>NC_060123.1:44351955-47013622 GCF_021461395.2 Schistocerca americana
CTTGGGGAACTTCGGATATTACTTCTGTTTTACTTGATAACTTTCCGTCTATTACTACGAACTGTGACCTCTGTAACAGTAAATCACGAATCCAGTGCACAACTGAGGCGATATTCCATAGTCAAGCAGTTTGATTAGCAGACACTTGTGAGGAACGGTGTCGAAAGCCTAGTGTAAATCTAAAAACATGGAATCAATTTGACATCCCCTGTCGATAGCAAAAATTACACCGTGAGTATAAAGAGCTAGTTGTGTTTCACAAGAACGATATTTTCCGAATATGTGCTGACTATGTTTCAATAAATCGTTTTCTTCGAGTTACTTCGTAATGTTCGAACACAGTATATGTTCCAAAACCCGGCCGTAAATCGACGTTATTGAATGGTCCTGTAATTCAGCTGATTACTATTACTTTCCTTTTTAGGTATTGGTGTGAATTAAGCAATTTTCCAGTCCTTATGTACGGATCTTTCTGTGTGCTAGTGGTCGTAAGTAATTGGTAAATATGGAGCTACTGTATCAGCATAGTGTGAAAGGAACCTGACTGTTGTACAATCTGGACCGGAGGCCTTGCCTTTATTAAAGTGTTTAAGCTGCTTTGTTACACCGACAAAATCTACTTCTATGTTTCACATCTTGGCAGTTCTTCTTGATTTATATTCACGAATATTTACTTCGTCTTCTTTGGTGAAAGAGCTTCGGAAAACCGCGTTTAATAACTCTGCATCAGTGACTTTACTGTTGTTATCGCGCAGTGAAGGTATTGATTGCTTCTTGCCACTGGTGAGCTTTATGTATGACTAGAGTCTCTTTGAGTTTTCTGCCAGATTCAGAGACAGGATTTCTTTGTGGAAATTATTAAATGCATCTCGCATTGAAGTACGCGCCATATTTCGAACTTCACCAAAACTTGACCAAACTTGGGGATTTTGCGTTGTTTTAAATTTGGCATGCTTTTTCGTTGCTTCTGCAACAGCGATATGACCCGTTTTGTGTGACATTGGGGATCAGCACCATCAGTTGTTAATTTATGTGGTATATATCTCTCAATTACCGTCGATACTACCTCTTTGAAATCATTCCACATCTATTGTACTCTTCCATGATCAGGTTGGAAGAAGACTGACTCTTAAAAAGGCGTTAAGAGGATTTTATCATTTTTTTTAAATAGATATACTTTGCGTTTGTTTTTGATGGTTGTAGGTATTACGGTATTCAGCCTAGCATCAACTGCCTTGCGGTCGCTAATCCCTGTATTCGTTACAATACTCAGTATTTGTCCTGCATTTTTTTTTTTTTTTTTGCCAAGAACTCAGAAATGCTTTCGTAACCATTTACGCTTCGAACGGCCTCATGAACTAATTGTTAAAAACAATTTTCTGAGAAAGCATTCAGTAAAATTTCGGATGACGTCTTACACCTGCCACCGGCTTTAAACGCATGATTGTTCCAGCATATCGAGGGTAGACTGAAGTCACCACCGACTATAATTGTATGAGTGGGGTACCTATTTGAGATGAGATTTAAGTAATCTCTGAATTGTACATTAACTATAGCTTCCGAGTCAGTTGGTCGGTAAAATGATCGAATTAATAATTTAGTCCGATTGTCAAGTATAACCTCTACACATACTGTTTCGCAGGAACCATCTACTTCAATTTTACCACAAGGTAAACTACTTCTGATGGCATTAAATACTTCACCACCAACTGTATTTAATCTATTCTTTCTGAACACTGTTAGGCCGTTTCAAACAAATTCTGCTGAACTTATTTCCGGCTTTCTATTAGGGCTTGGAGCTCTGGTTCTTTCCCAGCACACCTACACACAACCACAATACCGATCGTTTCTAGAAATACCTTACTGTGTTTTACTTGCCCTTTCTAGACGCACGCGCCTTCTGTGGTTCCCTGAGACCCTCTAACCTAAAACAACCGTCCAGTCCCTCCCATACAGCTCCCACTACCGTTGTAGCCGATTCCTGTTTGTAGTGGACGCCTGACCTATTAAGCGGAACCCGGTAGCTCACCACCCGATGGCTCCAGTCAAGGAATCTACAGCCTCACGGTCACAGAACTGCCTGAGCGTCTGATTCAGAACCCTCCACTCGGCTCTGCACCAAAGACCACAGTCGCTCTTATGCTGCAGATGGTGTGCTTCGCCTTAATCTGGCAAGCAAGACTGGCAGTCCTTACTATTTCCGCTAGCCGCCCGAAACCAGAGAGAATCTCCTCCAGTCCAAAGCGACACACATCATTGGTACCGACATTAGCTACCGCCTGCAGTTGGCTGCAACCTGTACTCTTCATGGCATACGGAAGCACTCTTTCCACATCCGGAATGACTCCCCCCGGTATGCACACCGGATTCCTTCCAATCCTTGGCAGCCATATTTCCAAGGGGACCCATTACGCGCCTAACGTTGGAGCGCCCAGCTACCAGTAAGCCCACCCTCTGTGAATGCCCAGACTTTGCGTGCCGGGGAGCTTCTTCTGGAACAGGGTGGACGACTGCATCTGGTTTAGAGACTTAGTCAGCCACAGATGACGCAAAAACCCGTTCGTCAAACGAACTGGACAGGCCCTATGATCGGCCCCACGGAAAGTCTTTCGCTGTCTGCCACACTTTCAAATGATCACCCACTCGACTACGGGTGAGGGGTGAACCTCAGTGCAGGCAGTAGCTGGGGAGGTCACAGCAGTGGAACGATAGGGTGACTCATGGGACGTACTCGACGTCCCTCGCATCCCCGCTTCCGATCCCGCACAGTGATGCCCCATGGCAGCAGCCTCAAACTCCTTGATGAAAGCCAACACAACCTGGAGCTGTGAGAGAAGTGTCAAGAACTCAGCTCGCATCTGTACACAACAGTCACAGTCCCTATCCATTACCAAAGTCGCTCCTGCTTGAAGTTCGTAAAAATATGTAATAAACGAAAGGTATACTAGCCTTAATAGCAGCAGGAACTTACGGTACCCTCTCACTGACGGTCTAACCGAGACTGTGCTAACAAAAACCAACAAAAGCCTGTACGATACGAGGTTCGATACAAGGGCGATTACTCACGCTACCCTGTTATTAAAATGAAAGTTTGTGCCTGGTAAGCACTCAAACACGCAAGAAATTACAAAAATAAACCATTAACTAAACATGTATCTGTAAATATAAGTCGCTCCTGTTGGAAGCTCGTAATAAAACATAAGAAACGAACTGTGTACTCGCCTTATTAGCAGCAGGAACTCGAGTTGCTCTTCACTGACGGTCTATCCGACACTGTCGTTCTATGTAATCTATTATCATAGTACATAGACCGCAGCTACACATTTTCTCTGCTGCCACTTAGTGGCAATTTTTTGTTCCTATCCCGGTTTTATGAGAACTCGCTTAGTGGTCTGTCATCTCATGTTACGATATCATCTAATAACAATCTTGTCCTTGTGCTACCTTTGCACCTTGGTAGTTAGTAGTGGACAGTTCTCACTTTTGTTTAATATTGATTAATTATTAATATCTGAAAGGTTATTTATTTCTTGTATACCAATTTGTTTGTTGTATATCTGTGTTAAATCTCTGAAGTTGGAAATAATTTCGAAACACGTCACTCTGTGATCAATAACCTGTTGTATGACTTTGCATGCTACCTAGCCAGCTTAAGGACGGTGCTAAGCATTATGAGTGGTGCTATTCCCACACATTCCGTGAGAAAAACTGTGGTTGCACTATTCTACAGTACCAGCACATCAACCTGTGTGATATAGAAGGTCTGAGAGCATCATAAAACAGGTGAAGAATAGTATGCTCAGCAAGCATGAGAACCTAGTTGGAAGTCAGGGAGGATCCTATTTTTCTCGTTTCATGATATGTGGTTACGTTAACCTGTTGTTAGGCAAGATATATCGCTCGGAGGCGATAAAATTAAATTGCAGATGACAAGTAATACCTGGTATATCAAATGACTTAATAAAACGTTATCAGATAACGTTTGATATGAAAAGAATTCTTCCGAAATGGTGGTTTACGTTGGTAAGATATGCAAGCAGCTCGATTCTGAATTTGATACGAGCTACCATACCAGAACTGGTTTAAGAGCCACTCCAGAGACTTACATTGTTTTACATCTTGGTATCTATAATTCAACGCAATGTAAGTATCCTCATAAATAACTATTCTTTTGTTTCGTGCACGTTGCCTTAGCTTTTGCTTACATATCCATTAATATCGCCAGCACTGACCCTAACGTCTAGCTGTCCATGATCCAGAACATAATGTTTCTGTAGTATCAGATGGTCAGTCTGCGGTGGCCCGGAGACATTCCAAATCGTACAAAACCTCGTATTGAATTCATAAAGTAGCTGGTTGCGCATCATATTTACATAAATCGCCTTCTTAAATGACAGTTGCGTTTCGCTATCCACGATGTTTAGAATGAAATCTGCTACTTAATAAATAGTAGACGCAAATGCTTCAGTGTTAGAACAATTTGTTGTTGTTCAGTTAGCAAGATCAGTCAGGTAATGGGAAAAACGAATAGAGCAGGCTAACGTCTGAGGTTTATTTTGCTGCTCGCAGAGTCCGCAGGAGTTCAGTCAATGCGGGCGTCCAGAGCTGTGTGCGTGCGCGGTGTCGTATCGACGGATCATTTTGCGCTTGATTACCATCTTTAGTCCATGGGCCGCTACTACACAGCAAAGTCAGCGTGTTAATTACAACTGTTTAGAAATGCAGATTGACAGTCAGTTTATACATTCATGGAGAGAACTGTGGAAAACCAGTCACCTTAAACAATATCTTCAGCGATGAAGACATGTTCGGTAACTTCCCCAGTGCCTGAATTACCGATAATATGGAACGAAAAAACAAATCTCCTCCCGAACAGGCCTTGGAAGGTCCAACGGTACCGACCGGCCGCCGTGTCATACTCAGACCACAGGCGTCACTGGATGCGGATATCGAGGGGCATGTGGTCAGCACACCGCTCTCCCGGCCGTACGTCAGTTTCCGAGACCGGCGCAGCTACTTCTCAACCAAGTAGCTCCTCAGTTTGCCTCACGAGGGCTGAGTGCACCCCGCTTGCCAACAGCGTTCGGCAAACGGGCTGGTCACCCATCCAAGTGATAGCCCAGCCCGACAGCTCTTAATTTCGCTGATCTGACGGGAACCGGTGTTAGCACCGATAATATGCTGCCTGGGAAATATAAGTATAGCACTCAAAATTGAGTAGCAAGCGAAATGAAACTTCTCGGGTTCAGACGGTGTGTGATGCTATTTCAGTGATTGCAAAATCGAGTCCCGTTAATAGAGAAATTGAGAATATGAGCCCACTTTTATGATGTTTTAGCCCTTCGAGCCTGGATATATGGACTGATTGTGTTGAGGAGTGTGTAATACAATCGTTGCACTTTCTCCTCAGGCAAACTGGCTTAGAGCTGTTGTAACTGGTTCTTGATATTCTGAATACTGGCAGTGAGACGGTGTTGACGTCACTGTGCTGGTCAAACGCTTGTTCTATTGGGTCAGATACGAGGATCTTGCTCACAATGGGAGAATCTCAGCTGCACGTAGGCAGTTTGTGGAGACACGGGCCGTGAGTAGACGAGCTTTGTAGAAAACGGGGCCGCGCGGTGTTAGCCGAGCGGTCTGAGGCGCTGCAGTCATGGACTGTGCGTCTAGTCCCGGCGGAGGTTCGAGTCCTTCCTCGGTCATGGGTACGTGTGTTTGTCCTTAGGATAATTTAGGTTCAGTAGTGTGTAAGCTTAGGGACTGATGACCCTAAGCAGTTAAGTCCCATAAGATTTCACGCACATCCCGTCTCCTCACGCCGTGACGGCTGGAGTAACACCGCTGTGCCTCCACAAAACAATGGAAGAACGAGTCCTCTTGCCAGGTCATAATAATACAGGTGTATTTTTAGGCTTGTAGTATGTTATTCCATCGATAATCGGGCGTGTTCTTCTCAGCTCAGTCAGTGGGCTTGTTGATGATCCAGCTACGTTGAGGGTCGCGTTGCCCCCCCACCCCCACCCCCCTACCCCTATTAGAAAAATATTGCCTTGGTTTTGGGTTCCGTGCAACCATAATACGTCGTTCTCGTATGTAGTTCCTAAAGTTCAATAAATGTTTAGGTCTAGAGTGACGTAAATTTTGCATCACGTGCCCTCGGATCCACGTGACTACGTTGGTTTTTCTGCGCTAGAAAAATTACAGTTCACCCGAAAAAAGGAGAGGTCTAGTTGCGATATGTTCTGGGATCACCCTAGACAGCACGACCAAATTTGCCGCACCAATCGCCATACGTCTTCTGCCGCGTATCATCCGAGACGGTGCTCGTTCGTGTCTTGAACCCGGTAGTCCGCTCATACAGGTGAGATCGTCATGTTTATCGGGTGATCTGTTTACCGACGACTATGATGTACCATGTTGATTGGACTTCTGTATCCAGTGTAACCACATGTATCGCCCGCCACACGATATTCCAACTAATGTATGGGTTCTCGGCCTCCACGACGTTTGATGGACGCCTCTGTTGGAGGACACGATACATCTTCCGCACCGTCGCCTGCTTCGTCGGTGGTACTGCGATATGGACATAACCGTGTTCAAGGTATAAGTGAAGGAAAGTGGGGATATGTCTTGCGTCGCCAGTGGTGGTGTAAGGGATGGTGGAGGTAAGGAAACCAGCGGCAAACCCGTCAGACTCTCCGGTCGGTGGCGGTGATGTGCGAGCTCCCTCGTAGACGTAGACGAGGTCAAGACCTTCCATGTCTGGGGGAAGGGTCAGCGGTTCATGACTGACTTCGAAGAGCACGCCTGTACTGTCGTAGGCTCCGAATGCCGCTAATACCTGTCGAGCCATCAGTAACTGTATTGGAAGTACACGCGTTATGTGTGGAAGGCGTGACACTAGGTAAATATTGACGAATCGTTACCCTTGGAGAATGTCGAGGTTCCGATGACGAAGGGTGGAAATCTGGACCCGAGTTTGTTGTAATAATCGGCGATAAGTAAGGGCCGCAGTGCTCCGTATGTCGCCGTGAAACTTTGCTCCGAGGCATTTGATAGTACCACCAAGCTATATTGGGTTGACACATGCTGGGGTCAACGCAACTCCTAAGCTCATGGCGACCGATTTGGTGAGGTTGAGACAGCTGCCTGAAGCCACACAGTCTGTGGCGCCACGTAAGGGGATCCCGGTGCGGCGCTGACGAAGGCCACAGAGGAGCGGTCCCAGTACCAGAGCATAGAGTGAGATCGACAGCGGCAGCCTTGACTTACCGATCCGGAAAGCGGGACTGCGTGAGACTCCAGTTGACGAGCTCCTTCAGGGTCGCCCCTCGGAGAAGGCGCATCACAACATCGATGAGCTGCTGTAGGTGCTGCATATGTCGGATAACGGACATCAGATACACGTGATCGACTCGATCCAAAGCTTGGCAAATATCTATTGATGCCTGCCCTCTCGGAATGCTCTCTAGGGTGCGGTATCGACACAGTGCTTTGTGGGTATTATTGATACCCATAGTGAAGCCCGATCTGGTGAGATGACGTGAGGCAGGGTCTGTCGTATATGGTTTTCTAATGTTGTTGTTGTTGTGGTCTTCAGTCCTGAGACTGGTTGGATGCAGCTCTCCATGCTACTCTATCCTGTGCAAGCTTCTTCATCTCCCAGTACCTACTGCAACCTACATCCTGCTGAATCTGCTTAGTGTATTGATCTCTTGGTCTCCCTCTACGATTTTTACCCTCCACGCTGCCCTCCAATGCTAAATTTGTGATCCCTTGATGCCTCAAAACATGTCCTACCAACCGATCCCTTCTTCTAGTCAAGTTGTGCCACAAACTTCTCTTCTCCCCTATCCTATTCAATACCTCCTCATTAGTTACGTGATCTACCCACCTTATCTTCAGAATTCTTCTGTAGCACCACATTTCGAAAGCTTCTATTCTCTTCTTGTCCAAACTGGTTATCGTCCATGTTTCACTTCCATACATGGCTACACTCCATACAAATACTTTCAGAAACGACTTCCTGACACTTAAATCTATACTCGATGTTAACAAATTTCTCTTCTTCAGAAACGATTTCCTTGCCATTGCCAGTCTACATTTTATATCCTCTCTACTTCGGAGCCTATCGGTGTCAGGAGACTTGTTCAAAGCTCCTTTACCTATAATTTCGATAACTTCGTCTTCCGTATTTTCGTTCAATAATTCAGTTTGTAAGTATTGTGGAACAGTGCCATAAACCAATCGTGAGACTCCTGTCACTGTCGTGGGGTCGGAACATTGAGCAAAATAAAGTCGTGCGTAATCGTCGATGAAGGCTGCGCTAGTACTGCGTTGTGTGGTGTGGCTACAATCGTCTGCAGTGCCGATGGCCTGTATCAGCGCCCGTCTTCGCACTTTACGATATCGAATGACGTGGTACTTGGTGGACCGTTCCGTTGCTAGTCTGTCATGCATTTGCGCACGGACGATCGTGACTTCGGCACACATGTGCGACGATCTGTGCCTTCGCATGCTGTACTGACATTTGCCGTTCCGGCGTGGGTGGCAAGGATGCACATTCTCAAAGGACGGTGAAATAAATATCGAGGGTGCGTCGCCTCCAAGCAGCGGTCTCACGACCGAACGTAATCAACGTTCTTCGTAGGGCTGGTGCACTTACACCACGAATTGATCGATGTAGGATACGTTGGGAGGCGGTGGACGTACGAACTGCACGTGACCTCAATGGAGCGCTGAGAATCCGGAGAAGCGAGATGAGCGAGGTTTAACTTCCAGGGATGTCGGCTGCGCCACACCCTTTCGTGACGAAGCGTGATAACACACATTCTTCATCAGAAAAGGCTACGACCACAACTCCGTGTCGCTCACTATTGCCGCGAGAGAACGGGAGACGTAAATCCTATCTATGTAAGTAGACGAGGCCGGCCGCTGTGACCAAGCAGTTCTAGGCGCTTTAGTCCCGAACCGCGTGACCGCTACGGTCGTAGGTTCGAATCCTGCCTCGCGCACTGAAGTGTGTGATGTCCTTAGGTTAGTTAGGTTTAAGTAGTTCTACGTTCTAGGGGACTAATGACCTCAGATGTTAAGTCCCATAGTCCTTAGAGCCATTTGAACCATTTTTTGAGTAGACAAGTGACTCGTGAAATGAGTAAATACCTTTCGATTCCCTTGGACTTGTCCCCATGTATCTACCGTCTGGAGATAGCTGATGAGTGTCCTACGTTCGGGCAGTGGTGAATGGCCTGGCAGCTGAAATTTGGCTGCTTGCGTGCTATTGAAATCGCCCCCTATAACTAAGTCATCGTACCTGCCCTGAAAACAAGTTGCTACTATTTCTGCGAAGAAGAGTGATCGGTCGCGATGGCGATTTGTTCCGGTAGGGGCGTACACGTTGATAAACTGAACACATAGCACCGGTACAGCCATTCCTCTAGCATCGTCGAGATATCACACTTCGTCCGCCACAAGGTACTCGCTGAGGAGAACTGTGACACCGCTGTTAGTTGGCGAAACGTGTGAAACATGAGCCATATGACCATACATACACGAGAAATCGTCCATTAAGACCTCTTTCTGTAGCAGCAACAAGTTTGTACGTGTTCGAATATGTTAACGTTGATGGTCGCTGAATGGTATGTCTATAGATCGTTGGCTACAATGGGGGCCGCCGTCAGATTCCCCTTAGATGCTGGTGTCCGTGATCTGCAGGGCGCGCCGCGCCTTCATCTGATGCTACTCAGGAGGGGCTGAGGCGTGTGAGGAGACATCCCTTTCCTCATCCAGCGTAAAATCGTCTTCAGTGACGTCCGCCGAAGGTCCGTAAGTTAATCGTGGTTGCAGTAGGACACTTGCGATGTGCGTGACCAAGGGTCAATCTGCAGTTCTTTCTAGCTGTGTACCTGATGCAGGCGCTGGTCTTCTATTTGCCCGAGAGA
The DNA here is from genome assembly GCF_021461395.2 of Schistocerca americana. Lineage (NCBI taxonomy): Eukaryota > Metazoa > Arthropoda > Insecta > Orthoptera > Acrididae > Schistocerca > Schistocerca americana. Next base: position 44,361,897 of record NC_060123.1, read on the forward strand.
GCGAAAACGACTATGTCGAAGTCAGGGAAAGCAACAGACGAGGGTGACCCACTGTCATCCGTTACCCGTCTCGTCGGCTGTCTGGTCGTCAAGTGGAGAAGACGTTTGCACAAGCAATCGCCTGAGGGTGTGCGACATTGCTTGCTATATTTCCTTTGCGACCTCTGTTTTCAGATATGGCTTTCCATGTTCGAAAAAGTGTATGGTTGCTACACCACATTCCTCTCAGTGAGAAACGTGCAAGTCGGTAGAACTCTATTGTCGAGTTCCTTTCGAATCTCCCTGTGGAGTCGACAGGTGACCTCCTTCAATCTCTGTTGAATCAGTAATGGTGTTAATCAATCCTAGAAATGCTACGGGAGTGCAGTATAATGTTCCCTGTCTTCCAAGTGGTGTTATATCTGCCATGATGGTCGACTGTGTCACCCCAACGTAGTTGAGGTGGATGGCCGTTACCGAAAGGGGTGACGCCACGGCACCTAACCGGATTTGTGTAACCCGGGGTTGAATACATGCCGAATGTTCATGATCCTCTTGGCCATAACTAGAACGAATATGAGGCTGTCCATCGCACATCATGACTGCTCAACATCCACCTATGCCTAGAAGGGATGGTACGCGTTTTTTTCTCTTTTCTTTTTTTAATTCAGGCAATTTGAATGGGAATTCAAGGACTCGTAGTGTGTTATAGAAAGAGTTAGCCGAAGGTAGGAGGTTTTTACATACATTTTCTGCAAACAGTTCAGCTATTTAATGATGGGAAACGCAATAGCAACTTTTAAGTAACAACAGAGAGGAATTTTGTGAACCCTAGTCCTTCGTGATCAATGGTAACTGCCCCAGTGTGACCACTGGAGTGTTGGAACATCTCCTCACAACAGCGTGACATCGACCATCTTCACGTAGACGATGCTACTTGTGACGGCCAGGTGAATACTGGCGATGTGCTGTGGTGCTATTTTAACTTAATCATGGATGAGGTATTCGATTTCAAATGCTTGTGATCTTGTGTGGTCAGGCAGGAAGCTGTTGTTGACGGTAGCTTTTCTGTAGAGATGAGCTGTAATGCTTCTGTGTGAACAGACGCGAGCATTAGCTATGCCGAGGAATAAACAAAGTACGTGCGCTCGCGACTCTGCTCTCCTGCCGATTGCAGACTGACCTCTTTGTCCACAGTGAGATGAGTTATACATTACGGCACTGAGCGACTGCTCAGTGCGTTATCACTGCTGAGTTCCTTGTAGACAGAAAATCAACACTTATTAGCGAAGAATAATTTTATTGTGCTTTGAGTCATAGCTCACGACTGATAGTCGACAAGCTGGTTATAATATACAGACCGATTTGCAAAAGTTCTGCAGTTCCTTAGTTTACAGGGAGTTTAATTATGTTGCAGGGAGCAGAGACACGAATGTCCGTCATCGCACAAAATCGTCATTCTAAATGGACAGAGCATAAATGTATCAACTTAGGCAAGGCTTCCACTACCACCGTTTACAGAATTCCTTTCTATTGTTACTTAAAAGTTGTACTTGCATTTTTATGACTGAACAGCTAATCTGTTTGCAGAAAAAGTGTGTAGAAACCTCATAACTTCGGCTAATACTCCGTATAACATGTGTGTAGCCACGTGTTACTCCTAGTCTGTGACGTCACTAGAGCTTCTGCCAATAATACGACATTTCCAATCACGTGATCAGATCTTGATGTTAAATGATTTTTAAGCTTTAGTTGCATAAAAATAATAGATATTTTGTTAGAATATTGACATAAATGCTGCTTTGAATGCTATAATCAATCAGAATAAAAACAATCCAAATGATATTTTTAACATAGCAAAATAGCCTATGGTATTGTAATACCCGTTACCGAAGAGAGACTCCAGGGAATGGTATGACAATGTCCAGTAAGTGATTGTTTATAACAGGGCACTATAAAATACGTATTACAACTGTCAGGTTCAGCCCATAGGACACCCAGAGATCTTGCAACTGTCGAAAGTGCATTAAGTGACTTTTCACATGACATCCATTTTGATTGGGGTTGCTTCTTCGCGGAATTAAACTACGAAGGCTCTCAGTCAGTCACATTGGCCGCTGCCGCCCTCGGCTTTAGAAGCTCGAAAGTGATGTGAAGACCGAAAATTGGAAGTTTGTGTTCATGAATTGAGAACTGAGCTGTCTGATACAAACCGACCAGAAACTCTACCTCCCTGATAGACTACTTGCACAGAATTACGATTTAGTGTTTACAGAGACCGCATCCACAAGGCAGACAGTACGAAGGTTTATATTTCAGTATCTTTTGCGAATGCTCACCAAGTGCTCGAACGAACGTCAGTCAATTTAGGCATCATATCATTTCCCAATGGCCAACAAACTGACGTGGCCAAAGAATTATCTTAATTTATATTTTATGTGACTCATTACACAGCGATTTTTCATTGCCATAGCAGTAACAGGACAGACGACGGTTGCCCTAAGACTGCTTAATGAATACGTGATGAAATGGATGTGGTGGTTTAAAAAACTAATGGCAGCATGTAATTCTTTTTTAGAGCTGTTACTAAATAACGTTGTACGGCAGCGTTGGCTAACACACTCCGAAGGGCAGGTGCAGTGGCTTCATTAGGAAGGTTTTACTGCTCTGGCGCACAGTGCCACATTTCCCTCGCGACGTGAGAGTTGTGTGTTTAAGCGTATCTGATAAGTGTAGATGACTGTAGTCGGCGTGTGTGGTGTGGTGTCGTGTACCTGTTGGATGATGATGAGAGAAGGGAGAGGGGGAAATCCAGTGCCGGCACAAAGTGTACTTCTCTCGAATAGCACCAAGGATGTCGCCTGGGTTAACGTCCTCACTTTTAGTGTAATAGTTGCCACTGTACAAAGCAGCTTGCAGCCAGAAGCATGGTTCAACTGGCTTTGAGCACTATGGGACTCAACATCGGAGGTCATCAGTCCCCTAGAGCTTATACCTACTTAAAGCTAACTAAACTAAGGACATCACACACATCCATGCCCGAGGCAGGACTCGAACCTGCGACCGTAGCGGTCGCGCAGATCCAGACTGTAGCGCCTAGAACCGCTCGGCCACAATGGCCGGCCAAGAAACATGATTCTCGCCTACTGTGTAGAACAAGGTGGCTGCTAACAGATCTCAGTAATGAATTAAATATTACAATTTGGATATATAGGGGAAGAACTAGCTCTTAAATTGTAGTTCTATAATATTCTCATTATGTACCTAATCGTTTATCGCCTCCATGCTAGGTGGATAATAGCTCGTTAAATGCTGACAATTTGTATTCGATGCTCTAATTGTATTTTATGTATTTTATAAAGTCGTTGTTACTCAGTGTTCACATTGTAATCTGACAAATTGTCATAAGCACTTGACAATTTGAGAACCGGTGAATTAGAAATACCTAAATCTCACAAAACAGATCTGGAGTACAATCGTATTCTGTGAGGTGCAACTTTGGCCAGGATATTAAGTCTCCCGCAATCGTCTGATGTGCGTAAAATATGGACAAGATATATTTTGGCAGCTTAAATGATGACTGAGAGTATATGTTGCTTGCGTGTAATTTATTGACAGGTTTACGAGCTATTGTACATAATAATACTCACTCACTCCATCTTCAGGCCACGAGTGGCCTACCGGGACCATCCGACCGCCGTGTCATCCTCAGTGGAAGATGTGGATAAGAGGGGCGTGGGGTCTGCACACCACTCTCCCGGTCGTTATGATGGTATTCTTGACCGAAGCCGCTACTATTCGGTCGAGTAGCTCCTCAATTGGCATCACGACCTGAGTGCACACCGAAAAATGGCAACAGCGCATGGCGGCCCAGATGGTCACCCATCCAAGTGGCGACAACGCTCGACAGCGCTTAACTTCGGTGATCTCACGGGAACCAGTGTATCCACTGCGGAAAGGCCGTTGCCACAAATAATAATACTACCATCAAAAATTTACGATTGCAAGTATAACACAGAACTTATCAATATGCTGTGTAGGAGTAAAAAGCTCGGCACGTTCGAACACTTCAGTACTAACTGACCACGGTTGCATCTTCCTTTGACTCGGCAGAAGTGAGAGTCACGCCGATATGGAACGCTCAGCGGTAACACTGGACACAGGCAGTGTATTACATTTCTTCTTATTTAACTGCTTTACGCTTAGAATAGTAATTATATCAACATTTTTAAAATGTATAAGAATATAAAAAATTATAAGAGTAAAACGGAGGACCACTCAAGTGGACACTTCCTTTTCTTTTCTTGAAAATTCATTCCAGCTCTTCCCCTTCTCTCCTACCCTCTGTCACGAGATTAGTTTCATCAATTTGCCTTATATTTCATCGTACTGGGTGCGCTGTATTTCTAGAATGAATTCTGTTCGCATGTAGTGCGCTGTATTTCTTTAATGACTTCTGTTTCCGTTTACGCATTGTAATCTTCCAGGGTAGACTTTGCGCGTTGTATTATGCAAGTTGGTGTGTGGCTAAGTTACACACTGTCTTCTTCTCTTGGTGTCTCAGTCTCTCGGGTGTAACAAATTCATCAGCAGTCGCAGCGTCACATGACGTGTTATCCAACTTGGGCATACCTAGAGTATGTGTTTCGCGATGTAGTTGCCATTTCCGCAAGCGAATCTGTTGATCAATGCGATGTGCAGTAGCTGCTTTTCATAGGGAATATAGTCCAGGATGTATAGCTCGAGTCAATAAAACTGTATACTGCACTCAGAACACGGCGCTATCGCCTCTGTGGACGTTCGTCTGTGTAGTTTCTGACCGTTTTGTAGATGCAGCAGCAGTTTAGTTTCCTGCCTATCCATAGCCTAGGATATCGTGACATGTTCCGAAAAAACGCCAAATATTTGTGAAAAGAAAGATTACAAATGGCATTACTGTTTTTTTTCACCGCAAAATTTAATCTTGCCGTTTATAATCAGACTTAAAATAAAACACAAAAACATTTAAACATATTTATGTACTATGTGCAAAGCCTGTCGTATGACTGGATAAAATGTGAAGCGATATTATTATAAAGCGATCGGAAAAGCCCCGGCTAACTCCAGACAGTTTTGCACCGTGGTATTCCAGACCAGAGCCTCTCCAACTGCCCCAACATCCCTCTCGGTAGCTGCTCGGTCTCTATGGTGTATTGCTAACCAGAGGGGCCGGAGTTCGATTACCGGCGGGTCAGAGATTTTTCGTTCGAGGACTGTGTGTTGTGTTTTCCTTTCGTTCCTAGCGTCAGAAATGGCATTCCATTTTTGAGGTGGCAGTACGAGCAATAAATTAAATAAAAGTTGATGCGGTTTCCTTCGAAGGTCAAGAAGGCCATACTTAAATATTTATAATGTCAAACACCATCTTGACGTCACGGATCGGAAAGCAAATGGACACCCATGCGGCAACTTAATGGGAATGTCCACGACCTCAATGAAGATACTGTTCTCGTACGCTGGAAGCGAGAATATTTCTGTTATTGAGAAATTCAATAGTTACGATTTCTAAAAGATAATGTGGGGATATAATAATGCCAAAGAAGTAATATTTATTTAAAACTCAAGTATTATGCATTAATACATAGCACGCGCTACTGGTAAGGCAGTGTAGCAGACATATTTAATGAGAACTAAATTAAGTTACAGAAACAGTGCATTCCTCTGAGTTTTGTGAATATGCATCACAATCGAAATACTCTCAAAGGAACAGGACAAATATGAGAGAGCATAAAGTCAAATAATCAACTCACAATTAAACTCTATTTACAAAGATATGCATTCGGTAAATAAAGAAAACACAATATTAATATTGTTCTGTGTAATATGTGCAAACGATATTGTAATGACTCACGACGACATGAAACAAGCAAACACAACAGTGCGATAATTACAGAAGCTCCGTTAAATAACTGTTTCACATTGGCTCTGTTCAAGGCTCATGATTTGTTTCAACATTCTAAAGAGAAAAGGGGGCTATTACAGATTAATATACTGTCTGCGTCAAGAACTACAGACAAGGTCTACAAACTTGTTTGGCTAAAGATTTATGAAGAAAATTTTGCGTGCCACCGTCTTGTTTACGGAACTATATCCCCCATTTTCATGTACTTGTGGTGGTGGTGGTGGTTGTGGTTAGTGTTTAACGTCCCGTCGACAACGAGGTCATTAGAGACGGAGCTCATGCTAGGGTTAGGGAAGGATTGGGAAGGAAATCGGCCGTGCCCTTTCAAAGGAACCATCCCGGCATTTGCCTGAAGCGATTTAGGGAAATTTGGAAAACTTAAATCAGGATGGCTGGAGACGGGATTGAACCGTCGTCCTCCCGAATGCGAGTCCAGTGTGCTAACCACTGCGCCACCTCGTTCGGTGTACTTGTGGATACGTGTCTGATAACGATGAGTTAATCCTCAACGATGGAACTGCTGCATTGTACTGTAACTGGTTACATAAATAATTGTCAGGTTTTTATAATGTTGAAGTAGTCATCTGAAAAGTTCTCAAAACACCCAGCGCAGTATACACTCTACAGATCTGGCTGGAACTCTGACCTCCTGTTAGCAGCTGCGAAAGTACGTAAACAATACAGTACTTAAGCAAATTTTTGAAGAAGAAGTAGCATATATGATTCAGGGTTTCTGTCAGTACGGTCATTTAAGTAGTGTAATGTTGATATTATTCTGCCTCAATTGTTGCAGAGTAATGCATGGAATCGCGAGAAAAATATTGTATAGCCTCACGGCTATCAGAATCAAGCAAAGACAACTACCAACTGAGCTTGTTTACTGTTTACGGCTGCCACCGTGATTATATAAGGGTCTCTTCTCCTCTCTTTGATTATGTTAACATCATTTCAGAGTCTTTTAAGACACCCAAACACTACTCTGCCTTGTACTTCGCTGACACCATGTGCTGTCTTATTGTGGACACCAGCGTCACGAACTGACGTAGTAGTTCTTTCATCTCTAATGCCGTAGTATTCAGCAGTTAATTAATTTCGAAAGCGTTAAGGTATGTCAAAGAGAACGTGAAGTCAACAGCTGGTGCAGAAGGATACCGCCATCAGAAACCTGGTAATATCTCACCCACTACACCATTGACGCATGGACTAACTCGCACAGTAGAGCCCTTCCTTGTTTACAGTTCCAAAGTAATTATGTTATATTCGTACGATCCCAGTCAAATAGCTGAGAAGGTCGTTTCGAATCTAAGCACTTGCGTTCTTCCAAATTCTAAAAATCAAATTCTCTGCGACTACTACTCCCATTCGCTGCAAAGTTCATAAGCAGGAAGCTTTTCTCCCACTTGCTTTTATTTCATGTTCATCGCTCACAAAACAAGATATTCACATATTAGGAGCTGAAGGAGCACTGTAGATGATTCGAAACTGAGTGATTTGAAATAAGAAACCAGGGAATGGGAGTGATTTTTTTTAATTGTCGTTTACAACGTGCACCCTGCAGCAACAACAAGAGGTCGTAGAAGCTTTTTCAAGTAACGAAAGAAAGTTACGTAAAAATCTTCTGCCTGGTGTGTTTCCTCAAGAAATACAATAAACAGACTCGGAGCTCAACCGCTGTTAACATGGTTAAATTTATGTTGCATCATTTTCATTAATCTAATATTTTGTACGGTACGATTCACCTGCCAGTAAGCGGAGACGGTGGTCAACCGTATAAGTAACAACCAAGTTGCTGTAGCGTGAATACAGTGGAGCTGGTGTCATATGGGAGCCCAGGTCACACTACGTAGTTGGCACTTTTACCCATGTTCTCAAATTACTATAATAATAACTCTGGGAGTCACGCCCGAGTGTACTTCGCACCGCAGTTAATCACTCCCCTTCCGGTTGTAATCGTAAAAGATAGTAGGGAAAAACGACTGCCTGTATGACTCTGTTCGAAAAATCTCTCTTATTTAGCTCTTACAGTTGTTTATAGAAGTGTTCAGAATTATTCAGAAAATCCTGATTCTCCTAGTTCTTTAACAGCCTTTACCGAAAAGATCGCCTACCTTCCTGGATTTACATCTAGGCTAACGGAAAATTTTCGTAAACTATCGTACAGACAGATCATGGAAGTACAAAATTCAAAAGCGCGCTCCTGAAGTACTTCTGTGTACAATTCAGTGAAATAGATCTGACCATTAGGGCAGGGAAGGGGAATTTTGGGTGGTAAAAACTGTGGAGGAAGATCAAAGCTAGCAGGACTAAGCAAGTCCGTAGCAGGAGGTGAAGAGGTTTGCATAGGACAGACTATCGTGGAGATCAGAATAAAACTAGACTGGAAACGAGAAAAACAACAAGGCCTAGACTTTTAACATATGTGTCTATGTTAAGCGTTTACAGGGCTTCTTAATTTTATTAGAACACGAGTACCATCTGTACACAGATGGATCACGCTCTTCATATCACAATATGGCAGCACATTACTATGACTAACAGACACGTCATAGTGGTCGCATCCTAGTCCCTCCAGAATCTGCTGTACTTACAGCGGTGTCCACTGCAAAATGTCTAACGCCTGAGATAGAGAGACAGCAAACATTCTGACCGACTCCTATCAGTAGCGCTGCTCTTACGGAATAATTTAGTCAATAATACCATCATTCGCTTGGTGTATCACATAACAGAAGTTGTGAATAATTACAGCGGTCGTTACACGAAAATCACTATGATATGAGTAAAGAGGCATAATGGCATCAGGGGCAACGAAATTTCCAACGCCGTTGTTAAGAATGTTATCCACCAGGGAACTACGACGTACGAACGTGTTCCGTACAGGCCTTTTTCAAGGCGTACGATGGCAGATCGGAACACTGTAAACAACATCTGGTGAATGTTGTATCAACACAGGGGACTACATTATGCATATATACTACCAAGCTTTCGTGGGCGACCGTACCTTTTGCGTGTAATATAAAAAGTTTCTGGTCACCATATTCCGGCTCCTCTTCAAAATCTGCACCTGTGTCTGGTACAATAATTGTCCGCCCCGATAGCTAAGTGGCCAGCGTAACGGATTGTCGTCCTACGGGTCCCGGATCGATTCCAGGCTGGGTCGCCGATTTCCTCCGCTCAGGGACTGGGTGTTGTGCTGTCTTCATCATCATTTCATCCCCATCCGGCGAGCAGGTCGCCCAATGTGGCGTCGAATGTGATAAGACCTGCACCTAGGCAGCCGGTCCTGCCCCACGAGGGGCCCCCCGGCCAATGACGCCAAACGCTCATTTCCATTTCTAGGTACAATAATTGACTGCTCTCTATGTAACTGTTGGGACCACTTCGATACCATTTACTAGAGTGCGTAGTATTTCATGAAAAGAACTTCCCACCAGAATGAAGACTAAATTGCCGGCCGAAGTGGCCGTGCGGTTAAAGGCGCTGCAGTCTGGAACCGCAAAACCGCTACGGTCGCAGGTTCGAATCCTGCCTCGGGCATGGATGTTTGTGATGTCCTTAGGTTAGTTAGGTTTAACTAGTCCTAAGTTCTAGGGGACTAATGACCTCAGCAGTTGAGTCCCATAGTGCTCAGAGCCATTTGATTTGAAGACTAAATTAGTTACAACGAATCAGACATATAATAACATTTTACCGGCTGAACGCGTTGTGATACACTAGTATGTAGCCAATATGTTTACAACCAATGTAAATATTCTATCGCGTGTGTGGAAATAGAGTAATGAGTTTGTGTGTGTGTGTGTGTGTGTGTGTGTGTGTGTGTGTGTGTGTGTGAGTACCACGTCTTTTATTTACCAAAATAATTGTTACTCATTATCACTTGTAGCATGGCATGTATCGGAAGCTTGCTGACTGTATTGTGTCTGAAGGCCACTAATAAAAAGCAGGTTAAGGAGCATACCAACAACACTATTTTCTAAAATTATTTGTATGTTTCTCCAACCTATCGACATTAGTTTACATGTCGTAGCAACGTTGAGAGTGCTCCAAGGAGGTGTGGTAGGGTCCTAGCAGTTCATGTTGTACATTAATGATTTTGCATACAACATAAACAGTAGCTTCGAATTTTTCGCGGACGATGCTGTTATCCATATTGAAGTATTGTTCATAAAGGAAGCTCCGAAAATACTCATTCAGATTCTGATAAGATCTCAAAGAGTGGAAAGTTGCTTTAAATATTTAGAAATATGAACCTGTCAGAAGGATGTAGGTTGCACTAGTTACTCAGAGATGAAGAAGCTAGCACAGGATAGAGTAGCATGGAGAGCTGCATCAAAACAGTCTCTCGACTGAAGACAACAATAACAGAACTGTATACTTCAGAAAACGGAAACACATAGTATACTATGCCCATAATATCAATTAATCACCTGTGGAATTGGTCAATTAATACAATTATCTGACTATAACAATCAGTCGTGATACGAACTGGAACGATCAAAGAGTCTCAGTTATAGGTAAATCAGGTGGCAAACTGCGGTGCCTTTATAGGATCCTAGGGTAAAGCAATCGTTCTAGAAAGGAGATTGGATACAAAACGTCGTGTGACTCATCCTACAATGTTGCTTAAGTATGTGGGACCCATACCAAACAGGAGCAACAGGAGATATTGGAGGGACACAAAGAAGAATGGTCACATGCTTGTTTAACCCATGTGAGCGTCAGGAAGAGAACTGGATTGGTAGATGCTTGAAGATTGAGGCGAATCAACGCGTGAAAATCTATTTAGGAAGTTTCTAGAACCATTTTAAGGGATGTGTCCAGAAATTTACTACAACTCCCTTACGTATCTCTGCTACAGGGTTCGTGAAGACCAGATTAGTCTAATTATTTTTCTCTAAATTCTTTTACCAGTCACTTTTTTATTTTATGTTCAACATAATACGACGCATTTCGAACATGTTGTGTTCATCTTCATGCGTTTATACATATATACATACAGAGAAATGTTACTTAGGAATAAACAGTCTTAAACTAGATCAATCTATAACTCTTTGTTCATTGTTTGTTACTGTAGCGGCTGGTGTGGCATTTGGGCAGGGAGGGAAGAGCGGGACAGTGGATGGCTAGAAATAGAAATCAGTGATGATTTCTGTTGGTGTTCTTCCTCGTGGTTGACTATGTATGATATCACAGCCATGTCATCGTCCTGCTGCTTCACTTGCATAACTGGAGTAATGGCTCTGTCATCGCTGTGATGCCACATCAGCTGCTACAGTAAAAAACAGTGGACAAAGAGTTCTAGATTAACCTAATTTAAGACTGTTTATTTTTAAGTGACATTTCTCTTTATGTATGTATGTATAAACGCATGAAGATGATCAGAACACGTTCGAAACGCGTCGTATTATGTCAGATTAAACATAAAACAAAAAAGTGACTGGTAGCAGAAATTAGAAGTAAATAATTATCCCACACTGTCACGGTTCACAAACATAGCCATTATGGCCGATAGTAATTAGGATTAATCTAATTACAGCACGCACAGAGTCATTTAAACAATCTTCTTTCCCGCGTTCCGTACATGAATGCAGCAAGAGCAATCTCTAATAACTGGTACAATAAAACATACCCTCTACCATGCAGTTCACAGTGGTTTGCTGGTTATAATTCAGATGTAGATATCCCTTACTGTATGCTATTCCCTTAAGTATTTTTAATTCATTTTTGGAAATCTGATTGTGGGAAACGCACATTGTTGGCGCAGCATTACGAACTCCTAAGCTGCAGGTTTGCTGCGTTATAGGAAACTGGGAATTGATAGGTATTATTGTGTCGGTGAAAGTTATTTTCTTGTATAACCTGTAAATCGTAAACAAACTCTTTGGCATAAAAAAATGGCTCTGAGCACTATGGGACTTAATTCTGGGGTCATCAGTCCCCTAGATCTTAGAACTACTTAAACCTAACGATCCTAAGGACATCACATACACCTATGCCCGAAGCAGGATTCGAACCTGCGACCCTAGCGGTCGCGCGGTTCCATACTGTAGCGCCTAGAACCGCGCGGCCACCCCGGCCGGCTCCTTGGCATCCTCAGGTCAAGGGTAAGATGTGTGAACCTGATTGAGGGGGCTCCTAAATCCGTTGTGAGTTTAGTTATAACGTACTGTGAATTTATACTTTGGAAACAACTGTTTAATTATCTGGTGGTATCTCTCCACAAGCGCAGTACATTATCAGTGAAGCCAGTACAGTATTTCAGAATCTTACCATTAATATTAGCTGCCCAAAGCCTTTGTCTAAGATACACAGGAAAACAACTTCTATAGCCACAGTAATTCTCAGCAGCCTACCACACACAGACATGTAGCCTTCCGCTCCACAACGCACCTCTTGATATCTGTACCACACATCAATTAGATTATGCAAATGACTTAAAAATAGTTGAATAGCATACTGTACTGTACAAAGTCCTCCAAAAACTCGTAAAACAGATAGTAGAAATACGAGACGGAACCTATCAGCACTTCAATATCCTCCTGAGAAGGCACTAAATCACACTATGAGAAATGGAGCCCTATGCTGCACGTAGGTAGGACTTCACATATACTCAGGTACTTGCAGAAAACTAAAATCCAAGAAGTATACGTCAGATTTTTTTTACTACGAATACAGTTGTCCACATTCTGTTCATCGATGCAGAAAAGATCCCACTTTTAGAACAGAGTGGAATTTATAGGATTTTCCACAATTTTTATGGCTAAGTATATATGACTGAATTAGTTGGGTCTATAACCTATAACTACTAGACTGAATGTGAAAGGAGTAGGTGTCTGAAAAAAGGAAGATTCCACCACCACTAAATATGCTCTCAAAGAATGTCAATCTTATGATATTAAATGTGATGTACTTCACAGAGAAACAAAACGCAGAACACTAACATTACTCGAGATTTTGGCTATAAGTAATGACCAATCGAAGAATCGAGGCTTAATCCTCAATTATCAAATACAATTATTCACCCAACCTAACATAGCAGCATCCGGTTGAAAACTTTGTCACCATAATATGCTTCATACAAACTATATGAATGTTCCATACCCTCGTTCCATTGACTCCTTCCTTCTGAGCCCTCCTTTTCTATTTTGCCTGTTAATTTCACTAACCAACTATTTTGTCAATGTAAAACAGTGGTCTGTGCCATTACTAACTAGTGTACTATGTGTAGCCTGTACGTTCTCATAATTCTAATCTTTGAGTATAATGTGATACAAGATTTAGTTGTTCCTAGCTTTTCTGTGCATCTTATTGAGCTTGTGTTTTTGTGTTGATGTTTAGTTGTAAAAGGTCACACATCTTTCGAAAAATAGTCTTTGCTCTGCTACATACTCTTGTTGATACTGTGTGGATTACCTGCGTAGACTTGAGTTGTCTGAGGGTGCCCTAGAAAGCCGAAAACGGATCACCAAGAAAAATAAAACAAATGTTATTGTGAAACACCAACTATGTGTATTTGAGATTTTAGTAATGTGCATTTATTCACATTGCAAGCAAACAGTCACTGATCACATCAAACAGAAATCCTGTCCGGGTCATGGTGAGTTCCCCTACACTCAGTTCATAAGGAGTCAACGTGACAGATCGCTAAAAGTAAGGTAAACCATGTAGTTAACACGTTGTTACGATCATTCAGCTGTCAGACACCGCATCAGAGTGTGCAGCTAGTATCAGATAACAGCAGCCACTCACCTCGATTCATCCACCTTTTTTTTTTTTTTTTTTTTTTTTTTTGGCAATAACTTACTTCTTTCTCTTTCGTTCCACGTGCGTCGAAGTGAAAGTAACTGTCCACAGTCTAGCGTAAGTGAGTTGTGAATGATTTAGAAGTGGAGGCAAGCAGCACACCAGGTTGCCTGCTTGCTTGGACGCCAGGTGGAGCTGTTCCCGCACAGACCACACCACGTGCGTGCGCGCAGCAATTATCGCAGACCGTTTTAAACCACGTGTGCGCACACAGCGGTTAATTTGCAATTACGGCCCTGTCACGTTCCCACGCCGGCCGCGCCCCAATATGCGATGCGCGGCTGACGTCCGCCAGCTGCAGCCACCAGCCGCTAGGACGCCACAGTCGTAGCTCGTGTGTAGAGAGTACAAGAGTAGCACGTAACTGCGGCTTTGGGAAGCAACGGCTTTCAAAAGCTGTTCCAGAATGAGATTTTCACTCTGCAGCGGAGTGTGCGCTGATATGAAACTTCCTGGCAGATCAAAACTGTGTGCCGGACCGAGACTCGAACTCGGGACCTTTGCCTTTCGCGGGCAAGTTCTCTACCAGTTGAAGTTCATATCAGCGCACACTCCGCTGCAGAGTGAAAATCTCATTCTGGAAACATCCCCCAGGCTGTGGCTAAGCCATGTCACCGCAATATCCTTTCTCTCAGGAGTGCTAGTTCTGCAAGGTTCGCAGGAGACCTTCTGTAAAGTTTGGAAGGTGGGAGACGAGGTACTGGCAGAAGTAAAGCTGTGAGTACCGGGCGTGAGTCGTGCTTCGGTAGCTCAGATGGTAGAGCACTTGCCCGCGAGGCAAAGGTACCGACTTCGAGTCTCGGTCCGGCACACAGTTTTGATGTGCCACGGAGTTTCAGAAGCTGTTAATTTGCTGGAAGGTGGTGACAGGCAAGAAAATTCATCTTGCTGTTGTGTCTAGGGCAGCAGCAGTGATGAACGAAATATAATGAGAAATGCTGTCTAAGCACCAGGGTGTGCCAATATGGTTCATCCTAATCCACAAGACTATATCATCTATATGACGTAAATACAAAATGAGGGATAACTTCGGCTCAGTGGTTTTTATTTCCAGTCTAAATGAGATTTGATGCTTTCAGCGTTTGTCTATACTGTCTAAACCGGTGTCACTGCCAGTCTGGAGCGAAAAGCTCTCCTGCACAGACAACTTCATGGAACAGAGCTACTGAGCCATGCCTTAAGCCGTCGGCACACGGACCGAGCATCCGTACGTTGAGCGTTGAGCGTGCCGAGTTTCTGACATCATAGCGTCGAGTAGAAGAGCAATATTTGGCATGTCAGATATTCGGAGTGTGCGTCTGAGCGTTGACCAATGAGATGGCACAACGCTACCTACGTCACACTGACACCAACTCCCTTCAGTACAAAGTTGTGAGGCGCCATATTGGCATTCATTTGTAGCATATGTATACAGGGTGAGTCACCTAACGTTACCGCTGGATATATTTCGTAAACCACATCAAATACTGACGAATCGATTCCACAGACCGAACGTGAGGAGAGGGGCTAGTGTAATTGGTTAATAAAAACCATAAAAAAATGCACAGATGTATGCTTCTTAACACAAACCTACGTTTTTTTAAATGGAACCCCGTTAGTTTTGTTAGCACATCTGAACATATAAACAAATACGTAATCAGTGCCGTTTGTTGCATTGTAAAATGTTAATTACATCCGGAGATACTGATGCTTAAGTACCACTCCTCCGCTGTTCGATCGTGTGTTTCGGAGAGCACCGAATTACGTAGGGATCCAAAGGGAACGGTGATGGACCTTAGGTACAGAAGAGACTGGAACAGCACATTACGACCACATGCTAACACCTTTTTATTGGTCTTTTTCACTGACGTACATGTACATTATCATGAGGGGTGAGGTAAACGTTCGACGGACGTTTCATAGGACGCGGAGGACGCATAAATTGGCCAGCCGGTTCTCCTGATCTTACACCTCTGGACTTCTTTCTGTGGGCTACGTTACAGGAGAATGTGTACCGTGATGTGCCTACAACCCCGGAGGATGTGAAACAACGTATTGTGGCAGCCTGCGGCGACATTACACCAGATGTACTGCGGCGTGTACGACACTCATTACGCCAGAGACTGCAATTGTGTGCAGCAAATAATGGCCACCACATTGAACATCAATTGGCCTGACATGTCGGGACACACTCTATTCCACTCCGTAATTGAAAACGGAAAGTGAAAAAGACCAATAAAAAGGTGTTAGCATGTTGACGTAATGTGCTGTTCCAATCTCTTCTGTACCTAAGGTCCATCACCCCGTTCCCTTTGGATCCCTACGTAATTCGGTGCTCTCCGACACACACGATCGAACAGCGGAGGAGTGGTACTCAAGCGTCAACTTTAGGTTACAATATCTCCGGATGTAATTAACATTTTACAATGCAACAAACGGCACTGATTACGTATTTGTTTATATGTTCAGATGTGCTAACAAAACTAACGGGGTTCCACTTAAAAAACGTAGGTTTGTGTTAAAAAACATACATCCGTGCATTGTTTTATGGTTTGTATTAACCAATTACACCAGCCCCTCTCCTCACGTTCGGTCTGTGGAATCGATTCGTCAGTATTTGATGTGGTTTACGAAATATATCCAACGGTAATGTTAGGTGACTCACCCTATATATATATATATATATATATATATATATATATATATATATATATATATATATATATATATATGCCGTTTCTGAGCACCAGCAAATTGAGAATCACTGGAAAACCCGTTGTTAACTGTGTAAATCGTTCCAATTAAATAATGAGAAACATCATTTTCGTGGCAAAAGAATTATTGCAACTTGAGTATTATTAGAGTAGGCTAGTTAAAGTCAGCGAGGCACTGATGATCCACCCAAAGCGCATTGTTCTTCGCACAATTTGTTGTAATTAAATTTCAATTGGTAACATATCTACGATTAAGGTTTTCAGAAAGCGATAACACAATATGATTAGAGACAAGTGATGTGCTGTTGGTTTAGTTTGCCAGCACGGTAGCTCAGCGTGTTCGGTCAGAGGGTTAGCAGCCCTCTGTAATAAAAAACTGAATCAACGGCTCAACACTGAACTTGAACGGGTGTCCTTGGACAACTGCACCGACCAAATGCAACGAACAAAATCGAACAAGATGAGAACAACAAAAAAATTGGAAAAAAAGCGTATTGAGTAGCGTTACTGACCTGTATGAAGATGTTTGATGGAGCGATGGTTCGCGTCTTGACACTCCTAATTTTTTTTCCTAACATTCGCGTTTTTATTAGGTTCTGGTACTTTATTATTAGTTTAATATAAATATATACTACAATTGTTGACGTTATGTAAATATAAGTTCACCTTTCTTCGAGGTATGACTTTGTTCGATTGGCTTAATCTACGGGACAGCTTGCTCTGTTTGTATAAATATATTTTGCTCCTTTTTCTTTTACTCTTCGTAAATCACATGTTGCAAATATTCTGCTACTGGGTAGGAACAGTGGTCAAGTAAGACTGACCTTGGGGTTTTACTAAAATGTGGGAATGATGAAACAATGTTTATCTTATGCGGAGAAGTATTCCAAATTTGTACCGCACTGTTTGCAACGGAACTTTTATAAGTCTGTCTCCTTATTGACTGGACATGGTACTTTTCTTTTCGTAGACGATGGAGGAAATATGCGTTTTAATAGGGGTAACGTGGGAATTTTACGCGCGCCCGCTGAGTAAATAGTACGATTTACGAACTAGAAACATGCCTCAACTGCCGCTGGAGTGCTTTGCGATCGCGTATACCACGTTGGGACCCACGTGCAGTATGCACAAGTCGCATCGTCCCTGAGCGTTCAGCAGCACGTTGAACTTGGCACGCTCAACGTTAACGTTCGACAGCACGGTCCGTGTGGCGACGGCTTTACTGTGGGTGTCGTAGACGTGCGTGTCATCGCGCTACTGTCTTCAAGCCGATTATAAACATAGAAACGAAGAGTGGCACTGTATCAGGTGTCCCAAAAAATGAACTGAAACGAGTTGCTTCTACCTCTGTTCTTGATTGACCACGTACATTTGTTGGATGTAATTTCAATTTTAGTATTATTAATAATGATACCGTCAGTCACGGTAAAGGTTGGTTTGCTGTTGCCTTTGTACGAAATGATAGCACTGCTCCTGCCGCTGCTGGGTTGGTGAGTTCTGATTCTCGTAGTGTGATTGCTTATCACTTTATTTTGGTGCACCTTCAGCAACGTACGTATATTAAAACGTTCTTGCCAGAGTGAAGTCAAATCAGAATTGTTGTTACTGATGTTAAGATCTTCAAGAATGCAATCATAGTGAAACGGTGTGTTTCTGGTTACATTGTGCGCAGTCTTGATTCTGTAAACTGCAATAAAGCTTACCCATATCATCGGGCCAATGTCCGCCCCCGGTAGCCGAATGGTCAGCGCGACAGAATGTCAATCCTAAGCGCCCGGGTTTGATTCCCGGCAGGGTAGGAGATTTTCTCCGCTCAGGGGCTGGGTGTTGTCTTGTCCTAATGACCATCATTTCACCCCCATCGACGCGCAAATCGCCGAAGTTGCGTCAAATCGAAAGACTTGCACCCGGCGAAAGGTCTACCCGATGGGAGGACCTAGTCACACGACTTCTTTTTTTTTTTTTGGTCATCAGTCTACCGACTGTTTTGATGCGGCCCGCCACGAATTCCTTTCCAGTGCTAACCTCTTCATCTTAGAGTAGCACTTGCAACCTACGTCCTCAATTATTTGCTTGACGTATTCCAATCTCTGTCATCCTCTACACTTTTTGCCCTCTACAGCTCCCTCTAGTACCATGGAAGTCATTCCCTCATGTCTTAGCAGATGTCCTATCATCCTGTCCCTTCTCCTTATCAGTGTTGGCCACATATTCCTTTCCTTTCCGATTCTGCTTAGAACCTCCTCATTCCTTGCCTTATAAGTCTACCTAATTTTCAACATTCGTCTATAGCACCACATCTCAAATGCTTCGATTCTCTTCTGTTCCGGTTTTCCCACAGTCCATGTTTCACTACCATACAATGCTGTACACCAGACGTACATCCTCAGAAATTTCTTCCTCAAATTAAGGCCAGTATTTGATATTAGTACACTTCTCTTGGGCAGAAATGCTTTTTTTGCCATAGCGAGTCTCCTTTTGATGTCCTCCTTGCTCCGTCCGGCAATGCTTATTTTACTGCCTAGGTAGCGGAATTCCTTAACTTCATTGACTTCGTGACTTTTTTTTTATCGGACCAAATATCTAGCCAGGAGACGTTAGGTGCACACCAGATTGCCAAGACTGCTCCAAGGATTATGAGAAATGGTGAAACTGATTCAATAATGGTACGTCCGAGGGGGCAACGCAGTTTTTAAAGGAATAGCGATTGAGGAGCAGCTCACCAACACCCTATAAGATGCATATAAAACATCACACATACTGAACTTGGTGGGACATAACAGAGCAATAGCAGCTACATCGCTACTGTTCGCATAAAGAGCATCGTCTATCAAGTGATGGTCTGCAACCACATGGGTTATTGAACATCACAACACTGCATAATCGCTCCATAAATCCTTGCGGACGTAGTTTGCTACCGTGAAGTCTCTTTCTTTAGACGTGCTTCCTAGTTCCGATGTATAATAGACGGGCCGGTAGATGAAAATCCAAATGCTACAGTTTTGACTAGCGAGAAACAGCATGTTAACAGGTTAATAGCCCTGTCGTGTTCTTGCGACCGTCTACAATTTTCTGATCTTGCTTCTTCTACTAAATACGTTACAGCGTTATCGATGAACGGTTGCAAGAATTTCAATATTTTACGCGGCACATCGTATTTGCCTCTTCTAGCTTTACTGAATACCAGTAGAACCGACGATGATTTTTTCCAGAAACCAGCTGTCCATGCTCTTCATTTCAGTTAGGTGCTAGCAGCCATTCACTCGTCGTTGTTTCGTTAGAGCGTATATTTAAGGCAACCGGATTTGTGTCCCTATATTGACCTTGCTTGCGCGACTCTGATCCGACTTATGTGAAATTTTAATAAGCATTATCTTTCAGGTGTAGAAAAACTCTTACCAACTACGTCGCAAAACTCCTTCTTGGTGTTCAGATGTTTTTCGGTCAGTGTATAATTGATGTTCCTTCTGCGATATTGCAGAAAGTCTTGGAAAGAATGTAGGCATTGAACATAATGGCTGACAGCGGTGTTCACTGAAGAGTATGTTTCCCAGAGACGTACTTCCAACATTAGTTCATGATACTTACTGCAAGATACCGCATCCGGTCTTAGAAAACGTAAATTTTTTTATGCCTGCGATGGTTTCGTATGACAAAAACACGACGATGGTCTTCCCTATCGGTGTCCGGAGTCCGGTCTTCTTGCTACGACGGTTATGAGCGTTAATTACCTTTGAAATGGCATGTGGTGTGTTGATGTTGGTCAAGAGCGCCTTTAAGACGACAAAATGGTTCAAATGGCTCTGAGCACTATGGGACTTAACATCTGAGGTCATGAGTCCCCTAGAACTTAGAATTACTTAAATCTAACTAGCCTAAGGACATCACACACATCCATGCCCGAGGCAGGATTCGAACCTGCGACCGTAGCGGTCGCGCGGTTCCAGACTGTAGCGCCTAGAACCGCTCGGCCAACACTGGCCGGTCCGCAATCTGGACCACTACCTCTGAAGATCTCGCTGTATGGTGGTACAACATGCAATGTGTGGCTTTCATGAGCAATAAAAAAGCTGGAAATGATGTTTATGTTGATCTCTACTCCAATATTCTGTACAGGTTCCGGAACTCACGGAACCAAGGTGATGCAAAACTTTTTTCATGTGTGTATAAGCGCCTAAACGCTCTATAACGGACTGCAGATAATTTGAAGTTCTGGCGCAAGGGCACAGATGTGTAGAAGTCTCAAATACTGGATGAATATTGTCCGAAATTAGAACTATATATTAATACCTTCAGCTGCTGACTGGTGTTGTTATACGAGGTGCATTCAAGATCTAAGGCCTCCAATTTTTTTTCTCCGAACTGGAAAGAGATAGAAACATGCGCAATGTTTTAAAATGAGGCTGTGTTCATTGTCAATACGTCCCAGAGATGGCAGCACCGTACAGCAGATGGAATTTTACCGCCACCGGCGAGAATGAGAACTGTTTTAAATACATAAAACGGCGACGTTTTCCTTAGTTGAACAGCGTGCAATCATTCGTTTTCTGAATTTGCGTGGTGTGAAACCAATTGAAATTCATCGACAATTGAAGTAGACATGTGGTGATGGAGGTATGGATGTGTGGGTTCTGTGCACACAATCCTGCATGACGACCTGAAAATGCGAAAAGTGTCATCCAGGTGGGTGCCACGAATTCTGACAGACGACCACATGACTGCCCGTGTGGCATGTAGCCAAGCAATGTTGACGCGCAACGACAGCATGAATGGGACTTTCGTTTCGTTGGTTGTGACAATGGATGAGACGTGGATGCCATTTTTCAATCCAGAAACAAAGCGCCAGTCAGCTCAATGGAAGCACACAGATTCACCGCCACCATAAAAATTGCGGGTAACCGCCAGCGCTGAAAAAATGATGGTGTCCATGTTCTGGGACACCGAGGGCGTAATCCTTACCCATTGCGTTCCAAAGGGCACTACGGTAACAGGTGCATCCTACGAAAATGTTTCGAAGAACAAATTCCTTCCTGCACGGCAACAAAAACGTCCGGGAAGGGCTGCGCGTGTGCTGTTCCACCAAGACAACGCACCCGCACATCGAGCTAACGTTACGCAACAGTTTCTTCGTGATAACAACTTTGAAGTGATTCCTCATGCTCCCTACTCACCTGACCTGGCTCCTAGTGACTTTTGGCTTTTTCCAACAATGAAAGACACTCTCCGTGGCCGCACATTCACCAGCCGTGCTGCTATTGCTTCAGCGATTTTCCAGTTGTCAAAACAGACTCCTAAGGAAGCCTTCGCCGCTGCCATGGAATCATGGCGTCAGCGTTTTGAAAAATGTGTACGTCTGCAGGGCGATTACGTCGAGAAGTAACGCCAGTTTCATCGATTTTGGGTGAGTCGTTAATTAGAAAAAAAAATCGGAGGCCTTTGAACTTCAATGCACCTCGTATATCAACGGGGACAGTTAAAAATGTATTCCCCGACCGGGACTCGACCCCGGGATCTCCTGCTTACATAGCAGACGCACTACGCTTTTTTTACTTTTTATTTTTTTTGTTCGGTATTGTTCGTTTCGTTTGGTGTGTGCGGACGTCACATGACATCAGTTCAAGCTGATCGTTCATTCTTTTACGCAGTTTTTTTTTTTTTTACAGAGGACAATCGGCCCTCTGACCTAGCACGCTGAGCTACTTTGCCGGCGCTCTGAGCCACCGACGGCACAGAGGACAGCGCGACTGCAGGAACTATCTCGCGCACGCCTCCCGTGGGACCCACATTCCCACCTTGTATGTCCACACACTACATTCGTAGTGTCCGTACCCAACAGACTTATTACTCGTGCAAGATATTCCTATCAAGTCCCGTAAGAGTTCGGGCAATATGTGTGCATCCGCACAGAAGAAGAAGGTCAAGGCCGGTATTGCCAGAAACTATGTAGTGTTGTGGCTATGGTGTCTGTTCTTTTGAACATGTCCGAAAGAACAGACACCACATCCATATCACTATATAGAATATCGTCCGGATATTTGCGCGCCTTCAGGTACGCTGCCTCAAGACGTCCGTAACCGGACGAACTAAGTGTGTTAAGCCTGTAGTAGAAGCTTGTAATTCCGTAAAAAGTTGTTTACGAGAGCATCTTTTTCAAAATTCGGTCAAAAATTATGTGAAATACTGTAAACTAATTTTCGTTTCTCCTGGGAAACGTTAAATACGCAATCAGCAACTGCGATCGGGTTGTAGTGCCCCGGATAGTCGCTTAATACAGGCGAAGACACAATTTATTGTCCTATTGCATGGCTGACAATAAATCAGGGGAATAAGTAAGATCCGTGAAAAGTATTTGGTAGTAGCTGCCTCAAAGCATCATGTGGAGGAACGAAGACGTAGAGTTATTTGTAGGAACAGTAGTTGTGTGTTACACAATACCGTGTATTCGCACGCAGGAGGTAGGCTGTGCACGAAGCAAGTTGGTCCTTGTTAATCGACCACAGTATTAATGCACCTCGAAACAAGGGTGCTTCAGTCGTCTTACCGTGATTTTTTATTGTGATATTTCACCAGGACTCGTTGATAGAATTGATAGTAAATGAGCGACTGCCTTGAATTCAGAGTGCGATGTACTTCTCTTAATAAATAAATGTACTTGTTTACTGACATCGCCGCGTGTTTCCGATAACGGACACGGGAGGCCAAGTGCAATAATATCGTGGTCAGGTTGTAGCCTGTAATGGTACTTGAATTACGTAACCATTACGGCTCCTCACCTCAGCCTCTCGATTCCACGAATATTCTACTGTGTTTCTGCAAAATAGTTAACATATTTCTGTGACGACATTCAGATTTGATTTCATTAATGTAGAGGTACTTCGATACATCGATATGTATATATTGCAATGATATTATTCTTATTGTGTTCTTTCTTTTGTCGCTATGATCTTTGACGTACTTGTAACTTTGATTTTTGGGTGCGTAAGCGGTTGTTAGAGAGTCAAGCTTTCGTCGTCATGTTAAAAAGATGCAAATTGTAGTCAGTTTATGAGATGTGAACTTTAACAGTGAGGAAGATATTTTCAAGTATGTTTTATATTGTGAAGTGATGTTCTGGAACGAGTTACGTGATATTGCAACAAAAGTAGTGAAAAAGAAGTGTAACTTAAATTCGGAGTGCTGATTACCTTCTTACATCACCATTCTCCTAACTTGCAAAAGTTTAATCTTCAAGAGTGGTTTATGAAACACATCTATACAACTTTTTAATATCGCAGAATAACGCCTAGGCCTCTTTACATCCGAGCTTGTAATCATCACTACCTAGATTTTCGACGATTGAGCCATGAATTCACAACGAGAGCAGCGTGTGAAACACGAAAAGATGAGTGCCTAGTTTATCCATTATTTCATTAAATGACTTTATTACCTGTGCTTTATGACACCTGCCACGTATTATAACTTTGTTGTTGCCCGAAAATGCAATATTTAACAGCGTGAGCAACACTACAATCATAATTAATTTTTGACCTTTGTTGTGGTAGGGTTGTTTGAAGCCGTACAGTCTCCCGCTGGTAGCGACTGGGACTTCGGCCTGAACGACCACCATTCGGTAGGGGAGGTGTGTCTGACAGTTAAAAACTGCACAAGAGAGCATAACTCGTGTGATTCATAGGGTACATAAAGTGAGTCTGCAAACTATCATATTAACAGTTCATGTCACTGTGATCGGTAACTCGACAAATACAGACGTTAAAAGGCAGCATTGTCACACTTAAGTATCGAGATGGAAAGAAATGGCTCTGAGCACTATGGCACTTAACATCTCAGGTCATCAGTCCCCTAGAACTTAGAACTACTTAAACCTAACTAACGTAAAGACATCACACACATCCATAACCGAGGCAGAATTCAAACCTGCGACCGTAGCGGTCGAGCGGTTCCAGACTGAAGCGCCTAGAACCGCTCGGCCAAACCGGTCGGCCTAGATAGAAAGAATAACATAAACAAAGGACAAACTGAAGCAAAACAAGTGAGGACCCGCACATGTACGTCTACATCTACATCTACATTTATACTCCGCAAGCCACCCAACGGTGTGTGGCGGAGGGCACTTTACGTGCCAACGTCATTACCTTCCTTTTCTGTTCCAGTCGCGTATGGTTCGCGGGAAGAACGACTGTCTGAAAGCCTCCGTGCGCGCTCGAATCTCTCTAATTTTACATTCGTGATCTCCTCGGGAGGTATAAGTAGGGGGAAGTAATATATTCGATACCTCATCCAGAAACGCACCCTCTCGAAACCTGGCGAACAAGCTACACCGCGATGCACAGCGCCTCACTTGCAAAGTCTTCCACTTGAGTTTGTTAAACATCTCCGTAACGCTATCACGGTTACCAAATAACCCTGTGACGAAACGCGCCGCTCTTCTTTGGATCTTCTCTATCTCCTCCGTCAACCCGATCTGGTGCGGATCCCACACTGATGAGCAGTACTCAAGTATAGGTCGAACGAGTGTTTTGTAAGCCACCTCCTTTGTTGATGGACTACATTTTCTAAGGACTCTCCCAATGAATCTCAACCCGGTACCCGCCTTACCAACAATTAATTTTTTATGATCATCCCACTTCAAATCGTTCCGCACGCATACTCCCAGATATTTTACAGAAGTAACTGCTACCAGTGTTTGTTCCGCTACCATATAATAATACAGTAAAGGATCCTTCTTTCTATGTATTCGCAATACATTACAATTGTCTATGTTAAGGGACAGTTGCCACTCCCTGCACCAAGTGCCTATCCGCTGCAGATCTTCCTGCATTTCGCTACAGTTTTCTAATGCTGCAACTTCTCTGTATACTACAGCATCATCCGCGAAAAGCCGCATGGAACTTCCGACACTATCTACTAGGTCATTTATATGTATTGTTAAAATCAAAGGTCCCATAACACTCCCCTGTGGCACGCCAGAGGTTACTTTAACGTCTGTAGAGGTCTCTCCATTGATAACAACATGCTGTGCTCTGTTTGCTAAAAACTCATCAATCCAGCCACACAGCTGGTCTGATATTCCGTAGGCTCTTACTTTGTCTATCAGGCGACAGTGCGGAACTGTATCGAACGCCTTCCGGAAGTCAAGGAAAATAGCATCTACCTGGGAGCCTGTATCTAATATTTTCTGAGTCTCATGAACAAATAAAGCGAGTTTGGTCTCACACGATCGCTGTTTCCGGAATCCGTGTTGATTCCTACAGAGTAGATTCTGGGTTTCCAGAAACGACATGATACGTGAGCAAAAAACATGTTATAAAATTCTACAACAGTTAGACGCCAGAGATATAGGTCTATAGTTTTGTGCATCTGCTCGACGACCTTTCATGAAGACTGGGACTACCTGTGCTCTTTTCCCATCATTTGGAACCTTCCGTTCCTCTAGAGGCTTGCGGTACACCGCTGTTAGAAGGGGGGCAAGTTCTTTCGCGTACTCTGTGTAGAATCAAATTGGTATCCCTTGAGGTCCCGTGGACTTTCCTCTATTGAGTGATTCCAGTTGCTTTTCTATTGCTTGGACACTTATTCCGATGTCAGCAATTTTTTCATTTGTGCGAGGATTTAGAGAAGGAACTGCAGTGCAGTCTTCCTCTGTGAAACAGCATTGGAAAAAGGTGTTTAGTATTTCAGCTTTACGCGTGTCATCCTCTGTTTCAATGCCATCATCATCCCGGAGTGTCTGGATATGCAGTTTCGAGCCACTTACTGATTTAAAGTAAGACCAGAACTTCCTAGGATTTTCTGTCAAGTCGGCACATAGAATTTTACTTTCAACATCACTGAACGCTTCACGCATAGCCCTCCTTACGCTAACTTTGACATCGTTTAACTTCTGTTTGTCTGAGAGGTTTTGGCTGCGTTTAAACTTGGAGTGAAGCTCTCTTTGCTTTCACAGTATTTTCCTAACTTTGTTGTTGAACCACGGTGGGTTTTTCCCGTCCCTCGCAGTTTTACTCGGCACGTACCTGTCTAAAACGCATTTTACGATTGCCTTGAACTTTTTCCATAAACACTCAACATTGTCAGTGTCGGAACAGAAATTTTTGTTTTGATCTGTTAGGTAGACTGAAATCTGCCTCCTATTACTCTTGCTAAACAGATAAACCTTCCTCCCTTTTTCATATTCCTATTAACGTCCATATTCAGGGATACTGCAACGGCCTTATGATCACTGATTCCCTGTTCTGCACTTACAGAGTAGAAAAGTTCGGGTCTGTTTGTTATCAGTAGGTCTAAGATGTTATCTCCACGAGTCGGTTCTCTGTTCAATTGCTCGACGTAATTTTCGGATAGTGCACTCAGTATAATGCCACTCGATGCTCTGTTCCTACCACCCGTCCTAAACATTTGACTGTCCCAGTCGATATCTGGTAAATTGAAATCTCCACCTAAGACTATAACATGCTGAGAAAATTTATGTGAAATGTATTCCAAATTTTCTCTCAGTTGTTCTGCCACTAATGCTGCTGAGTCGGGAGGTCGGTGAAGGAGCCTACTATTAACCTAGCTCGGTTGTTGAGTGTAACCTCCACCCATAATAATTCACAGGAACTATCCACTTCTACTTCACTACAGGATAAACTACTACTAACAGCGACAAACACGCCACCACTGGTTGTATGCAATCTATACTTTCTAAACACGGTCTGTGCATTTGTAAAAATTTCGGCAGAATTTATCTCTGGATTAAGCCAGCTTTCTGTACCTGTAACGATTTCAGCTTCGGTGCTTTCTATCAGCGCTTGAAGTTCCGGTACTTTACCAATGCAGCTTCGACAGTTTACAATTACAATACTGAATACTGCTTGGTCCCCGCATGTCCTGACTTTGCCCCGCATCCGTTGAGGCTGTTGCCCTTTCTGTACTTGCCCGAGGCCATCTAACCTAAAAAAAAACCGCCCAGTCCAAGCCACACAACCCATGCTACCCGTGTAGCCGCTTGCTGCGTGTAGTGGACTCCTGACCTATGGCGCAAGTCGAAAAATCTGCAGCCCGCTTGGTCGCAGAACCGTCTCAGCCTCTGATTCAGACCCACCACTCGGCTCTGTACCAAAGGTCCGCAGTCAGTCCTGTCGACGATGCTGCAGATGGTGAGCTCTGCTTTCATCCCGCTAGCGAGACTGGCAGTCTTCACCAAATCAGATAGCCGCCGGTAGCCAGAGAGGATTTCCTCCGATCCATAGCGACACACATCATTGGTGCCGACATGAACGACCACCTGCAGATGGGTGCACCCTGTACCCTTCATGGCATCCGAAAGGACCCTTTCCACATCTGGAATGACTCCCCCCCGGTATGCACACGGAGTGCACATTGGTTTTCTTCCCCTCTCTTGCTGCCATTTCCCTAAGGGGCCCCATTACGCGCCTGACGTTGGAGCTCCCAACTACCAGTAAGCCCACCCTCTGCGACCACCCGGATCTTGCAGACTGAGGGGCAACCTCTGGAACAGCACAAGCAGCCATGTCCAGCAGAAGATTAGTATCAGCCTGAGACAGAGCCTGAAACCGGTTCGTCAGACCAACTGGAGAGGCCTTCCGTTCAGCCCTCCGGAATGTCTTTCGCCCCCTGTCACACTTTGAGACGACCTCCCACTCTACCACAGGTGAGGGATCAGCCTCAATGCGGGCAGTATCCCGGGCAACCACAGTCGTAGTCCGATCGGGGGATGCGTGGGACGAGCTGGCCGTCCCCGACAAACCCCCATCCGGACCCCCAAATTGATGCGCATTGGCAACAGCCTCAAGCTGTGTGACTGAAGCCAACACTGCCTGAAGCTGGGAGCGAAGGGATGCCAACTCAGCCTGCATCCGAACACAGCAGTTGCAGTCCCTATCCATGCTAAAAACTGTTGTGCAAAGAACGTCTGAAATAATCTACAGATAGCGCAAACAATTCGACACAAAATTTAGATGGTTATCAAAATACAAGGTTGCCTAGTAAATGCAGTAATGCCACTACTTGCGCACTGCTGACACACTACTCTGCGGCGGAAGGAGACTACGTGATTTTATGCTATTCAGGTACTAAAACGCGATGCTATAACTCTCAAATACTATAATACGCCCGAAATTTATGATTTAAACAATGCAAGTACCAAAAACACGCAAAGAAATTAAGAATTAAACTATGTAACAAATAAGTGAGCTAGGAGTATACGACTTTCTGCTTATGCAACGGCGGCAGGGACGTAGACCTCATAAAATAAGGAATGCGCAAGAAGTGTAGTATAGGAGACAACGTCATGTATTGTCGCCTCGGAATGGCAAACGTACTAAATATTTTCTTTCTTGTGAAAGGACACGGCGTGACAAAAGCATGAAATCAAACAAACCAAGATAATAGTCGTGTCTGCTATGCAGCAAAATCAAAGAAAATATAGCGTTCATTGTTAACACTCATTGTGTAAAGTGTGATACTATTAACACTTTCTTTTGTTCGAATCCTTGGAGGAATAAGATGCAAAATATTAATTACGTGGATGGAAAGGTCTGTGATGTAATAATTGGTATTCGTTACCTGAGAATATAATTATTGTTCGTTAACAAAAAATAACTGATTTTATTTAATGTTCATATACGTATAATGCAGCTTACCACCGAACATTTTCAGTGTTGCAGATGTACGTCTTTGTTGGCAGCTATCGCTGCAACATTCTCTAAATCGACGTGAGGCTGGGAGTGGCACCCACATATTCGTTAAAACCTGGCTTCATTAATCAAGAGAAGTAAAATGTGCAAACCACAAAAGCATGATGATGATACTCTTCTGCTGGTAACTGCAAAACTCTTATAAAGACATAAGAGCAAAAGTTCGCCTGTTTCCTGAAATTGTTAGAACATTCCTAGCGCTTACTTGTACTCATTTCTCTACTGCGTTCCATTTAAATGGGTAATGCGTTCGATAAAACATCAATAGCGGGCATTCAAGCCCACCTTGGGAATAGCATCTGCACCAGTAGCCTCGCCCCATGTCTTCACCTCGGCTATTGACATATGGTAAAGCAACGCCAAATTGCCTTGAGTTAGTTCCGCAATATGATATATCCCAGTTATCACTTACAGTATATACAGGGTTATTACAAATGATTGATGCGATTTCACAGCTCTACAATAACTTTATTATTTGAGATATTTTCACAATGCTTTGCACACACACATACAAAAACTCAAAAAGTTTTTTTAGGCATTCACAAATGTTCGATTTGTGCCCCTTTAGTGCTTCGGCACACATCAAGCCGATAATCAAGTTCCTCCCACACTCGGCGCAGCATGTCCCCATCAATGAGTTCGAAAGCATCGTTAATGCGAGCTCTCAGTTCCGGCGCGTTTCTTGGTAGAGGAGGTTTAAACACTGAATCTTTCACATAACCCCACAGAAAGAAATCGTATGGGGTTAAGTCGGGAGAGCGTGGAGGCCATGACATGAATTGCTGATCATGATCTCCACCACGACCGATCCATCGGTTTTCCAATCTCCTGTTTAAGAAATGCCGAACATCATGATGGAAGTGCGGTGGAGCACCATCCTGTTGAAAGATTAAGTCGGCACTGTCGGTCTCCAGTTGTGGCATGAGCCAATTTTCCAGCATGCCCAGATACACGTGTCCTCTAACGTTTTTTTCGCAGAAGAAAAAGGGGCCGTAAACTTTAAACCGTGAGATTGCACAAAACACGTTAATTTTGGTGAATTGCGAATTTGCTGCACGAATGCGTGAGGATTCTCTACCGCCCAGATTCGCACATTGTGTCTGTTCACTTCAGCATTAAGAAAAAAATGTTGCTCCATCACTGAAAACAAGTTTTACACTGAACGCATCCTCTTCAATGAGCTGTTGCAACCGCGCCGAAAATTCAAAGCGTTTGACTTTGTCATTGGGTGTCAGGGCTTGTAGCAATTGTAAACGGTTAGGCTTCTGCTTTAGCCTTTTTCGTAAGATTTTCCAAACCGTCGGCTGTGGTACGTTTAGCTCCCTGCTTGCATTATTCGTCGACTTCCGCGGGCTACGCGTGAAACTTGCCCGCACGCGTTCAACCGTTTCTTCGCTCACTGCTGGCCGACCCGTTGATATCCCCTTACAGAGGCATCCAGAAGCTTTAAACTGCGCGTACCATCGCCGAATGGAGTTAGCAGTTGGTGGATCATTGTTGAACTTCGTCCTAAAATGTCGTTGCACTGTTATGACTGACCGATGTGAGTGCATTTCAAGCACGACATACGCTTTCTCGGCTCCTGTCGCCATTTTGTCTCACAGTGCTCTCGAGCGCTCTGGCGGCAGAAACCTGAAGTGCGGCTTCAGCCGAACAAAACTTTATGAGTTTTTCTACGCATCTGTAGTGTGTCGTGACCATATGTCAATGAATGGAGCTACAGTGAATTTATGAAATCGCTTCAATCATTTGTAATAGCCCTGTATAAAAGGGAAACATTATCAGAAACCCCGAAAAGTTCTTGAACAGTTTACTTTACAATTGTACATCAAACTGTAACAAACGTTCACAATGACATTAGATACACATTTCTCGAATACTTCTTGAGTTATTTACTTACACTTTACGCTTGGTGCTGTTATAAATGTTAGGAAGAACACAAGTAAAAAAGTGAAACATTATTAGCAAATCCCTCTAAAGGTTCTTGAGCGAAGTATTCGAAGTACTTACACGACAATCAGACAGATGCAGGCTATATACGCTGAAGTGCCAAAGGAACTGGTATAGCCACACACATTCAAACACAGAGATATGTAAACAGGCAGAATACGGCGTTGCGGTCGGAAGCGCGTATATAAACCAACAAGTGTCTGGCGCAGTTGTTAGATCGGTTACTGTTGCTACCACGGCAAGTTACCAAGATTTAAATGAGTTTGAAGGTGTTGTTATAGTCGCCGGACGAGCGATGGAACACAGTATCTCCGAGGTAGTGGTGAAGTGAGGATTTTCCCGTACGGACGTTTCACGGGAGTACCGTGAATATCAGGAATTCAATAAAACATCCAATCTCCGATATCACTGATGCTGGGAAAAGGTCCTGCAAGAACGGAACCAACGACGACTGAAGATAGTCGTTCATAGTGACAGAAGTGCAACCCTTCCGAAAATTGCTGCAGATTTCAGTGCTGGGCCATCAACAAGTGTCAGCGTGTGAAGCATTAGACGAAACATCATCGATATGGGCTTTCGGAGCCGAAGGCCCACTCGTGTAACCTTGATGACTGCACGATAGAAAGTTTTACGCCTCGCCTGGGAACGTCGACACCGACATGGACTGTTGATGACTGGAAACATGTTTCCATAGAGCACGCGACTCATTTCTAATAATATCGAGGCGATGGACGTGTGCAGGTATGGAGACAACCTCATGAATCCATGGACCCTGCATGTCAGCAGGAGATGGTGGAGGCTCTGTAATGGTGCCGGGCGTGTGCAGTTGGAGTAATAAGGAATACCTGATACTTCTAGATGCGATTCTGACTGATGACAGGTACGTAGGCATCCTATTAGATCACCTGCATCCATTCATGCCCATTGCGCATTCCGACGGACTTGGGCAGGGCCACCATGACAATTCGACACCTAACACGTCCATAATTGCTACAGAGAGGATCCAGGAACACTCTTGTGTGTTTAAAGATGAACATTATTTAGTGTATCTGCGACGCCTTGCAACGTGCTATTCAGAAGAGCTCTCCATCCCCTTGTACTCCTGCGAATTTATGGACAGCCCTGCACGATTCATGGTATCAGTTCCCTCCAACATTACTCCAGACGAGTCCATGCCACGTCGTACTGTGGCAGTTCTGCGTGCTCGCGGGGGCACTACACGACATTAGGCAAGTATACCAGTTTCTTTGGCTCTTCAGTGTATTGTTCTAAACAACAGTGTGCAAGTTTTCTGTTAAAACTTGTTACAAGGAAGAAAATGTACTAGTCTGTGCTGTGAAAATATGCGGCTTCAAATTCTTTCCCTTCTACTCATACAGATGCAGCAGGAGAGGTGGTGTTTCACACCATATGTCTGATTTAACCATTCATTTTAACCTATTTCACTTCTCAGTCAAGAATTAGTTGGTAGTAAGAATAAATAAAGCTAAAGGTGAGAAAGAATGGTGAAAAGGTGGTGGATGGGGAGGAGGGAGAGGGAGAAAATGGGTATAGATTGGGGGCAAGAGGAGATCGACACAGGCGGAGGAGGAGGTGGAGATAGATAGAAGGAGAAGGACATTATCAGAGAGAATAACATGTGTGTTTTCACTTTGTTACTCTTCTGTCCTCACAGATGCAGCAGCAAGGGAGGTGTGTCATAACACACTTATGGTTTACCAATTGCACAAAGGTCAGAGAGAGGGTAGAAGAGGAGATGGACGGAGGAGGAAAGAAGTACGAAATGGTTATAGATTGGAGGAAGAGGAGACAGACAGAGAGAGGGGGACAGGAAGAGGTGGAGGTACATAGGTGGAGGAAGAGATTGATGGAGTAGGAGGAGATGGACAGGGAGAGAGGAAGGAGCTCTAACTGGGTAAAGAGAAGGGGGAAGAGAGGATGGAACGAGAGACGAAGGAGACGGAAATTAGGATGTCTGTCTGATCCCCACATACATTTGATAACGGCGAATCACTGCCAAGTTCACCAGTAAATAATAATTACAAGGCAGCACTGTGTTGTGGATTGCTCGAAATATAGAAACTGTGTTATCTGCCGCCTGAATAAAACGTCAGGACACATTTTCTGACACAAATCACTACTGCGATTTGCTGGAGGCAGGCAATGTAACAGTACTATAATGCACATATAAGACCAGAGCTATTGAAAAATAAAATGATATGTCAAGAGGACGCGTACGTTCCCGAACGAATGAGAAAATCTCGAATAATACAGAACTGGACGCCTTTGCTTTGTCATCTAGTCGCCTCCCTGACACATTATATTACTTTCTCGAATATGGCGGGAAGCTGGAAAGTTTTTTTTTTTTCCTTTTGAACTGAATTTTATAGCGGATTATCAGTGGTGCGTAACGTATGTTTTGGGGTGTTCATTCAGATACCCTTAATTCACACAAGCTGTACTCTTCATCACATACAGGAGCTCCTGCATGTTTTATGTGTGTGTATTCGCATTCCCTGCGGTTCATAACGATTTCCGGATTCCACTCCGGATAACGGATTTGAATAATTTGTTCGACAGGTACTGAATGAATGAGAGGTGAATATTGCGTTTTGAAATTGTTTGCTGAAATAGAATATGCGCATAACAGATGGTGGAAGATCAAGAGGTAGTACGATATCCCATGTAAAAGTTAATTTGTGAGTACTTCACTCAGATTTTTGTAGTATATCTTGTTTAGAAGTCTAGGAACCTACGTGTTACAAAGGTCACCACTGTCGGTACATAGCGTTAGTGAAGATTATAGATATTTATAAGGAAATACCGGCCACTTACAGTTGAGCACACATAAAAAGGCAATCCAGAAGTTTCTGTGTCACGGAGTTGCTGAAACTTATATGCAATGTATCTATCAATGGCAGAGGCAGGCGACCGTTCAGATTAGGTACAGCGTTGAAATCTAGAAAGGTCTTGTTCATACAGCTCTTTATTAAGCATTACGCGTTTCAAAATTTCAGCATCAGATTGAAGGTTGAAATCAAACTTCAGTACAAAGACCATGAAAGTGAGTGCTGAGACTTGTCTTGTAATCTATTCAGTATATGTGCTCTGTTTCGTGAGCTTTGTACTAAAGTTTGGTTTTTAATATTTAGTCTGACATTTAGTTTGATATTAGTAATAAAGTATTCTGCGACCAAAACATTGCTATACTTCAGATTTGTGTCATATTTACAATGTAGCGCGACTCCGATGCGAGTGTGGAAACACCGACGTGTAGGTAAATGATGAGTGTGACATTCGCGGTGCCGGTCTGTGTGGCCGAGCGGTTCTAGGCCCTACAGTCTGGAACCGCGCGACCCCTACGGTCGCAGGTTAGAATCCTGCCTCGGGCATGGAAGTGTGTGATGTCCTTAGGTTAGTTAGGTTTCAGTAGTTCTAAGTTCTAGGGGACTGATGAACTCAGAAGTTAAGTCCCATAGTGCTCAGAGCCGTTTGAACCATTGACATTCGTGTCTTTCCGAAGTGTAGGCGGCAGATGCGTAAACGTGAACTGTGGCTACGTTATTACGAAATGCATCCAAACCTTCTTTGTTGTCGAAAGACAAACACCGGTAGACACAAATAAGAGAATAAATAACGTGTATGGGGCAGTAGAGGTCATTATGCCTTCAGGCTCTTTTAAAAGTGCTTAAATAACTCATGTCTGATGATCATAGTAATGACCCGTTATATACCTATTACCTACCCAAAATTGGAGCTGAATTACTCAGTTCGAACACTTTCAGTAATCATTCGCCTTTGTAAACCAGCTTGTTTGGCTTAAGATTCAATAAATACGGTTTCAGGATCTCAGAGGCAATATCTGCTAAATCTATATACAGTGTATATCTATGTACAGTATATATATACAGTAGCGGAACTAAGGCGTTTACTGGCAACTAACGTAGCTGCTATCGCTTAATGTAATAATTTTAAACAACCATTACCTCACATCACTAATGGGTATTATTAAATTGCTAAAGCTTTCAAGAGGAGCAACGAGGCACAAAGTGATTATTTTCTTGGAAGACTTATGTGGTCACCACATTATGTTAGCATACAGGAAAGAGAAGGAAAGGAAATGAAAGGAGAGGAAAAACAAAACAAGACAAGAGAATGAAGACAAGACAAGAGAAGAGAAGAGAAGAGAAGAGAAGAGAAGAATAGTTAAAAGAAAAGAAAAGCAAATCAAAAAGAGATGCAAA
Source organism: Schistocerca americana (assembly GCF_021461395.2). NCBI lineage: Eukaryota > Metazoa > Arthropoda > Insecta > Orthoptera > Acrididae > Schistocerca > Schistocerca americana. Next base: position 44,397,202 of record NC_060123.1, read on the forward strand.
GTAGAAAAGCAAAAAAAGAAAAGAAAGGGAAAAATAAATAAAAAAAGGGGAAAAAAGAAGAGAAAGTGGAGACATCGTGTCTTTACAAACTACTCTGTCTGATAAAAACCAGTGGAATGAGCCTTTATTTGGCAACACCTGTGCCACCACAGCGGGATAATCCTCAGAGCCATGGAAGCTCTATTCTCCCAGTTGTATAAGCTAGGCAACGGGTACGTGACAATTCCAGAGAGCGTTTTCATCCAAGCGTTAGTTTTGAAAAGTAAGTCGTATGTTATCAGTCAAGTAACAAATTATCAGCGGAATGACTTGATGAGATATTGCTTTTTAATGACCCTACAGAGGAAAAATGGAAGTTTACGTACAATATGGTTTATTTATTATTGGGTACAGTTAAGCTACTGTAGTGATAAGATATCAGTATTTTCGTATTTCATGTACGACATTTTTTTTCAAAATATGTAATCTGCAATGAAAATAAAAATATTGCTTGATTTATTGCTTGTATTAATCTATTTAGACCTTACGAAAATCGACTCTGTCTATCTCTCTGGTACAAGTACATTTTATGGACAGAGAGGGAGTGGACCAGACACAAAATATGTAATTTTTTTATGAAACCTAAACATCGATATCTGAAAATATCGTTAATTTTATGAGTAATAAGCTTTACTCACGACGCTGCCTATGAGTAACGTATCGGTACAATTTACGTTTGATACAGTGTTCTTCATTATGCCGTACATCGCTTCATTCCTTGAGAGTCTTTTAAGATCACTTTTCACGAAATAACTGCCACTTGTTTGTTAGATAATGAGATACATGTTAACATATAATTGTGACATAACGTCATGGAGGATAACGCGATCATTTTGCAAATCAATAGGAGTACTGCACAACTTCTGTATTGGTCACAAAATAAGAAGCCACTAGCTGGAACCCATCTTCAGATTGTCATGTGCATCTAGGTGACCACATATACAAATGCACTGTGCAATAAACAAAGCTGTCATGGGCATGTTTGTTACTTACTGTTCTTTACATATCTCATCGTCAAGATGTTCATGATAATCTGAGGATGGGTTCTACCAGAAACGCGTCAATAAGAGTCATTGGTTTATCAGCTGGAGGCATCTTATTTCATGACCAATACAGAAATTGTATAATACTCACCTGTCAGTCAGAGATAGGCCATCTCCCACGACAATTGTCACGTTAATTAGATTCAGTTGTTTATCTTCCGAAGCTTTTATGTAATAAATAATACTGCCTATATGAACTCGACAGTAAGAGTAAGGATTTCAATTTGATCAGCTTAGTTTTTTAAAATATTACTTTTCAGTTGATATCATCTTAAGTTATGTATATTGCCGATATATTCATACTGGAGTATGTACGACCTGCCGCCGGTCAAGACAGGTCTTCCTCATACTGGAACTTTCCCTTTTGCACAATCAGATGTCCTGCATAACTGTGATTTCCTTGGCCGCAAGGCACGCAGAAGTACTTCGCTCAGCTTAGTGATAATAGGAGCTTCTCCCGAACGCGTCAGCTGTCGCGGCTTGGACCTGTGGCAGGGCTGGGTCAGTCGTCTGTGTTGTTGTTAACACTGTCAGTCAGTCCTCCTACATCGATAGGATTCTTCTAAATGTCCCTTCACTCTGTGATAACAGATACGTGCTCGGCAGTGTAAAGCAGCAATGATGAAACCACTACCTAATACCTACCACACAGAGGCCACGTAACTCTACTTGAAAGTCAGTTCCTGAATGTTCATGATTAAAAAATTGGGCGATCAGGATATTTAGTCTACCGTCTACTTGCAGAAAAGCGCTTGAAATCGGATTAACTCTTTCATTTATACTGAAACACATGAAATGGCTATCAACTCCGTATTTAATATGGTGAGACGTTATCATTGATAGTTCACTGTCTGTATAACAAATATTCACTCGAAAGCTACCCAGAATTTTATCAAGCCCGACCTGACGAATTTTCACGTTCTACCAGTCTCAGACCGACGACTATTAGCGAGTTACACATTCGGTTGTTTCAGTGGTCTTCTTCGTAAGAAGTGCTCGCCAAAATATTCCATACAGAGCACGAAACACGCAGTGTGGAGTTGTTACTACGACCATAAAGTTCACACGCTAATATCTCTCAAACCATTTAACAGAAACACCAAACTTTCATTAAAATGTCCGAACTCCAGTAGTTTCAGTCACGATATGTTCGAACCGAAATTAGCTCACTACTTCTTTATCTTACAGAGTATTTTAGAGGAACGATCTAACATCGTGTTATCTGTTGGCCGGCTAGCAAGCAACTCCCCCCGAGGTACTCTCCTCTCTGCCCACAGCTCTTTTCGCGAGGAAAGAGCTTAATTCTGATTAGCTGTTGAACTAAACGACCAGTCAGAACGTTCCTTCCTGATCATTCTCGCGGCAAATCTTGCCTCATCCAGTCACTAATTTGACAGTAATTAAAGTCAGCAAAACTTCAGTTTCCTGTATTATGTTTATTCAAAATAAGCAAAGTGCGAAGTGTTCTTCAAATTAATAAATAAATTTATTCCACCATTAACTTCCATTCTGGCTGCTTTTATACATAAGCATGCTCACATAGACATAAGTCATCTGAGCCGTGGTTGCAACACAACTTTCCCACAGTTCGTTTGTACAAGGTTTCACGTAAAATGAAATATTATATTTTAACGTATGTCCCACATATACTCTCTCAACCATTCTCACGCACTAACGCAACAAAAGACAATTCTAATTAATTGATTTTTATGCACAGAAAACTTCGTAATGGCTCCAAATGATAATGAAAGTCCATCTGTTAATGTTCCTAACTCGGTTTCAAGAAAACAAGAGTAGGTTTTAGAACTTTTAGGTAATTCTCTTTACCTCCGGAACAATAATAAATAAAAATCTGAAATTTTGGCAGCATCATTCCGTTAATAACAAACGGCTGCGTACCAAATTTGAACAAAATCAGATAATAACTAATATGGATTATTTAGATTCGTAGAGGGTATGAATCATCATATCGACTGAATGTTATGCCATGGAGCTCTCACGGCAGGCAGCGTCAACTGTGCTGTGAGTAGAGCGAAAAGAAAAAAAACATAGCCATCCAGCAGCCACTGTACTAGACGGCTACGTGCCTTACTGCAGAGAATGTTAGCTCGTAATAACTTGCTGTGTTACAGTCTCCCCATTAGTGTGTGTTCCTAATACCATATATTCCGCAATGATTATCTCACGGAAACCAAGAAATTTTCTTTTTAGAAAGCGAAAGATGATTATAGTTTTCTCAGTTGCAGAATATCAAATAATTCGGTGTTCGGCCATTTGACAAAAAAAGTTATTTGTAAGCTTACAGAGTACTAACTAAGAAAGAAAAAGATCTTGCGCTCGTCGTTTTTTCTTTTATTACCTTTTGAAGTCAAAACCCACTTGTCTATCAAAGTCACACTCGAAATTTTTGTGTTCTCACTTGGGGAATTAATTTTTGTGTTCAATCAATCAAACATCAATGCAGTTCATAGATGATGCCGATGTAAGACTTCCTCATACGTGATTCCATGAAGAGTGCGCAGTGCAGTATGAAGGTTTGTTTCATGCTGCAAATTATGTCTGCCTACACGTATTTGTGTCAGGTATTTATGTAGGAAGGTCGTTCAAGTAAAACACAGACCACGGTTGGAGACAGAGAGATTTAACTTAGTTTCCTATACTCCAGTCGAGAAGCATAGTAATTGTGTTTCGGAAGAACCTACACATATTCTCCTCCATCTGCTCCTAATTGTTTGTGAAACCAACTGAACTTTGTACAAGTTTCCTATTATATTCTAGAAAGTTTCTCAGGTTGGTGATTCAGTTCATTAATAGAAAAAAATACTTTTGCTTCATTGAGCAGCAAAGTACAAAACATTGTGAGAACTAACATGACAATTTGCTTATAATGGACATTTGACGATGAATTTCATTTGGTGTCACTTCTTTGTATAAAACTGATTACTGTCGAAATTTATTAGCTTTGCCGATTCCATGAAACACCATTGCTATTAAAAGTGGTTCTTGTACGAAGTGCCTTTTGCTGTCGAAATTAACACCTCGCATAGAGTTACTCCACTACGAAAATTTGGTTACACAGCTCTCTCATTACTGTATGACAAATATTCGCAGCGTTGCAGTGCTTATCTGTGTTTCACCTGCTGTATAAATTTCTTTTGCTCTTGAGTGAGGTGAAATGCATTTTCCTGTTAGGTTTCGTATTTCTCGAATTCAGTACGAAAACATCTGAGAAACAGTGAAAAATGTAGCGCAAGTCGTACAGAACGAAAAAGGAAGAACATTTTTTTACCTTTTGAGATTAGCATACTTTACTTCACTCTCACTGTCTTAGCACATTACGTCACACAAGGGACACTTTTGTTTACAGCAATTTAATAACACTTCATAGATGCAGTTTAAGCCGATGTGGTCAAAGATGAGGTTTATCATACAGTGTGAAGGATCTGAATTTTAAGAAGTTCATATATGCAACGAGTAAATTTAATATAAGTCTTTAAAATTACTGAAATAACTTTGGCTAGCGAAATCTGTATGTTCATTTAACATAGACTGAGGTTGGTGGGTTGGTTGGTTTGGGGAAGGAGACCAGACAGCGTGGTCATCGGTCTCATTGGATTAGGGAAGGATTGGGAAGGAAGTCGGCCGTGCCCTTTCAGAGGAACCATCCCGGCATTTGCCTGGAGTGATTTAGGGAAATCACGGAAAACCTAAATCAGGATGGCCGGACGCGGGATTGAACCGTCGTCCTCCCGAATGCGAGTCCAGTGTCTAACCACTGCGCCACCCCGGTCGGTCATAGACTGAGGGTTTTTGATTTTGTGGAGGTATATTTTCAACTGTTGTAACAGTTTTACTCGGTGACCATTGTCATCACAGTGTGTTATTACTAAATTTCTTCGTATCTTGTTAACCACATGTTTCGTTTCTAGACTTTTTGGTTATATGATTGTGTGCTGTGGACTATTTTGAGTCCTGACTTATTATTAGTGGAGAATTCAATTGTTACACTGTATTTTTTTAGACGTTAGTAGTTTTCTTTTGTGATATGGGGCCTTGTCATTGGATGCTGGCAAATACTTGTTCCTTCTTTCTTAGTGTGGCACTCTGATGCCTTATTTTTGTGTACTTGTGTGTCCAAATTATCAGTTGTTTTGGCTGTGTACCCATTGTTTATGGCAATAAATTTTACTGTGTCTAGCTCAGTCCTAAGGCTTTTTTCTTCTAACTCAGGTGAGTGTGCTCTATGACCCATGGAGCTTAAGACAACATGTTTGCGTGCCTTGGGATGGCACAATTAGTTGTCAGTTGTGATATCTGTATATGTGTCTTTCCTGTGTAAGCTGATCTTATGTGTACGAGTAAGGTTGGTAATGCTAACATCCAGGAAATATGTGCTTTCTTTTCTTCATGCTCTACTGCGAATTTCATGATTTTGTGGAAAGACTTGTACACTTTAGGTAGTTCCTGAATCCTCTCTTTTGTGCCATCTTATAGTAACAATGTATCACAAACAGATCACTAGTAATATATTATTTTACTTTTGAGCCGACTGTCTTATTGAGAAATTATATTCCTGATGTTCGAGAAATATATCTGAAAGAAACTTCACATATGTTGGCTTCTGGGTATTTGTAAACTTGCCCATTAAAGGTAAAGTAATTATATGATAGTATTAGCAGCAACATGTCGGTAACCTGTAATATTATGGCAACTGGTAACGTTTTATATAATACTACATTTTAATGATTATTATTTCTTCAGCTAATACATTTGCTAATAGGTTAGCGAATTAAAACTTAAGTTCAACATACACAGAAAAAAAGGGTACAGAGACATAATAACTGATAACTCATCATGCCATTCCACTGTACACATACATACATACATAAAATCATGTCATTCCATCCACTAACATGACTTAGAAGAATGCAGCCTTAGCGATAAAAAGTACTGCCATAAGCAAAGGACACAAGCCAAAACAATTGATATTTTGGACACAGAAATTCACATATCACAAAAAGTGGCTGACCTTAAAAAAAGTTAAGTAAGAGTGGCATTCTCCGATAATTATAAGTTAGGAGCCTTACTAGTTCAGACATAAAAACATATAACAAAAAATCAACAGCAGTGGAACATATAAAGCATCAAGCCCCAGTTGTCCTGCCTAGTATGTAGGGAAAACAGACAGAAGTTTCAAAACCTGTTTTGAAATCCAATAAATGCTTTCAGACTCAGCCAATCGGAAATATCATTTATTGCAGATTATATGCTATAAACTAAACTTGTGAGCAACAATATGTTAAAACAATTGGAAATATACCTTCACAAAATCAAAAAGTCTAAATACATGTAAAATTAACAAACAGATTTCGCTACCCATAGTTATTTTAGTAATTTTAAGTTCTTACATATATTTATTCGTTGCATAAACCAACTCCTTAGATTTCGGATCTCTGAAACTATATGATAAACAGCTCCTTTGATTAGATCACGTTAAACTGCAACTGTGAAATGGTTTTAGACGCATATAAACAAATGTGCACCTTGAGTGACGAGTTGTGCGACAGTAGTATGAATAAACCAACACATGTGGACCTCAAAAGGTTAGAAACGTCCTTCATCCTATTTCTTGCTTTTTTCTTTTCTTGTCTTTGGCAATTATTTACCATTGTTCCTCACACATTTTCGCGCTCGATTCACGAAGAAACAAACCTAACGTCGAACTTCCTCACAGCAGGAAACACGAACATCACCTCAATTACAGACAATGTAAATTATTTAGTAGACAATTAGCACTGAAGACTGAGTCACAGGGCCGTAAATGCATCGTGTAATTTTATAAAAAACGAAAAATATGACGGAAGGCATTTTTATTCATACTGCCTATGTACTGAATACAGTCACGTTCACAACAGCCGAAGGCATTTTTATTCACACTGCCTATGTACTGAATACAGTCACGTTCACATCAACCCGTTCACAACAGCAAAACTGGGATAGTATTAAAGGATATTTCTTTTCCATCACCTCTAAAATTTTTAATTTATACCGATACGGAATTTGCAATTAAAATGCTGTTACCATTACGTGAGGCTGTCATGAAGTTTTAATTTTCACACCAAGAATAATGCAGTTAAATATTCTCGTTTTTACACGCCGCGAGACAAATCATACTGGAATGTCGTTGCCCATCTCAACCTTATCACTCAGATACAGTATTTTGCTTCGGGTTCTGCAGTAGCATGTTGTGGTATGATGGTGCAGGCACCTGAATGTATGACAGGACTGCAGGAATGTAGATCTCTCATGTAATAACTTCACCTATAGGCAGAAAACGTATTCTCTTTCTCAGCACTGGGCGAGCACAACACTCTATTCCAAACGGCCATCTGTAGAACAGTGTGCTTTGCCCATTATTAACGAAACATTCTGTGGCCTCTTTGGCTATCATGCAATTAGAGAGGAGTGCATTCGCCAGCTGCTCAGAAAGGTTTCTCAAATAATTTTGAACAATTTATTTGTTAAATAAATTTCATTCTCTCGTATCTTTACTGTTCCATTAATCAGCTTCAGGATGAACTGCTTACCATTTCGCTAAGTTCATACTGACTGCAGTAGTTTGACATTAAGTGCGGTACTGCGTGAAATTCAGATAGTTTGCAGTGAAAACTGGGGTTTGTTATGAATGGACATTTAATGCACTTCAGGTCATTCATAGCTGCATACCAAATATAGCACCCATATTGAGTATGTGGAAAGGAGAGCTGAGCGCTGACCCAGAGAGTTTTAAATATCAGGTAATGTAGGCACTGCTGGGTCACCACAAACATTTCTAAAAATTTTGTCATACAGTTAACTTGTAAACTTCAGGTTCTTGGAATGTGGCAATGCAATTACTTTAAGGTGATCAGTAGCTGAAGAAACGAGAATTAATGTGGATTTGTAACAACGTAAGTGAAGGAATCGCTTGTTTATTTGAATGCAGAGAATGAGATTTTCGTAAGCTATTGACATGACTTGTCCTCATACGTTTGCTAATAGAGTATTACAAATTCTGTCGCACTTGCAACTGCATTATCTTCTTTTTCATATGAAATCGTGCAAGCCTATACATGTTTTGTCAAAAGAAGCTAATTTTAATGTTGCAAGAGGAGAATTAAATTTGCTCTTTCATTTACAACTTCAGCGTAATCCTGTAACCCATTGAACTTTTGATAATAATCGATTGGCTTGTCAACTAATTGGATGTACTGGCATAAACTGTTAATACGATCGTTTGCAGACTCCCTAGCTGTAGCTTGGAAGTTCTGTGACATAGGTGTGTGCTTCAAGGCTTAAGCTGTAGAACTATACCATCCCTACTAAGCCGTCCTGTCCGAAAGCGATTCCCCACCATAATCATTGTGCCCTACCCTACCACACATGTCTGCTATTGCTGTGTTCTTTCCGCAAGGTAGTTCCCAACACACCATTGTCCACTCCCCTACCGTGCTACCATGACGTCTGCGTAGCTAAGGGACAGGTATTTGCACCCTCTATACCTACATAAAATAAATAGGTAAATAAATAAATGGAAAAATGTACGTAATTCAATTTTTTTAATTTATATTAAATTCTGACGATGACCCATCGTATATAGTTTATTCCTACATATCCTATTAACCCACCAGGGTAGCCGAGAGCGCTAAATTACTGCTTCCTGCACTCGGATGGGCGCGCCGCCCCAGATCGAATCCACCCGGTGGATTAATGACGTGAGCCGGTACGCCGGCCAGCCTGGATGTGGGTATTAGGCGGTTTACCACATCCTGCTAGGTGAATACCGGGCTAGTCTCCACGTTCCTCCTCAGTTACACGACTCGCAGCCATTAGAAAACTTTCGCACTATTTCACAGCTTACACTAGTCGTAGATAGCTGGGATACACTAATTCTGTCCCGGGGCTTTGGGGTAACGACCGGAAGAGCATCGGACCACCCTCTGCAATTAACACTGCCAAATCCGTAATGACTGAAACCTGCTGGTTTCACAGGACAGAGCGGATCAGGTTATAGTTATGGAAAGGGACCATAATCATTTACTGTCAGCTGCACAAAACATACAAACTTTATTTTATTAAAACACTTAGTCATACGAGGATCACTCCAAAGGAAATGCACACTTCTTTTAATCCATATTTTATTCCACATGTATGAAAGTTTTACAGTGTGTAGATACATCCTTCAGGAACAATATTTTCATTTCTCCACATAATTTCCATCCCTCCCAACTGCCTTACGCCATCCTGGAACCAGCACCTGTATACCCGCACGGTAAAATTCTGGACCAACCTCTTGGAGCCACTGTTTAGCAGCGTGCACAAGGGAGTCATCTTCTTCAAACCTTGTTCCACGAAGAAAGTCTTTCAGTTTCCCAAAGAGATAATAGTCACATGGAGCCAGATCAGGACTGTAAGGCGGGTGTTTCAGTGTTGCCCGTCCAAGTTTTGTGATCGCGTCCATGATTTTTCGACTGACATGTGACCGTGCATTGTCGTGCAACAGCAAAATATCCTGCTTTCGCCGATGTGGTCGAACACGACTCAGTCGAGCTTGAAGTTTCTTCAGTGTCGTCACATATGCATCAGAATTTATGGTGGTTCCACCTGGCATGATGTCCATAAGCAAGAGTCCTTCGGAATCGAAAAACACCGTAGCCATAACTTTTCCAGCGAGAGGTGTGGTTTTCATTTTTTTTTCTTGGGTGAACTTGCATGACGCCACTCCATTGATTGTCTCTTCGTCTCTGGTGAAAAATGATGGAGCCATGTTTCATCACCTGTCACAGTTGTTCCAAGAAATTCATCTTCACCATTCTCATACTGTTCCAAAAGTTCGCTGCATATCACTTTTCTTGTTCCTTTGTGAGCCACGGTCAACATCCTGGAAACCAACCTGGCACAAACCTTTATTAACGCCAACACTTTCGGCATTCTGCAAACACTTACTTCCCCTATCCCAACGTAGCGTGACAATTCGTTCACTGTGATGCGCCCGTCAGCAGTCACCAATTCGTGAATTCTCTGCACATTGTCTGGAGTGTGTGCAGTACGAGGCCTGCGGCTGCGAGGACAATCCTCAATATTGCCGTGCCCGCTTTCATCACGTAACCTGCTTGCCCACCGACTAACTGTACTGCGACCGACAGCAGCATCTCCATTCACCTTTTCTACCTCTTGTGGATGTTTCCCACTTTCTCGTTTTCACAGAACAGGCATTCTATGACAACACGTTGCTCTTGACGAACGTAAAGAATAGCAGCGATTTTGAAGACATACTGTGACGGCGCCACTGACGGGAACAGGTTGAACTAAGTTTGAAAACAAGCGGGAAGGATGTATCTACACGTTATAGAACTTTACATGCAGAATGATAACTGTATTTTTACAAAAATAGTGTGCATTTCTTTTGGAGTGACCCTCGTACATGCCCTTAAAAACATTCAAAACAATACGGCTGAAGGCCCGGACACAAGTTATTAAAATTGCCTTAAGGAATACACACAGCTGAGGGCCTTAGTTACAAAAGTTTCCATAAAAACTCGGTTGAAGCCCACACACTGGAGATAGAAAAACTATGGCTTAAGGCCTGGATAACAAAAATTTCAGACACAGAAGAAAATTTTAAAAGTTTTTTTAAACAAGTGAATTTTCAAATTTTAATTTAAGACGGCTGAAGTCCTTATCCAAAAATATTTCACCTAAGGTTCTGCTGAAGGCCACATACTGAACATAGAACAACTCAAGACTTAAGACCTGAATTATAATGATTTCCAATGTGTAAAATCACTTTTTTTTAAAGAAAAATTTTGTTTAAGCAAGAATCTTAAAGGTTTTAATTTAAGACTCCTGAAGGCCTTAACATAACATTAAAACAAGCGAAATTAAGAGACGGCTGAAGGCCTCTCACAGTACTTTAGATTAAAAGAAAATCACAATCCAAGGCCGGCCGAAGTGGCCGTGCGGTTAAAGGCGCTGCAGTCTGGAACCGCAAGACCGCTACGATCGCGGGTTCGAATCCTGCCTCGGGCATGGATGTTTGTGATGTCCTTAGGTTAGTTAGGTTTAACTAGCTCTAAGTTCTAGGGGACTAATGACCTCAGCAGTTGAGTCCCATAGTGCTCAGACCCATTTGAACCATTTTTTTCACAATCCAAAACAACAGAACAGTGATGCTCCAAGGGTCGGTCTGAGGAGGTAACTGTAACATAAGTTTAGGTGAGACAGGCAGCCAAGAATAATATTAAGTAATCAGATGGCAACCAGACCCAAGGACGGCTGAAGGACCGACCAACAACCTAATCAATTCTGCTGCGCCGACCGACGGCATGGCTGCGGAAAGTATCAGCCGAGGACGAAGATACCAGCAGCACTACGTCTTCAAAATTGGCGTCTAACAAGGGAACCTCCCCATCGCACCCCCCTCAGATTTAGTTATAAGTTGGCACAGTGGATAGGTCTTGAATAACTGAACACAGATCAATCGAGAAAACAGGGAGAAATTGTGTGGAACTATGAAAAAATAAGCAAAATATACAAACTCAGTAGTCCACGCTTAAGATATGTAACATTAAGGAAAATACTACTTCATTAGCGCCGTGGTCCTGTGGTTAGCGTGAGCAGCTGTAGAACCAGAGGTCCTGGGTTCGAATATTCCCCAGGTGAAAATTTTAATTTTTTATTTTCAGACAATTATCAAAGTTTAGGCACACACACACACACAATCGACATGGTTCTCCAGAATTCCAGGACATGTTCAGATTTGCTTGGACATATGCAGGATTTGACGGTCTACACACAGAAAAATTTGAAAACGTTAAAAACATATGTTTTCACAGAGCACAGGGAAAACTGTGCGACTGTTGCAGTCATTAGTTGCAGTTTATGTGACAAACTCTTATGTTTTCATCACTTTTTTGGGAGTGATTATCACATCCACAAGAAAACCTAAATCGGGCAAGGTAGAAGAATCTATTTACCTATTCGCCAAGTGTACAAGTTGGGTGGGTCGACAACATATTCCTGTCACGTGACGCACATGCCGTCACCAGTGTCGTATAGAATATATATCAGACGTGTTTTCCTGTGGAGGAATCGGTTGACTTATGACCTTGCGATCAAATGTTTTCGGTTCCCATTGGAGAGGCACGTCCTTTCGTCTACTAATCGCACGGTTTTGCGGTGCGGTCGCAAAACACAGACACTAAACTTATTACAGTGAACAAAGACGTCAATGAACGAACGGACAGATCATAACTGCGAAAATAAAGAAATTAAAATTTTCACTCAAGGGAGGACTTGAACCAAGGACCTCTTGTTCCACTGCTGCTCACGCTAACCACGGGACCACGGCGCTCCTTATCTCATACCGTCCTCGATGTTGCAGATGCTGCACATAGACTACTCAGTTTGTATATTTTGCTTATTTTTTTCATAGTTCCAACTTCTTCCTGTTTTCTTGATTGATCTGTGTTCAGTTTTTCAAGGCCTATCCACTGTGCCAACCTATAACTAAATGTGAGGGGGGTGCGATGGGGAGGTTCCCTTGTAAGAACAGCCAAGGCCCAGTAACCAATAAAAAATATGAACAACACCAAAGGCTGTAATATTACACCCGGTACGGGCAGCATCAACACGGCGACGAAATACACACTGCGGAACACCACGCTAATGCCCTCGCCGACTGCCTACTCCAGTACGCGGACAGCATTAACATAACTGCTCAGTGAAAATTACACAATCTAGACACTGTTCCACGAAAATACTTCCACAAGAACTCGAACAATCGTAAAGGCAATCACTGTGGGACAACCAGGAATAATGACAAGTCGACACACACAGAGAACCCGAGGCGGTCGGCGTCCAAGTATAAGTTGTCCAATGAGACGACCGACCGAACGACCGAACAAGGTCATTCCCACTCAAGTCATGTGTGTCACCAACAGTCGGGCGAGTCTTCGCTGTCCAGACGCCATCCCGACTCAACTCCATGTCCGTTCGGAAATCCGAGACACGGCAAACTGGCTCTGACCCAACCATGCAGAGGCCTATTGGCCACCCGACGTCTCTGCACAAGGAAGGAAGCGACCCCTCTCCGGTAAGATTGATACGTCCCCTTAGGAAAATTATAAATAACTGTTGCTTAAACTGACACACAATATTTTTAGTGCAACGCAATCTGACTTTCAAAAATCCATACAAAAATATGGCCCTGACTAACAATAACCTATACCTTTCATGAATCACTTACCACTCAAACTACGGCAATACAGCGAGTGCCACTACCGCCAGCTAAATAAAAGATTCTAACTACTGAATGCAATAACTGCTGATAGGATATATATATACATATACATATATATATATATATATATATATATATATATATATATATATATATATATATATAGATACATTAAGGAATGGGAAAAAGAATTAAAAAATCAATCCTACCGGAAACCAATCCATCTTGGTAGAACCAAAGACAACGTGGAGATATCTTGTTTAGCATTCGCGGACGACTTGGCCATACTTGCAGATGATGAAGAAATCGCCACCAAACAAATAGAGATCCTTAAGGAATGCGCGGATGAAGTAGGTTTACAAATTTCGTTTCAAAAGACAGAATTTTTGTATACGAAATTCCATTTACACAGTTTGAACACAAAATATGGAAAAATAAATAGAGTAAAACATTTTAAATACCTAAGTGAAATTTTGGAGCCAACCGGAGGAGAGAAAGTTGCATAGAAGATCAGACAACAGAAAATGAAGAGAGCATATGGTATGACACATGAAATACGCAATAAAAAATGCATCTCCTCGAACACAAAAATCAGACACTACTGCGCAGTAATTAAGCCAGCAGCACTATATGCTAGTGAAACGCTCACACTCCACACAAAATGTGATTTAGAAAAAATACTAAAAGAAGAACGCAAAATTATGAGAAAGATTTTAGGTCCAAAATTAACCCCTTTCCAACAGGTACGGGGTGCTTCCTAGTGGTGTTGACATCGTTTCCGAGCCACCACAGGATGCCTCGCCTGTTGGGCCAGTGGCCGATTCTCCGGCAAGGTCCCGACAGTCACAGAGGGCGGGCCTATTAGTTATAGGGAGCTCCAACGTTAGGCGGGTTATGGAGCCCCTCAGGAAAATAGCGGGTAGGTCGGGGAAGAATGCCAGTGTGCACTCGGTGTGCTTGCCGGGGGGTCTCGTCCGTAATGTGGAGGAGGCCCTTCCGGCAGCTATTGAACGCACTGGGTGTGACCGGCTGCAGATAGTAGCACATGTCGGAACGAATGACGCCTGCCGCTTGGGTTCTGAGGCCATCCTTGGTTCCTTCCGGCGGCTGGCTGATTTGGTGAAGACAACCAGCATCGCACGCGGAGTGCAAGCTGAGCTTAATATCTGCAGCATAGTGCCCAGAGTCGATAGCGGTCCTCTGGTTTGGAGCCGTGTGGAGGGTCTAAACCAGAGGCTCAGACGACTCTGCGACTATAATGGTTGCAAATTCATCGACCTCCGTTATTGGGTGGAGAACTGTAGGGCCCCCCTAGACAGGTCAGGCGTGCACTACACACCGGAAGCAGCTACTAGGGTAGCAGAGTACGTGTGGCGTGCACACGGGGGTTTTTTAGGTTAGAGGGACCCCCCATTGGGCGAAACGATAAAATACCTGACGGCTTACCAGAGAGGACATTATCATCGTTGATAAAGAACGTCCGTCCTCAGAGACCAAAAACAGGAAATGTTAACGTAATATTGGTAAACTGCAGGAGTATCCAGGGCAAGGTTCCTGAATTAGTATCTCTTATTGAAGGAAATAGTGCGCATATAGTATTAGGAACGGAAAGTTGGTTAAAACCGGAAGTGAACAGTAACGAAATCCTAGGCACAGAATGGAATATATACCGCAAGGATAGGATAAACGCCAATGGTGGAGGAGTATTTATAGCAGTAAAGAATTCAATAATATCCAGTGAAGTTATTAGCGAATGCGAATGTGAAATAATCTGGGTTAAGTTAAGTATCAAAGGTGGGTCAGATATGATAGTCGGATGCTTCTATAGACCACCTGCATCAGCAACCGTAGTAGTTGAGCGCCTCAGAGAGAACCTGCAGAACGTCGTGAAGAAGTTTCGTGATCATACTATTGTAATAGGGGGAGACTTCAATCTACCAGGTATAGAATGGGATAGTCACACAATCAGAACTGGAGCCAGGGACAGAGACTCTTGTGACATTATCCTGACTGCCTTGTCCGAGAATTACTTCGAGCAGATAGTTAGAGAACCAACTCGTGAAGCTAACGTTTTAGACCTCATAGCAACAAATAGACCGGAACTTTTCGACTCCGTGAATGTAGAAGAGGGTATCAGTGATCATAAGTCAGTGGTTGCATCAATGACTACAAGTGTAATACGAAATGCCAAGAAAGGAAGGAAAATATATTTGCTTAACAAGAGTGATAGGGCACAAATCGCAGAATATCTGAGTGACCACCATCAAACGTTCATTTCTGAGGAAGAGGATGTGGAACAAAAATGGAAAAAATTCAGAAACATCGTCCAGTACGCCTTAGATAAGTTCGTACCGACTAAGGTCCAAAGCGAGGGGGAAGATCCACCGTGGTATAACAATCATGTACGAAAGGTACTACGGAAACAAAGAAAGCTTCATCATAGGTTTAAGAGTAGTCGAATCATAGCTGATAAGGAAAAGCTGAACGAAGCGAAAAAGAGCGTAAAGAGAGCAATGAGAGAAGCATTCAACGAATTCGAACATAAAACATTGGCAAACAATCTAAACAAGAACCCTAAAAAGTTTTGGTCATATGTAAAATCGGTAAGCGGATCTAAATCCCCTATTCAGTCACTCGTTGACCACGATGGCACCGAAGCAGAGGACGACCGAAGAAAGGCAGAAATACTGAATTCAGTGTTCCGAAACTGTTTCACTGCGGAAAATCGTAACACGGTCCCTGACTTCAGCCGTGGCACGGACGCCAAAATGGAAAATATTGAAATAAACGATATCGGAATTGAAAAACAACTGCTATCACTTAGTAGCGGAAAAGCATCCGGACCAGACGAGATACCCTTAAGATTCTACAGTGATTATGCTAAAGAACTTGCCCCCTTTCTATCAGCAATTTATCGTAGATCGCTGGAAGAACGTAAAGTACCTTGCGACTGGAAGAAAGCGCAGGTCGTTCCCATTTTCAAGAAGGGTCATAAATCAGATGCGAATAATTATAGGCCTATTTCGCTTACGTCAATCTGTTGTAGAATAATGGAACATATTTTGTGTTCTCGTATTATGACGTTCTTAGATAATACAAATCTCCTTCATCATAACCAACATGGATTTCGCAAACAGAGATCATGTGAAACTCAGCTCGCCCTATTTGCCCAAGAAATTCACAGTGCCGTAGACACTGGCGAGCAGATTGATGCCGTATTCCTGGACTTCAGGAAGGCATTTGATACGGTTCCGCACTTACGTTTAGTGAAAAAAATACGAGCTTACGGAATATCGGACCAGGTTTGTGATTGGATTCAGGATTTCCTAGAAGAAAGAACACAACATGTCATTCTTAACGGTTCAAAATCTGCAGATGTAGAGGTAATTTCGGGAGTACCGCAGGGAAGCGTGATAGGACCTTTATTGTTTACAATATACATAAATGACTTAGTTGACAACATCGGTAGCTCCGTGAGGCTATTTGCAGATGACACGGTTGTCTACAAGAAAGTAGCAACATCAGAAGACTCGTACGTACTCCAGGAGGACCTGCAGAGGATTAATGCATGGTGCGACAGATGGCAGCTTTCCCTAAACGTAGATAAATGTAATATAATGCGCATACATAGGGGCAGAAATCCATTCCAGTACGATTATGCCATAGGTGGTAAATCATTGGAAGCGGTAACGACCGTAAAATACTTAGGAGTTACTATCCGGAGCGATCTGAAGTGGAATGATCACATAAAACAAATAGTGGGAAAAGCAGGCGCCAGGTTGAGATTCATAGGAAGAATTCTAAGAAAATGTGACTCATCGACGAAAGAAGTAGCTTACAAAACGCTTGTTCGTCCGATTCTTGAGTATTGCTCATCAGTATGGGACCCTTACCAGGTTGGATTAATAGAAGAGATAGACATGATCCAGCGAAAAGCAGCGCGATTCGTCATGGGGACATTTAGTCAGCGCGAGAGCGTTACGGAGATGCTGAACAAGCTCCAGTGGCGGACACTTCAAGAAAGGCGTTACGCAATACGGAGAGGTTTATTATCGAAATTACGAGAGAGCACATTCCGGGAAGAGATGGGCAACATATTACTACCGCCCACATATATCTCGCGTAATGATCACAACGAAAAGATCCAAGAAATTAGAGCAAATACGGAGACTTACAAGCAGTCGTTCTTCCCACGCACAATTCGTGAATGGAACAGGGAAGGGGGGATCAGATAGTGGTACAATAAGTACCCTCCGCCACACACCGTAAGGTGGCTCGCGGTGTATAGATGTAGATGTAGATGTAGAACAGAAGAAGGATACCGGGTACAATCAAGAAGAACCACAGAAACTGTATCAAACCTGGCAGCAGACATAAGAAGGCGAAGATTAAAATTTTATGGACATGTCACTAGACTTCCCCCCACACGACTCACCAACAGAATTCTCACTTACATAGAAAAAGTCAAATCAACAACACCATGGATTAGCCAAGTAAAATTAATTTACAAAAAGCAAATATTGAACTTAAAGATGTCAAAGATAGAAAAACTTTTAGAAATAAGGTGGAAAAGTGGATTGTATTGTCGGCGAAGGAAGCACTAAAGAGACCAGGAACAAAATGGACAGAAGAAAGAAAAAGAAAACATGGAGAACGAATGAAACAAGTATGGAAGAAACGACGTCAGAAAGCTTTGCGTGATCCTTCTGGGTCCATTCGCGATAAGTAAGTAAGTATATATATACATATATCTATACAGGGTGAGTCACCTAACATTACCGCTGGATGTATTTCGTAAACCAAATCAAATACTGACGAATCGACTCCACAGACCGAACGTGAAGAGAGGGGCTAGATAATTGGTTACTACAAACCATAAAAATATGCACGGAAGTATGTTTTTTAACACAAACTTACGTTTTTTTAAATGGCACCCCGTTAGTTTTGTTAGCACATCTGAACATATAAACATATACGTAATCAGAGCCGTTTGTTGCATTGTAAAATGTTAATTACACCCGGAGATATTGTAACCTAAAGTTGACGCTTGAGTACCACTCCTCCGCTGTTCGATCGTGTGCATCGGAGAGCACCGAATTACGTAGGGATCCAAAGGGAACGATGATGGTCCCTAGGTACAGAAGAGACTGGAACAGCACATTACGTCCACATGCTAACTGAAGTGTCGGCAGAAGTACCAATACCGTGTTGTTTGAGGAAGCCGAAATGCACGCTATAAGCCACGCATGCTGGCGTTAGGTCTCAAACAGGATACGCAATGAATGCTATAAAGAAAAGTACGTAGCTTCTGGAATACTTAACTTTAATCCACAATTGGTGAACATTGGTCTTGTTACTGTACATGCTTCATTAGATACATAGCAAAGGATAAATGGCGCCTTGCTAGGTCGTAGCAATTGACTTAGCTGAAGGCTATGCTAACTATCGTCTCGGCAAATGAGAGCGTAATTTGTCTGTGAACCTTTCCTAGCAACGTCGCCTGTACAACTGGGGCGAGTGCTACTAAGGCTCTATAGACCTGCCGTGTGGCGGCGCTCGGTCTGGATTCACTGATAGTGGCGACACGCGGGTCCGTCGTATACTAATGGACCGCGGCCGATTTAAAGCTACCACCTAGCAAGTGTGGTGTCTGGCGGTGACACCACACTAACACCTTTTTATTGGTCTGTTTCACTGACGCACATGTACATTATAATGAGGGGTGAGGTAAACGTACACACGTGGTTTCCGTTTTCAATTACGGTGTGGAATAGAGTGTGTCCCGACATGTCAGGCCAGTAGATGTTCAATGTGGTGGCCATCATTTGCTGCACACAATTGCAATCTCTGGCGTAATGAATGTCGTACACGCCGCAGTACAACTGGTGTAATTTCGCCACAGGCTGTCCACAATACGTTGTTCCGTATCCTCTGGGGTTGTAGCCACATCACAGTACACATTCTCCTTTAACGTACCCCACAGAAAGAAGTCCAGAGGTGTAAGATCAGGAGAACGGGCTGGCCAATTTATGCGTCCTCCACGTCCTATGAAACGCCCGTCGAACATCCTGTCAAGGGTCAGCGTAGTGTTAATTGCGGAATGTGCAGGTGCACCATCATGCTAATACCACATACGTCGACGCGTTTCCAGTGGGACATTTTCGAGCAACGTTGGCAGATCATTCTGTAGAAACGCGATGTATGTTGCAGCTGTTTGGGCCCCTGCAATGAAGTGAGGACAATGCTTCAAGCGTCAACTTTAGGTTACAATATCTCCTGATGTAATTAACATTTTACAGTGCAACAAACGGTATTGATTACGTATTTGTTTATATGTTCAGATGTGCTAACAAATCTAACGTGGTTACATTTAAAAAAAACGTAGGTTTGTGTTAAAAAACATGCTTCCGTGCATTTTTTTTATGGTTTGTATTAAACAATTACACTAGCCCCTCTCCTCACGTTCGGTCTGTGGAATCAGTTCGTCAGTATTTAATGTGGTGAACAAAATATATCCTGCGGTAACGTTAGGTGACTCGCCCTGTATATATATATATATATATATATATATATATATATATATATATATATATATATATATATCAGTTCATCATGTCCAGTATTACAAACTTACTCTATCTGGCGGACACACGTCCAGATCGTTCGCTCTTAAAAATTCTGTCATCTCTCTCCCCACATCCATCACTGCTGGCGGCTCACCCCCAACTGCGCAACGCTATGCGCTGTTCTCATCCAACCGCCCAACACTACAATAGAGAATATTCCAACAATGCCAACCAGCCACAGACTGCGCACAGCACAGTCAGTGATTTTCATACAGAGCGCTACGTGGCGTTACCAACATAAAAACCTAAACGGCCTACTTACAAGATGACCAACTGACGAGGCCCAGAAACGGTCAAAAGAGCAAATACACGTCGCACAATGAGACGACCGACCGAACGACCAACCAACGGTCGTTCCCGCTTCAGTCTCCTTCCGTCCGACAGTCCATGTGCGTCGCAAGCGGTCGGCGTGTACTGGCTGTCCGTACTTAACTGGCGCTGCGTCCCGACTGAACTCACCGCACATCACGAGCGGTCGCTCCGAAGGTAGTACGACAGTGCACTTTTCGATAGCGCTGCTGCTTCCTCTCATGGGCAAGCATACCAGAAATTTAGTGACACCAGCAAACCGAATAGGAAACGAGACCGCAGTACCGCAAAGATAAGATGTTAAACAATAAACACTAGTTGCGCGTGGCTCAGTAATAAGGCCGACACCGCTTTGAAACGGGACAAAGGCCCAAAGAAAATGATGATGATATGACAGATTTTGTGCTGTCCGTTATAATTATCCGGGTCGCTTGATGAATTCTGTGTCAATTCCCAACGTTTCGTCCCGTCTGCGGGAGACATCTTCAAGGGGGTCTGTAGCTCGATGGAAAGTCCAACACACCCACTGGCTCGCTACTGAGAGCCGCTAAATTCGGTGTCCGCGCGCTCCCGCGCCGCGGTGTGACGTCACGTGTTTTGAAAACGTCAGTGCAATATGGATGCCGGTGTTAAAGATGATGTGTACCACCCGTCAACTACTGGGTGATGGCAATGGCGATCGACGGCAACGGGCAGCGGCCAATTGCACTGACGTTTTCAAAACACGTGACGTGAAGCCGCGGCGTGGGAGCGCGCGGACACGGAATTTAGCGCCAGTCAGTAGCGAGCCAGTGGGTGTGTAGGACCTTCCATTCACCTACAGACCCCCCTGAAGATGTCTCCCGCAGACGGGGACGAAACGTTGGGAATTGACAAAGAATTGATCAACCGACCACGGGATAACAGCCCGGATAATTATAATGGACATGACATTTCCGGCAGTGAAAGTCTACATTATATTATCAGATTTCGTACTACACAGAATTATTCAGCTGCCTCTGCCTATCAGTTTTATGCAACCTGTAACATATACCATGTGTAAGATTTTCATATTATCTCTCTCACTACATGCAAACTATTAGTCTTACAGAAAAAATTAGCAGGTCGTTTGTGTAAGAAATGTAATGTAGTCAAATTTAACACTGGGTATGCTTTCGCTTGAGGCCATAGTTCTCGAATTATTCGGGAAAAACGTACAAAAGTGATCTACAAATGCGTTTCTTGAATGACTCGAAAAAAGTGGCCTCCAGCGAAAACGTATAGCAATACATAATTTAGGTACATTACATTTCCTACAAAAAGGTCTTGTAATTTTTATTTTATTTTTATTTTATTTTTTTTTTTTTTTTTTTAGTTTGCACAGAGCGAGTGAGGGAATACGGAAATCTCGCTCGTGACGTTTGAAGGTGTTGCAGATTGCATAAAACCCTGAATCAAATGTATTTGTTTAATCTTTATATCTTCCCATTTAGTCAAAATATATCTGAAGAATTTCTTTTAACGCTCTTACGATAAATGAATAGCGTCGGTGCATGTAAGTTTGTATTTCTGTTTATGAAACGCACCCATTTAGTTTTATTTTGGGAACCATTTTTAGTGGTGCGGTAGAATGCTAGAAGCTGTCAGGGAGAATTAGTGGGAGCCATGACGTTAGTTGGAGCCCTCCAGCTGGCGGGCAGCTGGTACGTCGCACAAAGCTGTAAATTATCGGACTGTGGGCGGAACTTGGGAACAATGAGCGCGTTTGTCGGCCCGCGGCTCGCATCAAAGGCTGTGTAACAGAGCAGCGCGGAACTGGGAGCAGCTGCAGCCGCCGCCGCTGCCATTTAGCCGACCTCCCGGCCGAGCTGATCATTTCTCACAACCCCGCAGCGACTTCCATTAGCTGAGTAACATCTCCACTCGTGCGCGCGACAAGCTGTTGCGAGGTCCAATCCACTTTCGCAAAGCGGCACGGGAAAGGTTAGAGTGCGAATCAATGCGAAAGCCAGCACATATAAAAAATAGGAAAATGTATATATATATATATATATATATATATATGTTTCTGATGCGTCCAGTTTACATTTACGGTAGTTATACTCTGCTATTGATGGTGACACCTGACAAGTAAACAGAGAGCACAGGCAGTGTTTCACCGACGTCAAAGCGTTTTGATTTCCGAGGTACAGATAGTTAACCTACCGGAATGTCGCAGTCTCATTTTTTTTATTTACTAATTGGGAATTTTATATATGAATTGCTCCTTACAGAACTTAAAATAGTTATTTTCTATCCTTTGCGCCCTTTTAGTAAATAGGATATTATCTGCTCTGAAACGTGATGAGATAATTCGAACAGAATGAGCTCTTCCGTAAATGCCAGCTTAGATTCCAGAAACATGGGCCACGCCAAATGCAACAAGCATGTCACCCACATAGGATACTGCAAGTTATGGATGAAGCCAATAATGTGAATGTAGTCTTTCTTGACTTCCGAAAAGCGTTTAACGCTGTCATACGATTCTCTTCGATTACCCACTACTCTCATCAATCTAAGGCCGATTGGCGACCGCCATCTAATTGATTGATTGAGGAGGAAATCTCTTTATTCACCATTACGCGAATACTCAGAAGAAGACAGTCACGTCATAAAAATTTCTTAACATTATTCATTTCTTCACATATCAGACATTTTATCTCCTGGTAAACCTTCCGGGATGTAAGGTCGTGGTCCATGAAACTCTTCAGCTCCTAACGTTTCGTCCAGAGCTGCGCTGGACATCTTCAGAGGGGTGTTTCTCCTCCGGTGAGTCTTGCCGACTGACGGGTCGGACGTCTGAGAGCGACTTATATATCGTAGAAAGTGGGCGTGACCAGAGTTACACGTGATAAGCAGAGATAATCTTTGTCAGAGATAAAACTTAGCTGTCGATCGTAATCTCGTCACGGATAAAACTGTCTAGCAATTCTGTAGTGCTACTGTCCAAATATCACTAAGTTTCATGGTCTCTTCTTTCCGATTAAAATTATCCCTATGTTAATATATTTCAATTGCTTCTCTACAAAGCCGACGACGAACTATTACCCACGGCTTTGTAGAGAAGCAATTGAAATATATTAACATAGGGATAATTTTAATCGGAAAGAAGAGACCATGAAACTTAGTGATATTTGGACAGTAGCACTACAGAATTGCTAGACAGTTTTATCCGTGACGAGATTACGATCGACAGTTAAGTTTTATCTCTGACAAAGATTATCTCTGCATATCACGTGTAACTCTGGTCACGCCCACTTTCTACGATATATAAGTCGCTCTCAGACGTCCGACCCGTCAGTTGGCAAGACTCACCGGAGGAGAAAGACCCCTCTGAAGATGTCCAGCGCAGGTCTGGACGAAACGTCAGGAGCTGAAGGGTTTCATGGACCACGACCTTACATCCCGGAAGGTTTACCAGAAGATATCCGGTTGTGAAAGCCTTCATACTATGATCAGACATTTACTTACCTACTCTACGATAAAAAAAGACTCACTACGAGGCAATTATCCGAATGAGACGAAAATCAGTAGATATGATGTACATGTGTAGACAAACAAGTGGTGACTGTTTCAGAAAAATTTGATGACTGATTCAAGGGAAAGAGCTTCACCAGTTTGTGCAACTCGATAACACATTGATCTGCGTCTGTCCCTTAAGCAAGCATTTAGTCGGCTTGGTACTGATTAACACAGTCCTTCAATGTCCTCTGGAGAGGTATCGTGCGATATTCTGTCCAATTGGCGAGTTGGATCGTCGAAATCCTGAGCTGGTAGGAGGACCCTCCTCATAACCCTCAAAATATTATCAGTTTGAGATTCGATGACAGTCGAAACTCTCGCGCTGTGTGAGTGGGTATTGTGTTGCTGACAAGTAAGCCCAGGATGAGCATTGGGGCTTGGAAATTCATTCACTGGAGTAGGTTTGTTTTCAGTGATCAGTCCCACTTCGAAATGAGCATCGTTGACCAGCAAAAAGTGTTGGAGGCGCCACGTACTGCTATGGGATAACAAGGTGATCGTCTTCCGTCACACGGCCCGACCACCAACAATGATGTTTCAGTGTACCTTTTCTTAGCAGGACTCGTATGGTTGTCATGCACTGCCCCCTTACAGCATACCTGTAAGTCGAAGGTATCCTACTCATCGTTTCGCTGCCCTTCATAGCAACCGATCCTGGGCGTACATTCGAGCAAGGTAACGCCCACCTGCACATGACGAGAGTTTGTAACGGGACATCCTCCTCTAGCACTACTTTTCCTCAACAGTAGTTGCCGATACCAGTATTATTTTTCGAATTTCGGACAGGTCAATGTTATCTCAGCTGCTTTTCTGAAAACTTTCACGTAATTTAATATACAGTTTGTTATCTTTCAAGCTAAAATTTATGATAAGGAATTACTTTATTTTGACTTTATAATCGTTAAGTACTAGTTCTGAATGTATAGTGAAAATAATTTTTTTAGAAAAATTTGAAATTACGAATTATTTGGCACATTTAAAATTTTTGTTAATAATTACGCAATGTATTACCGTTAACCATATTTATTTCAGGATCCATTTATGAAATAATAATCGAAACTAACAGAAATACATTTGTCAAGAAAAATTGTAAACCCTTTGGAATATCGTTATTTTCGCTGAGTGACACAGTAAGCAATCAGGTCTCTGTGTGATCAGACGTATATTTGTATTTTGTGGGAGCAATGTCATTTCAGCTTTGTTAATGCCAAAAATAAAAATTTTTTTTGATATATTAAAATGTGATAAAATACATAAACGTAACAACACAAATTCTGCAGCAACAGTCTTCAAATTTATTCAGATCAATCCAACCATGAGGGCCTGAAATGCGGGAATTTCAGCTTCAAGAAACAGACGCCTAGACAAGGAGAACTGGAGCCAACTCTACGTGGAAAAATAAGTAAACTAGAAAGTTTATTGTAATCTTCCCTCCTGTCAGATCTACGTAAAGCACAAATGTGGACAATAGCTGAAAATAGGAAGGAGAGGTAGATTACTGATGTTCCTCGTGTTAATCAAACAATAGAAGTTCCAGTAAAATCACCAGATCTGTCCCTAATTGAGAACATTTGGTACATCATCGGCAGGGACACCCAGTCACACCTTCCAACCTGCCGACCCTGCGCCGATGCAGAACTATGGTACAAGGAGGAGGAGGAGAAGAAGAAGTACCACCACTTATTTGCAGTATGTTCTGTGAAGTTAACGTCCATATGTTAATCCCACCAAGACTGCTGTAACAGCACAGCTCAACCTAATTAATTTTTTAAATCAGTGAAAGCATGAAATTACTGCAAAGCAGGTGTAGAACAAAGCATGGTGCTGTAGAATTGGGGGTACTAAACGAAACTCGTTGAGGTGTGAAGAGAGCAATGCGTCAAGGCGTCAGTGATTACCGTACCAGGATGCTGTTGAAAGAGTTCGATATCTGATCACTGCGTCACCTCGCTGGGTTCGAAGGTCGTACTTGTTGCAACAAAGATAAAGTGCGTTTTAGCGCGGAGGTAGCTGCGGAAGCAAAAGTAGACAGAGGAGGATGTGCGTTTACAGTTGAGAAAGGCGCGGGGCTGAATACGTCTAGCCGTAGCTGGCTGAGCCAGCGGCACGTCTGCAGAGAAACGTCCGTGAGACGCCGGGGCTATCCTAGAAAAGAGACCTTCGAACTTAATTCCGATACTGCGTGAGGAGGCCCGCTAACGGCCCATCACCTGCAGGTGTTGATGATAAATGTGTGAGGCTCCTTTACCATCCATCTTACAGGCTCTTGCAGCAGCTTTATATGCCAGCACCATTAACTCTCGTTACTAGCAGGCTCTCATTTGCCCAGAACTAAGTAGAACCGTCTTTATCATTCTGATTTATGGATTCGCTGGGAAATGGTATCAATAAATTTAGACCCATTTCGCAGGAATTTCATGAAAAAGGTGTGTGACGTAAAAGTGAACTTGAAACGTGCCCTTTGAAAAAATTAATGAATTACTGTGCTGATAAACCTCTTACATTATTTGATCTTCAAACAGCTGAGCAGAACTGAACGTACTAAGAAATTTCCCTCTTTACTTATTCTGATCAACACTAAACTGACACACAATATTTTTAGCGCAACGCAATCTGACTTTCAATAATCCCTACAAAAGAATGGCCCTGACTAACATTAACCTATACCTTTCGCAAATCACTTACCTCACAAAAATCTTCGTTACTCGAACTACTGCAATACAGCGACCGCCACTACGGTCAGCTAAATGAAAGATTCAAACTACTGAAGGCACTAACTACTGATAGGTATAGTCAGCAAATGAAAGATTTTGATAGAGAACAAGTAATGTATTTACCTTAATAATGTTCAAAAGTCATAATATATATATAGCAGTTCATGGCATCCAGTCTTACAAATTTACTGTCTCTGATGGACATACGTCCAGATCATCCGCTTTCAAAACTCCTCCATCTCTCTCCCCGCAACCACCACTGCTGGCGGCTCACCTCCAACTGCGTAACGCTACGCTCTGTTAACAACCAACTGCCCAACACTACAGTAGCGAATATTACAACAATGCTAACCAGCCACAGACTGCACACAGCACAGCCAGTGATTTTCATACAGAGCGCTACGTGGCGTTACCAATATAAATACCTAAACAGCCTATTTACAAACTATGTTAAGTATAATGAAAACCATTCGATAGAGCGGATAGGAAATTTTGTCTAAGTATACGTCCTTGCGGTCAGAGGAAAAAACTAAAATTATACAATTGCAGTAAATTGCTGAAGTTCTTACGGTAAGGGCCTAGAACTATTCTCACTTGCTACTGACACTAAAGAACTCTCATAAAGAACTGTGTAGAAGGCGAACGTAGTTCCTTCTGTTAAGAAAAGAGCGATAACTTGAGGTTATTTCTATACTGTTCACAGAAAAAACAATTTTCTGAATGATATGGTTCGGTAAAATATTATTTAATTCGACAATCTTTACAATTTCACAGTTCTGGTGGTGCTGAGATTTTTAGTTGGTTTTCTAAAACACATACCAAATGTTACACTACTGAACTACGTAATATAGAACAATTATTATCAGTCGAACGAATAAAAAGAAAGCTTACATCATGTAGTGCATCAAAAGCAAATACAATGCTTATAGTTGCATTCATTTGTCAGGTCATACAACAGTGAAGTAAGTAAGGCTTCGCCCTATCACGCATTAACACCAAACACGTGATATGTAGAATTAAAAACTCAATAAGGTAGATTAGATTAGATTGGTACTTGTACCATAGGTCATAAAAACGACACTTCGTAATGATGTGGAACGTGTCAGGTTAATAAAAGGTGTCTATACAAGATATTAAATTACACAAAATATGACATGACACTTAATATTTTCAATTGTTTTGTGGGCGTTGAAGAAATTACCTACTTATTATCTCCAAAAATTCATCTACTGAGTAGAAGCAGTAGTCATTAAGAAATTCTTTTAATTTCCTTTTAAATGCTGTATGGCTATCTCTCAGACTTTAGATACTATTAGGTAAGTGACCAAAGACTTTCGTGGCAGCGTAATTTACCCCCATCTGAGCCAAAGTTAGATTTAACCTTGAGTAGTGAAGATCATCCTTTCTCCTAGTGTTGTAGCTATGTACACTGCTGTGTTTTGTCCAGGCAAACCTACTTTCGCCTGGCCACGACTGTGGGCCCTCTCACTGCTCAGTGAAGTGCACGTCAAACTAGAACACTGGAAGTATTAGTTTACTTCCTTACATCAACGAATAAAAGATTCACTTATCTCTGTTACCCTTCTTTGCCACAGGAGCACTAGATAATCTGCAAATGTCATGCACTAGCAAAGCATCACTTGAAGCACAAATTAACAGTCCTTTCTCTTGAGGTATAATGTACAACATTAACCCCTACAAATTCATCTGAAACATTAACTATTCGTCGATCCTAGACGATGATGTTGTTGAGATCTCGTACTGGAGCAGAGCTCCTTCTTGATCGACACTATACTGACCTCGGTGTGAGAGCGCTGCAACGCTGAGAGGGGAGGCGTGGTATTCACGAGTGCCTCTCACATTCCATTGTGGATAGCAGCGAGCCCTCGCTAATATCTGTGGCATTGATTCGTGTTGCCGACTTTGGAGTGGCAACATGATCTGTGTATGATGCCACAGAGAACATTGTATAATAACATATTTTACCACATTATCGGACGTTACAGCTGTAGACTTGGCATGAAGTATCACAGTTATTTACGAAAGACATTGTAAAATGTCTGTAATTGCTAGCTCTGGTAATGTGGTAAAATGTTTTATCGTATGATTTTTGTCCATGATTGTATAGGAATACAGAGGTATTAACAATGAAATTAGCCATCGTTGTACAGGAATACAGAGGTGTTAAGAATGAAATTAAGATGAAGTGCCAAATAGCAAAGGAGAGACAGAGGAGAGATGCACTGCTGTAGAAGTAATCATGACAATGAGAAAGATGTTGAAGGCTATTGGAAAATCAATTAATTCTTTGAAGGTGTGTAAATATCAAGAGCTCGGGGGAGATGTATTAAGGAAATGAAAACTGATGATGGAAGCGAATTTCCGAAGAACTGTCCAATGTAAACTTACTTCATGGCAATGTGACGGGAAAAGAAGATGACGTACATTTATATAAGATGGATAATATAATGTTACAAAACGAATTTGACAGAGAGTGAAAAAACTAACGATTGAGAGAAACCGATTTTGGGAAATAAGAGTAATGTAGAGAAGCACGGACGAATACTGACACTAAGACAAAGCAGGTAGACTGCAGAAGGCAAACCTATATTTATAACATATTTAGTTTTAGAGAAAGATCGCGAAAAGATTTACATGAACACATCCTTTAAAATTATAACGTAGCAGTGATAACAAGCGGCGAGCCAAAAGCTATTCACAACTTGTACAGAAAACGGGTCGCATCTATAACTACCGAATAAATGTGATGGTGCTTGAAGCTCATAGAGAGTAAGACGCAGTTGTACCAAGCACCTTATGTATTCCAATGTGTTAAGCGCGCCACACCAAGGGAAAAATTAACGAAATTTGAAACGAAATTCAGGAAGCAAAAAATTAAATCAATCAGGTTTTCAGATGCTTCTGAAACACTTAAGAAACGGTAAAGGATTTGGAATGTCAGATGAAGAGAATCGATGATGCCTTCGTAAGATCCTATCAGATCAATATAAACACAAGTGAAGCAAAGATAAGCAGTTGGATTAAATCGCGTGATTATTGAGGAGAAAGTTGAAAATGAAGCTTTAAAAACAGCTGGTGCATTTCGCTGTTTGGACAGACAAATAAGTGATGTAATCCAAATTGTGTTGTTGTGGTCTACAGTCAGAAGTATTGAGCTCTCCATGAGACGATATCCTGAGCAAGTCCGTCCTACATCTCCAAATAACTACTGCAAACCTACATCTTCCTGAATCTGGTTATTGTATTCATCTCTTCGTATCCCTCTTCGATTTTTACCCCATGCACTTCACTGCAATACTTACTTCGTGACCTCTTAATGTCTCAGACACTGGCCTATCAGCTGTTCCCTTCCTCTAATCAGGTTGTGCCACATTTTATTCTGTCTTATTTTATGTTCAGTAACTCATCATTAGTTACATGATCTAAGCATCTAAAATTCAGCATTCTTCTGTATTATTGCATTTCTTGTCTAAACTGTTTGTTGTCTACGTTTCACTTCCATACATGGCTACACTCCAGGCAAATACATTAAGACAAGACTCCGTAATACTTTATTCCCCTTTCAATGTTAACAAATTTATCTTCTTCAGAAACAATTTTCTAGCCATTGCCAGTCTACATGTTATATCCTCTCTGCTTTGCCCATCATCATTTATTTTGCTGCTCCTGAAGCAAACCACATGTACTGCTTTAAGTGTTTCACTTCCTAATCTAATTCCCTCAGCATCACCTGATTTAATTCGACTACATTCCATTATCCTTGTCTTGCTTTTGTTGACATTCATCTTATATTCTTCTTTCGAGACACTTTCCCTTCTGTTTAACTGCTCTTCCACGCCCGTTGCTGTCGCTGACAGAATTAAGAAGTATTTATTTCTTCTTCGTGAACTTTAATTCCTACACCAAATGTTACTTTGGTTTACTTTACTGCTAGTTCAATGTACAGATAACGTCTGGGATAGGCTACACCGCTGTCTCACTCCGTTCATAACCACTGCTTCCGTTTCGTGCCCCTTGACTCTCTGGTTTCGGTTGTAAATAGTCTTTGGCTCCCTGTGTTTTACCACTGCTACCTTCAGAATTTCAAAAAGAGTACGCCACTCAACATTGCCGAGAGCTTTCATTAAGCGAAATTAGATAAAACGTGCAGACTGTCATTGTTGAGAAATCTAAGCCTGGGAAATACTAATATCTAATGTAAGTGAGAATGATGTGAAGTCTTAACTGAAAGTATTGATATGTAGTACACCTTTGCACATGAATGAAACATGAGTGATAAACAGTTCAGACAATAACAGGATACATGATTTTGTAATTTGGTGCTTCAAACGAAAGCTGAACAGTGTCCTGGTAGGTTAAATAACTAATTAGCAGGTGCTGACTCCCATCAAACAGGAATTACTGCACAACCCCATTACAAATGAGGTATCAGTTGATATAAAACATCCTGACACATTATGATATTTTCAGACTAGTAATACAGGAAATTATGGGGTGTAAAAATTGTAGATGGAAACCAAAGCTCCAGTACAATGAGAAGACTGAAATGGATGAATGTTTCATCGGATATACAAGTCTGAAGAGAAATATCAAATCCGTCTTTGGAGTGAATCCCACAGCAATATACTATTCACTATTTCTAAAATTCATTCAAAACAATCTCACCTGCCCTCTGGCTCTGAGATGATGTCAATCTAATGCGAGCCACATCACACAATGTTGGTTCACTCTGTACTTCTTATTGGGGTTTCAGTTTTTTTTTTTTTATATTCCCAACAGTTTCCTGGAATTTGGCAAAACTTTTGACGCTGCCCATGTAATTCACTGGTTTTCTGCATTATGAAAGCAAGTATGAACTAAAATTTTGATTTAAAAACAAGTAATTGCGTGCCAAGTGGCTCTTCTTGAGCAGCCCCATGATCAGACACGTCGGACACAGGATACCGGCCGGTTACCATGTCATCCTTTGCCAATGACATCACTTAGATACATTATGGAGCAGCATGAGGCCTCAGGTGGGTGGTCTCTTCAGTGGCAGGGTTGAGTTGAGGTGATGGGTTGACCTCAGGATGTTGTTTGGCGATGCCTCAAGATAAAGTCATTTTCACACATTTTATTTCAAAACAAGCTACAGCAGTCGCAGCACCATTATATATTTGCAACAACCATTTGGCACACGCTGACAGCGCAAGGCTGGAGGTGCTGAGGTAGCTGGGCTGGCATACTGATGCTAAACACCTGTGGCAGCACATGAACCATCCCATTGTGACTCCACAACCAAGGGCTGGGTGCGTCTGCAGACATGGAAACCTCCACATTAGTTACAGAGGATGGTAGCCCCAATGATAGTTTTGGCACGTGTGAGCAGGGGTGAAGCGCATCAGTTTGCCTTAGCAAGCACAAGAAGATGCGTGGCAACATCACTCTTGTCATGTGTCATGTACAGCTGCCCTCCAAGGCAATACAGCTGAAGAGAGCCCAAAGACAGCCTCCTGCTGGAAGGCACCAAGTAGAGTGGATATAGAACCAGATATCAGCTTGGTGGTGGAGCCCACGTCTCATGGTGACAGCTTGTAAAACTATGTCGCCCAGATTTTTGGCATAGACCACATCTCGAGGCTGGTGCTGCCTGATTGCGGTCCCTTAAGCTAACGCATTTCCAGTGCATACATGCTCTGCTTTCAACCATGTACACCAAGACAAGAAGGTGCTCAGAGGTTGTTACAATTGTCCCCATTAACACCTGTAAGACATGCGCAATCTAAAGTGCTCCACTCCCATACTTCTCCAAAAATTCGTTTTTCTCGGCTTCTTGTAGCAATTTTGAACCTGATTTCTCTGCACCTCATTCTACATCTCTCATGTTTTACTACGTCAGATTCAGAGTTCATCTGCAACCAGTGATAATAATAGCCTCTTGCCTGATGAACAGCACTCCACTTTCCAAAAAATGGTTCAAATGGCTCTGAGCACTATAGGACTTAACTTCTGAGGTCATCAGTCCCCTAGAACTTCGAACAACTTAAACCTAACCAACCTAAGGACATCACAAACATCCATGCCCGAGGCAGCATTCGAACCTGCGACCGTAGCGGTCGCGCAGTTCCAGACTGTAGCGCCTAGAACCAATAGATGATTCCACAGTGCTCCTAATTCACCATTTTGTCAGCCGTGCCCAATCATCCTCATGCAGTATTAGATGTGATGCTTAAGCATCAAACACAGGTATTGACCGCATTGCCACCACTCGTTCAGCCCCACGGCTAGCATACATATCTGATCATGACACAAAACTGTTCATCAAGCTGCAAGTAAGTGTACTATTCTTTGCCACGACATGTAAGTAGGCTGTCAGTGGATTAAAGCGTGTGAATGTAGACAAAGGAGCGTCAAGTAGTGATAGAAATCGAGATGGCCAGACACAGTGCTTAACCGCAGTTTACACAGACTGCGTGGGATGAGCTACGTCGTGCAGTACCGTACATCGATACTCAGGTGACAACAAAGTATGATTCACCTCGTCCTCCGTCCGCAGACATAGTCACACTTGGCGTTAATGTCGCCATCATAATAATGAACAGGAATGCAACACTCAACTTACGGTTAGGAGACTCCTCCATTTATCTACATCATTATGGTGTTATGAACTCGAAGGCCCTAGGATGTACATTATCAGTTGTATGGGACTGTGACAGTGGCAGCCGTATGTTAAAACATTATTCAGTGATGTTGTGTGTTATCTGGATGAGCACATGTACATGCAAATGACTTAGAGCTGTGTATAGATACATGTAACCACACACTGCATAAGTCAGCAACTGTTTTACCTATAAGTATTAATTCGATACATGCTGAATTTACATGTGGAATGCGAGAGGTTCTTGATGCTTCTATTGTATGTAGTTCTTATTGTCCTGCTGTCTTTCATTCCACAAAAAATCTTAGAAGCATTTCTTCTTTCCTTATTTTCTGTCAAACTGCTTCATTCCAAGCGTTTACCTCCACAACCTCTATTCTCTGTCACTAAATTTCCTAAATACCTAGAGCGTTTGTTCAAGGTCTCTCTTTCCAATGATGCTTTGGCAAAACCTTCACGTTTTCTGATTCTCATCACTTTTGGCCTTGCTAAACTACTCATCATTCAATGTGCTTTTCTCTGTCTTACGATTTCTTCCATCATTACCGTTACTTATTCTTCTAGCTCTGTCCAACACTACTTTATCATCTACTGACTTAATTGCCTTCATCTCATCTCCACCTACTACATACAATAATTCTTGAATTTTTAAAACCTTGTATGTTGCATTCTCAGCTTGGATTTTGAAATGGAGTGGTGTTGAAATGTATTTGTGTTAAAAACATTTTCTAATATCAGTCTCGTCCGTTTCTTCACCGCTGATCCTTGTTATCTCTTTTGTGTGGCGTATATTTTCTCTGCCAGCCTACCCTCAGCAGCTTATCTGTGTCATGTGTAATTAGAATCTTAATACGTGGTTTTCTTTCAGTACCTTTGATTTACACTTCGAAGTACTTCAAGCACCCAACAAATGAATGATGTGGTACTATTACTCTGTAAGGAAGGAATAAGAATATTTTATCAACTTGTAACTCTACATAATACCAGGGTTTTGCGTTACGAACAAATTGGAAAAAATTCTTTCACCGGCATTTTTCTAATGACAAGACAGCACCTGAAGGAACGCAACTGAAAACAATCATCACTAGGGACACATGACATCATGCACATACTTTAGTAACATTTTCCAAGACCACTAGAAAGTGAGGTGACTATGTGCTAGTGCCACAGCTGAATAGTAGTTGGGAACAACCACTGACAGACAGGTACACAGTTCGTGGCTGCTGGAGACAATGCCTCCGCTACCTGAGGCGCTGCCGACGCTGCATACTGTCACGCCACTGAAGGTAATAGTAAAACTACGCCAGAGAATTGTGGCGGTGAAAATATACAACTAAGATGCTTCCTAAGAAGACGTTAAAACACATTGATGATGATGTTTGGTTTGTCGGGCTCTCAACTATCTATGCAGATCGACCACAAAACTTCTGCCAATATCTTTCTCACACACAGTCTGTCAGCGTTTCTTGCTATGGCAGCCGTCCTGTCCTTAGTATTCCAGTTTGTTTTCCAGAGCTTTTCTTGGAAGTCTTTAATTTCCCATTTTTTTTAAGATTACTAAACAGTTCCAGCCCATTCCTCTCCCTAGTTACTTTTAGAAGATTGATCTGAAGCATGTTTCGTATTGTTTCGCTTTTTATCTTGTCCCTTCTTGTCTTATCCATAGTCTCTCGTAGAAATCTCTTGCATTATACTCAGATATTTATTGGACCATGTCAACCAGTATCATCCATGGGTTAAAACTGGTATATAACAATTTTTTGTCTTAATCTTTGCTTGAGAATTTGTTTACCAGTTCCTTATTACATCTGATATAAAATAATAAAATGTTGCTGAATTTTCTCTCTTTGCAGAAATTTATACCATGATTTTTTCTTTCCGAGTTATCTTCCTTCGTATTGACTTGAAAGCATCTACTTCTACAATAAACTTTTCATTACAACTTACAGCTCTCACTTTTCATTTCCCTGCTGCTTTTCACTATCTCAATTTTGCTAAAAATCATTGTTCATCAAGTAATACATTTACTAACTAACAATGATTCACCACTATAGACATTTTATGAGCAGAAGAGATTAAATAATTCATTCATATCTTTAAAAGCGCAACAGCAATTAACCAAATAGTTCCTAAATCGATGAAGCTCATTAGTTTTGGAAGAAGCTTAAATCTGCGGGTGGTAGATCATTCATCCCACCTAGAACAACAGCAGACCACCTGACTTGAAATATAGTGAAGATGGGAATTTCCTCGGAGACTTCATATGTCATGTTACAATTTTATGAATGCAGAGACACAGTAGTTAAAATTATTTACGTGTAAAGAGAAATAAGTTAGTCCCGTATTCCGTGCTGTTTTGATGCAGCTGTTTGATTAAAAAAGTAACGTAAAGAAAAGAGAAAATGGAGAAAAATATTACGATCTTCCGATGATCATGAGAAAGAGGGGAGTTTAGTTGTTTTGCTGCTGTCGATCGCTGCAGGCTGTTCACGTGG
Organism: Schistocerca americana; assembly: GCF_021461395.2. Taxonomy (NCBI): domain Eukaryota; kingdom Metazoa; phylum Arthropoda; class Insecta; order Orthoptera; family Acrididae; genus Schistocerca; species Schistocerca americana. The sequence continues at coordinate 44,432,906 of NC_060123.1, forward strand.
TTACGTTCGCGACGCGGGTAGATGTAGACGAGGGAAGCGACGCCAGCACATTGTGGATCGGAGAGGTAAGGAAATGGACGGTGGATGACGTGGGAGAGTGCGCAAAAACACGGATATCATTAACATTTGGGTTAAAATATTGAGTGTGCAGGACAGACGCAAATATTGTCAAAATGAAACAACTGGTTTGACGAAATGTCTGACACATTAACCAAAACGGTGCAATCGGTGCTACTTTTACACACTTCCCGGTGAAAAATCTGAAGCGTGCAGAAGGGAGTGGGAAACGAATTTAAATTTCATCCTTTAGAGAGCACGTGATATTGTTTCAGAGATTACAAAGTTAATAAAAGTTTAGAGTGAACTTGGGTTTACGAACCCACCAACCTCTGTGACGCTGTACCCGCTGCGACCTGGATCCATGCACTGATTAAGTTTGGAAGTGCTTCATACAGCCATTGTTTTCTCTCCTTGTAAATGGCGCTTGATATCCAGAATACTGGTACCAGGATGGAGTTTTCATCCGAGCTGGTCTCACAGATGTTCTACAGGGAAAGATCTGAGTCTCTTGCTGTCCACGCAAATACCTCAGTATCAGTCAGGCATTTCGTAGAAACAGGTGTTCACGGGAATTATCCTCTTGAAAAATGGCTCCACGATTCTGTAGCATGAGAGGGAAAACGTGAATGTAAAGGACGACCGTGATGTACCGTCCGTTGTCAATCCCTACAATAAATACCAGCTGAGACCTGAAGTCATATCTGATGAATCCTCACACCGTGATACCGGGGTAACCCTGCCGTGCCTCTCCTGACACTGGAGGATTGAGACATCAGTTCAGGTCGCCATTCGCCATCCGACGGTCATCAAGGGTAGTGCAGAGCCATGATACATCGACGAATACAGTGCGAAGCTATCTATCAACAGTCCATGGATCCCGGTCACGACACAACGCCGAATCCAGCCGTTTGTGCTGTGGTGTTAACGGTAGGCTACGCATGGTGCCGTAATTACCTACTGTGGCTGCTGCTAGTCTCTGACCAAGGGTGCGGGATTCCATAGACTGTTCCAGACGCCGATGTGAGAGGTTTACCACTACTTTTTCCACATTACGCCGATCCTACCTTGTGCTGCTGAAGTTTCACGAGAATATCTGCTCACATTTCCATGCAGTCCATCATCGGACCAAAGTCAAATTCAAATAGCCCATAAACCTGGATTTCAAACGATTCGACCAGCTGCACAAATGGACACCCACAATGAGGCGCCTTCTAAACTTGTCAGGTACTGATCTGCATTTACATCTACATGGATACTCTGCAAATCACATTTAAGTGCCTGGCAGAGGGTTCATCGAACCACCTTAACAATTCTCTATTATTCCAATGTCGTATTGATGACGCAGTCTCAAGCGAGTACGTGGCATCTCCATTCGGTTGCAAATGATCACTCAAGGCCTGAAACTGCTCACACCTCTACTTTACTCTATCATCCCTGACAACAAAACGAAGCACTAACAACAATAATGCATACTGGCGACCAATCTATCTGCCACAGGCAGTTGAAACTCTAATCACTTACATACCTGTCAATGGTGAGTCCGTGTACAAAATTACATTACCATACAATCATACCTTCCGGGTGTGGCGCTTTCTTTTTGTCAGGCAATGTATATTCAAAGCTGGTGGCGAAAAATTGGAAGATTCATAATTTGTAGTCCGAAGAGAATTATTGTGGGTTTGTCTCTCGTTTAATCAGTTTCCCACAAAACGTCATAACACAAGGAACGGCATATTCAGCCAGAGCTCACGGCCGTTTCTAACTGAAAACAAATCACATTGTTTGCATGTTCCGCAAACCATCTTTTCAAGCACTGGAGATGGATTACAACACACTTGTAATACACAGACTACGAAGGAGAGTGCTCAGGTATAAATCCTGCATGTCATACGTTGCTTCATTAAGTTTGGTTTAGCAGTCAGATTTCATGATACAATAATTAAAATCACTGTGCAATAAAAGTAAAAACTGATAGTTACACAGTCATAAACATTGACAGAACAAACAATTAAAATTGGTGTGTTATTTGAATTTACTACTACGTTCACTTGACTGTGCCAGAGATTCATGCAATAACAGTACACACATCTCACCAAGCCAACTAACTACACAGAAATTGTATTACAATATTTTTATTCTAATGCTACTTCCAGCACATGTTAGGTAGTTATATCAATAATTCGGGTACTCAAAGACACAAACAAATATTTACATAAATTCGTATATCTATATAGTGTTTTTCAAAGTCTGGCAACGTACGTACGTGCAGGGTCAATACACAACGTCTTCGGGAACAACTCAGACAAAATGCATGCTGACGCTTCCTGGCGATGTCAGGCGTCTTTTATAACAGCGACATTTCAGAACCCATGCTGTTAAGATGAACGATGCGATGTTCCTTCGGACATGGATGGATGTCGTATGTATGCGTACAGATGTCCATATTTATGAATACGAGGGTAATCCCAAAATTAAGGTCTCCTATTTTTTTATAAGTAAATAAATAAACCTGTTTATTCCTACAACGGTTTACATCAGTTTACAGCTTGAACAATTAGCTATTTTTCGATATAACCACCATTCCTGTCGATTCATTTTTGTAGACGCTGTGGCAGTTTTTGTATGCCCATGTCATACCAGCTTGCCGCCATGCTGTTCAGAGAGTTATGAACCTCTTATTTCACCTCGTCGTCGGAGCTGAATCGCTCGGACCACAATTAACACTGACAGGTACTGTGAGACTCTGAAAACACTCAAACGGGCAATTTAAAAGCGGAGAAGAGGAATATGGAGCAAGGGCGTACACATTCTCCATGACAACGCTCGCCCACACATCGCTCGGCAAACCGCTGCTCTCCTGCAACAGTTTCAGTGGAACATAATCACCCATCCACCCTATAGTCCTGACCTGACACCCATTGACTATCACCTGTTCTTTAGGTTAATAGAAAATTTGGCCGGAAAGCGATTCAGCTCCGACGACGAGGTGAAAGAAGAGGTTCATAACTTTCTGAACAGCATGGCGGCGAGCTGGTATGACATTGGCATACAAAATCTGCCACAGAGTCTACAAAAATGCATCAACAGAAATGGTGATTATGTCGAAAAACAGCTAAATGTTCAAACTATAAAGTGATGTAAACCATTGTAGAAATGAACAGGTCTATGTACTTATAAAAAAATAGGAGACCTTACTTTTGGGATTACCCTCATATATATAAATATATATGGGGATATATAAATAATTATGTAGTTATATACTTATACACACATATAATTAAAAGTACAATCAAGTAAGTCACCACAGCAGGGATGAAATTGTGAATCTCTGTACACTCCAAAAAACCTGTTTCTTTGTAAGGCACTTAAAGTAGGCAAGAACACAGAGCAGCGATGTTCATCTTTTTTCATGCATGGAACTGCACCTCTTCCAATTCCTCATTGGCTCCTATCATAATAGTGTTGGCGCACCAGGCGGAAACTGCGACTTATTCGCCACTTAATCGTATCGAAGATCACTACGTTCACAATACCCGCGTTATCAACCTAGTCATTCCATCTATTAACCTTCCTCTAACTACAGCTGTATAAGATGCCGTACGCGAAGCCTAAAACTGTCCATTGAAACCAGCATATGATGTTCAAAATATTTATTGATGGGTGGTTGGTTATTAAATGCTGCAAATTCTTTACTCCAAAGCCATCTATGAAATTCATCGGGGTCTGCGAAAACTCTCTCTTCCTAACAAAACACCTTTGTTCTGAAATATTTAAAATAGCTGTCAAAAGGCTTTCCAATAATACGATGTCGGGAGGGATATTCTAGTTTTCACAAAATGCGAATAATCGAAATACTGGAGTTCCTTACCTGTATACGTATGCGTGGACATGGGCGTGAGTCTACGAGTGTGTGTGTGTGTGTGTGTGTGTGTGTGTGTGTGTGTTTAGGCTCACTTGCTTGCTATGTGTCACTGCCCTGCTCAAGTTTTGTGTTTTACCATCCATATTCAGTGAGGCAGATACATAGCCTGCACTTTGCTATGCACGCTGTTCTGCATTTCTCATGCAGCATAATTCGTTTAATCAGTGTACATCAAACCGCTGCTGTCGTCCTCTGTTGACTGCCAAGTTAGCGTGTATATATGGAGAGCAAACTGCCTGTAGGCAGAGCAGGGAAGGCACTGAACAAGCTGCGATATGCACCAGCAGGGAGGGTGACTGTGACGTCCGCTCCGCCCAGCTGGGGCAATTACTTGATGAAGTGGCATTCAAACACCACTAATGTAGAGCAAACAAGCCGGGAGGAAAGTCTTCCCAATACCGTGCTGGCTTTTCAGGGACACTGTGTCATTGCCAGAGTAGCAATGACACTTGCTGTGCTTATTACTAAAGCTAATGGTGCATTGTATCCAGATAGTATAATTTTTTCGATATCATCACTATTTTCGGTTAAGTAATTCAGAAGAAAGATAATTCATTATTGCGTAAAACTGTTCCGAAAGGGTCATGCGTGCATTACTCATTTTCGATGCAGTTAATTTCGCACTCATATGTAGTGAAGGGCAACGAACATAAATATGTGACTTACATAACCAACGTTTTCAACCTAGCAGTCATGTTCGCGAAATTATGGTAAGTGACAGGGCTGGAACTGAGAAAGAAATGGGCGTTGGACCCTAGACGAACTACTTGTAACGCCCAATACTGCTATTTTTGAGTAAAAGCCGGCCGGAGTGGTCGTGCGGTTCTAGGCGCTACAGTCTGGAACCGAGCGACCGTTACGGTCGCAGGTTCGAATCCTGCCTCGGGCATGGATGTGTGTGATTTCCTTAAGTTAGTTAGGTTTAATTAGTTCTAAGTTCTAGGCGAGTGATGACCTCAGAAGTTAAGTCGCATACTGCTCAGAGCCATTTGAATCATTTTATTTTTTAGTAAAAATTTCATTTTCTGGCTGGTGTTGTGCAGAGACAATGATTGATCGGCTGTAGAAAAATCAGTGAAAACACTGCTACGAAGTGTCGGCCAGAATTCTATCTGGATAGGGTAGGTGTAAAAGTACAACTGTTTTTATTTTACTACGGATATTTAAAAAATGGCAGAAATTTCATATGAACTATACATGCAACACCTAATTTGACATCTTTGTAACATGTAAAAGTATCAGTGTCATACAGTTATTACTAAGCAGCGGCATAAGTTTTCCTAAAGATAATTTAGCGTATTCTTAGCCCATGGTGTGTGTTAAGATAACATGGTACTGCGGCAGAGGTACGCAGTGCATACTTCCACCCCAAACTGAATAAAATGAAAAGGATTACAAATAAATAAATGAAACAATAGTAAAGAAGTCTTCACTTTTCGGTGATTCGGAAAATAATGCTCTAAGGGTAACGTTGAAACGACGTTTATGGAGGGGAATACAATGTTGCGCGGTTGCTTATTCTTCCTCCGATAAAAAACTTTTTGTTGCCGAGATGCTCACTACCTTTGCCGGTTTCAAGATGTTTCCTTTAGGCAGCATCTGGAAACCAGGTAGCTTCGAATGCATACCGTATTGAGTTTCCATTATCAATAAGACCAAGAGCTCTATGATAGAGTGATTCGCTTAATGGCCTTTGAGTTGATGTTCTGAATCGATTTGTGGGAAAGGAAATGCCACTGTTGAAGACGTGATCATATTCGAGGTGTGTCTATGAGGTAGGTATGTTTGAAAAACCACTGAGACTAAGCAGTGTCCACTTATTCAAAAAACACTGAATTAATCCCCACTAAAGAAAAACTACAGGAATGAAAAGTTGTATTAAGTTTGTAAGATAAATAATGAGCCATCTACGGTAAATAAACACCAACAATACATGCCTGAACACCCTGTAAGTGATTACAAAATTCAAGGTACTCCTTACAAGCTATAAGATAGCAGCTAGTTTCTTGATGGGACAAATACACGACACGCGAACTTCTACTCCATTACACCTACGTACTTTTACACCATTCCCCTTTTTTATTCTTCGGCAATCTGCAGAAAACACACACAAACAAAGTCATGGACATCAATGAGGAGATTGAAAAATGGTTCAAATGGCTCTAAGCACTGTGGGACGTAACAGCTGAGGTCATCAGTCCCCTAAACTTAGAACTACTCAAACCTAACTAACCTAAGGACATCATACACATCCATGCCCGAGGCAAAATTCGAACGTGCAACCGTAGCAGCCGCGTGGTTCCGGACTGGCGTGCCTAGAACCGCTCGGCTACCGCGGCCGGCGAGGATATTGTAGATTTACGTTCACCTGACACGCAGTCGAAACAATGTGAATTTTACATAAAAAATGTACAGAAGCGGCATAAGCGACGAACATTTGTATGTATCTATCCCTGGAGGGCCATGCCCACCCATACAAGCAACTTCTTTTTTCTCGGTAAGACGTCATCTACCAGCCGGACAATGCAACATATCACAGAGCTCGTTCCACGAGCACCAGGATGATTTTACCCTACTCTGCTGGACATTAAACTCCCTGGATGTAAGACTAAACGACAATGTGTAGGACCACCCGATCAGGATGTTCTAGCCATGAGTCCTCAACCGACATACGTAGCGCATTGTAATAACTGTATTGATCCATAATGCTTCTATAATTGATGTTTTTTTATTATTGTAGATTAAATACTAGCAACAGACCTATTATGTCTACAGGCCATCTTCAGGGTATCTGCTGGCAAATACGCTTTGTTAACAGTTGCATCATGATAACTAATTACAATTATGTGTGATTGTGTGCTCGTACTTACACCCAAATTCCATCGTAGTGCTGTCGCTATCTTATGAACTTACTGCTGCATAAATAACTTCAGTAGCAACCTAATTTCAGTTCTTAATCATTTAATGCAACATTCTCCTATGATTGCTCTTACTAAAAATGCCAGCTTAGGTCTTTTATCGATGGCATATGCAATTGTAGTTTTCACAAGCAGAGCGAGGTGGCACAGTCTCTAGCACAATGGATTCGCATTCGGGAGGACGACGACTGAAACCCACGTCCGGTCATCCCGATATAGGTTATCCGTGAGTTCCCTCAATCGCTACAGGCAAATGCCTGGATGGTTTCTTTGAAACGGCACTTGATTGTCCTTCCCCATCCCTCCATAATCCTATGGAATCGATGAGCTCCCAGTTTGGTCCCCTGCACTAAATGAGCCAGCTAACGAACCCTTTGCCAACTACGATTAACAGCTAATCCGTCGATGCAGTGTGCTTACTGTTTATTTACTTGTTTGTGTATCATAATGATCTGTGGTGTCTAGTACAACCTTTCTTATGTTTTCGTAGTGTGTATATCTTTGTTTTATTTTGTTTTGACTCTCCGGAACCGAGCTTTAAGATTTCAATAAAGTTGGCTATATAATTTTTATGTTTCGGATCCGTATTATGTTGATAACCTTACTTAAATCGTTCAGCTCGATGATGGATAATGAAAACAAAATAGAGCATTGGTATAATCACTACAAAAACATAACAAAAGTTACACTACACACCATAGATCATTACGGTAATTAGACGAATCAGTAAACAGATTGTAACCCTATAGCATATCTCTATTAGTTGTCAGTCGTAGCTGCCAAATCTGGAACAGTGTATACCATCGATGAATGACCTAAGCTGACGTTTACCAACAACAGCAAATTATATTAGATGATTAACGAATATAATTGGGCGGCAATTGAAGTTCCAACGACACGATTAAATATGGATGTAGGCACCAACGCACAATTGAACATAATTGTTTTTAGTTATGGTTCTGCTACTGCTAACAAAACGTATGTACCTGCAAATAGCCTGTGGATCACCATACAGTTAAAGCAGGCCTATTGCTACTTTACAATGTAAAGCAATGAAACATCAATTATTGCAGCATTCTAGTTGAATACTATGATAACAATATCATTCGGAGACATCTATCTCGGTGTGGGACTTACAGAAAATAAACCTGGCGCAGTTAGCCTAGGATATGCATGGCTCCGTATCCTTTTGCAAAAAAAAAACACATTTTGTCAATGGAGTGAGTGATTGTTTATTTTGTAACATTTTTTTGTTTATTTATAGACGCAATCACGTTCTTATGGCACAATCGTAACTGGTTTCGGCCATACAATGACCATCTTCAGATTCAAAAGGTGGGATACACTGAACACAGGTTCATACGTTGCCAGACTCATGAACTCATGAACTCATGAACCTGTGTTCAGTGTATACCGTCTTTAGAATCTGAAGGTGGTCCTCGTATGGTCGAAACCGGTAATGACTGTGTCTTATAAATGTGATTGCGTCTATATATAAACGAAAAATTTTTAATCGATATCGTTGTGGGTACCTTCCCGAACCTCGCTCATTCCACTTCGTGCATGCCTCGCAGCGGTCCGTGCTGCAAAAGGTGTTTGGTTATTCAGGCTTTTGACTTGTGGTCATGTTAAAGTGACTGGACAGCGTATTTTTACGTGCATTGCATTAGATTTCTTTGCGTTACAATATGACCGTCCATCAAGCGCAGATAATCAGGAAGTACCATAGACAGGACCCCACAAATACAATTGTGAAAATAGCAAGTGCTCCAACATGAACATATTCACCGATGGAAACCAAACTGGTCTGGTGGATACGCTTACTAGAATTTCATCCCTGTGCGAGCTTATTTTTAATATTTTCACGACAAAAAGACGTCTGGCCAAGTGACGACGCTTACACAGCGGTCACATAAGCGAACAAAAAGAAGTTACTAATCTGAAAAGTACAGACAGCGAAGTCCTGTTCCAGTTACGGATATATGTTTGAGTTTCTTAACTGTTGATTTATTTTGGTTAGTAAATTCTTCTTTAGTCCCTTTAATATATTAATTATTGCACAAGCCTGTGGCTTCATCATCAAATGAATTTTAGTGACAGTTACATGTTTTCAACGCCATGTGTTCTAACGACACTGATGGTGATGATGATGATGATGATGATGAGGTCCCATACACCGAGGAGCGTAGGGGACGATGCGGGAGACCCGCACCGCCGACAAGGCAAGGTCCTAGTGGAGGTGCTTTGCCATTGCCTTCCTCCGACCGTAATGGGGATGAAAGATGATGCTGAAGTCGACACAACAACACCCAGTCATTTCGAGGCAGGGGAAAAGCCCTGACCCAGCCGGGAATCGAACCTGGCACCCCATGCGCGGGAAGCGAGAACGCTACCGCAACTATCTAATAAAGCGATAATCTTCGATATGTTCTGTACAATAGGCGATGTATTAAAGTGACTGACCCGGCGATCTTTAACATAATAATCATACAGTTACAATTTCTTAAATAGGCGCTTCTTTTCATTTCCTATACAGTTCAGGAAATGTTTCATGAATGATGTTTGCACCTTCAGAGAAGCAGGGAAAGTATCTAGCCGCATATCCAGCCACATGTATTTGGAAATTTACTTCATTATCTTTGCGAAAACTTCATTGGAAACATTAACAAAAACTCAATCAGTAACTCCCATTTTCATAAGTTTTTAAATGTTATTGAAATATGCTTCATTGCTTCATTGAAAAGGATGTAGTTGCTTCAGTCACTCGGTAGATACCAAAGACAAAATTTTACCAAACAGAGCAAATTACTTTCAACTTTTTCAGGAAACTTCGTATCGCCAGTGAAAAGTTTACAAACCATTAGTGTCGTCCAGTATGCATGGTGCATTGTATACACCAATCTAGGTTTCGAATCGATCCCAACATTGACCATTTGAGATTGTAGGCGATGCCGTGGATCAAACTGCTTTCAGAAACCCATAGTGTGTAGCCCTAATTGTATACGCGTTTCTGTTTCAGCGTGGTTTCAGACCGAGGGGTCAGGGGCACAGCCAGTCGTCTCCACGGACAAAAAATTTTAAACGAGTTTCTCTACTCGCTGTCCCTCTGTTAGCGAGTTTGAAACTAATTTACAAAGTCACATGAGCAACTGCACGTTCATTTTAGTGTATATTTCCTGTTATGAGCTGCTTTCAGCTGTGTAATATAATGGCAGCTTTGAAAGGTGAATGAGACTGTGACATGGGTGTCATTACTGTCGTCGAGTAACGCGTTCATATTCCGTGTTGTTATAATTACTGTGGATTCTTACATTACAGTAAGTTTCCTATGTTAAATCTGTTTAATGTCTATGTTTATTTAAGGCATTTGTTGCGCTACAACTTTCATGGTGCTCTCCATCTTGACTTATAGTGATTTTTTTTGGCTCTACATTAGAAGTGTGTGCAGCATCCTCTACAATCTGTTTTGCGTATTCTACACTTACTCATCCACGACTAGTGCTTCTTCCGCCACCAAGTTAACTATTCCTAACCTGTCTTCTGATATGAGTCTCCCGTATACTTCATTCCTCAACGATTCTGTTTGGTTCTTCATTTCATACTTTAGCCGCCCATTTTGAAGAAAACGTTTCGATCACCACGTTTTAGATAGTTCCAGTTTCTTCTTGTTCAGGCATCCAGTGGCCTGCATTTCACTTTCATAAGTTGTAAAGTTTCAAGAGTTTCTTACAGAATTACTTGTCAGTAACTGATACCAAGGAAGATATCTAACTGAAAGAGTTCTTCATCTGTGCCAATACACATTTCTTCTTCTTTCAGATAGCTTTTTCAACATCTCGTATGGGCTCCACTGCACACAAGGATTTGGAAAATATATGTTAGTAGCTACCCATTGCGGTATCTGGTCCCGATTTCTAGGACACCTGATCTCAGCATCAGTACTTCCTTCTCGGCGGTTATATTACAGTCATATTGCGCATATTGCGCATGTCATATTTCGCTGACATCAGCATCAGCATTTCCTTATCGCTCTAGGAATAGTACCCAGCCACGTGCACTCGACACCCTTGCCCCCCTCATCCCATGCACCACCACCCATTAACCAATTATGTGTGATACAATTTTTCTAGTACATAAAACGTATAATGCTGACATAAGCCTCAAATAAGATGGAGTATCTGATTTGCATAAAATACCGAAGATTTTGTGAACTGTGTTTGCATTATTGGCTTCAAACTTGGTTAATGATTGCCCCCCTAGTCATATTGGTAAATTTCATTGTGAGCTATATATCATCTGCCGTGGACTAGTGGAACAAATAGAATATTTCTCTGTAAGTGATTAATAACTAATATTTTCTTATAGAATATAAGTAACAAATTAGGAATGTGCAGTTGTCGAGAATGAGTTATATCTCAAATACTCCCCTACACGCCCTGAAAAAGCTGAAATAAAGTTAACTGCTGTTTTACATCCCAGTTGACCCTGTCACCAACAGATGGCTACATTGCAGAAAACGAGCTGATTTCGATCTTTCTAGCACAAATTTCTTACTGTCACCAATAGGTAGCTACATTGTGGAAAATGGGCACTGTCCATTTGTTGTACCATGAGTTTTTTACTGTCACCAACAGATGGCTGCACTGTAAATAACAAGTACGGCACTGGCAAAAAACGATAAAATTTCGTTCTATGAAGAATGCTTAGTCTGTGACGCAAAGAAGTCCTAAATTAATTTTTTTTCCACGTGTCAAATGCCACAATAATCCTCACAGCTATACTATGCATCAATGATGGTTTTCAGGTGTCCCAAAGTTCTAAACTGTCTACAAAAATACGTCTGCAGTATAAAGAAAGCGAAAATGGTGTAATGCTAATTTCCTCATATACATATAGTTGCCCAAATAGAGTCAAAAACTGTAAAATATTTGCTCCAGTGCTGGTTTTTCATGGCTAATAACAAGTAAAGCTTTAGAAGATATAACTGCGAAACTGATGTCGTAAAATTCACCTGGTCTGTCTTATAACGGCACAAAGATATGTGTTAGTTAAAATACTATGCTAAGCAGAGATGAACACAGGCAGACTGAGAGTCTGAATGCAACTAATTAGACCTATTGTTGATGTAAGTCACCATACACCCTCAATTATATATTTCTACATTTAAATTATGATTAAGACACAGTTTAGAAAGGACAAAGATAATTCATCATGCTCTACGTTAGAAAATTATAATATATGATGTTTATTGGCAGTTATTGCTATTACTGCAAATGACATAGTTCCACAAGAGAATAAAAACTTTCGACATACTCAGAACTATACTGACAAAGCTCTCTAAAAGCTTTATAGACTGTATTTCCTACATTATATTCCACTTCTATGTGGTTGCAGTATTCTGATATGTCTGCAGAATACATCTGCAATGCGAAACGTATGACGTTTACATTAACTGTCTAGCTTAAGTGCAAGAAAAATGCTGTAAGGTTCAAATAATTAACTTTTCCACAAGTATGACTCCACAATAGCGGAAATTGCGTCAAAAAATGCCATGATTACGTCCGGCAACAGTATCTAATTAGACACAGTTTGTATTCAATCTATGCGAAAAATGCGGCATTTATGTGGGTTATCACAGGATATTTAATCAAAATTATTTTTCACACTTATTTTATAATGATTGGGAACCCTGAAGTGTGTGTAATGAGGAAGGGGAGCGTGAAGAAAATGTATCACTAGAAAATAGCAATAAATAGCAAATACTGCAAAAATGATTGGGCAGCTAGTTAAGGTTAAGTACAAAGAAGCATTGTAAGGCTCACATTAATTACAACAATATTACGATGCCACAATATACCAAAATGCGTCAAAAATGTAATGTTTATGTTATATCAGTATCTGAATGCGTAAACTATATGCAGTCTGATAATGTGTGTACTGTCATCTCTACTGTTTCTTTCTCTCGTCAGCAGATTTAGAGGAGAAGCGAAGATAATGCACTATAAAAATATATACTCTGTACAGTCGATGCAAGTGTTACAAACTACTGCTGCTAAATTTCTGAAAACTATATGTTTCCAAAATAAATCCTGTAATCTACGACACTAAAAGCTAAATAAAATACCAGCACATACACCAAATACCCATGCGTAGGCACACACCACACTGATCTTATGAGGGAAGGAAGGAAAAGGTGTTTGATTTTAGGAGGGAACAAAGTGCTTTATTAAGATGTGTCACTTAAGCTTCAGGACGACATGGACTTCTTATAAACTCACTTCGCTAGAGAGACGACCACAGACAGTAACAGTGACAGATGTGATATTTTCAAAGATAATGTTTGAGTCGCTATTTAGAAAACAAATTAAACTACTTACCTTTTATTCTCATACGTGTTACGCTTTCCAAGTACAATGATGTCCAAAAATTAAGTATTTCAACTTGTGAACTATCTGTGTTACTTATTAAAATGCGTGCACACGTATATGTTAGACCTCTACGAAGATTCAAACAAAGTAAGATTGCCTTACGTGTAATATCTCTCACGAACTGCAAGCACAGTGAAGCCTCAGATTAAAATTTGCTGCATCTAAAATGCGGGATACCTCACTAAAACAGATGCTTATTGTAATATGCAAGACCTATATGAAAATTCAATTAAAATTAAAGCTAATTATTGGTAAGATTTAACACACCTGGCACCCGCAATGAGACACTTAACACGTAAAGCCTAACGCCTAATGCAAAGTGTTCCATGAGCTCATCATCGTATGAAATGTAAGGCAGGAACTAATTTACTGTCGATGTTTCCCAGTGCTCTCTATTCAGAAAAGAACGGGGGAAATGATTAACTACAGCCTGGACATTAATAACTGATGCAATACTGACTTTACCACTGAATGTTATTGTAATTATTAAACATTATATTACTATTAGAAGTCATGGAGATGTTTTCAAAACTAGCTGCTGTGGGGAGGAGCCCCCCTCCCCCATAGGAGGAAATTATAAAAGGTAGGGGATAGGCCTACTGCACATTGCGGAATCAAACTACTTGTGGACAATAATTATAAAAGATCAGGATGCGTGAAAGAACAATGGATTTGTCAATGGTAGTGCTATTCTACATCCTTCGGTGCCCTGCCCTTAGTCTGACTTTTTGTGGAAGGGATTGGATAGACTGTGCAAAGGAGGCCTTCTCCTCATTACTTCGATAATAACATCTTTGTTCAAAGTACGGCGCCAGGTTAAGAAACATTCTTACTTGGACAAACATTGTTAGCGCCTTCCCAGGCGCAAGTTGTGTCTGCGTGTGCAGGAATAATGAAGTGAATGTTTTATTACATGCACTTTGTGGTACATCATGCGTGAATGTGTAATTTTTCTTTTGCGTATTTTTTCTCTTATATTTCGTGAATCGTGTTGATTACATTTGTAAAGAATTCTCCTAATCTCGTCCGAATGAGAACCGTGTCTAGGGTTGAATTTTGTATTTATGGGAAAGAACATTTATTTATATCATATTTCATCCGAATGAAGAACATATTATTATGTACCTAGTTATTGGTGATCTTGTATTTTATCTTTAGTGAGTGGTATCATTTTGTCACACCTATAATTTTTTACATAGACACATTTGTAAGATTTGAAATTTGATCGGTATTTGTTGTATTTGATGCCACTTGTTGTTAGTGTTCTTCTGTTTTATCTTTGTTGAGTGATACCAATTTGGTTGCGCATATGATTATGATAAGAGTCATACCCTTTTATGTATTGGGATTAAATTTGTTTTTGTGGGTGTTCTATAGGTGTGAATGCAGGATTTCCATTTGTTTGTGGTAAGTCAACGACTCGCCTGCGTTTGTGTTTCAGAGAAATATGTGAATGTCACGTGTCAGTTTCGAATTCTGTGTGTGTGTGTGTGTGTGTGTGTGTGTGTGTGTGTGTGTATGTGGTGTGTGTGCGTGTGTGTGCGCGTGCTCACAGTGAGTGCAGGTCTTCTTCTGTCTGAGATCATGTTTCTGCAAATAATGGTTAAAATCGTATTATTACTTGAGAAAATCAAATTTTTATAGGAAAATACAGCCATGGACCTTACCGTTGGTGGGGAGGCTTGCGTGCCTCAGCGATACAGATGGCCGTACCGTAGGTGCAACCACAACGGAGGGGTATCTGTTGAGAGGCCGGACAAAAATGTGGTTCCTGAAGAGGGGCAGCAGACTTTTCAGTAGTTGCAGGGGCAACAGTCTGGACGATTGACTGATCTGGCCTTGTAACATTAACCAAAACGGCCTAGCTGTGCTGGTACTGCGAACGGCTGAAAGCAAGGGGAAACTACAGCCGTAATTTTTCCCGAGGACATGCAGCTTTACTGTATGATTAAATGATGATGGCGTCCTCTTGGGTAAAATATTCCGGAGGTAAAATAGTCCCCCATTCGGATCTCCGGGTGGGGACTACTCAAGAGGAAGTCGTTATCAGGAGAAAGAAAACTGGCATTCTACGGATCGAAGCGTGGAATGTCAGATCCCTTAATCGGGCAGGTAGGTTAGAAAATTTAAAAAGGGAAATGGATAGGTTAAAGTTAGATATAGTGGGAATTAATGAAGTTCGGTGGCAGGAGGAACAAGACTTTTGGTCAGGTGATTACAGGGTTATAAATACAAAATCAAATAGGGGTAATGCAGGAGTACGTTTAATAATGAATAAAAAAATAGGAGTGCGGGTTAGCTACTACAAATAGCGTAGTGAACGAATTATTGTGGCCAAGATAGACACAAAGCCCATGCCTAATACAGTAGTACAAGTTTATATGCCAATTAGCTCGGCAGATGATGAAGACATTGATGATATGTATGACGAGATAAAAGAAATTATTCAGGTAGTGAAGGGAGACAAAAATTTAATAGTCATGGGTGACTGGAATTCGTCAGTAGGAAAAGGGAGAGACGGAAACATAGTAGATGAATATGGATTGTGGGGAAGAAATGAAAGAGGAAGCGGCCTTGTAGAATTTTGCACTGAGCATAACTTAATCATAGCTAACACTTGGTTCAAGAATCATAAAAGAATGTTGTATACATGGAAGAATCCTGGAGATACTAAAAGGTATCAGATAGATTATATAATGGTAAGACAGAGATTTAGGAACCAGGTTTTAAATTGTAAGACATTTCCAGGGGCAGATGTGGATTCTGACCACAATCTATTGGTTATGAACTGCAGATTGAAACTGAAGAAACTGCAAAAAGGTGGGAATTTAAGGAGATGGGACCTGGATAAACTGAAAGAACCAGAGGTTGTAGAGAGTTTCAGGGAGAGCATAAGGGAACAATTGACAGGAATGGGGGAAAGAAATACAGTACAAGAAGAATGGGTAGCTCTGAGGGATGAAGTAGTGAAGGCAGCAGACGATCAAGTAGGTAAAAAGACGAGGGCTAATAGAAATCCTTGGGTAACAGAAGAAATATTGAATTTAATTGATGAAAGGAGAAAATATATAAATGCAGTAAATGAAGCAGGCAAAAAGGAATACAGACGTCTCAAAAATGAGATCGACAGGAAGTGCAAAATGGCTAAGCAGGGATGGTTAGAGGACAAATGTAAGGATGTAGAGGCTTGTCTCACCAGGGGTAAGATAGATACTGCCTACAGGAAAATTAAAGAGACCTTTGGAGAGAAGAGAACCACTTGTATGAATATCAAGAGCTCAGATGGCAACCCAGTTCTAAGCAAAGAAGGGAAGGCAGAAAGGTGGAAGGAGTATATAGAGGGTTTATACAAGGGCGATGTACTTGAGGACAATATTAAGGAAATGGAAGAGGATGTAGATGAAGATGAAATGGGAGATAAGATACTGCGCGAGGAGTTTGACAGAGCACTGAAAGACCTGAGTCGAAACAAGGCCCCGGGAGTAGACAACATTCCATTAGAACTACTGATGGCCTTGAGAGAGCCAGTCATAACAAAACTCTACCATCTGGTGAGCAAGATGTATGACACAGGCGAAATACCCTCAGACTTCAAGAAGAATATAATAATTCAAATTCCAAAGAAAGCAGGTGTTGACAGATGTGAAAATTACCGAACTATCAGTTTAATAAGTCACAGCTGCAAAATACTATCGCGAATTCTTTACAGACGAATGGAAAAACTGGTAGAAGCGGACCTCGGGGAAGATCAGTTTGGATTCCGTAGAAATGTTGGAACACGTGAGGCAATACTAACCTTACGACTTATCTTAGAAGAAAGATTAAGAAAAGGCAAACCTACGTTTCTAGCATTTGTACACTTAGAGAAAGCTTTTGACAACGTTAACTGGAATACTCTCTTTCAAGTTCTGAAGGTGGCAGGGGTAAAATACAGGGAGCGAAAGGCTATTTACAATTTGTACAGAAACCAGATGGCAGTTATAAGAGTCGAGGGGCATGAAAGGGAAGCAGTGGGTGGGAAAGGAGTGAGACAGGGTTGTAGCCTCTCCCCGATGTTATTCAATCTGTATATTGAGCAAGCAGTGAAGGAAACAAAAGAAAAATTTGGAGTAGGTATTAAAATTCATGGAGAAGAAATAGAAACTTTGAGGTTCGCCGATGACATTGTAATTCTGTCAGAGACAGCAAAGGACTTGGAAGAGCAGTTGAACGGAATGGACAGTGTCTTGAAAGGAGGATATAAGATGAACACCAACAAAAGCAAAACGAGGATAATGGAATGTAGTCAAATTAAATCGGGTGATGCTGAGGGGATTAGATTAGGAAATGAGACACTTAAAGTAGTAAAGGAGTTTTGCTATTTAGGGAGCAAAATAACAGATGATGGTCGAAGTAGAGAGGATATAAAATGCAGAGTGGCAATGGCAAAGAAATCGTTTCTGAAGAAGAGAAATTTGTTAACATCGAGTATAGATTTAAGTGTCAGGAAGTCGTTTCTCAAAGTATTTGTATGGAGTGTAGCCATGTACGGAAGTGAAACATGGACGATAACCAGTTTGGACAAGAAGAGAATAGAAGCTTTCGAAATGTGGTGCTACAGAAGAATTCTGAAGATAAGGTGGGTAGATCACGTAACTAATGAGGAGGTATTGAATAGGATTGGGGAGAAGAGAAGTTTGTGGCACAACTTGACTAGAAGAAGGGATCGGTTGGTAGGACATGTTTTGAGGCATCAGGGGATCACAAATTTAGCATTGGAGGGCAGCGTGGAGGGTAAAAATCGTAGAGGGAGACCAAGAGATCAATACACTAAGCAGATTCAGAAGGATGTAGGTTGCAGTGGGTACTGGGAGATGAAGAAACTTGCACAGGATAGAGTAGCATGGAGAGCTGCATCAAACCAGTCTCAGGACTGAAGACCACAACAACAACAACAGGGCACTTAAGGAAGTCTGCCTGCTAATCACAAGAGTTTACGGATCCCTCCTGTCATCTCGCCGTTGAGAATTACAGGGAGAAATGAAGATAAAAAATATGAAAAAAATCGTTTGTTCCAGTCATCGTATTGTAATACCAGTTCCGGCATGATATCTCTCAACTGCGTAGGAAAAATCAAAGCAGTAGTTAGTCCACCTTTCATGTCTGGTTGTTGTTTTATTAGGCTATGCAGAAGTCTTTCTCTCTGCTGTGTTTTCCCATAAGTTTCCGATGTCACGGAGGAACATCACGCTCGGAACAGAATTGGAATCTGCTTTATTTTCGTTTTCATTAAATTTGATATTCAGCACACGGTA
The DNA here is from genome assembly GCF_021461395.2 of Schistocerca americana. Taxonomy (NCBI): domain Eukaryota; kingdom Metazoa; phylum Arthropoda; class Insecta; order Orthoptera; family Acrididae; genus Schistocerca; species Schistocerca americana. The sequence goes on from NC_060123.1 coordinate 44,451,528, forward strand.
TATGTCCTAAGTATGGATGAATGTGGATGTAATTGCAACCATATGAAACTTGGTGAATTCAGGTAGACTTCCTGGCTTCACGTTTGCAGCAGAGGTCTGGGAACCGCAGCTACGTATAATTTACGAAGCTGGATTTAGCATCCATTCAGGCGAACTTAACAGGTGCCCTCGAGATTGGCTCCCTCAGAGCCACGTTCGAGGGATATTTTTGTTCATATTTTAGATCTTGAACCGGTGGAAAACATTGATGACGGGGATATAGGTGTTGTATTTCCAGCCTTCAGAATGGAGGAGTCGTCTGACATCATTGGAAACTACTTCTTGCTTAGTCACTTCGCAGAATCCCAATATTTTCTGTCCATGTGCATGGAGGTGAGGCAGGTTGGATTTTGTGCAAGGTTAAACAATAGTAGACGAGTAGCTAAGCTGGTTTATGGTGAATACGACGTGCTGCCCCGGTGTACACACAGACAGCGATTTTGGGTGGGAGTTAGCTCGGATTTTTCGAGTTAGGAACTTCCTATAATGTTAATGTGATTTGTTAGAACTGCTACGGCGTACTGACAAATGATGATTTTGCTTTCAGTGAACTAAATTCAGGTAGGGTATTACTTCTACTTTACTCGGTCATTATGTTCTTCATGCATTGTGATTCTGACTTTCATGTCTCGTTTCAATGCGGCGCACAAGTCATTTTCGACAGTTCTCCTTTTGCTAAAAGACGGGGACCATTGTCTTCTATATATGTGTCTTTCTGCCTGAGTATATGGGTGTCCATGTTGCATCGCTGACCCACCTCAATCCTCGGTGAATAACTATGATTAATGCAATTTGTTGGTACAGAATCATTGTCTTAGAATTTTATACATGTTCCATGCTGAATTGCTTACAGGAATACGACACACTTAGTGAATAAATGTCCTTAAGTATCTTTTCAGTTAGTTACATTTATCCTGAACGAGCGTACCAGAACGCCTTCCTTCCTCCTGTGGTCACTAACCTTATGTACGTTGTAAGGGAAAGACAGCAGTATGCTGGACTCCGGAGTAAGATTTCCGTTATGGAAATTCCCGGTAATAGGGCGAGAGTTCGTCTTACCAAGGAATCATTTAACTGATTTTAGACGTTTCGGTTTCGCAAGAAACAGTGGGCCTCTTTTACACTATTCAGGTCACTGCGTCACCAGTGAAATTAAATCTGATGTCCTAACATTTGCCCTATCATACTGTATCATCCTCGCCCTTCTTCTTGAGAGTGCGTTCCATATGCTCCTTTCTTTCCGAGTCCGAGGAGACACTGCTCATTACGTTAACATTTCACCTTATACACTACTGGCCATTAAAATTGTTGCACCACGAAAATAACGTGCTACAGACGCGAAATTTTTACCGACAGGAAGAAGATGATGCGATATGCAAATGATTAGCTTTTCAGAGCATTCAGAGAAGGTTGGCGCCGGTGGCGACACCTACAACGTGCTGACATGAGGATCGTTTCCAACCGATTTCTCATACACAAACAGCAGTTGACCGGAGTTGCCTGGTGAAACGTGTTGTGATGCCTCGTGTAAGGAGGAGAAATGCGTACCATCACGTTATTCACTTAGATAAAGGTCGGAATGTAGCGTATCGCGATTGCTGTTCATCGTATCGCGACATTGCTGCTCGCGCTGGTCGAGATCCAATGACTGTTAGCAGAATATGGAATCGGTGGGTTTAGGAGGGTAATACGGAACGCCGCGCTGGATCCCAACGGCCTCGTATCACTAGTAGCCGAGATGACAGGCATCTTACCACCATGGCTGTAACGGATCGTGCAGCCACGTCTCGATCCCTGAATCAACAGCTGGGGACGTTTGCAAGACAACAACCATCTGGACGTACAGTTTGACGGCGTTTGCAGCAGCATGGACTATTAGCTCGGGGACCATGGCTGCGGTTACCCTTGACGCTGCAACACAGACAGGAGCGCCTGCGATGGTGTACTCAACAACGAACCTGGGTGCACGAATGGCAAAACGTTATTTTTTTGGAAGAATCCACGTGCTGTTTACAGCATCATGATGGTCGCATTCGTGTTTGGCGACATCGCGGTGAACGTACATTGGAAGCGTCTATTCGTCACAGCCATACTGGCGTATCAGCTGGCGTGATTGTATAGGATGCCATTGGTTCCATGACTCGGTCACCTCTTGTTCGCAATGACGGCAGTTTGAACAGTGGATGCTGCATTTCAGATATGCTACGACCCGTGGCTCTACCCTTCATTCGATCCCAGCACAACCCAACATTTCAGCAGGATAATGCACGACCGCATGTTGCAGGACCCGTACGGGCCTTTCTGCATACAGATAATGTTCGACTGCTGCCCTGACCAGCACATTCTCCAGATCTCTCACCAATTGAAAACGTCTGGTTAATGATGGCAGGACAACTGGCTCGTCACAATACGCGTCACTACGGTTGATGAACTATGGTATCGTGTTAAAGTTGAATGGGCAGATGTACCTGTACACTCCATACAAGCTCTGATTGACTCAATGTCCAGGCGTATCAAGGCCGTTATTATGGCCAGGGGTGGTTGTTCTGGGTACTGATTTCTCAGGATCTATGCACCCAAAGTGCGTGAAAATGTAATCACATGTAAGGTCTAGTATAATATATTTGTGCAATGAATACCCGTTTTTCATCAGCAATTTTAATGGCGAGTAGTGTATTAAACGATCATCTCTAGCGCCCCAACTCAAAAGCTTCGAGTCTCTTCTGTTATGGCTTCCCTACAGTCTATGACTCACTGCCATACAATACTGTGCTTCAGACATAGAGTCTAAGAATTGTCTTCCTCAAATGAGGCCTGCATCTGATACCAGTAAACTTTTTATCTACTGTATTTCCCCCCTTACTTGTGCTACGCTGTTTGCTATGTCCTCTTTGTCTGTTATGGGGTATCCAAGGTTGCAGATTTGCTTAAATACGTCTACTTTGTGATCACCAATTTTGATGCTAAATTTCTCACTATACTCATATCTGCTACTAGTCATTACTTTCGTCCTTCTTTGGGTTACTCTCAGTCCATACTCGCACGATACTGACAAAGTAAATTTTTCACTCACCTTTGCTATCCTGATTTTAATCTGCGTGTTGCACTTGTAATAGCATTTTATTCTGCTTTCTACCTGTTTAAGGCATGGCACACGTACTGATATTTCCATAATCAGTCTTGCCTGCGTGTCTTAATAACTCCTGCGAGCACTTTTGTTTTCCTTGTATTTGTGGTATCACATATCGATACCACCCCACGGTTGTCTTCAAGTTGGCAGCGGAATCGCAAATTCCTGTCTGACGCCGACAGCAGTCGCACAGGATCTGTCGGACCCAGTGGTGCACGCCCACTGTGCCACGTCTGCAGAGGCTCTGACAAAGAGCGCCCTATGGCTGGCGGCAACCACTCAGCCCACTTGCAGTTGGAGAGTCTTTGCTCAGACACCAAAGTTCGTGCTTAGGACCACAAGCACCAACCTATTTGGCAATTGAAATTCCTACACCAAGAAGAAATGCAGATGATAAACGAGTATTCATTGGACAGATATATTATACTAGAACTGACGTGTGATTACATTTTCAGGCAATTTGGGTGCACAGATCCTGAGAAATCAGTACGCAGAACAACCACCTCTGGCCATAATAACGGCCTTTATACGCCTGGGCATTGAGTCAAACAGAGCTTGGATGGCGTGTACAGGTACAGCTGCCCATGCAGCACAGTTCATCAAGAGTAGTGACTGGCGTATTGTGACGAGCCAGTTGCTCGGCCACCGATGACGAGACGTTTTCAATTGGTGAGAGATCTGGATAATGTGATGGCCAGGGCAGCAGTCGGATTTTCTGTATCCCGAATGGCCAGTACAGGACCTGCAACATGCGGTCGGGCATTATCCTGCTGAAATGTAGGCTTTCGCAGGGATGGTATGGAGGGTAGAGCCACGGGTAGTAACACATCTGAAATGTAACGTCCTCTGTTCAAAGTACCGTCAATGCGAACAAGAGATGACCGCGACGTGTAACCAATGGCACCCCATACCATCAGGCCGGGTGATATGCCAGTATGGCCGTGACAAATAGACGCTTCCAATGTGCGTTCACCACAACGTCACCAAACACGGATGTGACCATCATCATGCACCTGGATTCATCCGAAAAAATTACGTTTTGCCATTCGTGCACCCAGGTGCGTCGTTGAGTACACCATCGCAGCCGCTCCTGTCTGTCGAACTGTTCGTGCAGATGGTTGTTGTCTTGCAAACGTCCCCATCTGTTGACTCAGGGATCGAGACGAGGCTACACGATCCATTACAGCGATGCGAATAAGATACCTGTCATCTCAACTGCTAATGATACGAGGCCGTTGGGATCCAGCACGGCGTTCCGCATTATCCTCCTTAACCCATCGATTCCATATTGTGCTAACAGTCATTGGATGTCTACCAACGCGAGCAGCAATAAACCGCAATCGCGATAACCTACAATTCGACCTTTATAAAAGTCGTAAACGTGATGGTACGCATTTCTCCTCCTTACACGAGGCATCACAACAACGTTTCACCAGGCAACGTCGGTCAACTGCTGTTTGTGTATGAGAAATCGGTTGGAAACTTTCCTCATGTCAGCACGTTGTAGGTGTCGCCCCCGGCGCCGACCTTGTGTGAATGCTCTGAAAAGCTAATCATTTGCATATCACAGCATCTTCTTCCTGTCGATTAAATTTCGCGTCTGTAGCACGTCATCTTCGTGGTGTAGGAGTTGTAATGGCCAGTAGTCTATTTGTTACTGTGAAAGTTTGACCGTATTTCTTGCTGCATTATCTGTAATGAGTCTTCGTACAAAAACAAGTAAATCTTCTCTTTGTTAACTTGTTCCTTATTCGCTAATCATTTCTGCTCTTGTACAGCTTTCCTATGACGACAGCTGTCACACCGCTCTATATTTAACCTGGCCTTACCATTGTGTACGCAGTTATATACAACAGTACCGTTTTTCGTTCCGTAGCTCTTTCATTTAGCTTCAGTGAACACTAGTATTTGAGTTAAGAAAGGCTGTGAGGTTGTTTCCTTCTTAACGTTTTGGACAACATGGTTGTGGAGAGAAGCAGCTATCAGTATGATTAATCAATAAATCAAGAACAGTCCTAATCGCATTTATTATTGTTAGAATACCGCCAACTGGTTTCAACCCGACGTAGGGGTCATCTTCTGGGCGTTTACACTGTGAAATTATAGATATCCGTCAGAAAGGCTCTATTATACAACGCCTAAAATTACGTAAATTTAAAATATGTTACTCGTTGGTCGACTGCTGGTGGTGTCACTCCTGTCTACATAACGGCAGGAAACTATGCGAGACTAACGCTTCGTATGGGCTTAAATAGCGTGCTGAGATGACGTGAATGGACGGCAACACCCCCAGCGGCGATAAACGGCTTTTAATACAGTTTGTTGTATGTAATTACTAGTCACCTTCGTTTAACACAAATTTAAGTGACAGTAAATAACAGAAAACGGAACCATTCCATTTAAAAATAGTTACAATTATAGTGTTAATTTTAAAATAATAATAAATGTTCCAAAGTCAACTCGTAAAATTCGTAAAAGTATATTACATTATACGTCATAATATAAAGTAAAACAATCTGTGACACACAAAAAGTGGTGTCGTCTTGTATTAAAATGTACATTTACGTAGAAAACATTTCAATCAATTTACTAAAAGGTTAATATGGAAGGACTACAACGCCCTCTACTCCTTGTGGGGTAGGACGCTGTTGCCATGGATTACACAGCGTATATCAGGCCCCCTCTAGTCTGTGTAGCGAGGCCGCCGTCGTCATGGTAGCAACTGCTGTGTTCATATGGTGTTATCGTTGCCGTCGTAGCGGTATGTCGTGGCTCTTCACCCACAGAGAGGGCGCCTGATATACGCTTTGTTTTACAGTGAGTGTTCCATGTTGTGTCTTTTGGGAAGTGTTGCGAACGGCTATCATACTGTCGCTGGGTGTGATTTTTTGTCTCTTGCTAGCAGAAACCAGACTGTCGCCATGTTTTTTAATTGTATGTGTGCTATGTTACTTGTCTGATTCCTGTGTATTTTATTAACATTGCCAACTCCTTTGCTTTCTGTTTTAACTTTCCGCATTTCTCCGCCATTTTACACTTTAAGTCACCGTTTTATCGCCTGTTTTTCTTGTTTCTTTTCTTCTTCCGTTCTTAAAAAGTCTGTAGGCTATAGACCAGCGTGCTAAGCTGCTGCCACCTGGCCCCTTCGGGGAGGAATTGAAAATCAATAAAGAAAAAAAAAAGTTTGTCTCGCATAGTTTCCTGCCGTTATGTAGACAGGAGTGACACCACCAGCAGTCGCCCATTGGTTAACATATTTTAAATTTACATAATTTTAGCCATTGTGTAATAGAGCCTTTCTGACGGATAACTATAATTTACAGTGTAAACGCCCAGATGATGACCCCTACGTTGGGTTGAAACCTGTTGGCGGTATTCTAAGAATAATAAATGCGATTAAGACTGTTCTTGAATTATTGATTCCTTTTTAACTACGTGATGCCAAATCAAGCGCGTGGAATCGTGCGCTCTGTACAATGCGAAAATGAGATAGCAGTGGACGTGTACGCGAGAGGTCAGCACTTTGCAGTGAAGTGCTACCTAGGCGCGCGGCCTTTCAGCCCCCGACTACCTGCTGACAGGGCGAAGCGGCCGCCGGACACGTGCTACGTACGACCCGCTGGGTCGGCGGGTGGCGCTGCGCCTCGCGGGCTCCGACGCTGAAAGCCGCACACGGCACGTCCGCCATTAGCGGATTGGCGCCGCTGTGATCGCCCCGACACGAGCCGACTGCAGACAGCTGTCCGTCCGCGCCCTCTGTCCGGGGCGCGGGGCAAAGGACGCCCTTCTGCGCGATCCACACGTCCGCGCACACCTGCTGCCAGCCGGAGGCTACAGAGGTTTTCACTCTCCGCTTTCGGGCCGGAGCTGCTGCTGCCAGAGAGACCAGTAACCTTCATCTCCCGAGCTGCAAGCAGTTAGTTCACAAACTGCTTGATGCTCAGATATGGACTCTATCTTTATTCAGACGGCTGAGCTTCAACCGACGAGAATGATTCCATGGCTGAACACGGGGTGGTTATAATTAAGTGGGAGCAACAGGATGACGGACGAAAATATTGCTCAAATTCAGGATTTTTCCCCCGTACTTGAATGTAGTAGACAATGAGGGTTTGCTGCTATGAATAAACCATATATTGAACTTTTTATTCAAAAATATTTTTATCTTCACTGTGTAGTTGGGAGTTTTCCGAGTCTAACAACCCTACCACAACAAAGGTCAAAAATTAATAATGATTGTGGTGTTGCTCACGCTGCTAAATACTGCATCTTCGGGCAACAAGAAAGTTATTATGAAGCAGGTGTCATTAGAGCACAGTTAATAAAATCATTTCATGTAATAATGAATAAACTAGGCAATCATCTCTTCGTGTTTCCCAAGCTGGTCTCGTTGTAAAATCATGGCTCGACCGTCGAAAATCTATGTGGTGATGATTCCAAACTCGGATGCAAAGACACCTAGGTTTTATTATGGGATATTCAAAAGTTTTATAGATGAAACCATTCTTGAAGATTAAACCTTTGAAAGTTAGCACAATAGTGAGGTAAAAAAGTAATCAGCACTCCGAATTTAAGTGACACTTCTTTTTTTATTACTTTTGTTGGAGTATAACGTAACACACAAAACATCACTTCACAATACAAAACATACCTGAAAACATCTTCCTCAGTGATAAAGTTCACATTTTATAAACTGGCTACAATATGCGCCTTTCCAACATGACGTCCAAGACTTGACTTTTATCAAGGTCCGACTCTCTAACAAACTAACTAATAATCGCTTACGTGCCCAAAAATCAGAGTTACAAGTACGTCAAAGATCATAGTGACAAAAGAAAGAACACACATCCGAATAATATCATTGCAACATAAACATATCGATGTATCAAAGTACCTCTACATTAATGAAATCAAATCTGTATGTTGTATAAGAAATATGTCGACTACTTTACAGAAACACAGTAGAACAATGCTGGTATCGAGAGGTTGAGTTGAGGTGCCGTAATGGTTACGTAATTCAAGTGCCATTACACGAGGCAGGGCTGAAAGAATTAGATCGACGGTTGTCACTGTAACTCTTGTTGTGGTTACCCGAAAAGGACCTAACATCTATGGCCAAATACACTCAAACACAACGGTACAGGTGAGCCCCTGGTTATCAACCACCATTACTGTATATCGAGTTGGAATACACCTGCCGAAAAACCGGCATCACGCAGGGAATCCGTACCGTACACTACACGCAGGCAAGCTATACCCACCCCCACACACAGTGAGATGATGTATGGCCGATCTCTCACTAATATACATCCTCTATGCCTACAGATCCTAGATGTACCCTTGTCCGGTTCTCAGCTACGCTACAGATTAATGTAATAACAAGATAGATTTTAAAGTTGGAAAATCAATAAAGAACGAACTTGACTGTTCCAGGAATGCAGCGGCTGCAGCAGACCGGGATACATCGCCATCGCCTGCCACGGTATAGATACATGATACGCACACTAACAAACCCAACCTTATATGAACTATCGGAGCCAGTAAGCCACTACTGCTCTTACCCCCCATCCCAGTGTCGCGCAGGGTTTTTTTTTTTTTTGCCTCGGCACGAGCCTTGGCACTTTTTTCACTCTGCTCTTCAAATCGCTACCCTCATTCATGTTTCGTCCACAATCTATCACCCCATGGACCGTTCTAACGCGTAATCTTACTCAGACTCACGGATAAAATCATAGCCCAGGATCCTGTGATCCACTGATCAGATAACTACCACGTTGACGATGGTGACAGTAGAACTTTTGGCCTGGTCACCACGTTGGTGCGGGCATCTCTCTTTACCCGAAACATGAAATTAACGTTTCATCCTGATCCTTACAGATGTAGTTTTAGTTCATCGTAGGGATTTGCAAGAAAAACTTTAAATGGTAATTTTGGGATCCCTCTGTTTTTGCCCGTAAACAATAGGGAAAATCAACCAGAAAAATCATCTCAGATGAACTGAAGAGAAATCCTTGCTTCAGGGGAGGCCAAAATCATTAAATTCGCATGAAAATTTTAGCTTGGGTGACGACAACCATGATTCTGAGCATAACACGTTTCTAGTTTTTCACGGTAAATGATGACAGCCAAAACAGATGCAAGATAATAGTTTATTAAAATTCTTGTCCAAGGTTTCTGTATATATAAATATACCTTCATCAGAAGTAAAATATCCTGAACAAGAAGACGCTTACATTAGCAAAAATTTAGCATCGAAAATGAGAAATAAAAAACACTATAGCTTAAGTAACCGTAAAATTACCACAGTATTACAGGCACAAAACTTTTAGTCACGTACTAAAATTACATCCTGCAATGGGGATTAATAAAACAATTGTGCCAAAGGCGTCGTCAGTACGTTTTTTTTTTTTTTTTTTTCATAGAGGTGGAGCTCCTCCACGCCCACACCGGCATGATGGCCAACACAAAAGGTCTACTGCCATCTCTGCATAAGGGTTAGTATTCACTAAAGTGAGGTGTCGCAGGATGTGTGTGCTGCGATGTTTGCGTACGTCTGGTTAAGATTAACCATTAATACGCGCTCATCTGGAGATAGATTTCATGAGTACGTAAGACATCATCTCCATTTATACAACATGATTGTGGACACAGAGTCGATGCGAAAACAGTTTAGCATCAGTACTTCGCCTATGAACTATCGTGACGAGAGTGTGAACAACCTAGGCCAGATAGTTTCGCCGAGAAAGGGCACTTGTGGTATGTGCCAGACTCTCGCGCACATTAAAATCCATGGATGCATACACACGCGCAACAAATTTATTAAAAGTAGTGTTAATTTAAACCTTCTGTTTGATAAATATTTATGATATAAAAAGGGACAAAGCTTGAAATTTATGGGATATCATCGATGCCTTGTCCATAACAATTACCGCCCCGGTTAGTGGATGGCAGCTTTGTGCTAATTTGACCTGATAAGCCCTCATCCTCGTACTTGACTCCGTTTTCGTCGGTGAGGGCATCGCCGCTGGGCTCTCTGTCTTCACAGAACCGGCCCATTTCTTCGCTGATTTTAACAGTATTTTCTATGTGCATTAATACAGTATGGCCGACATTGGATATAATACATACGGCCAAATTTAAAGCAGTCTTGACAATTTCTCTTCGGCTGGATGTTATTTCAGGACCATATCTCCAAAATTAACTATTGAAATTTCCGTTCACATTTACAGTAAAACCGCCCGAACAACGCCACAGCAAATCATATTTACTCAAAACCCAAAACACCTCAGGGACGCAATGAACGGCGCGTGAGCTCGGAACCTGTTCTCTAACGCCGATGCGTGCCGTGTACGCTAGACTTCAAACGCTCACAGAATCGTTGCTTTTTGGTGGTGGCGCATAATGTTTCGGGAATAATTCTTTCAGGAATAAACATTCTAAATCCGTAATAAAAGAATTTCGAATTTTCTCGACTGTCGCCCTGCCGTTCCCCCTACTTGATAGGGCCTCCATGAAGAAGAAGTTATCATAGAAAATATTTGCAAGGACATGCGAATCAACCATTTTAATTTCAACTTGAGAAGGCAATATTTATTTATTGCGTTAAATATTTACGTCCCAGGTTGCATACTTCGCTCGATATGGCGTCCATCTGCACCCAAAACTGCCTGAAACCGCACAATAGATTGCTCTGCTGCTGCCCCAAAACAGCGGTGGAGTACGGAACGTTCAGTTGTCGCGATGAAGTTCGTGCAGTGCTGGAAAGACAGCACATTGCGTCCAGCATTCTTAGTCATGGAAACAGTAATTTCTTGAGCAATTTGTGGCGCTGTTGGCTGTCGCCTCTCCCACGAGCAATTCCCAACTCTCCAGTTAATTCGAACCTCCGACTAATGTTTTTATCCTCGATGCGAAAAGAAGGCCTCACCGAATTTCTTTACATTCGGTACTGGCAAAGACCAGCAGCCCTATTGTTGTTCTTCTGATAACAACAGCATCATAATAAGAGCACTTCTCACCCTGTTGACTGTCTGCAACTGTGATGCACACTGAAGCTTGTGTTTCAACTCTACGTCGTCGTACCAGTACCGGGCCTAACGACAAATCACTGCTCTAACGCTATGAACAACCCAAAACCTGCAACTCACAGTCGGTACTTCATTCCTATAAAGTTCGGCACCCATATCGTAAATAATTTTCCGTCTACCCACTGTTTCAAACTATACGTGCCAGATCGCTCCACTGTGCAGAGTAACAACAGTCATTTTATTTGTGAGAGGGACTCAATAGATTTTCGACTTAAACCTTACTCAGTCTCCTTGAGAAGTGGCAGGAAAGACCCAGACGTGAAAAGTTATTTCACCTCCGACATCAACGAACTTTCGCAACGTCAGTCGAAGGGCCGGTCGGAGTGGCCGAGCGGTTCTAGGCGCTACAGTCTGGAACCGCGCGACCGCTACGGTCGCAGGTTGGAATCCTGCCTCGGGCATGGCTGAGTGTGACATCCTTAGGTTAGTTAGGTTTAAGTAGTTGTATGTTCTAGGGGACTGATGACCTCTGAAGTTAAGTACCATAGTGCTCAGACCAATTTGAAACATTTTTTTGAATCTGTCGAAGGCACAATTGCCAAGTGGTGCGCGAAACATATTAAGCTAATTATGGCGCCGTAAACTTCATCCGAATTATTTCGTGGCGAACTAGGACTATTTCTGTGTACTGCTACACTATGCAGTAACGCCAAATAAGTGTCGTCAGCCTTCCATTCACGAGCGAGCGTTACAACAGTCACTTCCTCTATACTTCTAATCAGTGCCCTGTGCTACGTTCACAAGACTCTTAGATCCGACCACTGGATTGGTAAACGAGAACCGCATACATTCTATCCCACCTGATAACTGTCTAAAATGAAAAACGAGAATGACACACACAAAGTCACAGCAAGTTTGCTCTGGAACTAATAGAATTTATCGTATTCTGTACGACCTCGTCGTCTCTGCCCCATTGTGAGACACTACCTCCAGGTCGCTGATGTCTCCAAGTTGTAGCACGACACCTTTCCCCTTCTGGCAAATTTTTGCTCGTTAAATGGGTAAATTCCTCATAAAATTCAGGAAACAGTTACATTGAACCCGACTGCATACGCGCAAAACATATAAAACCTCACACCCGCGCTACAAAGCCCAAGGGTCCTATTCCACCCTCGCATCGGCCGCCGGCTGGCTCTCGATCTTGCGACTTACAAGTAAGCTCCTACAAAATATTTTAACGTGCAGGCCTTTCACCTAGTCAGACTCCAAGTCAGACTGTAGGCACTTCAATTGCCCATTCCCTGCTTACACTCGTAGAGGTTCCTCAACATGCTGCCTCCTGCCAACCCTCTCAGAAATTTCTTTTCTGAAATATCGGCATCCTTCTAAAATCCCCCGCCATTTAAAAACACAGTGGTTGGTAAGGACGTATTTAACTTGATTAAGGATAGACAGGCAACGCCTATGCCCCCTCCTCTCCCCCAAACTCCATCGGATAATGGATAACCTGCGCAGGTGCTCATGATAGCGGACAGGACTAGCCGATGGGAGCGGTCAGGAAATGGCAGGTTACTGATGAAGTACAACGAAACACATATATCATCAGTATCTAGGAAGGTGGTAGATATAATGGATTGAGGATGTAATACGTAGAACTTTATCTCATCAGAAATTAATAAGTTAAGAAGTCCATAAACAATAGCCTCCCTCTTAAAGTGGCGGTATTCCAATGTACCAGAAAACCATGATAACTTGAGCAGAAAATGCCAGCGCCACGTGCCGGAAGGTTTCCGATTACCTCTGTCCCATCAAAAAGCTTCGGAGCGTGTTTCCACAGGAAGTTAAAAAATGGTTCAAATGGCTTTAAGCACTATGGGACTTAACATCTGAGGTCATCGGTCCCCTAGAACTTAGAACTACTTAAACCTAACTAACCTAAGGACATCACACACATCCATGCCCGAGGCAGGATTCGAACCCGCGACCGTAGCGGTCGCGCAGTTCCAGACTGAAGCGCCTAGAACCGCTCGGCCAAAACGGCCGGCTCCACAGGAAGTGAACGGCAAACTCGTGCTATCACTAGTTCTACCGAACCTCCACTATTGTGACGTAATTGAACATGGCACGAGTACTGAAAACAAAAAACGGTTAGAACTTCCCACGAATGCTTGTATGTGTTACTTCTGCAATGTTTGTCGATGCGGCCATGTCAGTACTTCATACACCCGGTTAGGGTGGTTGCAGCCAGGATAGATACGGGACTACCACACGCTACTGCTAATTCACCGGCCTCTCAGTGAGCCCGCACCCTTGTACCTCGCAACAGGGATTAAACACCTTTCATGCCATCCTAACCGATACGCAAGGTGTCACTCATATATGCTATCAGTGCCTATTCATAAAACAAAACCACATGCAAACAGTTTCGTTGTCGCTGCTGTCGATCTCTGGAAGAATCTGCCCTGCACTCTTTGCACAATTCAATGCCGTGCTGTTTTTCAGAAAAAGTTTCGACATTTCCTTCTGTCACACTCATAGCGTTTCCCTAAAATTAACCTATGTGACCAACTTTCCCTTTATCAACTCTTTAACCCAGTGCTCTTAAGTTCACTAAGTCCTGCTTCTTTCTGTTTTCTCTCTCTATTAGTGACGCCACCTTCTCTCTCCTTATATTCATTAATTGTGTGCTATCACATTCTTCTTTTCCTCCGTTTCACCAAGCCCACTGCTGCTAGAACTCACAAGTAAAAACCTATACTATCGTAATGTGCAATTACCATTGCTTTTATCACGTACGAATATAGACTGTGTGTCATATTTTAGATGCACTATTGTATGTTTTATTTTCCAAACGTAGTATAACAGGCTTACAGTAATACAATGTGACATATGCGGAATGCTTGGTTACATGTAAGAGAGGCCTGTGGCCCTAATCTTGCCAGATTAGATATATAAATACATATTACAAATCGGTTTCTTAGAGACATTTTGAGTACGTGTGGTCGCACTAGCCCTTTAATTTTACTGTTATGAGGGAGACTTACTCGACATATTTTACTGAGTGGATACCAAGCTTAATTCAATCAGAAACCACGAACGATAACGCAAAACGAGAATACAGCTGCATACCGATTGGTACATTACCCAGACTATAGGGAACGTAAGATTACACTTTTCAAAAACAACCGATGCCCTACCTTAAAATTTGTAAATAACACCACTGATACATATTAAGTTTCAGGAAACACCACAGCACCACAGCTGCATCAATCAATTTTTTTGAGACACTAACGCCACAAACATTGTTTTAATACTCCTTTACTTCAGCACGACTGAAGCACTGCTGACGTCAATGTGATGCAATTGAAAATAAAACAGACGAAGTTCTACAACTGTACAGTACTGTAGATCAACAGCTGTTATAACAACAGATTACATTGAGGCATCTCTCACTACAGAAATTTTTGGTCTCAGGCGTCCCCCAAGATTTAAACGTAGGTGTCCCCCTAGTCTTGCTTTCTGGTGCGTGTCACATATATACAGTTCGAATAAATACGTATTTAAGTACCTGTTTTAATAACATTTCTTCTGTTTTTTCAAGAGTTGTTCGTTACAACGATGCACAAAACTCATGGGTCTTAAATTTGACCCTATGAAGTCATGGGTAACACTCATATCGCATCGAGTGCTGATCAAAGATTTAATGAAAAGCTGCTTGTCATAGCCATTGAAACCCTGTTACTGTTCGTTACAACGATGCACAAAACTCATGGGTCTTAAATTTGACCCTATGAAGTCATGGGTAACACTCATATCGCATCGAGTGCTGATCAAAGATTTAATGAAAAGCTGCTTGTCATAGCCATTGAAAACCTGTTACTGTACAAAAAAGGATCTCTGAATAATCTTTAACGAGCACATAATTTGGAAGAGCAGTGGCAGTAGGCGCGAAGTCGTTATCCCGCTTATACGGAGTTCAGATATTTAGAAAATGTATCCAGCTAAAATAAACAAAAGCTCCTCCCATCTTTAGTACAGATTTTCTTTGCTGCTGTAATGTTAAATGTGGCACAAAAATGAAATCTGCAGACGAATGGGGCTAGCGATCAAACCATCCTAAAGGTATGTACGTAACTCAGGATTATTAAGTAACGCTAGGACCTCCATTGCACAGTTATGGGGGTAGCGGCAGAATAGATGTGATTTTCACTTGTTGCATTCTGCTACTGTTATTGTCACTGATATCCTGAACGCTTCTCCTAGCATATCAAATTCCTAATATCTTTCCGTAACTACAGCTTTTCGTTGAACTTCTGCATGACACTAAACATATCTTGGTATACCTCTCAATTTCAGCTATACTACTCTGGAAATAAGCACCTCTTGACCTATGATTGATCAAAAAAATACGATGCGTCATAGAAACCATTAAAGCTTCACTTGTTATTGTCAGTGTAGTTCCCATTTCGGTATATCCCTGCTGCGTTACTTCCGTGCAAAAGCAGATCTGTCTTTAATAAGTGGTACTAATATCGACAGTGGAATTATGTAGTGATTCGAACCCAGTGAAGTCGTTAATAATTCCCTGTCTGCATCAGTAGTTCTCTGGAACATTCGGAGCTGGGCGTGTATTTTGTTGTGGGGCTTAAATGCGAGCTGGGAGTCGTAGTTCGGCTCCCGCACGGAACAGTCACGTGAAGCCCAGTCGCACCAAAATTTGCTGAACAGTTTCCGGATCTGACGATATTTGAATATGCAAGTTTTCTGTGGGCTAGTGTAGCAAGAATGAGTAATTATTCGGTTCATTCGCGGAGGGTGTACGTAATTACACATGAAATCAATGTAAATTTAATATCGTCATATTTAGTCATTATCGTCCATTTTGGAGACAAATTATGATCTGAACAATTATAAAGACTACAACGAACTCCCAAAGTGTGAAAGATTAATGCAGCAGAGGCGAAAATAAATTTAAATCTTAATATCTGCGTAGTTACCTCAAGGCTTTCTTATGAAGTCCGTTGATTACAGACTCAATAAACGAATGAAAATGGTACGTAGTGTTATCCTTTCAAAGTAACATTTTGCGACATAAACTTGAGGAACTTCGGTATTCGCAGAATAAAGAAACACGATTTCGTTTAGGGAACACACTCAGTTTTCCCAACGAAATGTGTTCTCCCTGTAAACCATCCCTAACCCTTATCCGATTGCCGCAACCTAGGGTGTTGACATGAAGCGTGAGCAAAAAATACCGAGGAAGACTAGTTCCAATTCCCATCGTATTTTCGTGTTCTCCCTGTAAAACCTCCATTACCCATGTCCTATCGCCGCAGCCTAAGCTGTTGACATGAATCAAGAGCTAAAAATGTAAAGGAAAGGAGGTTCCAATTCCTAGTATATTGTCAACACTGTACTAGTTCAACTCGGTCCTATCAGTTAACTTTTTCCTTCCATTTTGTCCACTAAACTTACTTTATTGTAACGTCCTCCCCTTCTCCGGGCACACCTGCTCCGCTGCTGCCATGCTTTTCTTCTAGTATATCGTTACTTAAATATAAATTAATACCTGTGCCTTAAAGTGGATACATTGCGCTTCCACATGGTATGGTGGCCCACATACTAGCACACGAATGCTGAATGGGACATCAAATTTCACGTGACTAATAAATAATTTGAGAATTTAAGTTAAGTTTTGATTGTATAACAATGGGCGCTAATGAAAGCCGCCAGTGTTCTATGTATGAAAATTGTCACAAGAAAGAATACTATTGTTAAGACAGTCTGCATCAGAATGGCAGGCTGCAGTGGCCGAGCATTTCTAGGCGCTTCAGTCTGGAACCGCTCGATCGCTGGCATGGATGTGTTTGATGTCCTTAGGTTATTTAGGATTAAGTAGTTCTAAGTTCTAGGGGACTGATGACCTCAGATGTTAAGTCCCATAGTGATCAGAGCCATTTTTTGCATCAGAAGGTAGCATAACTGAAAAGTAGTTTTCTGATGTAGCCGGAAAAAACTATAAATAACGAGGCCTCTCCTAGCGTTTTTACGCTGCGTAAAACATAACGAATGGTATATGACACTTACGTTGAATTACCTCTCCCTAAGTAAACTTAGTGCTGGATGTAGGTACATTCTGCACTAACTGGCAGGTAACAGCACCAAAGCAGCAGACCTGACATCTTCAGGCATATGCCTTTTGGCGTTCTGTGTGAAAGACTGAGTGTGAGTGGGAGGGAGTGCCCCAGAATATCTGAAGACATTTTATATTTTCCCTTTTAGTGCATATTTTTCAAAAAACAAAACAACATTCATATATAAATAGTTGAGTAATAGTCACTGATGACGTCTCTGTTAAGTGTCCTACATATACCACCACCATCATATCTTTGTCTTCGAATAGTCTAGTCGAGACACTAAATTTATACTGATCACCTCTAGATACAAAACTTGTTCCTCGCCAAACAATTTGAGTCTCTTTATACTCATAATTTATGACCTACAGTGAGACGTTTGATGAGCTCTTCATGTTTTATTACTGAAGACTATACTGTATGTATTTGATAACGAAGATGCAGGCAGCAAGAAGATGCAGCTTGGACGTTCCCATTGTCACTGGCAGATGTTAATTTGAAACTCATCCCTGTAAGGAATTTTGAGATTTATTTGTGTTTAGTTTTCCAGTTTGAGATCTTATGCGACGGTTTTTCCCAAACTGTCCCAAAACCGATTTAAAACAAGAATGAAGAATGCAAATCAAATTGAAATAATTAATCCCCTACCGATAAATGAAATATTTATCTGTGTCAGTGATTGAAGCATGTGTCCGCCTACTTAGCTGGATTGCAGCGTGCTTGACTCCCTTGCAGCGGGCCCGGCTTCGATTCCCGGCGGGGTTGGAGATTTTCTCAGCTCGTGGACTGGGTGTTGCGTTGTCCTCATTATCAACTCGTCCTCATCACCGAAACGCGAGTCGCTCATTGTGGTGTTGACTGCAATAAGACTCGCATTAGGAGGCCGAACTTCCCCGGATGGGGCCTCCCAGCCACCTATGCCATACGATCATCATTGAATCATGTGACCCTGGGCTGTGGGCTAACGGAGGTGCAGCAGGACATAACAGCCAAAAGGGGGACTGCCCCAGGGGTATTCATTAAAGGGACTCGATGACATCTGCGAGGGTCAACGCCATGCAGTCAGACTGGCCAATGACTTGGAGAGCCACTCTAGCCTCTGGACGCTAAAAGTCGCAATACATATAGCATCTCACATGGTAACCGGACACCGATGTCTGTTTTAACGAGGTATCAGTGGATGGAGTGATGAGCCATGTTAGGCAAATGCTTGGAAGAACGCTTTTGTGAACAGTAAAGTAGGAAACAGGACTTTTTCGAAATTCACAGAAACCTGTAGAGAGCATCTGTGAGTGGAGTAAGGAACGTGGAAGTTAGGATGACCTTGAAGACGTAGGACACCGAGCACAAGCACTGGTAACCAACATGCTTGAGACAAAGGATGAAATCACCTTAACCGCGGAGCATAAATAATCCAGAGATGGGACAGAGATATGTGGCTGTGCTGCAGAGGGTCACCGTCATTGGCCATAGACAGAATAGAATGAGATAGAATGAGAGAAAGAGAGAGAGAGAGAGAGAGAGGGGGGGGGTGGGGGGTGGGGAAGAGAGCGGGACACGTTTTTCAGTTCCTAAAGTAGGACTGCTTGTTACTCGTTAACTGACTCACTTGAGAGGAGACCAGTTGATTTTAAGACAACTTTTCACTGGTCGGCACTCGGAATATTTATCGCTCTGCCAATAAACGCGGTGTTATGAGAGAAGAGACATGAGACTTCCTTCTAGGAAGCAGAAGGGGCCGAAATACTGCGAGGAATCTCTACGAGAAGAAGCAGACTTGATGACCTGGGGATTAGCGCATATTTCCAGCTGATGCAAACTTAGCGGCGAGTATAAGTTGGGTTGGGTTTGGGGGAAGAGACCAAACAGCGAGGTCATCGCTCTCATTGGATTAGGAAAGGAGGGGGAAAGATGACGGCCGTGCCATTTCAAAGGAACCATTCCGGAATTTGCCTGGAGCGATTTAGGGATATCACCGAAAACCTAAATCAGGATGGCCGGACGCGGGATGGAACGGTCGTCCTCGCGAATGCGAGTCCAGTGTGCTAACCACGGCGTCACCTCGCTCGGTCGCAGGTATAAGTCTTTGTTACGAAACCAATAATTGATTTTGCAACCACTTCTCCCTTCATCTGCAGATGAACGTGGAGAAACCGAGCCGCAACAGTGGAGTAAACTGTAGGACCCGCAGAGACATTTTTACCAAGATTCAGTAATTTCATGCTTATTTCTGAAGACTTGATTGTACTTTAACTATCAATATGCTTCCAGCTCCGTCCATAGGTGCAAGCGCATACTTTCCTGTAAAGTTTTCCATCTGTAACTCCAACTCTCCGAAAAAGACACTATGACTCACGCGATTATAATTGTTTCACCCAGATATATGTTTATCTGTATAATATATCAGATTCCAAATACAGGTTTGCCAAAAAATTTACTTCCCTTTTTCAACATTTACCAAACAAATTTATTATGCATTTTAATATTATAAAATGAGTTAACTGCGACTCCTGTTTAGCTCGGTATATAACGAATTTCTTGATCATTGTTTCGAGGGCAACGGTTCAGCTATGTCAGAAAAACAAGGCCACTTTGTACACATGTAATTACGTATCAATCATTCCACAGCTTATACAGGCAATAGTATATGATCATTTTATCCTGCCTTACAATTAGCTCCCTTACTTTTGGACAAGTCCTCAGGAGCTGTGGAAATACGTGACTCAGTATCACGCACCAACTGGCTTATGAAGTGAATACCTGTAATACATTTCTGACGAGAATATTAAAAAATGCTTCGAAACTTAATTCATATCGGCACCATGGCATCGCCGTATTAACGTTATACAATTGCAGTCAAATAGGATCTTAATCGAGACAGTCTGGATGCTGGACCTGTAGATAAGAAGCTGTATTTGTTTTACGTAATAAAAGACTCCACAATTTAACTAATTTCATCTATTACTATCTCCTGCTGAAGATATATATATTTATCAGTTCCTGTAATCGTTCCAGTCGAATCGTTTAACATCTTCCGTCGTGTGTCAATAATCTAAACAATGAAGTATTAAGGATTTTCGCAAGCATACATTTGTTAAAGAAATGAGGGAAAAAATGGCTAACTGTCCGTCTCGGTAGTTCAAAGGTCAGTGCAGCTGACTGGCGTGCGGGAGATCCGGGTTCAATTCCCAACTCTGAGAGGGATTAGTCTTTGGTGGGGACACTGATACCGGGTGCACTAAGTCTCGTGTCGCCAACTGAGGAGTTACTCGACCAACTAATCCCGTTTCCAACAACAAGAAACCTAACTACCGGCAGAGCGGTGAGCCGATAATATGACACTCCTTACCGCACCCAGTGACGCTACAGCTAGAGAACACAAACAAAATTTGAAGCAATTTGAAACATCAAACGGCCAGAGGATGATATGGCAGCGGGTTGGGACCGATTCGCTCGTCTGGAGCCACACTGCGGGACTTATGTGACTAAATACATGTACAGTACTATATTGGACTCCCGGCGATTAAAACAGTGTAATTCGCATCTTTTACGTGAAGAGTTAATTATCAGAAACCTTTGTGGATGGTTAGTGAATGCTGACCAAAAGTGAATGTGAATAGGAACGTCTAATAGATTATGTAGTTGATTTTGTGTGCCAATAAGTCACCACGTACGAGTTGTAACTCACACTCTTCCGTCTACAAACTGCATGTCATCATTATCATCATTATCATTTAAGACCGATTATGCCTTTCAGCGTTCAGTCTGGAGCATAGCCCCGTTATAAAATTCCTCCATGATTCCCTATTCAGTGCAAACATTGGTGCCTCTTCTGATGTTAAACCTATTACTTCAAAATCATTCTTAACCGAATCCAGGTACCTTCTCCTTGGTCTGCCCCGACTCCTCCTACCCTCTACTGCTGAACGCATGAGTCTCTTGGGTAACCTTGCTTCTCCCATGCGTGTAACATGACACCACCATCTAAGCCTGTTCGCCCTCACTGCTACATCTATAGAGTTCATTCCCAGTTTTTCTTTGATTTCCTCATTGTGGACACCCTCCTGCCATTGTTCCCATCTACTAGTACCTGCAATCATCCTAGCTACTTTCATATCCGTAACCTCAACCTTGTTGATAAGATAACCTGAATCCACCCAGCTTTCGCTCCCATACAACAAAGTTGGTCGAAAGATTGAACACTGCACGGATAACTTAGTCTTGGTACTGACCTCCTTCTTGCAGAAGAGAGTAGATCGTAGCTGAGCACTCACTGCATTAGCTTTGCTACACCTTGCTTCCAGTTCTTTCACTATGTTGCCATCCTGTGAGAATATGCATCCTAAGTACTTGAAACTGTCCGCCTGTTCTAACTTTGTTCCTCCTATTTGGCACTCAATCCGTTTATATCTCTTTCCCACTGACATTACTTTCGTTTTGGAGATGCTAATCTTCATACCATAGTCCTTACATTTCTGATCTAGCTCTGAAATATTACTTTGCAAACTTTCAATCGAATCTGCCATCACAACTAAGTCATCCGCATATGCAAGACTGCTTATTTTGTGTTCACACATCTTAATCTCACCCAGCCAGTCTATTGTTTTCAACATATTATCCATATATAATACGAATAACAGTGGAGACAGGTTGCAGCCTTGTCTTACCCCTGAAACTACTCTGAACCATGAACCCAATTTACCGTCAACTCTAACTGCTGCCTGACTATCCATGTAAATACCTTTGATTGCTTGCAAAAGTTTGCCTCCTATTCCATAATCTCGTAGAGCAGGCAATAACTTCCTCCTAGGAACCCGGTCATATGCCTTTTCTAGATCTATAAAGCATAGATACAATTCCCTGTTCCACTCATAACACTTATAACACTTCATAGTAATAAGAAAATTAAAACTGGTCCCTCTTTAAACAGGGTTATCTTTACTCCCAAACTTTTCTGAAACGTGTCACTAGGACTCTGTTATCAGCACCGTTAGATATCTGTTGAAAGAATTGTACGAGAGTTCGTACGCTGGAAGACATCAGATGGCAGGTGACGTGCACTACATGCGATGTATTTAATAGCAGTTTACAGCGTTAGAAGGGGACAGGGCAGGGGTTTGAGAATATTGTTCAGCGTGAGAAGCGTAGACGACGTAGCACTCATCACGTATGGAAGACCCACAAATCAGATGCAAAAGATACTATTATTATTAACACAGTAAATGTCGCTATTGTGAACTGTAGGAGGGTGGAGGGGGGGGGGGCGGGGGATTGATATGTAACAAATATTTGTGGTTATAAGTTGAATGTAAAGACAACACAGCTAGAAAGAATTTTAACTCCTCAGCGAAGTTGGCGCTGACTTGAAATACACTGTCAGAATTAAACTGCCTGCAATACCGGGCTTCGAAACAATCAGAGACAAGTCTATCTATTGAGCTGTTCAAGTACGACTCACGACCCGCTGTCACAGCCTTACTTCCGCTAGTTGCGTCCGCAATATCTTTTCTCCCAAGAGAGCAAGTTGCGGGATAACTCCTCTTTACGTTTGGAAGGTAGCGGTGTTTCTTATGGACGTAAAGCAGTGGTGAGGGTCATGAGTCGTGAGTGGATAGCTTAGTCAGGAGAGTGCTTGTCCGCCAAACGTTAAGATCCCAGGTTCGAGCCCAGCTCCGGTACAGTTTCAATCTGTGAAGAAGTTTCTAAGTGAGAAATTAAAAATTAAATACAGATTTTATATTTAAGTCTACAGTAAATAAAAAGAAGGTTATGCTGCTTAAAACATGTTTCAGATCTGCGAGATTTGTCATGCATGCTACATTTAGAGTGCGCCTTCAGTACGTAGAATAGGGAACAGATCCATGAATCGGGAAGGGAGGGGCGAGGGGCAGCAAGTGTTTCTAGTTTTTGCAGTACTCATTGAGCGTGTCTGTTTCCGTGTAGGAATGCTGTTGCAGGTACTTCGTCGTAAGGGGGAAAAGTGGAAGTAGAAAGGATTAAATGTGGACTAATGGTGGCTGCATTTACTGACTGCCTGTAAGGCATGATGTAATTATATTTTCCGTTTTGATTTTCTCTAGTACGACTTCTCGCGCTATTCCTTTCCCGTCGTTCTAGTACATAGAGGCTTTGAACTTGCGTTAGGGTATATGCGTTAACAGAAGTTTTTTAATGAAGTTTCAAAGTGAAAACACTAAATTATAAAAGAATTGACGACACAGCACTGGAGGAAAATAGCTACCCTAAATGAGGGATAGAATTCTGGAAGCCTTTCCAGACACGAAAGTAACAGTCGACTTTAGGCTTGGTAGCGATAAAGAATACTGTTGTAATTAAGAAACAATTGTGGAATATCCACGAATGACTGAACAATTTAGTAAAGTTGCAAGTCCCCATATAATAATAAGCCAATTATTTCAGGAGTTGACAGACTGTGGACGTCGGCAGAAAATTGAAAAGGAAGTGATTTTAATATGGAAAGACTTCATTCCAACTGTTACAAATCAGATAGTATGCAACCAGAGCAAAATATACTGGACTACCAATCCAGCTGGCAAACGCTTACAGAACGTTTCAGCACAGTGAACGGATAATATACGTATTGATGGTATGGATACCGAACCACAAAGGAAGCGTTTTCAAAGTCTGACAAGAAAGTAAAAATGACTGAGAAGTCGGTTTTTTTCAGGCAGAAATGTTTGAAATGTGTTACCGGAGGTGAATACGGATTTCTCTTATTGATAAAAATATAAAGGCTTAGTAAAGCTTCGCCATTCCTGTGGGCCACATTCATGAGGGAAAAATAACAACTGGCATGAGGTCTGGATTGCAAAGAAAGAATATATAAGACATGTCTTCAGTCCTTGCAGGGATCCAACTGACCCATTACAAATGCCACCTATCGCATCCATCCGTCACACTGACAGGTCATGGCAGCTGTAGATAGTTATTTTGTAGTTTTTTCGGAATTTTACTCCAAGAACGTCGCTTACACACCAACAGTGAAACTGGATGAAGTGCACTGGTCTCAGAAGGAACTGCATCGAAAAGTGAATCCATTTTCAAGCTACAAAACAATGACGTTCACTTCGAGCAATGTCATACCTTTCTCCTGAACTTTTCGCTCGTTGACCACCGTCTGTGAGTGATCACGAAACTGGACAAAACACTCATGGTTCAGATTAGATTAGCTTAAATTAGTACCCGTTCCATAGATCATGAATACGACACTTCGTAATGATGTGGAAAGTGTCAGATTAATAAAAGGTGTATATAGAAGATATTACGTTACAAAAAATATTACATGACACTAAATATGTTTAATTCTTTTCTTTTTGGGAGGAGGGTGGGGAAATTACCTACTTACTATATCCAAAAATTCATTTAATACGTAGAAGGTGTTGCCATTAATAAATTCTTTTAATTTACTTTTAAATGGTATATGGCTATCTGTCAGCCTTTTGTTGCTATTAGGTAAGTGACCGAAAGACTTTTGTGGCAGCATAATTTACCTCTTTCTGAGCCAAAGTTATGTTTAACCTTGAGTAGTGAAGATCATCTTTTCTCCTAGTGTTGTAGCCGTGTACACTGCTATTACTTTTGAATTCGTTCGGATTGTGAGGCTACAGTGGAGATCCCTAGCTCTTTAAATAAGTGTCTGCAGGATGATCTTGGATGAGCTCCAGCAGTTATTCTGATTACACGTTTTGTGCAATGAACACTTTTTTACTCAATGATGAGTTACCCCAGAGTATGATGCCATACGAAAGCAAAGAATGAAAGTAGGCGTGGTAAGCTAATTTACTGAGATGTATATCGCCAAAATTTGCAATGACTCTAATAGCATGAGTAGTTGAACTCAAATGTTTAAGCAGATCTTCAGTATGTTTTCTTTTAAGTTCAACCCCTCATTAATGCGTACACCTAGAGATTTTGAATATTCTACCTTAGCTACCGATTTCTGATCGAAGTCTATATTTATTAATGGTGTCATTCCATTTACTGTGTGGAACTGTATATATTGTGTTTTGCCAAAGTTTAATGAGAGCACATTTGCAGAGAACTACTTAATGCTTTTCTGAAAAACATCGTTTTCAATTTCACCTGTTAATTTTTGTCTGTCAGGTGTGATAGCTATACTTGTATCATCGGCAAAAAGTACCAGCTTTGCATCTTCGTGAATATAGAATGGCGATTCATCAATATATATATTAAGAACAGCAGAGGGCCAAAGACCGAACGTTGCGGCACCCCATTCTTGATTGTTCCCC
Source organism: Schistocerca americana (assembly GCF_021461395.2). Taxonomy (NCBI): domain Eukaryota; kingdom Metazoa; phylum Arthropoda; class Insecta; order Orthoptera; family Acrididae; genus Schistocerca; species Schistocerca americana. The sequence goes on from NC_060123.1 coordinate 44,477,128, forward strand.
AGTTTGAGAAATCACCATTTTTGTTTGCATATTATGTGAACTCTTTATTTCAACTTTCTGCACTCTTCCAGTTAGGTATCATTTAAACCATTTGAGCACTGTCCCATTCATAGGACAGTACTTGAGCTTTTCTAGAAGTATGCCATGATTTACACAATCACAAACCTTTGGTTGTGACTTCCGGTTACTCAGAGCAATTTATATTTCATTAGTGAAAGTATATATAGCATTTTCCGTTGGAAAACCCTTCTGGAAACCAAACTGACATTTGGTTGAAACTTTATTTTTGCAAAGGCGTGAAGCTACTCTACAATACATTACTTTCTCAAGAATTTTGGATCAGGCAACTAATTTAAATTTTTCCACATTAAATCAAATTACGTAGCTGAGACAATCGCAGAGGGTTTTGGTAACATACCACTCGTAGCATTCTATCGTGACTGCATTTGCCCACCAACGGTTCTACGTGTTCCCAGGTGGCCGCGGCGAGACTTACTTGAAGAAGTAGGACCCGTTGTAGCCGAAGAAGGGCACGGTGTACGTGAGCATCCAGATGTTGCCGCCGCCGCAGTCGTAGTACGGCTTGCTCCACTTGCCGTCCTCGTACGTCACGCTCAGGATCTCGTCCGGCTCCCGTGGCGTGTGCGCCGTCTCGTTGAAAGTGTACGTGTTGAAGCCTGCAACACACACGGCGGCGCCGCGTGTACTCGCGGGTCTCGGCGCACAGAGGAATGGACAAGGGTAGAGTAAAGTAGATGGCATATTTTGGTTGTGTTAAAAAAGAAGTAATATGGTAGGACATTTTTGTTATCAACTGGTATCCTTCGGACGACGGTAATATAAATCTTGACCTCCTGACCCGGCCTATAGAGAGAAATAAAATTATTTTGACAGGTAGTGAACTCCAGATGGACTGGCCACTGTGGACGAGTGGCTCTACGCGCTTCAGTCCGAAACCACCCTGCTGCTCCTGTCGCAGGTTCGAATCCTGCCTCTAGCATGGATGTGTGTGATGTCCTTAGGTTATTTAGGTTTAAGTAGTTGTTGGTCTAGGGGACTAATGACCTCAAATGTTAAGTCCCATAGTGCTTACAGTGATTTTAACCATTTGAAATCCAGATGGATTCCTAGGATCAGCAAGTGTGATTTGTCAGGGCTGTTTCAACAAGGGAAATTTATCAATCAACATGATGCCAGGTATGCGAGTACTGGTAAACGAAGCATTATTCAAGAATGGAATCAATCTAGACATTTTTTGCAACTGTTTCAGTTCACATCGATTCATAATTAACAAAAGAGACTACTTGGGTAACATTTTTATGAATCAGAACAAGCTTTGACACGAATAGCATACCATCGTGCGATCTAAAATGAGAAAAGAAGAAAGGAGGCGCGATATTATAAAAATTAGTGAGTGTGACACTACAAATAATACCGTCGATAGTGCCACAAATAGCACTAAGATATAATGAACTTATTCATACCTAGTCCTGGTAGCTTGAGTTTGTCAATAATGGTACGAACGTAACATGAAACCGCTTAAAAACGACAGGGTATGTAATGGAAAAGATTATGTAGTCAGTCACCAGGCCTGGGCACAAGTCAGTGGCCAGTAAACTGATTCACATGAACGTAGATACTTCCGCCACAATACAAGAGATCTGCTATTCTTTATTTTCGTTGTTTCCTTTATTTTTTAATGTGCTGTAGTTTGTGAAGTCTCATAATATAAAATTTTGTCAACCAAACTAAGAATCTGGTATTCGTAGCATAAGTATCTATATCAGTAGTTACAGCACCCGTAGCTGATTCTGGTGCATGCCGAATAGATAGATGCTTTCATCTTTTCTGTAGAGAGAGAATTTTACCGTGCACACTCTTGATTACGAAATTTGTGTTTACAGCTGTCTTAAGTTGGAAGGTTCTGAATCCGTATCTGTTTGCCGAATAAAAAGAAAGTTGGATTAAATAACGCGCCTGAGAGGCAAATAATTTAATCAAATAAAATGACGTCATCACTCTCAGACTTGTGGATGAGTAGTGTAACGCCGGAAATGCATATCCTCCTATTTCCATCTATTGTACTATAAATTTTTTTCCTTATTTTGTTACCTGAAGATATGACGTTTCTGTGTCTTTGTATATTGTAATTGTTTTACTATTTGTATATACATGCATTTATGTCGATGTATAATTGGTTTGTTTTGTAAATACTATTTGTGTTTTTACGCTGGGTCTTGCCTAGGGAAAACTAAACTATCGAACGAATACATGATAGGTCGTGTGGAGGACCAAAGTGTTTAGGATCTTTGGTAGTGTGACCTCGGCCGCGTGGCTGGAGGAGGGCAGTGGAGCAGGTGTGCTGAGTGACGCTCCCGCGAGTTGCCGCGCTTTCGGGGTTTGGCAGCATGTAATTGCGCTCTACTTGCTATGATAGTTTCTGACACGGTGTCGCGGACGGGAAGCATTAGCTGGCACTCATCAAGAGCCCGTTTCGGCTACAGACCGTGTCGAGAAGAAGGCGAGCCAACATCCAGCTTCTGCAACAGCGACGGCCGGCAATGAGTGACTGTCGCCACCTCCTCGATCGACGACTTCAAACCTTCAATCAACCAACAAGGAAGACTGGTACCACGTAAGGTTTTAGAACTGTATGGCAGACCTCAGCTTTTCAAACTGTGAAATTTTTCTCACTAAATTACAGCAACGTAGCATGAGCCTTTGTTGCTCATTGTCCCAATCGCATTACCAAGATGGGTCCCTTCCCTTTCCGGAATGACCCCGAGTGTCATCGAAATTCAAACGCCAGCATTAAAGTAATATCATGCGATTTCACTGCTTTAATTTCAAAGTTCACTTACGGTATTCGTAGGTGGCTACAACATTTAGATTACACAAGCACAAATTAAGAGTGCGAGTTTTGTTACCGTATTTTAGCTTACCTGTGACTGCAGCTCATCTTGGTACGTACTAAATTTTACTATTGTTAATTGTTCAGAATCACTTAATTCAAGTTCAAAGTTAAGTCTCTTATTTCTAAATTGCGTAGATTCAAATAGCTTTTCAACCGTATTTTACTGAATTTCGATGTGCTTCAGAAACAAAGCTCACTATTAATTTCAGTCACTAAATTAAATTTCAATTTTCCGGTTTTATTAATTATTTTGCTAAATTAAGTCAGAGTGTAGCGAAATTTATTACTTCTAACAAACTTTCAGTTTTCACACTAGACGTGTCAACCTTCTGTTGCCACGCTTCTAGTGCAAATTATATGTGTAATAACCTTGCTTTTTCAGTTACTATAGTAATAGTCCATAGGACTGGTGAACGTAATTTCCCCCAAATTTCAAATATCTAATTAACGCCAATTAATTGTGAACGTAACGACCGCACATTGACTTTCTTTATTAATTTTACCCTTTTCTCAAAATTAACTTCTACCAGTTTCATTTGCATCTTTCCTTTCATTTAGATGTAACCCTTTCCTCCCTCTTTACCGACAGATTAGACTTCGGTGACGATTGCTTTTCCCAAATTTCCACTAGGTACACGCGGTTTAATTTTTCACTGTCATTAAGGTCGATAAGTGAGGAGGAGGTTACAGTAGGAGTTTGAAACACGTCAGTTACATATGCATTCAGTGTGACTTGAAGAACATCTCCTACACATATTGCCTGAGAGAAATTGCTCTTCCAGTTTTTGTTTGGACTCAGTATTCAGGCCACGAGTGGCCTACCGGGACCATCCGACCGCCGTGTCATCCTCATTGATGATGCGGATAGGAGCGGCGTCGGGTCAGCACACCGCTCTCCCGGCCGTTATGATGGTATTCTTGATCGAAGCCGCTACTATTCGGTCGAGAAGCTCCTCAATTGGCATCACGAGGCTGAGTGCACACCGAAAAATGGCAACAGCGCATGGTGGCCTGGATGGTCACCCATCCAAGTGCCGACCACGCCCGACATTGCTGAACTTCGGTGATCTGACGGGAACCAGTGTATCCACTACGGCAAGGCCGTTCCCTAGTATTTATTTGAGGAGAGATATGTTCAATAAATAACGTCGAATGTTTTTTGTTTGTATGAATAGCTTGTGGAAGAAGAGGCAGTCAGAAATGACTGTCAGAATAGGCAGTGGGACAGGGTAGCTTTCAGGTTCGTGTTGGTAATAAGTCGTGGATAAGAAAAAGTATCCCACATTCACTTGAAGACAATGGCCAAGTAGTGCTACCGGACAAGCCCACGGAAGGTATGGATTGTCCAGACTTAGCACCTAATTTCGGTTCGCTCAGTAATGAAATGTTTCCTGCATATTGTAGCCAACCGACCAACTTGGTTCGTTTGGACAATGCAGTCCAACAAAATATTTATGATGTTAACTGACTTTTCCGTCGGTTTTAGATAGAAAAACATTATAACAAATGAAAAACGCTGGTCTGGATTTGTTCTACAATATTTAGTGTATTAACAGGTTTTCGGCTCACGAGGCCATAATCAGACATTTACTGACTGTGGTCGCCAAAGAACTTACAATGTTTGTATACTACATTGGAAAATTAGTTACCCATCTAGATTGAAGAACTAAAACACAGAAAATTACACCTTTAGCATTGCGGTGTCGCTGCAATTTAAAAAGTAAAATCTGAACAATATACAAATATAGAGGGAGCGAACAGGAAAAACGTTAACGCTATACTTAGAAGCTGCGGCCATATATACATGTAATAGGTCCAATGAGAACAGGCCTTGACGAGACAACTTCAAGATGTATTAAACATGGAAGGTAATACAAGTACCAATTAAAAGAATGTCTTAACAATTGTAGTCACAAACTATATGGACAACGTAGCCAGTTTCAGTAAAATAAAGGATCTCAGTCAATACAGGAAGTGGAGTAGTATAAACGAACAGACAGTGTGAGAAGTAATGAAAGATGGCATTTACTGTATGTTCCCTAACATTCCCTCATTTTCATGCGCTTACTGATTTCCGTTTGTTTTATTAATATTCGCTAAGCTCTTAGTACATTGTGTAGATACAATGGATAAGTTTTAAATTGGTTTGTGTATCACTCCATATGTTTTATACGTCTTGATGTAGCCCCTTCAGATACCAATTTTATTTCATTTTCAAGTTTCGTTCATTGATATAAACTGTTATGTAGGCATGCACTTCCAGTTTTGAGTTAAAGTTTGTCCTGTTTTTTTCCCTTGGTATTTACTTATTGTTCAACTTCTTACTTTCTACATTGCATTACAATCACACTGTCATACGTGTTGTTTTCTGTACATTAGTTCTACAATGTAGATGTGGAATGTCTCTTCCAGAGTCACATACAAGTATTGTAACTACCTTTGAGACAGTCGTCTGTGAATGTCTGATGATGGCTTTTTTAGCAGAAAACCGATTAATATACTAAATTAATACCGTAGAACAAAACCAAACTAACGCTTTTAATTTATAAAATATTGATAATATAATAAGTTGCGTATTAAATCTGTAAGTTTCTCTTCCTCTCACTGGCTGCTTGTGATCTACAGAAAAGTCTAACTCTAGCTGTGGAATGCCTGGAGCGATTTCAGGCAAAATCGGTGGGCAGATCCATGTGATGTAGAACACTACTGGCGTCCATATTTGAGGAGATGGGAGAGGTAAATAGGTGATGTTGTTGTTGTCGCCATCAGTCCATGCTACTCCATCCTGTGCGAGCTTCTTCATCTCCAAGTACCTACTGCTACCTAAATCGTACTTAATTTGCTTAGTCTATTCATCTCTTGGACTCCCTCTTCCAATTTTACCAACCACGCTGCCCTCCAACACTAAATTGGTGAGCCCTTGATGCCTCAGAACATGTCCCTCCCTTTAGTCATGTTGAGCCACAAATTCCTCTTCTCCCGAAATCTATTCTGTACCTCCTCATTAGTTACGTGGTCTATCCATCTAATTTTCAGCATTCTTCTGTAGCAACACATTTCCAAAACTTCTATTCGCTTCTTGTCTAAAATATTTCATCGTGCATGTTTACCTTCCATACACTCCATACAAATACTTTCAGAAAAGACTTCCTGGCACATAAACCTACACTCGAAGTTAAAAAATTGCTGTTCTTCAGAAACTCTTTCCCTGCCATTCGCAGTCTACATTTTACATTCTCTCTACTTCGTCCATTATTAGTTATTTTGCTCTCCAAATAGCAAAACTCATTTACTATTTTAAATGTCTCATTTTCTAATCTAATTCCGTCAGCATCACCTGATTTAATTCGACTGCATTCCACTATCCTCGTTTTGCTTTTATAGATGTTCAGCTTATATCCTCCTTTCAAGACATGGTCCATTCCGTTCAACTAGCCTTCCAGTTCCTTTGCTGTCTGACAGAATTATAATGTCATCGGCAAACCTCAAAGTTTATATTTCTTCACCATGGATTTTAATTCCTTCTCCAAATTTTTCTCTGCTTTCCTTTACTGCTTGCTCAATACATTGATTGAATAACATGCGGGATAGGCTACAACCCTGTCTCACTCCCTTCCCAACCACTGCTTCCCTTTCATGCCATTCGACTCTTGTAACTGCCATCTGGTTTCTGTACAAATTGTAAATAGCCTTTCACTCTCTGTATTTTACGCCTGCCACATTCAAAATTTAGAGGAGAATATTGCAGTCGACATTCTAAAACGCTTTCTTTAAGTCTACAAATGCGAGAAACGTAGGTTTGCCTTTGCTTAACCTATCATCTAAGATAGGTGGTACGGTCAGTATTGCGTCACGTGTTCCAAAATTTCTACGGAAGCCAAACTGATCTTCCCCGGGGTCTGCTTCTACCAGTTATTGCATTCGTCTGTAAGGAATTCGTGCTAGTATTTTGCAGCTGTGACTTATTAAACTGATAGTTCGTAAATTTCACATCAGTCAATACCTGCATATGTGATATGTAAGCATTATTTAGCCGTAGTTTCTACCAAGTGTGGTACATACATAATTTACAGTCTGGGAAGCAAAGTACTCATGGATGAGTGCAGGAGCATTCGTGGATGTGGGAGCGTTTGGCACGGTATGGCATAACTATAGAATCCATAGATATTTCAAACTACGCATATACAGAGTGATCCAGAACTCTACGACAGACTTTAAAAGGTTATTCGGGGATACCATGTAAGTATTCTGGAGTAAGGGACCTACGAGTTCCGATGGCTCTCTTGGTTTCTTGCCCCACTTAGCACTGTATCCCCATTGAATTCAAATTGTGCACAACGGCCCAAATATCGAGGGCGTGAGCTCTGCGTCTCGTTTCCACCCGCTCATGTTATCTTCTGCTGAGATCAGTAGTGTCTTCTTTACTTCATTGCCTTGTGGACTGCATTCACAACTGCTCGGTTCAGCCCGGGGCTTTGTTCTCGGCATTGTTACTCGTGAATTATCAGTGATACAAAGCAGTACTGTGTATAGGTTTACTGTTGAAGAGCTCGGCAGTTTGCACTTCTTATATGGGTTCACTACATGCAATCGTAGAGCGTCGCAGCGGCGCTACGCTGACCTGTCGGCGCATCCATGCATTTGTCTGAGGACATTGCAGGACCTAACCTGTATTTTGTGTTTTACGTTTCGGTAATTGCATGTAACCGGATTCTTTGCTGTTGTGCAATTGTTTTTCACAAAATCAAGGTTGATTGAAGTTACGTAGCGAATAAATCATAATTACATTACTACACCGCATAGATCTGCCCAAGACCGTAGGGTTCTTGTAACACTGTACTCGTAAAATATCCCTGGAGTAGGTGGACTTCTGGTTCTCGCCGTGAATAGTTTACTAGATAGCATAAAACACCTTAGCCCTGAAATAGTCATAGGTTCCTTGCAGGTTAAAAACTATTCAAGAGCCAAGATCGCATAAAATATTTCAAGACAACCGGTTTCAGGAGTCTTAGCGGTCATCCTAATGTCTGAAACTTTTTTTGTAGTGATACACGTTCATTTTACGCGGAACTTCTTGCACAAGATGTCAATATTGTCCAAGATAACTGTGGATCAGCGGTAACATGAAAGACTAGCTACGAAAATCGTGCAACAACGTCAGTCAGTAGTGACACTCTTATGTCTTTATGTTACGAAGAAGACGGTTCCATTATGACATTCTTATCATTCTCTATGGGTTGGGTGCAATTATCAAGTGGTGACATGTAAAAATAATTGATAACAAATAATATAAGGGCAGAATCCAATGTGAACGCTTATAGTTGTCACGAGACAAACCTACTAGATGTGCGTGATGGTAAGAATAGATGATATAACAGGCATTAACCGGTTCTGCTTGCTCAGAAGTGGTGTCATAAGATAAAACATATTTATTGCAACATCTCGATGAGAAGCTTGAAGTTTATTCAGATCCATTGTAGAAAAAGTTCCCTTTAGGTCTATAGTCAAGTTCTTATACAAATTTTTATTACAATAAATGTTTAAAACGTTGTATTTCATAATTCATGTGTCTGCCTCCGATGGTGATTGTTCAGTGCGTCTGACTGCCAAGGGGAGAACTCTGGTTCAAGTCCCCGTAGTGCTAGGGATGGAAACTTGTAGGGATGCCTGGAACGGGATCCAATTAGTCTCGTGATACCAACTGAGGAGTTGCGAGACCGAGTATCAGCGGCTCCTGGTCGCAAAAAATCATAACGTTCTGGATAACGGTGTGTTGACTCGACGGCCCTCCTTACCGCCTCTAATTACATCATTGGCAGAGGATGACATGGCGGTCGGTCGGGTCCGATGGGCTCGTCGTGGTATGTGGACGGAGTTTGTGTTTTACTTTACATGGCTCAAATGACTCTGAGCACTATGGGACTTAACTTCTGAGGTCATCAGTCCCCTAGAACTTAGAACTACTTAAACCTAACTAACCTAAGGACATCACACACATCCATACCCGAGGCAGGATTCGAACCTGCGACCGTAGCGGTCGCGCTGTTCCAGACTGTAGCGCCTAGAACCGCTCGGCCACCCCGGCCGGCTTTACTTTATAATTCATTTACTGTATTTTACCTTTATTAGCATGAATATTAATTAAGATTCTTTTTTAGACGATACAAATATTGTACTCGTCCTCCTGTCTAAATTAACGTTGGGGCAGATATACAACCGGACAGCGTGAAGTAACCAACTCGTAAAACTGCCAGTTACAATAAGATATTGAAAAGTACTTACTCTCTAGGAGAGGCCAACCTGTATGTTAGATACAGCGGCTGTCTCCACGGTACACGACTCATGTCGAAATGAACGTCTGCCCATGCTCCTTTGCGCACTCTGCTATTTGCTGTCACTCGGCCTTGAGTAGAGCTCGCATGTGCTTTCGCAGTCTACCGCTACGGTGCCGTGTAGCAGAAGTCTCAAATGAGCGCTACAGAGCCACCCAGGGCAGGCCGGGTGCTCCGGTCAGGGAGCCTGCATGCATATTCATGAAACGCGAGGCCACCTCGACCCAAGAATAATCTGCGACGGCCACCCTGTCACCGATGGCGCGCTTCAACGACGTTTCAAGTATACACACGTCATCAGTTTCAAATGCAAGTACCACTGTCGCGTAAAGACGGTTTCTACCACTGATTGGTGGATATTAAGCGATAGTCACTGTCCACCCCTTCCTCTTATCACGAGCAAATTGACACCCAGTATGAGTGTTTATAATAGTGCTACTCAACGCTACGCATATAACATCATTACCATCATCATCAAATCAGCCGAGGATGTGCAAAAGATATATATATATATATATATATATATATATATATATATATATATATATATATATAGGGTGTCCCAGCTATCTTGTCCACCCAAAATATCTCTGGAACAATAACAGCTATTGGAAAACGACTTTCACCGGTATCAATGTAGGGCTGGGGCCCATGAATGTACATATTTGGAAAGAATCTAAAACGAAAGCATATGTGTTTTTTAACACAAACTTATGTTTTTTTAAATGGACCTCCAATATTTTTTCTTCAGCAATCCATAGCATGACAAAGCACATACACGGTGGAGTTGATTGCATCGGAATATTAGAATTACATCCCGAGATATTAAGACGCGAAGTTGACGCTTGAAACACCCGACATGCGCTGCTACCCGCACGTCCTGAGGCTCAGGCGTGAACCCCATGCTGCCCGTAATCGCAGCAGGATGGCAGCAGACCGTATTACTCGTTTCGGACATCTTGATAAGTATGGAAGTGTGATTACACATGTCAATCACATCGCGATTACAGGCAGCAAGGGCTTCACGCCTGAGCCCCAGGATGTGCGCTAGCAGCGCATGTCGGCTGTTTCAAGCGTCAACTTCGTGTCTTAATATCTCGGGATGTAATTGGAACATTCCGATGCAATCAACTCCATTGTGTATGTGCTTTGTCATGCTATGGATTGCTGAAGAAAATATATAGTGTATCATAATTAATGGCCTAAAGGCATACAGTTGAAAGTACACGATACTAGAAGCAAACAAGTCTGGGTAAGCATAGTGTCGAAAATGCACACATTAAGGGCTACGACCAATTTTTCATCTCGGATACCGTGAAACAAATCTCTTCTACTGCAAGTTCTCTGCTATCCATATTTTGGGAAGTCGTAGTATGGGTCGAAACAAGAAAAACAGTCCAGTAAACATGTGCTCTAAAATTAATTCCGTAAGAGCTATGAGCACTTGTTCATCGGTGCTACTTTGGAACACAACTCTTCTAATGATCAAGAGCTCGTAGCCTTCAACATATGTGTTTTAGAGCACATGCTTGCTCGATATTTTTTTCTTATTTTGGTCCACACTACCATATCCCAAAATATGGGAAGCAAATAACTTGCAGTAGAAGAGATTTGTTTCACAGTATCGAAGATGAAAAATTTGTCGTCGGTCTTAAGGGGACCGCACCCAGCCTATCTAACCCATGTTAATTTAGGCAAGTATTTGACCCATTTCTGAAGAAAACTATTGGTTGCTGGACCTTAATATTTTTACTGTATGTTACATGATGCTTATAGAGTCAGCTGTACTAAAATCTACTTTATCCATTTTAAAGTTTTTAAGAAATGCTTTTTTCAATTTACTAACAAAAAATATTAAATTTTTTCTGCAGAAAATATTTTTTGTGAACTTCCTAACGGGGATTATTCATGAATGTACTGCCAGAGGTGGATTTTTATTTTATGCAGATTCTCTGTTAATTTCGTTCATTTATCTATGACAGTTTCTTATATAATGGGGCATATGTACTGAATATTTTATTTTGCGGGAAATTGACTTTAACGAAAAACCTTCTGAACTTTGTTACTTACAGTTAATTAAAACTGTCCTACTGCATATGATAGCAGGAATAGCACAATGAGGTGTAGGGCTTTACATCAGGAAAGAAATGGAACCCAGCGTAGTTGCAATAAGGTATGTAAAAGAACGACTGATGTGGATAGATTTGACAGTGTCTAGCAAGAAAATTAGGATTGTGTCAGTTTATTCACATTGTGAAGGGACAGATCAAGATAAGACGGATAGTTTTTATGATGCACTGAGTAATGTAGTTGTTACAGTAAAGGACAAGGACAGTGTTCTGCTCATGGGTGATTTTAATGCTAGGATTGGAAATCAAACAGAAGGGTATGAAAAGGTTATGGGTAAATTTGGAGAGGATATGGAGGCCAACAGGAACGGGAAACAACTCTTGGATTTCTGTGCCAGTATGGGCTTGGTAATCACAAACTCCTTTTATAAACATGAGAACATTCACCGGTATACTTGGGAAGGCAGGGGAACCAGATCTGTCATTGACTATATAATAACAGATCAAGAATTCAGGAAGGCTGTGAGGGACACACGTGCATTCAGGGGATTCTTTGATGACACTGATCATTATTTAATCTGCAGCGAAATTGGTATTGTGAGGCTGAAAGTGCAGGAGGTCAGGTCCATATGTAGGAGGATAAGAGTGGAGAAACTTCAGGATAAGGAAATCAGGCACAAGTACATTACAATGATCTCAGAAAGGTACCAGTTAGTTGAATGTAGCCAATTACAGTCATTGGAAAAGGAATGGACAAGGTACAGGGACACAGTACTAGAACTGGCTAAAGAATGTCTTGGAACAGTAGTGTGTAAAGGTAGGATGAAGCAAATAGCTTGGTGGAATGACACAGTCAAGGCAGCCTGTAAAAGGAAAAAGAAGACGTATCAAAAATGGCTACATACTATAACTCAGGTAGACAGAGAAAGTTATGTTGAAGAAAGAAACAAAGCCAAACAAATAATTGCAGCATCCAAGAAGAAACCATGGGAAGACTTTGGAAACAGGTTGGAGACTTTGGGTCAGGCTGCTGGAAAACCATTCTGGAGTGTAATTAGCAGTCTTCGAAAGGGAGGTAAGAAGGAAATGACAAGTATATTGGACAGGTCAGGAAAACTGCTTCTGAATCCTGTGGATTCCTTGGGCAGATGGAGGGAATATTTTGAAGAGTTGCTCAATGTAGGTGAAAATGCGATCAGTAATGTTTCATATTTCGATGTACAATGGGATAGGAATGACAGATGGAAATAGGATCACATTTGAGGAAGTGATGAAAATGGTCAATAGATTGCAGTGCAATAAAGCAGCTGGGTTGGATGAAATTAAGTCGGAACTCATCAAATACAGTGGAATGTCAGGTCTTAAATGGCTACACAGAATAATTGAAATGGCCTGGGAGTCGGGACAGGTTCCATCAGACTGCACAAAATCAGTAATCACACCAATCTTTAAACGTGGAAACAGAAAAGATTTTAACAACTACAAAGGTATCTCTTTAATCAGCGTTGTGGGTAAAATCTTCTCAGGTATTGTTGAAAGGAAAGTGCGAGTATTAGGTGAGGACCAGTTGGATGAAATTCAGTGTGGGTTTAGGCCTCTTAGAGGTTGTCAGGACCAGATCTTTAGCTTACGGCAAATAATGGAAAAGTGTTATGAATGGAACAGGGAATTGTACAGGGTGTTTCAAAAATGACCGGTATATTTGAAACGGCAATAAAAACTAAACGAGCAGCGATAGAAATACACTGTTTGTTGCAATATGCTTGGGACAACAGTACATTTTCAGGCAGACAAACTTTCGAAATTACAGTAGTTACAATTTTCAACAACAGATGGCGCTGCGGTCTGGAAAACTGTATAGTACGATATTTTCCACATATCCACCATGCGTAGCAATAATATGGCGTAGTCTCTGAATGAAATTACCCGAAACCTTTGACAACGTGTCTGGCGGAATGGCTTCACATGCAGATGAGATGTACTGCCTCAACTGTTCAATTTTTCTGGATTCTGGCGGTACACCTGGTCTTTCAAGTGTCCCCACAGAAAGAAGTCACAGGGGTTCATGTCTGGCGAATAGGGAGGCCAATCCACGCCGCCTCCTGTATGTTTTGGATAGCCCAAAGCAATCACACGATCATCGAAATATTCATTCCGGAAATTAAAGACGTCGGCCGTGCGATGTGGCCGGGCAACATCTTGCATAAACCACGAGGTGTTCGCAGTGTCGTCTAAGGCAGTTTGTACCGCCACAAATTCACGAAGAATGTCCAGATAGCGTGATGCAGTAATCGTTTCGGATCTGAAAAATGGGCCAATGATTTCTTTGGAAGAAATGGCGGCCCAGACCAGTACTTTTTGAGGATGCACGGACGATGGGACTGCAACATGGGGCTTTTCGGTTCCCCATATGCGCCAGTTCTGTTTATTGACGAAGCCGTACAAGTAAAAATAAGCTTCGTCAGTAAACCAAATGCTGCCCACCTGCATATCGCCGTCATCAATCCTGTGCACTATATCGTTAGCGAATGTCTCTCGTGCAGCAATGGTAGCGGCGCTGAGGGGTTGCCGCGTTTGAATTTTGTATGGATAGAGGTGTAAACTCTGGCGCATGAGACGATACGTGGACGTTGGCGTCATTTGGACCGCAGCTGCAACACGTCGAACGGAAAACCGAGGCCGCTGTTGGATCACCTGCTGCGCTAGCTGCGCGTTGCCCTCTGTGATTGCCGTACGTGGTCGCCCTACCTTTCCAGCACGTTCATCCGTCCCGTTCCCAGTCCGTTGAAATTTTTCAAACAGATCCTATATTGTATCGCTTTTCGGTCCTTTGGTTACACTAAATCTCCGTTGAAAACTTCGTCTTGTTGCAACTACACTGTGTTCTAGGCGTTGGAATTCCAACACCAGAAAAATCCTCTGTTCTAAGGAATAAACCATGTTGTCTACAGCACACTTGCACGTAGTGAACAGCACACGCTTACAGCAGAAAGACGACGTACAGAATGGCGCACCCACAGACTGCGTTGTCTTCTATATCTTTCACATCACTTGCAGCGCCATCTGTTGTTGAAAATTGTAACTACTGTAATTTCGAAAGTTTGTCCGCCTGAAAATGTACTGTTGTCCCAAGCATATTGCAACAAACGGTGTATTTCTATCGCTGCTCGTTTAGTTTTTATTGCCGTTTCAAATATACCGGTCATTTTTGAAACACCCTGTAGGTGATATATATATATATATATCAGAAACTTCTCTTTCTTGTAGCAGAGATAAGAAATGCGAAGATACTCCGCAGGTTAATAATAGAAGGAATTTAAAAAACTCGGCCTACATAAAAGGGACAGAATAATACACCGGGTGACAAAAGACATGGGACAGCGATACGCACGTATACAAATGACGATAGTACCGCGTACACAAGGTATAAAAGGGCAGTGCATTAGTGGAGCTGTTACTTGTACTGAGGTGATTCATGTATAAAGGTTACCGACGTGATTATGGCAGCACGACGGGGCTTAAAAGCCTTTGTACGTGGGATGGTAGCTGGAGCTAGACGCTAGGGACATTAGATTTCGGAAATTGTTGGGGAATTCAGTATTAATAGGTCCACAGTGATAAGAATGTGCCGAGGATACTAAATTTCAGGCATTACCCCAGGACACGGACATTTCAAGACCGATAGCAGCAGCGTTTACATGGAGGTGGCACTGCTAACAGGCAGACATCATTTCGTCAAATAACGGCGGAAATCAATGTGTGTAGTACGACGAACATATCTGTTTGCAAAGTGCGGTGTAATTTGGCGTTAATGGGCTGTGGCAGCAGCCGACCGACGCGAGTACATTTGCTAACAGCACGACATCGCCTGCAGCCCCTCTCCGGGGTTCGTGACCATATCGCTTGGGCCCTAGACGAGTGGAAAACCGTGGCCTGGTCGGATGAGCCCCCATTTGACCTGGTAAGAGCTGACGGTAGGGATCCAGTATGGCGTAGAGCCGACGGAGCTATGGATCGAAGTTGGCAATAAGGCACTGTGTAAGCTAGTAGTGGCTCCGTAATGGAGTGGGCTGTGTTTACTTTGAATGCACTCGGTCTTCTGGTCCAAATGAACTGGTCATTGGAAATGGTTACGTTCGGTTACTCAGAGACCATCTGCAGCCATTTATAGACTTCATTTTCCAAACAAAGACGAAAGTTTTATATGGATGAAAATGTGGAGTGTCACCCGGCTAGTTGTTAGCGGTTGGTTGAAGACAATTCGAGCGACTGGTTTGGCCACCTAGACATTATCGAGTGGTCGGTTCGAAGAAAAACTGCTGGACCGGTAACATTTGCGGAATTACGGACAGCTATAAAGGCAGCGTGATTCAATATCTCTGCAGGCGACGTCCAACGACTTGTTGAGTTCATGCCACGTCGGGTTTCCGCACTACACCGGTCAAACGGCTGTCCAACGCGATATTAAGAGGTGTCCCATGCCTTTTGTCACTTCAGTGTATGATATGTCTCAAGAGGTCAGGCTGTAACTTCCATCGGACTGTAAGGACCCATATGGTTAAAAATTCAGTTGTATGAGTGAAGTTGGAATGATCAAAATAATTAATTGAGGCCATTCGGTAATTACTCATATCCGTTAAAGGAGAGATAATTTCGGTGCTCTACATCAAGCTACGCTGAAAATAATGATCCAGAGCAAGAAACAAAAACCCACCATACGAGGGTTGGAACATTATAGTGTGCAACTATTTATTTACAGCTCGCACAAAATAGATACGTGTTTCAAAGTTTTACCGACATTCAAAGCAGTCACCAGCAATGTGCATAACCCGTTGCCAGCGATGTGGAAGTCGTAGGATGCTCTTAGCACTGCCAGTTGTGTTGACAGTTCCAGCGGCGCGGTCTATTGCCCGACGAATTCGTAGCAGTTGTGAAGCGAATACCGTGAAGTGTCTCCTTCAGTTTAGAAATCGAGTTGAATTCACGAAGGCTTAACTCAGGGGAGTGCAGTAGGTGGTATAGCACTTAACAGCCCCATCAGTCAAACGAATCAGTAACAGCTTGCACTGTACGAGCTTGAGCATTGTCTTGCAAAATGATTGTCAGATCCTGCAAAATGTGTCATCACTTCTGTCTCTATGCTGTTAATTTTTGGAACACAACCCTACGACCAGCTTAGAGTTAGAAGTTCTGACACTTCCTGCAGGGCCTGACCGTCATTTTGCGGGACAATGCTCAAGCACGTACAGTGCAAGCTGTTACTGATATCTTTGACTGCTGGTGTCGCTTTGTGCAATACCACCTACTGCACTCCCCTGACTTAAGCCCTCGTGGGTTCAACTCGATTTTTAAACTGAAGGAAACACTTCACGACATTCGCTTCTGAACTGCTACAAATTCATTGGACAATAGACCGCGCCGCTCGAACTGTCAACACAACTGGTACTGCTAAGACTATACTACGATTTCCACATCGCTCCAACGGGTTATACACAATGCTGGTGACTAATTTGAAGGTCAGTAAAACTTTGAAACACGTATCTATTTTGTACGAGCTGTAAATAAATAGTTGCGACTACTATAGTACCAACCGTCGTATATTTTTACGAATAGTTGAAGCGCACTGGACGTACTACGCATTATTTCTAATTCATCCACCAGAATCCGTACATCAACTTCGCGAAAAGCTTGAAACAAAAATACACAACATAACGTTGTGTACGCTGTAAACCAGCATGTCCCTGCTTTCCACTGCTTTGCACCTTTGTCGTCTCTCACAGACCACCGCAGCAGATGGTAACAAATTCGAAGGGTAACGTCCCATATGTCTCCAAAAATAAAAGAAGAAGAACGATTATGGTTAAACGTCCCGTCGAATATGTCTCTAAAGTTGTAGCTTGAAAAATATGTTCCAGTGATGAAAATATGAAATAATCTGTGTCAGCGTACTAGGCTCCGTTGCACATATGATCTGAATAATACTTTCAGTATTAGATAACGAGCAGCCTTAAGTATTTGAAACACGCTACGTTAATTATTGGAAACACATACACTGCTGAAGACACACATTTCTTTTTCAATTGATTCAGTGCGGTCCTGGAAACCGTACTGCACTGTATACTCTTCTGGATGAAAATTTCAGATTCAAACTTTTATCCCTTTTTTAAAAAATTAAAACATTGTCCGTTTGAAACAATACATGCGATCTGCTGAGAACCGTACGGGCCTAAAGCATACCGTCGTCGATTCTGAGATTATTACGTGTGTGTATGTACCCGATATCTGTTGACGTTAACTAGTATTGCCAATCAGGCAACTGGTTGCGTGGATTCAAGTGACCCGTTAGAGTGGGCGTCAGCAAACTCCTTCTTGAGCTGCTTTTCTAAAACCAAGCAAGAGAGCTGTCAGAATGCTGGACATGGGACGTTAGAATCGAACATGAGACGAAAGCTGAGCAGTCTTGTGCGTTACCATCTACAGTACGAGAACAGCTGAAATTACTTGTACGTGGCGGGCCGCTCGAACTTGCGCGCAACTGCCTGATTGGCTAACTTCAATGCTAATTAACTCGGAAACGGCTCAACATATCGAATCTTTCTCTTAAAAATTATTGCTCAGCACAACCTGCCCTGTAAACCCCTACGAACTTTTCAGACAGTTCTGATTACTCTCTATATGAACATTCATGAAAAGCTGTCTCAGCAATTTCATATTCATTTCAGTGTCGGCGCTTTGCCTCTGTGCTTTGGATCCTTTTGTTCACAGTGCCTTCAGTTAAGCGTCAGTTTTCTACGGTTCATCAAGAAATATTAAAAAAAACTGGAAAACAGCAAGGAAGCATAGTAGCATGGGAAACTTCATTCGTAACACAGTAACATTTCAGCTATTTTTCCTCATAATCAGCACCAGAACTGAGATACCTGTCATTACGTGGTACTAACGTTTGTATTTCTGTGTCGTACACGTCTGTCACTTCGGAACGGAAAGACGCCGTCAGCTCGTCGTCATTGCGAAAATACTGAATAGAGGAATGATGCTTCTTTCGGTGCCGGATATAACGCGAATCGCGTAAGCAAGATCGGGACTGGACGGTGGATGGTGAAAGAGTGCGCAACCCACCTCCATCAAGGGTCCGGACGTCACCTGCAGTGAGCATTCGACAACTATTGTTTTGAATGGCCAGTCGAAATTTCTACAGGTTCATCGCTGTGGGTGGTGGCAGGTGGAGGGGGGGGGGGGAAGGCGCGGGAAAGTGGGGGGGGGGGGGAGGAGAGGGAGCCAATGAAGACTGTGGCACATCACTTGTGCACTGACACACAGTTTTAACTTCTTAAGCAATTTATTTTGTGTTCGAGTGTCAAGTTTTTCGGTACTTAATTGGCACACACTGCCTTGAAAAATACATTCTTAGTGAGAGTTTCATGCAACAAGGGTGGCTATATCTACTCAAAGCGGCTGCTGAGATCCAAAATCGTTGAGCGTTGATTCTCGATTATGCACCATCTGCTTGTTCATTACCTTAAACCAGTATACCTGTCACGGCTGACAATGAAGCACTATCGGCGCTATGATTTGTACCTTAAGAAGCGTTATTATACAGCGAACGTCGCAATCAGTGGGGGAAACCATAAGACCCATTATATTCGACCACGGCTGCATCGTTATTGACGATTTAGAGACTTGCCCGGTCGTCATGTGACTATTACCTCGTGTGCTATGTTTACGACTAAATATGTTTAGTTGTTAAGAAACAGGGAAACTCAAATTCTGAATGACCTCAGAATATAAAAAACTCTAAACAATTGTACTGTGTCTGGTGGAAGCTACATCTCACCAATATTACCGATTTCGTGTGCTGTTGTATTTGCGCAGTGGGCAAGGGAAAAATGTTTGTCCATATGCCACTGTACACCTCATAACCACTCATTAACATGGCCCCAAAAGAAATATACGGTGACGACAGAGGATTTTTCACCTAGCCTTAACCGAACACCACTTCATTAAATTTACCCAATAGGGGTTCGAGGAAACGGCGTCACTTTTGTTCCGAAAAATCACATTTCAGTTCCATGAGCATCGCTGTTACACTCTTGGATGGGCTATTCCGACTTGTCAAAATCGTAACAGCGCGGCTCTGAGTTCTTCAGCCCTGTGTCTCCGGCCTTGGCTAATTGATAACGATTACGAACGCTGAAGCAACATCACACTACCATCTTGCATGTGGTCTCGTTTGCAGGTACGCCTGTACATTCCCAGAAACTTTCTACAAATCCACTCCTTACGATATTTCACAGTCTTAAAGAATACTTCTTCCATCAATGTCTGTAGATTGTTGGTCATAACTTTCAGATACTCCCTAATGAACTGAAAACTTCTGTTCTCGGTTATGTTTTCAGTCTCCTTCCCGACTGACGCCAGTGCAGTAGAGTAACATGATCACCATGCCTCACAACTTGACGTTTGAAAGTGCAAGTTTCTGGACGTGGAGACTTTCACTGAGTTGCAAGAAAATCTTACGTTTCGTATCAGTCTCGGAGGTAAATTACCAAGTCTCGTCACAAGTAAAATATCTTTGGCCGGGCAATATAGCATTACAAGTGTTTGCAGGATTGCCTTCCTTTCCTGAAGTAAAAAGTTATGGAACACAGTTTTGGAGACATTAGCCGTTTTACATATCATCCCGGACCTATCCTCCAATTCTCTCTAATCAAGTGACGATCTCCAGTGTACGCTAATACGAAATTTCCTGTCAGATTAAAACTGTGTGCCAGACTGGGTCTCGAACCCTGGATCTTAGGCAACAGCTCTATTAAATTAGTTACCAAAGCTCGATTCACGGCTCGTCCTCACAAATTTTCTTCCGCCAGTACCTCATCTCCTACCTTCATAAGTTCAATGAAGTTGGCCTGTGTAACTAGCGGGACTTACACTAATGGAAGAAATGGTGTTGCGGAGACACTGCTTAGCCACAGCCGAGTGGACTGTCTCCACAATGAAATTTTCACTCTAAGGTAGAGTGAAGCCTGGTACGAAACTTGCTGCCAGATTAAACCTATGTGCCGGACCTGAAGTCAAACCCATGACATTTACCGTTCATGGGCCAGAGGTCTACTAACTGTGCTATCCGTACACGACTCATGACCTGTCCTCGCACCTCTACATCCAACAGTAACTCCTCTTCTATCTTCCAAATTTAACAGAAGGCGTTCTGCGTTGCATGTGAGACTAAGACGCCTGGAAGAAAAGCTATTACGGATACATGCTTTAGCGACAGACTGGAGTATTTCATATCAGCGCACACTCCGCTGCAGAGTGAAAATCTCATTCTGGAAACATCCCCCAGGCTGTGGCTAATCCATGTCTCCGCAATATCCTTTCTTTCAGGAGTGCTAGTTCCGCAGGGTTCGCGGGAGAGCTTCTGTGAAGTTTGGAAGGTGGGAGACGAGATACTGGCAGAAGTAAAGCTGTGAGGACGGGGCGTGAGTCGTGCTTGGGTAGCTCAGTTGGTTAGAGCATTTGCCCGCGAAAGGCAAAGGTCCCGAGTTCGAGTCTCGGTCCGGCACACAGTTTTAATCTGGCAGGAAGTTTCATATCAGCGCACACTCCGCTGCAGAGTGAAAGTCTCATTCTGGAAACTGGAGTATTGTTTCCAAAATGGTAACGTGCTCGGGTTACTGAATCAGTTAACCCTTTGCCGCAAAAGGCAAAGATCCCACGTTCGATTTCCTGCACGTCAACCAATTTAATCGGTTTGGATGTTTCAATTGATGTTCCCATCTGTTGTCAGTCATGATCCTCTAACACTTTTGAGACTCATCCGAATTGACTTTTGCGTCGATAGGTTCCACTTTCCATGATGTTTTCACCTCCGTAGCATAAAAGAAAGGAAGGAAGATTGGGTTCAACGTCCCGTCAACATCGAGATCGTTGGAGGAGGAGCACAAGCTTGGACTTTGTCAAGGATAGGGAAGAGAATCGGCCGTGCTACTCTCAAAGTAAACATCCCGACATTTGACCGTAACGATTTAGGGAAATCACAGGAAGCTATATCTGGATTGGCTGGAAGGGGATCTGAATGCGAGTCCAGTTTGCTAACCAGTGCGCCACCTGGCTCAGTCCATTCGCACAGCTCTTCTACTAGATAAACCAAACTTCTGTCCATTACTCGCCTTCGAGACACGCTAGGTAAACCCTAGAGAAGTGTAAGAACACAGGATGAAACTGGAAACTTGTATCTACCATATTCTTGGTTTCGTGCACGAACGGTGACTGCTGCGTTGCATGAGATAGCTGTTTGCTGACCCATTTCTGATTTCTGTGAAGATCTCCTGAAAGGTAATGATCCTCGAACATAAAAAAATTTGGCAAAATTCTGCATCTGTGGTACAGGGCTAGAGACGTGTGCGTCTGTGTGACTACTCATTCTTAAAAACGGAATGGCCTGGCATGGCATTTTTTATTCACTTGTGACCCTTCTTTCCTCCAGTGAGGTATAATAGAGTGATACAGTGTATTTCATATGACATACTCCAAAGGTGTCCTACGTAATCCAGTTGGTTTTCCATTCTTGAGTGAGTGCAGTTGAATTCCTGCCCGGAGAAACTAGCCTCTGTATCTGTTATGTGGTGTTCGTGAGACTAATGTAAAATGGACCGTCAGAAAATCTTCTTCAGAGAAATGTCATGAATGGAATAAAGCATTAAGATCTGAGTGACTGGACTGATGACCTTGCTCGTTTTAAGTTAAAGACCATAATTTCTTACGATTTTTAGTCATTTCGTTAGCTAGAATTTTATTTGCTGTATCGTTGAGCTCGCTTCGAAATCTTTACGTTTATTTTCACCTCTTTTTATTTTTGTTCACCAAGAAAGTTTCGTCTTATCGAAGGACGGCTGTTTATGAACCTTATATTTACCATAAGGCTTTTAGCGTGGCGTAGCTGGTACAAAGATACGGTGAAGGTTATGTGGAGTAATAAAAAATTGGGAACGGCACATTACTGGAATTAGTGAAACGGCTCTCCTTTTCAAAGGAAATGCGAATTAAGGAAGAGATCACAAGTAGTCTGGTCCAGGCGAAGAAAGCGTTATTTAGTAAAAGAGCACAACATTTATCACACATTTATATCGAAACAAGAAGTTTCTGAAAGAGTACTTTCGGTTTACGGCACAGCACGGAAGTGGGATTTGACCATCATAAATCTGTATAGGCAGAAACTGTAAGCATTGGAAATAGGCAGATAAGCTACGAAATATACGTGCGCTAAGAATTAAAGCGGAAAAATGAAGATTATGTATGACTCAATCAACAGAAGGCACTGGTTAGTGGGACATCTGATGCGGCATCCATTAATAGTTCATTAATATGTGTAGACAAGGACTAGAATTTTCATTGCCGGCCAGAGTGGCCGAGAGGTTCTAGGCGCTACAGTCTGGAGCCGCGCGACCGCTACGGTTGCAGGTTCGAATCCTGCCTCGAGCATGGATGTGTGTGATGGCCTTAGGTTAGTTAGGTTTAAGTAGTTCTAAGTTCTATGGGACTGATGACCTCAGACGTTAAGTCCCACAGTGCTCAGAGCCATTTGAACCATTTAGAATCTTCATTACATGTAGACAAAGTCTAGATTTTCATAACGCGTGATGTTCCGCACAGATGATATGTAGTTGGTAAAAGTTAGAGAATAACATCAAATGATTCGTAAGAATGATAACTATAACAATAAATATGCTAACACCTACATTAGAAGCAAATGATTCTCGGAATAAAGATATGATGTCCAATGTGTGGTTCGAGGTTTTGATAGCAGCAAGAGATTAGTTTAACGAACAATTAACAATCGGAATGTGTAATACATAAAGCATTCTAATATTGGAGACATCCCAGATGTTAGTAACATCCTGCCACGACATTTCAGCATAGTCTTCTGGTCATCTTCACGTGTATACTGATGATGTTACATCGGTCAAAGCTTCGATACGAATTTAGGATGATTTACTTTCTTTGTTATCGCTATTCAAGCATTTCCACGAATATTGCGAAGGGTTATAATTATACAATTATCAATGCGGTAGGGTCTTCACCTGCGATGAATTTTTTCAAAGATTTCTTGAAGCCCTTAGCTGCCGTTACCTTTATTTCCTGTACGATTGTATAATTTTGGCCTTAGGCCATTTTCTAGTATTTTATAGATGATTTTTTAGTACAGGGTTATGTCATATACGTCGTTGCTCCTATGACATCATGTTATGCTCATAGAATAAATCCGAGGTGTTCGGGGTGTTTTAGGAGCACCTATTACTGTATAAGCATAACATGATGTCATACGAGCAACGACGTATATGATATGATATTATCTGCTACTAAAAAATCATCCATAAAATACTTGAAAATGGCCTAAGACAGAAGTTGTACAATCGTACAGGAAATAAAGAGAATGGCAGCTGAAGGCTACAAGAAATTTTTAAAAAGATTATAATTGTATTTTAGACAGTTCATAAATATTTGGTAAAAGCTCCTAGACGCGTTAAGATACTGTTTTCTTTTGTATAATCAGTCCTGTAACTTATTTCATGCGGCCCGCCCAGTGGTTTCTATTGCCACCTGCCTCCTCATTCCGTTCGTCATTGCTGATTCTTCTACCTGTTAGGGGAGGCTTCCCACTGCAGAGGCAAGAGGATGCTCCAAATATCTGTCCCTCTTCTCGTCGGTTGGCAGAACGAAAGTACGAGGGTGGTTTTAAAAGTTCTCGGAATAACCAAGACAGGTCAGCGCTAGCGCAACGGGTTGTTCACGTGGTATTCATTGGACTGCTGCCTCTAAACACGTGCCACGTCAGTGCTCTTGGAAGAGAGCTGTGGCGATGACGTGGCTCTGTTGTTGTTCCTACGTAGTGATTTGCGAAGGTGGAAATAACCGAGATTCGAGCAGTGATTAAGTACTTTGTAAGGAAAGGTATGAAAGCAAAGGACATTCAAGCCGATTTTCCAGACTTCAATGGGGGACTCAGCTCCTTCATATTCAACTGTTGCTAAGTGGACAACTGAATTCAGTTTTGGTCAGGAGAACTTAGATGATGATTCGCGCAGTGGTAAGCCAAGATGTATCACCACTTCAGAAATATTTGCAAAAGCGCACAAAATGGTCATGGTGGATCTCCGATTGAAAACGCGTCAATTATTTCATGCATGCCAGATGTCATCTGACAGGATATATCACATTTTAACTGAAGAATTAGAAATGAAAAAATTATCTGAAGGATGAGTGCCGCAAATCTTGACGAAGGATCAAAAATATGCGCCGTCGCCATGGCAAAATTACAGGAACTAAGGTATAAATTGTTGCTATACCAATCTTATTCACCCGATATGGCTTCGTCAGACTTCCATCTCTTCCCAAACTGAAAATTTTTCTTGGTGGGTGAAGATTCACTTCAAACGAAGAATTGATAGCCGGAGTTGACAACTATTTTACAGTCCTGGAGAAAACTCATTTTCGAGATGGGATCAAATCACTGCAACATCGCTGGACCAAGTGCGTTAATCTACAAGGATGCTACATTGAAAAAGTTGCAGTAATGTAAGTACCTTTTTTTCTGTTCCGTTCCGAGAACTTTTGAAACCACCTTAATACATGAATGTATTGGAAGCCTTGGCCACGTTAAAGAACGTCTGGTAGCGAAACTGGGATCTGGTCGCTTTTGTGGTCACTCAAAGATGCTGCCCTTAGAGCGCCTGATATTATAGATGCATGCTTGATAATGGAAGCAACACTGAAGAACACTCAATATACGCTCATAGGCTTTGTGGATCTAGAAAAGGTATTAATGTGAAATGGTGCAATATTTTCGACATTCTGAGAATAATACGTCCAAGCTACAGGGAAAAGCGGATGATGCATAGTACGTACAAGAAACAAGGGTGAACAATAAGACTGGAAAACTAAGAACGAAGTGCTTGGAAGAAAAACGGTGTAACACAGATATGCAGTCTTTCGCGTCTCCTGTTGTATCTGTACATTGAAGAAGCAAAGACGGAAATAATACACATCAGAAAAAGTTTTGCATCACCTCGGTTTCGAGAGTTCGGGAACCTGTACAGAAAGCTGGAATATAAAGAATATAAACAACATTTTCACCTTTTTTATTGCTCACGAGAACCACACAGAAGTGGTGGTCCGGATTGCTGTTCACACCGGTATCTCTAATAGCCAGCAGCACGTCCTCTTGCATTGATGCATGCCTGTTTTCGTTATGGCGTACTATCGATCAAGTCACTGTTAGTCCAGATTGTCCCACTCTTCAACTGCGGTTCGGCGTAGTTCCCGCAGAATGGTTGGTGGGTCACGTCATCCATTAACATAGGCATGTACGATAGGGTTTGTATTTGAATAACATGCTGGCCACTCTAGTCGAGCAATGTCGTTATCCTGCAGGAAGTCATTCACAAGATATGGACGATGGTGGCACGAATTGTCGTTCATGAAGAAAAATGCCTCGCCAATATGGTGCCGATATGGTTGCTCTATCGGTCGGAGAATAGCATTCACGTATCGGACAGCCATTACGGCGCCTTCCATGACCACCAGCGCCGTACGTCGGCCCCACATAATGCCACCACAAAACATGAGGGAACCTCCACCTTGCTGCACTCGCTGGACTGTGTGTCTAAGGCGTTCACCCTGACCGGTTTGCCTCCAAACACGTCAGAGGGAAGTTTCGCATCATGTCGCCTACTGTGTTGGTTTTTAACATCTAAGGTAGAGTCTGAAAGTTTGTTTGATTTAGACAACATAATAGACAGTGAGGGGCTCATGTAGAAATATGTGTACTAAATTGCTAGTCGTCTTACACCATTCACTAAATTTGATATGGAACCGTTGACTCATTGGTGCCCAAAACGTTCAAATGCGACAGTGAATTTACTATAATAATTGGTTTAAGTGGTCTTAGACGTCGCTCAAGTAGTTCAGATTTCAGTGGATGTTCTTCCGCTGCGGCTGGAGGCCTTTTTCCTCGTTTCTCTTTCTTTTCTCCTCTTTCTTTCGATAACGATATAAATCTAGAGCACTGTTTATTACAGCTATATTAGTACCACGATTTGTTAGTAATATTTGTTTTTAATGGAAATAATTATTTCATGATATATGCAGTAAATTAATCTAGGATACGATAAAATGGAAGTTTTACTATGTTGCACAGCTACTGTAACAGTAAAATTTACTTGTTATAACTTTTAGGAGACTTTGCAGGTAGGCAGCAATGGATTGTGAGATGTTAGAATTCGAAACGTACATGCGTTATTCCAGGCAGGTCGTGTGGCCATACTATATTTAAACCATCGGGCATTTGATTCAAAGAGCTCCTCTGATATGAACTCCGACAACACAATTTTTTAGACTTTTGATCAAAGCAATATTCCACCTGCTCGTATTTCTGGCGCTGAGACAAAATAAAAGAACAAGTCACAGTGGAGAGCTGTTATTCCTGTGTTTTTCGTGGACACAGTTTTCATTATTTCATAGCTGTATGTAATTGTACAGCAACAACTGAAACAGCATTCACCTCGTACGTAGCGACAGCGGTACGGTGGCATACTGCTGGTATAAAAAGCACCAGTGGCGCAGCCACAAATAAAAAGGCAGAATTCTGAAAGAAGAAACCGTCGGGCCTGTGTGAACTCTGAAGGCTACGTCGTCAGCTGATATGTCAGCTGAGAAGGAGTTAAAAAATCACCGCATTTTCGTTACGGAAAAAGTATGAACAGCTAAATGTGGCTGGATAGTTCAGGTGATATGAGCTTTATCAAAAAGTTACAAAGTGAGGTTCAATTATAAGGACATCTATATTTCAAAATGACATTATGGCACAAAATGTACAACAGTACAGGCTAAAATATCAAGTACGGCAAATAGCTTGAAAAAACGGTTGAGCCATTCACCTCGCATGTAAACTACTTTCTTTCACCTAAAAATTTAAGTGGGCTAGATATACGACAAGCCCTTTATAAAATTCCAGTTTCACGTCATTGTCACCAGAAATGGGGGACACATAAATTGAAAAACAGCTTCCAGGGCCCTTGTCGTGATACACAAGACGTGTTGTTGGACTGTGGTGCACAGTTACAAGTACATAACAAGGGCTGGACAATGCAGCAGGAACTCTTGTGTCATAGGACAATAGAACAAAGGCTGTATAGATGCGCGTTAACATCGTAATGCCCCAGCAGTGATCCGACTGAGGAAAGCCGTGACATACTCTCTGCTTCGAGCCACTCTTCACCCCCCCCCCCCCCCCCCCCCCACCACCCGCATCGACCACACTGTCACAAAGAGTGTTGTACATTGGCAGCAACGAGTGACAGATTTTGCCACGTGGTGTACATTGTTGATTGTTGCCATCCTTGGCTGCAACCCTGTTACCTTGAGTCCCGTGTCATCATACCCAGTAGGATTATCTTTCACTCCCTTTATAGCAGGAAGCAAATCATGCGTAGTTTGTAATTTCTGATCTCGTGCATGTAACTCCTGAAGAGAAAGAAGAACACTCAGGAAGTGAGAGTTTCATGACGAGTATCCTCAATAAGATAAAACCCTCTTTGTAATCAATTAAAAGTTACACAATTTGCGATTAAAGAGGACACATTCGTTAAATTTCACGGTCGAATACCACGACTGTGTCTCTACGTTCTCAACTTTTTTTTAGTATGCTTCAACATAGTTGCATTCCTTATCGTAAGTATTGGAGAACAATTTTTTGAAACTAGTTTAGGCTAACCTCGTAAACGTATTCAAACAGTTTTAAGGAATTCTGTGTCTCTTTAAAAATAGCATTAAAAATTATTGACATATTTCTTAGATTCTGTTTTTCTCTCTCGCAGTGTTTAATGGATATACACTGCTGAAAATCAAGATTACAGAGGGAATCATGCTGTGGCTTAGCGGTTCCAGGCGCTTCAGTCTGCAACCGCGCGACCGCTACGGTCGCAGGTTCGAATCCTTCCTCGGGCCTGGATGTGTATGATGTCCTTAGGTTAGTCAGGTTTAAGTAGTTCTAAGTTCTAGGGGACTGATGACCTCAGAAGTTAAGTTCCATAGCGCTCAGAGCCAGCCAGTAATCATGCTGGTGAGTAACTGTTTTTCCGTCTTTTCCATGTCAACAACTAACGATCTCTTCAACGATCCATAATCCATGGCCACTAAGTAAAAAAAGTTCATACTAACCAAAAATGTCTCTCGGACTTCACTGTCTTGTAATTGCAATCTTTCTTTCGACGGCATGATATATGTGCAGAATAGGACTCAGCTATATGACACAGGGAAGGAAAGGAGGGGCACAGCAAGTGTTTCCAGTTTGCTCAGTACTTATTGAGCGTGTCTGTTTCTGTTTAGGAATGATTATATGTTCCGAGTACTTTGTCTTAATGGGGCACAGTGGGAGAACAAGGAGTTGAATGTGTTCTAATGATGGTTGCATTTAGTTACTGCCTGTAAGGCATGACGCCATCGAAACACCCGTTTTGGTGCTTTCTAACGTCACATTTCAAACCGTTCTTTCTCTAGGCTTCGAAACTCTGAACTATATTCATTAACAGAAATTATGCAATGAAGTTTCTAGTGCATACCTTAAGAGGTACGACTGCTTATTCATCTTCCTTACCGAGGAAGTGCTCATAGTTCCTAAGGTAGGTATTTGACGATTACCTTGTTTGGTTCAAACTATCGTCTCCCAAATTATCGAAGGCAAAGAGCTTGCACCCTAATTATCGAAGGCAAAGAGCTTGCAGTAAGAAACACTTCTCTTCTACCGAGGAAGTGCTCATAGCTCCTAAGGTAGGCATTTGACGATTACTTTGTTTGGTCCATACTTCCTCCTCCCAAATTATCGAAGGCTAAGAGGTTGCAGTAGAAGAGATTTGTTTCACAGTACTGATGACTAAAGAAGTTCTCATAGCTCTTAAGGTATGCATTTTATCGACCATGTTTACTAGACTTTTTTGGTTCGAATGATCGTCTCTGAACGTCCATGAGTATTGACCGTCCATCTTGGGACACCCTCTATATATTCCAACAATGAATCAACGAATGACGTTACACTTACATCGCTATCCCCGCTCTCACAGGCGGCGTTGGCTTAAGCCACTCCTCTTTTACTCTCTCTCTCTCTCTCTCTCTCTCTCTCTCTCTCTCTCTGTGTGTGTGTGTGTGTGTGTGTGTGTGTGTGTGTGTGTGTGTGTATGTGTGTGTCGCATAAGAAGAAACTCCTTTTTCAGCTTTCGTTCCTTCCCAAAATAGCGTATGGTACTTGGTAACTACGTTTGGATGGTAACGCGCTAGATTTCGTGTGAATGACGTTTTCTACTGGCGTATTACCTTTTGCTCTTATTTGCTATTGTTCTAAACTGAGTTAGCGAGAAGCAGTAAGACACTAGACCAAAATTCCGAGATCTGTTGGGTCGAAACTGCAGACCAGATAATTTTGTGGGATCATGGTTGGCACGCTAGGCTTGCAACAACAGGGAGCAAAATGTTAACCTATTTGCTGGTGGGGTACGCCGCCACGGAAGGCAACACTCGACATATTATGAGCTATCCATAGACCAGAGGCCAGCCGATGTCCTGTTGAAAAGAAGGAGTGATTCGAAACGAATACAGCGTCATACCTATTAGTAAAGATTGGTTTGTAGTAAATTTTACTGCAATTTTCTTGTTATTCACCATGAAATATTGGAATATTTCTAGGACGATTCATCTGTTTGTCCAAAGAATCAAGTTGTTTGAAATACGTTACTAAAGTATCTATTTTAGTTGATAATTCCAACAGAGTCTGCTAAAATCGGCCATTAATTTGGTGGTTGCGAGTGACGACTGAAGCAGCAAAAAGACTGCAGATGTCTGAAACCTATGTGGTTGCGCGAGAATTGCCTCCGTTCAACCGAATAGGACTGATTTCTGATGATGACAGGTAGAATTCAAATTTTTCTTCGCCTGTCTCAGGCAACATTACCACTCGTCTGGAGATAATCTGCGAAAAGTTTTTAAGATTTTGGTAAAGAAAAATTTGAGAAGCTTGATATTAGTGGATTTATTTTAGAATTTTTCACTCAGTATACAAATATTTTACATATCCTAACCAAATAATTATTTTGTGAATAAAACTAAAAAAGAGGCATATTAAGACAATTTTTACAAAGCAAGTATTGTTTAATGTTTCAGACATTCCTACGATGATGCAATGTACATATTTGTTGCGCGTTTATATGACCTGCAAAAGACTTTAAATCGATTGTACTATATACGAAATTTTTTCCCAACGAAGCAATATTTATGAATCATATGAAGTTGTTCCTTTCATATAGATACGACTATCGCAAATATATGAAAGATTAAGAGCCTCTGTGGAACTTTCATATACGCAGAAACACGTTTGGAAGGGGAGGGGCGGACATAACAAACCCTCCTACACCAGTCAAGTCGCCGCCTTGATTGACGATCTTTTAGTTTTCGTAATAACACGGGTGTCGACAAATAGAAATGAGAGTACATTCTCTACGTTGTGCGTAACTGTCGTTGATATCTGATGGCATCATATGCTAGGCGTAACACACCTACCTTTTGTTATAGTTCTACATCGCGCACAGTTTGTCCGACGTAATAATAGGCACATTCACAAGGTATCTTCCGCATGAGGAGCATTCTAAGACGGATATCATCTTTCACAGACTTCAAAAACTGCAGTGTCTTTCCTCAGTTCCTGAAGACAGATTTAATGTTGTGTCTTCATGAGGCGGTTAATTTTTTCCGTCACTTGGACACAAAGTGACAACAAATAAAAGTTCTTGCTCTGTTCTTCCGTGGTCTGCTACCTCAACACGTCACTATTAATGACTTCCAATATTTGGCGGTGATGGTGGCCGTACATTTCGTAGGTGCATATTTCGCATGGGAGATTTTCGATGTCTCAAACGGTGATGTACCTCGATATAGTAGGGCCTTTGAAACACTGCACTTCAGTAGTGCTGTTTGGTGACTGAGTACAATATATAGGTACCTGTTCGCATCGTTTACACAGAATTGCTTGGACACCATATATTGCTCTGCGGACGAGAACGGCAAGGAGGGACACAACATGGTACCTCTCTGCTCTCTCGGAAAACTTATCTGCTCATGAATGTCGTCCTGATATTCTAAGTACTGTCCCAGATTTTCGCGTACATGGGGCTACAGAATCTTCTACCCTTTCCATAAAGTTCTGTCGCACAGGCTTGCAGTCAAGCCAGACAGCGTCTCACGCAAAACTGAAAACTGTGGGAGCTGAGCCACTTTTTGATGTGCGTGGAAAGCTGTAAATCACTTAGACAAAGGTTCTGGATACGGAAGGAGTGAGGACGATTTTCATAAACGTTCCGTTCATTTAGCAACTACAGTATGTGTTGCGCAATAGTTAGAGGACCAGGGTCAACTCTTTGTAAATAGGGTTGATTTTCATTAACGTCCAACAATACAACATGACGCAACTATTCCTACCTCTTAGAATAAAGAGAGAAAGGGTGCAGTTGACTATCGTGATGTCCAATAAAACTTGATGACTTGACGTAACGGTTCCTGCCTTTTGACCACCCTTTTTATCAACAGACCAATGAGCTTCTTTTGAGTATCTCTCAGTTTCCTTAAAATCTCAGAGTAGACTTCGGAACTGCTTGTCGTGCCATGTTCCATAAAATCCACAAAAATGTTCCATTGGCGATTTGCATGTACTGGCTCTTCACAAAGCTTTTGCCTCGAAACGTTAGATATTTTCTCGCCTAGTCATGTTTAGCAACTGAAGGTTTTGAAACCTCGGTGTCTAGAGACGACTGCTTAGCTGTCAAGGATGGCTGAAGTACTGTTAACTGAGACTGGGAGATATACGCTCGTAGGCTGGCGAATAAACTTGACAGCCGTATAATGTCTCATTCTTCATTCAGCACTGCTGCAGCAATATATTTGTTCTAAAGGGTCTTTCATATACCACGCAATTTTAAAAATGCAATAATAAAACCAAAAATTCCTCGAAATAAGAAACTGTTTTTATTATTATGATTATCATTTCCATCTACTTAGATTGTTCCGGCAGGCAGTTACTCCGTCTATGAAATTCGTCATGAACCTTGATGTCATTGATTACATGTTCAATTTCTTTGTTACGTTGGACAACTGTTTTCTGTTTATTCTCGTAAAACTTGGGTTTCACATAACCTAACAAAAAGAAGACACGTAGAGTTATCGCTGATATCTTCAAAATAGAAGACGCCGATCACAGCACCTGCCCATAATCCACTGTGGTACAAAGTGGCTGCATGTGGTTCCCTAGGAGCACCCTATGGTTTTCCTGACCCCAAATAAAGCGGTTTTGGTGGTCAATGAACCCACACATATGAAAATGTGCCTCGTTGCTCAAGATTATTCTTTTTGCTATATTGTTGTCATTTTCCTGTTTTGTGAGAATCCATTCCACGTAATTTCTTCGTTTCAAAGGATCTGTTGGTTTAAGGTACTGATTGTGTCAACTGAATCTTGTATGGGAACTCCTTTTCAAAATTCTTTGCAAAGGGAATGTCGAAATTCCTGATTGATGAAAACGATGTTGAAGACACTTGTGAGGGCTCACAGCAACTCTATCCTGCAGCAAGGTAATGTTTTGTTCCGTACAAACCGCACGGTTTCGTTCAGGCGATTTTATGGTTACAACGGACCCAGTTTCCTCTAATTACTTCATCAACAGCAGAATTACTGATGCTCTAGGAGTATTATTACCTCGGAAGGTCCCGCGAGGTCTACGAAAAGTGTCTGCATAGCACACACCTGTTTCATAATGGGTTTTGACAATGACAATACAGTCCGCCTTTGTAAACCACTCAATGGTAACTTAGATCCGAAAGCCCACAAACAACTATTGATCAAGCAATCGGAATGACAATCGATATTAAAAGTGATAAATACCATGCTGTAACGTTGAAAATAAAGTTTTACCACTAACTCTCCAGATTGTGTATTATGTGGAAGACCCTGTATTACACTAACAAAGTATTAATCCAAACGAGGAGAGAATATCCTCGAACATCTTGTAATAATATGGTCCTAGATGCATACGATATTTTTTTCTATATATGAAGGTAGTATGTGTTCCCGAACGATCAGATACCAGTGCAGCTTCTCTAGAATGAGATGATAATTAAATCGACACCCTAACTGCAAACAGGAGTCGTACAATATGTCTCCAATGATGTATATCAACGCCAGTTTGCAGCCAGGGTGTCGATTTAGTTATCATTTCATATTTTTTCTACTTGATATACTCTAAAATTGATACTGTAATGCATAAGCGGTCCATGAGTGAAACGTAGTCCCTTTCTTATAAAAAGACTGTGATGCACAGCCCGTGACCGGGGTACTAGGCTGACTGCAGGCAAAATGCAACCTTTCTTCGCGGCGCCAATGGAAGGGGGGATGGGGGTAGCGTGCCCGTAACCCCGACCGCCCTTTAACCGCAGGAAACATCCTTTGTACTCGATTGATAGGAGGTTAAGTGGACCTTGCGTGTCCTGAAGAGACTAGAATAAGGAAAACTTCCCACCCTTATCCGGCACTGAACGCTGAACCTCCAGGGCTGGAGTCTAGTGTTGTACCCATTAGACGACACACGGCCACTTCATTTCTTATGACTGTGTGAAAAACGTAAATTGTTAAATAGTTAATGTGTACTGTCTCTCTTTTAATTTCACAACAGAATGGCCAAACAATGTTTATCGTGAGAATGTTGAAAGAACTCTGAAATTTCTCTATGAAATCTTTGTAAACTACACATTTTGCCTCGTTATGACGTCATCGTTTGAAATTGATGATTGTTTCTGGACGAGCCAAATGCTTGTGGACAGTGAGAATGTTCCTGGTCGTCCATATTACCGGTTTGAATTCCGTCAAAATCTGCCTCTAATGAAGAACAGGCGTGATCAGTGGTGATATTAATGCGAGGAAGATGCCAATGACAGCATGACGCAAGCTGAGAAACGGTTGAGCTACAAAAGCAACTTCTCTGCCATGTTCGAGCAGTACTGTGGCATAGATTATGGTCAGCCAGTAGCTTCTTCTTGTATTGCAGAACATTACAGTTCAGTGTACATTATTCTGTTCCTGCCAACAAGTAGTTCTTCTTGCATTAACAAAAGTAGCATGCATGAGCCATCATTGCTGTAGTACTTGAATTTTTCACGTAACCACACAGATAGTGAAGACTGGCCAGTATGTTCATTGATTCAGAATTTAAACTTGTGTGATGAGAATCATGGTGCATTCCACTTGGCAATGTACAATTGAATTTTCCAAATTAGTGGCCTTTTACGTTGGGGTTAAGCACTGTGGACTTGTAACGCAGTGACTTTGTCAAGTACATAATCCACGTGGCGAGGCGACAGCGTCTGTCTATACCAGTCTCCACCATAAAGGAAGAGAGAATCACAAAATTAATTGTTTAATTCTGATCACAGATTCGAACTCCCCATAAAAATCCGAGTTAAGTGATGCCGATCAGTAAATTAGTTGCCAAGTCGTCAATTTTAACTACTCAATTAATACTACTGAAGTAATTTTCCAATGTTTCCTGACACTACCGAAATAGTGTCTACATAGTGGATTATCGGATCACAGCCCTTGGATAATTGTGGCATTTCCCGTTCTAATATAGGAAACGGCCAAGGTGTCGGAATCTAAAGTGGTTTCCTCTCCGTTATTTCGAATCGTTCTTTAAGCCAGGTGGTAGCGGCGATAT
This sequence comes from Schistocerca americana, assembly GCF_021461395.2. NCBI lineage: Eukaryota > Metazoa > Arthropoda > Insecta > Orthoptera > Acrididae > Schistocerca > Schistocerca americana. Next base: position 44,512,243 of record NC_060123.1, read on the forward strand.
ACACAGTTCTCCCGCTTTCTGGTAACCAGCACTAATTGGTGCTATAGAGCTTGAAGGCAGGAAGTTCGTCGCTACAGTTCGCGAGAACAGCAGGTTTGCTACAAGGACGTTTTCGTACACCTCGAAGGTGCACTGTAATTCATCGATCGAGTCTTAAGAAGTCTCGAGAGCAGCTCTCCGTCCCATTTAGTTGCAATTTCTAAATGTGTCGACCTTGCGAGGTTCATTGTGCAGCTGCCACCTGCATTTTGCGGCAACTGTTGTTTGACATTACCTTGGGAGCAACAATGTGTCAGCCATCCACGAGGTGCTCGTGATGGCGCAACTACGATCTTCCCGACTGTGCTGTGGCTACGTTTTAACAGAAAGACACCGGGGCTGCAGACCTACATGTAGCTTGGTGAGATGCGCAATCCGACCTGTTTTACTGTGATCGTATTCGTGGCCCACGGCTAACGTCTGTAGTTGCAGTGATCACGTTAATTCATTTCTGCTCTTCCTCTAGAGACTGGCATTTATTCTGAAGACGTTATTGTTAGTGTGAACTTCTTTCTTTTGATTTGTCCTGTAGCAAGTCCATTGCTTACCCAGTGGGTGCATTATTCTGACGGATATATTAGTGGCTACCTCTCTTTTACGTATCCATTGCTAAATAGACGCATTGTCCGACTACACTGACATTCGTTGTTCTGTAGCTTTCATCCTATCCCGTTTGGTTAATCAATTCTTCAGTAGCGAGGAAACGCATGCTGCAAGGAACGAATTCCAAGATCTCAGACATAAAGATCAGTAGTGGATTGAGCTGCTAGAGAAGCACGATGGTAACATTTCCGAAGACTATTTCTTCCATCTTTTGATAGTTTGTAATTATTCAGTCCCTCACGAGAAGAGCCGACAGAGACCCGCCCATAGCTACAACTATTCACCAACACACTCTCAAGATATTCACTGCAATTACGTTACTGTGTCTGTGCCAATGTCATTTTAAGCACGAATGTGGTTCTTCCTTTCATCTTGAGTTTTGTGTTTCGTCAAACGAAAGTTCACTGGCGTTGCAAGTACTTGTGTTAACTGGTTAACGTTCGGTCTTTTGTGAATTTTAAAATTTTCCCTGCGAACTGAATATTCAAAGAAATTTCCCATTTCTGCTCCAACATCCATAGGAAGGCGTCATACGGATTCGTCAACATCACTCACAAAACTTGTTACAGGTCGTACATTTGGTGTGGGTGCTAAATTCACTCTTTTACCTAATGCAGCCATCGTCTGTGCAGTACCGCCTATGAAGGTGACTGCTGTGGCAACAAATGATCAAATTCTGATATCTACGACATCCTTATTAATCAAGGCAGTTTTGGACGAACCCATAAAACAGGAATGAAATGCTTTGTAACCTGTAGATGTAGACGCACGCCAACAAAACCTCTCTTTCACTGTAGCACGACCAGACTTCTTCGGAATCTTCCGTGCAGGGACGGTATCAGTAAAATATACCGCTCTGAAAAAAATGTGGTACTATGGCATGGTCCAGTTTTCTCAATAAAATTATGAAGGTCATAAGATCTGTCTCTTACCACGTAGCTTTTCGAGATTTTATACATATAAAGCCATATCCTCCCCGTTATTGCGTCTGAGGTGAATTTCAAGATCTTCCCAGTGAAGTGACTTTTGGAAGAAGTTCCGGGCTTGCCGCCGGTAACCGTTAACCACAGTCCATGTTATTTCGACTGGGCAAGTGCCGGTCACATTCCTGTGAGGCGTCGCTAACTGAAAAAAGATTTCCTCTCCCAAAAGTGTATTAGTCCGCAGTGTGTATTCCACGCATGCGTTACACGTGAAGACTGTGGTGACAAAAAGACCAAACTGCCCAGCGGGTAGACCCGTGGTTGTAGAATTACGGACCTCAGTTGTCCTCAGAGTTGTCACTGTCCTCGACCAACGGAGTGCTCCTTCCCTTCGTCTGGAGCAAATAGTGGAAATCATACTATTCCACGCCTTATCCATTTGGTAACCGCTACCACGGTTCATCAGATTGTCCGCCTTTCTTATTTTTTATCTTTTAAGTTATTAAATCACAAAATGATGTAGCTGAGGCCATAATCATTGTTTTAATGCACTACATTGTACAAAAAGGTGACAAAAATTGTGTAATACCTCCTAATATACTGTGAGACCTCCTTTTGCGCGGCGTAGTACAGCAATTAGACATGACATGGCCTCAACAATTCATTGGCCGTCTCCTGCGGAACCACGCTATCTCTGTGGCCTTCATAACTGCGAAATTGCTGCTGGCGCAGGATTTGGTGCTCAGACTTACCTCTCGATTACGTTCCATTAATGTTCGATGGGATTCATATCGGGCGATCTGCGTGGCCAAATAATTCGCTCGAGTTGTCGACAACGTTCTTCAAACAAATCGTTAACAACTGAGGCTCTTTGACAACTCCAACGTTGTTTGGGAACATGAAGTCCGTGAATGATTGCAAATGGTCTACAATTAGCGGAACACAACCATTTCCAGTCAGTGATCGGTTTAATTGGACCTAACTGGGCCAGGGGATTTAGCCCATTTCATGTAATCACAGCCCACTACCAGCTCGCACAGTGCGTCGTTGTCAACTTAGGCTCATGGCAACGTGGGATCTACGTCACACTCAATCCGCACCATCAGCTCTTACCAACTTAAATGGGGACTCGTCTGACTAGGCGACTGTTTTCCAGCCGTCTGGGATTCCAACGATATGGTCGCCATGCCAGGAAAGGCGGTGGAGGCGACATCATGCTGTTAGTAAAGGCACCCACGTCGGTCGTCTGCTGCCATAGCCTGTTAACTCCAGATTTCACAACACTGTCCTAACTCATTCGTTCGACTTACGTCCTGTATGTCCCAACCGTCGAGCTGCAACTACGATTCCTCTTTCAAAGTATAATAGTTCTCGTAGTGCGGCCGTAATCTCGTCGTAAGCGGTTTCGCGTGAGTCACCTCAGTACAAATAACAGTCCCACCAACCCACTGCGCTTTTATACCTTGCGTCTGCGATACTACTGGCATCTCTGGGTGCATATATCGCTATCCCGTACCTTCTGACATCTCAGAGCAGGTGCGATCTAGATACACTGTATACAACGTGCATTATTAGTAGGTTGCAAAAGGTGATGGCAGCACTAACGTTCTGTACTGCATGCTTGCGTGGTGTGCGTAGTCTGGCCAAATGAGAGACATACCACACTGTTAACGTATTTTGTCCATTCCAGTCATTCGCTATAAAACTACCCTTCACCGAGCCCAGCGGGGATGGCTGGAAAATATATTTAATCTGAAATTTGTGGAGGTTTCTCGCTATCATGAAGAAATACTGCTCTCGGTATTTCCATATTAAGTCAGTGTAACTGACCTTTATTCGTTTACAGTTGTAACGGAAAAGGAGGGGGGTAAGTGATAAACGCATTAGAACGGTTTCCCTTTGATTCCTAAATATGAAAACTCTTTTCCGGTGGAAGCTTTTGCGGAGAAAATGAAACCATCTGTGTGCAATATACAATAGGAGTAATGTTGAAAAACAAAATTAAGTCAAATTTTATAGTTCGAAATGTCTCTATCTCTGAATACAGTTTATATGAGACAAATGGTAAGTGAACACTGTGCTGTGCAACTGTTGTACTTCCATGAATATACGACAACACCAATACATGAATGAGAAGAGGCAAGCAATAGCTTTTAGATGACTTTAGCGTAGACAGCTCCCGGTAGCTGAGTGGCAGTCTGCCGGCCGCGGTGGTCTAGCGGTTCTAGGCGCTCAGTCCGGAACCGCGCGACCGCTACGGTCGCAGGTTCGAATCCTGCATCGGGCATGGATGTGTGTGATGTCCTTAGGTTAGTTAGGTTTAAGTAGTTCTAAGTTCTAGGAGACTTATGACCACAGATGTTGAGTCCCATAGTGCTCAGAGCCATTTGAACCTTTTTTTTTTTGAGTGGCAGTCTGCCTTCGGCAGAGACACAGTGCGGACCGTGTTGCCTGCCGGCCGCGCTGTGGTGCGCGCGCCTGTTTGTTTACGCCGGAGCAGCTTCGCGTGAGTCTAGAACGAGATGGCACACTCGCACAGAAAAACGACTTTGAAGTTCAGTTTTGCGAACGACTATACACGACCAAAGGCACACGAGATTGAACGATTCTTAAGAGAAGAGGTAAAAATCGATCCACATGAAATCGTGGGAATCAATTTATCGATCGTTTCAAGCGTCGTCTATGTCAAGCTTGTTGACGAGGCTGCTTGCGAAAGACTTCTACAACGATCACCGAACGGGTACCGTTTCTGTCATGCCGACGGGAATGATGGTGCGGTTACAGTCGATCACGCGGGAATGGGGATCCGCACTATACGAGTCTTCGAACTTCCGTTTGAGGTTCCGTCTGAACTTGTTACCGACGCCTTTCGACCATACGGTACAGTTCTATCCCATGTGGCCGAAAAATGGACGAGTTTTACCCCGTACCCCGTTTTAAATGGGGTTAGACAAATACGGATAGAAGCACGTCCCCTCTTATTTGTACATAGGAGGTTGTCGAGCGATTATAATCTACGATGGGCAACCTCGCACTTGCTCGGAGTGCGGGAAAGAAGGTCACGTCCGCTCGGAATGCCTCCAGCGACGTTTAGTGCAAACTCCACGGGATGACGTTCAGGCGACACAACAGATGATTGTCTTACCGGTGACCTTTGTGGAAGCCCTGAGAGGCGACGTGAGGGAGATTTCCGATGGGCACCAGCAGCTGCCCCCTATAGAGAACACGGACACCAACGGACTGGAACTCCGACCACCGGTTCCACCACAGCAGACACAGGACACCACACAAGAGATGCAGCTGACGGCCGCTCCAGGCTCATCCGTGGTGGCTGCCAGTGGTTCCACCGAGAGCGTGATAGGCCAGGACCAAGACGGAGGATACGCAACCCAAACAGTCGATGCGGAAGCAAGGCAACGGAAACAGCGTTCACCGAAGAGAAGAAAGAAGCGTCGACTGACTTCTGCTGACGATAGCCACAGTCCCGAGGGGACAGTGGACGACAACGACAGTATCGATCTGAGACCAGTGGATTCCACAGATACCGAGATGACGGTGCAGGAATTACACAGCGACGATAACTTGAACTCTCCTCCTGGTGACCGGAAGGCAGAAGTGGAGATGACAATTGTCCAATATCAGAGCGGTGACAACGTTGCCTCCCATCCTTCGACCAGCTCCGGAAGTATGCTGGGGGACTGGGCGCAAGAAATGGACCAACAGGAACAGAATGAAAATACCAACGCGACGATTGAGGACAGTCCGGGCCAGAGGCCGGGAGAGGTCGAGAAATGTTGAACAACTTAGTGTGGTGAGGAGCGCCGGGGGTGCAGATAGACGCTTAATGACACCGCCCTACAACTGATGAAGACACGTCAGGCGTACCGCATTGCAAAGATAAACATTAATGGCATTCGGACACCACTTAAAATTCAAATGCTGAAAGATATGTAACGCGGTGCGGACGTGGATATTGTACTCCTACAAGAAGTGCGTTTCACATCGCCACCAGAGTTCTACGGCTACGAGGCACATTATTCAGTGCACGATGAAAGTGGATGCGGTGTGGCGATTCTCACCAGGGAAGGAATAGGACTGGAGGACGTCGTGTCTCTCCCTTCGGCACGTGGCATAGCGATCACTGTCGACGGCGTTCGTTTCATCAATTCATACGCACAATCTGACTCCACAAAACGAAGAGAAAGGGCGACTTTTACACCGAAGAGATAGCACCGTTGTTCGCTGGACGCTATGATAACTATATAGTGGACGGCGACTTTAATTGTGTCGTCGATAAAAAAGACCTAGTACCTCTGCCATGCATGGAACTGCGTGCGTTGATTACCGAAATGGCGCTTCTGGATACCTGGGAACTGCAGCATAGCGACAGACCGGGTTATACGTTTGTAACGGGACACTCGGCGAGTAGACTTGATAGAGTGTATGTGACACGAGCTCTACGGACGGCGATACTGGATGCCGAAATCTGGCCAGCGGCTTTTACGGATCATATGGCGTACGTCTGTACGATTTCACTAACGCGTCAGAAGATATGGCGGAGTAAGGGTCACTGGAAAATGAATTGTGCACTTTTACGTGACACTGAATGTCGCCGGTCGATAGAGGTGGCCTGTGAGACCTGCGTTCGCCACCAATGAGCATACACCTCGGTTCTCCAGTGGTCGATCAAATGCGCAAAACCAACGTTACGGAGAACGTTGATACGATACGGGCAGGACAAATCGCAGTGGAACCGCACGACGGCTGATTTTTTTTTTTTTTTGCAGCCCTGATGGAGCTGATGACCCAACAACCATCGCCGGAAAGGCACGCGGCCATGCGCAGGATAAAAGCCAAGTTATTACAGCTGACGACACTAAGAATGGAAGGTATAATGGTCCGGGCGAGATTGGCGGAGACAGTTGCTGCCGAAACCCCCTCCATGCACCACGTAGTACGTGAACGCCAACGACGACGCAGGACATTGATCAGGGAACTAATCTCTGAAACTGGTCAGCAAGTTGTGAACCAGCGTGATATTGCGCGTGTGTTTACTATTTCCGCCATTTATATGGACCTGTACAAGTGAACCACGAGACACTACATGATGTCATCTCGGAAATGCCAGATAGAGGACCACCACTGGATGCAGAGACTTTCATCACAGCGATAACAGAAGACGAGCTGACAGATGAAATTGCCAATGGGGCTCCGAACAAGTCCCCAGGACAGGACGGCTTCCCAATTGAATTTTACCGCGCCTTTGTATACCTCATGGGCTGATCTGGAGTCAGATGTACAACGAACTCCTGTTACCGCAGACTGAGATACCTGCCGAATTCACGGAGGGTATCATCATCCCAATACCCAAACAACGCGGCGGCAGAAGCCAGAAGATTATAAACCACTCACTCTCTTGAACTGCGACTATAAGATTTTCGCACGCATCCTTAGGGCTCGCCTGCGGTCTTCAATTTCTGATAGACTCCTCGTAGATCACACTTGCCTCGGCGGTAAGAGTAACGTACATACGGCGCTCGGTGACTACCGAGATATCATCGCATTAGCAGCGGCATGCCGAGTGCGTGGGGCACTCGTCGCTATTGACTTCGATCATGCATTCGACAGGGTGGATCATACCTTTTTGCATGCGGTGATGGGCAGATTGGGAATCCCACAGGCCTTCATTCTAGTGATCATGCAACTGTTACATGGCGTGCGATCAAAGGTGTCGGTGAATGGACAGGGCACTACATTGTTATTTCAAGGTCAGTTCGTCAAGGTTGCCCCCTTTCGATATTTTTGTATGCAATGGCTTTGGGACCCTGTCTATATGGTCTCCGAAGACGGTTGGAGGGAGGGCCGTTGCCACAACTGACCTTTCATTGCCGCGCTTATGCTGACGATGGGATGCTGGTGGCACGGACAGGCGAAGAAGTACGTACGGCGTTGGCATGGATACAGCAATACGGGATGGCGGCAGGAAGCGTGCTTAATCTACAGAAATCACGCTGCATGAATGTCGGTCGAGGGTTACAACCGGGGGAGGAAGGCCCGCTCATGTTAGTTAAGACCATAAAATGTCTAGGTATTACGTTCCGCACGGATGTGCAGCGGACAGCAGCGGATAACTACCGACGCATATTGAAGCTGATGCGGACAATGGTGCTGTTACAGAAATTAAGATCGTTGGATATGATTCAGAGGGTGACCTATGTTAACGTATACCTAGCACCGAGACTCACTCACGTAGCGCATGTCCTGCCTTTAACACGCACAATGGCATCACCGATACAAGCAACTTTCGGAACCTACGTGAGTGTGGGACACCTGTTTAAGATCCAATACACAACGCTTACGCAACCACCTGGAGAGGGTGGACTTGGACTAGTGAGCGTATATGAAAAGGCACGGGCGTTATTCGTCAGTACGATTTTCCGACAGTGGCGCGGTCAATTTCGCAATATCTCGGGTGCGTTGGCCGATGTACTAGCGCCCACTTCAATGCTGCCCCCAGTCAATGTGGGCCATATTTCACCGAAGCTGTCACATTTCAAGTCTTTTTTTTTTTTTTTTTTTTTTTTTTTTTTTTTTTTTTTTTTTTTTTTTGGAGCTTAGCTATGTCAGAGATTCGTTCCCACCAACACGACTACCGACGACGCGAGATGTATACCAACTCTTACAGCGCCGGTGCCCCAGGAATACCCTGGGAAAGAAGTACCCAGACAAGAACTGGCGACAGATATGGCGCGTTATACGGAACGTTTACCTCCCAACGTCGGTACGCTCAACATGGTATGTGGTGGTAAATAGGAAGTTCGCAACGAATCAACGGCGGCACGCGATTCATTTGGCAGACACTCCACTATGTTTAGGCTGCGCAACAGTGGACACTGATGAACATCGTTTAGCATGTGGTGGGACGGCTCCAGTGTGGCACTTGACACAACAGATATTGGCGGTCCTGTTACGCTCCGCCCCTCACACAATTTCGTCAGACACACGTTTTTTCCCCCAAGAATCTTATTTTCCGGTCCTAAAAACCAATGCAGTGACAGGGTTACGGGGAATGGTGGTGGGCTACGTGTATAACGAATCGCAAAGGAGAAAATTGATTTTTGGCATTTTCTCCTGGATGGACACACGAAGCTGCAACAGCATAAGAAATATGGGCAAGACTTCGCTAATTAATTGCGACTTACATGTACCGACCCGCCGGCCAGATGGGGTGCGACGGGTGAGAGATGAGATAGACGAAGAAGCCGAGATAGACATCGATCACACTTACGGACCCTTAGTTAATTTCGAGAAGACGACCCAGTCTTACACCAACGTCTGGAGAACGAGTCGATAGATGGCTCTCTTGCTCTATCGAACGTCGGGTCGTGAGCAGGTGTCGAACCAGACACGAATTTCATTTCATTGCTACAGGAGCATGTTTCTTTTGTATTTGTACTATCCGCAATGTCTTCATGCCTTTCTTTTGGGCATTTTTAGTTTTATTCATTTCCTTAATAAATTAATTTTCTAATTAGCCACTATTTGTCAACATATGAGCATTGCAGACACTATTTATGCGGTAGTACAACAATATGTATGTCAGCAAAGGTGGTAAACCTGACATTGAAAAAAAAAAAAACTACTAAGCTCTCGGACCCTTACGCCAGAGGTCTCGGGTTCGATTCCTCATCCCGCACTTTTTTTCCTTAAAAAAAAAAAAAAGAAAAAGTGGTCTGCGTGACCGATTGTGAATCCTAAGGGCCTGGGTTCGATGCTCGGCTGGGTCGGAGATTTTTCTCCGCTCAGGGACTTGGTGTTGTGATGTCCTAATCATCATCATTTCATCCCCATCGACGAGCAAGTCGCCGAAGTGGCGTCAAATCGAAAGACTTGCACCTAGCGAACGGTCTACCCGACGGGAGGCCCCAGTCACACGACGTTAATTTTAACTTTGGCGTAAAAGTACTGGTGTGTCTCAAAGGGAAATTTAGGTCAGTACAGCCACACAATGCCAGTACGTGCAAATGGTAGAACGTCAAGAGAGTCGCTGTGTGACCAGCTAGGATCACCAACGCGCAGTAATTTTCCTTGTACGCCAGACGACTTGGGTTCCAGCCCACAAAGTAAGGGAGGAATGTGACATCATGCAGCAATGGATGTCCACCGCCAATCGCGGAAGCTAACTCATCTGTCAACAGTGGTGTCAACCATACGTGTCAGTCGTGACAGACCCAGGTGCCAATAGTAATATCTATCCTTCTTCTGTTTATCCAAGGAGGTAATTGTACTGAAGCTGCTACGAAGTCAGGATACGGACCATGTAAGTTAATATTGCTCAATCCTTGTGCGGTATACGGTACTGACTGATGCTGACAATTTTACTGCCACGTCTCTCTCTCTGTGTGTGTGTGTGTGTGTGTGTGTGTGTGTGTGTGTGTGTGTGTGTGTGTGTGTGTCTGTGTGTGTGTGTGTGAGCGAAATCAGTAGGGCAAACAGATGAATATATATTTAAGCAAATCCCCCTCTGCAACAATTTCCTGTCAAAAAGTTCTATATTTTTCTTGTGACAGGAAATTGGTTCAGAGAAATAATTACCTGAAACAGACCCATCTCTTTGAAATACTGAAATTGAATTGACTATCATGTTCTAAAGAATTCAATATTTGCGAGAATTTTGCATATTTTTATCAGTGAAATACAGTGACATAGCTGCTTGTAAATCTGATTGGAATATAATGAGTAGAAATGGTTCGAAATTGCTACGGTTGGCACCATCTGAATAATAATGCAGTTACGCTACCAATGTTAATTTAGTGAAGAGTATATTATTAATGTGTATAAGATTTTATCAGATAAATAAGAAATTCATAGATGAAGGGGATTTCCTTTATGAATTTCCCATTAATCTGATAAAGTATAGCAGAATTAACAAATATGCTTCTATTTTTTTAGACAACATAGTTGTGTGGAAATAACAGCGATTGATTTATTTATAATCAATTATTCAAAATGACAGTCACAATTGCATTATTTATTTTGCCGCCAACCGGTTGGTACCTAACCGTGCACAGGCAGGGTGACGACTCCAGCGAGCGACCAGATGGTGTAAATTGGCCTGAAGATGACCCCATCTCGGGTTGAAACAGGTTGGCGGCTAAATAAATAATGGGATTGTGACTGTCATTTTGAATAATTGATTATAAATATGCTTTTCACTACAATAATTTATATATTTATTCAAATGTCTGCATGAGCAGCACAATAATTACCATTTTCAAAGTATTTGTACACAAGTAGACTGCGTATCACCAAAACTGTAATGAGCAGTCGTAGAGGAATCTTGAGATTCTCAAACCGGAGTAGACGGAATATGTGTTAACGGTACCTTTTAATGAACAATATCTTCTGAACCGCTTTCGTTTTGTTGATGTTACTGTGCCGTATTACTATAGCCAAGTAAGTTTAAATAACAAAGAGAAAAACATAATACTTGAAATTCAAAAGTCTGCTTGAAAATCAATAATAATATAACTGAAATAAGGTAGAATGAGCAGACGAAAGGCAACAGTGAACATTCAACGCACGGAATCAGTTGAAGTTTGCGTATAAAGTAACAGAATATAACGATCGGATTGGTGTGACAAAATAATTGCCTTACGTGCTTTTAATGATTGCGTCTTGATTACGTTGCTTCCAAAACATCAGGAAGCCAACGTTTACAAGCAGAATATACCCCAAGTTTCGACTTAATCCGAATAGGAATTAGCATGGCGGCATAAGTTGCCAGCGCTGTCCTAACGCAAAGTCTACAAGAAGCGAAGTACCAGACAGTTACTACGACCTTGTGTGATTCATTTAAACTTCCTACTAATATTTCCCGCGAACCGAACAACAGAATGCTTTGCTCCGATTCTGGTTTAAACAGATTTAAAACTCTTACTTTAATGAGAACCTATGGCTTTGTTAGCAGTGCTCTGTGGCAATCGATTTTTCATCAATACCTAAACTACTCGGTCGTATCTCCGAGCTTTTGCAACGTGTAACTGTCTGACATCTTATTTCAACCCACTTTAAGAGTTATCAAAATAAATACGAATTTCTGAGACACAGTAAGAGGACAAAACTATGCAAACGTCACCAGACAAGTATTTAAGAAGAAATTAAAAGAATTTCTGAATGACAACTCCTTCTACTCCATAGAGGAATTTTTAGATATAAATTAAGAAAAAAAAGGATAATAGAACCAAAAATATTTAAAAAAATAAAAAATAAATAAAAATAAAAAATAAAGAAAAACAAAAAAACAAAAAAATAAAAAGTTGTTATATTAACGTAAGTATGTTGTTAAATTAACCTAATTATGTCATGTATTGGAGAATTCGACTCGTTCCACATCATTACGAAATATCGTATTCATGATCCATGGAACTAGTATTAATCTAATCTAATCTAATCTAATGTTTGAACATAAATGCAGATGCTAGCCCAGCCAGCATTTGCGCTGTTGTATTTAACCCTAAACAGCATTGGGTAATAAGTTCCACGTTTCAGTCGTGTTCAGAACAGGGTTCTGTTTGGATGAGTGGATTATGTCGGAGCTCAGTGCCTTCGAATGGGGGCCAGCTGTTGCGGTTCGTGTGGTGGGTGCTTCCGTAACCAAGGTAGGCCACTTATTTGGTATTTTAATAGGCACTATAAGGACCATTTATACCGCATGAAGGAGAGACACAAGAAGGACTAGAGTGTGAATTATGTGATCGTGACAGACACTCACTGAGATGGACTGTAATGAAGGATAAGAGGACGACATATGCAAAAGTTACTGCAAAACTGAATGTGGTACTCTCGATCGCTATCAGCACCAAAACAAAGCGAAGGGAGATTCATAAGCAGAGAACTACTGAGCCAGCTGGAATTCCAAAACCAATCATCAGCGATTCAAATGTCAGTAACAGGAAGCCATAAAACCTGAAATGTTGACCAATAGAAGAATGTCATTCGATCGAATGAGTCTTGTTTCTTAGTGATGCCACCTTCTCGCCGAGTTTACATCCCAAGAGTGGAACATGCTGGGGATTCGGATTCGGTGATGATTTGGACAGCCACTTGTGGTATTCCATGAGTCCCATAGTTCCTCTGCAAGGTTTCATTATTGCCAAATGTTATGTGACCATTTTAACTGATCAAGGGCATGTCATGATGCAATTTTTGTTCCTCAGTGTTGAAGCTGCCTACCAAGATTACAGGTCCCCTGTTCACACAGCTCGCGTCGTTCAGAAAAGGTTTCTTGAGCGTGGAGGTGAGTTGTCGCATCTCCCCTAACAACCCAGTCACCAGATCACAATATTTTTGAAAGTCTGTTGTCTACTTTGGAGAGAAGAGGTGATCATCTATTCCTCTCCTTGTTATCTGAACTTACCACTGTTTTGCAGGAAGAAGGGTATCAGATTCACTTGAAAACCATACAGGACCTGTATTTATCCTACCCAAGACCGCTGGAAACTATTGGGAACGCCAACAGTTTTCCTACATCATATTAGACACGGTAATGTATTGTGTTTTGGTGTTTCCATATTTTTCCCCACCTCCTTTATACAGCCTTGCGTGACGACGAAGTTCCACATGCATGTTTGGTTCAGAATTATTATTCAGGACAGTTCACGATTTTCCAAAGTGTCACGCAATTGTGTGTACACTGTGTCTACATATTGAAAAGAAAACAGTATAGCTGTAAATAATGACTGATAAAGGAAACGTACTCTCGCGATACAACCTGCTTTTTCAATTCTCCCATTTTTAGTGCATTTTATGCTAGACACACAAGGACAAATAAATTCTTACGTAGTCTATTGCGACTGAATTAGCAAAGAGCTCAGCAAGTGATCGTAATTTATCTTCCATACGCAGAAGAACGATGTGCAATGAAATGTGAATCACTCAGCAGATAGTATGGTGCACAAAACAAGATCCTGTACTACAGAAAACAAATTTATTTTTAACTTATGTAAACAGAGTACGCATTTTCCGAAACGAAAGTCGTGTGGAAGCGACGTGTTGTACTCACAACGTGACCGTTTAATCAGTGAAGAATATTCTAAAGTCTTAGTACTGAAGACACGTGGAAGGTCTCCTGGGAGTACTATAGTCAAGATTTTGTGAAGAAACAAATTGTTGCTAATTCTAATATAGATATTAACTCCTATACCTGGGTCAGTGAAACTCGAAAGCTTCTTTATTTTGTATGCTCTCACTCTATTACACCAAATATCATCAACTCTATTCAATGACATTAATATGAAGAGTAGGCAGTACTATCTCCGGTGCCATTTTGCGGACATCACGCAGGGTGTTGTTCAAACTTCCGTAAGTTATAACTTTGCCATTTCCGTGATTAATAATGTGGAGTAACTTTTAAAGATCTCTCACAGTCATCTAGTGAACGCCACATTGAGCAGCAATTTTGCCTGAACTAACGCTTCTTTAAATGTGGTACAGAAAGCTTTGCACTAACTTCGAATTTTAGATTTCAATAAAATTACAGAAGAATAGAAAATTCGAATACTGAAACAGAGATTTTCAAATCAGAATTGAAACGTTTCCTCGTGGCCACATTTTATTCGTGTAAAGTAGATCCCTGCAGCCATTTAAAACATTGTACTGTAACACATTATGTGTTTTATGTATTGTTGTAAATCGTGTTTTGTTTTCCGCTTAACATCTTTTTTGGTTTTAAACTTTTCCAGTAAACTGTATGTGAGTTATGTAGTGGCTTTGTCGACAGCCCCATGCAACTAGTCGGAAAAACAAAAAACACGTGCATATATTGCGTCAGAGCAGGGCTGACTACTTCTAAAATACACTCTGAAAAGTTTTGCATAGCAACATCTGATAGTAACACACAGTTCGGCAATGAAACACGATGTACTCTTGGTTTACGATTACACGGCAAACCTGTAGGAATATCATGAATCATAAATGTTAGGAAAGCCTACGTAGTTGCCGATCATTTAGATCTCATCAAAATCTGCTCCCACTCCGTTTAGCCTATACATCTCTCAAACGTTAACAAGACAGCCTGCCTTGCTTGCAAACCAACACTAGCACATCCCTATCCGACACGTACACATGTTCCATCTTCTCTCCCAACGCTAATTCTACTTTCCCAACGCAACTGCAACAGCGTCTCCCTCACAACATACAAATTCTGACATTTTCTCAGGGGGATACCTTCTCCATAAGGCAGAGGAAAGAGACAGTCAAAGTAGTAGACCACTTCTGTTATTTGTGCAGCTTAATAGCGAACGGTGACCGAAGGACGTATAAGAATCAGATAATAATAGCAATCAGAGTTTATCTCAAATAGATAAAGGTACCGGCGTGCAATAATTAAACAGGAAATTAAATTTTGTATAGTACAGTAGGTAACAGACTGAAATATGCTATGAGGAGACAGAAAATAGGACTTCATTCAAAGAAAATATCAGCAGCAAAATACATATAAGCTTTATTAGATATTGCAGCCATTTCGAAGTGCAATCAAAAACTGGCATTTGTCTTGAACCACTGTATCTAGCCTGCCGGAGTAGCCGAGCGGTTCTAGGCGCTACAATCTGGAACCGGGTGACCGCTACGGTCGCAGGTTCGAATCCTGCCTCGGATATGGATGTGTGTGATGTCCTTAGGTTAGTTAGGTTTAAGTAGTTCTACGTTCTAGGGGACTGATGACCTCAGAAGCTAAGTCCCATAGTGCTCAGAGCCATTTGAACCACTGTATGTATTACTTTTATACTACCTTAAGTATTTCGGCTTCACGCCATTCTCAAAAGCTCTACAAGAGAAATACAGTATAACAGTACAAATACATTCGTACAATTACGTAAAACGTACTTCGCACGAACAAAACAAAAAAGCACTCAGTGAAAAGCATTGCTAAAATACATGGAGTGCACATTGTATAAAAGAAATATAGAACTCACCAAAATATCTATAACACATTCTTAGGTATAACGAAAATGAAGTCCGCAGCTCGTGGTCATGCAGTAGCGTTCTCGCTTCCCACGCCCGGGTTCCCGGGTTCGATTCCCGGCGTGGTCAGGGATTTTCTCTGCCTCGTGATGACTGGGTGTTGTGTGATGTCCTTAGGTTAGTTAGGTTTAAGTAGTTCTAAGTTCTAGGGAACTGATGACCATAGATGTTAAGTCTCATAGTGCTCAGAGCCATTTGAACCATTTTTGAACGAAAATGAATCTACCACATATGGCTACAAAGTATTGGTCTACATTGTTTGATGACATCTGAATGCATACTGAATCACTGTACCCATTGAAGCATAGAAGATAACTGCTGCTGTGTACTTTGTCTGTCAGATGACAGCGAGCAACTTACACGTCAATGATTCGTCATAATGATGCAATATTGCTGACAGAACCGATGGGTCATTACGGTGGTTTGACTACCATATTCAGTTATTGTACCTGACAGTTATTATCATGTACTAAATCAATATATATTTTTAGGGTTAGTTTGGCGTAAGCCAACGGCTAGATTATTCATTACGTGATATTGCCGACGCATGATATATGCATTTTGCCACTGTGCAGTCCTGTATGTCACATTGTCCCTATATTGTATCCTGCTTTTAAATACTGTTACCTCAGTTTCTTTGTATTGCTGGTTCTATCAGAAGTGGAATATTGTTGCACAATACTGCTAGATTTTAATGGTACGCAGACATGTACTATACCTTACTACCTTTCTAGATTGCATATTGTGCATGATCACAGGATTTGAAAGGTACTGATTTTACTATTTATCTTAAGCTGTATATTAAATACTCATTCATGTGCTGCATTGCTATCGTTAGATATATTACATTTTTTACTTTGTTGATCACACTTGTGCTTATCTCCACAAAACTGATACATGCCATTATGCGCATAATTTTGTGGTTACCTTACGGTTGGATGGGTGATCATCCAGCCGCCATGCGCTGTTGCCATTTTTTCGAGGTGCACTCAGCCTCGTGATGCCAATTAAGGAGATACTCGAGCGAATAGTAGCGGTTCCGGTCAAAGAAAACCATCATAACGACCGGTAGAGCGGTGTGCTGAACACACGCCCCTCCTATTCGCACTCTCAACTGAGGATGACACGGCGGTCGGATGGTCTCGTTGGGCCACTTGTGGCCTGAAGACGGAGTGCTTTTTTTTTGGTGAAGTAGTATCCCGATTTTAACGTTTTTATGTTTGCTTTAATGGATATTAAATCATGCATTTATTGCCGTTTATTATTTTACTGAAAGTTTGATATTTATTAATTTTGATTACATTTTTATGCATTGAAGCAATCATGCGGTGATAATTCTCCTTATCCAAGATGGGTATTTGTTGTATAATAAAATGGATGATGTAATACAATGGGATGTTATTTGGCATTTAAAACTACATTGTATCAATCATCTGTACCAATACTTCTCTATTTCAAAACATAAAATTTTCATTGACGCCATATAGTACAGTCACCTGTTGGGCTCTTCATATAGTACTTCCAAATGTACAGTGAGTCAGTTTGCACTCAGATATCATCAAATAATGCAGACCAAATACTTTGCATCAATATGTGGAATATTCAGTTTAGTTTTACCTAATAATGTTTTGTAGATATTTTGGTGCGTTCTATAATTCCTTTTTTACGATGTGTGTTCCATGTGTTTTATCAACGTTTTTCACTGATTGTTTGCTTCATCCGTTTGTGCCAAGTACGATTTATATAAAAATAATGATGTATTTTTACTGACAGCCTTTCACGTATTTCTCTCGCAGAGCCGATGAGAACTGCATGAAGCCGAAACGTGTAAGGCAGTATAAGACAAATAAATGCAGTGGTTCAGAGTAAAATCAGCTTTTAATAAATCAGAGACAATAATGAAACTAAAGTCACAGCGGTTAATGAAGATCCCGTGGACATTACGAAAGTCAAGATCTGGTTTTTAATAGGATATGCCATCAGCATGGACGGCAGTGGTCTTATGCAAAGTGGTTACGTGCTGGCCACAAGTATGTAAGGATATACTGTGGTAAGGCGTTCCATTCCCACAGCAGTACGGTCAACATCTGCAGGATGTTCGTTGGCGCGTGAAAAGGTGCTGAAATACGTCTCCGAACGCATCCGACATGAAATGGTAGTCGGATAAATGAGCGGACCAGACCATTCGCTGAATATCCTCTAGTTGCAAGAATTCGTCGACCTGCTCGATATGGTCGCACAGTGTCAACCATAAAAATGAAATCAGGTGCGAATGTACCCTGAGAAGAAGAATACGGGGAGGGAGTACGGTGTTACAATAACATTGACCGGCGTGTTTACCGTATTAGAAGGTTTGGAGGCTAGTACACCTGTATAACATTATGCCTTCCCTCACCATAACACGTGGAGCTCCAAAACGGCCATACTCGACAGTGTTTCTGTGTGCATTATCTACTATCCTATGGTGAATACTGCGTGGGAAAACCAATGTCTATTAACTTCTACATCAGCTCTAATTTCTCTGATTTTCTAATCGTGGTCATTTTGGGAGACGTATACGGATGAAAGTAATATGTTTCCAGACTTTTTAATTTCAACGTACGCTCTCGGAATTACAACAGTAACCCCCTCCGTCTATTGACTGCCGTTGGAGTTTGCTGGGAACTTCCGTAACATTCTAAGGGCGACTAAGCGATGCTGTGACGGACTGTGTAGTCCTTCTTTGAATTTTCTGTATCTCTACTGCTATCTTCGTGGTTTGAGTCTCTGACTGATGAACTATTCTCAAGAATCTGTCGAAAAAGTTTTTTGTAGTCGACTTCTTTCGTGGCTCATTACATTCCCATAAAGAACCTTTCAATGAATTGCAACCTTGCATGGGCTTTGCATACTTCTTTGTGGTCATTCCACTTTAAGTCACTCCTCGGTGTTCTGCGGTTTTTATTGCCTCCAGTAACAATAATGAATCTCTTTGTCTGTTTACGCGCAGTATGTTTCATTTTTTGACAGTGAGGGTCAAATGTCAGTTCTAGCACCAGTCACCGATTTCCCGCATGTCTCCTTGCGTTCGCCAGTTTTTTGGCGTCATCACCTTCCTGTAAACAACACCATCGTCCGCAAACACCCCGCGGAGCTTCCTGTGTTATCCATTACTTCATGTTTGTGCAGCCGGCTGCGAGGTCTCGCGTATTCAGTGTTACATTTCTTCCACTGAACGTAACGTTCCATGCTCTGAGCGACGGAACGCGGTTGGCTGCGTTTTATGCCCATTAAGCTCTTATTTGCCTCATAACGTTAGGACGACGTTTCCTTATAATTTTTCTCTCTTGCCACATTCTAGTACTAAAGGACGGATGTCGGTTCACCACGTAACTTCTTAAGTTTACCTGAAGATGACCCACAAGGGCGAAACGCGTTATTGCCAGTAAACAGATAAAAGCAATTTGCAGCCAAGACTGTCTTATCGCAAGAAATTCATCATTATGGTCTCTGACGATCGTTTCACTTATGTTTGTGAGAGACTGCTTACACTCAGTGTAGCATAGTTTAAACCTGTGATTTAGTCATCTATTTGATTCCACAACCATATCACGTGAATAAGCCATGCCAATTGACAGTAAGTTAGCCTATTACACAAATTTTCTCGCATTAGCTTCTGACAAAATTGGTTAATGTAACCGAAGCTACTTAATTTCCCCGATGACTTGTGTTCTACTCTAGTCCAATGATTCTTGATTTTTATAAAACTTGAAAATGGATTAGGCCGAATTCTAGATTGTGGATTAAAACCTGTTCCACAGTCAAATGGCGGTTATATCTTAGAAAAAATTCATAACCCCTTAATGTAACAGGAACCCTGAGTGGAATGGAACCAATTTTTCATTTGTATACACATTGTAAATGGGTATGGCCCTATAACACTCCCTTCGCCTACTCCAGAAATCAGCTTTACCTCTCTCGGTTTCGTCCCTTTAAGAGTAACGTACACAGTTCCATCTCTTAGAAAGTCCTGAGTCCAGTCACATGGGATCCGGTACTCGGTAAGTTCGTACTTTGCTCACTACAGGACAGTATGGAACTGCACCGAATGCATTCCGGAGAAGAAGGAATACGGCGTCAAGCTGAACGCCTCGCCCTACGGCGCTCTCTGTATCATGGAAGAACAGAGCGAACTGTGTTGCACCAGATCTCTACGCAATTTACGTTGATTTTTATATGGCAGGTTTTCATTCTTCAGAAAAGTTACAATGCGTTCGTGCAGAACATGTTCCATAGCTCTACAACTGACTGACATCAGCCTATAATTATGTGCACTATCAGTACGACCCTTGTTCCAGTTTCGAATGACCTGCGCTTCTTTTCCCTGTCGGTTGGTAGTCTCCGTTCAGCTTGTGTTTGTCAGTCAAAGGTTGCTCTCGCTGTAAAGTACACGGCAGTTGTAACACGGTGGGGCTTTACAGTGCTTCACAGCCTTCAGCTTGTCAAAGGCAAATTGTACAGCCCTTATGAATTTCGTCTGTATTAGTACCACATCTTCGTATTCAGTGCTTGCAACACTGTGAGAAATGACGACGGAAATGGGGGACATACGACGAACTTATCCGTTAGAGGACATTGCTGCGACATTTGATGTTAATGGGTTATGGCAGCACACGACTGCCGGTAATGCCTTTGTTAACCACACGTTGTCACCAGCAGCTCTTCTGCAGGGCTCGTGACCAAATCGTTTGGATCTTAGACGACTGGAAAACCGTGGTTCTGTGAGATGAGTCGCGATTTCAGTTGGTAAGAGCTGATAGTAGGGTTCGAGCGTGTCGCAGTACTTAACAACCCATGGACTTAAGTTGTCAGCAAGCAAGCCAGTGGTGGCTCCATAATGGTGTGGTGTGTATTTACAAGGAAAAGACTGGATCCTATGGATGTTCGGCTACTTGGAGACCATTTTCTGCCGTATACAGACGTCACATACGCAAAGAGCAACGGATTTTTTTTATAGATGATAATGCGTCCTGTCATGGAACCAGAATTGTTTGCAATTGGTTGGAACAACATTGTGGACAGTTTGAGAGAATGATTTGGTCACCCACTGCCAGGAATGAGCCCCATGGAATATTTATGAGATACAGTTGAGAGGTCAGTTTGTGCACTAAAACCTGGCTTCACTTTAGCAATTAAGCCTGCACAAGTAGCATAGCCCAACATATCTGCAGAGGTCTTCTTCCAACGACTTGTTGAATTCTTGCCACACCGAGTTCCTGCGCTATATTAGGAAGTACCACGTGACTTTTGTCCCCTCACTGTACAGCACCGCCACCTATAGTACTATAGAAGTTGAAGCGGGAACATTAAACAATGTGCCGCAACAAATTCTATGTTTTTTAACCGAAAATAGCCGAGAAAAATAATTGTTGCATTAATTGCTGAACGTCCCTCGTATAGTGTTTGGAAGGTGACACTTGCGGTATTCTGTTAAGTGTTCTCTCAACCGCTCTGCCGCTACGGCCCCTAAGGTAGGTGGTCTGCAGAAATATCCGAGTGCCATGTTTCACCCACATTTGATGCCTAACATTACAAGAGTATTTTGGAGTCACTTACAAATTCACTGGATATTACTGAGCGCTTTACGCCAATACGGATGCCGCCACCATCGCGACTTACTTCAGTCTGAATCAAGAATTTTCTTCTTATTCGGTTCTGCTTTCAGCCACCTCTTGCGGCGGCGCGGTTCTTTCCGTCCCTTTACGACGGACCTGCACCTACCTGTGAACATTGTCTTAGCGTTTCATCAGTAGGGAAGCCGAGTCAAACCTACTGTACTTCGACGTGAATCAGGCTGCAATTTAAGTCACTAATCTACGTTTCGGGAGAAAGTTTTCACACAAATGAAAGGTTGGAAACTTTGTCCTCAATTAACATATTCTGAAACTTAGGTGAACACGTCACTCACAACCCCTTTCCCTCACGTTAGCAAGCTTATGGTGTTGCATTTCCCGAAAACGTAATAGCTAAAAAAATACTGATTGTTTTTCATTGAGAATGATCGCCAAATATTAAGTCTGTCGGTACCAAATGCAGTCACAGTTTTAGCCACCGACATGCTCAATACTCCACGCGGAATTTATGTCTTTTTTAGTCACAAAATTCATTTAAATTTCTGAAATTTTTACACGCCCATCGGAATAATTATGCCGTCACTTTACCACACTTCTGATGTATGAAACACTGCTAGATCCGGCAACTTATCATTTCCATCGGAACTACTACTACATACGTCCGATCTGTTTCATGGCTAGGCTTCCACTCTTCCCTATAATACTCTAAGTCTTCTCTACCAGCAGAGAAAGGCGTGCGAATAATATTGCTTTACCATTGGTCAGTTTACTCAACAGCCAATAGCAAAACAACATTCTCCCGCGTCAGTCCGCGCTTTTCATCAATAACCACTGACAAAATAGTAAACCTAACGACTACACTTTTTACCCACGTTATTATCTAATATGCTGATGTTTTGGTTATTCATAGAGTTATTTACTATTGTTATTTATATCTGAATTAACTTTTCCTTGTACCATAAACCTATTTTACAAATCTGTTCTACAAAAATCCCCTTTGTCCATATCCATTCTTCTTCGAAATGTTCCCACACTAAATCCCATTACATAACTTGTTAAACAATTATCTTCATATTAACCTTAAACCACACTCACGCGTCATTCATATTGCTAAAACACATTTATAACATTTAAATGCACAAAAAGACATAATAACACTTTATGAAAATACTAGAACAGTTTATGAAAAACATTCTATCACTTTAGTGCCTCTAGTGGGCACAATCGAAACTAAAATCACAGTCCCCCTATCCAATACTGTCCTCTATCGGCTGATACATGAACTACGTGTGGGTCCAGTCTCGCGTCACCATCTGTCACTATCCAGTTCTGAGTCACATCTCCCTCTTAACCGCCTCCAAGGCAGGATCGTTATACGGCACTACACCTCACACTCCGTTCGTAATGTGGTGTGGGTATAATTACTTTTAATAATCGATTCAATGTTTGGGATCTTACCGTGGGTATTCTTACATTTCTCTGGAGTAATATTAACGTTTTCTCATTGGATCTGCGAGATTTGTAACCAGTGCTGTAATGGGTAGATGTTGTGTTTTATTTTCCTTATTCCAAAGAGTGACACTGTTATAACAAGGCGTGCTACCTATCCACCAGATTTCCTCGTCACATCCTTCTGCCAACTATGTTTTTGGTGTACTTTGAGCCAAAAGCTTTCTCCCCTGATGGGAACGGCTGGAGAAGGGAGTAGAAACAAGAAGGGGCGACGTCGTAGAACATCGCACGCGAGACGTGTTACCCCACCTCCACAGGAGGGACCGGTTCAGGGGAGCCTATCGCTATCGCCCACCAGATCCGCGATACACGATCTCTTGTAGCACCGCTGCGGGCCTCGCTCATGCATAGCAATGTGCTGCGGCTGCCTCGTTGCCTCTTCGCTACAAATTCAATTGCGTAGGGTATTTTACGAGAAGCTGGACCACCGGCCGAGCGATGGGCCCACGAAGCACCTCCGAGGTGTTGTACATTTTATTCACCAAACACTACCCAACAAAATTTGGTTCTTGGATATTCGTATTAAGGGTACGTGAACAGTTTCTCGATGGCATCTAGAACAACTACTTCTCATCTCAACCTCTTTTATTGGCAGGGGGACACACTCTTCTCTCTTGGTTTTCTAGAGGATTATGGAAAATACCTTTCAGCTTTCTAGAATCTTTTGGTGTTTGGATAAAAAGTCGATTCCCTGACATGCTTATCAATTTTTGAAGATATTATCTGGCGCGGACGATAGGGAATCAGCTCCAGCTTATACCGTGAGTCTCACCTGCTGTCTGTGGCACAAGAGGTGTGCTATGTTTCAAAAGCAGAGCGCCACTCGTAACACATCGCTACACTGAGCCGAGCTGTAATGGAGAATAGCAAACGTTTCAGTATGACAGCACCTAGCACATTTTGCAAACCTTGAGCTACGGGGCCACAACTGGTAACCTTCCTGCCCAGCCGCTTCCCGGCGTTCTGGTACGGAAAGGAAATATGAAGGCAAGGGGAACGGGCGTTATTTGAGACACCGTGATGGAGACAAGTCCACTCTGACCTCTGGAAAATGAGGACAGAAGACCGTATCGCCAGACACGGGGACGTTATGTCTCGACCGCTTCTGTAGCCTCATTGTCAGTGTCTGGTAATCCCAGTCGTATTACTAATTGTGGTAATATGGAAATGTCGCTAGTTACAGAATAACCTGACTGGCAAATCGTGATTTGCTGCTTGCAGCTGAAAGAAAACTCCGCCTCAATTTGGATGTCCCTAGACATACCATCCAAAGACAGAATAATAAGATTTCCGAAAATAATATAGTTAGTCATTCAATGTACCTTAAGGAATTTTTCTCTTACTATCATGAATTACCAACTTATCAAGAACGTTTAGGAAAGTGCCTTTCGTTGCATTGTGTATAATTTTTAGATATTCATGAGCTACAGCTAAAGTGTGATTGTTGTGTACCCTTGCCACTGTCGTAAGTTCACGAGATCGTTTCATAAAAGATTTACCAGTCCGTCGGAAGTGAAAGCCGTCACTATTACTACACTCAGTTACATAATTGCCTGTGCATATATATTCGTCGCACGTGTTTATAACTGATCGCGACTACCTATTCCCAAATTTACCACAACACTCGGTTTTTCTTCAGTCAGTTCACTATTCCGTTGACAAAGGCACCATTATATTTCATGGTGACCACTACTTTCTGTTTATTTTTACTGTGATGAGTAACGTTAATATATAATCTACTGTAACAGAATCTTACCTAATTGCCCCCCGTACACGTTGGGTGTAGCGACAAGTGCGGTACTTGTCAGTATTTTATTTCATTTTGACCGCTACCGGTTTCGGCATTCCACTGTGCCATCTTCAAGCCACATCTCCATCTCTCCAAATAAACGATAACGTCATATGGTGCTATGTATCTCTAGCTCTCTTGAGATCAACCGTATCACTAGAGCTTCATTTGAAGACCTGTAAGCAGAGAGATACATCGTAGCATATAACATTATCATTCATTTGAAGAAATGCATATGGGGCCTGAAGATGGCATAGCGGAATGCCGAAACTGGTAGCCGTCAAAATAAAATAAAATAACACCTCAGTTACACGGCTGTTGGAGAATTTCATTGATATTGATGATTAAATAACGAACCGATGTCCACTGTATCAACAAAGCAGTTCGAGAATGTTCGATTAGATATCTAATTCTTTGGAATTTAAAGGCAATTGTATTAATCTCTGTAACATAGATCAAAAACAGGCAACTTCGTGAGTTCTAGGATGACATGAATGAGCCCCATTATCGTTTCAGTATATGTCACTTTTCTTACAATACCGTAATTTAGATCCCTGTCCCACTCTGAAAAGTTAGATACAAGAATTACAAAGAACGTTTCATCTCATGATCTAAAGTAAACTGAGTGTCTGTGTACATTACCTCAAGCTTTTCTGCCGTATCATTAACTAGATGAAATTACCCTTAAGTAACAAAAAGGTGTCATCGACATACCTGTAGTAGATGATCACCATGTTACATACTTCAGGATATATCCTCATTATATAGTTTTGAATCGTGAAAATTTCAGCCAGTGTGTCTGATATGCTACATCTACATCTACATCTACATCTACATTTATACTCCGCAAGCCACCCAACGGTGTGTGGCGGAGGGCACTTTACGTGCCAATGTCATTACCTCCCTTTTCTATTCCAGTCGCGTTTGGTTCGCCGGAAGAACGACTGTCTGAAAGCCTCCGTGCGCGCTCGAATCTCTCTAATTTTA
Organism: Schistocerca americana; assembly: GCF_021461395.2. NCBI lineage: Eukaryota > Metazoa > Arthropoda > Insecta > Orthoptera > Acrididae > Schistocerca > Schistocerca americana. The sequence goes on from NC_060123.1 coordinate 44,537,733, forward strand.
CATTCGTGATCTCCTCGGGAGGTATAAGTAGGGGGAAGCAATATATTCGATACCTCATCCAGAAACGCACCCTCTCGAAACCTGGCGAGCAAGCTACACCGCGATGCAGAGCGCCTCTCTTGCAGAGTCTGCCACTTGAGTTTGCTAAACATCTCCGTAACGCTATCACGGTTACCAAATAACCCTGTGACGAAACGCGCCGCTCTTCTTTGGATCATCTCTATCTCCTCCGTCAATCCGATCTGGTACGGATCCCACACTGTTGAGCAATACTCAAGTATAGGTCGAACGAGTGTTTTGTATGCCACCTCCTTTGTTGATGGACTACATTTTCTAAGGACTCTCCCAATGAATCTCAACCTGGTACCCGCCTTACCAACAATTAATTTTATATGATCATTCCACTTCAAATCGTTCCGCACGCATAGTCCCAGATATTTTACAGAAGTAACTGCTACCAGTGTTTGTTCCACTTTCATATAATCATACAATAAAGGATCCTTCTTTCTATGTATTCGCAATACATTACATTTGTCTATGTTAGGGATCAGTTGCCACTCCCTGCACCAATTGCCTATCTGCTGCAGATCTTCCTGCATTTCTCTAGAATTTTCTAATGCGGCAACTTCCGCGAAAAGCCGCATGGAACTTCCGACCCTATCTACTAGGTCATTTATATATACACTCCTGGAAATTGAAATAAGAACACCGTGAATTCATTGTCCCAGGAAGGGGAAACTTTATTGACACATTCCTGGGGTCAGATACATCACATGATCACACTCACAGAACCACAGGCACATAGACACAGGCAACAGAGCATGCACAATGTCGGCACTAGTACAGTGTATATCCATCTTTCGCAGCAATGCAGGCTGCTATTCTCCCATGGAGATGATCGTAGAGATGCTGGATGTAGTCCTGTGGAACGGCTTGCCATGCCATTTCCACCTGGCGCCTCAGTTGGACCAGCGTTCGTGCTGGACGTGCAGACCGCGTGAGACGACGCTTCATCCAGTCCCAAACATGCTCAATGGGCGACAGATCCGAAGATCTTGCTGGCTAGGGTAGTTGACTTACACCTTCTAGAGCACGTTGGGTGGCACGGGATACATGCGGACGTGCATTGTCCTGTTGGAACAGCAAGTTCCCTTGCCGGTCTAGGAATGGTAGAACGATGGGTTCGATGACGGTTTGGATGTACCGTGCACTATTCAGTGTCCCCTCGACGATCACCAGTGGTGTACGGCCAGTGTAGGAGATCGCTCCCCACACCATGATGCCGGGTGTTGGCCCTGTGTGCCTCGGTCGTATGCAGTCCTGATTGTGGCGCTCACCTGCACGGCGCCAAACACGCATACGACCATCATTGGCACCAAGGCAGAAGCGACTCTCATCGCTGAAGACGACACGTCTCCATTCGTCCCTCCATTCCCGCCTGTCGCGACACCACTGGAGGCGGGCTGCACGATGTTGGGGCGTGAGCGGAAGACGGCCTAATGGTGTGCGGGACCGTAGCCCAGATTCATGGAGACGGTTGCGAATGGTCCTCGCCGATACCCCAGGAGCAACAGTGTCCCTAATTTGCTGGGAAGTGGCGGTGCGGTCCCCTACGGCACTGCGTAGGATCCTACGGTCTTGGCGTGCATCTGTGCGTCGCTGCGGCCCGGTCCCAGGTCGACGGGCATGTGCACCTTCCGCCGACCACTGGCGACAACATCGATGTACTGTGGAGACCTCACGCCCGACGTGCTGAGCAATTCGGCGGTACGTCCACCCGGCCTCCCGCATGCCCACTATACAGCCCTCTCGTAGTGTCCGGAGAAAGTATGGTGGGTCTGACACACCGTTGTCAATGTGTTCTTTTTTCCATTTCCAGGAGTGTATATATATATATATATATATATTGTGAAAAGCAATGGTCCTATAACACTCCCCTGTGGCACGCCAGAGGTTACTTTAGACGTCTCTCCATTGATAACAACATGCTGTGTTCTGTCTGCTAAAAACTCTTCAATCCAGCCACACAGCTGGTCTGATTTTCCGTAGGCTCTCACTTTGTTTATCAGGCGACAGTGCGGAACTGTATCGAACGCCTTCCGGAAGTCAAGGAAAATAGCATCTAGCTGGGAGCCTGTATCTAATATTATCTGGGTCTCATGAACAAACAAAGCGAGTTGGGTCTCTCACGATCGCTGTTTCCGGAATCCATGTTGTTTCCTACAGAGTAGATTCTGGGTTTCCAAAAACGACATGATACTCGAGCAAAAAACATGTTCTAAAATTCTACAACAGATCGACGTCAGAGATATAGGTCTATAGTTTTGCGCATCTGCTGGACGACCCTTCTTGAAGACTAGGACTACCTGTGCTCTTTTTCAAACATTTGGAACCTTCCGTTCCTCTAGCGAGTTGCGGTACACGGCTATCAGAAGGGGGGCAAGTTCTTTCGCGTACTCTGTGTAGAATCGAATTGGTATCCCGTCAGGTCCAGTGGACTCTCCTCTGTTGAGTGATTCCAGTTGCTTTTCTATTCCTTGGACACTTATTTCGATGTCAACCATTTTTTTCGTTGGTGCGAGGGTTTAGTGAAAGAACTGCAGTGCGGTCTTCCTCTGTGAAACAGCTTTGGAAAAATGTGTTTAGTATTTCAGCTTTACGCGTGTCATCCTCTGATTCAATGCCATCATCATCCTGGAGTGTCTGGATATGCTGTTTCGAGACACTTACTGATTTAACGTAAGACCAGAACTTCCTAGGATTTTCTGTCAAGTCAAAGTCACCAGGCCATACGGTTGGTAAATATATTTACCACCGAATTTAAAATAATAAAATGATTAGGCAAATTCTAAAATTTCCGTTGGTTCAGTGATTTTACCTTGATTGATTATATTTCAACAAATCATGCTTAATGATTACAAAAATTCTTGAAAAGATATACTTGTATAAAAATGAACAACATCAAAGGAAGTAAGACATGGTTTCCTCAGTAATAATACATTCCTTGTCTCTTTTACAAAATGGTAGGAGTTTCTCACAAAAAATACATTTCATAGTAGCGGTAATTTTTCAGACTTTTTATCAGTTGTAATACTACTAATGCAGACATCATTATATATATATACCAGCATCATCTAGTTTGAAACAAGCGCACCTAACGTTTATAGCTTTAGGTTTAACCTATAATTTTTTTCTGATAAATATTTGAGACCTGAACATTGTTAGTAAATATAGTTTGATGATCAAAAAATTTAAATTTCTTCACAATGAAAGGATGTTATACAAAACTACCTTGCGGACTTCTTTCCTTAAGGCTTTAGAGAGTACTCTCTAATCAGTCTGCACTGAAATCTCACGACATTTAGACTGACGAGATACTGCTGGATAGATTAATTTTTGGTCCATAAAATAAAGTGTGTCATATATCTGGTAAGCGATAATTGTAATTTCCTTTTCACAGTTTATTTACTATTATCTGATGCCGTCACACGTGTCTCACGTACACCCATTTCACTGTAGACCCTTTGAAAATTGCGTAACGCCGACGCGCATACGATGTAATAAAGTCAATAAACTGCGCTCAGGAAGAAAGTGTTTTTACGGCTCTCATGAATGTTTAACATTTTTAAGTGCCTGGATCAATTATGTAATATATTACAAGGAAGAGAATACGCATTAACGTAAAATATACAAACAAGTACTATTATCTACATACCGAGTAAAAGAGTAATACCAGATTAAAGATTAAAAGTTGTGTACGCATTGTTGATTCTTTTGTAATAAAATGTGAAGTTTATTCCTCTCTTTATTATCAGCATATTCACTACCAGAACACTCGGAGGCATGCATATGAAGCTTCTGCACAGTTTAATCCACAGCTGGTAAGTGATGTTTGACATACCTGAATTTCCATCCAGTCATTAGGATTTTATAATTCCGTTTGTTCAAATTACTATAAATTACTGTCATGACGGTCATTTTCAGGCAGGTCTTGAGCTAAAACGGACGATGGTACATCAATTATGGTGAAAAGGCAAAACTATCAGTACATTCTGGTTGTACACCGCCGTTTTGTGACGTATAGGAAGCTTAGTTTTGTAATTCCTATTTAATGTACTAAAATTGCTCCAGAAGTACTTTACTCCTCTATTAGTTTCTTTTACAGTCCATCTAATCGATGTATTCATTTACTTCATGCATAAACATCAATTGGTTCTTCAACTTCCGTCTACTTTACTTTAGTTGTATTACAAACGATTTTTCTGCTACTTTCAAATATGGTGCCGCAAGTTTATTGTTCATACCTTGTGTTTATAATTTCCACAGTTCGACTTCGTCAACAAATATAAGGCGGCTGCAAGTATTTGGTCCATTAAAACGAACTCCGCCTTAGTTTTTCAGGGATCTCAAAAGTTTCTCTAGGACTGCTGGTAACAGTCCTGGCAGTACAGAGTTTTCCTACTTATCTCATCTTCCATTTATGAACTTCCCACTATCTTCGTAAAGTGTAAAGAAATTTACGTGTATAGTCTCCACTACAGTAACACATGTTGAATTGTCGCGTCTTTTGTCGAGTGCCGTTCCCAGCTCGCAATTCGTACCAAAACGCTATATAATCGTAGGTTGTTCCAGAAAACATCACTTGCCTGCAAAAGACCTCTCTCCATACGCTAACAAGAAAACTTGAAACATAAATTATGAGAAAATGTGATAGGCACACGTTTAGACATTTTTTTTCTTTCTTTCCTTTTTTTTTTTTTTTTTTTTTTTTTTTTTTTTTTTTTTTTTTTTTTTTGCGAGAGAACACCATGGTAGTATGAGACAAATTCTACATCTGACACGCAATTATTGTTAAAACCACATTTAATACTCTTATATTTGTGTTGCTATGGTTATTTGGATCGCTAACGACCGGAAAATTTATGTTACTCTGCTCGTAAACTAGTATCGACGAGCAATAGGATAAGTGATTATTCACAGTGTTAAAACAGCCGCAATACCAGCGCAAAAAATTCCCGTTTTCAGACTACTTCTGCCCTGTAATTACCAATGTGATCAATTTGCAGCGCTGAAGATTTTATTTCTCACGTTCTACAAAGAGTTTTGTGACTCAATTCCTCTCAGAAAAGTCTTTTATTCCGCCACATAAAAAGCCAGAGACTCATTTCTATCGATTTACGGTCAACATCAGAAAGTTGACGAATTAGTTAAGCCGGGTAAGAGCCCTGTGTGTTACTACAAGTGAGTCAAAGTAAATTTTAATAACGTCAGGCTAACTACACAGTGACACGCTGTTGAACAGGTCTGCAGGAGGAGAAGTATATCACAGAACGTATTGTAAAGATGTAAGGTGTTATTTAAAAAGGTGCAGTGCCGTTCAGATGGTCGTGACGAACAAAATACGAAAGTGGCAGTCATGGTGGTTTATGTCCGCCTGATATGTAAGCATTATTTGCTTCACACGGTTCTTACTTTGTATCTGGACGACGAGTTATTAGGATTGCTCAAGATGAAAACGTCACCTTAATTACACTACCTGCCAAAAAGAAAAAGATAGTGAAGCTGTCCAAATGGGAGACAGAAACGAAATGAGACACATCAGATTGACAGGGTTTGTTATGTTAAGTCAGTGATATCATGCTTGAGTCAAACTTAAAAATAATGTATCACTATCATGTCCCACCTGGTTGCATCCGTTATACCAGATACAAACTCAGGTACCGACTTGAGGTCCGAGCTTCTACCACACATGTTTTACTGGGGACCTATCTGGGCGTCCTGCTGGCCACTGCAGTACCTCAACATCTCGCAGACAATTCATAGATACACTTGCCATGTGCGGAAGAGGATTGCCCTACCGAAAGTTGGCACAGCTATTCTGTCGCATGAGATGTACCACATTAAAAGAATACTAGTAAAAATAAGAGCGAACTTTGTGTAAAAGACAGAGGAATTCAACATTTGACATTGCTTGCACACTACAAAAAGAGTGTGATATTAAAATGTCCAGAATATGCATGTTGTGACAGATATAAGTAACGGAGATAATGAGACTGAAACTATATTTGAGACAATCAGTGTACAAGAAACCATGACAGTTAAACTAAATGAGAATGTTGTGACTGATAACTCACAAGCTCCAAGTATTTTTAACAAGCAGTTAATAAATGAAGCAGAAGTCGAATAAGCAAGAGAATGTTATAAAATGTGAACTCATAAAACTTTGGGCAACCTGAAGTAGTACCAACCTCCTTCACTGAAATTTGTATAACTATAAAAATTCTGAGAAGATAAAGCTCTTGTTGGGTTGACAATATTTCAGACTGAATTATGAAATATAGTTCCAGCTTAATAAGTAATGTCCTTAGTGATATCACTGGAACAGAGACGTTTTCCACACAGGTTAACATACGTAGTTATTTATCCGCTTTATAAGGAAGATGACAAGACAGACGTAAACAATTATCGACCAGTACTATTGATGACATCTTTTTCCAGAATACTCGGAAAAGAAATGTACTCAAATGTAGTCGCAAACTTAAGTGGATACAGTTTACTTACCATATCGCACTTTGGATTCCAGAAAGGTAGCCTCCCTGAGAACTCTATTTGTACATTGACTCATAAAATACACTCCTGGAAATGGAAAAAAGAACACATTGACACCGGTGTGTCAGACCCACCATACTTGGTCCGGACACTGCGAGAGGGCTGTACAAGCAATGATCACGCGCACGGCACAGCGGACACACCAGGAACCGCGGTGTTGGCCGTCGAATGGCGCTAGCTGCGCAGCATTTGTGCACCGCCGCCGTCAGTGTCAGCCAGTTTGCCGTGGCATACGGAGCTCCATCGCAGTCTTTAACACTGGTAGCATGCCGCGACAGCGTGGACGTGAACCGTATGTGCAGTTGACGGACTTTGAGCGTGGGCGTATAGTGGGCATGCGGGAGGCCGGGTGGACGTACCGCCGAATTGCTCAACACGTGGGGCGTGAGGTCTCCACAGTACATCGATGTTGTCGCCAGTGGTCGGCGGAAGGTGCACGCGCCCGTCGACCTGGGACCGAACCGCAGCGACGCACGGATGCACGCCAAGACCGTAGGATCCTACGCAGTGCCGTAGGGGACCGCACCGCCACTTCCCAGCAAATTAGGGACTCTGTTGCTCCTGGGGTATCGGCGAGGACCATTCGCATCCGTCTCCATGAAGCTGGGCTACGGTCCCGCACACCGTAAGGCCGTCTTCCGCTCACGCCCCAACATCGTGCAGCCCGCCTCCAGTGGTGTCGCGACAGGCGTGAATGGAGGGACGAATGGAGACGTGTCGTCTTCAGCGATGAGAGTCGCTTCTGCCTTGGTGCCAATGATGGTCGTATGCGTGTTTAGCGCCGTGCAGGTGAGCGCCACAATCAGGACTGCATACGACCGAGGCACACAGGGCCAACACCCGGCATCATGGTGTGGGGAGCGATCTCCTACACTGGCCGTACACCACTGGTGATCGTCGAGGGGACACTGAATAGTGCACGGTACATCCAAACCGCCATCGAACCCATCGTTCTACCATTCCTAGACCGTCAAGGGAACTTGCTGTTCCAACAGGACAATGCACGTCCGCATGTATCCCGTGCCACCCAACGTGCTCTAGAAGGTGTAAGTCAACTACCCTGGCCAGCAAGATCTCCGGATCTGTCCCCCATTGAGCATGTTTGGGACTGGATGGAGCGTCGTCTCACGCGGTCTGCACGTCCAGCACGAACGCTGGTCCAACTGAGGCGCCAGGTGGAAATGGCATGGCAAGCCGTTCCACAGGACTACATCCAGCATCTCTACGATCGTCACCATGGGAGAATAGCAGCCTGCATTGCTGCGAAAGGTGGATATACACTGTACTAGTGCCGACATTGTGCATGCTCTGTTGCCTGTGTCTATGTGCCTGTGGTTCTGTCAGTGTGATCATGTGATGTATCTGACCCCAGGAATGTGTCAATAAAGTTTCCCCTTCCAGGGACAATGAATTCACGGTGTTCTTATTTCAATTTCCAGGAGTGTAGAACAAACCCTAAATGAAAATACTTCGTCAGTACGTTTTTTTGTGTGATCTCTCGGTGGAATTTTGAGTGATAATTCACAAGTTCCAAATATTTTTAACAATTACTTCATTAATGAAGCAGTCGTCGAAGAAGTAAGTGAACATTTTAAAAAAATCATCCCATAAAGCTTTAAGCAACCAGAAATAGCACCAACATCCTCCAGTGAAATTTATATAATCAAAAAAATTATCAGAAGCAAATGCTCGTTTGAACAATAGTTGACAATCAGAATGCGAAAATTTGTGCTGAGTAATTCAGAGAACGTTGGAAAGGTAGAATATTTTGTTGACATTAAAATCACAAAGGGAATCTTACATGATTCCGTTTAGGATACACTCCTATTTCTTATACATGTGAATGACCTTCCACTTAACATGTAGAAACCAGAACTGGTACTTTCTATACGCGATACTAGTATTATAATTATGTCCATCAGAGAGAAAGAGAAAGAAGAGTAGGTAAATGATGCTTTCCAAAGAATTTTAAAGAGGTTCTCAGAGAAAGGAGTTTCCTTTAAGTTTGAAGAAATACACTGCATTCAGTTCTTTATGACAAGTAGAGTCATGTCAACAAATTATGTAGCACGTGAATAGGAGTCAGTAATCAGGGTAGAATGTTCCAGATTTTAGGGTGCACATATTGATGAAAACATGAAGACGTTCAGCTAAGCTTGCTCTTAGCGTAACTACTAATCTTGAAAAGAAACGTATCACTGTCGTGACATACTTAGCGTATTTCCACTCGGTAATTTCGTACGGAATAACTTTCTGGGGTAGCTCATCACTTAGAAAGTACTGATTGCGGAAAAGTGAACAGTAAGAACGATATGTGGTGCTGACATACGGACGTGACGTAGGTACCTCTTCAGGAAAATAGACATTTTAACTGTGCCGGCGTAACGCATATATTTGTTAATGAAATTCGTCATAAGTACTCCATCATCATTTGATAGGAACAGTAACGCATATGCCAAGAACACTAGCAGGAAAAATGACCATTATTACTCATTGTAGCTATAAATGACCCAGGGAGGACTCCAATATGTCATTTTCCCAACCATAAAACTGTTTTGTGCTGTACTTGCACGAGTTGGTCTCAAATGACAACGTGTTAATTACTGTTAACACTCTTTATGAATACATGTCCTGTAAACTGCCTCGTTGCACGTCATTCCGAGAGAAGAATCGTTCAAATTCTCCATGGAACATGTAACTAACTAAGTAACTTAGATGCGGAATGTACGTGACGTACTGTTCTGCCGTTACATTTCCCTCTATTACAAACACCGTTACATGAAGTCATACTCGATACACACGACGCCAGGAATAACACCCCTGTGCTTCTCGAAAAGGTTGGAGGAATGGGACCTCTCCCCAATAGTCACCACCGAGTGTCATTCAGGTTGGCGTAAGACAGCGAGTCATCACTGAACACATCGTGCCGCCATTCGTCAACAGCCCATGTTTCTCCGTCACGACGTCACTCCAGCTGCAGCCGTTTATGTTGTAGTGTTTTGGCAGCCTACACATGAGATGGCAAACCAGCTGTCGCTGGCCTCCGTCCAATGATGCGGATGACAAAGAATTTTTCTGGGAGTCCATCACTTGTGCTCCACACGCCAGGGTGGCCGAGAGTGCTAACGCGCTGCTACCTGGGCTCGGGTAGGTGCGCCGGCCCCGGATCGAATCCGCCCAGCGGATGAACGACGAGGGCCGGTATCCCGGCCAGCCTGGATGTGGTTTTTAGGCGGTTTTCCACATCCCGCTAGGTAAATACCGGGCTGGTCCCCACTTTCCGCCTCAGTTACACGACTCACAGACATTTGAAAACGTTCGCACTATTTCATGACTTACACAAGACGCAAACAGCAGCGGTACACTACTTCCATCCTGGGGGGTTCGGGGTGGCGTCAGGAAGGGCATCCGGCCACCTTCTGCAATTAACACTGCCAAATCCGTCATAACATAGCGTTGGAGGGGGAGAATCGCTCCGAGAAAGAAAGAAAGAAAGATTACTTGTACTCCGACGACTGGTGCAAATGTGAACGCGTTACGATGTACTTGGAGCACAGTATGGCCATCCTCCTTGTGGTGTTCAGATGTGATCGAACAGAACCTTGACAGCGAGATCGTCTGCCCTCGCGTTCTCATGCAGTACATTATCGTCAATGCCATATCCGAAAATGCACTGCTGTATCAACCGATCAAATAGAGACTCACAACGCAGCTTCTTTCAAGCACTGCCACGTGCTGACAACTCTGTCTCACACGCGTACGTGGAATTTGTCCTTCATAGTGATCTACATACATAGCCTGCTAGTCACCAAGCGGTGTATGGTGGAGGGTAACATGTACCACTATAAATTATTACCTTTTCCACTCCACTCGCATATGGGGTGAGAGAAAATTACCGCCTATGTACCGACTTACAAGCCATAATTTAACTTTTCTGCCCGGTCTTAACGCGAAATGTACCTTGGTGACAATAGATTCGTTCTGCAGTCAGTATAATATGCTGTTCTCTAAATTTTCTCAACAGTGTATCGTGAAAAGAACGTCGTCTTCGCACCAGTGATTCCATTTGCGTTTATGAAGCGTTTCCACAAAACTTGTGTGTTGATGAAACACACATGTATCAAATCCAGCAGCATGCGTCTGGATTGCTCCGACTTCTATCTTTAATCCGATCTGGTTGCGATGCTAAATACACGATCGGTAAACAAGAATATGTTGCAGAAGTGTTCTATTGGGAATCTGTATGTAGAAGAGGTACACTTTACTAAAATTTTCTCAGTGGACCTAAACGACCAAGTCGTCCCCTACCACCACCCTCACGGATTTTCCCCACTTAATATCGTTTTCTAACTTTAAGGCTGTAGATTTAATCGACGTAACTACGTCAAGAAGCACACCACTACATCTACATTTGAGCACTAGAAAATGGTTTCCTAGTTATCTGCATCACCTCACGTTATTACAAATTTAGAGCAATTTGCCAATAATCACACGAAATAGGAAGTCATGCTGTAGCCTACTACAGTTAGTTAATGACGGCACTTTGCTGTATGCTATAGCGTCATCATCAAACAGTGGCAGATAACTGCCCACCCTGTAGCTCAGATCATTTATAGGTATGGGGAGTACAGAGAATAACAACGAACCTATCACACTTCCCTGCGCCACTTCTGACAGTACCCTTGTCCGTGATGAAAACTCACTACCAAGGACAACGTCGTGGGTTTCATTACTGCAGAAGTTTTCGAGTCATCAAATTCTGGCTCTCAAAAAGCTCTCAGACCCTGATTTACGGATCATTTATCCTGCTTGACAGTTGCTATACCTAGTCATAACTTCCCAGTTGGTTGATCTCATGTATAGTTATGTATGTATGTTGTCAAAAGTCCATTCATAATTTGACACAGCGTGTGATCACATACTTCAGTTAATCTATACCCATTGTTGCTAATTGCTTCTTGACCACATTTTTCCAACCACACTATTATTTAACCGGGATCAAACTCTATTGTTTAATCCCTCCCCAGAACAAATATTATTGACGTGGAGAAGTAGCTCTAATAATGTTCCCGAGTTATTCAAAGTATTCCTCTTTATCAACGGTTGTTGTACCGTCAGCGGGAGCATTTATTACTAATATAACCACTTCATTTCAGTAACCAACTTCAAGAAACTTTCGTTAATCTCCTTCCAATTCTCTATTCTTTCTGTAAATTTGTTCCTTACCAAAATATATACCCCATGTTTAGGCCTTGCTCCTTTGTCAACGACGCACCATACATATCGGTATCTTTTAAGATTTTCACTGCTTCTACATTTATTTTTCGTCTCTGAGAAACTAAACGTTTTATGTAGACTACATTAAGACTTTTAACGTTTATAATTCATAAAATTATGTCTTTTTGATGACAAGCTTTAAAGAGTCAAAAATTTTCGTTGGTAAATAGACTAACTAACACTGCTCACAGATAAGGTATCAGGCTCGTTCCTGCTATTGACTGCTACCTAAGAGGCAATTCGAGGAGTAATCCACGATCGTGGGGGATTTGACCAGCATATCGCCAACCATTTCATCCGTTGCTGCCAGTCGCTGAAACCTGATGATGCTGCTGCTTCTTGTCTTCACTCAGTTACTTTTATTACTGTTGTTGGCCATTTCCGTGACCGCACACGCTGAGTGACTTTCTGCCAAAACCATTCTGCTACGGTGGCAGCAAAACTGTTCGTGTAAACGACAAGAAATAGAATATTGGAGACTTGCATCAACATTCAGTAGTATCTAACATTTTACTAGTTCGACTGTGTGTCGTACAGATCCATGAGTCATGGATGATAAGAAGTGGGGGAGGGGGGGGGAGGGGGAGATTAGTAAAATGTGATATGCCACGAAAGGTTTCTAAGAGTCTACTGTACTGTTACCCACTTATTTTGTATCTTGCCACTGACTTTATTTACAATTCATTAATCTTTTCACCACTCAGGACCTATTTGATGTAATTTTAAGAACTTTAATTTCCAATCAGTTTTATTTATTCAAATATTTTATTATTATATATATAGATTCCACGATAATCATAAAGTAATGGTAATCAGTGGTTATCATTTGTGACAATATGCTAGTGATACTGTTAAAATACATATTTGGTAAATACGTATTTCCGTAGTTGCAGCATTTTCAGAATTAGTAAAGACCATGTACACCGGTTGGTGTAATATAAGCTTTCGTATGTGTGTTCGGATGTTGTGTCATTACTGGATACGATTTGGAAGCTGAATGAAAGAAGAGGACAATGTATGATGCTATCGAATCTTTGTTCTTTCACGGCTGACTTGTGTAGGTGGCGTTATTGGTGTCTGATGAATGCACATCCGCAACAGGTGCTGTAATACAAAATATTTTGTATTTTATTTATAGTTGTTAGTCTGTGCTACCAAGAAGTGACGGAAGAATCGGTTACCATAAAAATTCTTAGCTATTCCAATGTAGTTATTGGCTCCCATTCATGCGCAAAATTAATCTATGATTTATTCTATTTGTTGTACAGAACTTAATATACAGTGTGTATGTGACCTTTGTTTAAACTAAGGATGTGTACATTATGAGGCAGAATGATAATATTTCTGGGAATACTAAAAGGGTATGCACGACTTCCGTGTTCTGACGAAGATTAGAGTCTCACATAATGTTGTTGATACATGTGTTTCAAACCACCCAGGCCAATATGAGGATTTTTTGTATTCACTATTCCTCGCGCAACTGTTTTCACTTTTCTATACTTGCAATTACCTATCATCATTCCACCTATATATTATCTGTCATTCTCTGTATTGTGTTTCCATTCAGACACCAGGTGGAGGCCTGTTACCTTCATGTGATGCATTAACATCATTTTGCGCATTATATATATAATTAGGATTAGTGAAATCTGAAGAATAAAATTCAGCCGAAACCAAATCGTTTATCTTACAACCAAGTTGTGCGCTGTCTGCCTTAATGACAATCATAAATACCTGTGACTTACCATGAAAATATTAATGCACGGTCAGTTGTCAGTTTATTGATTTAGGCGAAGTAATGCATGCAGTTTTTTTGTTGGGTGTATATTAACTATGTCATGTCTGCGATGGGATTATTGGTTAATGATATATAATAACTTCATACAAATTTTTGTTTTAACTTAAACACTATGAGGCAAAGAAATTTGAACGTGGATAATACGTCGTTTATTACCGAAATGAACTTTTGTCTCTATTACATTTCTAAAAGCCTTCCACTAGAATGTAATTAAAAGTTTATGATGAAGGAAAAATATTCAAATTTAAGTCGAAAGTATTCCTTGCTGGAAACTCACTGAAATGACGATGGGGAATTCCGTTTTCTTTAAACTAAGTTCTTTCCTATTGATGTGTATTTATTTGTTCAAGTTATGTGTGCGTGTGTGTGTGGGTATGTGTATGTGTGTGTGTGTGAGAGAGAGAGAGAGAGAGAGAGAGAGAGAGAGATAGAGAGAGAGAGTGTGTGCATAGGTATGTGTCACAATGAAAAGTGTTCCTACCATACCAAAAAAAGGTGAATATATAGTGGGAGGAGTTGAAGATGTAAAAGAAGGGAAATAACTTTTCAACGTTGTCGAGATACGATGGTTTAAAATTGAGCTAAATATAGCATGTAAAACTAGCCTCGACGAGAATCACATCACCGAAACGATCAAATGAATAAGAAATGCATTCGCACGATAAAATTGAAAACTCAATTCCAAAAATTTAGCTTAATAAGGAATTTACGCCCAAAAACCACGTTTATTATGAGTTTTATTACGCACACCTATTTTTACGCTCAAAACACTTTTTTTTGAGAAAGTTTCTGAAGCGCGCCATTTATATATTTTAAACTTTTACGAATCGTTTCAAACGTTGCACTACGGTAGGTAAATGAATAGAGGAAAAACGAAATTTTTATCATTTCTTGAAAAAAAAAATTCTTTTTGACTTTATTCATTTATCTACCTTCACGCAAAATTTGAACCGAGTCGTACAATTTTGAAATACAGAAGTGGCACGCTTCAGAAACCTCTCAAAAGAACGTGTTTGTTGAGTGTTTTTGAACGTAAAATCACAACGGTACACACAAAAATGGTACCATTGACGTAGCCTTAATTTCAGCCTACTTTAAATGTTTTGCGACAGAAATTAATCGATTCGTACAATCTGCCCGGGCACCAGCTTCTGTTCGTTGTTCAAAATTTTTACAGGAAGACAGACATTCGAATAGCTGTATAAATGGCCTCTGGTGCGGTTTAAATCAAAAACATTTTAGCCCATGTTTGGAGCTCAAATGCGAGCAGAGCACTAAGACCTCCCCCCCCCCCCCCCCAACCATTCTCTGAATATCGACTTATTTGTTATAGCGCTTCCGTGTTAATATATATAAATGTGTATGTGACAACTTCTTGTCGTGAGCAGACTCATGTCGGGAAGTATCGAAACGCAGATTAAATGGACAAGAGCTGTTTCTAAACTGTAGCGCTACTGACAGCACCGGTCGCGTTACTGTAATGTGAACTAAAGAGGAAAAATAACCACTCACGTGATTTTTAATCAAAACGACGATGCATCTGTCCCAGGGAGTTCTGCTGTGCACGAATTTAGCTTTGGCGAGTTTTGTTTTCTTTGAAACTAAGTAATACTAAATTTTTTTGTGACTTCAGGTACAACTGCACTATTGAGCACCGTGTAAGATGTGACGAAGTCTAAACCAAACGAAGACGATGGAAATGTTAAACTACCGCAGCGGAATGTTCAGGTTGTGTAGGGCCTACCTATTATGTGCTTTAATGGATAAAACAGATAGCATAAAAACTTGAATATTTAAAGTAATTTTCATAAATAGACAGATATGAAGAAGTGGGGACATGTGGGATGAAAATAACGCGAAAAAGCTGTAGAACATTCTGATTTCCTTAAATGGCCTCCAAGAAACGAATGTGAAATCTGCAGTTTCCAGAAGTATATTGTGTAGTACATCTGTACGTAAAATAAAGAGATGGGCACGAAACCTTATTTTTCGCTGTCGTTCAGTGATGAGCAGGGAACAGTATTCAATGGCAATGTTAAAAATTTAGGTAGCATTCGCCTTTGAGTAAAGGCAGGTTCTTAAAGCTAGTATACAAATATGCATGGCAACTGAAAACAGAACATCAATTGAATGAGACGAAAACGGAAGTGAGTGAAGACTTTTATTGTGATTTTATGACAAGATATGAATACTTAAGGCTGAGAATTGCCAACTCCACGAGTTTACAGCGAACGTCAGGTATGAGCAAGAATCAAACTGACAGACTCTTAGACATCCTAGGTGAGCTGTTGGACAAGTTCTAGTTTATAAGCATTTACAAGCGTATTGAAAGTATTTTTCAACAGTAATTACTTTTATAGACGTTACGGTTTCGTGTCCGATACAACTCTCCGAAAATTTAAAACATGGAAAACGAGGACGGGGAAAAAATATCAAAAAGTATACAAATATAAAATTTATGACATCGAGTCTTACAATTCAATTAGCTGAGTACCCAGAATTATCCGAGTATGAGGCGTTCTAGTATTCTATTAGTCCATATCCATCCCCCTCAATCTCTCTGTACACTTCCATCAACCGCTATCCTCTGTCGATCTTTTCCTGTCGCTCCTTCTCCCACTCTCTGTCAGTCCGTTCCACCACTCTCTGTTTGTCAGTCTGCTCTTCTGCCCTCTAATTCTCTCTCTTCCTCGCGCTCTCTTTGTCAGCCTCCATCTCCCCTTCTCTCTTCAGTTCTTCTCCCCACTCTCTGTCTATTTCCCCCTTCCCTTCTTTCCCTTCATCTCCTCCTCCCTTTCTCCCTGATGATCTCCTACCCTTTCGTTTCCATGTCCATCTCCTCCATCCCCTCTTACAGTTCATCGCCCTCTTTCATTTTCCCCTTCTTTCTGTCCATCTGTCCCCCTCTTCATCTCCCCCTGCCCCATCTCTTGACCTACCTTTTTCTTCCCTTTTCTTCGTCCACCTCATCCTCTTTCGTTTCTCTCTTCAACTCCTTCTCCCCCTCTGTCACTCCACCCCCACTGGGCATCACTGTCCATCTCCTCCTCGTCTTACCTGTGCCTATCTCCTCTGTCCCCCTTGCTGTATGTCAATCTCCTCGCCCTCCCTTCTCTCTTTACGATATGTCTGGTCGTTCTCAACCCTACATTATTTCATTCCAGAATGTGTATCAAATTTAATTGGCGTATAGTTCCATGGGTTTAGGATGACATTTTTTCCCATGACGTTGTCCACGTACACACGTCTCATATTTCACACATATTTTACATACTTCATGCATACTGTGCGTATATTTCACCTCTAGAACTAGTGATTTTCGCCATGCTGTTTCATTTCCAGGCAGCTCGATGTTTGTCATTAGATATCTTGTGAACAATATGCTGTACAAATACACACCGAAATGTATACATGAACACCGTCTGCAAAATGATCAAGAATACAGTTACTAGTAAAGAAGTAATAAATGAAATCGTCGTGCTGCATAAGGCAGTTTTACTGCATGAACGGCGAAAATGTAGTAAGAGATAAACTTTTTCCTTTCATCGATTTGTTGGGAAAGTCAGCGAGTAAAAGTTCCTTAAATGTTTAAAATTGTGTAAAGTTTGTTGCAAATCTCTATGTATCTTATTCTCAAAGACTGGAAGGCTACAGTCTTTTCCACTCTCACACTGATACCTTAGACGGGTGGGTAATTCGTACCACCTGCAGTGATTCTTTCCAGGCAGTGCACGAAGTTCACTGAAATTAGATCCAGTGGTTTAGAAGCCGATGTCAAATTTACGTACATACATACACTACTGGTAATTACAATTGTTACACCAAAAAGAAATGCAGATGATAAACGGGTATTCATTGGATAAATATATTATACTAGAACTGACATGTGATTACATTTTCACTCAACTTGGGTGCATAGATCCTGAGAAATCAGTACCCAGAACAACCACCTCTAGCCGCAATAACGGTCGTGATACGCCTGGGCATTCAGACAAACTGAGCTTGGATGGCGTGTACAGGTACAGCTACCCTTGTAGCTTCAACACGATACCACAGTTCATGAACAGTAGTGACTGGCGTATTGTGACGAGCCAGTTGCTCGGCCACCATTGACCAGATGTTTTCAATTGGTGAGAGATCTGGAGAATGTGCCGGCCAGGGTAGCAGTCGAACATATTCTGTATCCAGAAAGGCCCGTACAGGACCTACAACATGCGGTCGTGCATTATCCTGCTGAAATGGACGATTTCGTAGAGATCAAAGGAAGGTTAGAGTCACGGGTCGTAACACATCTGAAATGTAGCGTTCACTGTTCAAAATGCCGTCAATGCGAACAAGAGGTGAGCGAGACGTGTAACCAATGGCACCCCATACCATCACGCCGGGTGATACGCCAGTATGCCGATGACGAATACACGCTTCACCGCGATGTCGGCAACATGGATGCGACCACCAAGATGCTGTAAACAGAATCTGGATTCATTCGAAAAAAAAATGACGTTTTGCCATTCGTGCACCTAGGTTCGTCGTTGAGTACACCATCGCAGGCGCTCCTGTCTGTGATGCAGCGTCAAGGGTAACCGCAGCCACGGTCTCCGAGCTGATAGTCCATGCTGCTGCAAACGCCGTCGAACTGTTCGTGCAGATGGTTGTTGTCTTGCAAACGTTCTCACCTGTTGACTCTGGAATCGAAACGGGGCTGCACGATCCTTTGCTGTCAAGCGGGTAAGATGCCTGTCATCTCGACTGCTAGTGAGATGAGGCCGTAGGTATCCAGCACGGCGTACCCTATTACCGTCCTGAACCCACCGATTCCATATTCTGCTAACAGTCATTGGATCTCGATCAACGCAAGCAGCAATGGCGCGATACTGTTTGTGTATGAGAAATCGGTTGGAACCTTTGCTCATGTCAGCACGTTTTAGGTGTCGCCACCGGTGTCAGCCTTGTATGAATGCTCTGAAAAGCTAATTGTTTGCATATCATAGCTTCGTCTTCCTGTCGGTTAAATTTCGCGTCTGTAGCAGGTCATCATTGTGGTGTAGCAATTTTAATGGCCAGTAGTGTACATACACAAGTACCTTCACTTCTTTTAATTTGTACGGATTAAGTAACGTTTTATAGCACTGTTTTGTGTGAACAATGTATCAATATCACTCTTAGAAACATTGTAACTTAGAAGTAGCTAATATGACCGACACTTCCTGAGCTCGGCCTAAGCCCGACAGTATTGCTAGCGGTGGGTGGCCCTGCACTTCTTACGAAATACGATGACAGGGCTTGCGAGTGCCTCGTGTTTCGACAAAGAGCGAGAGACAGAGACAGAGAGGGAGGGAGGGAGGCAGTGAGGGAGTGGGAGCCGCACAAGTGGAGAAGGCGGTAGGCAGAAGGGGTAGAGAGAGTAATATCTTCCAACGGCGACGGCCAGCAGGGTGCAGCTGGCAGAGTTTCCGGTTCTTGGACGACACAGGCTGTGGCGGGCTGCCAGGCGAGAGACGGGGACTGCGGGACGGCGGAGAGTCTGCAGACGGCAGGCGGTCTGCACGGGCCCACCACAGCGGGGCGTCACGCCGTCAGCTGGTGGACAGACACAGTGCTCTGACGTTGCGGACCAGGGCGTGGCAGCTCTCACTGAAGGAAACGGTTCTCGGTTACATCGCTCTTTTTTCACCTCATTTTAACCTGACTGATACGACGACTCAAAATAATCGGTTACTAAAATAACCTTTTTCGTTTTTTTATCCCTATTATTTCCTGTAATAAGAGTTCCAACAATGTTGGGAAATTTTCAAGTCGTGTAGAATCAAAATATTAGATTAAATTGGCAACTGAAAGATAACTGAGTGCGTCCACCGGTCGCTGCTTTTCTGGAAAAGCGATAAGTAACTGAATATTACAAAAATCACCAGTATGCTTGCAAGCATCCTAATTTTTTGGAACACTGCTCAAATGTCATGTTGTAATCGGGGATCATACTTCAATTAGACATTAAGAACAGTCAGTGCTAAAAAATGAAAACTGAGGCTGAAGAATGACTTTAGTTTTAATTTTACCATTCCCAATGACTACAAGCAAATAAATGCGTGTTATGTAAAACAGGCAGCAGATTACCTACGTCCTGTTTTTACACTGTACTACGAATTGTTGCTTTTAATTTTTTCGTGTCACCATAATTTCCTTCCTCTTTTATTATTTATAGAAGTGATGGACAACTTGTTTACTCTTTTAAAGCAAATGAAGCATTGTACTCCATTTCTACGTCACTTCGTAAAAATATTTCCAGACTAGGATTGGTGTCATTCAGCAATACAACAGATGACCAGCGACGACAGCGAGAAACTACCGCATACCCTAGGTAGGGCCAGTCTCGCACTTCATATAGACACGTACTTTAAGCAGCGACACACGGCAACAGGGACAGAATTGTACCATCAATGCCGTACCAATTCTTGGGCATGTGTTTATTGCTCGCTTCTGTCCGCATTGTTTTTAAAACAGCACTGATAACTTCTCCCGTTTTCTGTAAAACCGCAATATTTCAAACCAATGCAAATTTTATGAATCAAATTTATTCCTGTTTTTTGAAAAAAATTATTTACGAAGCTGAGTCAAATGAAAACCTAACATATTTTTTAAATATTATTTCTTGTGCAGAAGTGGTAGAAAGCTGTATCACGTTTCAACATAACCCCCCTGGCGCTCAATGTAACTCCTCCACCGCTTACAAAGTGCATAAATTACTTTAAAAGAAATTTCTTTTGGTAGTCCGCGCAACCGGTCATGCACCGCGTGGCTTACCTCTTCATCAGAACGGAACTTCTTTCCTCCCATTGCATCTTTGAGTGGTCAAAACATATGGAAATCACCTGGGGCAAGGTCTGGTGAGTATGGTGGATGAGGAAGACACTCAAAATGCAGGTCTGTGAGTGTTGCAACTGTTGTAAGGGCAGTGTGGAGCCTTGCATTTTCATGTTGCAAAAGGACACCTGCTGACAGCAATCCACGTCGCTTAGATTTGATTGCAGGCCGCAGATGATTTTTAAGGAGATCTGTGTATGATGCTCTGGTGACAGTGGTCCATCTAGGCATGTAATGCTCCAAAATGACGCATTTTTCGTCCCAAAAGAGAGTCAGCATAACCTTCCCTACTGATGGTTCTGTTCGAAACTTTTTTGGTTTTGGTGATGAGGAATGGCGCCATTCCTTGCTCGCTCTCTTCGTTCCCGGTTGGTGGAAGTGAACCCAGGTTTCGTCCCCAGTAACGATTCTTGCAAGGATGCCATCAACTTCTCGTTCAAAGTGCCGAAGAAACTCTTCACAAGCATCAACACGTCGTTCTCTCATTTAAGGCACCCATCTTGCAGACACTTTGTGAAACCGGAGCACATCATGCACAATGTGGTGTGCTGACCCATGACTTATCTGTAAACATGCTGCAATGTCATTGAGTATCACTCGGCGGTTTTCCTTCACTAAGGCTTCAACTGCTGCAATGTTCTGTGGAGTCACAACTCGTTGTGCCTGACCTGGACGAGGACCATCTTCCACTGAAGTCACACCATTTGCGAACTTCCTACTCCATTCGTACACTTGCTGCTGTGACCAACATGCATAACCGTACTGAACCTTCATTCGTCGATGAATTTCAATAGGTTTCAGACCTTCACTACTGAAAAACCGAATAACAGAACGCTGTTCTTCCCTGGTGCATGTCGCGAGTGGGGTGGCCTTTTTTTTACTGATCTGCGACGGTATGCGTGCATCTCCACCATGCTGCCGCCTACAGGCCATTCTGCACGCTGTTTGTAGCACGCTTACCAACTTACAGAACAACAGTGCGAAATTTTGATTTCTTATAAAAATTTAAGGTTTTCATTTGACTCAACCTCGAAAAAAGGAAAAGTCTTTGCACCGCAGCTATGGTTAATCGATAATTCGGTTATTTTACTCGATTATTAGTAAAACATAAAGAAACAACTGTTATAACCGAACCAAACAAATACTGAAAAGTACCGCTTATTCATAACCAAAATACAGGCATCAGTCTAACCTGGCCGGTATTTCCCCTCCTTGCTACGCAGTTCGGCAATGCCAGAGGCCACGGCCAACGCTTGGCAAAACGTGAGGAGGTCATTCGCTGCGGAAAGCGATGCAAAGTAGTGGGGTTCTACTGTGGGATGGGCAATAAGGACTGATTTAGAGGTGAATGGCTGCTTAGGAGGATCTAGATAAATCGAGAGCAATAATTATTTATTTATTCATCTTCTTATTTCATATTAAATCGTTATCATTGTGTTTCAATTCTGAAAAATTATTGACGCAAGAATTTATTAGTCTTCAGTGATTATATCCTCCCCATGAACCATGGACCTTGCCGTTGGAGGGGAGGCTTGCGTGCCTCAGCGATACAGATAGCCGTACCGTAGGTACAACCACAACGGAGGGGTATCTGTTGAGAGGCCAGACAAACGTGTGGTTCCTGAAGAGGGGCAGCAGCCTTTTCAGTAGTTGCAAGGGCAACAGTCTGGATGATTGAGTGATCTGGCCTTGTAACAATAACCAAAACGGCCTTGCTGTGCTGGTACTGCGAACGGCTGAAAGCAAGGGGAAACTACGGCCGTAATTTTTCCCGAGGGCATGCAGCTTTACTGTATGATTACATGATGATGGCGTCCCTTTGGGTAAAATATTCCGGAGGTAAAATAGTCCCCCATTCGGTTCTCCGGGTGGGGACTACTCAAGAGGACGTCGTTATCAGGTGAAAGAAAACTGGCGTTCTACGGATCGGAGCGTGGAATGTCAGGTCCCTTAATCGGGCAGGTAGGTTAGAAAATTTGAAAAGGGAAATGGATAGGTTAAAGTTAGATATAGTGGGAATTAGTGAAGTTCGGTGGCAGGAGGAACAAGACTTCTGGTCAGGTGACTACAGGGTTATAAACACAAAGTCAAATAGGGGTAATGCAGGAGTAGGTTTAATAACGAATAGGAAAATAGGAACGCGGGTAAGCTACTGCAAACAGCTTAGTGAACGCATTATTGTGGCCAAGATAGATACGAAGCCCACACCTACTACAGTAGTACAAGTTTATATGCCAACTAGCTCTGCAGATGACGAAGAAATTGAAGAAATGTATGATGAAATAAAAGAAATTATTCAGATAGTGAAGGCAGACGAAAATTTAATAGTCATGGGTGACTGGAATTCGAGTGTAGGAAAAGGAAGAGAAGGAAATGTAGTAGGTGAATATGGATTGGGGCTAAGAAATGAAAGAGGATGCCGCCTGGTAGAATTTTGCACAGAGCACAACTTTATCACAGCTAACACTTGGTTTAAGAATCATGATAGAAAGTTGTATACATGGAAGAACCCTGGAGATACTAAAAGGTATCAGATATATTATATAATGGTAAGACAGAGATTTAGGAACCAGGTTTTAAATTGTAAGACATTTCCAGGGGCAGATGCGGACTCTCACCACAATCTATTGGTTATGACCTGTAGATTAAAACTGAAGAAACTGCAAAAAGGTGGGAATTTAAGGAGGTGGGACCTGGATAAACTGAAAGAACCAGAGGCTGTACAGAGTTTCAGGGAGAGCATAAGGGATCAATTGACAGGAATGGGGGAAAGAAATACAGTAGAAGAAGAATTGGTAGCTATGAGGGATGAAGTAGTGAAGGCAGCAGAGGATCAAGTAGGTAAAAAGACGAGGGCTAGTAGAAATCCTTGGGTAACAGAAGAAATATTGAATTTAATTGATGAAAGGAGAATATATAAAAATGCAGTAAATGAAGCAGGCAAAAAGGAATACAAACGTCTCAAAAATGAGATTGACAGGAAGTGCAAAATGGCTAAGCAGAGATGGCTAGAGGACAAATGTAAGGATGTAGAGGCTTATCTCACTAGGGGTAAGATAGATACTGCCTACAGGAAAATTAAAGAGACCTTTGAAGATAAGAGAACCACTTGTATGAACATCAAGAGCTCAGATGGCAACCCAGTTCTAAGCAAAGAAGGGAAAGCAGAAAGGTGGAAGGAGTATATAGAGGGTCTATACAAGGGCGATGTACTTGAGGACAATATTATGGAAATGGAAGAGGATGTAGATGAAGATGAAATGGGAGATACGATACTGCGTGAAGTGTTTGACAGGGTACTGAAAGACCTGAGTCGAAACAAGGCCCCCGGAGTAGACAACATTCCATTGGAACAACTGACGGCCTTGGGAGAGCCAGTCCTGACAGAACTCTACCATCTGGTGAGCAAGATGTATGAAACAGGCGAAATACCCTCAGACTTCAAGAAGAATATAATAATTCCAATCCCAAAGAAATCAGGTGTTGACAGACGTGAGAATTACCGAACAATCAGTTTAATAACCCACAGCTGCAAAACACTAACACGAATTCTATACAGACGAATGGAAAAACTAGTAGAAGCCGACCTCGGGGAAGATCAGTTTGGATTCCGTAGAAATACTGGAACACGTGAGGCAATACTGACCTTACGACTTATCTTAGAAGAAAGATTAAGGAAAGGCAAACCTACGTTTCTAGCATTTGTAGACTTAGACAAAGCTTTTGACACTGTTGACTGGGATACTCTCTTTCAAATTCTAAAGGTGGCAGGGGTAAAATACAGGGAGCGGAAGGCTATTTACAATTTGTACAGAAACCAGATGGCAGTTATAAGAGTCGAGGGACATGAAAGGGAAGCAGTGGTTGGGAAGGGAGTAAGACAGGGTTGTAGCCTCTTCCCGATGTTATTCAATCTGTATATTGAGCAAGCAGTAAAGGAAACAAAAGAAAAATTCGGAGTAGGTATTAAAATCCATGGAGAAGAAATAAAAACTTTGAGGTTCGCCGATGACATTGTAATTCTGTCAGAGACAGCAAAGAACTTGGAAGAGCAGTTGAACGGAATGGATGGTGCCTTGAAGGGAGGATATAAGATGAACATCAACAAAGGCAAAACGAGGATAATGGAATGTAGTCGACTTAAGTCGGGTGATGTCGAGGGAATTAGATTAGGAAATGAGGCACTTAAAGTAGTAAAGGAGTTTTGCTATTTGGGGAGCAAAATAACTGATGATGGTCGAAGTAGAGAGGATATAAAATGTAGACTGGCAATGGCAAGGAAAGCGTTTCTGAAGAAGAGAAATTTGTTAACATCGAGTATAGATTTAAGTGTGAGGAAGTCATTTCTGAAAGTATTTGTATGGAGTGTAGCCATGTATGGAAGCTAAACATGGACGGTAAATAGTTTGGACAAGAAGAGAATGGAAGCTTTCGAAATGTGGTGCTACAGAAGAATGCTGAAGATTAGATGGGTAGATCACATAACTAATGAGGGGATACTGAACAGGATTGGGGAGAAGAGGAGTTTGTGGCACAACTTGACCAGAAGAAGGGATCGGTTGGTAGGTCATGTTCTGAGGCGTCAAGGGATCACCAATTTAGTATTGGAGGGCAGCGTGGAGGGTAAAAATCGTAGGGGGAGATTAAGAGATGAATACACTAAGCAGATTCAGTGGGATGTAGGTTGCAGTAGGTACTGGGAGATGAAGAAGCTTGCACAGGATAGAATAGCATGGAGAGCTGCATCAAACCAGTCTCAGGACTGAAGACCACAACAACAACAGCGATTATATGTAACAATATCTATACACCGACTGGAAGCGCAAAGGAAGTGGCTAGAGAGCGACAGGTACTGGCATCACAGAATGAAGTATACTAGTATACTAGAACAAAATTAACATTTTTTACAGTGAGAAAGTACAAACATGAAAACGTGAGAGTAAGATAATATATGGTATCCGTATTCAAAGTTCCAGTTTAAAAGCACTGTGGAAAGGGAACCACTGCTCAGAATGACGTCAAAATTTAACAGCTTATTACTGACGCAGGTGGAAACATCATGGAAGAAAGGAATTTAAGGGAAATTTTACCAGTATATCGCACTGTAAGCGTATCGTAAATGGGGTCGGCTACAAATCAAAGACGAATCACAATAAGACGGCTATAGTCTGAGTTGCTCATTACATCGTCTATACTGTCCAATGTACATGACTGTGCAAGTTCGGCAGTCAAAAGTTGTGGCACTCTTAGTTAGGTAAGTTGATCCACCACGGGAAGGTGGAAAAAATCGGTTCTTAATTGTCCTGCGGTCAGGAACGACATTAAAATAAAAATGATATCAATTATTAATTGTCGTGAGACTCTCACAAGACGTGTTCAGTATGCTGTCCACCATGGTCTGTTGCAATAATAAATCGAGAGGTTGTATGTTCCACTACAGATCGGAGTGTCTTGGCGGTATCGTTCAGAATGCGTTGCGTAATGCGTGCCTGCAGTTCAGTTACGTTGTTAATTATAGCGCTGAATACAACATGTTACAGACAGCCCTACAGCCTGACGTCACATGGATTAAGATCAGGTGACATGGACGGCCAGGTTGTAGGGAAATGTCTGCTGATAATTTTAGCATTTCCGCATTACCTCTGCAGCAGCCCCTTCACTGGCTGTGCGATGTGCGGAGGAGGATCAACTCACACACAAAATATCCTATCCACACATCTACGCTGTTGAAGGGCTGTAATGACTTCGGTGCACTCTCATATCGTTACCAGTCACATTACTGGTAACACAACTCACAGGACTCATATCTGAAAAAAAAAAATGCGGCCTTACGATAAGCGATACCGTTAACAACCAACACGCCGTCAAATTTCCAGAAGGAAGCCGTACCGACTGATGAGCGTGAGGACTATAACTATCCCATATTCTGCGACTATGAATATTATCATGTCCCTGGAGATGTAAGTGGTCATCCAATCCCCATAGAATGTTCGTTGGTCATTCATTAACCACTTCCATGCTAGCAAGAAATTACAGGACGAACGTCTGTCTTACTGGCAGGTCACTAGGAAGCAACTCCTGAACAAGAGAGATTTTCTATGGATAGCTATGCACGATATTTTGTAGGATTTTATGCACCGTGCTCGCAGGCATGGACAAGGTTCGGGCAGTTCCACGTGCAATGCTTGTTTGCATACCACCACTGGACCCTCTTGCAAAACTGTGGCCTCATCTTCGACAGACTTCGAATCATTTGCTTTCCTCCCTCTGCACATTGAACTTGAAAAGGACATTTTTTGCGTTTTTTGTTACTTCTCCAGACCCTTAGCAAACAACACAGCAATGTTTTTTTCTATATAGCTTTGTATGTCCGGAACGCCTGCAGGGCTTCTGTCGCACAGTCACCGTTGTCGAAAAAGAGAATTACGAGCGGCGTGCGGTCCTTTGTATAGAGAGTCATGTTGAGTGTTTGAGACGAAAACTGAAGAACAGCGTGAGCTGCCCGTCTGTTCATGCTTATGTTCAGACGCTTACTGAGTCAACTACTGCTCAAATTTCTAGTAAGTTGTTTTATTCGTTTCGTGGTGTTTCCCCTGTGTCAATGATATGCTGTTCAAATTTGACTTCATTCTGAGGAGTGGTTCTCTTGCTACAGCATTTTGAAACTGGAACTTTAATTATCGACACACGGTGTTTAAAATTAAGAATAACGAATTCCACCCCACGTTCGACGGCCAAAATTAAATGATCAAATAATTAAATTACTAAACAGTTACTACAAAATTGTTAGTCACCCCACGGCGCTGCTCGTTAACAAAATATTCAAGACCATGAATAGACTATACTTAACCACCGCACAAGCGGCTTAAGGCCTAATGAAAGGTGTCTTCCACGGCGATGCCAAACAAATAAAAAATTTGAAGTAGCTTCAGTACAAGTGTCTAACAAGAACTTACAAAACAAGAACAATAAAAAAATTTTCTAAGCAACTGCGCAAACGTCGTAAGGCCCAATGGTAAGTGTCTCCCATGGTGAACATATTTCAAACATATTTCAAGGAAAACAATTTAACATACATTTTTCAGTAACGGGTGTGACATCTCTAACAAAATCCAGCTTACTGTTAACGCCGATCAAACTTAATTTCGCAGAATTACACTCCAAGGTACCTTAACAGCATTAACGTTAAATACCAGGGTAATACAAATGAAGACCGGGAGCCATGAAAAAAGTTTGCAATTGATGAATGTGATTCATTATTTCCAAATATTAGTGTCTGTTTTCGATGATTTTAAACATAGAGAGATTTACTGCCCAATGGCTGAACAAAACATTTTGTTAAACGCAACAGTAGCCCTAGACAATGTCACTTAAATTTTCTGAAACACAACTAAAAACAAAATATCTGCCGCGTCAAATCATCTACAACTCACATATAAAACACCAATGCAAGGCAAGCGATTATTTCAGACGTCACAGGAAAACAAACTGCGACAGGAACCCATAAAATTTACACACAGAATCAATTGAGCACAGTGGGCAGTAACAGTGAATAAACAAATGACAAGATAGTTGCTACACAGTCGGTTAGTCGTCTAATAGAAAGTGAAAAGTAATGCCGGCTTCACGCAATCCGCTCGCCATTCGCCTTAGCAAAATACACTTTTTTCCACAGCAGTATTATTAAATCCTTTGGTGAATGTCACCAGATCGACCAAAGCAATTAATGAGGTGCCTGATAAATAATGCATTAATAATAGATAATACGTCCTTTAACACACGCATGTGCGCAAAATCAAAAATTATTGTAGTCAGTTATAAATCCAATGCATAAAATAAGTTTGCAAGCACTGAAAGCGTTAAAGAGTATAACAAATTACACGAGGCCACTAAATAAAGCTAATTCCGCTAGCACTAAGCGCTAAATATGAAATGAATTAAAGGCTGCCGTACATTCGACAAAAATATTACCACAAAATACAAGACACTAGATAATACGAGTATATTACTAAGGTAGATTACAGTTAAACTTAATAGAAAGTGCCTTGGACTCTGTTAGGAAGTACCACGGCAGAGAAATGGTCTGAAGGTGAATCCAAGGATACTCTGACAGGCACTTAAGCGTGAACTCCAGAGTACAGTTGTGGATGTAGATGCAGATGTACATTAATAAAATACGAAACACTTTAAAGCAGGTCGGCAACAATGGCATAAAATGAATCAGGGCAGAAAATATATAGAAAGATATGAAAGAAAGCGCATATTGTGGTCACAACAAGCCAGTCACATTTCTCAGTGACGTGACGAGTAGGCAACAAAATTGGAAATTTAATACACTTTTGCGACAAATTGCGAATGTGCATCCAGAAAATCAGCGAAATAGAGCCAAGTATCAACACACAAACGAGTCCATTGCCTCGTAACAGTAGACAAGCGGAAAGTCACAAATATCAAGCAAGCCAGATAGAAACCAGGAAGGAGTAAATAAAAAAATGGTTCAAATGACTCTAAGCACTATGTGACTTAACATCTGAGGTCAGCAGTCGCCTAGACTTAGAACTATTTAAACCTAACTAACCTAAGGACATCACATACATTGATACCCGAGGCAGGATTGGCACCTGCGACCGTAGCAGCAGCGCGGTTCCGAATAGAGGCGCCTAGAACCGCTCGGCCACAGAGGCCGGCTAGTAAATCACATATAGTTTGAGAACAGGTTACTGCTATTACAAAAAGCCTTACCTTTATAGACTAAAGAGCCAAAACACTACGAAAACCTTAATATATTGCTTGTACATCTATGGAACGAAATACATCACTGATTCTACGTACGCGGGATCCGGCAGTTTGTTGGTAGGTTTGCGGAGGTATGTGGCATTAGATGTTAATGGACAGGTTATGTAGTTTGCATGAAGAACAGGCCGCTAGTGTGCATACTCGATTATACGAACGTTAGCGACCCAGATGGGTTTCGTAAGATCTACATCAGGCAAAATTGGTCGACAAGACATCAAAGTGAGATCAGGATGATCTCATTGTAGCACTGTTCTGGTTTAGAAACAAGGACGATTATACTGCTGAAAGATGACATCGACTTCGGGAAAGACATCAAGTATGAAGGGATGCAGTTGCTTCACAGCTGTCAAAGTGTCTGAAAAAATTATTCTTCGGTAACTTAGAGCACGTTAGAAAAGAACCAGAAGCAGGTACTATCAAAGGATCACCTATAAAATACATAACCTCTTGTAGAACTAAGATCTTGAACAGAGAAGGCTTCTAATACCAGAAATGTAGTACATACACACTACAGATACAAGGAAGAAGAAGGCAACACGGATATATTATTGAATACTGGAAAAAAAGAGATGTCAAAATCAATAATCTACTCAATGAAAACCACCAAAATATAGATGTCTTATAGCGTTAAATTAACGTTTCTCGCCTTAAAAGACCATCATGCGAGTGTTACTGACTATCGTCATCAAATAGGTTACAGTATTGGTGAGGAGGAACGTTTCGAGCGTTTCCTTTAATTCATTTTATTGCCCTGATTAATTTAGTTGCGTAATTAATATAACTTTTCCTTTATTCTCATGTCTATAACTGTAATGTCAGGTGTACGGTTTGTGTTTGTTTCAAGGTAGCAAACCAGAAAATGATGTAATGGATGGACAGGTAGCAAACCAGGGAATTGATGTAATAAATGACAGAAAAAATACGTCTCCACATTTATTGGTCTCGCAAGCCGGAAATCAGTTTACGACGTAAATAAATATTGTGGATCATGCACAGATTATATGTTTTCATTTAAAATTTTAAGTCTTTGTACAAGACAGCGATGAAGTCTTTATAAATGTTGGTAAATACACAAAACACTTATCACAAATGAACTCATTTGTGTTGCACCTCATTTGTATTTTGTTCAGTTCATTTACAGACGCAAGGAGTGCAGCGTACTGCTTTTTCTACGAGTATAAAGGATGGGACAGCCGGTGGGACAATAGCTAGACGGAGCTCCGCCTGCCTCGCAGGGTAGCCTGCCAGCCAGGAGCAGGTGTTCCCGCGGCGTCTGGTTTCACTGCCAACGGCCGAAGGCTGCAATTTGGCCCATGGCGGCCGAAAGTCCATTAATGAGAGAGCATTTCCCTTTGTTCTTCTCTTCTTTCCGGAACGACCCGCAGTACCGGAAAAATACGGACAGGAGACTTGGTAATTCTCTGCGAAAGCACAGAAAACTTGATTAAATTGGTTCTTTTTCGATGGGGGAAAGAAACGATACCCTCTGGTATCTTTTCCCAGGCGATTCTGCGAAAAGCAGCCCTCTAAATGAGATTATGCTGGACGTAAGGACGAGCTACAAATGTTTTATAAACACTGTTCTACAATTTCTTCCACAAATGACATTATGTAATTCTTTTCTGTATGGATTCGTAACACAGTGGAAGGGAAATAGGCACTATCATTAAGGAAAAAACGGTAGGATGGTTTCATATGTAGCAGCTGCAGGAAACCATCCACATTGCTGTACTACTCAGTGGCTTCATTTTCAAACAACTTACGCTACGAAATCCGTAGAACAACACTCCATGTTAACAAGTGTATTATCTTACAAGAATTTGAAGATGTCAGTACTGCATTAGTTACACGTAGCGGCATATAAAGGATCAGTAATTTGTGTCGTCGTTTTTATTGTTGATAAATATATTATTTGCATCGACTGTGAAGAAGCGGTATTTTTTAAATTGAAACGTCATCTCACTGAACACTACTGGAAAGTTTTATGCAACTGCTAAATATTTTAAAATTTTTAAACATTAGAAATGAAGCTTTTCGCAACATATAATGAGTACACATTTCGTATATATGGACAGCAGAATTGTATCATTGATCAGAACATACTCTTCCAGTACACAGTACGAGAAGGAGTTACTGTTGATTTTAGCGTCTTAACTTATCTTTGACGTTTGGCAGCACAGCGGTTAAGGAATTACCTATCACATTTTAATCCTACTTACGTCTGTAATGGATATAGTTAAAATTCGAATTGGGTATAGATTTAGAGATCTCGACTTTGAAAGTCGGTAGGTTATATATTGTTACATATTTAGATTACCCCTCGCAGTTTTTAAAACAGTTTCTCCCCATGTCGCACTGAAAGTGACGTTATGGACAATCGCAATTTGAATCAGATCATGTACGGACTTCTTGTAATTAAAAATAGCGATATTTCGTAAATAGTTATTGACGTAGAAATATATTTCTGACAAATTACGCTCAGGAACAAAAAACTTGCTATATGGCATACGACACCACTTTGAAAGAGGAGTCAGGTGATATGAAGATTGTTATGACTTGTAACAAAATCTTTGCAAATGTAGTTAAGCAGTTTTCCAAATAATATCGTTGACGGAACCCTGCTTTCCTCCACAGACTTCGTAAATTTCCAGTCACCGTCTCAAGACAACCGAATCTGTAACTGGTTTCCCTTTTTCTTTTTACACCTTCGCTTCTTATCACTGATCTCTAGCCGGTGTGATTTTCAAATCCGTTTCAGCATGATTCTGTTTTACCGCCATCGCTTGTCCAATAAATTGACCATTTCGGTCACACTTTTGAGCGGAGTGAAAACAAGACTGTCTCGTATCTCCGCAATGGACAATTAATTGTTCGAATTTTCATAGACAAAATAAGAATGGGAAATTGAGCAATGGGTTATCAAATTGGTCAGAGTGGGGTCTAGTTTTGCAACCAAAATATTCAGTTACTTTGGAGAAATAAAGATAATTAAGAAAAAATTAGTTATTTGAGGAAAACTTGTAGCACAGATATTTTCCGAATTTTAATAACCAAACGAAGAGTGGGTAATGGACCAATAATGTATCATATTGACTAGTGTATGTTCTACTTTCGCAACAAAACAATTAAGTGAAAAAAACTACCTCAAAGCAACTGGGGTAGTTAAGAATAACTGTATTATCGGTTATTAGGGAAATTAAATTATTTCATGAACAGCTGCAGCTAGCCATGAAAACTGTGGGAAAGTTCATACCCTCAAGCCAAGCTATTTTGTACGTAAAAAGTTGCATGGATGAAATATTTAATAGTCAGTACAAAAATTTAAATTAAGAATAAGAAAGATCAAATGTTTTGTAAAGAAGTATGTCTACGAGTTAGAAATAAAAACAGATTAGAGAAAATTATAAGAGCGTTTGAATGATACTCGAAGACATGCACAGCAAGTGATATTTCAACTGAGAACTAAAGTTCAATTTTAACTTGGAATTTAAGAGTTGGGTTCACCAGTAAAGACTGTCTGCACTCCCTGACTACCCATCGGTTGCGACCGACCGTCATCCTCCTCCAATGGCTTCACTGGATCAAATATTTACACTGCATTCCAGACTGTTGTCAGTTTTTCGTGGCATGGGTTATTACTCTGTCAAGTAGCTCCTAAGTTGTAATCATGAGGCTAAATGCACCCATTCCAGTCTTCACAGGAAGGAAATTAATCTGGCGGTACCAGTTGTCGAATCCGGGTCCTCCACACGGCAGTTAAGGAAGTGGACTAAAAGAGAATGGTACCAGAGGTCATTTGTCTTGCGGATTATGCAGCTTACCGGGACTCATTTCCTGTAACATGATTTCCAGCATCATTCAAAGGCAGTAAACTGTTCCCCAATCCATTTTGTTTCGTACCTTTAGGCAAACCGTTTCACGAAATATTTTACTGCCTTTTTCAAAATTTCATTTTTAATCCGACCCTTTTTTGTGTCTCTTCCATTCATGTTTTAAGTTTTTTTTTGTGTAGGTTACATGTTACTCGTATTTTCCTATAATGCATAGTTGTTATGAGAGGGATTAACATATTTTGCACCTCTTAAGGTTATCGTAAGTTTTCTCAGTGTCAAAGGCACCTGACTGAGACTTGATTTATAGTAAGGGCCGCATCCTTTATCAGCCGTGCCAGAATTGCCTCTCTAGTGTCTTTCCGTTTCCTCAAGTCAAACAAATCGTCACCTAAGAGATACTCGATTTTATTTTCCCGTGTTTACCAACGATTCTCAGCATTAACTTGGATGCATGAGGTGCCAAGCTGACTGAACGTTAGGAGCCGTTTTATCTGTCCTTGAGATAATCGGAACTATATGCATGATTTTCTTTCCGAAGTTCTGTGTTGTGCCCATGGCTCGGAGTCTCCACAAAACTAACTCGATTTGTCGTTTAGTTGCAGTTTCTTCCAAAGGCTTTAGAGGTTCAGAGGGAATTTTAGCTACCCATTCTGCCTCGTTAGGTCGCAAGTCACGCAAAGCGCTGTCACACGTTGACTCTAATATTGGATACCTTTTGTCCTCCAAATCGACATCCGATTATTGTTATACCTGATACATCAACAGCTTGTGGCTTTCGCAGTCTATGAGCTTCTGAATCTGATAAGCAGTGTGGAACGAGAGGTAATATATTGCAAAATGGCCCTTAGCGACAGCATGACTTTTTCGGTACGCTCCACGGCATAGGAGGAGATGGGATGGTGCCAGATGGCAGCACTGGCGGCCAGATCGTCGGCCAGGAGTTCGGGGGGGGGGGGATGATGTTGGGGTGGGGGGAGGGGAAGCGTGCTCTGGTGTGGAGGGTCTGTGGCTGCGGCGTCGGTCTATAGCAGGGAGCGCGCCGTCAGCAGAAAGCAGAGCGAGGCCGTCCGGCCACTCCAAGACGCGGGAGCCGCGCGAAGCGGGGCAGCCGGAGTTCCGGGCATCACGAAGCGACGCACAGCAAGGCCGGTGGTGGGAAACACTCCAGGCCGTGTTTTCCCATCACTAATGTTGATGGTCTGCCATTCCTTAGACGCTAGTATGTTAATCAGTTTTAGTTTGTGCGACGGTCCAACTGAATAAATACTGAATGAGATTTTCACTTTGCAGCGGAGTGTGCGCTTATGTGAAACTCCCTGTCAGATTAAAACTGTGCGCCGGAACGAACTCGAACTCGGGACCTTTGCCTTTCGCGGGCAAGTGCTCTACCATCTGAGCTACCCAAGCACGACTCACGCCCCGTACTCACACAGTTTTAAGGAAGTTTCATATCAGCGCACACTCCGCTGCAGAGTGAAAAGCTCATTCTGGAAACATCCCCCAGGCTGTGGCTAAGCCATGTCTCCGCAATATCCTTTCTTTCAGGAGTGCTAGTTCTGCATGGTTCGCAGGAGAGCTTCTGTAAAGTTTGGAAGGTAGGAGACGAGGCACTGGCAGAAGTAAAGCTGTGAGTACGGGGCGTGAGTCGTGCTTGGGTAGCTCAGATAGTAGAGCACTTAGTAGCTCAGTTGGTAGAGCACTTGCCCGCGAAAGGTAAAGGTCCCGAGTTCGAGTCTCGGTCGGGCACACAGTTTTAATCTGCCAGGAAGTTTCATATCAGCGCACACTCCGCTGTATAGTGAAAATCTCATTCTGGAAATATCCCCCAGGCTGTGGCTAAGCCATGTCTCCGCAATATCCTTTCTTTCAGGAGTGCTAGTTCTTCGAGGTTCGCAGGAGAGCTTCTGTAAAGTTTGGAAGGTAGGAGACGAGGTACTGGCAGAAGTAAAGTTGTGAGTACCGGGCGTGAGTCGTGCTTCGGTAGCTCAGTTGGTAGAGCACTTGCCCGCGAAAGGCAAAGGTCCCGAGTTCGAGTCTCGATCAGGAATACAGTTTTAATCTGCCAGGAAGTTTGAATAAATACTGTTTATGGTTTACGATAAACATTTCACTATAATTTACTGATCTTCAGTTACCCAAAACACATACGGATGTACCCTTAAATGCACCAAACACCCCTTCTACTCAAATAAGAATTTGTTTTGTAGGTTAGGAAGCTGGGCGGTCAGAACCATTTACACATTGTGTTTCGAAGCGTTTGCGTCAAACTACTAGCGTTAATACATCACGTTATGGCACAAAATGTTCGCTTATGCTTCCGAGTGACGTTAGGTGTCCGTTTTTATTAGTTATCCCCCGAGAGGCAGCATGTTATAGGCACTCTGCAGCGTCCGAAGGCCAATGCCTTGCGTGTTGCCTACAATCCACTCATCTGCACAGTATGAAAGCAGGAAGGTCCAGCAAAATTTAACGTTTTTGATTCTCTTCTAAAATAGCTTTTTCTCACTGTATCAACTTGTTGGGATAGGTAGTGCACACCCAGTTCGTAGATCCTGGCAGTCCGGTGATATCCTGTCTTTCCAAGGCAGATGAATATTTAAGGTTGTCTAGTGCTGCCAGGAAGTGCGAGCGTACATTTTAATTCTAACACGTCTTTTTCCCCGTAATTTGATGTATTACATCCATACAAAATCCAAATACGTGGAAACACCTGTACAACAGTACTGAAAATAAACTGGTCATAATATTCCCTCGCTAAAAGCCAAGAACAAAAATCAGTTGTGTTACTGATGGATATCAAGTATGTATTATAAAACTTTCTGTTTATAAACAGTAAAACGGATAGTTTGATATCCAACAGTTATGCAGTTAACGTGCCGTTGAGTAAGGAATTGTTACATAGCAACTTTATGTGTGTACATATGTAGACACATAATTATGATTTAACCATTTGTTGAGTAACTGTATTATTCTTGCAAAATCTGACTGCATAATATTAAAAAATGAATCCGCCAAATGCAGTGTTATTTCTGAATATTAAATCCTTTGGTTTCTGGTTGAAAATGTGCCTTGGAATTCCCTCTGTGCCCAGAGTGATGGATTCTGGTGTATGGGAGCAACGTTATATCTGTTAGTTATTTCATGACAGAGAACACCGATTGAACGTGTCGCAGGCAATATAGTTACGTCACTGTCATTCGTGGAAAGGTGATGAATAAGAAGCTGACAACTGTATTCGTTCTTGAGTTAATAATAATTATTAATCACTTGTACTCCCGACACCAGTTGTTAATACACAGAGCAAGTAGCGACTGCACGATACTCGTAAATCACGTCAAACATCAGCATTGAGAACAGGAATACAGTACTTGCTTATCACCCAGTCGTAGTAATCACAACTTTTCTTGCATGCTCAGCGTGAATTTTAAATTGTTTTATAAATTTATGTCAATTCCACACACACACACTCCCGACCGCGACCACACGCAATTCTGTGTTCCGTCCCTTTATGACTTTCCTTAGGAACTGCCTCGCTGGCTTTCCATTGGCATGGTGTCTCAATCAGTATGCCACGCTTTGAGAACGTGAACACTTCATGAGGATTCACAGTAGTAAAACATGTCTCTCACGTCCTGATCGATCACAATACTTTTCTCAATGATTTCTTTACAGTATTTTTGGAACAAAACAAGGTGAAATATTAATAAAAATGTGAGGTGACATCAGTGGTGTGTGATGATATCATGAGTTTAAAATACCTTATTTTGGTAGCTGCAGGGGCTGTAGTGAAATATAAAAGCGTTTGTGTGTCGCGATATTGAAGATGCAACAATATATCAAGTAAAAAGTGCGAATATTCATTCAAACATACACATAATCTAAGAGTCATATTTATATTGTTTTAATTATGACCTGTCAAAGTGAGTCTGTGACACATTTTATATTATAAAGATGGACATGTTATTTTCCTTGTAACAGCTATCGAGGACAACTTAGACATAGAGCTTAAGCTTACTACCGTGAAATGCCACCACGCTCATAATACTACCCGCTTACTAGACAAAACCAGAACAACGAATCAGGTCAACGACACTGTTGTCTTTTGTAATTTTCAAGAGATCCAGTATCCATCACACAGTGAGAAACATAATGTACCAACCCAGGTCACACGGGGTAAGATCGATTATCATGTATCAGTTACGACGCTGATGACCCCGCTGTTTAGCGCCCGTAAACCTCAAACACACACACACACACGACGGGTCGATTACATTGCTGTTGCCCAGTGGAGTGTATTGTGTGGTGTGTGAGTTGAGTCGGCAGGAGCAGCGGCTGAGTGCTACCTCATCCGCCACGGATTCCACCAAGTCGGTAGTCTTAATTCCTATTAGTGAGAAAAACCATTTAATACGAGTATCAACCGATTAATCAGTGTTCGCCTAAACGGTGCCGTGTGACGGTCTTCAGTGTAAATTACGTGGAAGTATATCAGAAATAGTGTGTGACAAAGTTTCGATGTATTCTACCTGTGACGGGAGAGACCTAAATTGATCTGTAAGAGGAAGGTAGTGACAGTCTTTCAATGGTGTTGTTTGAGAAGAATATATTTCTTTCCACAGAGATACGCTGACATGACACGCGTTGACCCGAAAACCCATATCATGTAGTGAATTTCATATTATTCACAGCCAGAAATTCCGTTGTGACAGTTCCCATAACAAAAGACTGATAAGCTTTAACCATTAGCTGACAGCCATTTGCATCAGAAGTTAGGCTGCTAAAATATTCAGTCGTAAAAATCAAAATTTAAACGGGAGTGTGGAAAGGTGTTGGGCATTTTGTCTATTAATAATGGACTCAGTGATCATCAGGGCGAGTCAGTCTTATTTGAGGTTGGTGTAAATGTTTACTGAACATTGCTGCAGCCAGTTCCATTATACATCCTACTGCTCGATGAATATTTTACTAAAAGAGATGGTTGGTTCAAATGGCTCTGAGCACTATGGGACTTAACATCTACGGTCATCAGTCCCCTAGAACTTAGAACCACTTCAACCTAACTAACTGAAGGACATCATACAACACCCAGTCATCACGAGGCAGGGAAAATCCCCGACCCCACTGGGAATCGAACCCGAGAACCTTGGCGCGGGAAGCGAGAACGCTACCGCACGAACACGAGCTGCGGACCTACTAAAAGAGATCAGTACTCTTTATTAGATTAATGGTTTGTGAATCTTGTTTATAAACGAGGGTAACATCTGGTCCGCCACCAGTAAAGGTAAATTCACTTCAAAAGAGAGCGTTTTAGCAGACGGGATTAATCAGAAATTAAGCTGCTAACTTATTCAGTCGCAACAGCAAGGTTCTAACAATTACGTTCTCTGTTGACGAAGATGGTGACGGCCTCGAAGTATTGTGGTTGGACGAGTGTGATGACAGAAAATTTAGCGAAATTTACCACTTTGCAAAATAAATAGAGATCTTTTAAAATATGGATAAATACAACGTAGTGTGTAATACGTACCTCATTACAGGACTGCTGGTGAACATTTTGGACGCGTCAGATTGGTTAAAAATTTTGTGATAATCCTATCAAGAGATCATTTGTCCCGCCAAGTTAGCCGAGAGCGTTAATGCGCTGCTTCCTGGACTCGGATGGGTTGGCCGGCCCCGGATCGAATCCACCTCGCGGATTAACGACGAGGGCTGGTGTGCCGGTCAGCCTGGACGTGGTTTTTTGGCGGTTTTCCACACCCCACTAAGTGAATACTCGGCTGGTCCCCATGTCCAGCCTCAGTTACACGACTCAGAGACATTTGATACTCGTTCGAACTATATCATGATTTACACTAGATACGGGGTACACTGATTCTGTCCTGGGGGTAAGGGGTGGCGGCAGGAAGGACCTCCGGCCAGCCCCTCAGATTAACCATGCCAAATCCGATTGTAATAATGAGAACCCTGCGAAAACTGCAGGACAAAGGCACAAGCGAAAGCGAAAGAAAGACTATCAAGAGATCATTTAAACATCATTGCTAGAAAGGACTTGATTTTGTGGGATGCCTTCAGGATATAGCAGTGCATCTATAAAGGAACTCGTGTATAAAGTGCTAATGCAATTAATGCTGGGGTGTACATCCAGCACCTGAACTTTTTATCAAGTGCGCTTGAGAAGAGACATCAAATTGAGAAATGTGAAACTACCATCGTAACAGTCGGCACATCTTATTAGAAGATTTAACAGAGATGCTTGACGAATTTAAAAGGGAGTCATAGAAGTAAATTCGACGTTGTCACGAAACAGTTGTGGGTAAATCTACAAACTAAGTGTTCATGTAATGATCACGAAGGTAAGATAAGAGAAGCAGGCATGTTTACGGAGGCAAGTAGACAGTCAATATATGTGTGGAACAGGACAGAAACTCGCTACTTGAAACCAAATGGCCTACGCCTAGTATTTTAGACTTATTAGCGAAAGATACATTGATTCCCAAAACTTAAAGACAAAAGTAACTTGCGCATGATGTGTCACTGAAAACATAAATGACACATTTGTCAAAGACAACAAGTACACTGAAGCCATCGTGATTTATGATGGTCTGATCATCATAAAGAAAGGCTGGAAATGGTTCTTAATAGGGTGTGTGATCACCGGGTATGCTCTGCAACGTTTCTCAACGCTGGCCACAAGCCTGTTAACGAGTTCTTGTGGTTGGACTCTACGTTCCTCACCAGCGTGGTTGGCAACTGCTGTATGGTCGCTGCTGCCTGTGGCCATTCTATAATACTTCTCCCCACTGCATACCACATATGCTCGACGGGGTTCAAGCTAGGGGAATGGCAAAGCCAGTTCATTCGCCTACTATTCTCTCGTTGTAAACGCTCCACCGCCTGCTCTGTTCCATACGGTCACGTACCATCATCCATAAAAATTGAATCAGGGCCAAGTGTGAGAACAGCCACATAGGGAAGGAGTAGCAACGTGCTCAGTCAGTGTACCGTGTTTCAGGCTTCGGAAATCAGTACTCCCAAGCATTACACCTACTCTACAGATCATTTCCGACAATGTTCCTCAGTGCTCCAACGTTGTAAGATAAAAAAAGGTCGAAGTCATGTTTTCCATTTAGTAATCACACACAAAGTGACCCAGGGGATCTCATTACGTACGGAGAATATGCAATACTCTAACAAAATAGTAATAAACGGAACACTGCACTTACACTAAGAACGCCGCTGTAATATGTTGCTGTTGTCTTTCGGACAGTGAATCTTTGCGGCACAGTTGGTACAAGATGTGGCGTAATCGGTCGTGTACATTTATCTTTATACTGGAGTTCATTATGTCCCATTGTATTTTGCTGATGAGCTGAAACTATTCCAAACAACTGTCAAAACTGGAATCTACTCAACGCTGGCTTGGATCCCACTGTGCTTTCACAGAAGTTTTCTCATATCAGACGAAATCTACTTCCCTTCTAAGGGCCTGACATCCAGTAAACCCAGCCCGTTGCAGTAGAACCTAAGGTTTAACCGCGGATCTGAATCAGGCTGTAATCATGAGCAGTGCTCAGTTTATAGACATGTGTCACAGCACAGGTAATGGTACGCCTGTTCCCTGTGATCATCACTGCAAAGTACTTATGATAACTATACTATGAAATGTTTCTGTTACCCACGATCGAATTGTGCTAATAATAATGCTCTACGCTCGCTTCCATGATGATAAATTTTGGGACCACCTGTCTTATGCGTAAAGAAGGCGTATTTACTGAAAGGGACCGGTGCTTCATTTCGTCGTTTGCGTTTCTGGTGTCATTACCGTTGTCCACTGCACTATGGATCTCATGGAGGAACAGAGCGAGCTGAGTTTCGCAGGATCTCTGTTCGCGGAATCCATGATAAGTTTTACAGAGGATATGTTCATTTTCCAAAAAAGGCATAATTGTAGAGAATAAAACATGTTCCATAATTCTACGACAGTTTGACGTCAGCGATGGGACTATAATGATGTGGATCGGGATTACGGCCTTTCTTAAAAACGGAAATGATGTGCTCTTTTTTCCAGTCGTTAGGTACCCTTCGTTGCTGGAGCGATCAATATAAATTACTGCTGGAAGGGGAGAAAGCTCTTTCGCATAATCTTTATCGAATCTTATAGGTATCTGATCTGGTCCTGACGCCCTTCCACTACTAAGCGATTGTAGCTGCTTTTCAATTCCTTTATCGGTTATCTCAACATCCGCCATTTCGACGTTCGTACGACGATTGAAAGGAGGGACAGTGTTACGATCTTCCGAGGTGAAACAACTCCGGTAGACCGAATTCAGTATTTCGGCCTTCTCTTTGTTGCAACAAACTCTTTTGATTAGCTCGACAACATTGGTTTCTAGCCACAAGAGACAGGTACTGTCTCTGGCTCTTTCTGTTTGCCTTTACGAAATATATGTACTCTGTCCCACTATGTACGAGCCCTATTCCACGACCCATTCAGAGTCTTATCAGAACCATATGTATCATATCACTGACAGCGACAACTGCAGATTACACCTCTTGTAGCTATTATTTTACGCACGGAAAAAGATACCCAAACACTTTGGTATTCTATTGTCTGAGTCAGTTATCTCTCTGGTAATCTCGACGTGGTTGGTTAACAGCTTTCTTCTTAAAGTTCTGCTGACGTGCTGGGAACAACAACTTCGCAGAACAACTGGAATCACACTGTTACCTCAGTCAGTGTCTCATGGGAATGGAACAGAGTTCTCTTTTTAAAATGCTTACTTTTGCATGGGTTTTGGTGCTGCGGCATCGTGGTTGTGCTGCTGTCCCTCATATAGCTTGGTACGCCTACCATCTTCGACTGTAATGTGATGAGTCCAGACGTCTAATTAACTGTAGCGTCGTGTCTACCATTTCTACTTGTAGTCCACTATTCCAACCAGTTCCGTGTCTGGGAGCCTTGTCACTTATTTGCTAGTTTCTTCAACTGTTTTTCCTAATTTCTGAAAATATACGTCATTATCCGCATTTTGGTCAATAAATTTTAATGCAAGCACACATGTCCTTTCGAGGCATAGCGTTTTGTTTTTTACTCGTATGTCCTTGTAAATTAGGCAGCGTACATCGCCGTCTTCTGGAGAAACTGAAAATGAACTGCAATTAAGTAAACATTTGTAGTAATAAATTAATTACTTCCACTCCACATTTCTTCTGTTTCGCGACGTGATGCAGTTCCTGCGATATCGCAGCTAGAGTTCCGGCTAACATGTTGGAGCGGATTCTGCGAGGCGTGACTTCAGGATAAACATGTTAAAGTTGTAAAGTGAGCGTAACGCAGTTAGCAGAGAGTCGTAATTTACTTACGTCGAGCTGCGCAGCGTACGAGAATCACTGGCGTCCACGTGTCTCTTCTAACAAGGAGCAAAGTGTCCTTCAAGTGTCGCGTTCCACGAGGCGCTGATTTCGTTACCGATTACTGTTGATGCGTCTCAAGTAATTTTGCTGTCACGCTTTACTTTCACTCACCTGTGAAGGATTCTTTTTCCCATGTTTAGACCTCAAAGATAAGTTGCATTGAGGTCTACATCCACCAGTAATGGGCACGTCCACTAAATCTACATGTATGTCCCGCAAACTACTGTGAAGTGCCTGGCAGTGAATACCTCCAGCTGTACAGATTTTTAAGGACTCTTCCCCGTTCCTACATTTACATCTACATTGATACTCCGCAAGCCACCCAACGGTGTGTGGCGGAGGGCACTTTACGTGCCACTGTCATTACCTCCCTTTCCTGTTCCAGTCGCGTATGGTTCGCGGGAAGAACGACTGTCTGAAAGCCTCCGTGCGCGCTCTAATCTCTCTAATTTTACATTCGTGATCTCCTCGGGAGGTATAAGTAGGGGGAAGCAATATATTCGATACCTCATCCAGAAACGCACCCTCTCGAAACCTGGCGAGCAAGCTACACCGCGATGCAGAGCGCCTCTCTTGCAGAGTCTACCACTTGAGTTTATTAAACATCTCCGTAACGCTATCACGGTTACCAAATAACCCTGTGACGAAACGCGCCGCTCTTCTTTGGATCTTCTCTATCTCCTCCGTCATACCGATCTGGTACGGATCCCACACTGATGAGCAATACTCAAGCATAGGTCGAACGAGTGTTTGTAAGCCACCTCCTTTGTTGATGGACTACATTTACTAAGCACTCTCCCAATGAATCTCAACCTGGTACCCGCCTTACCAACAATTAATTTTATATGATCATTCCACTTCAAATCGTTCCGCACGCATACTCCCAGATATTTTACAGAAGTAACTGCTACCAGTGTTTGTTCCGCTATCATATAATCATACAATAAAGGATCCTTCTTTCTATGTACTCGCAATACATTACATTTGTCTATGTTAAGGGTCAGTTGCCACTCCCTGCACCAAGTGCCTATCCGCTGCAGATCTTCCTGCATTTCGCTACAATTTTCTAATGCTACAACTTCTCTGTATACTACAGCATCATCCGCGAAAAGCCGCATGGAACTTCCGACACTATCTACTAAGTCATTTATATAGATTGTGAAAAGCAATGGTCCCATAACACTCCCCTGTGGCACGCCAGAGGTTACTTTAACGTCTGTAGACGTCTCTCCATTGATGACAACATGCTGTGTTCTGTTTGCTGAAAACTCTTCAATCCAGCCACACAGCTGGTCTGATATTCCGTAGGCTCTTACGTTGTTTATCAGGCGACAGTGCGGAACTGTATCGAACGCCTTCCGGAAGTCAAGAAAAATAGCATCTACCTGGGAGCCTGTATCTAATATTTTCTGGGTCTCATGAACAAATAAAGCGAGTTGGGTCTCACACGATCGCTGTTTCCGGAATCCATGTTGATTCCTACATAGTAGATTCTGGGTTTCCAGAAATGACATGATACGCGAGCAAAAAACATGTTCTAAAATT
The DNA here is from genome assembly GCF_021461395.2 of Schistocerca americana. Taxonomy (NCBI): domain Eukaryota; kingdom Metazoa; phylum Arthropoda; class Insecta; order Orthoptera; family Acrididae; genus Schistocerca; species Schistocerca americana. Next base: position 44,581,863 of record NC_060123.1, read on the forward strand.
CTACAAGAGATCGACGTAAGAGATATAGGTCTATAGTTTTGCGCATCTGCTCGACGACCCTTCTTGAAGACTGGGACTACCTGTGCTCTTTTCCAATCATTTGGAACCCTCCGTTCCTCTAGAGACTTGCGGTACACGGCTGTTAGAAGGGGGGCAAGTTCTTTCGCGTACTCTGTTTAGAATCGAATTGGTATCCCATCAGGTCCAGTGGACTTTCCTTATTTCGATGTCAGCCATTTTTTCGTTTGTGCGAGGATTTAGAGAAGGAACTGCAGTGCGGTCTTCCTCTGTGAAACAGCTTTGGAAAAAGGTGTTTAGTATTTCAGCTTTACGCGTGTCATCCTCTGTTTCAATGCCATCATCATCCCGTAGTGTCTGGATATGCTGTTTCGAGCCACTTACTGATTTAACGTAAGACCAGAACTTCCTAGGATTTTCTGTCAAGTCGGTACATAGAATTTTACTTTCGAATTCAATGAACGCTTCACGCATAGCCCTCCTTACGCTAACTTTGACATCGTTTAGCTTCTGTTTGTCTGAGAGGTTTTGGCTGCGTTTAAACTTGGAGTGGAGCTCTCTTTGCTTTCGCAGTAGTTTCCTAACTTTGTTGTTGTACCACGGTGGGTTTTTCCCGTACCTCACAGTTTTACTCGGCACGTACCTGTCTAAAACGCATTTTACGATTGCCTTGAACTTTTTCCATAAACACTCAACATTGTCAGTGTCGGAACAGAAATTTTCGTTTTGATCTGTTAGGTAGTCTGAAATCTGCCTTCTATTACTCTTGCTAAACAGATAAATCTTCTCCCTTTTTTTATATTCCTATTAACTTCCATATTCATGGATGCTGCAACGGCCTTATGATCACTGATTCCCTGTTCTGTACATACAGAGTTGAAAAGTTCGGGTCTGTTTGTTATCAGTAAGTCCAAGATGCTATCTCCACGAGTCGGTTCTCTGTTTAATTGCTCGAGGTAATTTTCGGATAGTGCACTCAGTATAATGTCACTCGATGCTCTGTCCCTACCACTCGTCCTAAACATCTGAGTGTCCCAGTCTATATCTGGTAAATTGAAATCTCCACCTAAGACTATAACATGCTGAGAAAATTTATGTGAAATGTATTCCAAATTTTCTCTCAGTTGTTCTGCCACTAATGCTGCTGAGTCGGGAGGTCGGTAAAAGGAGCCAATTATTAACCTAGTTCGGTTGTTTAGTGTAACCTCCACCCATAATAATTCACAGGAACTATCCACTTCTACTTCACTACAGCATAAACCACTACTAACAGCGACGAACACTCCACCACCGGTTGCATGCACTCTATCCTTTCTAAACACCGTCTGTACCTTTGTAAAAATTTCGGCAGAATTTATCTCTGGCTTAAGCCAGCTTTCTGTACCTATAACGATATCAGCTTCGGTGCTTTCTATCAGCGCTTGAAGTTCCGGTGCTTTACCAACGCAGCTTCGACAGTTGACAATTACAATACCGATTGCTGCTTGGTCCCCGCATGTCCTGACTTTGCCCCGCACCCGTTGAGGCTGTTGCCCTTTCTGTACTTGCCCAAGGCCATCTAACCTAAAAAACCGCCCAGCCCACGCCACACAACCCCTGCTACCCGTGTAGCCACTTGTTGCGTGTAGTGGACTCCTGACCTATTCAGCGGAACCCGAAACCCCACCACCCTATGGCGCAAGTCGAGGAATCTGCAGCCCACACGGTCGCAGAACCGTCTCAGCCTCTGATTCAGACCCTCCACTCCGCTCTGTACCAAAGGTCCGCAGTCAGTCCTGTCGACGATGCTGCAGATGGTGAGCTCTGCTTTCATCCCGCTAGCGAGACTGGCAGTCTTCACCAAATCAGATAGCCGCCGGAAGCCAGAGAGGATTTCCTCCGATCCATAGCGACACACATCATTGGTGCCGACATGAGCGACCACCTGCAGATGGGTGCACCCTGTACCCTTCATGGCATCCGGAAGGACCCTTTCCACATCTGGAATGACTCCCCCCGGTATGCACACGGAGTGCACATTGGTTTTCTTCCCCTCTCTTGCTGCCATTTCCCTAAGGGGCCCCATTATGCGCCTGACGTTGGAGCTCCCAACTACCAGTAAGCCCACCCTCTGCAACTGCCCGGATCTTGCAGACTGAGGGGCAACCTCTGGAACAGGACAAGCAGCCATGTCAGGCCGAAGATCAGTATCAGCCTGAGACAGAGCCTGAAACCGGTTCGTCAGACAAACTGGAGAGGCTTTCCGTTCAGCCCTCCGGAATGTCTTTCGCCCCCTGCCACACCTTAAAACGACCTCCCACTCTACCACAGGTGAGGGATCAGCCTCAATGCGGGCAGTATCCCGGGCAACCACAGTCTTAGTCCGATCAGGGGATGCGTGGGACGAGCTGGCCGTCCCCGACAAACCCCCATCCTGATCCCCACAGTGATGCCCATTGGCAACAGCCTCAAGCTGTGTGACCGATGCCAACACTGCCTGAAGCTGGGAGCGAAGGGATGCCAACTCAGCCTGCATCCGAACACAGCAGTTGCAGTCCCTATCCATGCTATAAACTGTTTTGCAAAAAACGTCTGAACTAATCTACAGAGAGCGCAAACAAATCGACAAAATTTAAACGGTTATTAAAATACAAGATTGCCTAGTACATGCAGTAATGCTGCTACTTGCGCACTGCTGACACTGCTCGGCGGCGGAAGGAGACTAAGCGAAATTACACTATTCAGGTACTAAAACGCGATGCTACACTCTCAAATACTATAAAACGCCCGAAATTTATGAATTAAACAATGCAAGTACCAAAAACACGCAAAGAAATTCACGTATGGAGCACCACTCCGTATACACGACACCTGTTGATTGGTGTTACTAACAGTCTTCACGTACGACCGAATTTCTTTTCGTTTTGTGAGAGATTTTTCGCTGATATTCTGTTACGACAATCGCTGAAGACTTCACACATTTTCCTACCAAAAGATGAACGTGTTTCCTTTAGCATTTCTCTGTAGTCCTAAGTTTTGTTTGCCACTGCTTTAGAAATTTCTTTACAGAGTTATTTTATGACGTATGGTCCTTCTCATCATGGACTGCTATGGTAGGCATACATCTACTCACAGCAAGTCCGGCTATTATTCTAAATCCTAAATTTACATTGTATTGTTAGTACTTGCAGGGATTTGTCCTAGGATGTTACATCAGCGACATTTACTTTGGAAATGAAAATAACTGTTATAAATTTTACGGGCCTCTCTGCAATTTAGAGAACAATAATTCTGACTTCCTAGCGCTACTGACACTTGGTCGCTGTGCTATCGAGGTAATGGCGTCGTGTATATGGAATAAAATAATGTTATGTCTTGATGGTCTAGCGACTATCAGAATTTTCCTGTCTGTGATGTTAACTGAACAGAAGCAGTCTTGATAAGCGATGAATAGTGTTGCAACATCCTGTGTGATACCCCCTGCTAAACCCGCAGGACAGGAAAAAAAAAAATGGTTCAAATGGCTCTGAGCACTCTGGGACTCAACTTCTGAGGTCATTAGTCCCCTAGAACTTAGAACTAGTTAAACCTAACTAACCTAAGGACATCACACACATCCATGCCCGAGGCATGGAGTCGCGTGGTTCCAGACTGTAGCGCCTAGAACCGCTCGGCCACCCGCGCCGGCGACAACGTAAGACTTGCCCAATTTAGAAACACTTTTAAAACGGCTGAAGGCCTTTGTTTTTCAAAACACAATTACAAGCATAATGATTCCAACCATAGGCAATACGTCATTAAAAATTCACAATTAAACGCTAATAAAAAGGCAATATAGACCGGCGTTCTGAAGTTTACAGGGCGCTCGCTCTGCCCTTGAAATCTTAACGTTCGCTTAGGTGAGACCAGTACTCGGCGCAACTATACTCGATCCACAGGCAACACAACCAAGAGACAGTCAGGCACTCACCAACAAGATGACTTGCTAACCACCGACCAGTATACGAGAATTCCAAAGCCAAAACGTTACAGACATAGCCGCCCACAACCAAAACTACATTAAACTGTCAAAAACTACACACCTTGTTGGACAGCGTCAATTGGTGAGGAAAGGATACTGCCTGAATTTACGTCAGCGACTAGGGCAGGTAACCGGAACACTAACGGCCACAAGGCACAAAATTCCGTAGGTGCCCTTGAATTTCAAACAGACAAATATAGTTAATTCCACCATACGGTGGCTAAATCTTCACCACCTTGAACACTAGCGGTTGCTCCGAGAAATACCACCAACAGCGAACCACCAACCAAGGGGACAACATGAACAGACGTGGCTTCAGTAATGAAATCATCAGTCAACCTTCATGTCCTGGGTCGGTGAGCCACAAACCTCTTAGCACTCGGAACAGCCCCCACACGCTCCGACACTGCGTAGTGACCGCCAGCGGGCCCGGCTGATTGCGCCACGCGGAGACTTGCTTGCTGATCCGCTCCAACCGACCGACTCACTGCCAATACGCTGACAACATTTAAAACAAGTTGTCAGTGGAAATTACACCAACTAAACACAATTTGACAAACATTTGCATGAAAACTTGAACGACACTCAGCAGTGGCTGTGCAATCACAAAGACAAATCGGGAGGCGATACACGCACACAGCCAACCCATAAGCGATCGGCCAGCCAAGTCACGTTGTCCAGTAGGACGATCGACCGACGATCCATGAAGACCGTTCCCGGCTCAAGTGATGCGTGGTGGCAATGGTCAGGCGAGTCAGGCGAGCCATGGACATCCAGGCCTCACTGCTACTTCAACCCAACTGAACTAATGGTTCAAATGGCTCTGAGCACTATGGGACTTAACATCTGAGGTCATCAGTCCCCTAGAACTTAGAACTACCTAAACCTAACTAACCTAAGGACATCACACACATCCATGCCCGAGGCAGGATTCGAACCTGTGACCGTAGCGGTCGCACGGTTCCAAACTGAACCGAATGAATGCCGTGTTCCAGCTCCACGACTGGCATGTCCGAACTACCCTCCTAGCACATTCCAACTAAATCCATGACAGACGACAACCAGGAAGTAATAGCAGTGCAGCAAAGATAAACACATGAGGGCTATATCGATAGACGCTGCTGCTGCTGCCGCTGATGGGCAGACAAAGCAGCAACTCAGTGACAACAGAAATTGAAGCTAACATAACAAGGTGGCAACAGAAAAAAGCAGGATGTAAATTAAGAGATGGCATGAACGCGAGCCACGCACAGCTCATCGTGTAACTCTTTGAGGGTTTCACTTTCCATCCTAGCATAGTTAATTATTCTCAAATTCAGTTACTATTCTGAACATCGCTTCATTACAGCAACGATTGTAGAACAGCAAGAATAAAAGACAGCCAACCATTTGCAATAAATTGTGGTTTTGAAATAGCTGTCAACACAGTTTAGACAGATTTAAACCCATCTTCTTCAGAAGGACGGACAAACTTAACGTTAGCAATTCATTCAGTAAAATTTGTCTCCATATGTCATAAGTTGGCAACGGTCTGTACGTGTATATGAAACAACTAATGCCCCTGGAATGAAGGGCTAGTCACATCAGTAAAACTAATCACATTAAAATTACAGACCATGTTAGTAGCTACATGCCGACTGAGATAACCTGGCAAGGATAGTGCCTTCAGGCACACTCTTAAACCCAACCAGACATTTTCTCCTTTCTATCTTTTCCCGGCCGTATGTCGGGTCTTCACAGAGTCGGCACCTTACTGCCAGTTTGGAGTTGTCAGTGGAGAAGAAGGACCAGATGATTTCCTGACGCCAGCCCTGCTGCCACCCCTCCGACCCCTGCCTTAGAATTAGTTTCGAACCACATAACTGATGCGTGACGTGGGTACCAAACTCGTATTCACCTAGTACAAACCCGTCTATGAACCACACCGGGGCTATCCAGCACAACAGTCCTCGTCGCTAAGCCGCAGGCTGGCACCGTCCAAATCCAAGAATGGCCTGCTACCGCACATGGCTATTCGAGAGAGTTTAGTCAGAAATTCTAACCATTTTCCATCATATTTATTACGATAACAGTGTTTTGAATTATATCTAATGTAAACCACCGTAAAACTTCTAGTAATTACTAAAATGAAGTAAGGGAGAAAAATATTATTACATTGCGCATCTCTGGTATTACAGTTATTAGAGTCAAATGTACAGATCATAGGGTGTGTCCGCAACAACACTATGGAACGCTAACAACATCCTGCCACCCCTCAGTAGCCCTCCATGCCATAACCTACAGTGTGGCCACTGCGTTTCTGAGTGAATACTGGCCGCACTGGATTAGCCGAAGCCGGCCGTGGTGGCCGAGCGGTTCTAGGCGCTTCAGTCCGGAACCGCGCGACTGCTACGGTCGCAGATTCGAATCCTGCCGCGGGCATAGGTGTGTGTGATGTCCTTAGCTTAGTTATATTTAAGTAGTTCTAAGTTCTAGGGGCCTGATGACCTCAGACGTTAAGTCCCTTAGTGCTCAGAGCCATTTGAAATTTGAACCATTTTTGGTTTTGGGGGGGGGGGGGGGGGGGTAGCCGAGCGGTATAGGGCGCTGCAATCATGGACTGTGCGGCTGGTCCCAGCGGAGGTTCGAGTCTTCCCTTGGGCATGCGGGTCTGTGTGTTTGTTTGTCCTTAGGATAATTTAGGTTACGTAATGTGTAAGCTTAGGGACTGATGACTTTAACAGTTAAGTGCCATAAGATTTCACACACATTTGAACAATTTTGTTTTTTGATGAGTGAATACTAAATTGTTTACGCGATTTGATTTCTTAACGGTGATTGACAGTTAAATGTAGAGTTACGTTACAGCAATCAGTGTGTTGAGCAATCTGGGAGTATGTTTTTCAGTAATATTAACAGCTTGCGTGTGATTATGGCTTTTACTAGCGACTGAAAACAACAAAAAGGGTAGGAAAGGATTGTTAAGTATTCGCGAAGAACAATGATACACAACACAAATGTATAATTTCTCCCAGACATAAGTGTTCGTTTACAGATGCTAGTGCTTGTTTGTTTTTAACATCTGGTTCAAAAAGCTCTGAGCACTATGGGACTTAACATCAGAGGTCATGAGTCCCATAGACGTAGAACTACTTAAACCTAACTAACCTGAGCACATCGCGCACATCCATGACCGAGGCAGGATTCGAACCTGCAACAGTAGCAGCAGCTCGGTTCATGACTGAAGTGCCCAGAAGCGCTCGGCCGCAACGGCCGGCTGCTTTTAACACAGTTTTCTGATTCGGATTATGAAAAATAATATATTTTAAAAGTGAACTGTTAAATGTCCCCCAGAAGCGCAGGTTTAAACCTGATTGTGTTACATTTCTGTATCTCTCTTCCCCCAGACATTATTTAAGGTTCGAATGAACCTAATAATGGAAGAAATACTGTTGCACATAAGCGAAGGTGCCATAATGAACGTAAACTAAGGGTAGAGAAAGTATTACAATTGAAAACAAAGCTGTAAATGTGGCAATTCTCGTTTCAGTCAACAGTTACAAATTATATAAAGAGAGGAAAAGAGATTCAAACGGGGTAAGGAAGCTATAGAATCTGAAAAGGAAAATGCTAAGGCTCAATCTAGATACAGAGGGCGTCAGTCAAGTGAAATGGAAAGATGGATTTTGTCGTCAAGCGAGTAGAGCGTAACATCAAAAGCAGCAGATGATGGGATAGGATTTGTCATGCATCCTAGGTAGTCAGAGAGTGAGTTACTGTGAGCACCTCAGTGACAGGATTGTTCTCATTAATAACGACAGCTAACCAACACCGACAATAAATCGGGTACACATTCCGACGACGCTAGCAAGAGATGGCGAAGCCTTGATAGTGTATGATGATGTTGAAAGGGTAACACAGTATGTGAACGGAGATGCCAATTAAACAGTCATGGGAGACTGGAATGCTGATGTACGGGAAGGAGTGGAAAATAGCGTTACACGAGAATATGCTCTTGATAATAGGGACGAGAGAGGAGAAAGGATAATTGAGTCTCGCAATCACTTTCTGCAGGTAATTGCGAATACTCTGTTTTTGCATCACAGAAGGAGGAGGTATACTTGGAAAAGGCTGGGAGATTCAAATGTTCAAATGTGTGTGTATTCCTAAGGGACCAAACAGCTGATGTCTACGGTCCCTATACTTACACATTATTTAAACTAACCTATGCTAAGAACAACACACACACCCATGCCCGCTCGAGGACTCGAACCTCCGGCTGGAGGGGCCGCGCAGTCCGTTACACGGCGCCGCAAACCACGCGGCCACTCCACGCGGCTCGAGAGATTCGGGAAGGTTCCAGTTAGATTTCATCATCGTCAGAAAGAGATTCGGAACTCAGATAAAGGATTTGTGAAGCAGACATAGGAGGAGATATAGACTCTGATGACAATTTGTAATGATAAAGAGTGGGCTGAACTTCATGAGGCAAATCCGGAACAATATATGGGTAAATAAAAGGGATGCGAAACAACTAAGGAATGAAGACATAGAGTTGAAGTTCTCTGACGCTATAGATAATGTGGTAATGAACAGCTCAGTAGGCAATTGAAAAGGAATGGATATCTCTGAAAAGGGCAGTCGCAGAAGTTGGAAAGAAAACCGTCGGTACATACGGTAACTGCAAAAAACCATGGGTAAAAGTAGAAGTACTTCAACTGATCGACTAAACAAGTAAGTGAAAACACTTTCCGGAAAAGTCAGGAATACTGTAATGTAAGTCACTTAGGAATGAGATAAACACGAAATCCAAGGAAGCCAAGGTGAAACTGCTACATGGAAAACGTGAAGGAAACAGAAAATAAATGATTCTTTGAAGGAGTGACTCCAGTTATAGATAAGTCAAAAGAACCACAGTTGAAGTTGTAAGGAAGGGCGGTAACATTAAGAATACAGTGGGAGTGTTACTGTTAAATGCAGAGGAGAGAGAGAGAGAGAGAGAGAGAGAGAGCACATAAATGGAAAGAATACGCTCAAGTCTTGTATGAAGGGGAAGACTTGCCTGATGACATGATAGAAGAGGAATCAGAAGTCGAGAGGGAAGAGATACGTGATCAGGCATTAGATTTTAAAAGCGCTTTGAAAGACTTAATAGCAAAGAAGGCAGAATGGACTGGTAACATACCATCGGAAATCTAGAATCATTGGGGGATGTGACAACAAAACGAATATTTTTGTTTTTGCGTGGAGTTTATAGTACTGCAGATATACCATAAGATGTGTGATAAACAACAAACACATAATTCCGAAGACAGAACTAGCCGACAAGTGAGACAATTATTGCGGCATACGCCTCACAGCTCACTCATCCGAGTTGCTGACAGGAAAAGCACACAAAAAAATTGAAAAGGTAAACTGAGGACCTGTTGGGTGCCGATCAGTTTGGCTTTAGGAAAGCTAAAGGTACCGCAGAGGCAATTCTGACGTTGCGATTAATAACGGACCGAAAATGAAGAAAAATAAAGACATGTTCATAGGATTTGTCGACCTCGATAGTCCGTTCGACAATGGAAGATGGTGCAACGTTCGAAATTCTGAGGAGGGTAGGGATGAACTATATGGGAAGACGGGTAGTATACATAATCACAAGACCCATGAGGGAACAATAAGACCGGAAGATCAGGAACTAAATGCTCTGATTAAAAAGGGTGAAAGACAGGGATGTAGGTTTTTGCCCCTATTCCTATATCGAAAAGCAATGACAGAAATAAGATAAAGGTTCAAGAGGGGATTAAAATTCATGGTGAAAGAATATCAATGACAAAATTTGTTAATGAAATTGCTGTCTTCGGTGAAAGCGAAAAAAAAAGATAAATAACGTGATACGTTGAATGAACCGTGTGTCTAGTGTATAAATATGGTTTGAGGAAAATCGAAGAAAAACTCCTGAAAGTAGTAGAAATGAAAACAGCAAGAAACTTAACATCGTAATTGGTGATAACGAAGTAGATGAAGTTAAGGAAATCTGCTACCTAGGCTACCAAATGCCTTCAGATACCTGTTCTGAAGCAGTATTTTCCGTGCTCGGTGAAATACTTCCGGAGGATGTTGAAAAAGACGAAAGACCACGTTTGGAAAACATTCATTATTAGTAACTTGGGCATTTGAGAAGGTCATATAAATACACTATGTGATCACAAGTGTCCGGACACCTGTCTGAAAATTACTTAAAAGTTCGTGGCACCTTCCATCGGTAATGCTGGAATTCAATATGATGTTGACCCACCCTTAGCCTTGATGACAGCTTCCACTCTCTCAGAAATACGTTCAGTAAGGAGCTGGAAGATTTCTTGGGGAATGGCAGCCCATTCTTCAAGGAGTGTTGCACTGAGGAGAGATATCGATGTCGGTCGGTGAGGCCTGGCACGAAGTTGGCGTTCCAAAACATCTCACAGGTGTTCTATAAGATTCAGGACAGGACTCTGTGAAAGTCAGTTCATTGCAGGGATATTATTATCGAGGAACCACTCTGCCACAGGTCACAGGCCACAGGCCGTGCATTATGAACAGGTGCTCGATCGTGTTGAAAGATACAGTCGTCATCCCCAAAATGCTCTTCAACAGTGGGAAGCGAGAAGGTGCTTTAAACATTAATGTAGGCATGAGCTGTGGTAATGCCACGCAAAACAACAAGGGGTGCATGAAAAATACGACCAAACCATAACACCAGCGTCTAAGAATTTTATTGTTGGCACTACACATGCTGGCAGATGACGTTCACAAGGCATTCGGCATACACACACCTGCCATCGGATCACCACATTGTACCGTGATTCTTCACTCCACACAGCGTTTTTCCATTGTTCAATCGTCCAATGTTTACTTTCCTTACACCAAGCGAGGCGTCGTTTGACACTTCCGGCGTGATGTGTGGCTTATGAGCAGCCGTTCGACCATGCGCTCTTTAGAATTCCTGTGTGATGGTCTAGATTGATGTCTGCCAATTACACATTAGACCCTCTTCAACTGTCGGCGGTCTCTGTCAGTCAACAGGAGAGATCGTCCTGTACGCTTCTGTGCTGTATGTGTCAGTTCACGTTTCCATTTCATCATCAAATGGGAAACAGTGAACCTAGGGATGTTTAGGGGTGTGGAAATCTCACATACAGACGTATGACACAAGTGACACCCAGTCACCTGAAGACCGTGAGTTCCGCGGAGGGCCCCATTCTGCTCTCTGACTATGTCTAATGACTACTGAGGTACCTAGGAATAGATGGTAGCACAATGCACCTAATATGAAAAACGCATGTTTTTCGGGGTGTCCAGATACGTTTGATCACATAGTGTTGGTTGTTTTCCCGGGTCATCAGTCTTGTGACTGGTTTGATGCGATCGGCCCCAAATTCATTTTCTATGCTAATCTTTTCATCTCACAGTAGCACTTGCAACGTACGCCCTCAATTATTTGTAGGATCTATTGCAATCTTTGTCTTTCTCTACAGGTTTTACCAGCTATAGATCCCTCCAGTATATTAAAGGTTATTCTCTCATGTCTTACCTGATGTCCTATTATCCTGTCCCTCCTTCTTATTGGTTTTTTCCATATACTCCTTTTCGAGCCGATTCCCCCGAGGATCTTCGCAATTCTTATTCTCAACATTCGTCTGTAGCACCATATGTCAAATGCTTAGATTCTCTACTCTTCCGGTTTATCCGAGGTCCAGTCAAATGCCGTGCTCTAAATGTAAGTACTCAGAAACTTCTTCCCTAAAATATAGGTTTACTTTTGATGCTGGTAGACTACTCTTGGGCAGATATAATCTGTCTCCCATGGCTAGTCTGTTTTTTAAGATCTCCTTGCTCCATCCACCGCATCATTCTAGGCCGATAGGCGTCTTGGGATACACAGTCAGCACAAATTTTAAAAAAGCAAACAACCTTCTACAAGTTTGTTAAACGATTATTTATAGCGGGGAAACTTTTAAATACAGTCAAATTTATTTAATTCAGTAATAAATCCGTTGTTGTGAACAATAATAGAGTATTATATTGGAAATAACGTTTGTACTGAGAATGTTGTGTGAATTGAACAGGTTTGTGCAGTGATCTAGATTCTTTATGGTTCTGTGAGGCGAACGGGTCAGTGTTGACGCCTCTGTTCACAGCAAAAACGCACGAGATTGACGCCTCTGTTCACAGCAAAAACGCGCGAGATACCTAGGTGTATTCTGGTATACTTGACTGCTACCATGCATATTGAATAAGGAACTGAAAACATTTCTTTCCTTCCTAGTATGTACCAAAATTGTGGAAGAAAAGGGATTTAGTGCGATAACAAAGTTCACGCTAAAACGTCTTCGAAAGCATCTAGTGAATGAACGATACGCAAGAGGCCAAAGGGCGCAGAAGAAAGGCCACAAAGCCAGCGCAGATTCTAAAACTCATTCCACAGCGGAAGAGTTGAGAGCTGGACGTGTGCGGGCGACAGCTTGGACAAATGCCACCCCTGCTGCGCCTCCCGCTCTCACTGTCTCCTAACCCCTACCCGCCATACGCCTCAATGGCAGCCACCGCTCCTTTTTCTTCTGCCTCGGCCCTTCTCAACTCTGTTGTTTCAACGAAAAATTTTAATTGAATTAACCAGCTCCAAAAACTGCCGCAATTTGCTCTTTTGTTTACAGCCAGCGCGAAAACCGCGTAATTCGATTCTGGAGCGCCGAGTCGCACCCGGCATTCTCGCCGGGTTCCCAGCGCTGCCATAAAACTTGCTCCAAATTTCTGGTGTTCCCCAAGAGATTGTATGACGTCAGCTGCTAAATATTATCTCCTGCAACTTTGTTGTACACAGTTATGGCCAGCTTACCAGAATATTATGCTGTCCGTAAGACTAGCGCTCCGTAGACTCTCGCTGTGGAATGGAAATTTCTTACTAGGGGTCACCGATTCTGTTTTATAAGCATACTGATGTTTTGTGTGTGTGTGTGTGTGTGTGTGTATTTTATTGTTGGATGAAACGCCTGGAGCAGTTTCAACGAATCATGGACTCCATTATATGCTATCTGAAATAATGGCTCTGCAGATACTGGAAGCTACCATTTCTACTCAGCCCTTGTAAGGCAAACTGAGAAGCTACTTGATCGAGAAGTAGCGGCTCTGGTCTCGTAAACTGACGTACGGCCGGGAGAGCGGTGTGCTGACCACATGCCCCTCCATATCCGCATCCAGTGACGCTTGCGGGCTGACTATGACACGGCATCCGGTGGGCACCGATGGGTCTTCATGGCCTATTCGGGAGAAGTTTAGTTTTATGTTGAAAAGAGCTCCTAAGAAATACAACGTTGCTATATTCTTTGGGTTACTGCTCGATAATAATTTCAGCTGGGAGTGGGAAGAGGATGCATCCATGCTTTGTCTCGCTCCGATTTCCCTCTAGAGATTAATGTTCTTCAGAACGGCAGGGAGTACTTACACTGTCACAAGATTAATGTGCAGCTACGCTATGTGCACAGCTTTCACCATTGTCCTTCAACCACTCGCTAAGACTAACTGGCAGACCACTGCAAATGGAAATCCTTAATGTATTACTTACGGAGCAACTGAAGCCGAGGAGAGAGAGTGTTGGTTCTCTGAAGATATGTTTGAGCGGTAGGAGGACTACGTTGGGGAATGTTTAGAGACAAAGGCTTATAAGCATGATGTCCAATTGACAGCGTTCTAGGTGGCTACCGAGGGAGGATATTGTGAGTCTAACCTATCCGCTACTGCTCTGAATACGAATTTCAAGCACCTATGAATGACATGCAAATTCGCAGCAATGTGCAGGCAACCAACTAGATGACTGCCCAGAAAAATGATTCTTTGATGATATGCAAGTACTTGATCAGTTATGTATCTGATCAGTTATGTACCTGATCTGTGTTCTGGGACATACTCGTATTTCTCAAGTCATGACGGAAGATAATTTTTAAGGACAAAATTTATCTGTGTGTAAATGTCTAATTTATTTAACTGATTTCGTATCTGTGACACAGAACATAGTAAAAAGAAAGAGTAAGTGTATATGCATAGAAGAGGTACTGGTTAGGAATATATACATTGAAACTTCCTGGAAGATTAAGACTGTGTGCCGGACCGAGAATCGAACTCGGGACCTTGAAGCTGTGAAGGTGGGTCGTGAGTAGTGCTTGGGTAGCTCAGATGGTAAAGCACTTGCCCGCTAATAGGCAAAGGTCCCGAGTCCGAGTCTCGGTCCACCACACAGTTTGAACCTGCCAGGAAGTTTCGCATCAGCGCACACTCCGCAGCAGAGTGAAAATCTCATTCTGGAATATATACATTGTTCAGAAGGTAAAATTGGGTCTGGCGCAAACATATTCTTATTTTCCATTTCCATTAGATTTACATTTCACAGGTAACCGTATTATGGACGTACATAAATTATAGTATCGTAGCTTATCGATACTGACGGAGCCGGTGCCACGATTGTTCCTGCGGTCGCTGTGAACACCGCCACCAATGAAGAACGTCCAGGTAGCTGACCAATGAAGACTGTCGGGATTGTGCTACAAGCGGCGGGCACTTGGTCAGCGGTCTTCTAGTACCACATTACTTCCGTGTTGCTCGTGGGTGCCGAAAATTACACCGAGTTGTTCATAGTTCTACCAACAAACATTCAGTGAAATGCATACCCGTACCGGGCCTCGGCTTATTGCTGGCCAAGACTGCCACGTGAAGTATTACGGGTAGTCCATAAAAGTTAATGTTGCCACAAAAGATAGTCGCAATTTGTAAACAAGGCAGACCAACCGGTACGGGTCCCACCAGCACTGTTACTAAAATTTTTCGTTATGAGGAATTTTAGTACCAGCAAGCCCTAAAGCAGACTCACTTCCTACAATCGTTCTTTAAAGTAAGTGTCTTCAGAGCGACTAAAACGTCTCTGAACGGATGAGGTCGTGTCATTATAAATGACTTATCCAATCCACATTGCACTTGAATGGCCTTGACAATTGCAAAGTGCATGAACTTCCCCATAGCATCAGAGTGAATGAAATTTGTCCTTTATCTTCACCCCCGCCTTGAATTTGCAGTGTACTCGTACCCCTAGCCCTTTCTCCTCCCCTAGCCTGCCGACCTCTTAGCGCAATATTAAAAACGAAAGAGCGAAATCAAATATTCAAAATGGTGGATCTAGCCCAATTGTCTTGGGGGAAAATTTGAAACACTCTCCCTCCCCCCCCCCCCCCCCCCCCCCGCCGCACCACCTTGTCTCCAGCCAATCATAGACCAGACCAATGAAAAGAACCCAAGTGGGACTAATAGCTCAACTGTGTTAGTTGCTCATTTTTGGCTCCGTCCTCTTTCCAACCAGTCAGAATGTACCATTAAAATGGTAGGTGGAAATGGTTTCAAGCCATACTCCTTCCTTCCGCCCTCCACCCCCCCCCCCCCGCCCCACCCCCCACTTTTCTTCCTGTTTCCAACCAATCACAAAAAGACAACTCACAGTTAATAAATTCTTCCGGGATATTATGTCGTGGTCGAATGGACTGCACCTTATACCCGACGTTTCGTCCCATTTGCGGTTTTAAGGTGACATCCATTCAACCACAGCATAACACTTTAGTATCTGTGACATTTCCCACCGTGAAAGAACACAGCTCGGGATTTAGATGCTCCAATGCGACAATTGCACAGATTTTGGCATTATATCCCTCAAGAACACATCCAACAACACTGAAAATGAATGAACGTCCGAATAACAGGTGGCATAAGGGCCAGACGTGTACCAACACGTTACTGACATGTTCTGTTAGTGAAGCTCTTTTTCTTGAATATATCATCAAATTATTCTGTAATTATAATCATTTATTCATCTGTACTTGTACATCACATCCACCGGTTTCCGTCCCATTCATCTGCAGTTGTCCATCACATCCACCGGTTTCCGTCCCGTTCGGATAATTCTTTCATGGTGCGTCTTTTTTGCGTTTAAGAGTGTTTTAAAGTGATCCCATGGCCAGTGTTAGGTATTATTTACGTATTAAGATGTCTCCAAAAACAAAGGTATTAATTATATACGTAAAATGCCGCACTGACACACAAAAAACACATTCGTGTCCATGGATTTAATACGTGAAATTCTGTAGTCCGTACAAACAAGTGATCTCTCTGTATTTCATACGAAAAATACTACACTTCTTAAATACATACATGTGATCTCTCTCTCTCTCAAAGTAATAATTTCCCTCTACTTTTCGTACGCCCAATTCTGTAGTCTTTATAAACGAGTTACCTCCTCAAGTAAAGTAATAATTCTCTCTCTCTCTCTCTCTCTCTCTCTCTCTCTCCCTCGCCCCCATCCTCTCTCTCCCTCTGTCTCTCCCCCTTCTCTCTCTGTCTCTGTATGTCCCTCTCTCTCTCTCTGTCTCTCTCACTCTCCTTTCCACCCATCACATTTCAGTTTTTCAGTTCTCTATAAAACGAAATTTTCTTGGTTCATCATTAGTTGTCCACAACAGTTAAGACGATTTTCATTGAGCAGTGAAACTACTGTAGCAGATATGGTACCTCCAGCAAAATTAGAGTATGTGATAATCGAGATTTCCCTCTGGATGGTAGGCTCGCCACTTCCATACATTGTAGATTCCATATTATATATATTAAAATTCCTCCAAGACTACGTACTTGGCTTCCGAGAGTGAAACTGCGGTTCAATTAATCTCGTTGAAATCTACGATACCAGAACAAGAAATTAATTAAATGCGAGATGTAAAAACGTAGCTCATATTGATTTGTAATTAATTAATAAAGCTAAATGGCCATTAGTCGGGGGTTTCTTAAAACTAATCTAGCTGAAAATGTAACTACGCTGTGTGCAAATCTCCCCAAGATACGGGAAGCGAAAATCTTTCCTGAGTTACTTTGTATACTTATGCTTTGCTCTAAAATTAAATACGTCTCTGTTGAACCAGTTTTGTCATCCTTTTCAGGTTCAACGCAGGATACAAATACACTGTCATATTGTTTTGAAAGGTATGTCAACACATTAGGCACTTCTCTTCGAATTCACCATATCTGTGATGGAACACATAGCTTATAAGTAATATAATTGTTGTGCAATTGTGGGTGGAGTACCAAAGGAGACTGCTGCGTTCTTCGCCAAGAGGGGTTAGCCTGAAATCACGAAACGGTATAAGCGTGAGCATGGAACCGAGGAAGAAGAGACGCGCTGAGGTAAATCCCCACCTCCTCACCCACCTGGGATCTAATTAGACGCAGCTGGTCCCCAAAACAGGGCCATAATTAAACGAGCCAAGAAGCGGGACGGGCCTGCCTGCTCGCTGCTCCGCCGGAACGTCGCTACTCTGTGGAGTTCTACTCAGTGGAAGATCGCAGCCTCTACCCCTGGGGCCACGAGACGTCAGGGCAACGTCAAGTGCCGTCTCTCAACGTCGCTACGTCTATTAACTCTGTCAGCCTCCTCGCTGGTGAGTGGGACTCCCAATTCTGTGAAGATAATTTCATTCTCTTACACAAAGTTATGTTTCCAGTATCGGTCGCGCTTCATGTTAGCGTGAACACTATGACTGCGTTGACACTGGTACGGGACAATGGACGCCAGGTGCCGTCTCCAGGGGTGGCTCCATAACACAGCTTGTTATCAGTGCGTCCGATCTCTTTCGTCTGTTTTTTGGCAGCATCAGGGAGGCTATGTTAGCTTAGGATCTGTTTAGTCGTCGTTATCATCGTTGGCACTCTGCTCAGAGACAAGTTATCAAATGTTGGCTCTCCGTGCTCTCCCGTCGTCTGTCATACTTTTCTTGTTGTAGCAGTTCCCCTTTCCCTTTTTGTCTTGTATCGTTTTTATATCCTTTTCCCTCTCAATCTCCTCCCACTAACTAGTCCTTCCAATGCGTCTGTTAGTAAGCATTGCACCTGTGGTCTCGGGATGGGTCGTTGTTTACGCGCCCTCCAGACCATTGGGGTATACCAGGTGTGAGAAAAGTCTGAGAGATTGCACATGATGGACTGATGAGTGGCATTAACGGTAATTTAGGGTGTTCCACCTTCGCTGAACAACAAGACGACCAGGACATCGCGCCGTCTGGCTGCTGTGGACTCCCCCAGGAAAAAAAAAGAAAATAGAGAAAATAGAACAAAAAATAATTACAAATAAACACATAAGAACCAAATGAACAACAAATTAAACACAAGGTATTGTACCCCTTCCTTCATCCTTCTTTTCCTTAATAAAATGTTCAGGGGCATATTTAATTTTTGACCGTGGGTGGAGCCTGAAGTGATGGCGCACAACCGTCCTAGTTAGCTTTAGCTTTAGGGTGAAAGTGGCGCTGGCACTAGCTATTTTTTTTTTTTTTTTTTTTTGGCAGGTCAGATAAAAAATGTAACAGACCTACTAAGGAGACTGCCTACACTACGCTTGTCCGTCCTCTTTTAGAATACTGCTGCGCGGTGTGGGATCCTTACCAGATGGGACGAGTACATCGAAAAAGTTCAAAGAATGGCAGCACTTTTGTATTATCGCGAAATATGGGAGACAGTGTCACAGAAATAATACAGGATTTGGGCTCGAAATCATTAAAAGAAAGGCGTTCTTCGTTGCGACGGATTCTTCTCACGAAATTCCAATCACCAACTTTCTCCTCCGAATGCGAAAATGTTTTGTTGACCCCGACCTACATAGGGCTGAACGATCACCACTATGGGACTTAACATCTATCGTCATCAATCCTATAGAACTTAGAACTGCTTAAATCTAACTAACCTAAGGATGTCACACACATCCATGCCCGAGGCACGATTCGAACCTGCGACCGTAGCGGTCGCGCGGTTCCAGACTGAAGCGCCTAGAACCTTCAGCCACACCGGCCGGCTTACAAAATACAAGTAGGTATCCGTATTTCAGAAGTCAGCAAAGCACCAATCATCAATTTACCCGCTCCGAACATTCACCAAATGATTCCGGAAAGATTCCGGAATTGTCCCCCATTCGGACTATCGGGTGAGGACTGCCAAGGGGGAGGTTACCATGAGAAAAAGAATGATTAATCGACGGAAGGATAACATTCTACGAGTCGGGGCGTAAAATGTCACAAGTTCTAACGTGGTAGGCTAGCTAGAACATCTGAAAAGGAAAGTGCAATAGTTTAGTGTGGGTCAGTGAAGTGAGACGGAAAGAAGGCTAGTGTTTGTGGTCGGCTGAGTATAGGGTAATATCAACAGCAGCAGTAAATAGTATAACGGGAGTAGGATTCGTTATGAATAGGAAGGTTGGGCAGAGAGTGTGTTACTGGGAACAATTCAGTGACAGGATTGTTCTTATCAGAATCGACTACGAAGCAACACCGTCAACGATAGTTCAGGTATACATGCCGAAGTCGCAAGCTCAAGATGATGAGATAGAGAAAATGTAGGAGAATATTAAAAGTGTAATACAGTATGTAAGGGGGTATGAAAATCATGGGAGACTGGAATGCAGTTTTAGGGGAAGGAGTAGAAGAAAAGGTTACAGGAGAATATAAGCTTAGTACAAGAAATGAGAGAGAAGAAAGACTAAATGAGTTGTGTAACAAATGTCAGCTAGTAATTGCAAATATTCCGTTCGAGAATCACAGGAGAAGGAGGTATACTGGGAAAAGGCCGTGTGATAAGGGACGGTTTCAGTCAGATTACATTATGGTCCGATGGAGATTCCGAAAACAGACACTAGATTGTAAGGCGTACCCAGGAGCAGACATAGACTCAGATCACAATATAGTACTGATGAAGAAAGAGTAGGCTGAAGTTTAAGGCATTAGTCAGGAAAAATTAATACACAAAAGCGTGGGGTACGATAGTACTAAGAAATGGCGAGATAAGGTTGAAGGCTATAGATACAGCAATAAGGAATAGCTCAATAGGCAGTACAGTTGAAGAGGAATGGACAGCTCTCAAAAGCGCCATCACAGAAGTTGAGAAGGAAACCATAGGTACAAAGACGGTAACTGCAAAGAAGTCATGGGTAACAGAATCTCTTCTTCTTCTTCTTCTTCTTCTTCTTCTTCTGTAGTGGTCAATCCAAGGATTGGTTTGCAACAGCTACAATGGCAGCTTGTCTCCATTCTGTGCGTCTTTCAGCTTTTCTCTTCATTTCTTTATCGGCGTTACATTCTACATCTTTCGCGATTTGATCCATGTACCTCAGTCGTGGTCTTCCTCTTGGTCTTTTTCCCTCGACATATCCCTCTATGATTGTGTTCAGGAGTCCTTTATGTCTTAATAGATGGCCTGTAAATTGCACTCTTCTTTTAACAATGAAACTCCAGAAGCTTCTCTTCTCACCTGCTCTTTCCAGAACCACTTCGTTTGTGACCTTGTCGATCCATTTTATTTCAGCATGCGTCTATAGCACCACATTTCAAAAGAGTTTAGCTTCTGGCCTTCCTCCGTCCCGAGAGTCCATGTTTCACACCCATAGCATGCCACACTCCACACATATGATTTCAAAAATCTTTTCCTGATTTCAAGGCTGATGCTCTTAGATGTTAATATGTTTTTCTTCTTGTTAAAAGCAGCCTTTGCTTGAGCTATTCTACTTCTCACTTCTGCCTTGCTCCTTCCATCCCTGGTAATATTACTGCCCAGATAAGTAAATTTATCAACTTGTTCCAGCAGTTCATTGCCTACATGAACTGGGACTTTCACTTGATCTTCTTTGTCGCATGCCATTACTTTTGTTTTTGCTTTATTAATTCTCATATTATATTCTTCTCCCATAACTTTATCCATTCTATTCAGTAGGACTACAAGATCTTCTTCACTTTCAGCCAGGACAGCTATACCATCGGCATATCTTATCATAGCGAGGTGGCGCAGTGGTTAGACACTGGACTCCCATTCGGGAGGACGACGGTTCAATCCCGCGTCCGGCCATCCTGATTTAGGTTTTCCGTGATTTCCCTAAATCACTCCAGGCAAATTCCGGGATGGTTCCTCTGAAAGAGCACGGCCGACTTCCTTCACCAACCCTCCCTAATCCGATGAGACCGATGACCTCGCTGTCTGGTCTCCTTCCCCGAAACCAACCAACCAACCATATCTATTCGTTGGCCGTGAATTACTACACCTGTCTGTGAATTTTCCCGTACTTTTTTCAGCGCCTCTTCAATGTATACGTTAAAGATAACAGGGGATAGTGCGCAACCTTGTCGGACACCTTTTCGTATCTGCACCTCTTCTTGTTTTGTACGTCCACGGACAACTGCTGTCTCGTTTTTGTACAGGTTCCATATGATTTTTCTATGTTTATGGTCTATTCCTACAGAACATAGAATAAATGCTTCAAATGATCGATGAAAGGAGGAAAGACAAAAATTTTCCGAGAAACTCAGGAATACAGATATACAAGCCGCGGAGGGATGAAATAAACAAGAAGTGCAGGGAAGCTAAGACCAAAAGGCTGCAGGAAAAATGTGATGTCATCGAATAAGAAATAATTGTCGGAAGGACAGACTCAGCATATAGGAAAGTCAAAACAAACTTCGGTGACACTAAAAGCAAGGGTGCTACGGGAATTCCACTGTTAAATGCAAAGGAGAGAGCGGATAGGCGGAAATAAAACGTAGAAAGCCTGTATGAGGGGTAAGGTTTGTCTGATGTGATAGAACAAGAAACTGGAGTCAATTGGAGGACTTCAGATCAAATAAGGCAGAAGGGATACACAACTTTCCATCAGAATTTCGAAAATCATTTGGGGAAGTGGCACGTTGGTGTCTAGAATGTACGAGTCTGGCAAAATACCATGTGACTTTCGTTAAAGCGTCATCCAGACTACTCCGAGGACAGCAAGAGCTGACAAGTGCGAGATTTACCGCAGAATCAGCTTAACAGCTCATGCATCCAAGTTGTTTACAAAAGTGATATACAGAAGAATGTGAATGAAAATTGTGGATGCGCTAGATGACGATCGATTCGGCTTTAGGAAAGGCAAAGTCACTAGAGATGCAATTCTGACGTTGCGGTTAGTGACGGAAGCAAGACTAAAGAAAAATTAAGAACCGTTCATGGGATTTGTCGTCTTGGAAAAAAAGGTTCGACAATGTAAAATGGTGCAAGATGTTCGAAATTCTGAGAAAAGTAGGGATTAGCTATAGGGAGAGATGGGTCATATACAATATGTACAACAGCCAAGAGGAAATAATAAGAGTGGACGATCAAGAACGAAGTGCTCGTATTAAAAAGAATGTAAGACAAGGATTTAGCCTTTCGACCCTACAGTTCAATCTGTACATTGAGAAAGCAATGATCCTGTTCCATCTGACATCGAGGAAGCAATGATGGAAATAAAAGGAGTGGAATTAACATCCAAGGAAAGGATATCAATTATACGATTTGCTGATGATTTTGTTATCCTGAGTGCAACTGAAGAAGAATTACATGATCGGCTGAATGGAATGAAAAGTCTAATGATTACGAGTATTTACTGAGAGTAAATCGAAGAAAAGTAAAGGTAACGTGAAGTAGTAGAAATGAGAACAGCGAGAAACTTAACATCAGAATTCATGGTCTCGAAGTACATGAGGTTAAGGAATTCTGCTACCTACGCAGTAAAGACGAACGGAGCAAGGAGGACATCAAAAGCAGACTAGCGATGGCAAAATGGGTATTCCTAGTCAAGGGAAATGTACTAATATCAAATATCAGCCTTAATCCGAGGAAGATATTTATGAGAATGTACGTCTGTATGGTAGTGAAACATGGACTGTGGGAACACCGAAATAGAAGGGAATCGAAGCATTTGAGATGTGGTGCTACAGACGAATGTTGAAAATTAGGTGGAATTACAAGGTAAGGAATGAGGAGGTTCTGCGCAGAATCGGAGAGGAAAGGAATATGTGGAAAACACTGATAAGGAGAAGGGGCAGGTTGACAGGACATCTGTTATGACATGAGGGAATGACTTCCATGTTACTACAGGGAGCTGTAGAGGAAGACAGAGATTGGAACTCATCCAACAAATAATTGAGGACGTAGGTTGCAAGTGCTTCTCTGAGACGAAGAGGTTAGCACAGGAGAGGAAATCGTGGAAGGCCCATATCAGACCAGTCGGAAGACTGACGACCAAAATAAACCAAGCAAGCACTCCTCTCTCTACGATTGTCCATCTGGTACTTCTTCCTTTTTCTTATAGCCTTCTCCTCTTACTAACCCAGTCCAGCACTCTTTCCTTTCTTACTGTTTCCATTCAGCTTATCTCCATTCTCCTCCACATCACACCTCAAATACTTCTAGTCTTTATTTATCCCTTCGTCTCAGTGTTTGTTCTAATTTATTCTGCCAAGTGGTAGAAACCTCCTTGGGCGGGATGGATGCTACGATGTCTCTGTAGCTGACACAGTGCTGCATTGGGGCTTTTTCTACTAAAAAGGTGCCGAATGCATGTGAATGAGCTGCATCTGTCTCGCAAAATCTAGTGAATACTGTACACTCTTCCTCAGTCATTGGTATAATTAACAACTTTTATGAATATATGAGATTAAAAGAGAAATGTTTATTATTTTATCTATCTTCAGCAACTGTTGTTGTATGTATCGAAATAATCAGCCACCAGTTGCACACAAGAAATTTAATTTCTTGATCGGTTTCAGGGACTTAGTAACCTCCTTTAGAAGGCTGCAAAGGAAAACACACGACTAATATTAAGGACTACAGATGAAAAAAGAATATAAACTTAAGCGATATAAAATTATACATATTTATAACTATCGTATATCTTCGGTTGTTAACAGTGAGATGGATGTAGCATATTGCTGTGGTCCTAAAAAAATAAAATAGCAATTGGTGATACAATAATGAATACCGTAACACAATAAGAGCTCGTAAATGCTTATGTGTAGTTCATAGTGCTTGTAAAGAATAAGAATAAAGAAGACAAACAACAGGTGGATGCCAAAACTCGAGCTAATCAGCTAATGATATATACGTAAATGAACATAAGCAAAGTAATAAGTAATATGAAATCCTAATGATCAACAAAAGAAATTAATAACAATAAGTGGCGCTGTGGATGGAGTATTAGAAGCTAATATCCAAACAGCGGTATTGAGGTCTGTAGCATGCTGGTAAGACACCAGTAAACAAGAACAAAGTTCGAAGCGCATCATTGGTTCAAAATGGCTCTGAGCACTATGGGACTTAACAGAACTACTTAAACCTAACTAACCTATGGGCATCACACACATCCATGCCCGAGGCAGGATTCGAACCTGCGACCGTAGCGGTCGCACGGTTCCAGACTGAAGCGCCTAAATTCGCTCGGCAAAAACGGCCGGCGCGCATCATCGGGTTGGAACCTGTTACAGGAGTAAGTGGAGAGACAATTTTCTATCATTAGCTAGTATTAAGTATAGGAAAGTAACTTCAGAGGGATAGAAGCGTGGGCACGGTTACATTATAGCGAAACAACTCGTACTGGAATATGTGCAGGTCGCAAGTACGTTTTGTGAAAGAATTATATCTAGCGGCTTTTATTCCAATTATATGCTGCTATAAGCTATATAGCACAACCCTGAACTGATGTAGAAAAGTCAATAGCTTGGCAGCAGGAAATACGTCCGCCCAAACAAAGCGCGAAATGCATCAAGGGATGAGAAACCATAACTGTAGTAAATGGAGAAACGGTTCCTGGCCACTACCAAAAACGGAGACTCAAAAAATAACAACAAGAAAAAGGAAGCTTAGGTATAATTGTACATTTTTGATACACTGAAATAACTAGTTCAGAAATCTATATAATTTAAACCTAAATACACTTCGTGTAGTAAACATACTTAGCGACATTCACATAAGACGTGATGTAAGTCCAGTAGGTTTGAAACCCTGATTGTGAATGACTAACAGTGTTCACTAACCCTAAACATCACTAGTAACTATAAAACAGAGCATCTTTTACATTAAGAATAGATGTATATAGGTCATCGTTTACATAGAGGTAAATCACAGTACCAGAAATAAATCACCATCTGTAGGTTATAAATGGTTTGCTATCTGCATTAATAAATGGCTAACTAGTTGTCAATGTAAGCGGCTAACCACTTAGAACTGGAAATGCTTCACTACATGGAACTGCAGATGCCCCATAGCATGTAACTATAGATCATTAACGTCACCCTCCTCGCCCTCAGTTACCCCAGCTTTTAAACCCCCCTCTAATTTTTCCAATTACTGGTTCAATACGATCGCAGTGTCGTGCACACACACACACACACACTCACACACCCACCCACCCACACACACACACACACCCACACACACACACACATATATATATATATATATATATATATATATATATATATATATATTCCCTAGGAGTAGATAGTTGACTATACGAACCTACTAACATTCGAAGGCAGAATGTTTTCGTTTGGGTAGCTACAGTCTGTAGTCCAACTACTTGTCAGAAATTATATTCAGTAATTTGCAGTCAGCAGGTTGTGGTCAGTACGCTGGTTTCAATTTCCAGTAAGTTGCTATACTCGTATGATCGCTGATTTGCTGTTTGTAAGCAGTAAGTTTATAGCAGTGTTTTACACACTATACCTTGACGATACACTACTACATTTAGCTGCTATTTAACTGGATGTATACAGTAACATTTAAACAGCAGCTTATAGATACAGTTGGTCCACCTGTTACTAATGGTACCATTGTTACATGTGGTAAGTCTTTTTAACTTTTTACACAGATTTTTAAAAAATTAATCATGTACAGTTACAGGTAATTAGATATTTACAGTTCCAAATAGTGGAGCATTTCCAGTCTAAGTGGTTAGCCACTTACATTATCAGCTATTTGACCATTAGTTAACGCAGATACTAAACGATCTACAACCTAAGGGTGGTGGTTTATTTATGTTACAGTTGATTACCTCCATGCAAACAATGGCCTACAGACACTCTATTCTTAAAGTTACAGATACTCTACAGTTACAAGTAATGTTTATGGTTAATAAGCACTTTCATTTATTCACGGACACCTAGTGAAACTTATTGTATGTATTTCATACATATTATGTGCACGTCGCTAGTTATATTTACTTCACGAAGCGTATTTATGACCTTTCATATATTACTGAACTAGTTATTCCACTGAGCCGAACGTATACAACGATGCCCAAGTTTCCTCTTTCCAGAAATTATAACGACCCTTCGTTTTAGTTAACGACTGGGAACTGTTTCTCAACATTCTCCACTTATGATTTCTCACCACTTGCGCGCCCATATTTCCTGCGGTATGGTTTTGACTTCTCTAAATCAATTCCGTGATGTGGTGTAAAACTTAACCGGGCGAGGTGGCGCAGTGGTTAGCACACTGGACTCGCATTCGGGAGGACGACGGTTCAATCCCGCGTCCGGCCATCCTGATTTAGGTCATCCATGTTTTCCCTAAATCGCTCCAGGCAAATGCCGGGATGGTTCCTTTGAAAAGGCACGGCCGACTTCCTTCCCCATCCTTCCATAACCCAATGATACCGATGACCTCGCTGTTTGGTCTCTTTCCCGAAAACAACTCAATCTAAAACTTACAGTGCCATACACTCTTCGCATATAGGTTGGCGTCAACAAAATATTTTCGTGATTAAAGGAGACATTTTATTATTGAAATTTCGTTTCTATTTTAATGATGTCCACCCCAAATCCTGTATCAGTCCGTAGTAATCTCTCCTCTGTTCCTCGATAACGCATAACGTGCTGCCCTTCTTTGAACTTTCTCGATGTACGCCGTTAATCGTATCTGGTAAGGATCCCACACCACGCAACACTACTCCAAAAGATGACGGGCAAACGTAGTGTAAGTAGTCAAGTTCTGTTGCGTCTTCTAAGCGTTCTCACAATGAAACGCAGTCTTTGATTTGCCTTCCCCACAACATTTCCCATGTGTTATTTCCAATTTAAGTTGTTCGTAACCGTAATTTACAGGTATTCAGTTGAACTAACGGTCGAACTTGGTAAGAACCGAAGAAAACAAGCAGCCTTAAATTTCATCATTCATACGGATTTGAAAAAGTGGACCGTTGACGGCTGATATCCGTGGACTGTGGAATCCCCGACTTTGGCGCCACTGCGACCGCAGCCGGAAAGTATATCAAGGCTTCATTCTGACTCACGCGCGATAGTTCTATGGTCTGTACTCTCCAGAACTCATAAAAGAAGGGGGAGGGTTCATTTTGTATCGTATACCAGCATTATCCCTGAGTTACATTTGGGGTATGTGGCATCCGACGAATACTTATAAGTTTATGTGCGTTTTGTTAATTAGTATAATGTACACAGTCTCTATGGCAGATACAGCCAAAAAAGTTTAACAAAGAAATACGAAAAAGAAACACCGGCAAGTGCCCTTAGGACCTGAGCTCCGAGAGTTTCGCGCAATTTAATTATGTGTATAAATGGTTCCTCTATGCCGGGAATCGAAAATATCGTCGATTTTTGCCTGTTATTGATATCGGTAGCGGCAAGTTATCTGTCCCGGAAATTGCAAAACCTTCGAGAACATTACAATTTTAAGTGGAAATTTTTTTGGGTAATTTATCTTTCTCTATGGCAATTTCTTTATTTATTTCTTTAATTTTGAGGTTATATTAACATGGTACACTAACTGTCCATTGCAGGTGCGTTGACTTTGTCTGCCATCGTCCCTTCTGCTGTTACCCATAATATATTATGGAAGTCTCCAGAGCAGAAAATGTTATAACTGCCATAAGGCTAATGTTGTTACGAAAATGTCCATTCGTTTTGTGGAATGTTTTTACGTATATTTTATGAGGCATTGAATCCTTATGACAAATAATGGAAGTGCATCGCTGCATCAGATATCGGTATTACTTAGTTCTGAAGCGTTACAGATGCCCTATGTGTCGTAGGTGTAGACTGCCAGGAAATTTTTGTGTATATAATGAGCAGTTCGTAAAGGACCTGTGAAACTAGAGCCAGTGTTGTGCGATATTCGGGCAGCCATACACTTATTACCACCAGATGACGAAGTGATGGTTTTCCCAGCGGCGGCGGAGTCCACTTCATAATAGCTCACTCAAATAGCACGAAATATTTGTAAATTGTATACAGGGAACTCCCTCGTGAATCACTCTGCCTATTACTCAAAACGAGATCAAAATCCGTGCAGCAGTTCCTGAGAGTTCTGACTCAACACGAATGCAAAATAAGTTTGTAATGGCAATGTACACTGAAGAGCCAAAGATACTGGTACACCTAGCTCATATCGTGTAGGGCCCCCGTGAGCACGTATACGTGCCATAACACGACGTGGTACTCGACTAATGTCTGAAGTAGTGCTGGGGGCAATTGACACCATGAATCTTGCAAGGCTGCTTATAAATCCTTTAGAGAACGATGGGGTACAAATCTCTTCCGAACAGGACGTTGCCATGCCATCCCATATGTGTGCTCAATAATGTTTATTTCTGGGGAGTTTGGTGGCCAGCGGAAATGTTAAAACTCAGAGTAGTGTTCAGGAAGCCACTCTGTAGAAATTCTGGACGTGTCGGCTGTCGCATTACCCTGCTAGATTTGCCCAAGTCCGTGGGAACGCACAATGAACATGAATGGATGTAGGTGGTCACAAAGGATGCTTTCGTAGGTCTCATCCGTCAGAGTCGTATCTAGACGTATCAGAGGTCCAATATCACTCAAACTGCACACGACCCACGCCGTTACAGAGTGTCTACCAGCTTGAACAGTCCCCTCTTGACGTCCAGGGTCCATCGATTCGTGAGGTTCTCCCAATACCCGTACACGCCCATCTGCTCGATAAAATTTTAAACGAGACTCGTCCGACCAGGCAACATGTGTCAACTCACCAACAGTGCAATGTCGCTTTTGACGGACGCAGGCAACGAGCGAAGCTTTGTGTCGTGAACGAATGGTCCTTCGGCTCTGAAAGCCCATATTAAGATGTGCCTTTGAATGTTTAGCACGCTGACACTTACTGACGCCCCAGCATTGAAATGTGCCACGATTTGCGGAAGGATTGCTATTCAATTGTCGTTGGTCCCCATCCTGCAGGGTCTTTTAGCGGGTTTAGCGATGTCGACGATTTGATGATTTAGCGGATTCCTGATATTCACGGAACATTCGTGACATGGTCGTACGGGAAAATCTCGACTACCTCGCTACCTGGGAGCAGCTGTGTCTCATTGTTCGTGCGCCGACTATAACACCACGTAAAAACTCACTCAGATCTTGATAACATGCCATTGTAGCAGCAGTAACGTGTCTAATAACTGCTCCAGACACTTATTGTTTTATATAGGGGTTTCGACCTCAGCGCCATATTCTGCCTGTTTACATATGTCTGTAATTGAAAGCGCATACCTATATCAGTTTCTAATTTTCGGATTTCTTTACGTATACTGCAAAACCTTGCTTCTTGCCAAATGTAATCATTCTAGGTCATTGGGAAAATTGCTTTTGATAAGTGAGTCTGCGAGCACAAAAAATGGCCACGTCTATTGATGACACTGACTTAGAAGCTTAAATTTTTTACATCGCCAAGGTATCTTCGACCTTAATGTCTGACACAAATTTCAATTTGTTTGCTCTAGCCGTTACTGAGAAAAAGGGGTGTTAAAAGTAGGACAGACAGCCAGACAGTCATACGGTCAACAAAATCATCTGGTTGGCGTGTGGAGCCCCTAAAAATATTAATAGGTAACATCGTCAATTAAAGTCCGCGGAGTACTTTCAGTAGATTATCATGTCATATTGGAGATCTATGAGCTATGTGTCGGCTCATATTACAGGATTTTCCTCACCGTATCTTCGACAACGCCACCAAGCGACGTA
This sequence comes from Schistocerca americana, assembly GCF_021461395.2. Lineage (NCBI taxonomy): Eukaryota > Metazoa > Arthropoda > Insecta > Orthoptera > Acrididae > Schistocerca > Schistocerca americana. Next base: position 44,611,728 of record NC_060123.1, read on the forward strand.
TGCTATGGCGTACCGCTACAGCGCACAACTAGTCCTGAGTGCCGACTTATAGAATACTGTCTATGAGGGCGCCCTGTCCACGTACTTTTGAGTCCGGCGCTGTGACTGATCACTGGAGACGGCGCCTGCGGTGCGACAGGCTGCTCACAATGGCCCTTTGGAGGAGACTACTCGCTGGACTGCATTTGGGATGATGTGCTTTGGTCCGAAGGGTCGGGCTAGTGAAGGACCGAAGCCGGCTGCACCGAAGCGAATAGCTGTTGGCGACATCGTCCACTGCATCGCCAGTGGACCATCGAGGACGATTCATTTGTTGAGGAGGCACTTCAAACGCCCGCTTTCAGCGTTTCAATTTTCCACATTCAGTGACTGCAGTCATGGTACCAGATGGAGCTGAGCTAAAGTAGCCGATTTGCCAGGCTTTATATGGTCTTCCGCTGTGCAATCTACCTCTAGTAATGTTCCCAATACATCTGTAAAATTGCAAACCACTGCCACTGGATGGGTTTTTGTTATATTAACGGCGTTGTGAAATCGGCATTAATGCCTATGTTGTTCTTCTTTCTAGAAAAGCTATACATCTTTTACTTAATATATTTATGTTTTCATACAAAATTTTTCACAGGTCTGAAAAATTTTGTTGTTTACACGTGCTATATGAAATATGAAGCTTTTAGTTTTCATATCTTTTTTATGGCTATCTTTATTACCGCGTTCCAATAAGATCTGCGTTTGAAATTCTGTAGTATGTCCAGTATATGTTTCAATTTTGAACATGTGCACAACTTTGACTGTTTGGACCCTAATATTAACAGCACAAACTCCATATCAACTGAAATAAAACTGCACATCCTAAGTAGTAATACATGCCAGAATGAGATTTTCACTCTGCAGCGGAGTGTGCGCTGATATGAAACTTCCTGGCAGATTAAAACTGTGTGCCCGACCGAGACTCGAACTCGGGCCTTTGCATTTCGCGGGCAAGTGCTCTACCAACTGAGCTACCGAAGCACGACTCACGTCCGGTACTCACAGCTTTACTTCCGCCAGTACCTCGTCTCCTACCTTCCAAACTTTACAGAAGCTCTTCTGCGAACCTTGCAGAACTAGCACTCCTGAAAGAAAGGATATTGCGGAGACATGGCTTAGCCACAGCCTGGAGGATGTTTCCAGAATGAGATTTTCACTCTGCAGCGGAGTGTGCGCTGATATGAAACTTCCTGGCGGATTAAAACTGTGTGCCCGACCGAGACTCGAACTCGGGCCTTTGCCTTTCGCGGGCAAGTGCTCTACCAACTGAGCTACCGAAGCACGACTCACGTCCGGTACTCACAGCTTTACTTCCGCCAGTACCACGTCTCCTACCTTCCAAACTTAACAGAAGCTCTTCTGCGAACCTTGCAGAACTAGCACTCCTGAAAGAAAGGATATTGCGGAGACATGGCTTAGCCACAGCCTGGGGGATGTTTCCAGAATGAGATTTTCACTCTGCAGCGGACTGTGCGCTGATATGAAACTTCCTGGCAGATTAAAACTGTGTGCCCGACCGAGACTCGAACTCGGGACCTTTGCCTTTCGCGGGCAAGTGCTCTACCAACTGAGCTACCGAAGCACGACTCACGTCCGGTACTCACAGCTTTACTTCCGCCAGTACCTCGTCTCCTACCTTCCAAACTTTACAGAAGCTCTTCTGCGAACCTTGCAGAACTAGCACTCCTGAAAGAAAGGATATTGCGGAGACATGGCTTAGCCACAGCCTGGGGGATGTTTCCAGAATGAGATTTTCACTCTGCAGCGGAGTGTGCGCTGATATGAAACTTCCTGGCAGATTAAAACTGTGTGCCCGACCGAGACTCGAACTCGGGACCTTTGCCTTTCGCGGGCAAGTGCTCTACCAACTTTTTATTTTTTCTTTTTTTTTTGGCGTTGATGAGTCAACGGGGACTGTTGAAAATGTATGCCCCGACCGGGACTCGAACCCGGGATCTCCTGCTGATACGGCAGACGCTCTATCCATCTTTTTTTTATTTTTTTTATCTTGTTTAACTTTTTTAATATACAACAATTTTTTTGTTAAATTGTTTGTTTCCACTATTCTTTGCGTGAGACATTCTCGGCTCGTTGACGGCACTCAACGCTCGTCTTCTCGAGGGTTGCCTATTATGGTATACCCCAAGCATATAGCTTGGTCTCATTTCTTTCTCCTCGTTTGTATGTGATCTCCTATGTCAGCAGTTGTCTTCTCTTAGCACTGAGTGCCCAATTGCCGGGCGCCACATACTGGTTGTAATGTGAAGAAAAAAAAAAAAACGCTGCAATCATCGTTATCAACAGTCGGAGGCAGTGCATACATCTACTTCGTCGTTCCTTCTTTGTTTTTGTTCATCGTCTTTGTCGTTCATAGTGTCGTTATCCTCAATGCTGGTATATAGTTCGCGAACTTTTGTCTGTATTTGTCATCCTTCATCAGCAGTTGCGCTTGTGTGGCTAGATATACTCTGTAGCCCTGGTAAGACGGCGCATCTTCGGCTTTAATTAGGTAATGCAGAGTATGTCCTGTCAGCCATGTCCATATATTTTTCTTCGTGATGGGGTAGTAAGTGCCATCAGGTTGCAAAACCGATGTGATGGAGATTGTCTGTCTAGCTGTCCTGCAGATAGAGGCAAGGTTCATTCTGCACCATTCCCAGACCAATTTATTTTCTCCGCAGACACATCTGTGTAGCAAGTTGTCTATGAGGGCACACTCTCCACATCTGTCAGTTGCCGACAATCGTATTCTGTGTAATTTTTCTTTCGTAGGTATGGTCTCATTAACGACTTGATACCACGTTGATCTGATATTTGTGCCGAGCACTTTGTTGTGGATGTTCTTCCAGACTTGAGCCCAATCCCGTAGGGGATATTTCGTTTCCATGCGGTTTACTCTTCCAGTAGTATTCATTATCCGGTATAGTTGGGCGGTTGTAAGGTCCTGTATTGGTGCGCTCATCTTCGCTCGGAGGTAACTAACTTCGAGCAGAAACATCCTGATGTGGTTGGCTTTGTAGTGGGTTTCCCCCAGGTTTATCGGTATTGCTATATTAGTAGGTGTATACATCCGTAGGGCCATATGGAGCGCGCTGTCTGGGTAGTCTTGAAACAGCTGAATAGTTCTCCGTATAAGAAGAGCCTTGCATTTAAGTTCAACATCTATTAGCCCTAGGCCCCCTTTCTCTGGTGGGAGAGTAATAACATTAATTCCCACTTTGAATATTTCGCCCCTCCAGATATACCAACCAATTGCCGTCATTATTTGCTTGGAAATGCTGTTGACCACAGGGATTGTCTGCCCTACATACCAGATTTTCGAAAGTATCATTTTATTGATAAACTGCACTCTTTGTATGAGGTCCTGTTCTCTGCCTTTATTTTGCTGGAGACAACCTCTCGTCATAGCCAGAAGCTCTTGCCAGTTGTCCGTAGTAGTTTTCAGAGGGCAGCGACTCATTCGTATTCCCAACAGTTTGATACTCTCGTGTACTACATATGGACAGTTGTCATCGATTCTAAACCCACTACCGATCGGCATTAGTTTAGTCTTGCGATAGTTGAGCTTTGAGCATGAGGCTCTTTCATACTCCCGTACACTATTAGTGACTTCTTGCAGGTCTCGCTCCGAACGTACGATGACACTTATGTCATCCGCGTATGCCACACATTTTACAGTCGTCGAATACAGGGTTAAGCCCTCAAGCGTACGGTTCAGCAAACGAACAAGTGGCTCAATGGCAATGACAAAAAGAGGCATTGACATGGGGCAGCCTTGTCGTACAGATCGCTCAATAGTTATTTGCCGGGAGAGTTGGCCATTGATGACGATCCTAGAGCAAGCAGAGGTGTACATATTTTTGACCATCGTAATAAAACCGTCACCAAAACCTAAATGGTTCATAATTTGAAAAAGGTAGCTGTGCGAGATCCTGTCAAAGGCTTTGCATTGATCTAGAGCTAAAATTGCAGCCTCCGGTTGGGTAATAGCACTAAAGGAGATGATCTCCCTATAATCTGCCAGACTTCTAAAGATCGTTCGACCAGGGACGGCTGCTGTCTGGCTGTCATGTATGATGTTATGTAAAACATGTTTAATTCTCGTTGCTAGAACGCGGGCCACAATTTTGTAATCGGAGTTGAGGAGGGAAATAGGACGAAATTTATTGACATCATCTGGTGGGTATTCTTTGGGGACGAGTACAATTAGACTATCACTAAATCCTGCTGGTAGTTGCCGACCTGCTTTAATTTCATTACATATGTTCAGAAAGCAATGTTCGAGTAAATACCAGAATTGTTTGTAGAATTCAATGGGTAGGCCATCTGCCCCGGGCGATTTATTACCCTGAGCCTTCCTCAAAGCCTCCCGAAGTTCTTCCTCAGTGACATCACACAGTAATAGTTGTCTGTCCGTCTCGTCGAGGGTCGCTGTAAGGTAGTTTTTCATGGTCGTAATTGCCTCGTCATTCGTGGGCTCTGACATGTACAGCCGTCGGTAATAGTCGGTTATATATTCCTTTATCTCATTCTGGGTTGTGGTGACACTGCCATCTTCTGTTTTTAATCTGTGAATCAATTTCTGTCTAGCGCGGCGTTTCTCTTTCGCAAGATGGAAGGAGGATGGGCTTTCGTCATTAACGCTGGTACCATCCCGAGAACGTATTTTAATTCCTTCCAGTTGTCTTCGTTTCAATAGTGTTAGCTTCGCCTTAATCCTTTTGATCTGTACAAAGTTCTCCTGTGTGACATGAGGAGCAGAATACAGCTCAGGGAGACATCGAAAATAAAATTCGAAAAGCTCTTTCTGCTGCCGGCTCCTTTCACAGCTGTAACCTTTCAAGCAATTAATAAGCTTGGGCTTAGCGCAGCGGCACCACCACAGCGTAACCGACGGGAAAGTTTGTTGGCGGCGTGAGCAGAGATCCCATACTTCCTGCACCCGTTCTCTTAAACCTTGATCATTGAGTATTGAAACATTCAGCTTCCAACCTGCTCTGCCACGGTACGTTCCCTGCCGTACCATTCGGATTGTACAGTGATATGCCTCGTGGTCGGAGAAGTACAACGGCCACGTCTCCGTTGCAGAGATCTTGTCCCGCAGGCGTTTTCCTACATAAATTCTGTCTAGTCGGCTGGCAGTTTGAGCGGTAAAGTACGTAAAACACTGTCGGTCCCCGTTCAGGATTTCCCAGGTGTCTTCTAGGTCCATCAGTCGAACAGTTTCGGCAAGTGTCGCACAGCCGTTAAAGTTCGGCCATTGGTCTTTAGGCTTTAAAACACAATTAAAATCCCCGCCGACGATCACGTCCTCCTCATTCCTCCGTAAAAGATACAATAAGTCAGTAGCGTAAAAATGTGCTCTGGCAGCTCTATTTTGATTCCCCGACGGAGCATAGATGTTTATCAATCGAACTCCATTAATAAGGCACGAGATTCCTCTGCCAGACTCTAGTCTTTCCACATCCGTGACAATAATACCCTCTTTGAATAACAGAGCTGTGCCTGAGGAGCTATGTGGGATGGTATTTGTTAGTACGTCATACCCAGGAAAGTCAGGTAGGAAATGGTGAGCCACCTCTTGCAGCATCGCGATGTCTGCATCACAGCTATACAAATAATCGCGGAGACTGTGTATCTTCTGCTCTGAAGTTATTTTGTTTATGTTTACAGTGACTATCTTGTAGTCCTGAAAAGGAGGCATGAAGTTCTCTATGTTAAAAGTCGCTGACCAGTCAGCAAAAGCATGATGTCGGTGAGGAAATTAATACGTATCCGAATCATCATCTTTTCTCAGGTTCGTTGAAAGCTGTCGTGTCACAAGTAATTCTACTCTCCCGGCTGGCATAGCCTCCTTTGGTGGTTCAGACGTAATCAGTCCTCGATCCACCGAAATGTCCTCGATATCATCAGCCCAGCTGCCTGAATTTGACATGTCCATCTTCTGATCTGAGCCCTTTCCCGTTGGACACTGTTCTTTTCGCCCCTCTCTCAGGAGCTGCTGAGAGACCCGATCCTTGTCTGCTGCAGCTTGATTTCCAACCCCAGAGTTCGGCGTGGTCACTTTTATCACCTGGTCGTGGCCACTCGATTGCTTCGCATCTGTCCTGCCACAAGTTGCGTCCGTTAATTCGCGGGCAATTTGCGCACCTTTCTCGCGCAGCAGTGGAGCTGTTTTCTCAGCATCCTTGTGAGCGATCCGTCGCTTTTTGTGTTTTTTGGGAGAAATGTCAGCCCTTTCATCCGCCACAGTCACTGAGGAAGGGCTGCAGATTGGTAAACCGGTATTGTCGTCGCTTCCCATCGATTTAGAATCCGCTCCTTTGTCGGTGCGCGGATCATTCTCAACATCTTGGGTTTTCTCGCCAACCTGGGCGCTAACCAAACACGTAGCCTCCGGATCGGTCAGTTTCATCATCACGTCGGGGGTGGTGTCAGCGTTTCCCTCTGGGGTGGCAGTCTCCATTGGTGTCTGGTCAGCTTCGGTGGTGTTGACAGTTGGGTCCATGTGAGTGACCTCCGTCGCTGCCATGGTCGAACGGACTGCCGCCACATACGTTAGAGGCATTGATGACATCTTGTTACTAGGAACCCTTTCGCCTGGTGGCAACTGCGTCACTCGTCTCTGTACGCACTGTGCGCGAACATTATCAGTTGCACCACACCCAGAGCAAGTGCGAGGCTGTCCATCGTATATAACAATTGCCCTGTATCCACAGATCGTAATATATGATGGAATGTGTTTCTCCAGTTCTATTTTCACCTGTCGAACACGGTTCAAGACAGGAACTTTGAAGGACATCCACTTTTCCGCAATATTGCTGATAATCGTGCCATAATTTTTCAAAACTGCATTTATTTCGTCGGCAGGAACTTCAAAAGGTAGTTCGAAAATTCTAACTGTGCGGACACTAAACCCTGCACGAGATACATGAACTTCGCCAATATTACCATGGCTGTGAGTAAATTTAAGGCTATCACCGCATGACTGAACAATTTGATCGCATATTGCAGCAGTTTTAAACTTTATGTGCGCAGTACTGCTAACGATCGAAAGATGTACACCAACTATTTCCTCAAAAGATCGTTTCAAAACATTCTCAATCCATGCTTCGAGTTCGTAAGCTTTAGGTCGTGCAGATTTCGGATCGAAACTGAATTCCAAAGTATCTTTTCGTGCTAGTTCATTCATAGTCAATTCGTGTCATGTTCCACACAATAACCCTTAACTGTGTACGCTACAATAGCGTCAACTCACCGTAAACAACGCTCAGCCGGCAGCAGCAGAGCCGTAAACACCAGCGCGCGTCCGCTCGCCACGGCCGCCGAGGGCCGACCACCAAACTGAGCTACAGAAGCACGACTCACGTCCGGTACTCACAGCTTTACTTCCGCCAGTACCTCGTCTCCTACCTTCCAAACTTTACAGAAGCTCTTCTGCGAAACCTTGCAGAACTAGCACTCCTGAAGGAAAGGATATTGCGGAGACATGGCTTAGCCACAGCCTGGGGGATGTTTCCAGAATGAGATTTTCACTCTGCAGCGGACTGTGCGCTGATATGAAACTTCCTGGCAGATTAAAACTGTGTGCCCGACCGAGACTCGAACTCGGGACCTTTACCTTTCGCGGGCAAGTGCTCTACCAACTGAGCTACCGAAGCACGACTCACGTCCGGTACTCACAGCTTTACTTCCGCCAGTACCTCGTCTCCTACCTTCCAAACTTTACAGAAGCTCTTCTGCGAACCTTGCAGAACTAGCACTCCTGAAAGAAAGGATATTGCGGAGACATGGCTTAGCCACAGCCTGGGGGATGTTTCCAGAATGAGATTTTCACTCTGCAGCGGAGTGTGCGCTGATATGAAACTTCCTGGCAGATTAAAACTGTGTGCCCGACCGAGACTCGAACTCGGGACCTTTGCTTTTCGCGGGCAAGTGCTCTACCAACTGAGCTACCGAAGCACGACTCACGTCCTGTACTCACAGCTTTACTTCCGCCACTACCTCGTCTCCTACCTTCCAAACTTTACAGAAGCTCTTCTGCGAACCTTGCAGAACTAGCACTCCTGAAAGAAAGGATATTGCGGAGACATGGCTTAGCCACAGCCCGGGGGATGTTTCCAGAATGAGATTTTCACTCTGCAGCGGAGTGTGCGCTGATATGAAACTTCCTGGCAGATTAAAACTGTGTGCCCGACCGAGACTCGAACTCGGGACCTTTGCCTTTCGCGGGCAAGTGCTCTACCAACTGGGCTACCGAAGCACGACTCACGTCCGGTACTCACAGCTTTACTTCCGCCACTACCTCGTCTCCTACCTTCCAAACTTTACAGAAGCTCTTCTGCGAACCTTGCAGAACTAGCACTCCTGAAAGAAAGGAGATTGCGGAGACATGGCTTAGCCACAGCCTGGGGGATGTTTCCAGAATGAGATTTTCACTCTGCAGCGGAAAGTGCGCTGATATGAAACTTCCTGGCAGATTAAAACTGTGTGCCCGACCGAGACTCGAACTCGGGACCTTTGCCTTTCGCGGGCAAGTGCTCTACCAACTGAGCTACCGAAGCACGACTCACGGCCGGTACTCACAGCTTTACTTCCGCCAGTACCTCGTCTCCTACCTTCCAAACTTTACAGAAGCTCTTCGCCGGCCGAAGTGGCCGTGCGGTTAAAGGCGCTACAGTCTGGAACCGCAAGACCGCTACGGTCGCAGGTTCGAATCCTGCCTCGGGCATGGATGTTTGTGATGTCCTTAGGTTAGTTAGGTTTAACAAATTCTAAGTTCTAGGGGACTCATGACCTCAGCAGTTGAGTCCCATAGTGCTCAGAGCCATTTGAACCATTTTGAACAGAAGCTCTTCTGCGAACCGTGCAGAACTAGCACTCCAGAAGGAAAGGATATTGCGGAGACATGGCTTAGCAATATCCTTTCTTTCAGGAGTGCTAGTTCTGCAAGGTTCGCAGAAGAGCTTCTGTAAAGTTTGGAAGGTTGGAGACGAGGTACTGGCGGAAGTAAAGCTGTGAGTACCGGACGTGAGTCGTGCTTCGGTAGCTCAGTTGGTCGTCAGTCTGCGTTCGGCAGGGCAGCAGTGCGCACCGCGCTCGGCCTTCCACGCCGCTGCGCGCGCGGAGTGTTTTGTTTACTTCCTCGTCACCGCGCTTCTCAGTCGAACAAGCTGTAATGGCCAACTCTTACAGGAAGAACAGTCTTAAGTTCACCTTCTCAAACGAATACGCACGACCCAAAGCACTGGCCGTCGAACGCTTCCTACGCGAAGACGTGAAGATCCCGCGTGACGAACTCATCGGCATACACCTATCGATCATTAGCAGCGTCGTTTATGTTAAGATGACTTCCGACGCTGCCTGCAACGAGATCATTCAAAGGACGCGACATGGACTAAAATTTCGGCATTCCGACGGAAACGTCGGGCCTGTGGATGTCGACCATGCAGGACTTGGCCTTCGGACGATCCGTGTATTCGAACTGCCTTTCGAGGTGGCTGAAGATGAAGTCATCGCGGCGCTAAGTCCGTTCGGAAAAGTCCAGAGCCACGTAGCCGAGACATGGGCACAGTTTACGACGTATCCGGTGCTTAATGGTGTGAGACAAGTCCGAATCGATCTCAAACGGCACGTTCCATCGTACATTTCTATCGGCGGCTGCCGTGCGGTAGTCATTTACGACGGACAACCTCGAACATGTTCCGGTTGTGGCCAAGAAGGCCACGTCCGTAATGAATGCCTGCAACGCCGCATCACACAACTAAGGCCCGACGATACGAACACCGACAGAACCACGACCACCCTTCCAGTCACCTATGCGGCGACACTGCACGTCCAGCCCTCACAAGGCGCCGTTCACGAGCGTCTCTCTGGTCCGATACACCCGGAGGCGTCCCAGCACCTTGACACCGGCGATGCCGCCCGTGAACATCTCCAACAGCCGGACACACCCACGCTAGAAGATCACAAGGATACCAATGAGAGTGTTCTGGAGAATGAAGACCGCATCATAGCACCCGCGGCTTTTGTACCGGAACGACGTGAATCTCTTCCTTCCTCAGACACCGAAACTCATTGCCGAAAGCAGAAGTCGCCCAAACGACGAAAAAAACGCCGCAAGACATCAGAATCGACCATTGAGCCCCCTCCGCAGGACGAAGAAATGCCACATCACTCCGACAGAGAACACGATAACACTTTCTCCTCTGCCACGGAGACGCGTCATCCACAAGACGGTGAACCGTCCGACAGAGATCGTGCGCAAGCCCCGCGCCCAGAAGCCATGGAACATAACACGCCTGTTGTCACCGACGCCATTGAGCCGACTCGGCCAGCGCTGCCACCTCTCGCCGATGTCAAACCTGTCGGACACCTTTCATGGGCGGATGACACGGATTTCCCACCTCCATCTGATGCGGAAATGAGATCTGTTTCTCCGTTCGACCAAAACTAAAATGGGGAAAGTTTCTACGGCGAATCCTGCGACTTCTATGGACTTCCAGCATCCACAACAACAATCTTCACCAGCTACGACCCTATCAACAGCACGGATCTCCCATCAGGCGTACCGAATAGCTACTATCAATACTAATAATATCGGCTCCCATGCTAAACTTCTACTGCTCCGTGACACGCTAAGAGCTGAACTGAGGACAGCGACTTGGACTGGGTGTTATGGATATGAGACGTACGCCGCCCCTGCAGCTATGGAACACACAGGCGCAGCCATCCTCCTCCGAGAAGGAATTGCAGTTTCCGATGTCGCATACCTCCCAACAGCGCGAGGGGTGGCCATAACAGTTGAAGGACTCAAAATCATAAATCTCTACGCCCCATCGGGCACTGATAAACGGAGGGATCGCTCCCAGTTCTACGCAGAAGATATCACGGCTTTATTCCTCGGTCGATACGATCATCTCATCGTAGGTGGAGCTTTCAACTGTGTTCTCGAGCGCACAGACCAATACCCCCATTTCACCACATGTCCCGAACTTCGCTTCCTCGTCCGCCGCCTTCGTCTCCTCGACACTTGGCGAGTGATACACGGCGACCGCCCGGGGTATACACACATCACGAGCCACTCCGCCAGCCGACTTGATAGAATATACATCTCTAACGCTCTAAAATCAGTACTCCTCGACGCGGAACGTTGGCCGTCTGCCTTTTCGGATCATGACATCTATATCTGTACCATGAACCTACGTCGACAATCTATATGGCGCAGTGCAGGACCCTGGAAACTCAATGTCGCGCTACTGCGGGACCCTGAATGTCGACAACAGGTCACCGACACGTGGCACACCTGTGTTCAACGCATTATGCGTTACGAGACCACACTGCAGTGGTGGTTGCTGTGCGGAAACCGGCCGTCCGACGCACATTGACACACTATGGCAGAGCAAAAGCCAGGTGGAATCACCATACAACTGATTTCTACTATAGCGCTCTACGTGAACTCATGGATCATCCTCCATCCCCGGATCGCCTCAAAGAAGCTCAACGCATCAAGGCAAAGATTCTATCCTTGACCAGATGCCGTCTAGAGGGAGCCATTGTACGAGCCCGCAGCCAAGACAGGATTAATGGTGAAGAACCTTCAATGCATCATATTGTTCAAAATGTTCGTCGACGCCGACAGGCTTTAATGACAACTTTAGACTTACCTGATGGACGACGGCTGACTTCGCAAGCTACCATTGCGGATGCATTCACAACGCACTATAGACTTTTCTATCAAGAAGTACCTGCCGGTGCAGAGGCCATTGCTGAGGTTGCCCATGAGACACTTGGTACTCTAAACGCAGCAGCTGCAACCCTCCTGACTGCTGAAGTGACCACCGACGACGTCCAGGGCGCTGTGGCCAAGGGGTCTCTGAATCGATCTCCCGGCCCGGACGGTTTACCTCTCGAATTTTACAGAACCTTCCAAGATTTGATGATGCCACGATGGAGGGACATGTACTGGGAACTTTTGGCCGGCGCGGCGAACCCGCCACCAATCTTCATGGAAGGCTTACTTGTACCAGTCCCGAAACCCGCAGGAGGAACACGACTCGACAGTTATCGGCCGATCACGTTACTCAATTCGGACTTCAAGATTTTCACACGCCTTCTGGCAGTGCGACTCAAACATGTATTACGGGAGATTGTCTCCCACGAACAAACATCCTTAGGCGGCGATCGTAATATACAGACGGCCCTCAGTGAATATCGAGATGTGATCGCTGTGGCAACACACTCGCGACTGCCAGGCGCTTTAATCTCCATCGACTTCAAACAAGCGTTTGACCGCGTCAATCATGCATTCCTCAACGCAGTGATGGACCGAATGGCAATTCCCCCGACGTTCACGCAAGTGATTATGCGGCTCCTTCGTGGAGCAACGTCCAGACTTCTCGTCAACGGCAGACTTACAGAACCTATACGGATTGAACGCTCAGTTCGGCAGGGTTGCCCTTTGTCGACGGTACTTTATGCCATTGCGATGGAACCACTCATTTGCGGATTACGGCGACGTTTGACAGGTATTCCACTCCGGGATCATATGTTCCGCTGCCGAGCTTACGCGGACGACTTGGCCCTCGTCGTACGTTCAGCGGCTGAAGTACAAGCTGCGATGCAGTGGATTACCCGTTACAGTGCAGGGGCAGGGAGCGCTATGAACGTGGCAAAATCATGCGCCATGAAGATCGGCCGCGGCCTTCCCGCAGACAGTGTAGCTCCATTTCAACTGGTAGACACCATTCGTTGTCTCGGATTGGTGTACACGCGAGACATTCGCCGCACCTCGGCGATCAATTTTCGTGCGTTGCTGCAACGCATCCGAGCCAACATACAAAATCACATACTACGCCCGCTGAATATGTGCCAGAGAGTCACCTTCGTCAATACCCATCTGGCAGCTCGGATACCCCATATAGCGCAGATTCTGCCCATCACTGCGACAATGGCGGCCAGGTTACAGGCGGCATTCGGCTATTTCATTTGTTCTGGACACATCTTCAAAGTCCAGTATGAAGCTCTCACCTTACCGAAGCGGGACGGTGGCCTCGATCTGGTTAATGTGAGAGCCAGGACACCGGCACTTTACACCAATACTATGCTCCGGTTATGGAAAAGCCAAAATGCTAGTTTTACTGGAATGTTGACCACCGAGCTCGCGCCTGTTTCGAGACGCCCACCGACGTCTTTGGCACACATCCCACCTCCGATGTCACATATCGGCCGTTTCTTTTTGGAGTACAGCTACATATGCACCGAGCTCCCCAGGACCAGGAAGACGACCACCCGCGACATCTACCGCCTTCTCCGAAAGTCTCCACCCCGCAACCCCGTCGAAACACGTCACCCCCAGGTTTCATGGCCTACAGTTTGGAAAACGATCCACCAACCATATCACACCACTGACACCACCTCTATGTGGTACCTTCTCGTCAACGGCAAGTATACTACAAGACAGAAACTGCATCGCATCGCACTGGTGGACTCACCCCTGTGCCTCAAGTGCAATGTCGAAGATACAGATTTACATCGTTTTGAGTGTGGGCCAGCAGCAGCTGTCTGGACCCTCGTACAGAAGATTGTGGCTTTCTACCTCCGAGTACCACCACATCACGTTTCTCCCACTATGATGATATATCCCGACACGACCTACTTTCCATCGGCTAAGTGGCACGCCATCACATGGATCAGTGGCATGGCTGTCGACTACCTCTTCCGAGACGACATCGTCGATCCGGCGGACTTTTGGACACGCCTCCAAGTGTATCACCACACCCTTCGCTGGCATCGACACTATCGGGCCACTTCCGCGAACTATTTACAGAGCATTTTCACCAAACCGCCTCAAAGCTGGAATCTCAACGAACCGTGCCAGCCAAGGCTGGACGATCCCACGTTCCCCTTCAATGGTCAATGATAGAATGCATTTTGTTCTGCTGGCGCGCCAAAGTGGAGCATGGCGCGGAAAGTATTCCTATTTTATTTCAGTTCTCTTTCCTCCTCCTCTTCTAAGTTTTTTTTTTCTCCTTACACATGTTTATCCCTTTCACAACTAGCTCTCTATCTGCAGCCTATTTGTTTTCTTTCTCTTGTGCTCCAAAAAAAAAAAAAAAAATAAATAAATAAATAAATAAAAATAAAAATAAAAAATAAAATAAAATAAAAAAAGAAATGCTGCTGATGGTGAGACTGTACACTCATTTATGTTACCAAAAAAAACATACAAATACAAAAGAAGGCCGTTGCGGAAATATGGCTACCTTTTATGTTTTACGTTTTCGAAGGATATTGTGTTATTTATGAAGAACGTCGTCTTAAAAAAAAAAAAAAAGAAAAAAAAAAAAAAAAAGAAAGTTGGTAGAGCACTTACACGCGAAAGGCAAAGGTCCCGAGTTCGAGTCTCGGTCGGGTACACAGTTTTAATCTGCCAGGAAGTTTCATATCAGCGCACACTCCGCTGCAGAGTGAAAATCTCATTCTGGAAACATCCCCCAGGCTGTGGCTAAGCCATGTCTCCGCAATATCCTTTCTTTCAGGAGTGCTAGTTCTGCAAGGTTCGCAGAAGAGCTTCTGTAAAGTTTGGAAGGTAGGAGACGAGGTAGTGGCGGAAGTAGAGCTGTGAGTACCGGACGTGAGTCGTGCTTCGGTAGCTCAGTTGGTAGAGCACTTGCCCGCGAAAGGCAAAGGCCCGAGTTCGAGTCTCGGTCGGGCACACAGTTTTAATCTGCCAGGAAGTTTCATATCAGCGCACACTCCGCTGCAGAGTGAAAATCTCATTCTGGAAACATCCCCCAGGCTGTGGCTAAGCCATGTCTCCGCAATATCCTTTCTTTCAGGAGTGCTAGTTCAGCAAGGTTCGCAGAAGAGCTTCTGTAAAGTTTGGAAGGTAGGAGACGAGGTACTGGCGGAAGTAAAGCTGTGAGTACCGGACGTGAGTCGTGCTTCGGTAGCTCAGTTGGTAGAGCACTTGCCCGCGAAAGGCAAAGGTCCCGAGTTCGAGTCTCGGTCGGGTACACAGTTTTAATCTGCCAGGAAGTTTCATATCAGCGCACACTCCGCTGCAGAGTGAAAATCTCATTCTGGAAACATCCCCCAGGCTGTGGCTAAGCCATGTCTCCGCAATATCCTTTCTTTCAGGAGTGCTAGTTCTGCAAGGTTCGCAGAAGAGCTTCTGTAAAGTTTGGAAGGTAGGAGACGAGGTACTGGCGGAAGTAAAGCTGTGAGTACCAGACGTGAGTCGTGCTTCGGTAGCTCAGTTGGTAGAGCACTTGCCCGCGAAAGGCAAAGGTCCCGAGTTCGAGTCTCGGTCGGGCACACAGTTTTAATCTGCCAGGAAGTTTCATATCAGCGCACACTCCGCTGCAGAGTGAAAATCTCATTCTGGAAACATCCCCCAGGCTGTGGCTAAGCCATGTCTCCGCAATATCCTTTCTTTCAGGAGTGCTAGTTCTGCAAGGTTCGCAGAAGAGCTTCTGTAAAGTTTGGAAGGTAGGAGACGAGGTACTGGCGGAAGTAAAGCTGTGAGTACCGGACGTGAGTCGTGCTTCGGTAGCTCAGTTGGTAGAGCACTTGCCCGCGAAAGGCAAAGGTCCCGAGTTCGAGTCTCGGTCGGGCACACAGTTTTAATCTGCCAGGAAGTTTCATAGTAATACATGCTTCCACACGTTTGAGAAATTGTTGGCCTCTAGATTATCAAATAGCTGCAACTGCAACATCAGGCCAGTTGTAACCTACGGATGCGGAAGATGGACGCTGAAGAGTGTTGATGAGCAGCAGCTCAAGATATTTGAACGTTGAGTGATGCACGAGATCTATGAGACGGTTCAGGATAATAATGGTTACTGAAGATCTATGACGAATGCTGAGGTAGACCCCGCATACAAGGAGCTGACATTGCAAGAATTGTAAAAAGTGGAAGAATAGTCTTGCTTGGACATGTCCTCAGGAAGGACACTGGAAGAACAACTGGAAAGATTTATTAATGGAGGTCCACCGGAAGAAGACAGAGAGGAAGGCCACGAAAACGGTGGAAAAAAATATAAAATCTCTCAGAGTCCGAGGATGGCGGAGATCCGCAGTGGAGATGGGAGAATGGAGAAAATGTGTTGATGAGGCTAATACCCACACACGGTTGTAATGCCGTGAGAAGAACAAATGTCCAGTTTACTGTGTGAAATAGTCAAGTCGCCAAGGCGGATTGCGCCACGAGCCTTGGTGATAGAAGCTTGCTCCGGATTACATTTGCTTGCTTAAAAGCCATTTGTTGCAAATTTATAGGTATTGATTTGGAAAACGATTTATTCCTTGTTTCTATTGTTAATCCTCAAGGTCATAAATCTGTGCACTTTTGAAATTTCTTGGTTGTTGACTGTCTTTACAAATCTACATCTACATTCATTCTCCGCAAGCCACCTGTCGGTGTGTGGCGGAGGGTACCTTGAGTACCCTTCCATTCCAGTCTCGTATTGTTCGTAGAAAGAAGGATTGTCGGTATGCCTCTGTGTGGGCTCTAATCTCTCTCATTTTATCCTCATGCTCTATTCGCGAGATATACGTAAGAGGGAGAAATATACTGCTTGACTCCTCGGTGAAGGTATGTTCTCGAAACTTCAACGAAAGCCCGTACCGAGCTACTGACCGCCTCATCCTGCAGAGTCTTCCACTGGAGTTTATCTATCATCTCCGTAACGCTTTCGCAATTACTAAATGATCCTGTAACGGTGCGCGCTGCTCTCCGTTGGATCTTCCCGATCTCTTCTATCAACCCTATCTGGTACGGATCCCACACTGCTGAGCAATATTCGAGCAGTGGGCGAACAAGTGTACTGTAAACTACTCGCTTTGTTTTCCGATTGGATTTCCTTAGGATTCTTCCAGGAATCTCAGTCTGACATCTGCTTTACCGACGATCAACTTTATATGATCATTTCATTTTAAATCACTCCTAATGCGCACTCCCAAATAATTTCTGGAATTAACTGCTTCCAGCTGCTGACGTGCTATATTGCAGCTAAATGAAAAAGGATCTTTCTTTCTATGTATTCGCAGCCTACTACACTTGTCTACATTGAGATTCAGTTGCCATTCCCTGCACAATGCGTCAATTCATTGCAGATCCTCCTGCATTTCAGTACAGTTTTCCATTGTTACAACCTCTCGATATACAACAGCATCATCCGCAAATAGTCTCAGTGAACATCCGATGTTATCCACAAGGTCATTTATGTATATTGTGAATAGCAACGGTCCTACGACACTCCCCTGCGGCACGCCTGAAATCACTCTTACATCAGAAGAATTCTCTCCATTGAGAATGACATGCTGCGTTGTGTTATCTAGGAAAAAATAAATAAGATTTTTCCGTTGCAATACTTTTTTCTTGGTCTAGCTCCTTCACTCCCTGCTCCTCGATTTTCTGCGTTGCAATGTCTGCAAAATGAGTTTGTCCTGGCCGGTGAACGTGTTTGTCACCATTTGCACTGTCCTCCTTTGTACAGAAAGCTTGTGAAGATGTAATACCTAAGATGTGAAGTTACGAGAGTCGCTATTTCCAATAAAAAATGTGTGAAATGCAATAGAACTGGAAACTAGAGACGAACCTTTTGTTGATCCAGATCTTACAAAATTTCAAGCATTGGTAAGGTTCATCTGTGGCTGGAAATTAATAATTCCAGTTAAAGTGAAACAATTATGAATTGAGTAAAAAATTTCACAGATATTTCAGTACAGTTGAAAGCCACTTTCATAAAAGTCTGCCATTGTTCTCATACCTGTCACACACTGTCGCAGCATGTCCCCAGCATATGTTGTTCAAACACTGGTTCTCAGAAATATACCGTCTTGCTGTCTTGAAATCTGTAGCTCTGTACACACATTAGCCTTACGAAAGGAAACAGCCTTGACGGTACACAGTCACGGTTGGCACGTGTTTTTTCACGGTAAAAAGCGCTGAACTGGCACACACTTGAAACTTGGATACAGCACGACGCAGTGCGAAAGTTCTTGGGGTAGACAATACGGAACATGACTAACGAGGTTACAACGTTACCGATTAATATTGTGGCCATTATCATGTCGCAATAAACTGCGTGAAAAAATAATTCCACCCCATCCCCAACAGATACAGTAGACGACAAATTTTCGGCGACATCACTGTCTCTGTTCCCCGCACCAAGAAACATCTGAGCAAAAGAATATTTCTCTCGCACCAGCGGAATGTTAACGCCCTCTCACTTCCGCTCCAGTAACATACAGCGTTAGCCGAGCAGCGACGGTATTTTCCTTTCTGTATGATATTTGAAATTCCTTTCGAAAGGTAAATACTGCCGTCTAACGGTACTAAGGTTATTTTAAAATTACGAGTTTAATAACTGCGAACAGCTGAAACTGCGTGCCATTAATCCGCTTTAGAATACCCTGCGTAGCAGCTAAAATCAATACATTCTGTATTTCAGAAATTGTTCGCCGTTCAG
The DNA here is from genome assembly GCF_021461395.2 of Schistocerca americana. Taxonomy (NCBI): domain Eukaryota; kingdom Metazoa; phylum Arthropoda; class Insecta; order Orthoptera; family Acrididae; genus Schistocerca; species Schistocerca americana. Next base: position 44,630,234 of record NC_060123.1, read on the forward strand.
GAAAGATCATTAAAGATCATTTGTAATAATGGTGGTAGCTTATTTCTAGATTCAAGACTAGAAAAACTGGGACGGTTATGATCTGACAATTCCAATAATTTGAGATATATTACAGCAACATTCTAAAGGATTCTGATAGGAAACGTGATCTATAATCGTTATTTGGATCCTACAGTTTCATCTTGGTGACTAACTTTACAGCACGAGTGAATAGATATGGTAGAAAACTAATCACAAACTTTTCCTTTGGTGAAGCTAAAAGAAAACAAACAAATGTTCTCTGTGTTCATGATCTAAAGCTAGTTAGGGTAAGTAGCACAGTGATTTACAGTATGGATACTGCTCAGCTGAAATCAGAATTATTCATGATTCCAGGAAAAACTTTTCGAAGAACAATTTACAAGAGATACCGTGGGATGCAATTTGTAACGGACCAATGCTAACATAAAAGCCAATGAGGAAAAGACACCATACAGCCATTGATCACTAGAGGAACTGCAGTATACAGTGAAATGAAAAGGGAAATGTATCTAGTGGCAAGGACAAGTAGAGCTCCTGTAGTAGTTGCACACTACAAAAACTACTTAAGATTACTAAAAAAGTTATTAAAAATCATAGAACATGCACAAAATGTCAGGAATCGTCTGTACTGACTACAGACTACAGGCAATGTGGAATGTAGAGAAACGAGAGACAAGACAACCAGCCACACGACAGGATAACATCAATACTAAAACGCCTAGAAGGGCTATAAATGATGAGTCACAGGTATCAAAGTATAAAGACAAGCAGTTGAACAGAAACATCAGAGCAGTATGTAAAATGGTTCAAATGGCTCTGAGCACTATGGGACTTAACATCTGTGGTCATCAGTCACCTAGAACTCAGAACTACTTAAACCTAACTAACCTAAGGACATCACACACATCCATGCCCGAGGCAGGATTCGAACCTGTGACCGGAGCGGTCACGCAGCTCCAGACTGAAGCGCCTAGAACCGCACGGCCACAACGGCCGGCCGCACTAAGTTAAACAAAAAAAAACCTTACATAAAATTAATGCTATATATGTATCACCTACTTGTCCTTCCCAAATTAAGAAAATTATACATTCTCTAAACAGCAGCTCATCAGGTTTTGACAGTGTTTCCAATAGAGTACTAAGGATTCGTTCCCATACAATAACGCCAGTCCTACCTAAATGCATCTCTGACTAAAGGCATTTTTCCAGAGAGACAGTAGTATGCCGTTGTCAGACACCTATTTAAGAAATGTGGTAGGAGAAATGTCAATAACTGCTGATCTGTTTCATAGCTGACATCATTTTTCAAATTTTTTGAGAATGTGATGTATTCTAGAATAGTATCTCAGCTGAGCAACAATAACACCCGCAGCAATTCCCAGTTTGGATCTCAGAAGAGTTGCTCTGCTGAAAATGCCATTCACACGCACACTCACCAAATTTTACAAGCATTGGATCATAAAATAGCACCGGCTGGTATTTTCTGTGACCAGATAAGGGATCACTCTGTAAATGAATGAATGTCGTGTGACGAGGGCCTCCCGTCGGATAGACCGTTCGCCGGGTGCAAGTCTTTTGATTTGACGCCACTTTGGCGACTTGTGCATCGAGGGGGGGGGGGGGGGGGGGACGGCGGGATGAAATGATGATGATTAGAACAACACAACACCCAGTCCCTGTGCGGAGAATATCCCCGACCCAGCAGGGAATCGAATCCGGGCCTTTAGGACTGACATTCTGTCGCGTTGACCACTCAGCTACCGAGGGCGGACAGGGATTACTCTGCGTGAATCACAGTATTTTCCTAGATAAATTGAAGTTTTATATGACTGATGGTATAGGTAAACAATGGATACTGTCATATGTATCCAACAAAATGCAGGAAGTTTTACTTTGTAATTCAGCTATTATAGTCAGAGAACGTTCTTTGACTTGGGAGAAATCACGTATGGGGTTGCTCCAGGTTCAATCTTAAGTTCACTATTGTGCCTCGTATGTGTAAACGATCTTCTGTCTAATACATAGCAAGCATAATTAGAATTTTTTCAGATGAGACTAGTTTAGGAATCATTCCAAGGATTCATACAGGAACAGAACAAATGGTAATCAAAGTTTCCTAAAACTATCACTGACCGGTCTTTAGTGAATGGTCTTACTCTCAGATTTAGAAAGAAACTTTCACTCAATTAAAAAAAAAAAAAAAAAAAACATATTCAGTTCTACCCTTGTAGGGTTCCTACACCAATGGTAACGGAACACATAGTGAGGAAATAATAAATAGGCTAGAAACTTCAGTTATTGTATGTTTCTGTAGTGATAAGAAATTAAATTGGAAAAAGGACATTTTGGAAATCCTAAGATAACGTGGTTCAGCAACATTTGCCCTTAGAGTAATTGCAAATTTGGGGAGACACAAATCAGTAGTTTGATATATTTTGCATATTTATTAATGACATTTAATAATGACATTTGGAATAATGTTCGGAGGTAACTCTTCTTTAAGAAAGAAAGTCTTCCTAGTTAAGAAACGTGCCGAAAGAATAATATGTGTTGCTCACCCACAATCGCCGTGTAGATATCTGTTTAAAGAGTTGTGCATTCTGTCCACTGCTTTACATTATACTTATTTCCGCATATACTTAGTTGTGAATAGTGCACAGTCCACAGCAGTTCAAAAGAACCAATGATGTACGCTATTACAACACCATAAGGGAAAATGGTACGTTTGGGTTTCCTTTAGTACAAAAAGAGTTGCATGATGCTGCAGATAAATTTTTTGATCACTTACGCAGGGATGTAAAATGTGTGACAGACAGCAAAGTAAATTTTGAAACAAACTGAAAATGTTTCTCCTTGACAACTCTTTCTGTTCCGTAGAAGAAATTGTAGTGTTGTAATGTGCAAGATGTGACAGGTACGTATTACTAACTTCCATCTGTATACTTTTTTTTAATGAAAAAGATATAAATATTGAGAATGTAGCCATATTTACAGAATGTTTAGTGATTTGAATGTAAATCGTCTCGTTCCACACCATTACGATTTATCACGCAAAATGACCCACGCAACATGAAACTAACCATTAAGTTTCACCACCCTGCTCGTGGCTGCCAGTCAGCTTACGATAACTGAAATATAAATGTGCATTTATTACAACAGGTATAAGCTGCGACGAATTCGTTTAAATGTTCACAGCTCGCCGCACTCGTCGTTGATTGTCTGTCGTTTTATGGCCATAACTCCATTATAGTGCGTCATGGAATGACCTGTATCAATACAATGTTCGGCCACAGCTGACTTGTGTGGCTGTAATAAGTGTGTGTATCTTCGGTGCTGCACACACCTCTCATGAACGGTTCGTGTTGTAGGACCTATGTATGACTGCTGACAATTTCCGCAAGGAATCTGGTACACACCCGCCTTACGAAGCTGTAAATAGTCCTTCACAGAGCAGAGTAAAGCTGCAATCTTCGTGGGGGACCGGAATATCACCTTAACACGGTGTTTCTCAAGAATACGGCCTAACTTCGAAGAAAGAGCACCCACCTAGGGCAAAAACGCACTAGATGTGAAGGAATTACTATCTTCTTCCCCATCACATACCTGCTTTTTAGGTTTTGCATCGAATGCTCTACGAATTTGTTGCAGAGAATACCCATTTCATTTAAAAATGTTCTTGAAGTATGTGAGCTTCTCTTGCAAATATTATTTATCGGATATACAGTGCGCCTGACGCACTAACGTGTTAAGGACACCTATTGTCTGTGAAGGATGATGGCAGCTACTGGCATGAAGATATAGATTTGTGTGCATTGGTTTCCGATAAACGGCATGTCCTAATGTGCCATCACTTTTACGCCGAACGACAACATCCAAAAAGGGGAGGCAGCCGTCTTTTTCTATCTCCATAGTAAATTTAGTGCTAGCATGGATGGAATTCAAATGCTCAAGAAATCGATGTAGTTCATCGTGGTATGGCCCCATGGTATGGATGAATTCCATGAATTACAGTGATGTGAAGATTTTAACATCCACCTCTTCTTTTTGGGAATCTGTATTCAAGGAAGGTATAGAAATTGGATTCGCTATCAATTTAATAAATGAAGATAATGTTTTTAATTTCGACAAAGCATGGAATCCGGCTCTTGCAGTAATTAAACTGCAGAGAAGTCGTCATGCTCTCACCGCCACCGATCAAACATCGGTAAGCGAATCGAATGTCTGTACGCCTTCGCCACAGGCGGCGCATGTGTAAGCGTATGTCTCTGCCGCCGACCAGCATCTGTGACCCGCATGCGCAGTACCGCCGCGGTGGAACATATAAGGCCGCGCTTGGCATCTTGTCGTCAGTCTTGTGACTCACTCTGAGGATGGCCGGACGATACGCGGCCGAAATATCAGTGTGGGAAATTTTATTTGCGGGGCTGCATGCGCGAAATTTAATGGATTATTCTTTACGCCGCGAGAAGTTGAAAATGCACGTGATATATATTGCTTCTTCAAATTCTGAGGTGCCTCTAACAGTTCCAAGTAAAGGGACTTGAGCGGGGGCGGTGAGGGAAGGTGGGTAGCATGTAAGCATGATTCAGTAAAGTATGGATAAATTTCAGCGAAGTATATAACAAACACGTGTTATTATCTGAGAAAAGATACTTTGGACTCACGACGGGTAATCTCATTGCATCCACAGCACAGGAGTGCGGCTGATCCCGGCGAAGGTTCGAGTCCTCCCTCGGGCATGGGTGTAAGTGTTTGTCCTTAGGATAATTTAGGTTAAGTAGTGTGTAAGCTTAGAGACTGATGACCCTAGCCGTTAAGCCCTATAAGATTCCACACACATTACACATAGTGCAGGAGATTGAGGAAGTCACCTGAGAAGTATTTTCTTATGGAGAGCAATGCATATTCCCTTGCTGCAATTCTATTACTCGCCTTGTTTACTTTTCCTGCCTAAAGAGAATCCAAACAAGGAAAGCAAAAATAGCTAGTAACTACCAACAGTTCTCCATGACGAAATATGTGTAATGCTGAGGTTGAAGTTGATAGGTCGATAAATTACTCCGGTTATAGCTTTCATTTCAAAGACCAACATTTTGTAGGCCGTTCATAATTCGTTCTTGGTGTGGAAGGGGGCAGGTGTCACACACATTATTCGCGTATGAACACTGATGGAGCTACGGGACTGTGGGAGTAGTCTGAGAGGAAACGCGTCTTCTGGAGGAGCCGGGTAGTTAGGGCAGGCTCCCTCGGCTTGTGCTAGGGGCTCTCAGGGGGTAGCGGCTGAGTTCTCGCGGGGATAGCGCCGTGATTACGTGGGTCGGCCACGCGCCGTCGACCTTGCCGCGCTGATAGCAGATGACGCGATACGGCACGCCGCCTGGGACCGCGAAACACCTTCTGACGTCACTGTCAGGTCCGGGACTGGAGTTCTGTGTGCAGACATCTAACAGCGAGTAGTAAATGTCATGACTGACAATATAAAGAGAAGAATGTTCTTAACAGGATGCTAACAGTAAAAGGCAGCCTTTGTGATTGACTATAGAGATAAGGATATCATGCAGAACAAAGTGGGAATTGTATACAAATGTTAGAAGTAGTAATAATCAAACTACAGTAGCCCATTACAAACAGAAGTGCAAGGTGCTTAGGAATTCAAGGAGTATGTAGCTAATTCACAGAATAAAACTAAAACCATATGGTCAGTCGCGAAGGAATTGTCTGGTCATCAGCACAATGTCGACGAAATGAAGTCAGTTCGTAGTGAAAATATTTCTGTTACTGACAAGTCAGATTGTAAGTAGGCTGTTTCTATGTTTGTATGTTGGCAGCACTATAGACTGTATTAATATCACACACAGCACTCTGCGCCCTCGGTAAGAGACTCGGTGGTTGAACGGACTTAAGAGTTAGCGGTTAGCAGTTGTCGAATGGATAGAGAAGTGTATAGGCAAGTTTTCTTCTTAGCTGAGACTCTGTGTTGGCAGGACACGCAATGTTAAGTCAGATAAAAATTCTTATAAGAAAAGATGCAAGGAAAGGTATGACAATGGATGTATGGGTAGTGTAATTATTGGCAACTATATTATTTTGGGAACTGGATGTCACGTGAATAAGGTAAAGTTTTGTAAATACATTGTTTGCTCTACAACAAAATCTTTGTTTTGCTAACCATATGCCTCCCAGTAGTTAGAATCCTTTTATTTAGCTAGCCGTTCCTGCTACTTGCTGTAATTGCTGTACTTCGTATAATGGAAATTTTCTGTGAGTTAGGTGACTTATGAAACATTAATGGCGGTTTCCACCATACGGATTCGTGAATGAAATGAGTTTAGGCAATTAACACAGTTGGAGTTACTTTCATATTTCTTTAATTTCATATTTTTAGGATTTGTATTATTGTTAGGGACATTCTTATTGGAAGTCCTCTTGTCAATGTACAGCAGTCTGACTGCGTTGGGCTTGTATATTGTGGACAATAAATGAATAGGTTAAGTTTGAGTTTTCTTTGTCACGGAAAATATGGTAGGTTAGTGTATAACAAAAATAATTGAAGACGTGGTTTGAAGATATATGTACATTGCTTAGTAATCACTTTCTGAGCATTGTTGTGAATTAAATAAAAACTTAGTTTCTACTGGGAGTTATGAAACTCTCCAGGAAAATCCCTTTCCGAAACTGAAAGACTCCTCTCTACATTGTAAAGGGGGAGACTGAGTCAGTAAATAAATCACTGAAGACTGAGGACTCTTACGGATATGATGGACTGCCTAGCAGAGTATTCACATACAGTGTTTCACTTGAATACCCTGTAATTAGCCATATTTATAATTTTTCACTCAAGAATGGTTTCTTTCCTGAACGTTTAAGGTACCCAGTAGTAAGGCTGCTGTATAGAAAGGGAGAAAAGGATAATATATACAACTATTTATATGCCACCAGTGATTGCTAAAGTTATAGAAAAGGCTGTTTATATAAGGATGAGTATTTTATTTCTCATAGTTTGCTACTAAACGTACAGTTCGGTTTTAGAAGTGATTCGACAACTGAAAATGCTATATTCTCTTTTTTCTGTGAGGTACTGGACGGATTAAACAAAATGTTTTGAAAGCTAGGCATCTTTTTTGATTCAACTAAGGCGTTGAGTAAAACTCAGGTTTTACAGTTTCTAACACACAATTCAACAAAACCCGATGTTCTAATTTTACAGAATGAGGATGTGGTTAGTGATCAGCTCAAAATTTATGTGTGTTCAAATAGATAATAAACTGCCGTCAAAAGCCCACGTTCAGGATCTTGTTCTAAGACTTAATGCTCCCATTCTTACTATTCAAACGATATCTGAAGTAAGTGATAGTCTGACATGAAAAGTAGTCTCTTTGCTTTTTTTCATTCGCTTACAACGTATGGCATTTTATTTTGGGGTAACCCTTCCGCAATAAGCGGTGTAAATACTCGAACCTCTTGTGGACTCTTGTTCATTAGTCTGAGTATTCTGACACTGGCTTCTCAACATATATATTCTTTACTGTCATTACTTGTTAACAATATCAGCTTATTCCCGGGAATTGGCAGCTTTCACTCCATTAAAACTAGGCAGAAATCCAACCTGCATTTGGATCGAACTTCCATGACTGTTGTGCAGAAAGGTGTGTAGTATACTGCTGCATCCATTTCCAATAAGCTACCACAAGAATTTAAACATCTTAGCAGTAATCCAAGCGCTCTAAAATCGAAACCGAAAAGTTTCCTCATGGTTTCATTAAAAATTGAAGTGCTTCCTGTGTTATAATGTTGATTGCGTTTTCATGAACTTACGACTTGTCTTCCTTTGGGTTAATAAACATTTTGTTTGATCTGTTATTTCCTTTATGTTATAATTTACTGCACTGACACGTTCCATAACCTTTGAGATTTGCTTCTAAATTTGGTCCTACGGAACTAGATGCGTAAAAAAAAAAGAAAAAAAAAGATTTTTGAAACCAGAGCGCTCCTCCAGTGAGCAGCTTTTCATCAGACTCATAACGAAACCGTTAAGCTCCTAGCTACCTACAAAAATCTCTGCTCTTTTCGGCTCAATAAAGGATACGAAATGGCAGTGCCTGCGTTATTAAGAAGTACGTTGCAACGTTCTTCCGAACATGCACGTATGTCTGAAGGAAGATAAGATCATTCTTCTTGTTGGCAGAGGCATTTCGTATTTATTCACTATTAGCAGACCGTCGACTATCAAGAAACAGGTCTTTCCTGCACGGGGAAAATACACTACTGGCCATTAAAATTGCTACACCAAGAAGAAATGCAGATGATAAACGGGTATTCATTGGACAAATATATTATAGTAGAAATGACATGTGATTACATTTTCATGCAATTTGGGTGCATAGATCCTGAGAAATCACTACCCAGAACAACCACCTCTGGCCGTAATAACGGCCTTGATACGCCAGGGCATTGAGTCAAACAGAGCTTGGATGGCGTGTACAGGTACAGCTGCCCATGCAGCTTCAACACGATACCACAGTTCATCAAGGGTAGTGACTGGCGTATTGTGACGAGCCAGTTGCTCGGCCACCATTGACCAGACGTTTTCAATTGGTGAGAGATCTGGAGATTGTGCTGGCCAGGGCAGCAGTCGAACAATTTCTGTATCCGGAAAGGCCCGTACAGGACCTGTTTCATGCGTTCGTGCATTATCCTGCTGAAATGTAGGATTTTCCGGAATCGAATTTAGGGTAGAACCTCGGGTCGTAACACGTCTGAAATGTAACGTCCACTGTTCAAAGTGCCGTCAGAGCGAACAAAAGGTGACCGAGACATGTAACCAATGGCACCCCATACCATCACGCCGGGTGATACGCCAGTATGGCGATAACGAATAGACGCGTCCAACGTGCGTTCACCGCGATGTCGCCAAAAACGGATGCGACCACCATGATGCTGTAAACAGAACCTGGATTCATCCGAAAAATGACGTTTTGCCATTCGTGCACGCAGGTTCATCGTAGAGTACACCATCGCAGGCATCTGTGATGCAGCGTCAAGGGTAACCGCAGCCGTGGTCTCCGAGCAGATAGTCCATGCTACTGCAAACGTCGTCGAACTGTTCGTGCAGATGGTTGTTGTCTTGCAAACGTCCTCATCTGTTGACTCAGGGTTCGAGACGTGGCTGCACGATCCGTTACAGCCATGCGGATAAGATGTCTGTCATCTCGACTGCTAGTGATACGAGACCGTTGGCATCCAGCACGGCGTTCTGTATTGCCCTCCTGAACCCTCCGATTCCATATTCTGCTAACAGTCATTGGATCTCGACCAACGCGAAGAGCAATGTCGCGGAACGATAAACCGCAATCACGATAGGCTACAATCCGACCTTTATCACAGCCGGAAACGTGGTGGTACGCATTTCTCCCCCTTACACGAGGCATCACAACAACGTTTCACCAGGCAACGCCGGTCAGCTGCTGTTTGAGTATTATAAATGGATTAGAGTATTTCCTCATGTCAACACGGTGTAGGTGTCGCAACCGGCGCCAACCTTGTGGGAATGCTCTGAATAGCAAATCATTTGCATATCACAGCATCTTCTTCCTTCGGTTCAATTTATCGTCTGTAGCACGTCATCTTCGTGGTGTAGCAATTTTAACGGCCAGTTGTGTAGATAACCTATAGGTGCAAATTGTAACATATGGACGACGACATATGGAGGTTTGAGTCTGGCTGTGGTTCGTGCTCGGGTAGCCGAAGCTCTTAAGGCAACCGTTTATTAAGCACGAAATCCTGGTTCGAGGGTGTGGCCGACATTTTCAATGTCTTCATTCCAATACACAACCGAAGGTAATTCATATTCGTAACAGCGAATGCATTTCCCAATAAAGGATGACCTGGATTAGCTGAGTCTACATAATGCCAATAGCTTTCCACAATGGCCAAACCACAAGCACAATACGTGAAAGGTGTATGGAACGTGATCGGTATACCCATCGTTTGCAGCCCAGCAAATCAGCCACAGCAGAACACCAAATGAACTATTCTGCAATGGAATCCTTGGTCGCGATGGGATCCCTTTCGGGATTCAGCTGTCAAGATGTTCATGGATATGCGTTAGGCAACAAATCTTGCAGCCACCTACGCAGCGGTAGTCACTAACGTAGACCTGTACGATGCCACTCGACTCCGAAGTAAGTCTATTCGAAACGCTGGCAGAGATGAAAATTTCACTGCCAGTATATGGCCAGCCAGGTTTGGACAGGTACGTGATGTTTTCGTTCACCAGTCTTAATCTCAGTGCAATGCCTAGTGAAGTGAGGGCACGAGCCGTTGCTGATGGTGATCCATCTGTCGCATATGGGTGCATTGCTCTCGGCGGACGCTATTCGAGAGAAGTGAGCTACTTGTCGGCATCGGATTTCATCCTCTGGATTCTGTCGTCAACATGATAGAAAGTCAAAATAACACCAAACTATACGTGGATACATTACAATCATCTGCACTCTACAGATACACATATAACACACCTCTCACATGTCCGCAATGAAGTGGCCATTGAGAGAGGCAAAGGAAACCCCTTCTGAGTAGGAAACCGAACCTACAAGTCAAGCCATCGGCACACGACAAGAGTTAGCTATCGTTGACGTGGCGCTCACGAGTTTTGTGATGTCACAACCTGTAACTTCACGTTGAAGAGGCATTTCGTAAAATGAAACACAAAATAAGATCTGCGATGTTTCAACGTGCCACATAAAGTAGGACCAACAGGAATCAAGAACATTCAATACTTCACTCACAGGAAGCAAGACGCCAATCTGTATCTATCGTGCTCAGCAGAAGCTCACATTCCTGGGTTTTAGGCTACACTCTACACTCTATGAATATATGCAGTTTCTAAGCACCAGCACACTGAATGTCTTGAGAAGGAATCGTTATTGGTACGATTTGATATAATAAAAGATGGGAAACGTCTTATAGGTGGTTAAAAAACTTTCGTTTCAAACTATTTTCGTGTTGTAAGGCGCTTGTTGAGAAAGTCAGCCATTTTAAGGACGTGATCCATTGAAACGTAATGTAAACGTGTCGGTTTTGTTGGTAATTGTCATATTTACATTTCAGTTAATAACATTTGAGTGATTAAAGACTGTAGACGACAGAAACACAGTATCTGAGCTTACTGGAACCAAGTTTCCAGCGTAGTGTACTCGGTGGAGGCACCACATTATGGAACATGGTAGATCGGTAAGGGGTTCGTATGCTACCATATTCAACTTTTTTTATTTAACTTCGCGTCTTATTGAAGGTTGTGAGACTTTACTATGCAATTAATAAAAATAATTTCTGTGATATTTGTTGTTACATAAATATAAATGCGAACTCTGTCAGGAACGAGTTTTATAAGACTGTGTCCATACTGAGTGGACACGTATCTTCCATTTCTGTGTCATTACACGTTCACGGATATTGAAATTTTTATTACGTATAGCACAGACAGAACAAAATAAATTGTATATGGTCGAGAAAAGACCTGTGCGTTTTAAAAGAGCTTAAGAAGGAATTATACGCGCTTGCATTTTCTTAAAAAAAGTGACCAACTGTATAGTTTGCGAGCCAAATAAAGGTGACAGCTGGGCTGAGAGCCCAAAATCTCGTTAACCATCTCGTACCGTGTGTTGGTTTCGTTGTCTCTCGTGACACTGGGTATCACGTTTGCTTGCACGTCAGCGTTAGCTGCCTCGTCCCTTGTGCCGACAACTTTACACGTCGGCTGCCAGCGATGGCGTCGGACTTTACGTTTACTTTCATTAGTAGATCTCATTAATAGTAATGGCGGGTTTCAGCTTGACCAGGAAGGGGATCCGCTGATTTTCTTTTATATCTTCAGAATGATGCACCTAATGACACGACTAGGGACCGTTAATCTCATTGTTTTAACCATTCGATTTCGACGTTTCGCCCCTGCGATTCGACAGAGGACGAGCAGGCAATATCTCCGTTATCCTCACCTGGTGTAATATTCGATAGAGGGGGCTAAAGTCTCAAGCTCGTGAAGCAGTAGCCTGCATCCGTGCGCCTGCGCGCCAGTTTTAGGTAAACAGCGGTAGTGTTCTGTAGCAGTCCCCAATCTAAAACTCACCTGAAGATTCTTAAAGTAAAATCTCTTGCAGCGTTTCCGATATGGTGTTGGTGACGCCTGTTAAAATGGACGGGAAGATTCAACATCGGCTAAGTGTTTCACAAAATCGTGACAAGGTGTCAATGTCAGCTGACTGCAAGCGCGCAACCTCGTGGAATATCCGCCTCTGTCCTCTTACCCAGCACATTATATACACCAGTTTGTATGAGAAATACTTCGCTTCTTTTTCATTTAGGTCCTAGAAATTTTCAAGTCAGACACATTTAGTTACTCGTTTCGCAAAATGTCTTGCATTATATCACTGATGTCAACATACAGACCTAGAAAACAGCGGTACTAATCAGTAGGAGCTCATTTATGATACATTAATGCAGACTGTTCAATATATATCCGCATGGAGCAAATGGTGCAACGTAAGGAACTTATAATCTTGCAACGTTTGGGGTGTGGTGATGATGCCGCCTGTTACAGATAAAACGGACGAGATGAATCAATGTGACGAGGCCCTTGAAATAATTATTGGGAAAATTCGTTAAAACAAACACATTTGAAGTCGATGTAATCTAATAAATAACAAAATACGCCACAGCCAATTCCCGGTAAATGCTCCACAGGAAGCAGTACAAGGAATTATATCTAAAAGCCTACATTAGTATTATTAAGGCAAATCATAAATAATTCAGTAAGTATGCAGATATGAAGGGGTTAATTTGTAATAGATCTGTATGGAGATCGACCAGTCAATCGAAGATGCTGAAGAAAAAGATTAATATAGACTACAGCTGTATAACGTCAATATGCATTTACAGTGTTGCTGAACTGGTGTATGGTGGTACGTCCATCTTCAACGCCATGCTAACACAAGACAGAACCTTAATAGTTGCAAACTGAGATACTGACATGTATGTAAAAAAAGAATAAAATAATATTACTCTGCGACTGATGATGTTATTCTATCAGGAAAGAACTTCGATCAACAAAATGAAATAGCTGATTACCAGTTCTTTCAAGTTCCAGTACTACAAGAAAATGTAAAGAAAATGTACCTGTTCGCCAGAAGAAGAAATTCTAGGATAGAAACGTCAATTTGTGTTTTAGTTCCGTCCTCTGTTAGAATAGAGTTGCAAATAGCTGCAATGCGAGATACTGGTTCAGCAAGACTAAATTATTTATATCCGGCAGCTTCAGTCAATACTATTACACTGAAAATTGCATTCATTCATGAATGGAAAATCATGTACCTCCCCAGTAAACTCTTATCTCAGTCACGTTTTTTGTATGGCATTGAGATTTATAGACATATCGCATCAGATGGGCTATTTCAGACAGTTACAAGAAACAAATTAGCTCCATCACATAAACTGGAATACTTGGAGGAATATTGACAGACGTGCACTGCACATCTATGTTCGAAGGATATAGAATATGGCAATAGACAGTGGTATATGTACTAATTCACGCCAGAAGACCATTAAAGTATGTGACACTTTCAGTTGCTCGAACTGTCATATTCAGTCCACATACGAACATGATTCCACTAGCAACGTATCGACATAAAAGATTAAGGGATGAAATGCATCATTACTCTAATCAGTTGTAAAAAGCGTTTTTCGTTATTGCACCGAATAAGCTTTATATTCTAAAATCAAGACAATATACACCTGTTTCACAGAATTATCAGAAGTTAGCAAAAACAATGCACAGATTCAAAACGTTTATCTACAAATAGAGTCCTTTGAATTCGTAAATATATAATATGGCACAAGATGCAACGGATTATTCCTTGTAACTGATTAAAATAATTGATAACAGTTTAACAGAAGAGAGACATTGAAAAATATTGCGTTGGGAGTTGAAAATGCAGATTTCTATTCTTAATTTATTTTCGTGAATATTACACATCAAGTACTATACCTAGTCAAGACGAGAACACTCACAGGAGCATAAAGTGTTACGCACTAGTATTGTCGTAATCACTTTCTCGATCTCATCTGTAACGAGTGGAATACGTCATCAACATAGAACGGAATACAGAGTTATGTGTGTTTATTTATTTTTTCCGGTAAAGTTTGTGTCGGTTATATCTAAACCGACACCATTAAAGATAACGCTGCTGTGTACGCAGTAATCAAGCTACGAGTGACAGTAAACACTAACATCTCTTAGCGGATGAAACCAGCAATTCATTTTCACATTAATAATATAATCTTTAACGGACTATCACTGAAAAGTAGTTAGACCGGAGCTACGAAGGGAAGAAAAAAGGGACACTTAAAATTACAGATCTCGAAAACTCTGTTCCTGTACCATCAGTCTAAAACAGAAAATAGAACACACGCATTTTCACTTAATCTTTTGACTCGTCTTATTACATGTGATGGAGCTGACGGTGTTTTTCAGACAGAGCGCGAGCGCATCTTGTACTCTCACTGCTCACATTTTGATGTGACTACTGCACCACGTCTGTGCTGTTTCCCGATAAGACTACTCAGGAGGGGATCACAACTTCTCCCACAGGACAAATGAAGTGTCAACTCTATACAGTAGTTGGACGGGCCCGTTTCCTTATCTGAGTCGCTACGCTTCTCTTTATACCCTTAAAGTCTTGCTGTTAGTTCTAGTTTAATCTCGATATCATTCATGCTGCCTAGGGTGTAAATATCAATGTTATTCTTAGAAATGGCGCACTGCTTCACCGGAGATGGCAGTGATCATTTTGTATTATTTTATGAATGAAACAGAACACACGTTTGTATTCAACTATGGTAGTTGAATAAAATCGTGGTATAGACTGCTTTGTTCTCAAAAAATAGTGTTAATCATGTTCAGATTTAGGCTACAAAATAGACTTCTGCCACTGTATTCGTACTCCGTCCGTTTTTTATGCATTGGTAATATCAGTGTGACGCACACGGGTATTCGAATCCTATCATTGATGTAACCTGTAGACTTCCATATTTTTGAATGACGTGATAATGACGTTGATATTAACACACTATTGGCCATTAAAATTGCTGCACCACGAAGATGACGTGCTACAGACGTGAAATTTAACTGAAAGGAGGAAGATGCTATGATATACAAATGATTAGCTTTTCAGAGCATTCATACAAGTTTGGGGCCGGTGGCAACACCTACAACGCGCTGACATGAGGAAAGTTTCCAACCGATTTCTCATACACAAACAGGTTGACCGGCGTTGCCTGGTGAAACGTTGTTGTGATGCCTCGTGTACGGAGGAGAAATGCGTTATCATCACGTTTCCGACTTTGATAAAGGTCGGATTGCAGCCTATCGCGATTGCGGTTTATCGTATCGCGACATTGCTGCTCACATTGGTCGATATCCAATGACTGTTACCGGAATATGGAATCTATGGATTCTGGAGGGTAATACGGAACGCCGTGCAGGATCCCAACGGCCCCGTATATCTAGCGGTCGAGATCACAGCCATCTTATCCCCATTCTTATACCCATATCTGTAATGGATCGTGCAGCCACGTCTCGATTACCGAGTGAACAGATGGGGACGTTTGCAAGACAGCCTCCATCTTTACGAACAGTTCGACGACGTTTGCAGTAGCGTGGACTGTCAGGTCGGAGACCATAGCTGCGGTTACCCTTGACGCTGCATCACAGACAGGAGCGCCTGCTATGGTGTACTCAACGACAAACTTGGGTGCACGAATGGAAAAACGTCATTTTTTCGGACGAATCCAGTTTTTTTTTAATTTTTTTTTTTTTTACGCCTGGATGATGGTCGCATCCGTGTTTG
Organism: Schistocerca americana; assembly: GCF_021461395.2. NCBI lineage: Eukaryota > Metazoa > Arthropoda > Insecta > Orthoptera > Acrididae > Schistocerca > Schistocerca americana. Next base: position 44,646,157 of record NC_060123.1, read on the forward strand.
GCGACATAGCGGTGAACACACATTGGAAGCGTGTATTCGTCATCGTCATTTTGGCGTATCAACCGGCGTGATGGTATGGGGTGTCATTGGTTACACGTCTCCATCACCTCTTGTTCACATTGACGGCATTTTGAACAGTGAAAGCTACATTTCAGATGTGTTACGACCCGTGACTCTACCCTTCCTTTGATCTCTACGAAATCGTACATTTCAGCAGGATAATGCACGACCGCATGTTCTAGGTCCTGTACGGGCCTTTCTGGATACAGAAAATGTTCGACTGCTACCCTGGCCGGCACATTCTCCAGTTCTCTCACCATTTGAAAACATCTGGTCAATGGTGGCCGAGCAACTGGCTCGTCACAGTACGCCAGTCACTACTGCTCATGAACTGTGGTATCGTGTTGAAGCTACAGGGGTAGCTGTACCTGTACACGCCATCCAAGCTCTGTTTGTCTGAATGCCCAGGCGTATCAAGGCCGTTATTGCGGCTAGAGGTGGTTGTTCTGGGTACTGACTTCTCAGGATCTATGCACCCAAATTGCTTGAAAATATCATCACACGTCAGTTCTAGTACAATATATTTGTCCAATGAATACCCGTTTATCATATGCATTTCTTCTTGGTGCGGCAATTTTAATGGCCAGTAGTGTATTAATGTGGACCTCGGTTTAGGCAAGAGACAGCCGGGTCTGTGCGTGTTAAATCTCTTACCAGTTTGGTTGAAAGTGACAAAATAATAATAATTTAACAAGAAATATAACATAAACCTAAAAACCATACGATCACTGCATACACACACCCAAATATAAGCTTTCATTCTACTTTTCTCCCTCATACAAGCACTCACTAACACACACAAACACACACACACACACACACACACACACACAAAATGTTCCAATGTGTGTGAAATCTTATGGGACTTCAGTCCCTAAGCTTACACACTACTTAACCTAATTTATCCTAAGGACAAACACACTCGCCCATGCCCGAGGGAGGACTCGAATCTCCTCCCCGCACACACACACACACACACACACACACACACACACACATGCGTGCACGTACAGTGATAAATAATAAAAGCATTTTTACATTACACTAAAAAGGAGAAATTAGGTGAAAATGTTTAATACTGCTATACACAAGTGACGATGTCTGATTACTGGACTAAAATGGCCATCTACACCCACAAACAGTGGTCTAAAAGCTTTCACTGGCGACACAACACAACAAAAAGGAAAGTCCTATCACACTCGACTCATCGACAGGGCAAATCACCATTTAAATTTGCTTTGGGCTACATGTCAAGATACGAAAAGCGCTGTTCGTTATCCAGCTTGTGTGTCAAGAAGTATGATACTGTACAGTCTCTTTTTACTAGGAACATCAGTGTGACAATCTCGTCGGAGTGACCAATAAAGGGTACGACATGGTACTGTTATTGCCTGCTGCGTTTGACTTTGACGCCACTGTCAGCCGCTCTTCGTTTCCTGACTCAGTGTTGGGATAACTACCAGTATCGAAGAGAACACTGGATGAACAAGGAGTGAGAGAGCTAAAAAACCTGGGATAGACCTTACAAAAAGCGCGCAAGATGAGATTGGGCTAGGTTCTAGAATTTGCTGTATCTGTCTTAAGATGGTGGGATGAGAACGGCGTAGGGGAAATATACGAACGCGTAAGGCGTGGTATGTAATGGTATTGGATAGCGATATTATATCGTCTGAATTACCGAGTGATACTCTTGAACTGGCCTTTGTACAGACTCGAAGCAAGCATTCTTGTGGGAGCTATGCCATCAGTCCCCTGCCCTGAGGATCATCAGGCAACTACAGTTAATTAGCAAAGTTCCCTCCGTCGGAAGCTGGTCGAGGGGTTTCGCTAGTTTCGGTCCAATATCCGACGATCCTTGCTGCGAGGATCGACTGTACACAGTTAGTAATTATCACAGATAGTTTATTTCTTACTTCGGGATTAACCCGATTAACACAAAGCTTGTCAAGTTATCATTTCTTCGAAAGGCTGTTCGATACTGATAACATTAACGCGAAGACGTCTACGCTGTACGAAAGCCATAACGAGTACATGATGTCACTTGCTGTTACTGAAACTTCAGTCTTGTTTAAGTTACACAACTTCACTTTTTGTTTTAAACTTTGAATTGTCTTTATTAGCAGTTGATGACAACAGTTTAACGTAAACAACATCTACACACGAGTGGGTATGTTGACGTTCCTGAAGGAAAAAAAAACAAAGATATAAAGGAGAATAAAAGAAAGATTATCCATTTCAACAGTTTCCTCAAAAATGATCTGCAGAACCTGGTTAACAGAGCTGAAAATAGCGGGTGTGAGCCATGTTCTAAACGGAAGCTATCTTATTGCAGTAATCAAAAAGCTACTCTTCCCTTTCAGTCGTCGCTCCTGAAGAACAAGCTGTGAAGCCTGCACACTGAGAGCGCGGAATCGGATCCCAGCCGGACCTCGGAATATTTCGGTCTGCCTGAAATCTTCACTTCTCAGTTATGTAGAGATTCGCCATGAGCAACGAATGGTTCGGATTATTCATTAAACTGTAGGCCCCATTCCCCGGTTAGGATTCCAGAGTAGCATTAGGGAAACGATATTCGTCGAAATGCATCCAACAGAAAGACTTTCTTCAGACCGCTGACCAAACAGGGTTCCTTATATTATTATCTCCCTATCATTTTCCACAGCTGATGGCGGCCTACGTTTTATGACCATAGTCCTTCGAAACGTCTCCACTGCCCTATCGTCACATACTGTACAGAAAATTTCCCTTGTTGTCCACTGTCTTCCACCTAAACACTCATGCCACTTACTCCCACAACCAAGTCTACTCCGTGTTCACCCGTCTTCATACCTTGTCATGGAAGGCAACACCAACACTCCAGACGTCATCCTCGCATCTCGTCAGCTTCTTGGGCGCCTTCCTTCAGAAAACTTTGTCTCAAACGAAAGTAACCCCCTGCCTGTGCTACTATGTCTACATCTACATCTGCATCTACATATACATTCCACAAGCGACCGTACGGTGTGTGGCGCAGGGTACCCTTTGCAACAACTAGCCGTTTCTTTTCCTGTTCCATTCGGAGATAGAGCGAGGGAGAAACAACCGTCTATACACCTCCGTAGGAGACCTGATTTCTCGTATCTTGTCTTCGTGATCCCTAAGTGAAATGTATGTAGGCGCGATAGAATTGTTCTGCAGTCAACTTCAAATACCGGTTCTCTAACCTTTCTCAGTAGTGTTTGTACAAATGAATCTCTTCTTCCTTCGTGGGACTCCAACTTGGTGCTTCCGAGGAATATCCGTAACACTTGCATGCTATTCGAACCTACCGGTAACAAATCTGGCAGCTTGCCTCTGAGTTGCTTCGAAGTCTTCTTTCAGTCCGACGTGGTGTGGATCCCAAACACTTGAGCAATACTGAGAGTAGGTCGCACGAACGTCCTATGTGCGGTCCCTTTACAGAAGAAACACGTTTCCCTAAAATTCTCCCAATAAAGCAAAGGCGATCATTCGCATTCCTTACCACAATGCTCACATACTCGTTTTACTTCGTATCTCTTCGCAGCGTTACACCCAGATATTTAAAATACGTGACTGTGTCAAGCAGTATCTAATGCTGTATCTGAACATTAAGGGTTTGATATCCTATCCATATGTATTAGCTTACATTTTTCTGCAGTAAGAACCAGCTGCCATTCATCATATCAACTAGAAATTTTGTGTTGGTCACTTGTATCAACCTACAGTCATTTATCTTCTACATCTATCTGTACACCACAGCATAGTCAACGAACAACCGCAAATTGGCGCCCACCCTAGTCTGCCAGATCATTTATGTACAAAGAAAATAGCAACTGTCATGTCACATTTCCCAGAGGCACTCATAATGTCTCCGATGAACACTCGCCGTCGAGGACAACATACTGCATTTCATTACTTAAGAAGTCTTGGAGCCAGTCACATATCTGAGAGCCTATTCCGTGCACATGTACCTCGTAAGATGTCTGCAGTGGGGTACCTTGCCTAATGCTTTTCGGAAATTTAGAAATATGGAATCTGCCTATTGCCCTTCATCCATACTTCGCTGTATTTCATGCGAGAAAAAAGCAATTTGTGTTTCGCAAAAACGATATTTCTAAGGCACTGATGATTCGTGAACATCACCTTCTCGGTCTCTAGGAAATTTATTATGCTCGAACTCAGAATATGCTCTACAATTCTGCAGCAACCCGAAGTTAAGACTATTTTGGGTGGTATTTTTTCTGGTCCGTTCTTTTACCCTTCTTATATATGGTAGTCAACTGTGCTTATTTCCAGTGGCTTGGCACTTTGCACAAACGCAAGGAAACCCCTGATTTCGCACCGACCTCATAACCACACCACCCATAAACTCTTTCATGTAGGGTGGTATTACCACAAAAACCAAGCACTCTCCTACCCTCTGCTGCACAACGCTCACCCATTTCGGTCAACCTAGGCAGAGCTAACCACTTGGCATCCTGTATGACACCTATAAAATCCCTAACGACCTCGATTTTGATAACTCCTTGTGGCCAATAATCCACGAGAACACCCTTCCACATCTTGCTCTCAGCTTCCAGTAACTAGACAACTTTTAAATATGTTATAGTGACCTCAAACTTGACATTAGCCACTGTCTAATTTGCCCCTGCTCTCCGATCCTACTACTCTGAGTTAATATAGTGTTATGATATTTCAGGAATACATTCATGTACGCAACAAATTTTAAGTGATTTACATTGGAAGACAATAGGTTAATGAAAGCGCAAGGTAAGACATTCCAAATGTGAAGTGCTGGTTCGTTAATAACCGGTGTAACCGCCAGGATGCTGAATCCAGGCAGGCAAATGAGCTTGCGTTGTGCTGTACAGATGCCAGATGTTATTTTGTGGAATGGAGATCCATGCATATTGGACACATGCCGGTCAATACAGGAACAGTTAATGCTGTTTGTGGATGAAGTTGGAGTTGTCGTTCGAAGATGTTTCACATGTGCTCGACTAGAGACAGATCTGGTGATCGAACAAGCGAAGTCAAAATGTCGATAGTCTTTAGAGTATGATGAGTTGTAACAGCGGTATGTGAGTTAGCGTTATCGTATTGTAAGACACTGTCTGGAATGATGTTCATCAGTGGCAGCACAACAGATCGAATCGCCACACAGACGTACGAATTTGCAGTCAGAGTGCGTGGGACAACCACGAGAGTGCTTCCACTTCCATACGAAATCTCACCCCATCCAATAACGCTACACGAATCTCCAGTGTGTCTAGCACGCTGACAGGTTGGTTACTGATCCTCAACTGGCGTCCTTATTATCAGCACATGGCCGTCACTGGCACGAGGCAGAACCAGCTCAAATCAGAAACACAACAGACCTCTGCACTCTAATGAGCTCTAGCTTGACAGTACTGAAGTCGCAAATGACAATGGTTTGTGATCAGTGGAAGGAATGATATCTACATCTACATCTACATCTACATTTATACTCCGCAAGCCACCCAACGGTGTGTGGCGGAGGGCACTTTACGTGCCACTGTCATTACCTCCCTTTCCTGTTCCAGTCGCGTATGGTTCGCGGGAAGAACGACTGTCTGAAAGCCTCCGTGCGCGCTCTAATCTCTCTAATTATACATTCGTGATCTCCTCGGGAGTATAAGTAGGGGGAAGCAATATATTCGATACCTCATCCAGAACGGCACCCTCTCGAAACCTGGCGAGCAAGCTACACCGCGATGCAGAGCGCCTCTCTTGCTGAGTCTGCCACTTGAGTTTATTAAACATCTCCGTAACGCTATCACGGTTACCAAATAACCCTGTGACGAAACGCGCCGCTCTTCTTTGGATCTTCTCTACCTCCTCCGTCAGACCGATCTGGTACGGATCCCACACTGATAAGCAATACTGAAGTATAGGTCGAACGAGTGTTTTGTAAGCCACCTCCTTTGTTGATGGACTACATTTTCTAAGCACTCTCCCAATGAATCTCAACCTGGTACCCGCCTTACCAACAATTAATTTTGTATGATCATTCCACTTCAAATCGTTCCGCACGCATACTCCCAGATATTTTACAGAAGTAACTGCTACCAGTGTTTGTTCCGCTATCATATAATCATACAATAAAGGATCCTTCTTTCTATGTATTCGCAATACATTACGTTTGTCTATGTTAAGGGTCAGTTGTCACTCCCTGCACCAAGTGCCTATCCGCCTTGTTCGAAGCCGTCCTTCATGTAACCGGTTTGTAATAGTTCTTTGTGTCACAATGGTGCGAAGTGCTTCTCAGATTACTGCTGCAGATATATTGCGATGTGCCAGAGCCCCACGCCGAACACGATGGTCCTCCATTTCGGTAGTGATACGTGGCTACTCTGCACAGCTCATTCGGAAGTTTAAGGTACACTGTAAGATGCTCTCAGTTGTTGATACATTCAAAGCATTCTGTTCCGCAGTCCACTGATCTCCAATTAATAAAAATGTCTTTCGATTGAAGAATTTTGAGCTATAATTGAAAACATATATTAGCATATCTTTTCCAGCCATTTCTCCTGAGCCGTAATACTAACGTCTAATTTTCCTCAGAAACTTTTGAGGCCCCAAAATTCTTCAAATGCACGTGCAGATCAAACATTGTTGACCCAGAAATACCTACTTCCTTTCCTTTCAAATAATCCAACGTACTTTCTATGTCTTCCCATACACTAATTTACAGAAAGACATTCTCTCATAAATGGCAAAACCTGGCATTTGATGAGTCCATTTTGTAAGACAAGTAATGGCAGTCACATAAAACTTTGCAATGTTACTGTGAAATTTTTCGATGGTCAGTTCAGAGTATTGGCCATTGTTTTCTAAATTTCTTTTCGTTTCATATCCAAATAACAACAGTTTCCTTTCTCTCGTAATGATATTGTAGTATTCTCAATACTGACCTTCAATAGTAGTTACGTTACTATCCCAAATTTTCCTTATTTGCTTACTCAACAACTTCAGCTGATAGTTAAAAGCGAAAAGTAACCCTCAGTTAAAGGAGCACAGAAAAATTCTACCCAGATGTTATTTATGGCGATGTTCCTTCAGGCAAAGAAAGATTTAAGAAATTCCACAATTGTAAGATTCTCTTGGCTATAGTCATTAAAGACAGCCAGCTAGTTATAACATGTGACAAAAGTTCTCTATTGCAGGCATCCACAAATTCACAAAAGTCAGAAACCTCGAGTTTCTGATTGTGTCGTCCTGTCACAGTTAACTTGATATCAACAGAAAATATCTGCAGCAGATGAAGAAATGTTACGTAAAATGTCAGCAGGACAGTCCACTCCTTCCAAGTTCTTCGCTACGTTCCTTTGTAAGTGACTAGATATGCTGTTTTCGCCTCTACGGCTCAAACGTCCGATATTGGTGTAGCATTTGTCAAAGTTCATTTTAAGTTCTGCCAGCGCTGCGGAAGCAGGAAATAGTATCCGATGTTTTCTTTTGTACAGAACGAGCTTAATTACTTTAGTACTTATCCTATCGAGTGCATCAAAATACTGAACAACCGTAGGATGTATTGCTTTGTAATTACCGCCATCGGATTCTTGTCCATAGAACGGTGTCTTTTTATATCCAAAGTGCAAATGGAGATAGAATGAGGAGCAACAAAATGTTTGATTGTTGCTGTGGTTTCTATTTTTATGATACTTTGCTTTTTAGCAATTACAGAACAAGGATATATAACTGAACTCAATTTCATCATGCATTCAAGTGATTTAAAATAATGGAGATATGTTACGGTTTTGCCAGTTCAGTGGTACCAGATTCCTCTATTGTATCCAGTTTTGCAGAAAAAGTTGGCAGCTTTGAACTGGACTCATAAGCCTGTGTACTTTTTTTTCGCTTTTGGGTGATGTCTGACATCTGATTTCACACCACGCTCACTTGAAAACTTATGGGAACGAAGTATGCAGAATGATTCCCGCCTCCAAGGCAGGATCGTTATATGGAGCTACGCCTCAATATGAGCACCGTAAAATCACGTTGCTGATAACAGATTACGGATGGCTTCGGACGTACAGTGAACCAGTGTGGTGGAACCAGTACGAGCTGTGACCTGAGGCCATGATGACCTGCCGGTGGAGGAGGCAGATACAGCTGCGGAAGGTGAAGCCAGCCAGGCAGCTCGTTGAAACGCCCGTCGCAGGTCCCGCCCAGCAGCTTGCTATATTTCACTCGGCCTTGTTGTCGGCGCACCGCATTACAACGTGTCGACTCGGTTATCTGACAACACGTGCTGCCCGGACGCCCCTGCCACGTGCATACAGATAGAGGCCTTTGTGAGGACGGCGGAATCTCCCGGCGGACGTTGTGCGAATTAGGTTGGACTGCAGCCAAGCGATCCACAGGTACGGCTGCCGGTAACGCAGAACACGGGCATTTCAGCTAGCCACAGACAGCCTCGGCACTAACAGCGCCATGGTACCGTATCAGATGTGTCGTTGTTCTCCGCAGTAACGACCTATTGTGTTCCAGCTCCGATGTTTGGGCAGCAAGAGGTAATTATGATCATTGAGATATCTCTAACTTGCCATCTTCCTACCATTCACTGACGAGGATCGCACCACCATGAACGTAAAGCTGTAATCCGCAATTCCAAGACTGGTGTGAACAAACATGTTGTTCTTTTAGACTGTTTCTTCTAGACGTGCAGGTCCACCACTATGGTGCGTAATGTTATTTCTTCATCACTTGCTCGTCAGAAACATGGAAATACAGATATTGACTGAGAATTCAAGACAACAGAAATTAGCGTTGTCACCATTAGATTTCACACTAATACATTCTCGTCAAAATATGGTACAGACTATGACTTACCTGTCCTTCACACTCTCTAGTTTCACTGAGGCAGCTTCTTATAATTTAGTAGCCCTCAATGTCGGAAAGCTTCTCTTCTCTCCGTGTCCAAACTATTTATCGTCCATGTTAACAAACAATTTATCGTCCATGTTTCACTTCCATACATGGCTACACTCCATACAAATACTTTCAGAAAAGCCCCATACTTAAATCTATACTCGGTGTTAACAAATTTCTCTTCTTCAGAAACTCTTTCCTTGCCCTTGCCAGTCTACATTTTATACCCTCTCAACTTCGACCATCATCATTTATTTTGCTCCCCAAATAGCAAAACTCCTTTACTACTTTAAGTGTCTCATTTCCTAATCTAATTCCCTCAGAATCACTCGATTTTAATCGACCACATTCGATTATCCTCGTTTTGATTTTGTTGATGTTCATCTTATATCCTCCTTTCAAGAAAATGCCCATTCCCTTCAACTGCTCTTCCAAGTCCTTTGCTGTCTCTGACAGAACTACAATGTCATCGGCGAACCTTAAAGTTTTTATTTCTTCTCCATGGATTTTAATATATACTCCGAATTTTTCTTTTGTTTCCTTTACTGCTTGCTCAATATACAGATTGAATAATATCGGGGAGAGAGTACAACCTTGTCTCACTCCTTTCCCACCTACTGCTTCCCTTTCATGTCCCTCGACTCTTATAACTGCGTTCTGGTTTCAATACAAATTGTAAATAGGCTTTCACTCACTGTATTTTACCACTGCCACCTTCAGAATTTGAAAGAGAGTATTCCAGTCATAAAGGCTCGTAAACCCGGATATTTACGGAAGTAGCCTTCGTGGATCCGACGGCTGCTTATGATAGCGTGGATTGTCGCATGAGATGTACGGTATAACGAAAGGTGATGGTACCATCCAACTTACTCCAAAACAGGTGATGTTGAGTGGTCTTTCAGTGTCAGCGTGCTCGATGGAGATGTCAGGGAAATGGCCTATCACAAGAAAGTTTTATTTCACCAATGTTATTTAATTAAAATCGGAAAACAAATTAACTAAGTTTCTCCGTGACAAATCCTTCTATTCCGTAGAAGAATTTCCATTACCATAATGTGTAAAAAGTGATATGTATAAGTAACTCACGACATCTGTAGATATTTTTCCTTTTTTGGGGAAAAACAGATACTTAGAAATGTTCAGAATGTAGGCACATGGCGTATGTACAAATTAATTTGTGATGTGAAAATAAAATGACCCATTCCTCATCATTACGATCTATTGTGCAAAATTATCAGTGGGACATGAAAAGAACTAACTAACGCCTATACCAATGACCAAAGACCTGTGGTGAACGCAAGGAGTTTTCTTTATGAAGATGATTTTACGGTAGCGAGTGAAGGGAAATCTATTCAAGATGCTGAAGTCCACCGTGATATGGCCAGTTATGGCCTCACACAGAAAGAACAGATTCCAAGATAGACAATTAAAAGCAAACATTTTATTAATAGTGGCATAAATGGAGACATCTCTTAGTAACCACGGCGTCCGCAGTTAGTCAGTCACAGAGAACACAGTAGGAGTTTCTCGATGCTATATAGTAGGAATTAGGTCAATTACACACGATTGAATTAACAGTCTTCTTCTAAATAGCTGTCTTATAGCTTGCTTAGGTTTGACACATCTTAAATCCAGCCGGCCGAAGTGGCCGTGCGGTTAAAGGCGCTGCAGTCTGGAACCGCAAGACCGCTACGGTCGCAGGTTCGAATCCTGCCTCGGGCATGGATGTTTGTGATGTCCTTAGGTTAGTTAGGTTTAACTAGTTCTAAGTTCTAGGGGACTAATGACGTCAGCAGTTGAGTCCCATAGTGCTCAGAGCCATTTGAGCCATCTTAAATCCCAAGTCGTGGTTAAGAACTGCTTCATTAAGTCCGACTAGATAAATTTGGTACGTTTAGACAAACCACAGATTGGATGGCTGTCCGAAGTACACGCACAGAGAAAAAAAATTGAAACTGCTGGATACCTTGTCCTTGTGCTGGACTCCACTGAGGCCAATGTCACAAAACAGCATTGTTCATGACAGACTGTCGGCAGCTCGTAGAGCACCCCTGGGGTGATACTTACGCTCCGAGTTCGTGTTTGGCACTGGGATTGCTGGCTGCGTGGATGCTTCGGAGAGATGGTCCTTGGGTTGGCCGAACTAACTAAATTGCTTTACAGAGGTTACGCGGAGCACCAAGTACCTGCCCAGTGGAAGTATATTTGCTCGTCGTTCGGATGGCATGCAGTTCACGGAGATTCAGTGGCGTCCATGATTCCAGCGGCACTGTCGACAATATGCGCTGCTGGTGCGTATGGCTAGCGCCTCTCGTCGTGGGTCTAGCAACACGTGCTTCCAAATGCTCAAATGTGTGTGAATTCCTAAGGGACCAAACTGCTTAGGTCATCGGTTCCTAGACTTCCACACTGCTTAAGCTAACTTAATCTAACTTCTGCTATGAACAACACACGCAGACACCCACGCCCAAGGGAGGACTCAAACCTCCTGTCGGAGAGGCCGCGCAATTCGTGACATAGAGCCTCCAACCGCGCGGCCATTACAGGCAGCCACATGTTTCCATGGCGGCTTCAAGAAGTTCTCTTGACAACCGATCTATTGACATTTGTTGTCTGGTATGATGCGCGCACTGGCCGTCACTATTCTGCCACAGCATGTGCTGACACCGACAGGAGACAATCTCATTACTGAAGTGTGACCAGTAGTTGGTAGCAGACGAGTTCCAGGTAACTGTAGCGGCAGGGGCACATCCTAGATAAAGGACGCCTGACGAACGAACTGAGAGAGCTCAGTGACTTTCACCGTCAGTTTCGACTAAGCCCAGCTAAAATCCACGTGCGTGTTCCATCTTAAGGACCACCAGGCACGTGACGCATGTAATATCACGTGGGAAGTGATACAATTAGCATATATGCCTATTAGTCACTGTGGATCGTATACTGACATGCAAACAGCATGAAGAGAGTACGGGAATGATGATGGTAACCATAAATATTATCCGTCGAATGTTCTCTGGTATCACCTGGCACTAGCGACCATAAGGCCTCAGAAAGATGGCACTAGAAACACCGTACAGAGCAGGTCTAGTTCAAGTCTATCCACGTAAACATGATTGACAATGAGCTTCATGAAACGCGTAGGATTACTATACGTTGACTGGAACCTACACCGCTTGCATAATGCCGCGAGATATTCGTGACGAAGTATGTATCAACACGAAGAGAACAAGACAGGCTCATCATTCAGCCGTCTTCGTTCTGGAGATGAACGACCCAAGAGTGATCTCAGTAAATGGAACCCCCATTGGGTACTACCTGCTTGTCTGGGGAGAAGCAAAGTCCGTGGAGCAGCTGTCTGATTGTCAACTGAAACCTCCGTCTCGCAGAGAGGAAGGTCTTCTGTTGGCGATACTGAGAACAATGGAAGTTGCAACATTTTGGTCAAGAGAACTGTTGACTTATAATTGTTTCTTCCGTTTGTTATTAGTAGAAATTACCACGTACTCTGTTTGTCTCTGACTCGAATAAATGATAGAAAATTAAGTTATACGAGAATTTAGTATCACAGTGCGAGACCCTGGAAAAGTGTCCGTTTGGTATGCAGTCAAATCAGGTTTATAAATATGTTGACTAAACAGGAGTGAATTGATAAATGAAGAGTTAAAAATGTCAGCGCCATGAAGTTACTAAAACAGGTGTTGAATAGTGTGTTATTATTTCATATATCAAACAATAGCATCTGATCTGTGACGAATGAATCGAGTCTGAGATTCTCTGTAGACAACGTAGTTGACGCGTTCCTATTGTTGTCTTAATTCTCTTCCTCGTACCATTCTCGTAGTAAGTGGCGCTCTGTTTTCATTGATTTGGCTAGTTGCACCGTTGATCGCGAATCTTGTCTTCTCAACACAGCGACTCACTTTAAAACCTAATTTCTCCAGAAACACATAGTTTATTTGGGATACATGTGCTTGTTCGCGTTCAAGTCCCTATCAATCCCATTTTCTTGATCTTCGAAGTCCTTAGCCGTCTTTGGAAGAGTAACTGCTGTGTCCTCAAAAGATGCAGGACACAGCCATCCATAGATCACCAAGGTGCCTACAACTTAAGAGAAACTGAGCGATGGCTACTGTCCACAGAGAGAGTACGAAAACGAGGGTATTCATCCGACAATCTCACATACACACTGTACTACACGGTTACCATAAGGAGTACCTCAAGAAACTACAAGGACTGCTCTGTAGTCGGCGCCTAGTAGAGACAAAGTGGATATTCAAACAAGTGATGTTAGTCATCATTCACTGGATTCAGGACTAAATCAGTGTTCAAAGACAGAACAATCCATGTACTGAAATATTCTGTTATGTGTCATCTTTAAACCCCACGTAAATAGTGTCAAGTTTTAATTAAAATTTTTTATACAATGCTGCTAATCTGTGTTGCCATCATTCTTTCCATAGTTTTTAGGTAAATCTGTTCGCCCCTGTGATGAAGCTGTGTTACTGTTGAGTGTAAGCCACGTCATACATTAGTAATATTTCAGCTGGTGATCAGTTTCGCCAACTCACAGCGCTAGCGAAACCAGGACGACTAGAATGTCGGAACCCATACTGCGAGCGCCAAAGACATATTCTGAAAATACGGCTGCGCCTCGTACATGGCGAATACCAGACACATTTCGAGGGGTCTGGAGGACAATGGGAAACTTGCAGAACTGTGGACTCCTGTCGGTACTAAGATAAATCACAGACACAAAAGCGTCAAAGGCACACGTGGAAGTGTTTGAAACGTCTGGCTGACAGCAGCCATTTTCACCTGCTTTAAAAAGTGAGAATGTGTGGAGAACACAAGCAGCCCCACACCGCAATGAGTCAGAGCATAGACACAAAGCGCCAAGAATACACCAAAGGAAGTGTATGAAACTACATAAGCGAAAAAGAACTCAGCCTTCTTAAAAAAAGTTTTCTCGACAGTTAGGAAGTTTCTTAAATAACTCGAACACCAGCAGTTTATTAAACGAATAACAAGAAAAGAGATTGTCCCGGTTTCATGCAGAGAGAACCGTTACGAAGAAGTGTTGTGTAGTAGATTTCACAGCAACTTAGGAATGAAAAAAACTTCGGAAAATGTATGACAAACACTGGAAACAGCCTTGTCATGGAAGACGCAAAATAGAAAACTTAGGCCCTGCAATGTGAGGCGGTCACGCAACGGAGGCTGACACTGGAAATTTAGTACTTCAATGACGACGTCGAGAGGAGGAAAAGTTCGAGGCATCAATGAGCTAAGCGGAGTGTTGGAAGTGAAGGAGCAATAGGAGAGACAGCGCGTAGGCAAGAGGGCACGGGGGCTTTTCCTTCCTTCCGTCACCTAGATCCGCCTCCCGACACCGTGATATTGCAGCTTCGACCACACGAGCCGCACACCGAGGGGAGTAGCTTTGCCGTCGCCGCACAGCTCCGAGGCAATGTGTCGTACCTTCACCGACCCAGCGCCGCCTGCTGCCGCCATCAATACCTGACAAATGTCTATGAAGATTGGTGACATGATTTTCATTCCCCCCTCTCCCCCTTTTTCCTTTAATAACTAGGTAGTGTCCAAGCCCAGTAAAATTTACATTCATGTTTGTAGTGTTGTATGTGTGTGTGTGAAATGTACTGAAATAAATGCAGCCATTTCATGATTTATTTAACTATACAGTCTGTTCCATTCACTTTTTAATCCCTCAATCTCATAACCTTCTTCTATCTGATTTCACTTCTTTATTGATCACACTTAATTTTGGACTCTCAACGTGGGGTGATCTCGTTGTTAATTTGTAAGCTATGTGATATCACAGAGAATTTTGAAGCAGTCACTACGGTTTTTGTTCCATCCTGGGGCTATGTATCAGTAACCTGTATGTCATTTAATACAAGAATTCACTACACCAGCTAGTGCCTTTTGGTGGTAATGTGGTAAATAGTTCTCTTCTACCACATTTATATTTTCGAAGATAAATGGATTTGGGGAATACAATAATAAAAAACCTTAAATATATTCTCTCTGAATTCTGAATGCGATGCGTTCTTAAACTTTTCCTTGTTTTCTTTTACTGCCTGTTCTGTTTACGGATTGGTAAACTTTGGGGAGGTCTGGAGTCCGTTTGCATCCTCCTCTGATTTTACGAACACAGCACAAAAGATATTCTGTGGGTATCAGAAATTACAAGACAAAATATAAGTGCATGTAAAAGAGTAGAAATGAAAGAAGGGAAAAATGTGAGACCGAGTGTCGTTTGACACGAATACAGAACGGATATCGCTCACAAAACAGTGCTGCCTCAAATATTCAGTTCCGATACTGACAGATGCACTGATTTATTCCACTCATTTATAATGGAACAAGCGAAATACTTCGCAACAGAACAGTGTAGTTTGACCACAATGTCCAAGAACCCCAAGCTAAGCCTTTGTACACACTGAGTCTTCTAACAGAGTAATCTAGTATGTTAATTAGTCTGCAGACTGCGGTGGGTTTACTCGATTAGTTCAGGTGATGTCATTAGCTGCTTGGCGGAAGGCTCTCGCGCGGCTGATGCAGGTCCGAATATAGCCCATATTGCGTGAATCACTCAACACTTGCACCGAAGATATTGCGGGAATCGGTACGCTATTGATCAGAGGTTTTCACACAATACATCAGTACTTAGGGGCTCGTATTTTTGGCTGAGAAACACATTGCAATAATACTTAGAAGGTGTATTTTTAGTGGATTTTGTGTCATTCAACACGCGGAGTTATTAGGTACGAAGCTGTTATGTTTGCTCACAGTGTGCTAGTGTGTTCCTTGAGTTCACTGCGACTTGCTAGTCAGTTAGTGTGTGACGGTCCTAGCAGCAAGTCCTGAGTGGACGAGGGGAATTACCAAAGCAGAAAGACCCAACACGCTCACGGTGAGTGGAGAGTGTACGAAAAATTCAGTTTGTTCTTGTACGGCGTATGCGCTAAGATATCCAAATAGACACCAATCATTCAACCAGTTGCATGAGAGTGATAGTGTAACGTCCAGACAACACAAGAGAAGGAAACAAGTGAAGACAGGAGAGGGGGACATTAATGTTCTGGCTGCTGTTGCAGCTGATCCGCACCTTATCTCCCACGCTATCGCACGACGAAGTTGCATGAGATAGGCAAATATTCCACGCATTCACCATCGACGCAAGTCCTATCCCACTCACATATCTCTCCATCAAGAACTGCATGGAATCGATTATGACAATCGTATTATCGTCCCTACGTGTCCACTAAGGTAGGATACTCCAGATGTATCTTATATCTCGTTTAGTGATGAAGCGAAATTTACTAATCATCGCCTGATAAACTGCCGAAAATTGCACTATTGGTTTGTTGACAATCTCCGTTATCTTCGTCACGTGGAATGTCAGTATCCATGGGGAGGAGACATGTGGTATGGGATAGTGAATCACCAGCTCATAGGCCTATTTTTCATAGACGGAACTCTGAAAACGTACAACTATTGCAGCCTCCCAACCATCTTCTTCGGATGTTTGAAGACGTTCCTCTGCAGACTAGGAGAAACCTGTTGTACCACCTTGATGCCTGTCCAGCCCATTGTGCTCGAAGTACTACAACATGTCTTCACGAATTGTTCCCAAAACGTCCGAATGGACGCAGAGAACCGGTAACTTTGCTGGCCCGTTCCCCGGATTTGACACCTGCAGAATTATTGCTGTGAGAAAAGCAGGAAGACGCGTCTACTAGGACATAATAACTACACCTGATGATAAGCAACGACATATTTCTACACCCTGCTCGGACATCTCCATCGAAATCTAATAAAATGAAACATCTACAGCTGTCCTTACGATGGCGGTACGTGTTCCATTTGCTTACATAAGTGAACGGCCCTAAAACCTACAGTCAGAAGTATCAACATACGAAATCTCCACTGAAATGCTAGCAAGTGTGCAGCAGTCGATCCATACCATATTGGAAGCGTGTATTGTCGCAGCCGGTAGTCACTTTGAACGCGACCTGTGATAGTCGTTTGTCTCCTTATTGGTCAAAATCCACGTATGTAGTCTGTTGTTCTTTAGTGTACGCTACCACAGTCGGTGTGAGAACTTTACAGAATACTATATCTCGTAAGCGATACGCATTAGAAGCCTGCAAGAAGCACCACTGACATATTAATTGAGCCGTGGTAAAAACTGCTGTTTCGAAGAGCGCGCCACAGCGCGTAGTGTGAAGCAGTCGCCCTACGTTTCTGGCGGTGGCGCCGCTGTGGCAATGGCAGCTCCCCCTTCACTTTTCCTCTCCTTCCCCCCCTTTTTTTCCCGTCATCTGACCAGTTTCCCCCCACCTGCTCTCGGGTGTCGTATGTCATATTTGTGCCAACATTTTAGTGCAGTGTTGAAGTGAGTGTTCAGTGTTGAGCGTCTTTCCACAGTGTTGCGAACAGAAATCATGCTGTCGCTGTGTGTGCATTTTATATCTCTTGCGAACAGAACCCAGACTGTCGCCGCGTTTTTTAATTGTCTGTCTATTATTTTTCTGCTTCCTGTGTATTTTATTAGCATCATCAACCCTGTGTTTTATGTTTAAAGCTCCAGAATTTTCTGCCATTTTACCTTTCGGTCACCAACTGTTATTATTTTTTTATTAACTTCATCTTTTTAAAACAAATTCTGTAGGCTGAAGAGCGGCGTAATAAGCTGCTGCCAGGCCGCTCCCTTTACGGGGAATCGAAACTCAATATAGGAAAAAATAAGCAATAGCAGCTTTGGTGTCACCCTCTGGTGTGACAGGGAAAAGGTTGCCTGTTCACGTGCATTTAAGGGGCGCTATGAGCTTGTAGTTGGTCAGTCTGGGGTCAGTCTCTCGACCCCAACTTGCTAGTCTGTCTCTCGTCTGAATTTGTGGCGCAGTGAGAGAAATCAACGAGTGGTCTCCCGGTCGGGGGCTCAGTTCCTGCATCTGAGTCTGCGCGTTAGGCCGCCAGTCTGCTCAGGTTGCACAGGCAATGGTCATTGGCGGTTGGATCGATCGGCTGGTCGGTCGCGCACTGAGACACCAGATGACTTGTCCGCCTTGAGCGTCAGCCCATGTGAGGTCGCCACGTGACTCCAGTGGGCCCCGCCGTATAGCGAGGGATAGTGGCTTCGCGGCCTACACGAGAGCAACAGGAGTCAACCAACGACATCGGTCTGGCCGGCGCGAGCTGCGACTCCGTGAGACGGGAGATCGGAGCGCCTTCCTGCGTCCGTTGAAGCGGCTGGCAGCGGACGGTTCGGGAGAGCGTTTTGTGGGTGCTGCGCCAGGTCTTCGCCATAAATCGCAGTTTATTAGAAGTTATGTGATTGGTGATATGTTGTTTCATTTACTTGTTAAATTCTACTTGTTTTCTTGGTGAGGTCACCAGCCAATTTGTTATGGGGTCGTCCCACCATTCAGCTCCGTTTGCCCACCCACGGGAAGGTGGTTATTTATGAAGTGGGTGGTCCGTTTTTTTCCGTTGTGGAGCAGGGGCGGGTTAGAGCAACCTGCGGTTTGAGTTGTTTGGTAATCTCCCTATCAATCTGCCGTACGTTAATAGCTGCCTCTGTCATGTTTTTCGGATTCAGTGTGTTAACGAATTTATTGCTTGAAGTGTAACGGCCGAATTCCTGAAATACGTTTTTATCTTGCCTATCATCTTGAGGGGCGGTATATGTGTACTGTAGAGCATGTTTGGCCAACTTTGTACAATTTTGTGTAAGACTGCATTTCACGGGCTTTATTTAAATGGTCATTTTAGTCTATAAAGCTGCCACCCTTCCACCGTATGCCTTTCTGAGAAGTTAAAATCAAGCTGCACCTTCGTTGGCAAGTTAATCTTTTAATTTTAGTGTTTGGTACCTTTTCGATCCCTCCTATGGGGTGCATAGTTTTTGTGCTTGTGTGAATTGTTAAAACTTTTACTTGAAGGTAATCTGGTGTGTTGCAGATTCGCACCTGTGTAGTCTTTCAGAGGTGGTTGTGAGCGGTCGTGACTACGGCCGTGTCAGAAGGGAGCGGTAAGGTTCTCAGAACGAAAGCTCATACACTCAAAAATTTTTTTCTTTCTGCCTCTCAATAAATTGTAACTTGATATTTAGAGGGTGTTTCTGCTCATAATTTTAAATCTGTTTCTTTTTTTGAAAAAGCTTATAGGAATAAAATTCCCATTTGTTAAAAACAATTTCATTTGGATTTCGTCAGTTACTTCGTGGTAACTACTTCCACGCTCACATAGTGTGATTAAATTTGTTAATATTCTTCATGAATCGCTAGTAAATAATGTAAATTCTTGAGGAAAGGTTTTGAAAGTAAATTCACGGTTCAGCAATGTACCTTACTTTTTGTCTGCTAATGTCCCTAGGTACTGTTCCATTCAGAAAGTGCATGTTTGTACAGAAGAAATACACGTAAGTATTATGACAACCGCCGGCCGGTGTGGCCGTGCGGCTCTAGGTGCTTCAGTCTGGAACCGCGTGACCGCTACGGTCGCAGGTTCGAATCCTGCCTCGGGCATGGATGTGTGTGATGTCCTTAGGTTAGTTAGGTTTAATTAGTTCTAAGTTCTAGGCGACTGATGACCTCAGAAGTTAATTCGCATAGTGCTCAGAGCCATTTGAGCCATTATGACAACCCATTTATGGCTATAGTACGAGCCCCTGACAATCAGTCCATTATGTGGAAACCGCACATCAAGAACACTTTCCATTTTAGCAATAGTTACTGTATAGTTGAGGTCACCGCTTTGCGGGTTGAGAGTGGTGTCGTGCGAGCGACTGCTAGCGCGGTCTGCGCTGCAAGTCAGTGACATTTGTATGTTAATATCGATATCTGGCTTGGAGCCGCGATTCAGAAATATCATAATATATTCTCTTCGAATTTACATGTTTATTGACCCACATACCACATATCGGATACGTGTTCGTGTTAGCTCTTATCTCTAGTCGCGCCAGATATGCAGAAGGAGCGATCTGGATTCCTACTACAATACTGCTGTCTACTAGTACCTCCCTGGCGACCGTCTGGCAGCGGCGGCGCCCTCTGACGTCACGGGCCAGCCACGTCGGATATCGGAGAGCGTTTGCGCGGCCAGGAAGCCAGGAAGGCGCCGCGCCGGAAGTACGACGGCGTCACTGCAGAGGGCCGAGTGGTCTGCGCGCTGGCTTGCGGGTAGCAAGCAGAGCCCCACCACGCCACACGTACATCTTCACCTACATCTACATCTCCATACATCCGGTGCCCGTCGGGGTAAACCTTGTAGCACTACGAGCCCTTTCCAATATTGTAGCACTCGCAATTGAAACGAGAGAAAATCGACTGTCTATACGCCTCAGAGGGAGCCCTAATATCTCTCATCGCCATGGCCCTTACATGAAATTTTCGTTGGTATCCGTAGAATCTTTCAGCAGTCGTTAGAAACATTTGCTCTCTAAATTTCCTCAATTGTGTTCCGCGAAAAGAACGTTATCTTCGCTCCACTGATTCCCATTCGAATTCACGAAGAATCTCCGTAATACTCGAGTGTTGATCGAACGTACCGGCAACAAAACCAACAACTAGCCTCTACATCTATATCTACATCGGTATTTCTGAATTTGAAGGTCCACCGTTCCACTACTCATCATTTCAGTTCCTGTTCCAATCGCAAATAGATAGAGGGAGAAACGACTGTCTACATGCCTCGGTATGAGCCTTAATTTTGCGTACCTTATCTTTGTGGTCTTAACGCGCAGTCTATGTGGCAGGAAACAGGATCGTCCCTCATCAGTTTCAACTGACGGTTCTCCAGATTTTCTCAGTACTGTTCTTCGAAAAATATGTCGCTTTCCTTACAGGGATTCCCGTCAGAGTTCCCGACGCATCTGCGTAGTACTTGCGTGTTGTTCGGACCAACGGGTAACAAATCTGGTGGGCCGCCTCTGAACTGCTTCGATATCATCCTTTAATTCGATCTTGTATAGACCTCAAACACTCGTGCAGTAGTCAACAGTAGGTCGCACCAGCGTCCTATGTGCTTCACAGGTGAACTACACGTTCCTAAAAGTCCCTATATATGGAAGTCGACTATTCGCCTTACCTACCACAGTCCTCATATGCTCGGTCCATTTCATATCGCTTTGCAACGTTAACCTCAGGCATTTAAATGACCAGGACACTACTAATGCTACATCCAAACGTTATGAATTGGTTATTCCTACTTATACGCATTAATTTACATTTTCCGACATTTAGAGCTAGCTGCCATTCATCGTACCAACGAAATTATGTATAAGTCATCTTGTATCCTCCTACAGTCGCTCTACCGCGACATCTTACCGTTAACCACAGCAAAATCAGTAAACAACGGCATATTGCTGCCCACCCTGTCAATTCATTTATGTATATAGAAAATAATAGTAGTCGTATCACATTTCTCTGGGGCACTACTGACGACACCCTTGTCTCTGATGAACACTGGCCGTTGAGGACAACGTACTGGTTCATGTTACTTAAAAAGTCTTTGAGCCAATCACATATCTACAAACTTCTTCCATATGCTCGTACCTTCTTTACCAGCTTGCAATGGTGTACGCTGAAACCTGCTTTCCAGAAATCTAGAGGTATGGAATCTGTCTGTTGCCATTACCTATTCGAATGGAAGCTACTGTAAATTTGTACCTTCAATGAAACATTTGTTTACTGGACCATGTATAACATAACTCTTGGCATTTCAAGTGTGAGCCAAAGTTTCATTAAATTTACAGTAGCTTCCATTTGCTTAGATGATGTTTTATAGAACGTACGTAACTTCGTCCCTGTTATTTAACATGTAGTATGCTAAACACTTAACAACGCCATTTTTAACTTTTATTGTATTTGACATAAAATTCTGATGAATAAGTTGTCTTCTGTGTGAAGTATGCCCCTTTCTCATGATATAGCCCTCATTTTAATGAGCAAGTTTATTTTTTTTTAATTGAAATTGTTCCTGTGCAATGCTATTATATCCATAACTTTCATGTATTGACTTCACTTGCATACACTCATAACTTCATGTGAACACGTGTTCGTTCTAGTCAATATGTTAATTTGGCATTTGGATATCCTTCATAACATTGTTTGTCAGTTTATAACAAATCCTTAACATGAACATTACGCGATGTATGTTGGATGTATCATCTGTTAGCCTGAAGTCTACATTTCGCGTGATGTGATAGATAAGTCATCTGTAGCCCTAGGTCTACACTCCGTTTAACGTTTTTACGTCCTTACATGCACAGATACATATTTTGTTTACCAATCACCTACCTGGATTAGGCGAAAAAATTTTCTATTAGCCTCTCGAAATTTATTCAATTTGTCTGAGCCTCTAATGCCTTTTAGCTAAAGTTTGACTTTGATAAGGAAAGTTATTAATCATTACCGCTATTATATACATGTGTTACCAGCATTTCTTAACGCCAAATTTGGGCACATGGATAGATATCCTGTGGTTGTTTACTCATCCCCCCCTTTCTGTATGGTATTAGTATTACTGATATACTAGGCCTGTTACTGATATACTAGGCCCCTAATTAAGCAACATAACTAAACTTTACCTACATATGGTGTTTTTCTTTAAATGTAGTTGATATTTTCAAATAATGGTTCATTACTGTGACTTACGTGCATATTAATGCTGGGTGACATTTCAACCTAAGTTTGAACATTGTGTTTTAACTTGTTTTTGTGTTATGGATACTGTTTTTACAACGTTAATGATATAATTGCTGTTTGTTGATATAAATTATATGCAGTGTATGTACTGATTAAGGTACTGTTTAACATTAGAGGTTTATAGTGATTTTTACATTGTAAGACTGTTGTTATTCTATGTTTGGGGACAGCAATTTCGTTTCTCTGTTTACATGTATAACTATACCAAAGATGTTTGACGTAGTCTAGCCCCTGTATTTAGCAAGAAACTTCTCATCGAGATATTTATCTACCATATGATAAAAATACTTTGTAAACTCTGTGACAAATTCCTCAATAACTTATACCATTTTAACACTCATATCTCTTATGTTCTCGTCAGTACTATTTTGTTTACACTTGTTGTTAGTATGTTTGCTTTAAGTCTCCTGTGTGTTACATTGGAATACATGGCGTGCTCTACATATGAGACGTTGGCATTAGTTAAGTAATCACAGATGTGATGTTGTGGTCTAAATTGTTTTAACCTTGCATGTATTTGTGTATATTTTTAGCTTCCTTGGAAGAGATTTTGTATCATTCCCTGTAAACTGCATGCATTTTTTTATCTGTGACTGAAACCGGTCGAAATTTGTGTTTAAAATAAAAAGTTAGCAGATGGACAAACCAGCATTTTAAACTTCGGTTTATGTTTGGCTTCTTCAAGTGCCACGCCAGACTGGTCAACAAATGACTGGATGGAAGCCTCAGACCCACTTAACGGTTTTACATAGGAGCAGAATTTCCTAGGGTTCTGTGCCAGACCCTTTGGTGATGTGCGATGGTGGTACCGGTTGTATTCTTTGCAGATAGATAGTTACACAGATGCATGCATCTCTACTAAGCTCTGCTTACGTGTTCTCTTGCGAATTGCTTTGATGTCATCTATGAATTCAACCTGGTGGGAAGGCAAAAGACTCGAGCAGAATTGAAGAACAGGTCGCAGATGTTCTTTTCGCTGTCCGTTTATCGTATGAACCACACTTTCCTAAAAGTCTTCCAGTAAGCGATAGTCGACCAGCCGCCTTCTCTACTACAGTCCTTACGTGTTAGTTTCATTTCATATCACTTTGCAATGTTACACCAGAATATTTAATCGAAGTGAGTTTTTCAAGCAGCACGCAACCAGTGCTGTATTCGAAGGTTAAAAGATTGTGATTCCTGCATATCTGCATTTACTTACATTTTCCTACAATCGAGCAATCTGCCGTTCATCAGACGAACTAGAAATTTGGTTTAACTCATGTCCTATCCTCCTATAGTCACTCAACGTCTACGCCTTCTCTTTCAGTTAAGCATCATCAGTAAACAGCCTCAGATCAATGTTCACCCCGTCCATCAGACCATATATGTATATGAAGAAGTGCACTGTGCTGTACTTGCTGCTGTGCTTCCCGCGAAGCTGTAGCGAACTCTACATCTACGTCTACATCATACTCCTCGAGCCACTTAATGGTGTGTGGCGAAGAGTACTTTCGGTTCCACTATCTGATCCCTCCAACCCTGTTCCACTTTCGAACAGTGCGTGGGAAGAATGATTGTCGGTAAGCCTCTGAATCGGCTCTAATTCCTCTAATTTTCTCCTCATGGTCTATACGTGAGATGTAAGTGGGGGGAAGTGATATGTTGTCCGACTCCTTTTGAAAAGTGCCGTCCCAAAATTTTAATAGGAACTCTCTCCGTGACGCACAACGCCTGCCAGAGGAGTTTGTTTAGTATCTCCGTAATGCTCTCTCGCCAGCTAAATCATCCCGTGACGAAACGAGCCGCTCTTCATTGGATCTTCTCTAGCTCCTTTATCAATCCCACCTGATAAGGATCCCAGTTACAAGAACAATATATAAGAATTGTTCGAACAAGCGCCTTATAAGTCACTTCTTTCGTGGATTACTTACATCTCCTTAAAATTCTACCGATGAACCTGAGTCTCTAGTCTGCTTTTCCCACTGTCTGTTTTATATGGTCATTCCACTTAAGGTCACCTGGATATTTTACGGTAGACGATGTCACCATTTGTTTGTCATCAATAGTGTAGCACTACAGTTGTGGATTTATTTACCTATGTATACGTAATATGTTACTTTTATTTACTTACAGGGTCAACTGCCAGAGTCTGCACCATTCATCAATTCTCTGCAAGTCGTTCTGCAAATTCTATCTTCTGGCGTTGCTACTTTGGTATAGACAACTGCATCATCTACGAATAGCCTTAGAGAACATCTGACGCTTTCTTCTATATGATTTATATATATGGTAAATAGCAGTGGTCCTATCACACTTTCATATGCAACTCTGGATATTACCTTCACATCTGTCGATTTAGTTCCGTTAAGATCGACGTGTTGAGTTCTGTCTGCAAGAAAGCCTTAAATTCAATAGCAGGTCTGCTCCAATACTCCGTATTCTCGTACTTTTCTGATTAAATGGCAACACGGGAGGTGTCAAATGCCTCACTGAAATCAAGGAACACGGCATCAACCCGAGCGCCGTTGTCCACTGCGCTGTGGATCTCATGGAGGAACAGAGCGAGCTGAATTTCGCCGGAACTCTGTTTGTGAAATCCATGTTGATTTTTCCAAGAACATCATAATTCTTGATTATAGAACGTGTTCCATAATTCTACAACAGATTCACGTCAAGGATAGAGGTCTATAATTGTGTGGTTCGGCCTTACGGCCTTCCCTAAAAGCGGGATTGATCTGCACTTTTTTCCAGTCATTAGATATCTTTCGTTGCTCAAGCGATCTACTATAAATTACTGCTAGAAGGGGAGCAAGTTCTTTCGCATAATCTTTATAGAATCTCACAGGTATCTCATCTTGTCCTGAAGC
Organism: Schistocerca americana; assembly: GCF_021461395.2. Classification (NCBI taxonomy): domain Eukaryota; kingdom Metazoa; phylum Arthropoda; class Insecta; order Orthoptera; family Acrididae; genus Schistocerca; species Schistocerca americana. The sequence continues at coordinate 44,671,694 of NC_060123.1, forward strand.
CTTTCCACTACTAAGCGGTTGTAGCTGCTTTTCGATTCCGTGATCGGTTAACTCAATATCTGCCATTTCATGTACGTTCGGCAATTGAAAGGAGGGGCAGTGTTACGATCTTCCACGGTGAAACAACTTCGGAAGACCGAATTCAGTACTTGGGCCTTCTCTCTCTTATCTTCCGTTTCGGTGTCCGCATTGTTGCTGAAGAATGAATTGATGATTTTGACCCACTTACTGATTTTACATACGACCAAAATCTCTTAGTGTTTCTACTCAGATTGACTGACAACCTCTTACTTTCAAAACCATTTAACGCTTCTCTCATTGCTCTCCTTACTCTTATTTTCGCTTTGTTATCTTCTGTTTGTCAGCTAGGTTTTTACTCCTCCTGAGTCTGAGATGAAGTGTTCTTTGTTTACGTAGCGCTTTTCTAACACGTTTAATAAACCATGATGGATCTTCTCCTGTCCCTTAAAACCTTACTCGGAACATACTTATCTAGGGTATATTGAACGGTGCCTTTGAATTTTTTCCATTTGCTCTCCACATCTTCGTCCTCATCGCCAAATATTTGATGCTGACTGCTGAGATATTCTGAAATTTGTATCCTTTCACCCTTGCTGAGCAAATATATCTTTGTGCCTTTCTTAACATTTCTTGTAGGACCCGTAGTCATAGATACTGTCACAGCCTTATGACCACTGATACGTTCCTCTACGTTAACTGATTCGATATGTTCAAGTCTCTTTGTTGCCAGGAGGTCTAAGACGTTGCCCTCACTGGTTGATTCTCTAAGTATCCTACTTAGGAGCGTCGACACGCTTCCAAACCCCATGTTCTGAGAAGAGTGGTAGACGTCAAAAGATTTTTCGCCTAGTGGTGTTTTCATTATGCTACCTTTTTCGGTAGATGCTCAAGACAGTAGCACGTGCACATTCGACCAGCTTTGCCATTTTCGAGATACTCGTTCACAGTTACTGCGAATAATTATCTGCCCCTTGTAAAATTCAATTACCTCACTGGATATCCCCATTTGCTACCTGTATCTTCGCTAGGGTAATCCCCCGTCCGTGTCTGCTCCGCTTACATACTTTTGTTACCGCGTCACGTGCCAGCCGACCCACCAGGTAGCATCGATTGCAGCGGTGGGCAGCGGTCATAATTTTCTCGATTATCAGAGTAAAAGTATGTAAAAAGAATAATTAAAGTCTATAGAGGTAGTTATGTATAATACAGGTGTAAATCGTGATACGTATTCCCACATAAGTTATTGCTGACGTCAGTAGCTTAAAAAAGTGGATTAATTTTCATCTTTTTATACGAGATGCTATACTGACAAAATAGTGTGCACTGTTCAAGGCAAATTGATCGCTCAACAGACCCTTGTAATTTATGTAGAAATGTATGTATATTTCTAACAATTCTAAGATATTCATTATGTATCCCTTGTCAATTTTATGCATAGTTCCCTTGCTGAGTAAAGATGGAATAGGAAGTGTGTGTTTCTCGATTTTGCTCCAGTTTCCAGCATACGGCTTCACAACCTAATCTGATTTCTCCCCTTATGGCAGAATGAACTGCCATTCATTCATAGTGATCCAGATAACTAATTGAAAGTGACCCCAGGACATTTCAAGTCGTAATCTTGATGAAGAGTGTACACAACTCATATTAAAGTGAAATAATAGGTTTCCAGGTACTTCTGATCAGAAGCGTATATGCGAAGCTCTCTGTCAACAAACAGCTAAGGAGACGCTTTGAGGGAACCTACGTGTTGAAACTAACAAACGCTTCTCCAGTCACGAACTGCAGTTGTGGAATGAGTCCTCCATAATGAAATCAGATGACACGCAAACAGAATGACACGCATATCAAATTACTCCACACCCACATTTACCACCACATGCACTGTTTTTTTTTTTTCAGAAGCACTGAATTGCTAGAAGGTTTCCGTTAGAATTTAGGATTGCGTGAAGTTTGGGTTGTAAATTTTGTATAGAAGAATATTAAACGAGGAAGTGATTATTATCGCGACACTCTAACTATGGGAGAGGAAGCGTCAATGGGGAGTCTAAACCTCTTTAGTAAGCTTTCCAAAATTACTTTTTTTAAGGCTTGCTGGTAGAACAAATCTGTTTATTTACACTTTCTGTCTGGTTTTACAAAAAGGTTCATATGGATCGATTAAGGAATAATGTGTATCTTTTCCAGAGACAATCCCATTGATGACGAGGCCATCAGAGACAAAACACAAGCAGGGGTATGACAAACGTGGAGGAAAATATCAGCTGAGTTCTTTCCAAATTATTATCTTTAGAGATAAAGGAGAACTGTTGGGCAAAGACAGAGAGTGAATGAAATATTTTAAAAGAAGGAAAAGGAAAACGACAATGCCAAGAAAAACAGTTGTTGACGTAATATCCCTGAAGCTCTGAGCACTTACTCCTTCTCCTGATAGGCTTCCCAGGTCTGTCAAGGAAGAATCTGTGAGCAATCGCGTGCATCCTAATTTATACCGATTCCACAACCTCGACATCAGATAAAAACTTCGATTCACACTGGTACACCTCTATGAGACCAAAAACGTGAAAATAACTACGAGCTAGGTCTGGACTCTGCGGTGGTTGCTTCAGCAGTTCGAAACGAGACTACTGAAAGAACCTGATAGTCTGCCTAGCAGAGTGTTGGCGGGCGTTATCCTGAAACAAAATAATTCCTTTTGAAGACTATCTTCTCTTCTTCTTTTTAATGTTGGTTGTCAGGTCTCCTAGTAGCCTCAGTAGCTGTCACGATTGTTTGTTTGACAATTACGGGGGTTAATGAACCACTAGTGGAATTTCATATCCCAAAACATGGTCATCAACAGCTGTCTTGCAGAAGCTTGGCTTTTGATGTTTTTGCTTCGTAAAATCTGAACATGAACTGCGTAAATCACAAGAAGAATGACGGACTCCCAAACACTGAAAAAAAAACTAATCTAAAAATTTTATTCTACACGTTAGCCACTAAGTACCACTATACCCATTAATAAACACCTAAACTTAAATAAACAAGGAGGACGACAGTTCTTTGAAGGAATTTTCTCGAGTTATGAATCATGTAGAGCAGCTTGTGAGAAGCAATAAACTTTTAACGATGAGTATCTACATTTACATCTACATCTACGTGGTTACTCTGCAATTCACACTTAAGTGCTTGGCAGAGGGTTCATCGAACCATTTTCATACTACTTCTCAACTATTCCATTCTTGAATGGCGCGTGGGAAAAAGGAACACAAAAATTTTTCCGTTAGAGCTCTGATTTCTCTTATTTTATTATGATTATCGTTCCTCTCTACGTAGGTGGGTGTCAACAAAATATTTACGCATTGGGAAGAGAAAGTTGGTAATTGAAATTTCGTAAATAGATCTCGCCACAAAGAATGTTTCAGTGACTGCCACCCAAACTTTCGTATCATATCAGTGAGACTATCACCCCTATTGCGCGATAATACGAAACGAGATGCCCTTCTTTACACTTTTTCGATGTCCTACGTCAACGCTACCTGGTAAGGATCCCATACCACACAGCAATATTTAAGCAGAGGACGGACAAGTGTAATGTGGGCTGTCTCTTTAGTGGGTTAGAATCTATGAGACTGGGCCTTCCGAATAGTAATTGAGATGAACATGGCGCATTTCAAGTCTTTTCCCACCTTTTTAAGCAGATTCAAGAAGTCATACAGTATAGAAAATCTGTCTAAATAAAACTAGTAATTACTATGAAGTGCCTGAAATCATTAATATTTCGACAGCTAGGTGTGTCTGGTGTAAGGAAAAATGTTTGTTTTCACCATTCAAAGAACACTTCGCCTTATTGTAATGAGTATGGGGAATAAACTGGCCACTCATTATTACTAAAACACATATTATTCAAAAATTATTACATATACTGTGCAACAAGAATTGCTACAAACTGATGTGTAAGAAATATTATAAAATGTAATGTAAGGAAGTTTCTTTCATATAAATGAAGGTTACGGTTGATGGAAGTCGTCTACGATGTAACATCAAATTCTGCATCGATGAATTTTCCACTGCTGGTCACCTCTGAAAGAATTAAATATGTAGCTGTTTAGCTGTCTATATGAACTGCCACTCTCGCAAAAAAAAAAAAAAAAAAAAAGATAAAATAAAATGAAAAATAAAACAAAATAAAAAATAAAAAATTCATACGTGACTTTTTTGTATGCTTTAGATGCTTCAAATTATCGTGTGTCACTCTCGACATTTGGACTTTGCAGCGTTGTAGTTTCTCGTCACGGCCTACCGATGGCTATGCTGGAAAGGTTGTACAAACCGCTACCATAGGCTGTTCATCATGTGATAATTAACTTCAACAAGTAAAAGGATAAATGTGGCAGTGCATCTTAACACTAAAATCTTGACAGTGTATTTTTTACGTCGTATTCTTCCACCATTAAAAATTTCAGGGTGTGTTTCGCATGTCAGATTGTTTCATTTATTTAGCTGAGAGAATAAGTAAGTCAGTGTGCCTACTTATTTGTAATCAATTACACTGTGCAACAGTGAAAATATAAATCGAATGAAAATAGCCAGTTCCTATCAGTTCTAATGTGCTCATTGCGAATATCGGAAAGACAATTCAAGATCAGCTGTAGATTTCATTTTACACGGTTTTATTACGGTGAGACAATTGTATACTGATTTTTATATTAAGTTTAAAATGAAATATTATAATGGAATTACATTATTGTCCCTGGTCTTACTTGTGTGCAGTATTTTGGTTATAGACATTTTGATAGCAATTTTAGTGATATTTTGTCTCCCTCCTCTTCAACTTCAGTGACTTTATTAATGCATGTGATATAATGTTTGTACATTTGTTTCCAGATTAAGTACCAGTTGTTCAAGTAGACTGCTATTGAAGTCAACAAAAACGACGCAAGATTGTGTTAGCAGTGCTGACACATTTTGCTGTGTGAGGAGAAGTGACATTTGCTTCACAAAAACAGCAAATAACTCCATAGATTTAAAAAGCTTGCAGTTGTTACTTTGGGTTCAAAAGAGGTGATCAGGATAAACCCTGGGCTCCACGTGTGATCTGCAACACTTGTGCCAGCAACCTCAGGTACTGGATGCATGGGAAAGGAGTTCAATGCCCTATTACAGTGCCCATTATCTGGCGTGAGCCAGCTAACCATGTCAGTGACTGCTACTTTTGTATCGTTCCTCCTGTCAAGAAGGGAGTATCTAAGAACAAGAAGCGGACAGTGATCTATCCTAACACTCCATCTGCCATAAGTCCAGTTCTACATGGGGAAGGATTGCCAATACCTGAACGACCGACAGAGCACGAGATTACTTCTGATGGGGATTCTGAATGTTCTGAAACATGTACACCACAGGATCCAGAGTTTCTCCCAAATATATCATCAACTGATGATCCAAAAAAATTGTCTCAAAATGAGTTAGGTGATCTCATTAGAGATTTGGAGCTCTCTAAAGCCAAGGCTCAGATTTTAGCATCAAGATTGCAGCAGCGCAATTTTCTGAAAAGCAGTGTAAATGTTTAATTCTACCGCAGACGAGAGCAACATTTCGCTCCTTTTTTTTTAACATGCAAGATAGTCTTGTGGCATGTGTAGACATTATTGGTATAATGAAGGCCCTTAGAATTAATTACAACCCCGATGAGCAGAGGCTCTTTTTTGATTCGTCAAAGTTGGGCTTGAAAGCAGTGCTTTCACATGTTGGTAATGAGATTCCTTCTATTCCAGTGGGGCGTAGTGTGCATATGAAAGAGTCATACTGAAACATTAAAATCGTACTAGAAGCCATCAAGCATAATGATTCTCAGTGGCAGATTTGCGGTGACTTGATACTGGCTGCACTAATGTTACGTATGCAGTTACGGTATACTAAATATTGCTGCTTTCTCTGTGAATGGGATAGCAAAGCTCGTGCATCTCATTACAGTAAACATGAATGGCCCACCAAAAATACTCTTCAACCCGCCATAAATAACATTAAGAGTGAACCTCTAGTAGGCACTAAAAAGATCCTGCTCCCGACCTTGCACATCAGGCTGGATCTCATGAAAAACTTTGTTTACGGAATGGACGAAGATGGTGACGCTCTTAAGTACTTCAAAAAAAATTCCCTTATTTAAGCTATGCCAAAGTAAAAGAGGGCATCTTCGTAGGCCACACTTTTGATGTAATCATACAAGGTGATGAGAGGCATGCAAGGGAATGTATTAAGACAGTCTGTTTACAGTTCTTAGGGAACAAACCAGCAATAAATTATAAGGAGATTGTGGATAGCATGTTGTCATCTTATGAAAAACTTGGTAGCAACATTTCATTGAACATGCATTTCTTACATAGTCATGTTGTCTTCTTCCCCAAAGATTGTCGTGCAGTAAGTGATGAACATGGGGAGCGATTTGATCAAGATACTGACACAATTGAGAAGAGGTATGCCGGAAAGTGGAGCCCTAGTACTTCAGCAGATTCCCTCCGGACTGTCGTAAGGGATGTTCCCGAGTATGTGTATAAACGCCAAGCCAAAGCAAAACGGTCATCATCTGAATTTATCTCTGAGGAGAATATGTAATTATATATTGTGTACATATGGACATTTAACATTTGTAATCCTTTATGTAGGTTTGTGAACAGTTAATTTATATATTTTCTTTTGTGCTTTACATAGTTCTGGTACAAAGTAGACTTCCAGTTTATTTTCCTTCATGTAATGTTACCTTCATTTTTGTTTTGGTATTTTACTTTTCTACTTCCAGAATGGCACCGAAATTTATCAATGCATAATACATAACATAATTCTAGTACTTATTCACTTAAAATTTGTTATGCTGAATCTTGGGACATGAATGCATATTTAGTTAGTGAGTTATTTATACAAAAATGTAGATTATTTAAAAAAATAGAGCTAAATATTTATGAAGATGCATCATTTTTTACTGAAAAAAAACCTAAATAACTCAAAATCATGCAATTTACACATTTTCACTTCAAATTTCTTGTTCAGTGTTATAGAATGTGCTGTTTCTTCGAATTATGTGTGGAGATGAGACTTTTATTATCTGATTTTTGTTTTATATTTCAGTATTGGTGGTTGTGAGGACCCGGACTGATGGTACATTAGTGAAAGAAGTCATACGCTAATTCCACTGCCCCAATCACATATTTGGAATAGTAAATTAATTTTTTACAACACATCGCTGTTTAACGTTGTTGCCAAAAACTTCGAAAAGTTGTTGACCAGTTTATTTCAAAGTCTTACACGATCCTCTAGTAAACAACCAGACGGACATAATCTATATTTTTGTATGACACATAAATATACGTATAAAATATATAGGTAAAAAGTTGCTGTAAGAAATTCCGAAAATTTCTTGAATGAATTATTAAATTTTTACACGATACTTTAATAAACGTTCGTACTGGGATGCTGAGGGGATTAGATTAAGAAATGAGACACTTAAAGTAGTAAAGGAGTTTTGCTATTTAGGGAGTAAAATAACTGATGATGTTCGAAGTAGAGATGATATAAAATGTAGACTGGCAATGACAAGGAAATCGTTTCTGAAGAAGAGAAATTTGTTAACATCTAGTATAGATTTAAGTGGCAGGAAGTCGTTTCTGAAAGTATTTGTATGGAGTGTAGCCATGTATGGAAGTGAAACATGGACGATAACCAGTTTGGACAAGAAGAGAATAGAAGCTTTCGAAATGTGGTGCTACAGAAAAATGCTGAAGATAAGATGGGTAGATCACGTAACTAATGAGGAGGTATTGAATAGGATTGGGGAGAAGAGAAGTTTGTGGCACAACTTGACTAAAAGAAGGGATCGGTTGGTAGGACATGTTTTGAGGCATCAAGGGATCACAAATTTAGCATTGGAGGGCAGCGTGGAGGGTCAAAATCGTAGAGGGAGACCAAGAGATCAATGCACTAAGCAGATTCAGAAGGATGTAGGTTGCAGTAAGTACTGGGAGATGAAGAAGCTTGCACAGGATAGAGTAGCATGGAGAGCTGCATCAAACTAGTCTCAGGACTGAAGACCACAACAACAACAACTGGGACACCCTACATATTTTATTAATATATACAGTACATAAATGTATATTATACATAAAGGGGAAACAATATTAACAAAATCTCGAAAAGCGATTGACCGACTTACTTCAAATTTCTACCCGATACTCTAATAAACATTTGGACAGGCATAGACTTGTTGTTGTTTAAATATACAGAGTGCGTCACGTAAGATGTAACACCACTTTGATTTCATGAACGCTTACACACGTCAAAACGCGGTTTTCTGCCAATATTAGAGCATCGAGAGGCACATATATTTTGTTCTGGTTAATGTTTTTAGCGCTGGTATCCACGGAGATATGGACGTAAGTACTTTTTTTGAATGGATCCGTATTCTTTTTTTAACTGCATTCGATAGCTCCTGGTAAGACAGTTACAGTGGTGCAGTGTTTGTTAATGTTGACGTTGAAACCTGTAATAAAAAGAAAATTCGAGAAATGTTCTAGAGTGTAGAACGCTGTGGCCGGAATCGGCAGTCGTGATGGAAACTGAGCCAAGCAGAGCTCTCGTGCTATGCTGTGTCAGAATTTCAGCATTTTTGCCTGTTAATTGTCTGCACTGCGGACCGCTCATTTCTTCTTGAACATTCGCTGTGTGCAGACATGTACACCAATGAGGGAAGTTGAATATATGTTGTGAGTTGAAAAGAAATGCTGTAAAAATAGCACAGGGGTATAGGGCTGTCCATCCGGATCGCCAAAGTCCGATGCATCAGCCAATTGCACGACTTATTAAGATGCCGGTGCGGACAGGCTGCTTATACTCAAGGAGACTGCAACTGACAGAGAACGCGAAGTAGCTGGTCTGGCTGCGACGTTAATGAATCCGCACAGTTGTACGAGATATACTGCCATGGAATGTGGATTCAGTCAGACGAGTGTCATTCGCACCTGCTTCGATAAATTCCCATCCATATCATGTCACTACATCAGGCAACCGACGATCGTGATTTCGAACGTTGTACAGAATGTTGTGGGTTTGCCCTCGATCAGCTGAGAGAATATCGTACTTTATTCCAGCGTGTGCTCTATGTCAGTGATCCACACTGGCTTCGTCAGGTACAACACCAACGGCCACGGAGAGTAAACGTATGGTGCGGCATCATAAGAAATTACATTATGGGACCTTACTTCATCTCACGATGACGATGTTCTGACGAACATTTTGCCCGTTTTTCTAGCACACGTAGCACTGGATAATCGACAGCGTATGTGGCTGGAATACGACGGTTGTCCAGCTCACTCGTACCGGGTTGCAGCGCAGATACTGAATGAGAACTTTCTTGGACGCTGGATACGATGAAATTCTGTTGTCAAATGTCCTACGAGGTCCCCCGATTTGACTGCTCTCGACTTATCTCTTTGGGGAACACTAAAGTAGTAGCCTATGACGGAGCCACATCTACGCCAGACGATATGTGCCGTCGAATCGCAAGTACATTCTCAGCCATATCATATACTATAATTATAACTGTTCATCGTTCTTTCTAACGACGATTGCAAATGTGCCTTTCAGTCCGCCGTCAACAGTTTTAAGAGATGCTTAAATAAACGGTAAAGTTATATTTTTGGAAGACAAAATTTTTGTTATAAGTGTGGTTAGCAGATCACTGTTAGTAAATTTTTTATTTCACTTAGTGTGCCCAAAATTACATTGCAATACCAAATAAGTCGTCAACGTGTACTGCACGTAGCTGGTAACTCTTCACTACGCTCTCACGTTCAGTATCAAACGATGTTTCTTTAAGGAGAATATTTATTCTACAGTGTACAGGTGGTCACAAAAGTATTTCTTTATAAAATGTTTAGAGCAGTCTAGGTAGGGACAGTTGTCCGACAGCATGTACATTACTTCAAAGAAGCACTCAGCCACAGGAAAACACAGGTCTCATCTTCCTTCTAACATTTAGGTATTTAATATAACATCTTTTTTTTTACAGAGTATAGGACCAGCGTATAAGAACATATACATACTTATGTTAACAAAAGAAAAACGCAACTGTAATTAACAATTCGTCTTGTCACTTGCAGCGTCGGTAACTGCTTGTCATGTCCATGGCTCTTCACGTTTACTGCATATTCACGTGGAATAGAGCTCCAAATGCGTCGAATTAGTGTTGACAGCTGTTTCAGAGTGAAGATCTTTCTTCCTTACAATATCGTTTTGATATAAGAGAATACATTTTCTATAAGATTGGTGTTAGGCGACCGTCAGGGCCAATCCAGTAATTGCTCAACTTTCTCCTTTTTCCCGTCGTTTCAAAAACTGCTGCGGTGCTTCGGATCACTATCCTTCGGCAAAGTGCATTCTTAACTTTTATCCATGAGCCATCGTTTGGTGGTTGACATCAAACATCTTTGGTAAGTGCGACGCGTACGCTGCACTGATGTATGTCAGTCAAAAACTGAAAGTAAACTAATATTTTAAATACTTTACATGAAGGACATAGGTTCCCTCCATTGGATTGTGAAATTACTAAGGCGATATCTTTTACCGTCTGTGTGTGATGCCTACCATACTCTTACTTAACAAACAGTAATAAAGAATAGCTTAGGAAAGTCGTATCACAACACGTCTTTTCATTGGTCGATAGCCCAGTTGTTATCTTTCTACCACTGAAGAATTGCATAGGATGCTTGCATATACATCCCCTTTAACAGGTTTGACCGCAGCTATTTTACCATGGACATCTGCATGCGTAATTCCCGTCATACTAATTTCGCTGTCGAGACGAGTGCTAGCTGAGAGGCGCAAATATCGTGAGCACGGTCTGACTATTAGCCTACTCCTATGAAGCCTGTTCAATTTATAATTCTCCCTTTCCGGCTGAACAAGTGGGTTTCGTTTCTCTCCCAGGTCTGTCCGGGATTTCGAACTATTGCAAGCTCTTCTATCAAATTATCATTTTCCTGTATTACTGATTATTTTAAATTTGACATTAATGTATTTTTCCAGTCAATAGTTTAGTGAGCATTGACAGAACGTTTTTATGACTTCATTTCAATATTAGTTGACAATGTGGTACAAATTACAAGTAGGTAACCATATTTCAGCAGTCAGCAAAACACCATTCCGAAATTTACACGTTCCGAACATTCAACAAATGTCATCAGAGCAATACCTCATCAGCGGTTACCGATGTCAGAAAGTCACTATGCGTCTTCCACGCTCCTTGTTACCACGAAATATATCTCTCACAGGGGCAAATTCTTCGTCGCAGTGGTTTATTGACTAAGGAATTGTGCATTATCGTGTTGAAACGAGTAAATGAATAATTCAGAAGGGTAACCGCACGTGGGGAGCAACATATGGTATGACAGAGATACACAACTAACATAACGACTTACTCATGCATTGCAGACTATCGGAATAAGCTTGTTATGTCGTATTTTGTATTTAGCTTTATACACATGTTACTCCATCTCATATCGTATGGAGCAGCGCTATCGATCGGTGACCCCTATATGTGCCGATATTAATTTGTAAGTCAATAATTACAAAGCGTGGTTCGCATTATCGATGTCTCCACCCTGCTCACAAACATGGCAATGCGTAGTTAATCACATTCTGTGGCTCTCTTAACGGCAGGATTACAATCTGTCAACCACGATCACTTCAGCCCTCTCCATAAAGACGATAGTATTAAACGTATGAACCCCCAATCTGTTGTTTCTAAAATTTTTAAGTTGTAGTGTAATAGCTGATTTACAAACTAGGTATCTGAAGATCAGGTTGACGCCACTATTTTTGCGTATTCGCCTGTCGTAAAATAGAATTCAAAGGAAAATTTGTCGTTTCCGTGGTCGTTGATGCTTTTCATTAAGTTTTACCGTATAAGTGATGGGGTCGTCATTTCGAGATATCAGTCTGGAATCGCGCGACCGCTACGGTCGCAGGTTCGAATCCTGCCTCGGGCATGGATGTGTGTGATGTCCTTAGGTTGGACACAGGTCCAGATCATCCGCCCTCAAAACTCCGCCATCTCTCTCCCCACATCCACCACTACTGGCGGCTCACCTCCAACTGCCCAACACTGTTAACAGCCAACTGCCCAACACTACAGTAGCGAATATTACAACAATGCCAACCAGCCACAGACTGCACACAGCACATCCAGTGATTTTCGTACAGAGCGTTACGTGGCGTTACCAACATAAAAACCTAAACAGCCTACTTACAAAGAATATGATTAGATGGAGCAATGGAAGAGCGAAGTTATGGCGCTCATGCAGAAAGTCTCCGTCGAGAACAAAGCAAGGTGTTCTACCGAAGCAGCAATAAAATCAGATATACAAAACAAGTCAACTAACTGCACGCGCGTGGAATCAATGACCGCAGTTTCGAGTGCAGAATTGTACACGTCAGCAAGAGGGAACCACCTGTTGTACGCATAGTGGAACACGAGGATCATATTACCCAACCACAATATTGTTGCGTTTGATAACTTGTGGCTGATATCGGAAACAGGCGGTGACTTTACGGTAGACAAAACACTATATCCATTTTTTCTACTGTCTTACATATTGTGGAATTCTTAAAAGTTTCACGGCAGGTTGTCTGGACCATAGAAGATCTCAGCACGTTCTGATGATGTTTCCAAGCACCTTTTCTCTCACGTGCAATAATATTGCGGGCAAGTAATGTATTGTCCGGACAACACAGAAAGTCAATAGATTAACATTGTGACAACTACCTTCAGCAGGAAAATGCGAGAGCTGATCGAGGTTGTAGGTCAAACGGCCATCATGAATCGCAGTGGTAGACAGAAGCTCGCATCGAAAGCGCTCTGCCGACTGGTCCATCTGGCGCGACAGTAAACGTAGCGAGCAGATGCACACAACGCACTGTGTTGACAAAGCCACCATCGAACACCACAAGAACAGTGCTACGTGACGCCCTGGCTAACAGTTCATTCGCCAAACCGGTGAATAATAATTTAAATGAATGCTGTTAGTCACAAAGTTCGCCAACCACTTACTCCCCACTCATGTCACCCAAATAAAGAAACATTGCTATCGGAGAATAAGAAGAACATTAAGGTTTAACGACCAGTCTACGACGAGGTCATTGGCGACAGAACACCAGCCTGGCGAACTGGAAAGTTGCATGCGGCAATCATACAAGATACTATATATCTTAGTTCTGTTAATGTGACTATGATCATGGCTTAAATAGCAAAGCTTACAGATATAAATAAAATAAAGTAAGTAGCGATGAAGATAGAAAATTACATTAACTAGTGACATAATAACAGTGGCCTCATGTAACTTTTTCTCTCATCTATTGACACAAATTCTGCATACTAATTAGAACCGAAAATTCAAAGGGAATCAGCCACAGACGTTCATCTTCCTAAATCTAATTTAATCAACTTATCTTATTATTTGACCATCTCGTGCTACTAAAAATGATGTAATCGGCCAGACAAGTTTCAATATCTTTTGTTCCAACTGAGCGACGCCAATTACGAATGATCCACGGTGACATTTATTCTCTCGGACTGTTTTGCTTATAGCACATCCATAAGGAATTTTCTATGTTGTTTATTTTATTTTAGTAATGATTTCAATGGCTCTATACAGGTGTATCAGAGTTCATTTTCTTTCCTTATCCCTTTAAAACCTAGATGCAACTACCACGAGTATATTCCGAAACATGTTGATGTAGTAACGAAATTTAGTATCTGGTTCAAGGTGCCTCAGGCTCTCAACGCCAACGTTTATCCACAACAGCACGAAGTCAAATTAGAAATTTTACGTACGGCATTCGATTTTTGGCCACATCTGCTTCGTTATGGTCAGACTATATGGTCACTGTTTATGTACGCGTCGTCAAAATAAATTCGTACTGCTGTCTGTAGAGTCGTACACTCCTGCTGTAATATCGAAAGTTTAATAAATGGCTTAGGGAAACCGGCATAGCCCACCGGCTGGATAACCGCCATTTTTCTGAGGGAGTGTCTTTGAACCCCGTAGCCGCGCTCTCTATATATGACGTTCTCGAGAAGCGATGATACAAATAGTTGAAGAAATAGTGTTTTCATTATAGCCGACATACTCTTCTAGCGAGAATCAGCAACTGTATTAATATTTGAGATGATTCTCATTTATTTCTCCGTCTCAGTTGCCCTATTTTAATTACATGTTCCAGTCAGTCATGGTAATCTTCAGATCCAAGCAGTTGTGTCAACAACCTGTCTTGTCTGTACAGAACCACAGTACTTTGATATTTGATTCTAAGAAGGAAAGAAGTGTGGCTGACGCAATTACTTCGATTATGAGTCATCGAAACATGTAATCTAATTAAAAATTGCAATTGAGACGGAAAAATAAGTGATAATTATTTTAATACCGTTTTACAGCTCGAGATGGGCAACGTTGAATTATTCATTGAAATACTATTTTAATTCTACTTCATGACTCGTTTTGGTCCGCCAACCATTTGATTTCAAATGGCTCTTGAGCACTATGGGACTTAACAGCTGTGGTCATCAACCCCTAGCACTTAGAACTACTTAAACCTAACTAACATAAGGACATCACACACATCCATGCCCGAGGCAGGATTCGAACCTGCGACCGTAGCGGTCACGCAGTTCCAGACTGAAGCGCCTAGAACCACTCGGCCACACCGCCCGGCCAACCATTTGAGGATAGCTTTAAGGAGGATCAGAATGCTCACTTGGAATTTACTGACATGAGGCGTCTGTGAATGCTAACAGCGTATTGATCAGAATTCTGATGCTCTCAGTAATTATCCGAGGATGATTGGTTGGTCGAAATGCATGATATGGAATTTGCATAACATTATTATCATCAGTGCAGTAAAATTCGTGTGTGATGAACTATAGCTATCGCCAGCCTCTTTAAAAATCGCGTATCTGAAACTGTTGCAATAATTGAAGTGGAACAGGCCCAGCTGTAAATAGACGACCATGATCACGGTTCGCCAGTGCAGGAAGGTGACGACGCGATCAGGCAAGAGGAATGCGCTACTAACGGAAAGGTACGGATTAAAAACACAGGTTTTGAGATCATCAAAGATGGTGAATTCATTCGAATTCACAAATGGCTTTGGAATGGGTCATTATTTGGAAATATAACTGCGACAATTGAAAGGTTTGGGTATATCTAGTAAAAAGAAATCTGTATATTCAGACGCAGTTTTAGACGCCTACACCTGCCTAATTTGTGTTTTGTACGTTAGCAGTTATCCATAAAGTTAAAATATTATGTTATTACGATATTTTGGCCAAAAACGGAAAACTCCAAGCTGAAGAAGTCCAGTAAATCGATCAAAAATATACAATACACTGCCAAGAGCCGATCTACAGAGTTATAAATTTTCCACACTATACCAACAGCAGGCGAATTAGAATATAAAGTATGGCATAATATTTAAGACAGTAGCTAACTGAACCGCTATTGTCGGAGTATTTATTCTGTCTTTTTTTATTTGAAACTAAATCAAGGAATGAACTGTGTTTGTAGTGAAAGAAAGATAAAATTTCATTTTCACGTATTTGTGAAAACACATTTGCAATTATGAAACACTCGTACAAAGCAATACGCATGACGTACAACTGTAAGAGTGCAGCATCCAAATTAAGAAGCATGATACCGAACAGTTTCTGTGCGCTGGTCGCAGCTACTTTGTTTGTTTATAACTCGATTTCCCAAACGTATCTACGGTAATGCCTCTACAGGGCTCTATAGACAGCTATAGATTTCGCCTACAGCTGTTTGCGCTTCGTAGTTAAAGGTACCAAAAGCGCCGCCTGATGTCAGCGATATTTTTTAGTTCACTCGACTGTAGGAGTGTCTTAGTATTAAGAATAAATGTAATAAAACGTCATGGATGATGCGACATTTTTTCACATGTCAGTGTTTATGACCTCATATCTCTTGAAATATATGTCGTAAGATATATCTCTGTAGGTACATACAGCTGCGTATGTGAATACAGTCAGCCAGATATGTAGCGAATAGAGTTAGTTGCAAAGGAGTAATAAATTTAAACGTCAGTCACGTTGCGGCAGTTTATCACTCATCTTAGTGTCTATGACACACCTCCCGAGCTATGTGTCATAAAAATGTTACAGTTTTATGGGCATATTCATTGGCATTTGTGAGAACTACCTGCGAAAGTTATTGATAATGCAGTTAGTAGCACATAAGTCATACATTTAAGCGTCATACCTGATGCGACGGTTTTTCACTCATAAACATGACGACACGTGTCCTGAACTGTGATATATAGGTGGTTCTTACCATCAAAGTAATTGATGCCTGACAGTAGTGGGTATGAGTACCAACTCTGGGTGAAATCGGTTCAGTGGTTTAGGAGGAGATGTGGAACATACAGGTCTCCTTCCCAACACACACACACACACACACACACACACACACACACACTCACTAACGCACACAATATTTTTGTAACACGTTTGGATACCCTGTTCAGTGAACTGTACTAAAAAGACAAGCATTCACGAAGAGCATTGGCATATACAGTAGGTGGAGAAAAATTTGTAAACATCAAGAACACAACATATTATCATGCCTAATGCTGTGTGGGAAAACCGTTGACATTCTTATCAGCATCCAGTAGTCGCGAAATGAATAAATATGGACTTTCAAGGAAAGCGTATACCATTTCCTGCAATATAGTGTTAACTGCAGGCAACGATGACCGAGGCGGGTAGCAATAAAGCTCTTTTTGTACCGTATCTTTCCCCGCTTTCACATAGAAAGGAAGACAAAATTTTAAATTAATAAGAAAATAGGCCGTGCGCGAATATGTGTTTGCCTTGTGAAAGACGAATTGCAAATGCGATGGCACCATGTCATTGGTAATTATACACACACCTGCATATATAATTAATCCTTTTAGGATGTTGTACAATTATAACTTTTAAACTTTTAAGTCATTGCTCTTATCGATGTATCATGCCGTGGTGGCTACTGAGTCTCATCACTGAAGGCTCGTTGAGAGTAGAAATACTATTGTGACTTCCATGTAAAGGTGGCAATAAATATTCTATCGGACTTCGTAGAAACGAAAGTACAGGTTCGACTTGTGGAGAACAGAGTACCTAAACGACACAACGCGATAAGCGATTGGTAGCTTTGCCTTCAAACAATATGAGTACAGTTTACTGATACGTTTATCAAAAAATATAAAATTATTAAACATATTCAATATGGTGATGATAGCAGGTAGACTACGATATTCAAGAATGAAAATATATTTATTTCATAAAACACTCTATACTACAGTGCTATCGCCACATATCTCATAGTACATCCAACGTCAAAACAGAAGAAAATCTTAAGAAGGGGCTGTGACCGTTTGGAACCAAAACCAATAATATCTTTAGAAAACTGACCGTAGTTTCTCAAACAGAGGTTTCCTCTTTTAAGTTTCATATATACAGGATTTGATTTTTTCATTAACATCTGTTAGTTATTCACCCGGCACGGTAGCCGAGCACGCTAAAGCGCTGCTTCCTGGACTCGGGTAGGCACGTCGGCCGCGGATCGAATGTGCCCGGCGGATTAACGACGAGGTCCGGTTTGCCGGCCAACCTGGATGTGGTTTTTAGGCGGTTTTCCACATCCTGCTAGGTGAATACCGGGCTGATCCCCAGGTTCCGCCTCAGTTACGCGCGTCGCAGACTTTTGCAACACGTCCGCACTATTTTCCGATTTACACTGCACGCAGACAGTTGGGGTACACTGATTCCGTCCTGGGAAGTACGGGGTGGCAGACGGAAGGGCATCTACATCTACATCTACATTTATACTCCGCAAGCCACACAACGGTGTGTGGCGGAGGGCACTCTACGTGCCACGGTCATTACCTCCCTTTCCTGTTCCAGTCGCGTATGGTTCGCGGGAAGAACGACTGTCTGAAAGCCTCCGTGCGCGCTCTAATCTCTCTAATTTTACATTCGTGATCTCCTCGGGAGGTATAAGTAGGGGGAAGCAATATATTCGATACCTCATCCAGAAACGCACCCTCTCGAAACCTGGCGAGCAAGCTACACCGCGATGCAGAGCGCCTCTCTTGCAGAGTCTGCCACTTGAGTTTATTAAACATCTCCGTAACGCTATCACGGTTACCAAATAACCCTGTGACGAAACGCGCCGCTCTTCTTTGGATCTTCTCTATCTCCTCCGGCCATCCCTAACACTAACACTGCCAAATCCTCTGCAATTATGCTGACCCTGCGGTCGCTGCGGGACTATGGCGTAAGCGAAAGAAAGAAAGAAAGAAAGAAGCTGTTAGTTAATCATTGGTTTTATGTAAATTACTCGTGGGACAAGAGTATTCAAACTGTGATAGTTTCTTCGTAACAAAAAGGAATACATCGCCTTTTCATAAGAAATGCTTTACTTGTTTCCAAATTACACCACACAGCCTCAATATGACTGAGATCATGTGACTGCGATGTGCATGGGATTGGAGACAATTGATCCTCGTGCTCACAAAACTTGTCCTGGGCGATGCCAGCTGTGCGAAAAATTCTCCACTTGTCTTGGGACACAGCATCACCATTGCGTAACAGAGTTTCTTCAATGGGACGGACCTAATTTCCCAAAACGGGAACATAATACTCTGCAGCAATGTGACCTTGGAGGGGGGGAGTAAAGAAGGTTTATTGCGAAAAACACGATATGGCTTCGAAAATCGTCACCGAACGCTCGCCATATTTCATTCTCGGCAGGAAGCAGTGTGCAACGTGGGCTTTGGACGGCTTACGCCACACGTAAACTCGGCCATAAGCTGGAAACACGGTGACGCACCAGTCATCCGACCAAATGACTTTCATCCATTACTGTATCTTCCGGGTTTTATGAGCACGATTGACGCTTGAAACGTATTGAAGACATGTGACGGGTGCCGTTCATGGTGATTTAAAACAGAGCAACCTACACGCGGGGGGCGGGCCATCAAAACGTGTACTTCTCGCTGTTTTCCATATATTCGTCCATCTCCTGTAGGTGGAAAGGGACACATGACCCACGTGTGCATATTCATTCTAATACAGTAATCCAACGTCTCACAGAAATGTAGTCGTGTATAAAATGTGTGCCATAATTACTAGTGAACAGCGATAGATACTGAAGTATGCTACAACAGAAAGAAAAGTGTCGTCAAACACGGGTAGGTAAACGAGTTGCTTGCGTGATAATATTGAATATTGGACTGCGAGCCGCTACTGTCCTCGTACGAAGTGTTCTACAGCTACGCCTACATCCATACTGCGCAAGCAACCTGACGGTGTGTGGAGGAGGGTACCCTGAGTACCTCTGTCGGTTCTCCCTTCTATTCCAGTCTCGTATTGTTCGTGGATTGTAGTGTCACTTAGCACAAATGTATTTGAAATGTTAACTTTTCAACTGAATCCCCATCTACTCTGTGGTGTTTTAAGTCAGGGGATAGCAATATGCACTTTTCAGATGGCGGTGGTATTGCGTACACAAGGTATAACAAAACAGTGCGTTGTCGGAACTAAGATTTGTACTGAGGTGAGTCATGTGAAAAGGTTTCCGATGTGGTTATGGCCACACAACGTAAATTAATACTCTGAAAAGCCTGCCAAATGGGACATTCTATTTTGGAAACCGTTGGGGAATTCAATATTCCGAGATCCACAGTGCCAAGAGTGTGCGAAGAATATCTAATTTCAGGCATTACGTCTCACCATGGACAAAGCAGTGGCCGACGGTCTTCACTTAACAACCAAAAGCAGTGGCGTCTCAGTACTGCTAACATACAAGCAACAATGGGTGAGATAACCTCAGAAATCAATGTGGCACCTACGACGAACGATCCGTTAGAACAGTGCGGCGAAATATGGCGTTAATGGGGTGTAGCAGGAGACTACCGATGTGAATGCCTTTGCTAACAGCACAACATCGCCAGCAGCGACTCTCCAGGTCGGTTGGACCCTGGACGTCTGGAAAACTGTGGCCTGCTGAGATGAGTCCCGATTTCAGTTGGTATGAGCTGATGTTAGCGTTGGAGTGTAGCGCAGACCCTACGACGCCGGGTAGTCAAGTTGTCAACGAGGCACTCTGTCACCCTAATGTGATTACATGAATGCACTGGAAATGATTATATTCGACTACTTGAAGACCATTTACAGCCATTCATGAACTTCATGTTCCCTAACAACGATGTCATTTCAGTGGGCCACAACTGTTCGGGACTGGTTTGAAGAACTTTCTGGACTCTGGACAATTCGAGAAAATTATTTGGCGACCAAGGTCGCCCACATAAATCCCATCAAACATTTATGGGACGTAATCGAAGAGTCAGTTTCGAAGGGTCAGTTCGTGCACAAAATCCTTCACCGGCAACACTTTCGCAATTATGGATGGATGTAGAGGTAGGATGGCTCATTATTTTGGCATGGAACTTCCAAGGACTCGTTGAGTCAATGCCACGTCCAGTTATGGCACTGCGCCTGGAAAATGGAGGTCGGTCATGATATTAGAGGTATCTCATGACTTTTGTCGCAACAGTGTATGTGGCAATAAATAAACTGACACAAGAATTATTGGTCGATAATACGATGTAACAATCGTAACAATTCAGGATGTAGCCATTCGGCGACAACAAGTGGAAGCTGTGTGACAGACTTAGACTCATGTGGAGGAACGTAAGGAAAAGCAATTCACACATAAAGAGCTGTCATCAAGTCAGGTTATGAGTGCTGCTCGTCGATCTAGGATCATTGCGCTGTAGTACTGATAGGAAAGTTCAAAGAAAAGCAGCAAATATCATCAGAGGTTTTTTTGGTAAGGGCTAGGATTACCGCAACGATCATTAATGTTTTGTGGTAGACAATACAAGAAAGTGTTACGCATAGCGGATAAAGTTCACTCTTAACATTCCAAGAGAATGTGCGTGAAGAGGAATCTGGAGCGTTTTCTCCCGTATACATACGTCTTGTGAAAAGGCCATGACGAGAAAACCAAAGAAGTCGAACTGACACCGAGCCAACTGTCATTGACTCTTCGTGAGCACCATTAGCGATACCGCAGATCTCTCCCATTACACACTGCAATGTAGCCTGCGGCATTTAGATGTGAATGGTTTAGTAACATTCAGACAGATTTGTATTTCCTCCGAGGATCAGGGTATGTTAAAGGTGAAGGGGAATGACTCGTGGCTTAGAATTAATCGTCACTCTAGCGACGCAGGTCAGAAAAAATTGTAATTAGACACACGGCAATGTATCTCCACTGTCTTGTGGCAAAAGTGCTGCGAAATTCTCGAACTTTGGCGAGACTTAAATTTTATGCAGTACGTAAACTCGCGTTAATAGTTTATTTTCAACGCTTTCTAGGTAGGCCTCTATAATTCCAAAACGCTGAGTGCACTCTTCCAGCAAGAACCGATGGAAAAGGGAAACAAAAATTTATGCCGAGTTGTTAGTTAGACGTATGGAGATGATGCTAGCTCGTTAATGACAGTATCTGAATACACATATTAGTTTGCATTTTAATATAAACGTTTACCTGAAACGTGTACAGTACTAATTTTTCAATTGTATAAAGCCACCGTGTTTAAACGGTTGTCACTTTCCATACATGGAAATGAGGAATGTTAATGTCAAACATTTTGACATGACGACTGTCGCTTTAGGCGACCTTTCGCAGGAAAACATTTATTTTTTATATGATATATGACAGGTGCGAATCGAATGTATAATTGTCAGGGAATGTTTGCGTAACTCAACTCCTGAATAAACCTTGATGTTGACACGACAAAAATAGTCTGACGAATGTGTCACTCAGAACAAAGAACAGAAAACGTTCACAGTGAATAACATTTTGTAGAAAGAAAGCCTATATTCATTTATCTTAGAAGCTAATAGGAACATTAAATTAATACCTCTCTTGCGAGTACACGGTATTAACGAAAAAAAACTCACCGGACTTCTTTTCGTGAGGAGACATTGTGACTCTCAATGTTACGTATTCGCAAACTAATTTTACATGATGGACGGCTGACATTACTGCGAGAGGCGGGATGATATTTGAGAGTTCTAACGGAAAGTTGACTGTGCATAACACTTCAAAATTTAACTGCAAATAGTTGTTCCGCAAGAATACAGAAGTATTTCTGTCTAGTTACGAACAATAAAAACGACCCCCCCAGGCTATCATGTACTCATAAGCAGAAGCAGCAATTGTTAGATATTTATAAACAGACACACACGCACACACACACACACACACACGTGTGTGTGTGTGTGTGTGTGTGTGTTTTCGTAGCTTAAACACAAATTTTCACCTAATAATTACTGCGATTTTATATCTCTTCCTTTATCGACAATCAGATTAAATGATGTATGAACAGCGATTTTATGACACACATTTTGAGAGTTGGTAGTATCGACCAAAGCATGAAAAAATTATCCAATAAATATGGGCTCTAAAACGCATGCCTTAAAGAGTTACGAGTACCTGTCCAGTAGAAGACAAGTGCTTCACAGCATCGAAAACCAAAAGGGTATTCATCTTAGAGCTCATGTTTACTAGACGTTTTTGCTTCGAATGAGACTTCCTGTAATAGCCCTAAATAGTGATCATTCCTCTGAGACGCCAGGTAAAAATATTAGTTCTAGATATATCGTGTTTACAAGCTTATGTAATGGAGAGGCTCGAACTAATTACTTATTTACCGTTATTTGTTGCGTTTTTCGAAACGTTTCACACTCTAAACAGAAACTACCGTTCTAATTTGGAAAGCAAGCGCACGTGGTAAGTTAGTTCGAGCGTGAAGGAAGAGAGGATCACACAAGGAGGTCATTACAGACGGAACACCTATATCCGTTTCAAAGCAAGAAATGAGGCTTTCACGTTAAGCGATTCAGGATAATTACGGTAAACCTTATCTATATTTTTCGGACAAATATTTGAAGCGATTCGATTTCATTGTCTTGTTACGATGCCACCTACGTCAGCGATTCTAGGTTGACCTTACTTTTCATTATTGTTAATGAGCTATCAAATTTATCGTAATTTTTTGCCATAATGAAATCTTGTACGGTTCAGAACATGTGCTTCGTCGTCTAAATCATTGTAGGCAACACATATTCCTCAACATGGGTTCTACATTCAGAAGGAGTTGGGTAGCGGCATGAAGTTGAGATCAATATGTTCTCTGCCATTTTCGCAATTGGTTTATGAATAAGACTGTTAGCTGTGGAATGTATTCAGCGGGACTAAGATAAGTTAATGTGATGAGTTAGTTGATAACAGAGGAAGGATGTAAGCTGTGTTCGTTTTTATAACTGGCGGTCGAGAGTTTTGATAAAAGCTTGCATCTCATCTCATCGTACGATAAACTTTGGTCGCAGGCTCCGTACTTCACGCCGCAGTGTTGATTGTCTGCTTTGCGTATCGCAATCTTTGTCAACTTCATAAATTTTTCTGTAAGAATACTTTATTCTGAATAACATTTGAAATAATTTCTCTTACAATCCTAAGTCAAGGAATTTTGTATCCAAAATAGAATATTACCTTGTTCTTCTATGTTCTTTCTTCCATTTTGACATTTAGTAAATGCTTATTGTTCTTCCCGCTACCCTTTATTGCTTTCGTCTTTCCTTCGTTTATGCCATATCCTACATAACTGTCATACACTTCCTTGATATTGTCTTTCAAGAGTAAATGCCTTTGTTTCGAATGGCCGTTTCGTGTTTAAAACTTTATCGTCAGGATTTATTCCTCTTCCATTTTTCTTCCTTTCTTGACCTTCTGATAATACCCTCACTTGCAATTCTTTACATGTAGGTTATTCGTTAGTCTCTGGATTTTTTCCTAATCGTTTCTGAAGGTCAGAAATTGTAGACGTTAACTGTCCTTAACCCACTCTATATCCAGAAGCGACACAAAGCTACTTTTCTTTGCCCTTTCTATTAATAACCTCCGATTTCCATTGAGTGTGCATTTACTTTTTTTGTCAGTCTACGTTCGCCTTCATCCATTGGTTCATATACAGTTCTTTTCATCCTTCCGTTAGTTATTCTATTAATTTCCCCGCGTAAGAATTCAGACTGGCCAAGAGATGTTTTTAATCTTGTAGTTTACTGTTTAATAGAAAGAGGGGCGAATACGTTATTGGAAAACGCGTAGTGTGTACTTAACCCTTACGCTGCTACAAACTCCCTTTCTGCATTCTGTGCAGAGGGTGGCTTTTGTTATGTCAGTACGGCTTATACACGCTGGTGCCTGAGCTGAAAGATATGCTATATATATCACCCGAATTTCTGAAAATTATTACTTAAAAATGGATTTTTGCACATCTTATAGCCTGAAATATTCACTAGATAAAGAACTGAATTTCTTTTTGTTATCCGTCAGACTGAATGCGCAGCATCAACTTCAATGCAACCTTGCACGAAATTCTAAAGAGTTTGCGGAGGTGAAATACACTGCGTAAACTTTGCATATCGTTGGTTTTGGATCATATATTACAATCAATGAAATGTAGATATGAAAATTTTATTTAAAAATCAGAGCAGACCGTTATCTCATTTCGTGCTCTAGTTATTGGGTTTTATGTACCACGATCGGTAGCGGGCGACACACTCGGTTCTGTCCATCCGTGCTTGCCCCTTGGTATGAAATAATAATGTTCCGATTTTTAGAAAATTATTAGGTGAAAAAATTGGATTTTTACTCATCTCACTGCCTGACATCTTCGCTCAGTAAGAGACTGAATATCTTTTCATTATATGCCATACATACTGCGCTGCATCTAATTGAGTAAAACATGGCGCGAAATTTTAAAGATGATGCAGAGGTAAAAACGCATTGCGTGAGCTTTACATGTGGTTGAATTTAGCTCATTCATTGTAGTAAATGAAATTTAGATAAGATATGGAAATTGTATTTAAAATTAAGTGGAGAGCGATGTCTCATTTCGTTCTCGAGTTATTGGGCATTCTATAGAAGAAACGGTGACCACGACACCCCCATTCACGTCCTCGCAGATCGCGAATCATCTGGTCATCACGATCGTCGTATCTCATAAACAATTCAAGATACCTAAACGAGGTTTTTTGCAAACGGTAGCACGCGATGAGGCACTTACGTTGTAAGTTAAATACTCGAAATAGTGCTATTCTCGCAGATATGGAAGCTGCTCGTTCGCAGCAGTGAGAGTTCAGTGGATCAGGACGCATACTGATGTCCATAGCGAGAGGAAACCCAAGGGAGTGTGTATACACAGCACCGGGAGTACGGTGTGACAAGACGTGTGTTCAAGTCGACAGTGAATGGGAAGGTTCTAAATATGAAAGGCATATGAAGAGACAAAACTAGGACAGAAAGAAAACCCAGAGTATAAATAAATGGTAGAATTTGAAAGCATATGGGAAATGAGCAACTAGCCTGGAACAGTCTGATCTTGGCTAATGTTTTCCGAAGGACTTTAAAACTACCATCTAGAACTTGGCTTCGCCCATATACAGAAAACTGGCGCACATATATATTATAAATTAATGTATTGTAACATTATTCCGTATTAGAAGTGATAATTATTACTTTACTGGTGGGTTTAATACACTCTGTATCACAGTAAAGGCATAGAAGTTTCCTTAACAAGTATACGAATGTTTGTAATGGCGTCAAAAGAATTTTTTCATTCTGTTCTCTTGGAAACGAACTAACCATTCTCACACTGTGTGTGTGTGGTAGAATGATTGCCCACCATCCCACTGCAATATAATACAGCATCGAAAATGTGTGCTGCAACGATATACCTAGTGTCACAACGATTCCTGAGTTGATCGATTTAAAACTTCAAACAATTAGTAGTAGAACTTACTACAGCAATTTGAAAGGAGCCCTGAAAGTCAGCTTTGATTACTTTCTAAACAAATCACAGGCTGATCCACGAATTTTACTGACTGAAGCTGTTTCAATCGAACGTAACCCTCTTCTGTTGCAGAGTATTCTGAATAAAATGGTCTTACGTGCATTAAGTACTCTGTATCGCCAGAAATCTGGATAGCAGCTATGCTGCTCGACATACTTTAGATATTGTTGTTGCTTTCATTGTTGTTGTTGTTGTGGTCTTCAGTCCAGAGACTGGTTTGGTGCAGCTCTCCATGCTACTCTATCCTGTGCAAGGTTCTTCATCTCCGCGTACCTACTGCAACCCACATCCTTCTGAATCTGTTTAGTGTATTCATCTCTTGGTCTCCCTCTACAATTTTTACCCTCCACGCTGCCCTCCAATACTAAATTTGTGATGCCTTGATGCCTCAGAATATGCCCTACCAACCGATCCCCTTTTCTAGTCAAGTTGTGCCCAAAATTTCTCTTATCTCCAATTCTATTCAATACCTCTTCCTCAGTTATGTGATCTACCCATCTAATCTTCAGCATTCTTCTGTAGCACCACATTTAGAAAGCTGCTGTTCTCTTCTTGTCCTTTAGATATTAAAATGGCCAAATGTACTAAGTTCGGCCGAAGTCAGATATATCAATAAATTACGTGACTTAGACTGTGGTTTCCTTCTAAAATCATAATAAACGTCACTCGTTTCCCTGGCGACACGATTTAACCTGTCTGCAGTTTCCATTAGAGTAACGTAATATGTACCCAATATATGGAAAATTAACAACTACGCATATGATTTTCAATTTGTAGGGCAGTACACGAAGACAGCCGGTTGGACAGCAAGAAAAATCAGCAAATAGAAAAGTAAAGTGCTGATGGTAAATGAAAAGGGGTTTTCAACATTAATCGTGCGTTATTTCTGAAAAGGAAAGTATGACATTAATTTGTGTAATACGTTTTGAATTTATGCGGTGAATCGTGGACTTCTGTGCGTATCCCTTACAAAAAATGAAGGGTACTCAACGAGAAATGACGAGATGGAATATGGGACTACTACTAGAAACACCAAAGTTAAACAAAATTACAGAGAAACATAGTACAGTGCAAGAGGTAAGTTTATATGGAATGCAATATTATAGAAGTAATTGCTAGGTGAATACGATGTGAATGGATGAAGGAATTTCTTTTCTAGAATTCATGAGCAAGACTACCACGTAAAAGATAAAATGGATGCGCATCGCTGGAGACTGTAAAGTATGAAAACGTGTACAAGAGTCCGTTATCATACAGTGAGCCTTTACAATGTCAACGCTGTAGTGTAGACCATATTCTGTGATTATATTTCACGAGAACCGTATCAGTAAACAATAAAAAATAATAATAAAAAATATCGTGTGGCTAGGGCCTCCCTTCGAGCAGACCGTTCACTGGGGTGCACGTCTTTCGATTTGACGCGACTTCGGCGACTTGTGCGTCGATGGCGATGAGATGATGATGATTAGGACAACACAACACCCAGTCCCTGAGCGGAGAAAATCTCCGACCCAGCCGGGAACCGAACCCGGGGCCCTTAGGATTGACAGTCTTTCGCGCTGACTACTCAGCTACCGGGGGCGGACATCAGTAAACTGTAAAGTATAGCTGTAATTTTGGTATGTGCTTTCTTCCCTTTCCTTGCAATCGTCAACTGCAAAAGGAAGGCTTTTCCACAAGCACCACAACGAACGGCCCTCCGCGAGCTTTTGCCAAGGTTATACAGCCACTTAAAAATAATATAAAGGCAGCGTGACTGGTTACTTTCAGCGAAAGACTCGCGTGCTATTCATGGCAGTAACGAGCAGCTGCTCGCGAGTCACGGACATGGACCGACCAATTCAAGACATTCCGCTCTCTCCTCGTGCAGCTGCCGGAAAAATCGCTGCTCATTTTATGCGATCCGGGAGCGACTTCCAGTGGTTAGCACAAGTGAAAGGTCACAGGGAGGAGAAGGGAATATAGTCAGGGAGGACTTACAGAAACTGTGCTCTTTCATCGGCGCTTTCCGCAGCTCTGGCGTAACGGGACTTGTTAGACTCGTACTACGTTATTGTTTTGACTAGCATATCAAACGGAGGAATAGTTCTGCTTTCTGGGTGTAGTCACTTTTTATGAGCGCCTTAAAATGATATCTAACTTCTACAACTCGCTTCGACACCAACAAAAGCAAAAACGAAGATACTACATAGCTTTAAGCCTCTTTATTGACAGAAAGAAACAACTGATATGAACCGAGTGAAATTTGCGTATGTTTCATAGCGTGTGATGTTTTTTGAACTTCCTGGGATTCCTTGTCAGAAATCGCCCTTTGAGTGGTAATGCTCCGGATACGATTCACAACACACTTTAAAGCTTCAGTTCTGCCAGTACCTATTTCTTAGCTTTCAAGCTTTACACAAGTTGTGCTGTATACCCCGCTGGACCAGCAGTTCTCGCAGAAAGGAGATCGCGAAGATAATGTTTAGCCACAACCAAGATTTCTGTTTCCGAATGAATCCGTACAGAGTAGTGTACACATTGTTGTTAAGGTAGATCGTGATTTGTGCCTGCACAGCTCGGATGGTAAAATTAAAGGGCCATCAAGGCAATGCTGCGGCTTCAAGTCCGGCACTAGCATGCAGTTTTAATCTGACAGAGCGTCTAGAGAGTAGCACTCACTGTTACCAGATCAAGTACTTTTTCGAAGTCTTCAGTTGCCTGCTGTCTCATTTCAACGAGGAAACCTACGTTTAACATGTATTTCACTATCGTATATCCCGTAAAGTAAAATAAAATATGAATCTTCAACCTCTCCCGGCGTATTTCTTTGTCGAACAGTCCACGGGTGTACTGCCGGTCCATAGTGTCCAACGGGCACAATATTTCGGCGATAAGACATGTCGTGCGCTGACGAACTCAGGAACTCAGTTCGTCAGCGCACCTGACGATGGCGACATGTCTGATCGCCGAAATAATGTGCCCGTTGGACACTATGCACCGGCAGAACACCCGTAGACTGTTCAAGTAAAATAAAATAGACTTCCTAAAGACAGTTTGCCTGTCAGTGCCACTTTACTATTACGAGCACTGACGTAATCGTCTGCGGCTGAGAAATCGAACGAATACAGTTAGCACAGAATTTCGTTATTTAACCGTCACACACTTCCTACAAATGCCTACTAATTTCGGTCCGTTATGCTCATCTCTTGAACCTTTGGAGAAATATGATTATTAATAATCATAGAGGAACGATAGGACTGTGGTTTTTATGCCTCAGTAGGTCTGCACAGTCTCCCCTCACCCCCCCCCCCCCCCTCCCCACTCGACCCACTTGAGGATATCGCGCAGATCGTTAACACAACCTTGTGAAACTGCCATAAGAGTACTTCTTTGCGATGTTGTTCAACTCCCGGGTCACATTGCCTTGAATGTCAGTTATGTCATCAACGCGTTGACCCTTCATGTGAATTTCTGCACCTTGTCCTTTGATAGGTTCGTACTAATAGCCACAAGTTAGATGATTTTTATCAAGAAAAGAATTGTCTGCTGGAAGATAAATGAACGACAATATCGCACCTAGCTCGCGAAAACATTCTCCTTGGAGGCAAGAATTTTCCTGCGGTATCTCCAGATAAGGCTTCGATTTAGCATGCCTGAGAGCAGATGACACATGCAGTGCACAATGACAGGAACGCTCATCATATTTCATGATATCCAGCGGCAGATTTTGATTTCATACACGTGCACCTTGTAACAGACTCCCTTTCATATTATTTTTTTTTTAGTAAACCGCTTTTTAAAGTTTCGTAAGCTTTAATCCTTCATTTCATGCTTTTCGTAAGCTTTAATCCTTCATTTCATGATCTCTTGAAAATAAGCTCGAACTCATCCAAAATTACGCACGCAATGCAAAACGTATTTGGGGCAGTTTAAGTCAGAGTTAACTTACAGTTGTAGCACGACAGGCGCCACCATTCATCGTGCACTTCGGTGAATGTTATATTGAAACATATTAGCATATATGCATGTAAAATCTCTAAATAAGAGTAGCATGCTAACCCTAAAAACCCATTTCCTCTCGACCTTAATATGTCAAGTTTTATTTATGTAGTATTTGCTGACGGGCCCATATCAATAATTGTGAGTCGCCAAATTTTAGCTCTTCTCAGTTGAATACTACACATTAAAATTCCGGAGAAATTTCCCTGGCATTTCATCGGTATGAATAATGTGGCCGTTGAGAAATTGACAATTTAATGGGAACGGGATTACATCTGCTCAGCGATATGAATAATGCATCTGTTCGCTTCCTGAACAGAAGCTGTTTCGGCTGGTTACATAAAAGCGATTGTGCTGCGGACCTGGCATGAAAGATGTACTCGCAGAACTCACAATACAGTGAGTGAGTAAACGTAAGAGGACTATCGTTCCATTTGTGTGCGGGGACGTCTGAAATATTCTGAATCACTTGCAACAGAAATAATCTCGACCATTCTTGACTTATGGCTAAGTTGGCAACATTCTTCTTCGTATAAGTATAGTGCAAATAGCGACCCAATCCAGCGTCATTCGGGCACTTACGGCCAGAGCACTTGTCTGTTGTAGCGATTCCTCTTCTGCATCGTCTATACATCATGGAGTAGCGGTTTTTGCCCGCTCATTTCTCACAGTTGTCCACAACGAATCCTTGGTTGCCCTTCGGTCAAGACCGTATAATCTGTAGGCCTCCCGACCTAAATCCACTTGACTTATCAGAAAGAACTTGTCTATCATGGCTGTATACGGCCACTTCGTGGTCTGAAGGATAGCATATCATGCCATATCGCTATAATTAATCCGGATATGATACAAGCACCTGTTAACCACGTCGTGTTACGATGGCTGAGTCGGGAGACCATATGAAACATATATTGTAACTTTCGATCATATCCTAATAAAAGTACCAGAACCACAGTTATCACCTGTTTCTCCCCTTTACTAGCACCCACATCACTCTAACTGCAAACAGCTCTTAATTATCAGTATTAATTTTTTCATCATACTCTTCGAGACCACCGGTTAATGAACATACCTACTATATTTCAACATCCTGCAACGAATACAGCACGCACAACAAGTCTCTGAACACCGCCCGTTTAATTATAACCGCTAGCTATTTCCCAACCTTTGCAGATGATCGGTCCAGTTCTATTATTTAATATTTTATTATGTATTGATTCTATATGTAATTCTTTTCTAGTGCCTTCGTTTCGTATCCTATCCATCCTCGACCATACCTTAACACTCCTTGCAAATCTCAAATTCTGCGTCCAGGCTTCGTTGCCATGAATCAATGTGCGTAAAATTAAATGTTATTCCGTTTCCTTCCTTACTTTACTTTCGACAGTTCTCTGAATGGTCCCAAATAAAGGTTAAAAATTTCGATCATTTTGCTCAATGTGCTTGTCATTATACAAAAAATAAAAAAAATTAAAAAAACACTTCACAGCAAAGATATTTAAAATTTGATACCTCTTCTAAAATGTTGTTTCCTATCACCATATTTGAAATGATTGGATCCTTTCCTCTAAAAGCCATAATTCTCGTTTTATTAAGTGAGATTTAAAAATTTCCACATTAGCGTAGATTATTTAAAATGTACCTCGATCTAGATGGCCTATCTGCGCCTCACTTACTTGAATCATTATTTGATCATGTTCAACTAGAAGAGCTCTGGAATTCCAGGATATAGTAGCAATTTCTGTTTCTTTATAATGTAATCAGTACGTGTATCAGAAAGAAAGGATGATAATCTGTACTGTTGTCGAAGTTCGGTGTTTGCTAAAATCCACACCACAGCGATACACCTCATACTCAGTCTATTACTGGACCGGTGGTGGAGTGTTCATCGCTGTTAGTAGTAGTTTATCCTGTAGTGAAGTAGAAGTGGATAGTTCCTGTGAATTATTATGGGTGGAGGTTACACTAAACAACCGAACTAGGTTAATAATTGGCTCCTTTTACCGACCTCCCGACTCAGCAGCATTAGTGGCAGAACAATTGAGAGAAAATTTGGAATACATTTCACATAAATTTTCTCAGCATGTTATAGTCTTAGGTGGAGATTTCAATTTACCGGATATAGACTGGGACACTCAGATGTTTAGGACGGGTGGTAGGGACAGAGCATCGAGTGACATTATACTGAGTGCACTATCCGAAAATTACCTCGAGCAATTAAACAGAGAACCGACTCGTGGAGATAACATATTGGACCTACTGATAACAAACAGACCCGAACTTTTCGAATCTGTATGTACAGAGCAGGGAATCAGTGATCATAAGGCCGTTGCAGCATCCCTGAATATGGAAGTTAATAGGAATATAAAAAAAGGGAGGAAGGTTTATCTGTTTAGCAAGAGTAATAGAAGGCAGATTTCAGACTACCTAACAGATCAAAACGAAAATTTCTGTTCCGACACTGACAATGTTGAGTGTTTATGGAAAAAGTTCAAGGCAATCGTAAAATGCGTTTTAGACAGGTACGTGCCGAGTAAAACTGTGAGGGACGTGAAAAACCCGCCGTGGTACAACAACAAAGTTAGGAAACTACTGCGAAAGCAAAGAGAGCTCCACTCCAAGTTTAAACGCAGCCAAAACCTCTCAGACAAACAGAAGCTAAACGATGTCAAAGTTAGCGTAAGGAGGGCTATGCGTGAAGCGCTCATTGAATTCGAAAGTAAAATTCTATGTACCGACTTGACAGAAAATCCTAGGAAGTTCTGGTCTTACGTTAAATCAGTAAGTGGCTCGAAACAGCATATCCAGACACTACGGGATGATGATGGCATTGAAACAGAGGATGACTCGCGTAAAGCTGAAATACTAAACACCTTTTTCCAAAGCTGTTTCACAGAGGAAGACCGCACTGCAGTTCCTTCTCTAAATCCTCGCACAAACGAAAAAATGGCTGACATCGAAATAAGTGTCCAAGGAATAGAAAAGCAACTGGAATCACGCAATAGAGGAAAGTCCACTGGACCTGACGGGATTCCAATTCGATTCTACACAGAGTACGCGAAAGAACTTGCCCCCCTTCTAACAGCCGTGTACCGCAAGTCTCTAGAGGAACGGAGGGTTCCAAATGATTGGAAAAGAGCACAGATAGTCCCAGTCTTCAAGAAGGGTCGTCGAGCAGATGCGCAAAACTATAGACCTATATCTCTTACGTCGATCTCTTGTAGAATTTTAGAACATGTTTTTTGCTCGCGTATCATGTCATTTCTGGAAACCCAGAATCTACTATGTAGGAATCAACATGGATTCCGGAAACAGCGATCGTGTGAGACCCAACTCGCTTTATTTGTTCATGAGACCCAGAAAATATTAGATACAGGCTCCCAGGTAGATGCTATTTTTCTTGACTTCCGGAAGGCGTTCGATACAGTTCCGCACTGTCGCCTGATAAACAAAGTAAGAGCCTACGGAATATCAGACCAGCTGTGTGGCTGGATTGAAGAGTTTTTAGCAAACAGAACACAGCATGTTGTTATCAATGGAGAGACGTCTACAGACGTTAAAGTAACCTCTGGCGTGCCACAGGGGAGTGTTATGGGACCATTGCTTTTCACAATATATATAAATGACTTAGTAGATAGTGTCGGAAGTTCCATGCGGCTTTTCGCGGATGATGCTGTAGTATACAGAGAAGTTGCTGCATTAGAAAATTGTAGCGAAATACAGGAAGATCTGCAGCGGATAGGCACTTGGTGCAGGGAGTGGCAACTGACCCTTAACATAGACAAATGTAATGTATTGCGAATACATAGAAAGAAGGATCCTTTATTGTATGATTATATGATAGCGGAACAAGCACTGGTAGCAGTTACTTCTGTAAAATATCTGGGAGTATGCGTACGGAACGATTTGAAGTGGAATGATCATATAAAACTAATTGTTGGTAAGGCGGGTACCAGGTTGAGATTCATTGGGAGAGTGCTTAGAAAATGTAGTCCATCAACAAAGGAGGTGGCTTACAAAACACTCGTTCGACCTATATTTGAGTATTGCTCATCAGTGTGGGATCCGTACCAGGTCGGGTTGACGGAGGAGATAGAGAAGATCCAAAGAAGAGCGGCGCGTTTCGTCACTGGGTTATTTGGTAACCGTGATAGCGTTACGGAGATGTTTAATAAACTCAAGTGGCAGACTCTGCAAGAGAGGCGCTCTGCATCGCGGTGTAGCTTGCTCGCCAGGTTTCGAGAGGGTGCGTTTCTGGATGAGGTATCGAATATATTGCTTCCCCCTACTTATACTTCCCGAGGAGATCACGAATGTAAAATTAGAGAGATTAGAGCGCGCACGGAGGCTTTCAGACAGTCGTTCTTCCCGCGAACCATACGCGACTGGAACAGGAAAGGGAGGTAATGACAGTGGCACGTAAAGTGCCCTCCGCCACACACCGTTGGGTGGCTTGCGGAGTATCAATGTAGATGTAGATGTAGATGTAGAAACAGTGTCAAAATACCTGCATTTGTTCCTGAAATTAGTCTTCGCATGGAGATAGAAAAACTCTGTAGGGGACTTTATAATAAGCCATAATTACAATTATTAAAGTCAAGTGGTGCAAAAAAAAAATACTTTCATATGTTCTGGGTAAGCGAGGGTAAATCCGGAAAAGAGGTACGCAGTTATTTTAAAATAACCTGAAAGTGCTGCAAATGAATAAAATACGTGCCAAGAGTGAGTTACGTGTGTTAGGTACGCAAACCGCAGTACCGAGCGAGGTAGCGCTGTGGTTAACACACTGGACTCACATTCGCGAGGACGACGGTTCAATCCCGCGTCCGACCATCCTGATTTAGGTTTTCCGTGATTTTGTTAGATCGCTTCAGGTAAATACCGGGATTGTTCCTTTGTAAGGGCACGGCCGACTTCCTTCCCCATCCTTTCCTAATCCAGTGAGACCGTTGACCCCGCTATTTGGTCTCTTCCATCAAATCAAGCCAACTCAGCCCGCAGTAGTGAAGCACGTACATCACCCACTGTCCGACCAATGCGTCGATGTGTTTCCCCATCGTGACTTTGTGGTGGATACACAGCTGCGTGTGGCATGAAAACAGTTCAAGTGCTCATCGTTAGCTCGCAACGAACGAAGCGTTTATTCCGTTATATACTGTTTACAGTGAGAACCTGCTGCAAATTACTCAACAGATGGATGAGATGCTACATTACCACAGTTATCGCATATTCCGATTACTCGCACATATCATGAAGGTTCTGCAAATTAATTAATTAACTTAGTAGCTCTGCATGAAAGCTTGCTACAAGCGAACGCTACTCCGTTTCCACGCAGGCAGAATTATGAACACCTGTGTGCATTTCCTCTCTCTCTCTCTCTCTCTCTCTCTCTCTCTCTCTCCTCTTTCTCCATAACTGTGCAGAGAAAGGGCTATTTTACATCACAACTTACATAAAAGATTCTTGTCGTCTTTCTAGCGGATGGAGCGTGAGAAAAATGACTTTATGCATACCAGTATGCGACTTATTATATTTACACGATCCCTACGTAGCAAATACTCACAGAGCTGAAGAATATTATTAGCTTCTGTCTGAAAAACAGTTCTTGCAGTCTTTTAATCGGTCTATCCTGAGACTGATAGGGTGTTCCTTCGAGAATCCACAAGCTACGACTTTTCACTGATGAATCAAGCCAATGTTAATTTTTATCACTCTTTATTTTAATAGTGCGATGTCCCTTGATAGACGAAGCCGATATGAATCTCACATACTTGAGCATTATTCAAGTATCGAGCATGCAAGTGTTTTCTATGCAATCTCTTTTGTAAAGAAATTACACCTTCTCGGTTTGCTACCAACGAATTGTAGTCTAACGTTTTTGACTGAGCAGATGTCGGTCGTCCACTTCATACTTCTGTACATTGTCGCTCCTGACCTACATTAATGACTCTAGCTGTCAATTAACACAACAGCGTGGTCTCCTTTGACAGTTTCCTAACTATAAGAGGACTATTTTCTTTCATGGTTCAGTCTGTCTCAAAAATAACCCACAGTAAAAAACAAAAAAAAAAAGGTGGCACTTAGATACACCTTCCAACCACACTACTGGCCATTAAAATTGCTACACCACGAAGATGTGCTCCAGACGCGAAATTTAACAGACAGGAAGAAGATGCTGTGATATGCAGATGATTAGGTTTTCAGAGCATTCACACAAGGTTGGCGCTGGTGGCGACACTTACATTGAGCTGACACGAGGGAAGTTTCCAACCGATTTCTCATATACAAACAGCAGTTGATCGGCGTTGCCTGGTGAAACGTTGTTGTGATGCCTCGTGTAAGGAGGAGAAATGCGTATCATCACGTTTCCGACTTTGATAAAGGTCGGATTGTGACCTATCGTGATTGCGGTTTATCGTAATGCAACATTGCTGCTCGCGTTGGTCGAGATCCAATGACTGTTAGCGGAACATGGAATCGGTGAGTTCAGGAGGGTAATACGGAACGCCCGTGCTGGATCCCAACGCCCTCGTGTCACTAGCAGTGGAGATGAGAGGCATCTTATCCGCACGGCAGTAACAGATCGTGCAGCCACAGCTCGACCCCTGAGTCAACAGATGGTGACGTCTGCAAGACAACAACCATCTGCACGAACAGTTCGACGACGTTTCCAGCAGCATGGACTGTCAGCTCGGAGACCATGGCTGCGGTTACCCTTGACGCTGTATCACAGACAAGAGTGCCTGCGATGCTGTACTCAACGATGAACCTGCGTGCACGAACGGCAAAACGTCATTTTTCGGATGAATCCGGGTTCTGTTTAGAGCATCATGATGGTCGCGTCCGTGTTTGATGACATCGCGGTGAACGCACATTGGATGCGTGTATTCGTCATCGTCATACTGGCGTATCACCCGGCGTGATGGTATGGGGTGCCTTTAGTTACACTTCTCGGTGACCTTAAGTTCGCATTGACGGCACTTTGAACAGTGGACGTTACATCTCAGATGTGTCACGACCCGTGACTCCGCCCTTCATTCGATCCCTGCGAAACCCTATATATCAGCAGGATAACGCACGACAGCATTTCCGGAACAGCTAAGTTTGTAAACTGTGCGCACGCCGCCGTGGTTAAAGTATGTTCACCGTGCGTAACAAAATGGCGCTATCCAAATCTGTGCAGAGGCAACTGTGGTGTACCACGGTCCATAGAGTACAGAGGAAGACGATGGCTGAGGAGGTGTGTACGTCGGTTCGGCGGAAGCTGTGACGTATGGGCCTCAGCAGAAGCGCCTCATTCGTGCACTGACTATTGGCTGCAGTCTATCGGCAACGAAGGCTGCAATTAGCACGCCAGTACGGAAAGCGGACGTCTAATGAGTAAAGATGGCCTTTTCAGATGAACCGTCGGACTCTGTGGCCGAGTCTTTCTAGGCGCTTCAGTCTAGAACCGCGCGACCGTTACGGTCGCTGGTTCGAATCCATCCTCGGGCATGGATGTGTGTGAGGTCCTTAGGTTAGTTAGGTTTAAGTAGTTCTCAGTTCTAGCGGACTGATGACCTCAAATATTAAGTCCAATTCTGCTCAGAGCCATATGAACCATTTTTCAGATGATCCACGTTTTATGCTCCATCGGACAGATGGCCGTTGGTGTGTACATAGCAAACATCAGCAATAATCGAAGGATCGATATGGTCTGGGTAATCTCATCTTTTGCAGAGAACATTGGGGCCCATGTCAACTCCTCCATGAAGTATGTTTTTCTTCAGCACAATGGATTCTACCAGCAGGACAATGCAACGTGTCATAGAGCTGCAGTGTGCGTGCGTGGCTCAAAGATCACCAGGACGAGTTTACCGTACTCTCCAGGTCACCAATAGCTCCAGATTTGAAGCGAATCGTGATTTTTTGAGATCACCTCGATCGGATTGGATCGTGAACCGAGAAACCCAGCAGAGCTAGCACATTTCAGCTCCACATCCCTGTCGGCACCTTCCAGAATCCTATTGACTTTCTTTCTGCATGTTTTGCAGCGGTAAACGTTGCCAAAGGTGTATATTCTGGCTTTCGACCGGTGATTACTTTATGAGAGTGCACAGTCTAGAAGGCAGCGCAGCCACCTGTGAATTCAGCCAGTTCCCTGCCCTGGGCTGCTGCTCGTTGTCTTTACCAAAATTCTGACCTCAGAGGGAATCAGGTCCGGGCTGTGTAGCGGGTAATCAACCAGTTCCAATAGGAAACGCTGCAGCACTGCATTTGTTGCAGTTGCAGTGTACGGACGAGTATTATCAGGAAGAAGGACACTGCGTGATGACAACATTCCTCTCCGCTTTCTTCGAGTTGTCCTTCACAGACGATATCCTCGAATCGCCTGTTCCACTCGCTGGACAAGATCATCGGTTGAGACACGCTTCCTTCGCTGGCAGCCTGATTCCTGAAGCACTGCTGCACTTTGCTGTCACTCATGACAGTTCCGTTATGTGGGGTGCACAGAAGTCTTGGGGAATCCGTCACATTAACAAATAGAGTGACAGCACGCACTACAAAGTTGGTGGGAGACTGTTGATCTTGTCTTCTTTCTAAACTCAGTGCGCTACTGTCTACTAAGCCACAATTTTGTGACATCCACAGAGATGGTTCGATTGCAGTCGAATGGTGCACATCAGATATAACATACTCATACATGACTTTCTGTTTAGAGTGACACGCTGTTAGGAGATAATTGTGATACAGTTTCAAAGCTAGATGGAGATAAAAAAGAAACGTCCTTTCAAGGCCTCTAAACTTCGCAAAATCGAAAGCTTTTCGAATGTGTAGAAGCACCGAATCAACCTGGTCTCTCCCATCCGTGGCGCTAAGGACACATTACGTGATATGTGTGAAGAGAGTCAGCTGACTCTCGCATAATCGATTTCTTTGCAGAATATTATTTTTGTTAGAGGTGTGTCCTAACAGTTGAGCTGCGAAAGTTTTCTGTTATTCTGCTACGACTAAATGTAAGGTGCTTTGACGGAAGTTCTGTGTATCTATAATTCTTTTCTATAAACTGTACAGAGCTTGATGATGATGGTGGTGATGATGTTGGCTTGTGTGGCGCTCAAAATCGAGGTCATCAGCGCCCGTACTGGTTTCCAATCTTTCTCGTCCAATCTCGCCACTTGCCGAATACAGAGCTTGACAGTTTATTGGGTTCCCCGTGGATCTAGTTACTTCTACGTATCATGGTTCTAAGATATGAAAAAAATAGAGCAGAGGAAGCGTTGAACTAAGACAATAGCTACTATTAAATGTATCGCGTAACTTCTCCCCATCGATGTCGTGTGACCAGCAAAGGAGGAAGAAAAGAGTTTCCGTGGCCAAGGATGTCGTTAAGAGCGAATGGCGATTGCTGTTGACTATCTTATGAAGTCACAACGTGACTGCAGGGAGTGCTGCGAGGCGGTGCGAAGAAGCACTCTGGCAAGTCTTTACGATCCCCTGGCGTAGCTCCGTACAATTCCGGGCAAAAGCAAAACCTACCGCGCGCGTGGCTGCAGCGTCGCTAGCAGATAGGGTGGTGGGGAGGTGGGAGAGAGAGGCGGTGGAGGGAGCGAGGGAGGGAGGGAGGAGGGAGGGGACATAGAAGCGCTCCGCGCGAACAGCGGGCGCAACCGCAGCTGGAAACCAGGGGCTTGCGGGCGCCGTCTGCGCCTGGAGAGGCCGCCGCCGTTGTGGCAGCGCTGGAGGCCCTGTTGCCTGTGTGCGGCGCAGAAATCGCCTCGCAGGGAGCCGCCACCGGCACTCTGGCAAACGGCGGAGAGTGCGCACTGCGGTACAGTCGGCTTTCCAGGGGATCAGAAGCGGCCTCTGGACAGAGATGAGAGGCTCTCCCGTACGCTTGTTTCACAGTGTTCACACATTTGAGTACCAAGGAGAGCGTTTAGACGTTTAATCTCGTAAATTTCTCTCCACCTGCATTTGTAATAGCCGAACCACTCTAGAGAGCGCGGGAGAGGGTAATTTGCACCAACGCTAGTGACGTAAGTGCGCCGCATATGCTAATGCAAAGCCGATGACGTGTATCTTCTCTCTCGACAATAACATAGGGATGGCAATTATAGTTGAAATGACCGGTTCTCAGTTATATCGTTTTCTTTTCGCGTCAATTTAACCTGAGTGCTAAAACCCCTGAAAACAAACGGTTTCTGAATTGACCATTTTCTGTTTTTTACTTCTATTATTTTTAGCAATAAAGAAATCGAACAATGACTGAAAAAGTTTCAGTCTCTCAGTTTCAAGACACGTAGAATAAAAATATTTTCTTTGAAAGGCAAATAAAAGTAAATGTAGTCCATCCACCTTTCGCTGCATTGCTTGAAAAGTGGTAAGTTTTTGTATACCGCAAAAAAGGCAGTATTCTCCTATTGGCCGTAATTTTTTGAAACACTGCTCTCTAATCATGGTGTAGTCTGGGATCATACCACTATTTGGGCATGACGATCAGTCAGTGCTACAGATGGAAACCGAGGTTCAAGAACTCGTTTCTCCTCATTAATTTGCCCTTTTGGGAATGCTGCAAGCAAATAAAGACATATCATGCAGACACTGGTAAAGGATCAGCTACTACCAATTTATATTTTTGTCAGGTTCTTGATTTATTAATGTTACCATAGTTTCCTTCTTCTTTTATTATTTCATAGAAGTGGCAGACAACTCTTTATTCTTTTTACAGCAAATGAAGCATTCTACTTCATTGCAACGTTACTTCTCAAATATACTTCTAGACTATGGTTGAGGGCATTCTGAAACACAGTGAATGACCGGAAACGACAGGGAGAAACTACGAAGTCTTGCACATTGCACGTACACGCGTATCTTAAGCCACGACACACGGATAAAGGGACGTTATCGTCTCAGCAAAGCTGTAACAAGTCATATTTTACGAGTTTGTTGTTCGTTTCTGAAGGTACCGTTATTAAAACATCACTGATCGTTTTTCCCATTTTCTGTAATAACGGAAAACTTCAAACCGATGAAAATTTTACGAATAATAAATGCTCCAGTTTGTTTAGACAAGGTTTATTTAAAAATGAAAAAATGAAAAAATAACGGTATGGGTTTAAAACGGACTGTTTTCCTCCTTTCCTACACTGGCTATCTTTGAGCTCCCACACGGCTAATGCAAATTTGTACATTGTCACCGAACGACAAAGTGGGTTTGGGAGTGCGAGGCTCGTGGTTGCGCTATAACAGTGAGTCCGCCAAGCGATTTACTGGAGTGCAGTCTATGTACACAAGAGGTGCACACTAGTTGAGAGTATATTGGTAATAATTAATCTTCGTCGATAGTTGTACTTTCCGGCAGCATTATGTGTGTGAGGAGTAGATATGCAGTAAGCCATTATGAAAACATCCAGCTTCTCCCAATTACGCTAAAACCAGTAAACCTTCCATTATTGAAAGGAACAGCTTCAAACGTCTGATTACTTTACAAATGAGTTAATGCGTTAAATATTCGCCTTTAAGAATGTTAGCGAGAAAAAGTTTTTAGGAAAAGTTTGAATTTATGCTTAACGATTGGATGAACAAAAACTCGCAATTTGTACCCTATTTTGAGTAAAAACTAGTTTTTCACACATCTAAATGTTTATTGCGTCAAATATCCTGAACTGCCTGTCGTACAACGATATACTTGTAATTCTGCAGTTACATTTCGAGGTACATGTAAATGCTGACAGTGAATTGCCTTGAAATGCCGTTCAGTTGTAAGACTTGCTTATTTTTCACTGCATAGGTCACGACGTGTTTAGTCCACCAGGTGCCCATCATCATAATTTTGCTCTACGATCCCGAAAGCCACGGTGGAGAGTGTAGGACGCAATGTACCACCACCAAGCACATAGCATGGAAGGACTCGATGTAATAGTAAGTAGGTGGTAGTAACGTTTTGGTTCATTAGTGTAGGATTATGTTGCACCTGTTAATATGTAAAGACAGCTACGCGTTACTACAGCAGAAGTAAACTTTTTACATTCCTTTCTGTGTTTTCCTACGATCGTCCGTCAATGAACATTCATTTACACTAGAGCTTGTCAGCGAACTTTCTCATGGTACTGGTGACCGTATTCGATAAAAGGTAAATATATACCGTCTAGGCAAATCTAAAACGGAAATTACTTATGAAAATATTTAATGCTAACTTCTCCCTCTGTTCAGTGCAATCTTGAATTTTATATGTGAGACCTATAACAGGGTTTTCAGCAGCTTAAGCAGGAGAAACCACTGATACAAATCGATGCTTGGTGCATATTCACTTGCAGAGTCTGATTCGTAAATTATGTGATCCACAGAAATGTTAAAGGTTTGCAGCAGTTTTAATATCAAAGTAATAAAACCATATTAGTGTGTTAGAGAGCGTGGAAATGAAAAACTAGGGGTTTTTATTAAATTTACCGAGATTTCACCTAATGGCCATACAAACCGAGAATTTGGCTACGAACTCCTAATATTACGCCAAAAAAGCATCAGGTTTTACCATATTTGACATAAAAGCATATCTGAATGAAAATAGAGAGGCGACGAAATAATTGGGGAACGTAAAAAAACAAAATACAAAAAGAAAATACAGTGGAATCAAAAAGAACGAATTACCTGGGACCGACGAATTTAATGATTATGATGATGAAAAACGTGGCAAGAATTTCCTCTAGAAAAGAGGATGTCAACTATAACTAAACTAAAATTTACAGCGTTCAACTGTCTAGAGGACAGCGAGCCTTAACCAGAGTGAAACGAGGGAACAGCCTTCTGTGGACAGTTTCTCATCACAATCTTTCAGAGGAATGATAAGAAGCACGGCTGAAGAAAAGTACCTGCTGAAATGGAGTTTCCTTATCTCGCTGTAGGGGGAAGAGTAGGGTATGGCAGGCAAATTTTTTTACAGCGAACCTGAAATCGGAAAGTCTACCAAAAATCTTTCATTCCGAAAGATCAGGTGAAATATATAATTATTATTCTCATCGGCGCTTCTGAAGCACGTCATGCACAACAAAGACTATTCAAGAATTTTCTTTCAGTCTTTACTTGTGTATATATTAATTTCATTCATGGAACCTAGTCTCCAAATATGCCAGCTGAATACAGAAGAAACCAATAGATCGAGGGGTAAGATTCTCTCCAAGATATTGAGACGAAAGAATGTAGACATTGCTCATATTCAAATGAGGTGCAAATAATCTTCGATCAAGAGGCATAATACCTGGATACGAAATCCTTGGTGCAACATACCGTCATATATACAACTACGCCACTTTCGCCGCAGTAATATAGAAAACGTGGGTTATTAAGCATCGAAAACGAAAATGTCCTTCAAAATATGAGCACTGAATTTTAATAGATCACAGTAGCTAATGTATACACCACAAGTCTAGCCAACGCCTAGAAGTCATGAAAAATGTACAGTGACAGACTCCAGTTATTTAATGAGTTTTAGACGAAGCTGGGAAATTCGAAGGGCAATGTGGGAAAAGTTTTCAAAGGGACTTAAAGCTACCAAATGGATGCTAGCTTGTCTTGAAAATTATGGCATATTTATTGCTGCTTTAATCTCGAATGCAAGAGATGTGTACCAAAGGGTCACCACAAGGAAAGTATTCCAGGGTAGAGCCATGAACGCGAAGAACATGATGAATAATATATGACGGATGCTCATCCTGATTTAGTTCAAAGACTAATGCGAAAACTGAATAAAACAAGAAAGGAGTAATGGATCAAAAACAAACAAGTTTTATGAAATCGAGTCGCCAGTTGTAGAGATCATTCAAGGATTTCGTGGGGACTAGCCCACAAACACAGATAGACTACTCGCTGACACCAGACCAAATAGCAAACATTATTGTTTCACTTCCAAAGCCTCACAAAACAAAAAACAGAACAGGAGCTCAGTGATTTTCGGCTGTTAACAACTGCTGATACACAGTTGTATCAGGATTTTACACTGAAGGAACTAGAAACAACTCGCCAGGATGTATAGGCATGGCGTCTCGTTTTGATGGGATAATGTCTGAGTATTTTCACTAGGTGGGGGAGATTATTAGGGAACGGCGTGCCAATTTCTTTTTACACCCATCCTAATTACTTAGCTTACCGCTGTCCTGAAACAGAAGACACCTTGAGATAAACTAGAA
Organism: Schistocerca americana; assembly: GCF_021461395.2. Taxonomy (NCBI): domain Eukaryota; kingdom Metazoa; phylum Arthropoda; class Insecta; order Orthoptera; family Acrididae; genus Schistocerca; species Schistocerca americana. Next base: position 44,715,862 of record NC_060123.1, read on the forward strand.
AGAATAGTACTTGAAATTAAGCGTAACAATGGGAACATTTAAGAGTGCAATGGGAATTCTACTGTTAAAGGGGAAATATAGAGTTGCGACCGAACCGCCGAATCTTTCCATCAGTAAATGGGATATGTTCTCAACTGACTCGGTTGTTTTAACCCCTCCACTGACGGAATGACCCGCTTCCTACTTCCGTATGTATAAAGCCAATACGGACTTGTAGCTGTCACGCCTTTGCGCTTAGTGCTACGTATTTTAACCATAAATAGCTCAGCCCTAATGGTAGGAGTTAGTAGTGAATTCACGTTATTAATCTTTGAAGACAGCACAGCTGCCACAAGCTCAGCTCACTTTTACTCCACTCCTACCCTCGCCATTGCACCACATTAACTAGGTGCTACATGGACCTTGCTAAATTCACTTGCGTATACATTTTTGACCGTTACTCGCCAGTATTTACCTATTGGATTAGTACACTCCTAACCGGACTATTTCTCAAAGAGCTGTGATGATTGAACGGGTTCGATCCACGGCCTACAGTGCCCTACAGTTCACACGGTAACACTGCCTACCTGACCCACTTAACTTGGTAGTGAGCTTATGTATCCAATCACCACTGCTAGCAGCAGTGGATAATCCTATCAGCACGACGAGAGCAGCAGACTTACCGTCGAATCCTCCTGAAAATACTTATAACTACGGTCGCCAGCTCTGAAGGAGCAAAAGAATAAATCAGTTTTTTGGCTCGTTTCAAAGTGAAACGGCTTAAGTTGAATTTAAACTTAATTCTGAATATTACTATTTCTGATCATTCTAGGTGATTCTACAAAGCAAATACTCTCTCAATTTCTGTGAGTTGGCTTGGTAATTACCACCAAGACAACTTATGCAACTTAGGTTAACAAAATTCTATCCTTCAACTTATTTAATGATTTTGGAATATTACTCTTTGGACAATTGCTATAGAATTAGTTAAGTGACTTTACTTGAAAGGTTACTCAGAAAAATTTAAGTAACTATAAATAGGCGACTCATTCTGGTGTGACCATTGCTCTTTTCTGGTTCTTATACGCTAAAGTATTCTACACCCAAAAGAATTGTAAATGAAAGAGGCGATGGTGGCCTCAGTCTGATTTCACTACACTATGTTTGAGGTTACTACACTTTACAATGAACAACATGCCTCGTAATTTTACTCATTGCTATATTCTGTCCTCTGCACTTGAATAAAAGATAACTGGTATTCTCCTTTTACATGTATACAAAGTTCGACTTAACAATTGCAAGCAGTCTTGCCTTGGGTAGACGTGTCGGTGATGGTGGTGAGATGCATGTGGCTAACGCAGCTCTTCACGCCTCATGCCCTTAATGGCGGCTGGAACTACGAGCTGTAGCACTCGTGTAAGCTACTGCACGTCCGCCATAAAATCTGGGCGCAGGAACTCTTACAATCAGCCCCAGTGGCATAGAGACGGCTTCGACAACCATTCGTCGCGTTCTACTCCACAAACGGCGACGATATTCGCCTCTTCGCGGTTGCACAATCTCTTTTGCGTGAGCACAGTTACGCACGTCCGCTCACGTCAACACTCCCCAGGCCATTCCATTGTTCAGTCCCTGTGTCTCCAGCTACCTCTAGCTATGCTCGTATCACCAAGAGTGGGGGCGTTCCCCTACCATCTTTTCACCGAAATCATTTAGTATTTAAGAATATTTACATTTATTACCCTGGAGTTCATACCAGTCATAATAATTTACTACTAGCGCTTTATAACATTAAATCATACAGTAATAGCTTATAATTACCAAGAAAAAGAATACATTTGACTCCGATAGCATATTGCATTGTCTGAGAGGCAGCGCTAATTCCCAGTTTCGCCAATAGATGGCATCAGGGTGCACTCCCTGGCAGTCTCACACCAGTGCGCCCGTTTCCGACGCGCGGGCTCCAAATTACTGTCAGCCCACCATCATTTCAGTTCCATTACAGAGTGGATAGGCAGACGGAGTACGCCGACAGACTCTATGAGGAGGAGGACTTGTCTGATGACGTGACAGAAGAAGAAATTTATGTTTACATGGAAATACGAGGTGAATTCAAGTTCTAAGGCCTCCGATTTTGTTTCTCCAGACTGGAAAGAGATAGATACATGCGCATTGTTTTAAAATGAGGCCACATTCATTGTCAATACGTCCCAGAGATGGCAGCACTGTACGGCATCTGGAATTTTACCGCCAGCGGCGAGAATGAGAACTGTCTTAAATACTTAAAATGGCGACGTTTTCCTTACTTGAACAGCGTGCAATCATTCGTTTTCTGAATATGTGTGGCGTGAAACCAATTGAAATTCATCGAAAGTTGAAGGAAACATGTGGTGATGGAGTTATGGATGTGTCGATAGTACGTTTGTGGGTGCGACAGTTTAATGAAGGCAGAAGATCGTGTGACAACAAACCGAAACAACCTCGGGCTCGCACAATGCGGTCTGACGACATGATTGAGAATGTGGAGAGAATTGTTTTGGGGGATCGTTGAATGACTGTTGAACAGATCGCCTCCAGAGTTGGCATTTCTGTGCCTTCTGTGGCCACTATCCTGCATGACGACCTGAAAATGCGAAAAGTGTCATCCAGGTGGGTGCCACGAATGCTGACAGACGACCACATGGCTGCCCATGTGGCATGTTGCCGAGCGATGTTGACGCGCAATGACAGCATGAATGGGTTTTCTTTTCGTCGGTTGAGACAATGGATGAGATGTGGATGCCATTTTTCAATCCAGAAACAAAGCGCCAGTCAGCTCAATGGAAGCACACAGATCACCGCTACCAAAAAAATTTCGGGTAACCGCCAGCGCTGAAAAAATGATGGTGTCCATGTTCTGGGACAGCGAGTGCGTAATCCCTTTCCATAGCATTCCAAAGGGCACTACGATAACAGGTGCATGCTACGAAAATGATTTGAAGAACAAATTCCTCCCTGCACTGCAACAAAAACGTCCGGGAAGGGCTGCGCACGTGCTGTTTCACCAAGACAACGCACCCGCACATCGAGCTAAAGTTACGCAACAGTTTCTTCGTGATAACAACTTTGAAGTGATTCTTCATGATCCCTACTCACCTGACCTGGCTCCTAGTGACTTTTGGCTTTTTCCAACAATGAAATACACTCTCCGTTGCCGCACATTCACCAGCTGTGCTGCTATTGCCTCAGTGGATTTCCAGTGGTCAAAACAGACTCCTAAAGAAGCCTTCACCGGTGCCATGGAATCATGGCGTCAGCGTTGTGAAAAATGTGTACGTCTGCAGGGCGATTACGTCGAGAAGTAACGTCAGTTTCATAGATTTTGGGTGAGTAGTAAATTAGAAAAAAAATAGGAGGCCTTAGAACTTGAATGCACCTCGTAATAGTCAGAATTTTATAATTTAAATGAGCTCAGGAAGCCACGAGATCAAAAGGCAGAAGGGTTATACAATATTCCATCTGAACTTCTAAAACCATTGAGGCTGTGGCTAACGAGCCTCTGTTAAAGTTGATGTGTACAACACATGGGACTGGCGTCGTGCCATCAGATTTTCGGAAAAGAATCAGCCACACAATTCCAGAAATAGAAAGGACAGACAATGCGAAAACTATCGCACAATCAGTTTAACAACTATGACATGTAGCAGAAATGAGACTAGCGAGAAACTTAACAACAAAACTTTTGATCACGAAGTAAACGAAGTAAGTTGGAAGTAAAACAATCCACGATGTATGAAGCAAGGAGGACAAAAAAAGCAGGCTAGCATAGGAAGAAAGAGCATTCCTGTCATAAATAAGTCCACTGGTATCAAACATAGGCCTAGGTTAGAGGGAGAAGTTTTTGAGGATGTACATTATGAGCGGAGCATTGCAAATCTCATTGAGATTAATCAATTACCTACTCTCAGATAAGCAGTTGAAAGTAATCCATCGTAACTTCATATAATAGACTACATCAGAAGTAAGCATTATCCCCTATATTTTTCGACCATCATATTTCTGCCATACCTCAGTTATTGCACATGCGGTTCTGCACAAGGACTGCCAACGCGCTTGTAAAATTCTGATGACCTCAGCACACTATATAAATATTTACTGTTACTTATAATCCGTCTTGATTGCAAAAATGTTTATTCACATGACCGGTTTCGGTTCCTCTAGAACCATCTTCAGATCTGAAACGACAATGATACTAATTTACTATTTCACAAATGCAAGCCTGTTCCGTCCTACCCGATCAACATCAAATGTACCAGAACGTACCTGCAATTTCGGTTACAGGAGTAACACGTCCACACTCAGTAACCTGCACATGCTGCGTCGCATTAAATTCAGATTCACGGAACACAACTACTCTCAAAACAAAATAACGTTGGGGCGCGTATGGCTGCCTTAAAGCACTCACACACGAACTTTGAACAAAGAAATCTTACATAGAACTCATAAGTGACAGTTTCTTAATATTTTAGAAGAAATTGAAATATACACCCACAAAAAGAAAAACCCAGATTTAATCCTCAACGAGCAAAGCGAGTTCAATCATTATGCCTATTTTAGTATTAATGACGACTTACTGGAATGATCACTTTTGCATATAGAAGTCCAAGACGAAGGATGAGAGATGGTGGACGGTGAAACAGCTGGAAGAAGCGTGCAGTGCCTAGTGTCATTGGCGGGGCCCTCTTGCACGGCCCTCTTACCCACGGCGATGGATGTCAGATACCTGAAAGGCTCGCGGCACAACACCGAAACAGTGGGAACCACGGAAGCAGACCATGGAGGAAAGCAAGTCTGCACCACCGTCATGGATAGAGAAATCGCCCTTTGTTTTTGATCGTACAAAAACGATAATTTTATTGTGTATTTTAATTCTGAGAAGTAAAGGTTTTAACTTTGACAACTATAGATCTTAACAAAGCATTTTTTGGGATAAAAGCAAATTAGAAAAGTCTACTTAATACAGTATGTGCATATGTAATGTAACAAATGTACCACACACCACCTCTCGGTAAGAGTTTTATAATTAATGTAAATGACGTGCATTCTGCCAACCAATTTAATGTGGCGCAGCATGTGCAGGTTGCTGAGTGTGGATGGGTTAGTCCTGTAACATAAATTACAGGTACGTTCTGGTACATTTGATGTTGATCGGGTAGGACGAAATAGGCTTGCATTTGTGAAATAGTAAATTAGTATTATTGTCATTTCAGATCTGAAGATGGTTGTACAGGAACCGAAACCGGTCATGTGAATAGACATTTTTGCAAACAAGACGGATTATAAGTAACAGAGTATAAAACGTGATTGCGGTGTACCTGCAGACATTATGTCTGTTTTTGCAAAGTTTGTGCCACGTCAGGCTTCAGGAAGCATTACGAAGTTCTTCGTATTAGGACAAAGATAATGGAAGAAAACATAAAAATAAAATTTAACAAAACATTCTTAGATGCAGGGGTTACTCCTACTTACGCAAAAGTAAAAATCTGGAATATATCAAACGAGCACAAATAGTAAAACGTAAAAGTGAAATATTATGGATTAAAAGTCAAATTCGTGAAGCATATAAAACGGAAGATAAGTTAAATACGGAAGCTTTTAATCTTCATTTGAACCTAGGTAACATTTTATCTCCACTACACTCCACGTACGAATTTGGAGAGACTGAAAACAGAATTGACAGGGAGCGAGAATTAACTGTAAACAGACATCAGAAGAAGCTTTTTAACCTAGGTATAAATTTTAAAATTGGTAACGAAACGGAGCGTAAAAACTTGCATACATTTTGTGAGAGGGTCGTGAACTTAACTGACATAGAATTAACAAAGGATGAGCTGAATCTATTAAATAAAGGGCTCAAGTATAACCTAAATCCCCAAATTTACTCAAATACAATAAAAAAAATACTGTCGCAGAAGTGAAAGTTGCATGTGATATCGCAAATATAAACAGATACGAACAGACCAAAACAGCACTTAAAGTAAAGAAGTCGATTGTAGATGGGATGCATTCTGCTCACAAGAACAGAAAAGAACTACTAAATCTTGAGGGCTTGAATAAGAAGTAAGGATCACAGAAGGCAGAAATAGGCTTGCTTTTGTGAAATAGTATATTAGTATTATTGTCATTTCAGATCCGAAGATGGTTCTAGAGGAACCGAAACCGGTCGTGTGAATAAGCAGTTTTGTAATCATGACGGATTATAAGTAACAGGGTGTAAAAAGTGATTGCGGTATCCCTGCAGAGATTATATCTGTTTTTGCAAATATAAATATTTCACAGTATGGAGCCTCATACCCTGTCTTTCCAATCCCGAAGTCAGAAATTACAACCTAAACAACAAAAATGGTTCGAATGGCTCTAAGCACTAAGGGACTTAACATCTGAGGTCATCAGTCCACTTGACTTAGAACTACTTAAACCTAACTAACCTAACGACATCACACACATCCATGCTCGAGAGAGGATTCGAACATGCGACCGTAGCAGCAGCGCGGTTTCGTACTGAAGCTCCTAGGACCGCTCGGCCACAGCTTAAACAACAGAGACGTAGACTACAAACTGCAAGTCCGTATGAATGAGACAGTGCTTCACTACCAGAGTCACACAAACTATCTGGGAATGCCCTTTAAGGAGGCAAGAGGATAACCCAGGATTGACAGGGAACCCGTTTCGTTTCAGGACTCAGCCCCTGCGACTGGCCCAACAGCTTGCTGATAGCAAATTCATCTCTGACAGCAAATGGCGTGAAATTTCAAATACGGATGGTCGACTACGTGCGACATTTTATTGACCCTCTACAGAGAGCCGAGGGCTTTGAATTGCCAAGGAGGCATGAGTGGAAAAATATATATCGTATCAGAACAAGTCACGAAGTGGGTGCACACATTCTGCATAAAGAGGCTAGTACCGCAGCCCAGACTGTGGTTCCGGAGCTTGAAACTAGACCATCCGCCCCATTGTCAAGGTGTGTGTGTGTGTGTGTGTGTGTGTATTGTTTGAGTCCCACGTTAGAAGTGGATTTGTCTGTTCATTATATAGTTCTCCTCGTTCATGATGTCAAATATGTCTGTCACCATTCACTTCTTTTCTGTTTCGTTACTACTGGAAAATTGTCACGAAGATGGGAGAGAGAAAACGATGGTGGTGTTATCATAACGATTCAAAAACTCTGCAGAGCAGTATGAGCTGCTCAGAAACTTCCAGAATGAGTATAACTATTTTATCCAAGTGGTAGTCGGAGGGAGACGCCTGTCTTTCACGATTGAGCTACCAAGGCGCCACTCACAGACCGTTCTCACAGCTTCATATTTTCCATTGTCTCTCTCCTGGTTTCCATACCTCGCTAAATTTCTTATGTATGTATTGGAATGATAGAAAGTACGGCAGATGTACAGGAGAAAAGAAGGAAAAAAGATCAAGATTTACCATTCGTGGCCGACAAGGTTACTAGCGGTGGAAGATGTGAACAGAATCGGTAAGAACAGTGTCTGCGAATTGCAAACGTTTGGGACTGAATTTCAGTCTTTCAAATAGGTTTTAAATGTTACGAAATACAGATACAGCACACATTGCTCTACGAAGTGAAACGTTCGTTTGAAAACTACTGTTTATTGGTCTCTGAAGGATTTCTTCACTAATTATTTTCTTTCACGACGGCAGGGTACGGTGATCTGGTGTGAAAGTTCGTTGGACACTGTTACGTAGTTCGGAACATGGGACTTTTTTATAGGCGACCAGATTAAGTTTTTAAGTTTTCGTGCGCTGTTGATTCCCCCACCATCTACATGGATAATCTACATATCACATTTAAGTGCCTGGCAGAAAGTTTATCGAACCACCTTCACAATAATTCACGATTATTCGAATCTGGTACAGCGCGCGGAAAAAAACGAGCACCTATATCGTTTCGTGGGGGTTTGATTTCTCTCATTTTATTACGATGAGCGTTTCCCCACATGTAGGCCGGCGTCAACAAATATTTTCGCATTCGAAGGAGAAACCTGATGATTGAAATTTCGTGAGAAGTTCCGCAGTGACGAAAAACGCCTTTGTTTTAATAATGTCCATACCAAATCTTGTATCATATCACTGATACTCTCTCATCTATATTCCGAGAATACAAAACGTGCTGCCCTTCTTTGAACTTCTTCGATATAGTCCGTCAATCCTTTCTCGTAGGTGTACCACGCCGCGCAGCAGTGTTCTTAAAGATGACAGACAACCGTAGTATGCGCAGTCTCTCTGGTATATCCGTTACATTTCCTAAGTGTCCTGCCAATAAAGCGGAATATTTGGTTTGCCTTCCCCACAACATTTTCTTTGTATTCTTTCCAATTTAAGTTGTTCGTAATTGTAATTCCTAGGTATTTAGTTGAATTTACGGCCTTTAGATTTGACTGATTTATCGTGTAACCGATGTTTAACGGATTCGTCTTACAGATATGCATCTCATGTACAGTGTATCTGCACGTCAAAAAGAATGAGAAGTGCCACAAACCAAAAATTGTTCACACCTAATTGACCTTGAAACATTCTGTGACGATTATCTAAAAAAGTTATCACCACTGACTTTTCACTGTTACAAATCTGTCTCCGCCCAAAGATATACGCAGGAAATAAAAACCAGCGTTATTCGAGCCACAGTGATTATCTACCAAACGTATTCACGTTAGCGACGATGTACCTCTTGCTTGAGTGTCACCAATGACAATCATGTAACTGTCGATACGTGTCTCGATAAACTGCTTTTAGAGACCGTTTTCAGATTAATAGTAATTTATCTTAAAGTCTTTCTGACAAGAAACAATATAAAGAGTAATATTTCTGTATTAACCTACAGTTCTTCTTGGGCTGTTCATGAATGTAATTTCCACGACTGCGATATTTTACTAGTAATATACCGTATTCATTCACCACATTCCACTGACCTTCACCACGTAACACACATTTTGATTCAGAAACAAAATAAGAAATATGTCAAGCTGAAATTGTTAGGTATCTGGCGGACATTGACTAGCATGCTTGCCTGTCTTTGATCGTAACCAAGATGTAAATAGCACCCAACGTTTTTCTTTTCTATCCCACTTCCTCTTCAATCAAAAGCGAACCAGTATCCACGTGAACACAATATTCCACTTCATAATAAACTTAACAGTGATCTTTAATACCATTTTGTAGTACTGTAATCTACTGTAGATAGTAAGGATTGTACAGCAAGCAAAGTTTCTCAGATTGAGGACCATGGAAATTGACGCTTTGGTCCAAGCATTGGTTGAAAAAAATTCATCGCTGCTTCTAAGGTAACCTGGTGACGTAAATTGCAAGCAAATGAAGTACGCTCCTACTTATTCTCTATAGTTGTTGAAATATCATGACAGTACTCGTCTTTCATGCGTCCCCAAACATCAGTGTCCGGAGCAGCTAAGTCGTGAGAGGCAGCGTGCCAATCCATTCCTCCTCCATGACTTGTCCTTATGGCAAGATACCTTGGATTCAGTACATGACGTTCGCACACGGTATTGAGTGATGAATATCGTATGCGCTGAAAGCACATAATCATTCTGGTTCTGCGCTGCATTTTATCCAGAACATGAGGAAGATATCAGGTAAGAAAGTGGGCTCCTGACCTACCTCGTAGGTTACCACTGTTCAAATATGGCCCAATAATCGTAGTACCAAGGATTCCATGTCGGACGTTAACACTCCACTGATGCTGATATTCCACCTGTCTAAGCCAACGTGTGTTTCTGATAGACTAGTAATGCATGTTATTCGTATTTACCTGTCGTTTGTTTCAGTAGGTACATTCATAGGTAAAAAAAGCATCAAAGAAGCAGTTGTGATTGGCGAGGATCTACTGCTGTGGGCATTGACAGAACTATAATTTTTGGTGTAAGTGTACGTGGTAGTGATTGAAGTGGTGAGAAAATTTACACCGTTTTTCGGGCTGCCAGTTTTCTTTTCAAGCTGTCGGGTGTTCACATGTAGATTCATTGCAAGTAACTTCGACAGCTTCGTCGGTGCGGGATTCTATGACGACTTCGTTGCCTCATCTTGAAACTTCTTGTCACCTGAAGCGTCCCAAGACTAGAAAACGTCCATCGAGAAGGTGGGTTCTTGTCAGGATGGATCTATGTGTAGAATTTTTCTGCCTGAGCTGCGTTACACGTACTTTCAACGATAATAAATGGAAAGCAATGACCTACTAAAGGTGTTGGGCCAACAACAGGAAATATAAAAAAAAATTAAAGTAAAATAACTGGAGAAGGCAAATTAGTAGTAATAATGTTCTTAATCTGGTATTGTTGTCATTTGTCAAAAATTATCGAACGAACGTATGATTATTTACGATAAAAAATCGAGTCGTGGTCCTTATTCATACCTTTGCTGTACATGTTATTCATAGTGGAGAAGGCTTCATACAAAATTTATATGTATCATAATATTTTGTAGCGAAGAGTTGTATTCTGTTGTGAGGGCTGGAGGCTGTATGTGGGTTGTAGGATGTAACGCGCTGTTACCCCTATGTCTCACTTTTTTTTTGTTACGACAAACTCTCCAACGCTGGAGAGTTACATACCGCCTATGATCACGAACAATTCTATATTCTACGAATATAGAGATGTCGACTATCTTACTTTAATCAAAGTCTCCAGAAGTCTGTTAATCACATCCTTAGTTAGCACATTACTAATCAGTGTTCAGTCTACACTATTGTTTATCAGTGTAAGTTGTCTTAGCAACCGTTCACCAGTATTCAGGGAAATCTCGAGTTCATAAAGAAGCCACAGTTGCTAATTTCACATTTAAGAAATCCTTTGCAATAAAGAAGGAACAAGGAACAAGTAAAGGTGTGGACATCTACATTGATAGAAAATGGAAAGATAAAAATACTGGACTATAAATATGTAAATTAAAGCATAATGCTAGTAGGAAATAAAGGTCCAAGAAAATTATTATAATAATAGCAACTTATGGCCCAGATGAAGGAAAAACTGACTAGTGCAAGGCCATCTGCAACTCTTACAATAGATCCTAAACAGATTAAATAACAGTCAGGTTTTGCTTACGGGGGTTTTCAATCGAATAAATGGAAACATATCCACTCAAAAAATATAGGCACATTTGAAGAAAACGTTTGTAAGGAAACGGAAAAATGCTCAAAGATTTGGCTACCTTTAGTCATGTAAGTATTACCAGTAGTTTCCTTAGGAAGAAAGCGATATACAAATTTACTTGGCGAGCAAGAGGCTGTAGACCTAGTATAGATTACATAACAATAAGTGATGTATTTCCTGGGCAGGTTAGAGGTACCAGAGTTTATCGAGTAGTGGATATTGGATCAGCACTTCCTCATGGTGTAAATAATTGACAGCTATACCAAATGGAGAAATCCGAAGAAGACAGTTATGATTAAAAAGAACAACAAGTTCTCAAAATTAAACTTTTAGAATATGGCAGCATAAATGGTCTCTACCAAAAGCAGACGACACGAACATTAGCTAATTTATAAACGGTAGAAGACTTGAACAAGAATAGGAAAATATAAAAACAACTGTACCAAAAGTTGTTATTGAGATTATAGGGAACAAAAGAAAATGCAGGAAAGATAGAGGCGTGAGGATATAGACGCAAGAGGTCGAAAAAGCTTTTACGGGATAACAAGACGCTTTCATGCCGTGTATTAATAATCCCACTAATGAAAGTATAACGAATACACAGAGATGAGGAATATGCGAAATACACAACTCGGAAAGCTCCCGCAGAATCACCACAACGCTTTACCAACAATACAGACTAGAACTACATGAAAGACCAACTACCTCTTGTAAAGTAATGTAATTACTCAACAGACAGTAAACTGATTGTTTGCATGCTACCAATATGGGAGCGAATGAATGAATAAGTCATTATAAAAAGTTGTGACATGGTAATACTTCAATTTAGACGTTACCTGAACTGAAGACTGGCTGAGAGTCAAAGTAATACCTATCGTTACAAAGGCTATTAAAACAAATGCAGTAGCTATCAAGGAATAAGCCTCGCGGTTTCAGCCCATAAATTATATGACAAAATTCTGAATGCAAGACTTACGATATCATGAAAAAGCTATCATCTGAAGAACAATCAATTTTTAGGAAAGGGCGATATACTATTCACAATTTATTTGCACTGTAACAAGATATAGAAATGAGACGAGAACTCAATAGGGAAAACCGTCATGTTTCTGTCGATTTCGAGGAAACATTCGATAATGTGTGCAGAGAATTTCTATGAAATACCATGGCTGAACGAGGCTAACCATCTCAGCTCATAAATGCTATTAAGTATCTATAGATAACCTCCGAAGTTGTTATAGATATGGGAAATACAACAACAGAGCCAACCAGTGAACTCTAACAAAGGGGGAGAACAAGGAAGCTGTGTTTCTTCAACGCTGATCAATAAAGTTATCAGCAAATGGAAAACGTGGAATATAAATGGAGTACTTATAGATCGTGACACTATCCAGTGGTTCTCAACCTGTGGGTAACTACGCCCTGAGGGACAGAATGAAATTTTCAGAGTTGTAAAAGCTAAACGATACGATTCTGTGTCCACGAAAATACGTTACTCTCATACGATCATTACCAGCATCACAATTTTGTAAGACTAATATTAATTATTTAAGTTATCAATAATTAATTTTCCTCAGCTAGTAGCATTAATACGGTAGAGGTTACGGGTTCCTCGTGTAGTCCAACCACTGCACACACATGTTGTGATCTGTCCTGTACATCGCTGATGATAATAGTGAGACATATACGTTACAAAAGCATTACCACAAGAAAACATCTTCTCCAAGTTGTAAATAGTGCTTGTAGCAGTCTAGAACTTGCTCCATTACTCGCTTCGAAGCAGTGAAATGAATTAATTGACAGAATGACACAACAGAAACTACATAAGGGCTACGATACTGCCGACGACAGAATTGTTATTGTCATTACCATTATTATTGCCGCTGCGATTAGATAAAAAGCATTGACCTCCTCAAGTCTTCCAGTATCTGCATGTTCAAAAGTTACGAGTGCAATGATCAAGTGATTTGCGAAGAGTAAGTGAAGTGCACACATTTTAGCTTACTTGATTTCGGATGGGGTTACAGTATGCAGGTGAAGCAAGTGTCGCAATGGAAAGGGGTAATGGTGGGGAAGTATGTTTTGTAACAAGAGTCTACCATCACTGCCGGCCGTGGTGGCCGAGTGGTTCTAGGTGCTTCATTCCGGAACCACGCGAGTGCTACTGTCGCAGGTTCGAATCCTGCCTCCGGCGTGGATGTGTCCCATACTGCTCAGAGCCATTTGAACCAATCTACCTTCACTGTGGATAATTAGCTTTCTTGTCTGAGAAGGGATTGCGGGTAGCACTAGCGATGCATCACGAATTCCTTCATTATTCATTCTCACACACCTCTCCCCCCACCGCCTGCCCCGCTCCTAAACAAACAAATTAAATATCATACAACTTCCAACATTTAAAAAAATAAAAGTATTCCAAGAAAAGTCTTTCGTTCTACAGTTTAGTAGGTACTACAATTGGTGACAGTGTGAGAGCGGTGAGAGGGCGGGAGGGAACAACATACAGCTGGGAGAGAGGTGGTAGGCAGAGGTTTTAGTTAATGTCTAATTGTGCTAGGGGTGATAGTCTAAGAATCCTTTGGAACCATTGCACTGGACTAAATGTAATTTTGCGTGTAGATGACCTAATTCTGATTACAGAAAATGAAGATGACCTTCAGATGGGATTGTATAAGTGACAAAGAACGTAGACTGTAGGCTCAAGGAATGAGGTTTCTAAGAAGACTGGGAGGTTGTACAAGGGAAGATCGAAAAAAATATGTATATAAGGGAAGATATAAGCATATGCAACCTGAACGAAAAAATAATGGGAACTAGGAGAAAATTAAATGAACATGTAGATCCTGTGGGTAGAGAATGATTCCCGGTTAAATTATAAATGCACTGGAAGAAGAAATGCAGGAAGACCATACTGGAGGTGGAGTACCGTAACACACAATTTGCCTAATACATGAAATGAAGAAGAAGAAGAAGACCGAAGAAGTTGACGAAGAAGAAGAAATCCTTTGCACAAAAATAATATGAAATACTCATGTGGAAGCTCACTAGTTGGTGTTATAGACATTCTAAAACATGAATAATTCCATGTCTGTGATTCGTGCCCCGGAGTTTGTGCAGTGCACTATGCGAGGTTCACGCCCACAGGCACAATTAATTAGCGGAGTGTCCCCTGGAACGCTGCCCAACAGCACTTAGTTCATCTGTGCACCTGACGATGACATCGTGGTTGCTTGCCGGAACACTGACACTCCTACAGTGTCAGAGTTCAGGCAAACGACCATGATGTCATCGTCAGGTGCACAGATGAACTAAGAGCTTTTGGATGAAATTCGGGGCTAATGCAACTAAGTAATTTGCCAATTATCTGCACTCATGTAACCGCTACATGTTTCTAGATCACACTTTCTATTCAATCAGTATGTTGTCATTAAGAGTTTTTCTTTGTAGTCACCGTCCAGATTCAAATGTGCAGCAGAAGATGAAGTCATTTCAAAATGAATTCATGCTCAATTCTGACGAGGTTAAGGAAAGCCATCACTGTTTTTTCAAATAAATCAACACATTTTCAACTTCTACGGATCTCAGGACTCCAATAAACATACAGAACGATTTGTAAGTGCTATCGGTATCAGACCGGACTTACAGGAGACCTGAAGTTTATACAAATAAAGGCAGCGTGATCTCTGACATTGCTGCTTGAATTTAGGGAGAATGTCTCAGCAATGTTGAAAAAACTTAACTGGCAGACGTACTGTGAATGCTACAGTACATATGGCGAATACCTGCCTAGTAGAGGTCAGTACTCATCCTTTGGATCACAAACCATTAACACTCTTCAGCCTAGCAAGCATCTATTCTACAGAGATGGTACAGTTAAAATCAAGAGAACAACTGCTCCCATAGAGACGTATTAGGAATACGCCGACGTAGTGTGATAACGCCGATGTTGTGTACAGTATGTATAAATGATCTTGTGGATAATGTCGAAAGTACCATAAGGCTGTTCGCAGATGATGCCGTTGTCAAGAGGATGATAACCACACGAGAAGGCTGTAGTGATGGTGTCGGAACTAGCTGTTAACCCTGAGCGTAACTAATTCTTAAGTTTTGCCCATAAACTGGGGACAAAGTCCTTTATTTTTCTGTCGTATTGGTGACAAATCGCACGAAACAGTAACTACCATTAAATCTTAAGAGGAGAACACGGAAAGTGTCGCTACCCGCTGTCCCAGTAACATCTATGAGTGACTTATCCGTAGATATTCAACCGTTTCTGAGAAAACGAAGGCCAATGTTTCGCCGTAATTTATATGTATTTTAGCGCACAGGCAGTCAAACCGAACTGGTGGTAGCGGCCAGCGTCGCGAATTCGCTATTTTGCGCCCCTTGTTGAAACACGATTTTTTTTAATTTTTTTAAAATTTTGTTTTATTTTATTTCTCGACTCTAGTTCGTAGAGGATTACTAGAAAAATGGGTCATATGAAATTACTGGAGACAAGTGTTAATGTTAACTGCCAATTTACAGCTGGTTTTCGCAGTGTGTGTTACACATTTATTATATAATATGAACCATGGACATTGCCGTCCGTGGGGGTGGCTTGCCTGCCTTAGCGATACAAATAGCCGGGCGCAACCACACCATATTGGTATCTGTTGAGAGAAACGTGTGGTTTTTGAAGAGGGGCAGCAGCTTTTTCAGTAGTTGGAGGAGAAACTGTATGAATAGTTCACAAATCTGCCGTTGTAACATCAACCAAAATAGCCTGGCTGTGGTGATACTTCGAACGGCTCAAAGCACGGGGATACTAAAGCCGTAATTTTCCCGACGGCTGCCGGCCGCGGTGGTCTAGCGGTTCTAGGCGCTCAATCCGGAACTGCGCAGCTTCTACGGTCGCAGGTTCGAATCCTGCCTCGGGCATGGATGTGTGACATGTCCTTAGGTTAGTTAGGTTTAAGTAGTTCTAAGTTCTAGGGGACTGATGACCTCAGATTTTAAGTCCCATAGTGCTCAGAGCCATTTGAACCATTTTTTTTCCCGACGGCATGCCGCTCTACTGTATAATTAATTGATAATGGTGTCCTCTTGGTTGAAATATTTCGGTGTTAAAATAGTCTCTCAATCGGATCTCCGGACTAGCACTATTCAGGATGATGTCGGCATCGGAAGAAACAAAACTGGCGTTCTACACGTCGGAGCGTAGAGCTGTAGGTCCGTCAATCGGGCATGTAAGTTCGAAAATTAAAAATGGGGAATGGATAAGTTGAAGTGGGAATTAGCGAAATTCGGTGGCGGGAGGAACAGGAGTCTTCCTCGGGGGAATACAGAGTTATAAATACAAAGTCAAATAGGGTTCATGCAGAAATAGCTCTAATTATGAATTATTAAATAGTTATTCGGGTAAGATACTATGAACAGCTCAGTGAAAGCATTATTGTAGGTGAGATGGACACATGGCCAACATGTACGACGGTACTACAAGTTTATATGTCGACCAGCTCTATAGATGGCAAAGAGATTGAAGAAATGTATAATCAGATAAAAGAAATTACTCAGGTAGCTAAAGGAGTCGAAAATTTAATTGTGAAGAGGGACTGTTACTCGACAAAAGGAAAAGGAAAAAGGAAGAGAAGAAATATAATGGGTGATTATGGACGAGGGGTAAGGAATGAAAGAGGAAGCCGGCTGGTAGAATTTTGCACGGAACATGATTCAGTCATCGCTAATAGTTGGTAGCATTATAAAAGGAGGCTGTATACATGGATGGTCCCTGGACACACCGGAGGGTTTCGGGCTGGTTACGTAATGGCAAGGAAAAGAGTTAGGAACCAGGTTTTAAATTGTAAGACATTTTCCGGGGCAGATGTGGAGTCTGAACATAATTAATTGGCTATGAACTGTAGACTAAAAGAAAAGGAATTGCAAAAATGTTGGAAATTAAGGATATGGAACCTGGGTAAGAATAAATGACCAGAGGATGAGAGTTTCAGAGGGAGCATTAGGCAACGATTGACTAGAACAGATGAAAGAATACAGTAGAAGAATGGGTAGCCTTCAGAGATGAAATAGAGAAAGCAGCGGAGGATCAAATATGTAAAAAGACATGATCTAGTAGAAATTTTTGGGTAACAAAAGAGATATTGAATTCAATTGATGTAAGGAGAAAATATATGAATGTTGTAAATGAAGCAGACGAAAGGAAATGGAAAGATATGAAAACTGAGATTGACAGGAAATGGAAAATAGCTAACCGGTATTTAGAAGCGAATTTCACTAGAGGAAATCTAATTACCGTCTACAGGAAAAATAAAGGGATCTTTGGGGAAAAGAGAAGCAGCTGTGTAAATATCAAGAGCTCAGATGGAAAACCTGAAAGGTGGAAAGAGCATGTAGAGAGTCTGTACAGGGGATATGAACTTGATGGTAATATTATAGAAAGCGAACTGGACGTTAATGAAGATGAAATGTGAGATACTTTGTGAAGAACTTGACAGAGCTCTGAAAGAAGTGTAAACAAGATCCAGAAAGAAGACGATATTACGTTAGAACTAATCACAGCGTTGGGAGAGACAGCCAAGACAAAACTCTTGAATCTGGTGTGCAAGATTTGTGAGACAGGCGCAGTACCCTCAGAGCTCAAGACAATATAACACTTTCAATTCCATAGAAATCAAGTGCTGACAGGTGTGGAAATTACCAAACCATCAGTGTAATAGGTCACAGTTGCAAAATAGTAACACAAGTTGTTTACCGAAGAGTGGACTGACTGGCAGAAGCTGACATCGGAGAAGATCAGTTTGGATTCCGGAGTGATGTAGGTACACGCGAGGCAATACTGACCATACAACTAATTCAACAAAGTAAGTTAAGGAAAGGCAAATCTATATTTATAGCATTTGTAGATTTAGAGAAAGTTTTAGACAATGTTGAGTAAACACACTCTTTCAGTACATGAAATATATTCGTAATTGCCAATATATACACTCTGAGCTGAATAATGAAATGGCGGCAATGAAAATTTGGGCCGCACCGGGAGTCGAACGCAAGTTACTCGCTCATGGCGAGCAGTCGACTTACAATTAGGCTACCGAGTACGACACACGGCGAGACACAAACTTCCGTATGGCGCCAACCATTTGGCTGCAGCTTTGCTTGTAAATCCATTATGTGTATTCCCGTACAGGCGTGTAATATTACATGATATTCGGTTGCCCTGTGTTGGCGTATAATTACGATATTTCTTTGCCCTCGTAATTCCTAATTACGATGCAACGTTCCTTCGGGGAAAGAAGAAATTTCTGGCACAATTTCACCCAAAGAAGGGATAGGCTGATAGGACACATTCTGAGGGTCACAAATTTAGTAATGGAGGAAGTTGGCGAGGGGGGTGGGGAAATAAAATTCGTAGAGGGATACCGAGAGATGGATATCGTAAGCCCATTCAGAAATATGAAGAGTGCAATTTTTATTCGAAGATGAAGAGGCTCGAACAGGATCGAGTAGCATGAAGAGCTGTATCATACCAGCCTTCGGACTGAAATCCACAATAACATATGTGCGTAAGGGATTTGCAAGGGTTACAATTTTTTTAACTTTTCGTAACATTATATTTTATTACAATATCAATTCTCATATTATTTCTTATATTTTATTCTTACGTTTATCCTTCAAGAAGATTTGATGCTTAATGCCCAGTGCAGAAACATTCAAAACAGAGAAATTCCGAACACCATGGTCATGGCGTAAAGACAAGTTTACCATAGTGACATATCTTCGTATGAAGCTCATTTCGGAAAGGAACGTTGTTAACAGAGCTGAAGATTTCACGGACAGGCAATAAGTTTGGCGCAAACAACGCATAACGGATTTTTTTTCCGAATGCTGGCGCTCACAGTTGATTATGAATCAAGAAACACTTCAGGAATTTATCGAAACAATTTCAGATAATTTTCTCATTCTTTTATTTATTTATTTAATTCGTTTAAAAGACAGAAAATTAGTAGACCAATAAGAGCCGTGTTATTTGGACACACACTGGAAAAAGTACGTGTAGTAATCTTCTACTGGCATGGATAGATAAATGAAAGACAAACAAAAATAAAATCAATAATGGATTTCGAACACGGTGTACGAAATTTCGAAGCCCCTACGGAGGACACTGTGTCATCGCTTCAGCACATAGCGTATTCCCAACACTTTGACCCACGTTTTCTCAGAAAGCTATACAGTATCTACGGATAATCTGAGGCACATGGTCGCTTATTTTGACCCTTCTTATTCTGTTCGAAGTTTCTGAGAAACCGAATTATGGCACTTGCTGTGTTATTCTTGTTAGCAGTAATCATCTGGAGTAACCTCAACAGAAATGAACACATAAGACTAATTGTAAGAAAAGCAGGCTCCAGGCGGAGATTCATTGGAAATACCTTAAAGACATTAAGTACACGTACGAAATAGGTGGCTTATTCTCTTCATCTGTTGGCCTCCCTATAAGATTTTTACCCACACCGATCCAGTACTAAAATTGCCGATCCCTCGATGTCACAGATCGTCTCCTACCAACCGATCTCATCTTCTAGCCTGGTTGCGTGACCGGTTTCATTCCTCCCCAGTTCTGTTCACCACCTCCTCAGTAGTTACATGATCTACCCGTCTGATCTTCAGCAGTCTTCTGTAGGACCACATTTCTAAAGCTTCTATTCTCTTATTGTCTAAACTGCTTATCGACCAAGTTTCACTGCGATGCATTGCTACATTCCGTAAAAATACTTGCAGGAAACACTTCCTAACACTAATCTTTATTCGATGTTAACAAATTTCTCTTCCTTACCAACTCCTTTCTTACCATTCCAGTATCGGTTTTCTCGTGACGAGAAAATAGTACCAACTACTCATGTAAAGGTACACTGAGAATCATTTTTCCCAAGTACCACTCTCGAATGGAAATGGAGCCGGCCGCTGTGACCGATCGGTTCTTGGCGCATCAGTCAGGAATTGCGCGACTGGTACGGTCGCTAGTTCGAATCCTGCCTCGGGCATGGATGTGTGTGATGTCCTTAGGTTAGTTAGGATTAAGTAGTTGTAAGTTCTAGGGGACTGATGGCGTCAGATGTTAAGTCCCATAGTGTTCAGAGTCATTTGAACCATTTAAATGATACAGGAAAAGGGAGAAAATACAGTCTTAATATAAATATTCTACACAATGGCTTTCCGGAGTATACATGTGGACATAGTATCAGACATTCCCTTCTCAATCCATGCGTGAACGGAACGGGAAGAAATATTACGTACTATGGTGACCAAAGTTAAAGGCAACAAATGGAAATTTGCAAGGCTGTATTTATTTTGTCACAAAACAGTATAAAGAGGTGATAGTAAATTAGAAACAATGTAAAGAATACACAAAACGAACAACTTCAATCCGCGTAACGGTAGGCAAAGACGTTCTTGGTTTTTTTCTAAATTAACGGATATGCACACACATTCCGACAACTAGTTAATGTGGTCAGTAGGGTGCGTGACCACCTCTGGTAGCAGTACAGTCCTGAGAACGACAGATCATGCTGTGAATGATATCATCAGTCTCATGATGAAGCAAATATGGCCATTCTTCTTTGGAAAGCTGCTCGTAAGTCTTGGAGAATGGTTGGTGGATGATGAAGTGATGCAACCCGTCTTCCTAGAGCACCCCAGACATATTATATGGGATTCAAACCGGGAGAGGTAGCAGGCCACACCATGCGTGCAGTATCTTCCGTTTCGAAGAAAACATCAACCCCTCTTTCTGTATGAGGTCGATTATCATCGTCAATGATTACCAAGTTTGGGCCAGCACCGCCTCCCAACAACCACACATGAGGTCCCCAGATTTAGATATCTGACAGCAGTTAAACGTTGCCGATTCACCCATACAATCTCATGAAGAGGTGATCAACATAATCCCTGAACACAACATTATGGATCCTCTTCGATAGCGGTCTCTTTCTATAAAGTTTGGGTCCCGAAATGGAGTTCTGCGTTCCCTCCAGATGCGAGTGCGCCGAAAATCACTCTCCAGACCAAATCGTGACTTATCTGTGAAAAGAGCATTGTCTCACTAACCTTCCAACCTGGTGGCATGTTGACACTCCAGACACTCTAGACGTTCCCTTCTGTGAAGACGAATCAGAAGTACACATGCTGCAGGTCTCCAACAATAAAGGGCATTCCACCGAAACCATGTGGACATAGTTCGTCTCGATACAACACGTTCAGAGGACGCTGTGTTGTGAGATGACAGTTGCTGTACAGTGCTAAAGCGATACTATCGTGGACTTGCATCAAAATAGCGGTCCTCTCTTTGTGATATCACTCCCGGTCAGCCCTTCCATGGCATTTGGGATAATGTTTCGGTCTCTACAAGTGTTTCCACGTCCGAAAACCAACATGACGATTCACACTAAGCCATCGGGCTTCATCAGTTCGCGACTGTCCTCCTAGTTCTTCTTATGGTCCTCCACCGCAGAGGGTCTGGTCGGCGTCTTCCTCGTTCAATACTGCACCATCGGTGACTGTATACACAGCGACTGTGCATGTGGGATTACCCAGCAAACACTACCCCATTTGATAAGTGCCCTGAAGTCATCGTTGATGTGGTTGTCCGTTGACCGGAATGTAATTTTCCGTGGAGAAGACGATTGTATGGACATCTGCTGACAGTTTGTAAGATTATACGGTGAATTAGACACCATATGTGGAAATAACCGTTGGTTGCTTTAATTTTAAACACTAGTGTATGTATAGTCTGCCCCACGCTTCACGGAATATAGATACAGGCGTGTTGAGTTCGGTAAAGGTAAAGGTTATAGTTCCTAACATTAGTAGAAAGAATGCTAACGTTTCTTGTGGCTGTATAAACACTAATTCCTGAAACGTATGTAGGATTCTTTTGCTGTCTGCAGCTACAGAGACTTATACCAGTGTATCAGCTTCCAGTAGTAGGCAGCGAAGAAATGCAAATGTCCGACGCGGACAACACGCAGCACATTTCCTTGCTGACGGGGAACATTCCTGAAATCCTAGCTCGTTATTGCCCTATGGCGTGGGAACCGACGCACCTGGCTTCACATTATCCTACTTGGGAATAGCATTTATGTAAATGCAAGAAATGAGGTTCCTCGTACTAGAACCTGCTCCCAGTCACGAAATTGGCGCATATATTTCTTCTTCTTGCAGCAGCAACAGACAGTCCGCCGTTCTTTAGCGGTAGGGTTGCACAAACGCTGCTGGCAGACTTAGATCGTAGTGAAATCATAATTCTGGAGCGTTTTAATATCTGTCGTTAAGCACCAAAAGTCTAACTGCAGATGAAGAAAGACTTTATTCATCATTAAGTATGCATGACGCGTTTCGGAATTTTTTCCATCTTCAGGAATCCAAGTGAAAAAGTAGGACAAGGACAAAAACGTTACCAACTGTGTACGTAACATGAGCATAACAGACTACGTACAGAACTGGTAGTGATCGTATGCTAGTTGTACCTTTGTATCTGGATTCCTGATGATGGAAATAATTTCTAAACGCGGTATCCAAACTTTTTTATCAATAAAGTTATTCTTCACCTGCTGTATGACTTTTTATGCAACCTAGCCAGGTTAACTAAATATCTCCGTACATTTACTATAATGGTCACTAGCCTAATATGTGAGTACCGAGCGGGGTGGCGCAGTGGTTAGACACTGGACTCGCATTCGGGAGGACGACGGTTCAATCCCGCGTCCGGCCATCCTGATTTAGGTTTTCCGTGATTTCCCTAAATCACTCCAGGCAAATGCCGGGATGGTTCCTCTGAAAGGGCACGGCCGACTTCCTTCCCAATCCTTCCCTAATCCGATGAGACCGATGACCACGCTGTCTGGTCTCCTTCCCCAAACCAACCAACCAACCAACCTAATATGTGAATTTATGTCACATTTTTATTGTTTTAATTTCTGTCGTTCCCCACTGATATCTTCATGTATTATAGGAAGCACAACTTCATTACAAAGAAATATATTCGCCTTTAGAAAAAGAGCAACCTGTACGAAAATTATGTTTTTGTTACAGACTGCTTTCGTTGATAATTCCACTCGAGTCTAATTATATTCAGAAATTGTAATAAGACAGGTCCTGATCATTATACATCGTAACAGGGCTTCATTGTCTAAACGTCCGGAGTGACATAAAACGGTAGCGATCCCATCTTACAGCCATAAAAAAATTCCTAAAACAGTATTAGTCGAAAAGCCGTGTTAGAAAATCATCAGCAATTACGAAAATCCTTTATTGTCATTACTAGCAGCTTAGATTGTTAAAAATCGTCAAGCTCATAAACAAAATGCTGCTGTTATAATCTAAGCTACAGATCAGATGATGTCTAATAGTAATGCACTCTACAGCCTTAAAAGTTCTCAGAAGTGGTTCCGTTACGTTTATTTCATTTTTGCTGTCGCTAGATAATCTGCACAATTTTTAAGCTAACGTTCAAGTGTTTGTTTGACTATATGTAGTTGGCGGATAAGCACCTCGTTCATATTTACGCATATAATTCCTGTGCCTCGTAGTAAGAAAAATAAAGCTCTTACACACCCGCTGGTAATGGTACATTTAGGCTTTCGTTAATTATCTATAATCTGATGACTGTCTGATGTTGAAAAAACAAATTTATGTCAATTCACCATTGGAATTTTTTTTTTTTTTTTTTGGACCGTGATTGTAGGCAGAAAGGAGTATTACACCAAAGAGTACACTGATGTTTATATAATCTTTGGAACGCGTTGGAATTAGGAATGGCTTAGTGCTTTATGATTTCATTACAGGCTAACTGTTATCAGCCCTTGGTCATGTAGTTTGCTTCGCTGCCGTAAGATCGTAAGCGATTCCAGGCGGGGTAAGATATTTTTCTTCGCTCGACGACTACGTGTTTCTGTTGACCTAATCATCTCATTTTAATAGAAGAGCAAGTCACCTAACTGGAATAAGATACTAGGAGTTGCACCAGGCAGCCGCAGAATACCAGACGGGAACTCTCGGACAATAATGACTTAACGTTCAGGCATTTCATAAACTAACTGTAGTCTGTTGTTCTAAAAAATTGCTCTGAGCACTATGGGACTTAACATCTGAGGTCATCAGTCCCCTAGAACTTAGAACTACTTAAATCTAGCTAACCTAAGGACATCACACACATCCATGCCCGAGGCAGGATTCGAACCTGCGACCGTAGCGGTCGCACGGTTTCAGACTGAAACACCTAGAACCGCTCGGCCACACCGGCCGGCTGTTGTTCTAAAAAAAATACATTCAGCACAAATAGTTTTCAAAATACTCGAAATACTGCTTGTAGAGGGCGTTCGGTACGTTAACATCTGGTTATAACAGAGGACTGCTTAGCTAATTTGCGGTGAGGAATGAGTAAGACTGCCGATGGAGCAAATACACACGTTGGACAAAAATGGGGAAGTTAGCTACGTCCTACTCAAGGAAACGATCGCGGAATTTGCCATAAGCGAATTAGGGACACCACGGGAAATATGCGTCTTCATCACGGAACAGGAAGTTCAGACTCAGTCTCTCGAATTTGAATAGCCGGTTCTACAGAAGGTGGCAAGTTTTCGACATGTCTGCCCTTTGCAGTCATGGAAGTATTGGTCGTGAAATAAAGACGCGTCAGCAGTGCAAGTCTAGAAGACCTTCAAATTCAGATCGTCATAGTGTCTCGTGATTGGTTGAGCAATGTTGTTCCTCATTTAAATGAGTAATGAAATATGACATGGGTGGTGTTCAACTACACGTTTATTGGTTGCATGTTGGTCCTCTTCTGCGGATGTGTGCTGCCAGCAAGAAATACTTCTTTCCTTCTTCTCATACATTTCTGCTTAGAGAGGTAGTAGTAATGATTAATATACAGGACTCTAATTTGTAAACTTTGGAATTCATGTTCTATTTTGAAGATTAGATTTCCACTAATTTCTTCGCGTAATTGAGACTATTTCTGGCCTCTTATCTTAAGAAATCGTACAATCGGTTTTCTAGACCGTACGTATCCAATCACAACTTGTGTTCTGTCTCCAGTGATTTCGTCAACCGGACATTGCTTCTACATGTCCAGCTCTTCCATACATATCCCGTATCGTAACAAACATACCGTTGGATAATTCAAGCACTCCACACAGTCATCCATACTATTTGTAGCCGGTAGAAATCAGAGTCAAAAATCTTCCGTCACCGACACTAACATCACAGCACTCAGACGCTGTTGGGTAATGGTCTTCTTCAGAGATCCAAGTACACTGGTCTGAAAAATTTGTGGACGAGACAGATAAAGCAACACAACATATTGTCACGAATAAGAAGGTGTAATTAGATGAATGACGAACACTAACTTCACTTAACGAAGGTTTATTCAGCACTTGCACATACAAGAGCGTGGAGCGAACATTCCAGTACAATGATTCTTGACATTTGTGGATACTTTTAGAATGTACTCGAACCGCATATAGAAATTAAAATTTTACAATTCAAGTGAGTTTTGAACTCACAGTTCTCCCTGCAACAGTCTGGTATCGTAATAACTACACCAAAGTGACTGCGCTACTCATGTTCTTCAGCGACAATATTAATTACTCCGTAGAAATGAATCAAACAGTCGGAGCATGTTTCCAGACTTCTCCCAGTGGTGCTCAGGAAGCTGGACGTCATATGATGTGAGCCATGCAAGTATGAATATAACACCAAACGGCACTGGCGACAAGGAACGGGAAAAGACAGTGCTTGTCAATAAGTGAGCAGTTACACTACGGTGGTGTTCACTGTTTTATCGTGGCCTGGAGACGGCGTTTGGATGACTTCACACGGGAAAGAGACACCAGTAAACAGGAAGAAGGACGAAGTGTGACATGTGTAGCCCTGGAGTTTGGTATTGCTCGCAGCATCGTTTTACATGTATGAGGAGCTTACCGAACCACCGGCACTGCTGCCGAAGGAGAGGTTGTGGACGACCACGGTAAACTACAGTAGCATATGAGCGCAAAATTGTGCAACAGAGGGAGGGGTGTGGTGTGCGTGAGTTGGGGGGGGGGGGGGGGGTTGAGGGGAGGGGCTGCAGCGATGCTTACAGCAAAGCACGCAATCTCACGCTCCACAGCGGTACAGCTACTGCAAACTGCTGGTCTCTTTGCTCGACAACGAGTACTATTTGTTTCGTTGACACTCGCACATCGCCGGCACCGTTTGCGGTGGTGCAAAGGGTATTGATGCAGAACCAGCGAGGAGTAGGGTAGAGTGCTCCTCTCGGATAATGCCATATTCAGTAGCTATTCTGGTCATACCTTCATTCGGTGAGACGTGGGAACACGTAATTCACTCAGGAACATTGTCGAACATAATCGTCTTGGTGATGCCCGTATTGTAGTGTGTGGAGATATTACACTAGGCACATATACTATTAGAGATGGCATCACGTACACAATGTATATTTTGTATCCCGCCTGGAAGGTGGCGCGTGGGTCTGCTCCTGAAAACTGAAAGGTTGGCCGAATGACGAAAGCGAGTAGGAGCAGGAGAGGTAAAACACTTCTGTACTGCGTGTAAAATTATAGGTCGTTTACTATAGGCACAAACAAGTTAATAAATGGTTAAATAACTTTGCAATGATGAGCACGTAGGTACGAAGCCTTAGACCCGTCGTAAGTAGTGCAAAGTCTCTATATGAAGCGAATGAGATGCGAAGTGTTCCGACCTTCTGCTCTTGATCAAAAGGGCTGATTCTGGAGCGGAGCTCGTAGAGCTCCACAGCGCCGGCTAGAGGGCGCTGTCGCTGTGTGTGTCGTAGTGCCCACCAAAGAACTTGCACCTACGCCGTGGCATCGTAGCTATCGATACCACAGTATAAATGGGCAGTGCTTTGATGGAAATATTTGAACACAGGTGATCCATGAAAAAAGGTTTTCGAAGTTATTATGGCTGCACCATGGAAATTAACAGATTTTGAACGTGGAATTGTTAGGGAACAGAGTATTTTGAGACACGCAGTGTCAAGAGTGTACCGGGAATATCAAATTTCAGGAATTAGCTCTCACGACGGACCACGCAGTGCCCGACGGACTTCATTCGACTACCGAGAGCAGCTGTGTTTGCCTAGAGTTGCCAGCACTAACAGAGATAAAACAGTGAGTGAAATAGCCACAGAAA
Source organism: Schistocerca americana (assembly GCF_021461395.2). Classification (NCBI taxonomy): domain Eukaryota; kingdom Metazoa; phylum Arthropoda; class Insecta; order Orthoptera; family Acrididae; genus Schistocerca; species Schistocerca americana. The sequence continues at coordinate 44,743,206 of NC_060123.1, forward strand.
TGAGTGTGAGACATACGGCGAACGTATCACTTCGGAAAGTGCAGCGGAATCTGGAGTTAATGAGCTATGACATCAGATGACCGGCGCGAGTGCGTTTGCTAATATAAGCTCGACATCGCCTGCACGCCTCACCTTGAATCGGAATATATCGGTTCGACACTGGACGACTGGAAAATCGTGGCTCGGTCCAATGACTCCTGGTAGGGTTCGAGTATGGCACAGACCCAATGAGGCCGCGCGGTGTAGCCGTGCGGTGTAGGCCGGCTTGCCACGGTTCGCACGGCTCTCCCCGTCGGAGTTTCGAGTCCTCCCTTGGGCATGGGTGTGTGTATTACCCTCAGCGATACAGATGGCCGTACCGTAAGTGCAACCACAACGGAGGGGTATCTGTTGAGAGGCCAGACCAACATGTGGTTCCTGGAGAGGGGCAGCAGCCTTTGCACTAGTTGCAGGGGCAACAGTCTGGATGATTGACTGATCTGGCTTTGTAACATTAACCAAAACGGCCTTGCTGTGCTGGTACTGCGAACGATTGAAAGCAAGGGGAAACTACAGCCGTAATTTTTCCCGAGGATATGCAGCTTTACTGTATGATTAAATGATGATGGCATCCTCTTGGGTAAAATGTTCCGGAGGTAAAATATTCCCCCATTCGGATCTCAGGGCGGGGACTACTCAAGAGGACGTCGTTATCAGGAGAAAGAAAACTGGCATTCTACGGATCGGAGCGTGGAATGTCAGATCCCTTAATCGGGCAGGTAGGTTAGAAAATTTAAAAAGTGAAATGGATAGGTTAAAGTTAGATATAGTGGGAGTTAGTGAAGTTCGGTGGCAGGAGGAACAAGACTTTTGGTCAGGTGATTACAGAGTTATAAATACAAAATCAAATAGGGGTAATGCAGGAGTGGGTTTAATAATGAATAAAAAAAATAGGAGTGCGGGTTAGCTACTACAAACAGCATAGTGAACGCATTATCGTGGCCAAGATAGACACAAAGCCCATGCCTACTACAGTAGTACAAGTTTATATGCCAACTAGCTCTGCAGATGATGAAGAAATTGATGAAATGTATGACGAGATAAAAGAAATTATTCAGGTAGTGAAGGGAGACGAAAATGTAATAGTCATGGGTGACTGGAATTCGTCAGTAGGAAAAGGGAGAGAAGTAAACATAGTAGGTGAATATGGATTGCGGGGAAGAAATGAAAGAGGAAGCCACCTTGTAGAATTTTGCACAGAGCATAACTTAATCATAGCTAACACTTGGTTCAGGAATCATAAAAGAAGGCTGTATGCCTGGAAGAATCCTGGAGATACTAAAAGGTATCAGATAGATTATATAATGGTAAGACAGAGATTTAGGAACCAGGTTTTAAATTGTAAGACATTTCCTGTGGCAGATGTGGATTCTGACCACAATCTATTGGTTGTGAACTGCAGATTGAAACTGAAGAAACTGCAAAAAGGTGGGAATTTAAGGAGATGGGACCTGGATAAACTGAAAGAACCAGAGGTTGTAGAGAGTTTCAGGGAGAGCATAAGGGAACAATTGACACGAATGGGGGAAAGAAATACAGTAGAAGAAGAATGGATAGCTCTGAGGGATGAAGTAGTGAAGGCAGCAGACGATCAAGTAGGTAAAAAGACGAGGGCTAATAAAAATCCTTGGGTAACAGATGAAATATTGAATTTAATTGATGAAAGGAGAAAATATAAAAATGCAGTAAATGAAGCAGGCAAAAACGAGATCGACAGGAAGTGCAAAATGGCTAAGCTGGGATGGCTAGAGGACAAATGTAAGGATGTAGAGGCTTGTCTCACTAGGGGTAAGATAGATACTGCCTACAGGAAAATTAAAGAGTCCTTTGGAGAGAAGAGAACCACTTGTATGAACATCAAGAGCTCAGATGGCAACCCAGTTCTAAGCAAAGAATGGAAGGCAGAAAGGTGGAAGGAGTATTTAGAGGGTTTATTCAAGGGCGATGTACTTGAGGACAATATTATGGAAATGGAAGAGGATGTAGATGAAGATGAAATGGAAGATAAGATACCGCGTGAAGAGTTTGACAGAGCACTGAAAGACCTGAGTCGAAACAAGGCCCCGGGAGTAGACAACATTCCATTAGAACTACTGATGGCCTTGGGAGAGCCAGTCATGGCAAAACTCTACCATCTGGTGAGTAAGATATATGAGACAGGCGAAATACCCACAGACTTCAAGAAGAATACAATAATTCCAATCCCAAAGATAGCAGATGTTGACAGATGTGAAAATTACCGAACTATCAGTTTAATAAGTCACAGCTGCAAAATACGAACGCGAATTCTTTACAGACGAATGGAAAAACTGGTAGAAGCGGACCTCGGGGAAGATCAGTTTGGATTCCGTAGAAATGTTGGAACACGTGAGGCAATACTAACCTTACGACTTATCTTAGAAGAAAGATTAAGAAAAGGCAAACCTACGTTTCTAGCATTTGTAGACTTAGAGAAAGCTTTTGACAACGTTAACTGGAATACTCTCTTTCTAAATCTAATAGTGGCAGGGGTAAAATACAGGGAGCGAAAGGCTATTTACAATTTGTACAGAAACCAGATGACAGTTATAAGAGACGAGGGGCATGAAAGGGAAGAAATGGTTGGGAAGGGAGTGAGACAGGGTTGTAGCCTCTCCCCGATGTTATTCAATCTGTATATTGAGCAAGCAGTAAAGGAAACAAAAGAAAAATTCAGAGTAGGTATTAAAATTCATGGAGAAGAAGTAAAAACTTTGAGGTTCGCCGATGACATTGTAATTCTGTCAGAGACAGCAAAGGACTTGGAGGAGCAGTTGAACGGAATGGAAAGTGTCTTGAAAGGAGGATATAAGATGAACATCAACAAAAGCAAAACGAGGATAATGGAATGTAGTCAAATTAAACAGGGTGATGCTTAGGGGATTAGATTAGGAAATGAGACACTTAAAGTAGTAAAGGAGTTTTGCTATTTAGGGAGCAAAATTACTGTGGATGGTCGAATTAGAGAGGATATAAAATGTAGACTGGCAATGGCAAGGAAATCGTTTCTGAAGAAGAGAAATTTGTTAACATCGAGTATAGATTTAAGTGGTAGGAGGTCGTTTCCTAAAGTATTTGTATGGAGTGTAGCCATGTATGGAAGTGAAACGTGGACGATAACCAGTTTGGACAAGAAGAGAATAGAAGCTTTCGAAATGTGATGTTACAGAAGAATGCTGAAGATAAGGTGGGTAGATCACGTAACTAATGAGGAGGTATTGAATAGGATTGGGGAGAAGAGATGTTTGTGGCACAACTTGACTAGAAGAAGGGATCGGTTGGTTGGACATGTTTTGAGGCCTCAAGGGATCACAAATTTAGCATTGGAGGGCAGTGTGTAGGGTAAAAATCGTACAGGGAGACCAATAGATCAATACACTAAGCAGATTCAGAAGGATGTAGGTTGCAGTAGGTACTGGGAGATGAAGAAGCTTGCACAGGATAGAGTAGCTTGGAGAGCTGCATCAAACCAGTCTCAGGACTGAAGACCACAACAACAACAAGCTAGTTTTGGGTGTGTGTTGTCCTTAGCGTAAGTTAGTTTAAGTTAGATTAAGTAGTGTGTCAGCCTAGTTACCGATGACCTTAGCATATTGGCGCAATTAGAATTTACCACAAATTTCCAAATTTCCAAGACTCCACGAACCCACTGCCCAACTTGTCAACAAAGCATTGCGCAAGATTATCGTGACTCTGTAATGGTGTGGGTTGCGTGCACATGGAGTGAAATGGGTCGTCAGCTGCAACTGAACCGATTATTGACTGGAAATGGTTATATTCGGCTACTTGTAGACCATTTGCAGCCAGTGATGGACTTCTTGTTCCAAAACAACAATGTCATGTCACCAGGCCACAACTGTTCGTGATTTGTTTGAAGAATATTCTGGACAGTTCGACTAAAGGATTTGGCCATCCAAATCTCTCGACATGATTCCCGTCGAACATTTATGGGATTAGTGGAGAGATCAGCTCGTGCATAACATCCTGCACAGTCAACACTTTCAAAATTGTGGACAGCAATAGAGGCAAAGCGGTTCAATATTTCTACAAGGGACTTCCAACGAATTGTTGAGTCCGTATCACGTCGAGCTGCTGCACTACACCGAGCAAACAGAGGTCCCAAACAATATTAGTAGGTATCCCACGACTTTTGGTGTTCAGTGTGTGTTGCATGGACGTACTGATCTCCTTATCATTCAACGCGGTACACTTATCGGTAAATCTTATTGTGACATTGAACTCCTCTTCTATGTCCGTCTTTCCGGGGGCAAATTTGCCCCTGACTTTACTTTTGCAGATGACAATGCGCAACCACATTGAAGAAGACAGGCAGAGGAGCTCTTGGTACGAGAGGATATTCGGCCAGTGGTCTGGCCAGCCACTTCCTGCGACTTACGCCCGTTTGTCACGTGTGGGATGCGTTGGCGGACGTATTGCAGCACGTGCAAGTGCTCCAACTACCATCCAGCAGTTATCAACCACACTGGTGGAGGGATGAGTGGTTCAAATGGCTCTGAGCACTATGGGACTTAACATCTGAGGTCATCAGTCCCCTAGATCTTAAAACTACTTAAACTTTATTATCCTAAGGACATCACACACATCCATACCCGATGCAGGATTCGAACTTGTGACCGTAGCAGTCGCGCGGTTCCGGACTGAAGCGTCTAGAGCCGCTTCGTGACAGCGGCCGGCGGAGGGATGGATCGCCGCAACACATAAACCCCTTGCCAACCTACTGACAAGCATGAAAGCACGTTCCCACACTATTTTGAGGACAATGTCGCGCCTTTTGTGATATCCAGGTGAACATCATAAACAGCGGCGACATCTGTGTAATTACTGTATTTGAATAAACTTGTCATTGCGTATTTCTTTCAGTTACCTGCTGCAGTATAGTGTAGCAGTTCTTTATTTTCATGGTCCTATTTGCATCGAACTATGTTACTTGGAAGTGGCACTTCACGCTTGAGTTACTTTAACTCTAAGTTTTGTACTCCTTTGTATCTCGGTCTTCAGCTATAATCATAACGTCATACCTTATTGTTGACAGCCTGCCCAAATTCAGAAACTCATCTACTGGTTTTGTGATTTCAGGTATGCCGGCCGCTAAGGCTGAGCTGTTGTAGGCGCTTCAGTCCGGAACCGCACAGCTGCTACGGTCGCAGGTTCGAGTCCTGCCTCGGGCATGGATGTGTGTGATGTCCTTAGGTTAGTTAGGTTTAAGTAGTTCTAAGTCTAAGGGACTGCTGACCTCAGATGTTAAGTCCCATAGTGCTTAGAGCCATTTGAACCATTTTGTGAATTCAGGTCCATTTTCAGACTATCTCCGTTAAGTTCTTCCACTCACTTAGGAAATGTAATTGCATAGACGCCAGTGCAATGTCATCATAAACACGAGGTGGTTGACATATTTTCTGTTAAGCTGTACTCCTTTATCGATTTCCTTATTTACAGAACTGAAAATTTCGTCTACTGCTTATGACTAAAGTATTTGCGATCTGGGACACCGATGCCTGACTTCATTTTCCATTCTGAATGTCTCACTATCTACGTCACACATTGTGGACGCTGTACATTAACGTTTATATTCCCCAGCATACTAAGTCACGCTGACATTATTATTTGTTAGTCAAGGATTTTGCGTTCAGATTTTATTGGAACTGAGTCAAAATCTTTCCGAAATATGTGATTATTCCTTTCTCCGTTCTGAAAATTCATTAAAGAACTGAAAATGACTAATTTTTCCATGTATTTATATTCACTACTGGAGCCAGATTGTTCCTTTGCACGATTAAAATCTAGTTTTGTTTCCTTTGGGACTGGTAATGAGCACACAGAATGAAATTTTCGCTCTGCAGTGGAGTGTGCGCTGATATGGTAATGAGTATCTTTCTCTTTAAGCAGTGTAGTCTTTTAGTACTGCATTATTTTAACTGCTTCATTAAGAAAACGTTTACAGCATGGCAGCATGGTTAAAAGCTGTACAGTTGTCTTCTTCCATGAACATTCTTTAGGAAATACTGCAAGTCCTTTCTGTGTTATATTTCCTGCAGCGTTAACAATTTCTGCAGAAACACCACGTTGTTATTATCATTGTGTTCATCAGTCCGAAGACTAGTTTGATGCTACTCTCTACCGTAGTCCCTTGCTCTCTTCAGACCCTACAGCTAGTGAATCTGCTTCCTGTATGAAAGGTTTGGTCACATTTTGCAATCTGTAAACACAAAACATCCTTTTCCCCCAATTCGATTCAGTACTTTCCCAATGCTTATTATATCTATCCATCTGCTCTTTAGTACTCTTGTGTGTAAAGACATTTCAATAGCTTCTGTTCTCTTTCTGTCAGCTTTCATAATCGTGCTGACTTCACATCCACAAAAGGCTACACTTAAAGGCATCCTAGTACTCAAATTTATATTGGACGTCACATGCTGAGTGTCAGGTGGATAAGTGCACATGTCTCTACTGGTGCCTAAGAACAATGTACTAAGCAACAATACGTCAGTATCAACTTCATTTTCAGACTAATAATTGTACGTATTGTGGATCTACATCTACATCCATACTCCGGAAGCCACCTGACGATGTGTGGCGGAGGGCACCTTGAGTACCTCTATCAGTTCTCCCTTCTATTCCAGTCTCGTATTGTTCGAGGAAATAAGGATTGTCGATATGCCTCTGTGTGGGCTCTCATCTCTCTGATTTTATCCTCATAGTCTCTTCGCGAGAAATAGGTAGGAGGGAGCAATATACTGCTTGACTCCTCGGTGAAGGTATGTTCTCGAAGCTTCAACAAAAGCCCGTGCGTTTTAGGATGGTTTGCGCCTCCAAGTACTCGTGGCAGAAAGAAGTGTGTGTGTGTGTGTGTGTGAAATCTTATGGGACTTAACTGCTAAGGTCAGGACGTCTATACCACTTGTAACATTCAGTACAATTTCTTTCGTGTTATGGAACATGGTATTCTTTATCTGACCACGGTAAGCATCCGACATTACAGAAAAGGAATCCCCTAAGTCAACTAGCACATGTAAAATTTGTCCATCAAAGATGACACTAACGAGATTTCCTGAAATTTGGGTGACGATATCTCCCATAGACTTTTGTCTTTTGTGATTCTCTCAGCCTCGTAGATGGTTGCCTCGCATAGTTTCCCTGAATTCTTCATTTAGGGTGAGCGGCTGGTACCTCCATATGGCGACGGAGAATGACTACGGTGTGTCGAAGAGAGGCCTCGTCCACGATACGGCGATGGACTTCATACCAGACGTCGACTGTAAACATCAGCGGTTTACTGGCTTCAATAGAACTGTTATACTGGTTGACATCTGAGGCATAATAGTTCTCGAAGACTCAGCTTGTTTCCCTGTCCACAGCTTACATAGTGAAAACACAACTACCAATTGTCTGCTGTCCTCCAAATGTATCTATTACTATGGGAATTATACTTGCCGTAGTAGTTGGTTGTACATGGGTTGATCGTGTGTTCGGCTGCTTTTCGACGGCAGTGACGTATATCCGGGTTAAGATATTTGTTACGAGGTCACATTAAACACTGCCGTGAAAAACTTAAGGAAGAAAGTAGCTTTCGACTGATGTGTCGCTGAAAAGTGACATAGCTCGCTGAAACTTGGAGCATGCATAGACAGAATTGCTGAACTACACTGCGGGAGGTAATTGAAAGATACACTCGATGAAACTATGAGAAATGACACTTTTATTTGAATAGAATACTTATACTCAAGTAATACATGATGGTCCCCTGGACATTAACTACGGCAGGACGTGATTCTTAAGACGGTGTGTGATCACGACGGTCGATAATGCATGCTCTGTGACGTACTCACGTGCTGGTTACAAGGTGGGTTGGCTCTGAGCACTATGGGACTAAACATCTATGGTCATCAGTCCCCTAGAACTTAGAACTACTTAAACCTAACTAACCTAAGGACATCACACAACACCCAGTCATCACGATGGAGAGAAAATCCCTGACCCCGCCTTGAATCGAACCCGGGAACCCGGGCTTGGGAAGCGAGAACGCTACCGCACGACCACGAGCTGTGGACTACAAGGTGGGTAAGGAGTTCTCGTTGTAGGTTGTACAATTCTTCCACCTGCTTTGTTGAAAACTTCTGGATAGTCGCTGGTGCAAACAGACGTGCTGATATATGTGGTCCCAATGCCTCCCACATATACTCGGTGGCATTTAAGTCGGGGCAACGTGCAAGCTAGACCATTCGACGAGTATCTTTTCGTTCCAAAAACTCCTCCACCTGCTGCGCCCGATGTGGTAGCGTATTATCATCCATAAGAATGAGATCAGGATAAAACGCTGGCCCCACACACCACCACACACCGAAAAGACGCACATGGGAGAGAAGTGCAATTTCACGTTAACACAGACTGATGAATGCACAGTGTTCGAAGATTTGGCGGTATTGGAGGTAAGTATTGTGTTCGAGCCGCATTATGCTTCCCCGCACCGTGACACCTAAATGATCAAAGAGATTATATTATAGAAATCTGGACGTATCCTCTTACGGCGAGGGATGAGAATGTACCAAGGAACATTGTCGAAGATGATCGCTTTGGTGTTCCATACATTATGGTGTGTGGAGGTGTAATGTTGCTTGAACGTACTGACGTCCATATCTTCAAACATGGTACACTCACCTGTAACTTTTTCGTGACACTGTACTCTATAGCAGAGATCAGGTTTTACTTCACAGGTTGTGCTGCATATCCGCCGTACGCCGAGTACGTTACGCTTCCAGAACAACATCTTAGTCTTGCGGGTTTGCCTAACATTAACGAACAGGCGTTTCTCCCACCGCGACCGTTTACAGATATCACAAGCGCATCGTATGTTACGGTCACTGTACTGATTACTAATAGCCGGTAGACACAACGGCCGTTAAAGGCACCACTATGAGGCACCAACCATGCTAATGAGCAGTGCCCCCATGAGTAACAGCGGCGTCACTATCGAAAGACCAGTCTCCATCCGCACGGCATGTGCCCGTCAACTTCCGCAGATGTCCTTCTGTATGCTGAATATTTAAGTCGTGACTGAAAATCCAGCAGACAGCTCTACATCGCTCGTACTTCTCCATGCCAGGTGCCGGCTGCACTCTCCAGTCACAGCTTTGGCTAACCAGTCTGGATACTCGCATTTACAACGCCACTACGCGCCGCGATACACTAAGCCGCGTCGCAATGCACTGCACTACGGACGTAGCTCCAACAGCCACCCAGGAGGAGACTGCGCAACAGGACAGGTAATATTAGAAGAAACTTTGTTTCTCTGGCTGATGTGATCAAGAACAATATTTCAGTTGTCATCCAGAAGCAAAGTTTATTGTCAAGTCCGTGCCTTTAATAGAGGAAATTATGGGCGTAAGCGCAGATATGTTTATTGGCGACTAGTGACAGTGTATTGAACAACATAATTTCAGTATTTAATTCATCTGAGACCAATAATTATAGGTTTTAGGATTATTATACTGCTAGGTTGGTTAGTATATCCGAATACATCTAGCGAAAGCAAGCCATTAATGCATATTTTACCCTGGGCAGCAGCGCAGGTGTTGAACCGTGGACAAATGGACACAAAATGGTTAGTCTGTACTGGAAGGCGGAGCACACTTATGCCTAGTGGTGCAGTTTCGAGCGTGCAGGTAATATCAGGTAGGCCGGCCGGGGTGGCCGGGCGGTTCCAGGCACTTCAGTGTGGAACCGCGCGACCGCTACGCTCGCAGGTTTGAATCCTGCCTCGGGCATAGACGTGTGTGATGTCCTTAGGTTAGTTAGGTTTAAGTAGTTCTAAGTTCTAGGGGTCTGATGACCTCAGAAGCTAAGTCCCATAGTGCTCAGAGCCAAATAATAAATTATGTTACGTGTTTGTGGGACGACAGTTAGATGGAGAGGAAAGAGCTAATTCACTTGAAGTGAGTACATATTAAGTATCAACAACGATTACAATATCACCAGTAATACCCTACAACCCTGTATAGTGTACTTAATTGCATCCTGGAAATCAACATTTATCAAACAACTACGGCGTGTAGTGATTCAGTCTAATCACTCACGACACTGATGTCTGAAAGGAAAGAGGAGCAGAGGGTGAAGAAGATAACAGCTTACTTACGGCTTTAAGGTAAATGGATCACAAGCAAGAACGTAAAAGCTGGTAGAAACTCGGAAGGAGTGGGAAACGCTGTACCTGCAGTAATGGATCTGCCTAAAGGGCAGAAAACGTCTTCAGCACATCGTTATCATCATCATATCATCATATATCATATTCTTTTACTGTAATTCACCTTACAAAATTTTTGCTTGCGAAATGAACTTATGAAGAAAACAATACTTCTTTTCTTTAGTGACATAAAGTCAGATAGTCCACAATAATAACACAAACAGTCAGCTTAAACTCTTTCAATTTTGGATAGTGCTACCAAGCAGCAGAAGAGTATTTTCAATAAGTTGTGGATTGATGTTATTACAGCTTGCCGGTTGCCGTAAGTATTTATAGAGAAAAAATTCTGTCAGAGCTGTCCAAGAACGTCGCGCTTGACTTGGTTTCTCAGCTTGGCCCAGACGACTTGAGAAATCGTGACTCTTAACTAAGAGTAGGTCATATGAATACCAGTAAAACGAGACATTTGTTAGACTCATTCACAATTCAGACTGCGATGCCTGCCTCATCGACGAGGACATTGTATTTACGAGGGGGGTTCAAATAGTAATGCAACAGATGTTTTATCTCGTCCAATTCCGATTAAAAAAATGCGGAAACTGCTGTGTGATATTCCCGCTTCAGGCCCTATATCTTCATGAAGTTCCGAAGGGTAGCGGCGTTACATGTAGTCTTCAAAATAACATCTGTAGTGGAGGTCCGTTTCAAGCATACAGCTGTCGCTGAGTTTCTTTCAGTGGAAAACAACAGTATCCCAGGTATTCATCGGCCACTGCAGAATATCTATAGAGATTTGGCAGTGAACAAAAGCACGGTGAGTCGTTGGACGAGGCGTCTGTCCTCAATCCCAAAGGTCGCGCAAACTATTCCGATGTCTCCAGAGCCGGCCAGCCGCACACAGCTGTGACTCCTGCCATTTTGGAACGTCTGGGCTCCCTCATCGGAAATGATCGATGGATCACAATCAAACACCTTGGATGTCTCTGTAAGTAGTGGTGACACACTCGTCCAAAAGTTGGTGTATTCAAATGTGTGTACCCTCTAGAGTCCTCGTCACCCAACACAAGACCATAAAGATCAACGAAGGACCATCTGTGTGGAATGGCTTGCACGTTACAAAGCTGATCGAACGTCGCCACAGACCACGAAACGTGGAATCATCACTTCGAGCCGGAAAGAAAACGGCAATCCGTGGAGTTGCACAACACCACCTATCTCACGAAGAAAGGCAAAGCCGCAATCTCAGCCAGTAAAGTAGTGGTGACGGTTAACTGGAACTCTGAATGAGCTATTCTATTTCATGTGCTCCCTCAGGAAACTGAAGAAACGACTCCAAAATGCACTGAACTTCTCCATGACATCGCAAGGCCTCACACATGCCTGCAAACCCGAGAAGAGCTCAGAAAACTTCGGTGGACCACAGCCTGAGCCTCGCACCTTCGGACTTCCGTTTGAGCGAATGACAGCAGTACAAGGATGACTGTGAGGGTATTGGTGCAGCATGATTTTGGCTACAATGTCGACCACTAGAGTCCACACGGGCAAACAGGCCATCCCAGTAAGGTGGCGTAAGGCCGTCGCATTGAACGGAGATAATGTTGGAAAATAAGGTTTCGTGGCAAATAATGTGATGTACTTGAACCCTGAAGAAAAATAGTCTGCTGTGAGAAACAAAACGTGTTGCATTTGTTAATGAATGCCCCTCGGTATGTTCATAGAATGTAATAAATACCGTCATCCAAGGGCAATTACAACGTGAATGGTTTCAAAACTTAAAGAGCCCTAGAACAGCTCTTCGTTCCGTGAATATGTCCATTGCCAAAGTTAGACACTGGATTCGTATTCGGGAGGACGACGGTTCAATCCCGCGTCCGGCCATCCTGATTTAGGTTTTCCGTGAATTCCCTAAATCGCTCCAGGCAAATGCTGGGATGGTTCCTTTCAAAGGGCACGGCCAACTTCCTTCCCCGACCTTCCCTAATCCGATGAGACCGATGACCTCGCTGTCTGGTCTCCTTCCCCAAACAACACAACCCCTCCATTGCCAAATGTATCTGCAGTTTGTCATCGTAACGGGCAACTTCAAAATTTGAGGATGTCTCTAGTGTTTCATTGTATATGTATATGATCGGATTTTGTGATTAAATTCCGTGGCTTTTATCGTAACAGTACAATCAGACTGATGTGTAATTATGTTTTATCTTTTGTAATGAAATTAGACAAAATTCCTATTTGTATCACTACGGGCAATAAGCACAAATCAAGTGGAGATAAATTTAAAAGTAAAGAGGGAGTTTTCTATCTATCGTCCTGATTTTGAATCATCGTGGTCTTCAAATTACGGGAGATGATGGTGCACGCACATTTTCTCTGACAAGGCCTCTTCGTCTACGATATGCTACCCATTCCCCTCCTTCCATTCCCCATGTAACGGTCACACGCTCACGACAACATGACTGAAACCACAGCGTACATTGTGGCGCAATATTTGTGACGCGATACCGCAGCGAAGAGTAATTGTTGTCATCTCCAGCGAACACTGGAATCTGTGCGCCTGGGCCGGCTCCAGGCGGCAGCGGCTGTGCGGCCGCACGCACAGACCCCTCCCTCTGCGTCGTAACTCACGAGGCCGAATGGCTGGGTGGAGGGGCAGCGAGGACGGGGGTTGGGGGTTGGGGCAAGCCGGTCCGCGAGGGTCGCGCTCTGCCGGTGTCGGCCGCCAGCTCCAAGCGCGAAAGCCTCCGTCGCGGAAGCAACACGCGGCAACAAGTGTTGTTTACGGGCCTCTCGCACGCGGTCATTGCGCGGCGTAAGTACTTTCGATTAAAGTAAAATTAGGAGTATTTAAACCTTCACCTAAATTTACACTCTGCGTACCGCTGTGAAATACGTGGCAAAGGGTACTTACTCTTACGCCAAACATTAGGGTTTTCTGCCGTTCCACTCACGTAAGGTGTACAAAAAGAGTAAGTGCCCAAATACCTGCGTGCACGCCGTAAAGCAAGTAACTCTAAGCTTGTCTACGCGATCCCAGTGGGACCAGTAAGTATGGATCCGTAGGGCATTCAAAGAATCCTCACACAATATTGGTTAATACTAAAGATTTCGAACTGGGATTTTACAGGACTGTTGACAACTATATTCAACCGTCTTCTAGTTAAGATTTTTCAGCACTTCAGTTACGTTCTTCGACGAGTCACACTAACGTGGCCATCCATGCTACGATTCTTTGTGTAATTCACTGTCGCCTGTTGATTTGGGTGCCATATTCTAGCATGGACTGTTCAAGTGTTATATAAGCCTTTGAGGATAGGGTGAAATTTCGGAATACCCAATCAACGAAGCAAAGTGTGCCTTCTGCTTTTTCTACGATGTACCCTACATTCGTTTCCATATTTGTAAAAAGTGAGGTACTAAGGGGTTTGTATGAATGAGGAGCGCCGGAACAAAAACCGATAAATCCGCATTTGATATCAATACAGAAAGTAACAAATAGTGATCTCTAATTGACTCCACAAGCCATAAAAAGAAGAAACACACGATAAAACACTTGATACTAAAATGTAAACTTTCACGACCGGAAATATCATGTCCATTATAATTATCCGGGCTGTTATGCCGTGGTCGGTTGATGAATTCCGTGTCAATTCCCAACGTTTCGTCTCCGACTGCGGAAGACATCTTCAAGGGGGTCCGTAGCTTGATGGAAGGTCCAACACACACACTGGCTCGCTACTGACTGCCGCTAAATTCCGTGTCCGCGCGCCCCCGCGTCGCGGCGTGACGTCACGTGTTTTGAAAACGTCAGTGCAATTGGCCGCTGTCCGCTGCCGTCGATCGCCGTTGCCATCACCCAGTAGTGGACGGGTGGTACACATCTTCTTCAACACCGACATCCATATACCGTTTAATTTGACGAAAAAAGTAAAGGGAGGATCTTGACGAAACGGAATATTACCGTAATTTACAAGCCCACCAGGAAGATACAGGAATACCTTAGGCCTGCCAAGGACCTTCGCAAACCATTGGAAAAATCTGGAGTGTATAGGATCCCATGCAGCTGTGGTGATGTTTATGTGGGTACCACCAAAAGAAGTGTTTCTAAACGTTTGGAAGAGCACAAGGGAAATTGTAGAAGAGGAGAAACGGAACGATCAGCTGTTGCGGAGCATGCTTTCCAGCCAGGGAACCACAATATTCGTTTCGAGGAGACGCAAGTACTAGCGGTCACGAGCGGATACTACGCAAGGCTCTACAGGGAGGCAATCGAAATCGCTAAACACCCAAATAATTTCAACCGAAAGGAGGAGGGCGTCAAATTAAACGGTATATGGATGCCGGTGTTAAAGAAGATGTGTACCACTCGTCCACTACTGGGTGATGGCAAAGGTGATCGACGGCGACGGACAGCGGCCAATTGCACTTACGTTTTCAAAACACGTGACGTCACGCCGCGGCGCGGGGGCGCGCGGACACGGAATTTAGCGGCAGTCAGTAGCGAGCCAGTGTGTGTGTTGGACCTTCCATCAAGCTACGGACCCCCTTGAAGATGTCTTCCGCAGTCGGAGACGAAACGTTGGGAATCACCACAGAATTCATCAACCGACCACGGCATTACAGCCCGGATAGTTATAATGGACAAAACACTTGATGTAGTGTTGTGCTGAAAATTATTTTGTGGCAGCATGTATTACTCCCGTATTTCCCCCCTACGCTCAGACATGCTAATGCAGCATAAGTGGATATATCGTGTTTTGTTCCGGCGCTCCTCAACTGATATCAATCGTAGCTGACGATACCTTGTCATAGGACACTACTACTAAAACATCCATACGCCAAGAAATATTTAGTGTAGAGTATTGAAATTTCGGTAATACTTTAGTCTAGCTAACAATTCAAGTGATCTACATTGAAAATCATAGGTTAATAGGAACACGAATAAATCCATTGGATATGTGAAATTCTGGTACATTAATAACCGGTACAACAGCAAGAAAGTTGAATACAAACGTACTTGCCCTATTTCGCACAAGTGTCGGATGTCGGTTTGTGAGATAGAGTTCCATGACTTCAGTACTTTTTCGGATGGTTACTGCTGGTTGTTGATGACGCTGGAGTTGTCGTCTGATGATGTTCCAAAGGTGTTCCATTGGAGATTGATCCGGTAATCAAACAAACCAAGGGAATACGTCGAGACTCTGTAGAGAATTCATTACAACATGAGTATCTGCGCGAGCTTTACCCTGTTGGTAAACGCTCCCTCGTATGAATGCCAGCGCAACAGATCGAAAAATCAGACTGACGTACAAATTCACAGTCAGGGTTCTTGAGATAACTACGAGTGTTCACCTGCTGTGATGCTAAATCGCACCCTAGACGATGAATCCAGGTGTAGGACCAATTTCTGTAGACCGCAGACGGGTTGGTTGCGAGCGCTCACTTGGCCGCCTTATTAACTCTAGGCCATCACTGGTACAGATGCAGAACCAGCCTTCATCATAAAACACAATAGACTTCCTCTCCATCCTTCAATGAGCTCTGGCTTGACACCACTGAAGTCGCAAATGGAAACGCACACTTCCTACTTGATGTAGGGATTTTTTCCCCGTAAGTGTAGTATGGCGTTTCTGGGTATTTAAAGCAAGTTACAAATATTTTCAGCAGTTTAATATTTTCAAAATATGACTGGATGTCAGTGCAACTTTTCACATAATATTCGTAATGTATTTTATATACTATATATTTATTATTTGTGCACTGTTCGGTGACATTCATGAGACCAACTGTCTGAAGGCTGAATAACCACATGTGATAGCGCGAGACGTACAGGGAAAGTGTCAGCGAGATTCTGGAAGGTACCGTTCCGCAGCTCGTGGTCGTGCGGTTGCGTTCTCGCTTCCCACGCCCGGGTTCCCGGGTTCGATTCACGGCGGGGTCAGGGATTTTCTCTGCCTCGTGACGACTGGGTGTTGTGTGATGTCCTTGTGTTAGTTAGGTTTAAGTAGTGCTAAGTTCTAGGGGACTGATGACCATAGATGTTAAGTCCCACAGTGCTGAGAGCTATTTGATCCAATTTCTGGAAGTTACCGACAGGGATGTGGAGTCATGCCGACTCCAGTATCGTGGGCAGCTACGCTGTCTGTCTCGGCTGAGGACCCATAGCTCTGAGTGCCGTGTGTAGGTCGTCCAACAGATTCTCAATTTGGCTTAAATCCGGGGAATTTAGTGGCCAGGAGGGTAAGGTAACCCCATCTTCGAACCACACACGCGCACTGCGCGCTGTGTGAAAATTTCATTGTCCTGCTTGTAGATGCCAACATGCCTGCAACAAACAAACAGCTTGTGCGAATGGACATGGTTCCAAAGGATAGATGCCGGCCGCAGTAGCCGAGCTGTTCTAGGCGCTTCAGTCTGGAACCGCACTACCGTACGGTCGCGGATTCGAATCCTGCCTCGAGCATGGATGTGTATGATGTCCTTAGGTTAATTAGGCTTAAGTAGTTATAAGATCTAGGGGACAGATGGCCTCAGATGCTAAGTCCCATAGCGCTCAGAGCCATTTGAACCATTTGAACGAAAGGGTAGATGCATGGATGTTTTCATTCAATGTGCCTTCTAGGATGACGAGATTACCAAGGCAACGCCACGAAAACATTGCTCAGAGCATAACGCTCACCCCGCTACTCCTGTAATGCTTGTTTCGGTTTGTTTTCTTTCGGCATAACACATGATTCATTTGAAAAGGTCACCTGTCACCACTCAGTCTACCTCCAGTGCTAATTCCAGACCTTGTCAGAGACGAACAGCATTCAGCATGTATACATAAACCAGAATCCACCTGAGGAGGTTCTTATGTAGCTAAGTTCGTTGAAAGATGGTTGACGAGGCACTGTGCGTTGCCCCTTGGTTCATCTGGGCCGTTAGTTACTCAACAGTTGCATTTCTATTCTCACGTACACAACTCCGCAGCCGTCATTCACCCCTGTCAACTATGTCCTGTGGTGCACCACAGTTTCCTCAGCTCCAGTTTTGGGTAACACCATTTTGCCGCACCATTTTGATGCTCACGATATACTTTAAATATGGTGATTGCTTCCACGCTTGTCCGAAAGCCAAAACTCATGCCATTTTGGACATCAGGTATGTAACTCCGTTTCCACATTATCACAACGACTGCACTGTTTCCCGTCCACCCGATATGCTTTATATAGCCTCCATTGTTTGCGATCTCACCAGCCCTGACGACGAACACAGGTATAGGTCACATTACTTTGACTGGACCATGTATTTATTATATAATATGTGTTTATTATATGTGCTATATACATTGTACATATAAACTCATGCACATAAATTAAGGATAATCGCAAGTGCGGTGGAACACAACATGGCACTTCACGAAACTGGCGCTAATAGCATAGGCACATAGCAAACGCACACGACACAGATCTGTAAGTCCACGGTGTTGGTGATAAGGTGAGAAAACCGTCCCGAAACACATGTGCTACACTGTCTTCTGCGTGTGTCTGGGATATGATCACCATGCACACGTACACATGCCGCACAACGGTTTGACATACTCTAGATCAGGTGGTCGAACAGCTGTTGGGGTATACCCTCACATTCTGGCAACAGTGCCGGTCGGAGCTCCTGAAGTGTCCTAGGGGTTTGAAGACGTGCAGCGATACGACGACCGAGAGCATCCCAGACGTGCCCGATGGGGTTTAGGTCTGGAGAACAGGCAGGCCACTCCATTCACCTTATATGTTCTGTTTCAAGGTACTCCCCCACGATGGCAGCTCGCTGGGGCCGTGCGTTACCACCTTTCAGGAGGAAGGTGTGACCCACTCCACCCCTGAAAAGGCGGACATACTGGTGCAAAATGACATCTCGTTACACCTGACCTGTTACAGTTTCTCTGTCAAAGACATGCACCAATCATAATCCCACCCCACACCATCAAACCACGACCTCCATACAGGTTCCTTTCAAGGACATTAAGGGGTTGGTATCTGGTTCCTGGTTCAATCCAGATGAAAACCCGGCGAGAATCACAGTTCAGACTATACGTGGACTAGTCTGTGAACACAACTTGGGACCACTGTTCCAATGACCATGTACTTTGTTCTTGACACCAGGCTTTACGGGCTCTCCTGTGACCAGGGGTCAGTGGAATGCACCTTGCAGGTCTCCGGGTGAATAAACCATGTCTGTTCAGTCGTCTGTAGACTGTGTGTCGGGAGTCAACTGTTCGAGTGGCTGCAGTAAGTACCTGAGCAAGGCTACCTGCACTACTCCATGGCCCATTGCGGGCACTGATGGTGAGATATCGGTCTTTTTGTGGTGTTGTACACTGTGGACGCTCCGTGCTGTAGCGCCTGGACACGTTTCCTGTCTGCTGCAATCTTGCAATAATCTTGATATCTCACTTTGTGGCACACGGAGGGCCCGTACTACGACCTGCTGTGTTTGACCAGGCTCCAGTCACCGTGTTCCTTCAGGCATTTTCAACGCACAGTCACCATCAGCACGTCTGAAGACGTCTGCACACTTACTCGCTTCACCGTACTCTGGCATGCACCAACACACCTTTGCGTATGTGGACTGCTCCCAGCGCCATCGTGCGACGACCGCAGGTCAAATGCACCGCGTGGTCATACCCCGAGGCGATTCAAGCCCGCAAACCCCCCACCAGAGCGTTGTTTGACCATGTGTCAGCATTAGCCTTAATTTAAGAATAGGATAACTCCATTATCTTCCAAAAATTTGTGAGCGCTAATAATGTTGTCCACCACTCAAATCATTCCTAGACCGCCAGGAGGCACGACGCGTGCGTCGGTGACCGCACAAGGTCGCAGACGAAGAAAGATTCGAGTACGAGTTAATAAGCAATCAATCAGATGGGATATCCTAAACCCTTTATCCATAATTTCTCTATAAATTTTTCTTCGCAATCATTGAAACTTCAAGCTTGATCCAAACAGTTGACAAGATTCCCGCATAAAAGGAACTTTAAGACAAAAGCACGTGGAAACAGATTTTGACTGCCCTCATTTTGAAAGGAGCAGGTAACTTTGTCAAAATGGTGGCAATCATAAAAAAAAACTGCTCGACTTTCAGTCTTTCCCCTCTCTCAAGGACGCGAAGTGTTACAGAGGAACAGCCTTTCCGACAGTTGGAACTGAGCCACAATAAGAAACCTCTAGGCGAAAAAACATGGTCGCTGCTACCTCTCAGCGGAGCAGCGTTGGCTGCTACACTCCAACGCAGTTGGCAATGGATCTAGTTTGTGGTGAAGGAGTGTGGTGCCGACAAAGCCATAAAAACTCTCGCAAACGCCGAGTCCTGCAGATATAGTTTAAGCTTCGAGTCCGAGCAGCAGCTGCTGCTTCATCTCCTATGCGGGCGCGTCTTGTCACAGGCTTCCACCTTTCTGCTTTCCCTTCTTTGCTTAGAACTGCCACATTAATGCCACATTAATCAGGGTCATTTGAGGCTGTCTAAGGCTTCTATAGTAGACTGTTGGTGATGTGATTGTTAAGTGCAAACTCGAAGGAACAATCACAGCTGAACAAAACCCAGCCACAGATCGTGCAGCAATGGGCAGACACTGTCGAACATTTCGGTGAATGTTTTATTAAAATAACGCATGAAAGCAACGAAAGAAATCGCTCAAGAGCTACAAAGTGCTGCCAGAAGTACAGCTAACACAATGAATGTCGTAAGGGAGTTAAACGAAATGGGGTAAAACGGTCGAGCAGCTCCTCATAAGCCACGCATTTCTGAAGTCAGTGTTAAGTGACGCTTGAGGTGGAGTAAAGTGCGACGCCAGTTGGTAGCGTTTTGGAATGGTGGTTCACGCTATACATTGTGCCAATAGGTGGGAATGGTTGAGTTAGGTGAGTGCCCGGAGAGACTTCAATGTAGTGCCAACAGTGAAGTATTTAGGAGGTGAATGTACGGTATGGGGTAGCTTGGGTGTGGATCTCCTATGGCCCCCTAAGAAAACCGTAAATGCGGAGGGATATGAACACATTCCACAGTATCTTGTACTGCTTGCAGCAGAGGAACATTTCGGAAACCGTGTTTATTTCAGCACGACAATGCACCCCGCCATAAAGCTGTTAGCATGCCCAGTGCTACGACATCAGTCCCTGCGAGATGAGTTAGAAGATGGACTTCGCTCCTGACCCCCAGGCTCCAATGTCAGCACCTACTCTGATTTCGCACGAGTAAGAATGGGTTGCCATTCATTCACAGACATTAACACACCTCAGTGAAACAATTCCCAGAAGAGATCAAGTCACATAAGGCGAATAGTGTGGACACCAAATATTAATGATTGCTAGTGGACATCCGGTAGTTTACATCTAGCGTAATGACCGCGACCCTACAATTATAGAAATCTGGCTTAATACATGATAATATCGTCGCTCTTTCTTCCTGTATATCATCCGCGTGAAAAGAGGGGGGAGGCCAATATTTTTTTAGTGTTCAGTTTTTCAACTGCTTAAATGCTGTGCGTCACCTTCTCCCAAATCGTGCTAGCGTTTTCATCCTTCAGGTAGCCACTAGGAAGAACATCGTCTTCAATTTTGTTTTTCGTTTTACTTTCTTTCCCTGAATCTGCTGTTTCTCACTCCTTCCCGTTCTTGGTTATCTATTTCTGCATGTACGAGGGCAGTTCAATAAGTAATGCAACACATTTTTTTTCTCGGCCAGTTTTGGTTGAAAAAACCGGAAATTTCTTGTGGAATATTTTCAAACAGTCCCGCTTCGTCTCGTATAGTTTCATTGACTTCCGACAGGTGACAGCGCTGTACGGAGCTGTTAAAATGGCGTCTGTAACGGATGTGCGTTGCAAACAACGGGCAGTGATCGAGTTTCTTTTGGCGGAAAACCAGGGCATCTCA
Source organism: Schistocerca americana (assembly GCF_021461395.2). Lineage (NCBI taxonomy): Eukaryota > Metazoa > Arthropoda > Insecta > Orthoptera > Acrididae > Schistocerca > Schistocerca americana. The sequence goes on from NC_060123.1 coordinate 44,764,374, forward strand.
GATATTCATAGGCGCTTGCAGAATGTCTACGGTGATCTGGCAGTGGACAAAAGCACGGTGAGGCGTTGGGCAAAGCGTGTGTCATCATCGCCGCAAGGTCAAGCAAGACTGTCTGATCTCCCGCGTGCGGGCCGGCCGTGCACAGCTGTGACTCCTGCAATGGCGGAGCGTGCGAACACACTCGTTCGAGATGATCGACGGATCACCATCAAACAACTCAGTGCTCAACTTGACATCTCTGTTGGTAGTGCTGTCACAATTGTTCACCAGTTGGGATATTCAAAGGTTTGTTTCCGCTGGGTCCCTCGTTGTCTAACCGAACACCATAAAGAGCAAAGGAGAACCATCTGTGCGGAATTGCTTGCTCGTCATGTGGCTGAGGGTGACAATTTCTTGTCAAAGATGGTTACAGGCGATGAAACATGGATTCATCACTTCGAACCTGAAACAAAACGGCAATCAATGGAGTGGCGCCACACCCACTCCCCTACCAAGAAAAAGTTTAAAGCCATACCCTCAGCCGGTAAAGTCATGGTTACAATCTTCTGGGACGCTGAAGGGGTTATTCTGTTCGATGTCCTTCCCCATGGTCAAACGATCAACTCTGAAGTGTATTGTGCTACTCTTCAGAAATTGAAGAAACGACTTCAGCGTGTTCGTAGGCACAAAAATCTGAACGAACTTCTCCTTCTTCATGACAACGCAAGACCTCACACAAGTCTTCGCACACGAGAGAAGCTCACAAAACTTCAGTGGACTGTTCTTCCTCATGCACCCTACAGTCCCGATCCCGCACCGTCGGATTTCCATATGTTTGGCCCAATGAAGGACGCAATCCGTGGGAGGCACTACGCGGATGATGAAGAAGTTATTGATGCAGTACGGCGTTGGCTCCGACATCGACCAGTGGAATGGTACCGTGCAGGCATACAGGCCCTCATTTCAAGGTGGCGTAAGGCCGTAGCATTGAATGGAGATTATGTTGAAAAATAGTGTTGTGTAGCTAAAAGATTGGGGAATAACCTGGTGTATTTCAATGCTGAATAAAACAACCCCTGTTTCAGAAAAAAAATGTGTTGCATTACTTATTGAACTGCCCTCGTAGTTGCAGATGTTCACTAACATCACGATCATTAAGCTACAAGAGAGGATGGTTGTCACCAGGGAGTACATGCTCTGGGTGTCCTACTGTCACAGTTTTGTTGCAGTACGGATAACAGGTCAATCACAGTGTGCGAGTAAAATGGAGCGGCAGTTAGAAATACACTCCAAAAATGAATTACGCGGGATAGTACAGCTGTTTCGGGAAAAAACGTCTATTTTCCACACAGATCCACTGCGAAATTCTGGAGGTATACGGATCAAATGTAATAGCGCGTCCAGTCGTAGTAAAACATTTTAACTAATCCCAAATAAACGTGGGCGATTTAATCTAGATCTTACACCACGCTAGGGAGAGCGATTGTCCGGCGATGAGGACACTCACACAGCGGTTATCGTATGGATCCATAACCTAGGAGCGGATACCCATCGTCGATAAATGGGACAATGGGTGGAACTTTCCTACCGTCTGTCTGTGTTGAGAAATAGTGATACGTATCTGTGTATTTGAATTGTAGAGCAGATTCCTTCTTCGCCTTCCATGTTAGTGTGTAATTTATGTTATGAAGTTACCTCGTAGCGAAGTACTCCCGTAGTCTCCTGCTCGTTTTAGTACCAGACCGTTCATCTTGTATCATTCTTCCATATCCTTCTACTCACTTTGGTAATTCTTCATCTTGCAGATTATTGTCCCTCTTATTTTTAACTTTTGCTACGGAAAGCTTTCTCCGCGTGTAGCCATTTACTTCTGGTACCTTTCTTGCTTCGGACATCATGCATCTTCCTCGATATAATAAATCTATCACTTGTTGCGTTACTCTATCGCTTCCAATTTTAAACTTAGGCCATTTTTTTCACTATTACTGCTCTTCATAACCCTAGTCTTTGCATTGTGTATCTTTAATGCATATTCTGTGTTACGCTGTCCGTACCTTTCGAACTGTGTTTAAGGTATTTAGTATCGGAAATTCACAAGGTGTTCAAACCAAAGCTCTGTGACATCAAAACGCAATTTAAAACAAGAAAAGCTATGAGGCCTAGGGACTTGTAGTATCTGGCATCATATAAGGCAATTCAAAATTATTAGTATGCATTTTTTTTCTAAACGGTTCCTTATTTTCTGTTTCAGTTGCTAGATAATTACCTGAAATGGCTACATCTCAAGAAAGAGAACAATGCGTGGTGTGGTACGCGGAAACGAAATCACTCATTGCTGTCCAAAGAAATATCCGATGTGAACATCAAAGAGACCCACCAGGCGTTAAGATGATTAGGGTTCAGTGTGACAACTTCCTAGACATTGGCAGTACAATCGGACAGGCAGGTTCAGAGAAAATAATCACACCTGATAAATGGTAAAGAACCTCAGAGAGACATTCGAAATAAGCTCGTCATCATCAGTTCACAGAGCAAAAAGACAGCTAATACCTCGCTTAACAATTCACAGGATCCTGAATGAACGTTTTTACTTGCTCGTTACAAATCTCAAACTGCGCATGCATTGAAGCATATGACTTGTATCTTCACTACAAACTTTTTATTGTAATGTCGGGCCGGATCGGGCACAGGCCCAACTACGGATGTTTTCTTCGATGAAGCAACTTTTTGTACAAGCGGGAAGGGTAATCGGCACAAAAATCGCATCTGGTGTTCGTTAAACCGTCACTGTTTCTGGGAAGATGTCAGAGACACCGAATAGGTAAATGTGTGGTGTGCGCTAAATAAAAAGTGCATTACAGGACCCCTCTTCTTCATCGAGAAAAAATAACAGCAACTGTCTACCTGGCCATAGAATTTTCTGTCCCTCAGCTTCTTTCTCTTCAGCCACATTTGATATTCCAGCAAGATGACGCACAACCGCACTGGAGTTTGTATGTTCGTACTTCTGGGGACAGAACAGTTCGACAGCGATGGATACGACGTGATGGGCGTAACAAGTGATCACCAAGATCTCTGGGACATTACCCATCTGGATTTCTATGTGTGATGTTATGTGAAAGTTGAATGCCTCAGCAATACACGACCTTGCCAATACAGAATAAATGTAGATACTCTCTTGTTCATCGAGAAAAAATAACAGCAACTGTCTACCTGGACATGCAATTTACTGTCCCTCAGCTTCTTTCTCTTCAGCCACATTTGATATTTCAGCAAGATGACGCACAACCGCACTGTAGTTTGTATGTTCGTACTTCTGGGGACAGAACAGTTCGACAGCGATGGATACGACGTGATGGGCGTAACAAGTGATCACCGAGATCTCTGGGACATTACCCATCTGGATTTCTATGTGTGATGTTATGTGAAAGTTGAATGCCTCGGCAATACGCGACCTTGCCAATGCAGAATAAATGTAGATACAGTAGCCTCATTCACCTCAGACATGCTTGTGCGCAGAGGGGTTGAGTTAGAATATCGTGCACATGCTTTACAGGTTACGAAAGGAACCCATGTAGACATGTCGTTTTCTTTTAGAAGTTTTGATTATTTAACAATACTTTAATTGCATTTGGAAATCAGGGAGAGTTCAAGTGAAGACTCAGTAGTACAGGTAGAGTACGTGCCGACGCACCGCACCACAGATCGCTGAGTGCAGCAGTAAATGAACATCCCTTAACCCTGTAAGACTGGTGTTGTAAAAATCATGATTAAGAATCGAAATGCCAAAATATCTAGTAGCAAAGGTACACCCTCAGTTACCGCGTAGGACGAGCGTGTGAGTCGTAAGATGCCTCTGCTCTGGCCTGCGTTTGGCAGCCTCGTGTGGTGTGCTTAATCGAGTTCCGGCCACTCAGACTCTGCGAGGCCGCCAAGTGGGCGTTTCCATATCTGGCCGACGCCGAGGGCAGGCGCTCGGCTTTAAGCCGCCCCTGTGGCCTTTCTGATGTTTCATCAGGGCCCGTGATTGGCTGCGCTGTCAGATTGCTGGAAATGTGGAGCCCCAGTGACACGTAATCTCCAAGGCGAAATGTGCGAGCCTTTGATAGGCCTCCTGTGAGGCCCTCGTTATTGGATTTATTTTTATGTCTTCCTTTCCGTCATCTGCGCCAACACCACCATACCGAATTTCTTCCGCCTCTCCGTCCTCTTGGTGCCTTTCACACACGTTTACTGCGTTTGCTCGCTGTCGTTCCCTGTGCCACTAAAGCGCTAAAGCGTATAACCGTACAAGGCACTAGGCGCGCAAGGAAAAACAACCACCGCCACGGGGGTTAACTGTGTGAACATTCTAATAGTTGGTCAAAATACCGAGCTAGATGCCAATGATGCAATTGCGAAAATTCTAGGATGGAACAGAGGGATCACTGGAGCAATATCACTAATATGCGTTAGCCATTTTGGCACATAGATTAGGCAAAAGATGAAAAGAAAATAAATTTAGCGCTCTGTCGACATCGAGATCTTTAGGACAGAGAATACATGCGTCCTGGTCTTTTATAAGGCACTAACCTACGTTCACCTGAAAAGATTTAACAACACCAAAACCTGCTCATCCCGATTACGAATACAGTAACGTAACCATGGTTCCTTATGAATCCATTGTACCTGCGAAGATATACATGAACGATCTCTATTCTAGATGAGAAGTCAGATATGCACAGTTGCCAGAGCAAAGGAATTTCGCAGTATAGTAGAAGGAAAGGTATTAAAATCACCCAGTAGGATCACTGCAAATACAGAAATTTAGAACTTTGAACTATTCCCTTAAGATCAGGGAAATGTCTGTTTAATTACACAATTGACAATCAATCACTGGAATTATTAAAAATCGTGAAACTATATCGACGAGTACATATCCGGACCGATCACCTAGGACCAGTTGTGTGAAAAGAAGATGTCAGGTTAAAATCTGTTAAAAGAGTCCTCAGGAAATGCGGGCCACACACGAATTAAATTGTTTACAGAACTCCTGTTCTACAAGTTAATAAGCTCTAAAATATCAGTCTGATACTCTTACCAGGTAGGGTTCACTCGAAGCAGAGTGGTGCAATGCGTAACGCATGCTCTCATAAAAGCACAAGTGTGTCGCAGACATGCTCACGAAACTTCAATTGCAGACGACAGATAACAGGCGCTGTGCATCACGCAAGGGAATGCCGTTAATTATCTGCCAGTGTTCTTTCCAAGAAGAGTCGGGCCACATATTACTTCCTCCCACGTACATTTAGAAAAAGGATTCGTAGCAGAAAAATTCTAAAACTCGAAGTTTACACGAATGCTTGACAAATGTTTCCTCCATGCATCATTATCAAACTTATATTACAAATTTGTCACTATTTTCTTGATCGTGTACTATCTGCAAATTAAAACAATGCATTTTCGCGTATGTTCTCAGTTTCATCGAAATCCCTCAATATAAAAAACAATTTTATTCTCCATTCTCTTGGCTTTAGAACTGCTCTAAATTTAAGTACCTATATTTTGACAGTAGTGGCATTGATTTCTCTAAAAATGTCGATGTCGTGCGTAAGGTACGCTGTAGGAATCATTTGTTAATCTGCTACAATCCACACATTGTCTCTTTATATTGAAAAATTATCATACTAAAATGTAGACTTTCACGGCCGGAAATATCATGTCCATTATAATTATCCGGGCTGTTATGCCGTGGTCGGTTGTGAATTCTGTGTCGATTCCCAACGTTTCGTCTCCGACTGCGGGAGACATCTTCAAGGGGGTCCGTAGCTCAAGGGAAGGTCCAACACACCCACTGGCTCGGCACTGACAGTTGGGAATCGACACAGAATTCACAACCGACCACGGCTCCGACTGCGGGAGACATCTTCAAGGGGGTCCGTAGCTCAAGGGAAGGTCCAACACACCCACTGGCTCGCTACTGACAGTTGGGAATCGACACAGAATTCACAACCGACCACGGCATAATAGCCCGGATAATTATAATCGATATGAAAAATTAACATTTCTGCAATTACTGATGTCCCTCTACACCACATACTCTCTTTTTAACAGAACTCTTAACTCTCTTTTTGTAAGATATTAGGTCTACATAAGAGACACCGATCATTGTGGCACTTTTATTTTTAGTTCATTATAGACTAAGAAACACTGTACTAGTTTCGGCTGGACTGTCATCTCGAAATGTTTAAAAATGAATCTGTAAAGCGTGCCATCGATTATGTCTTTCTTCTACTGGAGTTCTCGTCTGCATTTGTATTCGGCGATACGATTTCTAAAGAGCATTCCATTTTCATTTAAATAAGTTAGTTTGAGCCTTTTCATTGCAAGTTCCACCCTAAAATTTATATGTTGACTAAATTTATAGTAATTATGAGATAGTTTACTGTGTAAAAAAACCATATCGCAAAAACTACATGTCGACAGATATTTAAATAGACAACAAAGAAACTGAGTATGCTTTCAGAACCGATGTTTAACTGATGAAGGAAATAAATAAATGATCCCCGCTGTACTTAAATGGGATACCGTTAATGTTCTGCAGCGATACAGAAGTACAAATTCACTTTCCAGAGGAATTTTGGTCTCAAGAAGTATCTGCATTCATTCCAAACTTTAATTTCGAGCGGCTCACATCTTGCGACCGACGCTTTTCTCAACAGACTTTGAGTGCAAATAAACTGCCCATGCCGCTGGCGATTACGGAACTTACTTCGCCCTCTTGCGGCTGTTTATAGTCTCGTGTGAGCCCGGATCAATGATGTGCATGCCTGAGCACTAGATGCTTTTTATCGACTTTAAAAGTAATGGAACAGCAGTTGCTCCCAATGGCCGAAGTTCACCGTCTTTCCGCTTCGTCTCGTTGAGTTCTTCCCCACCCCTCTCTTCTCTCTCTGACCAGCTTTCCCTCTCTTAACATCGACTTCTAGCTTCTTCTTTCCCGTACAGCGTGCGAACTTGTAGATAGCTGCTCGTCAATGTGTCAGAAGAGACTGCAGTAACACGATATGCAAAACTCCTAAAACGAATGTCTTAATAAACTCCGAAAGTGTTTAATTTTATTTTATTTAACGTTCTCTTCGATAATTACTTCCAGTATTCTGCCTTCTGATTGTACTATAGCTTTGTCAGCTGTGTTGCAACTTTTTTTAGAATTCCTTAGAATGTTTATTTCTCATCCCTTCAAAAAATTTACGGGAAAACAATCCATACCGTCTTTAAAAATGTCAGTTACATTTCTTATTTCTGGTATATGCATACTGTATTTGATTGTAGTTCAGTTAAAACCAACAAAAAGAATTAATTTCGTTTGATTAATCTCCAATGGAGGTCCATTTACATTTAAAGAGCAGAACGAGTGGACCAAATATCGTGTTCTGCGAGAATCCGTCAGTTACTCTCTTTCTCCCTCCACCTGTCTTTTGTCCTACAGCAGATATGAGAGAAGTATGTCCAATTTACAATTGTTCCCTCATGTAGCTTCATTGTCTGTTTTGTATTTATTGTTTCTCTGTGAGCGGAGTCATTTGTTAGGAATATCGTCAGTTCCGTGATACCCCAGTTGTCTCTTCATAAAATCCTAATAAATCTGTCCTGTACATGTCCGTCTATCAGTTTCCGCACAAAATTCTACCCGAGGCTGTACTGGCCTCAGTTTTTTACTTATGTTGTTAGCATTCTGCACAAAGGAAGACATACGATGGAATATTTTATTCACGTAATTTTACCGCTGGAGGAAATCATTGTGGCACCATTTTAGTAGACACTTTGTCCAGTGGAGATCCATTTGGCACTTATATTGCTTTACGTTCTCAGCTTCCAAACAAATATGGATATCATCGACCCGGTATCTTTTAATAAAATTAATTGATTTATTATCCTAACCACAAGGAAAATTGCTTTATGGTTACAAGGACAGGTATTATTCAAAGGAACACTCGTACCTGAAAATTTGCTACTAAATATGGATGAGGATATTGCTGTGAATTGCTTGGCTCTAAACAAGGACTGTACAGCCACACAGCCACTTTACTTACATCTACATCTACATCCATACTCCGCAAGCCACCTGATGGAGTGAGGCGGAGGGTACCTGGAGTACCTCTATCGGTTCGCCCTTCTATTCCAGTCTCGTATTGTTCGTGGAAAGAAGGATTGTCGGTATGCCTCTGTGTGGGCTCTCACCTCTCTGATTTTATCCTCATGGTCTCTTCACGAGATATACGTAGGAGGGAGCAATATACTGCTTGACTCCCCGGTGAAGGTATGTTCTCAAAACTTCAACAAAAGCCCGTACCGAGCTACTGGGCGTCTCTCCTGCAGAGTCTTCCACTGGAGTTTATGTATCATCTCCGTAACGCTTTCGCGATTACTAAATGGTCCTGTAACGAAGCGCGCTGCTCTCCGTTGGATCATCTCTATCTCTTCTATCAACCCTATCTGGTACAGATCCCACACTGCTGAGCAGTATTCAAGCAGTGGGTGAACAAGCGTACTGTAACCTACTTCCTTTGTTTTCGGATTGCATTTCCTTAGGATTCTTCCAATGAATCTCACTCTGGCATCCGCTTTACCGACGATCAGATAATAAAATACTGGGACATTGGTATGGCGTAACATTACAACCACTGCCCAATGCTGTGTTGGTTACCACCTTGTTTCGTAGCGGGCACGTGACGTGGTAGATGCACGTGGGGATATCCACTGATATATGCGACTTTGGGAGAGGGCGGATTATTATTACAGAGAACCTGTGTACGAGAATCTCACGAACGGCGAAGCTGGTTAAAGGTTCACATGGTTCTGTCGCGAGCATCTACAGGAAGAGGTAGAAGGACAGCGTAAGAACCACTAGAAGCTAAATGGACGTCCACGGCTCTTCGCAGAACGTGGGTACCGGAGGTTTGTCTGCTCTGTACAGTAGGACAAGTGGACATATGTGTTGCTCTGCCAAAGGAGCACAATTCTGCCGCGCGCACGAGTGTTTATGAGCACATCTTTAACCTTACATTGTTGAACATAGAGCTCCGCGACAGTCCACCCCTACGTGTCTACATGTTGACCCAATGACATCGTCAATTACGACTGCAGTGGGCAGGGGCCATCGAGATTCGACCGTCGATCAAAGAAATCATGTCGCTTCTTCGGGTGAACCGCATATTTGCTACACTAGGTCGATGGTCATCTCCCTACATGTCGTCGTAGAGGTAAACAGCGGCTTGAAACGTGCAGTGCACTACTGATGCAGTCGGGTGGGAGCAGTCTTATCCTGTGTGAGATAGTCTCCTGCGCTTTTGTAGGACCTGTGGCAGTAACTCAATATAGCTGATAGCTGCGAACTACCTGCATCCATTCATGCTTGATGTTTTCCCCGACGGTGATGTCATCTATTAGCAATATAATTACCCGTGTCTCGGAACCAGAAGCTTGCTACAGTGTTTTGAGGAGCATTATAGTTAGCTGACGTTGGTGTAAATCCCACTATAGGGTGCCATCGGCGCGCTCACATATCAGCGGCTCGTTATTTACGCGAATTATAAGACGTGTGCGTAGACATCTCATGCCACATACCTCAACAAACATACCCACAATCTGTCGGATCCCTGACATGAGGGCCGGCCGGAGTGGCCGTGCGGTTCTAGGCGCTACAGTCTGGAACGGAGCGACCGCTACGGTCGCAGGTTCGAATCCTGCCTCAGGCAAGGATGTGCGTGATGTCCTTAGGTTAGTTAGGTTTAATTAGTTCTAAGTTCTAGGCGGTTGATGACCTCAGAAGTTAAGTCGCATAGTGCTCAGAGCCATTTGAACCATTTTTGAACCTGACACGAGGAACCAGTTATGTATTTCGTTCCAAAGACGCACGAATCAGCTACTAAGCGGGTGAACATAATTTTTTGACTCATCAGTGTATGCTATGCTGTCCATTACTACTGGGAAGATACCTTTGCCGAATCCTGCTCTGGTGACACCTGCCAACAATGTGTGTTGTTTACAACATCTATACCACAGTTTGTTACATTTCATTTAAATAAAATTTTTAGTAAGAGAGTAGAGGCCAGTTATCAGAGTAGTCTGTCCCTTTCTGTAGCAGATAATGGGACAAATGTTATACAAAGCTATTAGGGAGAAGGCCATAATATGTTTTCCGGATGGTTGGGTTATTCTGTTTACTAAGCGTCTTTTCAGTTCGCTAGTTTTTATTTTATCCTTTACTCGATAGGTAAATTACGATTTTCATGTCACGTTTTAACATCAACAATGCAGAAAATTTTATATTGTATGTGACTGAGTGTGTCTGCAAAAGTGAATATGGGTGACAAGAGATGGTGATTGCAGCTGTAATCAGTACTTCATGAAATTTTAGTTTTAACTGTCTTAACCATATTCACCTGAGACTATTTTAGAAAGGGCGACAACAAAATGGAGGTTACAGGCCTTAAAACTAGAAATGCACAGAGCGTCACCGAGCCCATACTTCTAGCCCTAAGTCAGTGTGGAGACACACGTACAAAGTAGCAAAGTGAGAATCACAGACGTTCTGAAAGTAGATTACGTAAAGTTATCTGAAAATGATAAAAGTTCTCTTAATGGAAAATGGGAGATTTAAGCACATAATCTGTGATTTGACGATGACGACTGCTACCGCGGAACATGTTTTAATCTAGTATGGCAGACAGACGTGTTCCCCACCTCGTGGAGAGAGTCAATTCTCATCCCTCTCCTCAAATGAGGAAGGGACCGCACATGTCCCAATAGTTATCAGATTATCGACTTGACGAGCTGGGAAAGACCCTGGAATGGATGCTTAACTTTCGTCTGGTCTGGCTTTTAGAGACCAGGCAACTCCTTAGCTGAGAGTTAATAGCGAAGTATGTATATATCCACGTAACACTCTGACAGACAGTCCAAAACTGCCGTAATTCCATACCATAACGTAAACTATATGATTATAAGTATCCGCATATCTTTTAGTGAATATTAATACAGAGTGAGTAAACCTTTCACCTTTATAACCGCTTGAACTCTGCTGGGGTCGGTTTTAGTAAGATGTGTGAATGTCAGTGGAGTAATAGCAGCCCATTCTCCTTAAAGAATAGAAACGACAGAAGACGCTGTAATTGAGCGCAAAAGTGTTGCACTGGGCTCATGTCGAGACTCCGAACTTTGTGCTACGATCGCCGTGCGCAGTGAAGTAAACTGTGTTCACATTCTCATGTATTTAGCGTTTTCTTAAGCGCGATAAGGGGAACACACCCTAATAACGTAAAAGTTTCCCATACTGTAACAAAGCACGTTCGTACCTCACTGTCGGGTCCACACATCAGGCAACGTCGACAAGGCATTCTCCAGACCCAAACCCATCTGTCGTATTGCGTCAGATTATAGTGTGATATAACACACCAGATGACTCGTTTCTAGTCGTCCACTGACCTGTGGCGTCGCTCTTACTGCCACCTCGAACTCATCTTGGTGTTGACTTCAGGAATACATGACTTTGAAACGGTACAGTTCTTTCCGCTCTATAACCAGCAGGTTTCGCTGCTCGCTCGCACCGAGAAATACAAACAGAGGCGGCTCAGCCGCCAATTTTATTGCTCGACGCGGCTGGCCGCTTGTGCAACAGAATCCATGTGGACGGGTGGAAAGAAATGTGTCAGGCTTCATAATACGTATTTATATGTGACGTGTATTATGCATTCCTTGTACGTGATTGTGAATCTGCACATGAGCTTTCCTAATCCTCCTCACACCTTTCCGTAAAGCGTGGCCAAATCTTAGTTGGGAAATAGTTCTGTAGAATAGTAGTGCCAACCTCACTCCTCGGGAGGGGATCAGAGAGACAGCACAGACAGGTAAAAGTCAGAGACGTTCCAGTGTCACAAGATTTGGGGTGGAGAGGTTGGTCACGGTCAAGTGGTTCGACCATCCCCTCTACCGGGGCCCAGGAACACCTACGGGTGCCCGTCATATTCATGTGTTACAGAAGACGGGTAAGTGAGCAGATGTGCCCTCAGTGCGTCTGTCTCAATGTTCACGCATGGAAGAGAGGTATTTGAATATTTGTACTAATTCTTTTATTTACAGCTTCGGATTGTGTAAGGAAGTGAATGTTCTCGTTTAATTTCGGAAATTTGACCCCCTGTGTTATTGTATCTGGTCCCCAGTTTACCCGTTATCCTCCTCACATAGTGGATGTCCCATGTAAAATATTGGGAGACTTTGGTGGTATACATTTGGCCAACGCAATTCAGTGTTTCCCGTAGAAATGTGCGTGCAGAATAGTATATAATATACTCGAGCTATAAGTTGTAAAATTGTAATATCTGTAAAGTGGAACAATTGCTGCAATCGCTGTAGAGTCGAGTGATAATGTTTAAAATAAATAGGTAACCAACTGTCATCAATCTTTAACATACCTTAAAAATCACAAAGAAGTCAAGTTAAAGGAAATCATTTAAAATAAAATATACAGAATGCAGGGACCCACACAACAGCCCTCCAGCCCCTTGCTAGTATCGTGCAGAAAGGGCGCACTCTCTAGGTAGCGCTCTCAAGCTCCCCTCCCCAGTTATCCGTTGCGCAAGCTTCATTCAGGGCTAGACGACATCAACTTTCATCTGACATCCCTAGGCAAGAAGATTAGATGGGAACCTTTCAGCTTTGAGGAGCTGCTCCATTATTATACTCCTACTGGTTTTAACTTCCTACACATAGTTATTGCGATAGCTGTACTAATGGTAGCACTTTGGAACGTGTGAGTGTTTCTTTCCGCTGATTTGTTATAACGACGCTCCGCAAAGCTATCGCCGTCGGCAGGACTTCCATCTACGAGGTGCGTCCAAGTTCTAAGGCCTCCGATTTTTTTTCTTTGGACTGGAAAGAGATAGAAACATGCGCATTGTTTTAAAATGAGGCGTCGTTCATTGTCGATACGTCCCGGAGATGGCAGCACCGTACGGCAGATGGAATTTTACCGCCAGCGGCGAGAATGAGAACTGTTTTAAATACTTAAAATGGCGACGTTTTCCTTACTTGAACAGCGTGCACTCATTTGTTTTCTGAATTTGCGTGGGGTGAAACCAATTGAAATTCATCGACAGTTGTAGGAGACATGTGGTGATGGAGTTATGGATGTGTCGAAAGTGCGTTCGTGGGTGCGACAGTTTAATGAAGGCAGAACATCGCGTGACAACAAACCGAAACAACCTCGGGCTCGCACAAGCCGGTCTGACGACTTGATCGAGATACTGGAGAGAATTGTTTTGGGAGATCCCCGAATGACTGTTGAACAGATCGCCTCCAGAGTTGGCATTTCTGTGGGTTCTGTGCACACAATCCGGCATGACGACCTGAAAATGCGAAAAGTGTCATCCAGGTGGGTGCCACGAATGCCGACGGACGACCACATGGCTGCCCGTGTGGCATGTGTCCAAGCAATGTTGACGCGCAACGACACCATGAATGGGACTTTCTTTTCGTCAGTTGTGACAATGGATGAGACGTGGATGCCATTTTTCAATCCAGAAACAAAGCGCCAGTCAGCTCAATGGAAGCACACAGATTCACCGCCACCAAAACAATTTCGCGTAACCGCCAGTTCTGAACAAAATTGTGGTGTCCATGTTCTGGGACAGCGAGGGCGTAATCCTTACCCATTGCGCTCCAAAGGGCACTACGGTAACAGGTGCATCCTACGAAAATGTTTTGAAGAACAAATTCCTTCCTGCACTGCAACAAAAACGTGCGGGAAGGGCTGCGTGTGTGCTGTTTCACCTAGACAACGCACCCGCACATCGAGCTAACGTTACGCAACAGTTTTTTCGTGATAACAACTTTGAAGTGATTCCTCATGCTCCCTACTCACCTGACCTGGCTCCTAGTGAATTTTGGCTTTTTCCAACAATGAAAGACACTCTCCGTGGCCGCACATTCACCAGCCGTGCTGCTATTGCCTCAGTGATTTTCCAGTGGTCAAAACAGACTCCTAAAGAAGCCTTCGCCGCTGCCATGGAATCATGGCGTGAGCGTTGCGAAAAAAGTGTACGTTTTCAGGGCGATTACGTCGAGAAGTAACGCCAGTTTCATCGATTTCGGGTGAGTAGTTAGTTAGAAAAAAAAATCGGAGGCCTTAGAACTTGAATGCACCTCGTATTATCTTTCTTTGTTCCGCAATGCTCCACGGCCACTGTCAGCCCGTGCCTGAGTGAGGTGAGGCAAGTCTTGTTCCAGCTGTTGTTGTTCCTTCACGTTTCCACTTCACAATCACAAAACAATCAGTCGACTCGGCCAGTTTCAATCCTTCTGATTGAAATGTCCCAGATGGATTTTTTTTCTCCGTGCAATCCAGTGACTAGAACACGTATGAAATCACAGAGCTCTCCTTTCAAATCTATTTTGATGTTACAGCTTCTCTACTGGAAACACAGTACGACCCGCCTCCTTTTCTACTGGCGGAACCGCATCTCGTTATATCTTGCGGTCAGTTCCGCAATTACACAGGATATTCCGGATATATTTGGTGAAATAGCTATTCAGTAATAAGCTAGCTGTGGTTTTGCAACTGCACAATCCTATTCTTCATTCATAGGAATAAATATAGGGAAAGAGTAGATCTCGGCGGAATGGAGAATGATTGCAAATGTTATACAAACTATGTAGAGCAACTGATCCTCGCATGTATTATCAGAAGTGTGCACAAGAGTATGTGACTCTGGCCGACGGTTAACAGAAACACTGAAACTCTAGACTTCAGTGCTGCGGGCTTTCACATAACTACGCACCCTCAGACTCAGCGTTGCAATATTAAATGTTTTGGCTGGTTTGGTTGTCTAGGAGGCTGGGATACGTAGTTGCCACATTACAGACCAAATACTGCTGAGTCTACAGTATAAACTACGAATACACACATAGATGTATAAATATATTTATAAGCATGCTGCTACCGTTTTTTCGTGTAACTGTGGAGTACTCCTGAAGAGATCTATAGCAATGGGCCACATTGACCTCCAATAACTCACGTACTATTTAAGTTACTTGCCTGTAATTCATACTAATGTAGGTCTACAGTAATAGCTTTCTAAAGGCACGTAGGTCGACGAAATCGGATGAATCGTTTAGACTTTTGAAATTCGTTGCTGGGTGTTACTCGTATAATTTACCATCTGATACTAAACTGTAAACTAATAAATATATTGAAAATCTCATTACACCATCAGAATCGTCGTGCAAATAATAGTAACGCACATGTTTATTTTTGAGGTATAATGATTCATCTTTCTACTATTAATTTCTATACGAACTGTGAAATACAGGGTGAGTCACCTAACATTACCGCTGGAAATATTTCGTAAACCACGTCAAATACTGACGAATCGATTCAACGGACCGAACTTGAGGAGAGGGGCTAGTGTAATTGGTTAATACAAACCATAAAAAAATGCACGGAAGTATGTTTTTTAACACAAACCTACGTTTTTTTAAATGGAACCCCGTTAGGTTTGTTAGCACATCTGAACATATAAACAAATACGTAATCAGTGCCGTTTGTTGCATTGTAGAATGTTAATCACATCCGGAGATATTGTAACCTAAAGTAGACGTTTGAGCACCACTCCTCCGCTGTTCGATCGTGTGTATCGGAGAGCACCGAATTACGTAGGGATCCAAAGGGAACGGTGATGGACCTTAGCTACAGAAGAGACTGGAACAGCACATTGCTTCCACATGCTAACACCTTTTTATTGGTCTTTTTCACTGACGCACATGTACATTACCAAGAGGGGTGAGGTACACATACACACGTGGTTTTCGTTTTCAATTACGGAGTGGAATAGAGTGTGTCCCGACATGTCAGGCCAATAGATGTTCAATGTGGTGGCCATCATTTGCTGCACACAATTGCAATCTCTGGCGTAATGAATGTCGTACACGCCGCAGTACATCTGGTGTAATGCCGCCGCAGGCTGCCACAATACGTTGTTTCATATCCTCTGGGGTTGTAGGCACATCACGGTACACATTCTCCTTTAACGTACCCCACAGAAAGAGGTCCAGAGTTGTAAATCAGGAGAACGGGCTGGCCAATTTATGCGCCCTCCACGTCCTATGAAACGGCCGTCGAACATCCTGTCAAGGGTCAGCCTAGTGTTAATTGCGGAATGTGCAGGTGCACCATCATGCTGATACCACATACTTCGACGAGTTTCCAGTGGGACATTTTCGAGCAACGATGGCAGATCA
The DNA here is from genome assembly GCF_021461395.2 of Schistocerca americana. NCBI lineage: Eukaryota > Metazoa > Arthropoda > Insecta > Orthoptera > Acrididae > Schistocerca > Schistocerca americana. The sequence continues at coordinate 44,780,631 of NC_060123.1, forward strand.
TTCTGTAGAAACGCGATGTATGTTGCAGCTGTTTGGGCCCCTGCAATGAAGTGAGGACCAATGAGGTGGTCGCCAATGGTTCCGCACCATACATTTACAGTCCATGGTCGCTGTCGCTCTACCTGTCTGAGCCAGCGAGGATTGTCCACGGACCAGTAATGCATGTTCCGTAGATTCACTGCCCCGTGGTTTGTGAAACCCGCTTCATTGGTAAACAGGTAGAACTGCAACGCATTCTCTGTTAAAGCCCATTGAAAGAATTGCACTCGATGATTAAAGTCATTACCATGCAGTTGCTGATGTAGCAACACATGAAACGGGTGAAAGCGGTGACGATGCAGTATGCGCATGACACTACTTTGACTCAGTCCACCGGCACTCGCAATGTACCGTGTACTCATGTGTCTGTTCATGGCAACAGCAGCTAACACACCAACTGCACCCGCTTCTCCTGTGACGGGCCTGTTAGGGACCCGTTTGCGTGCTGCGACCATACCTGTTGCATACAGTTGGCGGTAGATGTTTTGCAATGTGCGGCACTTTGGATGCTCTCTGTCAGGGTACCGTTCTGCATACACCCTGCAGGCTTCAGCTGCATTTCGTCGACACTCGCCATAGATGAGTATCATCTCCGCCTTTTCAGAGCTCGAATACACCATGGCCACAGTTCCTACAACACTACACTATCACAGACGTCTGGTAACACGGTGTACTACAGTTGGTATGCGGGCGGAGACGAATGCGGAATAACAATAGCAGCAAGCGCTACATGCGGACACTGCGACAGCTAGACCAAACCACAACAGTGCACTACAGCCACACTCGTAAACACGGTCGTCATCGTAAATATGTCCCTGCAGATACTGCTCGCCGACTGTGGCCCGTGTTTGTTACAACACGCAACTGAACGTCGGAGGTTTCAAGCGCAACTTTAGGTTACAGTATCTCCGGATGTATTTAACATTTTGCAATGCAACAAACGGCACTGATTACGTATTTGTTTATATGTTCAGATGTGCTATCAAAACCAACGTGGTTCCATTTAAATAAACGAAGTTTTGTGTTAAAAAACATACTTCCGTGCATTTTTGTATGGTTTGTATTAAACAATTACACTAGCCCCTCTCCTCGCGTTCGGTCTGTGGAATCGGTTCGTCAGTATTTGATGTGGTTTACGAAATATATCCATCGGTAACGTTAGGTGACTCACCCTGTATGTGCCATTAAGGTTTCACAAACTCCGCCATCTTTGGCTCTCCCGGTCATGTCTCCTTCATCGACACAGCGTCACCATGGAATTCCGAGCCACGCGCTCCGGCTGCACCCCTCTCGCTTCGGCCAGCGTCCGGCACCGCGTGGTCGGCCGGCCGAGCGGACCGTGCGGCCACTGCTTCCTCCGAATTAAAATATTTTGAGGGCGCGACGACTCGCCAGTTACCTCACAGCGCTCCTCTGTGCCAGAAATCACCGAGAAATTACCCATTAGCTAATAGAAATAAGAATATAACTAGAGATTTTCTATCCGGAATTGCCACTTACTAGCAACTAGAAGCTGACAAGGGAACCTCCCCATCGCAACCCCCTCAGATTTAGTTATAATTTGGCACAGTGGATAGGCCTTGAAAAACTGAACACATATCAATCGAGAAAACAGGAAGAAGTTGTGTGGAATTATGAAAAAATAAGCAAAATATACAAACTGAGTAGTCCATGGGTAACATAGGCCACATCAAGGATAATTTGAGGTCAGGAGCGCCGTGGTCCAGTGGTTAGCGTGAGCAGCTGCGAAGCGAGAGGTCCTTTGTTCAAGTCTTCCCTCGAGTGAAAGGTTCAACTTTTTTTTCCAGACAATTATGAGAGTTCACACACTCACACATAATCAACTTCGCTTTCCAAAATTCCAGGACATGTTCAGATTTGCTTGGACATATGCAGGGTTTGACATTCTACACAAGGAAAAATTTGAAAACGTTAAAAACATATGTTTTGACAGAGCACAGAGAAAACTGTGCGACTGTGAAACTGTTGCATTCATTTGTTGCAGTTTATGTGACACACTCTTATGTTTTCATCACTTTTTGGGAGTGATTATCACACCCACAAGAAAACCTAAATCGGGCAAGGTAGAAGAATCTTTTTACCTATTCGCCAAGTGTGCAAGTTAGGTGGGTCGACAACATATTCTTGTCATGTGACGCACATGCCGTCACAAGTCTCTTATAGAATATATCGGACGTGTTTTCCTGGATCAAATGTTTTCGGTTCCCATTGGAGAGGCACGTCCTTTCGTCTACTAATCGCACGGTTTTGCCGTGCGGTCGCAAAACACAGACACTAGACTTATTACAGTGAGCAGAGACGTCAATGAACGAACGGACAGATCATAACTTTGCAAAAACAATGTAAGTAAACTTTTCGCTCGAGGGAATACTTGAACCAAGCACCTCTCGCTCCGTAGCTCCTCACGCTAACCACGGGACCACGGCGATCCTGCGCTCTGATTATCCTTGTTGTGGCCTATGTTACCCATGAACTACTAAGTTTGTATATTTTGCTTATTTTTTCATAGTTACACACAACTTCTTCCTGTTTTCTCGACTAATCTGTGTTCAGTTTTTCAAGGCCTATCCACTGTGCCAAATTATAACTAAATCTGAGGGGGGGTGCGATGGGGAGGTTCCCTTGTGAGTGACTTGACACCTGTTCTTCCATCAAGCACTTACCTGTATCTTAAAACGCACTGCAAAAATACATAAAAAACGAGTTCTTCTGTTTAAATTCTGAAGGATATTTATATTAAATCTTGCACTGCCAACTACTGATCACAGAAACGTTATGTCCTGAGCTCTCTCTCGTCAAAATTCACGGCACTTGGAAGTGGTGATGAAATATTGGGTTTTGTCATTTTGATCATGCATCACCACCTTACGAAGAGTTATCCCGTCTACATTCAGCCAAGTGCAGCGATTTCCCTACACACTACCCGCCTCATGATCAACTTATTCAGTACCCAAATGCCCTTAGATCTTAACAGTATGGCAGAGACAGTCGCTTCCCATTCGAGCATTATTCTTCCTTTCAAATTCCATCAAGCGGCCGCTTTCACTAAGTCCTTTTCGGTAAAAGGAACCAAACATACCATGAATTCCTTTTCAGCATCAAAAAAAAGATATCTCTGTTTCAAAAAGACATCTAATGACCTACATCATAAAATAACAATGTTGATATATGTGCTTTTAAAATAACAGCGAATGCCCTCTATGTGAAACCAATAATGATGTGTGATGTTGATATCGAATGCTCTGTATCTCAACACAACTACGTACTGTTCTTTCCTACCAGACCGTTACGGCTATCATCATTTCCTTAGGTTCCTCCCTGTATCGGGATTGGATTGGATTGTTTGGGGGAGGAGACCAGACAGCGAGGTCATCCGTCTCATCGGATTAGGGAAGGACGGGGAAGGAAGTCGGCCGTGCCCTTTCAAAGGAACCATCGCGGCATTTGCCTGGAGCGATTCACGGAAATCACGGAAAACCTAAATCTGGATGGCCGGAAGCGGGATTCAACCGTCGTCCTCCCGAATGCGAGTCCAGTGTGCTAGCCACTGCGCCATCTCGCTCGGTCCTGTATCTGTATATGTGAATTCCTCTCTCCCTCTCTCTGTCTCTTCGACGTCGTATTGAAAGTTTTTGCCCGTACTCTGCATGACATTTGTATTGTCTACAGTCCCTACCATTATTCCACTGTTTTTATTATTACGTGTTTTAGTATTGGTCAGGCATTATAGGAATGGGAAGGTCGTGTCACGGCCCGTGCATTCTTCATGCGCTTCTCGGAATCACGGCCAGCAGGTTCATAAACCAATCTGTAGGGTTTCGCAGGGATCGAATGAAGGGTAGAGCCACGGGTCGTAAAACATCTTAAATGTAACGTCCACTGTTCAAACCGCCGTCAATGCGAACAATAGGTGACCGAGACGTGTAGCCAATGGCACCCCATACCATCACGCCGGGTAATACGCCAGTCTGTCGATGACGAATACGGGCTTCGAATGTGCGTTCACCGCGATGTCGCCAAACACGGATGCGACCGTCATGATGGTGTAAGCAGAAGCTGGATTCTTCCGAAAAAATGACGTTTTGCAATTCGTGCTCCCAGGTTCGTCGTTGAGTACACCATCGCAGGCGCTCCTGTCTGTGATGCAGCGTCATGGGTAACCGCAGCCATGGTCTCCGAGCTGATAGTCCATGCTGCTGCAAACGTCGTCGAACTGTTCGTGCAGATGGTTGTTGTCTTTCAAACGTCCCCATCTGTTGACTTAGGGATCGAGACGTGGCTGCACGATCCGTTACAGCCATTCGGGTAAGATGCCTGTCATCTCAACTGTTAGTGATACGAGGCCGTTGGGACCCAGCACGGCGTTCCGTATTACCCTCCTGAACCCACCAATTCCATATTCTGCTAACAGTCATTGGATCGTGACCAACGCGAGCAGCAATGTCGCGATACCATAAACCGCAATCGCGATAGGCTACAATCCGACCTTTATGATAGTCCTTACACGAGGCATCACAACGACGTTTCACCAGGCAACGCCGGTCAGCTGTTGTTTGTGTATGAGAAATCGGTTGGAAACGTTCCTTGTGTCAACACGTTGTAGGTGTCGCCACCGGCTCCAACCATGTGTGAATGCTCTGAAAAGCTAATCATTTGCATGTCACAGCATCTTCTTCCTGTCGGTTAAATTTCACGTCTGTAGCATGTCATATTCGTTATGTTGCAATTTTAATGGCCAGTAGTGTATTTAGGCGTGCATCTGTTATCGTCAGATGCAGTACCGAGACAGTGTTCAGTGTAATAGTTAAATCAAAAGTAAATGTTTTTGAGACAATACGGCAAATGGAAAAGTTCCTTGTATTATTTATATTGTATTTATCTTTTTTGACCTTATAGCCCTTACAGGCCCCTCCCTGACCTGCGTAGCAGCACAGGCGAAAAGCCAATTTGGAAGAGACAGAAGAACGTCTTACCGAATCCAGTAAAATCTTCCTTTTACTGAATTTCTGAACCTATGAAAAATAAGATTCAGGAAGCAGGGCTATTTTTTTTAATTTTGAGTCATCAGTCTTCTGACTGGTTTCATGTGGCTCACCGCGGATCACTCTCCTGCACTAACATCTTCACCTCAGATTAGCACCTGCAAGTAAGCTTCTCTCGGCCAGGTGTACTGCTTTCGCCAGTGCTAGTCTGCATTTCATGTCCTCCTTGCTCCATCCCTGATAGATTATTATGCTGCCTAGATGGTACCTAAACTTCATCTACTTCCTGATAAGTTTTTCGCTGTTGTCACTTCTGCTACTTCTCGCTAATATTTTGCCATCTTTAAAATTTATTTTTAGACGCAAGTTTTCTTTTTTCTATGACTGTGGAGTTGCTTTACTTAGAAGTGAAATATGGACTACGAACAATTGAGCGGAGATGAAACTAGGTGCTTTTGTATTGTGGTTACTGGAAGAATGTTGAGGTTGGGATGGATAGAACAAATAGCCATTTTAGAAGAAGTAGTATATATACAGTGCGGCACAGACAGTCGCTCCCCATCCGAACAAAATTCTTTCTCCTGAATTACATCATTCGGCCATGTTCACTAAGTTCTTTTCGATAACAGGGACCAAAGATACGATGGACTCCTTCTCAGAGTCAGTAAAAGATATCTGTGCTTCAAAAAGACATCTAATGACCTATATCATAAAATAATGATGCTGATAAGTGTGCTTTCTAAAAAACAGCGAATGCCCTAAATTTGAAACAACAACAACATTGATGTAGTTATCAAATGCCCTCTAACTCAACACAAATACGTACTACTCTTTCCTACCAGGCCGTTAGGTCTATCATCCTTAGGTTGCTTCCTATATCTGTGTATCTGAATTTCTCTCTCTCTCTCTCTCTCTCTTGTACCCTCCCCACAGAAATAATAATTAAATATTGATAATGAATGTGATTCTAATTTAATGTAACCTCTGAACAAAATTGGTTCCCATTTAACGTCTCCATGCAGAAATGCATTCACATTTAATGTAGTCACAAAATTTTTTTCTCATTTAATGTTAAGTTCGAAACAGAAAAATTCCTAAGCCCCGAAATAAAAAAAAAAAAATTCAGTAACCTGATAAATTATAGGACGACAGTAGCGTTGCGCCACGGCCCTGTATTCTGAATAAAAAAAAAACAAAAATTCTTACCTCAATAAAAACGGCGAATATATCTGCTCTTACCTAAAAAATTTTCGGCACAGCTCCGTGCAATGCTGGCCTATACATTTGTGATTCGTGAAAGGAATAATCATGCATTGGATAAATTCTTTAAATTGAAATGAATGTTTTTTTAATTACTTTGTATTATAAAAATTATTATTAGGGCATTTTTTTAAAAAAATTGGATGACAGTTCACATACATTACTAGATATGCGCTAGGCTGCTTCTTTACCTTATACAATAATACTCATCCTCCAGAGTCCCGAGCAGAGCAGACTGCAGACAAGCGCAGACACACGTAGACTACTCCAGACTAGCGCAGACTACTGCAGACTACTGCAGACTACCGCAGACACGCGCAGACTAGCGACAAGCAACGACTAACAACATACTGCTCTCTGGTCAGAGACTCTCCTATGCCTTGCCTATTGCAGGCAGCGCATACCTCTTACACTCTTCGCGGTCATATTTACAGTTTTTGCGCCGACTCTTCATGGCATTTATATTTTCTACAGTCCCTACCATTATTCCACTGTTTTTATTATTATGTGTTATAGTATTGGTCAGACATTATACGGATCGATAGGTCGCGTCACGGCCCGTGCAGGCTTATCTTTGGAGCCTGATAACCATTATGGGCCAACGACGAAAGAGGGTTTAGTTTGATAGGCATCAATTAATAGATAACGGTTAATGTGGAAATACGTATGTCGGAAGGGGTAGTCGTGGAATGGTAAATACTGAAACGGGAGACCATGGCTGGAGTACAGTAAGTAACAGTGTTATTGAGTGGATTTTTATAGGGAGCTCCAATAAAGTAGTCTCTGAATTAGCATTTAATGTGTCGTACAACAATAAGATCATAAGTATGGTTCTTTCGCGCCGTCTACACTGAATTAGCCAACTCGTCGACAGCTGACATTCGGAGAGATACCTACAGTTAACGTCCAGCTATATCAACAATGGGACCGGTATGGTCAACATTTAATGTGCGCCGCGTTAGTGAGGTCAGTTCAGACACGACTTCCAAGACAGCTAATGAGGGGTCATTGTGCCCTTGGGCCACCAAACACACCCGCACAGACAAGCGGTTCCCGGAGCAGACCCCAGTTGCTCCCGCCGACAGCCGCTCCTGCAGACACAGTTGTAGACACGCGTGCGCGCCTGTGTACGCGTGGCATTGTGCGTGCGACAGCCGGCGTTGTGTGTCGGTAACCGGGACTAATCCGTGTTTAATCTGGCGTGCAAACCATTGTGCGGTGGCCGGGCCGATACAAAGGCCGTGTCTCTCTGCTGCCGGGACAATGGCGGCGCCGGCGCCGGGCATCGATTCTCGAAGCGCTGACTGCGCGCCCGGCGACAGTCGATTATTAACATCAGCCGTCAGTGCTCTCGAAAAAGTAGGGGAGACACGGCGCCCTTGCAGGTAGCCAGCTGATCAGCCGTAAATTTCTCCCAATAAAACAATGTTGACTTTCGTTTAGTTGGAGTTCATCTCATCTACATGCATCACTGAACACGACAGAACTTCTGTTTGGTTCCGAATTGAGCGCGTAACGAAGACCAGCACTTTAGTTGTGCATTTTTCTTCACGGTGCAACAGAGCAAAGTACTTTCGTGCAACCAAAAATTTATCAATTATGTTATTTCTAATCCGGGGTCTATCGCCATTCTGTCCCCGACAATCAGATATATTATTTCTCAACAATGTTTTTATGTCAGTACGCCATATACACATACATCTAAGTTTATTGTTTTCTTTAAAAATCTTTATTTTATAAAACTGATGAAGTTGACAATTTGTTAAAAAATGTGCATGGCACTCTTACTGTTGTTTACATTCTTTACCGTAGTTGGTCTCGGGATTTCGATCATATACGCCGATGTAAGGCATTTAGAAGGCACCATCTCATGACAAAATAAGTTTATTATAATGTATGATAGCGGTTGAAACTGTGTACTTTCAATGACGCTAAGTGTTGTTGGTCGACTTTTAAGAGACATCATGAATAATAATCACTCTTAGGGAGGCAAAATAATCTGGTTTTGTGGAGATTTCTGTGAAGTGTTACCTGAAGTTAGACGTGGTAATAGAAAAGCCAGTGTCGAAATTACAGTTAATCATCAGTACAGTCTCGTGTTAAAATTCATAAACTGACTCAAAATACGAGATAAAATGGTGAGCATGGTTTCACTGAATGATTGCTTAAATTGGATGACAGCGATTTATAAAATTATACAAAGTACTTCAGTAAAGATATCAAAATTCATGAACATTGTCATTACGACAGTTTTATTACTACCATTTTAATTCCAGAGAAATAAATGAACAAAGTGTTTCGCTGTTGTAATCAAAGACGATTCTATGTCAAATAAATGATGACTGTAGAACAATTAATCAATGTCATTTCAGATTTGTTACTTGGAGAGGTAAAGGTTACCTGAGTTCTGAATCTGCCAAACTTAAAGAAATAAACAATGTTCATCTTGAGTTTGAAGCTCTTTTGTCCGTGTTTGCTTTAAGAATACAGGTGTTTTTGGATGGGGTATGCCTTTAGCAAAACACAATATTGTTTTTTTTTATCCCGAACATGTTTCACTGCAGTTGCAGCATCATCAGTGGGCTTTTACTTTACGTCTGTTAAATATAAAAAATGTTCTTACTGTTTGTATACATGTAAATATTAGTTTTTAAAATTGTAAGTACAGATTTTAGAAGAAATACATAACATTATGAATTGATACCTATTTACCACATAGTGTGATTTCTTTCACAGTTTGTCATCTCCCACCATATACAATTTACCATGTGGTAAAAATGCATGAATTCATAATTTTATGTCTTTCTTCGAAAATATGTCATTACGATATTAAAAACTAATATTTACATGTATACAAACAGTAAAGATCATTCTTTATGTTTAACAGCCATAAAATAAAAGCTCAGTGATGACACTGTAACTGCAGTGAAACAAGTTTGTGATAAAAAAAATTTTGTTTTGCTAAAGGTGGACCCAGTCCAAAACCATATATAATGAACGTTCAGTTCTACCCCATAGAATTCTTTAAATCCTTAAAACCATCCAGTTTACTATCCCATCTATTGGCTTAAAGAAAGATGGCATCATTATTTTAACGAGAAATGTTAATGCCCATCAGGGATTAATTAACGGTGAAAAATTAGTGGTAACTCCCCTAAACGAGTACATCAACTCTGCCAAATCCATTGACTACGATGAAACAGCATGCATACCATAAAGTAATATCAAACCTTCTGCTGCCACCATCGCTTTCCAAAAGATACGAAAGAAATTACCAGTAAAAGTAGACTTCGCTATGTTCATTAAGAAATCACAATGTCATGAGTCTAACAAGGGCAGGATGGTGTTTATCAGAAGTGCTTTTCATTGTCGATGGTTATACCTGGCTTTTTCACAGTTTCGTACATATAGTGATATGCTACTCATACATACAGCCAAGAAGTAAGCAACGGTCACATTAAAGAATTTTTGTAATGGAAAGAGGTTTCTCAGAAATGAAATTAACCTGACAATGAGAATATCCGCATTTTACATGTTTTACAATTATCCATATTTTATTCAACGGTACCGATTTTTTACAATGAGACTAACTTTTGTTACTACTATTCAATATATAATATTTATTATACTGATATTTTGAACATGGCTGCACTACAGCAACGATTACCTAAGATCAGGGATAAAGAATAGCCACTTTCAAAAATGGTAGTTTTCAAATAACCTTGACCTCGGTTTCGACAGATCTGAACCCGATTTCTTCTGAAACACAGACCAAATGCACATTAGCAATTAAATCAGTAAAAGTTGTCTCCATATGACGTTTATCGGGAACGGCCTGTATGTCCGCATGTAAAAATTTAGGCCCCTGCAATCAAGGGCTTGTCACAACAGTAAAAACAATCACTTAGAATAGCAGACCATGCTAGGAGCTACATGCCGACACGACCTTGGCTCTCAGGACCTCAAATTTCATATATGAACACTACAGGCTGTTGCCGATAAATGCCATGGGGCGACATCTTTTACTCAGTGAATTGCTAATGTGAAGGTTGTCTGTTCTTCCTAAGAAGACTGGTTTAGATCTGTCGAAACCGTGGTTAAGGCAATTTGAAAACCACCATTTTTTTGCAACTTGTTTGCTGTCCTTTCTTCCCGCTGACCCTTTTGTTAATAAATACTACGATTTACTAATTCCCCCATTACTATATGACCCATCTGTCACGTTCACAATACGTGCATATTATCTACAGAGGTCAATTAATCTTTCTTTCTTTTCCCTAGCGATTATTCCTTCAAGTACTGTCATCTTTTTCAGTAGTTGTCACATTTCATTATTTTGTTTACCTTTGTGGCTGAATGCTCTCCATAATGCCGTAGCCACCAAAGTAAACGATGAGGCGGAAGCTGCGTACATTGTCTGTACTTTCTATAAACTTTGTCCTGTAGGTTAGAGCATTTTAACTGTTTGGTATTCTTTTGTATGTGTGTGTGTGTGTGTGTGTGTGTGTGTGTGTGTGTTTGGTGTCTGTGAAGTGTTACGAACTTTATGCCTGGACTTACATGTGTGAGGTAGATGGGTAAAATTATCTTTGTCACCACAAGGACTGTGGGCTTCTTGTTCTTGAGCACTTATATTATGCTGGTTCTTCTGTAGGTGTCATGTTATTGCGGAACTTCTGTGGTAGCTTGCAGCACTCGAACCCGGTGCCAGTGTTCGCGTTTGACAGAGCCTGTGTATTCCACATGATGAAATGTGGGACTTAAGGTCTAGATTTTACCGGTGAGTCTCAGCTTCTTTCCTGAATTAGTTCGTTGTGTAGGTCGCGAACCCTCGCCGAACGAAGTGCCCCTAGGATTAGGCGGAAGCACCTGTTTGGTAACGATTGAATGGGCTTGAGTTCAATGTTGTCCCTTATGTTGAACACCCGTACACTGTTGAAGGGACGACCGTTGGCCGGTATAGACGAAGCTTAGTGTTCGCTTACATGTCTGTACTCACCAGTAGGCGACAGAGATGGACGATGAGCTGTAAAATCTTCTGCAACTTGCCCTGAATGTAGAGGTTAAACAGTAGCTTAGCATCTAGTATGATATCTAAATACTTGAAATGTCTGTCAAAGGGATTTCTCGGTCTTTAAGAAAGAGTTGGTCACATCGCAATGAACGCTTCGGAGTGAAAATAACCACCCTTAGAGGGAGAGAGTTTTCTTTGGCCCATCGTTCAGTGACTTTCAGTTGCAGTTGTAAGCGCGAGATAACTGCAGTCACTTGTCGACCACTGGTGAGAATGGCAGCGTCCTCGGTGAACTCATCGAGTACCACTTGTGGTCATTCACGTACACAGGGTGGTCCATTGATCGTGACCGGGCCAAATATTTCACGAAATAAGCTTCAAACGAAAAAACTACAAAGAACGAAACTTGTCTAGCTTGAAGGGGGAAACCAGACGGCGCTATGGTTGGCCCGTTAGATGGCGCTGTCATAGGTAAAAAGGATATCAACTCCGTTTCTTTAAATAGGAACCGCCACTTTTTATTAGATATTTTTGTAGTACGTAATGAAATACGAATTTTTTGGTTGGACCACTATTTGCGCGTTGTGATAGATGGCGCTGTAATATTTACAAAAGTATAAGTACGTGGTATCACGTAACATTGTGCCTGTGCGGACGGTATTTGCTTCGTGATACATTACCCGTGTTAAAATGGACGATTGCGTAAAAGGTCGATATCGTGTTGATGAATGGCTATTGTGATCTGCTATGTATGCTGCTCGGTATCCTGGACGACATCAACCATTTGTGCGGACCGTTCGTCGGATAGTTACGTTATTTAAGGAGACAGCAAGTGTTCAGCCACATGTGAAACGTCAACCACGACCTGCAACAAATGATGGTGCCCAAGTAGGTGTTTTAGCTGCTGTCGCGGCTAATCCGCACATCAGTTGCAGACAAATGGAGCTAGAATCGGGAATCTCAAAAACGTCGGTGTTGAGAATGCCACATCAACATCGATTACACCCGTACCATATTTCTATGCACCAGGAATGGCATGGCGACGACTTTGAACGTCGTGTATAGTTCTGCCACTGGGCACAAGAGAAATTACGCAACGATGACAGATTTTTTGCACGCGTTATATTTAGCGACGAGGAGTCATTCACCAACACCGGTAACGTAAGTCGGCATAATATGGACTACTGGGCAACGTAAACTCCACGATGGCTGCGACAAGTGGAACATCAGCGACCTTGGCGGGTTGATGAATGGTGTGGTATTATAGGGGGAATGATATTTGGCCCCCATTTTATCGATGGCAATCTGAATAGTGCAATATATGCTGATTTCCTACGTAATGTTCTACCGATGTTACTACAAGATGTTTCACTGCATGAGAGAGTGGCGATGTACTTCCAACATGATGGATATCCAGCACATAGCTCACGTACGGGTGAAGCGGTAGTGAATAGCATATTCCATTACAGATGGACCGGTCGTCGAAGCACCATACCATGGCCCGCACGTTCACGGGATGTGACGTCGACGGATTTCTTTCTGTAGGGGAAGTTGAAGGATATTTGCTATCGTGATCCACCGACAACGCCTGACAACATACGTCAGCGTATTGTCAATGCATGTGCGAACATTACCGAAGGTGAACTACTCGCTGTTGAGAGAAATGTCGTTACACGTATAACCAAATGCATTGAGGGTGACGGACATCATTTTGAGCATTTACTGCATTAATGTGGTATTTGCAGGTAATGACGCTGCAACATTATGCGTTCACAGAAATGATAAGTTCACAAAGGTACATGTATCACTTTGGAACAACCAAAATAAAACGTTCAAACGTACCTACGCTCTGTTTTTTTAATTTAAAAAACCAACCTGTTATCAACTGTTCGTCTAAAATTGTGAGCCACATGCTTGTGACTATTAGAGCGCCATCTATCAGAAAGCGAGAAAGTGGTCCAACTAAAACATTCATATTTCATTACGTACTACAAGAATATGTAATTAAAAAATGGGGTTTCCTATTTTAAGAAACGCAGTTGATATCCGTTTTACCCGTGGCAGCGCCATCTAGCGGGACAACCATAGCGCCATCTGGTTTGCCCCTTCAAGCTAGACAAGCTTCGTTCTTTGTAGTTTTTCCTTTTGAGGCTTATTCTGTGAGATATTTGGCCCGGTCACGATCTTTGGGCCACCGTGTAAAACGAACAGCAGTCGTGAGACGACGTGCCCTGGGGGATGCCGTTGGTAAACTGTTTGAGACTGGAGCGTTGCCCATCAATTTGTACCAAAATTCTTCGATGCTGTCGGAAGCAATCGATGAGCGGTATGCGTATCGTATTCTCTGGGGCAGAACGTAGTGACCAGGACAATATTGGCCCTAGGGTGCGTTTATGCTGCAGCGTCACTGCCCACAACGTGCTGGCGTCGTGCGGTGATGGTGAAACCGAGTCTTACCGGGACGTGTGACCTACGATCCTCGACAGGTGAGGAAATAAGGCGTTCTGTGCTCGGAGCAACCACCATTGAAACCATTCCTGAAGCTTGAGATGTATTCGGTGCTTCAAGGTCGCTGTAGCAGTACTTTTTGTTTAAGATAACTGCGCCTCTTTTATGCCGTTCCTCACACAGCATATCCACTGATAAGCTATGACATTATGACTGTGCTGGCGAAAGCTGGCGCCAGCACACCACGCGGCATAGACGTTACAAGACGATGAACAGAGGCCAAAAACAGACTCGCAGCAAACGCGCTGCCAACGCCCTCTCCTCTGCCAGTATTCAAACAGGTGCCACGGAGAGGAGGGCCAGCTAGTTAGTTCCAGTCTGTCGCACCTAGTGAGTTCCAGCGTATCACCGAGCCGGAGCGGCAGTCTTAGCCTCGAGCACAGAGACAGGCAGCACATCTTATAGCGAACACAGCGGATTTCTGCTTCACCAGCAGTGAGGGTAACGTGGAATATACAGAAGAGCTTATACCATAGCACATGGAAGCTTCAGTTCAGAATGTCTTTGCTTGTGTTCAGTTCATACATAAATCACACCAGTGGCAAGACACAATCAATACCTTCACTGCGTGATAACAACGGTCAAGTCGCTGATGACAGTGCCACTAAGCAGAGTTATTAAACACGGTTTTCCGAAACTCCTTCACCAAAAAAGACGAAGTAAATATTGCTGAATTCCAATCTAGAACAACTGCCAAGATGAGACACATACAAGTAGATATCCTCGGTGTAAAAAAGCAGCTTAAATCAATAAAGGCAAGGCCTTCGGTCCAGATTTTATACCAGTCAGGTTCCCCTCAGAGTATGCTGACAAAATAGCTCCATATTTAGCAAATATATAGAACCACTAGCTCACAGAAAGGTACGTACTTAAAGACTGGAAAATTGCTCAAGTCACACCAATATCCAAAAAGGGAAGTAGGAGCAATCCGCTGAATTACAGGTCTCGATTTGCAATAGGGTTTTAGAACATATAATGTATTCGAACATTATGAAGTACCTCGAAGAAAACGATTTATTGATATATAGTCAGCACGGATTCAGAAAATATCGTTCTTGTGAAACACAACTAGATCTTTATACTCATGAAGTAATAAGTACTATCCACAAGGGACGTCAAATAGATTCCATACTTTTAGATTTCCAGAAGGCTTTCGACACCGTTCCTCACAAGCGTCTTCTAACCAAACTGCGTGCCTACGGAGCATCGCCTCAGTTGTGCTACTGGAATCGAGATTTCCTGTCAGAAAGGTCACAGTTCGTAGTAATAGTCGTAAAGTCAGCGAGTAAAACAGAAGTAATATCCGGCGTTCCCCAATCAAGTATTATAGGCCCTCTATTGTTCCTGATCTATGTTAACGACATAGGAGACAATCTCAGTAATCATAGATTGTTTGCAGATGATGCTGTCATTTACTGTCTTGTAAATTCATCAGATGATCAAAACGACTTGCAAAACGATTTAGATAACATATCTGTATGGTGCGAAAAGTGGCAGTTGACCCTGAATAAAGAAGAGTGCGAAGTTATCCACATGAGTACTAAAAGGAATCAGCTAAATTTCGATTACGCGATAATTCACACAAATCTGAGGGCTGTAAATTCAACTAAATACTTAGGGCCTACAATTACAAATAACCTAAATTTTAACGAACACATAGATTATATTTTGGGTAGAGCAAATCAAAGAATGCGATTCATTGGCAGAACACTTAGAAGGTGCAACAGGTCTACCAAAGAGACTGTTTACACTACGCTTGTCCGCCCCATTCTGGAGTACTGCTGTGCGTTGTGGGATCCGCATCAGGCGGGACTGACGGATGACGTCGAAAAACTACAAAGAAGGACAGCTCGTTTTGTATTATCGCGAAATATGGGAAAGTGTCACAGACATGATACGTGAATTGGAGTGGCAACCATTAAAAGAAAGGCGTTTTTCGTTGCGACGGGATCTTCTCATGAAATTTCAATCACCAGATTTCTCCTCCGATTGCGAAAACATTCAGTTGACACCCACCTACATAGGGCGAAATGATCATCACGATAAGAGAAATCAGGGCTCGCACGGAAAAAATTTAAGTGCTTGTTTTTCCCGAGTGCCATTTGAGATCGGAACGGTAGAGAGACAGTACGAAGGTGGTTCATTGAACCCTCTGTCAGGCACTTTATTGTGAATAGCAGAGTAATCACGTAGTTCTAGATGTAGACGTAGATGTTAATAATGAACCCAGTCAAAAAATGAGTGCAGTTCGTGTTTTAGGAAGAGGACACCGGCCACCAAACGACATCATCTCTTTGCTCTCATGGTACAGCTCTACAGAGACAACGTGACGACACGAAAGATGGCAACGAGGATTTAGCAATGGCGACGAGAATCCTTCAGTGGAGAAGAATTTGCTTGCTTCCCTCGTGTTTTAGGTTGCAGGGGATTCTAACTGCAAATTTGTTGTGTTCTTGCGTTTATTCCAGCAGGGGAGCCACATAACTGGTCAAGTTTCTCTTTACAGGGGCTTTGCTCGCTTATTTGCTATAACGTATTTGTGTAAACCACGTCTACCCCACCCCGCCCCTCTCTGTCCCCGTGCCTTAGCAGCTGACGGTCAATGTGATGGATCTAACACGAGCTTTTCGGTTTCAGAACCAACAAATTGCTGCTTTGCTGAAGACGGTACAACAATGTTTGGCTGCACAAGGAGCGTCGGACGCCCAACTGACCGACCGACACACCCAAGTGCCGCCGACCAACATTCCATTGTTCCGGCAATTACCTACAGAGAAGACGAATGGCTGGAGAACGTGATACAGTTCCAAGCTTATTGTGCAGATCATCGAGTTGAAGCTACTGTGAAACGCTAGAATACTTTCTTTCGATTGCGGGGTCCCCACTGTTCAGGTTAATACAAAAGCTATTCCCAGCTGCGTCTCTCGACGAACTCAGTTATGAGGAAGTGATCGCTGCACTATCTCACAAGGGAACCTCCCCATCGCACCCCCCTCAGAATTAGTTATAAGTTGGTACAGTGGATAGGCCTTGAAAAACTGAACACAGATCAATCGAGAAAACAGGAAGAAGTTGTGCGGAACTATGCAAAAGCAAGCAAAATATACAAATTGAGTAGTCCATGTGTAAGATAGGCAACAACCAGGGGGGGGTGTAAAGCCAAGAGCGCCGTGGTCTCGTCGTTAGCGTGTGCAGCTGCGGAACGATAGGTCCTTGGTTCAAGTCTTCCCTCGGGAGAAATTTTTAATTTTTTATTTTCAGACAATTACCAAAGTTCAGGCACTCACAAATAATCAACTTCCCTCTCCAAAATTCCAGGACATGTTCAGATTTGCTTGGACATGTGCAGCATTTGACGGTGTACACACGGAAAAAATTGAAAACGTTAAAAACATATGTTTTGACAGAGCACAGACAAAACTGTGCGACTGTGAAACTGTTGCATTCACTTGTTGCAGTTTATGTGACAAACTCTTATGTTTTCACACTTTTTTCGGAGTGATTATCACATCCACAAGAAAACCTAAATTGGGCAAGGTAGAAGAATCTTTTTACCCATTCACCAAGTGTACAAGTTAGGTGGGTCGACAACATATTCCTGTCATGTGACGCACATACCGTCACCAGTGTCGTATAGAATATATCAGACGTGTTTTCCTGTGGAGGAATCGGTTGACCTATGACCTTGCAATCAAATGTTTTCGGTTTCCATTGGACAGGCACGTCCTTTCAGCTACTAATCGCACGGTTTTGCGGTGTGGTCGCAAAACACAGACACTAAACTTATTACACTGAACAGAGACGTCAATGAACGAACGGACAGATCATAACTTTGCAAAAATAAAGAAATTAAACTTTTCACTCTAGGGAAGATTTGAACCAAGAACCTCTTGTTCCGCAGTTGCTCACGCTAACCACGGGACCACGGCGCTCCTGAACTCAGATTCTCCTAGATGTTGCGTATCTTCCACATGGACTACTCAGTTTGTATATTTCGCTTAGTTTTTTTCATTTTCTCGATTGATCTGTGTTCAGTTTTTCAAGGCCTATCCACTGTGCCAACTTATAACTAAATCTGAGGGGGGTGCGATGGGGAGGTTCCCTTGTCAGTACTATGATAATCAAGTTCAAGTAGCTGCAGCCAGATGTAAATTCTTTCGTTAGCAGATGAGGCCGTACCGTCAGTTGTATTCAGAATTAACGGGTACGACTAGGAAGTGTAAAGGGGTAGTTATGAATGCTTTTACAATAACTTAATGATTAGGGATGCTATAACATCGAGTATCCCCGATAATAGAACATGGGAACACATCATAAAGTACCCTGATCCTTCACATTCTCAAGTATGTCAAATCTTAGAGCAATATGATTCGCGTGCCATAGCGGCCGATAAGTTGTACCAGGCCCTGATTGTCGAGTCGAGTAGCCGCTTCCTCGCGACCGCCCAAAATAGCCACAACAGCGAGCGTGTACACAGCCGAGCGGACAGACAAGTAAACAGACCGGGTGAACTTAGTGAAGTCTTTCCCTAGATCTTTTGCTCGCCATAAACGACAGCATTCGCCATCGTGTAACGCAACGTGTTACACGTGTGGAAAAAAAGGGCATGTCTAAGAAGTTTGTTTGCAACGGCACAAAAACGCAAATTTTCCACAAAAAAATAACAAACAAAAAACAAAAAAACAGGCTCGTGCACGTGCAGTGAATGCTGTATTCTTCAAACCTACAGCATATTTTGGCAAAAGTAAAAAGTAAGATTAAGGTTGTGCCTCCTTCTCTCCCTAGTTCTGTGCAAAGACGTTCTGACAAACTGTTTACCTCATTACGACTTGCTGGTCATAGTGTGAACTTTCAATTGGACACAGGTGCATCAGTCATCAGTCACTTCGCTTAATCGTGCCACGTACGAATAGTTAGGGTCACCACGCCATTCTATATGTAGCAAGCACCTCACTGCCTACAATGGACAGGAAATTCTAGCGCTTGGACGTTGTAGTTGTCCTGCACTTACAAATCTCACACCACGACACTGAATTTTAGTGTGCTGAAGTCAACATACAGTGAAACATTTTCTGTTTAGATGCCTTTGATTTGTTTGGCCGTAACATCCACGACGACGTACTTTCCATATCCGTTTGTGATCCAGAAGACAGTGTCGCTAATTTGTTTAAAGAATTTCCTGAGCTAAGTGTATTCAGAAGAATGGGAAAAGCTAATAACTTTGTAGCGCATGTTACGTTGAAAGACAATGCACAGCCTAATTTTTTTCCGGACCCACCCTCTTTCAACTGCTTTAAGGGACAAAGTAGCCAGTGAATTGAAATAATTGAAAAATAATGGTGTAATTGCTCCCATTGAAGCTAGTCAATGAGCAAGACCACTAGTTTTGTTACCAAAGCCTTCTGGTAGCATTCGCATTTGTGTTGACTTGAAGTCTAGTCAACCACGGACGGTAGTCTTTAATTACCAGTCACCTCGCCCTGAGGAACTCATGTACGGACCTGGTGCAGTGCATTACTTTTGTAAGATAGTTCGCGCGTTACCCATTTGCAAATTCCTTTGGATGAAGAATCCCAGGAAGTGTTTGTTGTCAATACATTCTTAGGACTGTTAAAATTTGCCCTTCAGTGGTGCTTCCGCACCCGCCATTTTTCAACGTAACTTGGAACAACTGATTGCCAAAGTGCTATTTTGTTCAATCTAGCTTGACAATATTGTCGTCTCAGGTCGTACAGCAGAGGAACACATTGCCAGTTTGCGCGCTCGTTTTCGAGACTTGTCAGAAGTATAACGAAAGTGCCATCACGAAAAGTGATTTTTTTCAAACTGAACTACAGTACTTACGTCATGTGATAAACAGTCAGGGCCGGCCGGTGTGGCCGAGCGGTTCTATGCGCTTCCGTCTGGAACCGCGCGACTGCTACGGTCGCAGGTTCGAATCCTGCCTCCGGCAAGGATGTGTGTGATGTCCTTGGGTTAGTTAGGTTTAAGTAGTTCTTAGTTCTGGGGAACTGATGCCGTCAGATGTTACGTCACATAGTGCTCAGAGCCATTTTGAACCAAACAGTCAGGGTTTGCAACATCTCAAATCTCATTTGCTTTCAATTCCGTGATCTGTCTGTTCAACGCAATGTGTCTTAACTGCAGTCAGTACTAGAACAAGATGACATACTACGTTCGGTTCATACCGAATGCCGCTCAGATCTCGACTCAATTGCATCGCTTGCGTCACAAAAATGTGCTTTTTGTTTGGACTAAAGACTCTCAAGACACATTTCAGAAACTCAAAAATGCTCTGCTCAGTTACAGATGTTTAGTGAATTTTGACCCTGCCAAGCCGGTAGTTTTGCAAATCGATCCATCTTCCTACAGAATTGGTGCTGTGCTTTCGCACAGAATTGGTGGACAAGATCTATAACTTTTGCCTCGAAGTTGTTAATTTAAACTCAGTTCAATTACTCATTGCTCTCCCTATGGTGTATAGTGTGACAAAATTCCATCACTATTTGTTTGGTGGCAAGTCCTACTTACTGACAGACCACAAGCCTTCACAGTCCTTGTTTCATTCGTCAAAGCTGATTCCTTCACGCACTGCTCAAAAATTGCAGTGATGGGCTTTGTTGCTTTCGCAGCATCAGTATGAAATTGTGTACAGACCCACGGCTAAGCATGGTAGCGCAGACGTCCTGTCTCGCCTTCTGATTGGCCCAGATTCTGGTTTTGATGCATCCGCCGCATCTCGTTTCCAAATCGATACGCAATACTCTGAATTGCTGGAATCTTTTCCCTTGCACTACACAAAAGTTGCACAAGCCACGGAAGCAGACTGAGGTATCAAGATTTTGTTGCATCACATTCTCACGTCTTGGCCTCGTTCAGAATTCAGTTGCGCGCCGATATTTTGCACGTCAGCGTAACCTTTCAGCTCGGTAGGGCGTGATTCCAGTTGAAAATGACAGTGGCCAATCACTTGTGCTTGTACCCAAAGTTTTACAAAAGGATGTGTTGGGACTGCTCCACCAAGAACATTGAGGAATTGCTCGCACTAAACAGTTAGGACGACGGCACTGTACCTGGGAGCGCATGGAAACCCACATTGAACAAATGACGTCAGAGTGTCTCGCATGCGCGGAGAACCAATCCGTTCCCCTATATACTCTCAGCTTGGCCTAAGGCTCAACCGCAACGGCAGCGAGTGCACATAGACTTTGCAGGACCATTTTAGAACGCTCGTTAGCTCATAGTGGTAGACGCTTTTTGCAATTTTCCATTTCCGATACCTATGAAGTCTATGACGATACGTAGTACCATTCAAGCGTTGTACTCAATATTTGGCACTCTAGAGGTACTTGTGTCGGACAACGGACCACAATTCACTTCACGTGACTTTGATTAGTTTTGTGAACGCAACGGCATTCATCATCTAACAAGTGCTCCGTTTCACCCGCAGTCCAACGGAGAAGTAGAACACTTCGTACACACTTTCTAGCAACAGATGGCCAATCTTAGCACTACCCACAGAAGGTAACATGCACTGCAACACTTTCTCGCCTCGTACTGCTCCCACCCACGAGACGGAACGTCACCGGCGGAACTCCTGGATGGCCGCTGGCATTGGATGCTGCTACACTTTTTACACCCATCGCAGCATCCAGCGCCACCAATGGTCCGCAAATATCGCTTTGCGCCGCTCAATCTTGTTCTTTCCAGGATTTAGGGTTCAAAATGGTTCAAATGGCTCTGAGCACTATGGGACTTAACGTCTGAGGTCATCAGTCCCCTAGAACTTAGAACTGCTTAAACCTAACTAACCTAAGGACATCACACACATCCATGCCCGAGGCAGGATTCGAACCTGCGACCGTAGCGGTCACGCGGTTCCAAACTGAAGCGCTTAGAACCGCACGGCCACACCGGCCGGCAGGATTTATGGCAACCATGGCGTGACAAAGAGGCGTAATTCAGGAACGCATTGGCTCTATGTACTTAACTGCAGGTCCCGATGGTTTGCAGCGCCATCACCAGAAACAAATTTGCGCATGTTATTTGCCACGTGATTCTGCTGCTTTTCTTCCCACAGATTCAAAGCTTCAAGGGACCGCCCGTGATTCTGCTGCTTTTCTTCCCACAGATTCAGGGCTTCAAGGGACCGCACGGCTTCGAAATGGCACCAGGGCACCCCAGGAGACGCGGATGGACCACGCGCCCTTGCCTCCGCCGCTCCTCTCACTCGTTCAATGGACTTTATAACACCCCAACGACCCCCTTAAAGTCAATTAAGACAGAATATCATAGTATGAAGTAGGGAAGAGTTATCTTTGCAAATACGACATCTTTGCCGATAAGCTGACACCAAGAAGTTTTGATAACATCAACATTAGACATCACTGAGAGTTTTTGTTGTGAAAAGAGGAGGAAGACCAGATTTAATTAATGGACAAATATCCAAGTGATAATTGCAATTAATATCTTGAAAGCTAAGTCCAAAGTGATGTTAGTCAGAGATAACTTTTAAGTGGAAGAGAGTTGTAAGCGCAACGAAGAAATTCAATGCGCCGACAACACTCTTTCACAGAAGAAGTCGCCTGCTGGCTCTCCTCCTGTAAAGACGTGCGAGAACAATTCTTGTCTTAGTTATTGATAGTACGGAACGCGACGAGATTGTTTTGCGTTCAGAAGTGTTTCTTGCGTGACGTGATTCACGAACTTCAGAAACTGATTTTCTAAACGGATACAGGAACTGATAGACGCGTTTAACCGTGCATAACGGGTTAATTGAACTTTATTGACGAAACTAGACATTCAAATAGTGGGAACTAAAAGAAGAGTGGAAAAAAAAGTTCAAATTTGGGTAAAATCTTAAGGGACTTAACTGCTAAGGTCATCCCTAAGCTTACACACTACTTAACCTAAATTAGCCTAAGGACGAACACTCACGCCCATGCCCGAAGGAGGACTCGAACCTCCGCCGGGACCAGCCGCACAGTCCGCGACTGCAGCGCCTTAGATGAGAAGATAGTAAATCAAAGGACTACACTCGATTAGTCTCGAGTAGGACACAATTACTAGACTTCACGAAGATAATACAATTACGCTCAAGAGTCAAGTTGTCGTAATTGTCAAGAAACTTAATTTTAATAGAACTGACTTTACCAAACAATTGCGTGTGCATGTGGTGCGAAAGTTATAAAGTATTTAGTAGCCAACGAACAATAAACTGTTCGTTCCAAGTGAAATATCTAGCGTGGAATACATTATTAAGTGATTTAATCAATGATACTTAACCAACGACTGTTCAGCAGGGACAATTTAACCTGAATATCAAGATACCTACTTCATTAATTGAAAAGAGAACTTTCGAACATTGTTTTTTTTAACATTACGGCGTAGGTTCACTCAGACGTTATCAAAGAATATCTGTGGATCTCGCTTCATACAGGTTCAACAACTCCAACAACGTGCGAGAAGACTGATAATTACAATGTTTCCTCGCAATTGGCGGTTATAACATGCACGATATATATATTATAAACATGGTGAATAAACTATATTTTTATGAGCCCAAGGGGCAATATAACATACATATATATTTTATTACGAGTAGAATATGAACGTGTGGATAATATTCATTCAATCATGTAATTATTTCTTATAAAGACGATAATTATTAAAACAGGGACAGTATTGGTCTCACATTCTTTGTCAATCGATATCATTCTTTTCTTTTGTTTAGTACCCTTTTGTCGTCTTCTTCTGATGTACATCGCCGACGTGAGACGCGAATCGATTTGAGGTCTGTTAAACGAAAAACATTTAATGTAAAATTATTGTACTTTTATGTTCATTTGCTGGTAAAACAAATAGAGTCAAATGCGTTAAAACTATTTATGATTAATTATTGAAAATTAACTTCTCCTTTAATTATAATTGTGTATTAATTGTTTTATCATAGCTGCAAGAAGCGCAGCCATTGTTAGTGGCGATTATATAGCAACTTCATCTGTACTTCTAGTTGAAAATAGCATGGGTTTGTGTTAAAATAATTTTCAAAACAATTTAATAATTCTTTTATTGGTGGCATCAATTTAAATGATTTAAATGATTTATCGGGAAAAGGAAAATCCTCATTAAAATCGAAATCCTGTATCATTTGTTGGCCGCCATCTTAACTTTTAATACAGCGGCAAAATTAAATTACTTGGAACTGCAAACTTTCAATATTCCGATGTGTAAGAAATAAATGTGGAACGGTGGTACTGAACTCTATTTATAAAAGATAAAATTAATCGAATCGGACTGCATTTTCTAATAACAGTGCTGATGGTATTTATTGTTGAACAAGATTTCATTGCTGATGTATGTGGCCAAAATTAAACTACGCACGAATCAGGGAGAAAAATATTTCTGGTAGCATACGTCAGTGTTGTTTGCGGGTGGTATTCTGTGGTTCCTTTTCATGATCAATTTGCTAAGAATAATTAAATCCATCGATGGCAAAAATTATAAAAGCTCTGATATACGATCTGTAATTTTAGTGATACGAACACAGCTTACAGTCAACATTATTACACTACGTCAGGTGGAATAATTGTGCAATTTGAACAAAATAATTATCCGGGAGAAGTTATAGTCTGAATAATGTATTATACATGTGTATAATATTGTCATTATCATTCACAAAATCAAATCAATGCAACCGCTAAAAAAAAAAAAAAAAAAAAAAAAAAAAAAAAAAAAAAAAAAAAAAACAGAGTGAATTCAAACCGCAGAATACCATAGTAAATCGTATCATTCATACTTATTGCACTTGTCGATGTGGATGATACACAAAAACCGTCACACGGTGTGTGCGATGCGGATGAGATTAGATTTAACGACTACTGCATATCCGGGCAATGAATCATTCAGTCTTATATCAGAAGAAGCATCCATCGCACGAGTTCGAGTTTCTGTCTGCCGTTCACCAAGGGGGACCTACGTCATCGCCCATCTTGTCTCAACTCCACTGCGAAAGCTGTGGCTGTAGCAGCTCTACGGCGTCGACGATATCAGCACGGGGTTGGAGTGCGGGGACACCACAACTTGGACCGGCCGTCGCCGTCACCGTCGCCCCAGCACACGCCCTCAGACCTGGCAGCAGATGGGCCGATGTTTCCCTTGCTTCGCATTGCAGATGGTAGGGTACGGTCCGAAGAACGCCGTCCTGCACAGTCACGGCGTCCGGTCTACTACGACGTCCAGCGTACTGCCTCCTTCCTCGTTGTCGTTCGCAGCCTCACTACACCACAACGGTGCCGCATTTCGGGGGGAGGAATGTGCTGGCGTAAGCTGATGCCGGCACACCATGCTGCGTAAACGTTACAAGAAGATTAACATAGGCCAAAAACAGACTCACAGGAAACCCGCTGTCAACGCCCTCTCGGCCTCCAGTGTTATGTAATCGCCGCGGCGGTAAGCTACTTAGTTCGAGTTAATTCTAGTTTGTCGCACCTATTGATTTCCAGTTTGTCACAGAGTCGGAACCGCAGTTTTAGCCTCTAGCAAAGAGACAGGGGCACACAGTAACCTCCTAGGGAACGTAGAGGACTTGTACTTCACCAGCAGTGAGGCTAACGTGGAATATACAGAAGAGCTTGTACCACGGAACATGGAAAATTAAGTATCTCTGTAAGTTAATAAAGAAACCAGTTAATAATTATGTTTCAGAAAGAGAATACCGGCTACCGAACAACATTCCTCGCTCCCATGGTACAGATCTACAGAGACGACGAGATGACAAAAGACGGCAACGAGGTTTTAACGTACCTAAACCTGGTATGTCCAACTTTGGCACGAATAACAGCGGCTAAGCCTCGTGGCATTGAAGTAATGAGGGCTTGGTAGGTTGCTGTTGGGACTTCGCACGACATCTGCACGCACAAGTTACCTAATTCCAGTAAATTCCGACAATCCATGCGGCTTTTCGCGGATGATGCTGTAGTATACAGAAATGTTGCAGCATTAGAAAATTGTAGCGAAATGCAGGAAGATCTGCAGCGCATAGGCACTTGGTGCAGGGAGTGGCAACTGACCCCTAACATAGACAAACATAATGTATTGCGAATACATAGAAAAAAGGATCCTTTATTGTATGATTACATGATAGCGGAACTTACACTGGTAGCAGTTACTTCTGTAAAATATCTGGGAGTATGCATGCGGAGCGATTTGAAGTGGAATGATCAAATAAAATTAATTGTTGGTAAGGCGGGTAACAGGTTGTGATTCATTGGGAGAGTCCTTAGAAAATGTAGTCCATCAACAAAAGAGGTAGCCTACAAAACACTCGTTCGACCTATACTCGAATATTGTTCATCAGTGTGGAATCCATACCAGGTCGGGTACACGGAGGAGATACATAAGATCCAAAGAAGAGCGGCGCGTTTCGTCACAGGGTTATTTGGTAACCGTGATAGCGTTACGGAGATGTTTAGCAAACTGAAGTGGCAGAGTGTGCAAGAGAGGCGCTCTGCATCGCGGTGTAGCTTGCTGTCCAGGTTTCGAGAGGGTGTGTTTCTGGATGAGGTATCGAATACATTGCTTCCCCCTAATTATACCTCCCGAGGAGATCACGAATGTAAAATTAGAGAGATTCGAGCGCGCACGGACGCTTTTCGGCAGTCCAGTCGTTCATCCCGTGAACCATACGCGACTGGAACAGAAAAGGGAGGTATTGACAGTGGCACGCAAAGTGGCCTCCGCCACACACCGTTGGGTAGCTTGCGGAGTATAAATGTAGATGTAGATAAAGAACAGGGGTGATGAGAACGGCAGACTGAATCACATCCCAACGGTGTTCCATTGGGTTCAGATCCGGCGAGCTGGGGAGGCCAGCACTTCGTTTAGAACTCGCCACTGTGTTCCTCGAACCATCCTATCACACTCCTCGCCTTGTGATATGGCACATTATCTTGCTGAAAAATGCCACTGCTGTCGGGGAAACATAATCATCACGAAAGGCTGTACGATATGGTGCCTTGCATGAACTCCGCTCGGCCAGTGAACGGTCAATTGAATGTTCCACAGATCATAATGGAGCCGCTGTCAGCTTTTCTCCATCGCGCAGTATAGGTACCAAGGAGCTGCTCCCCTGGAAGACGAAGGATTCGTGCCCTCCGACCTGCATGATGCAGGAGGTATCGGGATTTATGAGACTACGCAAATCTCTGCCACTGCAACAACGTCCAGTGTGGATGATCACGTATCAGTTTCAGTCTCAGTTGACGATATCGTGGTGTTAACATTGGCATATCCATGGGTTGTCGGCTGAGGAGGCCCATCGTTAGGAGTGTATGGTGTAGTTTGTGTTCAGACTCATTGCACTCTGCTCAGCGTTGAAATCTGATGTTAGTTCCGCCACAATTCGCCGCTTGTCCTATTTTACTAGTCTGACCAGCCTAGGCGTTTCGACGTCTGTAGTGAGGCCTGGCCGCACAGCCCCACGACGTCTTGACGTAGTTTCTCCTTGGTTTCGACACCTGTTGAAGAGAATCACCACAGCATTCCTCGAACGCTCTATAAGTCATGCAGTTCCCTAGATGCTCGTATCGAGCCTCTGAGCCAAAGCAGTCTGCCCTCGGTCAAACTCAGATAGTTAGTGAGCTCTCCCCATTCCATACATGGAAAGCACGCTCACTGATACTACATGCTCCGTGCATGTGGTTGATTAACAGTCATTCTACGCCAGATGACGCTGCCGTCTCCTTTTCAGGCTGATCATTGTACCTACGGCCCCTTCTACATCCATAGTCTGCAAACCACTATGAATAATACTGCAGAAGGTACTTCACATTGTACCATATGTAAAGGTTTCTTCCCATTCCACTTACGTTTGAAACGCGGAAAAATGATTTCTTAAATGCCTCTATACCAGTTGTAATTAATTAAATTTTTTATTTTTGAGAATATTTCTCGCAGAAAAATGTCAGTAGTTCAGCTACAGTAATTCAAAATGGATTAAAACAACCTTAGGCACAACAAAAAATTTATTTGCAGTGTTAACCGGTTTCGGTAAGAATGTCACCATCCTCAAACCATTTATACCATGAGCTATAACACAGCCTGCCATCTGCGTATGTGGGCTCTGAAGACAGTCACATTCTGACTGAAACAGATTACCATTGCAAATAAATATTTTACTGCAGTCAAGACTGCTTTTAATCAATTTTAATATTTAATTACCTGACAAAGTCGGCATTGCTCATGTATTCACTTCGTCAATATTGTATTATAAATATACAGTTTCTGTACGCTGGACGCAGCTGCTACACGTATCTACATCGAGTATCTGTCAACGTCTCTATAGTAACGCCGCTACATATCTCTGCAGACGGCTATTGTTTTCGGCCACAGCCGTTTCTGTTTCGCAGTTGAAATCTGTTTAAAGCGCTGCCAGTTGTGAGAAACTTCCTGGACTCGACTTTGGGCGTGACTTTGTAGCAAAGAATAATTGTATTAAAACTTCGTGCATGATGCGGCATTTTTCCACGCGTCCAAGTGTTTATGACACAATATCTTCCGAACTACTTGTGGTACCATGAAATAATTTGTAGATATATTTAGCAGAATATGTAGATATTGTCTCCGAAGTTTTTTTTCGAATAGCTTAGTAACAAAGAAGGAATAAATTTCAACATCATGCATGACGCTGCAGTTTTTCACCCATGTTATAGTTTGAGGTCATAGCTCCGGAATTATAATAGGTAAGTATATCTTACCCCCACAGTGATTTTTGGCTAACAGTAAAGGTTATTTGTTGCAAGTGTGGTGGAAGTTGGTTCTGTGGTTTAGAAGCATACACCCAGTTTTATGAAATTACGGATACTATCTTCGCGATCACCGTAAGGGCGATACATATTCCTGGATTCGTCATCTGATACTGATGCTTGAAACTTTGTGAGTGGTCTTAACAGAGATATTTTCCTTCTGTCTTCAAGCATCTGCTAACTCAGGGTCTCCGCATTTGCGTGACGCTCCGTGACTATCAAATATAAATGCGTCTATTAGTGCAGCCGAGTTACATACACGTTCAGTATGCTATGATAATTCTATGTGATATGAATCCTACATATTTGAACACTACTCTAGGATAGCGCCTATGCAGTCTCTTTTGTGGTCTGTTTGCATTTTTTCCAGTCGCCTGTTAATTACAGCACAGTACACAGACGAGAATTTCTTTGTGAGCTTGTGAGATAATGTCAAGAGTGAAAAATACAAGTGACAATTTTAAAACTTATTTCAGACATTTCTTGGTTCCTAAGCTACCTGACACTAGAGGCTCACATATCATATCCCCTTCAAGATGAATAACATTATATGCAATAATTTCTGGAACTTTATAGTTCACGTGCCTGATCATTTTCTTATTTTACGGAATATCAGCACAGAAATATTCAGTTGGTCGATGTAGCAGATGTGGATCAAAACTGACGTAATATTATAAAGGGAAAGTTTATTTTTGATGATGGCATGTAATCCTGTCAGAGAATATTAAAATCTGACGCATGCGGAACCAAAACGTAAGTTATGTATTATTTTCATCATTTCTATAATGTACTACTATCTACATGACATGTTTGTGCAGTTCTGTATACACACTCTGTTCTTCATTTCCGTATTCTTTTACCTTTTACAGAAACATTAGAGGGCCGACCGATGTGGCCGAGCGGTTCTAAGAGCTTCACTCTGGAACCGCGCGACCTTTACGGTCGCAGGTTCGAATCCTGCCTCGGGCATGGATGTGTGTGATGTCCTTAGGCTAGTTAGGTTTAAGTAGTTCTAAGGTCAAGGGGACTGATGACCTGTTTAGTCCCATACTGCTGAGAGCCATTTGAACTATTTTTAAACATTTGAGAGTGCCCCATAGGCCGAAACTGCAGTTGTAAAATTAATAATTTCTACAGTCAATAGCGAGGATGAATCCTTGTAAAAAATTCTACATGAATGTGAAGCCCAAGCATGAGAAGTTTGATGTACTGATTATGTTTGGTCGAATCATCATTTCTTCTATCATTCTTCAAATTAACTAATGATATTACTGTGACATATTTAACTGTCTGAAAATGTGCTGCTTGAGCTCTTGTTAGAAGTGATGAAAGTATCTGCTGCGTGGATGGTCCACGTTCAAGTGTGCATCTATACCTCTTCTTCCATACGCTTTTCAGAAATCACACTTTTGGAGCGAACGGTCTACTATTACTGCCATCAGGCGATGCTGAGGATATACACTACTGGCCATTAAAATTGCTACACCAAGAAGAAATGCAGATGAGAAACGGGTATTCACTGGACAAATATATTATACTAGAACTAACACGTGATTACATTTTCAAGCAATTTGGGTGATAGATCCTAAGAAATCAGTACCCAGAACAACCACCTCTGGACGTAATAACGGCCTTGATACGCCTGGGCATTGAGTCAAACAGAGCTTGAGTGGCGTGTACAGGTACAACTGCCCATGCAGCTTCAACACGATACCACAGTTCATCAAGAGTAGTGACTATCGTATTGTGGCAAGCCATTTGTTCGACCACCATTGACCAGACGTTATGCAGTTGGAGAGAGATCTGGAGAATGTCCTGCCCAGGGCAGCAGTCGAACGTTTTCTGTAACCGGAAAGGCCCGTACAGGACCTGCAACATGAGGTCGTGCATTATCCTGCTGAAATGTACGGATCGATTGAAGGGTATAGCCACGGGTCACAACACATCTTAAATGTAGCGTCCACTGTTCAAAGTGCCGTAAATACTAACAAGAGGTGACCGAGACGTGTTACCAATGTCACCCCATACGATCACGCCGGGTTATGCACCAGTATGGCGATGACGAATACGCGCTTCGAATGTGCGTTCACCGCGATGTCGCCAAACACGGATGCGACCATCATGATGCTGTAAACAGAACCTGGATTCATCCGAAAAAAATGACGTTTTGCCACTCGTGCACCCAGGTTCGTCGTTGAGTACACCATCGCAAGAGCTCCCGTCTGTGATGCAGACATGCACCCATGTACTCCGAGCTGATAGTCTATGCTGCTGCAAACGTCGTCAAACTGTTCATGCAGATGGTTGTTGACTTGCAAACATCAGCATCTGTTGACTCAGGGATCGATACGTGGCTGCACGATCCGTTACAGCCATGCGGATAAGATGCCTGTCGTCTCGACTGCTAGTGATACGAGCCCGTTGGGATGCAGCACGGCGTTCCGTATTACGCTCCCGAACCCACTGATTCCGTATTCAGCTAACAGCCATTGGATCTCGATCAACGCAAGTGGCAATGTCGCGATACGATAAACCGCAACTGCGATAGGCTACAATCCGACCTTTCTCAAACTCGGAAACGTGATGGTACGCATTTCTCCTCCTTACACGAGGTATCACAACAACGTCTCACCAGGTGAATGAGAAATAGGTTGGAAACTTTCCGCGCGTTAGCACGTTGTAGGTGTCGCCACCGGCGCCAACCTTGTGTGAATGCTGTGAAAAGCTAATAATTTGCATTTCACAGCATATTCTTCCTGTCGGCTAGATTTCGCGTCTCTAGCACGTCATCTTCGTGGTGTAGCAATTGTAATGGCCAGTGGAGTAGTTCCTGCTTCACACGGTGCATGTGATCCACCTATGTGAGCAGCTGCAGGGTAAAGACAGGCAGCGAGAAGCGAGAAGCCAGTGCGATCAGCGATGTGCCAGAGGCGAGGTTGACATGATAAACGTGGCAGGGCTCCCGGGGAGCAGCGAGTTGCCATGTGTCAGCAGCGAGCTGTCAGTGGCGAGGCTGCAGCGTAAACGTACCCTCCACGAGTGTCGAAAATCACTTAAGAGTCTCACTTTGGCTGGCTAGTATACCTGGCCACGGTCGTCAATCCGCCACATTGATTAAATGTGGATCTCGTCACCTTCCTGTATCACATATTGTTGCTCTTAATGTTATGCTATATGAGTCGGTCATTTGACTCCCAAAAAATTTCAATTATTAGTTTATTGAGAGATGTATTCTTACAGGCTTGCGAGATTAGTTCGGGCCGGTGTGGCCGAACGGTTCTAGGCGCTTCAGCCTGGAACCGCGCGACCACTGCGGTCGCAGGTTCGAATCCTGCCTCGGGCATGGATCTGTGTGATGTCCTTAGGTTAGTTAGGTTTCAGTAGTCTAAGTTCTAGGGGACTGATGACCTCAGATGTTAAGTCCGATAGTGCTCAGAGAGAGAGCGGGATTAGCCGAGCGGTCTTAGGCGCTGCAATCATGGACTGTGCGGCAGGTCCCGGCGGAGGTTCGAGTCCTCCCTCGGGCACGGGTGTGTGTGTTTGTCCTTAGGATAATTTAGGTTAAGTAGTGTGTAAGCTTAGGGACTGATGACTTTTGCAGTTAACTCCCATAAGATTTCATACACATTTGAACATTTGCATTCTTACAAAATAAATAGTTTTCTCTGCTTTCTGATACTTGAGGCGAACTATTTCATAAGTCGTGCGTTTTCGTCCTCGAGAATATAATTTTCTCTTTCCACCAAACTTTGCTGTCATTTGCGAGCATTTCACAAAATGTAATAGTCTTGATCGCAGTACAGTGTAGTGGTGACTAGAGAGCAGGTTTCGCGTGATCAATAACCATTAGGAAACAGTGCAAAAGAGCCTCTTCCTAGAACTATATGTAGACAGACTTACTTCAGTTACGGTTTTGTTACGGTTAGCACGTTTGATCTGAGGATGACTGTTCATCAGGCTGGTTATCCAAATAATACTGGATCGTATTGATATCAAAGCCATTAAAATTTGTAACAAATAATGACTGTGGCATGTCATTCTCCTGTCCAGATCAAATATTAGAAATTTGTATGCCTACCTAAATATGAGTAACAGGGGTGAATGGAGTGGAAAGGAATCGGGATGGGAAAGACAAAGGAAGGAAATAATGACTTCCAGCAGGCTGCAGGCAACAAAGAGTGTTGAAAATTTGTGCAGGGCCAGGATTCGAACGTGGATCCTCCGCTTCTCTCTCTCATCCCCTTCCCGGTCCATTCCTTTCACTCCAGTTACCGATGTACACTCCTGGAAATTGAAATAAGAACACCGTGAATTCATTGTCCCAGGAAGGGTAAACTTTATTGACACATTCCTGGGGTCAGATACATCACATGGTCACACTGACAGAACCACAGGCACATAGACACAGGCAACAGAGCATGCACAATGTCGGCACTAGTACAGTGTATATCCACCTTTCGCAGCAATGCAGGCTGCTATTCTCCCATGGAGACGATCGTACAGATGCTAGATGTAGTCCTGTGGAACGGCTTGCCATGCCATTTCCACCTGGTGCCTCAGTTGGACCAGCGTTCGTGCTGGACGTGCAGACCGCGTGAGACGACGCTTCATCCAGTCACAAACATGCTCAATGGGGGACAGATCCGGAGATCTTGCTGGCCAGGGTAGTTGACTTACACCTTCTAGAGCACGTTGGGTGGCACGGGATACATGCGGACGTGCATTGTCCTTTTGGAACAGCAAGTTCCCTTGCCGGTCTAGGAATGGTAGAACGATGGGTTCGATGACGGTTTGGATGTACCGTGCACTATTCAGTGTCCCCTCGACGATCACCAGTGGTGTACGGCCAGTGTAGGAGATCGCTCCCCACACCATGGTGCCGGGTGTTGGCCCTGTGTGCCTCGGTCGTATGCAGTCGTGATTGTGGCGCTCACCTGCACGTCGCCAAACACGCATACGACCATCATTGGCACCAAGGCAGAAGCGACTCTCATCGCCGAAGACGTCACGTCTCCATTCGTACCTCCATTCACGCCTGTCGCGACACCACTGGAGGCGGGCTGCACGATGTTGGGGCGTGAGCGGAAGACGGCCTAACGGTGTGCGGGGCCGTAGCCCAGCTTCATGGAGACGGTTGCGAATGGTCCCCGCCGATACCCCAGGAGCAACAGTGTCCCTAATTTGCTGGGAAGTGGCGGTGCGGTCCCCTACGGCACTGCGTAGGATCCTACGGTCTTGGCGTGCATTCGTGCGTCGCTGCGGTCCGGTCCCAGGTCGACGGGCACGTGCACCTTCCGCTGACCACTGGCGACAACATCGATGTACTGTGGAGACCTCACGCCCCACGTGTTGAGCAATTCGGCGGTACGTCCACCCGGCCTCCCGCATGCCCACTATACGCCCTCGCTCAAAGTCCGTCAACTGCACATACGGTTCACGTCCACGCTGTCGCGGCATGCTACCAGTGTTAAAGACTGCGATGGAGCTCCGTACGCCACGGCAAACTGGCTGACACTGACGGCGGCGGTGCACAATTGCTGCGCAGCTAGCGCCATTCGACGGCCAACACCGCGGTTCCTGGTGTGTCCGCTGTGCCGTGCGTGTGATCATTGCTTGTACAGCCCTCTCGCAGTGTCCGGAGCAAGTATGGTGGGTCTGACACACCGGTGTCAATGTGTTCTTTTTTCCATTTCCAGGAGTGTATGTAGTACCAGTTGCTTCATTGCGATTAGTGTCTATAATGTGGGACATGTCCAACACAACAGGCACCACTCATATCTGTAATTATGTGGTCGCGACGGCTGTTTCACGAAAAAGGTTCAGTGCGGTTGCACATACAACTTCTGAACTCCTCCAGGAGAAGATTGGGGGGTTAACGAGCGGTCGTTCTTGCGGTGCAGGGAGCGGAAGTTTTGGTCTGGCCGAAATCGTGTCCGGATGGCCGAATCGGTTTGAGTAAGCGTTCAAGAGAAGCAGAGCATCCAAGTCTCGGATGAGCGCAAATTGTCAGCTCTCGCCATTGGATTACCGCAGTGCCCTGTATGGGTGGAAGTCATTATTTCCTTCCTACCTCTATGCTATCCCGTTTCCTCTTCATTCCTTTAACCCATGTTATTCGCATATATTTCCCAGCTGCAGGACAAAATTTTGTGCACCCTTTTAGAGGCCTCCAGCGCACTCAAGATTTAACGTTGCATAGTGAATATGGATTACATGAAATGATTACATTTACACATCAACAGCACAAGTGTTTCTGAGGTACCAAGTGTCGACCCATGATGAAACACACATATTATGTGGTACAGCCTCCACTGGAGGAAATGCAGGTGTTGACTCTGGAATCCAGTTTATTGCTAAGATGGTGCATACTGAGACGTCATGCCAGGCTTGCTCGACCTGTTAACATAGTCTACATCTACATCTACATCCATACTCCGCAAGCCACCTGACGGTGTGAGGCGGTGGGTACCCTGAGTACCTCTATCGGTTCTCCCTTCTATTCCAGCCTCGTATCGTTCGTGGAAAGAAAGATTGTCGGTATGCCTCTGTGTGGGCTCTCTGATTTTATCCTCATGCTCTCTTCGCGAGATATACGTAGGAGGGAGCAATATACTGCTTGACTCTTCGGTGAAGGTATGTTCTCGAAACTTTAAGAAAAGCCCGTACCGAGCCACTGAGCGTCTCTCCTGCAGAGTCTTCCACTGGAGTTTGTCTATCATCTCCGTAACGCTTTCGCGATTACTAAATGAGCCTGTAACGAAGCGCGCTGCTCTGCGTTGGATCTTCTCTATCTCTTCTATCAACCCTATCTGGTACGGATCCCACACTGCTGAACAGTATTCAAGCAGTGGGTGAACAAGCGTACTGTAACCTACTTCCTTTGTCTTCGGATTGCATTTCCTTAGGATTCTTCCAATGAATCTCAGTCTGGCGTCTGCTTTACCGACGATCAACTTTATATGATTTTAAATCACTCCTAATGCGTACTCCCAGATAATTTATGGAATTAACTGCTTCCAGTTGCTGACCTGCTATTTTGTAGCTAAATGATAAGGGATCTATCTTTCTATGTATTCGCAGCACATTACACTTGTCTACATTGAGATTCAATTGCCATTCCCTGCACCATGCGTCAATTCGCTGCAGATCCTCCTGCATTTCAGTACAATTTTCCAGTGTTACAACCTCTCGATACACCACAGCATCATCTGCAAAAAGCCTCAGTGAACTTCCGATGTCATCCACAAGGTCATTTATGTATATTGTGAATAGCATCGGTCCTATGACACTACCCTGCGGCACACCTGAAATCACTCTTACTTCGGAAGACTTTTCTCCATTGTGAATGACATGCTGCGTTCTGTTATCTAGGAACTCTTCAATCCAATCACACAATTGGTCTGATAGTCCATATGCTCTTACTTTGTTTATTAAACGACTGTGGGGAACTGTATCGAACGCCTTGCGGAAGTCTAGAAACACAGCATCTACCTGTGAACCCGTGTCAATGACCCTCTGAGTCTCGTGGACGAATAGCGCGAGCTGGGTTTCGCGCGACCGTCTTTTTCGAAACCCATGCTGATTCCTACAGAGTAGATTTCTAGGCTCCAGAAAAGTCATTATACTCCTGACAAAGTTGTTGACTGACGCACGTCACTTCTCGTTACATCATATCCTACACGTGCTCCATTCATGTCCGGATATCATGTTGGCCAGGGAAGTTGCTGCACGTCTTGCATAGCACAGTGAGTTTTACAAGCGCTCTGTGGGTGAGCGTTATCGAATTGGAAAAAGACATCACCTCCATGATGCACAAACGGTAAAACAGCGAGTCTGACAACATTCTGCAGGTGCCTGGTGCTGATTAGTCCACTCCAAAAACACCAAAGATGAACGACAGTTATAGCTTATCGCTCCCCACGCCGTAGGACCTGGGGAGGGTCTAGTGTGTCTCACAGGAATGTACTTTACGAGACTGCGCTCACGTGGTCCTCGCACAAATGCATACGGCCATCACTGGCGTGCAGGCAGAATCTGCTTTCATTGCTAAAGACCACAGCGCAACATTATATCACCCACGCGATCCTCTGACGAGGTCTGTCTCGACCCACGTGTGTCGATGATGTGGCGCGAGTGGGAGACAGGCTAGAGTTGTGCATGTCCGTAGTCTTACTGCCACTAACCGAGTTCGTCGCCAGCTCGTGGTCTCGTGGTCACGTTCTCGCTTCCCGAGCACGTGTTCATGACTGTAGGAAAATAAGAAGAAAATTCTGAAAATGTCATTGGCTCAGAAACAACACTTGCAGGACCTGTAAATGTCTACGAGGTTGAAAGGACTCTGTGGGATTCATTTCACGTTAATTTCTTAAATCTGTTGTCATTTACAGCATACATTCCACTTCTAAATTTACTGTGGTGTTTCTGACTATCTGGGAGGAGACTGAGCAGTGAAACGTGTTCCTTTTACACATAAACAACAACGGTCTGTCACACTACTACACTTTAAAACACAGTTTATGTGTAATTCATGTCACACAGTCTCAAACGGAACCTACATCCGCTTTCTTTTATATACTGTATATGATAAGACACTGTCATCCCCCTTCCCTGCTGTGTGAAAGGATGACTGAGCAAATGTATTTCTAGTTGCATGCTCGATGGTAGCAGACAAGCCTGCTTGCTAGAGAACAGTAGGACCAACGTCGGAACAGGTAGCTACGCTCTCTAAAAGCAAAGAGGTTTCTATTCTTAGTATGGTCCTGTCCGTCCCTTGTCATGTTGGTATAGGAAGCTGCCTCTCTGGTCACTTCCGTTTGTATCTGTTAAGCACGCTCGGTAGGATCCCAGGGCAGTCTGTCCGCGGCGAGCGTCTGAAGTGGTAAGATCTCCGGCTAAGCGCGTCTCTGCTAAGTCCGTAGGACAATGGATTTCTTAAATTCCGCCTCACTGAAAATTTAATCACCTTTATTTCAGGTTTAGATCTGAAATATCTTATGTTATCTTAAATTGCAACACAGTGTAATTTGGGTGTGAAGTTCAGAATATCTTCCATTAGTTGCTTTGTCACAACTTTGTGAGTAAAGTGGAACCACGTGTTGATGATCCGTAACTCTAACTAAGATCATCAATCTTAAATGCGAATGTGCGTGAGATTATAACGTCTCGTCTTGACAATATTTTTCAATATAGTAACTTTTCTTTGTGTTCAACCCGTGTGGGGTGTACTTTGTGAGACCAGTAGCACGTGTTTATATAATTGTTTGACCCATCATGTTAATAGTAAGACGATATTAACCAGTTCGGGGTTTTTCTTTTGTAAATTGCGTTTCGATGTAATTTATTTTAATTATCAAAATTCTTGTGGAGTTACACTCTTTGTATAAACCAAGTTGACCACGTGAAGTATGTGGTGTAATCATCAAAGTAGCTCTCAGCTATTCTTTTCGAGAAGATTTCACAGACAATTAGTATAAATTTAGTATACCAGTGTGTGGTAATTTCATGATGGACAGGATTGGCCTACGACCGTAACTTCTTTGGGTGAAAATTGAATAGGTTGGTTGTGGTTAATGCCCTCTTGCACATGTTTCAACGTTCTTCGTGTGTTATTTTATGAATGCAGAGTTGTTATGAAGTCTCCCAATCTTGGCTCCATATTTGATGTGATCCGTAAGATTACAAACTCACATTTTCACAATTCTAAATAAGGCACCAGTTTAGTTATGAATCAAGTTTAGTATGCTGAAATTTTAACGTTACAATGATCAATGTTGAAATAAATGTCTGAGTATAAACTGATTTATTTCTTTTTATCTAAATTCTCTTTATATATATATATATATATATATATATATATATATATATATATATATATATATCACCGGTTGTTGTAAGATCACTATAAAAAGATTATAATTAATGTTAGTCTGGTTGAGAATTTGATAAACTAGACTGGACACCTGGTGAAACAGTTGGTCAGTAATGCAAGGATAACTTCCCCAGACAGCTCACAGCTTTTAACCCGCTTTTATTATCTTGAATATCAGCACCTCTTTCAGAGCAACTTAATGTATCAACATTACAAGGTTCTGCAGGCAATTTGTCCATTAAGCATGAACCTTTCTCTCTCGCGGTTCACAAATTTAACTTTGACCGTAAACTACTACACTCCTGGAAATGGAAAAAAGAACACATTGACACCGGTGTGTCAGACCCACCATACTTGCTCCGGACACTGCGAGAGGGCTGTACAAGCAATGATCACACGCACGGCACAGCGGACACACCAGGAACCGCGGTGTTGGCCGTCGAATGGCGCTAGCTGCGCAGCATTTGTGCACCGCCGCCGTCAGTGTCAGCCAGTTTGCCGTGGCATACGGAGCTCCATCGCAGTCTTTAACACTGGTAGCATGCCGCGACAGCGTGGACGTGAACCGTATGTGCAGTTGACGGACTTTGAGCGAGGGCGTATAGTGGGCATGCGGGAGGCCGGGTGGACGTACCGCCGAATTGCTCAACACGTGGGGCGTGAGGTCTCCACAGTACATCGATGTTGTCGCCAGTGGTCGGCGGAAGGTTCACGTGCCCGTCGACCTGGGACCGGACCGCAGCGACGCACGGATGCACGCCAAGACCGTAGGATCCTACGCAGTGCCGTAGCGGACCGCACCGCCACTTCCCAGCAAATTAGGGACACTGTTGCTCCTGGGGTATCGGCGAGGACCATTCGCAACCGTCTCCATGAAGCTGGGCTACGGCCCCGCACACCGTTAGGCCGTCTTCCGCTCACGCCCCAACATCGTGCAGCCCGCCTCCAGTGGTGTCGCGACAGGCGTGAATGGAGGGACGAATGGAGACGTGTCGTCTTCAGCGATGAGAGTCGCTTCTGCCTTGGTGCCAATGATGGTCGTATGCGTGTTTGGCGCCGTGCAGGTGAGCGCCACAATCAGGACTGCATACGACCGAGGCACACAGGGCCAACACCCGGCATCATGGTGTGGGGAGCGATCTCCTACACTGGCCGTACACCACTGGTGATCGTCGAGGGGACACTGAATAGTGCACGGTACATCCAAACCGTCATCGAACCCATCGTTCTACCATTCCTAGACCGGCAAGGGAACTTGCTGTTCCAACAGGACAATGCACGTCCGCATGTATCCCGTGCCACCCAACGTGCTCTAGAAGGTGTAAGTCAACTACCCTGGCCAGCAAGATCTCCGAATCTGTCTCCCATTGAGCATGTTTGGGACTGGATGAAGCGTCGTCTCACGCGGTCTGCACGTCCAGCACGAACGCTGGTCCAACTGAGGCGCCAGGTGGAAATGGCATATCAAGCCGTTCCACAGGACTACATCCAGCATCTCTACGATCGTCTCCATGGGAGAATAGCAGCCTGCATTGCTGCGAAAGGTGGATATACACTGTACTAGTGCCGACATTGTGCATGCTCTGTTGCCTGTGTCTATGTGCCTGTGGTTCTGTCAGTGTGATCATGTGATGTATCTGACCCCAGGAATGTGTCAATAAAGTTTCCCCTTCCTGGGACAATGAATTCACGGTGTTCTTATTTCAATTTCCAGGAGTGTATTTAGTTTGGTGTTACATCCGTTGTATATGACTGTATTGTACCTTATGTATCACGTAATTCTTGTGACTTCGCACCAAGATTAGCAGCTAGAAACTTGTCGAGAAGTAAACCAACAAGACATGACAAGACGCATAAAGCAACATATAGAGGTATTTTTTGGTTTCTCTTTGAAAAGGGAAATTTGGGAAGTTAGTGAGTCTTGATATTGACGTTACATGTCTTTTGCTCAACTTCGCACGTTGCTTCATTTCTGATGTTGTATCATGGACACCCTGCCTAAGGCGTTGATAATGTGTCTAGCTTTTCCATCCATTACTCATATAGCTGTAATAATGTGACAGTTTTTGAATAGAATAAATGCAGTCGTCAATGGTAACGTTATACATGCATAGCGGAACAGAAAAGTATTAACGCAGAAACTACTAGTTTACCACTTTATTGAAACAATTCGACATGTTTTTAGACGCTTGTCGCAACATATCTCGCAAATGTTTTAATAGCTGAAATGTTTATATGAACACTTGAAGAAACCTCTTATCTTGTGGTCGTTAGCGTAATACATGACTGAAAGACCATAGGCACATTGTTTGAGGATTGATCGATACATGTATGCTAAGGCATTAATGACACAAAGACAGTCAACTTCTTACTTGCTTGTATCGAAAGCAAACACCACACTTGCTGTACAATCCAAACGACTAACTTGGAGCCCGCTTATAATGATTAAGACAAAGCACTAGGCAAACGGTAATATCATGAGACAGTATATGATAACAATATCACCCTCATTTTTCACGAGTTGAAAGGCATATTCCTATCAACAGTATTCACACCACACCAAATTCAAACCTGAACGTAAGTAACGAGCGCAATTCAGAATCCCTCGTATAATATTGGTCTATTTGTTTGGAATCATTTTACGAATTTTTGATTGAACTGGGTCTCCAAGAAGAAAGCAATATGTGTGATATATAAAAATTAAATTTAAATTTGTGTTAATAAAGGGTAATAATTGTATTAATAAAATGTAAAATTCAATTAATAATTTTCTGCGTTCTTTATTCAGTTACCTTTACTATGTAAATATTTTTTTCTGGCACTAAAATCCTCTAGTGACATAGGTTCATGAGCTAGAAAATGTTCCAATATGATTAATTAATTACTCAATATTATTTAACAGATAGCACTTCACTTGCATTCAACGACTTGTACCTGAGTAGTTAAACAGCATTTGACGAATTGTACAATCATTTTGATATGTGACTGTGGCGTAGCGAAATATTTTCACGTCTTCGAAGCTGTAAGACTCTACATGGAGCTGAGTGGCCCAATGCCTTACAGAACGAACTTCAATCGTTGTAGGTCTTGTTACACGCTTCTACATTTCCAGATCGTATAAAACACGCAACAACCTGGAAACTTAAAAGGTTATTTTTCCATATACCGATAGCTATAAAGTTTTATGTAGCTTTTCAGAACAACAGTAATTAACTATAGCATGAGTTGTAGCTCTATACAATGTTTTTGGCAAATGACCTGAGTTTCGTTTATGCCTTCACGTTTTTGTCTGTTTTGCCAACGGGAATTTATGTTAGGTTTCAGTAGTTTCTGTCTCAAAATGTGTTCAACTTGCAGCGGGTTTTGGATAATACAGGGTGTCCACAAAAGTTCGCTAACATTTTAAAATAGGATACTTGATGGAAAGTTGTAGGCAGAGAGCTAAAATTTGACACACACGCTTGAGACGACATGGAGTTTTATTGAAACCGAAAATTAGTACGAAATGACCACCTCATGTGAAACAAAAGCAGTAATTAGCGTTACAACTGATTTTTAGCAAAGATGATGTTCTTTATAACAATTACCCAACATGTCGACCATCAATCATCCATAGTAACTATAGTTCAGAAACAATGTTGCGAGCAGCATTGTACAGCGTCTGATTAAGTGTGGTGGGTAACTCCCATTGAGTGTTGTGTTTTTGCATCCCTAGTGAGGTTGGACGATCGCGGCACACAGGACTTCTGATACTTATCACACAGGCCAGAGATGATCTGACTTTCACTACAACCCTTTTTATACAATATTATCATGCGGCCTCACTAAAGTATAGGTGTCCAGGGTCACCTGTTAGCCAGTTTTTGTACTAGTTTTAGGATTAAAAAAAATAATTACAAAAAACATGTTATTCCGCGAATATGCGTCAGTTTTTACCTCTCTACCTATATTACTCCGTGAGTTTGTTCTTTGTCAAATGTTAACGTTCTTTGGGGTCATGCTGTATTTCTTCTTAATTTGATTCCACTTACTGATTAGGGGTATGAATTAGAGTAATAATGTAACAGACAGAAGATTGAATATAACGGTGGGAAGATTTCCTCCATTTCAGCACTTCTAAATTGCAACGCATTTTGTTCTTTGGTATATGACAATGTGGCACCTTGGAACATTTTTTTTCATTATTAGTAAAACCTTCCTTTTCCGGAGCAAGTTTTTAATTAAAACGTTGCAGAACACACAAGTGAACCCAAATGCTTAAAAATAGTATCGAAAAATATGAGTATATTTAACTTCTATTACGGGGCAGTCTAGAGTTGAAAGTATTCTGAAAAGAATTCCAATTACAAGGGAAGACCCAGTACGATGGGCTCGAATGAAAATTTTGTAAGGTAGCAGTGCAGTCTTCCATGTCTGCCGATCCGTAAACCTCTTAAGGATGGACAGAAATCAAAGAAAGGTTAGCGAATACGATTAAAATTCGAAGATCAAAGCCTATCAGCGATAAAATTCGCTTATGATACTGCTAATATTTGTGAAAATGAAGTAAAATTATAGGACCTCTTGAATAGAATGAAATGTGTATTGAATACACGCTCTGGGTTGTG
The DNA here is from genome assembly GCF_021461395.2 of Schistocerca americana. Taxonomy (NCBI): domain Eukaryota; kingdom Metazoa; phylum Arthropoda; class Insecta; order Orthoptera; family Acrididae; genus Schistocerca; species Schistocerca americana. Next base: position 44,823,734 of record NC_060123.1, read on the forward strand.
AGTAAATCGATGAGAGACGGAAGGGGGTAACAGAAATGAGACCAGCAATAAAATCAACATCAAAACTGTTGGCCACAATACAGGCGGATGAACTATCATACGGTAAATGATTTTACTTTAGGAGGTGTTTGTTATGTTGAACTTGGTAAATCCATGGGTAATTCATATGTGAGACACAGCACAGAAGTTTTACCTATGAACTTCTTTTATTTAGCAGATATATTTAGACGTAATAGAATAAAGCTCCAGTGCTATATGCCTTGTAGTGACACGTACAGAGCAGCCTGTTTCTTACGCAGATTTCTCAGTCTGAACCTCCTCATAAACTGCTTGAGGGCAGACCGTGGATATAAGAAGGTAACTAAGTTAAAAGGGTACATCCTCACAGAAATAAAATGCCACAGTTCCCGAAGATATAACTTAAATAATGCTGGCTGACATATACGTACCAAAACAAATTATGAGTCTTGTATCAGTCAAAAGAGGCTTTCTCTCAAGAGACTTGTTTTCCCTCAGAACAGTATGTCCTTCAACCTTCCATTAACCGCTGGTATAATTTCAAGTGTACACAAAACGCAAAAAAAGACGTATGTATTGAGTTCACTGACAGTTAACCACATAATTAAAAATGTAATTAGTGTGTAACCCGTGAAACATATCACAGAAAAACGGGCTAATTAATAAGGTCAAAAACATGTTGTGTGCGGTCTAAATGTACTACGAACAGTAAGTTATGTGTCAAAGACATTCCACTCCGGAACAGTCACACGGTTATCGAACTATCTCATACAGTGGACACTTTTAGAATAAAAATATATACACTTCACCGCATTAAGTGAAAAGAGACGACTTCCATGTCACTATGTGGTATTTACTAACGTCCTACACGCGTATTCCGATTAGTCAGTCTCACTCGTGCAAAATGTTGAGAAATGGGGTGACCAGTCACAAGACCTATAGAATTCCCGGTGGGCATCATGTTCAGTATCGGCTCCATTACGTATATAGTTTCACTTCACTGCGTCGATAAATAAGCTACCTGAACCAATAGCTTAAGGCCTTTAGTGATAGATTACTCTTTGTGAAGAGACGATACGCTGCTCTGGATTTTGACGTCTGCGGCGTATGTGGTGGTGGGTACACTACAGTGGGAGAGGCAGCAGTATCGGATTTCCAGCAGCGTATTTGGCTGCCGGCTGCGCAGAGGAAGGAGTTTCTCCAACGGGGATCCGTTGCGTGTGGAACCTGTCATCGGCAACTGCTCGCGAATGACAAGGCGAACTGAATCGGTATCTGAGGCGGGGCGAATACTGCAAATAACAACTAGCAGTGGCACACTCGCTTGCGGATTGCATTCCTCTCTGTAAGAGACCTGATGGCTGGTTACGTCACGTGACTTACTGATTGATGGACTACCTTAAGCCATGGGCACACGGACGTTGCATTCGAACGTTGAGCGTTGAGCGTGCCGAGTTTCTGACGTCATAGCGTGGAACAGCACGCTCGGGAGTCTTTCCGATCGTGCAGAGCAATATCTAACATGCCAGATATTCCGAGCGTGCGTCTGAGCGTTGACCAATCAGATGGCATAACGCCACCTACGTCAGAAGCACGCCATCTCTCTTCAGCACAGAGCTGTGAGGCGCCATAATTGCATTCAGTTCAAGCCTATACGTATATATGCCGTTTCTGAGCCGCAGGAAATTGAGAATCACTAGAAAACCCGTTGATAACTGCGTGATTCGTTGCAATAAAATAATGAGGAACAACATATTCGTGGCAAAAGAATTATTGTAACTTGCGTATTATGAGAGTATGTCATTTGAAGCTAGTGACACACTGAGGATGCAGCAAAAATCCATTGTTCTTGGCACAATATGTTTCAGGCAGTAACATAGCTGCAATTAAAACCATTTAGCATGTGGTAAGATGTTAGAATTGGTCACAGCCGAATTCTTGTCACTTTAGCGTAGTGTGTAGCGTAAATGATTCACGGACACATGGGCGGTAAAGCGATCGTTCGTGTCTAGCGAAGATTAAATACTTTTATTTCTTAACATTCGCATATTTAGTAGGTTCTGGTGCTTTATTATTAGTTTAATGTAAGTATATAGTACATATTTGATGTTACGTAAGTATAAGTTCGCCTTCTTTTCAGGAGTGAGTTTGTTCGATTGGCTTAATCTACAGAACAGCTTGCGCTACTTGTATGAAGATATTTCGTTCCTTTTTGTTTTGAGTTTCGTAATTCAAGTCTTGTAAAGATTCTGCTACTGGGTAGGACCAGTGATCAAGGAAGAATGGCCTTAGGGTTTTATCAAATTGTGGGAAAGATAAATTAACGTTTATCTTTCGTGGAGAACTATTACAAAACTGAGTCGCACTGATTGTAGTGAAACTTTTATGAGCCTGCCTCCTTATTGACTGGACATGGTACTTTCCTTTTTGTCTTAAAACATGTACATCGATATTGAAGTTTTTGTGTATATTACACATAGAACAAGGTGACATCTGGTCAAATTTGAGATGCAACATATCGACAGCTAAATTCTTTACTCTGCCTCGATATGACGCATGAATCAAGCGAGATCCTCAAACTTGCGACTCATAATAAACGGAGATCTACACTCCTGATCAGCACGTTGAGTGTAAAGGTGCTGGACGACACTATGACATATAGTCTCTATCGGGGCCATGTGACAGAAGGAATTGTCCAGTAGAAGAACAGTTACACACTGTCCAATCACATTGAGGTTACCACTTCCAATGTTCGAGGTCAACGTGCAATAACCGCTCACACACGGCAGGTGGCAACACAAGCAGGGGAGGGTACATAAAGCGTGTTCAGGGAACGCGGAAAAAAGTGTAGCCTTTGTTATGCGGAAACCGAACACTTCGTCTCATGTCTAAAATGGCATGATCACTGGCTTTCGTACCAACGGTCGAAGCATTTCTTCAACGGCTAAATCTCTAAATCGTTCGCTTGCCCCCGTGGTTAATTACGTATGGCAAAATGGTGCTGTGGTGCCCTAGGGACCATAAATTACAGTGTTGAACGACGGCTGCGGTGATGTATAGGGGCGAACAGACGCGCAACTGTTGAGCAAGGTATCGCCCTGGTAAACCAAGGGGCTACCGACAGAGTATCCTCAACGACCATTCAACGAAATTTTCTGCTTATGGGCATCCACAGCAGGCGCCTGGTTTATGCACCGGTTCAGACTGCTGTTTCATCTGAGTCGAAGTTTGGAATTTGCTCTCCAATACCACAACTGGGGGTGCACGAAGTGGCGACAGGTGGCCGTCTGAAAGTAAACACCGTGAAACAATGGTCGAAAGGGGTCCACGTCAAAAAAAGGAGAGTTACGGACTAGGGAATATTTCCGTGTTGTTCGTGGGTGATCGAGTAATTCTGGAAACCATAATTAATCAAAACAAGTATGAATTTATCCGCGGGGCCACGTCCACCTCTACATGCAATTTGTTTTTCTTCGGTATGTTCTGCCATCAGGACAATGCAACATTTACATAGCTCGCAGTGTACATGCGTGAAGCGAATAGCACGAGAATAAGCTCACCGTACTCCCCTGTCATCAAACTACCAGCATTTAAATCCGACGTACATGGCGAGGTCCATCTTTGCAAACACGACACCATGCAGTGCGATACAGATGGAACCAACAACATACCGAATGGACCGCTTAGGATTGGCATCACTTTCTCTTCATCGATGAGTGTTGCATTTGCCTTGAACCAGACAATCGCCGGAGACGTGTTTGGAGGCAACCCGGTCAGGTTGAACGCCTTAGAAACACTGTCCAGTGAGTGCAGCAAGGTGGAGGTTCCCTGTGGGGCCGACGTACGCCGCTGGTGGTCATCGAGGGCGCCGTAAAGGCTGTACGATACGTGAATGCCATCCTCCGACCGATAGTCCAAACATATCGGCAGCTTATTGGCGACCCCATGTAGCACATCTTGTGAATAACTTCCTTCAGGGTAACGACACTGCTCGATTAGAGAAGCCAGCATGTTCTCCTGACATGAACCCTATCGAACATACCTGGGATACCAGAATGAGGTTTTCACTCTGCAGGGGAGTGTGCGCTGATAAGAAACTTTCTGGCAGATTAAAACTGTGTGCCCGACCGAGACTCGAACTCGGGACCTTTGCCTTTCGCGGGCAAGTGCTCTACCATCTGAGCTACCGAAGCACGACTCACGCCCGGTCTCACAGCTTTACTTCTGCCAGTATCTCGTCTCCCACCTTCCAAACTTTACAGAAGCTCTCCTGCGTATCTTGCAGAACTAGCACTCCTGAAAGAAAGGATACTGCGAAGACATGGCTTAGCCACAGCCTGGGGGATGTTTTCAGAATGAGATTTTCACTCTGCAGTGGAGAGTGCGCTGATAAGAAACTTCCTGGCAGATTAAAACTGTGTGCGCGACCGAGACTCGAACTCGGGACCTTTGCCTTTCGCGGGCAAGTGCTCTACCATCTGAGCTACCGAAGCACGACTCCGCAGTATCCTTTCTTTCAGGAGTGCTAGTTCTGCAAGATACGCAGGAGAGCTTCTGTAAACTTTGGAAGGTGGGAGACGAGATACTGGCAGAAGTAAGGCTGTGAGACCGGGCGTGAGTCGTGCTTCGGTAGCTCAGTTGGTAGAGCACTTGCCCGCGAAAGGCAAAGGTCCCGAGTTCGAGTCTCGGTCGGGCACACAGTTTTAATCTGCCAGGAAGTTTCATACCTGGGATAGTTTGAAAAGGGCTGCTTATGGATCTACTTCGAATTGCCGTTGAGGGATGAGACAATCGGGACCATCAGTGCCTTGATGAACTTGTAGGAAGTATGCCACGACGAATACAGGGATGCATCAATGCAAGAGGGACCACCCCAGTCATCCTGTTCGGTCATGGATCTTCATCCCAGAAATCTAGGCCAGCTGCGGACATGAGTCGACATGGCTCTATATCACAGTCGCTACCTTCCAGACCATCACTGACCATCTTCCTGCACGTCTCGCAACTGTCCATCCTTCAAACTCTGGCTATTCAGGCTATTGACAGGTGGTTACCTTAATGTGACTGCACAATGTGTATTATTTAAGGGAAGGTAGGTAAAACAGTTCACTAGTGTTCACCCCTGGTTTGTGTGAGGCAGCAATGGTTGGCGGATCTCTTCTATTTCATGCACCCGCTCAATTCACCTGTACATGAAACTACCTGGCTTCTAAATCGACGGCGTATAAAACATGACAGGCAGTAAAGTGATCAGAAGTGGTTTTTTCTGGTTAAGTACTGTTGCTTGTCAGAAATTTGACGGCAGGGCCAAACAGCTGTGGAGTCTGAGTGAGACAGCTGCGCCCGGAGGGCAGGCAAATCGCTCCTGATGTGACGTCACTAGGCCGTTGAAATTAGCACAGAGAGTAACCAGCAACCGTATATATTTGAGCACGTAGAGAAAAAAAACAGAGTACGATACACAAGCTCAGTGAGACGATTCATTTGATGTGTAGACTGGTTGTGCAAATGACTTATTTAGTTAGATATTGAGCCAAGAAGGAATACCTATAACAAATTTTACACTGCTTTAATAACAATTGTACTAGTTATGTCGCAATACATATCTAATAGACATATGAAATCGAATGAACTGAGGTATTTATACATTCATTCTTTTTTGTACTTAATTAGTTAATGAATGGCGACAGAATGAAATGATTTGTTAAACTCAGCACAATTAACTACGTAAGAGAGCTGCGTGAACAGTATTGCAGTATATGGTGGAAAAAATAAGCTCACATCACAAAAAACGCTTAGATCGTGGGTTTTCTCATGCTTAGGTATAAATTTTATTCTATTAATTAGAATTCCATTGGAACTACTGACGGCCGTGGGAGAGCCAGTCCTGACAAAACTCTACCATCTGGTGAGCAAGATGTATGAAACAGGCGAAATACCCTCAGACTTCAAGAAGAATATAATAATTCCAATCCCAAAGAAAGCAGGTGTTGACAGATGTGAAAATTACCGAACTATCAGCTTAATAAGTCACAGCTGCAAAATACTAACACGAATTCTTTACAGACGAATGGAAAAACTAGTAGAAGCCAACCTCGGGGAAGATCAGTTTGGATTCCGTAGAAACACTGGAACACGTGAGGCAATACTGACCTTACGACTTATCTTAGAAGAAAGATTAAGGAAAGGCAAACCCACATTTCTAGCATTTGTAGACTTAGAGAAAGCTTTTGACAATGTTGACTGGAATACTCTCTTTCAAATTCTAAAGGTGGCAGGGGTAAAATACAGGGAGCGAAAGGCTATTTACAATTTGTACAGAAACCAGATGGCAGTTATAAGAGTCGAGGGACATGAAAGGGAAGCAGTGGTTGGGAAGGGAGTGAGACAGGGTTGTAGCCTCTCCCCGATGTTGTTCAATCTGTATATTGAGCAAGCAGTAAAGGAAACAAAAGAAAAATTCGGAGTAGGTATTAAAATTCATGGAGAAGAAATAAAAACTTTGAGGTTCGCCGATGACATTGTAATTCTGTCAGAGACAGCCAAGGACTTGGAAGAGCAGTTGAATGGAATGGACAGCGTCTTGAAAGGAGGATATAAGATGAACATCAACAAAAGCAAAACAAGGATAATGGAATGTAGTCTAATTAAGTCGGGTGATGCTGAGGGAATTAGATTAGGAAATGAGGCACTTAGAGTAGTAAAGGAGTTTTGCTATTTGGGTAGCAAAATAACTGATGATGGTCGAAGTAGAGAGGATATAAAATGTAGGCTGGCAATGGCAAGGAAAGCGTTTCTGAAGAAGAGAAATTTGTTAACATCCAGTATTGATTTAAGTGTCAGGAAGTCATTTCTGAAAGCATTTGTATGGAGTGTAGCCATGTATGGAAGTGAAACATGGACGGTAAATAGTTTGGACAAGAAGAGAATAGAAGCTTTCGAAATGTGGTGCTACAGAAGAATGCTGAAGATTAGATGGGTAGATCACATAACTAATGAGGAAGTATTGAATAGGATTGGGGAGAAGAGAAGTTTGTGGCACAACTTGACCAGAAGAAGGGATCGGTTGGTAGGACATGTTCTGAGGCATCAAGGGATCACCAATTTAGTATTGGAGGGCAGCGTGGAGGGTAAAAATCGTAGAGGGAGACCAAGAGATGAATACACTAAGCAGATTCAGAAGGATGTAGGTTGCAGTAGGTACTGGGAGATGAAGAAGCTTGCACAGGATAGAGTAGCATGGAGAGCTGCATCAAACCAGTCTCAGGACTGAAGACCACAACAACAACAACAATTAGAATTTTTCATACTATCGCGCATAATATCAAATCTGTTTGAAGATGAGAATGTCTGTGGATTTTGTTATTGAAGAATTGTACTCCACTTTGTAAACATATATCTAGACTGGAGTTGGTGCCGTCCTGCGATACAACGGATGCTCGGCGAGGATACACAGAAACTACCGTATTGACCAGGTGGGGGCTTGCACAGTGCACTGGTTTGATGCAGCTCTCCATGCTACTCTATCCTGTGGAAGCTTATCTCCCAATACGTACTGCAACCTACATCCTTCTGAATCTGCTTAGTGTACTCATCTCTTGGTCTCCCTCTACGATTTTTACCCTCCACGCTGCCCTCCAATACTAAACTAGTGATCCCTTGATGCCTCAGAACGTGTGCTACCAACCGATCCCTCCTTCTAGTCAAGTTGTGGCAGAAACTCCTCTTCATCCCAATTTTGTTCAGTACCTCCTCATTAGTTAAGTGATCTACCCATTTAATCTTCAGCATTCTTTTGTAGTACCACACTTCGAAAGCTTCTATTCTCTTCTTGCCTGAACTATTTATCATCCATGTTTCACTTCCATACATGGCTACACTCCATACAAATACTTTCAGAAACGGCTTCCTGACACTTAAATCTATACTCGATGTTAACAAATTTCTCTTCTTCAGGAACGCTTTCCTTGCATTGCCAGTCTACATTTTATATCATCACTACTTCGAACATCATCAGTTATTTTGCTCCCCAAATAGGAAAACTCCTTTACTACCTTAAGTCTTGGGATAGCAGCAAAGAAAAGATCTGTCTTTACCTACGCGGCAGATGTGCGATCGTGTGCATGTTGTAAATGTACGAGTTTTTCCCATCGCATGAGGTGTGCAAGCACTTTAACTAATATGATAATTCAGAACGGCAGGTGGACTTCCGTGGAGCAAGCAGCGCCGACCCACGATGTTTAAAAAAAATTAATTTTACCTTAACTAAGATTAAAATTATAGAGCCGGCACAAATCGTATTTAAATTAAGAATCAGTTATATGCAACTTTCGGAGACTCTAGCGGTCGCTGTTCCCCTGCAGATAAACACCTGCCCTCGCTTCATTAAAATTGTTTGGTAATTACGTAACCAAAAATTTATTGTAATATATGATTTTAATCAGGCTTTAAGCATGCATCTTTTGGAACATCTGACTCTATGATAATATATTCGAATCTAAATTTCCATTTCGGACTGAAGAAACACCGTAATAACTGTATGACACAAATTAGCGGAACTTGGCTGACAGAACTAAACAAAAGGGGCCCATTACCTTTTTTTCTGTCAGTAAAACTGGTGGCCTGTTAGCGACACAATCTATGCCTGTCTATAAAATACCTCTGGGCTGTTGACCGCGTTGTCATTATATAAAGCCGTCCGGCGTTTCGGTCAAAGCACAAAGCACTTGCAATAGTGGTCGACTTTAAATATGTTGACAATGCGGTCAACAGCCCAGAACAATTTTATTGACAGCGACAACGGCCGCGGAAGCCTACGCATAAGTTTCAGGGTCTATGCCTCTCCGGGTGGCAGTTTTAGTCGCTCGGTTTTGTCGGAATTAGAACATTTGACGTTGGTGGTAGCGGGATCATAAACAAATTTCGCTGCGGGTCGGTCAAACTTGTGTTCTCTCGAATAGAGCCAGTCTGCACTTGGAATAGTTTCCTAGGAAGTTGGACTCTGTTCAGTGTGGACTGCGAATATTTCGCTTCTATTGACACTTTGTCGAGTTGGACTTGGAGTTAATCTAGAGTAGTGCTGGTCTGGACTGAATATTAAGAGCGGTAAATACATGCATTTTAATTAATTCTGCAGTGCTATCTGATTTAACTAAATTTCGTAGCGATTCCGAATTTTCTATTGGGGGCAGATTAATTTTAAGATCCGATTACCTACAGTGAAGTCTGCTATCACAGTGAATAATTTTGAATTTTACACTCGTAAGTGGTAACATTTTTTACGCAGTGCACCTGTTATGCAACCGAACAGACATTTATTCTGATAATGTGACCAGAGACAATTAACTTAATTTTTTATTGAGAATGCGACCGGTGCTGCCATAAACCTACAACGCACAGGCGTGCCCAAGACTTCAAGCAATGGTCATCGGTAAATTTTTATCGTCATACCATTGGAGCAACGAGAAATACATTGTGAGGAAGAAACACTGTTTTTCGCCTTCGCATTAGTGTTCCCTTAACTTGTTGGTTAGCTCACACGAGTGCTCTGGTACATTTTCTTTTCGTTGTCGTATGAGAAATTGCCTGTATGATTGATCCATCTCTTTTACTTTTTACACACTTGGAATACTGCATCGTTATTGATGACGGAATAATACTCGAAAAAGAATAAAAGCAGAATGATTTAGCCTTAGCTGTTCCCTGTTAAAATGCCAAGATTGTGTGGTCCTGCATACCGTACATATGCAGATCAGCATTACGTAGTGTAACTAGCTTTTAAGTGTGACACATTTATTTCAACAGAAAATTCCGTCTCATAAAATTTTAAGTTTTATGCAACATTACTGTTGAACAGTGCCAAAGGGTTGCACGCTGGGACTACATACATTGTAATTGTCCGAGGTGCTTTATGCGCAAAATTAACATGCATTCAGTATTTTTATGTCCTCAAATAATTCTGTATTTCCTCATTATTCCAAAGATTTACAATAATGTAGCAGCAATAACTTAAGAAAAATTTCAAGTATAATATAATTAAATGTGGAAAGATTACATCCTGCAAACAAACAAAATACACAAAATGTAAAAGGAAGACACACAAATACAAGATATACTTCGTTTCATGTAATTAAAAGGAAATGCTTGTAAAAAACAATATACACTATGTGATCAAAAGTATCCGGACATCCCCAGAAACATACGTTTTTCATATTAGGTGTATCGTGCTGCCACCTGCTGCCAGGTACTCCATACCAGCGACCTCAGTAGTCACTAGACATTTTGAGAGAGTAGTATGGAGCGCTCTGCGGAACTCACGGAATTCGAACGTGGTCAGATGATTAGGTGCCACTTGTGTCATACGTCTGTAAGTGGGATTTCTACACTCTTAAACATCCATAGATCCACTGTTTCCGTTGTGACAGTGAAGTGGAAACATGAACGGACACGTACAACACAAAAGCGTACAGGCCGACCTCGTCTGTTGACTCACATAGACCGCCGACAGTTGAAGACGGTCGTAATGTGTTATAGGCAGACATCTATACACACCATCACAAAAGAATTGCAAACTGCATCCGGATCCACAGCAAGTACTATGACAGAGAGGCGGGAGGTGAGAAAGCTTGGATTTCGTAGTCGAGCGGCTGCTCGTGAGCGACACGTCACTCCGGTAAATGCCAAACGACGCCTCGCTTGGTGTAAGGAGCGTAAGCATTGGACGATTGAACAGTGGAAAAACGTTGTGTGGAGTGACGAAGCACGGTAACAATGTGGTGTTCCGATGGCATAGTACGGATATGGCGAATGCCCGGTGAACGTCGCCTGCCAGCGCGTGTAGTGCCAACAGTAAAACTCGGAGGTAGTGGTGTTATGGTGTGGTCGTGGTTTTCATGCAGGGGGCTTCCACCCCTTGTTGTTTTGCGTGGCAGTATCACAGCACAGGCCTACATCAATGTTTTAAGCACCTTCTTGTTCCCCACTGTAGAAGAGCAATTCGCGGATGGCGATTGCATGTTACAGCACCATCGAGCACCTGTTCATAATGCACGGCCTGTGGCGAAGTGGTTACACCAAAAAAACATCCCTGTATTGTACTGGCCTGCACATAATCCTGACCTGAATCGTATAGAACACATTTGGGACGATCTGGAACGTAGACTTTGTGCCAGTCCTCATCGACCGAAATCGATACTTCTCCTCAGTACAGCACTCCGTGGACAATGATCTGCCATTCCCCAAGAAACCTTCCGGCACCTGACTGAACGTATGCTTGCAAAGGGGGGAAGCTGTCATCAAGGCTAAGGCTCGGCTAACGCCATGTTGAATTCCAGCATTACTGACGGAGGGCGCCACGAACATGCAAGTCACTTTGAGCCGGGTGTCCGGTTACTTTGGATCAATTAGTACATGTAGAATATACATTTACGAGATATCTGTCTGGGAAAGACCTATTAAACAACCCAACTTGATAACTGGCGTGAAGAGAACTCAAATCGGCCGCCTGTAGAGCGATGTAGAGATACTTTTAGAATATTTCTGACAAAATGCTTCTATCGAATATCGCTTCATCATTTGCGACTGAATTTGCTGTTAACGATGCTATACGTTTTATTGTTAGTCAAATGATAAAATGAAAAAGAAATAGTGGGTGGAGGGGATTTCGTAAAAAATTGACTTTATCTACAAATCTGGGTGCACCTTTGTAGTATACATTAAAAACCATAGAGCTTTTATTTGAAGTTTTTTGTATCTTTTACCTTCCAAAGGTATCCCTTCAGAAATACCTCAATTTTTCACACAGAGCTGTTTCACCCTCTTAACCGCCCTTTGGGCACGTATCAAAAAGTACGTCTCTTATTTTGCTCAGCACTACTGGTCGTACAAATTCCATCAAAATCGTAGTGTATCCATTGGGTAGATTAATTTGTAAGATACAGCAGAAATCCTGTTAATTTAAGGGCTCGTTAAAAGCAACCTACGTATTGGAGCCGTATATGTGAATGTAACGTTTGAAATTTATCAGCGCATTCTCTTTCCTAATATTTGAAGGATTTTCTGTTTAAATATATTTGAGACCGAAAAACTGTTTGAACTTTTTTACTCCTTCTGACATAGGTGATAGATATATGACAAGGCCACGCCACATCAGACTGCGCTACCAGCAAAATACACAAAAACGGTAGTTTCGCCTTGAAAATAAGAAATATCGGCGGTTGTCGACGACGTCACCCCGCTGCATTCCCGTCAGATATTTTAAGATTTACGTGAATGCGTGGTCTCTGTTCTTTCGGACATGTCCGAAAGAATATACACCACGCGAATTCCATAACATTGATACGTAAAGTGAAGGAAAAGGAAAGGGGGGGGGGGGGGGGGTCGATGGGGAAGAAAGGAAAGGAATGGGAAGGGAAGAAAAGGAACGGGAACAAACAAATGGTATCAGCTACAGCAAGACTTTATGCGGAATCAGCAGAACCGAAACTCGTAACCGGAATATCCTGCTTTTTTTGTGCCGTGTATCTATCTCCTTAGCTAAATAAATTTAATCTTCAAAACTAAAAGAAACGAAAACTTAATATACCCCTAATTGGTACTGCCACATTAAACCATAAAAAAGAAGTGAAATTCCATCTTCAAGCCTTGCCCCTAACTATTCCCAAAAATTCTTCCGAGGCGGTAAGCTTCACTGATCTATATTTTGTTTACCTTTAATGTATTTATTTATTTTTAATTTACGTGTTTCAAAATAGCAAACGTTTACAAATGAAAGTGCCATAAAGCAGAACGTTACAATAAAAATATGATTCAAAGCGTAAACTAAAATAGCTTTGTATATTGCTTGCGCTATTTCAGATTAAAAAAAACTATCTTCAAGGAATTGTGCTATCTAAAACAGCAACAACGGACTCATACTGCACTGCTAATGCCTCAATGAAAGCAGTGATCTTTGAATGAGTCAGTCACTTTCCTTTCGCGTTGCTTGCAATTCAGGTCATTCTGTCACCGATGTGATGCTGTGCGGTTCGTTATAGTGAGCCTGGCATTCCCCAACTAGCAGACGGATTAACAAGAACACATCCTAAATAACTTACGACAAGCGTTCGGTACCTCTGTGTGAGTTCTAGAGTACTGTGCGCGTTTTGCAGGTATTATCTACTAGGTACTTGGCGTTGAGCACAGAGCCACCTAGAAGCAGTGTGTGTCGCAAATGAGTGGGCTGTCTCGTCACGCTCTCCGGCAGACCCACATTCCCACCTAGCGCTACCTATACGCATTCCCCGTCGATGTCCTCCATCCGCACTGATTTTAGATTCCAGTTGGACGTCGACGTACTCGTAGATCCGCATCCGCACGTTATGTTGTTGATTCACTGTTCATCGAAGCGAATAAATTATATGAATACATGGTGTATTAACTAAAGTTGTGCATCGTAATTCTCCCGGCGCCAACCGCATCAAGCAACGCACTAGCTTAGTCCTTGTTCATGAAAGGATTCATTATACTCGTCAACAGTTTGATTTCATTTCCAAGGAATTGTTTTGATTTCAATGAATGATTGCTTCAAACATGTTGTCTTTTCCTTGGGACTCAGTGGACAGTGCTTCATGGTCGTAGTGTGACTAGAAATTTCATTCGGTAACCGCCTGGAATTTAGCGATATTTGAACATTTCCGTGGCTCTTAGACAAATATTTCGAAGTTCCGTCTCACGGAGAGAGCATTTGACAATGCACCGTGGCCCAAGCATTTGCCAGTGGTCCACTTTACTAGCTCTCCTGATCAGATTGTGCTGTAGAGTATGTTATAAATGCGGAATGTCATGTGTTGGCTGGGGTACGACCACCCAAGAGTAACTTAACAGCAGTTGAGAGAACTGCTGTATGTTCACTCAGAGTGGATCTGGGTATTGTTATTTTACCCTCGGACAAGGGCAATGCTGCATTTGTTCAGAACAAGTAGGACAGCATTTAAGAGAAGCTCTGTTTACTTTCAGATTACCCGCCAGGGTAGCCGAGAGCGCTAACGCGCAGCTTCCTGGACTCGGGTGGGCGCGCCGGCCCCATATCGAGTTCACCCGGTGGACTAACGACGAGGGCGGGTGTGCCAGCCAGCCTGGATGTGGTTTTTAGGCGGTTTTCCACTTCCCACTAGGTGAATAGATGGCTAGTCCCCACGTTCCGACTCAGTTACACGACTCGCAGACATCTGAAACACGTTCGCACTATTCCTTGGTCTACACTGGACACAGACAGTTGGGGTACACACATTCCGTCCCAGGGGTGGCGAGAGGAAGGGCATTCGGCCACCCCTTACAATTAACACTCCGAATCCGGCTAACCATAACAGCAGACCCCGCTAGTCGGGAGTAATGCTTGGACAGAGAGAGAGAGTGTTTACTTTCAGATTCAGCATTGTCGGGATCGGTGGTGACCACACAAAGGGACGAGATAAACATTAACTTATGAAGGAAAGTTCCTTGTCGCAGGAGACTATAAAGAGTAATGATAATTATTGCACTGCTCCTCCTACGTTATATGGCCTTTCAACGATCCAGAAGAAATGCGTTCCTGTTCTTCCGATTGTAGTAACCTTGGTGCTCCGACGTATTGTGTAGCGGACCACCTTGCAACTCTGTTGAACCCACAATGTAGTCGGTGTACCGAGCGAGGTGGAGCAGTGGTTAGCACACTGGACTCGCATTCGGGAGGACGATGGTTCAATCCCGTCTCCGGCCATCCTGATTTAGGTTTTCCGTGATTTCCCTAAATCGTTTCAGGCGAATGCCGAGATGGTTCCTTTGAAAGGGCACGGCCGAGTTCCTTCCCAATCCTTCCCTAACCCGAGCTTGCGCTCCGTCTCTAATGACCTCGTTGTCGACGGGACGTTAAACACCAACCACCACCACCGTAGTCGGTGTGAGCATCACGTTAAGGACTCGGCTGATTTCTTACGTTTATTAGAGTGAGTGCGTTTTAATCACTTCGATATTGTAGTAAGTTCTGATGTCTCTCTGTTCATTCTTGTTCTTCTATCTGATTCGTCACGGTTAGTTGACGTAAGATTTGGTGTTGGTTTAACATACCTATTTCGACGTATGTTGACTTCGACTTTTTTTTTTTATTCAAAGAACGGTACTATGGGCAGACAGATGTGGTTGCGATGAGGAGCCTGTTGCCACCTTTAATTGAAAATTTGTGTCTGAAAGACTTCGAGGATGGTGCTTTAGAATCGGCGGCTTTGAAACCTGAGTGTTTTTTCATGGAAGTAGACGATAAGTTTGTTTGTTACGCCTCGTGGCAGTGAGAACCTGAAAGACTTTTGAGATCGCCTGAGTTCAGTCCATCAGAAAATTCATTTCAGTGGTGGAAAATGATGGCTGTTCTCCCTTTCTTGTCGTGCTGGTCAGGAGGGAGTCTGTTGGTGCTTGGGACATGCTGTTGTATGAAACCTACTAGCACTTACTTGTAACAACAACCGGTTGATAGTTGTAACCATCCGGCTCAGTGTGAATGAGTACATCGTAACTTGGCTCACAGGGCTCACGTTATTTCAGACACTGTCAGTTTGTCAGCTGAGTTAGCCCATCTTGAGGTCACCTTTGGTCAGAATGGATGTAGTGTTCAGACTTCCGTTGCGCGTCGACCATCAGTTTATTGGGTAAATGATGATAATACAGAGCTGACACCAAGAACTACGGGATTTCTGCATTATGGGTCTCTGATAATATTGGTCGTATTTTGCTGAAATGCGATATGAAATGTGTTTTACGACCTCCATCTAAGACTGGGGTAATTTTAGGTTCCGTAAAAGACGAGCTTGGTTTGCTTAAGCTGCCGGTCTATTGCATTCCTCTGTGTTGTGACATGTCATATGTTTGTCAGATTATCAGGACCGTGGAGGACAGGGATATCGAGCTTAAGCATCGCACCAGCTTCCGACAGCCGAGCAAATCGGCTATTGCAGAACATTATCATGGCACAGATCACCCTATCGAACATAACACATTCTCTCATGCACTTCCAGCTATTGGGATGGCGTTATTGAAGAAGCAGTTGAGATTAAATTAGCTATAATCTTGTAAATAGAGATGAAAGTTTTTGATTAAATTCTGCGTGGGATCTGCTGCCTTCCTTGTCAAAAAACAGGACAGAGTTGTTGCTACCTCACCAGCTTTCAGTGATTCTCATTGTAGATAACGTCTGGCTTCTCTCATGTAGGTTGGCGTGATGGTGCTTACAATGATTATAATGTGTGAGTCAGTGTGTGTGTGTGTGTGTGTGTGTGTGTGTGTGTGTGTGTGTGTGTGTATTTTATATTTCCGGAATATTTATGCAAATCGAGGTCTTGAATTTTCTTTCACAGCGATTTCTTTTTCAGTTTCACCATGAAAGTGACGCGGTGGTCTCCTGTGTAATTATCAAAAAAAGGAAAGGCAGTTTTGCATTGAAAATGGCAATGTGGTCTCCGGTTCGAAAAAAGGCGGTTGTCGACGTTACCGAGCTGTATTCCCGTAAGTTTTTTCAACATGATCTCCCCCCTTAGATGAGCATTATTGACAGGGGCAACCGGCTGAAGTGGTAGAGAGTCTTCTGGGGCATCTCTTAAGTTTATGGTAAAAGTTGTGGTGGCATTAGCTTTCCTTTTTCTTCTATTTTTTGTAGCAATAGGTATTTTCAGGAATGTGAGGAACTTAGGTATCAAAACAATGAAAGTGGTTAACCCCTCTAACGGCTATGCAGGGTGGCTGGCTTCAATTCCCGACCGGGCTGTCGATTTCCTAAGCACAGAGACTGGGCGTTGCGTTGTCCTCATGATAATTTCATCATCATCGACTCACAAGTCGCCCAATGTGGGGTTAGATGAAAAGACTTGCAACTCGGCGATCGAACTTCCCTAGGTGGCGGCTCCGACCCATCAGTGCCACACGATCATCTCATTTCATTTAAAAATTGTATACGATGGGATAAACACAGGTCTCACATCCTCTTACACTCTTTAAAATTGTAATAATGTAAGGTAAACACTGAACTTTAAATTCTCAGTCGCCACCTATTTTGCTGTACGTGATATCGATCACGTTTCATGCAGTGTTTTATGCAGTTTTCGTGTGTATGTTTGTGTGTGTGTGTGTGTGTGTGTGTGTGTGTGTGTGTGTGTGTGCGTGCGTGTGTTTGAGTGAGTGTGCGCGTGGCTGTGTGCGAGAGAGAGAGAGAGAGAGAGAGAGAGGGTTGAGGGGGAGAGCGGGTAAATGGAAAAATTGAGTGGGTGAGGTATGCTTTTACATGGTGCCGCAGATGCAGGCATGCAGTTTACACGTTGCCAAGAATTTGTACGTGTTGGCGTTAACAGTAGATAAAACTGTAGTGCAACAGAAGTGTGATCGGGCCTCGGTGACGGAGGCCAGTTAC
This sequence comes from Schistocerca americana, assembly GCF_021461395.2. NCBI lineage: Eukaryota > Metazoa > Arthropoda > Insecta > Orthoptera > Acrididae > Schistocerca > Schistocerca americana. The sequence continues at coordinate 44,841,162 of NC_060123.1, forward strand.
CACGGTTTAGCATTGTACACACTGCAGAGAGGCAGAAAGTAGGCCGGCGAACAGTGTAAATGGATGGTTAGAGCGGTTGAAGTAGGGTTGCGTTGCAGCGTTTGTGAAATCTACATCAGCAAAACGAGTAGACGAGACTCCACGAAACATTATACCACAGTTGACGCACATTACAATACGGAACGCTGCAAAATTAGAGACCAATGAGTTTTACAAATCAATGCGATGCAAGCCTGATGTGCGACAATCAGAGTTTTGACGTCGCGGCATGACATCAGAGACACGATACATATATTGCTTGGCATCTTCTACATCTACATCTACATGACTACTCTCCAATTCACATTTAAGTGCTTGGCAGAGGGTTCATCGAACCACAATCATACTATCTCTCTACCATTCCATTCCCGAACAGCGCGCGGGAAACACGAACACCTAAACTTTTCTGTTCGAGCCCTGATTTCTCTTACTTCATTTTGATGATCATTCCTACGTATGTAGGTTGGGCTCAACAAAATATTTTCGCATTCGGAAGAGAAAGTTGGTGACTGAAATTTCGTAAATAGATCTCTCCACGACGAAAGACGTCTTTGCTTTAATGACTTTCATCCCAACTCACGTATCATATATGCTACACTCTCTCCCCTATTACGTTATAGTACAAAACGAGCTGCCTTTTTCGCACCCTTTCGATGTCCTCCGTCAATCCCACTTGGTAAGGATCCCACACCGCGCAGCAATATTCTGACAGAGGACGAAAGAATGTAGTGTAAGCTGTCTCTTTAGTGGACTTGTTGCATCTTCTAAGTGTCCTGCCAATGAAATGCAACATTTGGCTCGCCTTCCCCACAATATTATCTATGTGGTCTTTCCAACTGAAGTTGTCCGTTATTTTCACACCCAGTTACTTAGTTGTATTGACAGCCTTGAGAATTGTACTATTTATCGAGTAATCGAAATCCAGCGGATTTCTTTTGGAACTCATGTAGATCACCTCACACGTTTCGTTATTTAGTGTCAACTGCCGCCTGCCACACCATACAGCAATCTTTTCTAAATCGCTTTTGCAACTGATTCTGGTCTCCGGATGACCTTACTAGACGGTAAAATACAGCATCATCCGCAAACAACCTAAGAGAACTGCTCAGATTGTCACCCAGGCCATTTATATAGATCAGGAACAGAGGAGGTCCCAGGACGCTTCCCTGGGGAACACCTGATATCACTTCAGTTTTACTCGATGATTTGCCGTCTATTACTACGAACTGCGACTGTCAGTCCATTCGTACTCGATGGGTGACACATGAAACGCAGAAGCAAGAAAGTAGGTAGGAAATCACGAGTCCAGTCGCACAACTGTGACGATACCTCATACGCCCGCAGCTTGATTAGAAGTCGCTTGTGAGGAACGGTGTCAAAAGCTTTCCGGAAATCTAGAAATACGGAATCAACTTGAGATCCCCTGTCGATAGCGGCCATTACTTCGTGCGAATAAAGAGGTAGCAGCGTTCCACAAGAACGATGTTTTCTGAAACCATACTGATTACGTATCAATAGATCGTTTCCTTCTAGGTGATTCATAATGTTTGAATACAGTATATTGTCCAAAACCATACTGCAAACCGACGTCAATGATATAGGTCTGTAGTTCGATGGATTACTCCTACTACCCTTCTTGAACACTGGTGCGACCTGCGCAATTTTCCAATCTGTAGGTACAGATCTATCTGTCAGCGAGCGGTTGTATATGATTGCTAAGTAGGGAGCTATTGTATCAGCGTATTCTGAAAAGAACCTAATCGGTATACAATCTGGACCTGTAGACTTGCCCGTATCAAGCGATTTGAGTCACTGCGTGTGTGTTACTGCATAACTAACTACAGATGCTGGAGGACAATGACGAAAAACTGTCAGTCCATTCGTACTCGATGGGTGACACATCAAACGCACAAGCAAGCAAGTAGGTAGTGGTTCCAGTTATTCTTCGAGTACAGCGAGCTTGTCACTAGTTCGTAAACACCCAAGGGATGTCTACCGGCTCAAGTGTGATCCTCCGCCACACGGATGAGGTATAGAGTGTCATACGGTCAGCACACTGCTCTTCCGGTCGTTTTGCAGACTTTGCAGACCGTGGAGCCGCTGATGTGCGGTCAAGTAGCTACTCAGCTGGCATCACGAGGCTGAGTGCCCCCCTTCGATTCCTTCCACCAAGAAAAAACTCTTAGCATTACTGGGAATGGATCTCAGGTCCTCCGCATGGTAGCCATCTTCACTGACCAATGAGCGGACTTTCTTTCAGCACAGATTCCACAAAAATGCCGATCATCCTGATCAACTCTGAAATACACTATACGATGAAATGTAGCTGGATACCTGCTAGTGGATATCAATGTGAAAAATGTCCATCCCAAACCGCTATAACGACTTGAATGCTGTTGTGCACACAAGTGAGGTGTCAGAATCCCCGTTGATGAATGGCAGACAGCTCTTCCTCAAAGGCCGGAACCAGGGAATGGAGTGATGCTGGATGCTCGAGTCTGGAGCCAAGTCGACCATCTAATGTGTTCCATTAAGCTTAGATTGTGATTCTGGGCAGGCCTATCCCTCCCAGGAATGTTATTGCTCACAAGAAATGGCCTCAGGCCGCGTTGGATTAGCCGAGCGGTGTAGGGCGCTGCAGTCATGCTCTATTCGGCTGGTCCCGGAGGAGGTTCGAGTCCCCCCTCGGGCATGGGTGTGTGTGTTTGTCCTTAGGATGATTTAGGTTAAGTAGTGTGTAAGCTTAGGGACTGTTGACCTTAGAAGTTAAGTCCCATAAGATTTCACACACATTTGAACATTTGAAGAAATGGCCTCACAGATGTTGGTCATGAGAGTGTCTACTGTCATGCTGATGCACACAATCATCGTTTTCGAGCTGTTCATCCGCCTTACGGATTACACAAGACCTTCTATATTTAGCATTTTCTTAAGCGCAATAACGCGACCACTAGTATTGTAACCATTGTAAAGGAGACATTACTTGTTGCACAATACGCATTCTCTTTACTGGTCTTTGAAGGATTCTCTGCTTAAATACTTTCGAAATTCAAAAATTGTTCGAGTTTTTTTCATACCTTCTATATTATCAGATATAAATAAGCAAACTGCATGATTTACATAATCCACCTTTGCTGGTACTGTTTAAAATTCTAAGATAATTAGTCTATCATTGAATTTTAAATTCTCATCCTCACCAGATTTGTTGTATATGGATTCGAGCATCATTCACAAGTGAATCAAGTGTTTCTCTCATATGTTTTATTTCTTATTTTTAGACAATGATTTCACAAAATATTTGACTGTTTTTTTTTTTCAATCATTTTTATCCTCAGGTTTTGAACTGAAAGCATGAAATTCGATGTATTTAAGTATCGATGAGTATTCTGTTAATATTAATAGTATATAGATGTAGACAATTCAGACGTGTTTCAATTTATTCTGTGATTTGATACTTATTAAATTTTTTCGACACAGAAGAAAGAAACCCACAATTTGTAATGTGATGAAAAGCGGTATTCTGAAGACTTCGTCACATTTTGAGATGCTTCTTCACTGTTGTCATCGTCAAAGTGCATTCGATCGTAATTACAGGAAATCGTTCTGTTCTACAGTGCTGCTCTGCCTCAAACTTTCAAAGGACTCTCAGTATAGCATGCTCTTCGATAGCTTCTGGCAAAGCACAGTCACAGAACACACGCTCTTTGTCACTATCGTCCTAAATGAAACGCGGATTCCAGAATCGAAATCTGCTCAATGCATTAATGTTTCTGCAAAGCCTTCCACAATCACCTGCAGTCTTTGCGGTCAGCCTTGCTTGCGTACCTCAGGTGGTACTTGGGACGTTCTGTAGTCGAGTCGGTGTAAGAAGCTCACTGACAGTTTGCAGCACTGTTACCAGCTGTCCACTGTGAAGCTTTAAAGGGTGCATGAGGAACAACAGTCATCTGCAGAGCTTACGGGTACACTGAGGCGTTATCACAGAGACTTTTACAAAATCGCTTTCCTAGCGTCTTTTGTTTCGAAAATGTCCTGCATTTAGTACTTGGTACGAAGGAATCCTTTTAGACAATTAAATATCACACCAGTACAATTTTTTATGATCAGGATAACAGATTTGAAGTTTTCTATACTTCATTAATATAAGTTGCAGCAGCTCTTCGTGAAATATTTAAATTTTTCTTGAAATCCCTGATTAGGTTTCTCTTAATTATCCTGATAACTTTCAAATAAGTTTAATATTTTTTGCAATATTAGCAATGACACTGGAAAATTTCGACCTCATTTGTCCGTTTTGAAGTCTTCGTTTTGCTATGAAAATTTGGACAACAATGCATGCTGTAATTTTCCGTCGGATCACTAATTAATTTTTTAAATAGTCAGATTACCTTCAAGTTTCTTTTTTTTTTCTAAACTGGAGTTGACGATTGTCAATTTGAAATCCTTTTGATCTGCTTCCCGTTGATTGTTTGGCAATAAAAATTCGGACAAAAATTTTTCCTCAATTCACTTCATAAGTTTTACCTAGTTACCACGATTACTTGAAAGCGAATAGCTCCTTTTTTGCAACACTCCGCATTTGTGAAATTGATGTCCCAGAAGCTCATTTCCCACTCTCAATTTCGCTGTGAAACTCCGGACGAAAACCCATAGTGTAATGTATAAGAAGTCAGTTCTTCGCTAAACTCAAAAATTTTACCAACAATTCTCCGCCGGCCTGTGCAGCCGAGCGGTTGTAGGTGCTTCAGGCTGGAACCGCACGACCGCTACGGTCGCAGGTTCGAATCTTGCCTCGGGCATGGATGTGTGTGCTGTCCTTATGTCAGTTAGATTTATGTAGTTCTAAGTTCTAGGGGACTGGTGACCTCAGATGTTAAGTCCCATAGTGGCTCAGAGCCATTTGAACCATTTTTGAACAATTATCCGCCTCGAAATCCCAATTAAAGCGGAGGACTGAGGTTAGCAGACCATGAATATAAAAGTGGAACAGCAGTTTCTGTGAGAAGATGGAGAGATATTGAAGGAAGGAGACAGCTGCCTAAAAAGTTCCATCGCACTCCTAAGTTGGCCATAATAATAACAATAATAACTGCATATCAGTCTAGAAATCTAGAGATAGCTGGTCCAGAAATAAACCATTGAAGTTCCCTGTCTCGAAATTACCAATTAAAGAACTTACACAGGAGTTCTCGCAACTAAACTCTAGGGCTTGCAGAGGGGAGTGAATACATAACATTTCGAATAGGGCTCATGTCTAGAAATGCATCATTTCCGTTCTACGATGGTTTAAATTCAGATTTTTAACCTATCCACTTCTTCTTAAGCAATTATTTGGAAATTTGTGGTAAGTTCCCGTGGGACCAAATAGCTGAAGTCATCGCTCCCTAGGTTTACACACTACTTAAAATAACTTAAACTATCTTACGCTAAGGACAACACACACACTCAACCCATGCCCGAGGGAGGACTTGAACCACCAACGGGGGGGGGGGGGGGGGGGAGCCGTTCGAACCGTGGCAAGACGCCCTTGACCGAGCGGCTACCCTTCGCAGCTTTAAGCAATTACATTTGGCTTTGCGCAGTACAATTATTAGGTAACAATTCCAATGGAAACACTAACGAAGCATCCATTTATCACTTCTCATTTGTTTGTTTAATACTCAAATATTGCGTGTTTACACTATTCCGAAACAAAAAGAGAAACCAGTATACTGTACTTTCGGAACGTAATATTTAAGTGTTAATGCAAATAGTGTGCATATGTTGTATGTGGATGTTTCGTTATGTCTCTATCCGAATGTTATTCTCTAATAAATCTACTGCATCTCTCCCGATTCAGTTCCTAAGGCAGAAGTGGAGTTAAACATCTGAATCAGGACCGCCGAAACGTGGAAACCATAAGTTTCCGAGCATCGGTTCCCGTAAAAAATATTATGTACTCACTCCCCTCAAGTCCTAGAAGTTTATAACGAGAATTTGCGAACACCCTGTTGATACTTAACGCTACTTCTAGTTGGTGGATAAATTGACTTGGGATTATCAAGTAGCGAATTATATTCCACATATGTGCAATCGCTCTGTAAATTCATCACACTGCAGTATCAAAAGATAAATTCGAAGATAGCGTCAATGGGGAATATTTATCGTACATGAAACATTACCAGTTTTAGGATTCAAATGAAACTTTCATATTTACAGCAATCTTACCGATCTTCCAGATACACTAAGGATTTCTTAATTCATTAAATTTAACTGCCTTGATTAATAGGCGTACATACAATGGAAAATCATAAATGGAATAGAAAATTTTACTACCATATACTGGGCATTGCGCACAATATTGTGTAAAATAACAGTTCGAAACTTTCACCTTTTCCTGTATTCCACCTCAAACAGCAACAATTTTTAGTGGGCAAGTCGATGAGTTGGCACCGGTCGTTTCAGCGAGAGAACACTAGAAATAAAAGTGGAAGTACACTAGAACTACCAAAAGCAAGTTTTTTACTACCGAACCGGGAATTACACTAAAAATATCGTTTATCAACTACGGCTTCTGTATTCTCATATGACTTTTGGACCAGCAATGACGTGATGCGAAGGACTCGACAGTGTGCTTGTTACGATTTCAATACCTCGGAATAACAATGGGGCGCCCTTCGCTCTTCGTGGACAATAGCAGTATTGACGGGCATGTGATGAGGCAAAGAGATGGAGCATTGTGACTTCTCTGTCCACTGGAATATGCACTCTCTCCTGAAGTGAAAGGGAAATGATACAGCGGTATAACACGACAGTGGCTGCAAGCAGAAATTCCATCCTTCGTCTCGTCCCAGCTAACTTTCAGGATAGAACTACGTCGACTGAAACGTACTTGGTGGTTCTCAGCGCAATAAGGAATTACGCTTGAGCACATGATTAGTTCAAATGTTACTTCTTTAAAACACCAGTAGCGTGAATGTTGGTGGGACATAATGTCGGATAACTGGTCATAATAAATTATGTCCTCTGCATTGACGGGTAATGGATTAGGGAACATACAGCATGTTACCTTCAAATAATTTTAATAGACTGTCCTCTCCTTTCTAAACTATCGCTTACTGTACACAGTGTACGAAGAATTATGGGAGCGATACGAAAAATGACACACGATGCGACAGAAAATGACAGTACAAATACATGCGTAAATATCATAATGGCCATTACTGCATACTCAGTTACGAATTTTCAGACATTTCACTAGCAATGTCATTACGATGACTTTTTAACATCTATAGCGACACTTCGAAATCCATCTCCCGACTTGTGAGAGAACGTGATTCGAGTGCTCTAGCTCAAGACAGAAACTCACGAACATCTTTTTAAGCCTCTTAGAAGACAGAAGAATTAAATGGAAAAATAATGTATTATACAAGTGCAAACAAGATCACAAGAAGTTAATTGCAGGCAACCCAGTCTGTTTGGAAGTAGTTCGTTTAACTTTTCGGTTAATGTTCAACTACACACAATCTCTCGTAAGCTTTGATCCTCTTCTCGTCGTAGTACACCGTAGGTCACTAAAGTAACGAAGTGTTCCCAAGACGGTTGTCGAACAGTTGCACAAAACTGTCTCTGACGTCGGTCTTTGTACAGTTTTGGACGATGTTTTACAGCCGCCTATTATAACATTCCTGGAGACCGAAAATATCCTATGTTGGAATCGAAATGGGTTCCGTAAAAACAGGTTGTGTGAAAACCAACTCGCTCTGTGTGTCCATGTTGATGTCGTGTTCTTGACTTTCGGAAGGGCTTCTATACATTTTCGCACGGCAGCTAAGTAAACGAAACATCCGGAAATACGAAATACCAGACCACCTGTGGGACCGAGGAGTCTCTGTCAAGAGAACACAGCATTCCATTCATAACGGCGATCAATCTGGAGACTAAAAGTAACTCAGAGTGTATTCCGAACAACTGTTACAAAACAATTACTTTTGATAATATATACAACTTCCTTCAAAAGTTTGTCCCATATTCGCTTAGGAGCCAAAGCTGGAAGAAAAGTTTCTTAAATTGAGTGAACAGTAAACAGTGTCCGGTGAGATTTTCGCCGCTTTACCAGTAAGGATTAAATTGCCTATAAGTATAGGTGACGCAGGATTTAGAAGAGGTGGCTCAGTAAATACGTACATGTGGTCTGAAGCAAATCCTCGAAAAGTCATAGGGCCAGGAATCAGGTTCGATCATTATCAATGTATGGTCAGAATCTGTCGATAGCAAAAAAGGTCGTACATTTTACCAAATTGGTTCAAATGGCTCTGAGCACTATGGGACTTAACATCTGTGGCCATCAGTCCCCTAGATCTTAGAACTACTTAAACCTAACTAAGCTAAGGACAGCACACACATCCATGCCCGAGGCAGGATTCGAACCTGCGACCGTAGCGGTCACGCGGTTCCAGACTGAAGCGCCTAGAACCGCACGGCTTTTACCAGATTCACAGGTGCTGTGTATCGTCAGTTTCTGCGATATGATATACCAGCAACTTGGAGACAATTACCCGTACAGAAAGACAACGACTGTGGTTTATGTACGGCGGGGCGTCACTCCATTTTTTACGGATGATGCGATCGTATTTAACCGCCACGTTTCACGGGCGACGGATTAACCGAACTGGACCAGTTGTATTGCTTCCCCTTTCACCGGACCTGAATGGGTTTTCCTTGTGGCTACTGGAGCATTTAATGGCATTGGCGTCTGCCCAACCAACGGCGATTTGCAGACGTTACAGAATTGTGTGACGCAATCCAAGTGGGGCCAGTTGTATGTGAAGAAAGAAAGCGTTATAAACACGACGAACAAGGGCAGAGGATGCGCCTAGATGCGTGATAACCACATGCATCTCTGCCCACAGAACGTATGTAACAGACACATAGGAATGAGACAACACATTGACCAATATCTCCGTTAATATCACTGGTAGCGCCTTTCCTTCTCCTTTTGACTATTAATATCTCCCGTAGGAATATCTGACGCTGTTTTGAAACAACGACTATACATGAAATAATACATTAAGCCGGAAGTTTCATGATAATTTACAAAGAGTAGTCGCGACTCTAGGATAGCCAGCATTTGTGCAGTCAACACCGCAGGTGCCAACTGAGGCATTCAGAAACCGAATTTATGATGGAATGGCCTCGGACGTGGTTCCAGCTGTGAAATGGTGCTCTCGCAATTGGAATGACTCTATAAATGAATACGTCCCCAAGAAGAATTAAATAGAGCTTAAAATCGCCAGAAGGAGACCTGATAGCCACCACGTGCCTGTCACCACTATTGCGCCACTACTTCACCTGCTTTGGAAAACAGATATGTATGCCTGTTGTAAGATGTCAGGCAAATCCAACACCTTCCATGAAAACCCTGACATGATAAGCAAATCCAGTAGAATGTCACATAGCTCCGAATAAATCGTGACATTAAATTAACCAAAGTAATTCGAGTAGCGAGAGAGCAAATGGAATACCTCAGAATAACACAAGAATGCAGAAATGCATGTCATACCTTCCAACCGTGAGACAGACGCAGTTCCGAGGGGAGAAACGAGAACCCAAGCCGAGAGCAGAACCGTGTTAAGCTGGAAAGCCCTACGATAAGGGACGACACCCACGTCATCAGCTAACCGCTAGGACCACCCCGCAGCCCATGTTAAAAGCTAGAGCTCTCCAGAAGAACAGTATAGATCTTACGATAACACTAAAAGCACCACACCAGCTGCAAGTTTTAGAGTGAGACTTTTTCGCGTCTCTGTTACGTTGAAAACTTTAAAACATTTCCCCACAACGAAAAGTATAACGTTTCTCGTTGGATAGAAATTTTGTAGGCAGAGCTTAAGGTTAACATTGAGACCCTGATTAGTCAGATGAAAACACAGACAGGTAGTTTTTTAAACCAACTTCGGTAAATTGTAGTAAGGAGAAGTTAGGAGGGAGTTGCTTCTGAGACGTCGAGGTGAGCGGAGCTGTTCTGCCTGCTGCCCCCTGACGAACACCGACAAGGTAATGAACGCACGCGATGCCGCATAACAGCGCATAAAGCTTCACTTAGATCTGCAGAAGTCTCATCTGTTACACCCCCTTTTTGCGTAATACTAGTGTCGATCGTCAATTAAAGCTCATGGTGTTCACATTTGCCACTTGAAGTAAAATTCTGAAATGCGATGATTTTTCTGTTATTGAGAAGCCACATCAGCCACTGTAATTTACGACAAGTTAGATAAGTAATTAAAGATAATTCAGGGTCACTGTAGACCATTTTGATAGTTTTCTCTTTTGTGAAACTTAATTTAAACCTAGATTATAGATGTAATATGGCATAGGTCATCCTTCAATCCATTGTAGAACTTGGAAAAGCATTCAGGGAATATTCGTTCACATTTCTGTTGAACACAGTTGGTTTTCACCATCCTGTATTAAAACATTTCCTTTTACCAATTGTAGCAATTTATAAACAATGTTTTGTGAGTAGAATAAAATTTCCAATGGTAAATTTAACTGCTTTTTCGACGTTATGTTGCCAGCTGACTAAAAATAGGAAAGCCTTGAACCCTTTCCACTAACTTTAGTTAGTATTAAGATTCTTTTACGGGGAGTGCAGTGGAGCTGACGCTGAAATCATTAAGTATTTGGTTATATCATAGCTAGTCTCACTGAACTCTTCTGAATTCTACATGTCATGTGTGGTCTGCCGTCTCCTTACCAGCAACAGGTCCCAGGTTGAAACTAGTCAATTCCCGAAAAAACCCGCTCAGAGCGTCGTTGCGCGAAAGTGGTAGGGAGACACAATATAGAACAAACAGACACCACACAGAATGTTAGAAAATGGCGACCCTGCCAGGATGGTAGAATACCATGATTGAAGGTCGACCACATGCCTAACTAGGTCAGAAAAATATCCTGTTACAAAAATTTCGTAATAAAAACTTTTTTTTTGAAAGGCATAAATATTTGAAAACAGTAGCTGCAGCGATAGATAGTGAGACATTCTAGCAGAGACAATAGCATAATTAAGTTATGAATTTTAGAAATTGTTAGAATTAAGTTTTCTCCTCAATGCAATTGCACAGGTGGCGGATGTATCGTTCACAAGTTGGTTCTGACCCAACAAGTAAGTATATGGATTGTCAGTCTTGGATATAATAAGTGTCAAGTCGTGTGAACAAAAGGTTTATGAAACGCGTGAGATTGTACGAGCGCATGTTGACTCGAAGTAGAGCACGTGAATTGCTTTTAAAACAGAAAATAAGGGATTCGGAAAGATTAGCAATGGCAGATCGAGACCTTGACCGAATTGAGGTAGAGAGTCAGCGTGAAAATGGACAGAGAATAGAGGACAGTACAACATACGATGCAGTATCGCGACAAATAGGACATATAACGCACCATAACGACGATAATGTACGTCAAGGCATAGAAAACGTAAATCAGCATACGACAGAGGAGCAGGAATGTAGAGAGACAGTCGATGAGGATTCTAACTTGAGTCTTGATTACGTAGAACCCATAGTGCAGGTAATCAGAGCTCCCTCACCACAGAGTACAATGCAATCGTTTGCGAACCAACACTTGGGCGAAAACACAGATCGTAGGACGTCGGAAGAAAACGCAATAGGACTCACCAATCTGGCAGAATTATTACAACAAATTACGGAAACCATGACAATACAAAATAAAGACATAGCGAACCATATTCAAATTCAGAATGCAGAAACTACGAGACAAATACGTGCGATTAAAGAACAAAACAAAAAAATTCAGTTACAACTAAGTCATATTGAAGACGAGGCAAAAGAATCTCGAGAAGTGATAGGAAACTTAATAACAGGTCACATTCAATAGAGAACAGACATTGACAAGGTACAAGCGGACGTACAAACAATGCGTAATGACAGGAATGTGATCAAAACATTACGTAAAAGCACCCAGGGAGAAGTCAAGAAGCTAGAGAAACAGATAAACATAATTACTAGACAAGCAGCAGGTACAGCGCGTGAAGTTGTTGAAAACAGTGTGTTACACAAACGTATCACAAAAGTAGCGCTGAAAATATGTGCTAACCGCATAGTCAAAGTAGAAGCGCAAACGAAGCGACAATTTCAGAAATTGCGAACAGAGTTGTTGCAAACCATTGAAGAGCGTAGTGAACAGGATCGAACAAGCACAGAGTCTGTAACTACATCCGTATCTGTAACAACACCGGAAAAACAAGCAATTAACGAAGATATTACGCATTTGCGAATCCAATCACAGGCGGAAAGTAACATACGTGAAATCAGACAGTCTGCACAGCAACGAACACGTTTCGAAATTCTTGAAGAACAAACGTCACCACAAACACATGCGGAGCCACAAATGTATGTTTCTACACAGTTTGGATCGTGCTATGAAGCAGCAAGGTTAGCCAGACAAGATACCGAACCAATACCTGACAATGGAAAGCCAGGTCACGAAGAGTACAGTGTAATGCACTCAGCTAGACGTTCACAACCGATGGAAGAAAATTTTTGCGTACCACTCCAACGATACTACGCAAGGGTAGGCGAAAGTTACAGTGGACAATATCCAATGGATCTACCATAACCGGAAAGAACGACGGGAGAAATGATCAGAAACAAAAGTGGCGAAGAATCGCGAATTTCATATGGAACTATGACGAAGTACGACAACGATCATTTCCTCACAGTCAGAAAATTTCAACACTTTCGAGAAGGAAACTCATTACATCCACGAACTTTTATTGATCAATTCCGAGTAGGATTACCAGGACACTGGACGCTAGCACACAAATTAGACTTTATATGTGCACACATGTCAGGAACAGTCGCAGAAACCATGCAGAATGTTGCAGCGAACTGACGATCGTACGAAGATTTGAGAGAGAACTTTCTCTCACGATATTGGTCCAGCGAAGCGCAGAAAAGAGTGAAGTACGAATTATTACAGAACCCATATTTTGAAAATTCAGGAGAGAAGAGTCCCGTGAAATTTTTCGAATTATTGGCAAAGAAAATTCAATGCTTAGATGTACCATACAGTGACGGAGAGTTGATTACATTATGCGCGATGAAGCTACCATTGAAATACCAGCAATCATTAGTAGGTCGCGGAGGCAATGACGTCGAAGCATTTAAAGGTATTCTAAGGGAACTAGAGTTCATATTTTTGGAAGATGACTCAAGAAAAAGACGAATCGCACGTGAAAACTAAAGCAAAAAGCAGTGTAATCCACAAGGCACAGTACAAAGAAACAATAATTACGAACCATGAGATAACTTCGCACCAAGAAACGACAATAGATTTCAACAAAGAACCGGTTATGGATTTAGAAGAGAATATGGCAATAACTATAATTCACCCAGGAACGGCAACAACTATTACAGAGGGAATAACGACAACCGGAGTGGGTACTGGAGAACCAATAGACCGACAAATTATGAACAAAGAAACCACTATCAACAAGCTGAATATGAAAAGAGAATACAGATAGAAGAGGTGTAGGTAGGACCACCAAACCCCGATAAACGTACGTATTGACGGCTAAGCGCCCATGCCAAAGAGAATGACGCACCGACCCAGGACAATTGCAGCACCTTGAACAGAGAAGTAAAAATCTTATCACGAGAAAAGAAGAAGGAAGAAACAAATCCACAGGGACCAGATGAAAACGAAGACAAGAAAATAACAATATCGTGTTGTGACGAAATTAATTGGGAGAATACTGACGAGGAAGATGAATTACCAGAGGTATCCACAACGAATGTAGGAGGAGAGGACGAAGTAATGAGTATTGCAGAGCTATTTGAGGTGGAAACCAGAGAAAGCGAATTCAATGACGATAATGCGAAGCCGACAGAAGTTGAAAATAAGTTACGAGTGAGCACACAACCCAATGCATATAATGAAGGGAGTTATGAAGCGATAATTAGAGCATTTAGATGCGATTATGTGGAAGTAGCGACGAAGAAGGAGAAGATACGCGAGGATAAGAAAAAAATAGAGGATGTTGAAGAAAGCGTAAATGAAGGAAGAAATAGAGAAGAGGAAATAAAAGAGAGAGAAGTATCAGTCGAAGCTTATCCTACAGAAAGTTAGAATTCACAAGGGAAATTCCTAAAAAGACTCATGTATGATTCAGTGGAGGATTCGCTAATGCAAGAAGAAGAAGAACAGAACCAACCCTTTGAAATTCAACCTATTGTGAAGGCCATGGTAAAGCATATCCCGGTCAATAGTGTAATTGATAGCGGATGGGAACTGACTGCAATGCAGTGTAATGCCAATGAGGCATTGCCAGTTCTGAAAACACGTAAGATTAAAGTAAGATGTCCTATTAGAAACAATGCTGCGGAAGTTACGAGACAAACAAGGTTAGCTCTTTCGTGTCAAGATCAAAAGATCGAAGCCAACTTCGTGATTATACCTAAACTAACTGTAGATTTGAGTATAGGTGCAGACGTTTTAAATGAGAGACGAGTAATAATAGATATGGGGAAAGGTAGCGTAACATTTGGGAATGTCACACTTATCTTTGAGCAAAAGCTAAAATTAGAAGATATACCAGATATAAACAAACAATTAAGATTGATGCAAGATAAAGAGGATGAAGAGTTAGAATGGTATGCAAAAAAGGGGGAATCGTCTCAACTCATGTTAGAAGTCCATAAAGAAATCGACGAAAAATTGCAAGAAGTTCAAGGTATTTCGGAACACAGTAAAAGAGAATTAGAGGGTATTTTACGAGATAAAGCAGAGGTATTTTTACCTAAGACTGGCAGTATTAAATACTTTCAGTACAAGTTTGAAGGTTAATTTTATTACTGGTAAATAATCAGCACAATATTTCAAGATTATATTGCAGATAAGATCGCCAGGAGAAAGAAGAATGACGAGAGAGGAAGGTAGGAAAAAGAAAGTAGTTTTAATAAAAACAAAAACAAAAATACACCAATAGTACCGTAGATTAAGGTGAAGGGATAAAGCGTAGATAGTCTAACAGCATGAAATACTAAAATGCTATACACCACGACACTACACAAAAATAAAAAACGAATTTGAGGATTATTTTAGAAGTTAAGACTCGAAATATCTTAGAATTGTAACATGGAAAGGGTGCCGAAATTTGTAAACCTTTTAAGAAGGCGTAAAACAATGTAGGTACTAGACATATGTTAGATGATTGTAAGAAAAACTTTTTGTAAGAACCATTGTAAAAACTCCAACCAACACCAGATGCAACGACCCACAAGTTGTAACGAGAGAAGTATCAAGAAAGAAAAGGACGTAATTAGCAAGACACGATTCCTACAAGGCAGAAGCGTCAAGAGAAGGGAAAGGACAGCGAGAACAACAGAGGGTAGTTGAAGTGGGCAGTAAATCTGCTGAACCACAGGGTGGCGGAACCCGGCTGGGACAGAACACGAAACCACACAGCGGTGTAACCCTGCAGAGACACTACAGGACACTGAACACAAGTAGGGTCTCCGAACACCCTGACTCAGCGGAGTGAGCAAAAAACGGCCTGACGAGAAGACCGCTTGGGCAAGCCACCACTGGCAAAAAAATATATGTAAACGTCACACTACTGCTATTAAACAGCACGCTGATGCACGAAACTGAAGAAAACTTCCTCAAACTAAAAATGACATGTCCAAATAATTTATCTAACTGTTGCTAAGAGGACAACAATTCAATCATTGCCTAGCTTCGTACAAAAATTAAGTTTGAATGGTGGTGATATGTAAGGTGTCACGCAAATCCAACCCCTCCCATGAAAACCCTGACATGATAAGCAAATCCAGTAGTATCTCCCATACCTCCGAATAAATCGTGACATTAAATTAACCAAGGTAATACGACTAATGAGTGAGCAAGTGGAATACCACAGACTAACACACGAATGCCTGAATGCATGTCATACCTTCCCACCGTGAGACAGACGCAGTTCCGAGGGGAGATACGAGAACAGAAGCTGAGGGCAGAACCGTGTTAAGCTGGAAAGCACTACGATAAGGGACGGACACCCACGTCGCCAGCTAACCGCTAGGAGTAACCCCCAGCAGAAGAACAGTATAGATCTTACGACAACACAAAAAGGGCCACCCCAGCCGTAAGTTTTAGCGTGAGACTTTTTTGTGTCTCTGTTATGTCAAAACCACCCCCCAGCCCATGTTAAAAGATAGAGCCCACCAGAAGAACAGTATATATCTTACGATAACACTAAAAGGACCACACCAGCTGCAAGTTTTAGTGTGAGAGTTTTTCGCATCTCTGTTATGTTGCAAACTTTAAAAACATTGCTCCACCACGAAAAGTACAACGTTTCTCATTGGATGGACTGAATTTTTGTAGGCAGAGCTTAAGGTTTACATTGAGACCCTGATTGGTCAGATGAAAACACAGACAGATAGTTTCTTTAAACCAACTTCAGTAAATTGTAGTAAGGAGAAGTTAGGAGAGAGTTTCTTCCGAGATGGCGTGGTGAGCGGAGCTGTGCTGCCTACCGCCCCCTGACGAACACCGACAAGGTAATGAACGCACGAGTTGCTGCATAACAGCGCATAAAGCTTCACTCAGAACTGCAGAAGTCTCATCTGTTACACCCCCTTTTTGCGTAATACTAGTGTCGATCGTCAATTAAAGCTCATGGTGTTCACATTTGCCACTTGAAGTAAAAATCTGAAATGCGATGATTTTTCTGTTATTGAGAAGCCACATGAGCCACTGTAATTTACGACAAGTTAGATAAGTAATTAAAGATAATTGAGGGGCACTATAGACCATTTTGATAGTTTTCCCTTTTGGGAAACTTAATTTAAACCTAGATTATAGATGTAATATGGCATAGGTCATCCATCGATCCATTGTAGAACTTGGAAATGCATTCAGGGAATATTCGTTCACATTTTTGTTGAACGCAGTTGTTTTTTACCATCCTGTATTAAAACATTTCCTTTTATCAATAGTGCAATTTATAAACGATGTTTTGTGAGTAGAATAAAATTTCCAATAGTAAACTTAACTGCTTTTTCGATGTTATTTTACCAGCTAACTAAAAATAGTAAAGCCTTGAACCCCTTCCACTAAATTTAGTTAATATTAAGATTCTTTTACAGGGAGTACAGTGGAACTGACGCTGAAATCATTAAGTATTTGGTTATATCATCGCCAGTCTCACTGAACTCTTCTGAATTCTACATGTCGTATGTGGTCTGGCGTCTCCTTACCAGCAACAGGTCCCAGGTTCAAACTAGTCAATTCCCTAAAAAACACGCTCACAGTGTCGTTGCGCGAAAGTGGTAGGGAGACACAATATAGAACAAACAGATACCACGCAGAGTGTTAGACAGTATGACCCAGTGTGCTTGTATCCCCTTTTGCAATAATAATTCAAGTGTTTCAAAATGTGTGGTTGAACTTTGGAACTGTCCTCTTCATGATACCAAGCAGGGTCCTATCCTAAAGTGCTAAATACCGAGTATCCTGTTTGTGAAGAAATTCAAATAGGTTTATATTTAAATGTGCCTAAGTTTCAGTTTTAAAGTATATAAAAGTTGCTAGTTTAACCAATTGTTTCATAGATAAAGAGATAGGTACATCGTCTTAAACTTGCTAAATGGTTTATTTTGCTTTTAATTGCTTCTACTCTGATTGTGCCAAAGTTTAGTGCTAAGAAGTATAAACGTTGATAAGTAAAATCACTTGATTCTCAAGTAATTAAAAAAGCCACATAATGCTAAACCTTTCTGAAACTTTACTTTACCTTGAATTTATTTCCGAAGCTATGTAAGAATACTGCTAGTGTAAATTATATAGGGCAATGAGGGCTAAATAATCTTATGTGGGGTTGTAATTCAGCATTTATGTGATGCAACTTGTTGTTGAAATGTGTGCAAAGTTGCTTGTAAAAGAAGAGACAGTTTAACAGCCTCCAAATTAATCTTGGCTAAGAGGAAAAGTATAATTTCAATTCGGTTTTTGTTATTGAAATCTGAAACATATCTACAGTGAAACGAATATGAAAAGTGATAGTATAGTGTCATTTTATTGCATATGTGACGTGTATGTGTTGGTCTAACTTGAACTCTGGTCTGGTGCCACTTAGTCTCGTGAGGTCTGAGAATATTTAGTGCTTAATTAGTTAAAAGTTGAGGTAATTACTGTTATTTATAAAGGGAAAGTCTCATTTACATTGCTGCAACTGATTATCTGCAAAGTTGATAACTACTGCTACCCTCTGTGCGGTTCGGGTGGTAGTTGCGTGTGTGTCCATTGCACTTTACTAATAAGGAATTTAAGAAAGTCCCTTTAGAAAGAATAATCATTGAGACTAGGGTTTTCCCCTTATTGTGGCTAATTAGGCTGGCAATCGTTTCTCTTTTGTTTCGTTTACGTAATTAATCACTACTTTCATTATTTTCTAAATTACAGTCTTTCTGCTTTCTACTGATTGCCACAATACGAAGTTAACGTTTCATGCCCTCTATCCGATAGGTTAATGCACGGTCAAACTTTACAAATTCTTCCCGAAGGGTAATGCTTACTGAATGTTATGGTCATATTTGTCATTTTACATTGCATGGTAGTGTTATACTTGGCTTCTCTGTGAAAAGAATAAGTCAGTTACTCAGGAGCACCTTTGGCAGGTAGCACGATAGCGTTATAAGAGGAGTGACAAAATGTTCAATGTGTGTGAAATCTTATGGGACTTAACTGCTAAGGTCATCAGACCCTAAGCTTACACACTACTTAATCTAAATTATCCTAAGGACAAACACACACCCATGCCCGAGGGAGGACTGGAACCTCCGCCGGGATCAGCCGCACCGTCCATGACTGCAGCGCCTTAGACTGCTCGGCTCAGAGAAGTGACAGTTATGCACAAAGTGCCCTCAACTACACATGCTGGGGTGGCATGTGGAGCTTAAATGAAGATGTGGATTGGCTGTTTCCTTCCCCCATTAACTATTGCTTTGGGGCAGGAGTTTCCGAAAGATTATTTGCATCAGGTTCTGGAAAATTCCTTGCATTACGTGTCCTTAACTGGAGGCCCCGGCCACACATATCTCACAGTATTGCAAGATAAACATACCAGCTCCTGGTTAAAAGTCATATACCAATTCTCTCGATCACAAAAGCCACGAGGACCGTCGCACGGTCTGAACACAAATTAACTTGCACTCACTTGTTACCTCTGGCCATCCAAAGAAAATTCGAAAGTTTTTCAATTAGGGCATTAAAGACATGTGCCACACTAATTACTCTGTTATTAAAACTATAGTAACTAAGATTTAATAGCATCGATCATAGGTAGTTTTGAAATAATATATCTTTATTGAATCCATACTTCGACCCCCATGAACCATGAACCTGGCCATTGGTGGGGAGGCTTGCGTGCCTCAACGATACAGATAGCCGTACCGTAGGTGCAACCACAACGGAGGGGTATCTGTTGAGACGCCAGACAAACGTGTGGTTCCTGAAGAGGGGCAGCAGCCTTTTCAGTAGTTGCAGGGGCAACAGTCTGGATGATTGACTGATCTGGTCTTGCAACACTAACCAAAATAGCCATGCTGTTCTGATACTGCGAACGGCTGAAAGCAAGGGGAAACTACAGCTGTAATTTTTCCCGAGGGCATGCAGCTTTACTGTATGATTAAATGATGATGGCGTCCTCTTGGGTAAAATATTCGGAGGTAAAATAGTCCCCTATTCGGATCTCCGGTAGGGGACTACTCAAGAGGACGTCGTTATCAGGAGAAAGAAAACTGGCGTTCTACGGATCGGAGCGTGGAATGTCAGATCCCTTAATCTGGCAGGTAAGTTAGAAAATTTAAAAAGGGAAATGGATAGGTTAAAGTTAGTTACAGTGGGAATTAGTTAAGTTCGGTGGCAGGAGGAACAAGACTTTTGGTCAGGTGAATACAGGGTTATAAATACAAAAGCAAATAGGGGTAATGCAGGCGTAGGGCGACGTACTTGAGGACAATATTATGGAAATGGAAGAGGATGTAGATGAAGATGAAATGGGAGATATGATACTGCGTAAAGAGTTTGACAGAGCACTGAAAGACCTGAGTCGAAACAAGGCCCCCGGAGCAGACAACATTCCATTAGAACTACTGACAGCCTTGGGAGAGCCAGTCCCTTCAAGAAGAATATAATAATTCGAATCCCAAAGAAAGCAGGTGTTGACATATGTGAAAATTACCGAACTATCAGTTTAATAAGTCACAGCTGCAAAATACTAATGCGAATTCTTTACAGACGAATGGAAAAACTGATAGAAGCCGACCTCGGGGAAGATCATTTTGGATTCCGTAGGAATGTTGGAACACGTGAGGCAATACTGACCGCACGACTTATCTTAGAAGAAAGATTAAGGGAAGGCAAACCTACGTTTCTAGCATTTGTAGACTTAGAGAAAGCTTTTGACAATGTTGATTGGAATACTCTCTTTCAAATTCTAAAGGTGGCAGGGGTAAAATACAGGGAGCGAAAGGCTATTTACAATTTGTACAGAAAGCGGATGGCAGTTATAAGAGTCGAGGGACATGAAAGGGAAGCAGTGGTTCGGAAGGGAGTGAGATAGGATTGTAGCCTATCCCCGATGTTATTCAATCTGTATATTGAGCAAGCAATAAAGGAAACAAAAGAAAAGTTCGGAGTAGGTATTAAAATCCATGGAGAAGAAATGAACGCTTTGAGGTTCGCCGATGACATTGTAAATCTGTCAGAGACAGCAAAGGACTTGGAAGGGCAACTGAACGGAATGGATAGTGTCTAGAAAGGAGGATATAAGATCAGCATCAAGAAAAGCAAAACGAGGATAATGGAATGTAGTCGAATTAAGTCGGGTGATGCTGCGGGAATCAGATTAGGAAATGAGACACTTAAAGTAGTAAAGGAGTTTTGCTATTTGGGGAGCAAAATAACTGACGATGGTCAGAGTAGAGAGGATATAAAATGTAGACTGGCAATGGCAAGGAAAGCGTTTCTGATGAAGAAAAATTTGTTAACATCGAGTATAGATATAAATGTCAGGAAGTCGTTTCTGAAAGTATTTGTATGGAGTGTAGCCATGTATGGAGGTGAAACGTGGACGATAAATAGTTTAGACAAGAAGAGAATAGAAGCATTCGAAATGTGGTGCTACAGAAGAATGCTGAAGATTAGATGGGTAGATCACATAACCAATGAGGAGGTATTGAATAGAAATGGAGAGGAGCTTGTGGCAGAACTTGACTAGAAGAAGGGATCACCAATTTAGTATTGGGGTGCGGCGTGGAGGGTAAAAATCGTAGAGGGAGACCAAGAGATGAATACACTAAGCATATTCAGAAGGATGTAGGCTGCAGTAGGTACTGGGAGATGAAGAAGCTTGCACAGGATAGAATAGCATGGAGAGCTGCATCAAACCAGTCTCAGGACTGAAGACCACAACAACAACATCGCTTACAATTATTTTGGTTACAGAACTTAAAAAAATGGTTGAAATGGCTCTGAGCACTATGGGACTTAACATCTGAGGTCATCAGTCCCCTAGAACTTAGAACTACTTAAACCTAACTAACCTAAGGACATCACACACATCCATGTCCTCAGAACTTAAAAGCAAGTAGATTGTTGAGATACCTCACGTGCAGTCAAGTGTAAGGAAATTAAATCAACCCGATATGAAACACATCGTCGGATCTTATTTCGCTCCTGATGTCGCTACAGCACCCTCGTTGTACTACTTGTAAAGACGGCACGGAAACGCACCGCTGAATAGTTTCTATTTCACCGAAATGGAGAGGCAGTTTAGTACGAGGCCCACTGTTTGCTCTTCCCGAGTCATAACGCGCTAAGTGCCCATGGAGCTGGCGCAGCGCTGCTACGAGGCCAAACAATGCGAGCGATGCTGATGCTGAATGTTGATTGGACGGCACATCCCCCCGGTGTTATTTGATTCCCCTGCGAGCCGTCTGCACGGCGCGGCGTGCGTGGTTTTCAGAGCGGAGCGCCCTGTGCTGAGTGCGAGCCCGCATCGACCAAAGCGGCCGCCAGCGGGCCGGGAACTCTGTTTGGCCCGGCGTTAATCTGCGCCTACCTTGGCTCCGGACGGCCTCTGTTGCCTGCCGTCAGGTGATGGTGCGTGGTCCGTCCACACGCAGGTAGACAGCCTCACAAAAGGCACCGCGCTTACCAGCCGCCTCCGGTTCCCTCCATATTTGTACACTACTGGCCATTAAAACTGCTACACCACGAAGATGACGCGCTACAGACGCGAAATTTAACCGACAGCAAGAAGATGCTGTGATATGCAACTGATCAGCTTTTCAGAGCATTCACACAAGGTTGGCGCCGGTGGCGACATCTACAACGTGCTGTCATGAGGAAACTTTCCAACCGATTTCTCATACACAAAGAGCCAAAGAGCTGTTGACCGGTGTTGCCTGGTGAAACGTTGTTGTGATGCGTCATGTAAGGAGGAGAAAGGCGTACCACCACGTTTCCGACTTTGATAAAGGTCGGATTGTAGCCTATCGCGATTGCGTTTTATCGTATCGCGACATTGCTGCTCGCGTTGGTCTAGATCCAATGACTGTTAGCAGAGTATGGAATCGGTGGGTTCAGGAGGGAAATACGGAACGCCGTGCTGGATCCCAACGGCCAACTAGCAGTCGAGGTGACAGGCGTTATATTCACATGGCTGGAACGGATAGTGCAGCCACGTCTCCATCCCTGAGTCAACAGATGGGGACGTTTGGAAGACAACAGCCATATGCACGAACAGTTCGACGACGTTTGCAGCAGCACGGACTATCAGCTCTGACACCGTGGCTGCGGTTACCCTCGACGCTGAATCACAGACAGGAGCGCCTGCGATGGTGTACTCAGCGACGAACATGGGTGCACGAATGGCAAAACGTCATTTTTTCGGATGAATCCAGGTTCTGTTTACAGCTTCATGATGGTCGCATCCGCGTTTGACGACATCGCAATGAACGCACATTGGAAGCGTGTATTCGTCATCGCCATACTGGCGTATCACCCGGCGTGATGGTATGGGGTGCCATTGGTTACACGTCTCGGTCACCTCCTGTTTGCATTGGCGGCACTTTGAACAGTGGACGTTACATTTCAGATGTGTTACGACCCGTGGCTCTGCCCTTCATTCGACCGCAGCGAAACCCTATATTTCAGAATGATAATGCACGACCGCATGTTGGAGATCCTTTCTGGATACAGAAAATGTTCAACTGCTGCCCTGGCCACCACATTCTCCAGATCTCTCACCAACTGAAACAGCCCGCATCTCGTGGTCGTGCGGTAGCGTTCTCGCTTCCCATTCCCGGGTTCCCGGGTTCAATTCCCGGCGGGGTCAGGGATTTTCTCTGCCTCGTGATGGCTGGGTGTTGTGTGCTGTCCTTAGGTTAGTTAGGTTTAAGCAGTTCTAAGTTCTACGGGACTGATGACCATAGATGTTAAGGCCCATAGTGCTCAGAGCCATTTGAAGCCAATACCCGTTTATCATTTCCATTTCTTCTTGGTGTAGCCATTTTAATGGCCAGTAGTGTAGTATACGCAGGGCTTGGCTATAAATGAATAATTGAAGTGATAGATTCATATGGAAAAGCGTTTATAAAAAAAGAATAATTTGTTTATTATTATTTCTAGCCTTTACTTTACATCGCAGATATACCGAAATAATGCTCATCGTATTCTTACTCAGTGTTTTCGTAAGAGCGTGCAGAAATTTAACAGGACGTAGAGGATGCTCCAGTCAACACTTCGAGGTGGGGAACCTCGGGTCTGAGGAGCCTGCTCAAGGAAATAAAGGGAATAAAATTCACATAACTCCGTACTCTCTATTTTAAACTAGTTACGGTTAATTGACAATACCATCACTGATGAACGTACCACTTGTACTGTATCTGACGCATCCTGACAAATATCCATGATGGGCCCAGAATGAGATTTTCACTCTGCAGCAGAGTGTGCGCTGATATGAAACTTTCTGACAGATTAAAGCTGTTAGCCGAGAAGTTTGGAAGGTAGGAGATGAGGTACTGGAGGAAGTAAAGCTGTCAGGACGGGGCGTGAGTTGGGCTTCGGTATCTCAGATGGTAGAGCACTTGCCCTCGAAAGGCATAGGTCCCGAGTTCGGGTCTCGGTCGGGCACACAGTTTTAATCTGCCAGGAAGTTTCATCCCTGATGTGTTTCGAATCACATCACAGGCAGTTACAATTCTGGCAACTAATTACATCTCCATTTTCAGTGGGGGCAGATACACTAGTGACTTTAGATATTCTCATGGGAAATAATTAAGGGGGTTTAGGTCAGTTGATCTCGCAGGCCATGGAATGGGACCTCCTCTTCCAATCCAGCGAACAGAAAATAGAGAATTGAGATGGTGGCGGACATCCACACTGAAGTGAGTTGGTGCGCCGCCATGTTGTATCGTATTTACATTTTGCCACGAAAGAACGTGCTATGAATAAACGACACACAAAACAACCACCTTATAGGTAAGTGAAGTAAACAAAACCTGCATCATGACTTCCCAGTAATCAGTCTCGTCGTCATTGATTCCTTGCAGGAAATAAAGAACGTACATGTAAATAAGCAGCACGTTACATCTTGTACGTCTGTTGATTGTAAATAAATTGGAGAACAGTAATGCTAGACACATCAGTAGACCGGTTTACTCCATATCTCTTTAAGCTGGCTTTTCCGACCGCAGGTTCCCTGCCTCAAAATGTTCAGTGGAGTATTTTCTATGTCCTGTTGCATTTTTACACGCTCTTGCGGAAACACCCTGTATATGTCCGACATTTCTGAAGGTTATATTATTCTTCCAGAATCAAATTTGCGCTCCACTTAGACCACTAGCACCGCATCACTTGAGCATATGACTTATTGTATTTCATTTTGTGTGGTGCGAAGAGTATAATTATGTGAACCTAATAGTATTTCGTAAAGTGATTTTGTATGGTCATGAGGCCTATATTTGTCTTGTGCACAGTTACGTTGATGACATTTTCTGTGAGCACATTTGATATTGCTGCTGTTGGTGAATAATCTGAACTACATTTACGGTAAATTATTTAAAAAAATGACATTAAACCACAGTTATTATACGTTTCTAGTAAAGGATGAGAATGTATAGTTCATTCAAAATTTCATATTTGAAGAAATGTCAGTATATTTTCAAAACACAGTATTATTTTAAATGTAAGATTTAAAATGTTACGTAAATTATAATACAAATAATTTTAATGTGACAGCACATAGGACATAAATTATTGCTGTGTGGCACATGCAGCCAAACTTATTATGGGGCACCAACAACTGTATATCTAGTTAACGGTGGAAATATAATACAAGGTAAGACGCCATTGTGGTGTGAAGTTATTAGTGTATGCTGTGACATCATCACACCATGTCTTAACGTTGTTATTCTGTGGTATTTTATTTGTGACATGCTGGTGTTCTCTGATAGCTTTTATTACAATTTGAGGCTACACTATTTGGCTTCCAGTGTTATAAAAGCATGTACCTCTAATAATGTTAGAAGCCACATTTTAATGTTTCAGTAGTGTACGCGGTGGTTATATGAAATCGGACATGTTTGAACAACCTTCACTTGGGATGTTTGTTTTTGTAAGTTTGAGACCTGACTATGCTAGAGTAGATCTGTCGAAACCGATAATAGTTACAAAACGAATTACTAGCGATCTAGGCAAATTTGATTCTTCAAGAATAATACCAACATACTGCAGTTATCAATATTTTTGTAAAATGACTGGAAAGGAAAGAGAAAGTAAAATGTGATTTGGAAATAAATTTCCAGGCAGAGGCTGTAAGACGTACACACTATTTTGTACGTGAAATTACATATTTTTACTCTTTTACAGATGACGGTTTTCACGTGCTCGGGTTCTGTTCATCTTAAAAACATGAGAAGCAATTATTTTCTCAGAATGTTGCACCATTTATGAGTATTTCTAAAATTACAATGTTTGTTTGAAGTTTGTGTAGAAAAACAAACTTTGTTTATAGTCAGTAAAGGTTCTTTCTCATGGCACAGTCTAGAAGCAAACCACATGTAACACATCATTTCTCCAAATATTGGTTAGAATACCTGGTGATATACAGTGGAATGTATTTTGATGAAGTCCACACTGGATGATATTTCTTCTTATGTATCATTGATATAAGAGTAGTTCTGATTTTTCTTACACGTTCTTTATCTGTCGACTAAAATCGTAGGATTTCACTAGACGACTGCGTTTGGGAGAATCTAGTACTGCCCTATGGCAATTCTTCATCCCGGAAAATCTCATCGTATAATTGTGGATTATTTTGATCTCGCCACAAGTCAGTTAAGAAAAAAATTTGTTTTCTTGCAGGCTGGGCGTCATCACACATGCAAAAATTTGTTCTGTGTGAGACTGTTGTTAAGTTTCCCAGACTTTTTTCGCGTTCTCATCCAGAATTTGCCATTGCACTTTCTTTACATTACTTTTATGAAAATATTAATGAATATGATTCTTTGAGCATTATTTATATTTATTTCTAGTATACGTAATGCAAAAATTGAAAAATAAAAAAGTTTCCATGTTGGAACTCGATCCCACAACCCTCGTATTAGTTTTCAATACTCTTTTCGCACCCTCCTATGGTATTTCGATACCCGCGCCAAAAATGAAATGTTAAGTGTTTCGTAAATTGGTAAAACAGGAAATCTTATAGACTCACTATGTGTCTGTCTGCCTGTCTGTCTGTCTGTCTGTCCAACTATGAAAATCTCTTTTTCTCCGGAACGTTTAGACGAATGTAGTTCAAATTTATTTCGCCTAGTAAAGAGTAAGATCCTTTGATGATGCACAAAATAGCTCTTAACGCAATGCACATACGGCATCACTATATGCTATGGTGATGCTCGCCAATTCTCTAATCGAACCTTGTAGGGCATTTTACTATTCCCCTAGAATTATGAAATTTGGCAGAAAGCATGGTTTCACAGCACAAGTAAAGAAAAATCTGAGGATTATTTATCTGTAATTATAACACACAAAAATTATTCCTTTTGTAATTTGCTATCCAAGTTCAAACTTATAACACTCTGGAGAGTCTTGGAATTCCTGGGACCGATATCTTTGCCAGTATCAATGTCGATAACAGTCAAAACTCGTCCAGATTATCGATTCCCAGGATGGCTGAAATGCCTGTATACACAATTAAGTTTGTACAGAGCACTTAGAGCGCAAGTTCTACACACACTTGCCCAATTTTTTTTTCTTGACGCTTGATTCTCTGGATTTCCCAGTTCTGTCACTTCCGTTTCTGGCCAAGTCCTGCGTGTACCATAAATTTGAACGAAGTCGGTGATGAGGAGAAGGCACGGTTCCCTTGTGGATCGGCACCAGGAGGACCGAGACCTGTTTGGGGTAGAGACCAGAAATCCGTCCAGCTTTGAGGGCTGAAAGCTATACAGCCTTCTTTCATTCTCTCTGTAGTTGCAAGACATATCCAGACTTACTACCGCTTGGAACAGCGACCAACACAACTAGAAAAAATATGCGTTTTATTCTACATTTTTTAAACTTTTGTTTTCCC
Source organism: Schistocerca americana (assembly GCF_021461395.2). NCBI lineage: Eukaryota > Metazoa > Arthropoda > Insecta > Orthoptera > Acrididae > Schistocerca > Schistocerca americana. The sequence continues at coordinate 44,868,841 of NC_060123.1, forward strand.
TATTGGCTACCGGTTTTGGTTTACAGTACCAACCATAGGCCATCACCTGGGACGCAGTACCATGCTCGCTTCCCAAGTGGGTGTGTAAAATACCCATGGTGCAACAGTGCGACGCCTCTGAGAACTTCGAAGCTGGCAGCGCTTCCTACATTCCGACTCGTTCAATCTTACTAAACTGTGCAGGAGTGCAAGCCGTGACGTAGCACGAAATGTGAGTGACACGATCTCGCTGTTGGAGCGTAGCACTGCAAAGTCGGAAGTGATTCAACACTCTGGATCAGGTGGCTCCTAGTGAAGCTGTGATTTGTGAGACTGTGCAGGGTGTAAGACAAAAAGTAAGCTCATACACCTGCAGATTTCTCCATCAGATGAAATGTGATACCTTCAAAAAGTCCGATTCTGTAATTCGGATTTTAGTTGGAAAACACACAAAGTTCGTTGAATGCAAACAAAATGGTTGTATACTTGTTTAACAGATATACAGTCTACTAGAAACACTTCTACAAAATTGCATATGCATAGCTACATAGCACTACTCTCTCTCCATTTCCTACACATGTACTAACGGCATATTTGACGGACGAAATTTGACTATCCTCTGGTATTCTGGTGACAGTGTTTCACGAATTCAGTACCTTAAAGGGATCAACATAAAATCATTCACATCTGTCGTATTTTCTTCCTTAGAACTTTGGCTCATTTGGTGACCTTATGTACGAAAATATAACGAAAATAGATTATGTAAAATTATGTTGTTATTTGCGTTCTAGTTTGAGCTCAATGTCTGGTGGGGTGTAATTTATGTATTAATATTTTACGAACGAAAAATAGAAACAAGGGAGGAGCGAGCAGGTTTTCAGGGTTTTTCTTGGAAGATTGGAGACGTACGGTGTGAATCTGGCGGAGTGTCATTAAATTGTGAGGAAAAGAACAGTTTTGCCACACTGGGAAGGAGGAGGAAATCGGAAGGCGACACAAGTCGCTATTCCCAGGCAGGGAACGTCATTGTTTATGAAAAAAGACGAATTAAAGGTGAAACCAATCGGAAGGTGACTCATGCAATCCGGCCGCCACTATTTGTTATACACCGAGAGGAAAAGTGGGATCATAAATCGACGCAGAGGAGGGCGTGCTAAAATAGAAGACCACTGGGGAAGTGAGAAGAGATACCAAGTAAGACGATTTATCACATTGGATAGTTCAGGAAGAAGATATGAAGGGACGTCACCAATCCCAGAATCAACAGCCATCATACCGCGAGGGTATAGCTCACTAAAGCAGCTAAACGAACATTTTATGTTATAATTGTGGTCAATAGAGAAACAGGTAATTAGTGCTACTGCTCTTAAAGTGAAACTGAACTCATGGCTCTGTGGCGATGCGGGGTGGGTTGTGGTTGGTTCGTTGGTTTGGGGAAGGAGACCAGACAGCGTGGTCATCGGTCTCATCGGATTAGGGAAGGATGGGGAAGGAAGTCGGCCGTGCCCTTTCAGAAGAACCATCCCGGCATTGGCGTGGAGTGATTTTAGGGAAATCACGGGAAACCTAAATCAGGATGGCCGGACGCGGGATTGAACCGTCTTCCTTCCGAATGCGAGTCCAGTGTCTACCCACTGCGCCACCTCGCTCGGTGGTGGGTTGTGCTGCTATGGTATAGAAGTGGATGTGAGGTGGATTCTGGAGGCGGTGGCGCTTGCCGAGAGTGGCTAAGAAAACTGAGCTGCAATAAATAACACATATTATCTAGCCTGCAGCTACAATGTTGGATTGCTGCGACACCCCATGTAGGTCCTCCGCAGGCACTTGTTCTACCGGCACTGCCGGTGATGTCTGATGGTCGCAACGGCGAGATGGCCGTTTGACGTCCACATCCTGCTTTGCTAATACTGTTTATCCCACGTGGCATCGCGTGCCACCGATTATCGCCAGTGACGCGAACGTCGTCTAGATTACAGGCGTCCACAGCTACCGGTCTAGAAGCTCGCCCTGGTGCAGTACCACCCTGGCTTCGAACCGCTGTCCTCCAAAGCTGGGGTTCGGTTGCAACCGTGGGGCTTGGGTCGGCTCACCAGTCGTGTCGTTCTAAGTCGAACGGTGCGGACTTAGAACTGCCCATCAGTCGGCAGCTTGATGGCTCATAATGTGATGGAGATTTGCGTAGATCCAATGTCGTGGAGGATGGTGCCATATTGCGCATAACTGTACTGTAATGAGAGGGTATTTACAGTGTTTATTAGCATGCCTTTTGTACCGATACACTGCATTCAGCCAGCTACAGGTTAACGTCTTCGTGTCTCAGTCGTGTGGAAATACTCCACAGGCAGGGTCGTAGTTCAGGGCGTTTCTGCAATGTCATCACGATTGAGCGGTTCGGACCGGCCATCTCGTGAAGTACAAGCAGCTTCGCTTGTGAAATTACATATCATCGCCTCCACGCCTGCCTGTTTGCTTCACATATGACTGCAATGGAGCTACTTCTGTCTCAGTAATGCCCAAATTACCGATGGCGTTACAGCCCTCTGTAACCTGAACTGTAGATTGTTTCTTTTAAACTGTACTCACAACGTGTTAGGGCCCAACTTCCAATAGTTAATTCGAACAGTATATTAAACAGACGCTCTATTCCACCAAAGTGCTAGTAAACGGTCGTCCAACGATAGGAAAGAGTATCTATGTTTGCGACCCTAATCCGACGTCTGCCCATACTAATAAGCACTCGTCCATTGAAGAATATCTTTGTTCGTGACCCTAATGCGATGTCTCCAGTACAAATCATCTAAAAATTACCTTACAGGGTTTTATACAAAGTGCGACGCATCAGAGCTGGCACAAGTTTTTATTTTCAGCTCTGCTGAACATTTTGGAAATCGACGAAACAGCCTCCGCCATTTTGGCAGCAGATCAGTTATATTCTCGGAACAGCAGAGCGTCAACTCCAGAGACTATGCTGCTGTCATCACGGGGACTTCCGGTAGCTAACAGTTCCCGTCAATAATCACCGCTAGAACAACACTTATAGAGCTTGTGTACTTATGTCTGTTTATATATTTCATTGTCCGTCGCCGGTAGCTGAGTGGTCAGCGCGACAGAATGTCTGTCCTAAGGGCCTGGGTTCGATTGTCGGCTGGTTCGGAGATTTTCTCCACTCATGCACTATGTGTTGTGTTGTCCGAATCATCATCATTTCATCCCCATCGACGCGCAAGTCGCCGAAGTGGGGTAGAATAGAAAGACTTGCACCCGGCGAACGGTCTACCCGATGGGAGGCCCTAGTCACACGATATTTACATTTTACATCGTATACATTGGTTGTAAGTGGGAGTGTTGGTGTGTCTGTGTTACATGGGTTAGTTCAGTTAGTGTAAGGAGAAAAGCAAACTGTTAGACAAAGTTTTCAGGCCGCGTCATAATTCCTTCTAAAATAATTGACGTTTCGATGCCTCTGCTGGGATCTCCTTCGGGATGTTACGGTGACCACTATTGTTCTAGCAACAATGGACACCGAAACATCCTGAAGAAGATCCCAGCAGAGGGGATCGAATTTTCGATTATTTTGTAAGGAAATATGACGCGGCCTAACAACTCAGAAAGTTGTAACTTTAATGACAACGGGCACGAAAGCCTGCAGACTTACACAAAGCTGGTAGATATTTTCATATGTACACTCACTCAGATCGAAAGCTGTTTAAACTTAATTTATTCTGATTGGAGGAGCGTGGCATCTCAAGTGATATTAACCAGCCAGTGTTTGTGGTATACAGGTTGATGAAAAAGTCAGTATAAATTTGAAAATTTAATAAAAGCAGAGTAATGTAGATAGGTAAAAATTGACACACAAGCTTGGAATGTCATGGGGTTTTATTAGAACAAAAAAAAAAAATGGCGCGTGAAAGATCTCTTGCGCGCGTCGTTTGGTGATGATCGTGTGGTCAGCCGCCACTTTCGTCATGCTTGGCCTCCCAGGTCCCCAGACCTCAGTCCGCCGCGTGAGATTATCCGAGCGGTCTAGGGCGCTGCAGTCATGGACTGCGCGGCTGGTCACGGCAGAGGTTCGAGTCCTCCCTCGGGCATGGTTGTGTGTGTTTCTCCTTAGGATAATTTAGGTTAAGTAGTGTGTAAGCTTAGGGAATGATGTCCTTAGCTGTTACGTCCCATAAGATTAAAAGAAAAACAAAAAAAAAAAAAAAAAAAGAACAGACCTCAGTCCGTGTGATTATTGGCTTTGGGGAGGGGGGGGGGGGGTTACCTGTAATCGCATGTGCATCGTGATCGACCGACATCTCTAGGGTTGCTGAAAAACAACATCCGACGCCAATGCCTCACCATAAATCCGGACATGATTTACAGTGCTGTTACAACATTATTCCTCGACTACAGCTATTGTTGAAGAATGATGGTGGACATATTAAGCATTTCCTGAAAAGAACATCATCTTTGCTTTGTCTTACTTTGTTATGCTAATTATTACTATTCTGATCACATGAAGTGCCATCTGTAGGACATTTTTTGAACTTGTGCATTTTTTTGGTTCTAATAAAACCCCATGTCATTCCAAGCATGTGTGTCAATTTGTACCTCTCTATCTACATTATTCCGTGATTTGTTCAGTTTTCAAATTTACACTTACTTTTTGATCACCCGGTATATAAACATGTAGTAGCTCAATAATATATATATATATATATATATATATATATATATATATATTATTGAGCTACTACATGTTTGTGACAGTATAGTTTGTTTCGGATTTCAATTTGTATTCTGTGTGGGAAGTGTGCAGACTACGCACAGATTTGTTGATTCCGTGAAACACGTGAACTGTTTACAAGCGCCACGAACATCCATGAAATTGCCCTACCTAATCACAAAGCAAGCGTGGTGACGCATCAGTTTTGGATGGAGAGAGAGATAGTGAGAGAGTAGATAATTAGGACCGTTTTAAATTTATTAGTAAATAATACTCGTAGTGTTCATCAGTTGTGTATGTAGTAGCAATCAGGGCTTAATTTCGGCCAGAATGCGCTGGAACGGCGTGCAAGTTTTTTTTTTAAACTCAGTGAAACAAGTCGTCATAGGAGAGTGAAACAAGTACGCTTATATTAAGCCACAACGCACCTATAATTTGCCGCTGCGCAGGCACCAGTCAGCATGATAAATACTGATGCTACAGTAACCTTCATGTTCAGATGAGGTCCTTATTTTTGTTGTAATGAATATGAACTTACGTGAATTGAGTTGCGATGCAGCTCAGTGAGTAGAGGGCAAATGACGTTTAAAGCATTTACTTAACATCTAACCCAGTATCCCATGTCAAATCGTTTTCTCTTCTTTTCCTAACTCTTGTGGAAGTCGGAACTGTAGGTCAATACTATGGGCGGGGAACGACTTCACTGTATTCCGTCGCTAAACGCTTAATTTATTAATATGGGATGATAGGGGTCCGCAGAAAGTTTTCGTGTTCAGGGAGAGGGATGCTGAGGGGGTAAGACTCTAAAATTGCCATTTTTGATGTAAACTACTTGACCAGTTTTGAGACTTATCATGCCACAAGACGTAAATCTTGGTTAGCTGTTGCTGATTGTGACGGACAGTTTGATTCCCCAACAGTTCGGAAAAGCCTCGTAGCCAACTTGACAACAGTACTTCGAAGAAGACAAACACACGGCACTTGTTCCGCATTTGGAAGGAGCGGTACTGTAGACCATTCATTCCCTAAGTTCATTCTGCACCTACAACTTTATATGTAATCCGCATACGTCGGTACAGTACGAGGAGGACTCTACGTCTGTCCACAGTTAACAATTTCTGCCCACATATAGGTGAGTCGATTACAGAAGTCCAGTTTGAATTTTGAGAAGACAGAGAAACAAGAAAACAAGTTTTAGTCTTGGACCTGCTACTTGAGAAAAGGCGGATATAAATCCGTGGACTTACCTTCACTGACCTCAGAAAAGCATATGACAAAGTGATAAAGGAGCAACTCCTACTACTGTGAAGGAAACAGGACTGGATTGGATGAATATTACCTTTGTTAATCAACTGTATCACAATCGAAGTTTAGAAATACGTATCAGTAAAGAAGAGAAGCATGCCAGGATTAGAAAAAGAGTTCGGCAACGAAATCACGGACCTCCTAATTATCTCATGTGTTCACTGAGGAAGGAAAAGACAAAGGAACAAAAATCAATGGTGAAGCGATACATTGTATCAGAGTTGCTGATGACATAATAATGGTTACCTAGTCCGAGAAAGAAATGAATATCGTGCTGTACGTCGTATCAGGCACTCTTAACCTACGAAAATTTAAGTTGAACAAACTGAAAACTAAAGTTACGCTTAACCTATGAAAATCTAAAGCGACCAAACTGAAAACAAAAGTTACCCTATCCTGGGAAAACAGCAAAAATTAAAACCAATATAATAAATGATGACGTCAGATTTTATAAGGTAAAGCAATTTTGTTATCGCGGTACTATAACCACAAAGGGCAGAATGAAATAGTAGAACAGGCGTTTATGACTAAGAAAAAAGGAAAAACGTTCTATCCAGCACACATATGAATATAAGTGTATGAAAATACTTTGCAAGGTCATTTCTAAGGAGTACACTGCTCTAAATAAGTGAAAATTGGATTGCAATGGAATCTATTTGAAGCCTCTGAACTAAGGATACGGTGAAAATGACGAGCTGGGCGTAAAGAAAAAGCAGTGGGGAGTTCGTGAGGGAAGTCACCGAAGAGAAAAGATTATTAAGGGAAATGCAAAAACAGAAAAATAATTCTTTTTAATACGTCATCAGAGACAACAGCTTCACCATTAACATTCTTAAAGGGGGAATTCTGGAAAAGAAGGAATAAGGTGAACTAGGAAGATATGTTTAGGAAACATCGAGAACTGGTTACGAGAAAACAAGTACATGAAACTGAAACGAACAGTCGTGGGACTGCTGGAAAAGAAGGAAGAAGGCGACCTAGGAAAATATGTTTATGAAACATCGAGAACTGGTTACGAGAGGACAAGTACGTGAAACGAACAGTCAATGACGGAAGATATTGGTTGCATCGTCCCACGTGTGTGTAACGAACGTGCGAAAAATGGCCGTGCTTCAGCGTCTCCAGAAGCTTAATCACTCTTATCGCATTCTCTTGGTCTGTGTGCGAGGCGATTGCAGCTGAACTGTCGTACAGTCCGTCATCCTCCAATTCCAGTTCTCGAAACTTACCTGGCAGTGTTTTCGATAACGTCATCTTACTTTCTTAAAAATGGCAATTTATATTCTGTGATGGTGTCTCTTACACTGGTGTGCAAAACTTAAGGATGAAAGAAACTTTCACTCGACGCCCGCTGCCAAGAAGCGTAGGTGGAAGAAAACTTGATCGTATAAAGCAAGAACTGCTACAGTACAGTACAGAAAGTAGCTAAATGAATTTCGTAAAGAGACGAACGGAAATGAGAAATACATTCCAAATCAATAATTAGAATGCTGGACGTATCGCCATATGGCGACACATGAGAGGGGGTAATGCATGCACGACTTTTGACGTACATCACGGTTTTTCTGTTCCAGGTGTTGTGCCGTGGGGAGGCATAATGCTGCATGAATGTCCTGACTTCCGAATGTCTTCGATATTGCGACACTGTGCCCCTTCACCAAGTGTGTCTCTTCAGATTTGACTTCGGCTTTGACTTTATTTTTAAAGAGGCAATGCGCTACCATATGGAACAGCAAAGATGGAGGACCTCTTGGAACGATATTACACTCCTGGACATTGAAATAAGAACACCGTGAATTCATTGTCCCAGGAAGGGGAAACTTTATTGACACATTCCTGGGGTCAGATACATCACATGATCACACTGACAGAACCACAGGCACATAGACACAGGCAACAGAGCATGCACAATGTCGGCACTAGTACAGTGTATATCCACCTTTCGCAGCAATGCAGGCTGCTATTCTCCCATGGAGACGATCGTAGAGATGCTGGATGTAGTCCTGTGGAACGGCTTGCCATGCCATTTCCACCTGGCGCCTCAGTTGGACCAGCGTTCGTGCTGGACGTGCAGACCGCGTGAGACGACGCTTCATCCAGTCCCAAACATGCTCAATGGGGGACAGATCCGGAGATCTTGCTGGCCAGGGTAGTTGACTTACACCTTCTAGAGCACGTTGGGTGGCACGGGATACATGCGGACGTGCATTGTCCTGTTGGAACAGCAAGTTCCCTTGCCGGTCTAGGAATGGTAGAACGATGGGTTCGATGACGGTTTGGATGTACCGAGCACTATTCAGTGTCCCCTCGACGATCACCAGTGGTGTACGGCCAGTGTAGGAGATCGCTCCCCACACCATGATGCCGGGTGTTGGCCCTGTGTGCCTCGGTCGTATGCAGTCCTGATTGTGGCGCTCACCTGCACGGCGCCAAACACGCATACGACCATCATTGGCACCAAGGCAGAAGCGACTCTCATCGCTGAAGACGACACGTCTTCATTCGTCCCTCCATTCACGCCTGTCGCGACACCACTGGAGGCGGGCTACACGATGTTGGGGCGTGAGCGGAAGACGGCCTAACGGTGTGCGGGACCGTAGCCCAGCTTCATGGAGACGGTTGCGAATGGTCCTCGCCGATACCCCAGGAGCAACAGTTGGAAGTGGCGGTGCGGTCCCCTACGGCACTGCGTAGGATCCTACGGTCTTGGCGTGCATCCGTGCGTCGCTGCGGTCCGGTCCCAGGTCGACGGGCACGTGCACCTTCCGCCGACCACTGACGACAACATCGACGTACTGTGGAGACCTCACGCCCCACGTGTTGAGCAATTCGGCGGTACGTCCACCCGGCCTCCCGCATGCCCACTATGCGCCCTCGCTCAAAGACCGTCAACTGCACATACGGTTCACGTCCACGCTGTCGCGGCATGCTACCAGTGTTAAAGACTGCGATGGAGCTCCGTATGCCACGGCAAACTGGCTGACACTGACGGCGGCGGTGCACAAATGCTGCGCAGCTAGCGCCATTCGACGGCCAACACCGCGGTTCCTGGTGTGTCCGCTGTGCCGTGCGTGTGATCATTGCTTGTACAGCCCTCTCGCAGCGTCCGGAGCAAGTATGGTGGGTCTGACACACCGGTGTCAATGTGTTCTTTTTTCCATTTCCAGGAGTGTACATTCGGCGACTGTACTGTACTGACCGATCCCCCCACTTAAAGCCCATCGAGCACATTTGGGATACTTTGAGGATACGTGCTGCTGCTGTAGTCTTGCACCACTCACCATTCAGCAGCTGTCAACTGCTCTGCTGGAGGATTGGAACACCCTTCCAGAAGAACTCCTTACCACTAGGAGCAAGTGGCAGAATATGCGTTGTCGTTCGTGAAGATCAGACACCCTACTAAGATCCATGCACGCCATGTGTAGGGTCCAGGGGACCATCGTCAACCCATTCAGTAAAATTATTGTCCTTGAATTAAATTTTCGTCTCTGTTTCTGCTGTATAACTTACGGAAGTGTTTCCTATTAAACATTACAAAGAGTAGTGAGAAGCAATCTGAAAATCTTCTATTGCTGTTTCAGGGTAGTTTGCGCTACGAAATAATTTTTGCGCCGTTTCCTAGTTAATTAGCACTGAAATTAGCCGATCAGGCGTGAAATGGAAGCGACCCGCCATATACAGTAATGTCATCTTGTAACGCTGGAAATGCATATCCTTCTATTTCCATCTATTGTACTATAATTTTTTTCGAAATTTTGTTACCTGAATATATGATATTTCTGATCCTTTATATATTTTAATTGTTTTACTGTTTATATATATATATATATATATATATATATATATATATATATATATATATATGAATTTATGTTGTTTTGTTTTGTGAATATTATTTGTATTCATACGCTGGATCTGGCCTACGGAAAACTATTCTATCGAACGAATACATCGATAGGTCGTGTGGAGAACCAAAGTGTTTAGGATCTTTGGTAGTGTTAACTCTGTCGCGTGGAGCACGGGCAGAGGAAGAGTCTGGCTGGGGTGGTGCAGTGGAGCAGGTGTGTTGTGTGAAGCTCCCGCGAGTTGCCGCGCTTTCGGGGTTTGGCAGCATGTAATTGCGCTCGACTTGCGATGATAGATTCTGACATGGTGTCAAGGACGGGAAGCGTTAGCTGGCGCACATCAAGAGCCCGTTTCGTCTGGTGACCGTGTCGAGAAGAAGGCGCGCCAACATCCAGCTTCTGCAACAGCGACGGCCGACAATGAGTGACTGTCGCCACCTCCTCGATCGACGGCTTCAAACCTTCAATGAACCAACAAGGAAGACTGGAAGCACGTAAAGTTTTAGAACTGTATGGCAGACCTCAGCTTTTCAAACTTTTAATATTGTTGCATCACAAAATTACAGCAACTTAGCATAAACGTTTGTTGCTCATTGTCTCAATTGCATTACCAAGCAGGGTCCCTTCCTTTTCCTGAATGAAACCGAGTGTCGTTGAAATTCAAACGCCAGCATCATTCGATTTCACTGCTTTAATTTCAAAGCTCAGTTAAGGTATTCATAGCTGGCTACAATATTTAGATTACACAAGCACAAATTAAGAGTGCGAGTTTTGTTACCGTATTTTAGCTTACCTGTGACTGCAGCTCAGCTTGGTACGTACTAACTTTTACTATTGTTAATTGTTCAGAATCATTTAATTCAAGTTCAAAGTTAAATGTCTTATTTCTAAATTGCGTAGATTCAAGTAGCTTTTGAATTGATTGATGAGGTAGCCCAAGACTAACCGTATTTTACTGAATTTCGATGTGCTTCAGAAAGAAAGCTCACTACTAACTTTAGTCACTAAATTAACTTTCGATTTTCCGGTTTTATTAATTCTTTTGCTAAATTAAGTCAGAGTGTAGCGAAATTTATTATTTCTGACAAACTTTCAGTTTTCAAACTGCAAGTGTCAACCTTCAGTTGCCACGCTTCTAGTGCTAATTATATGTGTAATAACCTTTCTTTTTCAGTTACTATGGTAATTGTCCTTAGGACTGGCGACCGTAATTTCCCCCAAATGTCAAATATCTAATTACCGCTAGTTAATTTTTAACGTAACGGCCGCACATTTACTTTCTTTATTAACTTTATCCCTTTTCAAAATTAATTTCCACCAGTTTCATTTGCATTTTTCCTTTCATTTAGATGTAACCCTTTCCTCCCTCTTTACCGACAAATTAACTTCGGTGACGATTGCTTTTCCCAAATTTCCATTACGTACACGCGGTTTAATTTTTCACCGTCATTAAGGTCGATAAGTGAGGGGGAGGTTACAACCTGTTCTCGTAGCGTAGATGATAGCGCATGAGACTGCTCAGCTTTTGTCCAGAGTTCGGTACTTACAACCACGGCATGCCCGATTTTGTTTCTCTCTCGTATTCTGTTCTAGGAAATGAAAAGACGAACACGTTTAGTGACACTGTCTCTGGACACTCGGTTGAATTCGCACGCGCAAACGGCTTGATTGCTAACTTTGATGATAATTAACTGAGAGAAGGTGCAACACATCGAATTTTCTTTTTAACAGTAATTTCTCAATACAACCGACACCGTAACACCCTCACAAGCTTCTCAGACGTTTCTGGCTATTCTGAATAATGTAAAATAAGAAACACTCCCACACATTTTGAAGAAATGCAAGGTTGCAGAACATTAGGAAGTCTTTACGTTTTAACATTATTGTCGTGTTCTGCCACGTACAGAAGGAATATTCAGTGAAGATATGCATGAATATGTATGAATATGCATGATATGTATGAATATCAAGAGCTCAGATGGAAACCCAGTTCCAAGCAAAGAAGGGAAAGCAGAAAGGTGGAAGGAGTATATAGAGGGTCTATCCAAGGGCGATGTACTTGAGGACAATATTATGGAAATGGAAGAGGATGTAGATGAAGATGAAATGGGAGATACGATACTGCGTGAAGAGTCTGACAGAGCACTGAAAGACCTGAGTCGAAACAAGGCCCCTGGAGTAGACAATATTCCATTGGAACTACTGACGGCCGTGGGAGAGCCAGTCCTGACAAAACTCTACATCTGGTGAGCAAGATGTATGAAACAGACGAAATACCCTCAGACTTCAAGAAGAATATAATAATTGCAATCCCAAAGAAAGCAGGTGTTGACAGATGTGAAAATTACCGAACTATCAGCTTAATAAGTCACAGCTGCAAAATACTAAGACGAATTCTTTACAGACGAATGGAAAAAACTAGTAGAAGCCAACCTCGGGGAAGATCAGTTTGGATTCCGTAGAAACACTGGAACACGTGAGGCAATACTGACCTTACGACTTATCTTAGAAGAAAGATTAAGGAAAGGCAAACCTACGTTTCTAGCATTTGTAGACTTAGAGAAAGCTTTTGACAATGTTGACTGGAATACTCTCTTTCAAATTCTAAAGGTGGCAGGGGTAAAATATAGGCAGCGAAAGGCTATTTACAATTTGTACAGAAACCAGATGGCAGTTATAAGAGTCGAGGGACATGAAAGGGAAGCAGTGGTTGGGAAGGGAGTAAGACAGGGTTGTAGCCTGTCCCCGATGTTGTTCAATCTCTATATTGAGCAAGCAGTAAAGGAAAAAAAAGAAAAATTCGGAGTAGGTATTAAAATTCCTGGAGAAGAAATAAAAACTTTGAGGTTCGCCGATGACATTGTAATTCTGTCAGAGACAGCAAAGGACTTGGAAGAGCAGTTGAGTGGAATGGACAGTGTCTTGAAAGGAGGATATAAGATGAACATCAACAAAAGCAAAACAAGGATAATGGAATGTAGTCTAATTAAGTCGGGTGATGCTGAGAAAATTAGATTGGGAAATGAGGCACTTAAAGTAGTAAAGGAGTTTTGCTATTTGGGGAGCAAAATAACTGATGATGGTCGAAGTAGAGAGGATATAAAATGTGGGCTGGCAATGGCAAGGAAAGCGTTTCTGAAGAAGATAAATTTGTTAACATCCAGTATTGATTTAAGTGTCAGGAAGTCATTTCTGAAAGTATTCGTATGGAGTGTAGCCATGTATGGAAGTGAAACATGGACGATAAATAGTTTGGACAAGAAGAGAATAGAAGCTTTCGAAATGTGGTGCTACAGAAGAATGCTGAAGATTAGATGGGTAGATCACATAACTAATGAGGAAGTATTGAATAGGATTGGGGAGAAGAGAAGTTTGTGGCACAACTTGACCAGAAGAAGGGATCGTTTGGTAGGACATGTTCTGAGGCATCAAGGGATCACCAATTTAGTATTGGAGGGCAGCGTGGAGGGTAAAAATCGTAGGGGGAGTCCAAGAGATGAATACACTAAGCAGATTCAGAAGGATGTAGGTTGCAGTAGGTATTGGGAGATGAAAAAGCTTGCACAGGATAGAGTAGCATGGAGAGCTGCATCAAACCAGTCTCAGGACTGAAGACCACAACAACAACAACAATGCAATAGCCTACATTTCTCTGTGAAAAAATTACTCTTTGAACCAACAAACGTATTAATTCGTCTACTTTTCTAATGACAGGTTTTCAAGCAAGAGAACGAATAAAATCAGGGTGGCCGGTACAATCCAGCCCTTAAAAAGTGTACAGATTGTGTATAGCAGTCACAACATCTAAAATGCACACGTCTTAGTTTCCAGACCAAAAATTGAGAATTAACAAAAAAAATTTGTACAATGCTTACAGAAATATAACGAGATTCACTAAAGATGGCAAACAGGCGTCGAATCAACGTTTGTATAAGTCAGTCAAATCAAAACGAAATAGAAGAAAAAAAGGTAAGTTAACTGTTTATTATTTCAAAACTAATCGCCATAGCTTTTAATACACTTATCCCACTGTGAGGGAAGACGGCCAATGATTTCAGGGAAAAATGTTTGCAGTTGCCTACGGATTCATGATTGTACCAAGGCAAATTGTACCAAGCAAATCTGCAACCACGAATGTTTTTATTCATAGTCCAAAAACATGCAAATTTCATGGGGAGAGATTGGGACTGTATGGAGGATGTGTAAGGCATCCCAGCAAATCTTATGTAGCGTTCTCGAAAGTTATTTGGCAAGACGTGGGCGGGCATTGTCCTGCAAGAGATTGAAGCAAGCCATCGACGTGAAGTCTTTGTAAATAGTTGAAGCGCACCTGGAATGTTGACGTGCTGCATCATTCTGTTGCAGGATAATGCCTGACCACTCGCTACCAAGGTTGTTTCGACGGGCTGCAGAAGTTTCACTGGGAATCCTTTAAGAATCCTTCATATATCCCCTATTTCTCCCCACAAGATTTCCAAAATTTTGGAGCTCTAGAGAAAGACATTAGTGACCATCTATTTGCTTCGGACGAAGAGGTTCGTGCCTGGGCACAATCATGATTCCACAGGCAAGAACAAACATATTTCCATGGAGTTAATAACCGTCTTGTGCCACATTATCATAAATATGTTAAAAGTAACGGCGATTACTTTTTAAAATATTTCCCATCTGTCTTGTTGTCACTTGACCACCCCTCGTATATGGAGTAACGAAAGGGAAAACATTATTCGGAGACCCTTATGACCTCATCGTCTGCAGGGCATTAAACACAAAGACTCCTCTGTAATGTATACTTGGTCGGCGACATGACATCCATCAGTCCTTCTTCGCTTCCACTGACCACGAATGTAACAAACAGTAAGCTTATTTCAATTACTGGTACGTTGGTGAGTGCGCCAGCCTACTTTGGCAGTTTGTAGTAAGTGGCGAACATCGGTTCTGCCTATGAAACGAGAGAAAGTGCCTGCCAGAGCGTTCAGGAGGCAACGTCAGCCGTGCCAAACTGCGGATGACAGCCAGCGGTCTCAGGGCAGCAAAAAAAAAAAAAAAGAAAACCTCGCCCGACCGTCCGTATGGCACGCAGGTTAGAGCAGGGAAGGCAGTGGCTCCGCTCTACTTCGCCGTGCTGTTGGTTGCCCGCCCAGCAGGCTGCACGGGAATGTGTTCCCACACTCGCCATTTTACGAGGTCGTCGGAGAGCGCCGCTAGGCAGCACCGCGATCAAATCTGCTAACACCTGCCAACTGCCTCGTTCTCTGGGTAGGGTGCTCCCTGCTTCCTGATTCCTGACCTAGGCGTCGCATCAACTGCAAAGACTAATTTGCACGACAAAGGACAAACTAAGGAAGGTTTGTTGATGTTTTGAGGTAGGTAACGAAACAGCGAGGTCATTAATCCCGTAGGATTAGGGAAGGATGTGGAAGGAAGTCGGCCCTGCACTTTCAAAGGAACCATTCCGGCATTTGCCTGAAGCGATTTTGGAAAATCACGGAAAACCTAAATCAAGATGGCCAGGTGTAGGTTTGAGCCGTCGTCCTCCCGAAGGCTATTCCAATGTGCTATCCACTGCACCACCTCTCTCGGTCACAGTCTAAGAATGAAGAACCTAAAACGTCTGGTGTAAGTGGTAAAAATCGAGATTACAGCAGAAAAGGGAACGAACACCTAGAAAGAATGGTAGCGAGAGAGTCCCCTTAGTGGCTAGACATTGTGAGGGACATGGAAGTAGAAGTGGAGGAAGATATCGACACTTTTGACTAGTACCAGAAGTTAATAAGAATATCAACTGGAAAGTGACTTTTTCGTTTAGTTACCAGCGTTACTTCCACTTCTTGCACAAATGTCACCAATGTGGACAACACACCCGTCTTCAATTGTGAAATCAGGCGTACACCGTGATGAATAAGCACACCTCACAAAAAGTACACTCCTGTTCTCCGCCGACAGGGCTGACAGTAGCCCCCTCCCGGTTGGAAAGTTCTTTCTACTTAATCGTGACTTGAACGTTTAAGAATTAGGAGAGATTCGTGATGACTAGTGTAACTACCACATTGCACTGAAGAAAAGTCTAGTGGCAGTAACCTGAGGGCAAACTATCTTCCATTTAGCCCACTGAGCCGTACAGACAGAGGATGTCTAAGTATTATAGTTCAATTCTTTTATCTTGGCGGCTCGCGCATGCCCGCCCAGACACTGGAGATTGCTGCGTTGCCAGTTGCACACGACGCACGCGCCAATAGAAGCAGCGCCATAGTATAGCACAGTTCGCTAGCTTACGTGTAGGGGGGAGCGCGCAGTTCATGAGTTAAAGGCACCACGGCCGCATTAACCCTTTCGCTACTACAAAGACGTGCTCCCTGCATTCCGCGCTGTGGGCGATTTTGTCACTGCACTGCTCGCCTGTGCACACACATTGTGTTCCGACTGCGTTGACGCTCTTTATAATTCGATTCCACAAAAACTATTTGGCTCAAAAATTAGATTTTTACCTATCTTCTTGACTGATACCTTCCCCCCATAAATGACTTAATTTTGTTTCGATGTTCAACGCAGTTATTATGCAGCATTAAATATAGTAAACCTTTGCACGAAATTTTGAAGTGTTTGCAGAGGTAAAAGTCCATGGAGTATACTTTCCGTATGGTAGATTTTAGTTGCCACAATGTTGAGAATGAAATGTGTACAAGATACCTATATATTTCATTTAATTTATGTACCACATAAGTGTTGTATGTAATATTGAGAAATATTCCACCTTTCGCGACTGTAACAAAAGTTTTACTTACACTGATCACGTTTGGCTTTATTTTAAAGCACTTCAATCAATGAAAAGGAAGTAGACAAAATACATTAAACAAAACTGTGGACGTACAAAAACATTCGGACTTGAATATACGGTCTGTCAGTGAAGTGCTCAGAGCTATGTCAAATATAATTTTGTGTGTGGCACACACAAACAGAATTTATTTGCTAAAACACTGATGAGCCAACACAAACGTTGAATATTGTGCTACCGCAGCACAAAACTACGAAAGGTGACTTGCCAATGGAGGACACAAAATACAGTCCTCTTATGATGCTTCAAAAGAGAGAAACGCGTCTGGTCTAAATAAGTCGCTTATTTCAGTTGCAGAAGAGGGATATATTTCAATACCATTGGTAAAACTGCGACTGTGGAACAAAAACAAGAAATAGAACATGAATACCATTGTGTATGTGCCATACCTTTCACCGATGGAAGTGCTTTAAAATAAAGCCAAACGCGCCGTGTGTATATAAAACTTTTGTTGCAGTCGCGAAAGACGGAATATTTCTCAATATTACATATGACACCTATGTGGTACTTAAATTAAATGAGATATTGTTATACAGTAAATATTATATGAAATTTAGGTATCTTGTCCACATTTCATTCTCAACAGTGTGGCAACTAAAATCGACCATACGGAAAGTATACGCTATGGACTTTTACCTCTGCAAACTCTTCAAAATTTCGTGCAATGGTTTATTACATTTAATGCTGCACATCAAAACAGAATTAAGTCATTTATGGGGAGAAGGTATCAGGCAAGAAGACGTGTAAAAATCAAATTTTTTGGCCAAATAGTTTTTGTGAAATCGAATGATAGGTGTGTCAAAGCAGTGGGAACACCATGTGTCTGCACAGGCGAGAAGTGCAGTGATGACAAAATCGCGCACAGCACGGAATGCGGGGAGCACGTGTCTGCAGCAGCGAAAAAGTTAATGAAGAAGCAAAGCACTAGAAATTTCATTCAAACGAATAAAATTCGTGAAGTTGGGCACTCCAATATTGTTTTTAAATAAAGAAAATATTAAGCACCGCACAAAGTTTGAACTCATAACCTTTCACTTGGCAGTCCAACACCTTAACCGTTCCTCTACCTCAGCTCATCGAACAGTGCAACTCCATAAGGACTCTAATACCTCAGGCAACTACTTATGAACACTGTTGGTATGACTATGAATTACTCACGCTTTGTCGAAGTACAATAAGAAATAAACAATTACCGCTGTTCTTTATTGCGAAAAAGCAGTTTGTGAGATTGAAACAAACATCTTTCCTTGCTATCGCCTGAATTAGGAGTCTTATTGCTTGTTTGGTTTAATTAATTAATAGAATATGAAGCAATTGGTATAAAGAATGCTTTTTCCAAACTTTCTGTAAAAGAAAGTCTGCTATCAAGACATTGCTTTTGTTCTATTACTTTATTTATGACTGAACGTTTCTAAAACTGAAGACACTCGTCCGTGCTCTGCACTGCTGTCGAGATCTGGCAACGTCGTTCTCTGTTCATTGGCTGACTGTATTTTGTGACGTCAGATGCGCAGAACGAACCTAAACTCGGCCGCCAAGATATATGACGCGCACTTTAGTAATTAATGTGCTATTAATTAATCTCATGCTACTACAGGAGGGATCATATTATGAAAGATATTATGTGGAAGTGGGGCCGTGCAATAGACAAGTGATGTCCTCACCTTTGTCGTTAACTGTCCACCTACTGTCGTGTCCATTGTGGTTCAATGCAGTCATCAAGCGAAGTGGATCAAGGACACATTATGATGCAAAAATTTCGCATAGCTGATAAATTTCATTACAGTTAGCGCTAACAGCGTAGCTGAAAATGTGGAGTCTTGGTGGCTTCTTATTCATGTCAAACTACAAAATTTAATAAGCAAAAATGACGACTGCTTAAGTAAAACTAAATAAATTGAAAAGTGGCAAGCCATTATGCTCAACTTTCCCATTGATTGATGATTACTGAGGCGACTCGAGGAGAGATGAGTTAGTTTAGATGGATTACTAATGTTACGGGGATTGTATGCACTGATTTTCAATTTTTTGCGCTCATTAATGTAAAATGACGCTGGCTGTGTCAAGTGGCTATATCAATTGCTTTGTGTTGAGTGGGCTCTGAAAGTGAGTAGCGATGCGGATATAGGAGAGTTGATGTTTAAAGAGGCTCAGTGAAACGACAACCGGTGAGCTGAGGGACGTGGCCCTTCGCAGAACTGCGAGGAGGGCTCTGTTAGAAGTATAGATACTTTCGCATTGTCTTGGGGAAAGTCGCCTCGGTTTAATGCATGTATGCACTTTTTGACAGCCGAGCTGAAAGCATTCGTTCCGGATAACGTAACTCTGGAGGTAGATGCTTCCGGCTTTCCAAAAATATGCCAAAACGTCTCAGACACACTGCAGATTCAGAATATGGTAAAGTATTGGTGACTAGCCTTTATAGTGGTTAGGGAGAGAGATAATACGAACTGTTCAGATCTGACGTAGCTATGGTAAAGCATGTTTAGCCTCTTCAGAAACTCTATGTCCAGAAACCCAAGCGTCCGGGTTAAGAAACGTTGTGGCAGTTCTGAAACACTGACTGAACAATAATTCATATCAATTTTTGTTCACGGTTTGATATTTACGTCGTCTACTCAACGACGTACAACAATCTCGTCGTGGCTGTGTCGGCTATTCTTTCTTTAGTGTTGACTTCTTCTCCGAAAATGTCCATTTAAAATGCAAGTCCTCGTCTCCTCGGTCTATGGAGATTAGGACCTAGCTCGGTAGGAGAATGAAAACTGGCGACGTCCACATATCATAATGTTTAATTAGCTCAATATTGGGAGACTGTAAGTACATACGTCTTTATTTAACCAGTTCAAAAGGCCGACAGGTACCGAGATTGGGGAAAAATTTGAGGTATATAAGAAAATTGTTAGTATAGTTTACAGATTTCTGTCTGCTTACTCATACGTCTCTATGATATCTTTACCGCACGGGGACGGCGCGAATAAGAATCATTACAAATATTTACTTACTTGTGTAGGCAATTTACGGAATCTATACACTTTGAGCACTGTCGGAGGATAGCTCCTGATTCAGAGGGCAACAGTTGATGAAACAGAAGTGACGCAATATGGACATAACAAGTAGCTGTAAGTTTTGTAGAAAAGAGAGAAGAAAACTGACATCATTAGCTTTTCACATGTCTCCTTTACTTGGCAGGATATTTTTTAAAGAAACAATATCCCACTGGTGAACCTGTTTAACTTTGGAGGGGGTTTTTGGTCGAGTTTTTCTTTGCAGGAAGAAGGGATCAATCAGTTCTTTCTTTAGGAGGAGAGCTTCTTCTCTGGCTTGGCGCTCAACCCGCAGGCTACACTCTCAAATGGAGCAAACGACTGAGGTCCTGAGTTTGAGCCCTTATCAGAGCGATACTAGTTTCGAACTTTATGGCAGCAAGACACGGTGTCACCATCCTGCTCGCATTACGCCGAATATTATGGAGAGCATAGCTACCAAGTCCCACATGTTATGACTATCCAGAGTCTGAAGTTCATATTCCTGATACGTTTCACTGTCCGAAGTTCGTCAGTGCATCATCGGATCTATTGGTTTTTTTGGTTCTCAGTTATGCAATTCCGACGCCATCGAGTAACTTTGCCTACCAATAGATCCACTTTCGTAATTCTCATGATTAATTCTGTGATATTTGCTTAAGTAATTTCATTTGTGTTTTGGATGCTTTATGATTCTAAAGCTTCGGTAATAAGCTACCGAGTTCATTTATATCTTGTGTTTATGATCAAATTTAACACTTTTCAGTGATAAAATGCAAATTCGGCATCCAAAGATTCACTCCTAGGGCCAAAGTATTTCGAAGATATCAAGTAGTGGGTCATATGGGTATACTACTATCATGATTAATTCTGTTTCAGTTTAATCCACTTATACATACACGGAATCTTGCAAAATAATGAAAATATCAAAATCTCTGAAGATGGTGTACGATCTGACTTTCAATTAGAACATCTGTATTAAATGCCTAAGCTCCGAATAGGTCAATACAAGTGGGACCTAGAGTAATTTCAGGTATCGCTAATGTAGTGACACACTTAAGAGGGTTTGAAGAATGTGGTTCAGAGGATGCGTTGATGGTATGAGGGGCTGTCAAATGGAAACGAATATCAGCCACTACACGACCATGGAATGGTCCCATTGAAAAGTAGTCACCACATGTGTTAAAACATTGATCCCACTGGGAGATGGACGATCAATTCTTGTTTCGTAGGAAAAGGTCAGTCGCCAACGGATCCACAACCGTACTTACCCTTTCACTCCCTCTTACGGCTGAAACCGACGCCCACGCAGTGCTTCTTAAGGTCGTCAAAGATGTTAACATCACACGGTTAAAGATCCGGGCTCTACACATGATGTTGCAGTGTTTTCCAACCAAATCGCTAAAACAATAGTGCTTGCGCTACCAAGGAACTCATTACCATGTGATCGGCGGAGTCGGTACAGCGAGCGGGCGTTTGCTACACAACAGTCTGAAGACTAGTCAAATCATAGACGACCACACAAGACCAGTACTTCAACAATGAAGATCACGACCCAACAACTGCGTGCACCTGTGGTGTGGCACTATGCCGCTCCACTACCGCAGTGCACAGTGGAGACATTACCGAAACTTAACAATAATGGGGCCAGATGTCACGCGGACTGTGTTATGCAAATGTTCGATTATCATTCGAATGTCTCATACATTTGACAACATGAAAGTACGACTACAGATTAAATGAAAAGAACAGATCTGTGGCTGTATTAGTCAACGTACTTCGAAAATATGATATCTGTGATACATTGTGCTCTTTCGACAGCCTTAGATATCAGTATCATGCGCAGTTAGAGCATTACATTGTAAATCCAATGCGCAACTTTTCACACAGAGTAATATGATATGATAACATTGCAAAAAGATGGAGGATCTGAGACTTCGGTTACTGTTCTTATATTATTCATTAAATGGCATCAATAAAAAGTAAGTTCCATCTGCCTCTTGCTTCCAGTTTTAGGTCTCCAAACAAGAGATCAAAATATTTTCTGGAATAGTTAAATATTACACCGTCATTGCTGTGACCTGAGAGTGACATCACAAAAATAAGATTACTTAGAGTATTGGAAATAATATCGTAGCTGGACTCTTAACACATAATTGGCATAGCCTTAAAGTTATAAGAATATATTATTATAGAAGCTAATGTTAGAGTAATTTATATTTCTTATACGAAACCAAAAATTTTGCTAAAACCCAGTTTGTTTCTTCCTTTGCCGGAAGCATTACCTTACTTTTACATAAATCAATATACAGTACTTTGAAATGTTCTCTGATACTGAGTCGTATGTCGTCGTGAAATGGTGCCAGTGAACCGCTAATGTTCCAAAAGAATCACACGCCTGGAAAGTCCTGTCACACCACTGGAAAGCCTAAGAATCACAATGTAGATTAAGTTGTGCAAGTTATACAAGAAATAACTGATGAAACATGCGTGAAACACTTCATTTATTTTGAGAGATTCTGGTCAAGTTTTCGTGCAACTTGTCGTGCTTGTGGCATCTGGTAAGCTACAGACACAATAACTACAAATTGTGAATAGACAATGGTGATTCAGAGCGACGCAACAAGTTTAATTGCATCCTAAGGGCCCTAAGTGCGCACACAATCGACACTGGATTTCAGTGTTTATCCAGAGCAATATTGTCACTTAAAGAGTTAAAATCGCTTGACTTTCGCCGCTCTAACTAGTATTATGATTTCAGATCTTGTTACATTATTCAACTGGTGGACAGTTCTTGCAACTACATAACGGGTAAGAAATTACACAAGGAACGCTTGTCACTGGCTGGCTTAGTTCGTTGTTTAGTTCTGCCACCAGATTTATCTGCGTTCGTTATACAGCCACAATCGTACCTAGAACCATGTCCCGTGGCTACAACGTAACCCTCATTTCCGCGCACCTGAATTATGCCGGTCACATATTCTGCTCGTCGACACCCCTGACTGGGTGCCATAAAAGCACGCTGGCTGCACATGCATGACTGATATGCGGCTATTGTCCGCTGATACGCCTGCTACCTCACTTCCGGGCGCCTCCCACCGTGTCGATAGGGCGGGCTTTTTAATATTAAAGTGTTGCAGCAGCGAAGCTTTTGGCCCGTTCTGCGAATCTCTGTTCTGCGCTTGGCTATTTTGGGTGGCGTTAACTATTCACCAGTAGCAGCACCGGCCCTATCCACAGCCGTTGGCGCAATGTCTGACAGTCACGCGGAATTAAAGGGAAATACCGAAGCAGCGTCAACTCCAGACCTGCGCTTTCGCTGCCTTGTCCCTAGGGAAAGGCCGAAGAATGTACAGAGCTGAAATGGAATCTCTGCTCTAATGATATTAGCCTATTTCTTGCGTTATTACTCTAATAACAAACTGAGTTACTCGTAAGTTTCGTGCTTGTTTTGTCGATCTATTAGATGAATGCGTACCACGCCATCGGTCCAGATCTGGATGATTAACTTTTTTTGACATATAATACTAACGCAGTCTCTCGCAGCTGCTTAAGACCTTCTCAAGAGCCCAGTGTAGTAGGGTGGTATTATTCGAATGCCGAAAGTTTCTCAGAATCTAGAAAGTGATGTAAATTCCATGAGTGGAAATAGTGTTCGAAAATTATTAGATAAGATATTTATTCCTTCGGAAGCACTATTTTCTTGTCATTCATATTCCATACTGGAATTGCATTGTCAATAAAAAAATACAATCCCGTCAAGAATAAAGTCTATTTAGTAACAAGTGATGTCAAGGTAGTTCACCATTACGGGAGTATATGATAACAATTTCAGCCAAAATGAAAAAAAGAAGAAAACGTGTTACCGTAAAAACATTCGCATTAGTTCACACTGCACCCTGCTCTAGCGACAAGGCAGGCGTGTGTTCTAGCATACATGCGATCGTATAGGTGCCGAATGGCACCATGCATACCTAGCATCTTTCGATTCGTAAACGGTTTCTGAACTCTCTGGAGGCTAATATTACACTTCACCATGTCCTAAACATGTTGAGCACATATCCGGCCGGCGGACGTGTATTGTCCTGGTCCCCAACATCATCAGGATTAGGAGCTCATGCTCACGGGATCTACCCAATACACATGTACGCCCATCGCTCGTATACAGACAGAACGTACCCTCATCACCGGAAACAATAGAACGCTATTCCACTTTCTAGTTTCCACGAAACCTAAGTAATCGTGCTTGGAGATGTCGTGTTGTGGGTGCCTAACCAGGGGCATGCGTAATCTTCTGCTGCAAGCAGACGAATCTCAATGACCCTAGGTGAAACATCAGGTGCAACATACCGCTATACCCGGATTTCTTCACTGGATATTGTTAGGTCCTTCCTTCGAACAATGCGTAGGTCTACACGTGCATCTGCAGCATGCGATCGTCCGAAGTCTGGTCTCAAATGTGGGAATCTTCCCCAGATCACTGCTGAAAGCAGCGACACATCGTTGAAATACTGTGCTCAAAATGTGCAGCGGTCCGTCGGTGCATCCATCCATCTTCCTGCAGGCCCACAATGAGACCGCGTTCAAATGGTTGCGTTTGTTTATAACACGAATATTTACCAGTCGTTGAGGCATGATTTTACCTTAGAATGAATGTTACAATCAGTGTTAATCATTAAACTCAGCGCAGTTACTATCTGCAGAAAAAAAACCTAGGGCACACAGAAAAGCCATCTGTGCGCCATCTGATCGTCATTGACCCTGACAGATCAATCACTCACACTATAATTCCACAGTAGGCATATATTGTACACTCTTGGCACTGAACACAGTTCTTGAGGCTGTTGCGTTCTTTTCCCAGCAGTGTAAATCAGCATACCGCACAAATAATTTTTCACATGGAGGGTACATAACGCTGATTTCGTATATCTAGCTTTGATAACGGCTTCAGTTAAGCTAGCTTCAGTTAAGCTAGCAGAAGCCAGTAAAGCTACAAAATTGTGAAGATGTTAAACAGTGACGTTTCATCCGCTGTTCCCAGAAGTCCCATACTTATTATTCGGGATTAGGACAGGACGGCTGTAGGGGCCAGTCGACGTTCGAAAGGATGTCTGGAAGTTTGTCGAAACAGAAACGTATGCGGAAGCCCTGTGAAGACAGCTGTGGTCATCTTGGAGTGTCCACAGCACACTTGTCCATTGATAATACTGAAATTTACATCCTGGTCCATGGTCACAGTAACATGTATGACTGATTACAAGTTGCTAAAAACACTATCATAATCTCAAAGGAACAATTCCGTCCAGATTTACGTCGTCCACACACTACGACCATAGGTTCTGATAAGCGCCACGTATCATTTGTAAAGAAGCAGAGTATCATATCTTCGGACCACACTACTCGCTATTAGTCTCCGAGAGTTTTTGAGATGTCCGCACTAAAGACGTTAACCCTTATGTACCGCTAGTGGAAATGGCCTTTTACCTGGAATCAGAGTCCAAATGGGATTGTATCCAGTTCCGTTCACAATACGTGCATGGAAAGTGGCTGGACTCCAAGTGCAAGCTCAACTGTTTCAGTAAATGAAGAAAAATTTTGTAACCACAACTACGTATATTCCGTCAAAAGACGTTCTCTCATATTCGAGGCCGTAGACATGTTTTCAAACACAAAAATAACTCTGAGATGGCTATACAACAACGTCCGCACACTTTCAAGGATTTCTCTAACAAGAACGTAGGATTTTAAATTAACAAGTTTTATTTCTTTACTTGAGTCCATTTTATGACTCACTTTGTAGGAGCTATATATCTATTTTTGGTCATTTCATAGATACTTACATGTCATTTTATGGATAATTTTCTAGGCTTTTCATTTTCCTAAAGTAAATGAACTCTTACTAGGGAACTCGCTATTAGTCTCCGAGAGTTTTTGTGATGTCCGCACTGAAGACCCCCCCCCCCCCCTCACTGTCCACCCTACCCTCCCATCCTCAGTCATGCTTGCTGTCAGATAAGATAACAACTGTGGCGACTGCTGTTGTTCTCGCACATTCTTGTATCTATAGCTTCGTTAACAACAAAATCACACTATATGTGGTTGTTAGACAAGGTAAGGGTCGTGAGACAAAGTAATTGCCTGATCAGATGTTTTTTTTTATGTTTAGTCGAGGGACTTTACTCAGCAAATGCTGAGATTTCGGTGCGCGTTTGGTGTTCTGTAAAGCAGTCCATAACTGTACGGATAGACTGACTAATATAGTTGATTGTGCACTAATAAGGAATCTTAAGGAATTCGGGGAACCTGATACCGAGAGTGTACCTGACGATAATGATGGTGACTTTCGTAGAAAGCTTGAGATTTTACTCAGATTTGACGCGGTATATCGCGGTATATAGACCGAGACTGTTTGATACAAAGACGTCCCGGACACAGGCGCGCCGCTACACACAGTAGCGCCTTCCGCTCCTGATCCCCTCTCGGCCGCCGCGCCGAGAAGCTGCTGTCGGCAGATCGATGGTGGCCACTGGCCGTCTGGTGGGCGGTGGCCGTGCTGGAGGACCCAGAGCGTGCTGACAGCTGCAGCTGACAGCCGGACGTCCACTGGTTCCACCTCCTCCAAGAGATGCCTACTGCGCGCCCTATGGACTTACTGCACTTGCAGTACCAGAGGTTTCAAAAAGAAGCAAAAGAATGAGAAAAGTCAAAGTGAGTAGGGCGATAGCGACAGCAATTGGAAGAACTGCGGCTCAGATATAGATGAATAGTTGACAATACACTTCTTCTTTGCTCGTGCCTTTTTCCTGCATCGGCGCAGGGTTGTTGTGATTACGAACGGACTTGTTATGCTTGGTTTTATGGGGTGACCGGATATCCTTCCTCGCGCCAATCCGTTACCCCAACTGTCTGCATGTGATGTGTTTCATGTGAAAGTGATCGAAAGCTTTCCATACGTTTGTAAATCGTGTGTCTGAGGCGGGATTTTAGTACCAGACAGGTATTGGCTTTGTTGGATGTGGAAAACCGCCTGGAAACCAAATTCAGGCTGGCCAGGACACAGACACTCGTCATCAATCCGCAGGTCCGATTCGACTCGCGTCCAGCACACCTCCCTGTCCTGGAAATGACAATTTCACACGCTTGGCTATCAGGGCGGATCAGTGCTTCACAACTCGGCTGACAGTAATGTCCCTAGTCCAATAGCCATAGAATCCTCTAGGTTCTAGGGTATCTTCTCCTCCCTGTCGTCTTCTGTGATGAACTTCCGAATGTTTTTGCTTATAATTTCTTCTTTGTGCTCCTGATGTCTTCTACTCTTGGCCTTCTCTTTCTGCATCAATTCCAAAAGTCTTAGCAAGGTGGAACATAGTAGTTGCCGCAGTCGAATCACCGGTTCCTAAGAGATCACCGAAGTTAAGCGGTGTCGGGCGTGGTCGGCTCTTGGATGGGTGACCATCTAGGCCGTCATGCGCTGTTGCCATATTTCGGGTGCACTCAGCCTCGTAATGCCAACTGAGGAGCTACTCGACCGATTAGTAGCGGCATCGGTCAAGAATACAATCATAATGACCGAGAGAGAGGTGAGCTGACCCCTGGCCCCTCCTATCCGCATTCTCCACTGAGGATGACACGGCGGTCGGATGGTCCCGGTACGCCACTCGTGGCCTGAAGACGGAGTGCTTTAATAACAGTAGTACAGCAATTGTCATCCAGAACTTTCCCATTTCGATTCGCCTTTTCTCGTAAATAGCAATTTTACAAGATAAATTTACTGCCTTTCACCTCTTCTGAACCTCTCCTTCCAGCAGTGACATCGTAGTGCTTTTCCTACAATTTAATGAAATTTTTCACCGATTTATACCAGGAGCATGACCGATTCGTCTAAAAGGCTCTGAGTCCAAACCCGAACTAACTGCTCATCCAAACTGCACGTTCTCTTCTTCTAAATTTGTTCCTCATACCAATAAATCATCATCATCATCATTTAAGACTGGTTATGCCTTTCAGCGTTCAGTCTGGAACATAGCTCCCTTATAAAATTCCTCCATGATCGCCTATTCAGTGCTAACATTGGTGCCTCTTCTTATGTTAAACCTATTACATCAAAATCGTTCTTAACCGAATACAGGTACCTTCTCCTTGGTCTGCCCCGACTCCTCCTACCCTCTACTGCTGAACCCATGAGTCTCTTGGGTAACCTTGCTTCTCCCATGCGTTTAACATGACCCCACCATCTAAGTCTGTTTGCCCTGACTGCTACATCTATAGAGTTTATTCCCAGATTTTCTTTGATTCCCTCATTGTGGACACCCTCCTGCCATTGTTCCCATCTACTAGTACCTCCTATCATCCTAGCTACTTTCATATCCGTAACCTCTACCTTGTTGATAAGGTAACCTGAATCCACCCAGCTTTCACTCCCATACAACAAAGTTGGTCGAAAGATTGAACGGTGCACAGATAACTTAGTCTTGGTACTGACTTCCTTCTCGCAGAAGAGAGTAGATCGTAGCAGAGCGCTCACTGCATTAGCTTTGCTACACCTCGCTGCCAGTTCTTTCACTATGTTGCCATCCTGTGAGAATATGCATCCTAAGTACTTGAAGCCGTCCACCTGTTCTAACTTTGCCGGCCGCGGTGGTCTAGCGGTTCTAGGCGCTCAGTCAGGAATCGCGCGACTGCTACGGTCGCAGGTTCGAATCCTGCCTCGGGCATGGATGTGTGTGATTTCCATAGCTTAGTTAGGTTTAAGTAGTTCTAAGTTCTAGGGGACCGATGACCACAGATGTTAAGTCCCATAGTGCTCAGAGCCATTTGAACCATTTTTGTTCTAACTTTGTTCCTCCTATTTGGCACTCAATCCGTTTAAATTTCTTTCCCACTGACATTCCTTTCGTTTTGGAGATGCTAATCTTCATACCATAGTCCTTACATTTCTGATCTAGCTCTGAAATATTACTTTGCAAACTTTCAATCGAATCTGCCATCACAACTAAGTCATCTGCATATGCAAGACTGCTTATTTTGTGTTCACATATCTTAATCTCACCCAGCCAGTCTATTCTTTTTAACATATGATCCTCAAATAATATGAACAACAGTGGAGACAGTTTGCAGCCTTGTTTTACTCCTGAAACTACTCTGAACCATGAACTCAATTTACCGTCAACTCTAACTGCTGCCTGACTATCCATGTAAAGACCTTTCATTGCTTGCAAAATTTGCCTCCTATTCCATAATCTCGTAGAACAGACAATAAATTCCTCCTAGGAACCCGGTCATATGCCTTTTCTAGATCTATAAATCATAACACTTCTCTATTATTTGCCGTAAGCTAAAGATCTGGTCCTGACAACCTGTAAGAGGCCTAAACCCACATTGATTTTCATCCAATTGGTCCTCAACTAATACTCGCACTTTCCTTTCAACAATATCTGAGAAGATTTTACCCACAACGCTGATTACAGAGATACCTCTGTAGTTGTTACAATCTTTTCTGTTTCCATGTTTAAAGATTGGTGTGATTGCTGCTTTTGTCCAGTCTGATGGAACCTGTCCCGACTCCCAAGCCATTTGCCGGCCGAAGTGGCCGTGCGGTTAAAGGCGCTGCAGTCTGGAACCGCAAGACTGCTACGGTCGCAGGTTCGAATCCTGCCTCGGGCATGGATGTTTGTGATGTCCTTAGGTTAGTTAGGTTTAAGTAGTTCTAAGTTCTAGGGGACTAATGACCTCAGCAGTTGAGTCCCATAGTGCTCAGAGCCATTTTTGAGCCAAGCCATTTCAATTATCCTGTGTAGCCATTTAAGACCTGACATTCCACTGTATTTGATGAGTTCCGACTTAATTTCATCCACCCCAGCCGCTTTATTGCATTGCAATGTATTGACCAATTTCTCCACTTCATCAAATGTGATCCTACTTCCATCATCATTCCTATCCCATTCTACCTCGAAATCTGAAACATTACTGATCGTATTTTCACCTACATTGAGCAACTCTCCAAAATATTCCCTCCATCTGCCCAAGGTATCCACAGGATTCACCAGCAGTTTTCCTGACCTGTCCAGAATACTTACCGTTTCCTTCTTACCTCCCTTTCGAAGACTGCTAATTACACTCCAGAATGGTTTTCCAGCAGCTTGACCCATAGTCTCCAAACTGTTTCCAAAGTCTTCCCAAGATTTCTTTTTGGATGCTGCAATTATCTGTTTGGCTTTGTTTCTTTCTTCAACATAACTTTCTCTGTCTACCTGAGTTCTAGTATGTAGCCATTTTTGATACGCCTTCTTTTTCCTTTTACGGGCTGCCTTGGCTGTGTCATTCCACGAAGCTGTTTGCTTCATCCTACTTTTACACACTACTGTTCCAAGAAATTCTTTATCCACTTCTAGTACTGTGTCCCTGTACCTTGTCCATTCCTTTTCCAATTGTAATTGACTACATTCAACTAACTGGTACCTTTCAGAGATCGCTGTTATGTACTTGTGCCTGATTTCCTTATCCTGAAGCTTCTCTACTCTTAACCTCCTACATATGGACCTGACCTCCTGCACTTTCGGCCTCACAATCCCAATTCTACTGCAGACTAAATAATGATCAGTGTCATCAAAGAATCCCCTGAATACACGTGTGTCCCTCACAACCTTCCTGAATTCCTGATATTATATAGTCAATGACAGACCTGGTTCCCCTGCCGTCTCAATTATACCGGTGAATGTTCTTATGTTTAAAAAAGGAGTTTGTGATTACTAAGCCCATACTGGCACAGAAATCCAAGAGTTGTTTCCCGTTCCTGTTGGCCTCCATATTCTCTCCAAATTTACCATTAACCTTTTCATACCCTTCTGTTCGATTTCCAATCCTGGCATTAAAATCACCCATGAGCAGAACACTGTCCTTGTCCTTTACTCTAACAACTACATCACTGAGTGCCTCATAAAAACTATCCATCTTATCTTGATCTGTCCCTTCACAATCCGAATATACTGACACAATCCTAATTTTCTTACTACACACTGTCAAATCTATCCACATCAGTCGTTCGTTTACAAACCTTGTTGCAACTACGCCAGGTTCCATTTCTTTCCTGATGTAAAGTCCTACACCCCATTGTGCTATTCCTGCTTTGACTCCTGACAGGTAGACATTGTATTCTCCCACTTCCTCTTCTTTCTCACCCCTTACCCGAATGTCACTAACAGCTAAAACGTCCAGCCCCATCTTACTTGCAGCCTCTGCCAGCTCTACCTTCTTTCCAGAGTAGTCCCAATTGATATTAATAGCTGCCCATCTCATTACCATTTGTTTACCAAATCGTATCTCAGGAGTCCCTGGTTTGTCAGTTAGAGGTGGGACTCCGTCACCTCCAAAGGTCCGAGGCATTTAGCTCTGATTGTTGCCAGCATCATATTTAAAGTACCAGGGAAGCAGATTGCTAGCCTTAATTGCCCCGAGTCCCATAGGGTTTTACCCCTAACGGTTGAGGGACTAACCGGTGGATTTGGTAGTCTTTGTCGGATGAGCACAAAGGTGACCACGACTCAGAATATGTCCGAGATGCCCAGCCTTATTCCAAAGTAACTGGTATCCCGACTGTCGGGACCATTTACTTGGCCACTCATTCGTTGCCCGTGGTTCATGAACTAGGACATGACTACAGGAACCCACACCATGAACCTATAAATGTCTTTATGAAATATAACTTCCTTTTCTACTAGTAATTCTGCTTGTCACAACTACCTGTCTTAACACGGCTGAATCTCTCCTTAAGCTCACTCGCTAATCAATTGTATTTCTTGCATTTTTAAAACGTTTACACAGATCTCGTTATCCCGAACGGAAAATTAATGGACAGTATGTAAAGGAAATTGAGAATAATATTAAAACTCAAAATAACAATATTAATTTAGATAGGAACTTCACGTTAATTATTGTCACTTACTATATCCTAAAATGACTAAAAAACGGGAAACAAAGAAAGTTTCCTGCGAGATACATATATCGTTTTATGAAGCTTCCTGCGCCATGTGCCGCTCATGGTGAGCCTTACATAAACAACTCGAGGAATTATTTGACTAATGAAACCCAGTTTGTTTCACTGGACAGCGAAATAATCCACAGAAACGAAAGTAACATCGAGTGTGCCACAAGAAAAACTGTTTACTATCTAGATGTAGACAAACTACCTTTTAAATGGGATCAGGAACACTATATGATTATTTGGTAATGAAGCGGCTGTGTTTGAGAGAGCGTAGTGTAATTTCAGGAAGAACTTAAAAAAGACTAGGACAGAATTTGAATTTGGTGTAATGAATGTCAGCTCTCTTAAACGTGGATAAGACAAGATAATGCTTATTACACAGAGAAAGAGCTGCACATTGTCTCTTTACAAGGTTAAAAGTGTACATGCTGAGGACATCACATTTTGTAAGTATTTAGGCATAATAGAAAAAAAGCAATGTGAAAAGGGACCATCACATAAAATGAGTATTAGGGGAGGCGAAAGGAAGGCCAAGATGTCATGGAAGTATTTAGGGAAAGTGTTGTGTATGTATTATGGCGTATGTGTTAAGGAATACACAAACCATATACGCTATAGAAGCCAGTTCTAGAGCACTGTCCTTGCGTTTGATGTCCTTATGAAGCAGGCATGACTGAACAAATCTCAGTATTCACAGATGCGCTGCCAGGATACTAATATTATTAGGTGAAGTCCATACGGAACTATGAAAGGAGTGCACGGGACTGCTTGGAACAAAGTCGTAGTAGTACCCAAAAGAGCCATTTTAGATAACCTATATTTGGGTATGACTGTGCAGTCACTATGCTGTCACCATCGCAAATCTCACCTAGGGATAGTAAAATGAGGTAAGATCGATTTGGACGTGAACGGAAGCATACACTTAAAGATTTTACACTAATGTTATACACTGTCGAGTCAAATTAGTGTGACCACATGTCAAAAGTATCAACAATCACCTTTTGCAGTGCGGACGTGCAGAAATGGAGTCAGTGAGGTTCTGAAAGATACCGACAGGGGTGTGGAGCTGTGCAGTCTCCAATGGAGCAGCCAGGTGCGCTAGTTTTCTCGG
The DNA here is from genome assembly GCF_021461395.2 of Schistocerca americana. NCBI lineage: Eukaryota > Metazoa > Arthropoda > Insecta > Orthoptera > Acrididae > Schistocerca > Schistocerca americana. The sequence goes on from NC_060123.1 coordinate 44,901,633, forward strand.
TTGAGGATCCAAGGCACGAACTGACCAACAGAGTAGTCCCACAGATTCTGGACTGGGTTTTGATCTGGGGTAAGGTAAGCTTACTCTGGTGCTCTTAGAACCAATCACGTACATTGCGAACTGTGTGGCTCGTTACTGGCATATGCGATCATGCATGTAACGGAGGACGTGGTTCCCAAGAATAGATACACACTTGTGCTGTTCCACTGTACCTTCCAGAATGAGGAGACCACCTAGGAAATGCCACGAAAACACTCCCCAGACCATAACGCTATCCGACGATTGTTGTAGGGCAATACACTACAACGGCCATCTGTCCGACGGAGTATAAAACGCGATTCACCTGAAAAGGCTACCTGTCGCCACTGAGTAGACTGTCAGTTTCGGTATTGGCACGCAGTTTCCAGCCTTTGTCGCCAATGAACCGTATTCAGTATGGTTGCGTGAACTAGGCACTTGCTGCAGAAGCCCTCATGCAGGAACGTTCGCTGAACGGTCGTTGAGTTGACACTGATGGTAGCCCCTTGGTTCAGCTGGGAGGTCAGTTTCTCGACAGTTGCACGTCTGTTCGTCCGTACACATCTCCACAGCCGTCGGTGTATGTCACGTGTTCAGCCACAGTTACTTCGTTACGTGATTTGTATAGCGCCATTTAGCCATGCTCGATATACAGGATATCCGAAAAGTCTTTCACTGATTACATAAATTGATAACTCAGGCTAGAAGTAAGATACAAGTATGAAACTGGTGTCTAATTGTTTACAAACTATCAAAGTTTTTTCCACACATCAGTAAACTTCCACATGAGCACCCTTGGTAGCACGTAGCACATCTAGGCGATATTCAATTTCCGTCCACACATTAGCCAACATCACTGGAGGGATCGATTGAACGACTGTGGTTATCCGTTGCTGCTGGTATTCGTGTTCGGTAGACCTCGTCCTTGACATAACCCCATAAAAAGAAGTCTAATGGGGTTATGACAGGAGAGCGTGGAGGCCAAACCGTTGGCCCATCACTACCAATCCATCGCCCAGGAAAAGTCATATCGAGATAGGCACGGACGTCCAAACCCCAATGAGGCGGTGCACGGTCTTGCTGAAACAAGACATCGGGGTGATACTAAAGCAGCTGAGGAACAGCATACAGTTGCAACATGTCCCGATACACTGCAGATGTGATGGTGGCCTCAGCGAAGATGAATGGCCCGATTATTCGATCGTGCAATAGCGCACACCAAACATTCACCTTTGGACTGCCTCTGGTGCGGTGCAGTCCATTACCTCGCCAGGGGGTTGTGAACCCCAAATGCGCACATTATGGCGATTCACTACTCCACTGACAAGAAAGGTCGCTTCGTCGGAAAAGGAAATTCGTCTGAGATAACCATCATCGTCCTCAATACGTGATAGCATTTCGACTTCAAAGTCATATCGACGTGTGCTCTCATTGGGCAACAATCGAAGTGGAAGGTTACTGATGAGTGAAAAAAACTTTAATAGTTTGTAAACAATTAGACACCAGTTTCATATTTGTATCTTACTTTTAGCCTGAGTTATCAATTTATGTAATCAGGGAAAGACTTTTCGGACACCCTGCACTTTAACATCTGCGGCAAGTGAACAATTTACAAACTTAGTCTTCTCGGAAATGTTTTCACCCTTGGCCATAAAGTCTGTGATCAGATCCTATCGGACATCAGATAAATCGCTCCGTTCCCACATTACGATAACGACTGCACTGTTGGCTGCATCCCCTTGCCACGATTTATGTATCATGCATTGCTAAGGCTACAATCTACCATTTGTGGTTATTTCACGTTGACGTCGAACATAGGCGGTGGTCAGATTAATCTGACACGACCGGTTAGTAAGGAAAATAGATCGTTTTCATGCATTGTACCCTCTGTGACGCAGAGTATGTATGAATGTGTAGAATTAGGTCACACATGTAAAAAAAATTAAAACTGTCCACAAACCTAACGTTGGTTGGAACACCATAGTGTTTACGAGAAATGGTCATCCTCTGTCATTCCAATCCATTCTGCCAATTATAAGAGGGCGTTCACTTTGACGCGGATGCTGAGCTGCGGTTGTAATATCACATATATAAATAACTGTGAAAGATCCCCTTAAAAAACTTAATGAATAACTGTGGTGATAAACCTCTTACATTATTTGATTTTCCAACAGCTGAGTAAAACTGAACGTACTCAGACAATCCTCTCTTTACTTATTCTGATCATCACTAAACTGACACACAATATTTGTAGCGCAACGCAATCTGACTTTCAATGATCTCTACAAAAAAATGGCCCTGACTATCAATAACCTATACCTTTCATGAATCACTTACCTCACAAAAATCTTCGTTACTCGAACTACTGGAATACAGCGAGCGCTATTACTGCCAGCTAAATAAGAGATTCAAACTACTGAAGGCACTAACTCCTGATAGGCATAGTTAGCAAATGAAAGATCTTGACAGAGGACAATCAATGTATTTACCTCAATAGCGTTCAAAAGTCATAATATATCAGTTCATGACATCCAGTGTTACAAATTTACTCTCTCTCATGGACACACGTCCAGATCATCCGCTCTCAAAACTCCACCATCTCACTCCCCACATCCACCACTGCTGGCGGCTCACCTCCAACTGCTCAACGCTACGAGCTGTTCACATCCAACTGCCCAACACTACAACAGCATATACTACAACAATGCAAACCAACCACAGCCTTCACGCAGCACAGGCAGTGATTTTCATATAGAGCGCTACGTGGCGTCACCAGCATAAAAACCTAAACAGCCTACTTACAACTGTCACATGTAAAATATGAGATATCTGACAGTAAAATTTCCTAAAAGTGTCCGGTGATTCGACCCCTGACCAGCGGATTCATAGTGTGATCCTTGTGCTGTGTCGAACAGCATGGCTATATTTTCCGACGCCAGCGACCTTATTCTCGGTTATGTGGTATTGGTGCCTCTAGAGTGCGGCCGGTGCGAGACATGTAACCTACTGGAGCTCCGCCGTGGCTGTTTTGGGGATAGGCGCTGGCAGCGGCGGGCAGTCAGCAGGATCTACCGCCCGTAAGCCAGCACGGAGTCTGTGGTCAGAACCGGCGGCGCTGAGTCAACAGTCAGTGCGGGATGCGGAAGACTGTGGCGGCAGCAGGCGTTGGAGCCTCGGTTCGTGCTGGGAGAGTAGAAATACACTACTGGCCATTAAAATTGCTACACCACGAAGATGACGTGCTACAGACGCGACATTTAACCGACAGGAAGAAGATGCTGTGATATGGAAATGATTAGGTTTTCAGAGCATTCACACAAGGTTGGCACCGTTGGCAACACCTACAACATGCTGATGTGAGGAAAGTTTCCAACCGATTTCTCATACACAAACAGCAGTTGACCGGCGTTGCCTGGTGAAACGTTGTTGTGACGCCTCGTGTAAGGAGGAGAAATGCGTACCATCACGTTTCCGACTTTGATAAAGGTCGAATTGTAGCCTATCGCGATTCCGGTTTATCGTATCGCGACATTGCTGCTCGCGTTGGTCGAGATCGAATGACTGTTAGCAGAATATGGATTCGGTGGGTTCAGGAGGATAATAAAGAACGCCTTGCTGGATCCCAGCGGCTGCGTATCACTAGCATTCGAGATGACAGGCATCTTATCTGCATGGCTCTAACGGATCGTGCAGCCACGTCTCGGTCCCAGAGTCAACAGACGGGGACGTTTTCAAGACAACAACCATCTGCACGGACAGTTCGACGACGTCTGCAGCAGCATGGACTATCAGCTCGGAGACCATGGCTGCGCGTACCCTTGACGTTGCATCACAGACAAGAGCGCCTGCGAAGGTGTACTCAACTACGATCCTGGGTGCACGAATGGCAAAACGTCATTTTTTCGGATGAATCCAGGTTCTGTTTACAGCATCATGATGGTCGCATCCGTGTTTGGCGACATCGCGGTGAACACACATTGGAAGCGTGTATTCGTCATCGCCATTCTGGCGTATCACCCGGCCTGATGGTATGGGGTGCCATTGGTTACACGTCTTGGTCACCTCTTGCTCGCACTTTGACCAGTGGACGTTACACTTCAGATGTGTTACGACCCGTGGCTCTACCTTTCATTCGATCCCTGCGAAACCGTACATTTCAGCAAAATAATGCATGACCGCATGTTGCAGGTCCTGTAAGGGCCTTTCTGGATACAGAAAATGTTCGACTGCTGCCCTGGCCAGCACATTCCCCAGATCTCTCACCAACTGAAAACGTCTGGTCAATGGTGGCCGAGCAACTGGCTCGCCCGCCAGTCACTACTCTTGATGAACTCTGGTATCGTGTTAAGCTCCATGGGCAGCTGTACCTGTACACGCCATCAAAGCTCTGTTTGACTCAATGCCCAGGCGTATCAAGGCCGTTATTACGGCCATAGGTCGTTGTTCTGGCTACTGATTTCTCACGACCTATGCACCGAAATTGCGTGAAAATGTAGTCACATGTCAGTTCTAGTATAATATATTTGTCCAATGAATACCCGTTTATCATCTGCATTTCTTCTTGGTGTAGCAATTTTAATATCCAGCAGTGTATTCCTTAACGACGAGTTGCCGGAGAGGCACTAAGAAAAGCAGTCTAAGGAAAGCCAAGTCCAAGCCGTCACGGAGTTGACTTGAGCATCGACACTGGATGGATACAATCGGCGTAGGATGTGCTGAAGTGAGGACAACAACGTATTGGAATGGGTGTAGCTTCCTCCGCTCGCACGTACAGCGTTGAGGGTACAGAGGATCAGCTTCAGCTAATTGCAAGTTGCGCAGTAGGACTGCTTTTAGAGTTAGTGGTGGTGTCCTGGAGCTCTTGTGTTCAAGTTCAATTACACTGCTGTGTGTGAAGATACGTTAGGTGAAATCAGTTGTAGCTCAATTCTTCCGGACGTTATGATCCTTGATTTATGGTGTGTTGTGGTTACAGCACGCTGGTATCTGCAGCAGGTATCTGGGGCTGCTAAAGTTTGTGCAATACTATGTGAAGCCTCAAGAGTGCATAAAAGGACAATATGGGGTCGGAATAACTTAGAGATGCCAGCTTGGCACTTCGGTAACACGGGCAGCCGTCACTGGATCATCTCGGTCAGAAACAAGCGATTGGTCAACTAGGCTCCATACACGTATAGTAAAACGAAATTTCCTCTGCTGGGATTGGTTGAAACCAGTGATGCAATAGTTACCTTGTTTCGAGGGTCGAGCTGTTAGTGGTAGTCGAATCAGAGAGGACTACCGTGAATGGGCGTTCTATCGTAGCTCTCATCAGTTGTTAAAAATATCATTAAAGTGTTCGTAATTTCATAGTCGCTCGCCGATCAGTGGTGCTGTCGCGTGAAGTGTGGTGGAAGTAATTACAGTGTAGGAAACACTTAGAGAGTGATCCGCCTACGATTGCAGAGTGGATAACTAATGTGATTTAAATTTGTAAGAGTCCAGTAAATGTGCTGTCAAAACCCACAGGAATAATTGAATGGCGTTTCTTAATAAATATCGAAGTGCGTGCTTGTTACTGCAGTTCAAATAGTTAAGATTTCCTCTTGTTATTACCATTGCAGTGCTGCCTCCTCAATTTCAGAATGAGCCGACGACCAGCATTTCCAGTGCAGCGAAGGGACATCTCTGAAGACGCCAGTTGAGTGTAATTCAGGAAAACTGCGAGATGTGACGGATTTTCACGCCTCCAGCCACAACTTCGCATGTACAGTCACTCTATGAGCGAAATGCTGGAGCATGACTTGCCTAGGCAAGGGAAGTGTTTTCAACGTGCTAAGGAACATTGTGTATTGTATGCAGGTAATAGTAAGGTGAATATTTGGTCATAAAGCAAGCGCTTCCTATCAGTGCTCGCAGTGAGCGTGATCGTTTAAGAAGTCTGACGTTATTTGAAACTGTATAGGTTTTCTGTATCTGGTTATTTAGACGTAAGAGTGGGTAGTCGTGTAGTATGTTGGTAGCTATGTCTTCGTGATTCGGGGTAGCTAGAATGCAGAGCAGCAACGAAGAAGGCTGGTGTGTCACGCGTTCTGTGCAGAGAGAGAGAGAGAGAGAGAGGGGGTGGGGGGGCAAGATATGTTGCGACGCTGCCAATTTCCTTCCGTCAGTTCACACACTGAGACAGCTGACGGAGCGCTATCATAAACATCGTTCCACAGTGGACTTTAAGAACAGCATTCTTAGTAACGAGAATTCTTACGCGCAGGCACACACACAATCTTTCACATAGAATCAACTAATGTTCAACTCAATCACAACATTCCCAATCGTATAAAATACCTAGATAATTGATTTCTCCACATTAAGTTCCATATAGCTGAACAAGACAAACTCTTAAAGTAAAACAGCTGTAAAGAAAAACATAAAAATCCCGAAAAACCACTGCATGTGATAATAAGGTATATATGCAAAAGTTTCCATATTTGAAAAATATTTCTTAAATACTCTAATTTATACATATGTGAGTAATAACGAACATTTTTCCTGTTGTATAAGAGAAAGCAGATGAAAGCCCAGCGATGATGCTGAAACCTCAACGAAACGTCTCTGGGTGATAGCACAAAAAGAAACAATTGTGTTTCGCTCAAGACGGATAACTTCCAAATGAACAGTTTATCTGTGAAGGAAACACAGACGGAAGAGCTTCAGCCTCAAAACACACACTATTTTGAAACTTCCTGGCAGATTAAAACTGTGTGCCCGACCGAGACTCGAACTCGGGACCTTTGCCTTTCGCGGGCAAGTGCTAAACCATCTGAGCTACCAAAGCATTTTATTTAGTGAACTCATACAAGAGGAGTATATCATTCATTTATCAATACAGCAGTGTATGACAATGAGTAACTAACAGTGCTGCAAAAGCAAACCCGGAACAGGAGCTTGCATCATGGTTTTGCGCCTCACTTGTTCTACACAGCGACCCCTCACTTCATTATGAGGCACAGAACGTTCGAACAGCCATGTGAAACCGTAACAAAAGTCTTACTTTGGGATATTGCACATCTAGCGGGTCACATTAGCTTAAATGTTAGTTTTCGCGAGAAAGTGTTGATCCTTCATACGAATTTCTGTACTTGGTCGTTTTTTGGTTGTTTCGTCCTGATAACACCAACTTCCGCCAGCTGTGGTGATTTTTTCCAGAAAATAGCTGTCCGTCTGTTATTTTTCAAGTAAGTCGCTGCAGGCATCCAAGCGTCGTTATTTTGTTTGGGAGTGCGCGGGACAAACTTTGCCCGCACTTTTTACTTCTTCAAAACATTCCGTAGAGTGTCCTGAATCCTTGATTTTGAAATGTTACTCCCCTGCGATTTGTGACATATTAGCATTGACACACGTCGGCCACATGTCCGCTACTTAACACTCGCTGCTCACTACTAAGTGGTTGAATGCACATCTGTTGTTTACAGTTGTCAGTTCATGTTCCCAGCGTAGTTAGACGATTAACCTGGCTTATACGCCTGGAAGAAAATCGGTCACGGAACTTTCTGGACGTACACTGTGGGGTAAGAAATCAAACAGATTCGCAATTGCGAATAAGGACTAGTATCAGGTTGAAACCTTCCCGTCTCCTCTATATCCTTTTTGTTACGCAACCTTCCCTTCTACAATAACCTATGAAATCTTCCCTTAGCATTTCTATCTCTTGCTTAATAATAACAAATGAAATCTTCTCTTTGAAATTAATTCTCTTTCTCCATCTTCGCATACAAATTTAAATGCTGCTTATTAAAAGTGATTTTCTGATTATTGCGACGAAACATAGAATGTGTCGTCGTCGTGGCCCTCAGTCGTTACCTGCGATATCCCAAGACTATTCCTTACCCCCTTTTTTTTTACTGTTACTGGATCGCCATCTGACTGCTACTTCGAACTGCGACATGAATATACTTACTTTGTTTTACTATACTCTATTAGCTGCTGGTGGGCTGTCATAATAAGTGGCCGTATTTATTACCAAAGCTGCCGTTATTCCCTAATAGCAAGGCTGGTGTTATTCTTTAATTAAGTTGACTGAAGTTACGTAATTCATAGTTAAACTTCATCTTGACAACAGTAAAATTATGCAAAGTTTTACGTTGATGGTTTTTGGGATGGATCGTAATGAGTAATGCAATATTGCTAGCAAAAAATAATTATATTCTGAATGAAGTTATTTTACAAACGTTCAAATGGGACTTACTTTTTACAATAATCTTACAACTAGCATTGTGCAAACATACCTTGAGCAGTCTTGAGTTTCTCAAAAAATAATTCAATAATATTACTTCCTCTTATGATAATACTTAGCTGATGCCTCTGCAGATCCGTTTACAATCTCTTGTAAATCATAGCTGGTGGCTGGCAGACGCACCGCTCCTCTCAACCTCTCGCTTCAGACCTGCTACCGACTCACTTCACATCTCGTGCGGTCTCTCCCCCCAACAATGCCTTCTGGTGCAGACAATCCCTGCTATCATTACAAAATGTATCAGTGCGCGGTCTTTCACGCTCTTTTCTTAAAATGTGTCCATACGCGGTCTCTCCCGCCCTTTTTAATATTATATCTATGTTCGGTCTCTCCTGCCACCAATACTTTGGTGCAGACATTCCCTGCTACAATTATTTCTAACATGACAAATATTAATTTATTTCTATTAATAAAATATAAACATCTTTCATAATTTGTAGTTTGACAATAGGCAATAGAAATATACACAAGAATGAAATGACGACAATGAAAATTTGTGTCAAACCGGTGCTCGAACACGGATTTCCAGCTTATCGTGCGCCTTACCATTTGACTATCCGTGCACGATTCCCGACAGGACTCAAACTTGCATGTGTGGTCAACCATGCGTCTATGACCTGGACTCGTATACCCATTATGTATACCGGCACAAATTTTCATTGTCGTTATTGCATTCTACAGCTGATGCTAGTCCTTATTCGAAATTACAAATCCATTTGATGTCTTTCGTAACGGCTGTGGTAGCCTCTGTGCCTGTTCCTTTGGACGTGCTTGCATGTGCAAAGGAACTTTGCCTGGTAATCAGAATAACAAAGGCACTGCAGTTATCATAGTGTGGGGTACGTTGGGCTGAAAAGGGTCAAAATTAGTTAAGATCTAAATAAAACCTATTTTTACACATGAACGAATTTTTATTGCAAATACTTAATGTTATTTTGACTACAGATTCCAATATATAACACTACGTAAATGTTGTTCACAGTGTTAAAAAATTAATATGAAGAATGAGCTGCATGACGCTCCTCGCTTTCTTCATGTAAAGCGAATAGAGTCACAAATCCATCTAATAGGGTAAGTTCAAATACGTATGCATCACATTAAAATAGCAACACATTTTCCAGAAATAAGCTTCTTCTTCCCCACTGCATCAACACAGTTCTCATGGTAACATTCTCTGCCATTGCCTTGGTAGTGAATCCAGTCATCAAGTTTGTCCAATACTGGATCACTGTATTTAATCCTGCAGAGTTCACAATATGTGTCATTATCGTCATCTGCTTCTTCGGAAGATTCTGGTGAACCTGACCCCTATGATTCATGTTGCAGATGTTATCTGTTCTCGCCCTGGTGTTTCATCAAACTGTCGGAGTATGATTACACTTTCCTTTTCTTTTCCAAACGTTTTTTCGTTGCATTTATATTTTCTAGGTGGGTAAGAGCTAGTGCTTTCTACTACCCGGCAGAAAATTTTGCTGTAGTCTTCTTTGGAGACGGCAGCAAGTCGTGGAATGAAACAAAAAAGACTTTGGCGTGTTATTGTTTGGCCTGTCATGAACTGCACTAACGGGAGGAGAGACAGACTGAAGTTCAGTTTTTTTTGGTTTGTTTTCTCAGTCCGACGATACTCTAGCTGGTAAGAAATGCGTTTTCATTCAACGGACAAACGCCAGTTCAACGAAATGCATTTTGTACAATCTCTGGTCGCTCTCATCGGTGCAACCTTGAAAATGTTCCGAAATATGAGCTTGTTGCTCTGCATTGTTCCTCTTTTCTTACGAACGAACTTCATACATCCATTGCTGTGATAGTACTTCAGTGGCTTGAAAATGACCTATCTAATTGCTGCAGGCACTGAATTGTGTGACTTGGTAGGTATGCCGTGCTTATTTTCTTCCAAAAAGTTTTGCACATATAAAGTTCTTTGAGACGCATGACCATCTATAAGTAAAAATCAGTACCTAGGGACCCAGTGTGATTGAAAATGATTCAGCCATTGAGAAACGCTTTTTCATTAATCCCCCCGCAATCTGTCATTGTTATCAGAAAACCATTTGGAAAGCCATCAGTTTTTCAGGTGAAAATCTTATGCCTCTAAATGTGACCATAACAGGGGTAAAGTTTCCTGCAGCATTAGCACAGTTTAAGATGGTGACAAGCTGTCCTCTTCCTACACAAGTCTGTGAGTAAACAGTTTTGCTCCATTTTTCAGCAGAACCTTCTGTTATAGGCTTGTTGTACATTCAGCAACCTGATACATCTGCTTTATAAATTAGCTGAGTTTTCTCCAGAAAATCAAGAGGCTCCATAGTTTTCCTCAACAAGGAAAAGAAGTCAGTGAAATCAACTTTATTCAAACCGCTACGTTAGGCTAGGAAAGGCCCTTCAGCTTTCCTCAAAGATAAACTTTGGTTTCGATCCCTGAACCCTTTTAGCCACTCTTTACCTATCATTCTGTTGTCGTCTGAAAAATTTTGGTTTACTTTGCCGGATTCTGCGAATTCGTAGGCAGCCGTCCTTACAGTTTCTGAATGCAGCGGAAAGCTACAAGCACATAATGAAACGAGTCAATTTCTTCCCCTTTTTAAATACTGTTTGACCACCTTTTAACCTTTAATGGAGAATATTTTCCACTTTTCAGTCGTCTTTGTAGACACGAATGCGGCACTCCAAACAATTCCGTTACAGGCGCTGACTTCTGCCCTCCCGGCAATCCTAAACTGAATTTTGCATCTCATGCTCGGCTCACGAAGTAAACTTTCTTCCTTTTGTACTTTCCATCTACAATAAAATACGAAAACAAAATACTACATAACGAAAAAAATTTAATAATTGAAATAAGTGAAATAGAATTATTGACCCCTCTCACCTATGTTTTTTTGACCCGATTCACCGAAAATAGAGACTATTTTTTCCCGACGTTGCTAGTCGCGCGTAAGCATATTTACGCGCTGGTAACACCATTACCTCTTCTCCAGTGTATAAACGTATTGTGTAAAGAGTGCTTAGCAACATACTAAACGAATTATCAAAGATGTGTTAGTTGGAATCCAAAGCTATTTTCATAGCAGAATATTATCAGAACTTACTACCGACAGCACAAATTTTTACACGACACGAACACACCTTCCAATGTTTACCACTTTTCAACTTATACACCGAATTCCAACAGTTACCGCTATGTGGCAGCACTTCCTATAACACTTCGTATGTGACGATCAGGTGGGAACCGTAAAATTGAAACGATTCATCTCCCGACACGATTTGACCGTCCTTACGCTTGTTACGTAGGGGAAAAGAGATCAGTACAAACGCAGCCACTTGTAATGGGACATCGGAGACCACGGATTATACACTCGAAATACCTCGAAGGTATCTGAGCGCAATCTCCAGAATTTTGGCAATGGTGTTTGAGTTGTAGCTCGTAACTAGACGAACTAATACGTCACGGAAGCTAATTCTTTTAGTTTATTAGAAAAAAAGTAAGAACCACACGAATAATCTATTTTGTTCGATAGAGACATTACTATTACGGGCCTGATGTACAACATCTGTGCAGATAGAGAGAATCTGTTATGCAGGTAAGAATACCAAATAAATTTCAGTTGCAGAGTCTTTTAGTAGTACAGACGTCGTATGAACGTTATGTGTGCTACATCATGGAACCCAGATGGACAAATAAACAGAACTGATATTGGATGACAGTTGCGCAACGGTTTTGCTGCTTATGGTACAGGTGGGTATATTTCACACAGATATCACGAGAATAAGGCGAGCAAATTAGGGAACGTAAGCGAGACATACCATCATTTACCTGTCGCGTCATACACAAATAAAATTAGACCGATCATGAATAATATTGGTGTGAATTATCCCTCGCAACACAGTACACTTTGATTTACGAAATATACACAGTGTCCAGTCGTATTAGTGTGATCACCTGTCACAAGTCTGAATAACCGCCTTTCGCAGAGTCAGATCACTGCGAGGCGTGCCGGAAGAAAGTCAGTGAGGTTCTGGAAGGTACGGACTGGGTTATGGAGCCGTGACGACTCCAGTCTAGTGTCCAGTTGCACCAGGCTTCTCGTTTGAGGACTCATGATGGGGACAGCCCGATCGAGGTGCTCCCAACAGATCCTCCATCGGGTTTAAATTCGGGTAACATGGTAGCCAGGGGAGTACGGTAGATTCAACGTAGTGGTTTTCCAAATACGTACGAGCTGTGATCCACTTTGCATTCTCCTGCTGGCAGATGCCACTGTGCTGAGGAAAAAACAATCTGCATGTAGTGGTGGACTTGGTCCTCAAGGATGGATGCATGCCTGTATCCATCCACCGTCCCTTCCACACTCACGAGATCATCCAGGGAATGCCAGAAAAATATTCCCCAAACCATCAAGCTCCCTACTCCGGTCTGGCCCCAACCGACGACTGCTGTAGGGTGTTTGCTTTCAGCTCCACGCCGATGAAGCACAAAAGTGATTCATCTGAGAAGCCACGTGTCGTCATTCATTGGACTTCCAGCTGCCGTATTAGAGTGCGAGCTCAATCCTTCTTCACCCACTATGGGTGCATGAAACAGACGCCTGCTGCGGAGTACTATACGCGGCCACGTTCGGTGAACGGTTAATGATAATGCACTGATGATAGTCCCTTGGTTCATCTGATCAGTCGGATACTCAATAGTAGCACGTCTGTTCACCTGTATGCATATCCGCGGCCGTTGTTCACCCAAGTCATCTGTGGCCCATGGTGCACCACCGTTACCGCGGTGTCGCTCTTGTATAGCGCCATTGGTGACAAGCACGGCATACTTTAACTGCAGCGACAAATTTAGTCTTTTCGGAAATTCTTCCACCTTTAGCCCGAAAGCCAAACATCATATCCTTTTATTAGATGTCATATGATTCGCTCTGTTCCCGCATTATGACAATGACAACACAGGACTGCAACCTGCTCTCTGTGAGTGATCACTTCATCTTGACTTAGATTATAGGTGGTGTGCTACATTAATGTGTCTGGATCGCGTATATATTTATTGATTCTCGGTTAAGCTTCTCTTCTTCATCCAGGTTCTGTTTAACGCTTTTCTTAAGGTACATTTAGAAGGGTCATAAAAACTACGTGTTACCGAAAATATTGCAAGGATACGTTGTCAGACAATATTCCGATCACAGAAATTGCCGAACATCTACGATACCAATGCCTTCCGCTGTTGTCCGTTACTTTTTGTAGCAATATGTTTTTGGGCCACATGTATTTATACGAGCCACAATATGGCTGTGGTAGGGCAGTGAAATGGACGACAGCGAGCTAGTGGAAGTGAATGCGATTCTCTTTCACTTGCATTCCACAAGGAAAAATCAGCAAGAAAGAGGCATCGTGGAAGTTATTTTCTTTAAGTAACAAGCTGCCTCCGGAACTTTAACTTGGGTCCAGCTGCTGGATACACAAGTTACACATAATGTTGGAACAGTAATTTGAATATGCCGTTTAAAAGCAATTCGTCAGAGGACTGAGAAGACCTGTATGAGACTGTACACCAGTTTTTGGCTGCTGGTGATGCATACAGAAGTCTGATGTACCTCTATAGTGAGCATTTCTCATGGATTTGCTTCTTCGCAGCAGGCGTTGGCAATGTCTTTTTGGAAGGAATCAAGGAATTCATTAAAGTAATTTGAAATAAAAATCTAATTTTATGGTAATATTCAATTTATGTTAACCAGTACAGCAAGAGAACTATCAATTTCACAAATGCGATACCTCTGCGACCAATGTGTGGAATATGTAAAGTACTGTACACAAACGCCGTAAATAAGAAAGAGGTGGATGGCAAGCTGCTGCCAAGAATATTCAGAATTTTCCCTTTGTATACATTACTTACTGAGTTCCATACGTCTGATAGTAAATGGAAGTCATCGTTGTCTCGTTCGCCCACTTCTACTTCTCTTTAAACAGCAAACAAATCGAGTGCCTTTGCGTAGGAGTAGGAACTTCCGAACTCAAGCAAAATAACATTGTTTCACCTGAATAGGCGCTGCAGCGCTTTAGGCATGACAAACGGGAAGCAGGGCCGATAGTGAGAGAGAAGTGTTCAAAGACTGGGGTAGAGAAACAGATGGTACGGCCACACGAAATATTCTACTCCCTGGATGGACATCACAACAACAACTAGTAACACTTTGGCCCCTACACACCACAGCCTGTTCCATCAGCAATTCTGTCCTGCAAAACAATGTACACATCTGAAAATTGAAATAAGAACACCGTGAATTCATTGTCCCAGGAAGGGGAAACTTTATTGACACATTCCTGGGGTCAGATACATCACATGATCACACTGACAGCACCACAGGCACATAGACACAGGCAACAGAGCATGCACAATGTCGGCACTAGTACAGTGTATATCCACCTTTCGCGGCAATGCAGGCTACTATTCTCCCATGGAGACGATCGTAGAGATGCTGGATGTAGTCCTGTGGAACGGCTTGCCATGCCATTTCCACCTGGCGCCTCAGTTGGACTAGCGTTCGTGCTGGACGTGCAGACCGCATGAGACGACGCTTCATCCAGTCCCAAACATGCTCAATGGGGGACAGATCCGGAGATCTTGCTGGCCAGGGTAGTTGACTTACACCTTCTAGAGCACGTTGGATGGCACGGGATACATGCGGACGTGCATTGTCCTGTTGGAACAGCAAGTTCCCTTGCCGGTCTAGGAATGGTAGAACGATGGGTTCGATGACGGTTTGGATGTACCGTGCACTATTCAGTGTCCCCTCGACGATCACCAGTGGTGTACGGCCAGTGTAGGAGATCGCTCCCCACACCATGATGCCGGGTGTTGGCCCTGTGTGCCTCGGTCGTATGCAGTCCAGATTGTGGCGCTCACCTGCACGGCGCCAAACACGCATACGACCATCATTGGCACCAAGGCAGAAGCGACTCTCATCGCTAAGACGACACGTCTCCATTCGTCCCTCCATTCACGCCTGTCGCGACACCACAGGAGGCGGGCTGCACGATGTTGAGGCGTGAGCGGAAGACGGCCTAACGGTGTGCGGGATCGTAGCCCAGCTTCATGGAGACGGTTGCGAATGGTCCTCGCCGATACCCCAGGAGCAACAGTGTCCCTAATTTGCTGGGAAGTGGCGGTGCGGTCCCCTACGGCACTGCGTAGGATCCTACGGTCTTGGCGTGCATCCGTGCGTCGCTGC
The DNA here is from genome assembly GCF_021461395.2 of Schistocerca americana. Taxonomy (NCBI): domain Eukaryota; kingdom Metazoa; phylum Arthropoda; class Insecta; order Orthoptera; family Acrididae; genus Schistocerca; species Schistocerca americana. The sequence goes on from NC_060123.1 coordinate 44,917,137, forward strand.
GGTCCGGTCCCAAGTCGACGGGCACGTGCACCTTCCGCCGAACACTGGCGACAACATCGATGTACTGTGGAGACCTCACGCCCCACGTGTTGAGCAATTCGGCGGTACGTCCACCCGGCCTCCCGCATGCCCACTATACGCCCTCGCTCAAAGTCCGTCAACTGCACATACGGTTCACGTCCACGCTGTCGCGGCATGCTACCAGTGTTAAAGACTGCGATGGAGCTCCGTATGCCACGGCAAAATGGCTGACACTGACGGCGGCGGTGCACAAATGCTGCGCAGCTAGCGCCATTCGACGGCCAACACCGCGGTTCCTGGTGTGTCCGCTGTGCCGTGCGTGTAATCATTGCTTGTACAGCCCTCTCGCAGTGTCCGGAGCAAGTATGGTGGGTCTGACACACCGGTGTCAATGTGTTCTTTTTTCCATTTCCAGGAGTGTATATGCGCTTCTGTAGGAAATTCCTTTGTTAGCTATGACCGTTCCATCAAATAATTCACAGCGGCAGAGAAGGAAAGAGACAGAGAGAGAACGGTACGATGATAAACAATCAGTAGTATCCAACATTAAACACAAAGCGAGTACAGGTACTTCAAATTTCAGGTGAATATCTAGGAGAGTTATGGTCAAAATACGAACCGTACATACAAGTAAAAGAAAAGGAAGACTCCATATTATGATACAAGACGGAGAACGTTGCGAGAATTGGGACTGTTATGTTATCTCTGTAAGAAAAACTTAATGAAACTGAGAGAGAAAAATTTGATTTTCAAACTAAAGATAACAATCAGAAAGCCGAAATATTACGTTCTAGATTTACAAACGCATTCATCAGAAAGAATTTTACAATTGTATCATCGTTTGACCAATACGGGAACAAAAAAAAAAAAGGATAGTATCGACTGATATGTGTACTCGCTTCGAGAATGAACAAATATTGAAAATACTGAGATAGAATATGGAGCCACTTGCTGACTTGCTTAATACTGGAATTTTCAGTGAATATGCCGCGGGAATTTCTCCTTATTAACTCTTCTGTGTCAATAATCCGTCGAGCAACGGTTATTTCTGTGTAACTTCAAATCACAACAGCCGACCGCTGTGGCAGAGCGGTTCTACGCGCTTCAGTTCGGAACCGCGCTGCTACTATGGTCGCAGGTTCGAATCCTGCCTCGGGCATGGATGTGTGTGATGTCCTTAGGTTAGTTAGGCTTAAGTAGTTCTAAGTCTAGGGGACTGATGACCTCATATTTTAAGTCCATAGTGCTGAGAGCCAAATCACGACAAAAATACATATTTAATGTCGCACGGACTTAGAGCAGTATCCGTAAGGTTAGTTTGTTGCAGGATACTGGAGAATATCCTGAGCTCCAAAATGTCACATTCCCAAAGGAACTGAAGCTTCATAAATGAATCTCTGTACCACTTTATTGACTCTTTTCTAAGATAAGGACATATTGAGGAGTTTCACAAATATATAATTCGATGTACGATCATATCGTATTAGAAACCAGAATATCAAAGCGAATTAATAATGCTAGACAGCAGTGAAAACACACGTGCCCCAGGGAAGCGTAATTAGACCGTTAAAGAATTCGGTATTGATGAACAGTTTATCAAGAAGGATCAGCATTACTTTATGACATTTGGTTGACAATGTTGTTGCGTACATGGAGATTTCGTCACCGAATGACTGTAAGCAAATGAGTACCAGGAGATACTTTCTTTTTATGCAGTCCTTTTAAACTGTACATGAAAAGAACATGTCGGTAACAGAGGGAAAGAATCTAAGAGTATTCTGCTTCAGGATTCGTGGTAAACATCTGTAGTGTGTCAGATCTTTAAAAAATGCATAAATCGCTCTAGGAATTGATATGAAATGAAAAAAAAACGAAAAGGCAATTAAATATGGAGACATGTGTGAACGCAGGCTTATCACAGTATACAGTAATTGTATTATTTATTGTACATATTATTATTTATGACTTTTTGGCTGGAGTGTCGTGCGCTAGCATGAGACTTTTAATTAACTTATACCGCAATAACACTCGTACTGACATCGGCTGCCCCGAAGTACGTACAACACAACGCGCGACTCACAGCCTTCTATCAAATTGTTTGCGTGAGCGCTGTTATTTAAATATGAAAATAATGCGTATTCTTATGCAAACTGTAATTATCATTATGGGTCTCAGGGCTACTCGTTATTTATGTAGCAAATTTCACCAAGATTAACTGAGATACTGCGGAGCTAATTGAATGGAATGATTTTTAGTATTTCTTTTTCACTACTTGCAAAATAAAACTAGGGAGAATCTCATCTGCCGTTAAACGGTCAATATGAAACCTACTGAACTCATTCAGTGCTGTGAATTTTAGTAAACCAAATCCATCACTACTCTCTTAACTTAGAAATTAATGAAAGATCAAAATTGAGAAGTCTCTCGCATTTACATTTAATATTATAACGTGAATGATTAATTATAAAAGATCGTCAGCGTAATGGCCGACCAAATGCTATTAGGGAAGAAGAGCTCCCCGCAACTCGAAGCTATGATAAAACTTGGTTAATGATAATTTATGGCTGCGACCATGAGAGGTGACAACTAGGTAAATAATACACACTGTATGATAACAATCTCTATAATATTTTGCTAAAATACAGAAAAAACATTAATTATCAGACAGCGCTACAATGGCGGCCTACCGCTAGACGAAACAAAAACAGGAGGAAAAGTTCAATCAAAGCACTGTCTCTGATCTTCATGGCCTATGTTTCACAGAGATTATACAAAAATCTGTTCTTGGTTAATTGCATCGATATGTGTGAGTTATGATACTAATAATTTATATTCCTTAGTATTTATTATACATCGTGCAGACGTACATAGTCTTTAGATAATTTATGGTTCACACATCTCATAAAAAAGTTTCATTTTCCTTTCTCCAAATGTCCATTTATGTGACGTACCGTCACACCTTTCTTCATCAGTTTCATTGATGAAATATTCTCGGATTATCTGCCGTGTTATTGCGCCATCACCTGAAGGTGACGAGTAGGATACTCGTCGAAACTTTGCGATAATATCAGAAGATTTCATCAAATATGGAGATCTTATTATTCTGGGAATGCGTGGTGCAAAGGCAACCTCAAATCATACGGTAATGAGACAGTCTCGTACATTGTTTCAGTGCTTGGCACCATTATCAGGAGTACATGACTACACACATGGAAGGGATTGAAAAATGGGCTGTTATGATCGTGAAGGAACGACGGTCTACATGGAAGTGAAACACAGATGCTTGAGGAACTTAAAAGGGAGCATTTAGGAGACGTAATTATTATCGTAATTACTGAATGTGGAATATGATGAAAACTTGCTAACTGTCACAGATGACCTAATATTATCAGGTTGAACAAAACGGAAAAGTACATAATATCGTTAAACACAACACATGTAATCATGAGCCATATCATTAAGCATTGCTTTAGAGGGACTAGCAAATTGCTACCGACGAAACTTCACAAACACTGATATGGAAACCCATTTTGTTTTCCGTTCACAAATTTCTCAGTTTTTCACATTAAGCAAACGAAGTGTCGGTAGCTCATACTTTGCGATGTATTTTAATGTTTCCTCTACTTTTCGAGTACATACTATGTTAGGAAAAGGGAAATGGATAGGTTAAAGTAACATATAGTGGGAATTAGTGAAGTTCGGTGGCAGGAGGAACAAGACTTTCGGTCAGGTGATTGGCACAAAGTCAAATAGGGGTAATGCAGGAGTAGGTATAACAATGAATAAAAAAATAGGAATGCAGGTAAGCTACTACAAACAGCGTAGAGAACGCATTTTGTGGCCAAGATGCACACGAAGCCCACGCCTACTACAGTAGTACAATTTTACATGCCTACTAGCTCTCCAGATGACGAAGAAATTGAAGAAATGTATGATGAGATTAAAGAAATTATTCAGGTAGTGAAGGGAGACGAAAATTTAATAGTCATGGTTGACTGGCATTCGGTAGTAGGAAAAGGGAGAGAAGGAAACGTAGTAGGTGAATATGGATTGGGGGTAAGAAATGAAAGAGGTAGCCGCCTGGTAGAATTTTGTGCAGAGCATAACTTAATCATGGCTAACACTTGTTTCAAGAATCATGAAAGAAGGTTGTATACATGGAAGAACCCTGGGGATACTAAAAGGTATCAGATTGATAATATAATGGTAAGACAGAGATTTAGGAACCAGGTTTTAAATTGTAAGACATTTCCAGGGCAGGTGTGGACTCTGACCACAATCTATTGGTTATGAACTGTAGATTAAAACTGAAGAAACTGCAAAAAGGTGGGAATTTAAAGAGATGGGACCTGGATAAACTGACTTAACCAGAGGTTGTACAGAGTTTCAGGGAGAGCGTAAGGGAACAAATGGCAGGAATGGGGGAAAGAAATACAGTAGAAGAAGAATGTGTCGCTTTGGGGGATGAAGTAGTGAAGGCAGCAGAGGATCAAGTAGGTAAAAAGACAAGGGCTAGTAGAAATCCTTGGGTAACAGAAGAAATATTGAATTCAATTGATGAAAGGAGAAAATTTAAAAATGCAGTAAATGAAGCAGTCAAAAAGGAATACAAACGTCTCAAAAATGAGATCGACAGGAAGTGCAAACTGGCTAAGCAGGGATAGCTAGAGGATAAATGTAAGGATGTAGAGGATACTGCCTACAGGAAAATTAAAGAGACCTTTGGAGAAAGGAGAACCACTTGCATGAATATCAAGAGCTCAGATGGAAACCCAGTTCTAAGCAAAGAAGGGAAAGCAGAAAGGGCGATGTACTTGAGGACAGTATTATGGAAATGGAAGAGGCTGTAGATGAAGATCAGAAGGGAGATATGATACTGCGTGATGAGTTCGACAGAGAACTGAAAGAAAGTCGAAACAAGGCCCTGGGAGTAGACAACATTCCATTACAACTACTGATGGCCTTGGGAGAGCTTTCCTGACAGAACTCTACCATCGGTGAGCAAGATGTATGAGACAGGCGAAATACCCTCAGACTTCAAGAAGAATATAATAATCCCTATCCCAAAGAAAGCACGGGTTGAAATATGTGAAAAATACCGAACTATCAGTTTAATAAGTCACGGCTGCAAAATACTAACGCGAATTCTTTACAGACGAATGGAAAAACTAGTAGAAGCCGACCTTGGGGAAGATCAGTTTGGATTCCGTAGAAGTATTGGAAAACGTGAGGCAATACTGACCCTACGGCTTATCTTAGAAGCTAGATTAAGGAAAAGCAAACCTACGTTTCTAGCATTTGTAGACTTAGAGAAAGCTTTTGACAATGTCGATTGGAATACTCTCTTTCAAATTCTCAAGGTGGCAGGGGTAAAATATAGGGAGCGAAAGGCTATTTACAATTTGTATAGAAACCAAATGGCAGTTATAAGATTTGAGGGGCATGAAAGGGAAGCAGTGGTTGGGAAAGGAGTGAGACAGCGATGTAGCCTCTCCCCGATGTTATTCAATCTGTATATTGAGCAAGCAGTGAAGGAAACAAAAGGAAAATTCGGAGTAGGTATTAAAATCCATGGAGAAGAAATAAAAACCTTGAGGTTCGCCGATGACATTGTAATTCTGTCAGAGACAGCAAAGGACTTGGAAGAGCTGTAGAACGGAATGGATGGTGTCAGCTCTTGCAGTCTTCGGAATTGTGTTAATGATTTTGTTTCGGAAATTAGATGGTATGTCGGCACTGTCATATATTCTACACACCAACGTGAGTACTCGTTTTGTTGTCACTTTCTCAAATGATATTAGAAATTCTCATAGAATGATATACATCCCTTCTGCCTTACTTGATCTTAAGTCATCCAAAGCGCTCTTATATTCTGATTGTAATGTTCCATCTCCTATCCAATCTAGGTCGACTTTTGTTTATCCTCGTATCACATGAGAGAGGCCTCCATAGAGGCCTTCAGTATACTCTTTCGACCTATCCACTCTCTGATCTGCATTTAACAGTGGATTTCCTGTTGCATTCTTGATGTTCCAACCTTGCTTTTTTTTTCACAGAAGGTTACTTTGACTTTCCTGTATTCTGAGTCAGTCAGTATGACAATCATTTCTTCTTCGATTTTTTCACATTTTTCATGCAACCATTTCGTCTTAGCTTTCTTGCGCTTGCTATTTAATTCATTCCTCAGGCAATTCATTATTGCTGTGACCCTATATTTCCCTGACCATTTTTGTACTTCCTTCTTTCATCGATCAAGTGAAATATTCCTTCTGTGTATGGGTATTGTAATTGTATAACTATGACCCTGAACCAGTCTTCCACTTTCGTGTGTCCGTAAAAGTTTCCTCGAAAGTGGAGCACAGCATGCAGCGTCGCAGCAAAGCTAAATTATAATAGCAAACTAAAAAAATTGTATTGAAAGGTATGTGTACCACAACGTGTAATGGGGACAGTAGCAACACATTCCTCGCATCGCAATAATGCTGGCTCCTAAAGCTCTACAAAATGATATCCTTAAAAACGTTTATAGCAAAGAAATATTTATAACGTCAATGTCAAGATCGTGTTTACTCAAAAAACTGGTCTGCACAAAAGATTTGTTACTCAAAAGGTAAATGTAGGGGAGGGGAATTAATGGGAAGGAGAACTACCTTACCTAGCTGAGAGCAATTCGAGGTATGTTTCAAACGAATTTTGGGTATGACAATTAATTTTTCAAGAGTGTTCTCACTACGTGCAAGTAAGCAAAGCTGTAAATTTACCTTAAATGAGTTCTCAACACACCTCTCCTCAAAATTCATAAATACTGTCATTGTTGTCTTATTCGATCATTTCCAAAAAATGGTTCAAATGGCTCTGAGCACTATGGGACTTAACGTCTGAGGTCATCAGTCCCCTAGAACTTAGAACTACTTAAACCTAACTAACCTAAGGACATCACACACATCCATCCCCGAGGCAGGATTCGAAACTGCGACCGCAGCGGTCGCGCGGTTCCAGACTGTAGCGCCCTAGAACCGCTCGGCCAACCCGGCCGGCGATCATTTCCATCAAATCTGTTTGCATTATTTTGCACTTCAATTCCAGATAAAATATCCCTAACTATTCAGTTTCTCGTATGCTTCACAACGCGTCTCGACTAGTAATATGCCTGCTCTCTGTGAGCGCTCTCTGGTAGAGGCGGAGTAATAAGACAGCCAAAGATCGTGGATCAACGTCTCTTGCTCTCAGATGTGTGCTTATCGATAAATGAAAGAAAAGAGTTAACGACTGTCTCACCACGACTAACGTGATATCCACATATGACATATAAAGTAATTATTTTATTCGATTAAATTTTGTGTCATTAACTAGAACTTTATCTGTCGCATTATATTCAGCCGTAATTATAACAGCACATTATACTTTTTCGGGTTTTTGGAGAAACGTGACTCTGAGAATAATTTCTATAGTAACAATTCGAGAGACCCGAGAAGATCATCTCTCTCTCTCACACACACTTATGAGTGAACACCTAAATGTCTTCCTCATCTCCTTTGTTGTGGCGAACTTGATCTAGTACGACGTTGATCGCTCAGGAGAACGGAGCTAAACTGCATTTCTGCGTCTCGATAATCGACCCTTCCAGTTCCTCTCATGCATGATGTATCAGGCGTTGCATGTTGCGCTGCCCTGCGTGTGACGCTTGAAGTGATGCATCATGCACCTATTTTTCACTGTGCAACGACTGATGCAGATGTCGGCCACAACGACATGTTTATGAAACAAACCGTGTTATTACTGCTGCGGGGACACTGGTGGCTGTTTACCGGAGTTTCATACAATTTAAGGCCAAGAAATTCGATTGCTATACTAGTAAGAACTCTCCGTCTCGGAAATGTGAAGGGGGAGGAGAGAAATCACATTAATTTCATGCGAGGGAAAGAGACCTAGCAAACGAAGCAAAATTTCCTGTAGTATAAGACTCCGCTGAAGAACTGTGTTTATGTCATCAAATATACTAATGATACCATCTGATAACAGTTACATAGTACCTACAGTGTTCTTAACTGAAACTGTATATCTTGCGTGAAATCTGAACGTATAATTTGTCTGTTGGCCTGATAACATTGAGATACATGTAATACTTTCTGTGTTAACAATTTATAGCTTTTGACATTGGCTGGTAACACGACAAAAACATCACGAGCTGAACGTGCATCGCTACAGCGCGCTTTTAATACTTGATGCTTTGCGTTACTAGCAGAATAGCGGCAAACGACGATATTTCACGGCGCAGGGACCTTTGCGCATTTCCTACTGGCCAGTATCCGTGAATAGGAATTCTGTTTACAAAGATCGTATTTGGTTTTGTTTCCTGCTATGTCTCTGTATAAAATAATGACGTAGAAAATCTTGATGTCCGAATTTTGAAATGATCTCGTCTACTAGTGAGTTCGGAGATGTAAGTCATCTTGAACCAACTTCTTTCAATAGCAGCCATTGTTACACTGACATAATCTAAGTTAAATTTGATAGCGACTTAACTGAGAACAAAACGGACTAATCAAACTAGTAGATTTTACAGAAGAGTAAAGTTATGACAAAATGTCGAGTGATCGTAGCTTTGAAAAAAAAAAAAATTTTTTTTAAGTATCATTGCGTTTAAGGGACGGACATTTAAATTTCGTAACAGGTAGCACATTTTAGTTCTAATAACGTAGCTTGGACTTTTGTGCAGTGTGTACTCTCCTTCACTGTCATGCCCTCTAATTCGTCCTCGCCCGATAGACTTCAAACTGTAGTATTAAAAAAATAAAAGGTAACCATTCACTATGACTGAAAAAGAGATGTTTATAGTTTGATGTATTGCCGGTTTCGACTTGTGACAGTGAGACGAGGACTAAATCACAAAAAATTTGATTGAACACTGGACATATATATATATATAGGCAAGAATCAAGAGAGACGAGGAAACATACAAATTAATCATTTATATGCCATATTGGATAACGTAAATGTGAACGCAATAGAAATGAACTGGAGGCGGACGGGAGACGTAAAAATATGCTGGAGCTTCACATCATATTATATTCGATCGATATACTGTTAAAGAGGTAGGTAAACGAAAATAGAAATCATGCATGAGTAAGGCAGACAGTCCTATCTCCAGAGCGTAATGCAGGGAAAATCAAAAGGAGGCTTTTATATAACAAACGGTGGGTGAAGATGCTACATTATTTCATCTACATATAAAAATATATTCCCCAAACCATCATACTGGGCATGTCGGAGGGTAACCTACACCACTACTATCCCTCCTCCTGTTCCACTCGCAAATTCAGCGAGGGAGGAACTACTGGCTATACGTCTCCATAGAAGCACTAATTTCTCCTGCCTTGTCTCCGCGTTCCTTAAGCGAAACTTACGTTGCCGTCCGTGGAATCATGCTGCAGTCACCGTCAGATGCCCATTCTCCAAATTTTCTTTATAGTGTTTCGCAAAGTGAACATAGTCCTCCCTACAGACATTCCCATTTGAGTTCACAAGGCATCACCACTATAAATGCTTGTTGATCGAAACCACCGGTAACAAATCTAGCAGCACGCTACACACGTCGATTGTCCTCTAATTCCATCCGCCAGGGATCCCAGACCCTCGAGCACTGTTCAACATCGATTCGCATTAGCGTTCTATACGACGTCTCCTCCACATACGTGGCCCTTCTTTTTCTTTCGTTTTCCTTCGAATTCCGATCGGTCGCGAAATGGAAACCATAGTGAAAATCAAATAGGCTTGATTTGGAAAATTTCATTTCCCTATATAGTTGTTGTAGGGGCAACGGGGTGACCATCCAGGCCGCCATGCGCTGTTGCCATTTTTCGGAGTGCGCTCAGCCTCGCGATGCCAATTGAGGGGCTACTCGAACGAATAGTAGCGGCTTCGGTCAAGAATACCATCATAACGACCGGGAGAGCTGTGTGCTGCCCCACGCCCCTCCTATCCGCATCCTAAATGAGGGTGACACGGCTGTCGGATGGTCCCGGTAGGCCACTCGTGGCCTGAAGACGGAGTGCTTTATATAGTCGTAGACTCTGGGCTTCAAAACTTCGTAACTAAAAGTATAACAAGCCAAACAATTGGAAGGAGTACAGGTGGCGGATAGTGAATGTTCCATCAGATTTGGTGGACCAAGGCAAAACAAAAGAAAAGAAAACAATATCCACTTTGCGTCTGTCTTGTAGCAAGCGGCGAAGTGGTCAGCCCCTGTTCGCCAGGGGTAAGGCTGAAATTCGTATTTTGGAATGACCCTCCAAGTCGTAACGTTCTAGGTTCACTCAATGACTCTACTCAACCTCACCTGACTCCAGGTACAATCACCATGGAGCATTTTCATAATCTCAATATTACCCTAGGTGGTCAATCCACCGCCAGTATTCCTGGTGCAACTGATCTTACGGATTCTGGGGCGGCCAGGTTAAAATACATTCAACACAGGAAGTCGGAATCCTCTGGCCAACTTAAAACCAAAACAAATACATTTTTTGCAACACTTTTGCAACCAGATGAACTTCATAAGTTGAGAGATACATTAAAATAACAGAAGGTTCAAATTTTGGCACTTCAAGATACACGATTGGCGGACAATAACACCGCGGATTTCGGGAAAGGCTATTTACAATTTGTACAGACACTAGATGGCAGTTATAAGAGTCGTGGGGCTTGTAAGGGAAGCAGTGGTTGGGATGGGAGTGACACAGGGTTGTAGCCTCTCCCCGATGTTATTCAATCTGTATATTGAGCAAGCAGTAAACGAAAAGAAAGAAAAATTAGGTGTAAGTATTGAAATCCAAGGAGAAGAAATAAAAGCTTGGAAGTTCGCCGATGACATTGCAATTCTGTCAGAGACAGCAAAGAACTTGGAAGAGCAGTTGAACGGAATGGATAGTGTCTTGAAAGGAGAATATAAGATGAACATCAACAAAAACAAATCGAGGATAATGGAATGTAGTCGAATTAAGTCGGGTGATGATGAGGGTATTAGATTAGGAAATGAGACACTTAAAGTAGTAAATGACTTTTGCTATTTGGAGAGCAAATTAAATGATGATGGTCGAAGTAAAGAGGATATAAAATGTAGACTGGCAATGGCAAGGAAAGCGTTTCTGAAGAAGAGAAATTTGCTATCATTGAGTATAGATTTAAGTGTCAGGAAGTCGTTTCTGAAAGTATCTGTATGGAGTGTAGCCATGTATGGAAGTGAAACATGGACGACAAATAGTATGGACAAGAAGAGAATAGAAGCTTTCGAAATGTGGTGCTGCAGAAAAATGCTGAAGATTAGGTGGGTAGATCACGTAACTAATGAGGAGGTATTGAATAGAATAGGGGAGAAGAGGAGTTTTTGGCACAACTTACAAGACGAAGGGACCGGTTGGTGGGGCATGTTCTGAGGCATCAAGGGATCACAAATTTAGCATTGGAGGGCAGCGTGGAGGGTAAAAATCGTAGAGGGAGACCAAGAGATGAATACACTAAGCAGATTCAGAAGGATGTAGGTTGCAGTAAGTACTGAGAGACGAAGAAGCTTGCACAGGATAGAGTAGCACAAGTTCTGACAGGCAAGCCACGGGAATTAAGCGTACTTTCAAAGGAACCGCCTTAAACTATTTAAGGAAACCAGGGAGAGCCTCGTTTAGCACGCTCTGACAGTGAGTTTCATCCTCTCTCCCAAATGCGCTTCCAGTGTCATACCGCAGCTCTCGGGACCGCAGTTAAATGTCGGACGAGGGCAATGCAAACGACAGCGTGACGAACACTTCCATTCGTAGGTACACGATATCTTTTAAATATCAGGTGAAAGTTAACTGGTAGGATCGTTCTTGAAAGGTTTTTGAAAGGCGTTACACACTGCACCACATCGTAGACTAGTATCCACAATACTAGCGTGCAGTGTATTGTTCGCAAATATTAGATTTTTCTCGTAGAATAATTGACTAGACAGAACTAAGTACTCTACGTTCGAGAGCGTAAGTTCAATAAACACGAACCACGAATTGAGGGTTTGCCAAGAAAGTGAAATGTGGCCTCTAATACGCCGAATAAATATGATTGCGAAGCGAAATGAAATGAGACGCGTGCGAAAATCAGTGCCAGGAAAACTAAAAGGAAGACTTATATGACGAATGTTTACAGGAAATGTGCGGTGTCTACCAAGGAAATTGCTTGCAAGACCCAATTGCAACTATTTCCAGAATAAAAATATGGTTCAAATGGCTCTGAGCACTATGCGACTTAACTTCTGAGGTCATCAGTCGCCTAGAACTTAGATCTAATTAAACCTAACTAACCTAAGGACATCACGCACAACCATGCCCGAGGCAAGATTCGAACCTGTGACTGTAGCGATCGCTCGGCTCCAGACAGTAGCGCCTAGAACCGCACGGCCACTCCGGCCGGCATTTCTAGAATACTGTTGCATTACTTGTAACCCTTGCCAAGCAGACATAACATAATATCGATAAAAGTAACATACCAACAACTAACCGTAACAGATCTGTATAGCCTGTATGAAAACGTAGAAGACATGCCTTGAAGTGGGAATCTCAGGAAGATGGACGAGGTTGTCCTCGCGAAAATCTGTTGGGAGGATCGGATTTCGACGAGGCTTTACAATGTCTCTTCCTCAATTACTACTTAGCAAATTAGTGTTGCCCTTTTACATGATTATGACTGTGATAGTGTAGATAATGCATTTAAATCCATTGGACTATTGCCTTCGTACCCAAAAGGCAACAGGGAGTATAGATTCAAAAATACTATTTCAATAGGACCCTCATGTTGAGTAAAAAACACCGCTGCAGCGGTGTTTTTTATTCTTCACGAAGTTTCTTACTTGTGGGTGTCCGTGCCATAAAATTGTGTGTTGAATAGAAACCGTTTAGCAGTTAAAATTATGTGAAGCCGCGTAAAAATACGGTCACGAGTCCATACTGAAAATAGCATGGACTAGTCTGCTGCTGTGGCCGAGCGGTTCTAGGCGCTTCAGTCCGGACCCACACGGCTGCTACGGTCACAGGTTCGAATCCTGCCTCGGGTATGTGTGTGACGTCCTTAGGTTAGTTACGTTTAAGTAGTTCTGCGACTAGGGGACTGATGACCTCAGATGTTAAGTCTCTTAGTGCTTAGAGCCATTGGAACCACGTTGAACCACAACAGGGACTGACTGTTGGCAGTTCCTTCCTCGGTGCGCTCACTACGACGCCTTAGAGCTTTTGCTTTGCTGCACTCTTTGCCTGTTTTACACAAAGGGACTACTCTCCAGCTTTTCTTTCCCTAACAATATACTTCTACGAAGCAATATCTTTGCATGACACACTAAAAGAACCAAAATCTTCCCATACGTACACCAGACATATAAATATTCATTAATACTGTTACGTATCAACCCTGTACTACGCAACTGGCTGCAAAAGTTCGTAACTACGAGACCTCGTTCACGTTGTGTTCTTTGCGGGAGTGTCAACAAGAGCGAAACGTAACAACAGCGTTTCACAACATTAGCAGGTCAGGCGGAACGCAGGACATCAGAGCTTTGCGTGAACTGGGTAGGTAGCCTCAACAGAAGCTTAGTAACGCTACACGACTGAGAAGTATCACGTTACCTTGTTGCATGAAGTAAGGGACCGCGTCGCAAGAAGGCGAACTGAGTATTGTTACGGACCAGCAACAGTAGTTCAAATGGTTCAAATGGCTCTGAGCACTATGGGACTTAACATCTGAGGTGATCAGTCCCTTAGAACTTAGAACTCCTTGAACCTAACTAACCTAAGGACATCACACACATCCATGCCCGAGGAAGGATTCGAACATGCTACCGTAGGGGTCGCGCGTAGAACCGCTCGGCCACACAGGCCTGCTACTGTCCAGTCTGTTGGTATAACAAATGTGTTAAGCAAATAGGGAGCGATATGAGTCGCTGATACTTTGAATTAGGAAAGCCTATGTGGTCATTAAAAGTGACGTTGGGTCAACACCAGCAATTATTTCACACTATAAACACTCCAGCGGTTGAGTTGAGAAGACTGTTGGTCAGAAGGATCGATGGCATACAGGACGCGCATACTCGATTCCTTGAACGGTGTTAAGGCTGGGTCTGTTTGAGTTTCCTGCTCGTACTCAACACCGCCAACAGCCACCGGAGAGATGTCTTCGTCTTCGTAAGCACCAGTCACGAGTTCGGCGCTACTGACAGCTTCCATTGCTGATGGGAAAGCCTGGGGGCCTTTCGTGTCGACTTGAGCCAGGACTCCAGATTTTCTGACACTTAGTAAATGAATCGATTTCATTTACTTCCGGTATGATGGACGTGGAAGAGTTAGGGGCAAATTTTAAACACATTGTAAATCACGCATTGGAGAAGTATGTGCCGAAAAAGTGGGTTACGGACGGAAAGGACCCACCGTGGTCTAACAGCGCAATTCGGAGAATTCTCAGGAAGCAAAGGCAGTTGCACTCGCGGTACGGGAAAGATCGGGAGAAAGAGGACAGGCTAAAGTTAGTAGAGATTCGTGTTGCTGTAAAAAGAGCGATACGCGAAGCATACAACCACTACCACTGTCATACCTTCGCAAAAGATCTTGCTGAAAACCCAAGGAAATTCTGGTCTTAGTAAAATCGGTAAGCAGGTCGAAGGCTTCCATCCAGTCACTCGCTGATCAATCTGGTCTGACAACGGAAGGCAGCAAAACGAAAGCTGAAATTTTAAATTTAGCATTTGAGAAAAGTTTCACGCAGGAGGATCGTACAAACATACCGCCGGCTGAGTCTCGTACAGATTCCCGTATGGAGGTCATTGTGATAGAAATCCCTGGGAATGTGAAGCAGCTGAATGGGTTGAAAATAAATAAATCGCCAGGTCCTGATGGGATTCCAATTCGGTTTTACAGAGAGTAGTCTACTGCATTGGCTCCCTACTTAGCTTGCGTTTATCGCGAATCTCTTGCCCAACGTAAAGTCCCGAGCGACTGGAAAAAAGCGCAGGTGACACCTGTATATAAGAAGGGTGGAAGGACGGATTCTCAAAATTACAGACCAATATCCTTAACATCGGTTTGTTGCAGGATTCTCGAACATATTCTCAGTTGGAATATAATGAATTTCCTTGAGACAGAGAAGTTGCTGTCCATGCATCAGCACGGCTTTAGAAAGCATCGCTCCTGCGAAACGCAACTCGCCCTTTTTTCACATATCTTGCGAACCATGGATGAAGGGTATCAGACGGATGCCATATTCCTCGACTTCCGGAAAGCGTTTGACTCGGTGCCCTACAGCAGACTCCTAACTAAGGTACGACCATATGTGATTGGTTCCCAAATATGTGAGTGGTTCGAAGACTTCTTAAGTAATATAACCCAGTATGTTGTCCTTGATGGTGAGTGTTCATCGGAGGTGAGGGTATCATTTGGAGTGCCCGAGGGAAGTGTGGTAGGTCTGCTGTTGCTTTCTATCTACATAAATGATCTTTTGGATAAGGTGGATAGCAATGCGCGGCTGTTTGCTGATGATGCTGTGGTGTACAGGAAGGTGTCGTCGTTGTGTGACAGTGGGAGGATGCAAGATGACTTGGACAGGATTTGTGATTGGTGTAAAATATGGCAGCTAACTCTAAATATAGATAAATGTAAATTAATGCAGATGAATAGGAAAAAGAATCCCGTAATGTTTGAATACTCCATTAGTAGTGTAGCACTTGACACAGTCACGTCGATTAAATACTTGGGCGTAACACTGCAGAGCGATATGAAGTGGGACAATCATGTAATGGCAATTGTGTGGAAGGCGGATAGTCGTCTTCGGTTCATTGGTAGAATTTTGGGAAGATGTGGTTCATCTGTAAAGGAGACAGCTTATAGATCACTAATACGACCTATTCTTGAGTACTGCTCGAGCGTTTGGGATCCCTATCAGGTCGCATTGAGGGAGGACATACAAGCAATTCAGAGGCGGGCTGCTAGATTTGTTACTGGTAGGTTTGATCATCACGTGAGTGGTACGAAAATGCTTCAGGAACTCGGGCGGTAGTCTTTGGAGGAAAGGAGGCGTTCTTTTCGTGATTCGCTACAATTTAGAGAACCAGCATTTGAGGCTGACTGCAGTAAAATTTTACTGCCGCCAACTTATATTTCGCGGAAGGACCACTAAGATAAGATAAGAGACATTAGGGTTCGTTCAGAGGCATATAGGCAGTCATATTTCCCTTGTTCTGTTTGGGAGTGGAACTGGGAGAGAAGAAGCTAGTTGTGGTACGAGGTACCCACCGCCACGCACCGTATGGCGGATTGCGGAGTATATAGAAGTAGATGTAGATGTAGACTTCAACGGAGCCACTGGGCGTAGCTGCACGGCAGGCCAGGAGTCGACGCTCTTCCGGACCACACGACAACAGTCATCGAGGTTCAGAGAGCAGAGATGACCAACAGTTACGGGAGGGGATCGAGGACCTCCTAGGCCGACGTGTGTAAGCCCCATACGCACGCGGATCCGTCTTCGAGTTCGGAGGGTGCAGATGCAGCATCCACTTCCTGAGTAGCTGTCGGGCGCTCGCGACGCACCCGGAGAAGCAGCGACTTAGGACCGCAGTAGCGTCGACAAAGGATAGATGAATTTTGCAACAATAAGTGTTTAAGAGTCACTCTTTTTTTACTGCGCCCACCGGCGTGCACAGGTTACAACCACCTTCTCATCTCTGAGGAAACAGCAAATGGCGAACGGGGAGAGCGCCCCCTGGGACACGATTAATTTGCCACGCCTCCCAGTAGTCATCCCCCTGCATATACTAATAGCAAGAAGATATAAACGCTTATGAACAGGCAATAATAATACAGTAATACTCACACTATTCGTTCAAACGTATCCTGACACCCTTTCGTAATGTGTATTTGTGTAGTGTTGTCACTGTAGAAGCAGTAGGAGCAGAATGGATCTGTAAGAAGAGCCCAGTGATTTCGAACGTGGACAAGTTGCTGGATGCCTACTGCGTAACAGATCCATCAGGGACATCACAACCCTTCTAGAGCTGCCAAGGTCAACTGCTGCTGGTGTGACTGTAAAGTGTAAATACGAAGGAACAGGCAGAGCTAAAGTGAGGCCAACTACACATCATATATTGACGGCCAGGTGCCGTCGAGCATTGCGGAAGGTGGTTGTAAAAAAATCAGTTGACACTGGTGGAACGAATCTTTCGTAAGTTTAAGAATGCCACTAGCAGTCCCGCTACCATAATGACGATGGTCAAGCATCTACACACAAGCCACACATTTCTGTGACCAGTGCTATCAACCCTTAGGGTGGTGTGAAATGGTGACACCAATCGACAGTGGATGACTGGAAATTAGTAATTGAGAGTGATATCCTGTGGTAACCCGATGGCAGCATACGGTTTCGACGAGTGTTTACCTGACGTGGTGTGTAATGGCAACACTGAAGTACGGAGGAAGTGGTGTTACGGTATGGAGGTGTCCTCCGTGACTAGGGTGTGGTCTCCTTATAACTCTAAGGAAAGGCTAAATGCGGAAGGATACGAACACGCTTTGCTGCATTGCGCTTTGTGTACAGTAAAGGAAAAGACCACGATTATTTGTATCAGCGTGACGATGCAACCTGCAATAAAACAGCATTTATGAGGTAATGGTTACTGGGCGCGTGCGTATGTGGCTGCCCAGAGTTCGTTCCTGACCCGAATGGAACAGAGCCGTGACGGCTTCCTTCTTTCAACTCTCCCTCTGTGTGCACCACAGAACTAGCGATTCCTCGGCTCAGAGACCACTTTCCAACAAAGGGGCGTGTTCGTGCCGCCGCGAGCTACCGAGCGGTTGCCGTCAGCTTCAGTGTGGTCCGCAGCATCAAGCCAGATTAGGCTCGCCTGGACGTGATGTACTCTGTGTGGCCCGGATTTGGTTGGCTGTTAGTATTTGGTACGAGGCCTGTTGACACAGCGATTCTTCGACGTGTAGCGCAAGTCTCTAGAGGAAAGGAAGGTTCCAAATGATTGGAAAAGAGTACAGGTAGCCCCAATCTTCAAGAAGGGTCGTCGAGCAGATGCGCAAAACAATAGACCTATATCTCTGACGTCGATCTGTTGTAGAATTTTAGAACATGTTATTTGCTCGCGTATCGTGTAGTTTCTGGAAAGCCAGAATCTACTCTGTAGGAATCAATTTCGATTCCGGAAACAGCGATCGTGTGAGACCCAACTAGCTTTATTTGTTCATGAGACCCAGAAAATATTAGATACAGGCTCCCAGGTAGATGCTATTTTCCTTGACTTAAGGAAGGCGTTCGATGCAGTTCCGCACTGTCGCCTGATAAAGGAATTAAGAGCCTACGGAATATCAGACCAGCTGCGTGGCTGGATTGAAGAGTTTTTAGCAAACAGAACACAGCATGTTGTTCTCAATGGAGAGACGTCTACAGACGTTAAAGTAACCCCACTGGCGTGACTTAGTAGGTAGTGTCGGAAGTTCCATGCGGCTTTTCGCGGATGGTGTTGTAGTTTACAGAGAAGTTGCAGCATTAGAAAATTGTAGCGAAATGCAGGAAGATCTGCAGCGGATAGGCACTTGAGGCAGGGAGTGGCAACTGACCCTTAACATAGACAAATGTAATGTATAGCGAATACATAGAAAGAAGGATCCTTTATTGTATGATTATATGATAGCGGAATCAACACTGGTAGCAGTTACTACTGTAAAATATGTGGGAGTATGCGTGCGAAACGATTTGAAGTGGAACGATCATATAAAATTAATTGTTGGTAAGGCGGGTACCAGCCTGAGATTCATTGGCAGAGTCCTTAGAAAATGTTGTCCATCAACAAAGGAGGTGGCTTGCAATACACTCGTTCGACCTATACTTGGGTATTGCTCATCAGTGTGGGATCCGCACCAGGTCAGGTTGACGAAGGAGATAGAGGAGATCCAAAGAAGAGCAGCGCGTTTCGTCACAGGGTTATTTGGTAAGCGTGATAGTGTTACGGAGATGTTAAGCAAACTCAAGTGGCAGACTCTGCAAGAGAGGCGCTCTGCATCGCGGTGTAGCTTGTTGTCCTGGATTCGAGAGGGTGCGTTTCTGGATGAGGTATCGAATATATTGCTTCCCCCTACTTACACCTCCCGAGGAGATACGAATGTAGAATTAGAGAGATTCGAGCGCGCACGGAGGCTTTCCGGCAGTCGTTCTTCTCGCGAACCATACGCGACTGGATCAGAAAAATGAGGTAATGACAGAGGCACGTAAAGTGCCCTCCGCCACACACCGTTGGGTGACTTGCGGAGTATAAATGTAGACGTAGGTGTAGATGTAGATTCCCGAGTGCGCTTTATTGTAAGCGATTTTTCCCCTGTGGTTGCCTCAGCGCTAAGATTTATTTCATTTCTACATTCGAGTTATTTTCCTCTCATTTGGGTGGTCACTTTGCATGATGTACGGAAGTACGCAGCTCGTGGTGTCGCGGTAGCATTTTCGCTTCCCGAGCACTGTGTCCCGCGTTCATTCCCGGCAGGGTCAGGCATTTTCACCTGCCCCGAGATGACTGCGTGTTGTTGTGTCGTCTTCTCTATCATCATTCATCCCCATTACGGTCGGAGGAAGGCAACGGCAAATCACCTCCATTAGGACCTTGCACAGTACGGTGGTGCGGATCTCCCGCATCGTTCCCCTACGCTCTGTGAAGAAGCATGGGACTTCATTTCCATTACGATGTACGGAGAGTCTAGGGTTTTGGAAACTCTGTTTCTTTAGTGCTTGGCATTTGGATTTTGGGGTTACCGCGCTGTCCGTCGGCCCAGTGACCTCGCCGGAGGTGGTTAAGCTCCTTTGACGGGGTAAGTCTGGAGACATTTGTGACGTCTGGGTTTGTTTGCCGTCCCGGTATCTTTTCTCCCAGTGCTGGACAGCATCAAGGGGCTGCAATGACTGCGACGTGCTTCTAGTAATCATATTGTTGACTCTTATGCTAAGTAGTAAATCTGACAGGGTAAAATTATTTAAAATTGTATAGATGATTCGTGTCTCCTTGTGCGGAGAACTGTCGACTTCTGCTGAGGTGGTGCCTGCTAAGCGAATCCTTTCCTGACTAAACACCTGATTACGGAAGACTATGAAAGGGGCTAGTGGTGCCGCAACTTCGACGCTCCCTTAGTCTGTTCCAGTCTCACACCTAATGCGACGCACGCTGAGGAGACAGAACCTGTCGGCCCCACAAAGCTCCTGTGGACCGGCCGCCATTGTGCATCGGCTTCCGACATTGTCTTCGCCGAGCCTGCTGCCTCCTGCATCACCTCGGGCCCCAGATAATTCAACTACGTAACCTAGTTACAGGCTTCTGCCGTAATAATTGTAATATTTTCCTTTTTTATAAGAATTTTTTTCCTATTTAGTGTTGTAATGAACGTGAGTTTAAGCTTCTTGCTCTGTTGGGTTAATGTTTTGCAGGGCCGTGGCCAGCCGTTGTCCAGATTGTTAAATTTCCTTCAATTTTTAATATCTGGCGCCGGCCATTATTAAAGTTTTGAAGAGCCGTGTTGGGTATTTCTTAGTCTGTTAACTTTATTAAAGATTTTATAATCTGGCAGTGGCCAAGTTTTCTTAATTAAAGGGGCTTCTGGATCAAGAAGGATCACGTTAATTTGAAGAATTTATTAGTAACTGTCCTTATTACCCACCATGCTCTTGGTTTCATATTACTCGGGATCCCCTTTGTAAATCTGAATTGTGGTGTAAGATTCTAGATGGCCAGCTGGTCTTACCTGAAAAATGTAAGTGTTGACAGCATTTTTCCCTCCTTCCTAAAGGTGTAAACTCAAAATCAGAGTAATTTTCGGGGTTTCGTGTTCAAGTTTTAGTGAAGTGCCCAGTGGGATTGTTCTCAAATTTTTAAAGATTCATTTCACTTTATTAAGCGGCAAGAGCCACTGGATATATCCATAAGATTTGCTTATTGTAAAATTGGATGAGTGCACGTTATAATCTCTCATAATAAATGTTTTGCGAATTGTGAATGATGTTTACCCGAGCCACGTAATTTATATTGAACACGTGGGCGCCATTTGAGGAACCCCTTTGAAATGGGACAGAACGTGGACCTCATGCTCCAGCCTATAACATGACGGCATTTTCAGATTTTGAGCTGTGAGCTGCCATTCCTTCACAGTCATTCAGGCACCACACTATGTCCACTGTAGAGTTCAAGCCATTATAAAGATGGGGTGGATACACTCCTTATTAATGTCCACGGTAGGTGGCCGGATGCTTTTGACCAACCACTGTATACTAATGGCGCGAGGTGTTCTTGTTACAGATTTCGCGACGATTCTGTTTTCACCATCGTATACATCGTGTAAGGACCATAAGGCAAAGAATTTAAGAAGCGCGCTGATCCGTACAGTGTGCCGCCATTCTCCCCTTAAATATGCCAATGGTGTAAGACAGTGTATTGGCGACATGGATAGGATTCAGTATTCACTCTGCACTGTACAGCGCCTTGTGGAATATCCAACGTGCTTCACATTTCATGTCATACTTATAGAGGTTCTACACTGGACCAAGTTTTACTTAGGCACACATCTCCGGAAACAGGTAGTTCCCCCGTTACAAGGAAAACGAGATGCACAGATTTATTCGTATTTACGGTGGTATTACAACAGCTGGTCGATTTAATGACCATTAAGTTCGGTACACATGGTGTATCTGCTCAGTGAGTTCGCACAAGCTCTCTCCAATATGCGTAGTGTCTGGTTAATCGCT
This sequence comes from Schistocerca americana, assembly GCF_021461395.2. Lineage (NCBI taxonomy): Eukaryota > Metazoa > Arthropoda > Insecta > Orthoptera > Acrididae > Schistocerca > Schistocerca americana. The sequence continues at coordinate 44,938,941 of NC_060123.1, forward strand.
TCTGGGGCAGTTATTGTCCGTGCAACCAAATCTTTCCTCGACTGGCCAGGGGTCTCGTAAAGAAGAACCTTCATGCGCCCCAGTCAGAAATAGTACAAAGCGTTTAAATCTAGGACTCCTGCCGGCTCAAAATGAGCCCACCTTGACGGATCCACGTGTCCCCGTAGACCAAGTACAGATGGTTGCAGACGTGAATTGCAAAATATGCTGCCATGCCATCACGATGGAACCAAATTCGTACTGAATGTCCAATGGCACCTCTTCCAAACCTCTGCCAGTATTTGTCAGAGAATATCAAGTACGTGACAATGATTCCTTGGGAGGAAGGATCTACGGCTTTGTCACACGACCATCCCAGATACCAGCCCAGGCATTGATACCGAAGGCGTGCTGAAACATTCGTGAACACGTGGCTTTGGGATTTTGTTGATCCCAAATACAGCTATTTCGAGCGTTCAGAACACCCTCCCTGGTGAAATGAGCTTCGTCGATAAACATAATTTGCCTTGGAAAATGAGGAAAATCCACACAACGCTGTAGAAACCAAGTACAGAAATAGATACGTGGCACAAAATACGCCGTGAGCATTGGGTGTAGCTTCTGCCAAAGATATGGGTTGATTTGCTGTTCATGTAGAACACGCCAGACAGACGAATGAGACACGTGCAAGTTGTGAGGCAACGTGCGAGTTGTGGCTTCCTGGAAATATTATGTGTTCGGAGTTGGGGCACCCGTTCGGCCAGCCGGGGCCCGGCAGCAAACACGTGGTACCAAACGCTAGCTGGACGAGAGGGGTAGCCACACCTCATGGTCCAGCCCTGTGGCTGGGAATTCCGCTGATACGAGGACGGTGCTTTGTGTCAGTGAAAAAGACTTGTATGCCGAGAGCGCCAAAGATGGCGAACTTTGTGAAACCTTAAAGGCAGATATTTCACAGTTCGTATAGAAATTAATAGTAGCCAGATGAATCATGACACCTCAAAAAGAACCCATTATTTGCACGACGATTCTGATGGTGTAATCAAATTTTCAATATATTTATTAGTATAAAGTTTAGTATCCGACAGTAAATTATACAAGTAACACCCAGCAACGAATTTACTAAATATTAACGCTTCGTCCGATATTGTCGATCGCCCTGTCTTTAGAAATCTATTAGTGTAAACCTAAATTGATATGAATTACAGCCATGTATCCAGAGTGCGATTTTCACTCTGCAGCGGAGTGTGCGCTGATATGAAACTTCCTGGCAAATTAAAATTGTGTGCCGGACCGAGACTCGAACTCGGGACCTTTGCCTTTCGAGGGCAAGTGCTCTACCACATTTTTTTGCGTTATTGGTCGTTGTGTACGTCGCAAGACATCCTGTTGAAGTTCGGTGGTTGATCCTTCCACTCAGATTTTTATTACAGAGGGCAACCGGCTCTCTGACCGAACACTCGGAGCTACCGTGCCGGCTGAGTACCTCGTCTCCTACCTTCCAAACATTACGGAAGCTCTCCTGCGAACCTGCAGGCAAAGGTCCCGAGTCGATGTCTCGGTCCGGCACACAGTTTTAATCTGCCAGGAAGTTTCATACAGGCATGTAACTTGAATAGTGGATGAGTTATTGGAGGTCAAAGTGGCCGATTACTATCGGTCGTGTCAGGCCATAAGTACACCACAGCTACACAAAAAATGGTAGCTTGATCAATCTATGCCTTTGCTAATATCCAATATCTGCTATTGATGAAGAAACTGGTCAAATATTTACCGTGTCTTAGCAAGCACAGAGACATTAGGCTCCTGGCCTACATTTTGCTTCTTTTCTTTTGATATACTTTTACTTAATTGTTTGCGTATTTTATAATCTGTGTTAGAGCGTGTTTATGGTTCAGCCGTAGAAGTATTTATTTAATTTCAAGTATTTAAATGTAGATCCAATATTTCATATGTGCTTAAATATATTTGTGGGTGCGTTAGCTTCAAGACATGACGCGAGCGCTCTAGCCACTCACAGCGCTCCTGAATGGGGTGTCTGGATGGAAGCGAGAGAAGAGCATCGTTTCGAGAGAGGACAGGGTAGTTCTGGAGTGCTGGTAGTGCGGGTGTCCTGGAGAGTACGGCAAGGGACACGGGAGTGAGTGCTGGACGCGAACAGTACAGCTCGATGGACACACAGTCGGCGGAGTCGCGGGAAAGACTTGGAGTGGAGCAGTTTGCGCGTGATCGCGAGAGATACAAATACTTCGGAGTGCCGACTTGTGCTCTTGTGTGATTTCCGTGGCTTCTGCAGTGAAGACGTAGTGTGCGTTTAGAAGTGAATGTCTCGCTAGCAATATTGTTGTTCATAACTAATTACGTGCTGTAGGAATATATTGTTTCCCTGTTATTAAACTTATATCTTATTTAATGGCTGGACCATCGACACCAGTAAGTGTTTTTGCAGAAATATACCACATTCTCAAAGTACTTCTACTATCGTACTCATCATTTAAAGCCCTTAAGATAGTACCTGCAGATTTTATTTATAAATTACATTTATAAATGTATATGTTACATTCATAATTCGCAACTGCCGAGTGTTAGAAGCCTTCGACCATTCGATTCATGTGTGTATTCTTGTCGTATACTGTAGACACAGCAGTATTTGGCTTGTAAAGCGGCATCTACGTATCCCATCGCCTAGACAACGAAACCAGCCTAGACTTTTAATATTGCAACATTGAGTCGGAGTGTGCGTAGTTAACTTTGAAAGTCCACAAAGTCATGTGTAATGACTATAGTTTTCGTCCATGGGTTTTCTTCTTCTACTTGATGAAGCACTTCCTCTTCCACACCGACAGTGCACCGCCTTCTTGGAGCACTGCAATTTGCTCAGTCCCTTGTGAATTTCCCACTTCCCCCGTAGTCGTTTTTCTGCTCTGGCAAACATGGCCTGAGATGGAGTCACTCTATTTGGGAAGTAATCGTTGTACAGATGTTGAGATTGTCTTCCATTACGTCGATCTTCAATGTAAATTAACAGCGTATTGGTATACTTTGCGAACGCGTACTACAGCATCCTGTTACTGCAGTATTAGACACCACCATGTCAACTGACCCGTCAACATGGCGCATGAAAACAAGGCTTATGGAAAAAAAGACATCACGTGACATCGCGTCATCGTACCGTTCGTGAATGTGTGTGGACTTCCGTAACAGGCGAACTGCGTTACAAACATCTAGAGTGCGACTGAGAAGCTGTTGGTTTCCTTGCAACATGGAAACCAACTGTTTACTGTCATGGCATCGTATGTAAAACTTGATGTACTAAGGCCCCTCTGCAACCTCTAGAAGTGCGTGACATAAATTGAGAAAAACCCTGTACTCGTACGCAACTGTAGATTTGGAAGCTGCTTGCAACGTTAGCCAGGGTGAGATGTTGAGCCGGATCCTCATTAGGGAATTACTGAGCGGTCACGCAGAACTTCCCCCCCCCCCCGCCCCCCCCTGGCTGGCCAGCCTGCGGTTGCCGAGAGCGCACGAGAAGTACCCTTCAGTCGAGGCGTCGCGACGGTTAGCAGCAAATTAATCTGTGTCGCCTCTCCAATTCGGAATTCCATTTGGCGAGCGGTATCCAGAGGATCTCATTTGCGCCAGGAATCCTTAGGAAAGGAGCGTATCTGCCTGTCTGCGGTTTATCAACACTTCTCACCAAAGTGTGGCAGTTATTCGATGAGAGACGTTAATCGCAGTCGGTGGGTCCACTGTGTGACGAACTGGAGCAGGATTTAATTACTGAGGGAACTGGAACGGAGGTAACTAAATCTTAGGGAAACAAAGTTTTAGTTTCAGCGAATCAGAATTTAAGAATTAAATAAGTATTTTTTATTTATCCTTAACTATTTTCCACGCAAAAGTGAGAACATGGATTTTCTTGAATTACAGTGCCAACTACCAAGAATCAAAACAAATGTTTAAGACCAATTGTACGTAGTCTTTTATGTAGAATCTGACTCTGCAATAAACAATGTGGGTTCCCATTCGAAAATTTACAGTTGTTCCCCCCCGAAGAGGACTGGGGTGGCGGGCTAATTGTAGCAGCAGGAGATCTCCCTCTTCAAAATAATCAATTTTGGATTACACACATTTTTTGGTGTGACGCTTATTTTTCGAGTTATTCGGTTTGTCAACTTAAAATTTACACCCTGTATAACGCGTCACATTTTTACCTACGTTCAGCAGTTTTCCATCGCATTTTCACTGACATAATTTCTGAGGTTAGTCATAAAACAAACATTATCATGTTTTCAAACGAACTGAGATACTCTGTAGAAGTACTCGGTTAAAATCTTTGATTCTAGAAACGTTTTGCAGTTATATTTATACCTGGTTATGGTGTAATAGCAGAAAACTGGTTTGTAAAAGACATTAATAGATATCGCAGAATATTGTAATATTATCCTGCATGTTCTCAAACACAATCAGCAATACTGACAACGTTTTCAACTTTTTCAAAAAAAAAATATTACAAGATAGTATAGCAAATGATAAGCTCAAAACACTATATTTGCGGCACTGGAAATTTTCTGAAGAAACAAATACAATCCGGTTTCTTCAGAAACATCAAACGTGAGAATTGTAGCACATCAGACCTTAAGGCCCGTGGTTGCGCCAATGTGTTTCTGGGACGAATTCACTCTACGAGACAGGGCTAACAAGGTCTATATCGAACGCGGAAACTGCTATGTCTGCGTAGGCAGAAGCAGCTTACGATCAAAGTCCGAAAACAATTTCTTGGACTGTTCAGTTAACCAAAACAAATTCTCCAAGTATAACACCAACACAAAACAGTGATCCGTCTTCGAATCACAACTACATACAAGAATAATATAGAAAACAACTGAAATAATTTCCTACTAGTCTTCGCTAGAGACTTCTCCGATATACCAAGCCCAATCCAGAGATAAGAGGCAAGATCCAAGCCGGGCTGCGGGGGCGGCAGTTATCCAAGTCTGCTGGCGGTCGATAAACTGCCGATGTGCGGCCGAGCGCCGGCCTTTATAGCGCTTCGGCGGATGAGTAATTCGGAACTATTTTTCATCACGTGGTTTGATGTATGAAAATAGTTCCGGGATCTGCAGCGACCTCTTCCTTATGTTTATGTGGGCCGGTAGTGGCCCCTGGTGGCCGCTGGTGTCTTTGATGCGATGTTGTTGTGGTGGTTGTTGTTCTGGCCTGTCATCAATATTGCCTGTCGGTTGTGTAGTGCTTCGGTGTGCCTGCGAGGCGGGCAACTCGCGGCTGCAGGCTGTCTGTTTGGTTGCTGATACTCCAGGCGCCGTTACGTCTGGTGGAGAAGGCCACAGCACAAACGACCATCAATAGCGCCCAGGCAGAATCTACGTCCATCTCTGAAGCCCACTGCGCGCCATTACAACTTCCAAGTGATATTCTGATGGCACCAATCGAGCAGTGCACGTCGATGCTGCGGTGTGAGTAGACAATGGCCTAGAGATGAGCGTGCCAGTAGCCCCACTGAGTACGCAGTAACCGGTTCGCAACAGTTCGTGTTGACACGTCTGGGATCACAAGCCCTCTTATCTGTGCTGTGGTAGCTATCCGATCTGCCACCTTTGCCCTTACAAACGAAGATTCTGGCATCGTCTGTGCTGAGTGGACGTCCATAACCTCGTATTTAGGTGCGAGATACCAGCATCTTTGCACAGCCGATCCAGAGTGTCCTCATTGTGTGGAACTCCTCCGAAAGGACCATTCTGTCACTCGGAAGGCCACACTTTGATCATTTTCAGACTCGTTCAAAAATGGTTCAAATGGCTCTGAGCACTATGGGCCTTAACTGCTGTGGTCAGCAGTTCCCTAGATCTTAGAACTACTTAAACCTAACTAACCTAAGGACATCACAAACATCCATGCCCGAGGCACGATTGGAACCTGCGACCGCAGCGGTCGCGTGGTTCCAGACTGCAGCCCCTACAACCGCTTGGCCACTGCGGCCGGCAGACTCGCTCAGTTGGCTGTAGGAAGCACGAGTGCGTCTCTCTGGCTTGGTTGCCTACTTGCTTCACACATTTGCACCACACTGAGCCTCTGGCTGTGAGAATTTCCCTTTAAAGGATGTGACGTTCTTTTACAATTTTTTTTTTTTTTTTTTTTTTTTTACGTTGTGTGAATATCTGATCTGTCGAATGACTACTGAACTCGAATTGTCGTGTTGCGTGTTGTAAGTGCAAGTGGTGCGCTTCCTCTGTGTTACTGTTAGCAAAACGTTACATTAATTGATTGACCAATAAAGAAATACAGTCGCTGAAAAATACATTCAATCACTCAGACACTGTGACATCTGGCCCTGTTCAAAACCGATAACTTTGGTCCCTGTGCACATAAAAAACAACTGAAATTGTCTTACCTCTAGAGTAGAAACAGTGGAACGCTATAATTCTGGTCTCTCACAAAAATATTAATATGCTAGCTACAGGCTCAGCAGTGTGCAATGCTGACAATAACACTTGAAATGCACATGAAATTCTTTTGGCTGATAAACGAGAACATTTAAGCAAATCCAACTTCTTTAAAAAATGTATGACCTGGATAAGGAGGCGGTACTGATTACGGTGAACTACAAACACAGATTTTTTTAGCAAAGTTATATTGCTAGTTAAGTTTTTCTTTTCAAAACCATCTGACAATTAAAATTTCATTACACACAATTAATTCACAAACAATGAAGTTTAAACAGCATGTATTATTTAACTTCATTAATCCAATACGAATGCAAATCATCAAATGAAATGATAATTAAATGGACACCCTAGCTGCAAACAGGCGTTGATGTACTTCATTGGGGACATGTTGAAAATGTGTGCCCTGACCGGGACTCGATCCCGGGATCTCCTGCTTACATGGCAGACACTCTAGCCATCTGAACTACCGGGGGCACGGAAGATAGTGCACCTGCAGGGACTCATCCCTTACACGCTCCCCGTGAAACAAACATTCCCAAAATGTTCCCACCACTATATTCGTAGTGCGCCTAATAGATATTTGCCCATGTGGGTCTCCCGGGGAGTGTTCAAGGGATAAGTCGCTGCAGGCGCACTATCCTGTGTGCCCTCGGTGGCTCAGATGGATAGAGCGTCTGCCATGTAAGCAGGAGAGCCCGGGCTCGTGTCCCAGTCGGGGCACACATTTTCAACATGCCCCCAATGAAGTACATCAACGCCTGTTTGGAGCTAGGGTGTCCATTTAATTATCATTTCATTTGTAGTAAAGCTGCATGGTCATCTAAGGTAATTGTTCCTTTGGGAACAGATACTACCGTCACAAATCATCAAATTAACTTCTCCTGTTAACTCATCTTAGAAACATTACAAAGTCAAATATCTCACTGGCCTTTTTATCAAAACGGTTTACGTATATTCTGGGGTTACTCAACAATTACAAATTATCAGTCAACTCTTCTATACAAACGCGCAGGGGAAAACAAAAATCAATACTACACTCCTGGAAATTGAAATAAGAACACCGTGAATTCATTGTCCCAGGAAGGGGAATCTTTATTGACACATTCCTGGGGTCAGATACATCACATGATCACACTGACAGAACCACAGGCACATAGACACAGGCAACAGAGCATGCACAATGTCGGCACTAGTACAGTGTATATCCACCTTTCGCAGCAATGCAGGCTGCTATTCTCCCATGGAGACGATCGTAGAGATGCTGGATGTAGTCCTGTGGAACGGCTTGCCATGCCATTTCCACCTGGCGCCTCAGTTGGACCAGCGTTCGTGCTGGACGTGCAGACCGCGTGAGACGACGCTTCATCCAGTCCCAAACATGCTCAATGGGGGACAGATCCAGAGATCTTGCTGGCCAGGGTAGTTGACTTACACCTTCTAGAGCACGTTGGGTGGCACGGGATACATGCGAACGTGCATTGTCCTGTTGGAACAGCAAGTTCCCTTGCCGGTCTAGGAATGGTAGAACGATGGGTTCGATGACGGTTTGGATGTACCGTGCACTATTCAGTGTCCCCTCGACGATCACCAGTGGTGTACGGCCAGTGTAGGAGATCGCACCCCACACCATGATGCCGGGTGTTGGCCCTGTGTGCCTCGGTCGTATGCAGTCCTGATTGTGGCGCTCACCTGCACGGCGCCAAACACGCATACGACCATCATTGGCACCAAGGCAGAAGCGACTCTCATCGCTGAAGACGACACGTCTCCATTCGTCCCTCCATTCACGCCTGTCGCGACACCACTGGAGGCGGGCTGCACGATGTTGGGGCGTGAGCGGAAGACGGCCTAACGGTGTGCGGGACCGTAGCCCAGCTTCATGGAGACGGTTGCGAATGGTCCTCGCCGATATCCCAGGAGCAACAGTGTCCCTAATTTGCTGGGAAGTGGCGGTGCGGTCCCCTACGGCACTGCGTAGGATCCTACGGTCTTGGCGTGCATCCGTGCGTCGCTGCGGTCCGGTCCCAGGTCGACGGGCACGTGCACCTTCCGCCGACCACTGGCGACAACATCGATGTACTGTGGAGACCTCACGCCCCACGTGTTGAGCAATTCGGCGGTACGTCCACCCGGCCTCCCGCATGCCCACTATACGCCCTCGCTCAAAGTCCGTCAACTGCACATACGGTTCACGTCCACGCTGTCGTGGCATGCTACCAGTGTTAAAGACTGCGATGGAGCTCCGTATGCCACGGCAAACTGGCTGACACTGACGGCGGCGGTGCACAAATGCTGCGCAGCTAGCGCCATTCGACGGCCAACACCGCGGTTTCTGGTGTGTCCGCTGTGCCGTGCGTGTGATCATTGCTTGTACAGCCCTCTCGCAGTGTCCGGAGCAAGTATGGTGGGTCTGACACACCGGTGTCAATGTGTTCTTTTTTCCATTTCCAGGAGTGTATTTAACATCTTCATATTGTATGCATTAAGACTTCTGCTTCCTAGTTCAACAATATTGACATTTCTACATTAATGTAACGTTTAATGGCTTCACACAGCACACCACAAGAACTAGCTACGCCATCGTCTTTCGCTCACAGACACCTCCTACATACAACGTGCACCAAGCGTTCTCTAACTCCGACACTAGCTGTATCTATGGGTCTGCGATATAAAGTCTATCAAAGACATACATCGTTAATAAAATCATATTCTGGTGACACAAATGTGCCCTATAATGCTCTGTTCAAGGGTCAACACAGATGGCACTCTGGCCATTATGACAGTACACTATCTCTTGGTGGACGACGCTGAAACCATTATCAGTTCATATGCTGTCCCCTAGGCGGCATATGCCTTTATCGGATCAAAATAGACGTCGTCTTCACAGGTTTACTGAGTTTTCTTCCGATAGTGTATACTGCATGTGCAGCAAACAAAACCAAAGGGAAATTTGAAAACGGGGACTAAATTTCATGGCGAGGAAAGCAAAATTTTTAGGTTTTTTGGTGACGTTGAAATTTTGTCATAGACAGGAAAGGGCATGGAATATCGGGTGAACAGAACAGACAGTGTCTCGGAAAATGAATATTAAACATATATCATCAAAAGCAAAACGAGGGTAAAGTAGTGTAGTCGAATCTAAACATTCGATGATGAGGTACTTGCATTTAGAAATGAAGCACTAGAAGGGCTGATGATCATAAGAACAACGGTTTCCCATTGCGAGAATAATGGGAAATTTTTTGTAGATTTGTAGACTCTTTCTCATAGTTCTCTAAAGTGAATTTTGGTAGAGGTACACTGCTCAAGTTCCCTCTCATCTCTCTGTTTTATATAAGATATTAACACTGTAGGATCTACTTCAGAATTATACAGCCCCTACTTTCCATACCCATGTTTTGATCAATCTAACTGAAGTCGTAAATTTATATAAAGTGGAAAGATATTCACAGACTTAGAATAAAACAAGCCGTAGCGTCTAAGGGCATCAAAAGCGATTAACATGTCTGCAGTAAGGATTTTATAGCGTTTCTATGTTTGCACTGCCGGCCTGAGTGTGTTTCGAACGAAAACAGAGAGTCACATTTTTTAACCTTAATAACGAGAAAATTGCCATTTTCGGTTTTTACTTTAATCTTTCAGACATAGCTTTCATATGGAATAATTTTAAATCTCTTGTCTACGCTACAAGTTCCGTCAGTTTACTGTCGCACACCAAAGCGGCAGCAGATATCAGAACCAGGAAAGAAGGAACTGAAGCATGAGTGCACGCGATGGCGCATCGTGTCTGTGGCGTGTCCATGTGGTCAGTTTTCGCGGAGGATTTTCATTTGCGAAAGTACTGAACGCTACACAAACAGCGAACGACCTCTTCTGGTTGCGGCAAGAGCGAACGCACATCTCTTCAAACGACGCACAGGTTAGCGGCAAATTAATTTAGTCGCCGCTCCGGTTCGGAATTTCACTCACAGGGAAGCCAGAGCTGAATCTAATTTACGGCATTACTGCTGGAGAAAGAAGGGAGAGATTCACTCCGCTCGCGGTTTACCCCACCGTCTCCCTAAATCGTGACACCCCTATCCTTTACACTTTCTGCGCCAGAAGTAGATTACAGTGCAGTTAAAATGAGTTAAAATATTTTTCTTTTGCCTCGGCCTCTGGTGTACTTTTTTAATTGCTGATGTTGGCCTGAATCTTATGGCAATTTTTATTGTACCTCCCCATCATGTATGATCTTTTAAATACGTTAACCCTTTCGTACGCGAATTCTTTAGAGACGAATGGAAAAACTGATGGAAGCCGACCTCGGCGAAGATCAGTTTGGATTACGCTGAAATGTTGGAACACGTGAGGCAATACTGACCCTACGACTTATCTTTGAAAATAGATTAAGGAAAGGCAAACTTACATTTCTAGCATTTGTAGACTTACAGAAAGCTTTTGACAATGTTGACTGGAATACTCTCTTTCAAATTCTAAAGGTGTCAGGGGTAAAATATGGAGAGAGAAAGGCTATATACGATTTGTACAGATACCAGATGGCAGTTATGAGAGTCGCGGGACATGAAAGGGAAGCAGTGGTTGGGAAAGGAATGAGAGAGTGTTGTAGCCTCTCCCCGATGTTATTCAATCTGTATATTGAGCAAGCAGTAAAGGAAACAAAAGAAAAATTCGGAGTAGGTCTTAAAATCCATGGAGAAGAAAGAAAAACTTTGAGGTTCGACGATGACATTGTAATTCTATCAGAGACAGTAAAGGACTTGGAAGAGCAGTTGAACGGAATGGACAGTGTCTTGAAAGTAGGATATAAGATGAACATCAACAAAAACAAAACGAGGATAATGGAATGTGATCGAAGTAAGTCGGGTGATGCTGGGGGAATTAGGTTAGGAAATGAGACACTTAAAGTAGTAAAGGAGTTTTACTATTTGGGAGCAAAATAACTGATGATAGCCGATGTAGAGAAAATGTAAAATGTAGACTGGCAATGGCAAGGAAAGCGTTTCTGAAGAAGAGAAATCTGTTAACTTCAAGTATAGATTTAAGTGTCAGGAAGTCGTTTCTGAAAGTATTTGTATGGAGTGTAGCCATGTATGGAAGTGAAACATGGACGATAAATAGTTTGGACTAGAAGAGAATAGAAGCTTTCGAAATGTGGTGCTGCAGAAGAATGCTGAAGATTAGGTGGGTAGATCACATAAGTAATGATGAAGTATTGAATAGAATTGGGGGGAAGAGGAGTATGTGGCACAACTTGAGAAAAAGAAGGGACCGGTTAGTAGGACATGTTATAAGGCATCAAGGAATCACAAATCCAGCATTAGAGGGCAGCGTGGAGTGTAAAAATCGTAGAGGGTGACCAAGAGATGAATACACTAAGCAGATTCAGACGGATGTAGGTTGTAGTAAGTACTGGGAGATGAAGAAGCTTGCACAGGATAGGGTTGCATGGAGAGCTGCATCAAACCAGTCTCCGGACTGAAGACAACAACAACAACCCTTTCGTGGGCAGTTGTACAACACCGAATACTGTGACCGTCTTTGAAGCGCTGTACAGTAGCGATTCCACTTATCGTTGTTTCGAATGGTCTTTGACAAGCTTCAGGATGCATGTCGTATAGGAAGACTACATCCATATCACAAAAAATCCGTAAATTACGGGACGGTGGTTTATGGACGTGAGGCTGGAGTATAATTCACACCAAATATGTTCCAACGGTTTTCAAATCACTTGTTGAGGGCCAAGGCATCACCGTGAGTTATTCTCCGCAAAACAGTTTACCACGGTTCCGACCTTATGTAACGGACATTTATGTTGCTACAAGATGGCGGGATGGAATCAAGGAAGAAGGGTCACTGGTGATTCACAGTAATTTTCACGTAGTCCACAGCTGTTCAAAAAAATGGTTCAAATGGCTCTGAGCACTATTGGACTCAACTGCTGAGGTCATCAGTCCCCTAGAACTTATAACTACTTAAACCTAACTAACCTAAGGACATCACTCACATCCATGCCCGAGGCAGGATTCGAACCTGCGACGTAGCGGTCGCGTGGTTCCAGACTGTAGCGCCTAGAACCACTTGGCCACTCCGGCCGGCCACAACTGTCATTTAGCCCTCGAGCACTGCGTGGTGGCTATACTCGTAGTTAATGTGCAGTATCTCATGGAGGTATTTTGTGGCCTTTAATTATCGTATGGCAGCGAAACGTGTTAGACACGCTATTATAATAATGCGGAGCCGATCTACGCTGCGAAAAATTATAGCCAGTTTTGGCCACCAGGTGCAAATCTGGCGCTGTTAGTGCACGAAAGACATATAGAAATGTTTCTGTATGTCCATCCTTTTGGCAGAAAGTCTTTGGGACGACGGCAGTACACTACTGCGACGAAATAATCAACCCTTTCCGCATCAACTACAGCTTGAAGATGACACATTGAAACTCTGAAGCTGGTTGCAACAAAATAAAATAAAGCCATAAAGAGGCTGGAAAAATGTAAGCTCCAATTTTGGGAGCGAGATGCAAATCTGACGCCACACACATTCTGTATAACGCTACGACATCCACGCAGTCATCTGGCAAGCCATAGCGTGAGCGAACGGTGTGGTTGTCGAAGAGACACCGTGCGCTGTTTGTGAAGCTGATTTGTTTGAACGACACCAGTTACAGTGCTACGATAAGAGAGTCTGCTGAAAGGTGTGATGAGAGGCCAGATGTCATTAACGGCTTAAAGAAAACGATGATGAATTTCTAAAACACGGGTGACCTTGGTGTGGCACCTGGAAGAGGAAGGCGTCCTATCACATACGAGGTTAGTGAAGAGGTTTTTCTGTAACTGACAAAGCAACAAGTGTTATTTGTAGTGCTAGTGCTCGTACAGTGTCAAAAGAATAGTCCACACCACGTCTACAGCATGGAAAGTTTGCGGTCTATTGTTTACTGGTAGCCACCGCCAGGTTGGTCGTCCACCTAGTTGGCCTACAAGGTCACCTGATCAGTAAGTGTGTGATCACTTTGTGTGGGGTCCCCCAAGTCGAAGGTCTATCACCACAACCATCATAGTCTTCAAGAACTGCAGCAGAACAATTCGGATGACATTACAGCAACTCCATCAGTCCATCTTCAAACTGCCTTCAGCAACGTGTTGACCACAGTTCAAAAGTGACAAGAGAACAATGTTGGTCACGAAACTTCCTGGCAGATTAAAACTGTGTGCCCGACCGAGACTCGAACTCGGGACCTTCGCCTTTCGCGGACAAGTGCTCTACCAACTGAGCTACCGAAGCACGACTCACGCCCGGTACTCACAGCTTTACTTCCGCCAGTACCTCGTCTCCTACCTTCCAAACTCTACAGGAGCTCTCCTGCGAACCTTGCAGAACTAGCACTCCTGAAAGAAAGGATATTGCGGAGACATGGCTTAGCCACAGCCTGGGGGGTGTTTCCAGAATGAGATTTTCACTCTGCAGCAAGAGTCTCTCATTCTGGAAACATCCCCCAGGCTGTGGCTAAGCCATGTCTCCGCAATATCCTTTCTTTCAGGAGTGCTAGTTTTGCAAGGTTCGCAGGAGAGCTTCTGTAAAGTTTGGAAGGTAGGTGACGAGGTACTGACGGAAGTAGAGCTGTGAGTACCGGGCGTGAGTCGTGCTTCGGTAGCTCAGTTGGTAGAGCACTTGCCCGCGAAAGGCAAAGGTCCCGAGTTCGAGTCTCGGTCGGGCACACAGTTTTAATCTGCCAGGAAGTTTCATATCAGCGCGCACTCCGCTGCAGAGCGAAAATCTCATTCTGGAAACATTCCCCAGGCTGTGGCTAAGCCATGTCTCCGCAATATCCTTTCTTTCAGGCTTGCTAGTTCTGCAAGGTTCGCAGGAGAGCTTCTGTAAAGCTTGGAAGGTAGCAGACGAGGTATTGGCGGAAGTAAAGCTGTGAGTACCGGGCGTGTGTCGTGCTTCGGTAGCTCAGTTGGTAGAGCACTTGCCAGCGAAAGGCAAAGGTCCCGAGTCCGAGTCTCGGTCGGGCACACAGTTTTAATCTGCCAGGAAGTTTCATATCAGCGCACACTCCGCTGCAGAGTGAAAATCTCATTCTTCAATGTTGGTCACGTTCAATATTTGCTAAAGTGAGGTTATTACAGTATTTCCTTTCCTCTGCTGTTTTTCTTGTACCCTGGAACACTGTTTTGAAAGCCACTTATATATGCCCCACCCTCAATTTTTTTTAAACTTCGCCGTTGTGATCAATTCCAAACAGTGTAAACATAACTTTGGCTCTTCATCTTGGTCTTGAGAAGCAATTTTCAGTTACACCAAAAATGTAAGAAAAGAACTGAAAAGATTTTGATGACAGAGACAATGAATAGTGGTTATCATGACTTTCGTCTTCAGGTAATAGCAAAGCATCCTCCTATAAGCAGCAGAATTGTGTATTAGACACAATGCCGCACAGGAGAACAAAAAATTTTAATTAACATCACATGTTGTCATTCCAGTCGTGTGTACACACTGATAGTTTCTTTTCATTTTTTAAAATGTCTTCGTGGACCTTTACGTCTTGAATGACTGTACCCCATTGTGGCAGTATTACCAATTTTCTGTTCTTTTTACATCTACATCTGCATGGATACTGTGCAAATCACAATTTAAAGTGCCTAGCAGAGTGTTCATCGAACTACCTTCGCGCTAATTTCCCATTATTCCACTCTCGAACAACGTGCGGAAAAGGTGAACACCTATATCTTTCCGTGCGAGGTCTGATTTCAGTTATATTATTATGATGATCGTTTCTCAGTATTTAGGTCGGCCTCAATAAAATAGTATTGTATTAGGAGAAGAAAGTTCTTGATTGAATTTTCGTGAGAAGATTCCACCGCAACGAAAAACGCCTTTATTTTAATGATCTCCATCCCAAATCCTAAATCGGTGGTCAGCGACACTCTCTCCCTATTTTGCCATAATACAAACCGTTCTGCTCTTCTTTGAACTTTTTCGATTTACTCCGTTAATCCTATCTGGTAAGGATCCCAGACTGAGCAGCAGTACTCCAAAAGAGGACGGACAAGCCTAGTGTAGTTGGTCTCTTTAGTCGATCTGTTACATTTTCTTTCTTCCAAAAAACGCAGACTTTGGTTTGTCTTCTCCACAAAATTTTCTGTGTGTTCATTCCAGTTTTTCGTAATTGTAATTCATGGGAGTTTGGCTGCATTTATGGCCTTTCGGTTTGACTGATTTTTAGTGTAATCGAAGTTTAACGGATTCCCTTTAACACTCACGTGGGCGACCTCACTCGTTTCCTTATTTGGGGTCAATTGCCATTTTTCGCTCCTTTCAGATATCTTTCCTAATTCGTTTTGCAATCTGTTTTGATCTTTTGATGATGTTACTGGACGATAAACGACAGCATCATCCTCAAACCACCCAAGACGGGTACTCCGATTGTCTCCTATTTCGTCTATATAACATTGGGCAACGCCAGAAACCACTTCTGTTTTACTTGATGACTTTCCTGCAGTTACGTCGACCTGTGTCCTCTCTGACAGAAAATCACGAATCCAGTCACACAACTGACACGATATTCCATAAGCACGCAATTTAACTACAAGTCGCTTCCATGGTACAGTGTGAAAAGCCTTTTGCCAATCTAAAAATATTGAATCAGATTGAAATCACTTGTCGGTAGTACTCAGCGCTTCGTGTGTGTAAAGAGCTAGTTGAATTTCAGAGCAACGGTGTTTTCTAAATCCGTGTTGACTGTGTGTCAATGGACCGTTATCTACAAGGTAATTTATAATGTTAGAACACAGTATATGTTGCAAAATCCTGCTGCATATCCACGTCATTGATATGGGCCTGCAATTTAGAGGATTACTCATACTACCTTTCTTTAATATTGGTGTGAGCTGTGCGACTTTCCAGTCTTTGGGTATGGATTTTTCGTCGAGTGAGCGATTGTTGTGTGTGGTGCTATTGCATCAACATATTCTGAAAGGAGCCTAATTGGTATACAGTCTGGATCAGAAGACTTGCTTTCATTAAATGATTTGAATTGCTTCACTAATCTGAGGATATCTGCCTCTAAGTTACTCATGTTGGCAGCTGTTCTTGATTCGAATTCTGGAATATTTTTTTTCGAATATTTTCGTTAATCGGGACCCACCCCATTTCCTCGTAAAACGGTTCTCTAAATTTGTTGCATATTCCATTATGTCAGCCATAAATAATGATAAAACAATGAACAGTAAGAGAAAACTACTCGCGATAATTTCGAGTAGCCGTCCAAGAGTTATTAGAAAATTTATTTGACTTATGTCTGGTTGTAGCACCCGGAAAACCGAATGAATATGTTAACTGCCGTGTCATCCTTACTGGATACGGTTTTCGGCAGTAATCATTCACACTGAAGAAACTGAAGCGTTGCTATTGGATTGTCAGGGATAAAACTTGTCCATCTTCTCGCGGAATGCATACTTTAAATAATACTATATGATCAGCATTTTGGGAGCATTAATGACACCCTCATCATTTACCTCGTGTTGGAGCATTTAGAACCCAAGGTTCAGAACTATCATTGGTTCAGCCAATACCATGTGAGAGTGCCGAATTTATTACGGTTTGTGCGGTTCACAAGGTGTTTTAAACATCTGCAACATACACGTCTAATGAGATGAATATGTATACGCCACTGCGGTCTCAGATTCTATATCAGCTTAGCCGGCCCCTGTGGCCGAGCGGTTCTAGGCGCTTCAATCCTGAACAGCCCGGCTGCTACAGTCGCAGGTTCGAATACTGCCTCGGGAATGGATGTGTGTGATGTCCTAAGGTTAGTTAGTTTCAAGTAGTTCTAAGACTAGGAGAGTGATGACCTCAGATGTTAAGTCCCATACTGCTTACGCGCAGTAATAATCGACTGGAGAAGGCGGGCCAGAAGTGCCACAGTTTTTCAAGGTTCTATCATTAATGTCTGCGAGATGTTGTGGCTTCAGCATGACTGTACCATCCCTTTCCGATACGTCAGCACTTGAACGAAATATGCTAATATCTTTGGATTGGTATAGGAGAATCTGACCTGTGAACTGCTCCTAAGGAGTTACTAGAAGTTCTTTGCATATGGAACCTATTAGAAATGGAAATGGGGCTATATGGTAGATATCCAGATTCTTGTCTCATTTTATAGCAGACATCTGTGATATTCGAACGAGTGCGTCAAAATTTTAAGACCCTTCACAATGGATCCAACGAGAACGGTGCTCCCCAGTTCGAAAAACTGCTATGGCTCAAATTATTGGCGGGTTTTTTTCAAGATGTTTAAGTCAATAACAACCGACTTATTTGATTCCAACTATTATTTCCTTATTACGAAGTACTAAGCCTCTACCACCTGTCTTTGGGAGATCTCGTATTAAGAAATTACTGCTGATAACAGGCTTCATCTGAGAATACTACAGTAGCAGGAGTGTGTGGATCGACCAAAGAGCTCTGCACCATTCGTTGACTCAACACGACATAAGGTTCGAAATCAGGCTCGCAGTTTAGTTAATATAATACGTTCATACCACTCTGTCCGTGAGACGCATTTCACATATATGATAACTGAAGCTGTCTCATCAAAAGTAGGAAATGGTGCTTTTCCATAGCCGGTAGTTCGTACAATACATTCTTCTCTGTGGCTGCAGTACTATGGCACCACAGGCTTAGGTTCACCTAATCGACGGAACTCTGAAAATGGCCTGCATCTGACGTCTTCTACAGGAGTGCAAATACTGGGACTTTTCTTAACATTCTACACTGTTGTAGAGAAGCTGCAATTTTTGACATAGAATCTACGAAGTAAAGCCGCTGATTTCCAAAAACTGTTGTTGTTGTGGTCTTCAGTCCTCAGACTCGATTGATGCAGCTGTCCATGCTACTCTATCCTGTGCAACCTTCTTCATCTCAAAGCACCTATTGCAACCTACATCCTTCTGAATCTGCTTAGTGTACATATCTCTTGGTCTCCCTCTACGAGTTTTACCCTCCATGCTGCCCTCCAGTATTAAATTAGTGATCCCTTGATGCCTCAGAACATGTCCTACCAACCGATCCCTTCTTCTAGTCAAGCTGTGCCACAAACTTCTCTTCTCCCCAATCCTATTCAGTACCTCCTCATTAGTTATGTGACCTACCCATGTAATCTTCAGCATTCTTCTGTAGCACCACATTTCGAAATCTTTTATTCTCTTCTTGTCTAAACTATTTATAGTCCATGTTTCACTTCCATACATTGCTACACTCCATACAAATAATATCAGAAACGATTTCCTGACTCTTAAATCTATACTCGATGCTAACAAATTTCTCTTCTTCAGAAACGCTTTCCTTACCACTGCCAGTCTACATTTTATATTCTCTCTACTTCGACCATCATCACTTATTTTGCTCCCCAAATAGCAAAAGTCCTTCACTACTTTAAGTGTCTCATTTCCTAATCTAATTCCCTCAGCATCACACGACTTAATTCGACTACATTCCATTCAAAAACTGAGCTGGAAATATATTTTTTTTTAATTTTCGGTTAGCTTAACGACGATCCACCTCAGACTAGTTGGTAAATAATTTTCTTTGCTTTGTTTGACGTTTGATCTGAAGACGAAAAGCGATCGCTAAGAATTAACAGAATTTCAAAGTTAGTTTTTCATGCTTCGTAGAATACAGTGTGTAGACAAGGTGCCGAGTTTATCGCGAGTGCCGTGTTACCTAGTGCATACTCATTCTCTCTGTCTCTAGGACCGTCATTGTTTTCGGTTTTGTGTGAACCTGAACGCTGCAGTTGAGCGTAAACACTACAAGTAATGCTTCTCGGAACTCTCCTACGGCCGAACTGTGATGTTAATTTTGAATTCGGAGACGCTCGCCTGCCCTTGTTTACAAAGGTGTAGCTGGCAGTACACGCCAGGTGTGCTTGTTTGCCTCCCGTGAGCTCAGGAAGCAAAACAACGCAGCGCTCGTGGGCGGTAAACATGCCTTGCCCCGGCGGCCAAGCACGACGCGCCGCGTTTACCGGCAAATATTTCATCGACAGCCTCGGTATTTCCATTCTTTCGTGGTGTCGGTAGGCAGTTTATAGGTAAGGGGAAAACCCCGTTTTCGTCGACCAACGACGCAACCACAATGTTGTAACCAGGGCCGTTTCTACCACTGGGCAAGACAAGGGTGCCACATAGAGTGGAAAAAGTTTAGAGGCGGCAAAGGCCGGAAAAAATAGATTCCAATTCAGCAGTGAAAAAAACTGAGCAAATGAGCAGAAAAAATGATAAACATAGAATTCTTTTCAAAAGCATGTCGAACAGTTACTCAATAAGTAGTTACTTACTTTAACGAAAGTTATCACATTCCCTCTACGAACCTCGCTTAGCCCTTTGCACCACCGGGGTGGCTAATAGAAGTTGTAAAATTCTCAACAGAAAATTCAAACAAGGTGTCATTTGAAACTTCCTGGCAGATTAAAACTGTGTGCCCGACCGAGACTCGAACTCGGGAGCTTTGCCTTTCGCGGGCAAGTGCTCTACCAACTGAGCTACCGAAGCACGACTCACGCCCGCTACTCACAGCTTTACTTCTGCCAGTACCTCGTCTCCTACCTTCCAAACAGAAGTAAAACTGTGAGTACCAGGCGTGAGTCGTGCTTCGGTAACTCTGTTGGTAGAGCACTTGCCCGCGAAAGGCAAAGGTCCCGAGTTCGAGTCTCGGTCGGGCACACAGTTTTAATCTGCCAGGAAGTTTCATATCAGCGCACACTCCGCTGCAGAGTGAAAATCTCATTCAAGGTGTCATTTATTTAATCGCATGAGAGCGCATGCAGAGAAAGATGAGCTTTGTTCTTCATTCTAAAAATATTTCCATTAAAACAGAAACTAAATACCGCCGAGATTATCCGGATGACCCAGTTTCAAGATTCGGCATCAGTAAAGAATTACTTCTGTATTCAAAGAAGAATTCATTCGCAAAATGAAGTGGGGCGACGTGATTTAATTTTTCTTTTTTAAATTTGTGTAATTAATGATAAGTCATTGAAGGTATGAGGGGAGGGCTGCAGACCGAAAAGCTGCTGCTGTTACGTTTAGCTGTAACACTGCCAATTCTCTTTCATGTCTTGTTAAATAATGTCTGCGGAATCATCGCTTTACCCCGGGTCTTCTGAATAGCAGTAGCTCCGGAGTCTTCTCGTTGGACTTCCTCTTACTTGATAAATAAAGTTCTTCTGATTGTGTCGCGTCGATAATCCGTCCTCTTCATGATATAATTTTTTTAGAAGGAATCTTACTAGGCGTAGTTTTCTCCTCCTACTAAATAAAACTCCACTCTAAACCTGTAATAAACAGTGTACTGAGGTACAAGTTTACACTTTTTTCTTCACACAGAAGATGTATCTGTAAAACATCATAAAACGGAGGCGTCCGAATGAAGAGAAGTGATTAATAAAAGAAAACTGTTAACAAATTAAGATTAAAAGATTGAAATTACTGGGACAACATTGATTCTGTACCAAAATTTTGTCACGTTTACCTACCCATAAATCATGAGAAAGAGAGAGACAAACAATTAAAATATTGCAGTCTTCCAAATATCCTAGTTTAAGGTACGCTGTGTCCAGAAAATAATTCCACACTTTTATTAATATATTTCATTCCTATTAAATACAATAAAAGTAATTGTTTGCAAATATGGTTGCAATTGTATATTCAATTGAGTTCCAGTTTAAAATGTTTAACATGTTCTTCCTAGTTCAGTTATTTTGCGAAATTTCAAAGTCTGAGGACAGAAATTTAAAAAATTGAGGATATGTGTCGTTTTCAGTCAGTTATAAAGAAATTGAAGACCAAACATGAAAATTACACCTGTTCCCATATAACGAGGACATCTGGTCACCTTATTTTCATGATCAAAAGTATTACAGGATATTTGCACTGTTGTGCCGTGGGGTGTTGGTGGTGGTAGAAGGGGGTGTGAGTCTCGCGGGGGAACCGATGGTAGTAAAAAATAACACATAGGGGATATCGTTCTTCAGTCTTTCCCAGGATGGAAAAACACCTAGCAACGGCTCTGGTTCTGGCGGCGAACCCAAATGAATGTTCTTCCAGGAGTCCTCCATAAATTTCAACTGCTTCACTTCCTGGTCAGGAATCATAGTCAGCCGGCCCGTGTGACCGTGCGGTTGTAGGCGCTTCAGTCTGGAAACGCGTAACAGCTACGGTCGCTGGTTCGAATCCTGCCTCGGGCATGGATGTATGTGATGTCCTTAGGTTAGTTAGGTTTAAGTAGTTCTAAGTTCTAGGGGACTGACGACCACAGATGTTAAGTCCCATAGTGCTCAGAGCCAATTTGAATCATAGTCTGGAAACGACTGATACCAATGTCACGTGGCCAAACTGCTTTCCAAGTATGTCTGCCATTGCAGTAGTACAAAATTCTACTCGTTGTTTGACACTGTGTGGAGAACTCACGAGCGATGAGTACAGGAAACGCTATTAACCCACTGCAAGAGTTGATAGGTGTAGAGCAGGGTTTCCCAAAACGTGTTCCGCTGAACGCCAGTGTTCCGCGATAAGTGAATAAGTGCTCCGCAAAAAGCTATAAAGAACGTGGCTATTTCCGACATCCTTATTATTTGTTAAGATTTTTACTTTGAGTTCTGTGTTATTATTTATGATTTAAAATTAAAATAATCAGTGAATAAAATAACTATCTCTAAATTCTTAAAATTATGGTAATATCACTACCCATCAAAACGAACAATGTATTCCATCAGAGTAGCAGTATTTTCGAAGTAGTTTGGTGTAGAGTATAATGTTAAAAGCTAATACACAGGTGTATATAAGATTGCAGTTTGTGTTTGCACACTGAAGTGTACAGTCGATCAGTCCCTTACAAATGTCACTGAATGAACGCGTCAGGGAAGCCCTGAAGTCTTAACAGATATTCTCTCATCCTTTCCCTTCTTATTATCAGTGGTTTCCATATAGAATTTTCCTAGCCAAGTCTGGAGAGGATCTCACCATTACTTACCGTATCAGTCCACCTAATTTTCAACATTCTGTTGTAACACCACATGTCAGGTGGTTCTGTTCTCTTCCTGCTCCGGTTTCCCAACCGTCTATGTCACAGTGCCATATAGTGCTGTACTACAAACCTACATTCTCAGAAACTTCTTCCTCAAATGAAGACTTATGTTTGTTACTAGTCGGCTTCTCTTGGCCAGGTATACACTGTTTGGCAGAATAAGCCAGCTTTTTATGTCCTTGCTCCGTCTGTTACTGGTTATTTTGCTGCCTAAGTAGCAGGGGTAAAATACTACATCAATGTCATACAACCTCTTTAATCCGTGAACTTCATTCATGGTCTTAATGTTCCCTCTTGGTTCTTCTACTTAATGTATGTTACCAGTGTTTCCCTATTGCTTACTAATATTTTTCACAGTATTTCTAACACCTTGTAATAATTTTATATTTTTCCAGGTCGACAAATATCATGAATGTGCCTTGATCTTTCTTCGGTCTTGGTTTCACTGTTAACCGCAGTAACAGAACTCTTCCCTAAAGCCAAACTTATCGCAATCTAACAGATCCTAATTTTTCCCCATTCTACTGTATACTATTCCCGTCAGCAACTTGGATACATGACCTGTTAAGCTGATTCTTCGATAATTTTAATAGTTGTAGGCTCTTGGAATCATGTGAATTGTGTGGAAGATATTTTTCCGAAAGACTGATGGTGTATCTCTAGAGTAATGCATTGTACATACCACCGTTAATATTCGTTTTGTTGACACTTTCCCCAAAGGTTTTAGATATTCTGATGAAGTGTTTACTATCCCTTCTACTTCATTTGACTTTGTGTGTTCCAAAGGCATTCTAAATTTCGATTGTAATAATGGCTACCGTATCTGATCCCTACCGACTCCTGTCTTTCCTTCTATCATGTCGTCAGACAAGTACGCCGCTCATGGAGGCTTTCAATGTACTTTCATTTATTTACTTACACATTGAGTTCTGTGGGACCAAATTGACGATCAAATCTCCATTGTAATGTAATGTGTCAGTACACGAAATTACTATACTAAAGTGATGACAGATAGAAATAAAATGTTTATGAAGCCCAAAAAGCCAAGCCATAAGATTCAGAAAACGCTGTCAACAATATAACATAAGAATCAGCTTAACTTTTGAAGGAACTCCTGAACAGAACAGAAGGAGTGACCCATGAGGAAACTCGTCAGTTTCGATTTGGAAGCTCATGGCTTATTTGTAAGATTTTTGAATTCTTGTGGTAGCTTATTGAAAATGGATGCAGCATTACACTGTACACCTTCCTTCACAAGAACCAAGGAAGTGCGATCCAAATGCAGGGTCGATTTCTGCCAATTATTAACTTAATGAAAGCTGCTTATTCTTGGTAATAAGCTGACATTGTCAACAAGAAACGACAGTAAAGAACATACATACTTAGAGGCCACTGTCAAAATACAAAAACTAGTGAACAGGGGTCGACAAGAGGTTCGCGAACTTACCCCACTTACAGCCCAAACCGCCCGTTTCTAAGCCAAAAATATCCTTTTAGAATGTGAAAAGTTATCCCAAAATATACCATACGACATAAGCGAATGACAATAAGCAAAGTAGACTAATTTTCATGTCGAGTGATTACTTACTTCAGATAGAGTTCGAATAGTAAAAACAGCAGGATTAAGTCTTTGAACAAGATCGTGAATGTGGGCTTTACACGACAGTTTACTATCTATCTGAACACCTTTAAATTTGAACTGTTCAGTTTCACTAATCATATGCCCGTTCTGTGAAATCAAAACGTCAGGTTGTGTTGAATTAGGTGTTAGAAACTTTGAAAGGTGAGTCTCACTCTGATGTAATGTTACTTTATTTTCTACAAGTCATCAACTTATGTTATATCCTGAACTGTTCGAAACCGAGCCATTGTTGCGCACAACATCCTTTACTACTAAGCTAGTGTTATCAGCAAACCGAAATATTTTACCCGTAATATATCGTTTATATAAATAAGGTGTAAGGTGCAAGAGTGGCCCCAACACTGATCCTTGGGGCACCACCCCCCCCCCTCCACCCATTGAACCGTACCCCACTCAGACCTCACATCACAGCCATTCTCAACACTGTGAATGACGACTTTTGCTGTCTGTTGTTAAATGAAGAGGTGAATCAATGGTGAGCTGCTCCCCATATTCCTTAATGGCCCTACTTCTGGAGAAGTTTTTTGTGGTCAACATAATCAAACGCCTTAGTTAAATAAAAAAAAAATATGCCTAGCGTTCGAAATCTTTTGTTTACCCCACCCAGTACCTCAGAGAGAAAAGAGAACATTGCATTTTCAGTTGTTAAATGGCTTCTAAAGCTGAACTGTACATTTGATAGCAAATTATGTGACATTATATGATCAATTGTCCTCACTTGCACAGCCTTTCCAATAACTTTAGCAAACACTGATGGCATGGAAACACGTCTAAAATCGTCTACATTATCCCTTTCTACAAAGCGGTTTTACAACTGAGTGCTTTAATCGTTCAGGAAACTGCCCGTTCGTAAAGGAAAAGTTAAAAATATGGCTAAGTATAGGGATAACATGTGCAGCATAGTACTTCAATGTTCTGCTAGGCACTCCATCATATCCATGAGAGTCCTTAGTGTTCAGCGATTTAATTATTGACTCAATTTCCTCTTGTCAGTATCACATAGGAGTATTTCAGGCATCGGTCTCAGAAATGAATTTTCCAAGAGAGTTATATGACTCCCTTCAGAAAGCAAATTTTTAATTAATTCACCAGCAATGCTCAGAAAACTGTACACATATCTGATTTATCAGTAACTATGTTGCTGATCAGACACTTCCTTCACAACTGACCAAATGGTTCTAATATTATCGTGTGAATTAGTTATTCTATTAGCGCACTACATACTGTGCAGGGAGGAGACCCCCCCCCCAAGAGGGATCATTGCCGACAAAATTTTATTAAATAAATTTTTTAGGCATAATGTTCGGCCGTAGCCGGCTTGGGCATACTGTGGTGGAAGGTGCTGGCCGGAAGACCATGGTCGGCACATTCCTGCCACGTGCTCCTCAGTCAGACTCAAGTCCCACGGGTCGGTTGCGCTACTAGCAAGGCGCGTTGGCGGAATCAATCCTCCAATCAGAGACTAATCGTGTGATCACGTGGGGACGCGGCCAGGAGCGGCGAGGGCGGCTTGGAAACAGCTCCGCGCTCTCTTAAGTTTCTGACCTCGGCCCCGAGTAGTCGCTCCTCTAGCCTCTGCCTCTCTGATCAGCAGACGGCAACCCCTCTTGGGGCTGCTCGGCCCTACGTAGGCACCACTGTACCATCATTACAAGAACAAACTGGGTCCACTCCACTCAATTAATTTTCATTTCACAACGCCCTCCGCTCCTGACCTCAATCCTGACGAACAAATGGTGTCAGAATCCCGGCAATGAAAAAGGGACGAACTAAAAAGTTCTCTCCCGGCTTTGAAGGCCCGTATCGGATTGTACGGTTGACCTCACCAGTCAATGAAGGACTGCAATTAACCGATCGTACGGTGATAGTGCACTTTGACCGCCTGCAACCTTACCACGGTAGGGCTGTGTCACCACAACAGGTCGCAGCCCCGATCCGCCTGTGTCACCTCCACCTCAAGTGGAACAAAGACGAAAGAAAAAACGGAGGAGATTACCTCCACAGGGTTGTAGATACCCTTTGCGGATTCGACACCCTTATGGATTGAGGTCGCGTGATTAATCACGCCTAATTAGAGTTTTATGTTATGTTTTATTGCAGCTTAGTTTAAGTCATTTTCTCCAGGGACTTGGAAGAAAGACGTGCCTGGCCACCACGGAGCTCCCAGCCATTCTCAATTGTCAATTTCCAGTCCTGTCATGTATTTTTGCTCATTTTTATATGTATGTTCTGCAAGCAATGCCACGCATTAGACGTCACGCAACTGACTTGCTTCAAATGCAACCATTACACTTGGTGTTGGCAGTACCGCGGTAATATTCTTCCGAGTAATATTCTTCAATGTCCTCTATTGCCATCTATTTGGCAAACCAGTACATGTGGAGTATTTTTACTCCGAGCTTTTCTTAATACTTGTTACGTTGACGTCTAGTGTATTGTACTATATGTCGTAGTTCTGTATTTGCTGCAGCTAATCGTAAGTAATCGGAACAGATAAAGCCAGGACTTGAAATGCATACGCCTCGTACGCTTTGTTTGCGGGACCAGCTGTTGGCGGGGCAACACATCAGCTGTCGCCTCCCCTCCTCTCTTCAGCGCGCTGTCCCTTCTCCTCGCCAAGAACTGGCCAGCGGCCATCATTTTTTCTCGGCCAGTAACAGCGCTCCGCGCGATGACGTATCTTATCACCACGTGCGCTGCCGCCTCCAGCGTCTCAACACGCGGCGCGTCCGAGTAGTTACAAAAACAAACCGCAAATTACTGCCCCATCCTCCGTGTATGACAGACTACAATGCATTTACCATCATTTTATATAACTAACAGACTTTTAAAAAAACTCTTATTCTAGATAATTAGCAATTTCCAATTCATCGTTATTTCTTGTACACGCTAATCGCGTGATATTTGTCGCTGCAGTAGCGGCCGGTCTCTCGCGGCTACACGCCGTCTCACGTGACCGCTGACGTGCCGTTGCCTACTCCGCACCTACGCGTGCGCTGCGCGCTCGCTAACAGCTCCAAGCTGGTTTCTTTCATGCAGCCGGAAGACACGGCAAACAAAATTCATTCAAACATCCCAATAAATCTTAACATAAATATTAAGTAGATGTGATTCATTGTTTAAATTCTTTTCCTTGTGTTGTTTCACATTAGGTGGATAAATCACACGAAGTTCTTAACGATTTACATTATTCTGCATACCTTAGTCTGCCAATCCTATAAGTGAAATTTCACTACTGCTTTGATTCATTGTGTAAGCTACAAACTACAGCCCTAACCCTCTTACACATCAAACTATGTTGACATTTAACGTTATCTGCCTTGGACAAGGCCAGATATGGGCAAACCAATGCAATGCCACGGGTTTTTCACGCTACTGACGAGGCACAAACGACCAATCGTCCGGGCTGCCGTATATCGGTGGGCGATTGTTCCATGGTTGCTACGCAGTTATTTTTGTCCTCTCCATTTATTTTACTTTACCGCCGTGGTCAAAATGGTTCAAATGGCTCTGAGCACTATGGGACTTAACTACTGTGGTCATCAGTCCCCTAGAACTTAGAACTAGTTAAACCTAACTAACCTAAGGACATCACAAACATCCATGCCCGAGGCAGGATTCGAACCTACGACCGTAGCGGTCTTGCGGTTCCGGACTGCGCGCCTAGAACCGCTAGCGCCGTGGTCATTGTTCTATCATGTTTTCCTTCTTCTGTCGATGAGGAGACCCCTACAACATGTTAGGTACCCTCCGACAGTACCGGTCTTTTAATCTTACCGCCTATTTACACCGAGATATTGCTCTCCCTTGTTGCAGTCTTGCCCCAAATATCGGCCGATGGTCCATTGTGAGATACGTACTTTGCCTCTAATTAGCCGGTGATGTAAGCGCTACGGGAACTGTGCCTAGTTGTCCTTTCAGTTCAATTTGTTATCGTCAGTTTTAAAACTGACACACACGCAGCCTAGCAGCCAGCCCCGTGTGGCCAGTGTTACATGTTAACGTTGAGCGTTCCGACTACTTACAGCGTTATTATTATACATCATTGTGTTTTTATTTTCCTGCCAATGTATGTCATTGTGTTTAATTATGTCATTATGCTAGCACTAGTGATTTATAGTTCATGATTTTCATTTTATGTAGTGTTATGTACTGCACGCACAAAAAGTGATGCTATTTATGCATGTATGCTACTCTAGCTTCAGAGCTATTTTTATTGCTTGAACAGTCGACATTTTCCTAGTACAGCAGGTCGCTAATAACGCCGCTGATACTTTTATTACATGTATCGTGGGAAACCCATGTGCCTATACTAATTCTTATAAAGTCAGACGGACGCCCTTAGGTTGGTTCAAATGGCTCTGAGCACTATGGGACTCAACTGCTGAGGTCATTAGTCCCCTAGAACTTAGAACTACTTAAACCTAACTAACCTAAGGACATCACAAACATCCATGCCCGAGGCAGGATTCGAACCTGCGACCGTAGCGGTCTTGCGGTTCCAGACTGCAGCGCCTGTAACCGCACGGCCACTTCGGCCGGCTGGACGCCCTTAGGCCCGCTGAACCACGGTATGGCAGATAGCTCCAATGCACTGCCTACCCCTCAATTATTAGACAGGTTGCCTTAGCACTGTCCGCAGGTTGTTCCATTGCCCTGCAAATTATATAATCATCAATCCAAGTCTGCAGATTGCACTAATCCACTGCTGAATTTATTAGTCGAGTCACTCGCAGGTAGCTCATCCGCACCGCGAACTTGTACTTATACGTCACCGAATCCTAGGCTCCTCGGTTGACCACAAAACAATTCATACATCAATTACCGTGAGACAATTTGCGCTCACACTACGCCTTTGGCACTCAACCACATATGAACTGAGCCCCAGACGCTCTCTTATTACATTTTATACAACGCCACTTTCTTCTAGATGGCAATTCCATTGCAAAATCATCGGATTCTGCCAAAGACTCCGATACCGTTCCCCAGATGGCAGCCTTTTCGTTGCTGAACGGATTAGTTGCTTTTCACCATCTGACAGTGCAAGCTGCACTTTTAAGAACAATGTTGTTATATACACACACTGTCGGATTCTACTGGCGTAGTCCCTTATGCACTTCATCAACCGACTAAAAAACAATTTCCCCTGACGGATTTCGTATCCGATTCGGAAGTTTATGTTCGGGAAATATTACCTTTATTTTATTTCTTGTCAATTATTATTACTTCAATGTCATGTTTTATTGTTATCAATTTATAGTTATGAGTAATGTTAGTACACTTTATGATTATACGTTATTTTTGTGTCATATTCGGTATTCCCTTTTAACTTCCATTGTTTCTGGACTGGAAGTATCTCTGATAGCACCTATTGGCCTTCAATTCGTATCCACCATCAGCTACCATTAGTCACACATTTACACAACACTTCATACGCCCAATAACAACTTACAACACACACTGTTCATATCCACACTACCTTGGTGTAACTTGTTGACGTTACCAGACCTCTATTGTCATATACTAAGTACATGAACAAGGCTTTTATCGTTTATGCCCTCCGCTCTTCGGAAGGGGAAAGGGAAGTATGTTCGTATGTACGTTATGTTCAGTAGCAGTTTCTTTTAAACAACAACGTAATCAATTTACCTGTTGAACACTTCAGTTGTTCTGTTAAAATGGAATTGTTACTTTTAAGTTGCAATGTCTTGGTCTCGGACGCAGAGCCACTAGCGCTCTCCGACACTGTTATCTGAGCTCAGCCCTCTGCCGGCTCAGCGCTGATAAAGCTGCGCTGCGCCGCCTCCACTGCTTCACGCCCAGCCTCTGTATTCACGAGTAACAGACTCGCTCTCGCTAACATTCATTTCCGACTTCAGTACAGTTAATCTCTCTATTGACCACTTCCGTAAGTAAAGATCCTGTGATTA
Organism: Schistocerca americana; assembly: GCF_021461395.2. NCBI lineage: Eukaryota > Metazoa > Arthropoda > Insecta > Orthoptera > Acrididae > Schistocerca > Schistocerca americana. The sequence continues at coordinate 44,969,051 of NC_060123.1, forward strand.
TTGAGTAAACTTGAGTAGTCCTACCGTCATTCGGGTTTTATACAGCTGAAAAACCACTCAATACTATTTCTGAAATTTATGAAGTACTTCACCTGTCTCGCCGTGTCCAGCCTTAGCGGGGTGCGTGCCCCTGCGTAGTGGCCAATGCGTGGGAGGTGCCTAGGCTGTGCAGGTTTACACCCCGATCACAGGATTCCTTCTCATTTTATTCATTAAAAAGAATAAAAAAATAAAAAAACTTTCTTCGTACAAAATCTCAAATTAATTAACGACACTTGGCCATCGTCCCATAGCAGGTTGAAAAATTTTTCCAGCGAGTTACGCTTAGTCTGCGCTGCGTAGTACTGCCTCCGCGTTCAGCGTCCTTTTTGCTGACGCGTGATTGATCAGCGGATACTCAGTATTGAATTACACCATTGTCTTGCCGCCTTGCTACCCCCACGGCTGCCAAACTGTTGGTGGCCTGCCGTGATTCTACTTCGTGGCCTTCTTCATCAGTAAGCGTGACTGAACTGGTCCATCGTCGCTACTTCCCAGGTAATTATTGCTACAACGTTGTACCGCCTCCGTCATCTCTAAATTACTCATCAAGTAAGCCAGGAAATTTTTACTTGTAGGGTCACTAATACCTTCTCTCGCAGTCGACCGTTATCAACATTGGAAGCTGAAAGCAACCTCCCCTTTTACTATGCTGCGTTGGAGGTCCGACTTACCCGTAATTCGGACGGTATTCGGATGCAAATGAGGTTGCCAATCACGTGCGCAAATTGCGAATACGAGTGCTATCAAATATACACTTTTCCAGTCTCTTGGGCTACCCTTCACCACCATGTTGTTTGGCAGACTCAAGGATTTTTAGTAGTTAGTCGGGATCGACAAACTCACGCCACTCTCTCTCACGCTGAACTATCCAGTTGCTTCCACACAACACATTACTTATGCTCCACGCTAATTTTACACTCTAACACTACTGAGTGCGAGATGTCACTGTTTTTAGCTGAAACTACTACACCTCCATGTCCTCGTGTTCTAGTCTCACTTCGTCAACCAATAATTCAGCCTGTTGGCAACAGTTTTCTGTTCGCTGTTCCACAGACTGTCACCGCCACCCTGGTGTGCCACCGTTCATTGTCAGAGACTGAATCGTACCGGGTAACACTGAATAATAGTGGCCTAGTGTATAATAGTTCAAGATGTGACGCATACACTGCTTCTATGAGGATATCAGCTCAATTGCACTCCACCTTTCATGTCACCATTCCCACATTTACCTTATACCTTCCTGAACTCTCTTTTAAACTCCATGACCATGAGAAGCTAAAGAATTTGCCGAATACCAATAATTCAGATCTACTCCAATCGATCAATCATCTCCTTACCCAGGAACACAACCAAGTTGTTCTTGACCGAGTGGCCTCAAATATTGCTGATTGGCACCAAACCAAGCGATTAACCACTGTTGTATTACCCAGCGCTGGTTCGGTAATAATCATTGTAATGATTCTGATTATAGTATCCTGGATACTCTGTAAAAGAGGGTTTTGCAAATGTTTCACTTCCTTCCGAAGGTGAATATCACACCAGAAACTACCTGCCAACCTTGGTGCATGCAATCAGGCATGACCCCCCCCCCCCCCCCCCCCCCGTTACAATTAAGTTGTTGTGTAGGTGTCAGATCAATGAAGTAATTTTGTAATGGATTTGTATTTCTATGTAAAGTCTATGGAATCACAATTTAACTGTCGAGTTTTAACCCTCATGTAAGTCATTTTGTTTTCTCTTTAAATTTTTGTCATTTTGTAAAGTTCTCATTCACCCACTTGGGCAATTACCATTGTAATCCTAGATTTAAGAACTCAAAGTAATATTACGGGGAAAAACCCCCTTGTGACTGTTAGGCCTGGGAGCATTCTCTCACCCCCACGAGGCTGGAGTGTTTCAGTGTGCTGTGCTCTGGTGCCCCTCATCATCGCCTGGGTACCCACCACCACTGATACCGATGAAACACACTCACAGCACGGCGCCGCCCCACTGCCGTCGCGCCAACTTCACAAGTTTGTTATTCAAGAGCCTTCCTTCAGGCCCTTCAGGCCACTTTGTAACTTTTGCACATATTTGCATATTTTTTTAAATGGAATAATCAATTAGAATAAGCTCATTCATTTTCATCCAAAGAGCCTTCTTCGGAAGGGGAAAGGATGTGCAGGGAGGAGACCCCCCCAAGAGGGATCATTGCCGACAAAATTTTATTAAATTAATTATTTAGGCGTAATGTTCGGCCGTATCCGGCTTGGGCATACTGTGGAGGAAGGTGCTTGCCGGATGACCATGGTCGGCACATTCCTGCCACGTGCTCCTCGGTCAGACTCAAGTCCCATGGGTTGGTTGCGCTGACGGGGGTACGCTACTAGCAAGGCGCGTTGGGGGAATCAATCCTCCAATCAGAGACTAATCGTGTGATCACGTGGGGACGCGGCCGGGAGCGGCGAGGGCGGCTTGGAACCAGCTCCGCACTCTCTTAGCTTCCGACCTCGGCCCCGAGTAGTCGCTCCTCTAGCCTCTGCCTCTCTGATGAGCAGACGGCAACCCCTCTTGGGGCTGCTCGGCCCTACGTAGGCACCACTGTACCATCATTACAAGAACAAACTGGGTCCATTCCACTCAATTAATTTTCATTTCACAACGCCCTCCGCTCCTGACCTCTATCATGACGAACAATACTCATTGACTACCACTTTGTTCTGTTTCATATCTTTACCCCACTAGTCAGCAATCCAGGCTGCCTTTTAGTGTTAATCCCTCAATGAGAGCGTTCTCATGGAAAGCATCTCTCAGAGCATTAGAAATGTGTTAAGGAAAGCATTACATTTGTCATCTATATTATTGGCACTATAAACATCCTGCCATTCTTGGTCCTTGACGAGTTTTAAAAAATTCTCTATTCCCGTTGGCTTAACTTTCTTACATATTTGGCAGTTATATGTCACATTTGTTTGAGTACAAACCCTTTTAGTGTTTAAATTTATGAATCATGGTCTGAAAGGCCATTCACCCTTTAACTAACAGAATGCTCATCCAGTAATGAAGAACGAATAAAAATATTGTCTATGGCTGTGCTACAGTTGCCCTGCACCCTAGATGAAAAAAACACAATCTGCATCAAGCCATATGAATTTAGGAGATCTACCAACATCCTTTCTCTTGCACAATCGTATACAAAATTAATACTGAAGTCACCACATATAACTAATTTCTTGTACTTCCTATAAAGTGAATGAAGAACCCGCTCTAGCTTGAGCAGAAACACTCTGAAGTCAGAATTAGTGGGCCTATGAAAAACAACAATTAGAAGTTTAGTTTCATTAAATTCAACTGCCCCTGTACAACATTCAAATACCTTTTCAGTGCAGTGACTTGATACGTCTATGGACTCAAATGGAATATTGTTTTTTACGTACATGGTCACTCCACCACCCCGCAAGGTACTCCTTGAAAAATAGCCAGCTAATCTGTATCCTGGTAAAGGAAGCCTCTGAACTGTCGAATTATTTAAATGGAGTTCCGATATACCAATAATTTGAGAGTCAACCTCTATAAACGTTTCAGTAATTTTATCTCTAATATCTCTTATATTTTCATGAAATAAGCTAATTAATTGTTTAGTTGGTAAAATGACGTCCGCTGAAGGTGATTCCTTAGTTACAGGGACATCCTTTAAGCTGGTATACTTATCAGCTGATTTCAGTCTAAAGGTGCAGCTCTGAGACCAACTACTACTCTTTCCATGTATCCCCTCTCTCCTCTGCGTTGAACAGTGGAATTCCAAAAGAACTCCTCATGTTACTTCCTTTGATGTTTATTTCATCGAAGGTTGTATTGATTTTTCTATATGCTGAGTCAGTACTTCCGACAGTCCGTCTTTTTCCGAGGTCTTCAAATTTTTCATGTTACTACTTCGCCTCAGCAACACTGCATTTCATGTTTATTTCATTCCAAGGTGACTTTTATTTCTGTACTACTGAATTCCCTGAACATTTTTGTACTTCGTCGATCAATTGAAGTATTTCTTCTGTTATCCATGGTTTCTTTGCAGTTACGTTTCTTGTATCTACGGTTTTCTCTCCAACTTCTGTGACAGTCCTTTTGAGATATATCCACTCGTTTTCGGCTGAACTACCTACTGAACTACTCGATGCCTCAGTATTTTTAGCCTCTGAGGTCTTCAATTGTATCTATTCATTCTTTAATACTTCAGATACCACTTCTATCACCATTGATTCTTCCTGCCTAGTCGTTTAAATGTCAGGCTGTTATTCATCACTACCAGGCTGTGGTTTCAGCCTATATCTACCCTTTGGTGCGCCGTACTACCCAATACCTGATTTCGAAATATCTCCCTGACCATGACGTAATCAAGCTTAGTGTGGAAGTATGTGCATAGTGCGAAAGTAAAACACCGGCATGGAAAGAAACGTTTCCCGAGGTGTGTTCCGTATGTCTTACTTGTACTGCATCTGTACAGGGACACATCCAGATCCAGCTCTTTACTCCCCAAAACATCTTAAGCTGTGTGTGGTCTAGGGAAGGGCAATTCCAGATCCAGCAATTGGCCTTCATTCAAGAGATACCACCAGGAAGCCTTTGCTAGGATCATAATCAGAGGGAGAGTGACTTCGGTCGGGGCGGGGGGGGGGGGGGGGGGGTCAGATATGTACTGCATTCAATTATGGAACAATATATGACAGGTAACACTGTGAGATCCTAGTCTACGTTAACATTGATTTGGTTTTGAGTATACGGTGCAAAGTCCACTGGGATGTTTGGGAACGGATATTCAGCTGCGGCAATCAAATGATTATAAAAGGAAAGATGATCGTAACCTTGGAATTGGACGTGAGTTTATTTTGTATTTGGAACATTGTTGACCTTCACCCTAAACAAATAAACAGTTTTATGTGTTCTCTATTACATGAACCTTTTATTCTAGTCTTGTGTGAGAGCGACCAGTTGCGGCAGAAGTACGTTGTTCCCAACAAAGTATATAGGTACTCTAGGAGTGTGACAAAAGGGAATGGACAGTGCTTTAAATAGCAAAAAATTCGCTCCCCAGCCCAGAGATTGCTTGGAACTTTGTAAAACCAACGTTCATCTTACCAGATGCCAAAAGGAATCACACTTGAAGATGTAGGTAGCGAAAGCCCATTTCCGATGTCCAAGAGAAACTTCCCAAAAACCTTACTAAAACTGTGGAAAAGTATCTCGCTCCCTCTCTCCCTCTCCCCCCCCCCCCTCTCTCTCTCTTTCTCTCTCTCTCTCTCTCTCTCTCTCTCTCTCTCTCTCTCTGTGTGTGTGTGTGTGTTTGTGTGTTTTAGAAGGAAGTCAGTGTGCCAATGTGTCTCCTTCACAACAACCACTGACTATATATAGTATATAATATACTCACAGGCTCCGAGAGCATTTAGAGGTGGAGCGAATGCAGTTAAATGCACCTGAGGTGCCGTTAGTTTCCAGTCGGTGAGGCACGGCCAAAAATCTCCGGCTCGCGGTTTGTGGAGAATTCCAGCAATAAGCGCAGCCGCGTCGTGGAACAGCACCCATTCCGGGCTGGAGGGAATGCTCGCGATCGGGCTGGCCGTTTTTATTACACCGCATACTGGCGCCGCGGGCGGCTGGGTGTGGAATTTCGGATAAAGGTGCCAGGTACGCGGCTGGCTCGTAACCCGAGCGCGTCTGGGCCCGAAATTACGCATAGCGGCGAGTAGACGGGGCCCTGCAGGTGGAGGTGCGGCTGCAAGGTGCGAGGCGGGAAACAGGACGTGTCTGTTTCTGTTCTGCACAGCACCCGCTCCACACCTCTGCTGCGTCATCCAGTATTGGAAAAAGGAGTAATATTTTCAGAGATTATTAAAAAATTTTCCTGCTTCACAACCAAGGATGTGTGTCTGTGCTGGTATCCACTGTTGACTAGTAACAGTATAATTAACTTGTCCACTGTATGCAGGTCTGTATTCGTACGTGATCCGTAAAACTGAGTGTCGGTTAGACCGTCAGTGAGAGAGCACTTCATTTTCCTGCTGCTAATAAGGCGAGTACACCGTTCGCTTGTTACACATTTTTGCGAGCTTCAAACAGGTACAACTTATTTTCAGTTATCTGGGTAGTTACTATTTTATTTTTGTAATTTCTTGCGTGTTTGAGTGCCTACTAGACACAACCTTTTATTTTAATAACAGTGTAGTGTACAGTATCGCCGTTGCTATCGACCCTCGTATCGTACAGGCTTTTGTTTGTTTGGTTTGAACAGCTCAGTGTCGGTTAGACCGTCAGTGAGAGAGCACTTCGATTTCCTGCTTCTAATAAGGCGAGTACACCGTTCGCTTGTTACACATTTTTGCGAGCTTCAAACAGGTACAACTTATTTTCAGTTATCTGGGTAGTTACTATTTTATTTTTGTAATTTCTTGCGTGTTTGAGTGCCTACTAGACACAACCTTTTATTTTAATAACAGTGTAGTGTACAGTATCGCCGTTGCTACTGACCCTCGTATCGTACAGGCTTTTGTTTGTTTGGTTAGAACAGCTCAGTGTCGGTTAGACCGTCAGTGAGAGAGCACTTCGATTTCCTGCTGCTAATAAGGCGAGTACACCGTTCGCTTGTTACACATTTTTGCGAGCTTCAAACAGGTACAACTTATTTTCAGTTATCTGGGTAGTTACTATTTTATTTTTGTAATTTCTTGCGTGTTTGAGTGCCTACTAGACACAACCTTTTATTTTAATAACAGTGTAGTGTACAGTATCGCCATTGCTATCGACCCTCGTATCGTACAGGCTTTTGTTTGTTTGGTTAGAACAGCTCAGTGTCGGTTAGACCGTCAGTGAGAGAGCACTTCGATTTCCTGCTGCTAATAAGGCGAGTACACCGTTCGCTTGTTACACATTTTTGCGAGCTTCAAACAGGTACAACTTATTTTCAGTTATCTGGGTAGTTACTATTTTATTTTTGTAATTTCTTGTGTGTTTGAGTGCCTACTAGGCACAACAGTTTATTCTAATAACAGTGTAGTGTACAGTATCGCCGTTGCTATCGACCCTCGTATCGTACAGGCTTTTGTTTGTTTGGTTAGAACAGCTCAGTGTCGGTTAGACCGTCAGTGAGAGAGCACTTCGATTTCCTGCTGCTAATAAGGCGAGTACACCGTTCGCTTGTAGGGTAAACATAGTCATGTGTAGGGACTGTGGTTGTTGTGAGCGGACGCAAGGAGAATTGGCCACTCTTCGGGGGCAGGTGGAGGCTTTGTCTGTTAGGCTCATCGAGCTCGAGGCGCAGGCGTCGGCTCGTAGTGGCGTTGGGGCAACTGTGGTGAGACCTATGCCTACTTCGGTGGCCTTGGAATCGCATGGAACCCCTGATGTCGCTGCGTCTTCTGGCAGTGAGCATCTTACCGGTCAGCCATAACTCCAGGGTGAATGGCGGACAGTGGTGGGCTCGCGCGTGCCTGGCCGAAAGGCGAAGGTGGGATCTGGCCGCGTGGCAGCTGCCTTACCCCTTTCCAACAGGTACGGGGTGCTTCCTAGTGGTGATGACATCGTTTCCGAGCCACCACAGGATGCCTCGCCTGTTGGGCCAGTGGCCGATTCTCCGGCAAGGTCCCTACAGTCACAGAGGGCGGGCCTATTAGTTATAGGGAGCTCCAACGTTAGGCGGGTTATGGAGCCCCTTAGGAAAATAGCGGGTAGGTCGGGGAAGAATGCCAGTGTGCACTCGGTGTGCTTGCCGGGGGGTCTCGTCCGTAATGTGGAGGAGGCCCTTCCGGCAGCTATTGAACGCACTGGGTGTGACCGGCTGCAGATAGTAGCACATGTCGGAACGAATGACGCCTGCCGCTTGGGTTCTGAGGCCATCCTTGGTTCCTTCCGGCGGCTGGCTGATTTGGTGAAGACAACCAGCATCGCACGCGGAGTGCAAACTGAGCTTAATATCTGCAGCATAGTGCCTAGAGTCGATCGCGGTCCTCTGGTTTGGAGCCGTGTGGAGGGTCTAAACCAGAGGCTCAGACGACTCTGCGACTATAATGGTTGCAAATTCATCGACCTCCGTTATTGGGTGGAGAACTGTAGGGCCCCCCTAGACAGGTCAGGCGTGCACTACACACCGGAAGCAGCTACTAGGGTAGCAGAGTACGTGTGGCGTGCACACGGGGGTTTTTTAGGTTAGAGGGACCCCCCCTTGGGCGAAACGATAAAATACCTGACGGCTTACCAGAGAGGACATTATCATCGTTGATAAAGAACGTCCGTCCTCAGAGACCAAAAACAGGAAAAGTCAACGTAATGTTGGTAAACTGCAGGAGTATCCAGGGCAAGGTTCCTGAATTAGTATCTCTTATTGAAGGAAATAGTGCGCATATAGTATTAGGAACGGAAAGTTGGTTAAAACCGGAAGTGAACAGTAACGAAATCCTAGACACAGAATGGAATATATACCGCAAGGATAGGATAAACGCCAATGGTGGAGGAGTATTTATAGCAGTAAAGAATTCAATAATATCCAGTGAAGTTATTAGCGAATGCGAATGTGAAATAATCTGGGTTAAGTTAAGTATCAAAGGTGGGTCAGATATGATAGTCGGATGCTTCTATAGACCACCTGCATCAGCAACCGTAGTAGTTGAGCGCCTCAGAGAGAACCTGCAGAATGTCGTGAAGAAGTTTCGTGATCATACTATTGTAATAGGGGGAGACTTCAATCTACCAGGTATAGAATGGGATAGTCACACAATCAGAACTGGAGCCAGGGACAGAGACTCTTGTGACATTATCCTGACTGCCTTGTCCGAGAATTACTTCGAGCAGATAGTTAGAGAACCAACTCGTGAAGCTAACGTTTTAGACCTCATAGCAACAAATAGACCGGAACTTCTCGACTCCGTGAATGTAGAAGAGGGTATCAGTGATCATAAGTCAGTGGTTGCATCAATGACTACAAGTGTAATAAGAAATGCCAAGAAAGGAAGGAAAATATATTTGCTTAACAAGAGTGATAGGGCACAAATCGCAGAATATCTGAGTGACCACCATCAAACGTTCATTTCTGAGGAAGAGGATGTGGAACAAAAATGGAAAAAATTCAGAAACATCGTCCAGTACGCCTTAGATAAGTTCGTACCGACTAAGGTCCAAAGCGAGGGGAAAGATCCACCGTGGTATAACAATCATGTACGAAAGGTACTACGGAAACAAAGAAAGCTTCATCATAGGTTTAAGAGTAGTCCAATCATAGCTGATAAGGAAAAGCTGAACGAAGCGAAAAAGAGCGTAAAGAGAGCAATGAGAGAAGCATTCAACGAATTCGAATATAAAACATTGGCAAACAATCTAAACAAGAACCCTAAAAAGTTTTGGTCATATGTAAAATCGGTAAGCGGATCTAAATCCCCTATTCAGTCACTCGTTGACCACGATGGCACCGAAACAGAGGACGACCGAAGAAAGGCAGAAATACTGAATTCAGTGTTCCGAAACTGTTTCACTGCGGAAAATCGTAACACGGTCCCTGACTTCAGCCGTCGCACGGACGCCAAAATGGAAAATATTGAAATAAATGATATCGGAATTGAAAAACAACTGCTATCACTTAGTAGCGGAAAAGCATCCGGACCCGACGAGATACCCTTAAGATTCTACAGTGATTATGCTAAAGAACTTGCCCCCTTTCTATCAGCAATTTATCGTAGATCGCTGGAAGAACGTAAAGTACCTAGCGACTGGAAGAAAGCGCAGGTCGTTCCCATTTTCAAGAAGGGTCATAAATCAGATGCGAATAATTATAGGCCTATTTCGCTTACGTCAATCTGTTGTAGAATAATGGAACATGTTTTGTGTTCTCGTATTATGACGTTCTTAGATAATACAAATCTCCTTCATCATAACCAACATGGATTCCGCAAACAGAGATCATGTGAAACTCAGCTCGCCCTATTTGCCCAAGAAATTCACAGTGCCGTAGACACTGGCGAGCAGATTGATGCCGTATTCCTGGACTTCAGGAAGGCATTTGATACGGTTCCGCACTTACGTTTAGTGAAAAAAATGCGAGCTTACGGAATATCGGACCAGGTTTGTGATTGGATTCAGGATTTCCTAGAAGAAAGAACACAACATGTCATTCTTAACGGTTCAAAATCTGCAGATGTAGAGGTAATTTCGGGAGTACCGCAGGGAAGCGTGATAGGACCTTTATTGTTTACAATATACATAAATGACTTAGTTGACAACATCGGTAGCTCCGTGAGGCTATTTGCAGATGACACGGTTGTCTACAAGAAAGTAGCAACATCAGAAGACTCGTACGTACTCCAGGAGGACCTGCAGAGGATTAATGCATGGTGCGACAGCTGGCAGCTTTCCCTAAACGTAGATAAATGTAATATAATGCGCATACATAGGGGCAGAAATCCATTCCAGTACGATTATGCCATAGGTGGTAAATCATTGGAAGCGGTAACGACCGTAAAATACTTAGGAGTTACTATCCGGAGCGATCTGAAGTGGAATGATCACATAAAACAAATAGTGGGAAAAGCAGGCGCCAGGTTGAGATTCATAGGAAGAATTCTAAGAAAATGTGACTCATCGACGAAAGAAGTAGCTTACAAAACGCTTGTTCGTCCGATTCTTGAGTATTGCTCATCAGTATGGGACCCTTACCAGGTTGGATTAATAGAAGAGATAGACATGATCCAGCGAAAAGCAGCGCGATTCGTCATGGGGACATTTAGTCAGCGCGAGAGCGTTACGGAGATGCTGAACAAGCTCCAGTGGCGGACACTTCAAGAAAGGCGTTACGCAATACGGAGAGGTTTATTATCGAAATTACGAGAGAGCACATTCCGGGAAGAGATGGGCAACATATTACTACCGCCCACATATATCTCGCGTAATGATCACAACGAAAAGATCCGAGAAATTAGAGCAAATACGGAGACTTACAAGCAGTCGTTCTTCCCACGCACAATTCGTGAATGGAACAGGGAAGGGGGGATCAGATAGTGGTACAATAAGTACCCTCCGCCACACACCGTAAGGTGGCTCGCGGAGTATAGATGTAGATGTAGATGTAGAATTCAGCCGTACCAGCAGAACGTGTTCGGCAACGGCTGGTTTTCCACAGAATTGTAACCCCTGTAAGATACCTTCAGAAAGTGCAGACACAGGTTACTACACATTTAATAGTTACAGCGAAGGTGAACATATACAATGGATAATCGATGTAAGATAAATTAAATGAGGCAGAAATGTAATAATTACATTAAAAAACACCTACGAATGAAAAGGCGAAAGACTAATCGACTTCTGCTGGAAATTTCTGCTAATACCAGGAAATACTGCCTCAGAAAATCACAAAAGTTGTAGGTATAATCGCCAAAATCCGAGAAATGCGGGATGATGCCACCTGGATTACATCATGTGAAACGCCTCCTTAGAAAATTTATATATGACTGTGCTTAAACTGACACACGTAATTTTTAGCGCAACGGAATCTGACTTTCAATAATCCCTACAAAAGAATGGCCCTGGCTAACATTAACCTGTACGTTTCACAAATCACTTACCTCACCAAAATCTTCGTTACTCGAACTACTGCAATACAGCGAGCGCTACTACTGCCAGCTAAATAAAAGATTCAAACTACGGAAGGCACATACTACTGATAGGCATAGTTAGCAAATGAAAGATTTTAATAGAGAACAAACAATGTAATTACGTTAATAGTCATAATATATATAGCAGTTCATGACATCCATTCTTACAAATGTACTGTTTCTGATGGACACACCTCCATATTATCCATTCTCAAAAATCGGCCATCTCACTTCCCCACATCCACCACTGCTGGCGGCTTGCCTCCAACTGCGCAACGCTACGCGGTGTTAACATCCAGCTGCCCAACACTACAATGGCCGACGACAATGCAAACTAGCCACAGACTGCACACAGCACAGCCAGTGATTTTCATAAATTGCGCTATGTGGCGTTACCAATATAAGAACCTAAACTGCCTACTTACACATGGTCAGACAAAAATTCCGAAATCAGGTAATGCATGTAAGACATACAAAGGAGCAGACGTAGACTCGGATAACAATTTAGTAATGACGAAAATTAGGGTGACGTTCAAGAGATTCGTCCGGAAGAGCTGTAAGCAAAGAAGTGGGACAGTAAGGTACTGAAGAATGATGAGATCCGACTAAAGATTTCTCGGGCTTTAGATATTGAGGTAATGAGTAACACAGTAGGCAGTTCATAAGAAGAGAAGTAGACGTCCTTAACAAGGGCAATCACAGAATTTGGACAGACAAATGTAGGTACAATGAAGGTAACTGGGGAGAAACCTTGGGTAACAAACAAAATATTACAGATAAATGGTAAACGAAGAAAGTACCAAAAGTTTCAGGACAATTCTGGATACCAGAAACGTATTTCACTAAGAAAAGAATTAAATGGGAAATGCAAGATGACAAGGCTAATCGATACAAGAAAAGGAAATCGCAAGAGATATGCTTGTAGGAAGGACTGGTACAGAATATAGAAAAGTCAGAATAACTTAAGGTGAAATTGAAAGCAAAGGCGTCTACGATAAAACTGCAATTGGAATTTCACTTTCAACTGCAGAGAAGAGAGGCTGCTACATGGCCCTTAAGTGAGGTAATATTTGTCTGATGGTGTGACTCAAAAAGAAATGTGAGGCATAGAGGAAATAGAGTTCAAGTCTCAAGACCTTGAGAGACTTGCGCTCAAATACGGAAGACTTTTGGGGAGATGGCAAGCAAAGAAAAACTTTAGATCAAATAAGGAAGTGCTGAAGCCATTGAGGAAAAATGCAGCCTAATGGCTATTCAGGTTTGTGTGAGGATCTATGAGTCTGGCGACATACCAACTGACTTTCAGAAAAAAGTTAGCCACACAGTCCAGAAGGGAAGCTATAAGGGAAGGTAAGTCGATTCAGCTTAAAGATTGATGCATCTAAGTTCCTCACAAATGCAATATACAGAAAAACCCAAAAGAAAATTTAGGAGCTATTAGATGATCGTAACTGTGGATTTAGAAAATCGAAAGTCGTATAAGTGGCTGTTCTTACGTTGCGACTGATAACGGCAACAAGATTAAAAAAAAAAAAGCACACATCCATAGCTTTCGTCGATCTGTAGAAAGTGCTCGACGATGTGAAATGATATAACGTGTACTAAATTCTGAGAAAAATAGAAGTAAGCTATTATGAAAGACAGATAATATACAATACGTACAAGAACCAACAACGAACAATAACACTGTAGGACCAAGAACGAAGCGCTCGGATTAAGAAGGGTTCTTCCTATCACCATTAGTGTGATTTTACACTGATAGTTGCTTGTACATGTTTATGGGTAATACTTTCATTTTTCAATGAATGTCAAATGTCAGTCCTTGTACCTCGCATCATTGCTCATTAGATCTTTTTACATCTTTCTGTAGTCTCCAAAAATTGCAGCTTTCCCGTCTACAATTCCGCCATTAAATAAGAACCTCAATGTGCATAATAATATCAAGGAGCTTCCACCGTTTCCTACCATTTCTTTTACGTGCAGATCGTCACAAAAATATACAGACAGACTTGTTGGGATTGTAGAGTGTGTCTCGAGGAACGCACTGAGGACCTCAATTCATGTCAGAAAGCGCTAACCAATGACGCTGCAAGCGTCGAAGTCTTACAGGGAACGCCCACCGGTGGGGCACCCCTCCGGTAGAAAACCGGAAGTGAGGCTTACCGCGGACGCCTCTGCCAAAACTAGATTTAGCGGTCTCTGCAACGTTACTATCGGAGGCACCGATGCGTTAGAGTCCTTATTCGTCCTGAATACGTCACTCAAACGCGAGGTATTTAGCAGGCCGTTACCAGCGCTACAACTCTCGTTTTAGTCCACTGATGACCTGTGATTTATTCAGCAAGTGACACCCTTCCAGATGGCCTACTGAAAGTGGACCAACCATGACTGCACACATATATGGAAAAGAATCTTTTCGATATATCACCTAATAGACCCTCTGATACGCTCTTCAACAGTCAAGGAGTTCCTCCCAAGGAGACACCGAAGCTTGGGCCTTACGAACTACCAGTCAAGGCAGTAGGGCCTAGCCACATATGTTGAGCGCCTTATCGATCACATTTTTCAATGTAAGGCATACATTACTGAAATTTAGAATGCTATCAAGTGTGTGAGTCTGAAAGCGGATGCAGCAATTGACTGAGTCAGTATAGTACCCTTGGACGTCTGTACATTTATAATGCTTATTTTATTATGGGTCAGCTCCAGACACATGTCCAAGGATAGTAGAGAAATACCTGTAAAAAGAACTTTCAAAATGGTTCAAATGGCTCTTAGCCGTGTGGGACTTAACATCTGGGGTCATCAGTCCCCTAGAACTTAAAACTACTTAAACCTAAATAACCTAAGGACATCACACACATCCATGCCCGAGGCAGGATTCGAACCTGCGACCGTAGCAGCAGCGCGGTTCCGGACTGAAGCGCCTAGAACCGCTCGACCACAGCGGCCGCCACAAAGAACTGTAATTGTACTTGGGGGCAAAGCAAATACATCGAATAAAGTGCTTTTAGTCGAAGCATATGAGTCTGCCTTGCATGTACGGTGCGAGTTCTTAGGTGTGAACTCTGTAACTTAACGTGATTCTGCTACACGTCCTGATTCTGTCCCAGCAAATATCCTCCTTAAACTTATCAGTATATATCAGATCCTCTCTATATATCACGAACAGTAACGGGTCTGTAACACTCCATATGCGCATCTTAGCTAGTGTGCACAACGTCTCACCAGTGTACGGGAACCATACGTTGTCTTTAACTAGGACTTTGTCTGTGGTTATTCAAATAATAGAGTGTAGTCAGAGTATCTGTCGAAACATAACAAATCTCCCATCCACTCCCATGCTTCGAAGAATGAACATGGTGGTGTTAACTGGAAAACAGCTGTCACATTGGAATGAAATTCAGGTTACGTAAGTCGAGAGTTTGGCTACACCGCGAGCCCTTCAATACGCCAAGAAACATGTGTTATTCTTTCTGATTACAGACCAGCGCCTTTTAGGTATGTGTGGGAACGAAATAGTAATAACAGTCAGAGAGAAGCGGAACACAGGATGGTAGGAATATGTTGAATGAATGCTAATGGCTCTGTGGGTCCTGCACGTGTGCCAAACTAAAAAACAAAAACAAACGAAAAGAAAGACCTCACGGCAAGACGCTTTTTCCTGAAAATTCGCCGCTTTGTAGAATCGTTGAATGACAGTTTCTGAGAAGGGTTCCAGTCCTCAGTGTCTAAATCGAGGGATCCGTTACAAATCCTCGAGTTTTTCAGTACTTTTTATTTCCATGCTGTAGGTGTGAACGGTAAAGGGTCTGTACAATCCTTACGTATCTAATAAGAGTTTATCTCACTCATGGACGCTATCAGTGTCTTGCTGCACGTGAATGTATAAAGTTTATTGACTAAAATGTTTTCATAAATAAATTATTCCGTGATTTTGTTGTATGAATATATATAATCAGTTTTTCAGAAAATGTGACTATCTCACAGCTATGTACAACACACAGGGGGCGTCGATGCCCTTGAAGACAACACCACTGACAAGATTTGCCCGACTCACTTCTGTCTCAGATTGAAAGCTAAGTTGGTCGAGTGAAGCTAATACACATATATGACCACTACTTAATTTAAAAAAATAAAATTTAAAAAATAATTACATTAAAACAAAGAAGTGTTTACATCTGACAGTCTCGGTAAATTGACGACGTTTTGAGACATGTGGTAGGAAATTCTGAACGCATTCACAAATCTGGTCTGGTAAGTTCTTACGTTATTTACTACGAGTCAATGCAAAAAATTATGAAAACTTTCTGGAAATGAAAGATATCGTATTAATTTCAGCACCGATGACTAGGAGTTTCTAAATCGAATACACGCACAGAACCAGTTTTGTCTCGTGAGATGTCTTTTTTGGGATTCCAGGTTGATGACAGCAGACTTTCATTCATGAGAAGGCCGTACGCGACCATAAATCGTGTTCCAAAATTCTGTAATTATTTCCATCACGTCTAAGGTGAAACAGAAGCAATTTCCTTCGCATACTTTGCAAAAAAGTGGTTGAAATGGCTCTGAGCACTATGGGACTTAACATCTGAGGTCTACTTAAACCTAACTAACCTAAGGACATCACACACATCCATGCCGAGGCAGGATACGAACCTGCGACGGTAGCAGCAGCGTGGTTTCGAACTGAAGCGCATAGAACTGCTCGTCCACAGCAGCCGGCTCCTACTTTGCAAAATCTCACAGATTGGATATGATTTTCCATACCAAGATCATTTATCTCTCTTCGGTATATGTTTCTTTGACATCCGTGCGACGACTGAAGGGAAAAATTATTACAGTTTTCAAAGCTAGTATGAGCACTGGGAGACCCAGTAAACGATTTGTGTCGGCATACTGACTATGGGTTGAGCATGTGTATCACAATACGGAGT
The DNA here is from genome assembly GCF_021461395.2 of Schistocerca americana. Classification (NCBI taxonomy): domain Eukaryota; kingdom Metazoa; phylum Arthropoda; class Insecta; order Orthoptera; family Acrididae; genus Schistocerca; species Schistocerca americana. The sequence goes on from NC_060123.1 coordinate 44,985,633, forward strand.
AGAATCTGTGCCGTGGAAACCTTTTTGGTTATTTGTGTGAAGAGATGCGATCTTCCAAGAAAATATACGACACGAGTGCGATTGTCTGTGTGCACTGCTACAGAATTTAGCTAGAGAAGGCTATAAAACACACTGCAATAAGCGATAAGTGTATCGGTTTGCTACCCTGTAAGTAAGGTCATAATTCAACTGTTTATGTGTATAAAACCAAAATAAAACATAAGAATATCAGCACTGTTCAAGCTATCAGGTTTATAACGGACTAGGATTGAGTTCCAGGTATGATGATGATTTAGGATCGACGTTTGTTTCTGCTGGTAGTGCTCTGTAGATCACGTCACCTGGAAACGGTCCCCTCACAACGCTACGGGATTATCACATACCACAGGAAAGTTAGAGCTTATTCACAAGCTAGAGAGCAATAATGAAGTTTATGCAGTAATCACTTTACTCCACTGTCGCTGACACCGTATGTGAGCACCACTCTGGACAAATCAGCTTAACCAGTCATCCGTGAAATGAATCCATTAGAGTAACTTTGAATCCGATTATGAAATATTGTTTGAGATACGCCATTTGTGGAGCAGAACTACTTGATCGCTAATGGATTACTTTGCAGTTGTAGCTTATTATCTCCACTTCTATGCTTTGCGTTCCGTAGTAGATCTTTGGCTACATGAACAAATGAACAACACCTTGATGAATTTCCTAATGTGATGCACGCAGTTGAACATGGACTGGATGACACGTATCACTGCGTGGTGTTTGCTTCATTTCTGACTGTTCGCTTCCTTGAAGGTACAATCATTTCTGAGAACAATTTTCTTTAGCTTACTGGCTGCTAAGAAACATGTGAATCCAACTAAATATGACCTGTGTGACACATTATCAGAGAAATACTTCACTGACTTACGCTGTATTTGTTGAAGGAGTATGTTCCCAGTACCACGTGTGATAATAAGGAAATTGAATATGCAATAAATAAGATTAGCCACACTGAATATATACCTGTATCTCTGGCTTCTAGATTGTCTAAGGACTGCGAATACCTATTGTATGATTATTACAACTTCCTGGAAGTTCAAAACTGTGTTCCGGATTGAGAATCTAACTCGAGATGTTTGTCTTGCGGGGGAAAGTACTGTCCTCACAGATTTACATCAGCGAGTTCCTATTTCCTATCTTCCAAACTCTACAGAAGCTCTCCTGAAGACCAAACAAGACTAGCACTTCTGGAAGAAAGGATATATGATAAGCATTAACTTCTTTATAAACGATTTAAAGATTCACCAGCCATCAAAAAAGTTGTAGGAAATGTCGTGGTATTACAAACACTCTATCAAATTGATGAATAACGTGCTAAAACTCGTGCGTTGGTTTATGTCGATCAGTGACATTTATGTGTATTTTTATATGCCTGAAGCATCGTCAGATATAACGGTTAGATGTGATCACGGTTCTTCGTAGTTCTTGATCAGAGTCTGAGGAATCATTTTAGCACCAGATCTATCAAAATAAGGCAGGTGCTACGACCACTTAATTTGAGCTGTTTTTCTTTCAGCACATGCAGATAATTTTGACTAGATCTGATTTATGAAATAATCCATACAGTTTATAGTAATACTTAGGGTACCTCTACCGCCCTGCTGCCCTTGGTATAAACTTGGAGGTCGTCACACGTGCAAGTATCGAACCGAACCTCTACTAAATAAAAAATTAACCCCTAGTAAATGAAAAGAAAGGGAAAGAATCGCAAAGGATAGGTCATCTGTTCAGAACGACTAAGCGGAACGTACAATTTCTCTATAATTTCGTGACTCATCTCTTTTCATATAATCGTTCACACAGTTCTGTTATATTTCTTGTCTTTGGAGAGATTTGATTTAAATGAAGAGTCATTTCTCATGTCAACAGTGGTTTGTTATTGAAATGTAACACTCACCAAGAAAATAAGATTTTAGCATTAAAGTTAGTGATCGAACTGACTGTGCTTTCGTAAGCACATGGATAGTATACGAGGGTTAGAACTTTGATGAATTCTGCTCAGGTTAGCAGCCGAGTGGTGGCATCGTCTTGCCGCAACGTTTCGATGAGTTTCGTACTCTTCATCTTCTGGCGAAGCCTGGAACTTTAATAGTGTAAACTATTTATTTACAGCTCGTACAAAATAGAAACGTGTTTCAAAGTTTTACTGACCTTCAAAGTAGTCACCAGCATTGTGTAAAACCCGTCCCCAGCGATGTGGAAGTCGTAGGCTACTCTTAGCAGTGCCAGTTATGTTGACAGTTCGAGTGTTGCGGTCTACTGCCCGACGAATTTGTAACAGTTCTCATACGAATGTGTGTCCTTCAGTTTAGAAATCGAGTTGAGCTAACGAGGGTTTAAGTCAGGGGAGTGGACTAAGTGGTATAGCAATTGGCAGCCCCATCAGTCAAACAGATCAGCAGCAGCTTGCACTGTACGTGCTTCAGCATTGTCCTGCAAAACGATGGTCAGGTCCTGCAGAAAGTGTCATCACTTCTGCCTCTTTGCTGTTCATTTTTGGAACACAGCCTACGGCCAACTTCGAGACAGAAGTGATGACACTTTCAGCAGGACCTGACCATCATTTTGAAGGACAATGCTCAAGCACGTACAGTGCAAGCTGTTACTGATTTGTTTGAATGATGGGGCTGCTAAGTGCTATACCACTTAGTCCACTCTCCTGACTTAAGCCTTGGTGAGTTCAGCTCGGTTTCTAAACTGAAGGAAACTCATCACGGCATTCGCTTCAGAACTGCTACAAATTCGTCGGGCAATAAACCGCGCCGCTCGAACTGTCAACACAACTGGCACTGATGAGAGTATCCTACGACTTCCGCATCACTGGCAACGGGTTATACAAAATGCTGGTGACTACTTTGAAAGACAGTAAAACTTTGAAACACGTAGCTATTTTGTACCTCGTAATTGCGGGTAAAAGGTTGAACCAACAACATTGCCTTTAAATAGGACATCAGTAAAAATGACAAATACACTTGAAATGAATAAAACAGAAGTAGGATACAAGCGCGTATTCTATCACCATCGATTACTCAGAGAAATCGAAGCCATCGAAGTTAGAACTACCAGGAAGGTATTCGATGACAGCGATGGATAACGAATAAAGGAGCGAAATCCGGATTACAAAGACACAAACGTGTAGCTGGGAGCCAACATGCCTTCAAAGTTTCCTCTGCTGTTAAGTTTCATTTCTAATTGAAAACTTCTTTCGGATTACTCTCTCTTAGGTGAAATGCGATAGAAGAAATAAACAGAAGCACGATAGAGGAATAAGCCCGCCATCGTCACAAAAATAATCATTATTATTGGATAACGCCTGAACGTCAGGTTTCACATAGCTCACAAGTTAAATAGTCTCCACACACCAAAGTAATCGAAGGGGCTAAATTAATCGATAATTGTTCCATGTTAAGAATAACTTTAACTTACTAGACGCATCCCAACATCATGTTCCCAGGGACTGTGCATACTTACACATCAAGTAATGTTGCAAGACTCCCCGATAAAACCTCGCCTTTCATTGGCGTTATGAACGGTGCCCCACGTTTTTTAGTAGAAGAGGTCTTCGCGTCAACCACCCAATCGGAACAATAGAAAAATCTCCCAAGCTTACTATTCGTTGCATGATATCTTTTCGGACAGGCAGAAAGAACCACGAAATCCCATGATAAGCTACAGGGTATTTTTACCAGTCATCTTGGCAACTCAATGCAAGAGAAACAGGCATTGATTTGAAAATTGGTACTGCTACTTCAGGGAGGAAAATAAACCGTTCTGGCCTCTACGGGACAAAAAAAGGACTGACAAGGTTTCATCCGATACGAAAAAGAATGAAGATAACTAGAAAGTGGCTGCAGGGAAGACACTGCTGCTTACAAGTAAAGAATGATTTAAACTACGCATCCTCTCATAACTTTCTCCCAGGCATCAGCATATGTTCAAGAAAAGAAAGGGAGAGCAACATATCGTACATTATGAAAGTTGGGCGAGAGACGTACCCCTTTCAAAGCAGCTGTCTGTGGATCGACAACTTGCTACTACATTGCCGGCCGCGGTGGTCTAGCGGTTCTGGCGCTGCAGTCCGGAACCGTGGGACTGCTACGGTCGCAGGTTCGAATCCTGCTTCGGGTATGGGTGTGTGTGATGTCCTTAGGTTAGTTAGGTTTAAGTAGTTCTAAGTTCTAGGGGACTTATGACCTAAGATGTTGAGTCCCATAGTGCTCAGAGCCATTTGAACCATTTTTTGCTACTACATTATTATCTATTTTTGTGTGGTCTCCGACACTGTCTATGCAGTAGATTAATTATAAAAATGACTAAAATTCCCTGCCACGAGCTCAGACAGTTTCTTTTACTTTGTCATACAGCTTAAGATAGATCGATGAGCACGAAGGTAGAAGTAGCATCATATCTTATTACTTGCCAAGACGCATAATGACTGGAACGCAAATTACACAATGGACAAACTTAACATACAGCGTCCGTCGAGGATCATTGATTCGCTTTTGATTTTTTTTTTTGTATATTAATAAATTGTGTTACATTGTACCATAATGTAACCACCATGCGAATGTTATCTTCAGCTGCAGTAAAAATCCCCATACAGGACTATAATGGCACCTGTAAACTTCATTAACGTAGATAATTTAGATTTTGGATGTTCATCAATTTGTCATTAACGTAGAACTCACCCTGAGCTCTACTCAACAAGGTTAAATTTTGACAGTTCATCAGCACTTTACCAGTTCACATCTGAGCGAATCTCATCCTCATTTCGTTCTAAATTATACAGGAATCTTTTTCAGTTCCTCTATTACAAATCTTGGGATAACACAGAAAAAGCACTTGAATTCATGGGAATGTACAGTCTCCGTGTGTTAGAGATGTGGGCATCGCTGCATATTTTACAAATATACTGTTTTATACACGTAGCAACAGGAAATTCATTGAGGAACGAGTTATTGCCAGGATACATTTCTGCGACGTCCTACACTAGATCGGAAAACTGAAAACTTCCGACGCGTTGATGAAGGTTTTTCGGGTCTCCAGCCGGGTGGAGAGATATATCGCGAGATATATCTGCGAGGTATCAACGCTACCACCCGGCTGGAGACCCGAGAAACCTTCATCAACAGTTTACGCCGGGAAAGCTTACTGTCACATTCGGACGCGTTGCCCCTAAAGTCAGTATGAGATACATTATAGAGGAACATCCTGGTTACCTACTATCCAGAGGCGTGAATTTTAACAGCTTTGTTATTCTTATTGTCTACTTCGTGACCTCAGACATACGTTACATCCTCAAATACAGCATAGACTTTATATTTTCACAGGTGTCAACCATACCACTGTCAGCACCCTGAAACATTTCCCTGTGTTTGAAATCTGACACGTAAGTCGACTAACGCAACCTGACCAACTTCGTTTCAGATTTCGTAGAGGTAAGGAACTTTCTCATTGCACAATGGAATAATTAAAGGGGAAATTAACATAAGCTAAGTCAAGACAAACCTAATAGACCTTAAAACAGGTCTCATGTAGCTAGTTGCTATCTGCGGCTATGAATTACGCATTATAGGTGTAATACTTGCAATACAAATATTTTGAACTCTGTTTACTACAAAACTTAATGAAATACGCAGATCTAACCTAGTTAATTTTGTTTATTTATTTGCAACATCCTCCATTACGATATTTGTACTCTATAGTGTAAGCGAAACGCAGTTCATGCAATAATTAGTTCTTAAGTGATCACATGTAAAGGTTTGAATAAAACTCAGAAGAGTGAAAACTTAATTAGTTAGACTTTCAAATTATATGAATACTGAATATAAATTATCCAGAAATTAAATCCCACGTGACTTTACATGACCATGCAGAAAGGGAAGGAAAATAATACTACAACAAATTAACTATCGCGGTATTACAGTGATGTGCAAAATTTAAAGGCGAAAGTAGTTTGTGCAGAATGTGTCACGGCCCAGTAACATAGCTCGACGAAGGTTGGCCACACATAGAAAGAACTGCCACGACACAGTGTGGAAGATCACGAAAAGGAATACACAATGAGACGAACAAAAGTAACTCTTTTATTGACAGACAGTCATCACTCTCAAGCCACCGCAATTTATGACGGTCCCCTGGAGACTACTAAGGACAAAGCATGGTTCTTAATACGATAACAGATCGCCACATATAGTGCAGTATGCCTTGCAACATACTATTGTTCTGGCAACAATGCTGGTAATAAATTCCATCCTCCACCAATGCGGCTGACAATAGTTGTTGCTGCTGCTGTTTGTGGACGTACTAGAACACACCATCCCAACGCATCCCACTAATTCCTGATGGGATTTCAGACGGACACGAGTCCATTCGCCGAGTATGCTCCCGTTATATGAGTTTCTCCACCAGCGCAATTCGATGCTGTGGCTCCATTCGATCCACAAAACTGTAGCCAGGGCCGAATACACCGCTGAAAAGACGCACATGGGAATGCAGCAGAGTGTCACAGTAAGTTTGATTAGTGAGCTTACCGTCTTAAAGGAACTGGAGGTCCGTATGCCCTTATAACATTATACCTCCCCACACAATGACATCTGTATCACTAAAACGATCACGTTCGACAATATTCTCATTTCTTGCCAAACGCTGTAGGCTCCGTTCGAAGCGCTTCTAGGCTGATTTACTTGAGCGAGCGTAACGTCCTATTTCCGATACTATGTTAGTCCAAGAAGCTTAGAAACTGGATTAATAAAAAAAATAGAGATACGTTAAGATGGTGGTTCTAATGTTTCACATGATGTAGACAGTATCCTCCAATATGAGTACAACACGCCGAACGTTCTATGGGTCTTCGTTGAACTAGAGCGTCACATTGGCTTGAATGCTGCTTACGTCAACAAAGCTTTGACTCTTCATGCGAAATTCTGCACTTTTTCTCTTCGTCGCAGGTTCGTATTGATAACACGAAGTCTCACGCCCCATGATGATCTTTCCAGAAAATAAATGTTCGAATTTTGCATGTCAGTCAAGTGGTGGGGGGCGTTCACGCGTTTACGTTTGTTCTGAAGTCATGATGTGCTGCAAAAATTTGGCTCACACTTTTCTGGAGAAACGTCCAATACACTTCTACCCCATGGTAACATTGTGTCTCATGACATTATAGCAGATGCTTAATACCGCTGTCATTCCTTTTTAGACATCTTTCAGCCTTCCTTCTCAAATAATCATGCAACATCTGGCTGCCCTCGATGTTAGCCACATGTACGGGAGCATATTGTAACGTGCCAAAAATCTAGGATATTAAGTCACTGAACAGGAAGAAAATGTTCCTCTAAGATGATGTCGTAAGAGGCATGGAAATTGGACAGTGTCGTGAAGTTCAAATACCATGCCTCCAGTTTGCCCACAGAGTAAAGGTTTAGAATACGGCAGCTAATTTCGCTCACATACACTGGTAATAATTTAAACCCTCTTCATTTTACGACATTGGAACTCACAGTGACTATCTTCTCATTAGTACTAAAGCGAACCTGATACCTTGCTTCCGTGATTGTTGGAGGGTCTGTACCGGTCCATACATGGTTACTGTGGTAATGTACTATACTGTTCTACGAGAATTTCTCCTCGTTTGTAAGCAAAATTACAGCTATGGCCTGTTACTCTTAAGCAGCAGAGCTAATAATGCTGTGGCAGAACGTTAATCTCGCATGACGTTCATGTCGCCTCGGAGCTTGCGTACGATCTATGTGATGTGGGTAAAGCAACTGCTAGTATAGCACTGGACAAGAAAGCTCGTTTATATCTTCAGCAGCTCGACTTCATCGTAAACTTCATTCAAGATGTTGTAATTATGGCAACACATGCTCCTCCACATCCGGTGAACAGTTACGTCGACCAAGATCCCATTGTACTAGCTGCTAATGACCCGTATCTACATGTCGCCCGGCGAACTGCTTAATAGTGTTTCAGGTGGATTGTGATGTGGAGGCTGTCCGTAGGTGCAGTTGACACATGTTTGTCGATTAATGATGTCTGCCATGTCACATCATGGAATAATATAACTCGGTTCCACTCTTTAAGTTAATCACACTGCATGCAGTCACAAACCTTAAACACGCCTTCGTTCCAGTTACGGATCCCAACCTATACGATTGTGGATTAAAGACGTAAACCCCTTCCTCGACCACAGTGAATTCTGCTACGACTGTGTAATAATGGGTGATTAAGCTTAAGTAATAAGTGGATGACACCACTAAGACTCCTGTTTGTGCGAGTGTCTGTGTGAATGTGGTGTTGTGTAAGACTAGTTGGGGGATGACTAGAGAAATTTCAGTCAGTTTGTTAGATACTGTAGCGTATCATTTCCTCGCCTTACCCGTCAGCTAGTGCTGAGCACTTTACTGGAAACCATCGTCAGTTGTCCAGTTTCAGGGGGATGGAGTCTATTCTCCAACCTAGAGCTAATGAACTGGTCATACGCAGCTTGACTCTGCTTCCTATACCCATGGGTTTCAAGCAACCCACAACGCCCCTAAATGACACATGCAAGATTTTCATATTCTCTCATTTGCTGCATGCAGACTATTAGTCCTACCAAAAAAAGGAACAAGTGCTTTTTCTAGGAAATTTAATGTAGTTACATTGTGTACTGGGATAAATTTTTGCTAGAGGCAGTAGTTTTCCAATTATTCAAGAGAAACATACAAAAACAACATCAAACTAGTTTCTCTTGAACAACGCGAAAAGTGTGGACTTTAGCAAAAACATATCCCAGTGCAAAATTTAACTATATTACATTTTCTTCAAAAGTACCATGTTTATTTCTTCAGTAGGATTAATAATTAGCGCATAAAGTGCGGGAGAATATGAAAATCTCAAGTGTGGTTTTTGAAGGCATTGTGGGTTGCATCGAAACTAACGACAGAGGTAACAGAATCACCCTGTATGTAATTAGTTGACCTAAACGTACTGCATAAGGAATTATTCGGAAGGAAGAGTTGGCAAGCATTACTAAGAAAATCGCAAGATAATTTCGTTCGTCAAATATATATCTTTGCGTGGCCATTTTAACCATAAAGTGGCTGCAGTCGAGTGTTGGTGGCACGGTAGCTCAGCGTGTTCGGTCAGAACGTGAGCTTTCGTTTCTAATAAAAGAATTGAGCGAACGGACCATCGAACAATCTGAACGGGTATCATCGGACATCTGCCCTGAACAAATTCAACGAATAATGTAGAACAAATTAAAAAAAAAAAAAAAAAGTGGTTGGCGTTCAAGCCGCTGGATCGCTGAATGGAGTTCCGTTCGTCAGTTTTTAATTAATTTATTTTCAACACAGTCATTTTCTTTATTATTTATATTGCAGTTGATATAATGGGGAAAATACGTGTAATCGGATGAACTTCTATTAAATTTACAATGTTACTTCGCAGTCTACCAATTTTTACTATCACAAATAATGTAATATTCATAACTAATTACTAGTAAACGGCCAAACGCATGAAGTGATACTGAAAATGTATGCTTGTCCGTGATTTGAGAAATCCTTTATACCTGGAAGGAGCCCGAAACGACTGGTCACCTCCAAGTTTTGACCGGCACAGACGGCTTTCAAAAGATGTACAATTAATCGTCGCTTTCGACTTTACGAGTACAAGTTGCAGGATGGTATATTTCGTACAAGCATGGAAAACATAAAGTTAAACGGCACCAGCTGCATTGCATAAATGCTATGTTTCCGCATACGCAAGGGCTTTTGACGTTTTCCGTGGAAAAACAAACCTCGTTAACATTTTCAAAAACCTCCCTTTCATATCATAGTTTGGAAGCAAACCACGGATAACGTAGTATTTCCTTAAAATTAGGCGCTTATATTTGGTTATGCAGTATCGAGTGTATTTTAATAGCGTCTTCCAAGAAGCAATTTCTCGTTCTCTTTCGATTAAATACGAACAGTTTTGAAGACATGGACAAGCACACATTTTCAGTATCACTTAATGCGGTTGGTCGTTTACTAGTCGATAGTTATGACTAGTATATTATTTGTGATAATAAAAATTAGCCCGCATCTCGTGGTCGTGCGGTAGCGTTCTCGCTTCCCACGCCCGGGTTCCCTGGTTCGATTCCCGGCGGGGTCAGGGATTTTCTCTGCCTCGTGATGGCTGTGTGTTGTGTGCTGTCCTTACGTCAGTTAGGTTTAAGTAGTTCTAAGTTCTAGGCGACTGATGACCATAGATGTTAAGTCCCATAGTGCTCAGAGCCAATAAAAATTAGTAGACTGCCAAATAACATTGTAAATTTAACGAATGTCCATCCGAGTATACGTATTTTTCCCATTATATCAATTGTAATATAAACAGTAAAGAAAATGACTGTGTTAAAAAAAAAAAAAAAACTGACGAACGGAATTCGATCGAGAGATCTAGCGGGTTCAACGCCAACCACTTTTCTTTTTTTTAAATTGTTCTACATTGTTCGCCGAATTTGTTCAGGGCGGACGTCCAATGACACCCGTTCAGTTTTCTAGTTCATCCTTTCGCTCAGTTTTTTTTTTTTATTAGAAAGGTAAGCTAACGCTCTGACCGAACACTCGGCTGCAGCCACTTTATGGATAAAATGGCCACGCACAAATATGTATTTGACGACCAAAATTATCTTGCAATTTTCTCAGTAACGCTTGAGAAGTACGCGCTACTGCTTACACATTTTATTGTCCTCTTCGATTATTACGAGTGTACGAAGTTTACAGTAAATCCGCGGTCCAAACGTCGTGGCCTCCCCTTGTAAGTTAAGTATTCTTTGGCATAGTTATCAGATTTTTTCCGATTGTGTCAGAGTGCCAAACGTTTTAAAACGTATGTTGTTGCCTGATGACCTGTTGTACGGCCAGATTCAATTTGTCCTACATTCAGTGTTGTAATGTGGTTGTCAGAAGGATATTTTGTGCTCGATTACTCTTTCGTAAGTTCTTTCTGGCTAAAGAGACCTATATTTCTTTCATTGCAACTGGTTTCTGTTAGGAAGGACGACGTCGCGTATTAAGTGACGATGCACGTACGTGCTCTGCCTGGTACCGTGGGCAGAGATATCTTAGCAGCTGCGGCATGCCGCGGTTAGTCGGTGCAGTTGACTGAAGGGCGATACACGGACGTGAGTAGCGCTCCAAGTATTATTAATTTGGTCCTACCAGAATTTGAACTGGTGGTGCTGTTCTTGCAGTGAATTAGCTCGAGGAGCAGTTGCTTATTATAAGAGCAAGAACGACCTGCTATAATGGTGATAGTGAGGTGTTAGGAAACAAAGTTAATCCGTGTTCAGTGATTTGTATGAGGGGCTGATCAGGTTAGAAAATGGATCGTTAACAGTCAGTTCAAAGGAAGAACGTCGAACAGATTGGTTGGTTGATTTGGGGGAGGAACCAAATAGTGAGGTTACCGGTCCGATAGGACTAGCGAAGGATGGGGAAGTAATTTGGCCAAGAACTTTCAAAGGAACCATCCTGGCATTTGCCCGAAACGATTTACCGAAACCATAGAAAGCCTATATAAGGATGGCCGGACGCTGATTGAACCCTAGTTCTCCCGAATACAGTCCAATTTGCCAACCTCTGCGCCACCTCACTCGGTATAGAACAGATGTAGAAACTTACAGTGGAAGTTTTTTGCAAGATAGCAAAGTGGATTTGTTTTGTTTATTAGCTTACTGCGGTTTCGTTGTCATCGGGGATATCGTGGTTTCTTTGTCTCGTATGATAGCCTGGCACTGTGGTTGCAGAAAGAACTTAGAGCCCCTTCTATGTGGGATAGCTGCAGGATGTCTGTTTTATGTCATTTTCACCCGGCATGACACAGTACTCGGGTGCAGTTTAATAGGGTTCCGGTCAGGTGTCGTTGTCTTGGCGTGACATGAGGTTTTGACTCATGCTGACAAGGGAACTTCCCCATCGCACCCCCCTCAGATGTAGTTAGAAGTTGGCACAGAAGTGGATAGGCCTTGAGAAACTGAACACAGATCAATCGAGAAAACAGGAAGAAGTTGAGTGGAACTATGAAAAAAATAAGCAAAATATACAAACTAAGTAGTCTATGTGAAAGATATGCAACAACAAGGACAGCATAAGCTGAGGAGCACCGTGGTCCCGTGGTTAGCGTGAGCAGCCGCGGAATGAGAGGTGCTCCGTTCGAATCTTCTCTCGAGCGAAAATTTTACTTTCTTTATTTTCGCAAAGTTATAATCTATCCATTCGTTCATTGACATCCCTGTTCACTATAATAAGTTTAGTGTCTGTGTTTTGATACCACACCTCAAAACCGTGCGATTAGTAGACGAAAGGACGTCCCTCTCCACCCTCTCCAATGGGAACCGAAAACATTTGGTTGCAAGGTCATAGGTCAACAGATTCCTCCGCAGGAAAACACGTCTGATATATTCTATGCGACACTGGTAACGGCATGTGCGTCACATGACAGGGATATGTTGTCGACCCACCTAACTTGTACAATTGGCGAATGGGTAACAAGATTCTTCTACATTGCCCGATTTAGGTTTACTTGTGGGTGTGATTATCACTCCCAAAAAGTGATGAAAACATAAGAGTTTGTCACTTAAACTGCAAAAAATGAATGCAACAGTTTCACAGTCGCAGTTGTCCCTTTGCTCTGTCAAAACATGTTTTTAACGTTTTCAAATCTCCCGTGTGTAGACCTTCAAATCCTGCATATGTCGAAGCAAATCTGAACATCTTCTGGAATTCTGGAGAGCGAAGTTGATTATGTGTGAGTGCCTGAAATTTTCCGCGTCCGGCCATCCTGATTTAGATTTTCCGTGATTTCCCTAAATCGCTCCAGGCAAATGCCGGGATGGTTCCCGTCAAAGGGCACGGCTGACTTCCTTCCCCGTCCTTCCCTAATCCGATGAGACCGATGACTTCGCTGTCTGGTCTCCTTCCCCGAAACAACCAACCAACCAACCAACCTGAAATTTGATAATTGTTTGAAAATAAAAAATTAAACTTTTCACTCGAGGGAAGACTTGAACCAAGGACTTCTCATTCCGCAGCTGCTCACGCTAACCACGGGACCACGGCACTCCTGAGCTCACATTCTCCTTGATTTGGCTATCTTGCGCATGGACTACTCAGTTTGTATATTTTGTTTGTTTTTTTCATAGTTCCACACAACTTCTCCCGGTTTTCTCGATTGATCTGTGTTCAGTTTTTCAAGGCCTATCCACTGTGCCCTCTTATAACTAAATCTGAGGGGAGTGCGATGGGGAGGCTCCCTTGTCAGATTTGTCATTGAAGCCAAGGCCATGGGCACGACTTAAGCATACATTATGCATGACTAATGCTGCCCTTGACACATTCACCAGGCATTGTAATGTTAGGTGTGTAATAGTGTGTATAATTTTGCATGTCTGTAATTGAACGATGCGTGATTCGAAAAGGTTGTATGATCGCATGGCCGGCTGTCATTATCATTCCTTTTATTTCCAGATGTTATATACTGCCTTCATCTGCTGGCCGGAAGAAGAGGCAAGAGTTTTTTTGGGAGGGACTAGGTGGGGACTGTGCCGTCCCGAAAAGCGAGGTCGAGTTCCCCGCCTCCAGAGATTCATTTCTAGCCGTGTGACGCGGTCGTGCCTCGAGACGATGAATGGAGTGGGTGAGGTGATGGTTGCGAGCGACGCCACGGCCGAGCTATGGACAGAACGGACGGCAGTGGTATTCAGCAGCAGAGGTGGGAACCAGCAACATCTCGCAGTGCCCTGGCCATGGTTGTCGCCTTCGGCGCGTCGTCAGCAGTGGCGCGCGCAGAAGGCTGTGACGGTGACTGAGATATTGGATGTGCTTGGAGATGTTGAGCGAAGGAAGCCTGAAGCTGCACAGTATTGTAGAAATTTGGAACACGTATTAAGTTAGAGTATAACGACTTCTCTGTAGACTAGAAATCTACTCTGTAGGAATAGGCATGGGTTTCGAAAAAGACGATCGTCTGAAACCCAGCTCGCGCTATTCGTCCACGAGACTCAGAGGGCCATAGACACGGGTTCCCAGGTGTTTCTTGACTTCCGCAAGGCGTTCGATAGAGTTCCCCACAGTCGTTTAATGAACAAAGTAAGAGCATATGGACTATCAGACAATTGTGTGATTGGATTGAAGAGTTCCTAGATAACAGAACGCAGCATCTCATTCTCAATGAAGGGAAGTCTTCCGAAGTGAGAGTGATTTCAGGTGTGCCACAAGGGAGTGTCGTAGGACCGTTGCTATTCACAATATACATAAATGAGCTTGTGGATAACATCAGAAGTTCACTGAGGCTTTTTGCGGATGCTGCTGTAGTATATCGAGAAGTTGTAACAATGGAAAATTGTACTGAAATGCAGGAGGATCTGCAACGAATTGACGCACGGTGCAGGGAATGGCAATTGAATCTCAATGTAGACAAGTGTAATGTGCTGCGAATACATAGAAAGAAAGATCCTTTATCATTTAGCTACAATACAGCAGGTGAGCAACTGGAAGCAGTTAATTCCATTAGGAGTGATTTAAAATGGAATGATCATATAAAGTTGATCGTCGGTAAAGCAGATGGCAGACTGAGATTCATTGGAAGAATCCTAAGGAAATGCAATCCGAAAACAAGGGAATTGGTTACAGTAGATTTGTTCGCCCACTGCTTGAATATTGCTCACCAGTGTGGGTTCTGTACCAGATGGGTTTGGTGGAAGTAAAACTGAAGTAATATCACGTGTTCCCCAGAGAAGCATCCTGGGACCTCTGCTGCCCCTGATCTGTATAAATGACCTGGGTGACAATCTGAGCAGTTCTCTCAGGTTGTTCGCAGATGATGCTGTAATTTACCGTCTAGTAAGGTCATCCGTAGACCAGTATCAGTTGCTAAGCGATTTAGGAAAGATTGCTGTATGGTGTGGCAGGTGGCAGTTTTGACGCTAAATAACGAAAAGTGTGAGGTGATCCACATGAGTTTCCAAAGGAAATCCGTTGGAATTCGATTACTCGATAAATAGTACAATTCTCAAGGCTGTCAATTCAACTAAGTGGCTGGGTGTTAAAATTACGAACAACTTCAGTTGGAAAGACCACATAGATAATATTGTGAGGAAGGCGAGCCAAAAGTTGCGTTTTCATTGACAGGACACTTAGAAGATGCAACAAAGTTCACTAAAGAGACAGCTTACACTACAGTCGTCCGTCCTCTGTTAGAATATTGCTGCGCAGTGTGGGATCCGTACTAGGTGGGATTGACGGAGGACATCGAAAGTCGAAAGGGTGCAAAAAAGGGCGGCTCGTTTTGTATTATCACGTAATAGGTGAGAGAGTGTGGCAGATATAATACGCGAGTTGGGATGGAAGTCATTAAAGCAAATACGTTTTTCGTCGCGGCGAGATCTATTTACGAAATTTCAGTCACCAACTTTCTCTTCCCAATGCGATAATATTTCGTTGAGCCCAACCTACATAGGTAGGAATGATCATCATAATAAAATAAGAGAAATCAGAGCTCAAACAGAAAAGTTTAGGTGTTCGTTTTTCCCGCGCGCTGTTCGGGAGTGGACTAGTAGAGAGATAGTATGATTTCGATGAACCCTCTGCCAAGCACTTAAATGTGAAATCCAGAGTAGTCATGTAGATGTACATGTAGATGGAAGAGATAGAGAAGATATAATGGAGAGCAGCGCGCTTCGTTACAGGATCATTTTTCAATCGTTACAGGATCATTTTACGGAGATGATAGATAAAACTCTGCAGGAGAGACGCTCAGTAGCTCGGTACGGGCTTTTGTTGAAGTTTCGAGAACATACCTTCACCGATGAGTCAAGCAGTATGTTGCTCCCTCCTACGTATATCTCGCGAAGAGACCATGGGGATGAAATCAGAGAGGTTAGAGCCCACACAGAGGCATACCGACAATCTTTCTTCCCACGAACAATACCAAAATGGACTGTAAGGGAGAACCGTTAGAGGTACTCAAAGTACTCTCTACCACATACCGTCATGTTGCTTGCGGAGTATGGATGTAGATGTAGATGTAGATATACCAGTTCGAAGTAACTGGAGTGACACGAAGCAGCATGTATTGGGCGGACTCAAGATTGTGTGGTCCCAAGAACCAAAGTGCGCGTCATTTATGGCGGCGGCAGAGTTTAGGTTCGTTCTGCGCATCTGACGTCACAAAACACAGTCAGCCAATGAACAGAGAACGACGTTGCCAGAGCTCGACTGCAGTGCAGAGCACGGACGAGTGTCTTCAGTTTTAGAAACGTTCAGTCATAAATAAAGGAATTGAACAAAAGCAATGTCTTGATAGCAGACTTTATTTTATAGAAAGTTTGGAAAAAGCATTCTTTATACCAGTTGCTTCATATTCTATTAATTAATTAAACCAAACAAGCAATAAGCCTCCTAATTAAGGTGATAGCAAGGAAAGGTGTTTGTATCATTCTTACTAAACGCTTTTTAGCAATAAAAAACAGCGTAATTGTTTAATTCCTATTGTACTTCGACGAAACGTGAGTAATTCATAATCATACCAACAGTGTTTGTCGGTATTTTGCGTGATATTTTAAAGTCCTCCAGGTGATATAATGAATGACGAGCTGCGTTAGCGTAATGGTTACAGTGTATGGCTGCTAAGTGAAAGGTTCTGGGTTCAAACCACAGTCTGGCTTTAGCTGCCGCAGCGGTTGCACGCTCCTTAAGTTTCCTCCGTGCACGTTCAGTGTTTACGCCAGTGTTTTCGTGTTTCGTGATTGTCTATTGGCTTTTTTCACGTGAATTAAGAGTTATCAATTGAGCATTTGGTCATCGTTCGTGTCGTCTTTCTATGTAGTGCCGTTGGAATTTCGGCGTTGTCCGAGACTTCTTCGCGGCGGAACACCATGGCAAACTCCGTGAGAAAAAACACCGTGATTTTCACCTTCGACAAGTACGCCCGTCGAGTACAGCCCTCTGCACTTGAAATACATGACTGGGTTACCGAGGTAATTGGCCTTCATTCTGAATCTGTTCATACCAAGCTGCTAGACTCTGATGAATACTGCATTTTTGTACAGTTTAACGATTCCGTGAGTGTAGACCGCTTTCTGGAAAAATTTGGTTATGAAACGGAATTTATACACCATGATGGTTCTAAAAGTACTGTAAAACTCAGGAATTCCGAGTCTGTAATTAGGAATGCTAGGGTTTTGAATATTCCCATACAAGTAGACAACTCGAAAATTAAAGATGTTCTTTCAAAGTATGGGGTTGTCAGACAAATAGACAACGAAAGGTGAGCTTCGCATTTCAAGCTGCAGTGCTTTAACGGCAAATATTCCCTCCCACATCTTTGTTGACTGGCACAAGGCGCATGTTATTTACTCAGGGCTAACCCCTACATGTCATGTAAGTAACGAGTCTGGTCACCTCCGTCAGGACTGCCCTCGCCGTGTTTTTGTGCTAACAAATAACCTTACGCAACGCCGGAAATTAACACTCTACGATTTGTTGCCAGCCAGTAATACAACAGAGCCGGCGGCTGTCGTGGATCCTGTTACTACCTCTGAAAATGTTGCACTTAATGTTAATGACTTTTCGTCCTTAAAACCTGCATTAACTGCTGAAATTCCGTCCCGTGACAGCGAGATTCCCACTAAAAAGCGTCCTCTTGAGGACATTGAAAGAAATGTTGATGAGGACTCTTCCTGTGAAACACCCGTTGCCAGGAAGCCGAAGCCCAGTCCTGAAGATCTGTTGGAAGTGGAAAAAGGAGATGAAATGCAGGTCGATGTGGCTCCCACTTCCGCACAAGGACTTATACCGCCACGAACACATAGTGACGCAGCTGGTAGTGACCTTTCACGAAAATGTGACCCTGAGCCTGAGGTCGCAGCTGCAATAACCGCATCAAGTGCACAGCCCATACAGTGCGAAGAGTACGAGGAAGTACCAGGTAAACAACCTGCTGACTCCGAAGCGCAACGCCGCGCCGAAGGAGGAAATAAACAAGCATCACCGCCTCGCCAGGAAGACAACACAACAGACACCACGCCGGAACCAAATACTGACGACTCGCAAGCCACGGCCGTTGCACCAGACGGCCACCGCCGGCGGCTGCGACCGAAACCGGGTCTTGCTGTCACGCGTCATCAAGCGAAAGCCACACCAGCGAAGAAAGACGTCAGGAAAAAGAATATTAAATATGAAGTCATCAGGGCAAACACTGAAGATGAAAAAGAGAAGCGCCACAGTGACTTATAGCAATGCATTGTCAGGATTTCAGGCTACTTTTCATCTTAAGCTCTTTCTTTCAAAGCAGTGATAATTTTTCTAGGAAGTTAGTACATGTAATGGGCACACAGCTTGCAAAGATCGTGACTTGTAGAGAAGCACGTTGCTGCTATAATCATACCGATCCTCATCCCAAATAGCTTCTTCTGGTATATCTGTGATGCAAGCTTATAGCATTATTACTATTAACAATAATAAAATACAGTCACCCTTGAAATTGGCAGCACTAAAAGAATTCTTGTACCAGTCTGGGACAGATATCGCGTTGCTACAAGAAGTTGCGATAACGGAATTGTGGATCCCAGGCTGTTTTGAAATTGTTAATGTTTCTACGGAAGCCAATATCGGTACAGCCATTCTTATAAGGGAAGGCATTCCGGTGACTGAAATTGAACGACTAGAATCAGGAAGAGCGATAGGCATAAAAATTTTCGATGTGACAGTGCTTAACCTTTACGCCCCATCGGGATATTCCCACAAATTGGATCTTGCGAAGTTTTTTAAAGATGAACTGATTTATTTATTGACGAAAAATCCGTGTTCACTTATACTAGGTGGAGATTGTAACTGTGTTTTAAACCAGAAAGATCAACAACCCAACTTCAACTACTCGCCACAGTTAAAAATGTTAGTAAGTGATCTACACCTTAAGGATGTGTGGGAACTTCAGCACCCGACGTCAGTCGGGTTCACGTATATAACCAGCCATTCCTGCAGCAGACTAGATAGAATTTAGGTGTCACCAAATTTGCAAAATTGTTTATTAAACGTTGAAATTATTCCCGTGTATTTTAGCGATCACAGTACACTTTCAACTTGCTTTAATTTAAGTGTACAGCCAACCCGTCGATTCAGAGGCCAATGGAATTTAAATATCTCTGTTTTAACTGACGAAGAACTGGAACAGGAGATAAGAGTAGTGTGGACTATGTGCCTCCGCACAGTAGACAAGCACCCAACAGTCATTGATTGGTGGACAAGGAGGGCTAAACGAAGGCTGCCGAAAGTTATCATGCAGTATAGTGCAGCGAGGCACAGGGAGTTGAGGAATACAATGGAGTTTTATTATAAAGTTTTAAGAGACTTATATCAACAGGCCCATGATGACGTAATTCGTCTGAATGATATCAAAAAAATAAAGGCCAAGTTATTAAGCATTAAACGGCAACAGATGGAGGGACTAAATTAAATCGAAAGCCACATCAGTCGTAGAAGATGAAACAGCTTATCTGTATCACTTGGTGCGGCATGCTAAAAACAGACGTCAAACTTTTATTGATGAAGTCCAGACGGATACTGGTACGAGGCTCACATGCCAGAAAGAAATATTGGACGAAGTCCACAGGTACTATGAAACCTTATGTGCCCCTCCCACAGTGGAAGATGCAGCTCTCGAGGACTTTCTCACTATTTTAGGTCCACAATTGTCGGGAACAGACAACGCTGACATCCTGTCACCTATTACTAAAGATGAAGTGCATGTGGCAGTGCGTAACTCACCTCTCAAAAAATCTCCGGGACTTGATGGCCTCCCTGTGGAGTTTTATGCCCGCTACTGGTCTATAATTGGGGACAAGATCATTTCCATGGCAAATGAGGTCCTGAACGGAAAAACGGTCCCTGCAGAGTATGAGGAAAGTAAAATAGTACTGATTCCTAAGAGTAAATGCAAAACCAACTTAAACAATTTTCGGCCTCTTTCGCTACTAAATTCTGATTACAAAATAATTTCGCGTATTATCAACAAAAGACTCTCTGCCTTTTCCAACATCATCGATCTTGTTCTCCGACCAGAACGATATTCGAAAGTCTGTCTGCATACAGAGACGTCATTGCAATTACCTCAGTGACAAGTATAAAATGTGCTTTAATCTTTATAGATTTCAACAAAGCATTTGACCGCGTTAGTCGTAGATACCTCTTTGCGACGCTGTCAAGAATGGCTTTCCACCCCCAGATTGTCAACATGCTAAGAAATATTGCAACAGGTATAAATGCGAAAATAGCAATCAATGGCCAAACATCTAAACCCATACCGATAAGGCGAGGGGTTCCACAGGGCAGTCCCTTTTCTATGTTTTTATTTTCCGTATCTTTGGAGCCCTTCCTCCGCACTGTCCACGCAAGATTAACAGGCACAAAATTGACTAATGAGAAAACTGTCATACGAGCTTATGCTGATGACTTGGGCGTTGTAATAAGGGATAATTAGGAGACAGTTACACTGGAAAGAGAAATCCAAAGGTATTGTCTAGCGTCGGGAGCGACAACAAATGAAAACAAAAGTAAAATATTGAATCTACGGGGCCTAGATCACCTCCGACTGGCATGGGCCAAACAAGACAACAAACATAAAACTTTGGGAATAACCTTAATGGCATGTCCGATGAGGATGGCTGCTTTTAACGGGACGGAAACTAGGAGGAAAGTTCGTGGTGCTGTAATGGAGAACATCCATCGAACTTTGGACCTGGTGCAAAAAGACAGATTCATCAACTCCTGCGTTTTGTCTAAAGCGTATTTCACTGCGCAGGTGTTTCCAATCCCTAAAGTAGTAGCGAAAGGGATCATGTCCACTGTTACCAATTATGTATGACGAGGAGACATATTCAGGGTTGGTGCGACTACCGGTATACTGGATGTCAGAAACGGGGGCCTCGGTTTGGTGGATATTCGAAATAAAGCGTCTGCTCTGTTCCTCAAACGGACTTTCCATATACTCAGAGAACTTCCACAATGTATAACCGCAAAGCTCTTTGAGGCTGTGACACCCCATAGCCTGCAAGCACCGATTGATGTGCGAAGGATCAATGCCCGTCTGCAGTATGTGAGGAACATTTTCCTTGAAGCAAGTTACCTTAGTGACGAAATCAGAAGCAACACATGTCTCACAGCGCGCGACATCATACTTAAAATAAGTTAAATGAGGGCAGAAACCAAATTGAAACGAAATTCCCAAATAGTGATTGGAAAGCTGTATGGTGTAACATCAACTATGCCGGGCTATCTACAGACGCTATTTCCGAATGGCACAAAACAGTTAACAATGTCATCAGCACCAACGAGAGACTACATAAGATCGGTTTAAACCAGACACACCTTTGTGGAAAATGCAATCTGGTGGATACACTCATCCACAGATTCACCTGTGGTGGCAGTGTGCATAACTGGAATTGGATCAGGCAAAAAATTACCTTTCTCACCAGATCCTCGACGGAATATATAACGCCATAGCTCCTCCTGAGACCAGACATGACATACTTTCCGAAATTAAAATCCAACGCCATTAGCTGGTTACTGAGAAAATATGTTAGTTATGTAATCCACAATCTTGGGTCGGACAACGAGATAGAATTCCGCGTTTACATGAAGTGTGAATATGCAAAAATCAGCACATATCGCAACCACAAGAAGCACTACGGCAACATGCTGAAGATCATTTTTGAAAGAATGGGTGTTGGTTAAATATGTGGAACCACTACAACACCTTGAACAAGAACGAACAGAAGAAAATTAAAAGTCACTTGGTTTCTTATTGTTATTTACTATTACCTTGCTTCCGGAACTTCTATGTTATAAGAAAAGGTGTTTTTTTTTATTTTGTTCAGAATTCCTCGCGTTCGACTTCCAAAGTATTTGTGTGATTCAAGAAGAAATGTTAAGTTTTTATCAGTCTTCAGTTTCTACTCAGAGAAAAGGTTTCTTTGTCTTTCTTGCATCAGAGAATGGTAATATTGTGTTAAGATTTCTGCACACTTCGTGATATGACCCAACAGGGAACATGAAAAAAGGGGCGGGAGGGGTTTGGGCCTCGACGCACTGGCAGTGCCGTGAAGAGACCCCACTGCTACTGCGGCGTGTACCACGCCCTGACCATCCTAAACATAAAAAAAAGTAAATAAAAAAATTTAAAAAAATAAAAGTGGTTAATAAAAATTGGATTGCTAGAAAGAAAGAAAAACAGTGGTTAAGACGTAAAAAAAAAAGCGGTCTAAGGCGCTGCGTTGAGGTCGCATTCCGCTTCTGTAAAACAAAAAAAAAGCAAAAAAACAAAAAGTGGTAGCTCAGTGTGCTCGCTCAGAGGGTTAACTACCCTCTTTAATAAAAAAACTGAAAAAAAAACACCTTGGTCAGTGCTCAATATTTCCTTTATTTTAAAAACAGTATCGAAGTGTCTTACTTGATGAATTTTATTCTTTTGAATGTAATTTTTTGAAATTTCTAGTGGCAACTAAAATCGACCATACAGAAAGTATACCCTATGGACTTTTAAATCTGCAAACTCTTCAAAATTTGTGCAGTGGTTTACTACATCTAATGCTGCACAAGAACTGCTTTGAACATCGAAACAAAATTAAGTCATTTATGGTGGAAGGTATCAGTCAAGAAGATGTGTAAAAATAAAGTTTTTGGGCAACATAGTTTTTGTGAAATCGAATGATAAAGTGTGTCAAAGCAGTCGAAACACCACGTGTCTGCACATGGCGAACAGTGCGATGATGACAAAATCGAGCACATCGCGGAATGCGGGGAGCACGCCTCTGTAGCAGCAAAAGGGTTAATGCCGTCGTGGTGGCTTGACTTCATAAACTGCGCGCTCTCCCCTAAACGTAAGTTTGCGAACTGCACTATGGCGCTGCTTCTCTTGGCGCGTACAACCGGCAACGCAGCAATCTCCCGCGTCTGGGCGAGCATGCGCGAACCACCAAGATAAAAGAATTAACTATATTGTGTCTGGGACGTTTGCTGGGCGGGACAATGAACAATGGGCTGTGCCGGACGAGGCTACTGTGTGGAAAACAACATGGGTGGGGGGAGTTGCTTTCTTTACCTAGCCTGACGCTCAGCGGTTCAGGAGAATTCGGAGGAATGTGTTCTCCTGTTAATAAGGAGCACTACCTCACTGGTTTCCTAACTGATAGTTGTAGCCTGGTAGCTTTGTGAGTGAAGCGGTACATCGTGTTACGACTGTAACCAGTTGTAAAACATCTTCCTGAACGGAAGTCAACGAGTACTAAGTAACGGCTTATTTGTGTTTATGTCACACGGTGCATGCGGCAGTCTCTGTGTGACAGATAGTAGGCGTACTTCTAACAGTACACGCTGTGAACCTAAGCAAGCAAACTGAGCAGAAGTTGAAACTTCCTGGCAGATCTAACCTCTGTGCCGGACCTAGACTAAGATTTGGGACCTTTGCCTTTCACGGACGACTGACGACTCCGCCTCACAGCATTATATCCGCCAGTAACTCAACTCCTACCTCCCAGACTCCGCTGCAGAGTGAAAAGTTCATTCTGGAAATATCCCTACGGGTGTGGTGGCTACGTGGCGTCTCCGCAATATTCTTTGTTAGTGTAAGTTTCGTAGGACAACTTCTGTGAAGAGTGGGAGGCCCGTCATGAGGTACTGGTGGAAGTAAGCTGTGAGGAGTGGTCGTGAGACGTAGTTCGGTAGCTCAGTCAACAGAGCACTTGCCCAAGAAAGACAAAGGTCTCGAGTTTGATTTTCTCGTTCCGGTACTCAGTATTAATCCGTCAGGAAGTTTTACATCAGTGCACACTCTGCTACAGAAAGAAATATTTACAAACAGGTGTTGATTCTCTTCACTATCAGCGTGCATCAATTGATTAGTCAATAATTGTAAGCTGTGATTAAGTATTTGAAGTCATGTGATTGAAATGGTAGTTTCTGGCTCTGTATTAAGATTTTCTTCTTACGTGAATGAATTGGAATGTACATAATGAGATGTCGTTTATACACTGCACAGGAAGTTATTCAAACATAAGGGGGGGTAACTAGGTGGGTAGTTACGTAGGCTGTTGATTCAGAACATGATCGGATAAAAATCCTACGTCAAGATCGCAATTTTTCTTTATTGATTACCAGCGCTAAGTATACGACGATGTATAATGCTTGTCACAAACTGAACAACATTTTAGATTGGTATGAGGACGGCTCAACAATGAGCCGAAGCCGGTAATCGACAAGGAATGTTTGAGATGATGATGTAGCATTTTTATCCAAAGATTTTTAAAGTTAAATATCCTTTGATGTAATTATATTTTTGCTGTCATTTTTGGTGGCGATAAAGCGCCAAATAACTTAAAACTGTAGGTTTCTGCCTAGTGGCACATTGTGTGGCCAGACTGAACTTTAATTTACCCTTATTCTGTTGTAAATGTCAGTAACAATTAAACTCTCCAACAGCCGTCTATCTGAGATGATATTTTATTTATTTTGAAGGCTACCAGATTCGGCATTCCACTATGCCGTTTTCACTCCCCATATGTGTCTTTCAAATAAACGATACTGTCATACAGTGCCATATAACCCTGGTTGTAATGTATTCAATCGTTTCACTAGTGCTTCATTCGAAGACTTGATAGTAACTGTTGTTGTCAGAATAATTGTGTATGCCTGATTATTCTAGCCCTAATTAAGCTATTTCAAGCTATATAAAAGTATAGTTACGTTACTGTAAATTTTTTCCATTCTGTTCATTGAAATTTTTGATGATAAATATAATAACTGTTCAACTGAGCCGGCCGATTAGTGACTTGTTGACGTTTACTCGCTAGGAATGAGATAGCAATGAGAAAGCTGGCTCTGAGCACTATGGGACTTAACATCGATGGTCATCAGTCCCCTAGAACTTAGAACTACTTAAACCTAACTAACCTAAGGACAGCGCACAACGCCCAGCCATCACGAGGCAGAGAAAATCCCTGACCCCGCCGGGAATCGAACCCGGGAATCCGGGCGTGGGAAGCGAGAACGCTACCGCACGACCACGAGATGCGGGCAATGAGAAAGCGCCTCGCGTGATTCACATATGAATTATATGCTGGATTTATTCCAATTTCTGTCTTCCTCTACAATTGTTACTCTCTGCAGCTCTCTTTAGTTCCACGGCAGTTATTCTCTACTATCTTAACTGATGTACTGTCATCCTGTTGCTTCTAATTGTTAGTGTTTCCAAATATATGCCTTTCCTCAACTATTCTGCGGAGAACTGCTTCATTCCTCTTACAGCGCCATATCTCAAATGCCTCGAGTCGCTTGTTTTCCGGTTTTATCACAATCTATGTTTCACTACCATACAGTGCTGTGCTCCAAACGTATATAATCAGAAATTTCTTCCTCAAAATAAGGTCTATGTTTGATCCTAGTAGACCCCTCTTGGTCAAGAATGCCCTTTTTGTCAATTGTTATCATTCTTTTTATGTCCTCCTTGCTAGGTCCGTCATAGCGTATTTTGCTTCCCAAGTAGCACAGTTCCTTAACTCCATCAACTTCGTGATCACCAATCCTGATGTAGAGTTACACACCTTATTTCTGCTGCTTCTCATTTCTATCGTCTTTCTTCTATTTATTCTCAATCCATGAATTGAACTTACTAGACTGTTTATTCCGTTCAGCAGATGTCTTAAATCTTTTTTATTTTCCGAGAGGATAGCCATGTCATCGGCTAATGTTACCAGTGAATCCTTTCACTTTCAATTTTATTTCCACTCTTGAACCCCCATTTTATTTCCGTTATTGCTTCTTATATGTATAGATTGAACAGTATAAGCGACGGACTACATCCTTGTGTTACACACTTTTTAATACAATCACTTCGTTCGCGGTCATCAACTCTTATTATTCCGTCTTCGCTCTTGTAAACATAGTATATTACCCTTCTTCCCTTTTAGTTTACCCCTGTTTCTCTGAATTTCGTACATTTTGCATCATTTTACACTGTCGAACGCTTTTTCCAGCTAGGTAAATCCGATGAACGTATTTTGCTTCTTCTATAGCATTTCTTCTGCTATCAACCGCAACGGTGCCTCTACATTTTTTAAGCCATAATGATCGTCATCTAAAATCCTCAGTTTTCTTTTCCATTCTCCTCTATATTATTTTATGCATGTACTGTTATATCGACTTCTGTTTCTGCTTCTATTACCTCATCAGATAAATAGTCCCCCTCATACCGGCCTTCATGTATTCTTTCCACCTATTAGCTCAGTCCTCTGCATTTAAAACTGGTACTCCCAACGCGCATTTAATGTTACCATCCTTGCGATAATTTCAGCGAAGGTCGTTTTTTTTTTCTTTTTTTTACTTCCCTGTATGCCGAGTCAGTCCTTCGGTCGATCATTTGGTTTTCTATTTCTTCACATTTTTCATGAAGGCATTTCACATTAACCTCCAAGCACTTATTTCATTCCTAAGTGACATTTATTTCTGAATTCCTCAACTTCAATGAACATTTTTATACTTATTTCAATAATCGATTGAAGTAATTTTTCTGCTACCTACGGTTTCTTCGTAATTACATTCTTTATGCAGAAGGTTTTCCATCCAGCTTTAGTAAGTGACCTTTTTAGAGATGTCCATTCCCCCTCAACTGAAATTTCTACTGAGCCATTCCTTATCGCCTTATATATAGCATTAGAGAACTTGAAGCGTAGCTCTTCAGTCTTTAGTACTTCCATATTCACGCCTTTGGGCATTAATTCTTCCTGACTAGTCTCTTAAACTTCCACCTACTCTTCATCACTACTAAATTTTTATTGAATCTGTGTCTGCCACTGGGTACACCTTAAAATCCAATATGTGATTTAAGAATTTCTGCCACACCATGATGTAATCTACCTGAAATCTTTCCGTATTTCCTCCACCTCTTGCGATACTTGATAAGAGTATTCGCTATTACAAGCTGGAATTTATTGCAGACTCAATTAACATTTTTACTCTCATTCCTAGAACCAGGCCCATATTGTCCCGTAACCGTTTCTTCTACTCCTCCCCCTGCTGCTGCTTTATAATACCACATGGCTAACCGATTTTCCTCTCCCTTTACGTACTGAAGTACTCGTTCAGTATCCTCGTATGCTCAGTCTATCTCTCCATCCTCGGCTTTAGACATCGGCATGTGTACGTGAACTATTGTTGTCGGTGCTGGTTTGCTGTCGGTTCTGATGACAGCCACCCAATATCTGAATTGTTCAGAGCAACACAATCTATGCCCTACCTTCTTATTCGTAAGCGATCCTACTCCTGTTATTCCAGTTTCTGCCACTGTTCATGATACCCTGTACTCCTCTGACCACAGATCATTGATATTCACTTTATCTCTTTACTTTTCTGACGAATTATTGGAACCAATAAGTAATCGGGAAAGGCTTGATAATCAGTTAGTTGTATGTAAGATATTTATTTCAGTACATGCTACTTACATGTGCTACTTACGGTAAAATCGTAAAAAGTATGTATTTAAATATGTCAATGTCAATCTTTAAAGTGTTTTGAGTGATTTATCGATTTTTAGTCAGTATGCACTTAGGTCTTGTACCTAGAAAGTGAAGTAGACTGTAGAGCTTTACTATGTCTAATAACTATTGATGTAAAAATATCATTTGGTAAGTATCCTGATTAACAACTTCGACTTCATTACTAAGACAACTTGCATAATCTCAGAGGACCTCCGACGGGTTTGATGTGGTCAGTGAGTGAACAAATTTACTGCATACACGACGGACTCTGATAGCTCACTGTTGAACGATTCATACAGTATCATACGACTCACATGATTTTTCCACGATTAATCTTTCGAATGCATTCAGGAAAGACATTATGACCGCTCGACACTGTAACAATACTAAAAGTCACTCGAAGTGGTCACGTTTCGATTGTTCAGATTTAGATAACATTTTTTTTTTTTTTTTTTTTGGCCCTCTTACCATTTAACTGTTAGTCAATGCACTTTCATTTTTATAATGTGAAATATTTTTAGGATACATGACGTTATTATCATGTACTGGCTATGGTTTTTAGAAATTTTCCAGGTCCAGAAACTGATATCTGAGATTCACGTACAGTTTTACACACTTAACTTGGTTGCTCTTCAGGATCCTATGGTTCGGATGAGGGTTGCATTTTGACTTGAGGTGCAACTGACACTGTTTAGTTTCTAATATTAACAGAAGATCGAATTTACTCCGTTGCCATGTTCGAGTCTATGAAGTAATGTCGTCATGGTTCTTGACAAACGGTATCTTAGGAAGTAATACAATGTATTGAATTCTGATTATACTGTACAATGAATTCCTAAGCTTAAAGGAACTGAAAAATGAACGGGCACATTTAATTTTCTTAACAGTTGCCATGCCCTTAGTGAAACTGTACGCTTGTAGCTTCTCCTTTGCCACGTTGCTGCAAGTACACAGGGTGCTCGGAAATTCCCGTTATAAACTGCTAAGACTCAGAGAGGAAAGTGAATACACTGTAGCGCCAAAGGAAATGGTATACGTATGCGTATTCCTATACAGAGATATTTGAACACGAAGAATACAGCACTACGGTGTGTTACGTCTATATAAGGCAATAAGTGTCTTGCACGTTCGTTAGATCAGTTACTGCTGCTACAATGGCAGGTTATGAAGATTTAATTGAGTTTGAACGTAGTGTTGTAGTCGGCGCACGATCGATGGGCCACAATATCCGAGATAGCGATGAAGTGGCAATTTTCCCCTTCGACCATTTTACGAGCGTACCGGGAATATGAGGAATCCGGTAAACATCTCCGACATCGCTACAGCCGGAAAAAGATCTTGCAAAAACCGAACCAACGACGCCTGAAGAGAATCTTTCAACGTGACAGAAGTGTAACACTTCCGCAATCTGCTGCAGATTTCAGTGCTGGGCCATCAACAAATGTCTGCGTCCGTATCAATCAGCGATACATCACTGATATGGGCTTTCGGTGCCGAAGGTCCACTCGTGTACCTTGATGACTGCAAGGACTGAGATTTACACCTCGCCTGGGCCCGTCAACACCGGCATTGAAAAGTTAATGACTCAATACATGTTGCCTGGTCGGAAGAGTCTCCTTTCGAATTGTATCGAGTGGATGGGCGTGTACGGGTATGGAGCCAACCTCATGAATTCATGGACCCTGCATGTCATCAGGGGACTGTCCAGGCTGGTGGAGGCTGTGTAATGGTGTGGGATGCGCGCCGTTAGAGTGATATAGGACCCCCTGATACGCCTAGATACGACTCCGACAGGTGACTCGTACGTAAGCACCCTGTCTGATCACCCGCTTACATCTATGTCCGTTGTGCATTCTGACTGACATAGGCAGTTTCAGCGGGCCCATGCGACGCCCCACACGTCCAGAATTGCTACAGTGTGTCTCCAGTCTCCTGTATATAAACACTTCCACTGACCACTAAAGTTACCGGACGTGAACCTTATTGAGCATATCTGGGATGCCTGGCAACGTGCCGTTCAGAAGAGATCTCCACCCCGTAGTGCTGTTACGGATTAATGGGCAACGGTTCCCTCCAGTACTACATCAGTCGAGTCCATGACACTTCTGCGCGCCCGTGGGGTCCTAACACGATATTAGGCAGGAATATCAGTTTCTTTGGGTCGTCAGTGTATTTTGATTAGGATCATATGTCCGGAAACGTTTCCGTTCTATGACAGTTTGGATTAAGATGTTTTACTCATCGACATGTACTTGAGGAGTTGAACAGCACATTTTGCAATACAATTATCATGTATCAATTGCAAAGAAAACATAACCAAACAGCCACTTACCACTTATGCACATTTGTTTGGGTTAACATTTGAACATTTCATGTTTACGTCATTCCAAAACAAGAAAGAATCCAACACACTGTACATATGGAACAGTACTGACGTATAACAAGAGCG
Source organism: Schistocerca americana (assembly GCF_021461395.2). Lineage (NCBI taxonomy): Eukaryota > Metazoa > Arthropoda > Insecta > Orthoptera > Acrididae > Schistocerca > Schistocerca americana. The sequence continues at coordinate 45,015,677 of NC_060123.1, forward strand.
CTTCCATGTGGTGTCCAACAACGTTGTTACAGACATTGTTCATTCGAACCATGGTCTGGTACACACTATTCATCCTGCTCCATTAAGTTTCGGGAATGCAGAGGCATGAATTCTGCTTCTTCTTCTAATATTTCGGCTGTATACCTTTCACCCATCTTCAGAGAGAGCCATACGACTGACGCTCCAGCACTCGCTCCATCCTTTTAAACTCGCGGACCGCGCCACTGCGCATGGGGCCATAGATAAACAAGGCGCCAGTGATGTTGATCGGCGGCAAAGACGTACAATATGCATGAGTTACGTCTGTGGCTGCGCATTCGATCCATGCTGGGAGGTCGATGTATTACTGGGAGCTGAACTGTAGCGACATCTTTGTAAGTTCAATATTGAAAGTGCCGGATTCCATGATTTATCTGATGTGAAACCGCTGTCTCTATTAATTAAATCCTTTGTCAAGCGTATTTCAATGGCCTCTTTTACTACGGAGTCCCAGAAAGATGAAATAGAAGTCAGAATTTCGACATTTTCATATACCATAGAGTGACCAGAATCAATACAATGCTCTGCCACAGCCGATTTACTGGATTGTAAGAGCCGAGTGTACCTGCGATGTTCCGTACACCTCTCTTGGACTGTACGATTCGTTTGTCCGATATATGAAAGGCCACCTTCACATGGTATCTTGTAAACTCCAGGCATGCGGAGTAGTAAGTCATCTTTAACGGAACCCAGGAGTGCAGCCGTCTTCGCTAGTGGACGAAAAATCACTTTTACTTTATGTTCAGTGAGGATCCGTCCTATTTTGGATGAAAGGCTTCCCACATACGGCAGGAAAGCCATGGATTTAAATGTTTCCTTGTCATCTTCTGCATTCCTTACGGACACCTTAGGTTTTGTTTGTAGTGCCTTACGTATCTGTTGTGGAGAATATCCGTTGTCCTCAAAAACTCTCTTTAGATGTAAAAGTTCGTCTTTTAAACTACTTTCATCAGATATGACGTGTGCTCGGCGTACCAAAGTTCTTAGAACACTACTCATCTGCGAAGGATGGTGACAGCTATTTGCATGTAAATATAAGTCCGTGTGGGTCGGTTTCCGATATACTGCATGACCCAAAGTGCCATCTTCTTTGCGCCGAACCAAGACATCCAAAAATGGAAGACATCCCATTTTTGAGCTCTTTAAGTTTTTTACTGAGTTGCCGTGACCATGGCATAATTCCGAAGTTTGCCAGGTTAGTACATTTTATAAAATCGACTTCCATGAATAAGATTTTAATTAAAGCTGGTTCTGCTATCGTTAAGGAGAGGATCCGATTTACACGAAGGTAGCTGGATCTTGTTTCTCAAGAACTTTATCGTCTGCACCTGAAGATGTCTGCGGAGTTACCCAGCAACTCTTGGAACTGGATAGATGTTACAACATGGGCTAAATCCGACTGGGTTCGTGAGGTAGCGACATCAAGACAGACTGCAAAGTTCAGCCGACTTGAGCCATCTCCACAGCAAGAAAGTATCATTCGACGCTCCGTCATTAATATGACGGGTAGAGATTTGGACGATGCTACGATGATGGTCTTAAGCAAAGGACTGAATTTTGCACCCACGCCAAAGGTTTTGCCTATACCTGCATTCATCAGTGCCGTTGAAGAAGCTGTTCGACCACTCTCTACGGATTCTGCGGATGAAATAAGACGCGAAATTTGTCGAGCTGTTATGAAGGCTCGCCGACAAACAAGCAATATATCTGTGGCAGAGAGGACTGCACTACGAATGCTCCGCCAAGATACCGAACCGGTGGTTCTCCCAGCTGATAAAGGTAATGCCACTGTTTGAATGTCACGTGACGACTATCATGATAAGATATACAGCTTACTGAACGATAGTATGTACCGGAAGATCAGTAAGGACCCCACCAACAAGGTGGTAAGGAAGACAGCGTCGCTTTTGAATGCCTCCCCATTTCCACCGGAAGTCATACGAAGACTGAAACCAAGTGGTGCAGTGCCTCCAAGGCTTTATGGACTATCAAAGATCCATAAGAAAGACGTTCCTCTACGTCCTATCGTGAGCAATATTGGTTCTCCCAACTATGATTGTGCCAAGCACCTGGCGTCACTATTGAGGCCGCTTGTGGGAAAATGTGATCATCATATAGGGAACTCTGCAGATTTCATTGGCAAATTAAAATCTTTGAAACTGAACAACTTTGATGAAGTGTCGCTATTTACTAAGGTACCTCTCTCTGAATCTGTAAATCTCATTGGAAAAAGTTTTGATAAGGAGATTTTAGCTTTGTTTCACAATGTGATGACCTCCACATACTTTTTATTTAATAACGACTTTTTTGAACAGACTGACGGTGTTCCCATGGGTAGTCCTTTGTCACCCTAGGTGGCCAATTTATTTATGGAGGACTTCGAGAAGGAGGCCCTGGAGTCTGCTAGTTTGAAGCCTACAGTTTTTTGGAGGTACGTTGATGACACCTTTGTAGTGTGGCCCCATGGCGAGGACAAATTGCAGGACTTCTTAAACCATCTGAATTCCATCCATGGACAAATTCAGTTTACAATGGAAGTGGACAAGGAGGGATGTCTTCCATTTTTGGATGTCTTGGTTCGGCGCAAAGAAGATGTTACTTTGGGTCATGCAGTATATCGGAAACCGACCCATACGGACTTATATTTACATGCAATTAGCTGTCACCATCCTTCGCAGACGAGTAGTGTTCTAAGAACTTTGGTACACCGAGCACACGTCATATCTGATGAAAGTAGTTTAAAAGACGAACTTTTACATCTGAAGAGAGTTTTTGAGGACAACGAGTATTCTCCACAACAGATACGTAAGGCATTACAAATATAACCTAAGGTGTCCGTAAGGAATGCAGAAGATGACGAGGAAACATTTAAATCCATGGCTTTCCTGCCGTATGTGGGAAGCCTTTCATCCAAAATAGGACGGATCCTCGCTAAACATAAAGTAAAAGTGATTTTTCGTCCAACGGCGAAGACGGCTGCACTTCTGGGTTACGTTAAAGATGACTTACTACTCCGCAAGCCTGGAGTTTACAAGATACCATGTGAATGTGGCCTTTCACATATCGGACAAATGAATCGTACAGTCCAAGAGAGGTGTACAGAACATCGCAGGTACACTCGGCTCTTACAACCCAGTAAATCGACTGTGGCAGAGCACTGTATTGATTCAGGTCACTCTATGGTATATGAAAATGTCGAAATTCTGACCTCTATTTCATCTTTCTGGGACTCCGTAGTAAAAGAGGCCATTGAAATCCGCTTGACGAAGAATTTAATTAATAGAGACAGCGGTTTCACATCAGATAAATCATGGAATCCGGCACTTTCAATATTGAACTTACAAAGACGTCGCTACAGTTCAGCTCCCAGTAATACATCGACCTTCCAGCATGGATCGAATGCGCAGCCACAGACGTAACTCATGCATATTGTACGTCTTTGCCGCCGATCAACATCACTGGCGCCTTGTTTATCTGTGGCCGCATGCGCAGTGGCGCGGTCCGCGAGTTTAAAAGGATGGAGCGAGTGCTGGAGCGTCGGTCGTATGGCTCTCTCTGAAGACGTGTGAAAGGTATACAGCCGAAATATTAGAAGAAGAAGCAGAATTCATGCGGCTGCATTCCCGAAACTTAATGGAGCAGTCTTTGCGCCGCGAAAACCTGAAGATACACTCTTCATCCTACCTTATGCGTATTCGTTTCCTAGTGCAGCGGGTAGAGCTCGTGCAAGCAGATCTTCTAGTCTCTCTACAGGAGTCTTGCAAAGTAAACTTCGCGCACGACCCCACAAGAAGTAGCTCATAGGAGTTAAATGGGGCGATCGAGGCGGCCACGCCGTTAGACCACCTCCGCCTATGTATCGTTAACAATATCAGCTGTTGAAATGCTTCCGAGTCGGACTCGAGAAATGAGGCTGTGCAGCATTATTTTGAAACCGGACGGTTTGTCGTAGCACACGTTATCCTGTCTACCCTAGTGCATACCAGCACAAACAACTCTGCGAGTTTTCTTACACGATCAGCCAACCTGGACGCATTACATATCTGTTCAGAGAACCTCTTGGAACGGAATCAGTACGTTTCCTATTTAAAATATTATGCACTCACTCCAGAGTTCTAGACGTTTGTAACTGGAATCGCCGAACACGGTGTACATGTAAAGATGAGTATTTGTTCTACAAAAATGGTTTATGTGGCACTAATTGACACCATTTACTTTATGGCAGGAGTGTTTGAATAATGGGATTATGTCAAAGAAATTGCTGAAGATGGAAGATTAATGTTCTCATATGGTAGCCATATTAATAAAGGGCAGCGTGAAAATGTGGTATTTTGAATGCTAGATATGACAATCTTAACTCACAGACAGATATTTCTCGATACTTTCTCTTTCCGCAATTACTCGTCTTTCCCAGAATCTGTCTCGATGTATTCGTTAAAATCTACCACGAAATTTACGAATTACTTGTTGAAAAGAAGGTGCGCGTTATTGTCACATTTCGATGTGTTTATTAAACATGAGATCCTGTCAGTGGCTTTCCACATCGTTTCACAACGTTTTTATTCGTCGCCTAAGAGGCAAATTAGCAGTTTTTTTAAAGAGATCCACGCGTGTATACACATTCATATCCATGAATATCTTCACAGCCCGTTGATCTCCTGTCGGTGCAGATGGTGCAGCCGACCGAAGCACCCTCCACCGTCGCGTCATCAGCTCTCACAACATCATTAACGGCTAATTGACTCTGTCAGCGTCCCGTTCGCGCGACCGCTAATGACCAATTTTCCGGTCATTCCTTTGTTTCACGGGCCACTATTGCCTCATGTTGTCGTTAATCCAGATCGGTGATGATCCCTCGTCCCATCCCAACTCTTGTGAATCGAAAAAGATAATGTAAACTGTTCTCGCTCCGAAAGCGCTGTTAAATGAATATGGGACTCACTTTTCGTTTCAGAGGCGCTTGAAATCACACGGAAATGCAAACCAGAAGGGATAACAATATAGAGCCCAGGAAATAATATCCATGGAAATAATGATAGGGTTTGTAGAAAACGCAGTCTGAAGGGACACTGAACATGCCAACGCGAATGGGAACCAGTTTGGTTTCCGTAATAGGAAAGTTATCTTTTGCGTTACTCTTTTCACTGTTAACTAAGTGTAATATAAAATTCAGGGGCTACAGTCACCAGAATTATTTAGGTGGATTTGTTCCTTCATACAGATAAAAAATAATAATAACGTAAACTTCGTGTGTAATTTTCTAATTAATATGTTTTTGGTTTCAACGGTAAATACGTAACCAGTTTGGCAGACTAAGTAACGCACGTGAGTTAGCCATAGACGTAAATTACGTTCCACATTTTTGAAGATTTTAAGGGCTATTTCTTCGAGATGGAGACGATAAACATATCACTTAAATTGACAGGTTTGAGGAACGACCTAAGACTTGCCCTTAGAGCGACAGTTCCACCAGACCATGGATCGCGACTCCTGGGCTCCTGTGGTGTCCTCAAATGCCACACATCCGTGTCTCGACAGCTACAGCGCTATGACAGCTGGACAGTCCAAAAAACATCCACCCATCATTAAGAATTTCACCAAACGTCTGTAGTAGAGCAGAAGAACAGGAATGTCTTCTTCAGGTCTTCAACATATGTTCATGTGAATATCCTTTTACTGCCTGGCAATAAGAACATATTAATCAGCTTAAACCAGTGGAGTAAAAACAGTACAGAATGGCTGTGCTACGAGAGAACGGGAGTTGATTCAACCATTTGTAGTCCTCGGAGGTGATGAACATCCACACTCACATCTAGTATATGTAACTTAAAGACAATAAAAATGCCGATAGAAGGAAATATTCATGACATTGATACCTAGTGTTCACCGCTAGTTAGACAACAAAATGAAAACTAAAAAGAGTCTATGTACTTTTCATGAAGTAGGGTCGGCATATGACACAATAAAAGATCATACTTTCAGGTGTGTGTTTCAAACTGTTGATAAAATGCAGTAGCGCCGTGCTGCGGCATAAAACTAATGAAGGGGCGGTCGTTGGTGTTGCACAAAGAAACGGCGAAACGCTGAAACGTCGGATATGCAGTTTTTATTGTTCTCAAAGAAAAATCTCGGCGCCGCGATTCCATTCACAACGTTATTGGCTCAGAAATGTGTACTCCGCACCGGCTTTGTGTGCGAATTAACCCTTCTGCGGAGTTCTCCACACTTTCTATTGCGAACCGATGTCATTATTAACTCACCGTTGCTTTCACTATCTGCTTTCGTTTCACAAAAAGTTACTTCCTGCCCCCAGAGTTGTGAAACCCTTTCCGTTCTTACGTGCTGTGTTATTTGATTTATTTCCTTTGGAGTTTCTACTCCCCAAGCTCCGATAGCGCCAACATGATCATAAAAACTCCTATAGGGAAGACAGAGAACCGTGATACAGAACTAATTTGACGGAAGCTTCTTCAAAACATTTTCATATTGTGCTTTACGACAAATTAAAGCAGTTTTGGGCTACATACATTTAGTTTCTTCCACAAAGCGTTACACGTATGTTTCTTATTCTGAATGTAGCCGCCTGTCTGCTTTACTATTGATTCTGAAGATGTGTCAGCAAAAAATATAGTTGTGATCGTTATGTTAACTCAATATTGTCCCTGAATATTTCTCACTTCAGTATACAACTACAAATGAAAATGGTGATCAATTTCGATATTTTCCACTGAAATTCAGATCCAGAAAAATAAAATACTTTCATATTTTCGTAAGACAATTTACGTACCACTTGTAATGTATGAAAGCACTATTACCTACGGACTTGCTGAGCGTCGACACTTTTGGCGCTGATCTGTCACACAGGCCACTACGGTGGTGAGGTTTGTGTGACTCATCCTTTCCTCAGACGAGGCTGCCTTTACAAGGGGCGATACCGTTAAGCCTCACAACACGCACCAGTGGCCTACAGGGAATCAGCATGGTATGGTGTCAATGAACCATCTGCAACTGTTCAGCCTCGACGCGTGAGAGGAGCGACCGCCGCTTCGGAACGGTCATCTTTTCTAATCATCCCACAGGCGAGCCATATCCGCACTTCCTTCAGGTAACTACCTCCCGTGCTGGAAGGGGTGCCCTTGGTGGCTCGAAGGGTGGGGTAGTAACATGATGATACTATTTTGTGTGGAGCTAGAACATTAGTATAGCAGAAAATTCCCACCTTTCAGGTGTGTTCTAATGTGTACCGTATATCAAACCTGAAGAGTTGAAGATATTGTGTTTTAACCTCCCGTGGAACGTTAGCAAAATCACCCTTTATAATGCACTGAATATCCAAAGAAAATGGTACACCTAACTAATATCGTACAAGGCCCCCTCGAGCACGCAGAAGTGCCGTAGCATGACGTGGCATGGACTCGACTAGTGTCTGAAGAAGTGCTGTAGGGAACTGACACCATGAATCCCGCAGGGCTGTCCATAAATCCGAAACACTATTGGGGGGTGGAATATCTTCAGAATAGCACGTTGCAAGGCGTCTCAGATATGCTCAATAATGATCGTGTCTGGAGAGTTTGGTGCCCAGCGGAAGTATTTAAACTCAGAAGAGTGTTCCTGAATCCACTCTGTAGCAATTCTGGACTTCTGGGGTGCCGCATTGTCCCGCTTGAAATGACCAAGTCTGTCGGAATGCACAATGGGCATGAATGGATGCAGGTGACCTGATAGGGTGCTTACCTACGTGTCACCTGTCTGAGTCGTATCTAGACGTATCAGGGGTCACATATCATACCTACAGCACACGCCGCACACCATTACAGAGCCTTCACCAGCTTAAACAGTCCCCTACTGACATGCAGGGTCCATGTATTTGTGAGGTTGTCTCCATACCCGTCGTGCTTCAAGTCAACAGCCCTATGTCGGTGTTGACGGGCACAAAGTAGTGTAGAGCTCTGTGTCCTGCAGTCATCAAGGGTATACGAGTGGGCCTTCGGATCGGAAAGCCCACATCGGTGATGTTTCGTTGAATGGCTTCCACTCTGACACTTGCTGATGGCCCAACACTGAAATCTGCACCAATTTGTGGAAGGGTTGCACTTCTGTCACGTTGAACGATTCTCTTCAGTTGTCGTTGGTCCCGTTCTTGAAGGATCTTCTTCCGGCCGCAGCGACATCGGAGATTTGATGTTCTACCGGGATCTTGACATTCACGGTACACTCTGTAGGGATGGTACGGGAAAATCCCCACTTCTTCGCTACCTTGGAGAATGTGTACCATCGCTCGTGCGCCGGCTATAACACCACGTTCAAACTCGCTTAAATCGTGCTAACTTTCTATTGTAGCAGCAGTAACTGGTCTAGTAACTGCACCATAGACATGATATATGGGCGTTGCCGACCGAAGCGCTGTATTCTCCCCGTTTACATATCTCTGTATTTGAATACGCATGTTTATAGCAGTTTCTTTGGCGGTTCAGTGTATCTACCAGTTACAGTACGATTACGAGATGCTTTCAGTTAATAATGCAACACAATCCTTTTCTCGGCCAGTTTCGGCTGAAAATATGCGGAATCTATAGTTGGACGTCTTGCAATGCTTCCACTTCGGCTGCTGTAATTTAATAAAGCTCCGATAGATGGCAGGGCTCTTTACGTAGCCTTCAAAATGGCGTCTGTAACGGAGGCAGTTATCGAATAGAGAGATGCCCTTTTGGCGGATAACCAGAGCATCACAGATGTGACTATGTAGACTTTTCCGGCGTATTAGTGTATCACATTCTCGTCGGGTTTCCAGCCAGATCAAACTGTCATCAGAGCACAATATTTCAGCGGTCCACCTGGCCACCATCATCAGGTGAGGAAAGCTACACAGCTTTCGCCGATAATTGATTGCACTCGCAAATGACTGCACGTTTATATGCATCGGAAGTAGAACAGCGCATGCGTCAGATACAGTGCTCACGCGCTCAATCATTCCTGTTTACATGCTACCAGTTGCCATCCACCTTTTCAACGTACAGGAGACCTTCGGACCTTGGTTAAACGAGCATATGCTGTCTCGGATGCTGAAAATTTACCACAGGAGCTGCAACATCTTAAGGACGTGTTGAATAATAACAGCTATACGGACCGACAAAGCCGACGTGCTTTTGAGTTTGGACCTCTACATGAACCTTCTGAATACACCTTTAGGTCTGTGGCCTATCTTCCGTATGCTGGAAATGTGTCCGCCAAGATAGGTAGACTTCTGAAGAAATACGAGATCACATGTGTTTTTCGTCCCCCAGCTAAGTTTCGAGCACTTCATGGCTCTGTCAAAGATGAGTTAGGTTTAAGGATGTCTGGAGTTTACAAAATACCGTGTGAGTGCGAGAAAATTTACAATGGCCAAAGAATTCGTACGGTCAAGGTCAGGTTTATAAAACTTTATCGCCATACGCTATTATTACAACCAGATAAATCTGCGGTTGCTGAGCATTGCCTTGCAGAGGTATACAGGATGCAATACAATGAGACGCAAGTAGTTCCAAGTGCTTCGCGGTACTGGAATTGTGTCTTAAAGGAATCTGTCGAAATCAGACCAGCGGATAATACCAATAAACGTGACAATGGATATCCGCTAAGTAAAACGTGGAACTCTGTTTTATCAGACATGAAGAAACAACGGCATCTGAATCATTTGTAACGATATATCGTTTTCAACAGTATTCACCACCCAAGGCGCTGCAACTCTTTTTCACCAGGGGGCAACAGGAATGATTGGGTGCGTGCGCATTGTATCTAGCGCATGTACTGTTGTACTTCCGATGCATATAAAGTTGCAGTAAATTGCGAGTGCAGTCAGTTATCGGCGAGAGCAGCGTAACTTTTCTCACCTGATGATGGCAGCCAGATGGACCGCTGAAATAATGCGCACAGAGCATCACAGATGTTTATAGGCACTTGCAGAATCACTCCGAAGACCTGGCAGTCAACAAAAGCACGGCGAGACATAGCGGAAGGCACTTGTCATCGCAACAAGGTCGCGCAAGTCTGTTCGATCTCAATCATGCTATCCAGCCGCACAGAGATGACTCCTGCAATCAAGAGAATATCACAGTGTTTCCGTCGGCACAAAAGTGCAAACTAACTTCTCCATGACCACGCAAGTCCTGATACAAGCCTGAACACTAGAGCGGAGCTCACGAAAGCTTCATTCGACTGTTCTTCCTCAACTATCCTATAGCCCAGACCTTGTACCTTCCGCCTTCTGTCTGTCTGGTCCAATGAAGGATGCACTCAGTGGGAAGCAGTACGTGGATGATGGGGGAAGACTTTTTTCCGACGTCGACCTGTAGATTGGTACCACGCTGGCAAACAGTCCCTCCATCTAAGATGGCGTAACGCCGTCCCATTGCACAGACAGAGATTATGATGAAAAATAGTTTTTAGACAAAAGAGTGGGGAATGTAATGGTGTATTGGCCTCCCCCCCCCCTCCCACCGCCAATGTCAAATAAAACACCTTTCAGCTGCCTACTTTCCAACGCCGGTCAGGGACCTGAAGATGGCGTAGTAAACCACCGAAACTGGTAGCCAAATGAAATAAGTTTGGAAACTAGACCACTGAAACGTGTTTTATGTGACATCCCAATACCAAATATGTACGAGGGTGAGTCAAATGAAAACCTTAAATTTGTAATAAGAAGTAGAAATTTCGCGCCTTTATCCTGTAAGTTGGTAAGCGTGCTGCAAACAGCGTGCAAAATGGCCTGCAGGTGGCAGCGTAGTGCAGGTGCACACATCCCGGCGCAGTATCACTATAAAGATGGCCGCCCCATTTACGAGTTGTTCCAGGGAAGAACAGCGTTCTGTAATTCGGTTTTTGGGTAGTGAAGGTGTGAAACCTATTGAAATTCATCGACAAATGAAGGTTCAGTACGGTAATGGATGTTTGTCACAGCAGAAAGTCTACGAATGGAGTAGTAAGTTCGCAAATTATGTGAATTCAGTGGAAGATACTCCACGTACAGGTCAGGCACAACGAGTTGTGACTCCACAGAACTTTGCAGCAGTATACGCCATAGTGAAGGAAATCCACGGAGTGACACTGAATCACATTGCAGCATGTTTACAGATTAGTCATGGGTCAGCACAACACATTGCGCATGATTTGCTCCAGTTTCACATAGTGTCTGCAAGATGGGTGCCACGGCAGCTGACTCCGGAAATGAGAGAACGACGTGCTGATGCTTGCGAAGAACTTCTTCAGCGCTCTGAACGAGGAGGTGATGGCTTCCTCGCAAGAATCGTTACTGGGGACGAAATCTGGGTTCACTTTCACCAACTGGAAACGAAGAGAGCGTGCAAGGAATGTCGCCATTCCTCATCAACAAAACCAAAGATGTTTCGAACAGAACCAACAGCAGGGATGGTTATGCTGACTCTGTTTTGGGACGAAAAAGGCATCATTTAGGAGTATTACATGCCTAGAAGGACCACTGTCACCAGTGCATCATACACAGATCTCTTAAAAAACAACCAAACAACTGCGGTCTGCAATCAAACCAAAGCGACGTGGATTGCTGTCAGCAGGTGTCCTTTTGCAACAAGACAAAGCAAGGCCTACACTGTCCGTACAACAGTTGCAACAATCACAGACCTGCATTTTGAGTGTACTCCTCATCCACCATACTCACCAGATCTTGCCCAAAGTGATTTCCATATGTTTGGACTATTCAGAGACTCAGTGGGAGGAAAGAAGTTCCGCTCTTATGAAGAGGTACGCCACGCGGTGCATAAGTGGTTGCGCGGACTACCAAAAGAATTTTTTTCTAAAGGAATTTATGCACTTTGTTAGCGCTGGAGGATTTGCATTGTGCGTGGGGCAGATTATGTTGAAAAGTGATGCAGCTTTGTACCACTTCTTCACAATAAATAATACGTAAAAAAATATTTAAGGTTTTCATTTGACTCATCATCGTATATGTACTATTTTTATCATACGAGATATTTTTTCTGGTTATGCAACGAAGTATTCAGAAACAAGCACAGAAATGGTGATAAAACAGACTTCGAGCCGCAACACAAATTGACACAAGCAAAGGGTCTGGTCTTTACAGTAAAGTTGCGCTCCACCACCAACTCGGTAGTGGTCAGGGTGTGGATGTGGGGTCCAAACACACATTTCACTACGAAACGCAAGATAATAAAGTACACTGTACAGAAACGTCGTTCGTAGTATAATGCATTGTCAGTTACCTGTGCATGCTGACATGAAAAATTCACAACTGCACTGAAATACAGAACTCTCTCTCCAAATTCTCATGATTTTCAATTTTCATCTATATCAACACTTGAAGACGTGGCAGTCATACGTAATCTCACTGCCCTCACTCGTCTCCGAGATATGATGATATCTGATTAAGATAAGGAAGAAAGTGGAAAGATACACAACTTATACATTTGTATGTATTCGGTCTTTTACTGAAGGTCAATTGGCGCAAACCACATCGTCATCCGAGTTTCGATCGCAATTTATTTTAATTATGATTAAATGCTGAAAAAAGAATTTTCTTTTAACTCGTAACGGCCGTGGGCCTAGATCTCCGCCCGCATCTCGTGGTCGTGCGGTAGCGTTCTCGCTTCCCACACCCGGGTTCCCGGGTTCGATTCCCGGCGGGGTCAGGGATTTTCTCTGCCTCGTGACGGCTGGGTGTTGTGTGATGTCCTTAGGTTAGTTAGGTTTAAGTAGTTCTAAGTTCTAGGGGACTGATGACCTAAGATGTTAAGTCCCATAGTGCTCAGAGCCATTTGAACCATTTGAACCTAGATATCCCTTTGTATGTCGGTATTCCGATTGCTGTGGTTTATCTATAAAGTGTCATTTCTTATCTGTAGTTTACTGCTGCTGTCTGAGCCTACATTCGTTGTTTTGTAATTTGGACGTAGTGAGTGGTGCTGTGGATTCAAGAAAATGGAGTGACAATTGGAAAATGAAAACATTTTCGACTTATTCTTCTGTTTGAGTCTAGTAGTGGAATTATAGCGTAGTAATCGGGGCAGGTTTGCGCTGTGTATGGGGTTAATGACATTGGAGAGAGCCTGGCAAGGAAATGGGTTCCTCGTTTTAATGTGGATCTTTTGATATTAGTGACTCCTCACGGTCAGGAAAACCTTTGGGGCTGGATGATAATCCTTTAAACGCATTGATAAACGATGACCCACCTCATCGTACTCGATAACTGGCAAATGGGATGAATTGTGCTCATTCCACCATCGTACGACGTTTGCATGCAATGGGGGAGGTTCGAAAATAGGGTGTATCGGTACAGGATGCTCTATGACAAAATCACAGATACTCGCAAGAGGGCATATGTGCACTTCTGCTTGCTCGTTATCAATTGGTTCGTGAAGAATACCGACCGTTCCTATTCTGTATCGTTAGGATGACGAGAAATGGCATCTTTATGTTGTTGTTGTGGTCTTCAGTCCTAAGACTGGTCTGATGCAGCTCTCCATGCTACACTATCCTGTGCAAGCTTCTTCATCTCCCATTACCTACCGCAACCTACATCCTTCTGAATCTGTTTAGTGTATTCATCTCTTGGTCTACTTTTACGATTTTGACCCTCCACGCTGCCCTCCAGTACTAAAATGGTGATCCCTTGATGCCTCAGAGCATGTCCTACCAACCGATCCCTTCTTGTAGTGAAGCTGTGCCACAAACTCCTCCCCAATTCTAGTCAATACCTCCTCATAAGTTATGTGGTCTACCCATCTAATCTTCGGCATTCTTCTGTAGCACCACATTTCGCAAGCTTCTATTCTCTTCTTTCCCAAACTATTTAATGTCCATGTTTCACTTCCATACATGGCTACACTCCATACAAATACTTCAGAAACAAATTCCTGACACTTAAATATATACTCGATTTTAACAAATTTCTATTCTTCCGAAACGCCTTCCTTGCCATTGCCAGTCTACATTTTATATCTTCTCTACTTCGACCATCATCAGTTATTTTGCTCCCCAAACAGCGAAACTCCTTTACTACTTTAAGGTCTCATTTCCTAATCTAATTCCCTCAGCATCACCCGACTGAATTCGACTACATTCCATTATCCTCGTTTTGCTTTTGTTGATGTTCACCATATACCCTCCTTCCAAGACACTGTCCATTCCGTTCAACTGCTCTTCTAAGTCCTTTGCTGTGTCTGACAGAATTGCAATGTCATCGGCGAACCTCAAAGTTTTTATTTCTTCTCCATGAATTTTAATACCTACTCCGAATTTTTCTTTTGTTTCCTTTACTGCTTGCTCAATATATAGATTGAACGGCATCGGGGTGAGGCTACAACCTTGTCTCACTCCCTTCCCAACCACTGCTTCCCTTTGATGACCCTCGATTCTTATAACTGCCATCTGGATTCTGTACAAATTGTAAACAGCCTTTCGCTCCCTGTATTTTAACCCAGCCACCTTCAGAATTTGAAAGACAGTAATCCAGTCAACTTTGTCAAAAGCTTTCTCTAAGTCAACAAATGCTAGAAACGTAGGTTTGCCTCCTTAATCTATTTTCTAAGATACGTCGTAGGGGCAGTATTGCCTCACGTGTTCCAGTATTTCTACGGAATCCAAACTGATCTTCCCCGAGGTCGGCTTCTACCAGTTTTCCACTTGTCTGTAAAGAAATCGCGTCAGTATTTTGCAGCTGTGACTTATTAAACTGATAGTTCGGTAATTTTCACATCTGTCAACACCTGTTTTCTTTTGGGTTTGAATTATTAAATTCTTCTTGATGTGTGAGGGTATTGCGCCTATCTCATACATCTTGCTCACCAGATGGTAGAGTTCTGTCAGGACTGGCTCTCCCAAGGCAGTCAGTAATTCTAATGGAATGTTGTCTACTCCCGTAGCCTTGTTTCGACTCAGGTCTTTCAGTGCTCTGTCAAACTCTTCACACAATATCATATCTATCATTTCATCTTCATCTACATCCTCTTCCTTTTCGTAATATTGTCCTCAAGTACATCGCCCTTGTATAGACCCTCTATATACTCCTTCCACCTTTCTGCTTTCTCTTCTTTGCTCCGTCTGAGCTCTTGATACTCATGCATGTGGTTCCCTTTTCTCCAAAGGCCTCTTTAAAATTCCTGTAGGCAGTATCTATCTAACCCCTAGTGAGATAAGCCTCTACATCCTTACTTTGTCCTCTAGCCATCCCCGCTTAGCCATTTTACACTTCCTGTCGATCTCATTTTTGAGACTTTTTTATTCCTTTATGCCTGCTTTATTTACTGCATTTTTATATTTTCTCCTTTCATCAATTAAATTCAATATTTCTTCTGTTACCCAGGGATATCTTCTAGCCCTCGTCTTTTTACCATCTTGATTTTCTGCTCCCTTCACTACTTCATCCCTCAAAACTACCCATTCTTCTTCTACGGTATTTCTTTCCCCCATTCCTGTCAATTGTTTCCTTATGCTCTCCCTGAAACCCTGTAGAACCTCTAGTTTAATCACTTTATCCAGGTCCCATCTCCTTAAATTCTCACCTTTTTGCAGTTTCTTCAGTTTTAATCTACATCTTTATGATAATATACTGAAATGAAATGAATGGCTGGGCCCTAAAAAAGCAGCCACTCCCTTTACAAAGACCTGTGCGCATTCACGAAAGACAGTGTTACATAACTGGTGAAACAGAAATGGTATGGAGCATTGCGAATTGCTTCCCCGATGTGTAACCATCACTACTGATATTTACGTTCAACAACGTAGAAGTCTTGCAGATGGCATACAAGAACAATGAAGAGGAAGATTGCACAACGTGAGAATGCTCCACGACAACGCGCGCCCGCGTTCTGCTAGTCTGACAAAACAAGACTATACCAGAGTTTGGCTGGGAAGTCATTCCGTACCTACCTTATTTCTTGTGCACTCTTATTTTCGCCTTTTTCGCTCTCTGTCGAACAACCTTCACAGAACTTCCTTCTCGATGCAAATGCGCTCCGAACATGTTTCGGCGAGTTCTCTGCCTCAAAACCAAGTGATTTCTTACAGTCGTTGAATCGGAAAGTTACTCTAGCTATAAATAGTGAAGGAGAAGATATTAATGATGACTAATGCCTCCGTGATGTCTATCTGTTGTATTTATTAAACTTATGGAAAAAACGCTATGAAATTTTACACGAACACAATACATTTGTGTTTTAAAATAACATAGCTATTTTATCAGACGGTATAACAAAATATGGTATTTTTACATTTTCACTGGTGTGGAGCTGTCAATTACGAGTGTAAGTTGTTGCTGCCCGTTCAGTTTGCTTTTGTTTGTTGTGACGCTGTATTAATGAGTAATGAATAATGTCCATTGTTCACTTATCTTAAGGGAATGCAGCATATTGACGTCGTCGACGACGTTACCCGGCGGCATTACCATAAGTTATTTCAACACTGAATTACCCCGGGAGAATCTCGGGTCCCATATATTCATTGTTTATTTCAATACATTTTCTATTTTCTCTTTGTTGTACGATTTTTTTAACCTGAAATGTAAATTTATGGGCTCCTCCTAACATTGACCTATATGCAGTTCCTTTGTGTGAGGTGGTATGTACTGAAGAGTTTGGTATACCAGTACGCTTTCTGTGAAGAACGACCTATTAGTAGCGTAGTAGCTGAACTATTCTTCAACCATATAGACAATAAAGTACTGAAAGTAAATGATACACGGGCAATTCTGTAAGAATTGTGTCGTTTCCATCCTCTCTCTATTTGATGGAACAGATGATGAAGTAACAATTCTTCTTAATAACTTCGGTTGTCTGTATAAAAATATCAAGTTTAGCCCTGAATTTGCAGAGGGAAACAACCTAATTTTCTTGGCATCAACATGTCAAAACAGACCTAGCAGATGTCTTCCAATGTTCAAAGGAAATATACTAGTACAGATAGCACAATACCAAAGATTCCTACATATTCCACCTCACACAAATAAGCTGCATACAAATCAGTGTCATACAAAGCCCACAAATTTTCACTTCAGTACACAAATCTCCGATATGAAATAGAAACCATGAAATGGTTCAAATGGTTCAAATGGCTCTGAGCACTATGGGACTTAACATCTGAGGTCATCAATCCCTAAATAAGCTAAGTACATCACACACATCCATGCCCGAGGCAGGATTCGAACATGCGACCGTAGCAGTCGCGCGGGTCCAGACTCAACCGGCCGGCACCATGAAATGTATTGCAGCAAATAATGGATATGATCATCTACTCACAGCAGATAAAAAGCATACTGAATAGGCAACAGCTACAATTTCCACTTACAGAACCACAGCAATCTAGTACGTAAAAATGCCATAACCTGGTATAATGTCTGGTAAATTAGCTATGTTATTCAAAAAAACATCCGCCATTTACATAATTGACCGCAGTCAACGTAGGCGAAACAATCATAAATTTCAGAATCCAACGTAAGGTACGTATAGACTGCTACAGTCTACATGAATGTAACAAATCAGCAGTATCAGCACATATTAATGACACAGGCCTCGCTTGGAGACTTGAAGAGAACCCGGAAATGGAAAAAAGTAAAGGCGTGCATATCAAGGAAGAAATGAAAATTTTCGTTGATAATATAAAAGACGGCGATAATATTCTTTGTAACAGAATTTAAAAAATCTTACGTTCTTCGGCATCCTTAAACCTATAGTAATGTAACAGATTTAAGATGCACCTCTCAGAAACAAACGACTACCAGACTGTCTGTATCGCGAAATAGCTGGAATGAAACGAAAGTCCTTACTCACCCACACACTCAAGACTGCCAGATTGTATTTAAGGTGTACAGTTTACATCAACTGACAAAGACATGCGCAATGAAAGAACGTCGAGAAAGTATTAGATTGAACAATGTAATAGCGTTATGTGGAAGAACGGGTCCGCCAGCGTTCCATCGATGCAGATAAACTTTTGCAACTTAAAATAATAAGTAAACAACCGAGGTATAAGGAAGTGCAGCACATGATTATCTGAACTTAACAACTAATGCAAAATTATCTGCATCCCGCAGAGGCTGTGGTATCAATCACAACAATGAGCCGGCCGGAGTGGCCGAGCGGTTCTAGGCGCTACAGTCAGGTTCGAATCCTGCCTCGGGCATGGATATATGTAATGTCCTAAGGTTAGTTAGGTTTAAGTAGTTCTAAGTTCTAGGGCACTGATGGCCTCTCCAGTTAAGTCCCATAGTGCTCAGAGTCATTTCAACCATTTGAACCACAACAATGAGGTGCAGCTTCATATCAACAGAAGACAGCATTGGACATTAATTTTTGGCCAGCCACTTACCCAAATACCCCATAGCTACTGCTGCAGCTAATCAGTCCTTTGGTTATTTAGACAAAGAAATTTAACTTTTAAGTACCATGTGCATGCGCAAACTCCTGATGATGGGAAAACAAGTTTGAAATGCATTGCAGTGTATTAAACGTAATATAAATAAATGTTGCTGGGTGCCGCAAAATGGGATCAATTTTTCTTTATATTTGTTTGTGAATGATGTCAGGGAAGAAAAATTTGGTTCCAATGGTTCCAATGGCTCTGAGCACTATGCGACTTAACTTCTGAGGTCATCAGTCGCCTAGAACTTAGAACTAATGAAACCTAACTAACCTAAAGACCTCACACTCATCCATGTCCGAGGCCGGATTCGAACCTGCGACCGTAGCGGTCGCTCGGCCCCTGACTGTAGCGCCTAGAAAAATTTGGAAAACGTTTAAATGTACGTGCGAAGTTCGTAGGAGGTCGTTAACAGCTCTTATTCTGAAATGCTAGATAAATATATTCTGGGTAAGTGGCCAGCGATGAGCTACGCTGGCTCAAGATGTACAGGATGACTGCGTGATGATGTTCCAAACTTTCAGGTATGGTGGAGAAGGGTACATTTATTAATCTGAGCTAAGAGACACTGGTCCCGTAACGACCGAGGCGGAAGTTGTAAGCGAAAATCGTTCTACGACATGAAACATAGTGTCTGTTCTTCCGGACGTGTCCGAAAGAACAGACATTATGCATTCATATGATTGATTTGCCACGGTGTGCAGTAAATTGCCGGCCGAAATGGCCGAGCGGTTCTAGGCGCTACAGTCTGGAACCGCGCGACCACTACGGTCGCAGGTGCGAATCCTGCCTCGGGCATGGATATGTCTGATGTCCTTAGGTTAGTTAGGTTTAAGTAGTTCTAAGTTCTAGGGGTCTGATGACCTCGGAAGTTAAGTCCCATAGTGCTCAGAGGCATTTTTTTCCCATGAATCCACAACTTTTGGGGTCATGCACAGTTGTGCTTGAATTCCTAGTTGAATCTCAAAGTAGCGAGCACGGAGAACATGGACGTGTACTGTGGATACGTGGCGCTAGGTGGGAATGTGCATCGCCTGGGAGGCGTGCCGAGATAGTCACTGCAGTAGCCATAAAGACTGTGTCTGGATGGTGCAATGACTAGCGCAGTTGATCAGAACGCAGGAGATTCCGGATGCAGATTTCCGTCTGGCACAAACTTTCACTCGTCACCGCTGATTCCACGTAAAGTACTAATATCATCAACAGTTCTTTCCCTTTCCTCCACTTTCACCTCCGTCCACCCTCAGTTTGCATAAGAAAATCATTCTGATACTTTTGACAGTGTTATACGTGTAACGGTAGTGTTGTTGCTAAGACTGTAGTGTAGGGAAATGTCAGATGTGACATTAGAGACCACAGCAAGGGAAACATTTCCAGGAAATATCCGCTGCCAAATGCATGCATTAAGAGCTATGGGCACTTGTTGAGTGGCAGAGTTAAATACCACAATAGCGAAGATGAACAAGTGCTCGTAACTCTTGAGGTATGCAAGCCGTACACAGCTCGTGTTCAGGCCATTTATTGTTTATCATCTTCAATTACGGTACTGCCGCCTCATTCTCTTATTCCGTTTACTGGCATCACAAACTTCCTGTCTTACTTTCCTGTTAGCAGCAGCAGCAAGGTCGTACCATCTCTGGAGTGACCGATGGTATTTCCGGGTCGTCGTGCGTCTGCCAGTCAGTTGGAGACGGACCAGCAGTGCAGTCGGCACGCAGCAGCAGTGGAGTCGGGGACGGAGCGCCGTTGAGGCTCCGACAGCCAGTGCTCGCCGACCACTGGCGACGCACATGAACTGTCAGACGGAGGGAGAGTGGAGCGGGACGATCGTTGGTTGGTCGTTCGGTTGGTTGTCTCATCGGACGACGTATGTATAGTCCTTTCACCGTTTCCAGGCCTAGGCAGCTGGTCGGTTGGCGTGGAGCATCGAAGATATCTCTGCGGCGTGTTGTTTGGCTCGGCCCGCTGGAGGCCCCTCTGCGGTGTCGGAGTGTGTGGTGCTGTTCCCATTGATACGAGGTACGTGGCTTACCGATCCTGGACACGAAAGTTGAGTTATGACTTAATCTACCAGCAAGTCACGATTGTTCACATTGTGTCGTTTGGAGTTCGTTGTCGGCTGTTGGTGTATTCCCGCGAGCTACAACATGTGTTTTCAATCTGACAAATTTTAGCCGACCTCCGGTGGAGTTTAACTATTGTTGGTTATTTGAACTTAAGCGCATCAGCGGAATCTTCTGCCTTGTGGCCGTTAACGTTCCAGTTACCTGCCCTGGCCGTTGACATAAATACAGATAGTGTATTTTCCTCACCATGTTGTCGCTTTGTAGTTTGACAGCTCAATGTATAATTGGTTGCGGGCGCCAATGCCTTCTACGTTGTTCCATTGAACTCCCTGTTTTGTGCTGGCTGGGTGAAGCGGAGGCTATCTTGTTGGTGGGTCCGTTGACTGTCTGTCGGTTGGGCCGACTGCCTGTGTCACCTAAGCGAGCGTTAGTGTTTGAATTCCAGGGCGCCCCTCGGAACTTCTGAGCGCCCTTGGGTATACCGCCATTTCTTGTTTGTTCTTGTTGTTTGTACTTGTATGGCTTCTAGCCGATTTTTAAATGAAAATTGTTATGCCCTTAAGGCGTCAGACTGTTTGGGCCTTCAGCCCAATTTAAGAACTGTTTTAAGTAAAGCCTTTAGCATTTTTGTAAAAATTAGTGTTACTCAATCTCAAGTGTTGGGCCTTCAGCCCATTTTGAATTTACGTTGTTTTGCTCTTGAAGTGTCAGATTCTTTGGGCCTTCAGCCAAATGAAGGAACTCGTTTTAGGATATGGCTTTGCCTTTTAAATTTGTGATTTTGGTTGAGCTTTAAGTTATTGGCTATCAGCCGTTTTAAATTAAAGTGTTCTTGCCCATAAGGCATGAGATGGTACGGCACATTCAGCCACGAATTAAGTTCCAAAACTAAAGCTGTGATTTTAAAAAAAATTTCTTTGCTTTTCTATCGTTCGATCAAATAAAAGGTTGTATGTTCGAGTCTAACTGACAGCCGCTTATTCTGGCCCCTTTCCACAACATAAACTACCTGTCCTGTTCTGCAGGTTTAGCAGGGCGTCTAAGTATGTATTTTGGAGCCCGTATTTAAAGGACAGTTTTTTATTCCTTGGTCGATACTGTCAGCGCTGGAAGAGGCCTGCCCTGTAATCTTAGTAACAACAATACCAGTAACATCACTAGCAGTACACCCACTGCCAGATGTATTAGGAAGTTCTTCGTTTCTGGCTTTCTAAATCTACAGCTACATCCATACTCCGCAAGCCACCTGACGGTGTGTGGCGGAGGGTACCTTGAGTACCTCTATCGGTTCTCCCTTCTATTCCAGTCTCGTATTGTTCGTGGAAAGGAGGATTGTCGGTATGCCTCTGTGTGGGCTCTAATCTCTCTGATTTTATCCTGATGGTCTCTTCGCGAGATATACGTAGGAGGGAGAAATATACTGCTTGACTCCTCGGTGAAGGTATGTTCTCGAAACTTCAACGAAAGCCCGTAAGCGTCTCCTCTGTAGAGTCTTCCACTGGAGTTTATCATCTCCGTAACGCTTTCGCGATTTCTAAATGATCCTGTAACGAAGCGCGCTGTTCTCCGTTGGATCTTCTCTATGTCTTCCATCAACCCTATCTGGTACGGATCCCACACTGCTGAGCAGTATTCAAGCAGTGGGCGAACAAGTGTACTGTAACCTCCATCCTTTGTTTTCGGATTGCATTTCCTCAGGATTCTTCCAATGAATCTCAGTCTGGCATCTGATTTACCGAAGATCAACGTTATATGATTATTCCATTATAAATCACTCCTAATGCGTACTCCCAGATAATTTACGGAAGTAACTGCTTCCAGTTGCTGAACTGCTATATTGTAGCTAAATTATAAGGGATGTTTCATTCCATGTATTCGCAGGGCATTACACTTGTCTACATTGAGATTCAATTGCCATTCCCTGCACCATACGTCAATTCGCTGCAGATCCTCCTGCATTTCAGTACAATTTTCCAGTGTTACAACCTCTCGATATACCACAGAATCATCTGCAAAAAGCCTCAGTGAACTTCCGATGTCATCCACAAGGTCATTTATGTATAATGTGAATAGCAACGGTCCTACGACACTCCCCTGCGGCACACCTGAAATCACTCTTACTTCGGAACACTTCCATCCATTGAGAATGAGATGCTGCGTTTTGTCTAGGAATTCTTCAATCCAATCACACAATTGGTCTGATAGTCCATATGCTCTTACTTTGTTCATTAAACGACTGTGGGGAACTGTATCGAACGCCTTGCGTAAGTCAAGAAACACGGCATCTACCTGAGAAACGGTGTCTATGGGCCTCTGAGCCTCGTGGACGAACAGCGCGAGCTGGGTTTCACACGATCTTCTTTTTCGAAACCCATGCTGATTCCTACAGAGTAGATTTCTAGTCTCCAGAAGAGTCATTATACTCGAACTTTCGATTCGTTCGTTTCCGCACCAGGATTCTTGCCTCAAACTGATAATTCATCGTCCTTAAAAGTGTGTAACATCATTGTGTCTCACAGTTTCCAACTTCAGTACTTGTCTTATTGTGTTGGACAGAAGATTGTACCTATTAATGAGTACGTAATGACAAGATTTTAAACTTTTAAATTCGGGCAATATTCACATGAAATACTGATATTCAGTTTTTTCCTACTGGAGGCACTTAGATAGGAAACCAGCAACTGACATTAAGCGGCCGTCTGAACTGTTAGTAACACACATTGTGGTGACAGTAACATGAACTCAGACCTGTTCACGGTGGCGTGTCCCTGGACCACCTGCCGCCTCAGAAAGTTGGCCGCCGCCGGCGCAACTTGGCCGGAACTGTTGCAGCAGGTGAGCCGACACGGCTGGGGTAGCCGCGGCAGATGCAGGCCACCTGGGAAACTCTCCCCCTGGCCGCTGCAATTTCCTTCCCACTGCCTGCGGCCCAAACTGAAATCGCAGTTTGAGAAAGTAGTTTGCGTTCCTCGAGAAACTATTATGAGGCCGTTACTAGTCACAGTGTAGATAAACGATCTGGTTGATATGTCTGAGTCTCCGTCGTGCCGTGTATGATGTTCTCATACAGGGTGGTCCATTGATAGTGACCGGGCCAAATATCTCACGAAATAACCATCAAACAAAAAAACTACAAAGAACTAAATTCATCCAGCTTGAAGGGGGAAACCAGATGGCGCTATGGTTGGCCTGCTAGATGGCGCTGCCACAGGTCCAACGGGTATCAACTGCATTTTTTTCAATAAGAACCCCCATTTTTATTACATATTCGTGTAGAACATAAAGAACTGTGAATGTTTTAGTTGGGCCACTTTTTTCACTTTGTGATAGATGGCGCTCTATTAGTCACAAACGTATAAGTGCGTGGTATCACGTAACATTCCGCCAGTGCGGACGGTATTTGCTTCGTGATACATTACCCGCATTAAAATGGACCGTTTACCACTTGCGGAAAAGGTCGATATTGTGAACAAAATGGTTCAAATGGCTCTGAGCACTATGGGACTCAACTGCTGAGGTCATTAGTCCCCTAGAACTTAGAACTAGTTAAACCTAACTAACCTAAGGACATCACAAACATCCATGCCCGAGGCAGGATTCGAACCTGCAACCGTAGCGGTCTTGCGGTTCCAGACTGCAGCGCCTTTAACCGCACGGCCACTTCGGCCGGCTTATTGTGAACATGTATGGCTATTGTGATCAAAATGCCCAACGGGCGTGTGCTATGTATGCTGGACGACATCATCCAAGTGTCCGGACCGTTCGCCAGATAGTTACGTTATTTAAGGAAACGGGAAGTGTTCAGCCACGTCAACCACGACCTGCAACAAATGATGCTGCCCAAGTAGGTGTTTTAGGTGCTGTCGCGACTAATCCGCACATCAGTAGCAGACAAATTACGCGAGAATCGGGATTCTCAAAAACGCCGGTGTTGAGAATGCTACATCAACATCGATTGCACCCGTACCACATTTCTATGCACCAGGAATTGCATGTTGACGACTTTGAAAGTCGTGTACTGTTCTGCCACTAGGCACAAGAGAAATTACGGGACGATGACAGATTTTTTGCACCCGTTCTATTTAGCGACGAAGAGTTTTTCACCAACAGCGGTAGCGTAAACCGGCATTGTATACAATACTGGGTAATGTAAAATCGACGATGGCTCCGACAAGTGGAACATCAGCGACGTTGGCGGGTTAATGTATGGTGCGGCATTATGGGAGGAAGGATAATTTGCCCCCGTCTTATCGATGGTAATCCAAATGGTGCAATGTATGCTGATTTCCTACGTAATGTTCTACCGATGTTTCTACAAGATGTTTCACTACATGACAGCATGGCGATGTACTTCCAACATGATGGACGTTCGGCACATAGCTCGCGTGTGGTTCAAGCGGTATTGAATAGCATATTGCATGACAGGTGGACTGGTCGTCGAAGCACCATACCATGGCCCGCACGTTCACCGGATCTGACATCCCCGAATTTCTTTCTGAGAGGAAAGTTCAAGGATATTTGCTATCGTGATCCACCGACATCGCCTGACAACATGCGTCAGCCCATTTTCAATGCATGTGCGAACATTATGGAAGGCGAACTACTCGCTGTTGTGAGAATGTCGTTACATGTCACATTCACTGAGGTTGACGGACATCATTTTTAGCACTTATTGCATGAATGTTGTATTTACAGGTAATCACGCTGTAACAGCATGCGTTCTCACAAATGATAAGTTCACAAAATGTTGTGTACATAGTTCCGCGTAATCAGCGCGTACACAACTTTCCCAATAGAGCGCGTCCCGCTAAGCATAACAGCGCAGGCGCGGCGCTCGTCCGTCTCCGCACTACGAGATGGTGCTGCCATAGAGACAGACCAAATTCTGCTTCCGTCGATCCACGTATTAATATTTAACGCAGCCAATGATATTGCTGCTAACGTAAAACCTTCTCTCCTCGCGGATCACACTCGCGCAGTGATACCTCAACGCTCGAGGTATTATAACGAGTGTACAGAGCTCCGATTAGTCAGTCTGCATTAGTCTGCATTAGTCTGTACCAGTCTGCATTAGTCTGCATTAGTCCGTACCAGTCTACAGTCAAGTTTCAGTCTGCGCCTAATAAGATTATCATATTCCTGTACATAGCCATGAAGAGGAATGTATAAACACTTTGTCAAGTATCAGAGATAAGTGAGAATAAGATTACCGTACCAAGACCAAAGGAAGTTCAGATTGTCAGTTGTAAACAGCATCCAGAATCAAGTTACGTAATATCTATGCGTTTTATTATTTTAATAAATGTGTGTGAAAATGAATCAAGTTCTGTTTAAAGTTGGTCACCGTAAATCTGCTACTCTAAGCGTGCAAGTGGAATTTCTATCGTCTGACCTAACGGCAGAAGATAAACACGCCACGATAAGACCACGAGACATATTGCTGACACTCGCCTACTTCCTTAGAGCGACGAGTCAAATAATCTCATGGTGTGTGTACCGAAGGTCTTACAGTACGCACACCACACAAAGGTAAATGTATCACATTGGAACAACCGAAATAAAATGTTCAAACGTACCTACGTTCTGTATTTTAATTTAAAAAAACCTACATGTTACCGACTGTTCGTCTAAAATTGTGAGCCATATGTTTGTGACTATTACAGCGCCACCTATCACAAAGTTGAAAAAATTGGTCCACCTAAAACATTCATATTTCTTTACGTACTGCACGAATATGTATTAAAAATTGGGGGTTCCTATTTGAAAAACGCAGTTGATATCCGTTTGACCTATGGCAGCGGCATCCAGCGGGCCAACCATAGCGCCATCTTGTTTCCCCCTGTAAGCTAGACAAGTTTCGTTCTTTGTAGTTTTTTCGTTTGACACTTATTTCGTGAGCTATTTGGCCCGGTCACGATCAATGGACCACCCTGTATACAGCAGTTTGGACGAAAACATGCGAACACTGTGAGAAGTACATGCTTGTACATAAATGAAGATGTTAACGGCGCCTGCGCAATGTCCTCAATAAGATACAAACGTCAGTCGTGGTCGAGCAGTGTTTTCTGAGGCGTTTTCTGAATTATGTCGGAACTAAGTGTCTGACGTGCAGAGAGTGTTGGTCTCACATCTTGGGTGTTTCCGTAACCACGTTTCTCCAGTTGTTCGGTGTTTCAGGAGCTAATGTACGGACAATTTTTACAGAATTCAGGGAAAACGGAGAAACAATTTCAGCTACGTGAGAACGCGGACGAAAGGGTATGTTGAGTGAGACAGACCGTCACTGAAGAGAGTTGTCACAAACATAACTGTCACTGCCGAACTGAATGTCGCAACCTTTATCCCCATTAGCACCATACTAACACGAAGGGAGCGATATAGGCAGGAAACAGCAAGACGTGTTGGAATTCTAAACCTATTTGTCAGTGATACAGATGCTTGTAACAGCAAAACGTGACTCTGAAGTCCCAAAACCTGGACTAGGGAGCAATGGACTGAATTCATTTGGTCGGATCAGTCCTCTTGCACACTGCTTCCAATTTACGGCAGCGTTTCCGACCATCAAGGGCAACGCGACCCAAGTTCGTTTATGATTTGGGTAGACATATGTAGTATTGCATGGGCCCCCTGTATACTATACAAGACCTCATCACTACCAAGGATTATAATTATTACTCCTCAGGTACATCGCGAGATACAATGCTTGTTCCCCAATTGCAGTGCTGCGTTCCAGGGTGACAGGATCCCTGTTCACGCAGCTCGCATTTATCCAGGACAAGTTTGCGTGCACGAGGAGGAAGTTTCGATTGTCCACTGACCTCCTTGACAGTTTCTGCGCCGGCCGGAGTGGCCGCGCGATTCTAGGCGCTACAGTCTGGAGCAGAGCGACCGCTACGGTCGCAGGTTCGAATCCTGCCTCGAGCATGGATGTGTGTGATGTTCTTAGGTTAGTTAAGTTTCATTAGTTCTAAGTTCTAGGCGACTGATGACCTCAGAATTTAAGTCGCATAGTGCTCAGAGCCATTTGAACAGTTTCTGCAGGAAGAATAGTATACGACTGCCGTAAAAATGATACAGCATTTGTATATATATACCCATTCAGAGACGACTGAAAATAGATTTCAACACCAAAGACCTTACTATAACGCAATAATCGTGCTAATATGTAATGCTTTGGATGTTTGCATAGTTTTGTCCATACCCGTATATATGTGAAAAATCACCACAAAACAACATTGAAACGAATCCCTAGAAGAGCTGTAGGAAGTGGTAGACGACGCACGGTATAGATAAATGTCACAACTGCGAATGTATGTAGCAGAATAGGCAGTACTGTTGAATTAAACATGTCTGATCTGTGAGTAGAACCAGTTGCAAGTAGTAAAATCTCTCGAAACCTTTGTTTGGTGTGGGAAAACTGGATCATATGCGGACAACACTGATGAGGGAAACAGATGTCTGACTTTCATACATTACGAAATCCATAAGTAAATTTCCGTATCTTATTTTATTACGTCGCCATCTCCTGATCACTACGAACACTGATATTACAGGCTTCATTATGTTACAGTATTGCCATCTTCAGTTGTTATAATTTTTCGACAAACAGTTACGTAGTCATGTATGAACTATAATTACACACATATTGAACATCATGGGAGTAGTATCATGTATGCCAGCCTTTTTCAGAATGTAACGACACGATGAACATTTTATGCGACTTTCGTGCTGTTCAGTACGCGTATAAATAGAGTTTATACATTAAAAGAAATGTCTGCGAATTAGTTATCATATCTGAAGACGATAACAAATATGTTGCAACTGGTAATGCAGTAATCAGGCGAGCTAAATATAATGAATTATTATGTGAACAATTAGAATGTCTCAAGCTTTCATTTGATAACATGTCAGCTCTTAAAAAGAAACAAGCAGATACAATTCACTAAAAATGAGGAAACTTACAAAGTACTTGACCCACTCTCGTTGCCAACCAGTTTGGTGTTCTTAACAGGCCATATCAGTTGATGAGGTTCAAAAGATGCAAAGAAGATCTGCCTGCTGCATCATGCTTTCGTTTATTAAGCAAAAGGCAACTATGCAGAAGAACAAAGAAATCAAGTTGTTTACGCTACAGAGAGACGCTGCACAAAACCAAGAGACCTTCTCTTTATACTTCGAGAGTATATGCTCAAAAAAAGTCAGGCAACGTATTCCTTCCTGTCTTACACCACACGAAATGATCATGAAGGTAAAACAATAGAAATCAGAACTTAAGAAGTATGCCACCAGACGGTTTTCACATACACCAGTAGCGAATGGAACATGAATGAGTGCCACACACCAGATAGTGACTTTCACACTGTACATGTAGATCAAAGGCGCCGCAATTTGTGATGTTGCACTGCGTGCGTTTCTTTTTTGTAGTCATCACTTACAGCAATACAGTCCGATTGTAACTTAGGGACTCTGCTGACGCATTACCTTGATTGATTAAAATATGTATACAGGGTAGAATTGGAAGAAAAATCAGCATTGGCCGTATGTTGTTGTTTTATTGTCAGCAAAATCGATATTCGGTCACTTAGTGACCATCCTCTGTGCTAGAAGTTAAAAATTTTCACATAACGATCAGAGAGTTTAAAACCGAAAATCACAACTACACCTGCGTATGAACATAACGGTTGGTAGGAACATACCTGTAATATACAACTGAAATTGATAGGCACTGGTGTGAAGCTATAACTACAAGCTCAGAGCGATCACATAAATTGAGGTCGCTGTTTACATGCACCTGTACAGCAGATCTCGGTGTGACAGGGCTTGGAACGCCTTCTCTGTGACATGTGACACGT
This sequence comes from Schistocerca americana, assembly GCF_021461395.2. Taxonomy (NCBI): domain Eukaryota; kingdom Metazoa; phylum Arthropoda; class Insecta; order Orthoptera; family Acrididae; genus Schistocerca; species Schistocerca americana. Next base: position 45,045,018 of record NC_060123.1, read on the forward strand.
GAAGACTTAATATTACTGGTTTTGCAGGACATTAACACAAAATACCTCTAGTGCATTTGCGACTCATGAAGTAATTCAAATTTAAAATGTACGTAAAAAACATAGCAGACGAAGGGGGAAGGAAACATCTAAAATACACAGGCGTATTGTTTAAAAAAAACGTACAAAACATAAGACAGATTGATAATAAGTTGTCAGAGTGCAGGACAAGTAAAATAGGATTAAAAGAAAAATAATAATATCTGAATAGCGTGAAATGAGGTATAACACAGTTTTTTAAATAAAAGAACATAGTACCCACCATATGGCGTGGGTAGTTAGAGGTACAACGTTCGTGATTTACGTAAACTGTTAATTAAGCCTAAGGAGGCAAATATATAACAATAGTAATAGTACGAAAATGCCATTACGTACTAATTAAAATGAAGTGAAACACAATATTCATTATAAAAAGTTTTGAAGGTGTAAACAAACAATTTTGTCATCATATTTAACCGACATTATGATGTACGAGTACATCTCATTTGTCCGTTTGGACAAGCTAACATTATTATAACAATGGTTATACGCTTCCGCAAAAGCATTGGGTCAGAACCCATACATACATCACATCAAACATACACGGTTGCATAATGTAAAACATAGTACCCACAATTTGGCGTGTAAAGTTAGAAGTATAGCGTTCTTGATTTACTTAAAATATTACGTTAAAACTGAGGAGTCAAATATAGAAGAAATAGTAATAGTACGAAGAATGTCACTATGTGGTGCACACAACACGCCATGGAGCCGCCAATCAATGTATACAGGGTGATTTGTTCCACCGTGTACGAACTCTTGGGACTGATCGATGCGAGGATACGGAACGAAAAAGGTCTAATGAACTTATGTCCGGAAAGGCATGGTTTCCATGCTAGAAACCATTTATTCAATCATACCTTGTTACAGAGTCTGCGGTCTAATACGTGCTTGTACCATGCAGCCAGAGTTACAGTATGTGCTGGAAATGGTTTCCATGTGCCTCAACGCATACGTTTACGCGCTGTAGCATGTTCTGTCTCACACTTGCACATTTCCCACACTGCATTCGAAAAGTTTCAAAGGCAGCATGAATACGCTGCTCGAGGGTCCACGTCTAGAATGGGATCTCTACACGATACTTCTGAGATGGCCCCTTAAAGAGAAATCACACGGGTTGAGGTTCCGTGAACGAGCAGGCCAAGCAACTGGACCACATCATCCGACCCATCGACCGGGGAAGACGCTCTTTGGATGCTTCCGGACGTTAACGGTGATGTGGCATGCATCACCGTCGTCTAGCGCCGCATAGACCATCCAATCATCAATGCCATTTCTTCCAACGTGGGAGGCAACGTAAAAGGAAGACTGGTCCGAAAATATGGTCACCAGTTATCCCGGCTGCATCGATGCTGATGATTCACTGTCGTCCTACCATGGGGGTTCTACATTCTATCCCTCAGATGCATGTTATGATAGTTTGAAGATACCATTCCACGTGAAGGTGGCCTCATCTCTGAGTAGGATGGATAACACAAATCCCGGAATCGTGGGTGGCTAGTACGAGGTGCATTCAAGTTCTAAGGCCTCCGATTTTTTTTTTTCTAATTAACTACTCACCCGAAATCGATGAAACTGGCATTACTTCTCGACGTAATCGCCCTGCAGACGTACACATTTTTCACAACGCTGACGCCATGATTCCATGGCAGCGGCGAAGGCTTCTTTAGGAGTCTGTTTTGAACACTACAAAATCGCTGAGGCAATTGCAGCATGGCTGGTGAATGTGCGGCCACGGAGAGTGTCTTTCATTGTTGGAAAAAGCCAAAAGTCAATAATAGCCAAGTCATGTGAGTAGCGAGCATGAGGAATCCTTCAAAGGTTTTATCGCGAAGAAACTGTTGCGTAACGTTAGCTCGATGCGCGGTTGCGTTGTCTTGGTGAAACAGCACACGCGCAGCCCTTCCCGGACGTTTTTGTTGCATTGCAAGAAGGAATTTGTTCTTCAAAACATGTTCGTAGGATGCACCTGTTACCGTAATGCCCTTTCGAACGCAATGGGTAAGGATTACGCCCTCGCTGTCCCAGAACATGGACACCATCATTTTTTCAGCACTGGTGGTCACCCGAAATTTTTTGGGTGGCGGTGAATCTGTGTGCTTCCATTGAGCTGACTGGCGCTTTGTTTCTGGAGAGAAAAACGGCATCCACGTCTCATCCATTGTCACAACCGACGAAAAGAAAGTCCCATTCATGCTGTCGTTGCGCGTCAACATTGCTCGGCAACATGCCACACGGGCAGCCATGTGGTCGTCCGTCAGCATTCGTGGCACCCACCTGGATGACACTTTTCGCATTTTCAGGTCGTCATGCAGGTTTGTGCGCACAGAACCCACAGAAATGCCAACTCTGGAGGCGATCTGTTCAACAGTCATTCAACGATCCCCCAAAGCAATTCTCTCCACTTTCTCGATCATGTCGTCAGATCTGCTTGTGCGAGCCCAAGGTTGTTTTGGCTTGTTGTCACACGATGTTCTACCTTCATTAAACTGTCGCACCCACGAACGCACTTTCGACACATCCATAACTCCATCACCACATGTCTACTTCAACTGTCGGTGAATTTCAATTGGTGTCTCACCACGCAAATTCAGAAAACGAATAATTGCACGCTGTTCAAGTAAGGAAAACGTCGCCATTTTAAGTATTTAGGACAGTTCTCATTCTCGCCGCTGGCGGTAAAATTCCATCTGCCATACGGTGCTGCCATCTCTGGGACGTATTGACAATGAACGCGGCCTCATTTTAAAACAATGCGCATGTTTCTATCTCTTTCCAGTCCGGAAAAAAAAAATCGGAGGCCTTAGAACTTGAATACACCTCGTAAAGAAACATTAAGAAAACCACTCCCTGTCTGGAAAATATGTCGCTAGTAAGCCCTGCACTCATTGTAAGTGATAGGGGTGGAGAAAATTGTCATGCAGATTGTTCCACACGGTCGTCTGACTTACCATGTACTGGCGAGCCAATTGCCTAATACTGACACGGAATTAACCTTCCAAATTAATCACATTTTCCTCGAAGTCTGGTGTACGAAAATTTCGGATACGTCCTTCATGATTTCCTGCCTCCTGAAACGACCGTGTCTCAGACAAACGGCGAAACGCTGTCTGCAAACGCTGAATTTGGAAATTTGTAGTAAGTTCCTAAATGCTGAGGTCATCGTTCCCTAGGCTTACACACTATGACGTCTAACTTAAACTAACTTACAGTGAGAACAACACACACACCCTTGCCCGAGGGAAGACCTGACCCCCCGACGGGGAGAGTCGCGCGAACCGTGACAAGGCGCCTGAGACCACGCGGCTACTAGGGTCGCCAAACGTTGAATGCTGTGATAGTTGTTGGCGGGGACAGGTCTCGTGATACGACCTTGCTGCCCGCCGTGTGTTGCTATTTGCCTCCCTGTGAGTAGATAGCACGTCGGTAAGTTCTCGATCCGAATACGAATTGCATTCAGCGCTGTATCACATTCACTACGAGTCAGCAAGAGACACATTACCAATTACTATGGCAGGAAGGGGCACTAGGGTATGATGTATGAGGAACAGTGCCACCCTCTAGCAGGAAACCATGCATACTCAAACAGTGCCTCATGGTACAGGGCGTATTAGCCGTCAGCAACTGTAACGAAGTATGATTGAATAAATGGCCTCTAGCAGGAAACCATGCAGTTCCGGACGTATGTTCATTAGACATTTCTTGTTCCGAATCCTCTCATCTATCAGTCCCTAGACTTTGTACACGATGGAAAAAAAATCACCCTGTATAGGGTTATATCGAGTAGAAAGGTTGGATTAGATATTCCTGGTGCACATGGTTTTAATATCTCAGAGAGATTCCTTTGCTTTCAGTTATCTCTTTTTTCCAATGTAACCCTGTATTTAAATGTAAGTGGGAAATAGGTCTTTAAATCTGATCTTTGACTGAAAGAGATATAGTGATAGCAGGAGAACAATGAAGAACATTCAATTACTGCAACAATTACAATAACCTGCCACGAACCAGAAAATAAATTCATTGTAAGTTATTATAATACTTGCATAATTCTAGATACGTCCAATTTTCAGACCACTGAAAAGTTGTGTGAATAGAGTCTAAAAGGTTTAGAAAACCTTTGGCCAAGCTTCACGAGAAAAGCACAGATAAGCACATGGTCGATAAAAGCTGTGGAATATGTAAATATTGCTTATGTTAAAGAAATGTCTATGGAGAACTGTAATATAAGTGAATTTTTTTATGTTACTACATCTGTCTCTCTGGTAAGAGAAAAGTTCGATAGATGCAACACCTAATATGAAGTATTTAATGGTATAGTACGCAACAGTTTGATATGAGTAAGCATGGCTGGAAGAATCTATCGACTGTCCGAGACGTCAAAAAATTAATGCTCAAGTAAATAAAAAAATTTTAATGCGCAGTGGTGCATATATTGTTGTGGAAACCTTTAAAATCTAGAATTTAATACTGTTGAAATTTAATGAAGTTAGTTTGAATGCTTTTAATTCAATTATTACTTTCAACACAATATGCCACTCTCCACTAATAGTGACTGCAAAGCAGATGTGGCCATCACAAAAGCATGAGTTGATACAGACTTTTCGGAGCAGAGTGACATGACAGCTGAAGGCGTGTTGTTGTCAGTAGACGCAACTGATTCGATGCGAAGGAAGTTAACTGAATGGTTCAAATGGCTCTGAGCACTATGGAACTTAACTTCTGAGGTCATGAGTCCCCTAGAACTCAGAACTACTTAAACCTAACTAACCTAAGGACATCACACACATACATGACCGAGGCAGGGTTCGAACCTGCGACCGTAGCGGTCGCACGGCTCCAGACTGTAGCGCCTAGAACCGATCGGCCAGTCCGGCCGGCAGGAGTTAACTATCACAGCATGCGTGGGAATATATCAGTATTCAGTGGGCGAAGCTGCAAGTGAAATGTCTCTTACATTTGGCTGAACCTGTTTTCACAGCCTAAAAATCCCTAAGCGATGGAAGTTCAGACAACTTCCAACGTCGACTTTTCTTTGTTTCCTCTCAAACATTCAACCGTCGACAACCATCCGCCAGTCGTTATGTGGCAGGCTAATTAACTGTTCTCATTGTCCAGAACACAGTACGAGCAGTATGACTCGTTATAAAATGAAGTGAGATAACCTGTGAGCTTTGGATATTTATATCTTTGTTAGCGTGTTTTCATTTGTCCTGGAAGGCCACATGCAACTCCTTTAGCGTTTCCGCCAGAGACTATTCCTGCGTTATATGACTCAGAAAGAACGAGCGAGAGACCTCATTCGCCAAGATGATAATGTTCTCTCACTCGTAACGGTTAGCTTATCAGCCAGGAGGGCACAAGCGTTAAAATAAAGTGGGTGCCTGAAGTTTACTTCATTGAGTACCATAGACACTCAGACACTTAGCAGTTTCTCTCCCTCTTCACCAAATCTACAAACGATGTAAAATGCTCTGTGGTGGTAATAATGGATACCTCTGTAGGCAAGGGTCAACAACTACAGTTACACGTGAAAAATTATTTCATTAAGTGTGTTCCGCCAATAAGTGGTTTTTGTACTCCTCTATTTCAAGGAAGTAATATCTGCCATCTGTTCCCTAATACCCGGAAGCTTTATGCTACTCGAGCCTTAGTGCACGACACCCTTTGCGAGCCACGCAATATTGCACCCTTTGTGAGCCATCGGGTGCAATATCAGGTTAACACTGCCCTTTGTTCCAGTATATGCCTTTTGTTAAGACTCTGTCTTTAACTTTTTCTTAATCAGTTAACATGAACGAGTAATAACTCGTTACCAATAACAATATTGCATAGGAATCCTCAATGAGCGAACAGGTTATGTAGTAGTCTCTCCTTTGGTTTATGTTGAGTTAAAGTACGAAGCACTCCTACTTACGAGCTTCTGAGTCTTTCCTACTGACTGTAAATGTCTCACATCTCTTACATTGTCTCATCCGATGACGTATGTCTGTTATTTCCCCGAATGTGGAAAATCATTCCTTCCAGAACGATATCCTTTGCAACAAGAAAATCCTTCTTTGAGGTGTTTTGCCCAAAAGCACTCCATCACATGCAGTATAAAGGTTCCGACATATCTCTGGTGCCTTCACTCCTCTACTAAACGCAAAGCGAATACTGTGCCGCAAATCTTAGACCTTTTTCCGTTTGTGACTCTTTTTACCGCTCTTGAAAAACGTTCGTAAGTTTTAAGCATGTGAAATCCAAATTAAGCCACCTTATAAATACACTTACAGAGACACGCCACGTTCAGCTTGTCGGACGGGTCCGATGTTAGGCGGAGGGTGACGTGTGGCAGGTAGCCGATGGCCGCTGTAGGGCGAAATGTCTCTGGAGCGTAAAGTGTCCTGATTTTCAGGCCGCCACGAGATGTTTGGCGGATTTTCTTCTAGAAGTCTTTGTTATTACTGGCTGTCAGAAAGCGATGTGAATTATCTTTGAGGTGGCATCAGACTGGAAACACCAGCAGACACCCGAAATGCGATTAAAAAAGATGATATAAACTATAACCGGCGACTCCATATCTACACTGCGGGGCATTTACCACTAGGACACGAGCGAACGCGACACGAAAGAATGACAGCATTTTCTCCGTGCATTTTTGCATTCTACAGTGTTGTCAGATGCTGCATATGGCCAGACTTAGAATTATGAAAGGTGGCATTAGTCTCGGACTTAGTATCTTCAGCGACCAGATGGCGGACAGGTTGGTGTGTAAGACTGTTCATCTACTTCCATAAACAGCAATCGCGATAAACTGTACAGTGCACTTTTCATTACACGACATATCACTGGGCAACGACAAAAATCTTTAGTTTTCGAAGTCGCATTTCATGTTGTTTTAGTGTTCCAAATGTGACACACTAACAAAAATAGCCGCATAGTCCACCATTTTTCACATTGAAACTTTTATTTTATAAATGCTTTTTAGTTGTACTTCAGATAGCAACTGGCGCGTCATGATGGAAGGCCAAATAACTTTTATTCATTTCTGCACCATACCTCGGAGTGACACAGACACACAATAGTATTTTTCAACACTGTCACCAAGTCTCTCTAAACAACAGCCGGAAATTTCTACCAATTGTTCCACGCTTCGCCAATTGAAAGGGAAGGAAAGAAGACTGGTTTAGCGTCCCGCCGATACCGAGGTCAAAAGATATGGAGCACACGCTCAGTTTGTATCAGGATTGAGGAAAGAAATCGACCGCGCCTTTTCAAAGTAACGATCCCAGCATTTGCGTGGTGCGATAAAGGAAAATCACGGAAAACATAAATCTGAAAGGCTGGACGCGGGTCTGAATCGTCGTCCTCCGGAATGCGAGTGCAGTGTGCTAACCACTGTACAATCTTGCTCGTTTTCGCCAAAAAATTTCTCTCCTTTGTCTCAGAACTTTGCGGGAGCCACTGTGTCAACGTGTTCATTGTCAGAAAGTATCTTTCTCTCCCAGATGTTCTTTCACTTGTCAAATAGCTGGAAAACGTGTGGTGCAAGATTAGCATCATCCACATCTGTGCGGCCTTGGTCAAAAATGGATCAAATGGCTGTAAGCACTATGGGACTTAACTTCTGAGGTCATCAGTCCCCCAGACCTTAGAACTACTTCAACCTAACTAACCTAAGGACATAACACACATCCATGCCCGAGGCAGGATTCGAACTTGCGACCGCAGCGGTCTCGCGGTTCCAGACTGCAGCGCCTCGAACCGCACGGCCACTTCGGCCGGCACACCTTATCTCCGCTGACAATGCCGTTCTGTCTGGGCAATGTCTTAGCGTGGCACAACTCCTGTAATTTACTTCCTAAACTCCCTTAATATTTTAACCCTGCCAGATAGTTACTCATTTGTCAGAAGCTATGCACAGAGAAGGCATAAATGTTGGACTTACCATTTGAATCAAAACTGATTGTGGGTCAGAGGAAGGCGTCATATTATTCGGAGAGGTTATTGGTAAGTTCTTAGGAGAAAATAGAACGCTCTCTATGTTTCCGTTGCAGCCAACATGCTGAAATGGTTCAGAAAAATTGGGATGTAACGTAAGTGTCAGGATTTTCTGTTTGAAGGGTAACCTTGAAGTTTTCCATAAAAATTTGGGTGATGTTTCCGAGGGACAAGGGGGTGCATGTTTCGTAGGAAAAGTGATGGAAAGACGGCATCATCTCCACTGTAATACGAAATGCTGAGGATTTGCTGTTGGCTAGTTTCTCGAAATGCATAACAGGAAGTCCATCGGAGAAAAAGTTCCCTTAAGGAGGATGCCCAAGAGAAATATAGGCAAATGGACACATGATTTCATTCTAATGAAGAAGAGTTTTAATGTTTCCACTTTACTGAACCTTTCATTAATTTAATACAATGAAATTAATTATCATTACGTTTACTCATGCTTTAGTTATTTCTTTAGAGAAGAAGGGGTCAAAGGATACTCTGTGGTGAATTACACTTACTAAAGTATTATAAGCAGGATCTCACTAGGTGTAAGGAGCCTTACTTTGAGTGTCTGTCAATTCAGATTTATCGAGTACATAGTCAAAACCCGATTTATGCCTAATAAGGAAGAAGCCACTCACACACGGCACTTATTTGCGATTTATGTAGATCATGTCGATTGGCTGTATCCTTGCGTTGTCTTTTTGAGACAGATACAATGAACTAGTCGGGCATTTTCCAGACGGGTGTGCTCAGCTGACATACGCAACCGACGGACTGTCGCTAAACTGGTGGGAAGTCTGTATCAAGGTATCGAGATCGCTCTCTCCCTGCCTGTCACATTCGTGCAAGGAATATTCATAATTTTTGGTAGCAGTATTTTCTACTATTGCATCTGCTCGCTGCATTTCAGCTAATGTAGCAAATTTTGTGGTTCAAAAGTTGAGCCTGTTTCAAAACAGATGAAACGATAATGTATATATAGTTTAACTGCTTCACCAAAAGTATATCTTACAGAAATGTTTCCCTTTCACACCACACTCACGCTACTAGAAGAATTACAGGAATTTTTAAAAGTACCAGGTGTGAACGAAAAGCCAGGGCCTTTGCTCATATTTAATCCTGGCATTTCAGAAGAAAGTTGAACCAATTTTATTGATTGCTTGCGAAACAACAAAAGTCATAATTTTGATTCAAAAATCTATTCGCTTACCCTCAGGAAGGAGTAAAGAAAACGTCAGGCAATGGACATGAGACTTAAAAAGACTCCATACAAATATATAGGATGATTAGTAGTGTGATGGACCCAGTATTTAGACTGATGAAACCTTGCAGAACACTGACGAAGGCGTGAGATCCCATCGGCGATTGACTATTACTGGCTTCACTGAGGAATTTCTCACCTATGACGCATCACTATTTACACAACTATCACCAACGAATTCGTACGTCAGAAAATATGTGCTGGGAGAGTGCGGAAAATACTGACCGACACGAAGACTACGTATAATAGTCAGTATTTCCGCTGGCAAACTTTCGATGATCAACCTTGCAGTCTGGACCTCGCATCCAGAAATATTGCCTCCTCTGTTACCTGATGAAAGAAATATTTGAAGATCTGAAGATGTCAAGAATGCCTTTATCAACTGGGTCAATTCTGATGCGGAGAATTTCTATATAGAGTGGGAGACGAATATATTACAGCGTTAATACAAGAACTTATAAGTGAACAGCAGTGACTTGGAAAAATGAAGTAGATCTGTGGGAAACTAAATCGCCTATAAAATCAGTTCATAGCGAATATAACTTTTAATGACTGAACAGCCCTCACTTTCCGGATACGTTTCGTAGGTTTGTGTATGTATGAATATTACCAAGCTGTTGTGTGCAGTTTGATAAGTGGAGTATTATACGCTCATTTGTGGTTACATTTAAGAACTTCTCCTGGAGGAACGTATTTTATGATGCTAGACGTTGTTTCCACTCTGTAAAACATTATTCGTTAGCTGGCATAACTTTTATAGGTACTTCGTGGTCGGCCTCAGTGCCCGAATGAATGATCATCAATTTTGTAGTACATTAAATAGACCCATAAAGTTCAGATTTAATACACTTCGAAGTCGTGAGCCACATTCAAGAACAGGTGAGCAAAGACAGTTCCTTTCTTTCACTGATTTCCTTTCTTTGTGACCTCATAAGCATGTGGTTGCGTGTACTTCTATGAGCACAGAGAATTTAAGGAATGAGTCGCATGTAACTGATGAGACATCAATGAAAAATCAAACAGTCGTAACTGTTTAATCATGTTATGACTCATAATCAATTTCAGTGGTACGAACATTATAGAATCTCTCAAGCTTTATGTCCCAATACCATTTCCCGTTTCAGTAAAATATTGCCATTACTACGTTAACATTCTTTAAGGATGTAATGACAACTAGTTTCCATACAATTAGAAGTCAAACTAATTCTCTTAAGATTATTTCTAAGTTTTTTCACCGTGCTTTAACGACAACAGTCCCTCTTGGTTTTAGCTAGGTTGACAACTTAGTTGACACAATGTTTCTTCATCTGTTCGAAATTAATCATGCGGCAGAGTCTAAATTTCTTGGATGTTCATTCAGATCATGTAAATAGGGTAAATGTTTTAATCCGGTATGACAATAGCTTATTGGAAATTAATTCAATGCATTTTACCAAAAGAGCTCTACTGTGATTCCAAAGAATAATCTCCTTAATAATGACTTCTTGATCACTGAAACTGAAATAAATCAGTATTTTACTTATCACCATCAACATCCTTTTCACGAATTCGTTCTGCCAAATGTTACCGTACAGGTTTTTGTCTTTCAGCAACTTGCTTGGATAGCTTTTTGTTAGTGTATCTGCCATTTTGTGTTGCACGCTCCGTTGTATTTTCGATTCCGGCATTCGTCTTAGTAGTCAAATCAGCTTCTATACGACTGCCGTAATATTTAAACCTATCTTTTACTTCTCTCTAAATTTTTCACATTTGAATCCAACATTGGACTAATGTTTCGAGTTGAATGAATATTTTCTGCTTAGATTGCTCAAGAGGTTTTTTACGTTTAGCATATTTTGGCTTGGATAACTACAAGCACGGAACATTTAACCGAATCTGCGTGTCAGCTGCTTGTACCGTTCCTCTGCAACACGATGTGATAGCTCAATTTATTTGGGTTTCATGATTCATGTCTCACTATCGATGAGCAGATTTGTTTTCCTTTTTTCAAAATTATGTGGATTATGGTTTACCGTTTGTTAGGCAAATAAGATTGCTTTATGCTAATGCATGTTTTACCCATTTGTAACCCTCACATGAAACGCGTCTTCATGAATAAGTGTTGCGATGGGATTGCAGAAGGCGGCTTTCTCTGTTTAAAATAGCCATCGCTGTCTGCACTGTGCATGACGTGCGGGAATGAGGGTGGTCGGCTTCTGCTATTATCACGGCTCACTTGAATAATGATAAGGTTATATCTGGCTCGACCATGAGAGCTACACGGACGCATAGTGCTCGATTGCCGCACCGCAGGTGGAGTGGTGTAATGAAAGACTTCTGTTGCTGTATGTGTCACTGAATTCCGTGTGGGAGGTTATTTCATAGCCTTTGTCGGGAACACTGAACAAGAGGTGCGTTCTAAAGTACTGTGTAAGTGAGGCACTGTAATACCATAGCGCACGCAGTTTGGACATGAATAAATGTGGCACATAGGCGAAAATCACAGATATACCATGCGTGATTTCAGATGTAACATTTAAAAGAATATGACCTGCATTTCATTAAAAGATACGAGGCAGAGGAAAATTTCGTGCAGTATATTTAACTTCCAGCTCTTTAAATTCGCATATGTTCCAGGTCATCACCAGACTTTAGAAAACTGTTGATCCAGTCACAATTAATAAAATGTTCCGTGCCATTATGCAGCGGTCAAATGGATGTCATTATACAGCGGTCAAATGGATTTCACCGGAAAACCCAGCGTTTCGTCCCCATCTGTGGAGGACATTTTCAAGGGGGATCGTAGGTACTTTGGATGTCCGATTAACACCGTGGCTAACTATTGGCTACAGCAAAATTCCACTTTCACGTGCTTCCACACCGTGGCCTAACGTCACATGTTTTGAATGGGCGAGCGCAATTGTCCGTTGTCCACTTCCGTCGCCCGCTGTTGCTGTCCCATCATGGTTGAAGACTGGTACACTTCTTCTGTACCACTGGAATTAAGACTTCATTCAGCTTCACGCCTTCCTCCTTCGTACTGAAATTACTCGGGTGTTTTACAATCTCTATGGCCCCTCTGTATAACCTTTCATTGCATCCTCTTGTGGCTGCAAGTACCTGAGTCTTATCGAAATGAATTTGGTGGTATTCTGGCTACAAAACATGTTCCGCAACAGATGATCGGCGACCTCATTTCTTCTGCAAATGCCCTTATGCTCTTCTAATTCGTTTTTTGACCGATGCTTTTGTAGTACCCACGTACACCTCCCCATAACTACAAGGAATTCCTGCTTCTTTCAGCGGTTGGCGAGCATCCTTGGCCTATTTTAGGTGACCTTGTATCTTTCTGGTGGTTTGTGTATTAATACGATGTACCGCTTTTTCAAGATATTTCCTATGCGGTCAGTAACTTCCTTAATGAAGGGCATGAAAACTTTCGATTTCATCTGCTCTTGAGCATCGGTATGATTCCCACGATGTGGTCGCGACGCCCTTTTCACTTTAGCGAACGAACAACCATTCTTGAGCAATGTATTGGTGAGATGTTTTACTTTTGCGTCAAGCAACTCTGGTTCTCAGATTTTCCTTTCTCTGTCTGCCAACGTTTCTATTACGCGTCGCTTCTGTTTTGGATGTTGGTTCGAATCCCGGTGAAGATAACGGTCTATATGCTTGGGTTTTCAGTAAACCACGTGGCCTAAGGTAGCATCTTCTTTCTTAATGGGGACGAAATGTTTGATTTTAAGGTGTAATTTTATTATCTGTGACATTTCCGACACAAAGTTTAGATTTTACAATGTTTATCCGATAACACATCGCTATTTTACGAAATAATGAAATTACTTCGAATATGTAAATACGTTTGTGACTACATCAACATGTTCGGGGGAAGCAGGATACGCCGTTATAAACCATGAAGAGCGATCAGCAGATATAGAAGTCCGTGTTTTACGGTAATAACCGAGCGATTAATATAAGTTTCAAAAAAATTGCTCTGAGCACTATGGGACTTAACTGCTGTGGTCATCAGTCCCCTAGAACTTAGAACTACTTAAACCTAACTAACCTAAGGACATCACACACATCCATGCCCGAGGCAGGATTCGAACCTGCGACCGTAGCGATCCCGCGGTTCCAGACTATAGCGCCTAGAACCGCTCGGCCACTCGGCCGGCAATATAAGATTCAGTCTCATGCTTTTTCACAGATTATTCAGTTATCTATGAATAAACTCTGTCTTTTTTTTTCTTTATTGTCATTTTAAACCTTAACAAAAGGTAGGCCGGCAGCGGCCTAGCCACGCCACTCTTCGGTCACAGAAAGAAACATACAAGAAACATGAAGACATAAAAACAGATGTACATGTGGGATAAAAACAGGAGACAGACAAATGAAAGGGGAATGAAGTCGTTCACGGAAGGCACTGGTCGCACAGGGAAGTTTCGCTCAGTGCACAAACGTAGACAGACGGTTGAACACCTGAATGTAGGAGCACTGACGAAGAAACACCTTTACACTAAGACCAAGAGTAACACTAACACAATGACGGCGATCTTTGTCGCAGTAGAAACAAACTGTTGCTCGAAAAAAAGGGGGTGACTGCCACAGGGAAATACGGGATGGTAGGACGGAGGGAGGGAGGGAAAGGATTCCAAGTGGAGAGAAAATGGGAGGGAGAGGGGTGAGGTTATGGGGGGTGTGGAAGCCCGAGGAGGGGGGAGGAGAAGAAGAGAGGAGGGAGGAAGTGAGGAGGGAGATGAAAAAGAGTACTCTAGAGGAAAAACACAGGAAGAGGAAGGGGAGGATTAAATCCTGTAGGAGGGGTAGATGGAGGGGACGAGGGCATCATCCGGGAGGGAAAGCTGGCGGAAGCCATCTTGGGCGAGGGTATGGAGTGTGGTAAGATGGAGAGCGATTGGAATGCAAGTGTACAGACGTGGAAGCGGACAGGGTTGGGAAAGGATGGAAGACACAAGTGGATAGGGGGGATCAAGTATACAGGAGGTGTGAAGGATGCAGATCCGTTCAAGGAAGAGGATAAGATGTGGGAAAGGAATTAAATCGTAGAGGATCTGCGTGGGGGATGGGAGGCGGATGCGATAGGCGAGGCGGGGTGCGTGGCGTTCCAGGGTTTGAAGGAACTTTTAGAAGGTAGGATGGGTGGAGATCCAGGCAGGATGGGCATAAAGAGGAAGGGGCAGATGAGAGATTTATAGGTGAGGAAGATTGTGGAGGGATCCAGACCCCATGTGCTGCCAGAAAGGAGCTTAAGGAGGAGGAGTCGGGAGAATGGCTTGGCTTGGATGATCCAGGGTTAGGGGGGGTCCAGGAGAGATGATGGTCAAGGGTGACACAAAAGTACTTGAGGGTAGGGGTGAGGTTGATACTACAACTGTAGACAGTGAGATAAAAATCTAAGAGATAGAAGGAAGAGCTGGTTTGGCCTACAATGATCGCCTGTGTTTTGGAAGGATTGACCTTGAGCAGCCTCTGGTTACACCAGTTGGTGAACCAGTCAAGATGGGATTGAAGAATGTGCTGGGAGCGTTGCAGGGTGGGGTGAGGGCAAGGAAGGTGGTGTCATCAGCATATAGGAGAAGGTGTAAGGGGGATGGAGGTGGTGACATGTCAATTGTGTAAAGAAGTTAGAGAATAAGGGAGAGGATGGAACCTTGGGGCACACCCACAGAGGTGTGGAAGGTGTAGGAATCCACGTGATGATTGGTGACATAGGAAGGATGGTGAGAAAGGAAGGAGGCGATCAGACAGATGGGTGTGGTGGTTGCGGTGGTAGTCATGATGAAGGGGAAGAAGGGAAACAGGAGAAACAGAACAGGGGGAGGAAATAGGACGATGACAACGACGACTCACACACGACGGAGAAGACGAAGATGAAGACGAGGATGGTGGTCGGGACCCATGCCCCACTCTGCTGCTGCAGATGGGACAGAGGTTAAAGGGGGAAGATACACCGCCGGGCGTGGCGATGGGCCGGACGCAGTCAGCTGTTGCCACTGCAGCCGCTAGCGCCGCCGCTGGGCTGCTGGAACTGGCTGGAACCTGTTGGGCTGCTGAAACCCACTGGACTACTTGAAGTTGCTGGAACTGGAACTGGCGTCGCTGCTAGGCCGCTGGGTGAGACTGCTGCAGCATCTGCTGCAATTCCTAACCCTTCAACAATTGCACGCAACAGTTCTTGAAGGGCGCAACTCTTTCGACTTCTGCCGAAGAGGAAACTCTGTCCAGCGTAGTTTCTTTATAGTATTCAGCTAGAGCTCTATAAAATTTTAGTTTCGTAGAAGAGCAGCAACTAATAGCTAATACAGAACAGTGTGAAGTTGTACTCTTCACGAAACATGTACTTTTACAGTACTTTTACCTACGGATTAATCTGTCAAGACTAGGATCAGTTGAGCCATAAAAATAATTTGGAATAGGAGCGTGAAGAGATGCAGCGAAGATCCACGACGTAGGCTCAAAAGTACACAGTCTAATCTAAAGTGTCTGGACGTCCGCATGTAGTGCTGAGTTGATCACTAGATGTCACGAGAGGTGATCGTCAGTTCAAAAGGAGGCGCGCGAGTGCTGTGTTGTCGCCGGAGAAGCAGTACCTGCAAAATGAGTCGCTTAGCACAGCTCAGTGGTTTCGATCGTGCACTTGTCACTGGCTGTCACTTCAGTAGCATATCCTTCAGGGACATTACATCTCTTCTAACACTTCGTAAGCTGACTGTTCGAGATGACACACTGAAATGCAAAACCGAAGGAAAAACCACAGCTCTGCAGACCTCACTCAGATATTGACCGACAGGGACCGTCGAAATTTGCGGAGGATGGTTGTAAAAACTCACATGATTACAGGGGAATAGTCCACCGTAAATTCTAAATTGCTACTACCACTTCAGCTAGCGCATTGGCTGTGTCTAGAGAGTTAAAAAGAGTATGATACAATCATCGACTAACCCATCACGAGCCACACATTTCCTTATTAAATACTAAGTGACGCTCCAGGCGGTGTAAAGGCACGCAACTGGACAGTGGAAGACTGGAAACGAGTTCTGGGAATGATTAATCTCACTAAGCATTATGGCAATCGAATGCAAGAGTTTGGGTTTTTCAAATGCACGGAGAACGGTACAACGTGTAACGTGTTGCACCAATGGTGAAGTAACGGAGGACGTGGTGTTACAGAGAGGAAGTGTTTTTCATGGTTAGGGTATGGTCCACCTTTTGTGCTTAAGAAAATGCTTCATGCGGAAGGATGTAAACACACTTCACGGCATTGTGTGCCGCTTACAGCACAGGGACAGTTCGAAGACAATGACTGTATTTGTATGACATCGCACACTGTCACAAAGCATCATCTACGAGGCAGATAACTGTCGGGCTACGATTCACTGCAAGCATCCTAGGAAGTGACAGTTCCTCTTCTAAAGTCTGTGTACTGAACGCTTCTGTTAGTTACTTCACTAGTGTACGAGGCCCTTACCAATCTGGACATACTGGATACATCGAATATTTGCAAAGTAATATGGTCCGAATGTATAGATGCTTGTTTGTCTAGTTAGAGACTGTTGGAACTTCCTCAGTGTTGTATGCTTAAAGTAAGATAGTGTAAGTCTTACGAGAATGTGCCCATAAAACTCGAAATACATTTCTCAGTGAGGCAACAGACCGTTCATTAACTTCCTGAACGGATCGTTCACATCAAATTAGGAAAATAACTACAGAGGCGAACGGTCACTTAGTTTCCCCAGCACTCCATCCGGGTATGGACCAAGAAGGAACCTAAATGTATTGAGAAATGAAACGATAGACGTAGATGTGGATACGCTGAAAGTGTACAACGCATACTTGTGCTACACATCGAATGCGCAAGTAATAAATATCACACTCGCTTGGAATTTGCTTAAACGTATCTTCAAGAAAGCTGTATGTACAGTGATGAAGACGTACACCGCACAGAAATCGAATCACCTATCTACAGCTACATCTACTTCTACATCTACATTTATACTCCGCAAGCCACCCAACGGTGTGTGGCGGAGGGCACTTTACGTGCCACTGTCAATACCTCCCTTTCCTGTTCCAGTCGCGTATGATTCGCGGGAAGAACGACTGTCTGAAAGCCTCCGTGCGCGCTCTAATCTCTCTAATTTTACATTCATGATCTCCTCGGGAGGTGTATGTGGGGGAAGCAATATATTCGATACCTCATCCAGAAACGCACCCTCTCGAAACCTGGCAAGCAAGCTACACCGCGATGCAGAGCGCCTCTCTTGCAGAGTCTGCCACTTGAGTTTGCTAAACATCTGCGTAACGCTATCACGGTTACCAATTAACCCTGTGACGAAACGAGCCGCTCTTCTTTGGATCTTCTCTATCTCCTCCGTCAACCCGGTCTGGTACGGATCCCACACTGATGAGCAGTACTCAAGTATAGGTCGATCGAGTGTTTTGTAAGCCACCTCCTTTGTTGATGGACTACATTTTCTAAGGACTCTCCCAATGAATCTCAACCTGGTACCCGCTTTACCAACAATTAATTTTATATGATCGTTCCACTTCAAATCGTTCCGCACGCATACTCCCAGATATTTTACAGAAGTAACTTCTACTAGTGTTTGTTCCGCTACCATATAATCATACAATAAAGGATCCTTCTTTCTATGCATTCGCAATATATTATATTTGTCTATGTTAAGGGTCAGTTGCCACTCCCAGCACCAAGTGCCTATCCGCTGCAGATCTTCCTGCATTTCGCTACAATTTTCTAATGCTGCAACTTCTCTGTATACTACAGCATCATCCGCGAAAAGCCGCATGGGACTTCCGACACTATCTACTAGGTCATTTATATATAGTGTGAAAAGCAATGGTCCCATAACACTCCCCTGTGGCACGCCAGAGGTTACTTTAACGTCTGTAGACGTATCTCCATTGATAACAACATGCTGTGTTCTGTTTGCTAAAAACACTTCAATCCAGCCACACAGCTGGTCTGATATTCCGTAGGCTCTTACTTTGTTTTTCAGATGACAGTGCCGAACTGTATCGAACGCCTTCCGGAAGTCAAGAAAAATAGCATCTACCTGGGAGCCTGTATCTAATATTTTCTGGGTCTCATGAACAAATAAAGGGAGTTGGGTCTCACACGATCGCTGTTTCCGGAATCCATGTTGATTCCTACATAATGGATTCTGGGTTTCCAAAAACGACATGATACTCGAGCAAAAAACATGTTCTAAAATTCTACAACAGATCGACGTCAGAGATATAGGTCTATAGTTTTGCGCATCTGCTCGACGACCCTTCTTGAAGACTGGGACTACCTGTAATCTTTTCCAATCATTTGGAACCTTCCGTTCCTCTAGAGACTTGCGGTACACGGCTGTTAGAAGGGGGGGCAAGTTCTTTCGTGTACTCTGTGTAGAATCGAATTGGTATCCCGTCAGGTCCAGTGGACTTTCCTCTGTTGAGTGATTGCAGTTGCTTTTCTATTCCTTGGACACTTATTTCGATGTCAGCCATTTTTTCGTTTGTGCGAGGATTTAGAGAAGGAACTGCAGTGCGGTCTTCCTCTGTGAAACAGCTTTGGAAAAAGGTGTTTAGTATTTCAGCTTTGCGCGTGTCATCCTCTGTTTCAATGCCATCATCATCCCGGAGTGTCTGGATATGCTGTTTCGAGCCACTTACTGATTTAACGTAAGACCAGAACTTCCTAGGATTTTCTGTCAGGTCGGTACATAGAATTTTACTTTCGAATTCACTGAACGCTTCACGCATAGCCCTCCTTACGCTAACTTTGACATCGTTTAGCTTCTGTTTGTCTGAGAGGTTTTAGCTGCGTTTAAACTTAGAGTGAAGCTCTCTTTGGTTTCGCAGTAGTTTCCTAACTTTGTTGTTGAACCACGGTGGGTTTTTCCCGTCCCTCACAGTTTTATTCGGCACGTACCTGTCTAAAACGTACTTTACGATTGCCTTGAACTTTTTCCATAAACACTCAACATTGTCATTGTCGGAACAGAACTTTTCGTTTTGATCTGTTAGGTAGCCTGAAATCTGCCTTCTATTTCTCTTGCTAAACAGATAAACCTTCCTCCCTTTTTTTATATTCCTACTAACTTCCGTATTCAGGGATGCTGCAACGGCCTTATGATCACTGATTCCCTGTTCTGTACATACAGAGTCGAAAAGAGCGGGTCTGTTTGTTACCAGTAGGTCCAAGATGTTATCTCCACGAGTCGGTTCTCTGTTTGATTGCTCGAGGTAATTTTCGGATAATGCTCTCAGTATAATGTCACTCGATGCTCTGTCCCTACCACCCGTCCTAAACGTCTGAGTGTCCCAGTCTATATCTGGTAAATTGAAATCTCCAGCTAAGACTATAACATGCTGAGAAAATTTATGTGAAATATATTCCAAATTTTCTCTCAGTTGTTCTGCCACTAATGCTGCTGAGTCGGGAGGTCGGTAAAAGGAGCCAATTATTAACCTAGCTCGGTTGTTGAGTGTAACCTCCACCCATAATAATTCACAGGAACTATCCACTTCTATTTCACTACAGGATATACTACTACTAACAGCGACGAACACTCCACCACCGGTTGCATGCAATCTATCCTTTCTAAACACCGTCTGTACCTTTGTAAAAATTTCGGCAGAATTTATCTCTGGCTTAAGCTAGCTTTCTGTACCTATAACGATTTCAGCTTCGGTGCTTTCTATCAGTGGTTGAAGTTCCGGTACTTTACCAACGCAGCTTTGACAGTTTACAATTACAATACCGATTGCTGCTAGGTCCCCGCATGTCCTGACTTTGCCCTGCACCCGTTGAGGCTGTTGCCCTTTCTGTACTTGCCCAAGGCCATCTAACCTAAAAAAACCGCCCAGCCCACGCCACACAACCCCTGCTACCCGTGTAGCCGCTTGTTGCGTGTAGTGGACTCCTGACCTATCCAGCGGAACCCGAAACCCCACCACCCTATGGCGCAAGTCGAGGAATCTGCAGACCACACGGTCGCAGAACCGTCTCAGCCTCTACTGTCATATACACTTTTCACCACTGAAGCTGATGCGATCGTTAATCCAACGGTACCTACATATCTTCCGCAAGCACTAAGCACTCGCTCTAGGCTATTTCACTGTTCGTGACTTGCTAAACTACATCCATCAGTCATACTTCACAAATCTGAGCTACCTTTTTTGAGGGAATTCGTTCCCCTGTGTAGACTCATTTATTTCGAAACATAGTCAGAAGACATCGCACAGTCGATAGAGGCCCCAGGCATCTCTATATAAAATTCGCTGTATTTTCCTTAATATTCCTCATTACAAACACATTGTGCTTGAGCGGCCTGCTCGAAATGCATATTGTTCCTTGGAAATATCAGTTTCTGTGATATTCTTCATGTAGTTATTATCATTTGAGTGTTGGTTGTGTTTAGAACACCGATGCCGTAGTAGTTTTGATGATTATTGCGTTTCATCTACATCTACATCTACTTGATTACTCTGCTACCCACAATAAAGGGCCTGGCAGAGTGTCCAATGAACCACCTTCAAGCTGTCTCTCTACCGTTGCACTCTCGAACGGCACGCGGGAAAAACGAGCACTTAAATCTATCTGTGCGAGATCTGATTTCTCTTATTTTATCGTGATGATCATTTCTCCCTATGTAGGTGGGTGACGACAGAATGTTTTCACAATCAGAGGAGAAAACTGGCGATGTTTTCCCTTCATTAAGAGAGATGTTTCTTCTGTTGCTTATCAGGAGCGTGGGATCTTAATTAATCATTATAAGGTTGTTTTATCTAAGTATACGCCTCCATATTTAATTAGTTCGACATTTGTTTCAGATATTCCGGAAGCATTTCTATTCGTTATGGGCTTGGAACCTCTTGCAACTCCTCCACAGTAATGGTCTGTACTGTTCTACTACACATACCTTTTACAGTGTGACCTTCAGCTGCCTATGTGCACCATAAGTTAATATTATGATTTATTTATTGCTCAGGGCTTTCATGTCTTTTTAGGCATATTAATGCCTACCATGTACGCCAAGACGCTGGTGGACGGGTGCCATTAATTTCCGTGTACATTGTACTCTCTTTGTTTCACAGCGTTCCTTTTTTATACTGTAAGCTTTCCAGCTCTGTGATGGTTTAGAATTTATAAACTTGTAATAAACTGCTTGTTTTTTTTAATGACTTTTTTAATTTCTGTGTTCCCAGTCTGGAGGAATCTCATAGCGATTAGCTAATTCCTCCGTAGGTAATATCAAGCTACATCGAAGAAAAAATTTTAATGGCTTTGACATGATACGATTGTGACGGTACGTCCCATAAATATTGACATTTTTATCGGTTGTAAACCGCAGTTAAAGTATTTTATGAATATAATTATTCTAAAGGATATAGCTAATGTTCTTGAAACAGCTGATATGCAGCGATAATTTAAGAGTAGCATCTTTATTTAATGTTTATGAAAATAAAAAAGGATCGAAAGAGCCGCGATTGTAAGGCCGAGGAGGAAGGTCGAATTTTATGGGACACACACTGTTTTGTTTCGCTATACGGAAGGCAGCCATTGAGCTGTTACACATATTTTATATAAGTTATTCGTATTACTACTAAACCAAAATTGTCTTATTATCACAAAATGAATTTCTTTGAAATAGTTGTCACCTCAAATGCTCGCAGTGGCTAACTATTTTTAATAAGCATTTTTTCAGTAATTTGCGCTGCGAGAAGCTCATCTTCCGATGCAGCCGCAGGTCGGCCATCACGCGCCGTAATATTAATTCATTTTTCAAAGTGTTAACAGCAACTGTAAATGCGAGAGATTTCGTTATAAGAACCTTTTTAAATTGCAGCAGATAATTAAGTTACGTTAAAGTTCATGATTTCAAATTATGCAGATTCCATGAGTTCAGAAAGTTTTATCTTGGCCGCTCCACGGCAACAATCGAAATTATCTCAAGCCTTGCTTTGCAATCAATAAATAGAAATTAACAAAATTACATTCAATTCAGTTAACGGCAACTATATTTTTGTCACCACGTTCAAAATCTAAAGTTGATTTATGAATAACAACGGCCTTTCAAGAACCCGTTTCATATTTACTTATGCACGTAAGTAAAGGTGATAAGAAAACATAATATCCCTGAGAGAAAGAGTCATGCTCAAACCAAAGAAAAATTCAGGCAGATAAATTACTAATATATATATATATATATATATATATATATATCTATATATATACAACGTAACAAATGCCGCCGACGTCACACGATCCACATGCTTAGAGGAAACAACTTGTGATGCCGTCCCTAATAGGCGTTAAGGGTAACCATTGTAGGTACAGGCACAACAATGTCAATCGTAAATAAAATGGCCCACAAGGGAGGAAATTAGATTATCGCTAA
Source organism: Schistocerca americana (assembly GCF_021461395.2). Lineage (NCBI taxonomy): Eukaryota > Metazoa > Arthropoda > Insecta > Orthoptera > Acrididae > Schistocerca > Schistocerca americana. The sequence goes on from NC_060123.1 coordinate 45,067,737, forward strand.
CTTACGAAATGAGACATTTCTTCTTAAATAAATGAACTGCCTACAAAGAAAAATGACTTTCGTCAAGAAATTTATAGCGGCTGAGGCAACCGTATATACAAAAAAGATTGTAGCGATCGTTCTACCATGGTTATATTGTGAGCCTGGACGACAGTCACTGCTGAAGGTCTCACTACTATTCTGTCTTTCAAGATCACTGAGTTCCCAGGAAATATCGCAGTGCAGAAGCGTTTCTTGTATGCCACGGGGACAGTATCATGCAACGAGTTATCCAATGGCGGCAGCCCAGCGCCCCCATCGCCGCAGCTTCGTCCCCCTACCTCATATTTCCAGTCCCCCCGTGCCCCCGCTTCCACCAACCATACCTTTGAGGCGCACCTCGTTATCTGACTGCTCTCAGCTAATGAAGCGGTTAGCTCTCTGTTCCGCGGGTGGTAAACTCGTCTCGTAGTGAGCGCTATTGCGTCTTTACGTCGACCACTGTGTCCTACACAGCATTATGCGGGGAACGCTTGGTACTTCACTCTTCTCTTAATTTTCAGTTGTAAGTGAATTTTATCAACTGCGCTCTCTGAAAATTCGGCATTTCCGTTAAGAATGGCTGGAATTTGTCTCAGTTATGCGAAATTTTTATAATGAAACATTAAGAGTGACTAGACGTTCAGTATTAAACTATGGTTTCTCTGACTCATTCGTGTAAGCTTCTGTTGCAGCTGACACTTAACTGTGACAGTACAGTAATCGATGTGGACGAGCGGTTCTAGGCACTTCAGTTCGGAACCACGCTGCCGCTACGACCGCACGTTCGAATCCTGTCTTGGGCATGGATGTGTGTGATGTCCTTAGGTTAGTTCGGTTTAAGTAGTTCTACGTCCAGAGGACTGATGACCTCAGATGTTAAGTCCCATAGTACTTAGAGCAATGTGAAGTACAGTACTCGAGCATAGGGCACTTTAAAAAATGACAATCATATTGTCCATTGTGAGCAGTTCTGTAATCACATCACAGTAAGGATATTTATCACATAGGAAATGAACCTCTGCGAGCAGTGACTTCACGAATATTGTTTTATTTTCAACGTGTGACACGTTTCGAAAATTTATTGTCATTTCTTAGAGAACGATTTTATTTCCCGGAAGCAGTGCTGTATTTTACTTTTGTCTTCGCCATGTTTTAACTTTAAAGTGAAAAAATTTTCTTCACTATTAAAAACAAAATAAGTCTACTTAGAATACATTTGTTAGAAGAGTAACACAGGAATTTTGCATCCATAAAGAATTGCTGCACTCCATAAAAAACAAAAAGATTCAAACACGTTGTTGAAAAATGTTTTCTAAGATGTTATAACGATACATATATGCATATCGATTGTAGCCACCTCAAGAACACTGTTCGTTTGATGCGTATTTAGTGCAGACGCTCTGCCAGAAGGCGAGCGCCAAAATAGGTGCGAACATATACCGCCTATACCGCCTGGTGGCAAAAGTATGAAATAAAGCACAGTGACCTCACGTGTTAAGAACTGCATTGATTGGTGCTGCCACGTAGCGACAAATATAGAGAGTGGTATACGGCACTGTTTACTGTGTTTCACATAAAATTTATTTATAGTCAAACTTTTAATACTGTGATTTTGTCGTATTTAAAAGAAATAACTAAACAATAGCCTAAGAAGCATTATGCATTTAAAAAGAGTGAAACCGGCAGGATTATTTGGATGTGACGTAAGTAACGGGAGCCACTATGGGATAAAGAACACTATGCGAACCAACCCATTTTTAGTCGTTTTTCTGAGTCTTGGTTATGATATCGTTCTTTATAAACAACCGAAAGCTGTCACTGTGGAAAGCTGCTTTCGCAAAAGTGACTAAACAGACTTTATGGTTCCTTAGACAACTGTATTAATGAACCCACTTGTAAAGAGACTGTACATTGCTGATGTGAATTACTTGTTGCTCCGTTTCAGCATATAATGAGAAACCACTATAAAGAAAGTCATATGGACATTGAAAGGCTTCTAATGGATGCTGGCTGTTATTTCATATTAAGTATTCAGTGTCTTTCATGTGATGCAAGCTATTTTTAAATAAAATTTAAGAAGAATTTTCGATGGGGACCGACTGAGTGTTCACTACATCAAGTGAACATTTAAATGTTATTATTCCGAGTGCTATTAGAACTTATGCACAAGCTGAACAGCAGCTCCTACTGAAAGCTAAGTTATGAGTCAATTTCTCTCGAGTGATATGTGAGCTTTAGAATAGTTATCGTACTGTTAACAGATGTTGTATGTTTTTATTCATGAAGGGTGAATAATTTAAAACTTTAGCTGGCTTTAAATAACACCATTTTCCATATTCAACAATTTATAACGTCAAAACATGATCAGGAATCATAGTTCTAGCTTTCTCCACCAAAAATATCATCTAGCTGTGATACAAAATTCATTGTGCCAAATTCTATATTTCAAACCATTCACACAGAAAATCGACTAAACAACACATATTTTTACTTGTGCCAAACTTCAAGTGTCTTTCATATACCAAGGCAGGTTATAATTACTACGTTCACTATCGTCACATCACTACGATAAAATGAAGTTTTACCTACATTTTCTCATTGTAACTACTTGTAAGTAGAGGTGGTGAATGTTTCTGCTAGAAACATCAGCCGCCACATGCACAATGAGCCTTCAGTCCATTTTAACTGTCTAATTAACTCTTGAGCACTAATAACTGATATTACAGTGCTTGTTCAGGTGTTTTACGAGTGCTTATGGTTTATTTTTTAGGTGCAGACAGAAGCAAGCATTTTACTTTTAAATTCTTGTACTAATTATGCTGAGGCCGTTTTAAAAATCATCTCAAATAGATGAAACAGTTAATGGTTTTATTCATCATAAATATTTTTGTGGTAGTCTGTTTGCTCAACAGTGCAACTAAGTGAACTTGCTGCTATATTATAGAAGGAATTGCATTGTTTCTAGACAGTCCCTTCCATGGTCTATGATCACACACATTAGAAAGTTCACCATTGGTCGGGCCTGCACGTCACCCCTGGGTCTCGTATCGCACAAAGTGATGCCATCTCAACTGCACCTCAGCCATAGTTGTACTCATTAGAGTCACGCTAACACAGTGTTGAGGTGACTGGCAGCATAGCCACCAAGACCACTGTCATATGCGAGAAAACAGGATAAAGAGGTGCCACACGATACATACTGCGGTTTAGACTGCATGACGCAGTTTGCATTACTCAGCCACGGGTTCGACCACCAGTATGCTGTTCACTCTGTCGCTGCGGTCACAATCCACATAACGTAAGCGAATATGGCAGGGAAATTTTGAATGTTTAGAAGCACATTTAAATTTGATCCCAAATTGAAAAATGGAGGCGAAGTTCAAAATCTATCTAATTTTAAAATGATCTGAGCCACACATATGTCATTTATCATGCTATTATTTGGTATGTCTCAGGCAGATATTTAAAACTGGGAGATGCACATTCGTCATGCTGGGGGAAGTACAGTGGTTCAAGAGTAACAAAAAATGTAATTCTGTCTTGTAAAATTCACCACAAAAGGATTATCTGTGAGAGTGATGACAGCTATTAATATAAACAGGAATCTGTCTCAGTCCTGTTCAGTGTATCCAATTATCCCATGAACTTGTCAGTCTTATGTGCACCAACAATGAGTCAAGCATATTTGCGTACCAAGTATGCTTATTTACAGTGGCAGATCGATTTGCAACCCTCAAACACACCAAGATATTCCATGAAAATAATCTCAATTTCCGTCATTTTGAGGACACAGCTTGATCTAACAAGTAGAACAGGAATGCAGTGGTCCAGAATGCTACTTGCACTGACTACAACATTTGTTGAAACATACTGACCGTAATTAATTTTGTCCAGCCCTGAACAACACGCTGTCGACTACTGGAGGCTGTGGTGTTACTCAAGTTGTGTAGCCCTATGATAGCCAGCCCACTCGCCCCTAACTGTATGCACTCTTCTGGTCAGTCACTACAGATACCCACTATGTATCTGCAGGCAGCAGTTGCTACAAATGAGATATCACTCCATGGGCTCTACGAGACTCACAGCATAGCATGTTACAGCTAGTGGTTTGTGGGAGGTTCACACACTGTCTTGTGATGACTGTAGAGTGGTGATAGAAGTGTGAATGCATATATACAACAAATCACTGAATATACACGACATGAGGTCAATTTTGTGGTGAAATTGGTGAATTTTAATCCAAAATCAGCTGTTACAGAGATTATTCTGCAAGAAATAAGCCCTTGATAGTTATCCTGAAATATGTAACCTAGAATGCATAATAAATTGAAGTCCGATTCTGCCCTGTAAATTGTGACCTTTTTTAGTCATTCAGTATGAATGCATAATAACTGTGAAATGTCGGAGATTTTACATCAGTGAAAAGTATTTCCAAGAGAGCAACACATGCAGCAAAGTGGGCGAAAACTATGAGCTGTAGTTCTGACATCTGGCAGTTCTGTTCATTGAATTATCACAATAAGGGTGTACTCAGAAACCTGTGACAAATAGGAAGGGGACAATTGCACACATATTTCTGACGAACACTACCATTAGGTGCTTCGGTCTATTTAATGTGCATTTATAATGCCAGTATACCCATCTATTCGTCCACAAGTTTTTCTTTGTGATGAATGCAGCCACAATTCCTTCAATGAGACTCTTGTGTGGGAAGTCTTTTGCTGTGTATGTCAATGTTCTAACAAAGTCTAATGATGCAGTAAATCACACAGTAACTACTGTAGGAGGCGTGAGACATGGAGAAGTGTGGAAGAATAGCTGTAAATAACATATTAATTTCACATGTTTAGAGGTACTTCTTTTCAAGTAAGATATGCTTACATGCTTAGGTGATATTGCTTTCATATCTCTGACTTTGATTTTACTCGCTGCTTACATTAAGCTAACATCTTTTCAGAAGCCATAGTTACAACATGTAGACTGTTATCAATTCACATCTCATTAGCCAAGGAGATGAAAGTGAGCTCATTGATGGAAACAGATGCAGGAGTAATACAGGTATCAGCATTAACAGCATTGCACGTCCATACTTAACAGTGTACTGGTGACACCATACTAACATTATGAACAAGAACAAAACAGGACACTAGATCATATCAGTTTTTCTCTCATAATAACCATCATTGATATGGTTATGGATATGTTTACATAGCACTGGAAGAAACTCAACAGTCCCTATAACTGACTCATAAGCGCTCCAACTATGAAACTTTTTAGCTCGTTATATATTCAGTCTGCATACAAGGATATTAGATATGGCGGACATCAATCCTTTAGGAGTTTGGTACAACTTTTTGCAATAGTGCATTGCCCACAATTTCTCTGTATGTAACAGCAATATGTTACATCCAATAGCACACAGTTAATGTAGTTGGGAGCAAGAGTGTCATAATTGCACGCAATAGGCTACCATAACAGTGTACCACATACACGCTGAAACAAAAAATTGCATGATTCAACATTCGTGACACAGGCATTCATCACGCTGGAAGATAAAACACAGTTTGGAATACAAGAATGTGAGTATCTCACATCACAGTAATCATAAACGGCATACACAGACATAAAATATTTTCACAGTATTAATGTATCATTTATGACAGAACGCCACTGTTAATTGGATAGGTCTGCTCGGTACACATCTGGTATCACGCTCTCAATATACATCAGTCCTCCTTTAAGCTCACTTGGTACTGGTTATTACACCATCCCACAGCATACACCCATTCACATTCGTTATTCCATAGCCTTCCATATCAGACCACTTCCTTATCAGGTCTTAGCCTGATACCATAATCCATTGTAAGGGTGCTTGTGCAGTAGGTCTTTTGCTGATCGTGATAGTGTTGCGGTGTGAAACAGTTACACCTCTGACCTTGGAAGAATTCTGCTAGTTTGTGGAATGTGAAATTACTTTCAACTGTAATGAAATATATTTTACAATGATTAAACTTAGACCTATTCAAGGTTTTGGCGGTCTCTTTTTTATGACCGTTATTCTCAAACATTTCAGAAGCAGTCTGGACCTTAAGTATTATCTATGAAATAGGAACATGGCAGGTTACTGAATAATTTGTTCACTGCACATTGGTGACAAAGTAACTCTTCACTTCATACATCAACACGTCAAAGAAAAATTGTATCAAATTGTCAAAATACAGTAAAAATTGCCCCTAATAATATGCGTAATTGCCCCAGAACTGTTACAACGTGTCCTAGAACTGTATCAACGTGCCCCAGCACTGTGACAACTTGCCCCAAAACCAGAATTAATTGCTCCAAAACTTACAAATTACCTAACACTGTAACAAATTGCCCAAAATCTGTAACACATTGTTCAAAAATTGTACCTGGCCGATTTGGCCGTGTGGTTCAAGGCGCTTCAGTCTGGAACCGCGTGACCGCTACGGTCTCAGGTTCGAATCCTGCCTCGGGCATGGATGTGCGTGATGTCCTTAGATTAGTTAGGTTTAAGTAGTTCTAAGTTCTAGGAGACCAATGACCACAGATGTTGAGTCCTATGGTGCTCAGAGCCATTTCCAAAATTGTAAAAAGTGGCCTCAGTTATATAACATCTAACCCCAAAATATAACAAATCGCTCTCCCAAACTATGAAAAATTAAAAAACACTTCAGGAAAAGTTGTAAGACAAAGCCGCCTCCCACAAACTGTAACAAATAACTTCAAAATTCTAGAAAAATACCTAGAACACTGGACATTGGGACAGTCTGTATAGTGAGCTATCGAAGATTACAATCCTGCGGCTTCTGGGTCACTCTGCATGATTCTATGTTTAATATTGAAGACTGTGATTGAAGATAGCAATGGAAATGGAAATGTCATGTGATTAGGGCCTCCCGTCGGGTAGATCGTTCTCCAGGTGCAAGTCTTTAGATTTGACGCCTCTGCGGCGATTTGCTCGTCGATGGGGATGAAATGATAATGATTAGGATAACACAACACACAGTCCCTGAGCGGAGGAAATCTCCGACCCAGCCGGGAATCCAACGCGGCCCCACAGGATTGACAGCCTGTCGCGTTGGCCACTCAGCTACCATTGGCGGATGAAGATAGCAATGAGAGATGGCGACATATGATGCCATCGAAGACATCATAATCCAAGAGGTTGATCGAAGATGGTGGATCTAGAGATATGGACACAGCCTAAAGGAATTTTTCCAATATCTGTCGAGCTGCGGTCTCTTACGCCCAAAACTCCTGTGCACTAGGCAGTCATCAGCTGAAATTGGCATACATTTCCTGTATAGCCTACCCTAGTGAAAAATTGATCATCAAGTAATGTCATCACAGATAATCTACTATGAACACAAAGATTATACTAGAACGCATTACTGTAAGTATTAAAGCCTCTCAGTATTCTTTATTAATATCCATCATGCGTGTGTGTCTTTTCTCATAATTTTCATTTATTATATTTCCCTCAGTGTGATGCTTCCCTGTCAATATCAGGGCAATTCTTGAGACACCTGAGCTGTAGCAGATATCAACTCAGAACACATACATGGTCCCTGATATATTACAGTAGGACAAAGGACTGTTTCCTGACTGACTTTCTGAAATATCCACCACCTACATGATTCATGAATCCGCCAGCATCTCACAGAGCACCTGATACATTAAAGCAAGAATCAAGTCACGAAACAGATTTGTTCCCAGAAACTGTATTTTTCTATCACAAACAACTCTACAACTCATAAAATTACTACACTGCATAGTTCAGCAATAAATAGAGCAGCACACATAAAGGGTTTGTGTCGTTCTCTCCCACAGACATCTTGGGTTATTCAACTGCTCATACTTTATTGACCAATCACTTTCAATCTCTTCTAATAATGACTGAACGTCCAACAACACCCAGAAGACGCAGCAGTTGAAATATTAAATTTATTCTCATGTAAAATGTGCTAAGTCCCATAAACATTATGAGAACCAGGACAGCAAAGATCCCTTTACATATAGTATTACGCTTGTACACAAGTTACATTATACATTTCTGAGACAGTAGGTTCTGAGAATTTGCTACGTACAGCTATAAAAGATTTACACATATTGATCGGCATTTTTCCTCTAACATGCAACACTACATTATCCCAAAAGCGGGTTGTAAATACACAAACATTTTGTAGCTTACCTTTCTCGAGAGTTTCATAAATTGCAAAGAATGTCACCAACTAAACACATAACCATGTCTTACTTGCGATGAAGTACTGCTAAACATCTGAAATCATCATATTATACCCAGCTACTCCCCTAAATATTTACTTCTTCCGTACTTCCTCCTAATGTAGCTGTCGGTGGCGTCCTGTATTGTTAGATGGTTGGTAAAACTGTGACGTCATTTTTCTCTGAAAAACTTGGAGAACCCAATGTAGAATGGGTTTCCTACCATAATCTTCTTTTGATTGTTAGAGTGATGTAAGGTGAAACAGCAGTTCACTCCTTTGTGGCCATACACAACCTTAGTTAGCAAAAGATTTTCCAGACAAGCGCCTTGACACCGGAATTACACTTGCACACATCTGAACTGATTTAGAAATCTTGCGGAAACATGAGATGTTTTTGTACTGGCCTGCATGACCAGCGCACGAAGGCAGCTAAGCCGAGTGTCCATCAGAAATATGAGTGGAAAATTCAGCTTCCTAGTTGTGGAGGTATTGAGTCTGTGGCAGAAATAGGGACAACGTTAAAACGATGATTCAAGGAACAGGCAGACTTCTATGTCAGAAGAGCAAGTACTAATTTCCATCTTTTCTGGTATCAGTGTTGGTGTCAAAGAAATACATTTCACAGATATCCATTCCCTATCTTCTCAAGGTTACTGTGCATTGTATAAAAACGAGTGAAGAATTCACAACCACCGAATCGGAATCGAACATCAATGTCCTGAACATTTGATGTTACATATCTTCAGTCACCTATCAATGCCTTATGTCACTCAAAATTACTGCTGTGTTACACGATTTAGGTACTAGATTCCCTGAGTTCAGCAAAAAATTGACTAGTTTCAAAGTACATTCCATTAACCATTAAATGAATGCAATATACTGTGTGTGTGTGTGTGTGTGTGTGTGTGTGTGTGTGTGTGTGTGTGTGTGTGTGTGTGTAAAGTCACTCCTTACATATAGTTTACGAACATTAAAACTTCCCTCAAGTATGTAACATTGGGCTCTTACTTATGCGTTGTATAATTATAAATGCAGGCTGCTTTCTGGACAAGTATCTCCACCTCCCGTCTGTCAGATCGTGCTGCAATCTTCTACAGATAGTAGCTGAGGATGAAATGTCTTGCATAAATAAGTTACAGGCCGTTACACACGTCAAATGTAACTTTTTTTGCATCATACCTATACATTTTTGAGGATTCTGATTCGCTGTAATACTTTAAATAACCATGTTTGTTTCTCAAATGTGATTTATTCATGGTGGGTGCGTATAACATTAACGTTTTTATTGCATAATTATGACGGGTGTCTATGACCAAGGCAAGTTACTGTTTATATTAACCCTCGAGATAAAAACGCATTTTCGACATTGCCCAAATCAAAGTGGATGTACTTTATGAACACCTAGAAAGCATTAAAAACAATATTCGTTTTTATCGTTGATTTAAACTATTAACATATTTTGTAAAGAGGTACTGTGTCAGTAAGCTTCAGAACTGGAAACTTTTTTTAGCACTCTCTTAGGAATATCAACAAACTTTCAATACTATATGCTACCAAACTCGGGCATTATTTTATGCCTAGCTTGAGACAATGCAAATTTCGTTAATTTTTACTGACTTTTAATCCCAACAAACTTTTTAAGGAAATGTCATATGTAAATAAGTTCCTGAGCCTGAAAATATTGAGTATGACATTCAGCGGGGCAAGAGACATCTACTATAAAGACTTAAGCTTTAGGATTAAGCTTAACTGAAAATTCCAAACCTGCTGCACGTTTTTTATTAATAGTTACACATTTCGCATGGTTAGCACATCTTCAGATTACCTTGAAGAGTGGAGACTGCAAGGTAATTTGTAGATGCATGAATGGCGTCAAACACTCACTATTAATAAAACACCCGCAACGGAGAATATTTTCTACTTTTGTAACTTACAAACACTTTCGCTGCATCAGGCCGTGTTGGAGTAGAGTAATGTGTATTTACCTGAAAATGAAAAAAGAATGGAATCAGGCAGAAGAATTCATTAAAGATGATAAATATTTTTTCAAACTTTTGAAGCATAAAGTAACTGACAAGATTACAATATTTACAAAATGTTGGTATAAAGTACCAGTTACCCTTAGTACTGCAGTCGCTCATCTCTCACGTGCACCTTCTGTAGCGATTTTTACAAGCAAAGGATATGTTATTTTCGCTCACCTGAGCTACTGCACAAGTCTTTCTCCAAGAGGACAATGCACATATCCTGATTTTTGAATTTCCCTCAGAGACGTTTGAAATAACATGGTCGTGTATATGTTGGGCTATTGGTCATTTTTAACTTAGATAGATGTGGAACGTCCCTTCTATTAACAGTGTGAGATCAAATATAAATATGCTTCGGCATTTTAAATATTTCCCAAAATTACAACGTAGGTCACAATGTTTGGAACTGCAGTATATTCATTACCAGAATACTAGTGACACATCTCGGAACTACAATTCTTCAAATCTCACTACTCAGCAACTGAATCAGCTATGTGCTTCATGCAGTATATCTGTGCGATGCTATCCCATTTGACAAGATGTCTGGCGGATGTGCCAGAGAGCTCAGCGCTCTGGTGTTATGATTGCATCAACATCAAAGTGACCAGTAGACGAGGAGGTGCATCAGGCGAACTTGCTGCGATGTGAAACCTGAGGGCAGCGTGGCAGGCACATCAGCGATGAACTTCGTTATGTGCACCTCCAGAGGTTGCAAGACGAGACTTTCCCTGGTGTGGCAGTTGTTTAAATAACGACACAGTTCCTCCAATTATATCATAGCAGCGATGGCTTCCGTTTTCAACTGTGACATTAGATGCGAAATATTTTATAGTTTGAGCAGCTAGGCTACCAGCATTTCAAAATTAGGACAAGTCAACCGTGATGTAATAGATGAGCCATCGTAAAAGTTGCTGTTTTGAAAAGCGCACCCTAGCGCGTAGTGTGAAGCAGCCGCCCTCCGTTTCTGGCGGTGGCGCCGCTGTGGAAGTCGCAGTTTTGGTGTCTTCCTCTGGTGGGAAAGGGGAAAGGTTGCCTGTTCACGTGCATTTAAGGGGCGCTATGAACTCGCTAGTCGGCGAGTCTGGTCAGTTGGTCAGCCGGGTCAGTGTGGGGCAGTCAGTGTCTGTCTGTCGTACGAGTGCTAGTATGTGTTAGGCCGCCAGTCTGCTCGAGTTTGTTCAGGCAATAGTCATTGGCGGTTGGATCGATCGGTTGGTCGGTCGCGCAGTAGGACACAAGATGACTTGTCCGTCTTGAGCGTCGGCGCATGTGAGGTCGCCACGTCAGTCCAGTGGGCCGCGCCGTTTAGCCAGGGCCGGAGGGCCGGAGTGGCCGTGCGGTTCTAGGCACTACAGTCTGGAACCGAGCGACCGCTACGATGGCAGGTTCGAATCCTGCCTCGGGCGTGGTTGTGTGTGATGTCCTTAGGTTATTTCGGTGTAATTAGTTCTAAGTTCTAGGCGACTGATGACCTCAGAAGTCGCATTGTGCTCAGAGCCATTTCAGCCATTTAGAGTGGCTTCGCGGCCGATAGGAGAGTAACAGGAGTCAACCCACAACATCGGTGCGAGCTGCGGCGCCGTGAGAAGGGAGATCCGCGCGCCTTACTGCGTCCGTTGAAGCGGCTGGCAGTTGAAGGTTCGGGGGAGCGTTTTGGGGGTGCTGCGCCAGGTCTTTACCAGACATCGCAGTTAATTAGAGGTTAAGTGATTCATGGTATGTTGTTTCAATTACTTGTTAAATTCTACTTGTTTTCTTGGTCAATCTTGAGTCCCGAGCTTGCTCGTCTGTCTCCCGTCCGCATTTGTTTGGCAGTTAGTGTCTGTCTGTCGGTCTGCCGTACGTTCATAGCTGCCACGGCCATGTTTGTCGGATTCGGTATTAACGAATTTATTGCTTGAAATGTAACGGCCGAATCCCGAAATATGCTTTTATCTTGTCCTCATCTTGAGAGGCGGTATATGTGTAATGTAGAGCATGTTTGGCCAACGTTGTATATTTTATGTAAGACTGCATTTCATGGGTTTCTATTTAAATGGTCAATTCAGTATATAAAGTTGCCACCCTTCCACCGTAAGAGGTTTTCTTTTTTTACAAGTTGCACCTTCGGTGGCTAGTTAATCCATTTAAGTTAGTGTTTTCTACCATTTCCATCCCTCCTACGGGGTGCATAGTTTATGTGCTTGTGTGAGTTGTTAAAATTATTAGTTTAAAGTAATCTGGTGTGTTGCAGATTTGCACCAGTGTAGTCTTTCAGAGGTTGTTGTGAGCGGTCGTGACTACGGCCGTGTCAAAAGGAAGCGGCAAGGTTCTCAGCCAGATAGCTGGCTCTGAGCACTATGGAACTTAACATCTGAGGTCATCAGTCCTCTATAACTTAGAACTACTTAAACCTAACTAACCTAAGGACATTACACACATCCATACCCGAGACAGGATTCGAACCTGCGAGCGTAGCAGTCGCGCGGTTCCGGACTGAAGCGCCTAGAACCGCTCGGTCACTGCGGCCGGCCGCCCGAAAGGTCATAGAGATAAAAATTGTAATTTCTGCCTCTGAATAAATTGCAAGTTGATTTTTAGAGGGTGCTTCCTGATTATAATTTCAAATCTGTTTAAAAAATAAAGGCTTTTATGAATAAAATTTCCATTTGTTGTAAGAAATTTTATTTGTTTTCATCAGTTACACACTGGCAACTACTTCCACGCTCACATAGTGTGATTGAATGTGTTCATGTCCTTGATGAGTCACTTGTAAATAAAGTAAATTCTTACAAAAAAGTTTTGAAAGTAAAACCATGGTTCAATAGGGAAAACAATTATCTGAGGAATTTTCCACCAGGGTAGGATTCCAAACTTAGAACACAAGTGACGTAGAAACCATGCAGACTGTCCTGGGAAATATGCCAACTATGTTGGCCGCACCAGTATTTACAGGTCCACCATCTCCACTCTTGAGCCGTAGGACTGTACCACTATACCCAAGCCTCCATCTTGGATTGTCATATTTAATTATGACATTATAATGACTGCTAGTATTTCAAGGCCGTCATCTTGGTTTCTGGCATGATACCGACTGTCCTTGAACTTGGCATCAGCAGAACCATGCCCCATCTCGAATGTCCCACCAGTTTACACAGGACAACTGCCATATCCCCGCAGTAACATCAGAATGGTCGGAGGAAATCAATGTGGAACTACCGCTGTACTTTGAATTTCCCATTAACTTTTTGATTTCGTGCCACTTTATACACTGGCCACATCCTTATGCCAGAAGAGTAGGAAAAATCTGACAACGATTTATGAGGTCATCAGTAACACCCTAGGTGGTAGAGGACTGGGGAGGCGGAGGGTGAAGGAGGAAACCAGCCCACAATGCGGGCTGTCCCCTCACACTGTTAGGTGTACTACAGTAATTTTCTCACGCTGAACTGTTTCCCACAGTCGGTAGCAATTTTCCTATCAAGGTAAGAAAATTACTTTGATAATTATTATTAAACATGTTATGCCGAAAGACTACTGAACTCTGTTCTAAAGGAACTAGTAGAACTGATTCTTATATTTTAGGACATCTAGAATGAAAATTTAGCGAAACTCTTGCAGCCATATGTTTCAGTTACCTGTACAATTTCTCATTCTGTGTTGGACAAAGAATGCTGTGAATGATAAATGATTTTTAACAAGCCTCCATTACAGTCAGGCTACTTTTTCTCGAAATAATTCCTGTGTTGTTTATTACGTTATGTTGTAAAACGAGTCATCGTTTCGACTACGGCTGCAACTGACTTCGTAACGATATTCTTAGCATATGGAATTGCTTCGTTAAATATGGATCAGGACGACGTCATCCACATTATTTTTCTGCGCAACTGACTGAGTGACACTGTAAAAAGAGATAATTCTTTTGGCAGGGTCGTACACGCATTGGTGATTAGAACCTGTGGTTTGCGGAAGGCAAACAAATGGTGACAACCTGCTAAATTTATTGAGTAGTAATAAGTAAATAATGCATGTGCCACAACGGATCTTAAGGCATTTGTACAGAGAACAAAACAATTCGATATAATGTACCACGAATTGTCGAAATTTCATGTAGCCAGTGCACCTAAAAATAAGTTCTTATGTAATCTACACCTACATCTATAATTTTCAGACAACTTTGATGTGCATGGCTGAGAAAAATTAAATTTTTTTTCTGTTATTACGAATGATTTTGTTCATTCCAATTTGATGCGCATGAAAAATGCACTCGGTTGTTAGCCAAATTTTTTCCTCGTGGTCGGTACGGGAGCGATACGCAAGGAGTTGCACTATATCCCTATATATCTTATTGAGTACTAATTTCTGAAAAATTCAAAGTAGATTTTCGTAGGAGAGTTTACGTCTGTCTTCACCTGTCTGTCAATTTAGGATTTTCAGCGTTTCTGTGGCAGTCTGTTACGGTCAAACAACCTCCTGGCAGATTAAGACTGTGTGCCGGAACTGCACTCTAACATGCAACGTTTGCCTTTGACAGGCAAGTGGTACACGGACTGAGCTATTGCAGTACGAGTCACGGCTGCCCTCAAAGCTTTAATACCGGGAGTACCTTATTTACTACCTCACAAACCACACAGTTATACTGCAATGTTGAGGACTAGCACTCCTGAGATGTGAATAATGTGCTGATGCTCTGTAATTGAGACCGCGTTGTCAGCGTTTCAGCGATTGAAAGGGCCTCTTGTGGGTTTTCATATGACAGTTGCTCGAATGTTTCATCATCCAGGTTTGTCCGATATGGTTCCGGTGGACCTCGTCTTATAACAACGTTTGTTTTCTGTTGATTAAAACTTTTTATAATTTTTTTTGCTCTAAAAATTTCGCATATTGATACTATATTTTATGTATACGCAAAGTAAAGTATACTATAGTGGAGATTGAAGTTCTTTGCATTGTATGTAAGTAATTTATGTAAAATACTATGTAAATTGTTTATTACGTCAAATAATTTTCTGATAACCTTTCGGATCTAAGAAACATTTTGTGTGTGCAAATTGTTCGTGTTGATGTAAATTTGACAAATTAAGACATGGTCACGCTTAGCAACAGCATAAGAAATAGGTATGAGTTTGTTTAAAAGAAAAGTGGTCTGGGGAGTGGAAAAGGTGACGAGGGTGAATTGGCGAGCTACCTGGAGCAAGCGCATGAAGTAAGTCACACAGTCTGTATTCAGCAGTGACTGAGGCAACACTTTTGTAGAGCAGGAAAAGCTTTGCCTGCAAATTCGCACAAAATGCCTCGGATGGGGACTGCAAACTGCTTACGGCATAGCTGCGAGTTGTTGGGCTACTGCATGTAGAACTGACCGACGCTAAGAAGAGAAACTGAGCCCATACAGCAAGAGACTTGGAGGCATACTGTGGGTAGTGTAGCCGCTATAATTGGTCTCCACAATCAAGCCTACAGCTACCAGATAAGACTTTTACAGTAAATATACTTTTGTACAGCGTGATACATTAATTTAAACAGTGTTTTAATAATCATTCTCGAACTTTAAAGAAAGTGGTTCAACATGTTATTTCATCGTAAACATACATCTACACTCCTGGAAATAGAAAAACGAACACATTGACACCGGTGTGTCAGACCCACCATACTTGCTCCGGACACTGCGAGAGCCCTGTACAAGCAATGATCACACGCACGGCACAGCGGACACACCAGGAACCGCGGTGTTGGCCGTCGAATGGCGCTAGCTGCGCAGCATTTGTGCACCGCCGCCGTCAGTGTCAGCCAGTTTGCCGTGGCATACGGAGCTCCATCGCAGTCTTTAACACTGGTAGCATGCCGCGACAGCGTGGACGTGAACCGTATGTGCAGTTGACGGACTTTGAGCGACGGCGTATAGTGGGCATGCGGGAGGCCGGGTGGACGTACCGCCGAATTGCTCAACACGTGGGGCGTGAGGTCTCCACAGTACATCGATGTTGTCGCCAGTGGTCGGCGGAAGGTGCACGTGCCCGTCGACCTGGGACCGGACCGCAGCGACGCACGGATGCACGCCAAGACCGTAGGATCCTACGCAGTGCCGTAGGGGACCGCACCGCCACTTCCCAGCAAATTAGGGACACTGTTGCTCCTGGGGTATCAGCGAGAACCATTCGCAACCGTCTCCATGAAGCCGGGCTACGGTCCCGCACACCGTTAGGCCGTCTTCCGCTCACGCCCCAACATCGTGCAGCCCGCCTCCAGTGGTGTCGCGACAGGCGTGAATGGAGGGACGAATGGAGACGTGTCGTCTTCAGCGATGAGAGTCGCTTCTGCCTTGGTGCCAATGATGGTCGTATGCGTGTTTGGCGCCGTGCAGGTGAGCGCCACAATCAGGACTGCATACGACCGAGGCACACAGGGCCAACACCCGGCATCATGGTGTGGGGAGCGATCTCCTACACTGGCCGTACACCACTGGTAATCGTCGAGGGGACACTGAATAGTGCACGGTACATCCAAACCGTCATCGAACCCATCGTTCTACCATTCCTAGACCGGCAAGGGAACTTGCTGTTCCAACAGGACAATGCACGTCCGCATGTATCCCGTGCCACCCAACGTGCTCTAGAAGGTGTAAGTCAACTACCCTGGCCAGCAAGATCTCCGGATCTGTCCCCCATTGAGCATGTTTGGGACTGGAAGAAGCGTCGTCCCACGCGGTCTGCACGTCCAGCACGAACGCTGGTCCAACTGAGGCGCCAGGTGGAAATGGCATGGCAAGCCGTTCCACAGGACTACATCCAGCATCTCTACGATCGTCTCCATGGGAGAATAGCAGCCAGCATTGCTGCGAAAGGTGGATATACACTGCACTAGTGCCGACATTGTGCATGCTCTGTTGCCTGTGTCTATGTGCCTGTGGTTCTGTCAGTGTGATCATGTGATGTATCTGACCCCCGGAATGTGTCAACAAAGTTTCCCCTTTCTGGGACAATGAATTCACGGTGTTCTTATTTCAATTTCCAGGAGTGTATATAGGGTACCTTAATGGTGTCTGATGAACCCGGGTGACAAGTAATTACAGGGTGGCGCAGGGAAACGGGAAATTTCGCGTAACGTTATTTCCATGAATAAATTCATCATCATCATCATCATAATCATCATTTTAGACTGATTATGCCTTTCAGCGTTCAGTCTGGAGCATAGCCCCCCTTATAAAATTCCTCCATGATCCCCTATTCAGTGCTAACATTGGTGCCTCTTCTGATGTTAAACCTATTACTTCAAAATCATTCTTAACCGAATCCAGGTACCTTCTCCTTGGTCTGCCCGGCTCCTCCTACCCTCTACTGCTGAACGCATGAGTCTCTTGGGTAACCTTGCTTCTCCCATGCGTGTAACATGACCCCACCATCTAAGCCTGTTCGCCCTGACTGCTACATCTATAGAGTTCATTCCCAGTTTTTCTTTGATTTCCTCATTGTGGACACCCTCCTGCCATTGTTCCCATCTACTAGTACCTGCAATCATCCTAGCTACTTTCATATCCGTAACCTCAACCTTGTTGATAAGGTAACCTGAATCCACCCAGCTTTCGCTCCCATACAACAAAGTTGGTCGAAAGATTGAACGGTGCACAGACAACTTAGTCTTGGTACTGACTTCCTTCTTGCAGAAGAGAGTAGATCGTAGCTGAGCGCTCACTGCATTAGCCTTGCTACACCTCGCTTCCAGTTCTTTCACTATGTTGCCATACTGTGAGAATATGCATCCTAAGTACTTGAAACCGTCCACCTGTTCTAACTTTGTTCCTCCTACTTGGCACTCAATCCGTTTATATTTCTTTCCCACTGACATTACTTTCGTTTTGGAGATGCTAATCCTCATACCATAGTCCTTACTAGTAATTTATTAACGAAAATGAATGTATTCAGTACGCCATTATTCAGTATGTCTTTACAATCAACATGTCCAAAAGTGTCTCTTTACTTTTCAAAGATGACATCGGAAAGATGTGCTCCCATTCGGCGTTCACACTCTAACAGCCTGTTATAAAAACTCGGGATTGCGCAATGTAGCAAATCTTAAGGAATGGCAGTGATTTCGTTTTCAATGTTCTCCTTCAGTTCATGGATTGTTGCAGGACGTGTGCGGCACACCTTGCCTTTAAGATATCCCCACAGGAAGAAAACGCACACACTAAGATCAGGGAATCTCGCAGGCCATGCAATGTCACCGTTACGTGAAATAATGCGTCTTCCAAACAATTGACGAACTGCTGCCATCGATTGTCGAGCAATGTGTGACGTGGCTCCGTCTACTGAAACCACGTGTTTTCGAATTTAAGATTAAGCTCGTACAATCTCAGTGTAAAGAATGTTTGAAGCATTTCAACATATCGAGCTGCACTACCATCCTCACGTTTAAAAAATTAAGGGCCGATAACACCATGACATGATAAAGCACACCATATTGTGACCTTGGCGCTATGTAGTGCTCGCTGGCGAAACTCACAGGGATTGCCCTGTGCCCAATAACGAAAATTCTGTTTGTTCACGAATCCGTTCAGGTGGAAATGAGCTTCGTCTGATATCCATAAGTTACCAAGGAAATTCGCGTCCTCGTTGATTTTAGCCAATATCTGGCTACTAAACTCCATACGTGACGCTGGGTCTCGTTCATTTAAGTGTTGCACAATCTGCAACTTACAGGGATGGAAGTCTAATTCGTGCAGTATTCTTTGTAAGCTTCGTCGCTTAATCCCTAGCGAAGATGCATGCTGTCGAACGGAGCGGCGAGGACTTCTCTTGATTGCAGCTCTAGCAGCTGCAATGTTCTCTGGGGTACGTACCGTTGGAATGCCACCTGGAGGTTTCTTTTTCGAGGCAGATCCTGTTTCTTCAAAATTACGCATCCACGTTGTAATCGCATACGCAGATGGGACACGTCCATGACGTCCAAGCTGGTAATGCTGTCGAAATGATCTCTGCGCAGCAGTCGCACTATCACCATTTTTGTAAAACGGTCTCACAGCTACTGCACGTTCCGCACCAGTCCAATTCTCCATGATTACTAAATAGCAATGCGTTCACATCAATTGTGCGAAGTTTCGAACATCTGCCGGCGCTACAGTGCCGCCAGCTGTAACGTTCAAAATTTCCCGTTCCCCTGCGCCACCCTGTATAAAGAGGCACCATTTAAATTGTTTTTGTGTTTTCTTAACAATTGCAAATTGTTATAGTAAAAGTTTGCTTACGTAACATTCAACCAGAGAGTAGCCGAGTTAATAGAATCTGGTAAATGACTACACAGAGTTAGTTCAAAGGATAATAGCTTTTAAAAGTAAATTGCAGTAGTATCGAAATATTTTGGTAATTAAGTTTGTTTATTATAGAAAATTATTTTCTGTATGTCCACCCTGGCCAGTTTTTTTTAGCTTCCCTGAAGTTATCTATTGGAATTTTTCTCTTTTTAAAACGTAATGTATGAAGGTGTTGTAGTCAAAACGATATTCCAATGTCTGCACTAACATTGTTTACGTGGAGTAATATTAATTTGAAGAGCCAAATTAAACATTAGGAAGAAACTAGGCAAAAACTCATACTTCTGATTTTCCAATACATCACTGTTTCTTTGCATGGATTGGCTGGTGACCATTAGTACATGTTTAACACCAGTAAATAAACTTGGAACTGCGTTGTCCTAGATTCAGTATAATGTTATTCATACTGCGTTTCTGTTTAACCGCTGAGGAAAAGAATGGAATAGCCTGATTTACTCATCCATGAGACACATCACACCGTCAAATCCTGTAAAAAGGGTAACTCTATTGCTTAGCTTTTCCTATTAACAGGACTATCCACACATAGTGTACTTTATTTGGAAACTGAACTACATTTTAGTAAGAGGGTTATACGTGACCTTTCCCGTAATAGGACTATTTGTTCTGTTGCGGTGTAGTATACGTGACAACATAGAGAAAGTTTTTTTGTGTTATTTAGGTGAAAGCATACTAAATTTCAATAGTAGTGGTAGGGTTATCGTCTGACCACCACAAAGGAGGAGTGCTGTATTATCCAGCTAGACAGATCGTTGGGGAAAGAGGTAGCAAAAACAGTAATGAGTACAGAATATGGACTGAGGTAAATCGCAGAAAGACCAAAGTGATGATAAGTAGGAGAAATGGGAAGAGAGGGAAACTTAACATCAGGACTGATGGCCAAAAAGTAGATGTTAAGGGATTCTACAAGGTAGGCATCAAAATAACCAATGACTGACGGAGCAAAGAGGACATCAAAAGGAGACTAACACTGGCATAAAGGACATTGCTGGCCAAGAGAAGTCTACAAGTATCAAACATAGGCCTTAATTTGAGGAAGAAATTTAAGACAATGTACACTTTTGCACAACATTGTATGGTAGTGAAACGTGAACAGTGGGAAAACCGGAACAAGTGACGATCGAAGCACTTCAGATGTGGTGCCACAGACGAATGTTGAAAATTAGGTGGACTGACAAGGTAAGGAATGTGAAGTTCTGTACAGAATTGCAGAAGAATATATGTAGAAAACACTGACAATGGGAACATATAGGATGATAGCACTTCTATTAAGGCATCTGGGAATATCATCGATGGTGCAGAGGGAGCCGTAGACGGCAAAAATTGTAGAGGAAAACAGAGATTGGAACAGATGCAGCAAATAATTGACGATGTAGGTTGCAATGGCTATTCTGAGACGAAGAGGTTGGCACAGGAGAAGAATTCATGGAGGGCTGCAGAAAATCCGTCAGAAGCCTGATATTAAAAAAAAAATACAATTAAAAAAAATATTCTCCCTTCATATCTAAGCCTGCCTTCTGAGAACAAATAATAGGCTCTCTGCGACATTCTTTGGCACCTGGCATCATTTGTAGGAGAATA
The DNA here is from genome assembly GCF_021461395.2 of Schistocerca americana. Lineage (NCBI taxonomy): Eukaryota > Metazoa > Arthropoda > Insecta > Orthoptera > Acrididae > Schistocerca > Schistocerca americana. The sequence continues at coordinate 45,088,919 of NC_060123.1, forward strand.
ACAGCAGCCGAACTAGTAAATTGCGCCGGCCGTTGTGGCCAAGCGGTTCTAGGCGCTTCAGTCCGCAACCGTGTGACTGCTACGGTCGCAGGTTCGAATCCTGCCTCGGGCATGGATGTATGAGATGTCCTTGCGTTAGTTTGGTTTAATTAGTTCTAAGTTCTAGCGGACTGATGGCCTCAGATGTTAAGTCCCATAGTGCTCAGAGCCATCTGAACCATTTTTCTAGGATATTGCAATTCCATATCTTGGCTGCCATTAACATTGTAGCACAAAAGGCTATCTTAGACGAGGCGTCGTTACGAGGAAGCATTGTCTGTTGACGAATGGCGTGCACAGTGTCAAGCGACGTATCGTGGTTCTGCGCTACAGTGGTAGAACATGTTCAGCAAGTACGGCGCCGACCAGCGGATAGGTCCCATTGTCTAAAGGTTTTGGAGATGCACAGCGCTATTGATCTTGGCGTCACTGGTGTGGGGAGCTTTCAGTCACGCTTTCAGGTAGCAGCTCGTAGTGGCTGAGGGAGTCCTGACAACACAGTGGTATATGTCACGCGCATCCAGCGTAGTCATGTTTCATCTCTCATGCTACAGTATGATGGCGCCGTTTTCCGACAGGACAGCGCTCGCCCTTACATGAAACATGTCGATGAACTACTGCGGTCCTCTCGTGCCTACCAAGATCCCTCATAGATCATTTATAACACGTTGGGACAACTTACCTGACCAGAACATGCCAAGGCTTACCTACCCGGCCGAATGATGGCACGCATAGTGGCTCTGGCGGGATATGAAACTCCATTCTGATATGTGGGCTCATACTGCTAAGTCGCTTGTAAACATGACACAATTTTCTAGTCACTGAGATAAGATCATACATCTCTCAATGCGTGAAGTTAAGTTTGTTTCGTTCCCCCCTTCTGGGTGCGGCAGTTTGTATATGTGATCTGATGTTCAATGTTCTTCAAAAATGGTTCAAATGGCTCTGAGCACTATGGGATTCAACTTCTAAGGTCATTAGTCCCATAGAACTTAGAACTACTTAAACCTAGCTAACCGAAGGACATCACACACATCCACGCCCGAGGCAGGATTCGAACCTGCGACCGTAGCGGTCTCGCGGTTCCAGACTGCAGCGCCTAGAACCGCGCATCTACTTCGGCCGGCTTAATGTTCTTTCGTAGCAACATTGTAGAGAATGGCTCGTCGTTTGAAACATCTCGATGATCAGCGTCTGGTCCAGATATTGTCAGTTGACTTTAACCATGAATGAACGTTATACAATGCGCATAAGTCGACCAAAATAACTGATCTCGTTAGACTTGGCCGTCACCGCTCACTCTCTCTCTCTCTCTCTCTCTCTCTCTCTCTCTCTCTCAGCCGTCAGTATCGGCTTTCAAGAATCTAAACTTTCTGTCCGTGTAAATATAAGATGGAACTACCGTACAAATTAATGCAAGGTGAAGGCGGCTGCCGTAATCCGATTCTTTGAAAAACCTTCACGAATTGCACTTTACGCCCGAACATAAGAGTTTTATCCTTGAGTACTGTTCACGGGTCTGAGAATTTCATCAAGTTGAATTAATTGATTAGTTTAAAAAATCTTGAAAGACAAGCGTGATTCGTCATAGGCCTCTTTAGTCACCTTCCGAGTGTAATGGCAAAGCGTGTTAAAATGCAGTTAGTGACATTACAACAAAAATGTTTCTCACGTATTTCCTAAGGTCCAAAATGCGATAAGAAACGTATTATTTTCTCCAACATACATATTGCATAATTATTAGTTCTCTACAATTAGAGACCTCAACGGCAGCGAAGGCGGAGAAGATGGGCTTCGGTACGGCGGAAGTACTCTTTGGGCACAAAAAGAGTACAAGTAGCGACTGAACCCCAGAGGGGCGGTTACTGACAGCGTCTGACTCATGGTAAACGGCTTACTTTAGGCTGGGTATCCTACTGCCTACGTGGAAAGTAATGGGAAACTACCACATTACATTCCCAAGCAGTACATGGTATGTCTCTCCATGTGAAAGATTCCGGATTAAAAACTTCCCCTCATTCGGATCTCCGGGAGGGGAACTCATTGAGAGTTGACATATTTGAAAGGAAGAAAGGGACAGTGAAGGGAGGAAAGATGCGGGTTGGAACATGGACAGTGAGGACACTTCTGCATGCAGGAAAGCTAGAGAATGCAAAACAGGAGATGAAAAGGAACACATTAGATGCCCTCGGTTTGTGTGAAATGAGATGGGGAGAGAATGGGGAGATACTAAGTGGAGATTATAAACTCTTTTACTCAGGGGAAATCAAGAGTGGTGAAGACGGAGTAGGAATATTGATAGGGCAAAAGTTGAAAAATAAGGTAATGAAGGTACAATATATTGATGGAAGAGTTGGGTTGGGTTGGTTTTGGGGAAGGAGACAAGACAGCGAGGTCATCGGTCTCATCGGTTTAGGTAAGGATGGGGAAGGAAGTCGGCCATGCCCTTTCATAGGAACCATCCCGGCATTTGCCTGGAGTGATTTGGGGAAATCACGGAAAACCTAAATCAGGATGGCCGGACGCGGGATTGAACCGTCGTCCTCCCGAATACGAGTCCAGTGTCTAACCACTGCGCCACCTGGCTCTGTGTTGATGGAAGACTGATGATGATACGACTGTAGGGTAGTTCAAAAGATTTAGTATTCATACAGGTATATATGCCTACCAGCCAGCACAGAGATGAGGAAGTGGAAGAATATTATGAGAAAATACAAAACTCATCGAGAAAGAAAATAGAAATGCCTGCATTACCATCATGGGGGACTGGAGTGCAGTGGTGGGTGAAGGAAGAGATAAGATACAGTAGGAAGATTTGGATTTGGAATAAGAAATGAGGTGAACGACTAATTAGTTTCTGTAAAGAAAAATCATTAGCAGTGGGTAACACATTATTTGAACACCACAAAAGGAGAAGTTACACATGGATATCAAATTTTAATATGGAAAGATATGAGCTGGACTACATCCTGATACAAAAAAAGTTTCGGAACTGTTTGAAGAATGCCAAAGCTTATCCAGGAGCGGATATAAATTAGGACCACAACCTAGTGATGGAAGAAATACAAGTGAAGTAGAAAAAAAGTCTGGAGAGGTAAAGCAAAGGAAAGACTGAACATAGAAACACTCAAAGAGGTAGGAAAGACATCAGATTTGGAGAACAGATTTATGGAAAAATGGCAAAGAGGTAGTGTTGATGGAAGTGTTAATGACAAGTGGATAAAAATGAGGGAAGGACTCATGGACTCTGCCAAAGAAGTACAAGGAATTAGGGTATCCCAAAGACCGGGAAAGAATGGGTAACAGAAAACATGTTGAAAAAGATGGAGGAGCGCAGAAAGTGGAATGGCGTAGAAACTGAAGAAGGCAAAAAGAGGTACAGGAAACTGAATAATGAATGAAGAAGAGAAACTGAAGAAACAAGAGAAAAATGAATGGAACAGAAATGCGACAAAATAGAGAAAATGGAGAGAGAGGGAAAGTATGAAATGATGTATAGACTGGCTAGTGAGATAGTTTTTGAACGTAAAAGAAAGAAGAATAACATGGAAAGAGAAAGAGCGGATGGTACTCTATCAGAAGAACCACAGGAGATTTTCAACAGATGGTAATAATATATTGAATATCTGTACAAGGAGGATGAAATGCAAAGCGAAATTAAGGTTGATGAAGAGCAATACGTGCCGGAAGATGGGAAGGGATTTACCATCTTGGAAGCAGAAGTAGAAAAGGCGCTGAAGGAGATGAAGAATAGGAAGGCATGTGGAATAGATGATTTGCCAGCAGAACTGTTGAAGAGTCTGGGAAACAAGGCAAGAAAAGAAATAGTCTACCTTTGTAATGAGATATATGTCAAAGGGGAATGGTCTAAGGACTTCGCTGCAACAGTTATGATACCAATAGAGAAAAAGAGAAATTCTAAAAAATGTGAAGAGCACCGGACCATCAGTCTAATTTCTCATGCAGTTAAAGTCTTGCTGAGAGTTTTGAATAGAAGGTTATATGGCAAGCTGGATAGAGGGATTGCAGAGGAGCAGTTCGGATTTAGAAGAGGAAAAGGAACAAGAGATGCTATTGGCCTGCTAAGAACTATAGGGGAAAGATGTATGGAAAAGGGTAGAGAAGTCTTTGCTGTTTTTATAGATTTAGAAAAGGCTTGTTCAGTGGAACAAGGTGATGGATATCTTGAAGAGGAAAAGAGTAGATTGGAAAGAGAGACGACTGATACAGAATCTATATTTACACCAGAAGGTAAGGATAAGGATTGGAAATGAAATGTCAGAAGGAAGCAGCACTGGACGAGGTGTTAGGCAAGGATGTTGCCTTTCCCCACTGTTGTTTAACGTATACCTTGAAGAGACTATTGCGGAAAGTTTAGATGGGAAAAGAGGAATATGTATTGGTGGAAAGAGAATAGAACGTATAAGATTTGCTGATGACATGGTGTTAGTGGCAGAAAGTGAGCGGACAGTGAATAACATGCTCAAAGATCTGAATGAAGCTTGTGTGGAATATGGGATGCAAATAAACACAGCAAAAACAAAGGAAATGGTCATCTGTACAAGACGCAGACTATCCAATATTAAAATAGGACAATCTACCAATAGCCAAATAAGTGAATTTAAATATCTCGGAAGCACAATAACTGAACACTTGAGATGTCACCAGGAGGTGAAAACTCGAATTGCCATAGCGAAGGAGGCATTCAACAGAAAGAGGAGACTCTTATGTGGCAACATAGATAAAGGACTAAGGAAAGGCTTGGCAAATGTTTTGTCTGGAGTGTGGCACTGTATGGGACAGAATCATGGACACTGAGACGAGAGGGAGAAAAAAGGTTAGAAGCGTTTGAGATGTGAATGTGGAGGAGAATGGAGAAAATAAGCTGGATGGAAAGAGTGAGTTGTGAAAGAGTATTGGAAAGGGTTGTTGAGAGAAGATGTCTGCTGAAGGTTGTAAGAGAAAGGAAGAAGAACTGGTTGGGACATTCACTGAGAAGGGAGTGCTTGCTAGTAGGGGCTTTGGAAGGATTGGTTTGTGGGAGAAGACTGAGAGGAAGAAGGAGATACAAGGTGATAGACGACATAAAGGGAAGAGGAAATTATACAGATCTGAAGAGGATGGCAGAAGACTGGACAGCCTGGAGAACTATCATGTGAAAACCTGCCTTTAGGCAGAACACTAATGATGATGATGATGATGATACAATTAGAGGCATTCTGACGCTTGCACAGTGCTTTATTTCTTCCCACTCACCAAATGCGAATGGAACAGACTCTGAGGAGAATCATACTGGTACACTTTGTACTGTCTGCCAGAAAGAGTAGCTGGTGAGCTGCGGAGGACAAATGTACAAGCTTAGTAGCATGAATTGAGAGTTACCCTGGTGGAATGAAGCTCGAAACTTAGTCCGAACTTCAGTGCGAGATGCTTTTAATAGTTTGCACAAGAAAAATCTGTCTCTAAATCTAGTAGAAAAGGAAAACAAAGAGAATTCTGGTCATATATAAAGCACGCCAGCGGTAAGACGCAATTAGTGCTTTCACTGCATGATATGAATGCTAAAATTACCGATGACAGTGCCACTAAAGCGGAGTTACTGAACGCAGTTTTCCAAGTTCCCTTCAGCACGAAGACGGAACAAATTTTCCAGAATTCTAATCAAGAGCAGTTACCAACATGAGTAACTTGGAAGAAGGTATCCCTCGGATAGCGAAGTAGCTTAAATGAATTAATAAAGGCAACTTAACTGGTCCAGACTGAATCCAATTTGGTTCCTTTCAGAGTATTCTGATAAAACAGCTCTTTATTTAGTAGTCTCACAAAACGCTCGCTCTAGCAAAAATCCGTACCTAAAGAATCGAAAATTACACAGGTTAACACTCAAGAAGGTAGATAAGAGTAATCCGCTGAATTACAACCACGTATCGCGGGCGTCAAGTTACTGGAATTATGGAACATTTGGAAATTGTGGTAACTTCCTATGGGACCAAACTGCTGAGGCCGTCGGTCCCTAGGCTTACCCACTACTTAACATAACTTATATTAACTTACGCCAAGGACAACACACACACCAATGCCCGAGGGAGGACTCGAACCTCCGGCGGGGGGAATTATGGAACACATTATGTTTTCGAACAGTATGAATTACCTTGACGAAAACGATTTGTTGACATGTTGTGAGCACGAATTCGAAAAAGTGTTCTTGTGGAACACCAGTAGCTCTTCATTCACACAAAATAATGAGTGCTGTCGTAAGGGAATCTCGCATTGTTTCTATATTTCTAGATTTCCAGAAAGCTTTTCATAGCGTTCCTCGCAAAAGACTTCTAATCGTCATTGCATGCCTAGGGAGTGTTTTCTCAGTTAGGTTCCTAGATTCGTGATCTCAGAGAGGTCACAATACGCTGGAAGGTCGTCGAGTAAAACGAAGTGGAGTCTGGTGTTGCCCAAGGTAATATTGTAGGCCTTCAGCTGTTCCTAATCCTTGTACACTGTTTAGTACACTATCTGAGCGGGCCTCTTAAATTTTTCTGCAGATTCTGTTGTCATTTACCGTCTCTTGCAGCCATCTGACGATCAAAACCTATAGCAAAATAGCTTGGACAGTATTTCTTATGGTGTGAAAAGTGACAGTTGAGTGAAGGAAATGAGAGAGGTCATCCACCAGAGTACTAAAAGAAATTCGTTAAATTTCTGGTACATCAAATTTCTGTTACACGATAAATCACACAAATATGAAGGCAGTCAATTCAAAAAAATACCTAGCAATTACAACTATGACCAACTTAAATTGGAATGATGACATAGGTAAGTTTGTGGGGATGGCAAAGTAAAGACTGTTTTCTAATGGCAGAACTCTTGGAAGATAAGACAGCTCCACTAAAGAGACTGCCTTACTACACTCGGCCTTCCTCTGACAGTATATTGCTGTGCGGTATGGAATCCATACCAGATATGATTGACGGAGAACACTGGAAAAGTCAGAAGCACAGCAGCTCGTCTTCTATTGTCGCGAAATAGGGGAGAGAGTGTCATGGACGTGATAAGCGAGCTAGGATGCCAATCATTAAACCAAAAGCGGTTTACGTTGCAGAGTTATGTTTTAACGAAATTTAAATAACTGCATCTCTCTTCTGAATAAGAAAATATTTTACTGATGCCATCACACATGGGGAGAGATGATAAGCGTAATAAAAGAGAGAAATCAGGAGCTCGCGTGGAAATATTAAGTGTTCGTTTACCCCGCGCTATTCGATAGTGGAACGGCAGAGAATTGGCATGAAAGCGGTTCGATGAACTGGAAGAATGAATTGCAGAGTAGTCACGTGCCTGTAGATGTAGAGAAGAACAGTATTTACCCCGTCCAGCCGCCGACAGATGCTGGAGACTGATGATGACGCATCGTACTTGTGTGGAGCACGTCATTAAACTCCATCTCATTAGACCGCACCCTATTACATGGCACTGTTATGTAGTCACGTCTGCCTCGCAGGCTGTAATTCGGTGTAACGGCCTTCCCAAATGGCCACTGTCAGATCACATTACTCATATTTTCGCTGTTACTCATTGGCTTACACAGTACCTGATTCTGCTGAAATTCACTTTGTAATGTAGTCGGATTGTTGTGTCAAAACGTCAGGAAGGTGCCGTTACTAAAAAGAGAAAAATTCTAAAATACGTCTCTGCATTGTACACAGTAGGTAATGCGAAACGACAGCTTTTGAAGGTACGATGTAGTGGTTACTGCTGTTATGTCTAGTTTACTACACCAGTAAACCCCAGATTATATAGAGAATCGGATTCCTATGTATAAAACAACCCAGAAATTCTGATGGCAGATGAGTAATTTGTTAAATATTTAACGTTAAGCACGTGAGCGAAAGAAAGTTGAGAAAAGTTTCGAAATTATCTTTAAGGTTTGTTGGAAGTCGCTAAGTGCTCTCATGATCAAACACTGGATGAGTATAATCTGAATAACGTGCACTCCGTTTTAAGCAGAAATAGTTCTACGTCTTCATTTTGATGACATGTCTCCTGTAGTACATATCGTACAATGATATAATTTTGCAGGTACATTCAGTGTTATGTGTAGTTACCGTATGAAAAATGTCTTGCGAATGGAGTCAGTAGTGAAGAGGTACTAAATTAAAACGTCATGTCTGATGCTGGAGTTTGTCTGACTGGGCAGCGAAAATGTAGTACATCTGCGACAAGCGTTTTCCCTTTCATCAGTTTTTGTGGTAGACTGCGAGAAAAAGTTTCGCACATTTTTTAAATTACAATTACTCTTGTATCTACGTAATTATTCACCAAGTCAGCTGGCGGTGGGTTGCAGAAGGCACTTCTGCTACCACTAACTGATCGCCACGTCCCTATTCCTTTCGCGAATGTTGTGTGGGAAGACTGATAGCATTAGCTCTAATTTCTCGAATCTTGACGAGACCTGTATGGGAGAAAGTAATGTTGTCCGATTTTTCCCGAAACGTACTCTTCTGGAATTTCAAAGGTAAAACTCTCCGTGATTGACAACCTCTGTATTGTAGCGACTCCCACTGAAGTTTGTTCAGCATCGCTGTAAAGCCCTCGTGCAGACTAAAAGATCTCGCGACGAAGCGCGCCTCTCTTCGTTGAATCTTCCCTCTCATCGGTTAGTCTTTACTGGAAGCTGTTGCAAAGTAATGAGAAATATTTAAGATTCTTATGCGTTTATGGTTAAAGTATGCTGGAAGTGGCTTATCACTCTCATTCTCAAACACAGCATGAATTTAGTCTCGGTATTTGAGCACCGTGAGTTGCGTTGCCTAAAGACATACACACAAGTTGTAGCTGTAATGCTTCTGTTACTGTGCTAAGTCTGTAACATACCTAGAAACGAGCAGAATATTATATCATTTTAAATTTTGAAATTCAATCAGTGATTATACGAAATACCGAAAGTCAAACTTGTGTTAACCTAGAAGCCATCCTGCAACTGGATCTTGGGTATCGTTCCCCAAGCTATTCACTTAGTAATATACGTTAGGCAACATAAGTGGTTCAAAAATGGCTCTGAGCACTATAGGACTTAACTTCTGAGGTCACCAGTCCCCTAGAACTTAGAATTACTTAAACCTAACTAACCTAAGGACATCACACACATCCATGCCCGAGGCAGGATTCGAACCTGCGACCGTAGCGGTCGCGCGGTTCTAGACTGTAGCGCCTAGAGCCGCTCGGCCACCACAGCCGTCCTGATAAGTGGTGAATCTAGGTTAGAGATGGTACAGTTTCTACTGCCTAGCCAGTGTCTCGACGGTAGACCTATTTTCCTCTCTGACATCACGCCAAAACTCATCCCGCCAATCCAAAATGAACAATTTTTGCTAAGTTAAAATGGTAAGAAATTTAAAAAGAATCAAGATGGCTGAAATAGCCCACTTGTCCTAGTGCTTTGAGCCGGAAGGTTATGCATTAAAATTCTGTCGTATTTTACTGTCGTAAATTTCACCAATTTTGGTGTATTTGTGTCTTTAATAATTTCGGTCGATTACCGTCATATTTAATAGCGTGACTGCAGTTCACACTACCATCATTTAAAAAACTGTTCTGGCGTCATGCTTATGAGCGTTGTTGCATTGTCATGTTTAAATGTCATGGTGATATTTCGACGGACTTACTATGAGGAACTGGTGAAATTTTTAATAGCGCAGCTGCACAATAGGGTTAGATATTGCAGTCTAGGCATCTGACTTTAAGCTATAGCTGCATTTTATTTAATACAGCACACTCGATAGCAGCGTTTTTTTTAAAGAAATTATAATTTCTTTAAACGGTGTTAAACATGGCAAGGTCGAGACTGCCTCGCAACCCCGTTTGCAAACTTTTTGGTGCAGCGTTCCTAGTAGAATTTCACGTCAGTTTCGATTCTACTTTAACGATGTAAAAGGGCTAGTGAATTGTACGAAATAGGGATACCATCGAGTTAACAACTGTTTCACTTTCTGTAACCCATAAACCACATACGTACTTCAAACGATTTTCGAAGTACAATCCCTCAGGCATGTGTGTGTGTGTTGTCGTTAGCATAAGTTAGTTTAAGTTAGAGTAAGTAGTGTGTAAGTCTAGGAACGGATGACCTCAGCAGTTTTGTCCCATAGGCATTTACCACAAATTTCCAAATTTCGAAGTCCAGTAGTGTTACTTCATGTTTATTTTTGACTGTTAGGAGGATATGACTCCGTATAAACAATTCACCTTACACTCGTGTGCGCGATGAGTCCGAAATTTAAACAGTTGTGCCGAGTGTCAGTAGACAACGGAAAGAATTTAGCGCTTCTATAAACCAAAGACGTGTGACACGCACTAGGCGAACGTACCGACTACCAAAATAACAGTATTAACTGCCCTACATAATGGGGCATTCAGCTGCTACTACAGACCATCACATCTTCATGGATATTCTGCAAATCACATTTAAGTGGCTGGCAGAGTGTTCGTCCAACCACATACGAGGTGAAACAATAAAGCAATGAGACTGATGTGGAAAAATATGTTGCTTACCGTGTTAGTCAAGTTCAGTATTGTCTCCTTCCCTTCTGATTGCACACACTTTTTCCAGCGCTTCTGCCATGAAAGGTAACATTTCTGGAACTCATGTTCTGTAATATCCTCCAAGACCCTCGTCACACTTCTTTGAACATCTTGTGTTGTTTGAAAATGGTGTCCCTCGACCGCCGTTTGGACTCTTGGAAACAGAAAAAAGTCTCACGGAGCGTTATCTGGTGAATAAGGTGGCTGTCGTAGTACTGAAATTAGTTTTGAGGTTAAAAACTGCTGTACTGACAGAGTAGTATGGCAAGGCGCACTATCGTGATGCAGAATCCAATGATCAGCAATGTTGGCACGGACACGAAGAACTCTTTTACGAAGTCTTTCTAAAATTTCTTTGTAATAATATTGGTTAACTGTTTGTCCAGGAGGCACCCAGTCTTTATGAACAATTCCCCTGGACTCAAAGAAGTACACAAGGATGCATTTTACTTTCGACTTGGACATGCGACCTGTTTTTGGTCTGGATGATTCCTTTGGGCGCCATTGCGAACTTTGGCGTTTTGTCTCTGGAGTGTACTGAAAAAAACCAACTTTCATCACCAGTTATAACATGGCTCAACAATTCTGGATTGATTTCCGTTTGCTGTAACAGATCGGCTGCCACATTTTCCCGTGTTTCTAGCTGTTGTGGTGTGAGATTTTTGGTGACCATTTTTGCACAAATCTTTCTCATATCAAGATATTCAGTTATTATTAGACGAACCGTTTCTCGATTGATGTTCAGTTCTTCTGCAATAATTTTCGCGGATGATCTTCGATCAGATCATCCGAGTTCATGCACCCTGGCCAAGTTGACATCCGTCCGTGAGGTTGATGGTCGTTCACTGCTGTCTTCAACTTCAACATACGTTCAGCCCTCGCTAAACATTTTATGCCAACGAAAAACTTGAGCTTTTGACATAACTTCCTCTCAAAAGGCCTTCTGAAGCCTACCGTAATTTGTCGTAGCGTTTTCACCCAGTTTAATGCATAAAGAAACGGAATACCGTTGCGCTATGTTATGCTGATCCATATCTGTGACGAGAGACCAAAACACGTGTTAACTTATTGCAGCACCACTCATGGCTGAGCAGTTGCATCGATGTGTTGCTTCGACTAGAATCAGCTTATAGACCAAAGTCAAAGATATTGTGCCTGCGTAAGCCTGCAGGGTTGCCAAATCTTGCAAAGAAAATCAGTCTCATTACTATTGTCTCACCTCGTATACTTCACAACGTAAGAATTCAAGAATTTGAAAATTTACATCAGCGATCGATTTGGAGAGCACTGCTATGTTACTTGACAACTGTACTGGGCTCTGGGTGCACATGCATGCGGTCATGCAACCGATCGAGATAACGGGGGTGTTCAGTAATAGTGGGAAATATAGCCTCGCACCCCACCGAATGCAACTGACAGTGGTCACCCAGACAGCGCCTCCAGTTTCTTATCATGACACTGACACCGATAGTTAGGAAAACGTAGACAGACAGACAGGGAGGAAGGGAGGGAGGGAGGTAAAGGCAGTTTCTCATCTACATCCCAAATCACAAGACGTAGGATAGGGCGTATGTATTGATTCACATTGATAGAAGTGTCAAACGGTTTATCCCCCAAAATTAGTTCATGCTGTAGAGCTATGAGAACTGAACACGTATGCTTGTCAGCCGCTGTTGCGAAGCAAACAAAATGTAAAACCTCACAGGAATGCCTACCGAAATTCAATAAAGCTGTACTTTAAGAAGCGAAAAATACGCGAGTTATTATTTAAAGACCTCACGGTGCAATTTATCTGCTGATGTATCAAGTGATTCTGACAGCTATAAATAATGTATCGTTTAGTGATTATGTGCACATATTTAAAGAGTTTTTACATAGTGCAGTACCTTCTACACAGTCATTCCTGGCATACCGAAAGAAGCTCTGATAACTCAGTGAAAGCACTGTGTAATGTGACCGAGCACTTCCAGGTCCGAGAGCGCGCACATGCGAAGCGGAGCATTCCCAGATCATTACATATATGAATGAAAATTACACAGGTAATGACCTCATCTATAAACCTGTAAGAAAGAGGAACAAACTGACCTATATAAAAACTGATATTTATCAATGATAATTAATTTTTATTAAACATACAAACAGAATGGAATTAAGACACACCCAAACCCCCCCCCCCCAACCCCCCACCCCCCACTGTATTTGATACAGAGACAGTCATTAATTGTACAAGACAGGAGAATGGAAAGCAAAATAAAAAATAATATTTTATATTTTATAGAACCAAATTGGGTCAAATTATAGGACGGGGAGCAAGACATACAAATCGAACTCTGAAAACGTGTCGTAGCTGTTGTGTTCTTCAGTCCACAGAATGTTTTCATGCAGCTCTCCATCTCTGAGTAACTACAGCAACCTACATCCTTCCGAATCTGCTTAGTGTTCTCATCTCTTGGTCTCCCTCTACGGCTTTTTATACTCCTTGATTCCCTCCAATAATAAACTGGTTATCCTTCGATGCCTCAGAACGTGTCTTACCAACCGATCCCTTCCTCTAGTCAAGTTGTGCCACAAATTTCTCTTCTCCCCAGTTCTATTCAGTACCTCCCCATTACTTACATGATCTACTCACCTAATCTTGAGCGTTACTCTGTTGCACCAAAGTTCAGAAGTTTCTACTCTCTTCTTGTCTAATCTATTTATCGTCCTTGTTTCACTTCCATACTTGGCTACACTCCAAATACTTTCAGAAAAGACTTCCTGAGACCTAAATCTATACTCTATGTTATCTTCTTCAGAAACGCTTTCCTTGCCATAGCAAGTCTACATTTTATATCCTTTACTTCGACTGTCATCAGCTATTTTGCTCCCCAAACAGCAAAACTTATCTACATCTTCAAGTATCTCACTTCCTAATGTAGTTCCCTCAGCATCACCTGTTTTAATTCGACTACAATCCATTATCTCCGTTTTGCTTTTGTTGATGTTCATCTTGTATCCTCCTTTCAACACACTGTCCATTCCGTTCAGCTGCTCTTCCAGATCCTTTGCTGTCTCTGACGGAATTACAACGCCATCGGCAAATCTCGAAGTGTTTATTTCTTCTCCATGGATTTTAATTCCTACTCGAAATTTTCCTTTTGTTTACTTTACTGCTTGATTGAATAACATTGGGGATAAGCTACAATCCTCTCTCACTCCATTCCCAACCACTGCTTCCCTTTCATGCCCCTCGACTCTTATAACAGCAGTCTGGTTTCTGTACAAATTGTAAACAGGCTTTCACTCCCTGTATTTGACCCCTGCCAGCTTCAGAATTTGAAAGAGACTATTCCAGCCAGCCAGCCGGCGTGGCCGAGTGGTTCTAGGCGCTACAGTCTGCAACCGCGCGACCGCTACGTTCGCAGGTTCAAATCCTGCCTCGGGATGGATGTGTGTGATGTCCTTAGGTTAGTTAGGTTTAAGTAGTTCTAAGTTCTAGGGGACTGATGACCACAGCAGTTAAGTCCCATAGTGCACAGAGCCATTTGAACCATTTATTCCAGCCAACATTGTCAACAGCTTTTACTAAGTTTACAAATGCTAAAAAAGTAGCTTTGTCTTTCCTTAATTTATCTTCTAAAATAATTCGTAGGGTCAGCATTGCCTCGCGTGATCGCACGTATCTGCGGAATCCAAACTGATCTTATTTGATGTCGTTTTTTCCATTCGTCTGTAAAGAATTCGTGTCAGTATCTTGCAGCCTTGATTTATTAAACTCATAGATCGGTAATTTTTCACAAAACAGCTACTTCCTTTGCGATTATTATAGTGTTCTTCAAGTCTGAGGGTAATTCGCCTCTCTCACATATCTTGCTCACCAGGTAGTAGAGTTTTGTCATGGTTGGGTGTCCTAAGGCTGTCGGTGGTTCTAATGGAACGTTGTCTACTCCTGCGGTCTTGTTTCGTCTTAGATCTTTCAGTGCTCTGTCAGATTCTTCACGCACTATCATATCTCCATTTTATATTTATCTACATCCTCCTCCATTTCCATAATACTGCCCTCAAGTACATCCCCTTTGCATAGACCCTCTATAGATTCGATTAGATTCACTTTCATTCCAGTTGATCCACAGTGAGGAGGTCCTCCAGGATATAGAACATGTCAGAAAAACAATACCTGACAAATATTTACAACTCAAACAAGTAGGCTAATGTACCATTCCACAGGTCCCAAGTGGAATGATCGTCGTTTTTTAATGAACGCTGTATGAAATAATCATTTTACAAATACTAATGCACTGAATTTGAAATAAGAAAATTCTTTTTATTTATAAAGTAGTAAACATATAACTAGTATAATACTTATTTACAATGAACACATTACTGCACTGAAATGGTGCAGAAGTTAGATTGTACTTACACACACACACACACACACACACACACACACACACACACACACACACACACACATTTATTTACGATGAAGACATTACAGCCCTGAAATTGTGCAGAAAACAATAAAACAAAGTGCTTCAACCCACCAAACGGGAAAGCGGTGGTATGTTGATAGACAAAAAATATAAAACACACAAACACACACACAAATATTCAAGTTTTCGCACCCATAGTTGCTTCATCAGGAAAGAGGGAAGGAAAGGGAAAGACGAAAGGATGTGGGTTTTAGGGGAGAGGGTGAGGGCGTGTGTTTCTCAACATACCAGCGCCCTCAAGCCCGGCAAGCCAAAGCAACCCTGTCTTTTATATATATTTTTCCCACGTGGAATGTTTCCCTTTTCTACTGAGAAATTCATCAATGGAGTAGAAGGAGTTGGGCCAACAATAAATCTTAAACTGAATGTCATTGGTTGTTAAGCTTTTTGTGGATGCTGGCAAGTTATTGAAAATGTGTGTTCCTGAATAATGCACACCTTTTAGTACAAGACTAAGTGACCTGAGATCCTTGTGAAGGTTATTCTTATTTCTAGTATTGATTACATGAATAGAGCTGTTGGTTTGAAAAAGTGATATATGTTTAATGACAAATTTCATTAAGGAATAAATATATTGGGAAGCAGTATACCTAGTCCCATAGATAGGCTTCTGCAGGATATTCTTCAGTTCACACTACATATAATTCTAACTGCACATTTTTGTGCCCGGAAACTTTAGATTGGCTAGATGATTTACCTCAAAAAATAATCCCATAGCATAGTATGCCAACTTTTTCATTTTTGTATCCCCTATGTCTGACACAATTCGCATTTGTTAAGTCGCTTCAGCAGTTATGTGGTGTGCTCCTCTCAGTTGAATTTATTATGAAGCTGAAATCCCAAGAATTTAGCACTGTCCACTTCCTCTATCTGCTTGTCGTCGTATGTTAGGCATATACTCGTGGGACACCCCTTTACAAGTTCTGAACTGCATGTAGTGTGTTTGTTCAAAGTTTAGTGTCAAAGAATTGGCTAGGAACCAGTGATTAATGTCCACAAATATTTTATTAGCTGACCGTTCTAAGACTACACTTGATTTGCTATTTATTGTAATGTTTGTATCTTCGGCCAATAAAACGAACTCCTTCCACCTTTCTGCTTTCCCTTCTTTGCTTAGAATTGGTTTTCTTTGAGCTCTGGATATTCGTACAGGTCGTTCCCTTTTCTCCAAAGGTCTCTTTAGTTGTCCTGTAGGCAGTATCTATCTTAACGCTAGTGATATATCCCTCTATATCCTTACATTTGTGCTTCAGCGATCCCTGCTTAGCCATTCTGGACTGCCTGTCGATCTTATTTTTCAGACGTTTGTATTCTTTGCGCCTACTTCATTTACTGCATTTTTATATTTTCTATTTGATGAGTTAAATTCAATATCTCATTTGTTAGCCATGGATTTCTACAAGCCCTTATCTTTTTACCAACTTAATCCGCTGCCGCCTTCACTATTTGAGCTCTCAAAGCTACCCATTCTTGTTCTACTGTATTATTTTCCCCGTTCTTTTCAATCGTTCCCTAATGTTCTCTCTGAAAAACTTTACAGTCTCTAGTTCTTTCAGTTTATCCACATTCGACCTCCTTAAAATCCCACCTTTTTGCAGTTTGTTCACTTTTAATGTACAGTTCGTAACCAATAAATTCTGGTCAGATGTGGTCAGGGTCCACATCTGGCCCTGGATGTATCTTACAATTTCAAACCTCGTTCCTAAATCTCTATCTAAACATTATATACACTATCTAAAATAGTTTAGTGTCTCCAGGCCTCTTCCACCTATACAATGTTATTTCATTATTCTTAAACCAAGTGTTAGCTATGATTAATTTATGTGTTTTGCAAAATTTTACAAGGCGGTTTTTTCATTCATTCCTTACGCCAATTCCATATTCACCCACTACTTTTCTTTTTTCTTTCTTTACCTGCTATCGAATTCCAGTACCACATGACTATAAAACTTCGTCTCCCTTCAAAAGTGGTTCAAATGGTTCCTAGCACTATGGAATTTAACATCTGAGGTCATCAGTCCCCTGGACTTAGAACTACTTAAACGTAACGAAGCTAAGGACACCACACACATCTATGCCCGAGGCAGGATTCGAACCTGAGACCGTATCAGCAGCGCGGTTCCGGACTGAAGCGCCTAGAACCGCTCGGCCGCAGCAGCCGGCTTCGTCTTCCTTAACTATATGATTAACGTCTTTGATCGCTTCGTAAATTTCTTCAATTTCTTTATCATTTGCGGATCTATTTGCCATAAAACATTCCACGCTCCGATCCACAGATCGCCAGTTTTCTGATAAAGACGTCCTCCTGAATAGTCCCCGCCAAGACATCCATGTTTTTTTTTTTTTTTTTTTTGGTCATCAGTCTACTGACTGGTTTGATGCGGACCGCCACGAAATCCTTTCCTGTGCTAACCTCTTCATCTCAGAGTAGCACTTGCAACCTACGTCCTCAATTATTTGCTTGACGTATTCCCATCTCTGTCTTCCTCTACAGTTTTTGCCATCTACAGCTCCCTCCAGTACCATGGAAGCTATTCCCTCATGTCTTAGCAGATGTCCTATCATCCTGTCCCTTCTCCTTATCAGTGTTTTCCACATATTCCTTTCCTCTCCGATTCTGCGTAGAACCTCCTCATTCCTTACCTTATCAGTCCACCTAATTTTCAACATTCGTCCATAGCACCACATCTCAAAAGCTTCGATTCTCTTCTGCTCCGGTTTTCCCACAGTCCATGCTGTACTCCAGACGTACATCCTCAGAAATTTCTTCCTCAAATTAAGGCCGGTATTTGATATTTGTAGACTTCTCTTGGCCAGAAATGCCTTTTTTGCCATAGCGAGTCTGCTTTTGATGTCCTCCTTGCTCCGTCCGTCATTGGTTATTTTACTGCCTAGGTAGCAGAATTCCTTAACTTCATTGACTTCGTGACCGTCAATCCTGATGTTAAGTTTCTCGCTGTTCTCATTTCTACCACTTCTCATTACCTTCGTCTTTCTCCGATTTGCCGGCCACGGTGGTCTCGCGGTTCTAGGTGCGCAGTCCGGAACCGTGCGACTGCTACGGTCGCAGGTTCGAATCCTGCCTCGGGCATGGATGTGTGTGATGTCCTTAGGCTAGTTAGTTTTAAGTAGTTCTAAGTTCTAGGGGACTATTGACCACAGCAGTTCAGTCCCATAGTGCTCAGAGCCATTTGAACATTTTTTTTCTCCTATTTACTCTCAAACCGTACTGTGTGCTTATTAGACTGTTCACTCCGTTCAGCAGATCATTTAATTCTTCTTCACTTTCACACAGGATAGCAATGTCATCAGCGAATCGTGTCATTGATATCCTTTCACCTTGTATTTTAATTCCACTCCTGAACCTTTCTTTTATTTCCATGATTGCTTCCTCGATGTACAGATTGAAGAGGAATATTTTACCTCTGGAATTTTTTAGCCAAGAGGATACCATCATCTTTAACCATACAGTAAAGCTGCTTGCCCTCGGGAAAAATTACATCTGTAGTGTCCCTTTGCTTTCAGGCGTTCGCAGTACAAGCACAGCAAGACCGTTTTGGTTCATGTTACAAGGCCAGATCAGTCAATCATCTAAACTGTTGCCCCTGAAACTACTGTAAAGGCTGCTGCTCCTCTCCAGGAACCACATGTTAGTCTGGCCTCTCACGTAGGTACGTAGAATGATTGAAGCAATAGGGAGGTATATGTACATGTATTTTCTTCTCGGTAGAGTACAGTAGAAAATAAGATATAAGATATCTAGAGAAATTCTTTAGAATTCTCTACGGAGGCTAATGAGAGCACTATACCTTAGATAAATAGCAGTGATGCGAGGCCAGGAGGATGAAACGGATCATCTATGTGTTAAGAGACGTCTGAGACAAAATTGCCTCTAGCCCTGACTAACGTCTGTGATGCTCAAGTTGTGGAATAAAAGTAGAAGCAAAGAGATACTCAAGGAGTCTCAGCAGTGTAATGAAGGATTTTTTTTGAAAAAGAGACAATTAGGTAAACAGGGAAAGAATTTGAGATTAATACTGATATATCCTAAACGACGGTAATGACAAGAGAATGTGAATATTGCCAATCAAATACAACAGAAGGAAAGAAACTTGCATAAGTGAGTTCTTTCAGTTAGTGAAGGAGCATACTTTCTATAGATGAAAACTTCATCGAAGGATTAAAGAAGATAGCTTACGGATAGTAACCGTTCAGAAAAATACAAGGATTACTGACAACAGGACAACCAGTATTCCTCACTGTATAGAGATTTCCAAAAGTCTGCATTTAGAATATAGGTTTATATCATTCAGAAACTTCTACAATTTGGAAGGGAACTAAGAAGAACTTTCGTAAATAACGTTTAGAGGAACAATGGGGAAAACTAAGATCCTTGTCGATGTAGCTCCTAATTCGTGTTAGAGAAAGAAGAACTAAATCTTAGTGTTAGTAAAGATACATTTTAAGTGAAAGCAGTTTTCAGAACACTGTCTATTGGAAAAAAGAGGCAACGGCGACGCTAATTTAGCATACTGATGTTTCTGAGGGAAAATAATGTCTTACAAAGGCATTAAACGAAGTTTTATTACTTTTGTTGTCTGAGGGAATGAAATTCTGCAGTACAACTGCTAAATATGTTCATTTTACACAATAACTTCGGACCACTGAAGATTCATTTTCAATGAAAACAATTCATTTGTTGTTGTACACGTAGGTTACATAAAACCTGGAAAAGTGTCTACATTTATGAATGATGATGATATGATAATGATAACTGTAGGCTCGTTCCCATTAACTATTCATGGTTGTTAATAAGAGCATGCCTCATCCTGTCTCCCTACAGTTTCAAAGCCAATTATTCATAATTTTATTGTATTTGGAGAGTAGCTGATTACAGGAAGTATACCAAATGATTATTAGCAATTTTTAACTAATTACTTACATTGAAAATCCAGTTTGTACAGGTTGTGGTAGACTATGGTGGAACATTTTGTCGAATTAGGCTTTACGAACTCTTACGCGGTTCACCTTTTCATTCTACTAATGCCGCAAATGTAACCTCCTGAAAAACTAATTCAGGCAGACTTCATGACTAACCAGTACTTTTGTCTTGGGTTTTACCATTACTACACGAAAGTGAATTGAAAACCAATTGCTTAAGAAAATGAACAATCCCTAGAAACTTTTCTCCTAATTGCGGTCCTTGTCTTATATCTGCAGTGCGTTCTATTCGTTCCTGAACCAACACCAGTCGCTGCCTCAGGCAGATGTTTGTCACATGTGGATATTTTCCCTTGCTGTGCCCTCAGATATCGTAGAGAGAGCCTCCTTCTAGTTTTAGAACAATAAACGAGCGCCCACTGAAAGTTGAAAGCTGGTGTTTGTTGCCGAGGCGCTCTCAAATCGATCCAACACAGGGTCACAGAGAGCGGACACAGAGTCGGCTCCGCATTTCTGCTTTAATCTGTCACCGAAGAATCGCGTGAGATCTGTGGGGCCACGCTGCGAATCTTGGCGAGCTCGTCTTCTCACAACTAACGGACAGGGTTTTCATCTCGCAGCCGTCCTGTACAAGTACTACCACAGACTTCTTTATGCTAAGAACTGTCAGATTCTATGAGAAATTTGCTGCAAAATTTCTTAAGTTTTTTATTGCTTGATAAAAAACAGAAGATCGTCTGTACTGAGAAATTCGACGAATATAATTTCATTCAACAGGGTGCATAACAAGTTAGACAAATTTTGTGCACGAGGTATCTATTATTTTAATAGCACGCCAATGGTAATTCATAATCTAGCTCCCTCTGGGTCATAATATACCGTTCTGCTTTAACTCAATATCAAACTCAATTTAACAAGATGGAAAAAAAGTAAGAGTACGCTATAAATATAACAATGTTGAAAATTGTACCATACCATTGTAACACCATGAAAAGTGTTAAAAATTGTCTGCCAGCGTATATACGTATTAAGCGGCCCTGAGCTTTGCAGTATTTCATTGTGCGCAACATCACTGGCGATCTGTAGATGAGATTGAATGTTGTGCTGTATTTTGATGGAGATACTGAAATTAGAATTTCATTGAACAGACTGCTTAGGTGATAGGGTCTCTAGCTAATATTGTGTACATTTGCCCGATCAGTCTCATTTTGCGTAATTTTTTGCATTGTGAAGAGGAAATGACTGATAATTCAGCAGAACGGATGTTCACTTGAAAATTATTGGATGTATATAGGCATATTCCTGACATAAAGTGTGTTCAATAAAATGAGTATAGTAACAGCCTAAAGAAAACACAGTAACACGATCAGGGAAATGTACCTGAAACAGATCAGCTTCAATTATTAAAGAAATTCAACTTGCTGCTGACAAATTAAGGGAACAGAAAAGCATTCTGGAGTGCATGGAAAGCGGAGTTCGTGCTGACGATATACTGGAGCCAACACTTTCTCAAGTCGATGCCTTGAACTTTTTGCAAGAGCAGGGCATTTGCATTTCAATTTTAATAAAAAATATGTACCTATAGTTTTTGAATGTGAATCATCATCATCAGCATCATCATCATCATTTAAGACTGATTATGCCTTTCAGCGTTCAGTCTAGTGCATAGCCCCCCTTATGCAGTTCCTCCATGATCCCCTATTCAGTGCTAACATTGGTGCCTCTTCTGATGTTAAACCTATTACTTCAAAATCATTCTTAACCGAATCCAGATACCTTCTCCTCGGTCTGCCCCAGCTCCTCCTACCCTCTACTGCTGAATCCATGAGTCTCTTGGGTAACCTTGCTTCTCCCATGCGTGTAACATGACCCCACCATCTAAGCCTGTTCGCCCTGACGGCTACATCTATACAGTTCATTCCCAGTTTTTCTTTGATTTCCTCATTGTGGACACCCTCCTGCCATTATTCCCATCTACTAGTACCTGCAATCATCCTAGCTACCTTCATATCCGTAACCTCAACCTTGTTGATAAGATAACCTAAATCCACCCAGCTTTCGCTCACAAACAACAAAGTTGGTCGAAAGATTGAACGTTGCACAGATAACTTAGTCTTGGTACTGACTTCCTTCTTGCAGAAGAGAGTAGATCGTAGCTGAGCACTCACTGCATTAGCTTTGCTACACCTCGCTTCCAGTTCTTTCACTATGTTGCCATCCTGTGAGAATATGCATCCTAAGTACTTGAAACCGTCCACCTGTTCTAACTGTGTTCCTCTTATTTGGCACTCAATCCGTTTATATTTCTTTCCCACTGACATTACTTTCATACCATAGTCCTTACATTTCTGATCTAGCTCTGAAATATTACTTTGCAAACTTTCAATCGAATCTGACATCACAACTAAGTCATCCGCATATGCGAGACGGCTTATTTTGTGTTCACATATCTTAATCTCACCCAGCCAGTCTATTGTTTTCAACATATGATCCATAAATAATATGAACAACAGTGGAGACAGGTTGCAGCCTTGTCTTACCCCTGAAACTACTCTGAACCATAAACTCAATTTACTGTCAACTCTAACTGCTGCCTGACTATCCATGTAAAGACCTTTAATTGCTTGCAAAAGTTTGACTCCTATTCCATAATCTCGTAGAACAGACAATAACTTCCTCTTAGGAACCCGGTCATATGCCTTTTCTAGATCTATAAAGCATAGATACAATTCCCTGTTCCACTCATAACACTTCTCCATTATTTGCCGTAAGCTAAAGATCTGGTCCTGACAACCTCTAAGAGGCCTAAGCCCACACTGATTTTCATCCAATTGGTCCTCAACTAATACTCGCACTTTCCATTCAACAACACCTGAGAAGATTTTACCCACAACGCTGATTAAAGAGATACCTCTGTAGTTGTTACAATCTTTTCTGCTTCCATGTATAAAGATTGGTGTGATTACTGCTTTTGTCCAGTCTGATGGAACCTGTCCCGACTCCCAGGCCATTTCAATTATCCTGTGTAGCCATTTAAGACCTGACATTCCACTGTATTTGATGAGTTCCGACTTAATTTCATCCACCCCAGCCGCTTTATTGCACTGCAATCTATTGACCATTTTTTCACTTCCTCAAATGAGATCCTATTTCCATCATCATTCCTATCCCATTCTACCTCGAAATATGAATCTAAATAAATAAACGTTACGCAGATCTAATCATATTTATAGGTGTAACCATTTGCAAAAATGCATCAGAGCCGCTTGGTCTAAGCGTCTTGCCACGGTTCGCGCGGCTCCCGCCATAGGAGGTTCGAGTCCTCCCTCGGGCATGGATGTGTGTGTTGTCCTTAGTGTAAATTAGTGTAAGTTCGATTAAGTAGTGTGTAAGCCTAGGGACCGATGACCTCAGCAGTTTGATCCCATAGGAACTTATCACAAATTTAAAAATTTGTATCAAAGGAGCGAGCGTCCATCCTCAGAAGGTTCCAGTAGTTACTTGGTTCACTCATCCTTAAATCATTAAGTAAATTTTTAAGCGTCAGTTTTCAGCTCTTCTTATACTACTCCTTCATCCGTGTAGTCCTCCTCTTTTACTTTCGTGAGCACAAAATCAGCGCAAGAGCCAGTCATGGCTGACGTCCGAATCTGTAATGTTTAAACGTTCGAAATTTAACACTACAGTAAATTGCGCCTATCGTTTCTCTGTGTGTAGCCAATCGTCAATTTACTGCGCATTTTTACTGTCTAATAATATTGACAGGGTCCGCTTTAGGACACATGTTATCGTCCTATGGAACAAT
The DNA here is from genome assembly GCF_021461395.2 of Schistocerca americana. Lineage (NCBI taxonomy): Eukaryota > Metazoa > Arthropoda > Insecta > Orthoptera > Acrididae > Schistocerca > Schistocerca americana. The sequence continues at coordinate 45,112,748 of NC_060123.1, forward strand.
GACAGTGAATATTTTAGAGCGACAATTATTAATAAGGATTATGAGTTTACCGGTCTGCCTTGATGCAAAATATTTTTGTTTAATTTCTTCTCGAAACTAGTTTCAGCGAAATTATGGCCTTCTTCAGTGGGTTTCTTTAACCGAAAACATGCAAAAGTAGCACCGTTACAAAACATTACAAGAACTTTGTTACACGTGCACTGTTTGGTTCCAGATACAATTATACCTTTTTACTTTCGTATCACTGCATGGTTTCTATGTGTGTTGTCTTTCTGTCGGCATACAGCATGACACCTGCAGGTTAGAGTGGCTGTTATTAACAAATATGAAAATGTAAAGTTACATACATCACTGTAGTACTATTGGTAATTGCGGTTGTCCTGTGAATACAATGTCGGTGTGAACCAGGTTGTGACGTAATTATTCACGTAGTCACTTTGGTTAGTCGGCTTGTAGTTCTTCAAAAATCGCATCAACACATAATTTTTACAGCTTGTCATTCATTCAAAATGTAAATTCACCTTGCTGTTCGTGTATCGCGAAAAGGTTTCGAAAGCTGTAGAGGGATTTCCGACGACTTCTATTCCTGATTTACATCTCTGTGCGTAATGGGGGACGTGATCATATGCCGAAAATGCGTATAATACAGATAACTTAAACTAGCTAAACAAATAGAAAAAAATTTATGATTATGATAATGGCCACCCACTCAAGTTTTCATGCAAGTGCGCCTGAAAAGGTAGAGGCAGAACACAGAGACAACGCAACAGACCACTCCACATAAAAAGAATGGTACACACTAACATGCAATAATAAAATAGTACGCAGAATTTGAAGTATATTGCACAAGCAAGGAACATCCAATAATTTTCGGTACAAATAATATAGTGCTCCAAAGACTGATATCAGACAGAAGAACTCCAGACAAATTCAACATTGCGGGAATATACTACCTGACATTCAAGTCCGTCAATCCCAATATATAGAACAAACATACAGACACTCCCGAGCAAGGTACACAGAGAACATGAGAGCTCTGAAGAGCGACGGCGCACATTCCATTTCACGGTACCCACAACAAATAGAAACCACCATCACACTAAATTTGAAAGCGATCCACCCATTCTCAAATACAGCTACAATTTATACCGTAATCTATCAATGGAAGGAAATTGCTACATACAGTACAATACAATGGAGGGCAAACAGCATTTATCAACAACACACTCCTTACCGCCTAAAGAGCCCTGACACATGACACTAAACAGAAATATGACACACGCAAATACACACACGAACACACACACACACGTGCTGACACACACAAATCCACTTCCCCATCACACGCAGAGGCCTAAGTAAGGAACAAACGTCGTCACAACTCTCGTTACAGCTTTCAGAACCTCCTCGCCATACGTGATACATCTCGCAACACTCGCCAACAGGAAGATGGCGCAACGTTTTGAATTACTGCGAAAATGTTAAGTCAATTGTTTCTGTGCCTTTAGAGTAAGTACAAGCCAACCAACAAACGTGAATACGTCACTAATTACAATCTATTACACTCCTAAATTGTATGCACAGCACAGTCGCAATTACCAGTAGTGTAACGTCGACGTATGTAAGTTCACACATACACATTTGTTAATAACAGCTGCTCATACCGATAGTAAGACATGCGCTATGCAGCGGAAACGCCAACAAAGATAGAAAACGGACCAGAAAAGGCAACAGGCATAGAAATTACGCACTGACTATAAAGTGTGAAGATATGATAAAACTATTCACGCACTACAGTATACATTTAATAATGGTTTTTGGAATGTTCCACAATTTATGATGAAGGAACCCATCAATAACTGCGATATTTTCGGTGAAGGTTGACCAGGGAAAAAATTAAACAAAAGTGCTTTGCGTCAAGACGGACTCACAATCCCATATTGTTTTAAGCAGACGGAAGAGCTTATAAGTTATAGTAGGTGGCTATATTATTTGAGACACTGCTCATGTTTAACGAATTCATATGTTAAACAAAAGTTAGAAAAAACTGGTTTCCAGAGGGTTGTTTTCTTTTGGTATTGCCTCTGCTATCTTTTATTATTGTTTCCGACAAGTGGCAACACTGGTAACGTACATTATAAGTCAAATATTAAATTTCTTCTTATTCGTGTTTATAAAAGTTTGTAAAAGGACAATCAGCGGTTGGTCGACGAAAATCTGATCGATCGTTTAAACACACACACAACAAAAAAAAAAAAAAAAAAAAGAAAAATCTGCCCCATCGACACTGCGACACTGAGAAACTACCGTAGAGGTCCCGACAACACTGAAATTTGGCTGTTGAAAGCTAGTGTCGACGAGTTAGTATAGCTTTTCTGAATGGCGTAATATACACTCCTGGAAATGGAAAAAAGAACACATTGACACCGGTGTGCCAGACCCACCATACTTGCTCCGGACACTGCGAGAGGGCTGTACAAGCAATCATCACACGGACGGCACAGCGGACACACCAGGAACCGCGGTGTTGGCCGTCGAATGGCGCTAGCTGCGCAGCATTTGTGCACCGCCGCCGTCAGTGTCAGCCAGTTTGCCGTGGCATACGGAGCTCCATCGCAGTCTTTAACACTGGTAGCATGCCGCGACAGCGTGGACGTGAACCGTATGTGCAGTTGACGGACTTTGAGCGAGGGCGTATAGTGGGCATGCGGGAGGCCGGGTGGACGTACCGCCGAATTCCTCAACACGTGGGGCGTGAGGTCTCCACAGTACATCGATGTTGTCGCCAGTGGTCGGCGGAAGGTGCACGTGCCCGTCGACCTGGGACCGGACCGCAGCGACGCACGGATGCACGCCAAGACCGTATGATCCTACGCAGTGCCGTAGGGGACCGCACCGCCACTTCCCAGCAAATTAGGGACACTGTTGCTCCTGGGGTATCGGCGAGGTCCATTCGCAACCGTCTCCATGAAGCTGGGCTACGGTCCCGCACACCGTTAGGCCGTCTTCCGCTCACGCCCCAACATCGTGCAGCCCGCCTCCAGTGGTGTCGCGACAGGCGTGAATGGAGGGACGAATGGTGACGTGTCGTCTTCAGCGATGAGAGTCGCTTCTGCCTTGGTGCCAATGATGGTCGTATGCGTGTTTGGCGCCGTGCAGGTGAGCGCCACAATCAGGACTGCATACGACCGAGGCACACAGGGCCAACACCCGGCATCATGGTGTGGGGAGCGATCTCCTACACTGGCCGTACACCACTGGTGATCGTCGAGGGGACACTGAATAGTGCACAGTACATCCAAACCGTCATCGAACCCATCGTTCTACCATTCCTAGACCGGCAAGCGAACTTGCTGTTCCAACAGGACAATGCACGTCCGCATGTATCCCGTGCCACCCAACGTGCTCTAGAAGGTGTAAGTCAACTACCCTGGCCAGCAAGATCTCCGGATCTGTCCCCCATTGAGCATGTTTGGGACTGGATGAAGCGTCGTCTCACGCGGTCTGCACGTCCAGCACGAACGCTGGTCCAACTGAGGCGCCAGGTGGAAATGGCATGGCAAGCCGTTCCACAGGACTACATCCAGCATCTCTACGATCGTCTCCATGGGAGAATAGCAGCCTGCATTGCTGCGAAATGTGGATATACACTGTACTAGTGCCGACATTGTGCATGCTCTGTTGCCTGTGTCTATGTGCCTGTGGTTCTGTCAGTGTGATCATGTGACGTATCTGACCCCAGGAATGTGTCAATAAAGTTTCCCCTTCCTGGGACAATGAATTCACGGTGTTCTTATTTCAATTTCCAGGAGTGTATTATTAACGATTTTCTACTGTTAATATTACTACTTTACAGATGTGCTTCCCCAACGATTCAACATTCCAAAATTATGGTTGGCAGAAGTTCTTCTGTCGGCTGACGCCCTGGAGAACAAATTCCATGGAGATTGACTTCTGGACACGGTTAAACAACCGGTCAGTGTCTTGATGTGGTCTGTTATCTCAGCGAAAAGCATGGAGCATCTACAGTCGCAGAAGGGAATACTACAAATGCGGGTACTGCCAAGGCTCAATGCATTTTTATGCATGACTCGGCATCGTGACACGAAGGCAAGAATGTTACTGCATTCCTGCCCGAAAAAAATTTGTTGTTTTGCCATGGCCGGGGAATTTGCCAGACATATCCCCTACAGAAGACGCTGTACGTCCATCTTTTTAGAGATGGTTGCGGCACTTGGCTTCTCGAAACACGATGTCAAATAAAACGCCTTTCAGCCATCTAGTTTCCAAAATTATTTTGTTGGCTACCAGTTTCAGCGTTTTACTACGCCATCTTCAGGCCCCTGACCTACGTGTAGGGAGATTCTGCCTCGTTCTGATGCATCGAGACGTTTCAGGCAACTGGCGCTTGATGGTGATCATTCTCAATCACCCGTTGCTTGAAACTCTCACCAGAGAATGGCATCACAACTCTGAACTCCTAGGAAACGTAAAAACATATATAAAGAGACCGTCTCGACGCACAGAAGCTCTTACTGCCGCAAAGGGTGGCGTCTCTAAATACTGATTTTATGTTGTTTGATTTCTGTCGATCATAATCTTATTTTTATGAAAAACAGAAAATAGTTTTTCCTACATTTCTTGTTGATTTATGAGCGCAGGAGAATACAAATAAAAAAACACATATGAAACCTACAACCAACCATTTGTTAGAGAAATCCAAGTAAATTACAAAATAAAAGAATCTCAATACCGTCTCTAATAGTAGGGGCCACCTACTGTACAGTCGCTATAAATAAAGAGCAACTAAATCTGCTAAATATTACGTTAACCCACTATAAACGTTCTCTATCGGCGACAACTCGCATCTCTTGGAACTATAGGAGACATATTTTACCTATGTTCTAGGTTCTCATGTGTAAAGATGATATCTTAAAAATTTCTGCCTGATTATAATTATTTTTTGGTGACTGATTGTCTCGTTTGAGGTATTTCACTATGGTTAACTGTAATGAAGGCTTAGGATGGATAATATTGTATGTTTAAAAGAGTTAATACTCCGTGTACTGGTCCTTTAGGCCCAGTCGGCCACCATATCATCCTCTGACAAGAGCTGCAGTTGGATTGGTTATAGAGAAACATTGGGTCACCAAAACACTCTACAAGCGGTTGTCCGCTTTCAGTCCTTGGAACCGTTACTTCCTAATTAAGTAACTCCTCAGTTAGTACCGCGAGGCTGAGTGCATCCTGATCCAATCCTACGGCTAAGAAATACCCCCAACGTTACCGAAAGCTAAGCCCAAATTCTCCATACGGGTGTCAGATAAGCTGACCACTTACGTACGGAGTCGAACGTAAATTACGCATTACTTAGTACAATCTGAAATGAAAATTACAAAGTGCTATGAGGATTCCTATACTTGATACTGAACCAATTTACAGAAGAAAAACGTTTATGGCAGTTTTACGTTGGTATATATGAAGAAGTCTTTTACGAAGGGTGTGGGGCACCTTTAAAGACACCCCTTTAAATCCTTCCAGCTTTAATAAAAAGCTCCTTTTTTATCTCCACGTGAGTGTTCCTTTTTTTCCCCTCTTTTCACACCCATTCCGGATGATTTCCACTCCACTTCTCTCTCAAAACAGCCATTGCAAAACCCTTCACCCCGTACTGCTCACTTCTTTCTTGGCGCTTGATGGGGTCAGTGGAGCCCATCTTTGCTAAAGTAACAACCCACATCTCTCATTACAGAATCGAATGGGCCGTCAGCACCAGCAATATCAGAAACTACTGAATGCCATTTATGCCTGAAATTATTGAAAATATATCGCGACAACTTAAGAATTTCCTTTACATTTTAACTTATAATCAAGATGTATTTTAATACCTTTCAATGATTTCTTAACCCGCTTTAAAGGTTTTTTTAATATCTCCAATAGTTACACCGGGTTTTTATGATTGAAACGTCAAGCCCATAATATAAAGGACAAAATAACAATTTAAAAATATTGGTATATATTTCAACTTCATGGTTAAGTAAAATAAAAGTATAATAGGTACAAAATATGAAAATTACATAAAATAGTAAAACTTTGAATACATACAAGTCTTAACAGGTGCCTATACGCTTCGAGGTAGGGATTATTACACTATTATGTCTTAAAACGATTATTAACTGCTGGAAACATACTATACCTATACTTAATATTCTAATCCACCATAAGCTAATTCGTCGGCGTCTGGCCACTACTTGATTGCCGTGTCTTAAGTGTAGGTGGAGTAGTTAATGAATTGGGCTCCTACATAACATTTTTGTGAAATGTGATGTAGAACTCTATGAGTGGACAGAGTACTACACCTTTACACTTTATACTTAGAGCGCTATCTAGCTGGGAATGTTAATGTTACATTCCAGGTTTGTGTCTGGGTGGCGGAATCTCGAGTGAAATGTAAATTCCTTCATTCCTCTGCTTCCTAGCTCTCTCAGGCTGACATTAAAGCGACTAATATTTTTACTCACTTCAAGACTAAGTGATCGCTTACGTTCTTTTAAATGGCGTTTGACATTCAGTATACTCCTTCTGGCGGTTTCATTGCATTTCAACTTGATGTTTGCCATTCGAAGAAAATGACTCGCACACTTCGGAAAAGGGAACCAAAAAAAGCGCATTTCGATGTCGTGTTTTGACATCAAACACAGAGAGAATTGGAGTGTTCCCCTAGTAATCTCGGTGATCGGCGACAAAAGGCAGTGTTCATCTACATCTACATCTACGTAGATACTCCGCAAGCCACCGTGAGATGTGTAGCGGAGGGTGCCCTGTACCAGTACCTGTCATGTACCCTTGCGTTCCACTCGCAAACCGAGCGAGGTGCAAACGACTGTCTGTACGCCTCCCTATGAGCCCTAACTTCTCCTATCTTATCTTCGTGATGCCTAGGATCGATGTATTTTGGCGGGAGCAGAATCGTTCGGCAATCAACTTTAAATGCCGATTATCTAAATGTTTCCCGATAAGAACGCCGCCTTTCCTCCAGGGATTCCCATTTGAGCTCCCGAAGCATCTCCGTAACACTTACATGTTGTTCGAACCTAGCGGTAATAAATATGGCAGCCATCCTCTCAATTGTTTCGATATCTTCCCTGAATCCGACCTGTTACAGAGCCCAAACACTCGAGCAACAGTCAAGAAAAGGTCGTACAAGCGTCCAATATGCGGTCTCCTTTACAGATGAAACAATTTTTCCTAAACTTCTCTCAATAAACTGAAGTCGACCATTTTCCTTCCCTACCACAGTTTTCACATGCTCGTTCCATCTCAGTGCCGGCCATAGTGGCCGAGCGGTTCTAGGCGCTTCAGGCTGGAACCACGTGACCCCTAGGGTAGCGGGTTCGAATCCTGCCTCGGGCATGGATGTGCTTGATGTCCTTAGGTTAGTTAGGTTTAATTAATTCTAAGTTCGCGAGGACTGATGTCCTCAGATGTTAAGTCAAATAGTGCTCAGAGCCATTTGAACCATATTTTTTCCACCTCTTATCGCTTTCCCACTTTACGCCCCGATTTTTAAACGATTTGACTGTGTCAATTTGGACACTAGTAATACTGTATCCGAACATTACAGGTATGTTCTTACTACTCTTCGCCATTAACTTACATTTTTCGACATTTAGGGCTAGCTGACGTACATCACACCAACAAAAAATTTTTTCTAAGTCGTCTTGTATCTTCCTACAGGCATACAACTTCCACACCATATCGTACACCATGGAATCATCACTAAACAACTACAGACTGCTGCCCACCCTATTCGCCAAATCTTTTATTTATATGGAGAACAACGACAGTGCTGTCACAGTTCCTTGGCGCACTCTTAGCGATACCCTTGTCTCTGATGAACCCTCGCCCTTGAGGAGAACATACTGGGTTCTACTACTTAAGAAGTCTTCTAGACGCTCACGTACCTGTGAAGTTATTCCATACGCCCGTACTTTAGTCAACAGTCTGCAGTGGGGCAGCGTGTCAGATGCTTTCCATAAATCTAGAAATGTGGAATCTGTCTGTTACCCTTCTTCCTCAGTTCTCAGTATATAATATGAGGAAACGGCCAGCTGAGTTTCACAAGAGCGATGCTTTCTGAAATCATGCTGATTCGTAGCCATAAGCTTCTTAGCCTCAAGAAACTTTATTATATTCCAACGAGAATGTGTTAAAGGGTTCAAATGGTTGAAATGGCTCTCAGTACTATGGGACGTAACAAAAAAAGTGGCTCTGAGCACTATGGGACTTAACATCTGTGGTCATCAGTCCCCTAGAACTTAGCACTACTTAAACCTAACTAACCTAAGGACATCACACACATCCATGCCCGAGGCAGGATTCGAACCTGCGACCGCAGCAGTCCCGCGGTACCGGACTGAGCGCCTAGAACCGCGAGACCACCGCGGCCGGCCTGTGTTCAAGAAGTTAGGGATATTGGTCTGTAATTTTACGGGTCCGGTTCCTTTACCTTTCTTATAAAGTGAAGTCCCATGTGCTATTTTCCAGTCACTTGGACTTTGTGCTGGGCTAGAGATTCGTGATAAATTCTTTGTAAAATTGAACTAGACTTCTATCCGGAGCTGCTGATTTATTTGTTTTCAAATCTTTAGATTGCTTCTCTGTGCCACGTATGATTATTTGTATGTCGTCCATACGTGAGTCTGTGCGATGGTCAAATGACGGTACGTGTGAACGTTTCTCCTGTATTAACGATTTCTTGAATGTGAAATTTAAAACGTCGACCCTCGTTTTGTTATCATCAACTGCCATATCGGACTAGTCAACAAGGGACTGAAAGGAATCCTTAGATCCGCTTGTCGATTTTACAAACGAGCAGAACTTTCGCGCGTTGTCTGGAAGATCGTTTGCTAAGGTGTGACGGTGATTGTTGTATGCTCCGCGCCTAGATATTTTCACAGACGCACGAATCTCTAGTAACTTCACTAGGCGTTGTTTGTGCGTCGCCTTTTGAACTTAGAGTGCAACAGCCTCTACTTCCTCAGCATCTTTCGAATTTCGTCATTAAACACTGGTGGGTCTTTTCCATCCTTTATCCACTTACTAGGCACATAACAATCCAGACCACGAGATACAATCTCCTTTAACTTTGCCCATAATTCCTCTCCAGCCATCTTACTGGAACTAAGTGAGATGTTAATAACTGCTTATCTGCTCTTCCTAGCCTTGTTGATTGATTTTTAACTTTCCTAATCACACTTGGTATAATGACATCATGATCGTCTGATCCCCATTTCCATACTGACTGTCGATAAGGCCCAGCCTACTTGTAGCTACAAGATCAAAGATTTCTCCAATAATTGTGGGCTGCCGAGCTAGCGGCTCAAGACAATTGTCAGAAAACGTGTTCAAATGTATTTCGCATGATTGTATTTGTAGCCTCCGCAATGAATATAAAGACATCTCCGTCTGTACTCGGCAGGTTAAAGTCGCCTACAACTAGTATTGCATAATCTGAGTATGTACGCACTATTGACCGCAGACTTTCACTGAATGACTAGAATTGCCACAGCGGAATCGGGTGGCCTGTAGAATCATCCAACAATTAACTTAGTTTCACCTACACATGTTTTACGTGACCAGACGACATCACTGTCACATTCAACTTCGATCTCAGCATAGACAACATTTTAGTCAACTGCAATGAAAACTCCCCCTCCTATTGCCCCTAATCAGCCTTTCCGACACACGTTCCAGGACTCACTAATTATCTCAGAGCTTTCCACATCCGGTTTCAATCAGCTTTCAACCCCAAAAATAATTTGAGCGCGAGAACTTTCCTGGACGGCAGTGAATTCGGGAACATTGTTACGAATACAACGACAGTTTACTGATAAAGTCGAAGTGTCTTTGTTCTGAACGCTGTTTGACTTCCATTGCTGCATATCGACTGACGAGTGTCCATCAGAGCATCTCAATCTACTGTCTAACCTAATGTACCTCAAGTGCGCTTCACAAGCACTCTGCTACATCAGGAGCTGCTTCCTTTGTGTGGATGACTGAAAACCATGTACGAGTATTGCACCATGCTGAGAAAAGCATCCTGATGAATTTGCTTGAGGAGATTTAATTATATGTGCACAAAAGCACAACACCACAAAATCTCCTCAATCAAAAAACCGAGTTAGCCAACGCAGCCATTCTTCAAAATTACATTTTTTTCTTTTTTTTTTTGTCATCAGTCTACTGACTGGTTTGATGCGGCCCGCCACGAATTCCTTTCCTGTGCTAACCTGTTCATCTCAGAGTAGCACTTGCAACCTACGACCTCAATTATTTGCTTGACGTATTCCAATCTCTGTCTTCCTCTACAGTTTTTGCCCTCTACAGCTCCCTCTAGTACCTTGGAAGTCATTCCCTCATGCCTTAGCAGATGTCCTATCATCCTGTCCCTTCTCCTTATCAGTGTTTTCCACATATTCCTCTCCTCTCCGATTCTGCGTAGAACCTCCTCATTCCTTACATTATCAGTCCACCTAATTTTCAGCATTCGTCTATAGCACCACATCTCAAATGCTTCGATTCTCTTCTGTTCCGGTTTTCCCACAGTCCATGTTACACTACCATACAATGCTGTACTCCAGACGTACATCCTCAGAAATTTGTTCCTCAAATTAAGGCCGGTATTTGATATTAGTAGACTTCTCTTGGCCAGAAATGCCTTTTATGCCATAGTGAGTATGCTTTTGATGTCCTCCTTGCACCGTCCGTCATTGGTTATTTTACTGCCTAGGTAGCAGAATTCCTTAACTTCATTGACTTCGTGACCATCAATCCTGATGTTCAGTTTCTCGCTGTTCTCATTTCTACTATTTCTCATTATCTTCGCCTTTCGCCGATTTACTCTCAAACCATACTGTGTACTCATTAGACTGTTCGTTCTGTTCAGCAGATCATTTAATTCTTCTTCACTTTCACTCAGGATAGCAATGTCATCAGCGAATCGTATCATTGATATCCTTTCACCTTGTATTTTAATTCCACTACTGAACCTTTCTTTTATTTCTATCATTGCTTCCTCGATGTACAGATTGAGGAGTAGGGGCGAAAGGGTACAGCCTTGTCTTACACCCTTCTTAATACGAGCACTTCGTTCTTGTTCGTCCACTCTTACTATTCCCTCTTGGTTGTTGTACATATTGTATATGACCCGTCTCTCCCTATAACTTACCCCTACGTTTTTCAGAATCTCGAACAGCTATCACCATTTTGTATTGTCGAACGCTTTTTCCAGGTCGATAAATCCTATGAAAGTGTCTTGATTTTTCTTTAGCCTTGCTTCCATTATTAGCCGTAACGTCAGAGTTGCCTCTCTCGTTCCTTTACTTTTCCTAAAGCCAAACTGATCGTCACCTAGTGCATGCTCAATTTTCTTTTCCATTCTTCTGTATGTTATTCTTGTAAGCAGCTTCGTGCATGAGCTGTTAAGCTGATTGTGCGATAATTCTCGCACTTGTCAGCTCTTGCCGTCTTCGGAATTGTGTGGATGATGCTTTTCCGAAAGTCAGATGGTATATCGCCAGACTCATATATTCTACACACCAACGTGAATAGTCGTTTTGTTGCCGCTTCCCCCAATGATTTTAGAAATTCTGATGGAATGTTATCTATCCCTTCTGCCTTATTTGACCGTAAGTTCTCCAAAGCTCTTTTAAGAGTGTGCTCCCTGCCGTCGTTGGATAAGCAGCTGCAGCAGCAAGTCGCATACTCCTAGCTCACTCATTTGCTACATAGTTTAATTCTTAATTTCTTTGCGTTTTTTTGGTACTTGCATTGTCTAATTCATAAATTTCTGGCGTATTGTAGTATTTGAGAGTTGTAGCATCGCGTTTTAGTACCTGAATAGTGTAAATTCGCGTAGTCGTTTCTCTTCTGTTTTTGATTTGAACGGCCAGTGTCGATTGGTGACAGTCAGTGTGCTCCCTGCCGTCGTTGGATAAGCAGCTGCAGCAGCAAGTCGTATACTCCTAGCTCACTCATTTGCTACATAGTTTAATTCTTAATTTCTTTGCGTGTTTTAGGTACTTGCATTGTCTAATTCATAAATTTCTGGCGTATTATAGTATTTGAGAGTTGTAGCATCACGTTTTAGTACCTGAATAGTGTAAAATCGCGTAGTCTCCTTCCGCCGCCGAGCAGTGTGTCAGCAGTGCGCAAGTAGCAGCATTACTGCATTTACTAGGCAACCTTGTATTTTAATAACCGTTGAAATTTAGTGTCGATTTGTTTGCGCTCTCAGTAGATTAGTTCAGACGTTCTTTGCACAACAGTTTTTAGCTTGGATAGGGACTGCAACTGCTGTGTTCGGATGCAGGCTGAGTTGGCATCCCTTCGCTCCCAGCTTCAGGCAGTGTTGGCTTCGGTCACACAGCTTGAGGCTGTTGCCAATGGGCATCACTGTGGGGGTCCGGATGGGGGTTTGTCGGGGACGGCCAGCTCGTCCCACGCATCCCCCGATTGGACTACGACTGCGGTTGCCCGGGATACTGCCCGCATTAAGGCTGATCCCTCACCTATGGTAGAGTGGGAGGTCGTCTCAAGGTGTGGCAGGGGGCGAAAGACATTCCGGAGGGCTGAACGGAAGGCCTCTCCAGTTTGTCTGACGAACCGATTGCAGGCTCTGTCTCAGGCTGATACTGATCTTCGGCCTGACATGGCTGCTTGTCCTGTTCCAGAGGTTGCCCCTCAGTCTGAAAGATCCGGGCGGTCGCAGAGGGTGGGCATACTTGTAGTTGGGAGCTCCAACGTCAGGCGCGTAATGGGGCCCCTTAGGGAAATGGCAGCAAGAGAGGGGAAGAAAACCTATGTGCACTCCGTGTGCATACCGGGGGGAGTCATTCCAGATGTGGAAAGGGTCCTTCCGGATGCCATGAAGGGTACAGGGTGCACCCATCTTCAGGTGGTCGCTCATGTCGGCACCAATGATGTGTGTCGCTATGGATCGGAGGAAATGCTCTCTGGCTTCCGGCGGCTATCTGATTTGGTGAAGACTGCCAGTCTCGCTAGCGGGATGAAAGCAGAGCTCACCATCTGCAGCATCGTCGACAGGACTGACTGCGGACCTTTGGTACAGAGCCGAGTGGAGCGTCTGAATCAGAGGCTGAGACGGTTCTGCGACCGTGTGGGCTGCAGATTCCTCGACTTGCGTCATAGGGTGGTGGGGTTTCGGGTTCCGCTGGATAGGTCAGGAGTCCACTACTCGCAACAAGCGGCTACACGGGTAGCAGGGGTTGCGTGGCGTGGGCTGGGCGGTTTTTTAGGTTAGATGGCCTTGGGAAAGTACAGAAAGGGCAACAGCCTCAACGGGTGTAGGGCAAAGTCAGGACATGCGGGGACCAAGCAGCAATCGGTATTGTAATTGTAAACTGTCGAAGCTGCGTTGGTAAAGTACCGGAACTACAAGCGCTGATAGAAAGCACCGAAGCCGAAATCGTATAGGTACAGAAAGCTGGTTGAAGTCAGAGATAAATTCTGCCGAAATTTTTACAAAGGTACAGACGGTGTTTAGAATGGATAGATTGCATGCAACCGGTGGTGGAGTGATCGTCGCTGTTAGTAGTAGTTTAACCTGTAGTGAAATAGAAGTGGATAGTTCCTGTGAATTATTATGGGTGGAGGTTACACTCAACAACCGAGCTAGGTTAATAATTGGCTCCTTTTACCGACCTCCCGACTCAGCAGCATTAGTGGCAGAACAACTGAGAGAAAATTTGGAATACATTTCACATAAATTTTCTCAGCATGTTATAGTCTTAGGTGGCCATTTCAATTTACCAGATATAGACTGGGACACTCAGATGTTTAGGACGGGTGGTAGGGACAGAGCATCGAGTGACATTATACTGAGTGCACTATCCGAAAATTACCTCGAACAATTAAACAGAGAACCGACTCGTGGAGATAACACCTTGGACCTACTGATAACAAATAGACCCGAACTTTACGACTTTGTATGTACGGAATAGGGAATCAGTGATCATAAGGCCGTTGCAGCATCCCTGAATATGGAAGTTAATAGGAATATAAAAAAAGGGAGGAAGGTTTATCTGTTTAGCAAGAGTAATAGAAGGCAGATATCAGACTACCTAACAGATGAAAACGACAATTTCTGTTCCGACACTGACAATGTTGAGTGTTTATGGAAAAAGTTCAAGGTAATCGTAAAATGCGTTTTAGACAGATCCGTGCCGAGTAAAACTGTGAGGGACGGGAAAAACCCACCGTGGTAGAACAACAAAGTTAGGAAACTACTGCGAGAGCAAAGAGAGCTTCACTCTAAGTTTAAACGCAGCCAAAACCTCTCAGACAAACAGAAGCTAAACGATGTCAAAGTTAGCGTAAGAAGGGCTATGCGTGAAGCGTTCAGTGAATTCGTAAGTAAAATTCTATGTACCGACTTGACAGAAAATCCCAGGAAGTTCTGGTCTTACGTTAAATCAGTAAGTGGCTCGAAACAGCATATCCAGACACTCCGGGATGATGATGGCATTGAAACAGAGGATGACACGCGTAAAGCTGAAATACTAAACACGTTTTTCCAAAGCTTTTTCACAGAGGAAGACCGCACTGCAGTTTCTTCTCTAAATCCTCGCACAAACGAAAAAATGGCTGACATCGAAATAAGTGTCCAAGGAATAGAAAAGCAACTGGAATCACTCAACAGAGGACGGTCAACTGGACTTGACGGGATACCAATTCGATTCTACACAGAGTACGCGAAAGAACTTGCCACCCTTCTAACAGCCGTGTACCGCAAGTCTCTAGAGGAACGGAAGGTTCCAAATGATTGGAAAAGAGCACAGGTAGTCCCAGTCTTCAAGAAGGGTCGTCGAGCAGATGCGCAAAACTATAGACCTATATCTCTGTCGACGATCTGTTGTAGAATTTTGGAACATGTTTTTTGCTCCAGTATCATGTCGTTTTTGGAAACCCAGAATCTACTCTGTAGGAATCAACATGGATTCCGGAAACAGCGATCGTGTTAGACCCAACTCGCTTTATTTGTTCATGAGACCCAGAAAATATTAGATACAGGCTCCCAGGTAGATGACATTTTTCTTGACTTCCGAGGGCGTTCGATACAGCACTGCACTGTCGCCTGATAAACAAAGTAAGAGCCTACGGAACATCAGACCAGCTGTGTGGCTGGATTGAAGAATTTTTAGCAAACAGAACACTGCATGTTGTTATCAATGGAGAGACGTCTACAGACGTTAAAGTAACCTCTGCCGTGCCACAGGGAAGTGTTATGGGACCATTGCTTTTCACAATATATATAAATGACCTAGTAGATAGTGTCGGAAGTCCCATGCGGCTTTTCGCGGATGATGCTGTAGTATACAGAGAAGGTTCAGCATTAGAAAATTGTAGCGATATGCAGGAAGATCTGCAGCGGATAGGCACTTGGTGCAGGGAGTGGTAACTGACCCTTAACATAGACAAATGTAATATATTGCGAATACATAGAAAGAAGGATCCTTTATTGTATGATTATATGATAGCGGAACAAACACTGGTAGCAGTTGCTTCTGTAAAATATCTGGGAGTATGCGTGCGGAACGATTTGAAGTGGAATGATCATATAAAATTAATTGTTGGTAAGGCGGGTACCAGGTTGAGATTCATTGGGAGAGTCCTTAGAAAATGTAGTCCATCAACAAAGGAGGTGGCTTACAAAACACTAGTTCGACCTATACTTGAGTATTGCTCAGCAGTGTGGGATCCGTACCAGATCGGGTTGACGGAGGAGATAGAGAAGATCCAAAGAAGAGCGGCGCGTTTCGTTACACGGTTATTTGGTAACCGTGATAGCGTTACGGAGATGTTTAACGAACTCAAGTGGCAGACTCTGCAAGAGAGGAGCTCTGCATCGCGGTGTAGCTTGCTCGCCATGTTTCGAGAGGGTGCGTTTCTGGATGAGGTATCGAATATATTGCTTCCCCCTACTTATACCTCCCGAGGAGATCATGAATGTAAAATTAGAGAGATTAGAGCGCGCACGGAGGCTTTCAGACAGTAGTTCTTCCCGCGAACCATACGCGACTGGAACAGGAAAGGGAGGTAATGACAGTGGCACGTAAAGTGCCCTCCGCCACACACCGTTGGGTGGCTTGCGGAGTATAAATGTAGATTTAGATGTAGATGTAACTTCCGATTCTAATATTGGATCCCCTATCTCTTCTAAATCGACTCCTGTTTCTTCTTCTATCAAATCAGACAAATCTTCACCCTCATAGAGGCTTTATGTGTATTCTTTCCACCTATCTGCTCTCTCCTCTGCATTTTACAGTAGTATTCCCGTTGCACTCTTAATGTTACCACCGTTGCTTTTAATGTCGCGCAAGGTTATTTTGACTTTCCTGTATGCTGAGTCTGTCCTTCCCACATTCGTATCTTTTTCGATGTCTTCACATTTTTCCTGCAGCCATGTCCCTGCACTTCCTATTAATTTCATTCCTCAGGTACTTGTATTTCTGTATTCCTGATTTTCCCGGAACATGTTTGTACTTCTTCCTTTCATCTATCAACTGAAGTATTTCTTCTGTTACCCATGGTTTCTTCGCAGCATTATTCTTTGTACCTATGTTTTCCTTCCCAACTTCTGTGATGGCCCTTTTTAGAGATGTCCATTCTTCTTCTACTGTACTGACTACTCCGCTATTCCTTATTGCTGTATCTATAGCGTTAGAGAACTTCAAACGTATCTCGTCATTCCTTAGTACTTCCGTATCCCACTTCTTTGCGTTTTGATTCTTCGTGACTAATGTCTTGAACTTCAGCCTACTCTTCATCACTACTATTTTGTGATCTGAGTCTATATCTGCTCCTGGGTACGCCAAACAATCCAGTATCTGATTTCGGAATCTACATCTACATCTACATCTACATTGATACTCCGCAAGCCACCCAACGGTGTGTGGCGGAGGGCACCTTACGTGCCACTGTCATTACCTCCCTTTCCTGTTCCAGTCGCGTATGGTTCGCGGGAAGAACGACTGTCTGACCATGATGTATTCTAATTGAAATCTTATCGTATCTCCCGACCTTTTCCAAGTATACTTCCTCCTCTTGTGATTCTTGAACAGGGTATTCGCTATTACTAGCTGAAACTTGTTACAGAACTCAATTAGTCTTTCTCCTCTTTCATTCCTCGTCCCAAGCCCATATTCTCCTGTAACCTTTTCTTCTACTCCTTCCCCTACAACTGCATTCCAGTCGCCCATAACTATTACATTTTCGTCCCCCATTACATACTGCATTACCCTTTCAATATCCTCATACACTTTCTCTATCTGTTCATCTTCAGCTTGCGTCGTCGGCATGTATACCTGAACTATCGTTGTCGGTGTTGGTCTGCTGTCGATTCTGATTAGAACAACCCGGTCACTGAACTGTTCACAGTAACACACCCTCTGCCCTACCTTCCTATTCATAACGAATCCTACACCTGTTATACCATTTTCTGCTGCTGTTGATATTACCCGATACTCATCTGACCAGAAATCCTTGTCTTCCTTCCACTTCACTTCACTGACCCCTACTATATCTAGATTGAGCCTCTGCATTTCCCTGTTAAGATTTTCTAGTTTCCCTACCACGTTCGAGCTTCTGACATTGCACGCCCTGAGTCGTAGAACGTTATCCTTTCGTTGATTATTCAATCTTTTTCTGATGATAGCCTCCCCCTTGGCACTCCCCTCCCGGAGATCCGAATGGCGGACTAATCCGGAATCTTTTGCCAATGGAGAGATCATCATGACACTTCTTCAAATACAGGCCACATGTCCTGTGGATACACGTTACGTGTCTTTAATGCAGTGGTTTCCATTGCCTTCTGCATCCACATGTCGTTGATCATTGCTGATTCTTCCGCCTTTAGGGGCAATTTCCCACCCCTAGGACAAGAGAGTGCCCTGAACCTCTATCCGCTCCTCCACCCTCTTTGACAAGGCCGTTGTCAGAATGAGGCTGACTTCTTATGTCGGAAGTCTTCGGTCGCCAATGCTGATTATTTATCAAAATTTTGGCAGTGGCGGGCATCGAACCCGGGACCGAAGACGTTTTGATTATCAATCAAAGGCGCTAACCCTAGACCACGGGTACACAATTTCATTCACCTGCTTTTAAATTTCTATTAAAAAAATACAATTTTCTAATATTTGTAATACTTATATATGCACATCCATACCTGTGCTTTCTACATATGCCGTAATATGTCCTTAGTTGTAACATTTATTAATGTATGTCTGGCCCTCATCATTTACTTTTGTTCCAATTTACACCATAATATTTACGTAATATCACTGCAGTAACACTTTTTAACTGACTGCTTTATTTGTTTATCTTAATTTCAATGAGCGCTCTTGCAATGTAAAAAGTAAGTAATGTAACATTAGTAATTTGTAAATGTCTACTGTCACATACATGCACATAACGAAACATCTCTGAGAGTGAAATTCTTAGTCATTGATATGGTTGTAACATCGCCACCTTTGTATTCATATCTCCATATATATATATAATGTCCATTATACAGTTTTCGATGCTGCAAGATGATAGGCAACCTGCACTGGAACGTAATGGTACCGATTCTTTATTGTAAGTAACCCAACCATCTTCTACTTAATAACAGTTTTTTTACGCCACTTAAAATCGTCGTGAGGCACAGTAACAATTAAAATGACATTGTCTGACATCTTGTTTTGGTTGTAGTGCATCACTATCCCAAGGAAGTTTCGTCAAGTGGGGAAACAAAACACGAAGTATAATGTAAAACGTGAACCAGCCGTCTCAAGATGAACCTATCGGCTCGAAACCGGTAATGGCACTAATTAAATAAATAAATAGCATTGTAAAAAGTGGCCGGTTGCTATAATCTTCTGTTTAAGCGTAAACCTGTAACTGCATTCCAGTCCTTCTGAGCTGTTGCTATGCATTTCTATTATTAAGTCACTAGTCCTTTCCGACAAGGACATTACATAATTACCAATGTAATTAAAATGCGAAGATCTGAAGATGCTTTATTGAAAACTGAATCAGTCGTAGGCATACTTAATAAATTTATGTTCATATTAATATTTTTTTCGATGTTAAAAGACAAAAATATGTTGAAGTTTAGGTTAAATCATCGTCATCTAGGGCAAACGCTGTTAAGTGGCCTCGTAACGGGATTCATTATCGTTACCTGAGATGACAAGCCTCTGCAGGAGCAGTACCACAAATCTGTACTGCAGTCTTCTTCAGAATGCCTTCTATTTATTTGCCCAGATCGCTATGTCAACATGTCAGTGGTTTACTAGTTTCGATAATATAAATCGCCATCTTGAGGTCCATAAAACAGCACTGGTAGTTACACCACACAATAATTTACGCTACTCTGTCACAATAAGCTCGTACATAGTGCACAAGATAGTCGAGCATTTACAGTAATGATATGGTTGAGGATCTGGCATTTTTTCGGAAGAATCTTTTTTAGTTACATGCTTTGTTCAGAAAGCGTGAAATGTAATAGGTTGAGACATAGGTAGATGTTCTGTTACTATTAAGAGCTAGACCGAGGGAGATTAGGAAAGTAAGGTCCGATCGGTCCCAAAACGGAAACCATTGCGAGAAGCGAAAATATATATTTTTTTAAATCAACACACTGACATTTTAGTGTATTATTACTTATGTAATTACGACCCAGGCATCGGATTTTTACGCCGTTTTCAAGTGATTAAGTTTATGTCATTAACATTTACAGCAGGACTTCAGGCTCAAAATTGGCCATAAAATAAGAAAAACATAGGCTCTCCATGAAATCTGGCATTTTGAGGTTGATGTACTGCAATATATGTTAATGTCATAAACTCAGTTACTTGACAATGGCATAAAAGGCCGAAGCCTGTGTCGTAATTAAAAAAAAAAAACAATAAAACAGTCAAATTGCGCTGTGTTTCATTTAAAGATTATTGTATGACTGTTGCTCAGCAACATCAAAAACTGTTTACCGAAAATATTTTATTTGCAACAGGTTGCTACACCTTGCAGTTGCATCTCTTAATAGTCACCGCTTCGACTTACACATCTGACGTAGCTTTGTACGATCTTTCCCATACCATCGTCACAGAAGCTATCTGTATATGTTTTCCGATTATTTAACCTATCTACAGCCCGTTGTCTGTGCCAAAACGTTGTCTTTATAGCCAGTTAGTCCTATGAGTAGAGGCAGGGATGAAACTCGGCCTGAGACAGTTTCGGGCTGTGTTGAGGGTGATCAAACACTTCCCATCAAAAACGCTGCAGAGGCATCTTCATTGCCCTAGCAAAGTGTGGCCAAGGATCGTCATGAAGAAGGAAATGCATGACAGTTATATTATGTGGGCTGCACGATACCAGGTTAAGTCTGTCACCTGGCCTTCATACATGGCGAGAGATGCTGTTTTCTTGGAACCTTTATGTGCTCACTTTGAGCTCTGAACTGGAATGAGCGACGTGACGCGCTCGACGAACACAGTACAGACACTGCACGCACACCTACGCAAAGCTTTATCGGATATTCGCTTTTGTTATCATTTCGCACTTTACTTTCCGAATAGCCCTCGTAGATCAAGAGATAGCAAATGAGGTGTTGATTAAGGATGTAGAGTTCTATGCTGAATTCCGAAATTTAAGGAGTACGAGAGCACATTTGTCACGAAAGCTACTTCCTTACGTCTCAACACACTTCCCATCTTCCCATCGTTATTTCTAATCCGTGTTTCTCACATATTTGTATCTTCTCACATTCTATGGACACACTTCTAATTTCTGGTCCCACCATTACAGTCAGCTTTGAGCATCCGTTTGTAACACCACGTTGAAAAGTTTGAGTTCTCCCCTTTCTGATTTCACACAGTGCATGACTCACATGACGCAGACCTATGTGTGCACCAGATATACACTGGTGTCAAAAATTAAAGCACAAGAAGGAAATGTTGCAAGGTTGCGTTTATTATGCCACAAAACAGTACAAACAGTTGATACTAAAGTAACGAATACAAAACTTAAACAACTGTAACCTGCGCAACAGTAGAGAAAAATATCCAGGGTCTTTCTCCAACTTCACGATTTTGTGCACACGTTCCGACAACTGGTTAATGTACTCAGTATGGGGTGTGACCGCTTCTGGCAGCAAAGCAGACCTCACAACGACGGGGCAATCTGTGGATGATCTTATCAGTCTCATGTTGAGGCAATAACACCTATTCCTCCTGCAGAGCAGCTCGCTTTACAGTGGCTGGTGGATGCTGACGTGATGGAAATCTTCTCCATACTGCATTCCTGACAACCTCTGTGGGATTCAAATCGGGAGAGGGAGTAGGCGACGGCATGCGCGCATTTTCTTCAGTTTCCAAGGAAACATCAGCCACATGTGCTCTATGAGAGCGAGCATTATCGTCCATCAATATGAAGTCTGGTTCCACTGCACATTTCAACAACCGCGAATGAAGTCCCAAGATCTCGTCGCGATACCTGACAGCAGTTAGAGCTTGCCAATTCACCCGCAGAATTCCATGAAGAAACATAATCCTGCCTACACATTCCTCAATGTTTTGGTTACGGTATCATGTTCCGCGTTCCCTCCAGATGGGAATCCATTGAGAATCGCTCTCCAGACTGTCGGGTCATATCTGTGAAAACAACATTGGCCCACTGCTCTATCATCCAGGTGGCATGTTGATGACTCCACTCTAGACATACCCTTCTGCGAAGACGCGTCACAGCTAGAAATACAGCAGATCTCCGACATTTAAGCCTTCTGCACACCATTTGCCTCGATACAACACGTCCAGTGGACGCAGCGAACTTCCATGCCAGTTTCTGTGCTGTACTAAAGCGGTACTGTCGTTACCTTACAGCCACATAACGGTCCTCACTTCTGTAGTCACGCATGGTGTCACATCCACGACACAAATTTTAGCTACAGTACAACGAGAGGAAATTATGCCTGTAACAGTTATAAACATTATCTATCCGACATATGAAAAAACAGTGAAATAAAACGATAAATACTAAATATTTATATAATGTTTTATGATGTAATTGGACATATCGATGTGTATCATACAAAGACAATGATAATTGTAAATTCCTTTTATCATCTGCGTTTGTCTTCCTTTGTTTTTACCTTTTGTTACTTGGCTTTTGTAGGTTGCGGACGCGAGACGTGCATGAAACTGAGGTCTGTTAAGAAATTCTAATTATTTGTTAATTATTACTTTAGAATAGAGTTCATTATTATTATAAATATCAGTGAATAATTATTTGTAACTATAATTCCTCCCTCAACAAGCATTAACTGTGTCAATTATTTCTTTCCGCTGCAAGGAGCGCAGCCATTGAAGACAGCGATTTGTATCGCGTTTTTATCTGTGTTTCTTACGAAAGTATCAAAGGTTTGCTTGATGAAAATTAGTCTAAATAGAGCACAACATGAAAGTAAAGTTTAATAAGCATTTCAAATACTTATCCTGTTAAAAGGGAGTTCGCTCTAACAATAGAAAGTCTCCTTCAATTGTCTGTCGCCATCTTGACAATTATCTCAGCGGCAAATTCAAATACGCAACTCTGCAGACAGAAACGCCGAAGTTAATATAAATGTGTAAAAATAAATGTGCACCGGTGGTCCCGAACTCATTTTAATGAAAATAATTCGAATCAGATTGGTTCTTTAAGAAACAGTGCTCATAGCGCGATCCATATAACAAACTTTTCTTGCTGATGTATGGAGCCGAAATTAGTTACGCACGAGTTGCGAAGGATATTGTTTCAGGTAACATACGTCAGTGTTGTGCGTGGCTGATATTCGGTGGTTTTAATGATCATTTTGCTGAAGATCACTGCTTCCATATTAATAGTTGTACAGAATCTGTTGTATGAACTGTGACTTAGTGACACTTACACAACTTACAGACAACACTTTAACACAACGTTAACTTGGAGTTCTTTAGCAACTTGGCCAAATGTTTAGCCGGGACAAAAATTATTTAGTAATTACACACTGTAATAAAATAAGATTATTATTTTCATTTACAAATTAGTTAAATACCAAACCACTTAATAACACAGCGAACGCCACAATGGTGGGCCCTCTCTTGCCTGCATGATACAGTTTCGATCTCTATAAACTGGCCCCACATCCGAGAAAAAACAGAATGACTCACATTAAACAATCGGGCACATCAGTTTGCGGCCGGCCGGTGTGGCCGAGTGGTTCTAGGCGCTTCAGTCTTGCACTGCGCGACCGCTAAGGGCGCAGGATCGAATCCTGCCTAGGGAATGGATGTGTGTGATGTCCTTAGGTTAGTTACGTTTAAGTAGTTCTAAGTTCTAGGGGACTGATGACCTCAGATGTTAAATCCTATAGTACTCAGAGCCATTTTTGAACATCAGTTTGCGACTGTTCTGCTTCCTTTCTTTCAATGGCCCTCCACACACAGAATCTGTTAGGCATCTTCTCTGTGCCACATTGCACCGTCTGTGACTGTGTACACAGGGACTGCGGACGTGGAGCTACCCTGCATCCACTATCTCGTTTCATAGGTGCCCTGACCTCATAGTTGGCTTGGTCGTGCATTGGCCGGAATCACGTCTTGCGTCCTGAACACGAGCTTACGGGCATCTGGTTGACAGTTTGTGTGATTATATCGTGAATTAGACACAGGACGAAGAAAAAAACAGATTGTTGTTCTTGTTGTGGTCTTCAGTCCTGAGACTGGTTTGATGCAGCTCTCCATGCTACTCTATCCTGTGCAAGCTTCTTCATCTCCCAGTACCTACTGCAACCTACATCCTTCTGAATCTGCTTAGTGTACTCATCTCTTGGTCTCCCTCTACGATTTTCACCCTCCACGCTGTCCTCCAATGCTAAATTTGTGATCCTTTGATGCCTCAAAACATGTCCTACCAACCGATCCCTTCTTCTAGTCAAGTTGTGCCACAAACTTCTCTTCTCCCCAATCATATTCAATACCTCCTCATTAGTTACGTGATCTACCCACCTTATCTTCAGCATTTTTCTGTAGCACCACATTTCGAAAGCTTCTATTCTCTTCTTCTCCAAACTGGATATCGTCCATGTTTCACTTCCATACATGGCTACACTCCATACAAATACTTTCAGAAACGACTTCCTGACACTTAAATCCGTACTCGATGTTAACAAATTTCCCTTCTTGAGGAACGCTTTCCTTGCCATTGCCATTGCCATTTTATATCCTCTCTACTTCGACCATCATCAGTTATTTTACTCCCTAAATAGCAAAACTCCTCTACTACTTTAAGTGTCTCATTTCCTAATCTAATCCCCTCAGCATCACCCGATTTAATTTGACTACATTCCATTATCCTCGTTTTCCTTTTGTTGATGTTCATCTTATATCCTCCTTTCAAGACACTGTCAATTCCATTCAACTGCTCTTCACAGTCCTTTGCTGTCTCTGACAGAATTACAATGTCATCGGCGAACCTTAAAGTTTTTGTTTCTTCTCCATGGATTTTAATACCTACTCCAAATTATTCTTTTGTTTCCTTTACTGCTTGCTCAATATACAGATTGAATAACATCGGGGAGAGGCTACAACCCTGTCTCACTCCTTTCCCAACCACTGCTTCCCTTTCATGCCCCTCGACTCTTATAACTGCCATCTGGTTTTTGTACAAATTGTAAATAGCCTTTCGCTCCTTGTATTTTACCCCTGCCACCTTCAGAATTTGAAAGAGATTATTCCAGTTAACGTTGTCAAAATCTTTCTCTATGTCTACAAATGCTAGAAACGTAGGTTTACCTTTTCTTAATCTTTCTTCTAAGATAAGTCGTAAGGTTAGTATTGCCTCACGTGTTCCAACATTTCTACGGAATCCAAACTGATCTTCCCCGAGGTCTACTTCTACCAGTTTTTCCATTCGTCTGTAAAGAATTCCCGTTAGTATTTTGCAGCTGTGATTTATTAAACTGATAGTTCGGTAATTTTCACATCTGTCAACACCTGCTTTCTTTGGGATTGGAATTATTATATTCTTCTTGAAGTCTGTGGGTATTTCGCCTGTCTCATACATCTTGCTCACCAGATGGTAGAGTTTTGTCATGACTGGCTCTCCTAAGGCCATCAGTAGTTCTAATGGAATGTTGTCTACTCCCGCGGCCTTGTTTCGACTCAGGTCTTTCAGTGCTCTGTCAAACTCTTCACGCAGTATCGTATCTCTCATTTCATCTTCATCTACATCCTCTTCCATTTCCATAATATTGTCCTCAAGTACATCGCCCTTGTATAAACCCTCTATATACTCCTTCCACCTTTCTGCCTTCCCTTCTTTGCTTAGAACTGGGTTGCCATCTGAGCTCTTGATATTCATACAAGTGGTTCTCTTCTCTCCAAAGGTCTCTTTAATTTTCCTGTAGGCAGTATCTATCTTACCCCTAGTGAGACAAGCCTTTACATCCTTACATTTGTCCTCTAGCCATCCCTGCTTAGCCATTTTGCACTTCCTGTCGATCTCATTTTTGAGACGTTTGTATTCCTTTTTGCCTGCTTCATTTACTGCAATTTTATATTTTCTCCTTTCATCAATTAAATTCAATATTTCTTCTGTTACCCAAGGATATCTATTAGTCCTCGTCTTTTTACCTACTTGATCCTCTGCTGCCTTCACTACTTCATCCCTCAGAGCTACCCATTCTTCTTCTACTGTATTTCTTTCCCCCATTCCTGTCAATTGTTCCCTTATGCTCTCCCTGAAACTCTCTACAACCTCTGGTTCTTGCAGTTTATCCACGTCCCATCTCCTTCAATTCCCACCATTTTGCAGTTTCTTCAGTTTCAATCTGCAATTCATAACCAATAGATTGTGGTCAGAATCCCCATCAGCCCCTGGAAATGTCTTACAATTTAAAACCTGGTTCCTAAATGTCTGTCTCACCATTATATAATCTATCTGATACCTTTGAGTATCTCCAGGATTCTTCCAGGTATACAACCTTCTTTTATGATTCTTGAACCAAGTGTTAGCTATGATTAAGTTATGCTCTGTGCATAATTCTACAAGGTGGCTTCCTCTTTCATTTCTTCCCCCCAACCCATATTCACCTACTATGTTTCCTTCTCTCCCATTTCCTACTGACGAATTCCAGTCACCCATGACTATTAAATTTTCGTCTCCCTTCACTACCTGAATAATTTCGTTTATCTCGTCATATATTTCATCAATTTCTTCATCGTCTGCAGAGCTAGTTGGCATATAATCTTGTACTACTGTAGTAGGCATGGGCTTTGTGTCTATCTTGGACAGAATAATGTGTTCACTATGCTGTTTGTAGTAGCTAACCCGCACTCCTATTTTTTTATTCATTATTAAACCTACTCCTGCATTACCCCTATTTGATATTGTATTTATAACCCTGTAATCACCTGACCAAAAGTCTTGTTCCTCTTGCCACCGATCTTCACTGATTCCCACTATATCTAACTTTAACCTATCCATTTCCCTTTTTAAATTTTCTAACCTACCGGCCCGATTAAGGGATCTGACATTCCACGCTCCGATGCGTAGAATGCCAGTTTTCTTTCTCCCGATAACAACATCCTCTTGAGTAGTCCCCGCCCGGAGATCCGAATGGGGGACTATTTTACCTCCGGAATATTTTACCCAAGAGGACGCCATCATCATTTAATCATACAGTAAAGCTGCATGTCCTCGGGAAAAATTACGGCTGTAGTTTCCCCTTGCTTTCAGCCGTTCGCAGTACCAGCACAGCAATGCCGTTTTGGTTAATGTTACAAGGCCAGGTCAGTCAATCATCCAGACTGTTGCCCCTGCAACTACTGAAAAGGCTGCTGGCCCTCTTCAGGAACCACATGTTTGTATGGCCTCTCAACAGATACCACTCCGTTGTGGTTGCACCTACGGTACGGCCATCTGTATCGCCGAGGCACGCAAGCCTCCCCACCAACGGCAAGGTCCATGGTTCATGGGGGAAGAAAAAAGAAACAGATGGTTGCTGTGAATAAAATGTTCTCGGGTTTCCAACCGCGTCAATTGCTTAAAACTACACGAGCTTTCGGCGAAACACTCCTTGGCCATTGTCAAGTGTTATGACTGCTGGTGAGCTGCCGGCAGTGACGTTACTGGTGCCCGTGACATTGCCATATACGGGCATGTTTTGAGTCGGCGTTCGATGTGCCCTCTTCAACCGCGCGATCGCTGGATCCCACGCAGCGCTGAGCAGCTAGCCACCGTCTCTATTCAGGGTGTTTGCGGTGATTCTTATTCCAATAGCTTCCTTTATTAAACTGTCCCAGAAGCCGTTAGTGCAAGCCACGACAGAGGTGCCGTCAAATTTTACGTGCTGACCTTTTTCTAACGCATGTTCAGCTAACGCAGATTTCTCTGGATAGCGTAGGCGATAATCCCCCTTATGTTCTTTCCTGCGTTGTTCCACAGTGCGCACTGTTTGTCCGATGTGCTTCTGGCGACACTCACAAGGTATTTCGCAGACTCCAGGTGTTCTGTGACCTACTGCGTCTTTAACTGGTCTCAGTAATTGACGGATTTGCGTTGGAGGCCGGAAGATTGATTTAATCTTGTGTCTTTTCAACAGGTGGCTTATCTTTCCCGGCACACAGCCACAGAATGGCAGCAAAGAAAATTTCTTTTCTTGCTATTCGTCGGTGGTCTTATTCTGACGTTTCCCAGAAATCACGTCTTTCACTTGACGGCGTTGTAGCCATTATTCCTGATAACCTTGCGTAGGTGGCTCAGTTCATGGGGTAGGTTATCGTCGTCTGATATTACTCTTGCACGATGCCGCAATGTTTGTAATACTGTGCGCTTCTGTGCTGGACGATGTTGCAGCAATTATGGACGCCAGTGTACATTCTCATTAATTTCTTTCTCAAGGTCGACACTATTGGACTTTTGTTTAGCGAGGCATGTTTTCTTTGCCTTTGCTACCCTTCTTACGTCCCGCTGTACCTCCGACTGTCCCCACTAGTGCGATCATTCAGTTCGGCAGATCCGCCCCTAGCAGCAGCAGCAGCAGCAGGAGTAGCGCGACGAATCGAATCTCGGAGAGCCACCTAATGCAATAAGCAGCCGGAACCGAAGAGAAATAATAGAATCTCGGCGGCGCTGCGGCAGACTTTGTTAGCAGCGCGCTGCGGGCTCGCAGCTGCCGGCTCTCCGCGCTGTCGCCGCCCCACGGTGTGAGGAAGCCGCCGCCCCCCACGCTGAGCCGTGCCGAGCCGGCGAGCTATTCTCCTCCAATCACGGCTGCCATACGCAGGCGGCGTCGCGCCGGGAGGCCAGCAAATATTCCACGGGGACGTACCAGCCTTTTGTGTGGACGAATATTCCAGAAGGCGCAAGCACAGGTGCCCGCTCCACCGGAGGTGGGCGCCACACCCGTCCATTCTATGAGACCTTCGTTCGTGGCAACTGCACCCAAATATCCACCTGACCCCACTGTGCTGTAGTATGCAGTAGCGTAATAGTGTTGTAGCAGTTAATAGCTATAGTGGTACGGTAGCAGTTTATAGCTACTTTTGTAACCAACTAGATGCGGGTTGTAATCAACCATACGCGGACATACATTTTACTACACTCATAAGTCACGGTTAAGTGTATTGACACGAACTATTTACATAACAGTGGCACAACGTTTAAAAGTAGACCTTGTGGAAGATACGTCTGGGTTACGGAGAAATGTAGAAACACTCGAGGCAGTATTAGCCCTAAGACTTACCTTAGAAGATACACGGCGTCGACCAAAAACATTGAAAAACAAAAATCTAAACACATTACCTTATGCAAAAGAGTGTGCGGTATCTAGCCGTCTTGGAATGGGTAAATGCAGGTACACTAAAGTTGTCAGTTCTACATTTACATCTACATCTACATTTATACTCCGCAAGCCACCCAACGGTGTGTGGTGAAGGGCACTTTACGTGCCACTGTCATTACCCCCCTTTCCCGTTCAGGTCGCGTATGGTTCGCGGGAGGAACGACAGCCCGAAAGCCTCCGTGCGCCCTCCAATCTCTCTGATTTTGCGTTCGTTATCTCCTCGGGAGGTATAAGTAGGGGGAAGCAATATATTCGATACCTCATCCATAAATGCACCCTCCCGAAACCTGCACAACAAGCTACACTGCGATGCAGAGCGCCTCTCTTGCAGAATCTGCCACTTCAGTTTGCTAAATATCTCCGTAACGCTATCACGCTTACCAAATAACACTGTGACGAAACGCGCGGCTCTCCTATGGATCTTCTCTATCTCCTCCGTCAAACCGACCTCGTACGGATCCCACACTGATGAGCAATACTCAAGTACAGGTCATACAAGTGTTTTGGAAGCCACCTCCTTTGTTGATGGACTTCATTTTCTAAGGACTCTCCCAATAAATCTCAACCTGGTAACCGCCTTACCAACAATTCATTTTATATGATCATTCCACTTCAAATCGTTCCGCACGCATACTCCTAGATATTTTACAGAAGTAGCTGCTACCAGTGTTTCTACCGCTATCATATAATCATACAATAAAGAATCCTACTTTCTATGTATTCGCAATACATTGCATTTGTTTATGTTACGGGTCAGTTGGCACTCGCTGCACCAAGTGCCTATCCGCTGCAGATCTTCCTGCATTTCGCTGCAATTTTGTAATGCTGGAACTTCTCTGCATACTACAAAACATCATCCGCGAAAAACCGCATGGAACTTCCAACAGTATCTACTAGGTCATTTATATATATTGCGAAAAGCAATGGTCCCATAACACTCCCCTGTGGCACGCCAGAGGTTACTTTAACGTCTGTAGACGTCTCTCCATTGAGAACAACATGCTGTGTTCTTCAGTCCAGCCACACAGCTGGTCTTATCTTCCGCACGCTCTTACTTTGTTTACCAGGCGACAGTGCCGAACTGTATCGAACGCCTTCCGGAAGTCAAGAAAAATAGCATCTACCTGGGAGCCTGTATCTAATATTTTCTGGGTCTCATGAACAAATAAAGCGAGTTGGGTCTCACATGATCGCTGTTTCCGGAATCCATATTGACTCCTACAGAGTAGATTCTGGGTTTCCAGAAACGGCATGACACGCGAGCAAAAAACATGTTCTAAAATTCTACAACAGATCGATGTCAGAGATATTTGTTCGCAGGAGAGCTCCTGTAAAGTTTGGAAGGTAGGAGACGAGATACTGGCAGAAGTAAAGCTGTGAGTACCGGGCGTGAGTCGTGCTTCAGTAGCTCAGATGGTAGAGCATTTGCCCGCGAAAGGCAAAGGTCCTGAGTTCGAGTCTCGGTCGGGCACACAGTTTTAATCTGCCAGGATGTTTCATATCAGCGCACACTCCGCTGCAGAGTGAAAATCTCAATCTGGAAACATCCCCCAGGCTGTGGCTAAGCCATGTCTCCGCAGTATCCTTTCTTTCAGGAGTGCTAGTTCTGCAAGGTTCGCAGGAGAGCTTCTGTAAGGTTTGGAAGGTTGGAGACGAGACACTGGCAGAAGTAAAGCAGTGAGTACCGGGCGTGAGTCGTGCTTCGGTAGCTCAGATGGTAGAGTACTTGCCCGCGAAAGGCAAAGGTCCCGAGTTAGAGTCTCGGTCGGGTACACAGTTTTAATCTCCCGGGAAGTTTTATATGTCTATAGTTTTGCGCTTCTGCTCGACGATCCTTCTTGAAAACTGGAGCTACCTGTGCTTTTTTCCAGTCATTTGGAATAGAGTGCTGCAACGCTCAATGTTTGACCGGTCACTGCTCGCCTGTTGACAGGGGGACCGAGCCGCTCGTGTCCGGCCCCACACGACTCGACTCGGTCGCGTACTCGCCCCATGTCTGTTGTCCGGATTCCGGACACGCGGATAACCGAGCATTACCGGTCACCTCTGACGTCTCACCTCACCTCGCCTCGCCCCGGCTCGCTGCACCGTACTGTGCAAATCCAACGCCTCTCCCTTTCTCTCTCTCTCTCTCTCTCTCTCTCTCTCTCACACACACACACACACACACACACACACACACACACACACACACAGACACAGAAGACACACACACACACACACACACACACAATGTATTTATCTCTGTCTCTCTCTCTTTTAATACAAAAGTAACGTTTCCAAGAACGGGTACGAGACACAGCTAAATTCATAAAGCAATTGTGAAGTAAAATGATATTTCAATACAATCGTGGATAGAAGACGAGTCTCATTTCCCAACAGAAGATATATTTTTCGTTTCATTAATAGGAAACATTAAATAAGTGTTGTCCCTGTAATCTAGAAGACAACCATCTTTATAAAGAAAGCATAAAAAGAACATTTAGAGACGTAACTTGTCATACTTTTCACTTGTTTGCAACAGAAACAAAATTATAGTTATTGTTTATCAGCAGTAAATCACTTACGCGTTCCGCATTTAATTGGCTGCGGCGATTTGTTAGTAACATGCTGGCTTTACTAAACCATCTTTCACTAGGTGTGCCTGTTGCTGGGGTACATAAAATACGTCGTGCAACTGCAGCCAGGCCTGGCAGATCTGTTTCATGTCTGCTGCCCCACTTTAAGATGTCATCATCGTCTCCGGGGTGCATTAAAATATAGAGATCTACTTCATCTGCTGCGGATGATCTGTTGTTCCTCCATTCCTGGAAACGAACTCTCTTTCTGGGTGGTGATGACACAGTACTTGAAGGATCTATGATAATAGAGAGTGTAAGGATTCCAGCATAGTGTACAAGCTGTTCCAGCGTATGTAGGCCTCTAGTTTCAACGATGATTTCAAAGACGAGCAGAAGCTACTTCTCTTAATGTACCTTATAATACATTTTGCAATATTTATTGTTGATGCGATGTTCGGGGCATTATTTAACAAGAAGTTATCTTCATCGAAACTATGGCTAAGTGTGTGTTTATACAATGAGCAGCACAAGGAATCCTTTCGTGATTTTCCAAAGCCTTTATTACATTGGCACCCTGGTCGGAGACAAAAACAAAAGTGTGCAACATGTCCGGCGAAATGTCCCAATCACCCATCCTCTCTTCAATTTCTATCATAATATTTACTCCCGTCTTCTTAACTCTCGGCAATTTTGTTGTAAATAAAACATTGATCACAACAGACCAATCTGTGTTAATGTAATGTGTTGTAAGCGCTAAATAGTGCACCAGATTTTGCGAACCAGTCCACATATCATCTGTCGCAGCACATATTTTATTAATAACTTCTGCAATAACAGAAGGCATTATGCTGTTTCGTATTGCATCAGCTCGTTCTTTGACGTGTCTGATTATAGTAGAGGGATGTGGAATGACATCTGCCACGTTAACTTCTCCACAGTGCGCACCTAGATGTGCTAATTCTTGGCCTAGTTCTCTGAAACCTTCACCGGAAACAGCATTAAAAGGTCTCATATCTTTAGCACACATGGCAACACACTTTGCTGTAATACTATTTTTATTACTGCCGATATCCGTGAAGGAGCTGTATCTTTGTGAGGTTTCTTGCAACTGTGTTTCTTTAGATGAGTGGTTCCCGACTGGAAACACGATAATGTGGAGCAGTTTATGCACGATACGTACCCAGTAGACGCACTGATTTCGTCTACAACCAACAGAAATTTAAATGTAAGCGTAGGCTTCCGCGGCCGTTGTCTTCTTCAATAAAATTATTCAGGATATCAGACCCTGAAGAATTTTATTGAAGAACAGAAATTTACTCCATAATAGGCTTTTTAGACCTTCCAGTTTCTTCAATGTGTAAACATTGGTTTCAATCTTACATCTTACTGCACTGGCATGATTACAGAGAGAGAGAGACACACCTCACGGATAATGACACGTGTAATGTGTTTGACGTTATGTGCTATGTATTCGGTCACGGCATCTATGCTCGGTCACTAGAACTCGTGCGGGCAGCCTATCCAGTTAGGGTGTGCTCGCCCCATTTCGTATTTTGTGCTCGCTTACTCGGTCATACAAGACTCTAATTTGGAACCCTCCGTTCCTGTAGAGGCTTGCGGTACTCGACTGTTAGAAGTGAAGCAAGTTCTGAATCTTATACCATTCTCTTTCAAAATAGTGGCCAGTTCAGGTAAGGATGATGGAGGTCATTAGGGAAGACGCACTCTTCTCTCCAAAGTAGACGATAAAAACACAATAACACTGAGATCTAATGACTGTAGTGCCACACTTCATCATCGTAGTCACAAAACCAGGATTCCTGTCCCCTAGGAAAGCAGCAGCACCACTGGGGAATAACCATCGTACCGTGCGAGGGCAGCCGAAATTGTCACATAATCTTTTGCAATAAGGCGACCTTGCAGAGAAGCCTAGCTGCCTATGGAATACCACGATATGGCTGCCGGAATCAACGCCGAACACCGTCACTCTGGAGACGTAAACCCGGGTAAACGACATTCTTCCACTGGTCCACCGTTCAGGTTTAATGGCTTTGTCACAAATTTTCCTGTTAGGCGCGTTTGCATCATTGTTGAATGGCTTTGAAATTCCGTCTCGCCCGGCAATTCCCTGCGTATGGAGTTCCTCTCATGGTGTTTAGGTACACACAGGGTTCACGAGTGCGACGTTTTGTTGACTGTTGTAGCTATTGTTGTCTTACTTTCCGTCTTACTCCTCATCAACGACGGTGTGTCACGAATGCTCAGCAGACACGCTTTCGTCGGCGTTGTGACTCAGAGGATGACGTTTTTCAGCTTTTCGTGTATGAGGTATACATCTTCGATACGGTGCGTCTCGGAACACCAAACACTTCGCGTCCCTTGCTTACGAAAACATTCTGTAGAGTCCCGCCACAGGTCCAAATCACTAATATGGAGTCATTGTAGCCTGCCTGGCGCAGTCGCGACATTCTGATGATTGCTCAAATTAGCGTTTATAGTAGAGGTGTTTAGGAATGTGTTGCTGACTGCTTCCTATGAGTTGATTTTGGCAGGAATCATTTGTCAATGTAGCAAGTTATTAAACATCTTTAAACAAATTTATCATCCCTAAACTCAATAGTAGTAGTAGTATTAGCTTTATTCATCCATAGATCTCTTTTTCCAAGGATATAGGACATGTCAAAAATATTTACAAGTTTAGATCAATTTAAAATAAGCTAATTCGCATACACATATATTTACAGACTTCTAGTTAGAGACAATCATTAGATTTATTCCTGGTATACACTACTTTTTTTTACAAATTACTTATTAAATAATGTAATGCCACACTGTTCACTCATATACTCCCCTAAAACTCCTTATAAACACTACAGGATGAACATTTTTCTTGTCTGGGTTGTAAATCTGGAATTGACGTTGTTTCAACATTTTCTCCTCAGTATTGCTTATACAATTACAGGCATTATGACTACCCTCATAGTGCACGCTAGCCTCCCCACCAACGGCAAGGTCCATGGTTCATGGAGGGGACTTCACTTGTAGTACGCAGTAATCCATAACAAACGTAAACCAATCTCTTGTCGTGCATTTGTTTAACAATCACTTTCGACACTCGCGGAAGACGCATCTTGTCCCTGGTGTCCAGCGCAGGAGGGCTGGCGCGCTGACCTGGCTCCATGTGACTATCACCTCTTTGGGAAACTGAAAGACTCTTCGTGGAACAAGGTTTGAAGATAGCGACTCCTTTGTGTACGCTGCCAAAATAAGGCAAATGGGTTTGAAGATAGCGACTCCCTTGTGTACGCTGCCAAAATAAGGCTAATGAAAGAGACGGATATCTCACTATCAGTCATTGCACACACTATACACACATGGTTTCATAACACTTCACTCACTACACACACACACACACACACACACACACACACACACACACACACGCACACACACATGGCCGGCCTCGGTGGCCGAGCGGTTCTAGGCGCTTCAGTCCGGAACCACGCGACTGCCTCCGTCGCAGGTTCGAATCCTGCTTCGGGCATAGATGTGTTTGATGGCTCTGCGTATGGTGTACTTTATTATT
Source organism: Schistocerca americana (assembly GCF_021461395.2). Classification (NCBI taxonomy): domain Eukaryota; kingdom Metazoa; phylum Arthropoda; class Insecta; order Orthoptera; family Acrididae; genus Schistocerca; species Schistocerca americana. Next base: position 45,147,813 of record NC_060123.1, read on the forward strand.
ATTATTCTGTTTTTTCATTCTAAGTACGTTTGTTTATAGATAATAAAAAGTTTATTCCAGGTAAGGCTCGAAAGTTTGCGGAAGGCGACACAATCTTTTACTTCTCGAACCAGGTTTTGGTATTACACTCGTCAGCGTAGGATAAATAACGTTAGAGAACAATTACAACGCGTATCTTAGATCATTACATCCACATATCTAGCATCACCAACAGAAAGATGGCGGCAAATGTTTTGTTGCCTAAATAGAGCATACGTTTACAGCTATCAAATTTAAAAACAGTTTCACTCGTTACTAAGTAGTGAAGGTGCACCATTTGTCTTCCAGCGAAGTGTCCTCCAGTGGAAAATTTCTACCAACACAACTGGAGAGTGTGTCCCCGACACGTGCAGTGTGGCTCTCACGTGGGAAACTGTTCTAATTGTTGAAATGGCTCTGAGCACTATGGGACTTAACATCTGAGGTCATCAGCCCCTTAGAACTTAGAACTACTTAAACCTTACTAACCTAAGAACATCACACACCTCCATGCACTAGGCAGGATTCGAACCTGCGACCGTAGCAATCGCGTGGTTCCGGACTGAAGCTCCTAAAAGTGTAGATATATTTTATCAGTATTTACTTCATATCCAGAGTAAAGCAAAATGTTTTTTAGGTTGGTTACAACCTCGAAGTACAAGCGCCAAAAGAGAGCCATTAATGCTTATTTTCCCCTGCGCTGCAACTCAGTTGTTTGAGTGTGCAGGTGTGGATACAAATCGGTTAATCTACACTGTCAGGCGTATTCCAATTAGTGGTTCAGTTACGACCTTGATGGAAACATAAAGTAGTAAACTTCGTGGCGTGTTTTTGCGAAGACTATTCGAGGGAGAGAAAAGTGAACCAACACACGGATGCATGAATACATTAAGGTACATGTGTAAAAATATCCGTACTTGTACCAGATACACCCTTTATATAGAGTCACATGCATCATTTGCGCCGTTGCCAGTCACCTACAACCAACGGTTCGTACGCACATGAATCTTTTCGTTCATATGTAAAATAGTACCGCGCAAGTCTGTGAATTAGGTTTGTGTCCTGAATAAGTAGATTTTGGGAAAGCTTCTGACACAGTATCAGAAAAATCAGCATGGATAGCGCATGAAAAACGTATGTTTACATGTTGAAAAGTACATACTAGAAAGGTAAAGTTTCCAACTGATTTCACCTGGACAGAGACATGGAATGGAAAGGCCTATAAGAAGAGTCATGGACAGGAAAATAAACGAACACAAGAGTAAAAATCGTCTGAAGTGCTTTAGGTAAACTAGACAGCGTTTGAAAAATCAAACATAAAAGGAGATCTCATAATCATTACGTTATTTAGATATTTGTTATCACTAAAACATGGAATTTTAATGTGAAAAACCATTCAGGCTTCGGCGATTCCACGCTGTGTAATAGATGTATACTAAAATGTAAACTTTCACGGCCGGAAATATCATGTCCATTATAATTATCCGGGCTGTTATGCCGTGGTCGGTTGATGAATTCTGAGGTGTTTCCCAACGTTTCGTCTCCGACTGCGGGAGACATCTTCAAGAGGGTCCGTAGCTTGATGGAAGGTCCAACACACACACTGGCTCGCTACTGACTGCCGCTAAATTCCGTGTCAGTATAATGGACATAATAGATGTATGTTACGAAATACGGGATATGGAAATTGTTCAGAACAGAGTCTGTAGAGAAAATATAGTCATGTCTGTAATGAAAATGAAATGGGTTTGAACTAGGCATGTAGCGGGACCAAACACCAAGGAAATACTGTTCTGAATTTCAGCAAGTAAGGAATGATTGGGGCGACTGCTTGAGTGAATAGGGTGGATTATAAAATGTCCAGGAGCGACAAGAATGCCTATATTAGCGAATGAAAGTTTGAAAGAAGGCTTTATTCAGTTGTCGAAAGCAAATGGTTGCAACTAAGGGTGATAAAAGTGACGATAATAACAGTGAAGTACAGAGCTAAGGCGTTAGTAGTAGATGAGGTATCAGGTTTCACAGCAGCGTACTTCCATGAGTGAGTTTCTGGGTACTTTGTGCAGCTACTTAGAGACCGCGGTGGACACGAAATAATGAACTCGAGTCGCAGGCAGATACGGCTGCAGGTTTAGTTTGGAAGGCTGCCCAAAAGAAGGTATTAGATGGCAGCGCCGCGGGTCCCTGTAGGCGGTGACTCCTCAGTGACAGCAGCAGGGGGTTGCCAGGCGCCGGTCTCTGCGTCGGCGTCGGCGTCGGCGTCGGTGTAGCTAATGCCGCGAGGGCGTCCCGCTAAGAGGATTCCGCGAGCGCCTCATAATGCACCTGTTTTGTTTATGCAACTCAGAGCCCCGCGCTGGCAGCGGCTTTGCGCTGCCTGATGGGTAACGTAGGCCGGCGACGCCTGCAAAATGGCGCCCTAAGCAGCTCCCAACAAGTTGCGAGGTCACGAGCGATAATTCAAGGGAGCGCGTTGCTCAAGCGCGTCTGGAGAAGCGAAGGACGAGAAAGCTATATGTGAGTTTTCGTCGATGCAGACGTGTACAGAGAAATTCAAGCCCCCACTGTCGTGCGCACAAACAAGCGAATCTGGCATAGACCCAATTACAATAAGAAGTTTATGTTCGTTTCATGTTAGAGTCTTGGTTACACGTAAGACAAAGTACGGGCTGTAGCCAATACGATTGTTACTTGTTTCACTACTGGCCATTAAAATTGCTACACCAAGAATAAATCCTATTTATAAAAGGGTATTCATTGGACAAATATATAACACTAGAACTGACATGTGATTACATTTTCACGCAATTTGGGTGCATAGATTCTGAGAAATCAGTACCCTCTGGTCGTAATAACGGCCTTGATACGCCTGGGTTTTGAGTCAAAGAGAGCTTGGATGGCGTGTACAGGTACAGCTGCCCATGCAGCTTCAACACGATACCACAGTTCATCAAGACTAGTGACTGACGTATTGTGACGAACCAATTGCTCGGGCACCATTGACCAGACGTTTTCAACTGGTGACTGATCTGGAGAATGTGCTCGACAGGGCTGCAGTCGAACATTTTCTGTATCCATAAAATCCCGTACAGGACCTGCAACATGCGGTCGTGCATTATTTTGCTGAAATGTAGGGTTTCGCAGAGATTGAATGAAGGGTAGAGCGACGGGACGTAACACATCTGAAATGTAACGTCCACTGTTCAAAGTGCCGTCAATGCGAACAAGACGTCACCGAGACGTGTAACCATTGACACCCGATACTATCACGCCGGGTGATACGCCAGTATGGCGATGACGAATACACGCTTCCAATGTTCGTTCACCGCGATGTTGCCAAACACGGATGCGACCATCATGATGCTGTAAACAGAACCTGGATTCATCCGAAAAAATGACGTTTTGCTATTCGTGCACCCAGATTCGTCGTTGAGTACACCATCGCAGACGCTAATGTCTGTGATGCAGCGTCAAGGGTAACCGCAGCCATGATCTCAGAACTGATAGCCCGTGCTGCTGCAATCGTCGTCCGGTAAGAATTCAGTTTACCTGGTAGGACGACGTTCATTTTGATCTTATAAAAGCAAATTCCACGTAGGGCTTAGTACGTGTACGGTTAATGGTTTCACCGTCGTCCACCAACACATTCTGTAGTGATGTGGTACCAGGGCGCCGTCTGCCTGTACCCTTCGGTAGGTAATTCTCACGACCTGAAAGTCCAGTGTGGTGCAAACGTGTGAAGCAAGCAGGCGACCATGTCACGGAGATGCCACTCGTGCTTCCTACAGCCAACTGAGCGAGTTAGAAAAAGGTCAAATTGTGGCCTTCCGAATGTCGGGATGGTCCTTTCGGAGAACTGAAACGCGTTGGACGTACTGCGTCAGTTGTGCAACGATAATGGTCCCTAATATAGCACGAGTGCGATATGTTGGGACGAGAAGCGACATATCAACTGTTCTATGAACAGGTCAGGCAGGCGTGGCATAACGCATCCTCGACCAGTATTCACAATCTGTTCAATCGACTGCATGCCAGATTTAACGCCAGCATTGCCACCCTCGGAGACAACACCATGTACTAGTATGGGTCTTTCAACATCGGTCTATACCTGATACCACAGAACCGATTCAGCTGTTGATCTGCAAAATGTAATTATTTCATGTACTCCATATGCACCGTTGCAAGAATACATCTTGAGTGAATTGGAAATGTCTCAGAGGGCGTACTAATTTTTTTCCGGCAGTGTATATACAAGATTACCGACGGCATAGAAGTTAACTCATAGGCACAAAAGCATCTGCAAGATCACTTAAATGGACTAGACAGTGTCTTGAAGAGAAGTTACAAGAGAAACATCAAGTAAAGCTAGACGAGGGTAATGTAATGTAGAGATGCTAATTGAATTAGATTTGGAGATATGACACTAAGTGAGGCATTATTTGGGCAGGAAATGTCAGTAAGTCGTCATGAAATTAAAAAGTGTATGGTCAAAATATTTGAGATAAAATGATTAAAAGTTACCCTCCTGAGTTCGCGTTTAGAAGCTGTACAGTATGGTATATAAAAAATCATTATATTTTTTAAGTGCTGAATCGACCTGACGTCACGTTTACATACGCCGATGAGCCAAAACATTACTAGCACCTGTTTAACAGCGTATTGTTCCATTTCTCAAACACACCGCAACAAAGATTCTGTTTGGCATCGATTCATTAAGTCCTTGACAAGATTCCAGAAGTATGTGGCACCAGAAGTCTATGTACAGGCCAAGCAATTCCCGAAAATTGCGGGTGGTGGTTTACGGGCACGCAGCTGGCACTCGATGTGCCTTCCATTGGGTACAGTCCAGGCACATTTTCTATCCAAGTCATCAATGTGAGTTCTCTATAATGTCCCTCAAGCGTCTGTAGCACGATTCTGATTTTGCAACGTGGGCAGTTATCCTGTTGGAAGATGTCATCGCCTAAAAAAAGGAGAGGGGGGGGGGGAGGTAAGGCCAGACGTGAGCATGAAGCGATGCATGTGGACCGCAATAATATTCAAATAGTTCACAGCTGTCACGATGCCTCCGACTAAAACCATACACGAATCATTTTACCTCATAGCGTAATTTTACCGTCACCGGCAATTCCATATGGAATACTCGTTAATTCACCATGCTTGAAACACGGTAGTACGCCAACAGGCGATCAGCTTCGCCGTTTCAGAGAGTCTCGTTTCCGCTGCAGACCCATAACACTGTGCCCTTTTTCAGAACCGCTTATATCAGTGGATTTCCGCGTTTGTGGCCCTTATCTTCGCTGTAATGACTGCCCATTCGTGTCTCTTCCGCCTACATTCTTTCGGTACTGCGTCACGTGCCTGCAACACCACCAGCAAGCATTCAACTTAGCGGTTGCAGTGGTCATAATGGTCACGTTCATTTTTGATGCAAATTCCAAGACCTGATGTGTATGACTGAAGTAAGCTCACACATCAGTCACGAAAAATGTTGTTACGATGGCTTGTTTGCAAATGAGACACACTATTTTTTGCAACTGCAACTGCATCACCTCCAGTTACATGCACTTATTAATTACTATTGTCCTCAGATTTGTTTGCGGTGGAAGATTGAAAAACGGGAGAACATTCAGTGCATATAGTTTAGTAGGCTAAAGCCGAAATTCATAAAATACTTTTTGGTTTGTGTAAATATTACACCTAATCTTGTAGCACTTATCACTGACGTTGCTTCAAAATCAAAACAGAGAAGGAAGATAATAATCTGACTAAAACTGGTTGCTGAAAGGTCATGTTTCCCATTTCAATAGGGAAAAATTCATTTTCTGCTGATTTGGACATTACCAATATGAAGTGATCTCATTTAAAGATATTCAAAAAGAATAATTTAGTTTTTATGGTTCAAAGGCTCTGAGCACTATGCGACTTAACTTCTGAGGTCATCAGTCTCCTAGAACATAGAACTAATTAAACCTAACTAACCTAAGGTCATCACACACATCCATGCCCGATGCAGGATTCGAACCTGCGACCGTAGAGGTCGCTCAGCTCCAGACTGTAGTGCCTAGAACCGCATGGCCACTTCGGCCAGTTTGGTTTTTATGATTTGTCCAAGAACATAAAAAAATCGTCTAATACAGTTACCAGAAGTCTTAACGTTAATTCAGTTTCTTATATGCAGAGGATGGGCAGAAAAATTGTAAATTGCCTTCTAAATGGGAAATATGACTAAATATCAGATCTCTTGTGCGTACATTAGCTGAGACTGTTCTAAACCGAAAACGTAAAAAACAATATTTCCTAGCTTACAACTAGCGTAATTTACAATAAATTGTCTGGAGCTAAGTATTAATCTCTAGTAACACAACATTTTAACTGTTCAGGTTTCCAGTTTTTTATTTTGTCTTTCTTCTTTCCTTTTGTATAGCTGTGAGCGATGTTACTGCTGCCATGTCATTCCTCGAAGCTTCCCTTCTTCAGCCCATGTCTTGTCAGTTTCCAACTATGTATTTGCTCCGAAACACTGGCATGAAAAACACATTCTTCTGTTTCTGTATTTGTGATTCTCAAAACTTAAGTTAACAATGGCCGTTTGCTTTCTTCTGAGAAGAAAATAGATAATAATTCGCTCCGTTTGTCTCATTCCAATTGTGTGTGTACAGAAAGGAACTTAATTTTCCAAATGATACCAGTCACTCTTTCCACAAACAAGTTCATTACGATATTGTGGCGGTCGCTAGACTCACGATTTTTCTGTAGCTGTAAGATATTTTTGGGATATTTCTCTACTAGACTTCTAAGTGTTGCGTAGAAATCGGAAAGTTTTCTACAGGTTTCAGGGTTTATGTTCGGATGACTGAATTAAGATTACAAATCCTTACACTTCCATAATCGCTATCCTTTATGTTCTTTCTTTTTCCCTTTTTCTTTTGCACCTTAGTGTGATTGAAATGTGGATAATAAAACTGATTGTAATATTTCATGTAGGTTCCACTGAATGCAGTCTGTAAAAAGGGTAGTGTAAATTTTGTGTGCGTGAAATTTTTCTAAGCAGGAAGTAACAGAAGAAAACCGACAGTTGACGATGGGACGTTGAGGTGTAATGACAGACGAAGAAGCATGTTGGGGTGTTAGTGGAGAAAATGTTGCATTAGGTGAAAGGAAAACATTTCATGGGTTGTAACGAATGTCAGGAAATCAGTGCAGATGACCTGAGTCAGTTGTAGTAATATGCCTGAAAGAAGAGAACTGTAAGCGGTTTCATCACGGAAACACGAGTATACTGTGAATGGACTGAGGCAGTGTACTAAACAGTTATCAACTTCATTTTGATTGAAGAGAGACCGTGTATCCCGTCAGTTCTACGGTGTGCATTATGAAAAATAACTATGTAGCAGTCTTGTCTTTAGATTATCGGCACTGTGGACGGACTATATATTGTAGAAATAGCTCTTGTGTGGATCAAAGTGAACCTTACCTCAAACTGTAACTTCAGAAATAAAACCGACGCTACGCCATTGATATATATCGCAGAATAGGCGTTCATTTTTGTTCGTCTTAAATAGTATCTGTACTTCAATTACATCACATCCCAGTCCTGTGCCCTTTGTACAAGAAGGTAGAGTTTTGATAGGGAGGGTTCTGCAGCGAAACGGCGCATCAGAGAGGAGGCGGGAATTGGTTTTGTATCTTCTTCTTTAATATTTTCATTGACATGACAGCATCCTATATAGAGAAATATTCAATACGACCAGTGGGCTTTGACCAGTGACGTATAAAACAAGCAACAAACGCCGTAATTAACATCGCGAATGCAACTTGATATCAGAAGCGACTTTTTTCCCAGAGGGCTAGGCGGCAAAACAGTCTGTCACCACAACAAGAGATATTTAGATTTACATTCGTTGGCTCCACTAACTCACAACCAATTTGTCACCTTCTAACATAATACAGACCATAGGCAAAACTACAGACGAGTCCATCACTATAACCAAGTTCTCGTTGCTGACACGTTCGTTGGCACCGCCAACTCGCAAACTACTTGTCACCTTCATTCTAACGTAGACCTTGGTCTATGCTACTGACCTACATGTCACCACAACCAGGACTTTTGCTTCGACAGCAAGCAGCAGAACTGCATATACCCACCAAAATATGACAACACGTGAGTCGTATTGGATATTCTTCTTGAGTTGACAGCACCTGCCACGTTGTCCTTCATCTGTGAACCACTGAATATCTGCCTTATGACGGCGCCAGTGAATGTCAGTTGCAGCAGCCTCCCACGTGAGCAAAGGAAACATTGCCGTGATGCGTCTGTGGTGCCGATCACTGGTTTGAATTTCCTTGAACACATGTTTGCGGGATGAGAGGGTGACTATTGTTGAGCTACATGAGAAAAGAAAAACTTAAATTAGTTACAAACTACGAAGGACAGACTCTTTATTTAACACGAAAACGTCACTACAGATATCCAGATTTAGGTTATGAGATGTGATTCTTCAACTTCTGCCGGCTTATTTGTTGCTCGAACAGTCCACGGGTGTACTGCCAGTCCATAGTGTCCAACGCACACAATATTTCGGCAATCAGACATGTCGCCATCGTCGGGTGCGCTGCCGAACTGAGCTCCTGAGGGCGGGCGGCCGTCTTAAATCCCCTCTCCCCGCGAGACGTTCTCTCCGCAGTCCGCGCCCGCGGGCGCGCGTCGGCGGTCGCTGAGAAGCTGGCGTCGGCATCTGTCCGCCCTGGTCGCTCGTTCGTTTTCTTTGTTGAGCCTCTTTTTAATCAGACTCAGTGCTGCTTCCCATGCCATGCTGAGGCTATAGCCGCAATCTCTGTTAATTAGTCCGTCCCTGGTACGAATTTCATAGTCTCTCTAACGACGCTGCCCCAGTGTTTAGAAGTCTGTGCCAAGACTCTGGTATGTTGATAGTCCATTTCGTGATTTTCGGACAAACAGTGCTCTGGGACTGCCGACTTGTTGGGGTCAATAAGTCGGGTGTGCCTCTGATGTCCTCTGCAACGATCTTCGATGGTGCGCACTATCTGCCCAATGTAAGTCTTTCCACACTCACAGGGCCTCACGCAAACCGAGATCGTCTTTGACACTTCCCAATAATGCTCGTGTTTTATTGGGTGGGCAAAAGACAGTTCCTACTCGGTGTTTCCTCAATATTCATCCTATTTTCCCCGATAGTGCGCCAGTATACGGTATATAGGCGGTGGTTATCTCTTCCTCCGTGACTTCGTCCACCTCCACACGCTGTACTGTAGAGGTGGGGTGGAGAGCGCGACTGATCTGCCATTCCGAGTACCAGTATATCCGAAATACAGTTTTGAGGTGTTCCAGCTCATGAGGCAGACTCTCTGCGTCCGAGATATTGCACGCCCTGTGCACATCAAATTCACCTTGGAGACCGAAGCTGCAGGAAGTTTACCATTCCTGGACGTCATGGTCAAAAGAAGAGCGGATGGCACCCTGGGACACGGGGCGTACAGGAAGAAAACGCACACCGACCTGTGGTTGCATGCAAATGGCTGCCACCACCCTTCGCAGAGGAATGGGGTACGGTACTAAAAACACTGGTGCACAAGGCGCGCACCATCTCGGACGCAGAGAGCCTGCCCCATGTCGGGAACACCTCAAAACTGTATTTTGGAAAAATGGGTACTCGGAATGGCAGATCAGTCGCGCTCTCCGCCCAACCTTTACAGTACAGGGTGTGGAGACCGTATACTGGCGCACTATCGGAGAAAATAGGACGAATATTGAGGAAACACCGAGTAGGAACTGCCTTGTGCCCGCCCAATAAAACACGAGCATTATTGGGAAGTGTCAAAGACGATATCGGTTTGCGGAAGGTCGGCATATACCAGATTCCCGGTAAGTGTGGGAAGACTTACATTGGACAGACAGTGCGCACCCTCGAAGATCGTTGCAGTGAACAGCAGAGGCACACTCGATTTATGTACCCCCACAAGTCGGCAGTCGCAGAGCACTGTTTGTCCGAAAATAACGAAATGGACTACCAACATACCAGTGTCTTGGCACAGACATGTAAATACTGGGACAGCGACGTTAGAGAGCCTATCGAAATTCGTACCAGGGACGGACTCATCAACAGAGATTGCGGCTATAATGGCAGCAAGGCATGAGAACCAGCGCTGAGTCTAATTAAAAAGAGGCTCAGCAAAGAAAACGAACGAGCGACCAGGGCGGACGAGGCAGTTACACCGACGCCACCACAGCAGACGCCGACGCCGACGCCAGCCTCTCAGCGACCTCCGACGCGCGGCCGCGGCCGCGGACCGCGGACCGCGGAGAGAACGCCTCGCGGCGGAAGGCGATTCAGGACGACCGCCCGCCCTCAGGATCTCAGTTCGTCAGCGCACCTGACGATGGCGACATGTCTGATCGCCGAAATATTGTGCCCCTTGGACACTATGGACCGGCAGTACACCTGTGGACATTTCCTGGAGGTTATGAGATGTTTGATATGCCTGCTTGTATTGGCGGTGATGTGACGCAGATGAATAGAAAAATTCTGCAGGACCCGCTAAAGTGTTGGAACATAGATTCTGATGCACTCCTGAATTGCTGTTTTCAGATTCGTAATGGTTTTTGGGTCATTGCTGTACAACTTGTCTTTAATACAGTTCCACAAAAAAGAGTCACATGCGTTCTAATCCGGAGAATATGGAGGCTAATCGAGACCCATGCTAATGGCCTCTGGGTAGCCCAGAGCCAGAATGAGGTCCCCAAGGTGCTACTCCAACACATCACTCTACTGCTTCGATGGGGTCTGGCTCCTTTTTGCATGAACCGCATCATGTCGAAATCTAGATCACTTTGGATAATGACGAAGAAATCACTTCCTGAAGCCTTTGCGTACCGCTCGGTGGTCACCTTGCCATCAAGGGATATCACATGGATTGATCTGTGACCGAACATTGCACACCACACAGCCACCCTTTGAGGTTCAAGAGGCTTCTCGATCCGAAACACGGTTTCCCAGTCCAACAAATGAGACCATTTTGCTTACTGACGACCCCATCCAGATCCAAGTACGCTTCGTCGCTAAACCAAACCATACAGCGAATACTTATCCCCATCAAGTGCCGCCGCCAACCTAACGCAAACCGTTCAGAAGTTATGAAACTCTTATATCATATAGTTCAGTAAATGTCACCCTGCAGTAGCACCTCTGTTTACCACAGACCATGGATGGCTTGAGTGCCTCGACGTTACTGATAGCCTTAGAAGCGTCTTTTAATCAAACTGCGTGGCTACGGAGTATCACCTCAGCTGTGCGACTGGATTCGTGATTTCCTTTCAGAAATGTCACAGTTCGTAGTAACAGACGGAAAGTCATCGAGTAAAACAGAAGTAATATCCGGCGTTCCCCAAGGAAGTGTTATAGGCTCTCTATGTTCATGATCTATATTAACGACATAGGAGGCAATATGAGTAGCCATCTTAGATTGTTTTCAGGTGATGCTGTCATTTACCGTCTTGTAAAGTCATCAGATGATCAAAACGACTTGCAAAATGATTTAAACAAGATACCTGTATGGTGCTAAAAGTGGCAATTGACCCTGAATAAGGAAAAGTGTGAAGTTATTCACTTAAGTACTAAAATAAACCAGAGTTTCACAGCAATGTCGTATCACGTTAATGGTCTCAACAATGCAAAGATGACATATGACGAATGTGGTGTGCAACTTAAAATCACCCACAACTCCTTAATATATGTTACTGTGTTATTTTTTTGTTAATTACTTAGACATTCATTCCAATGATATCGACATTACGTTATAAATTGTGGAAATATTAAAATAAACAGCAAATGATGATTGTTGTGGTAATTAAAGTCCGGAAATAAAATACAGTGCCGTAGTTGCACAAAGGAAACAGGTATGGGAACAGCTTTCAGTGACAAAGAAAAGGCTGTAAATTTTTTTGTTCAACAAAGAAGGGAGAAGACGCCTAAGGTTAACTGTATACAAAGCCTGTTTTGTCTCGTAAAATCTCAACATGTATTCTATAAATGGAAGATTTACACTAAGTATGAAACATGCATCAAAATGAAACTCGCTGAAATGTGGTAGAAAAGTATTCGAGAGATTTATTGCTTCACAATCACTGAGGGAGACTGATAAGATTGGGCGTAATGAATTGATACTAATATGAACATTAGCGCTGCTGATTTCCAGACATATTCAACTTATTTAAATAGAATGTGTAGAAGGAGGTCGCTAAATTACAAAGTTTACTTCCAGTAAATGTACAGCGATAACACTTTACACAAATTCGTAGCTGACGTGAAGACGATTTCTTGTTATCTCCTAAACCACCGTGAATAAAGGAGTTCAGTTAGATTTCATGCAAAAGCTGTGTGAAAGCCACACTTTATTATTTTGAGAGAAAAAATGGACAGAGACGCTTGTTGAGTCCATGTAATGACACATTCGTATAGAATAATGCCAGTGGTATCAACCTATTGCTGTTTCCACGGCTTTATATTTGTCTTCAGGATCATCAAGGCAAATTAGGACAAAAGATTATAAAATGTATTGTTTAGCTGAAAAATGTTGTAATCGATATAGCAAAGTCTGTAAAAAATGGGACAGAATAATTTTCAATACGAAATACGAACCATCTTCTTATCAGTCACTGGAAATAGTTCACTGTTTTTGGTGGACTCTTGGTCTGAACATGACAACACCTGTTTCATTAGGAAGACAACGAGAGGACAGTTAACATAATTCGGATACTAGCAGAACTAATAGTATGATTCAGCCGTCGATAGATACTTTTTCGTCAGTGTAAAGCTTTTTTTTTTTTTAGAAAATTGTCGGACAATATAATTTTCGACAGCTCTTTGTCCATACAGGTTCGCGATCTGTACTGTTGTTGAACTTCAGTCATCTCTGCGGTGTCAGTTGGCATCACCACATTTTAGGAATTTGATCAGATATACCTTCTGCGCAGCAAAATATCTAAAATAGTGGACAAGAACATTTCTTATTCTATCTCAATACTGTCTAAATAAAGCTAGTAATGCCTATGATATGCCAAAGCACACTAATTTGCTTCTTTTACAGGGTGCAAATGGTGTAGGGAAAACGTTTGTTTTCGTCATCCAGCAGGCATTTCATATTTATGTCAGGACTACAGTGAATAATCAAGGAATCGTTTCCCTGCCAGTGAAATGAATATTACAATGAAATGAACACGCTTAGGTGCTTACAGGCGTTGACATACGTCAACGGGGACAGATGAAAATGTGTTTCGCGACCGGGACTCGAAACCGGGATCTCCTGCTTACGCTCTATCCATCTGAGCCACCGAAGACACAGAGTATAGGGCCACTGCAGGGATTTTATCTCTGGCACGCCTCCCGCGAAACCCGCATTCTCAACGTATTGTCCCGCACTACATTTGTAGTCCCCCTGCCCATTATACTCATTACTCGGGCACTGTTTGTGCATTCGCACAGAAGAAGAAGATGGTCAAGTGGCCGATGAGCCTTAACTATATATATATATATATATATATATATATATATATATATATATATATATATATATATATACTAAGACGGTATCTGTTCTTTCGGACGTGTCCAAAGCATGTAAGCAGCTAAGGGTGTTCATTTCATTGTAATTTCGTTCTAACGAGCTGCATGGTCACCGATGGTATCTGTTCTTCCGGACATGTCCGAAAGAACAGGTACCATCTTGCGACTGCGTCGGTTTATTCGGCAAATCGCAAGGTTTGGCAGGAAAGGCTGCACCAATGGCTATTAGAGGTGGTTCTCCACACGGACAAAATTAGTAACTTCAACACTGAAACTTCCTGGAGGATTAAAACTGTGTGCCGAACCGAGACCCGAACTCGGGACCTTTGCCTTTCACGGGCAAGTGCTTTACCGGCGGAAGTATAGCTGTGAGGACGGGACGTGAGTCGTGTTTGGGTAGCTCAGTTGGTAAAACACTTGCCCACGAAAGGCAAAGGTCCCGAGTTCGAGTCTCGGTCCGGCACACAGTTTTAATCTGCCAGGAAGTTTCATATCAGCGCACACTCCGCTGCAGAGTGAAAATCTCATTCTGGCAACTTTAAGATTTCTTATTATGCTTACAGTGCAATTAGCAACTAAAATTTTTACAGTGAATTTATTTCGGTGTAGGTGGGATTCGACACTTCGGATTGGAGCAGTCCCTTGTAAGACGTGTTTTGTATGTTCTAGTCTTTGCCTGTCTGTATTAATTTTCCCTCTGCAACTCACAGTGTCAAGTTGACTATTTCTGGGTGCGAGAACGTTACGCAGGGAGTTTCGCGGGGCACGCCGACTGCCTCTGGAGAAAGTGATCTCCGGTGGAGAGAGAGAGGAGGTTGCCGCAGGGCGGTCCGGTGTGCCGTATCTGCGGCGCACGCTCGGCTTCACCTGCTGTCGGCTTATCACAGCTGCGCCGGCGGATGGGCGGCTGCGGCGCTGCACCGTGTCCCCGGGCCACTAGGCTCTCTGGGGTTATCAAGCACCCTCGCGGCTGCCTGAGGGCAGGGCGTAACTGGACAGGACAGACCTCTCAACAACCTGCCCACCTCTCCAGAGCCTAACAAATACTTTTATTCATGATATCTGCTCGCAAGAGACTTATTTCTTGCTTAGTGAAAATTCCCTCCACGTCCAGATAAATTATACCATCTCTAATGCAAAATACTAACGTGACTTCCTTACAGACGAATGGAAAAACAGCTAGAAGCCGACCTCGGCGAAGATGAGTTTGGATTCCGCAGAAATGTTGGAACACGTGAGGAAATACTGACCTTACGACTTACCTTAGAAAATAGATTAAGGAAAGGCAAACGTACATTTCTAGCATTTGTAGACTTTGAGAAAGCTTTTGACAATGTTGACTGGAAAATTCTCTTTCAAATTCTAAAGGAGGCAGGGGTAAAATACAGGGAGCGAAAGGCTATTTACAATTTGTACAGAAATCAGATGGCAGTTATAAGAATCGACGGGCATGAAAGGGAAGCAGCGGTTGACAAAGGAGTGACACAGGGTTGTAGCCTCTCCCCAATGTTATTCAATCTGTATATTGAGCAAGCAGTAGAGAAAACAAAAGAAAAATTCGGAGTAGGTATTAAAATCCATGGAGAAGAAATAAAAACTTTGAGGTTCGCCGATGACATTGTAATTCTGTCAGAGACAGCAAAGGACTTGGAAGAGCAGTTGAACGGAATGGACAGTGTCTTGAAAGGAAGATATAAGATGAACAAGAACAAAAGCAAAAGTAGGATAATTGAATGTAGTCGAATTAAGTCGGGTGAAGCTGAGGGAATCAGATTAGGAAATGAGACAAAGTAGTATAGGAGTTTTGCTATTTGGGGAGCAAAATAACTGATGATGGTCGAAATATTGGAATTACCGAATGGTAATGAATTCAGTCGATGTGATGTAAATGTACAAATATAAATGATTAGAATTTGAGAATAAATTGACTAACTCGCTGACGACGGAAGGCTTCACAAAGTGAGCAAGTCATTAACGCCGTTGGTCCACCTCTGGCCCGTAGACAAGCAGTTACCGGTATGAAAAAGCGTTTTTTTTTTGTTGTGAAAATGAAACAGAAATTTTGAACTGAAAAGTAAAAACATTTTATTCAACGTACTGACCATTGCTTTATATACATTTTGACCTCCTTTCTGGCAATTTGTGGACACCACGCCAATAGGCCAATGGAAATGTTTGTCTTTTGTAGCAACCAATCAGACACCCAATTTTCCACTTCTTCGTAGGAATCGAAGTGTTCCTCAGCCAATGCGTGTCCCATTGATGAAAACAAGTGGTAGTCATAAGGGGCCAAGTCTGCGAATACGGCGGGTGGGGTAGCAGCTCCCAGTCAGGTGTTTTGACTGTATCCTGAACCAGTTTTGGTTTTGTGTGCAGGTGCATTGTCGCGTAAAAAAAAATACTTTGCCCTGTCTTCTGGCCCATTCTGGTCTTTTTCGATCAATGAATAGTTCAAATTGATCATTTGTTGTCTGCAGCGATTAGAATTCACAGTTTCACCGGTTTTAGAAGCTCATGATACACCACACCTTTCTGATCCCACCAAACACAGAGCACTGTCATCTTGCCGAATCGATCTGGTTTTGCAGTCCCGGATTAACTCATGATTTTTGCCCTTTTAGGATTCTTAAAATAAATCCAATTTTCATCGCCAGTAACAATTCGATGAAAAATTGATTTTCTGTCATGCTTTTGACGCAAAATTTCACAAATGGTTTTTCGGTTTTCCATCTGTCTTCCATTCAATCATGTGGCACCCATTTTCCACACTTTTGGATCTTTCCCATAGATTTCAAACGGTGAGAAATTGTTTGTTGTGCAACATTTAGCATTGCTGCCATTTGATTCTGACTCAAAGTATCATTTTCATCCAATATTTCTTGCAATTCGGCGTCTTCGAACTTTTTTGGTGGTCTTCCACGTTCTTCATTTCTTACATCAAAATCATTATTTCTGAACCGTTGAAACCATCTCTTGCATGTGCTTCTGATAGAGCATGACCACCATATGCCTCGACAAGCATTCGATGAAACTCAGCAGCACTTGTTTTTTCTAATGAATACAAACCTTAATGCTTTCCGCTAATCATCACTTCCTGGTACAAAATTCGACATTATTAACACGATGAAAACATATGATGTTGTTTGTTCCATGACCTGATGTATACTAAATATCTTTGAAAGATGTCATACCAACCAAACAAAAAAAATTAAGGCTCGTTCACAACAAAAGTTACCTATAGACACATTTGTATCTTAACGCCCATTTCATACCGGTACACCTGGTATACGGCTCGGAATTGATTAATAGAGTTGTTGGATGCCCTTCCTAGGGATATAATGCCAAGTTCTGTGCAACTGACACGTAAGATCGTCAAAATGCCGAGCTGGCCTGCACAATCTGAAAGAAAGCCGGCGATATTGATTGCCAATTTATGATTTGGCAAGCAGGAAAACAAGCAACAAAACCTCTCACCGTGTGAGGGTGAACATTATCTTGTTGGAAAGTGAGCCCAGACTGGCTTGCTATGGAGGGAAACAAAACGGGGCGCAGAATGTCGTCGACGTATCGCCGTGCTATAGTTGTACCGCGGATGCCAATCAAAGGGGTCCTGCTATGAACTCATGACCAAAACTCCTAGTTGTCGCGTTTTATGGCGGGCAAAGATCAGGTAGGTATTCCACAACTGTCCAGGTTTCAGTTCGAGGTGGATTTAATCAGTGAAGACAATTCTACTTCTAACATTGAGAATCAAACCACAAATCGTGGGGAGACGCTGCGAACAGCGGTGAGATATCAATCTGATCGTTGCGCGTCATACGGATGGACTACCAGGATTGATGGTTTGGAGTGGTATTTCAGTTCATAGTGGAACCGCTTTCGTTGTCTTCCTCGGCATTCTTACAGCACAGCGGTAGATCTACGATATTCTACGTCCCGCTATGTTGTCCTCCTTGCCAAGTCAATTTGGACTTACAGTTCAGCAAGATGACGCCCTCCTGCACGCGGAAAAAATTTCTACTGCTTGTCCTCGTGTTTTCCAAACCCTGCCTTGGCCGGGAAAGTAATCGCATTATTGCCCAATCGAGAACGTTTCGAGGATTGTGGAGCCCTTCAACCAGCTAGGGATTTTGTCCACGTAAAGCGTCTGTTAGCCGGCCGCTGTAGCCGAGCGGTTCTAGGCGCTTCAGTCCGGAACCCCGCTGCTGATACGGTCGCAAGTTTGAATCCTGCCTCGGCCATGGCTCTGTGTGATGTCTTTAGGTTAGTTAGGTTTAAGTAGTTCTAAGTCTAGCGGAATGATGACCTCAGATGTTAAGTCCCATGGTATTGATTGGCGACTCCATGAAGTGCTGTGTGTACAACGACCATATATGTTAAATTAAAGGGAAGGTCAGCGTTGGCCGTAATATTAATGGTTTACTGACAGAAAAATCGATTTTCAGTCAAATAGTGATCACCTTCAGTGCTGTGGTGTACAAATTAAACTCATAGACACTGTTATCAAGTTATCTGTAACCAAAACTGAGAAACGATCACAATAACTGTCCAGTTGTGATCACTTCTCAGTTTTGGTTACTGATAACTTGATACCAGTGTCTATCAGTTTAATTTGTACACCACAGCACTGGAGATGTTCACTATGTGATTGAAAATCGATTTTGCTATCAATAAACCATCAATATTACGGCCAAAGCTGACCTTCCTTTTAAGTCCCATGGTGCTTAGTGCCATTAAAAGCGTCAGTTGGACAGAATTTTGCACTTTATCCCTCCGGACGACGTCCAATATACTATCAAAAAATACCATAATCAACCGAATAACTGCTTGCATAAAGCCAAGGCGTGGGTCAACGGCGCTATAGACTTGCTCTGTATGTGAAGTTCTTCGTCTTGAAAACATCCATTTTCCTGAAACTGTGATCAGTTGTTTGTCTGCAAGGGTATTTTTCTGTTTTTATATGTTACATAGTATTAAAATTTTGTAAATGGTGTAGTTGTTGGCTAAAAACAAATCCTTTAGGTCCTCTCAAACTGATATTAACTTGTAGTAAAAATTTTGTTCAAAATCTGAATATGAAGTGATTCGACCACGTCGAATGAGTTGTTGCTACGGAAAATGGTACAAATAGGTCACAGGAGAACCTCAGTTTATCTACGAAAGAGACTGCATGAAAAACATTTGTACGATGCATACTAGAGTATTGATCAGTAGTATCTTGCAGGTTAGACGAAACATGCATGGAAAATATAGCGTTTATAGATATAACAGCGGCGTTAATTGGAACAGGCTTGTTTATTTGGCATGGAACTTTAACAGAGACGAGGAAATCCTTAACTGGTACACAATCGAAAGATGGCGTCGTGCGTCTTGTGAAAACTTGTTTATAAAATCTCAGGAACTGCGTTTCAGATAAGGGGCTACTAATTTGTTTCATACCCCAATGTATCCGTCCCGCTTTCAAATTGTAGTACTAGTTACATTTATGCCCTTGTTCAATCCATGAATGGAACTGGAAAAAAACGTAAATCATATATGACATCGGGTTCCCCTAAATTGCAGGTAGCACCGCATACCAGCCACGCCATGAGGGAAACAAACCAACAGCCAAACAGGCGAAGACCTTAGGTAAACACCCCAAAGATTCCAGTCGATTAATAGGAACCTTTCCTTGCAGAGGTCGCCGCCGTTGGATAAGCAGCTGCAGCAGCAAGTCGTATACTCCTAGCTCACTCATTTGTTACATAGTTTAATTCTTAATTTCTTTGTGTGTTTTTGGTACTTGCATTGTTTAATTCATAAATTTCGGGCGTATTATAGTATTTAAGAGTTGTAGCATTGCGTTTTAGTACCTGAATAGTGTAAATTCGAATAGTCTCCTTCCGCCGCCGAGCAGTGTCAGCAGTGCGCAAGTAGCAGCATTACTGCATTTACTAGGCAATCTTGTATTTTAATAACCGTTTAAATTTTGTCGATTTGTTTGCGCTCTCTGTAGATTAGTTCAGACGTTCTTTGCAAAACAGTTTTAGCATGGATAGGGACTGCAACCGCTGTGTTCGGATGCAGGCTGAGTTGGCATCCCTTCGCTCCCAGCTTCAGGCAGTGTTGGCTTTGGTCACGCATCTTGAGGCTGTTGCCAATGGGCATCACTGTGGGGGTCCGGATGGGGGTTTGTCGGGGACGGCCAGCTCGTCCCACGCATCCCCCGATCGGACTACGACTGTGGTTGCCCGGGATACTGCCCGCATTGAGGCTGATCCCTCACCTGTGGTAGAGTGGGAGGTCGTCTCAAGGTGTGGCAGGGAGCGAAAGACATTCCGGAGGGCTGAACGGAAGGCCTCTCCAGTTTGTCTGACGAACCGGTTTCAGGCTCTGTCTCAGGCTGATACTGATCTTCGGCCTGACATGGCTGCTTGTCCTGTTCCAGAGGTTGCCCCTCAGTCTGCAAGATCCGGGAGGTCGCAGAGGGTGGGCTTACTGGTAGTTGGGAGCTCCTACGTCAGGCGCGTAATGGGGCCCCTTAGGGAAATGGCAGCAAGAGAGGGGAAGAAAACCAATGTGCACTCCGTGTGCATACCGGGGTGAGTCATTCCAGATGTGGAAAGAGTCCTTCCGGATGCCATGAAGGGTACAGGGTGCACCCATCTGCAGGTGGTCGCTCATGTCGGCACCAATGATGTGTGTCGCCATGGATCGGAGGAAATCCTCTCTGCCTTTCGGCGGCTATCTGATTTGGTGAAGACTGCCTGTCTCGCTAGCGGGATGAAAGCAGAGCTCACCATATGCAGCATCGTCGACAGGACTGACTGCGGGCCTTTGGTACAGAGCCGAGTGGAGGGTCTGAATCAGAGGCTGAGACGGTTCTGCGACCGTGTGGGCTGCAGATTCCTCGACTTGTGCCATAGGGTGGTGGGGTTTCGGGTTCCGCAGGATAGGTCAGGAGTCCACTACACGCAACAAGCGGCTACACGGGTAGCAGCGGTTGTGTGGCGTGGGCTGGGCGGTTTTTTAGGTTAGATGGCCTTGGGCAAGTACAGAAAGGGCAACAGCCTCAACGGGTGCGGGGCAAAGTCAGGACATGCGGGGACCAAGCAGCAATCGGTATTGTAATTGTCAACTAGCGAAGCTGCGTTGGTAAAGTACCAGAACTTCAAGCGCTGATAGAAAGCACCGAAGCTGAAATCGTTATAGGTACAGAAAGCTGGCTTAGGCCAGAGATAAATTCTGCCGAAATTTTTACAAAGTTACAGACGGTGTTTAGAAAGGATAGATTGCATGCAACCGGTGGTGGAGTGTTCGTCGCTGTTAGTAGTAGTTTATCCTGTAGTGAAGTAGAAGTCGATAGTTCCTGTGAATTATTATGGGTGGAGGTTACACTCAACAACCGAGCTAGGTTAATAATTGGCTCCTTTTAACGACCACCCGACTCAGCAGCATTAGTGGCAGAACAACTGAGAGAAAATTTGGAATACATTTCACATAAATTTTCTCAGCATGTTATAGTCTCAGGTGGAGATTTCAATTTACCAGATATAGACTGGGACACTCAGATGTTTAGGACGGGTGGTAGGGACAGAGCAACGAGTGACATTATACTGAGTGCACTATCCGAAAATTACCTCGAGCAATTAAACAGAGAACGGACTCGTGGAGATAACATCTTGGACCTACTGATAACAAACAGACCGGAACTTTTCGACTCTTTAAGTGCAGAACAGGGAATCAGTGATCATAAGGCCCTTGCAGCATCCCTTAATATGGAAGTTAATAGGAATATAAAAAAAGGGAGGAAGGTTTATCTGTTCAGCAAGAGTAATAGAAGGCAGATTTCAGACTACCTAACAGATCAAAACGAAAATTTCTCTTCCGACACTGACAATGTTTAGTGTTTATGGAAAAAATTCAAGGCAATCGTAAAATGCGTTTTAGACAGGTACGTGCCGAGTAAAACTGTGAGGGACGGGAAAAACCCACCGTGGTACAACAACAAAGTTAGGAAACTACTGCGAAAGCAAAGAGAGCTTCACTCAAAGTTTAAACGCAGCCAAAACCTCTCAGACAAGTAGAAGCTAAACGATGTCAAAGTTAGCGTAAGGAGGGCTATGCGTGAAGCGTTCAGTGAATTCGAAAGTAAAATTCTATGTACCGACATGACAGAAAATCCTAGTAAGTTCTGGTCTTACGTTAAATCAGTAAGTGGCTCGAAACAGCATATCCAGACACTCCGGGATGATGATGGCATTGAAACAGAGGATGACACGCGTAAAGCTGAAATACTAAACACGTTTTTCCAAAGCTGTTTCACAGAGGAAGACCGCACTGCAGTTCCTTCTCTAAATCCTCAAACAAACGAAAAAATGGCTGACATCGAAATAAGAGTCCAAGGAATAGAAAAGCAACTGGAATCACTCAATAGAGGAAAGTCCACTGGACCTGACGGGATACCAATTCGATTTTACACAGAGTACGCGAAAGAACGTGCCCCCCGTCTAACAGCCGTGTACCGCAAGTCTCTAGAGGAACGGAAGGTTCCAAATGATTGGAAAAGAGCACAGGTAGTCCCAGTCTTCAAGAAGGGTCGTCGAGCAGATGCGCAAAACTATAGACCTATATCTCTGACGTCGATCTGTTGTAGAATTTTAGAACATGTTTTTGCTCGAGTATCATGTCGTTTTTGGAAACCCAGAATCCACTTTGTAGGAATCAACGTGCATTCCGGAAACAGCGATCGTGTGAGACCCAACTCGCTTTATTTGTTCATGAGACCCAGAAAATATTAGATACAGGCTCCCAGGTAGATGACATTTTTCTTGACTTCCGGAAGGCGTTCGATACAGTTCCGCACTGTCGCCTGATAAACAAAGTAAGAGCCTGCGGAATATCAGACCAGCTGTGTGGCTGGATTGAAGAGTTTTCAGCAAACAGAACACAGCATGTTGTACTCAATGGAGAGACGCCTACAGACGTTAAAGTAACCTCTGGCGTGCCACAGGGGACTGTTATGGGACCATTGCTTTTCACAATATATGTAAATGACCTAGTAGATAGTGTCGGAAGTTCCATGCGGCTTTTCGAGGATGATGCTGTAGTATACAGAGAAGTTGCAGCATTAGAAAATTGTAGCGAAATGCAGGAAGATCTGCAGCGGATAGGCACTTGGTGCAGGGAGTGGCAACTGTCCATTAACGTGGACGAATGTAATGTATTGCGAATACATAGAAAGAAGGATCCTTTATTGTATGATTATATGATAGCGGAACAAACACTGGTAGCAGTTACTTCTGTAAAATATCTGGGAGTATGCGTGCGGAACGAATTGAAGTGGAATGATCATATAAAATTAATTGTTAGTAAGGCGGGCACCAGGTTGAGATTCATTGGGAGAGTGCTTAGAAAATGTAGTCCATCAACAAAGGAGGTAGCTTACAAAACACTCGTTCGACTTATACTTGAGTATTGCTCATAAGTGTGGGATCCGTACCAGATCGGTTTGACGGAGGAGATAGAGAAGATCCAAAGAAGAGCGACGCGTTTTGTCACAGGGTTATTTGGTAACCGTGATAGCGTTACGGAGATGTTTAATAAACTCAAGTGGCAGACTCTGCAAGAGAGGCGCTCTGCATCGCGGTGTAGCTTGCTCGCCAGGTTTCGAGAGGGTGCGTTTCTGGATGAGGTATCGAATATATTGCTTCCCCCTACTTATACCTCCCGAGGAGATCACGAATGTAAAATTAGAGAGATTAGAGCACGCACGGAGGCTTTCAGACAGTCGTTCTTCCCGCGAATCATACGCTACTGGAACAGGAAAGGGAGGTAATGACAGTGGCACGTAAAGTGCCCTCCGCCACACGCCGTTGGGTGGCTTGCGGAGTATAAATGTAGATGTAGATGTAGACATATCCGGCCACGGATTCCTACGCCGGGTTTGTACTGGCTCCAGCTCACAATATAGGACCGGCCGGTCGAAGGCAGACCAGCCTTCGTCCGCTGCTAATGGCAACCGCTATAGCAGAGTCTCCGAGAAGATATCACCGAAGCCGCTGTACTGCACAGCCGATCGAAGTACCAGCCGACCGAGAGGAACCACATCTCCGGCTAGATCGACGGACGTCTACATCTATTGTACATCCAGCTATTGTATTTCACAAGAAGTTACGTTCAATAAACTGTTGGAGAACACATCAGCAGGTTAAAAAACATAACTAAAACTAAAAAATGAAAATGAGCAAGTGCGAGTATGGGTAGCGCTCTACAGCTTGCATAAAGACTTAAATGTCTGTTAAAAATAATGATTTCAATTGGTTCAATGGGTCGGTGGAAGCCTTTCTGATGGACGCCACATCGGCGACTTGCGAGTCCCTACCCTATCCCAAACATCGAACCGGGGAAAGTGGACTTAAAGTTCAACACGCAGTTCGAACGATGTGTACCTACTTACATCGTTGAAAGGTGAAGACTAGGTTCAAACGAAGAAAGAAAAATCCATAGACCCAAAGAGATTTTTACCCGTGACCTCTCGATTTACAAGCCCACAATTTACCGCCTTTTCGTATCTTCCATTTTTGTTCGTCGTTGTTCTCGGCATTTCGGTTGGGCGTACGTCACATGACTCTCCCCCTACCACCACTGAATACTTCACACAGTTTATTTTTATTACAGAATGCACCGATCCCTCTAACAGAACACGCTGAGCTATCGTGTGCATATAGTTCACCAACAGGTTTTGATGAGTGATTTGGCGTGTGTCAGAGTGTGTGACGTATATGACCGTATCTTTTAACTGCATTGTCTTATAAGCTTAAATAACACCACTGGCCATTAAAATTGCTACAACAAGAAGTAATGCAGATGATAAACGGGTATTCAATGGACAAATATATTATACTTGAACTGACATGTGATTACATTTTCACGCAATTTGGGTGCATAGATCCTGGGAAATCAGTACCCATAACAACCACCTCTCGCCGTAATAACGGCCTTGATGCGCCTGGACATTGAGTGAAACACAGCTTGGATGGCGTCTACAGGTACAGCGGCCCATGCAGCTTCAACACGATACCACAGTTTATCAAGAGTAGTGACTGGTGTATTGAGATGAGCCAGTTGCTCGGCCACCATTGACCAGACGTTCTCAATTGGTAAGAGATCTGGAGAAAGTGCTGGCCAGGGCAGCAGTGCAACATTATCTGTATCCAGATAGGCCCGTACAGGACCTGCAACATGCGGTCGTCCATTATCCCGCTGAAATGTAGGGTTTTGCAGGGATCGAATGAAGGGTAGATCCACGGGTCGTAACACATCTGAAATGTAACGTCCACTGTTCAAAGTGCCGTCAATGCGAACAAGAGGCGACCGAGACATGTAACCAATGGCACCCCATACCATCACGCCAGGTGATACGCTAGTATGGCGATGACGAATACACGGTTCCAATGTGCGTTCAGCGACCATCATGATGCTGTAAACATAACCTGGATTCATCCGAAAAAATTACGTTTCGCCATTCATGCACCCAGGTTCGTCGTTGAATACACCATCGCAGGCGCTGCTGTCTGTGATGCAGCGTCAAGGGTAAGCGTAGCCATGGTCTCCGAGCTGATAGTCCATGCTGCTGCAAACGCAGTCGAACTGTTCGCACAGATGGTTGTTGTCTTGCAAACATCCCAATCTGTTGACTCAGGGATCGAGACGTGGCTGCACGATCCTTGACAGCCATGCGAATGAGATGCCTGTCATTTCGACTGATAGTGATACGAGGCCGTTGGGATCCAGCATGGCGTTCCGTATTACCCTCCTGAACCCACTGATTCCATATTCTGCTAACAGTCATTGGATCTCGACCAACGCGAGCAGCAATGTCTCGATACGATGAACCGCAATCGCGACAAGCTACAATCCGACCTTTATTAAAGTCGGAAACGTGATGGTACGCATTTCTCCTCCTTACACGAGGCATCACAACAACGTTTCATCAGGCAACGCCGGTCAACTGCTGTTTGTGTATGAGAAATCGGTTGGAAACTTTCCTCATGTCGGCACGTTGTAGATGTCATTAGCGGCGCCAACGTTGTGTGAATGCTCTGAAAAACTACTCATTTGCATATCACAGCATCTTCTTCCTGTCGGTTAAATTTCGCGTCTGTAGCACGTCATCTTCGTGGTGTAGCAATTTTAATGGCCAGTAGTGTATTTACACTGCGAAGGTGCTGTAGACACTAGTATATGAAATAAATGTCACCTTGATACCTCTACCGAAGTGGTCTTGATAAGTGGACAGACAGACGGCCAACAAACGAACAAAAAATGCCCTGTATGTGATGCAGATGAAATGTATTCACCGTTGTGAATACTAACAACAATCAGCTGTATAAGGGAACAACGGCAGTGAAAATTTGTGTCGTACCGAGACTCGCAACCATATTTCTCACTTTCCCCGAGAGGTCACCTAATCGCTTCGGCTATCCGTGCACGACTGACTGCCAGGACCAATCTTTCACATGTCGTAATTCCTGCGTCACAACCTGTTCTCGTACAGAGATCACGTAATTCCCGTACAAGAGTTGCTGTCTGGTATCGAGGGATAAATCTGATTTTGCAATGCCTGTGTTCAGAGTGCAGTTGGAAGAGTACTTGCCCGCGTAAGGCAAAGGTCCCGAGTTCGAGTCTCGGTCCGGCACACAATTTTAATCTGCCAGGAAGTTTCATATCAGCACACACTCCGCTGCAGAGTGAAAAATCTTATTCTGGAAACATCCCCCAGGCTGTGGCTAAGCCATGTCTCCACAATATCCTTTCTTTCAGGAGTGCTAGTTCTGCAATGTTCGCATGAGGGCTTCTGTAAAGTTTGGAAGGTACGAGAGGAGGTACTGGCAGAAGTAAAGCTGTGAGGACAGGGCGTGAGTCGTGCTTGGGTAGCTCAGTTGGTAGAGCACTTTCCCGCGAAAGGAAAAGGTCCTGAGTTCGAGTCTCGGTCCGGCACACAGTTTTAATCTGCCACAAAGTTTCAATGCCTGTGTTGTTAACAAGTTCGATGCACTGTCCCTTTGGACATGCATGCATTTTCTAAGCAACATTGTATTGTTCTTTTTAACATATTGTACGTAATATATTTACATATCAACAATTTTCCTATTCTTTCCTTAACTTGTGCTATGAGATATTACTTCTTGTCAAATTTCATGATTATACCTCAACGGGAAGTATGTAACACTATCCCCCGGTCTGCTACTACTATACCATAACCTCTAAGCTGGATGCAGTTCGTTTAGTGAAATTAATTACAGTATAAAGACGAAGAGCAGTTTTACCCTCTGAAAGGAATTTAGTTGTGTTGACCGTGATATACCTAACGGAGGTGGCTTATCGGAAGTGAAAGTCAGAATTACGTAAATATTTAAATAGGTAACAAACAATATTTTACCTATCTACACTGTTCACAGAATAAATTAAACGGTCGCCAGCCTAATTAGGCAAGAGAACGAGTAACTTTAACGGACAAACACAACCCATACTCTGCCACACGTGAGTGCAATGAACTCTGGCACCTGAAGACATATGCTCACCTTAAGGTTGGAGCTAACAGATCAGAACAAGCTATTTGCATAAATATAATAGATAAAAAACACAATATTTCCTTGAGAACTTAGTCGAACTGTATGGTCTCAATAACGTTACTATAAATTTTCACTGTAGAATCGTAAATTGGACATAAGTTTAGTATTACTTTTCAAACATTTTTCTATCTGACAAAAAATTGTAAATGTAGTTCACTGCAAAATTATGAACTGGTCAAAGGTTAAGTCTCTCTCAGCTAAATACTTTCCTACTTAGAATGAAAGTTAAATCTATTTCACTAACAAACAATTTCTAACTGAATTTTGAATAAAAGAAGTTACTGTTTTTATAGATAGTGGTCTTTCTATTAAAAGTTATTTATCATGAAGATAAAGGGTAAACTGTGGATCCTATACTATTAATATGCACTTTCAATACACAAGAGAAACCAGTGCTCAACAAGCATGAGTATATAACTTTCCACAATTGTAGTTTTCAACTTTTACTACAGTGAGGCACAAAATAGACATGTTTGTAAGATACTGACTCACCTTTTGCGATTTACAACAAGCAGCCATGTGATCATTTACTCAAGAAAACTTTATAAGCCTCAGTTTTAAGAACTTTTAATTTTGAAGTTGGCAACATCATATTAATAAGCACTTTAAATAGAAAATTCGTTTTCAGGAAGCATCATTTACTTTAGCCCACACTCTTGCCAAATTAACTTTAGCCTTTCTTTTTACTATGCTCAAAAGGCATTAATTAGTAAAACACTGAGCTTTAATGTTCTTTTAATAAGGACACTCGGTAATCACTTTAGCATGGGAAGGACCCTAAGTGGAAATATGACAGGGGTAAAAAATCAAGGTAGGTATAAGGATTCGAGTTTAAGTTATCTTGTATTTGCGCACACTAAAACATCTAATGAACTGATCCTTCACCAGACATTTCTACTATTCCTTGGTTCCTTTTCAGTGATTGCGCAATTTGGTGGCGATTGCATGTAGATGGATTTGCAGATAGAATTGCTGGACTCTGT
This sequence comes from Schistocerca americana, assembly GCF_021461395.2. Lineage (NCBI taxonomy): Eukaryota > Metazoa > Arthropoda > Insecta > Orthoptera > Acrididae > Schistocerca > Schistocerca americana. Next base: position 45,176,013 of record NC_060123.1, read on the forward strand.
CATTTCTTGGTGGCGATGACAGATATCAATTCCAGAATAGTTCCACCTCTTTATCCATCCATCCGAGGCATTGGAAAGCGGCACGGAAAGCCTCTCTCGGCACCAGCACAACATTTACGTGAGCAGTTGACGGTTTGGTAGCTCGTCCCCGATTGACTTTTTGTTCCACCTTTCTATCCATGCCAACCACATTTTGTTCGCGCTATACAGTTCCGTTCCCAAGGGAAACCACTCCACCTTTTACATACAAAACAACTATGAACCCTAAGTGAGGATATGAAATTTCATAATAACAACCAAACATATGAATTAAAACAGAACCTTTGCACACATTGGTATTTCTGCAAAAATTATTCACACAGAAATTACAATTATATACAGTAAGTTTTCTCTCCCTCCAAATGAGACAAAAAAATTTAAATGAGGGATAACACTACATTACATAGAATCAAACCATGACATCAAAGGTTTTACACAGAAAAGAGTAACCTCTCTCATGGTATCGATTCAATCCAACAACATTTACAGAAACTCAACCGTATAATACTAAACAAAACAAAAGGCAAAGTAAATCAGAACAGCACTAGAGCTATAGTGTTACAGTACACTATATTTCCTGATGATTGTGATAGCGAGTATCAAAATATCTTACATAAATAGCTGTTATCTTTGTTTTGCATTGACTTACAAGCTTTGATTTTTCACACGAAGAAGGGCCTGTGGACTTTCGTCTGTGACACAAATTTTTACTTGATGCCTCTGCCTGTTAATAATAGAAAGGGGTCTCAACAGTCGGACAGAGTCACACACATACAGTCTACGAAGTGATCCAGCAAAGGAACACTTTTACTAACGGAGGTACGTGACCGTAAAAATACCCCTTTACACGCACCTCACTGTAATTCACAGGGTAGAAACACAGATGCAGTTAAGCATAACAATGGCACAAGTTCATTTTGCCATGTTTAGGTCAAAAAGTAAATGAAGTTTATAATCGGTGAAAGACGGTCTGTACACACCCTGTAATATAGCCCAGATACTACAAGGCAGCACTTGTAAGGCTTTCGGCAATTGTGTAGTGATGAGGAGATTCCTCTGTAGGCCCCAGCGAGCCATTAACAGTTGTTTGCAGAGGAATAGAAGGGCAGTGTACAGTGCTTCCATGCATGGGAACGGCGTGCAGCGAGCGTTAATAAACTAGACCTGCAGCCCTGTTTTACGCTGCGGTACTGAAGAATAAGGGGATGCAGAGAGGAAACAAAAAGCAGGGGACGCAGGAGGTGGAAGAAAGAACGCCCACCGGGGTGGAAACGTTTGCGCTCCGTCGAGCGTCCCTCCAGCGGCTCATGAATTGCAGACGGGGTCAGCAATGCCGGTGGCGGTGACCCCGACAAGAGCCGCAGCAGTGGGAATTACTGGCTCGCCGAAGCCGCAGGCACGGCCGTCATTTTCCGACATTAGCACTGTTGCCTTTGCGCTCGGCACGCTACGGGGCTAACTCATTCGGAATCCTGAGAGGGAAAGGCACCACATTCTCGATATCTCTAGCACGGTGGAGAGCAAGATAACGAAAGAAAGATGTAGCAGTCAACATTATCGCCACAAGGGAGAGATACTGGCGACACCACGGTCCTGACATCATGCACTAGCAACGATACTCAAGATTTTAAAATCTGGGACGACATGACTGGAAAAAGAGTCAATAAGATGTGGCAAGACGAATAGACGTCAGGTAGTACAGCGTAAGCTTGTTTCTATGGACGTATACAACCTACTACACTACTGGCAATTAAAATTTCCTACACCACGAGGCTGACGTGCTACAGACGCGAAATTTAACCGACAGGAAGAAGTTGCTGTGATATGCAAATGATTAGCTTTTCAGAGCATTCAAACAAGGTTGGCACCGGTGGCGACACCTACAACGTGCTGACATGAGGAAAGTTTCCAACCGATTTCTCATACACAAATAGCAGTTGATCGGCGTTGCCTAGTGAAACGTTGTTGTGACGAATCGTCGCATTGTAGCCTATCGCGATTCCTTTTTGTCGTATCGCGATTGCGGTTTATCGTATCGCGACATTGCTGCTCGCGTTGGTCGAGATCCAATGACTGTTAGCAGAACAAGGAATCGGTGGGTTCAGGAGGGTTATACGGAACGCCGTGCTGGATCCCAACGGCCTCGTATCACTAGCAGTCGAGATGACAGGCATCTTATCCGCATGGCTGCAACAGATCATGCAGCCACGTCTCGATCCCTGAGTCAACAGATGGGGACGTTTGCAAGGCAACAACCATCTGCACGAACAGTTCGACGACGTTTGCAGCAGCATGGACTATCAGCTCGGAGACCATGGCTGCGGGTATCCTTGACGCTGCATCACACACAGGCGTACCAGTGATCGTGTACTCAACGACGAACCTGGGTGCAGGAATGGCAAAACGTAATTTCTTCGGATGAATCCAGGTTCTGTTTACAGCATCAAGATGGTCGCATCCGTGTTTGGCGACATCTTGGTGAACGCACATTGGAAGCGTGAATTCGTCGCCGCCATACTGGCGTATCACCCGGCGTGATGGTATGTGGTGCTATTGGTTACACGTCTCGGTCACCTCTTGTTCGTATTAATAGCACTGTGAACAGTGGACGTTACATTTCAGATGTGTTACGATCCGTGGCTCTACCCTTCATTCGATCCCTGCGAAACCCTACATTTCAACAGGGTAATGCACGAACCCATGTTGCAGGTCCTGTACGGGCCTTTCTGGATAAAGAAAATATTGGACTGCAGCCCTGGCCAACTCATTCTCCAGATTTCTCACCAATTGGAAACGTCTGGTCAATGGTGGCCGAGTAACTGGGTCGTCACAATACGCCAGTCACTACTCATGATGAACTGTGGTATCGTGTTGAAGCTGCATGGGCGGCTGTACCTGTCCACGCCATCCAAGCTCTGTTTGACTCATTGCCCAGGCGTATCAAGGCCGTTATTATGGCCAGAGGTGATTGTTCTGGGTACTGATTTCTCAGGATCCATGCGTCCAAATTGCGTGAAAATTTGATCACATGTCAGTTCCAGTATAATATATTTGTCCAATGAATACCCGTTTATCATCTGCAATTCTTCTTGGTGTAGAATTTTTAATGGCCAGTAGTGTATTATAAACGGCTCACGGTCCCAGTATTTTGTACGCCGTCCACCCATAGAGTTTACAGTTCTTAGACTGATAGTAGTCGTAGCACCTGAGCTACGGTGGTGCTGCAAGTACGATGGCAACTTTAGTGAGAAACAGTAAACAACTGATGTTCGTTCGGCCAGCCAATAGTGAGTAGGTAGCGTTAAGCAGTGCGCATGTTGACGTAGTGAGCTAGCGTTTTTCTGTCACAAAACTTAGTAGAACAACATCTCTAGATAAAGTTATAACACCACAACTCTGTGGGCTATCACTATTTTTCCTTACAATTTTACATTTCGATGTATTTTTCTTGATAGCTTATAAATAAGTCTACTAATGTCCGTATGATGCAATGAAAGGTTTCCTCATTATAAAGTTTAATAAATGTTAGTTGTAAGCCAGTTGTAAGCAGACACATTGGCTCAATCGGGACGTTACGATACGATTAGTGAGTATACTGGACGGGCAGTTGCATTAACGCTGTGAGTGGAAGCACGCCGGCAGTTAAGTGCTGTGGAGAGGAGAACGTACAAAGGTGTTGTGAGAGACAATCGATTTGAGCAGGAGCTGTTTTGCTGAAAAATGGTCGTAACGCAGTAGAGCTGAAGTATGTGGTGGCTTAGACGATGCAGTTCAACATGAGGACTACCGTGGGCCCAATTTGTTACGGAGCCGCAATATGAAGAGCCTGTGCCCCGAATTGCCCAAGAACAATGCGTTACAGTGCACGTCTCCACCTGAAGTAAGATCCGACTAATTACTTGGTCAGACTTCTAAATGGTTAGCCAGCATCGTAATACATTTCGTCTTTGAATACTACCGAGTTCTACGAAAATATTCACCTGGGAAAAAATACCTAAGTAGGACTCATCCTATCCATTATTGATGACCACAGAGAGACCTGACGACTGACAAATTACTGCACTGTTTACTGAAAGAAATAATACTAATTAAAACGTCAATAATGTGCAAGACTTCAATTAGCAGAAGTTCTCAATTTTAATAAACAGTAATTTGAAAGGCAATACAGAGTCAATCCAAACGATGGACCAATTTCCAAAAATTCGTATGCATTCAAGTACAAATACAAAATGAACAAGTTTTATACCAAGTAGTTTCAAAGTTTTTGGCGGGCGGGGGCGAGCCGGTGGTGATGGTTTCAGAAGCGGCCGGTATAGTTCGCATCGCTACAGGGACGTCATCTCGTTGCACTGTCAGTTGTGGTTGAGATGGCGACTGTGGACCACAAGGTTTTCCTCGTTCTTGAGTTCGCGAAAAGTGAGCCGCAAATTGCAGTGCAGAGGGCATTTCGTACCAAATTCGGTATCCAACCACCAACTCGCAAAAGGATTAGCCGTTGGCTTAAGCAATGTAAACATACTGGGAATTTTTGCAAAGGAGGAAGCACAGGCTGACCGCCTGTGTCAGAGGATGATGTCCGACGGATTTGAAAAAGTTTCGTGCCCAGTCCCAGTAAGTCAAGTTACAGGGCCAGTCGAGAACTTGGACCACCCCAAACAACTGTATGCAAAGTTTTGGGACGGCATTTTCTGTACAAGCCCTACCCATATCACAGAAGGAGGATTACGCATTTCTACAGCGTATAATCTTAAGCGATGAAGCAACATTGCAGTTTAGCGGAAAAGTCAACAATTTTACACAGAGTACGCGAAGGAACTTGCCCCCCTTCTTGCAGCGGTGTACCGTAGGTCTCTAGAAGAGCGTAGCGTTCCAAAGGATTGGAATAGGGCACAGGTCATCCCCGTTTCAAGAAGGGACGTCGAACAGATGTGCAGAACTATAGACCTATATCTCTAACGCCGACCAGCTGTAGAATTTTGGAACACGTATTACGTTCGAGTATAATGACTTTCCTGGAGACTAGAAATCTACTCTGTAGGAATCAGCATGGGTTAGAAAAACACGGTCGTGTGAAACCCAATTCGCGCTATTCGTCCACGAGACTCAGAGAGCCATAGACACGGGTTCACAGGTAGATGACGTGTTTCTTGATTTCCGCAAGGCGTTCGATACAGTTCCCCACAGTCGTTTAATGAACAAAGTAAGAGCATTTGGACTATCAGACCAATTGTGTGATTGGATTGAAGAGTTCCTAGATAACAGAACGCAGAATGTCATTCTCAATGGAGAGAAGTCCTCCGAAGTAAGAGTGATTTCAGGTGTGCCGCAGGGGAGTGTCATAGGACGTCGCTATTCACAATATACATAAATGACCTGGTGGATGACATCGGAAGTTCACTGAGGCTTTTTGCAGATGATGCTGTGGTGTATCGAGAGGTTGTAACAATGGACAATAGTACTGAAATGCAGGAGGATCTGCAGCGAATTGACGCAAGGTGCAGGAAATGGCAATTGAATCTAAATGTAGACAAGTGTAATGTGCTGCGAATACATAGAAAGAAACAGGGTGTTTCAAAAATGACCGGTATATTTGAAACGGCAATAAAAACTAAACGAGCAGCGATAGAAATACACCGTTTGTTGCAATATGCTTGGGACAACAGTACATTTTCAGGCAGACAAACTTTCGAAATTACAGTAGTTACAATTTTCAGCAACAGATGGCGCTGCGGTCTGGGTAACTCTATAGTACGATATTTTCCACATATCCACCATGCGTAGCAATAATATGGCGTAGTCTCTGAATGAAATTACCCGAAACCTTTGACAACGTGTCTGGCGGAATGGCTTCACATGCAGATGAGATGTACTGCTTCAGCTGTTCAATTGTTTCTGGATTCTGGCGGTACACCTGGTCTTTCAAGTGTCGCCACAGAAAGAAGTCACAGTGGTTCATGTCTGGCGAATACGGAGGCCAATCCACGCCGCCTCCTGTATGTTTCGGATAGCCCAAAGCAATCATGCGATCATCGAAATATTCATTCAGGAAATTAAAGACGTCGGCCGTGCGATGTGGCCAGGCACTATCTTGCATAAACCACGAGGTGTTTGCAGTGTCGTCTAAGGCAGTTTGTACCGCCACAAATTCACGAAGAATGTCCAGATAGCGTGATGCAGTAATCGTTTCGGATCTGAAAAATGGGCCAATGATTCCTTTGGAAGAAATGGCGGCCCAGACCAGTACTTTTTGAGGATGCAGGGACGATGGGACTGCAACATGGGGCTTTTCGGTTCCCCATATGCGCCAGTTCTGTTTATTGACGAAGCCGTCCAGGTAAAAATAAGCTTCGTCAGTAAACCAAATGCTGCCCACATGCACATCGCCGTCATCAATCCTGTGCACTATATCGTTAGCGAATGTCTCTCGTGCAGCAATGGTAGCGGCGCTGAGGGGTTGCCGCGTTTGAATTTTGTATGGATAGAGGTGTAAACTCTGGCGCATGAGACGATACGTGGACGTTGGCATCATTTGGACCGCAGCTGCAACACGGCGAACGGAAACCCGAGGCCGCTGTTGGATCACCTGCTGCACTAGCTGCGCTTTGCCCTCTGTGGTTGCCGTACGCGGTCGCCCTACCTTTCCAGCACGTTCATCCGTCACGTTCCCAGTCCGTTGAATTATTTCAAACAGATCCTTTATTGTATCGCTTTTCGGTCCTTTGGTTACATTAAACCTCCGTTGAAAACTTCGTCTTGTTGCAACAACACTGTGTTCTAGGCGGTGGAATTCCAACACCAGAAAAATCCTCTGTTCTAAGGAAAAAACCATGTTGTCTACAGCACACTTGCACGTTGTGAACAGCACACGCTTACAGCAGAAAGACGACGTACAGAATGGCGCACCCACAGACTGTGTTGTCTTCTATATCTTTCACATCACTTGCAGCGCCATCTGTTGTTGAAAATTGTAACTACCGTAATTTCGAAAGTTTGTCCGCCTGAAAATGTACTGTTGTCCCAAGCATATTGCAACACACGGTGTATTTCTATCGCTGCTCGTTTAGTTTTTATGGCCGTTTCTAATATACCGGTCATTTTTTAAACGCCCTGTAGATCCCTTATGATTTATCTACAAAATAGCAGGTCAGCAACTGGAAGCAGTTAATTCCATAAATTATCTGGGAGTACGCATTAGGAGTGATTTAAAATGGAATGATTATATAAAGTTGATTTTTGGTAAAGCAGATGCCAGATTGAAATCATTGGAAGAATCCTAAGGAAATGCAATCCGAAAATATAGGAAGTAGGTTACAGTACGCTTGTTCGCCCACTGCTTGAATACTGCTCAGCAGTGGGGGATCCGTACCAGATAGGTTTGATAGAAGAGATAGAGAAGATCCAACGGAGAGCAGCGCGCTTCGTTACAGGATCATTTAGTAATCGCGAAAGCGTTACAGAGATGATAGATAAACTCCAGTGAAAGACTCTGCAGGAGAGACGCTCAGTAGCTCGCCACGGGCATTTGTTCAAGTTTCGAGAACACACCTTCACCGAAGAGACAAGCAGTATATTGCTCCCTCCTACGTAAATCTCGCGAAGAGACCATGAGGATAAAATGAGAGAGACTAGAGCCCACTCAGAAGCATACCGACAATCCTTCTTTCCACGTACAATACGAGACTGGAATAGAAGGGAGAACCGATAGAGGTACTCCGGGTAACCTCCGCCACACACCGTCAGGTGGCTTGCGGAGTATGGATGTAGATGTAGATGTAGAATGTTCGCATATGGGTTTTTGAAAATCAACATTAACGATTGCAACACGAAACAGACTCACTGAAGATCAAAGTGTTCTGTGCCATGTCCCGTACAATGGTTTATGGACCATTTTCCTTTGCGGAAAGATCTGTAATGGAAATCACGTACCTGGACATGTTGGAACAATGGCTGATCCCTGAGGTTATGGAAGTTTCCCAGGACTTCATTCTCCAAGAGGATGGAGCTCCGCCCCATTGGCATGGTGATGTACGAGACTTTTTGAATGACTCGCCTTCCTCAGCACTGGATCGACTTTTTATGGGATTATATGAAGGAAGCTGTTTACCACCCGCCTCTACCCACCACTCTGAACGATGTGTGGAATCGGATCACCGTTGCTCTGTCCTCAGTAACAGCAGATACGCATTCGCGTGTATGGGACGAGTTTGCCCACCGCGTCGACTTTTGCTGTGGAGTCAACTGTAGCCACACTGACCATATATAAAATTATTAAATAATCATTAAAAACTAATTAATTGCAAGTTATTAAATTTATTACATTGATTTCAAATATCATTTAAATAAACCTTGAATCTTCCTCTTTTCAGTGGTATAAAGTTTGTTCATTTTGGATTTGTACTTCAATAAATACGAAGTTTTGAAAATTGGTCATCGTTTAGAATAACCCTGTACTTAACAGAGCAAGATTCAGCAAAAGATATGATTTTGTACGTGTTTCACGGATAAATATGTTGTCAATTTCACGAACTGCAATCAATCAGAAATATTTGTTATCCTCTTGAGCAAATAACAGTAGCAGTTGCACAAAGTGATTAGCAGATAATATTAATGACTAGTAATGAAAGTTGAAGTTGCATGAATCCAGTAAGACAGCATATACTTATCACGAACTTTGCCATCTTCTATAACCGAAATTTTGACTTTGACAATCACATAACTATCTAACAGGTAAGTGATTATTGAATGTATCACTACTGTACATTTTAAGCAAACTGACTGCGTTTGTTAACAAATAAAGATAATTAATTTTTTAGTAAAATTAAAGACAGTTTTACAGTGAGTGACGTCACGAAAGTTTCGCATTTACGTAACTGTTTCTACTGATGAAATTTGTTGTTCTTTATTACTGATTGACACCATTAATCCTGCAGGGCTGTCCATAAATCCGTAAAAGCACGAGGGGATGGATACCTCTTCCTAGCAGCACGTTGCAAGGCATCCCAGATACGGTATACAATGTTCACGATTGATGAGTTTGGTAGCAAGTGAAAGGGTTTGAACTCAGGTGTTCCTGAAGCCACTCTGTAGCAATTCTGGACACGTGGCATGTCACATTGTCCTGCTAGAATTGCCCAAGTCCGTCCAAATGCACAATGGACATGAATGGCTGCAGTTGATTAGACAGGATGCTTAAGTGCTTGTCGTATCTAGATGTATCAGGGGTCCAATATCACTGCAGCTGCACGCGCCCCACACCATTAAAGAGCCTCCACCAGCTTGATCAGTCCCCTTTTAACAATCAGGGTCCACGGATTCCCGACGTTGCCTCCATACGCGTACTGGTCCACACGATTTGAAAACAGACTCGTCCGACCAGCAACAAGTTTCCAGTCCTCAACGGTCCAATGTCGATGTTGACGGGCCAAGGCGAGGCGTAAAGCTCTTTGTCGTGCAGTCATCAACGATACACGTGTGAACCTAGGATGTCCTGCTTACATGGCAGACGCTCTATCCATCTCAGCCACCGAGGAAAGTGCGACTGTAGGAACTTATTTCTGGCACGCCTCCCGTCAGAGTCACATTCTCAATGAAGCGTGAATTTACTTTCAAAATTTTTTCTTAAGAGTTTACTTTATTAACTAGCGATTCATCAAGAACATTAACACATTTAATCACACTAAGTGAGCGTGGAAGTAGTTGCCCGGAAGTAACTGATGAAATCAAAATGAAATTGCTTTTAACAAACGGGAATTTTATTCCTAAAAGCTTTTTGTTAAGAAACATATTTAAAATTATAAGCAGAAAGCACGCTCTAAATATCAAAGTTGCAATTTATTCTGAGGCAGAAAGAAACAAATTTTTGATTGTATGAGCTTTCGGGCTGAGAACCTTGCCGCTCCCTTTAGACACGACCATAGCCACAACCGCTCGCAACAACCTCTGAGAGACTACACTGGTGCAAATCTGCAACGCACCAGATTAGCTTAAAGTAAAAGATTTAACAATTCACACCAGCACACAAAGTATGCAACCAGTAGGAGGGATGGAAATGGTACAAAACACTAAAATTAAAAGACTAACTTGGCACCGAAGGTGCAACTTGATTTTAACTTCTAAGAGAAGTCTTACGGTTTAAGGGTGGCAACTTTGTATACTAAAATGACTATTTAAATAAAAGCCCATGAAATGCAATCTTACATGAAATTATACAAGGTTGGCTATACGTGCTCCACAGTACACATATACCGCCTCTCAAGATGATAGGCAAGATAAAAACATATTTCAGGAATTTGGCCGTTACATTTCAAGCAATGAATTCGTTAACACACCGAATCCGACAAACATGACAGAGGCAGCTATTAATGTACAGCAGGTTGATTGGGAGATTACCGAACAACCCGAACCGCAGGTTGCTCTAACCCTCCCCTACTCCACAAGTGAAAACGGACCACCCAATTCGTAAATAGCCACCTTCCCGTGGGTGGGCAAACGGAGAAGAATGGTGGGACGACCCCAAAACAAAGCGGATGGTGACCTCACCAAGAAAACAAGTAGAATTTAACAAGTAAATGAAACAACATATGGCCAGTCACTTAACTTCTAACAAAATGTGATATCTGCCGAAGACCTGGCGCAGCAGCCCCAAATCGCTCTCCCGAACCGTCCGCTGTCAGCCGCTTCAACGGACGCAGGAAGGCGCGCCGATCTCCCGTCTCACGGCGTCGCAGCTCGCACCGGCCAGACCGATGTCGTGGTTTGACTCCTGTTGCTCTCGTGTCGGCCGCGAAGCCTCTACCCCTCGCTATATGCCGCAGCCCACTGGAGTCACGTGGCGACCTCACATGAGCCGACGCTCAAGACGGACAAGTCATCTCGTGTCTCAGTGCGCGACCGACCAACCGATCGATCCCACCGCCAATGACCATTGCCTGTGCAACGCGAGCAGACTGGCGGCCTAACGCGCAGACTCAGATGCAGGAATTAAGCCCCGACCGGGTGACCACTCGCTGAGTTCTCTTACTGGCGGAGTGGAAGGACTCTCATTTATACGGCTTTAAAGATTGATCCGAACGAAAGACATACTAACACTCGGGACGACAAACAGACACTAACTGCCCCACAAATTCGGAAGAGAGACGGACTAGCATGCTGGGGACGAGAGACTGACCCTAGACTGACTCCAGACTCAACCAGACTGACCGACTGACACCTGGCGTGCTCATAGCGCCCCTTAAATGCACGTGAACAGACAACCTTTCCCCTTTCACGCCAGATACTGAAGTTTTGGGGCCATACATGATTAAGATAGCCTGACCCACGAGGCGAGACACTGCCATTAGAACTTAAAAAAAAAACCATCTACATCATCATCATCATCTTGGACAGTTTCCAGCCACTGGCTGGGTCTGTCGGGAACACAAGCCTCTCCATCGTGTTCTGTCTTTCCACCATTCCCCATCTTCCACCTTCGTCCAGTTCTCTCCTCTTCTCGTCACACATTCCTTCACTCCCTTCAGCCATCTATCTCTTGGTCTTCCCCTGGGCCTCTTCCCCTCTAGTTGCAGATCAAACATCCTCTTTGGAATTCTTCCCTCATCCATTCTCTTCATGTGTCCATACCACTGCAGTCTTGATTTTTCTATCCTGTCCTGTACTGGTTCCTCCTTTAGTCTTTCCCTCACATACACATTTCGCAATCTGTCTCGTCTTGTTACACTCAACCTGCTCCTCTGGAACTTCATTTCACTAGCTTGTATTCTACTTTTGTCGCTTTTGTGCATTACCCATGTCTCACTTCCGTATGCCAATATGGGGACAAAGTAGGTACGGTATATAATTCCCTGGGATTTCTGTGGCACCTCCTTGCTCCAAATAAGCCCCCTAATGCATTTGAAGAACTGCCCTGATTTTCTGCACCTTTCATTTATTTCCATTGCGTTTCCCCCCTTACTTTCAATCATGCTTCCCAGGTACTTGAAGTTCTCTACCACTTGTAGTTTTTCCCCTCCACAAGTTATATCCACATTTGGCCTATTCTTCTTCCTTGTTGTGACAATTATTTCACTTTTCTTTGCAGAGAAATGCATTCCATATCGTGCTGCCGTTGCCTCCCATACATCTAACTGCTCTTGCACCTCCTTCTCGCAATTTCCCCATAACATCAGGTCATCGGCAAAAAGCACTGCTTTCATTTTATGATCTCCAATTGCATCTGATACTTGCTGTAGGATTTCATCCATAACAATAATAAACAATAAAGGCGAAAGTGCACTTCCCTGTCGCAGCCCATTTTCCAGCTTGAACCATGCAGTACGTTCCCTCCCCACTTTCACACAACTCTCACTTCCCTCATACATTTTTCTGACTTTTCGTGTTATCTCTTCATCTATCCCTTTTGCGTTCAGCACATCCCGAGCCTGTCCCTATAAATACTGTTCTACGCCTTCTCAATGTCTAAAAAGGCCATGATTAAGTCCTTCCCGTACTCATAGTGCCTTTCCTGCAGTTGCCTTACCGCAAATATGAGGTCCGTTGTTGATCTTCCCGGTCTGAAACCATACTGCTCCTCTTGCAGTCTTCTTTCAATACTGCTTCTTATTCTCTTCTCCAGGATCTTTTCATAGATTTTTCCACAGTGGCATAGCAGGGTGATTCCTCTGTAGTTCTCACATCTCCTTTTATCCCCTTTCTTGAAGATCGGGACTATAATTCCTTTCTTCCAATCCTCAGGAATTCTGTTCTCCTCCCACACCACCCTCAGCACTCTGTATAGCCACTGGGTTCCTACTTCTCCTGCTGCTCGTATTATATCCACTGTTACTTCGTCCCAACCTGGTGCCTTGCCCCCTTTCATCCTCTTCTTTATGGCTTCTTCCACTTCATTCCAAGTTAGATCATCAATTTTCCCACTATTATAATCGTCTGCTGCCTTAGGCTCTCCATCGCTGTTAGTTACCCGCTTGACGGCATTCAACAGATCTTCAAGTACTCCTTCTAAATCTTTTTGAGCTCATGCATTTCCTCCACAACTCTTCCATTATTATCCATGATCCTCAGGCACTCCCTTCTGTCGTTCCTCTTATGTCTTACCATGGTGAAAAGTACTTTTTTGGTCCCTTCACTGTCCTCTTCTAACATTCTTGTCCATTTTTCCATCCACTTCTTCTTCTCCGCCCTTACTATGGTCTGTGCCGCTGTCTTGCTTCCCTTATATTTTACCCTAGCTTCCTCTGTTCGGGTCTGGAACCTTTCTCTGAAGGCTTTGTTCTTTCGAAGTACTGCCTCTTTACATATGTTGTTCCACCATGGGGTTTCCTTACTTCTCCTCTTTGTGTTAGTTCTTCCGCACACAGTCTCAGCTGCCTCAACTAGAGCCCTCTTAAAATCTCCCCATTCTCCAAAACCGGCTACAGCGGTCAACAAATGATCTCGAGTAACAAGTTTAATAAAAACACTGTCGAGAAGCACGAGAAAATGTTAGTAGAACTGCTACTGCTGCGGCTCAATGTTGGGTAAGATAAGCTGACTGTTGAACAGGCACAAAATTAATATCATCTCTAGGCCTTCCTGAAAAATCCGCCAGCTACTGAGACTAGTAAAAAATGCGGCACGTCTGATAATGTCAGGGGCTTACAAAATACACTGTTACTGGGGATGAACTCACATACAGAGAAGAGCGCGCATTGTGTAGGAACGCAGGATTGAAGATGATAAGTACCTCCGTCGGAGCTAGTAGCGACGGATTTTGGGTCAGTGAAATTAAACGAGTAATTTGGAATACAAATTACGGACATAATCGTCTGTTGAGGCGGCGATCTACACCTTGTCGCGACGTAGTACTCGGCTAACGTTAAACTGAAGCAGGTGCGTTGAAAATGGAGGTAACACATACCCGTGTATGGCGAGATATCTTGGGCATTGCTGACGTCACAGCAGGCAGGACGGACCAGGTCGAGGCCCAGGAGAGTGACAGGTCGTGGCGCGTGCGTCACAGCATGTGACACGGCAGGTCTTACGAGTGCAGCCCGTCTCTGGTGAGGAGCGAGTAAATAGTTCAGACGAGTTTAATAATTCTTGTCTACGCGTTTAAATGCAAGCAAGCTCTCGACAGCACACGAGAAAGTAAAGATTTGTAGTGCGTACCTTTACAGCTACATACAGATTTCCCTTGGGCCCTGCACGGAGACATCGTACGCGAAGTATGGCAGACACGCCCACTGTGTGACGTCAAAAGTTCGTTGAAGGTCCGTATTTGTCGTGTGCCGACGTCGGTTGACTATACATGTAAGGGCCGACCAGCAGTGTGTCTGCAGTCACATTACACACACAAAGACACATACATATACAAAAAGAGAGGGAGAGAGACAAAGAGAATAACTGAAATATTTGGTTTAGGTCTTTGTAACAGCATTACTTTAACTTATCCAAAAATTTAAATCATTTATAGTTGTTGTTTCATGTATGTTCGTGTATATATTGTTACTTTTTATCTTTGTATCTCGATTTTCTACTAATATATACCATTTCTAAAAATGTATTGTAACCTGTGAAAAAATTATATGGTTACTAATAAATGCAGAGGAAAATCTGGAGGGAAGTCAAGTAGGTAAAAGCTCTCCCATGGAAATGGTAGAAGGAGTGTACAGAGGGCGCCAACTGAAGACAAAGCATCAAGAAGTAGGCATCCATCGTGGTTAGCACTTCCCGGATCGGGTATGAGGCTAAAATACATAATCCATGCAAATACTGTCTCGGATGCTCATTGGCTCCGGTAGTTCAAATGGTTCAAATGGCTCTGAGTACTATGGGACTTAACATCTGAGGTCATCAGTCCCCTAGAACTTAGAACTGCTTAAATCTAACTAACCTAAGGACATCCCACACGTGCAAGCCCGAGGCAGGATTCGAACCTGCGACCGCAGCGGTCGTGCCGTTCCAGACTGAAGCCCCTAGAACCGCTCGGCCACTCTGGCCGGCTGGCTCCGGTAGTAATAATGTGGAACGTCTCAATAGTGCCCCATTTCACTTATTAATTAGGAGGAGATACATGCGTAAGCACTGTAAATGCTGAATATGGAACTACACATTATTCGACGATGCCGCCGTAGTGCTTCGCATCATCGTCCTCCAGACAATGTTATCTGTAGCATTGTAACACACAAGGTCTCTTACTTAATGCATATTCTTTAATTTCTTTCTTTAACCCTCGAGTACGTACAGACTATTATTGAGCCAAGTCAGTGTTACCTGTAAAAGCTAAAAGCTGCCCTGGACTCGGAACCCATACAACTTATACACTGAAACGCAAATGAAACTGGTATAGGCATGCATATGCAAATGCGAAAGTACATAGGCAGAATACAGCGCTGCGGTCGGCAACTCCTATGTAAGACAGCTAGTGTCTAGCGCAGTTGTTAAATTGGTAATTGCTGCTACAATGGCAGGTAATAAAGATGTCTGTGAGTTTGAACGTGACGTCATAGTCTGCGCACGAGTGATGGGGCACAGCATCTCCGAGGTAGATATGTTGGAATTTTCCCGTACGACCATTTCACGAGTGTACCGTGAATATCAGGAATCCGGTAAAACATGAAATCTTCCACATCGCTTGGACCGGAAAAGAATCATGCACGAACGGGACCCACGACGACTGAACAGAATCGTTCAATGTGACAGAAGTGCAACTCTTCCGCAAATTGCTGCCGATTTGAATGCTGGGCTATCAGCAAGTGTCAGCACGCAAATAATTCAACGAAACATCATCGTCATGGGCTTTCGTTTGATGCTTATTTCGTGAGATATTTGGCCCGGTCACTATCAATGGATCACCCTGTATATGCCGAAATTCTGAGGGCGGTGGTTAAATTATAACGCTGACCCACGGCACACACTATAACCAACCGTGCGCGGCCCCATTCTATGGCTTGTCGTGGTTCTGAACGGCACCGATTCAGTGCCATTAGCGCCATGGCCCGTAAGGTTTGTGAGACGACGTTGATCGAAATTAATCTTACTCGGCGATTGCATAATGAATGCAAATCATCATACGAGATTGCTGAAGTAGTCGGTAGACCTAGATCGACGGTTCAGTCGATAACAGATCGATTTTGAGCAACAAAATCATTAAGAAACCAACCACGAGCCGGACGCCCTCACACTTTCACTGATGCAGACGTGAGATTTGTCATGAGGGAAATGAAGAAGAAACCCAGAATCAGCGCTCCTAAGTTGGCTGGGGAGGATAGGCAAAAGAAGGTATGTGCCAACACAATCAGAAATACAAAAAAAAAAAAAACATATAGGTATCACGGCCGATTAGCGCGCAAGAAATTTGGGTCAGTGAACAGAAACGAAAGAAAAGTCTTCATTTTGCGATGGAACATAGATTCAAAAAAGAAGACTTCTGGCATAGAGTAATATTTTCTGATGAGAGTAAATATAACGTAATCGGGTCGGATGGCAGGCGAATGGTGTGGCGTAAGAAGAATGCGGAGATATTGACACGCAATCTTGTGCTAACGGTTGAACAGTAGTAGCTCCCTGAAGGTGTTGGGCTGTATGAGTGCTGCAGGTGTTGGAAAATTACATCCCATAGGAGATACAATGTATCACCATATGTATATCAACATTTTAAAGGACAATCTGAATCCTACATTTTTCAACACGACAACGACCCAAAGCATACCACTCTAAATACAAGGCTGTGGCTGCTGTACAATACCCTAAAACAACTGTACACCCCTCCTCAGAGCCCAGACATTAATCCTATTGAACACCTGTGGAAAGTACCGGAAGATAGCATCAGGAGAAGGCACATGTCTAACATGAGAGACCTAGAAGAAGCACTTCAAGACGAATGGGACAAAATTGTAGCCTCTCTGACGGTACACTTGGCCAAGTTGATGCCCAGACGAGTATAAGCAGAAAAAGCTGCAAAGGGAAGTCCCACTAAAAACTAATTTCTGTAATTGAAATCATATTTTCCGATTGAACATTAAAAAAATTGTGGTTAGACGAATACTTTTTAAAGTAATCCTTGAATAAATTCTCAATTTTGTCAAGCCTGCCGGTGTGGTCGCACGGTTCTAGGCGCCACAGTCCGGAACCGCGTGACCGCTACGGTGGCAGTTTCGATTCCTGCCTCGGGCATCGATGTGTGTGATGCCCTTAGGTCAGTTAGGTTTAAGCAGTTCTAAGTTCTAGGGGACTTATGACCTCAGATGTTAAGTCTCATACTGCTCAGAGCCATTTGAACTATTTTTGTCAAATTTGCTATCGCTATGGATGTATTTATTTCCTTGTCCATCAATAAAAATTGCATACCAAGGTTAGTTGCATATGACTGGATGTTCACACTTGATGTTCCCTTCCTTTCATGTGTCATACACGTAGTTTCTTTTTTAAAAGGATTACAATTAGACCAAAACTTTTTGGACTAACTGTATGTATAATAGCTTGATTACTAAGTACTTTTCAATGAACGTTGCCGCCAAAAGATTATGAATTCTTAGAATCTGGGTGCTTTTTTAAAAAGGTGTGTTTCATGATGTTCTTTCGATGCTACGTATATCTCCAGAGGCAGGGGAAATGGATCCATTCAGAAGAATTTTGACAGCTGTTGTTTGTTCTGATGGCGTTGCGTCTGAATTATGCACATTTCTTAGGTATTTTCGTAAAAAGTAACAGAGCCAAAATTAAAAAGCATTCTCCAGAGTTTTCAAATAACGTTAGCAGGTGTATCGTTACACGAGAAAGTAGAGCTTTTACTTCAGTATCTCAGTCAATGCAATAGCTAAGCAACTTGTAGCAAAATTACGTACGGCTTACTATCACTTCTTGACAATTTAGTTTACATTTCCATACCTGTTCAAGAATTCCATCGAGTTTTACGTGTTCCGGAAATTTATATTCCGGTTTTCTCAGTCTAGAAAGCTTCACATCGGTGGCGTCACAGGTTCATCTGACTGTGTTCGTATTTTTACCAGATTCTGAACCCATCAGTCATGATAAATAGAGGAAAAAACAAAAACCAGCACCATAATTGCTACACCAAGCCTACTGATTTAATTTAAAGTTTCGAACATTTCATTAGAAGGTAATAGTATTATAAATTAGGGACTACATATCACCGCAAATATTTGAGGCTACGCAATATCCGTTTAATCTTCTTTATTGAACGATTTTAACATAACCTGGGATTCTTTTGTTAACTAATGGCATTCATAAGACATTTTGGTCCGATACACAAACTTGAACCATATACCTTGTCGTTGGTGGCGAAGCTTGCGTGCTTCAGCGATACAGATAGCCGTACCATAGGTGCAACCACAACGGAGTGGTATCTGTTGAGAGGCCAGACAAACGCGTGGTTCCTGAAGAGGGGCAGCAGCCTTTCCAATAGTTGCAGGGGAACAGTCTGGATGATTGACTGATCTGGCCTTGTAACACTGACCAAAACGGTCTTGTTGTGCTGGTACTGCGAACAGCAGAAATCAAGGGGAAACTACGGCCGTAATTTTTCCCGACGGCATGCGGCTTTACTGTATGGATAAATGATGATGGTGTCCTCTTGGGTAAAATATTCCGGAGGTAAAATAGTCCCCCATCCTGATCTCCGGGTGCGGACTACTCAGGAGGACGTCGTTATCAGGAGAAAGAAAACTGGCGTTCTACGGATCGGAGCGTGGAATGTCAGAACCCTTAATCGGGCAGCTAGGTTAGAAAATTTAAACAGGGAAATGGATAGGTTAAAGTTGGATATAGTGTGAATTAGTGATGTTCTGTGGCAGAAGGAAAATGACTTTTGGTCAGGTGAAAACAGGATTATAAATACAAAATCAAATAGGGGTAATGCAGGAGTAGGTTTAATAATGAATAAAACAATAGGAATGCGGGTAAGCTACTACAAACAGCATAGTGAACGCATTATTGTGGCCAAGATAGACACGAAGCCCACACCTACTACAGTAGTACAAGTTTATATGCCAACTAGCTCTGCAGGTGATGAAGAAATTGATGAAATGAATGTGAAATAAAAGAAATTATTCAGATAGGGAAGGGAGACGAAAATTCAATGGTCATGGCTGACTGGAATTCGGTAGTAGAAAAAGGGAGAGAAGGAAACGTAGTAGGTGAATATGGATTGAGGTTAAGAAATGAAAGAGGAAGCCGCCTGGTAGTACTTTGCACAGAGCACAACTTAACCATAGCTAACATTTTGTTCAAGAAGCATAAAAGAAGGTTGTATACATGGAAGAAGCCTGGAGATACTGACAGGTTTCAGATAGATTATTTAATGGTAAGGCAGATGTGGACTCTGACCACAATCTGTTGGTTATGAACTTTAGCTTAAAACTGAAGAAACTGCAAAAAGTTGGGAATTTAAGGTGATGGGACCTGGATAAACTGACTAAACCAGAGGGAGTACAGAGTTTCAGGGAGAGCATAAAGGAACAATTGACAAGAATTGGGGAAAGAAATACAGTAGAAGAAGAATGGGTAGTTTTGAGAGATGAAGTAGTGAAGGCAGCAGAGGATCAAGTAGGTAAAACGATGAGGGCTAGTACAAATTCTTGGTTGAAAGACGAAGTACTGAATTTAATTGACGAAAGTAGAAAATATAACAATGCAGTAAATGAAGCAGGCAGAAAGGAATACAAACTTCTAAAAAATGAGATCGACAGGAAGTGCAAAGTGGCTAAGCAGGAATGCCTAGAAGACAAATGTAAGGATGTAGAGGCTTATCGCACTAGGGGTAAGATAGAAACTGCCTACAGGAAAATTAAAGAGACCTTTGAAAAAAAAGAGAACCACATGTATGAATATCAAGATCTCAGATGGAAACTCAGTTCTGAGCAAAGAAGAGAAAGCAGAAAGGTGGGAAGTGTGTATACAAGGGCTATGTACTTGAGGGCAATGTTATAGAAATGGAAGAGGATGTAGATGAAGATGAAATGGGAGATATGGTACTGTGTGAAGAGTTTGAGAGAGCACTGAAAGACCTAAGTCGAAACAATGTTCCTGGAGTAGACAACATTCCATTAGAACTACTGCCAGCCTTGGGAGAGCCAGTCCTGACAAAACTATACTATCTGGTGAGCAAAATACATGAGACAGGCGAAATACCCTCACACTTCAAGAAGAATATAACAATTCCAACGCCAAGGAAAGCAGGCGTTGACAGATGTGGAAATTACCGTACTATCACTTTAATAAGTCACGGCTGCAACATACTAACGCGAATTCTATGCAGACGAATGGAAAAACTGGTAGAAGCCGACATCGGGGAAGATCAGTTTAGATTCCGTAGAAATATGGGAACACGTGAGGCAATACTGACCCTACGTCTTGTTTTAGAAGGTAGTTTAAGAAAAGACAAACCTAAGTTTCTAGCATTTGTAGAATTAGAGAAAGCTTTTGACAATGTTGACTGAAATACTGTCTTTCAAATTGTGAAGGTGGTATGGGTAAAATACAGGGAGCGAAAGGCTATTTACAATTTGTACAGATACCAGATTGCAGTTATAAGAGTCGAGGGACATGAAAGGGTAGCCGTGGTTGGGAAGAGAGTGAGACAGTGTTGTAGCCTCTCACCAACGTTATGCAATATGTATATTGAGCAAGCAGGATAGGAAAAAAAAGAAAAATTCGGAGTAGGTATTAAAATCCATGGAGCACAATTTAAAACTTTAAGGTTCGTCGATGAATTGTAATTCTGTTAGAGACAGCAAAGGACTTGGAAGAGCAGTTGAACGAATCGACAATGTCTTGAAAGGAGGATATAAGATGAACATCAACACAAGCAAAATGAGGATAATGGACTGTAGTCGAATTAAGTCGGGTGATGCTGAGGGATTTAGATTAGGAAATGAGACACTTAAAGTAGTAAAGAAGTTTTGCTATTTGGGGAGCAAAAAAACTGATGATGGTCGAAGTAGAGAGAATATAAAATGTAAACTGGCAATGGCGAGGGAAGTGTTTCCGAAGAAGAGAAATTTGTTAACATCGAGTGTAGATTTAAGTGTCAGGAAGTTGTTTCTGTAAGTATTCGTATGGAGAGTAGCCATGTATGGAAGTAAAACATGGACGATAAATAGTTTGGACAAGAAGAGAATAGAAGCCTTTGAAATGTGGTCCTACAGATGAATGCTGAAGATTACATAGGTAGATCACATAACTAATGAGGAGGTACTGAGTAGGATTGTGGAGAAGAGGAGTTTGTGGCACAATTTGACTAGTAGAGGGGATCGGGTGATAGGACATGTTCCGAGGCATGAAGGGATCACAGATTTAGTACTGGAGATCAGCGTGAAGGGTAAAAATCGCAGAGCAAGACCAAGAGATGAATACACTAAGCACATTCAGGAGGACGTCGGCTGCAGTAGGTACTGGGAGATGAAGAAGCTTCCACAGGACAGAGTAGCGTGGAGATATGCATCAAACCAGTCTAAGGACTGAAGACCACAACAACAACAACAGAAACTTCAGTGCTTTCCTACATCTGTTCACGCAATCGTACGAAAACGAAGCGGCTTCTAAATCTCACTGATTTGGAATCAAGGTAACTTTTTTGTACACGAAAGGAATTTTCGCATGTGCATTATCTTAAATATCTATTATTTTTCTCAAACTCGCTAATTAATTAGCATAGTGCACAAGACATTGCAAAAATAAAGATGCGTTGTAATATAACGACAGTTCAAGTAGTTTTGTACATCTTTCAGAAACCAAAGACTTGTCATGCATGTTCAATAAACATTTCATTACCTCGTCAAATAGACTTTGAATCACACAAAAAATTAAAGCGTCAGTATAAATATGGGTCACAGTACGTTTTCCGATATTTTTATTTGGAATCTTATGATATTGGCTAAATACAACAATGATTATTTTCAGAGGGAGATATTCAAATTGTTTTGCGCTCATTCAGCAAACCTGATTCGCGGCTATTTACGGTATGGTAGCTGGTGTAATTAACAATAATCCACTTGCGGATAACTGCTCGTCTCTGCTGCTATGTGAAATAAGCGAAATTGACAAATAAAGATGAAATATCATACATTCAGTCATCATTGGAATTAAATTGTGGATAAGACTACTAAGTACAGTGATTTATAATTTAATTGGTTTTAAATTAGAAACTTCTAATGTTTAAATACTTTGGTCGAACTTTATTTAGAATTGTTATCAACGACGATACAAGTAAAAGGACAGCTTATTCTCTACATAGTTGTTATATTTATTTTATTTACTTTTTGGAAGAATGTAACTGTGCAGTACTGACAGTGGCAGTTAATTCGGAAACTAAGATATCTAATGACAATTTTGCTCTGAATTACCTCTACACCATATCTAAGCTTTGATCAGATTATTTACATTTTAGCTTGCTATAAGTTGGTACTGCACCTTTTAACAACCAATTTCAAGCTAAGTGTACTGTCTAGTCATTTAAAATGTTATCGAATCCGAGCTTAAGAATGATATTATATATAGAAATAACTATTAGCTGCGGCTGCTCGCCCACTTTCCTGAAACTAGGTCTACCCTCTGTATTTATCGTATAATGGTACACCAAACAACAAATCTGAAGTTGGTGGAAGAATATTTGTCGGGTTACGTATCATTTTCTGCAGATAGCTTTCTGTCGGAGAATAATGGTTAATACTAATCAGTCACTGTATGATACAGCTTTTATGATGGTTGGAAACTCTAACAAGACACGAAGCCGTCATCTATGTAATCCCTCTGTCTGTAGGAGATGAAGTCTGAGGAGATGATGAGAAACATGCTGTTATGTGACAAATATGTCCCAGGTGTAACCTTTCACAGCCGAAATTTCATGAAATTATTGACGCTTGTGTTTTTCAGTATCTGCATTGAAATTACATTGTGTTGATAATCGTTTAATAAATCTTACTGAAAATACCTCCAGATTTCAGACACTCAGATCGGTACCAAACGTTTTCTATCGATAGAGTATAAATCAGAACTCCGATTTAGTTCGCACTATGTACTGTCGTCCATCGTAACTGGCGTAAACGTTAATTAAAAGTAACACCTGAATTACGGAGCACATCAAAAGCAAAACTGTAAATATCTAACATATGTTGCTACCTTGGGGTTGTTAACAGAGCGTTATATCCTCGTACTATGGGTCCAAGGCTGAAACCCCAATGTCGACAAATTTTTGTACTGTGTTATTTGTGATAGTATTATAAGGTATAACGTGTTTATGAAATGTAAAAGTGCTATTTGGAGTTTACAGCAATGTTCTCTGGGCAGTATATTTTCGCTTCGCATCTTTGAAAGTAGTGAATCTGTAGAGTACCTTTGTAGCTTCACAAAACATACAATCAAAACAGGAAAATAAAGAATCATTTAATTGCTTTATACGTGCGGAAGAAATAGTAACAATAATAATTAGAAGTAAAGAAAATAATAAGATCAAAAATAAGTACATAAAGTTCAGTAAAGAAGTTAAAACAAATTGCTGAAAGAACATTGCCACAAAATGTGAACAGTTCTTTTAGATGTCAGGACAATGTTGACCAAAATAAAAGTTTCATACATTTTGTTGTCTTCAGTCCAGAGATGGGTTTAATGCTCCCCTTCATGCTACTGTATCGTGTGCAAGCTTCTTCACGTCCAAGTAACTATTGCAACCATCATCCTTCTAAATCTGCTTCGTACATTCATCCCTCGTTCTCCCGCTACGAATATTACCCTCCAAGCTACCCTGGAATACTAAATTGATGATCCCTTGATCAATCAGAACATGTCCTACCAACCGATCCCTTCTTCTAGTCAATTTGTGTCACAAATTTCTCTTCTCCCTAATTCTTTCCTGTACCTCCTCATTAGTTATGTCATCTACCCATCTAATCTTCAGCATTCTTATGTTGCACCCCACTTCGAAAGATTCTATTCTCTTCTTGTCTAAACGATTTATCGTCCATGTTCCATTTCCATACATGGCTACACTCCATACAAATACTTTCAGAAACGACTTCCTGACACTTAAATCTATACTCGATGTTAACAAATTTCTCTTCTTGAGAAACGCTTTCTTTGACATTGCCAGTTTACATTTTATATCCTCTCTACTTCGACCATTATCAGTTATTTCGCTCCCCAATTAACAATACTCATACTACTTTTAAGTGTCTCATTTCCTAATCAAACTCCGGCAGATCACCTGACTTAATTTGATTACATTCAATTAATCTAGTTTTGCTTTCGTTGATGTTCATCTTATATCCTCCTTTCAAGACACTGTCCAATCCGTTCAACTACTCTTCTAGGTTCTTTGCTGTCTCAGACAGAATTACAATGTCACAGGCAAACCTCAGAGATTTATTTCTCCTCTATGAATTTTATTTCCTACTCCAAATATTTATTTTGTTTCCTTTACTGCTTGCTCAATATACAGATTGAATAACATCAGGAGACTGATGACCTCAGAAGTTAAGTCCCATAGTGCTCAGAGCCATTTGAATAACATCGGGGCTAAGCTACAACCCTGTCTCACTCCCTTCCCAAGCAATGCGTCCCTTTCGTGCCTTTCGACTCTGCAGTCGGGCTTCTGTACAAATTGTAAATGACCTTCCGCTCCCTGTGTTTTCCCCATACCACCTTCAAAATTTGAAACAATTTATTCCAGTCAACATTGTCAAAAGCTTTCTCTAAGTCTACAAATGCTATAAACGTAGGTTTGCCTTTCCTTAATCTAAGATAATTCGTGGGGTCAGTATTGCCTCACGTGTTCCAACATTTCTTCGGCATCCAAAACTGATCTTCCCCGAGATCGGATTCTACCAGTTTTCCATACGTCTGTAAGGAATTCGTGTTAGTATTTTGCGGCCGTGACTTATTAAACTGATACTTCGGTAATTTTGACACGTGTCAACACCTGCTTTCTTTGGGATTTGAATTATTATGTTCTTCTTGAAGTCTGAGGGCATTTCACCTGACTCATAAATTTTGCTCACGAGACGATAGAGTTTTGTCAGGGATGCCTCTCCGAAAGCTATCAGTCGCTCTAATGAAATGTTGTCTACTCCAAGGGCTTTGTTTCGAATTAGGTCTTTCAGTACTCTGTCAAATTCTTCGCGCAGTATCATATCTAACATTGCATCTTCATCTTCGACCTCTTTCATTTTCATAGTACTGCCCTCAAGTACTTTTATAGACGCTCTATATACCCCTTTCACGTTTCTGCATTCCCTTTCTTCCTTAGAACTGGTTTTCTCTGAGCTCTTGCTATTCATAGAAGTGGTTCTCTTTTCTCCAAAAGTCTCTTTAAATTTCTTGTAGGCAATATCTATCTTACCCCCACCGATATACGGCCCTACATCCTTACATTTGTCCTCTAACCATTTCTGCTTAGCCATTTTGCACTTCCTGTCGATCGCATTTTTGAGACGTTTGTATTCCTTTTTGCCTGCTTCATTTACTGCATTTTCATATTTTCTCCTTTCAGTAATTAAATAAAATATCTCCTCTGTTACTCAAGGATTTCTACTAGCCGTCGTCAGTTTACGTACTTGATCCTCTGGTCCCTTGACTATTTCATCTCTCAAAGCTACCTATTTTTCTTCTACTGTATTTCTCTCTCCCGTTTTTGTCAATCTTTTCCCAATGCTCTCTCTGAAACTCCTTAGAAACTGTGGTTTTTTCAGTTTATCCAGGACACATCTCCTTAAATTCCCACCTTCTTGCAGTTTCTTCTTTTTTGCTCTACAGCTCATAACCAATAGATTGTGGTCAGAGTCCACATCTGCCCCTGGAAATGTCTTATAATTTAAAACTATATTCCTAAATCTCTATCTTACCATTATAGAATCTATCTGAAATGTTTCGGTGCCTCCAGGCCTCTACCACGTATAAAACCTTCTTACATGATTCTTAAACCGAGTGTTAGCTATGATTAAGTCATTCTCTGTGCAAAATTCAACCAGGTGGCTTCCTCTTCCATTCCTTACCCTGATTCCATGTTCACGAACTACTATGGCATTCCTGTCCCCCATGACTATTAAATTTTCATCTCCCTTCGCTATTTGAATAATTTCTTTTATCTCATCATACATTTCTTCAATATCTTCGTCATCCGCGGAGATAGTTGGCGTAAAAGTTAAAAAAAATTGTCGTCTGTGATGTTTGAACGCTGTACCACTTCATCCACGCAAGACATAAGATATTTGCACTCACAAACACACTGTTCATGTGCTGCGGAGCTTTGATAATACTTGTAGTTACCGTTTACGTATGTTCTACTGAAGGACAGCGCTCAACATGAACTAAATGGGTGTTTTGGTTCATACTCTGTCGGCATATAACGTTTGATAACAACTTGAGTGTCTGACATCTGGAGATTTGGGTGTTGGATTAATGCAAATCGGGCATCTGCGTGCGAGTGACTATGTAACAGGCTCAGACCAACCAGTTGTTTCACGAATAACGGTGGTAGCTTCAGGCAAACGGACAAGCAAATTTCTGAATTGTCTGTCTGTGTGTCACACACGAAACGCTTCTACTCCCCTCGCAGAAGTGACTCCAGTGGACTGGGGCTGGAAGAACGCGATGGCCACAGTAGTGGCCTTTCACACCCAATTCAGTAACTGGAAGAAAACATTGTCTAAATGTTCTTTGAGATGAACGGTGCGAGCTGTGTCATTCTAGAACCATAATCGACGTCTGACTTTTGGAAGGACATCCTACCGTATTTCCGATAGTGCTTCACGGAAAAAGAGATATTAAATTCCTGAAACGACTTTTTATGGGAGAAGATTTTTCCGAATCAGATGCTCGTGACAATACTTACACTAAATCTCTGTTGATGTTGTAACGCACGAATTGACTTAGGATTATGCAACTCTCAGTCATGGCTATTGTGGCTGCGGAGCTGTGAATATTGGTCTAAGGGAAGGCTGGCGTCAATATTCAAGAACCTCAAGGAGTGAAACGGTGCACATTCGACGTTTCTGTCACGTAACAACAGTGTTTCTGACAATCACCTCTAAGACCTAAACATACTTTTGTTCGTAATTTTTAAAGGAAGTCACAAAGAAACTTTCAGCAGGGAACCGCACGTACTAAGAAAAGATAATATGATGGTTTATCGTTATCATTCATATTGAAGAACTGTAGTACCCTGCAACTTTGACGACTGGAGGACCTGCCACTTTCCCTGAATATGAGGCTTCTCTGTAAACCAACCCCAGTAAGGAGTGCTGTTGCTTACGTACAATGAGCTGTGTTGTGGTTTCATCATCCGATCCTCCTTGCACACCGTTTCACTTTCTGGCAAAATTCTGGCAAACCTGGCTATATAAATCAAAGTCTTTAAATAGGTGTTAGTCCTCCATCAATTCGCCTTCACCCTGGTCTGTCGCAGGCATAGCCTGCCCTCTCAAAAAGAAGTCAATGATTTTTCCAACAAATAATTCTGCATACAGAGAAGGGGGATATCTCTGACGCTGAGGTCAAGCGTTACTGCTAGCTGACTACCAAACCCGACATTCGACAGCAGCCTGTATTACTGTTTGTCCCAATCTCCCTGTCTTGTATGGAGATGGTGAAGTAAATATCAGGTAGAAAAGCTAACTGTACAATGATTTCAACAGATTATCGTTAGTATAGAAATGATTCAGATGCTTGGATGCACACGCATTCAACAGTTTGTCGCAGTTTGTTGAAGGTCTTATGCGTGATATTTCGTAGTTTAAGACTGAATGAATGAACCCTGTGTTGGACAGTTGTTTCTAGGCCACTGTAGAGTGTTTTCAAACTCACTCGCAAAATTGAAACCTACATTATATTCTGTTTATTACTAACCCTTATAATTAAATTTTATTTCATAAGTTTAAGTCATTTCGTGGCGTTTCACACAAATAAAATGTAGATCCTTGGTTTATTTCAATCTTCTGGAGACTCCTCACCGAAGTATCCGAGGAATGAGACTACTATATTCTAATACAGTGTTCACTCACATTAAAACAGATACTTCCGAAGCTTTTCTTGAATCTTTGCCATATGTTTAAATACCTTAATTTATACCTATGTGGGCCTTACAGCTTACTGTATTCTCTAAGACAGTTTCATGCAGAGTTGTGTAACCATAATCATGTACCTAAGTGTGGTATAAAGTTCATCTCTAATGATCATGTTGTGGTGTTGGAGTTCTTCTTATGTCCGTGCTTGCTATGGAAATAGGCTGAGGAGTTCCGCCTTATGCAAGGAAACTTTATTTCTGTTTTGTTAATGTAGTAATGGCGGCGAAAGATTTGCCTATGTTTTGAAAAATCGGTGAAGGTGAAGTGTCAAGCCACTGTAGGTCACAGAATGAGCCTACTCACTTCGCCAATAACATATGAGAAAGCACAACAATATCAAAACCATGAGAAGCTGTAGATTATGTAGCAGAATGTCCAATAGCATCACGTAGGTAAGAAAATAAAAAATAACCCACTAAAGATAGCACAGAAAAGTGCTGAAACATTTCTGGGTAAGACAAAACAGGAAAATGGTGTCTTGCATGAGGCGAAATTCCTCGTCCTATATTCATCTCTCATGTTTGTCGTATTAGATTCTCAGAATATAAAGCAGTTTATTAATACAGCGTTTATTGATCCCAAGGAAACAGTTCTGATAGCACATTTAACTAACAATGACTTTCATCTCATATAATATAAATTGACAAAACAATCAATACATTCGACGTCTGCTTATTAAAAGACAGACTGAAGCATTGCTTTAAGTGCATATATGAGAGCACAATGTGGCAACAGTGCTTACATGGAGCCCTATGACCAATGTTAATTTACGAAAATGTCACAATAACAGCCATTAGCAATAACTTATAACACTCCTGTCTGCTACTGATGTACCAGAACCCTAAAGTTGGAGGCAGGTTGTGAAATAGAACTATCTTATTAATGCAATTATGGTATAACGCAACAGAGCAGTGCTACCCTCTGAGAGGAATTTTGTTATGTTGACCGTGATGTACCCAACGGAGGTGGCTTATCGGAAATAAAAGTCAGAATTACGTAAATATTCGAACAGTAACGAACAATATTTTTGCCTATCTACACTGTTTAAAGAATAAAGAAAGCGGCGCCAGCCTAATTAGGCAAGAGAATGAATAACATTCTTGTTTAAGAAAATAGGTATGAGTAACTTCAAAGGACAAACTCAACCTATATGTTGCCACACGCGAGTGCAATGAACTCTGACACCTGCGTATGTTCACGATTAAGATTGGAAGCTGACAGAGAAGAACAGACTATTTGCATAAATATAACATTACACACTATTACTTTTCACACATTTTCCTAGCTGACATAAAATCGTCAATGTAGTTCACTGCAAAATTATGAACTGATCACAGGTTAAGTCTCTCTTAGGTAAATACTATTTTATTTGGAATGAAAGTTAATTGGAATTCACTAACAGGTTACTTCTCACTGTCTTTTGAATAAAGAAATTTTCATAAATAGTGGTCTTTGTATTTAACAGTTATTTATCATAAGCATAAAAGATAACCTGTGGACCCTGTTACACTATTAATATGCGCTTTCATTACCCAAAAGAACCAAGTACTTGGCAAGCATGAGTAAATAACTTTCCACTACTGCAGTTTTCCACTTGTGAGGCACAATGTTGACAAATTTGCAAGGAACTGACTCACCTCTAAAAATTTACAACAGGCAGCACTATGATCATTAACTAAGCAAAAATTTATAAGCTTCAGTTTTGAGAACTTTTAATCTTTAAGAGAAACAGCAAATTGTCTTTATTACCACAGTCTTCTACTTTCAGGTAAATGATTAAATAGGTGACTTTGAAACTCCACAAAACCTTAAACAGGACTGTTTCCATCACTGGGAGGCTTTCATAAAACTACATTTACCACCTCCCACAATTTCACTAAATCCACAGTAAATCTGAATACTCCCTTCTTACCGAAGATCAAAAAACACTATTTGATTAACTATTTGACTTTCTATAAGGGTGAAGATTTGTTTGATGTGATAGAAGAAGAAACAGGAGTCGATTTAGAAGAAATAGGGGATCCAGTATTAGAATCGGAATTTAAAAGAGCTTTGGAGGACTTACGGTCAAATAAGGCAGAAGGGGTAGATAACATTCCATCAGAATTTCTAAAATCATTGGGGGAAGTGGCAACAAAACGACTATTCACGTTGGTGTGTAGAGTATATGAGTCTGCCGATATACCATCTGACTTTCGGAAAAGCATCATCCACACAATTCCGAAGACGGCAAGAGCTGACAAGTGCGAGAATTATCGGGCAATTAGCTTAACAGCTCATGCATTGAAGCTGCTTACGAGAATAATATACAGAAGAATGGAAAAGAAAATTGAGAATGGGCTAGGTGACGATCAGTGTGGCTTTAGGAAAAGTTAAGGGACGAGAGAGGCAATTCTGACGTTACGGCTAATAATGGAAGCAAGGCTAAGGAAAAATCAAGACACTTTCATAGGATTTGTCGACCTGGAAAAAGCGTTCGACAATGTAAAATGGTGCAAGCTGTTCGAGATTCTGAAAAAAGTAGGGGTAAGCTATAGAGAGAGACGGGTCATATACAACATGTACAACAACCAAGAGGGAATAATAAGAGTGGACGTTCAAGAACGAAGTGCTAGTATTAAGAAGGGTGTAAGACAACGCTGTAGCCTTTCGCCCCTACTCTTCAATCTGTACACCGAGGAAGCAATGATGGAAATAAAAGAAAGGATCAGGAGTGGAATTAAAATACCAGGTGAAAGGATATCAATGATACGATTCGCTGATGACATTGCTATCCTGAGTGAAAGTGAAGAAGAATTAAATGATCTGCCGAACGGAATGAGCAGTCTAATGAGTACACAGTACGGTTTGAGAGTAAATCGGAGAAAGACGAAAGTAATGAGAAGTAGTAGAAATGAGAACAGCGAGAAACTTAACATCAGGATTGATGGTCACGAAGTCAGTGAAGTTAAGGAATTCTGCTACCTGGGCAGTAAAATAACCAATGACGGACGGAGCAAGGAGGACATCAAAAGCAGACTCGCTATGGCAAAAAAGGCATTTCTGGCCAAGAGAAGTCTACTGATATCAAATACCGGCCTTAATTTGAGGAAGAATTTTCTGAGGATGTACGTCTGGAGTACAGCATTGTATGGTAGTGAAACATGGACTGTGGGAAAACCGGAACAGAAGAGAATTGAAGCATTTGAGATGTAGTACTATAGACGAATGTTGAAAATTAGGTGGACTGATAATGTAAGGAATGAGGAGGTTCTACGCAGAATCGGAGAGGAAAGGAATATGTGGAAAACACTGATATGGGACAGGATGATAGGACATCTGCTAAGACATGAGCGAATGACTTCCATGGTACGAGAGGGAGCTGTAGAGGGCAAGTACTGTAGAGGAAGACAGAGATTGGAATACGTCAAGCAAATAATTGAGGACGTAGGTTGCAAGTGTTACTCTGAGATGAAGAGGTTAGCACAGGAAAGGAATTCGTGGCGGGCCGCATCAAACCAGTCAGTAGACTGACGACAAAAAAAAAAAAAAAGAAAAAAAAAGAAAAATTGGCTTTGAGGCTTTCATTTTTTCCACAAACTAGGACACTCGGTAATCATAGTTCAGATGGAGAGGAACCTGAGAGCTGTTGTGATAGGGGAAAAATGAAGGTAGGTACATGAATTCAGTTATAAGTTACCATATATCTGTGCACACTAAAACATCCAATGAGCTAATCCTTCACTGTACCTTACTATAGTGCTCCATTATAGTGATTGCGCAATGTGGTGGAGATTGCATGTTGGTAGGTGCAATTGCAGGTAGAATTGCTGGACTATGTCATTTCTTGGTGGCTTTGATAGATACCAATTCCAGAATAGTTCAAGCTATTTATCCATCCATCCGAGGCATTGGAAAGCGGCAGGAATAGCCTGTCCCAGAACCAGCACAATATACAACTTTTACGTGGACAGTGCACAGTTTGGTAGCTCGTCCTCGACTGACTCTTGTTCCACCTTTTCTACCTAGACCAGCCACAATTTGCGCGCGCTATTAAGTTCCGTTCCCGAGGGGAACCACACTACCTTTTACATACATCATAACTAAGAATCCTAAGTGAAGGTCAGCAATTTACATAACAAGGAGCAAACATTTTAAATACAACAGAACCTTTGCACATATTGAGATTTCTAAAAAAATTATTTAAACAAAATTATTCATCCTCAAAGATATCCAAAGAGATTATATAAGAAAGACAAGACATGTCATTACAGAGATTATACTTCATTACAGTATCGAAATAATCGTACACTAATTACAGAAGTTCAACGATGGGATGTTGAACAAACTAGAAAGCTAAATCAATCAACAAAAGGTATATAGTGTCTAAGCTATCGTGTTACCAACTTAACACAACAGCATCTAACTAATAGTATTTCAAGGACTGGGCAGTTAATAGTTTGTATTAACAATAAATAATTACATGTTTTATTCTTCGGATTTGTTTTCTGTGAGGCGAAAACCTGTGTCTTGTATAGGATGCGACTAAGCACTGAAGCAATAAACCCCTGCTCGGGGCAGCTTGCAGCGAAGCAACAGGTGCCAAACCGGTGCACAGCATCGAATACAAATTACCGTTGTGTTTACAGGCTCTTGTCGCCGATGGCTCGCACGTTATGACATACATTTTTACTGTGGGCTATGAGGGCAACTGATAATATACTTCGCGTATTTCTATCTCTCTTGTGTATTTGTGCCATGACAAGACTTTTTCGTGCACTAAAAGATGGTCCAACATCATAAAGGAAATAACTGTAGAGAAATTTAATAGTTACTTAACATCATTTCTCAATGTTGCAATATTTGTAGCTCAGGGAACACATTTACGTGATGAAGCACCATAAATTTTTCTAACACATATTCCAGCGTCTGACCGAGACAAAATCATATGTCAATGCATTTCTTGATTCTACTACATTGAATCTAATTCATTTATTCACTTTCCGCACTTTTTTGGATATGTAAGAGCTGTAGAGCTTTTCTTATGAAATGGATTTTACTAGTGTCAGTGAAAATTCAATTTCATTCCGCTGATATGCTACGGTGGTGTACATTGTATTAAAACAGCAAGGCAAGATACAAGTATGGTAATGACGACAAAACAGTTTGAATGAGCGGGATCGAGTACTTTAGCGCCTTTCAAAACAGTTAGAACTAATATATATATATATATATATATATATATATATATATATATATATATATATAGAGAGAGAGAGAGAGAGAGAGAGAGAGAGAGAGATAGAGAGAGAGAGAGAGACAGAGAGAGTGAGTGTGGAGAAAGCACTCGGACTTCGCAGCGTACTGACAATAGAAAAATTTAAAACTGTCTCTCACAAAATTGCGTGTTGCGCATATTTTCGTCAGTAAATGGACGTTAAAGATTGCCAGTCTGGTGATACTTTAATCACATGTACGGTAAATATATCCGACAGCAGATATAGCAGTGCTGTTCAGTTGGTGCAGTGCATAGTATTTTAGGTTGGCATAGAAGTCCAAGATTAGATTCTGGGTTGAGTCATATTTGTTTTTATTTGCTGAAATTAGTAGTTTGCTTGTTACGGTATCTGGCGTCGTAATCGTCATACAGCGATTACAATGGGTCTTGTACAAAACATTTGCAGCTACTTACTACGAACATAGAAATGGAAGTACAATCGTTTTCAGGTCAGTTTTAACGCAGGCTTTAGCACGTCGTGGACGCATCTACTAGATTCCAGATGTGTTGCCTGTGTACCCTCCCCCAGTGGTCCCACCGAAATTATTTGCAAAGCACGTTGCAAGCCCTGCTGGTGACGTGAGACCCTATCGGATTGTAATGGACCTGTACGTGGCAAGAATAATAATTGATATTAATCGATGGGACCATTGGGGGGAGGGTACACACAAAACAAGCATCGAATGCAATAGCTGCAGCGGTGCGAAGCAGTTCACCTCCACGACATGCAAGAGTTTATTTAAAAACTGACCAACGAAAACGATTGTTTCTGTGTTCGTAATACGTAACTGGAAATGTTTTGTTGAACACCCAACGCAATCACTGTATGACGATTAAGACGCCAAATATCGTACCACGCCGACTACATTTAGCAAATAGAGACAAATAATCCACGACCCAGATGAGAACCTTCGACCTCCTGCGTGCTAACCCACAGCACTGACTGTGCACAGCCAGTACTACCCCCTGGTAGTTGTAGATACCGTACACACGATTGCACTTTTGCCAGACTGCCGATCTTCAACGTCTATTTATGCGCAGGAAGGAAGTTTGTGACAGACATTTGTAATTGCCAGTATGTGAGACAATGCGCTGCAAATTTCGAGTGCGCTAATTTTTCTTCACACAACATCAACAAAAGCAACAAACTGCACGGTCGGAATCTTCACTGTAAATTGAGGGGAAAATGTCCTTTGAACATGTGTCCAGACGTGCATCGTTGCCACAATAGATAGCACTGACAAATGAAAGTTCCTTTAACCCCGTGTCGTGTATTCCTGTTGCGTTTGCCGACCGAAGTGGCCGTGCGGTTAAAGGCGCTGCAGTCTGGAACCGAAAAACCGCTACGGTCGCAGGTTCGAATCCTGCCTCGGGGATGGATGTTTGTGATGTCCTTAGGTTAGTTAGGTTTAACTAGTTCTAAGTTCTAGGGGACTAATGACCTCAGCAGTTGAGTCCCATAGTGTTCAGAGCCATTTGAACCATTTGAACCTGTTGCGTTTCAGGCTCTGCGATTGACACGGCGTAACGTAAGCAGTAGAGTTTCCCCGGTATTCATGTCGGGAACAAGACGAGTTTGAGTTTGGGTACATCAAAGCAGATGTAAAACGTCGGAGGGCAGCACGGCTGCACCAAGACAAGTACCCTCACAGACATCAACCAAAACACACAACATTGCAACCCTTTTAGTGCGTTTGTGTGATCGTGGGGAGTTCAGACAGTCGAAAGTGCAGGTAGACGGTGGAACGTGAGTGCACGGGATTTGGAAAACTGACCAGCTGCCCATCGAACCTGGTCCTCCAAATCTTGTGTACGCACAATCCACCGCCTCCCTGCACGTTCGTCTGTCTGAAAGAAGCCATGTACTCACTAACGCTGAAAAGGGCTTCAAATGTTGTGTGATGTGGTTGGTGTCCTTTAGAGTACATGTTTTGTTATACTCTACTGGCCATTAAAATTGCTACACCAAGAAGAAATGTAGGTGATAAACGGGTATTACGTGGACAAATACATTATACTAGAACTAACTTGTGATCACATATTCACGCAATTTTGGTGCATAGACCCTGAGAAATCAGTACCCAGAACAACCACCTCTGGCCGTAATAACGGCCTTAATACGCCTGGGCATTGAGTCAAACAGAGCTTGAATGGCGTGTACAGGTACAGCTGTCCATGCAGCTTCAACGCGATACCACAGTTCTACAGGAATTGTTACTGGCGTATTGTGACGAGCCAGTTGCTTGGCCACCATTGGCTAGACGTTTTCAATTGGTGAGAGACCTGGAGAATGTGCTGGCCAGGGCAGCAATCGAACATTTTCTGTATCCAGAAAGGCCCGCCCAGGACCTGCAACATGCGGTCGTGCATTAACCTACTGACATGTTGGGTTTCGCAGTGATCCAATAAAGGTTAGAGCCACGGATCGTAACACATCTGAAATGTAACGTCCACTGTTCAAAGTGCCATCAGTGCGAACAAGAGGTGACCGAGACGTGTAACCAATTGCACCCCATACCATCACGCTGGGTGATACGCCAGGATGGCGATGACGAATACACGCTTCCAATGTGCGATCACCAAGATGTCGCCAAACACGGATGCGACCATCATGATGCTGGAAACAAAACCTGGATTCATCGGAAAAAATGACGTTTTGCCATTCGTCCAGGCAGGTTCGTCGTTGAGTACACCCTCGCAGGCGCTCCTCTCTGTCAAGCAGCGTCAAGGGTAACCGAGACCATGGTCTCCGAGCTGATTGTCCATGCTGCTGCAAACCTCATCGAACTTTTCGTGCAGATGGTTTTTGTCTGGCAAGTGTCCCCATCTGTTGACTCAGGGATCGAGACGTGGCTGCAAGATCCGTTACAGCCATGCTATTAAGATGCATGTCATCTCGACTGCTAGTGATACAATGCCGTTAGGATCCAGCACTGCGTTCCGTACAACCCTCCTGAAGCCACCGATTCCATATTCTGCTAACAGTCATTGGATCTCGACCAACGCGAGCAGCAACGTCACGACACGATAAATCGCAATCGCGATATGCTACAATCCGACCTTTGTGAAAGTCGGAAAAGTGATAGTACGCATTTCTTCTCCTTACACGAAGCATCATGACAACGTTTCACCAGGCAACGCAGGTCCACTGCTGCTTGTGTATGGGAAATCGGAGCCAGCCGGTGGTGGCCGTACGGTTCTAGGCACTTCAGTCTGGAACCGCATGATCGCTACCGTCGCAGGTTCGAATCCAGCCCCGGGCACGGATGTGTGTGATGTCATTAGGTTAGTTAGGTTTAAGTAGTTCTAAGTTCTAGGGGACTGATGACCACAGATTTTAAGACCCATAGTGCTCAGAACCATTTGAACCATTTTTTGAGAAATCGGTTTTAAACTTCACTCATGTCAGCACGTTGTAGGTGTTGCCACCGGTGCTAACCTTCTGAAAAGCTAATCATTTTAATACTTCTTCCTGTCGGTTAAATTTCGCGTCTGTAGCACGTCATCTTCGTGGTGTAGCAATTTTAATGGCCAGTAGTGTACTTGTGTTGGCTCTCAACAGTTTCCATCTGCTTGGCCGTTCATCTCGGCTTCTTCCGGGCATGGATACCAGACTATTAAGCTTTGTCAATAAGGTATCCTGCAAGGAATTCGCGGTATTTGGTCAGAGTAACTTTTGTTCTTGAGCGCTGTCTAAGGTTTAGAAGTAATGTAGTACCACTTTTATTTCCTTTATTCGTGTGTTGTTGGCATCTGTGGTTTTACATATTGCTTCTTTATTCGTAGGACTACTTGACTGAAATAACAGTCGAAACCGGTTTAGCCAATAAAAAACATACGTGAGCTTTGATAATCTCTGTAGTCACATCTTCTCTGCGTAGTGGATCTATGAAATCATTCGGAGGGAAATGAAGGAATGAGACCAAATGAGTATATTCCTCCCTCTATAACCAGTCATCTGCTCTACCACCGCCGGGATCGCATTGCAGATTGGAAATTCGTTTGAGAGACAGAGTCCCACTTGCATGTGTAAGCCTTATTAAAACAGTGGGCGGTAAATGTCCCAGAGTTAGTGCTGACTATTAGGAGAGGTACCAGTCTATATACACTGAAGAGCCAATGAAACTGGTACACCTGCCTGATATGGTCTACGATCCTCACGAGCGCGCAGAAGAGCCACAACACCACGTGGCACGGTCTTGACTAATGTCTGAAGTAGTGCTGGAGGGAATCGACAACATGAAACCGAAAGTACAAAAAAATGGTTCAAATGGCTCTGAGCACTATGGGACTCAACATCTTAGGTCATAAGTCCCCTACAACTTAGAACTACTTAAACCTAACTAACCTAAGGACGTCACACACACCCATGCCCGAGGCAGGATTCGAACCTGTGACCGTAGCACTCCCGCGGTTCCGGACTGCAGCCCGAAAGTACATACGAGTACGAAGGGGTGGATATCTCCCCTGAATAGCACGTTGTAAGGCATCCCTGATATGCTCCATTCATGTTGGGGAGTCTGGTGGCCAGCGGAAGTGTTTAAACTCAGAAGAGTCTGCCTTTTTGCATATCTCTGTATTTGAACACGAATGCCCATACCAGTGTCTTTGGCGCTGTAGTGTATATTTTCTTTGTAACACAAATTTTTATTTTGGTCATCAGTCTAGTGACTGGTTTGATGCGGCCCGCCACGAATTCCTTTCCTGTGCTAACCTCTTCATCTCAGAGTAGCACTTGCAAACTACTTCTTCAATTATTTGCTTGAAGTATTCCAATCTCTGTCTTCCTCTACAGTTTTTGCCCTCTACAGGTCCCTCTAGTACCATGGAAGTCATTCCCTCATGTCTTAGCAGATGTCCTATCATCCTGTCCCTTCTCTTTATCAGTGTTTTCCACATATTCCTTTCCTCTCTGATTCTGCGTAGAACCGCCTCATTCCTTACCTTATCAGTCCACCTAATTTTCAACATTCGTCTATAGCACCACATCTCACATGCTTCGATTCTCTTCTGTTCCGGTTTTCCGACAGTCCATGTTTCACTACCATACAATGCTGTACTCCAGACGTACATCCTCAGAAATTTCTTCCTCAAATTAAGGCCGGTATTTGATACTAGTAGACTTCTCATGGCCAGAAATGCCTTTTTTGCCATAGCGAGTCTGCTTTTGATGTCCTCCTTGCTCCGTCCGTCATTGGTTATTTTACTTCCTAGGTAGCAGAATTCCTTAACTTCATTGACTTCGTGACCATGAATCCTGATGTTAAGTTTCTCGCTGTTCTCATTTCTACTACTACTCATTACCTTCGTCTTTCTCCGATTTACTCTCAAACCATACTGTGTACTCATTAGACTGTTCATTCTGTTCAGTAGATCATTTAATTCTTCTTCACTTTCACTCAGGATAGCAATGTCATCAGCGAATCGTATCATTGATATCCTTTACAGTCACAATAATAAGACGAAATAATATTCATTAGCCGTAGCGACATACATGTTGGCACCGTCTGTGTGACCGCTGTTTCCGCCTGACCCATCTTTGACGACTCGCGATTGGCAGACACTCGTGCCGTTTAAGGATGAATTTGCCATGTACGGAGGGGGACTTCTCTTGTTGAATCGCGTGGCGGAGAGTGTACCGGTGCTATTCGCATGAAGACTGTGTCGCTGCCGTCGGGTTGGGATGTCGCTGATGGGTATCGTTGCCGAGTGAGGCTGACAACTGATAACCGTTCACCGCAGTGTAGCTTCGAGTTTACCAGTTTGGAGGCCTGACGTAAGCAACCTTCCTGTTATTGCAGAACTGGGTTTAGTAATGATCATGGTGATATCTATGCTGTCCGCGGGCGAGCGGTGCTGGTACACGCTGATACGTCGTCTGCAACCATACACCGTGTCTGACACGCCTTCGTAATAACGTTGGGATTATTCGAACGGTGAGCATATCGAGCTTGTAGTGCGAGTATAAGCCTGAAAAATTGCGTAAGGCGGCGGTGACCCCTTATTCACTGTGTCAGTAATTGCAAGCTGTATTGCCGGCCGCGGTGGCCGAGCGGTTCTAGCCGCTTCAGTCCAGAAGGGCGCGACTACTGCGGTCGCAGGTTCGAATCCTGGCTCGGGCACGGATGTGCTTGATGTCCTTAGGTTAGTTAGGTTTCAGTAGTTCTTTTAGGGGCTGATGACCTCAGATGTTAAGTCCCATAGCGCTCACAGCCGTTTGAACCATTTGAATTGCAAGCTGTGTGTCATTTGGCTCACGTGTGTTCAAGCTCGAAACCACATACCACTATTAACGTTCCACGAGCGCACGAACACCCGTGTGTGTGTGTGTTTCTTTAGCTTAATTCTGTTACCCGAGAAACAGGCACGTACTTATGGAAAGTGTTTCAAGAAACTTAATCAGTAATTTCACTTCTGTATATCAATTGTAATATCTCCTTCCCCAGGTAGCTGAGTGGTCAGCGCGACAGAATGTCATTCCTAAGGGCTTGCGTTCGATTTCCGGTTGGGTCGGAGATTTTTCTCCGCTCACAGGGACTGGGTGTTGTCCTAATGATCATCATTTCATTCCCATCGGCGCGCAAGTCTTCGAAGTGGTGTCACATGGAAAGACTTGCACCCGGCGAACGGTCTACGCGAAGGGAGGCCCTAGTCGCACTACATTATTATTTTACTGCTGAAACCAGCAGTTCTCAGTGCCAGCTTACGAGTCCCAATATTGCACAATCTTTTCTGCGTTGTACTAACTTGCAGATAAATGGGGATTTATGTATTTAGACATGAAGTACCAGTGGTTTTCAGTTATGAATTTGCCGGCAGGTGTGGCACAGCGGTTCAAGGCGCTACAGTCTGGAACCGCTCGACCACTACGGTCGCAGGTTCGAATCCTGCCTCGGGCATGGACGTGTGTGATGTCCTTAGGTTAGTCAGGTTTCACTAGTTCTACGTTCTTTGACCTCAGAAGTTAAGTCCCATAGTTCGCAGAGCCATTTGAACCATTTGAGGTTATGAATTTAGTTACCCTTTTTCATATCACGAGTAGTTACTGGCTTACATGTTCTAAGCAGCCACGCTTGTATGGTCATGCAGTCAGTTAAGCTCTCACTCTTAAAGAGTGAAAGTAGCATTGCGCCTAGATAATCCGACGTAACGTTGTTTCCTCTCTTTTCTTAATTGTAACGGCTGGACAGTGTGACCTCTATTCGCTTGTGATTCATATCAATTCTTTATGTTACAGAGTACATCAAATCTGACTTGTGTGTGAGGGCTATGGCGGGGACGAAGCCTCTCCGTCGTTTCTAGGTCCTCAGTTCCATACATTACAAGACCCTTCATCAGTCACTACCTAAATATTTACGGTTTAAGAAATACACTACTGGCCATCAAAATTGTTACACAACCAAGATGACGTGCTATAGACGAGAAATTTATCTGATAGGGAGAAGTTGCTGTGATATGCAAATGATTAGTTTTTCAGAGCATTCATACAACGTTGCCGCCGGGAGCGACACCTACAACGTGCTGACATGAGGAAAGCCTCCAACCGATTTCTCATACACAAACAGCAGTTGACTGGCGTTGCCTGGTGAAACGTTGTGGTGATGCCTCGTGTAAGGAGGAGAAATGCGTACCAACACGTTTCCGACTTTGATAAAGGTCGAATTGTAGCCTATCACGATTGCGGTTTGTCGTATCTAGACATTGCTGCTCGCGTTGGTCGAGATCCAATGACTGTTAGCAGAATATGGAATCGGTGGGTTCAGGAGAGTAATACGGAACGCCGTGATGGATCCCAACGGCCTCGTATCACTAGCAGTCGAGATGACAGGCATCTTATCCGCATGGCTGTAACGGATCGTGCAGTCACATCTCGATCCCTGAGTCAACAGGTGGGGACGTTTGAAAGACAACAACCATCTGCACGAACAGTTCGACGATGTTTGCGGCAGCGTGGACAATCAGTTCGGAGACCATGGCTGCGCTTACCCTTGACGCAGCATTGCAGACAGGAGCGCCTGCGACAGCGTACCCAACGACGAACCTGGTTGCACGAATGGCAAAACGTCTTTTTTTCGGATGAATCCAGGTTCTGTTTACAGCATCATGATGGTCGCATCCGTGTTTGGCGACATCGCGGTGAACGCACATTGGAAACGTGTATTCGTCATTGCCATACTAGCGTATCACCCGGCGTGATGGTATGGGGTGCCACTGGTTACACGTCTCGCTTTACCCTTCATTCGATTCCTGCGAAACCCTACATTTCAGCAGGATAATGCACGACCGCATGTTGGAGGTCCTGTAACGGCCTTTCTGGATACACAAAGTGTTCGACTGCTGCCCTGGCCAGCACATTCTCCAGATCTCTCACCAAATTAAAACGTCTGGTCAATAGTGGCCAAGCAACTGGCTCGTCACAATACGTCAGTCGCTACTCTTGATGAACTGTGGTATCGTGTAGAAGCTGCTTGGGCAGCTGTACCAGTACACGCCATCGAAGCTCTGTTTGACTCAATGCCCAGGCGTATCAAGGCCGTTATTACGGCCAGAGGTCGTTGTTCTGGGTACTGATTTCTCAGGGACTATGCACCCAAATTGCATGAAAATATAATCACATATCAGTTCTAGTGTAATAAATTTGTCTAATGAATACACGTTTATCATCTGCATTTCTTCTTGGTGTAGCAATCTTAATGGCCAGTAGTGTAGTTTTGATGGAACATGACAGACCCTTTTGGCCACATCTTTAGCTTATCTGCCCTTTTCCACAGCATTGTTACTGGAAGTTACTTTCATGAGTATTTTCGTATAGTTCAAGTTTTCATATTTGCTTTCCGTTTTTAGAAGTCGTCCCAAGCTTTACTAACAAGTACTGGACGTCAGAAGCTCCTCATATTCGCAGTGACATAACATGTATGGTGAAGAGTGCCTTCAACGAAGTAATAATCCTAAGCTTGCCATGAGAGCACTGCTCGAAATACTTTTTGACAGTTTCCTTGAAAAGGATCCTGAAGTAACTGTGGTATCGGAACCGATGTACCGCGATACACGTACGCACGTCGCCTAAATAGCCCCGATATGGCGTGAAGGTGTTTTGCTGTTGTGGCTTCCTGTTGCGCTCGAAATATCACACTGACGTTGTTGTAAACACAAACATAGTTATCAAGAGAGCTACCTGCAAGTGCAAAACGGCACGCAGATGGAGTGCACAATTTCAGGTAATAGTAAATTACCTGCAGGGGCGCATCAGAGGCGTCTGTGGAGAGGTAGAGTGAGCATCCGTCATGGCCTGAACGTCAGTCGCGACCGGAGATACGGTCTGCATCATCACGCTCCACACAAAAAACTTGCCAGCCAGGGAAGTTGCCCGACGTGTGCTCTCGAGCTGAAGTGGTGTGGTACCGACATGGAATCGGTTCCAGTTGTCAGGCGGTGTTGGGGACTTATATGAGACAGGCACTTTATGGTCGTCAGATGTACAGTATGATCGAAATCTACGAATTTTCAATCAGAGAAACAGTGGGCTGAGTGCTCCAGGTCTGAATTCGATGTTCGAGGAAGATACAGGACGTCACGTATCGCACGAAAATACTAAGAGACGAAACTCCATTCCCAACGACGATGACGATCACCACATCGTAGGCCACACCCAAAACAGGTGCACAAGAAGTCATGCAGCGTGGTGTCCCCACTATTGGCATCGGGTGTTGATTATGGACGGAACTCTGACGTTTTTGTACCCCAATGATTGCAGACAAAGGGTTTGGGGGCAACCCAGTAATAGCGAACGCATCTAGCACTGTGTCCCACATGTGAAACAAGGTGGTGGTGGAATGATGTTCTGGGATGACATTATTGGAGGAACAGTACTCCTCTCGTGGTTGCTGACAGATTCTCTGTTCTGCGGTACAGTTACGAGACTCTGCAGCC
The DNA here is from genome assembly GCF_021461395.2 of Schistocerca americana. Classification (NCBI taxonomy): domain Eukaryota; kingdom Metazoa; phylum Arthropoda; class Insecta; order Orthoptera; family Acrididae; genus Schistocerca; species Schistocerca americana. The sequence continues at coordinate 45,219,288 of NC_060123.1, forward strand.
AATAGTGGGATCGTATCGCCAAAATTTTGACGATAATTTCATCTCGGGTGATGACGTCTCACTCGATCATCATTCTAGTTAATACGTTCCTTCAAGCATGCCAGGATCACCTGACTGAGTGCCTTGAGAATGTTGCGCAGTCGTTGTCTTAAACACTGAAGGTAAACCTGAATATGTATAGCCACGGGCGGTGTGGATTTGAGAACCTACTAAACGATTTGCTAGACAACAAAGTGTAAGTACATACGAACAGATATTTTCTATGCACTATGTGAGAAGATTATTCACCACATCTGTTCATCAGCCGGTCAACTAATTTTTATTTCCACTCAGACAATTGTCCTACGTATACCGGTGTATGATCATTCTACAAACGTTACACGCAATGATGAGTACACAAGTAAGAAGGGTTAAGGTCGTCAAGATCTTTTCACTACGTTTATGGTGAGATTTAACTTTGTAGAAAACTAGAAAGTGAAGTTTGACAAAATAATCCCTACCCAATAGAAAAACTGAAGCATAGAATGAGACAAGAAATTAATTTAAAAAATGGTTCAAATGGCTCTGAGCACTATGGGACTTAACAGCTATGGTCATCAGTCCCCGAGAACTTAGAACTACTTAAACCTAACTAACCTAAGGACAGCACACAACACCCAGTCAGCACGAAATTAATTTCCCATAATTAATTGCATTAAGTGTTAGAACACTGCTTAAATCGAAGTGAGGTATTTTTTACAGCTAGAGTAGGAATATTCAGCAGTATTTCATACTGGAGGGCAGTACGAATAAGAAAGAAAGGAGGTTCAACGAAGTGCCTCTTAAGATGCTTGATATTATTATTTAATACCGCACTGTACTTGCAGGATGTACAGGTTTATAATTCATTTGCATAAGAATTTTAGGGCATACAGAGACGTTAATCACTATGGTGTGTAAAGTTAATTGCGAGTCTCAAAAGTATGGGATTTAAAAGTACGGGTTTTATGGTCTTCTGAACTAATACTCCTTATCTTACACTCATTTAAATATACAGGAGCTGCTAATGACTAATGTAAAAGTACAGCACATTAGGATAAGGAGAAAGTAACTGTTTGGCACATTTCACCATTTTCGTTGTAAAAGCAAAAAAGAAGAATGTCTTCATTGTACAAAGACATGCAGACTCGTAGCGTGTAACTAAGTCTCTTTCACGCATGAGACCTCTCTCTCACACATATTTACTGTTACAATATTAAAAGGCAACCGCAAGTTATTTAAAAATCCATAAACTGAGTTGCTAATGCAGTTCTTTTTTGACCACAGTAACATCAGCAGGTGCAACGTTTTAAAACTAAACCACCCTTTCTGCATTCACTAACAGTACATTCATAGTTTAGTTAGTTCTGTAATTCACTGATCATACTAACAGTTATTATGTGTTATGACGTGAAACGAGACAAAATCTTGATTCAATTAAATTTTTTGGCCGCATCCTTGTCGCTTACAGGTTTGTTACTAACAATTTATTGCTACTGAAGAGTTTTTTTATTGTGCAGTAAGAGTTGTGCAAAGGAAAATGCTGTAATGTACACTTGAGGCCACTTTTGCTATCAGACATTTCATATCCATATCCTGTCATAGAATTTTATAGGATTCTAAGTAAACTAATGAATATTTTGCGTTAAGTCTCTTTATAGTTACATCTAAACTAAAACAAACTCTAACGCGTGTCGTAATGCGTATTTAGCAACACAATAATAGCACTCAGCTTCAAGAGTCGTCACCGCGTGGCTTGTATGGGAGAGAAATTTTCCTGGTGTAAATTAATCCCCCAGTGCTGACATTATGCGACAAACGCAGCAAGTGAAACGTAATGAATTTGTATTCCTGGAGACATCTAAGGCTGCCGACGCAGTACAGTGCGAATTTCTAGTCTACCAGCAGACAACTTTAATTAGAGATCGCTGCTGAACTAAGCTACAGGGCCAACGGAACTTGCAATTTCCCAGCCCTTTGTTCCACTAGCCCTGTTTCGTCTCATGATGGGCACTTAATAAGACGAAGGGGTGCAATAAGTCGCCAGTAGTGCTCTCTAGAAGAAACCGGTTTACTCGTTTTTCCTACAACTGCACAAAACAGCAAACGGAATTTCGAAACACACAACCTTAATGAATTTCTTTACTGTCCCATTTTTCTCGATATTGCATTGTACGATTACCTCCTTTTCGCATAGTCAGTGTCATTACGTAACGGTTACTACATAATGTTCGTAACTTAGAAGGAAGGTGTGGTTCGGCATAGTGTCCATTGTATTATGGAGTGGGAAAAAAAAAACATATTCTCGCTGACAAACTCACAAATTTTGATTTGCTGTCATCGAGCTTAGATTGACACAACATTGAGTTAGCTTGGAACAACCAATACTTTCTGAGTGCCTAATTGACTGATACGTTGATTCTTCGCAGAATATGTTATATATTAACACTTAGTACCTCGTGTTGAACCTGGCTGTTGTTTGTGTTTCAGTTTTCGTATATACTAATCACAGTTTATACACGGATAGTATATAAATTGTTTTGGTGGGAATTCCATGAGATGCAGGTATCGCATAAGAAATCCCTCTTAGAATTATAACAGCCCAAGTACTTCTTGTAACGCAGTCTATGTTTTGTATTTTAAGCAACTTTCTCAGTAAGGGATGCTGTCGCAGGCAAATCGGTCACTGATGAAACGGAAAATCTCTTGTACGGGTTTGTTTTTATGGTAGTTATTTACACTAGAAACTATGTACTTTAATGAGAGCTGACGGAGGCGTGCTCGATAACATACAGTGAGAACTAACAACAATTAATTTGTATAATACGCTACGTAACGATTTACGTGGCAATACAGCAGAAGCGCGTTCACGCATTCAAACCATTCGGGAGGACGACGGTTCAATCCCGTCTCCAGCCATCCTGATTTAGGTTTTCCGTGATTTCCCTAAATCGTTTCAGGCAAATGCCGGGATGGTTCCTTTGAAAGGGCACGGCCGATTTCCTTCCCAATCCTTCCCCAACCCGAGCTTCCGCTCCGTCTCTAATGACCTCGTTGTCGACGGGACGTTAAAACACTAACCACCAACCACCACCACGCATTCAAACTCTCTACAGTGTCGTTAAGCAAGTACAAAACTACAAAATTAACGTGGAATATAATGATGAAGATATTGTGTAGTCAGTGTAGTGCCAAGAGCAGATTCAAATGGCCTTAGGATTAATTTTTTTTATTCAAATTGATATCGTATCTGTTGACTGAAACGAGAATAGTACTCCTTTGGAAAGAATCCTTGAATCACTACCTGTAATTTAGTAACCAAATTATCATTTGCTCTTCCGCGTAATTCACAGGAAATCCATTCAAAGCTTTTAACGCTTAAAAGCTCAAAATATAATCACCGATCTGTCAGCTCCAGTTCAACAGAATTTCCTCAAAATTATGAAATTATGATCCCCTTTAGCCTCATCCGTTGGAAGATCATGCCTTTTAATAAAAAAAACCTTCTTACCTTTTTTATGAGTAAGATAGTCGTTCATTATTATTCACTCTGCTGCAATATATTTCGTACCTCGGTACGCATTACACCCTCTGTCCTCCTGTAAAATCATTGATGGGAAGAGGAGTCAACTATTTAAAAAAAAGCCAGCGAGTAATAGCAGTAGATTTCAGTAATTTATTCGTTTGTAGGCGGACCATAATCCAGATTGTAGCTTACTACGTCTGTAGTGCTTTACAGTGCATTGTCGATGTTCGTGGCGGAGTTATATTCGTACACCAATTGGTCTTGTAAAATTAGCAACAACTCGGTCGGTATTAAGAATCAATGTAAATAAGCAGCCTCCACTTACTCTTGCACAGGACTGTAAAAAAAAAGCGTGTAAAGCAACCCCGTCCATAAATCAAAGCATTACTGCCTCGAAACTGGCTACCGCCATTCACAGATCCTTGACAGACAGTCTCTCCATGACATCTCTCTTCCTTCGCTAGCCCGCAACAACGGAATTAATCTCTAGCATTTATACAGATTAAGCACACATATCTCAGGTGTTTACAAAAATTGTACGAACTGATTAGTGTTTCACTCTAAAAATTCTTTCACTTACATCACAATCAAATATTAAATATAACCGATCTATTTTCAGCCCTTAGAGAAAGAGAAACTTATAATATGTACATATTACACGTTAAATTTGTTTTTTTACACGATACTCAAACATGGTACGTAGTGGCTAATTTTCATAGATAAATTTATAATAGAAGAGTCCTCAAAAATGGTTCAAATGGCTCTGAGCACTATGGGACTCAACTGCTGAGGTCATTAGTCCCCTAGAACTTAGAACTAGTTAAACCTAACTAACCTAAGGACATCACAAACATCCATGCCCTAGGCAGGATTCGAACCTGCGACCGTAGCGGTCTTGCGGTTGCAGACTGCAGCGCCTTTAACCGCACGGCCACTTCGGCCGGCCGAAGAGTCCTCGTTGGCTATTTATGATACACCCGTGTTGACTGCCTTGCTGAAGTAACTAGCTATAACAGATGTATATTTCTGTTTTGCTGGATATCTGCGGATTTTATACCAATTCAGTTTGCCGAAAAAGACATCTTGAATAGATAAACTTGAACCGTATGTGCGAAACGCACATAGCAAGCAATCAGAACTATAGCAGCGACCTTTGTCGCGATAAGCTGTTAACGGGCGTATTTAGTGATCCAGTAATGGAGCGTCATTTATGCAACACGGTCTAATCAAATTTCCGCCCGTTTGTATTAGCATGCCGCAATATTTCATGGTGGATTTTGAATTATTCTTAACTCGTTGGCACGAATGCATCAATAGAGATTACAGATCATTGAAATGTCAGATTTTTGCTTTCTTAATGTCGTTTTAGTTCGCTTGCAGGGGTGACAATTATTTGCCATACATAACAACACACCTGGAAAAGAGTTATTGGAGATAAAAACGTCCGCGCAAGTCTTTCTCTCACAGTAATACAAATTTTTCACATGTTTTACAGAATCTGGACTTGTTGTAAGCGAATACTAGCCGATGTTATAGTGAAGACGTTGCTAAGCAATGTACGATCAAGAAATATCAGATTATTCTTATATGGGTTTCATGAGACTACTTAAAAATACTACCACAAAATAACTTAAAAGCAATTTGCCACAAGAAGCTTGCGGATGGGTGTATAAGCAACACACACCAATGGTATTCTGTATACGTTTCAATAACAGAAAGCAGCTTTCCTAAATGATGAATTGGGAATGACATCAAACATAAAAGAAAGAAAATTAAGTATCTTCGAATGTTTGAAATACATCCACTTCCAACACATGACTCCACATCGTCATCATACACAATAGTGAATAAAAGACAATAAGTGCTGTAAGACATTTGACAAATGACAATTGCGATGAAAACAGGAATTTAAATTATAGTCTAACATAACAGTCACGACACACCGTCTCGTTTGTGTTGCGCACTGTGATAGCAACACGCGAAGCAGCCAGCAAGCGACACTTTGAATAAAGTACGGTTGAGTTCAATACTAATGTTTATATTGATTTGTAACATAATTTTTACAGTATTGCCATAAAAACTTACAAAATCGAAAAAATTGCACGACATTTGTGTTCCTTTAATTTTCTAATCGCCCTGAAAAGGACATCGCAGGGGAGTTTATTTACGATTTTCTTGTAACGTACGGATACCGTAATACCTACAATCGCACCAAAAAGTATTGGCACACGTGCGTATTTATCGTTGCTGGTTACAAACGCCGCACTTTCCGGTACACAGTACATGTACGTGCTACCTCACATACCAGACATTACAATTCTGCCCATAGTGCCTACCATTAACAAAGAAATGCAGTGTTATGGGCAAACACGTATCTCCTCTGCACACAAAAAGTATTGGCACAGAGCATGGCATCTCGGTATATTGCTGGGTTTTCAGGTACCGGAACGCCATCTGCTGACACATTAGACACTGCGTGTTGTTGACGGCCCGGTCGCCAGTATGTTGCTGTAGTGCGCGATAGTGGTCAGCATGGGGCCGAAGAAGAAGGAACATTCAGTGGCGTTGCGTGAGAGAGTGGTATTGCTCCATTCACAAGGGAGAAGCTATCGACAAATCGGAGCAGAGGTGTCTGTGAGCTACACCACGGTAAGAGCCATCATTCAGAAATATAAAGAGACTGGAACAACAGTGAATAAGTGTCGTCCTGGACGTCCAAAAGTGCTTACAACCCGAGAGCGTCGCCATATCATCGCACTTGCTCGGAAGGAACCTGCTACAAGTGCAGCAACTATTGCTGAGATTGTTCAGACAACGTCCGACAAGACGGTTAGTGTTCAGACTATACGAAATGTGTTGAATGAGGCTGACATGCATGGACGTTCTCCCAGGAAGAAGCCATACATTTCGGAAATTAACCGGCAGAAACGCCTGCAGTTTGCCAAGGACTACATCAGCAAGCCGATGGAGTTTTGGAACACTGTGATATTTAGCGACGAATCGAAGTTCAATGTGTTCGGATTTGATGCAAGAAAGAAAATTTGGCGCAAGCCGAATACGCACCTCGACATCAAACACATGCATCCCACAGTCAAACACGGTGGGGGCGGTATCATGGTCTGGGGCTGTATGGCGGCTTCCGGCGTTGGAAATCTAGCTGTAATTCACGGCACAATGGATCATATGAGATACATTGACGTGTTGCGAGGTAATTTACACGCTAGTGCACAGAAATTGGGCCTTACTGGGGTGTTTCAGTTCCAGCAAGACAACGACCCAAAACATACCGCCATGAAAACCCGGGAGTGGTTACTGTACAATGCCCCCAGAAGGGTTCTAACACCACCTCAGAGCCCTGATTTGAACCCCATTGAGAACCTGTGGGCTCATCTTGACACACAAGTCAGAAAAAGGCGTCCGTCCGGTAAAAACGACTTGGAGAAAGTGCTCCTGGAGGAATGGTCGAAAATTACCCCTGATATCACCCGGAATTTAATACAAAGCATTCCTAGGCGTTTACGTGCTGTTATAGATGCTAAAGGGATGCACACTAGCTATTAGATGGTGAACATCAATGAAGAAAACGAACACACTGTCCGATTCATATGCGTGTGCCAATACTTTTTTGGGTGCAGAAGAGCGATGTTTTTTTTCATGACACTGTATGTTACTTTAAGGACAGGTGATTTTGACATATTTGTAAACTATGTAATGTAAGGTGTCACATGTATGGGTTCTGTTCTGAAATATATGTTTCGTTTAACCTACAACCACTAAAATGTAACTGTGCCAATACTTTTTGGTGCGATTGTACATCATTTAACGTACCAAATAAGCCACCACAACTGTAGCTTAAGCGAGAATCACACAGATGTGATAAAAACTGTCAAATGGAATGAAACTGTTTCATAACACAGAAGAAACCATTTCAACAATTGTTACCAAATTTGAGCCACGAGCGGTAAGAATCTTCGACACGTTGCCTATCGAAGAAAAAGTAACTACATTTGCAAAAATGTTAGAAAATCATCCTTAACGTACGTGTTCACATTCTCTTCGTCTCACTGGAGTAAGCTGCAAGTACACGTATTGGAAAGAATTTCGTGAGTAAGGTGTAGGGTCTAACATTGCATCAGTGAGGTTCGCCTGCTTTCACATGTATTTAGTGATACTTCATCTGCCTTGGGGTAGCGGCCTAGCCGCTGTCGGGCGTGGCCGGCACTTGGATGGGTGACCATCCGGGCCGTCATGCGTTGTTGCCATTTTTTTGGGTGCATTCAGCCTCGTGATGCCAATTGAGGAGCTACTCGACCGAATAGTAGCGGCTCCGGTCAAAGAAACCCATCGTAACGACCGGGAGAGCGGTGTGCTGACCACACGCCCCTCCTATCCACATCCTCAGCTGAGGATGACACGGCAGTCGGATGGTCCCGATGGGCCACTTGTGGCCTGACGACGGAGTGCTTTTGTGCCAAGTGTCTTGATAATTTATTAACACAAAGAACACAAAAATATAATAACTGTTTCTTTAGTTAAGTAGAAAATAACTTAAAACAAACATATCCTTACGACGCATTGCATATCTGCTTTCTCACCGCTTGGGGCGCTAGTGTGGCTCCAGCGGTCAATCAGTAACAGTGAGTGTCGTGACTGTATGTATTGGACTTGTGTTATACACCTAATGGCACCATCAAAAAATGTCCTCTAGGTAATATCTCTAGTTTTCAAGGTTTCGTTTCTGGCATACTGGTGTCAGCGTAAGTGCTAGTTCTTTATTACTGGAAACTATTTTGTAATACAAAAATATTGTAGGGCAAATTAAGAAACTGCTTGACTCTTGCAGTCGTTTGATCAGAGAACAATAAATCAATATATCGTTACAAACACAACGGTCACCTTTGACGCAAATGCGTAACAACAAGCGCTTCAAACGGAACAGTGAAGGAACGGTCGGGCAAAAATTACAGAACACTCCGTTGACGTTCCACTGAAAAATTACTTACTTTCGCTGATGAAAGTGCTTCATTACGAAAAGTGTTGAAGTGGTAATTTTCGCTTCAGTTGCGATTGTCATATCTTGTGTTTCCCCGTAACGCTGGAGTGAGATTCACGTGATCATAATCACCTGTTCCTGCTAAACGATTGTTTCTCTAAGCGAAGTGACAAAAACAAAGCAGTCACATCAAAATGCGCGGAAATGGAGTGGGTAATGCCAGCAGTAAATCCATCGTTATTGCTCATGCCGCTTCGAACGACGTGGCGTGCTGGAAATTGGACGTAACGTTTGCCGGCTTTATTTTGCACAATGTGAGAACCATATAAAACTTTCAATTTCATGAAAGGCTCTACGTTGCGAATTTCCCTCGTTACTTACACTGCATTCGTTATACATGCCCCCAAAACCCCAATAGTACAGTATATCTTATTATTAAATTTGCTTCCACACATATACTATCCACACGTAACTAACTAGAATTATGCACAAACAGTGCCATATTCACTTTCCAAATTCATGTGTGAAACACTTGACCGACACAACGTTGTATGAACTCATTACCTCCTCCCACACAAACTGTTTTTAGTTGTTATATTACTCTCCGAAAGTGAAAATACCACATATTTAGTCCGCTGAATCGACTCCTCATCTATCACCACTCAAAAAATTTGCCTAATTCATTAGGTCAACAACACTCGTGAAACGCTCAGCCCTTATATTTCAAATTACTTAAGCATGCATCAAACTACAACTATTTAAGCCAAATCTTTTTGTGTTGAAGTAATTCAAAGAACCATTTCATACCTACTTAGTGAAAAGAGACTGGGAAACGATTTTCACTTGGATAACACTTCGTTAACAGTGTACACTAGAGGTGCACTACACTTCAGGTTCAGTTTTGTATAGGTTACAGCAGAACTGATATATTTAACTGATTTTCGAAATTCAAATGTTTCCTTGTGGTATACTTGTTGTTATTTATGTACAGGAGCCCCTTGTAGAGGCGTAAAAAATAGTGGAATTGGCAGTTGATTTTGATTCGCTTTCAAGTTTTCCTACCTTTTTTTTAAAAATTGTATTGTGCTCATCTTATTACAAGCAGTCTGGTCCACATGGTCCAGGTGACTGTAATGATTAAAAAAAAAGGGACTACTGAATAATCTGGAGGAAATTACAAATTTGATGGTTTCAAAACATACTATTGCGTCTCATGAAATAGTGTTAGCTTTGCCTTATAAATAATATTAAATCTACCTTTACGGTTCTTCCGAACATCATAGATCACCATATGCCATCTTAGGATATTAGGCAGAGAGACAGATACATTTCAACTCCCTTTCGTCTTGTGTCATTCTCTTTTTCTTTTGATTTTATCACTTTTTCCTTAAACCTCTTAATCTTAAAATTTTTGAATTTTCGAGCAGAGTTGTAATTTAAAGCAGGTGTGTACATCCAACTTGTCATTAGACTTTACGTAAAAGTATATTTACTTTGCAAAATCTAAGGCAGATTCTTCGATCCAACAGATGGCCCAGCGACCTTCGTGGTTGAAGTAAACAAATAAATAAATAAAAGAGGGACTTTCCGGTTGGAAATATTCACTTGTTCATCTTACTTTTCCACCCAATGAAACAACTCCGTTTATACTTAAGAAGCGACCTTGATGTGTGTGGTGGGGGGTACGTCTTCTATCACCACTATTTTCCATTTTCCCTTTACGATTCACAAACACTTCTCCTTGTTAAAAAGCATTCAAAAGCCAAGATCACAGAATATATTTTTTTATTCAAGGCAGCCGGTTTCCACAGTCTTGGCTGTCATCTTGAGGTCTTAAACGTGTTATCAACACGTTTATTTTACGCTGACCTCTTGTACAAGATGTCAAGCGGATAAAACTCAGCACACTATAAACTTTTGTCGTCCCGAAATGCTGATATGTATTTTTAGATATTTTATCGATGACAAACGTTTATAGTGAGCTACGTTTTATCCACTTCACAGTTTGTGTATGAGATCCGCGTAAAATGACCATGTTTTACTACAACAAATGTTTAAGACCTGAAGATGACAGCAAAGACTGCTGAAACCGGTTGTCTTGAATAAAAAATAACTTGTGCGAGCTTGGATTTTGAATGGTTTTTAACAATTAAAACAGATTTTCCTTCAATGCTCCTGTAATCAAATAATTCTCTTACAAACCTGCCATGATAACGTCCCGAAACATATGTGACAGGAAGTACCATCTTACTCTACTCTTCGTGGAATTTTTCCGGCAGTCGTCTCAGTAATTCGCGACGCCCCTCCTGTAGTATCTTCCTCAGCCGTCTCTTAAGTATTTCTGAAAAGTTACGAATCGGCAGCTGTGGCCGAGCGCTGCTAGGCGCTTCAGTCTGGAACCGCGCGACTGCTACGGCAGCAGGTTCGAATCCTGTCTCGGGCATGGATGTGTGTGCTGTCCTCAGGTTAGTTAGGTTTAAGTAGCTCTAAGTTCTAGTGGACTTATGACCTCAGATTTTATGTTCGATAGTACTCAGCGCCATATGAACCATTTTTGAAAAATTACTAGGCGACCCCGTGAAGAATTGCACCACTGTTCGTTGGATATTCTCTCTCTCTTCTATTAATCTAAGTTGTTAAAAATTACAGACACAGCGAAAGATCACTGTTTTCACTATGCAGACGCAATTATATGAACACCTATCAAAAGACTGAATGACGGCGTTTTACGCTGCTGACCGCCCCGAGACGTGCAGGTAGAGTTTCAGTGAGGATCTGGAAGGCACCGGCAGGGACGTGGAGCCATGCCGATGCCACACAGTGGCCGGCTGTTGGTTGGTTGGTTGGTTTGGGGAAGGAGACCAGACAGCGAGGTCATCGGTCTCATCGGATTAGGGAAGGACGGGGAAGGAAGCCGGCCGTGCCCTTTGAAAGGAACCATCCCGGCATTTGCCTGGGGCGATTTAGGGAAATCACGGATAACCTAAATCAGGATGGCCGGACGCGGGATTGAACCGTCGTCCTCCCGAATGCGAGTCCAGTGTCTAACCACTGCGTGGCCGGCTGTACCAGGCCTCTCGGCTGAGAATCCATGACGAGAACAGCCCGATCGAGGTGGTCTCACATTTTCTCGACTGGGGGATTCGGTGGTCAGGAGATTACGGGGTGCTCTTAGAATCCTAAACGTACATTTCTAGCTGTGTGGTAACTTTCGTTACACTGCATATCAAGGTCAGAACTAACTACGTATAGGGACTGACATAGTCTCCAGGAATTGACACACAGACACATTCTTGGACTGACCCATTGTGCGTTCCAGAATGACAAAATCACCCGGGGAAGGTCACTCAAACATTCCCAAGACCATAACGCGGCCTCCTCCGATATGTACCCTACCGACGATTGTTGCAGAACCATATCCGCCAAGGATGGAGCGTACATCTTTCCGTCGCAACGAAAAACCGCCCTTGTTTAATATGATGTCCACCCTCAAACCCTATCATTTCAATGACACTCTCTCCCATATTTCGCTATAATACAAAACGTGGTGCCCTTCTTTGAACCTTCTCGATGTACTCCCTCAATCCTACCTGCTACGGATCCCATCCTACCTGCTACGGATCCCATACCGCGCAGCAGTGTACTAAAAAGAGGAGGGACAGACGTAGTGAACCGTGTATCGACTCGTGCTACACCTTGTGTTTAATTTGCATTGGTTTTCTCTTTCTTCCCCTGACATGTGTGTTTGATATGTTGTCTGTCATTCAGTGGCTGCTTTGTTGTCTTTTCCCTCTGCTATCGATATCTGCGTTTTTTCTTCCGGGAAACTGCGATGGAGGAAGTGAGATCTTTGACCGGTTGTAGCCTCGTGTGTTGGAGCGGAAGTAGGGGCGTGGCGCGCAGAGAGAGTGTGGTGGACACGGGAGGGCAGTGCGGCTCTCCAGCGCGAAGCAGGCGTGGTCGGTTGCACCGAGTCGCCACGTGATGTATGTCGGTTGTGTGTAACGAGCGGGTCGAGTTGACGGAAGAGCTCCCTGCTTGTTGGTTGTATACAGAATCGCTCCACGAGTAGTTGCTGTTCATTTCGGCTTGGTGGGGCGTTAACAAGCTTCTTTAAATCCTCCGTTTCAACACTGGAGTTTAATAGGAGACACCTAACACGAAGGGGCGGTCACTACCCGTGAACGTTGCAGAGAAGACGTGAACTCCGTTGACAGAGCATGTTGTCGCGTGACCGTGGCGTGTTGGGTACACTGCCGACGCGTGCGCGGTCGGATGTGTGGATCCTTGCCATCGGAGGTCGTGTACTACCTGATTGAGCATAATTACAAGATAAGTTGGTGGAAGGTTTAATCATTAAGTAATAATTAGGTGTAACCAGCGTCGCTTCTGACTTGTGGGCACCGGCGACCGGGTTTCCTGTACCTGGCACCAGTGTAATTGAAGACAGTGAGCTTTCATCCACCTCTCGTTACTGTCCGATGGGTGGTGTAGTTTTGGCAGTTTAATTGTTTCGCTGTTCTGTCGTTGGTTATGAGTAAATGCATTCTTCTTGTTGGTTGATCATGTGGTCGCTCATTCAGGACTGTGTGGTTAATGTTTTCTTGCAAAAGGTTGGCTCTAATTCTGTCAGCAAGTTATGCCATCTTATAACAAGTTTTCGATGGCTAAGAGTCGGTGCAGTGACCAGCCTGAGAGTGGCAACTGTGTTTACGGGCGTATTTAAATTGGTCAGTATTCTGTCTAGCCTGAGTATCCCTGAGTGAGGTGATTTGTGGCCGCCTTACACGGATCCGTCATGTCTGATATGTTCTAATGATATTCCAGGACACTTTTGTGTAATTTTTTTAATTCCTCCAAGTTTGTAAATTTCTTTTATTGCCATAAATAGTGTGTCTGCTGAGACCTGTTTAACTTTTTTAAAGGCGGTGTTGGTCACTACCTCACCGTACTTTATTAACGAAGTTCTGTATTTACTTTAGTAGCCTGCTTACTAATCTTCTTTAAATTTTTTTAAAATTGTTGCATCGTTATAAATTACTTTGATCAGCGTTAGCGGCGTGTTTTAAAAGATATTTTATTGCCGTACTGCTAGCTTCTGTGTTTCTTTTTTAATTTTTTTAAATTGTTGTATTGCTATAAATTACTTGATTGCCGTTAGCTGCGTGTTTAAAAGTCTGTTAGTGCCGTACTGCTAGTTCTGTAAGATACGAATAAAACATTTGTGAAAATCTCAACTCGACAGTAAACTACTAGAAATTTGGCCCCGTTTCCCAACTTCTGGTAAGGCTTGTAGTAACCGTATCCACTGTGTGTGTCAGTAAAAAGTGTCCTGCCAATAAAACGCAGTCTTTGGTTAGCCTTCCCCCTTCCAATTTAAGTTGCTAGTAACTGTAATTCCTACGTATTTACTTCAATTTACGGCCTTATCGTGTAACCGAACGTGATTCATCTGAAGTGGTCACCTCATGCCATTTAACAGACACGCAGTCACGAAACAGGTGTGCCAATTCCAGCATTCGTCGCCGATGAACAGCTATCAGCATGAGCGCATGAACAAGGAAACCTGCTATGTAGGCTTTTACGCACCAGAGTTCACTGAACGGTCGTTTAGGACACAGTGTTGGAGGTTGCTTGGTTAATCTGTGCGGCCAGTTGCACAACAGGCGCACGTCCGTTCGTCTGTACACATCCGCAGCCTCGCTCTCTCCTGCCCATGCATGGTCCTTGGTGCACTACAGTAACCTGGGCGCCGATTTTATATGGCATCGTTTTGCGACGCATATTACGCGTATACTTTAACCACAGCGGCAGGCGAGCAGTTAACCAACTTAGCCGTTTCGGAAATACGTACAGCCTTGGCTGAAAAGCCCATCGTCGTTCCATTTCCCAGCCGTTGTGGCCGACCGATTCGAGGGGCTTCCGCCCAGAACCGCGCTGCTCTTACGGTCGCAGGTTCGAATCCTGACTCGGCCATTGATGTGTATGATGTTCTTGGGTTAGTTCGGTTTAAGTAGTTCCAAGTCTAGGGGACTGATGACCTCAGATGTTAAGTCCCATAGTGCTTAGGGCTACTTGAATCGTGCCATTTTGAACGTCGGATACATTGGTCTGGTTCCGCATTACAGAGACTACACTGCGCGTCTTCCGCAACAAGCTTTTTTACCTTCCACTGCTAGTGCTGTTGGTGGTTATTGCAATTTGAACATTGGCGGTTGTTATATTAATGTGACTAGATCGTGTATTTACACTTTATATATACACAGAAATAAAATTTTTGGCTGGGACGGAGTCCTCAACGAATGACGACATCTCACATATAAATCAATTGGATTTAATCCCGTGGTCTGACTGCGAGTTTTAGAAGGTTTCTGTTCGTTGTTAGGCTAATGCTTCTCTGGTAACTAGCTGAAAGGAGCCGTGACTCTTCAACGGGCTGGAGCACAAAGAGCCCGCCGCTCCATTACTTGGAACGGAATAAGAAAAGATGAAATCTGCTGTATGTACACACTACGTGATAAAAAGTATCCGGACACCCCAAAAAATACACGTTTTTCACGTTAGGTGCATTGTGACGCCACCTACTGCCAGATACTCCATATCAGCGATCTCAGTAGTCATCAGACATCGCGAGAGAGCAGAATTGGTGCCCTCCGAGGAACTCACAGACTTCGAAAGTGGCCAGGTGATTGGGTGTCACTTGCGTCATACGTCTGTACGCGGGAATTTCACACTCCTAAACATCTCTAGGTTCACTGTTTTCGATGTGATAGTAAAGTGGAAACGTGAAGGGCACGTACTGCACAAAAGCGTATAGTCCGACCTTGTCTGTTGACTTACAAGAGACCGCCGACATTTGAAGAGGATCGTCAGATGTAATAGCCAGACGTCTATCCACCCCACCACACAGGAATTAAATACTGCATTAGGGTCCACAGCAAGTACTATTACAGTTAGGCGGGAGGTGAAGAAAACTTGGATTTCATGGTCGAGCTGCTGCTCTCAAGCCACACATCATGCCGGTAAATGCCAAACGACGCCTCGCTTGGTGTACGTAACGTAAACATTTACGATTTAACAGTGGAAAACCGTTGTGTGGAGTGACAAATCACGGTACACAATGTGGCGATCCGATGACAGTGTGTGAATGCCCGGTGAACGTAATCTGCCAGCCTGTGTGGTGTCAACAGCAAAATTCGGAAGCGGTGGTGTTATGGTGTGGTAGGGGGCTTGCACCCCTTGTTGTTTTGTACAGCACAGGCCTAAATTGATAATTTAAGTACCATCTTGCTTCGCACTGTTTAAGAGCGATTTGAGAATGGCGATTGCACCTTTCAACACGATCGAGCACCTGTTCATAATGCACCACCTTTGTTCGAGTGAGTACATGACAATAACATCTCTATAATGGATCGGCCTGCACAGAGGCCTGACCTGAATCCTACAGAACACCTTGGGTTTCTTTAGCAACGCCGACTTCGTGCCACGCCTCACCGGCCGACATCGATACATTTCCTCAGTGCAGCATTCCGTGAAGAATGGGCTTTCATTCCCCAAGAAACCATCCAGTGCCAGATTGAACATATGCCTGCGAGAGTGGAAGCTGCCATCGAGGCTACGGGTGAGCCAACACCATACTGAATTCCAGCATTACCGGTGGAGGGCGCTGCGGTAAGTAATTTTCAGCCAGGTGTCCGGAAACTTTTGATCACATAGTATATTTGGGTGTCGCATTTGTCTTCACCACCCTAAATTGACCAGTTGACCAGATGAAAGCTACAAAATGTTTCAAGCAAATGTTCTTTAGTCGTCACGGGGACATCAATCAGCGTTATTCCCTTTCTTGTAGCTTTGTTTTTTACAAACATATGAACAGCGGTATGACTTTTGCAAATGGCACCCTGTACCTTTTATTCGGTAATTCATTTCCTCTTCTAATGACTTATTCAAAAATGTATCACAGTGTACCATTCACTGAAAAACAACGTTATTAATTACAATACACAACATTGACTTAGAGCCCGGGATCACAAACCCATCCACTTGCTAGAGTTGTCAGAAAGCAAATGAAAACTAAGTAAAAACATAACACAAAATAAACTATGAGTCTGCTGTACCATTGTCCGGGAGTGGAACAGTCAAAGTTGCTCAAAGTGGTGGCCCTGAACACCGATACTCTGGTGCACTCGTTGAATGGAAGAATTATTTATTCCTTCCAGTGTTGCCTGCTGAAGAGAATTACAAGCAAGCACGATACGTTCCCGCATGTCCTCTGGAGTTGTTGGAATGCATCCCCAAGGAAAAAGGCCCAGAGGATTTAAATCAGGAGACCTAGCATGCAAAGTAACTGTTCCTCCTCCACCAATGCATCTGGCAGGGTTCCTTCGGTTCAGAACACAATGTGTACGCAAGGCATTATGTGCTGGAGATCCATCGTGTTGATACCACATAAGCATTCTGATTCTTAGTGGCACTTCATCCAGAAGAGGAGGAAGAATTCGTCTTAGGAAATTGACATGCGCTGTGCCGTTTTGACTACCATTGATGAAAAAATGGCCAATATTTGTAATACGAAGCATCCCACACCAGACTTTAACTGCCCAGTGACACTGATGTTCCATCTGTCTAAGCCATCGTGGAGTGTCGCGGGACCAATAATGGATGTTCCTTGTATTTACTTGTCCTCGTTTGACAAGGAACATTCATCGGTAATTAAAACATTGGAGAAGAAGTTCGGGTTGGCGAGGATTCGCTGCTGTGCCTATTGACAGAACTGTACAAGATTCTGGAAATCATTCTCATGCAATTCTTGATGTGGGTGTACATGGTAAGAATGGAATCGGTGACGAGTAAGAATAATACAATGTGCAAAGGTTTTAGGAATGCCAATCTCATATTCAAGCTGTCGTGTGCTCATATGTGGATTCACAGCAACGGAAGCGAGAACAGAACTCCGGCAGCTTCATCTGTGCGAGTGCTACGACAATTGCGCTGTCGTGGGTTGAAACTTCTCGTTTCCTGAAGCGTCGCAACGAGACGAGAAAACATCCGTCGGGAATGTGGGTTCTTGTCAGGATATCGCTCTCTGTGCAGTTCCGCTGCCTGAGTAGCATTTCGCCAACTTTCAACAACAACAACAACAACAATAAAAGAAACGTTATGTCGATTCAGTTTGATTGAAGGACGACCTTTACTGTACGCCTACTCTACACAACAGTATTTCAAAGGCCTAAATTACTGTACTAAATGTACCCATATATGAGAAAACAGTATTGCAATTACTGTTTTTCTAACTTACATTCCCCATAGATGAACAGCATTTCTAACTTCTCTACGTTGGTGTACATTCTGCTCACACAACTCTCCAACTGACGAAGGTTGACGGAATGACGGGTGTGCATTGTACTTATGTTTACATTTGTCCTCTGTCAACGTCAGCTCGTGGAAATATTCCATTACCCCGAGTACCAGCACTAAGCGCTGGGAGCGTCAACGTCAGTGTTGTGTTACGTAATTAATGGTTCAAATGCCTCTGAGCACTATGGGACTTAACATCTATGGTCATCAGTCCCCTAGAACTTAGAACTACTTAAACCTAACTAACCTAAGGACATCACACAACACCCAGCCATCACGAGGCAGAGAAAATCCCTGACCCCGCCGGGAATCGAACCCGGGAACCCGGGCGTGGGAAGCGAGAACGGTACCGCACGACCACGAGATGCGGGCTATGTAATTAATAACGTTGTGTTTCAGTGAATGGTGCACTGTGATACATTTTTGAATAGGTCTTTAGGAGAGGAAGTGAAGTACCGAATGAAAAATACAGGGTGCCATTTAAAAAAAAGTCATACCGCTTTTCATATCTTTGTAAAAAACAAAGCTACAACGTAGGCAATCATGCTGACTGATATCCCCCCTGACGGCTAAAGAACAAATGCTTGGAACATTTTGTAATCTGCATCTGGGCAAACTGTTATTTAGGGTGGTCAAGATAAATGGCACACCCTGTACATGTACACAGAGCAAATGTACTTAAGAATGTCTAGGGCATCGTGTAAAAAATAAAAACTTTGTGCAATTCGGTAAAGAACTTTCCGAGGATTTTGGAAACAGCTTTACGTTTTTTAAAAAAAGTGGGTGTTTTTTGCCTTAAGACCACGAATTATCTCAAAAACCACGCTTCGCGTTGAATAGAGGAGAAATACGTCTAATAATTGTAAAAAATTCTATCTGGAGTTATCGGCATGGGACGAGTAGCAACCATCAAATATTAAATAAGAACATCGCAGTATCATTGCCGGTTCGTAGGGTATGGGAGAAATACTTTCGGATACAAAACTTTTATGTTGCAGCTATAATCAATCAATAATAGAGCTGAGTTCGAAAACGATATCAGAAGAACAAACAAGATGCGTGTGTCTTTACACAAATTACCCTGCATTTCGCTCAGTGGAATAGGAAGCGGAGGAGTCCATTGGTACTCGACCGTTTGTGAAAAAACAACGATCGTAAGTAGACACTATCAAGAGACGAAATGATGGCTCACTGGTTTGCACTTCTTACTTTTTTTTTTTTTTTTAGTTTTACGCTGCAAGTTTGAAACCCGCGTATTGTTTTCATTTATTTAATTTTTATTGTTTTCATTCATTTACTCATGTCGTTTGCTTCGAACAACACAAATGTTCCTTATCAAATTATGGGCTACAGGAGCATTATATGAATCGTAAAATTACAAGTGGGTATCTCAAGAACTGTCATACATTTATTTTGTAACATCCTTCTGTGTATTATGTTGAAGAGCTACAATCTTTATAAATACTCATATTCTGATATTTAATTCTCATATCAATTGAGATATGATTTGTTACATTTTATTCATATTCTTCAGGAAGACTTGGTACGTTCTCTTGGAAGATATCGATCGTAGAAACAATCGAACACCACGACCATCGCAGATTCGCCACAGTGACATTTCTTCGAATGAATCTCACTCAGGAAAGAAACGTCGTAACATTGCTGAAGATTTCACACATTGTCAAATATTTCTCGGCACACTATACATAACGGATAACTTTTCCGAAAACTGGCGCTTTCTGTTGATTGTGAATCAAGATACGCTTCAGGAATTTCACCAATAACGATTTCAAATTACTTTCACATACTTTAATTTATTTGTACGACTTACAAATAGTAGACGAATAAGGACGGCATTATATCAATACACACTGGTAAACAGTCATGTAGTAATCTTCCACAGACGTGCGTATATAAATGGAAAACAAAATAAAAGTTATTATCGGATTTCGAACACGGTGCGCAAAACTAAGAATTGATATCAGGATTAAATATTCGACTATGAGAGTTTAAAAAGATTGTAACCTCTCAACATACCACACATAGATATGTTTCAAAATAAATGTACGACACTTATTGTAATAGCCAGCTGTAACGCCCTTATATTCCATAATTTGACAAGAAACACTCGTGTACTTACCTTGTAAGCTCATGGGTAGGTAAATCAAAAAATAAAAATAAAATAAAGTAAATAGAAACAATAATCCGGTTTCTAGCAAAGGGCGCAAAATTAAAAAATGTCTCAGTGCTATCCACTGAGCCACCATTTCGTCTCATAATAGCGTCCACTTAAGCGAAACTACGCCGTAAATATCTCGAAAACTGTCATTTTTTCAGAGTATGGACAGACAAGCCGAGACTTGTGTTCGATTATTTTTATCCCTCTTTCACTGAGCGAAGACTCTGGTATTTCGTGTTATAGCACTTGTCGTGTTCTCCTCGTCAGTGTTCTGCAGTTTTCTCCGTGTACCTGTTTTGAAATATTTATTCACTATCTGATTTGATGACATTGCGCGCATGTGGTTCACAGTATCACGAATGCATGTCATCAGGTTATATCGGAAACATTTCACAAGTAGAATCATTGAAAGTTCGGATAAATAAGTACGGCGGCATTGTTGAGTAGTTACTGTGGAGTAATTCTTACCAACTAGCAACCCGTTAATAAGAGGTGAGAGGACACATCATAAACGAGCATCCTGCTGGTGGGAGATGGGAGAACACAGTAAACTCAACGAGTCGTTATATTAATCCAGTTCACTGTTCTTGGTATAATACAGGTATTGAACTCAACTGCCTTATTTGTCAATTACAGCGCCATACATCGCTCAACGTGATAAGTGTTACATTTAAAAGCTACGTATTACAATAAAATAGTAATGTTCCTATTTAAGATTTCAACATAGCTCACCGTGCCCCCACGGGTGGGACAAAGTAGTCAACATTGACATGGCCGGACATAATTTTAAAAAATTGATATTCCACTTGTCGTAAGGTAAAAAAGTCACCTACTTTGTTTCAGTATATTAGCACAACTTTGAAAGAGTTTTGGTTTACGATATTGGATGATGCAAGAAGTTACAGACTAAGCTCTTGTGTATTCACCTCTTGTATCAACGGAAATTTGCCGGGAATGGAGCGCCTTATTGTAGGTTGCAGTCCTTACAAAGGATTGTACGTAAACGGGATGGGAGTCTGGCGACTGGAGGCTTTCCAAACCACCTTGTTTGCAAGCACTCTATGATCTAAGAGCGGGTAAATATCTCCGACAGCAGGAAAAAAATCCACGTACCCCTCGTCTCCCTTCTACCCTTGGATGCAGCCAATAAGCTTAATGGAACGTGCCGCAGTCGCGGGTCTGGCGTCATATTTGAAGGGAATGCAGGCTGCGGTGCGGCTGGAGAATATTTGAGAGGTTGCTTGTAGACTGTGTCTCGCAGGTTAAAGAAATCTCTTCTCACTGACGTGCTTGTTCTCCTCTTATAATGGGAATGCAAACTTGACTAGGGCTTTATTTCACGCCCATGTTTACACGGAAATAGTGGCCGAATCAGTATTCCGGAACTAGTAATACCGCCAAAATTAAACCCCTCCTTTTGTGATTTCTGTATTTGATATGTTTTAATGTGCATCTCCATATAAAGTACGAAACCCACTATATTGTACTCGTCGGAAACTACATCGTTCCAGCGCGCGCGATTTTCTGTGCAATTCCATTCACATGCTGATGGAGGGAACTGTGGCTTTATTTATGATGCTGTAGATTAAGGTGACAAAAGTCTTGGGGTACCTCAAAAAATCATGTCGGTCCCCCTTTTGCGCGGAGTAGTGCAGCCTCTCGACGTGTCATGGACTCAAAAAGTTGTTGGAATTCTTAAGCAGAAATACTGAGCTACGATTCCTGTATAGCTGTCCATAATTGCGAAACTGTTGCGGTGCAGAATTTTGTGCACAAATTTAACCCTCGATACTGTTATGGGATTCATTTCGTGCTATAAGGGTGGCCAAATCATCCACTCGAAACGTTCAGAATGTTCTTCAAACCAATCACGAACAATTGTGGTCCAGTAACACGGCTCACGATCGTCCATAAAAATTCCTCCGTCGTTCGGGAACACGAAGTGCGTGAATGGCTAGTAGCCGAGCATAACCGTTTTCAGTCAATGATTGGTTCAGCTGGAGCAGTGGATTCAGTCCATTCTATGTAAACACAGCCTACACCATTGTGAAGTTGGTACTAGCTGGTACGTTCCCTTGTTGACAACCTGGTCCATGGCTTCAATGTGTCTGCACCTCACCCGAAATCTACCATCAGCTCTTACCCATTGAATTCAAGAGTCATCTGAGCAGCCCACGTTTTTCAGTGGTCTAAAGTCCAATCGATATGCTCGCGAGGCTAGGAGAAGCGGTGCAGACGATGTCATGGTGTTGCGCAAAGCCAATGGCATCCGTCGTCTGCTGCCGTAGTCCATTAGCGCAAAATTTTGCCGCACTGTCCTAGCGGATATTTTCGACGTACGCCCCACATTGACTTCTGTGGTTAGTTCAAGCAGAGTTGCTTGTCTGTTAGCACTCGCAACGCTATGCGAATGCCACTGCTTTTACCATGATGAGAACTAATGCCGAAAATTTTATATTCTTGACACTGTGGATATGAAAATATTGAATGCCTAAGGATTTTCGAAATGGAATGTGCCGTCCGTCTAGCTCCAACGACCATTCCACTTTCAGAAACTGTTAATTTCCGTCTTGCGGTCATATTCACGTCGGAAATCTTTTAGCGTGGGTCACCCGAGTACAAAGGACAGCTCCGTCAATGCAGTGCCCTTTTATACCGTGTGTAGGTGATACTGTCGCCGTGTGTACATGTTCATATCGCTATCCCATGACTTTTGCCGCCTTTGTGTATTCACCTTAATACCCCTTATATTATTCTGAGCACACGTTCCGGACATACCGGGTGATCAAAAAGTCAGTACAAATTTGAAAACGTAATACACCACGGAATAATGTAGATAGAGAGGTAAAAATTGACACACATGCTTGGAATGACAGGGGTTTTTAATAGAACCACCCCATATTGCTAGACGCGTGAAAGATCTCTTGTGAGCGTCGTTTGGTGATGATCGTGTGCTAAGCCGCCTCTTTCGTCATGCTTGGCCTCCCAGGTCCCCAGACCTCAGTCTGTGCGATTATTGGTTTTGGGGTTACCTAAAGTCGCAGATGTATCGTGATCGACCGACATCTCTAGGGATGCAGAATGACAACATCCGACGCCAATGCCTCACCGTAACTCCAGACATGCTTTACAGTGCTCTTCACAACATTGTTACTCGACTACAGCTATTGTTGAGGAATGATGGTGGACATATTGAGCATTTCCTGTAAAGAACATCACCTTTCCTTTGTCTTACTTTGCTATGCTTACTATTGCTATTCTGATCAGATGAAGCGCTATCTGTCGGACATTTTTTGAACTTTTGTATTTTTTTGGTTCTAATAAAACCCCATGTCATTCCGAGCATGTGTGTCAATTTATACCTCTCTATCTACATTATTCCGTGATTTATTCAGTTTTCAAATTTATACTGACTTTTTGATCACCCGGTATGTTAAGGTGGAGAAAGATTTATTACAGGATCGCCAGTTGACGTCAGTTCTCTAAATTTACTCAACGCTGAAGAGGATTTCGCGAGAAGTATGTCGACTTATTTCTCGACTTCTTTCAAGGAATCCAATGTAAATCCAGCATGCGCTACTGTTACACGTTCCTGTCGGCTGTAACGACCTGTTACAATCCTTGTAGCGCGAGTCTGATTTCGTTCGATGTCTGCTTTCTTGTCCCTTTGTTAAGGACTCCAAACGCTGACGAAACACTCTAGAATTGGAAGATCTAGGATCTTGTAAAATGTTTGCTTTCCAGACACACCGCTGTTCATCAAGTCAACGATCATACAACGATAGTACTGGTACAGTTGTTTTAAGGACATAAGACCGAGGTCCAAGACATAATTCTCCTCCTAACGTTTCGTCTGCCATTGTTGCAGATATCAGAGGCTTTATGGACTAAAAGCAGTTATAGTTTCAAACAAGTCAGCAAGCCGA
The DNA here is from genome assembly GCF_021461395.2 of Schistocerca americana. Taxonomy (NCBI): domain Eukaryota; kingdom Metazoa; phylum Arthropoda; class Insecta; order Orthoptera; family Acrididae; genus Schistocerca; species Schistocerca americana. The sequence goes on from NC_060123.1 coordinate 45,243,287, forward strand.
ATGTTTATATGCATCCATGCAACGGTCGATTTGTGATGTCATCAGGTCACTGTCTAAGATGGCACTAACGCCCACGACTCGTCTAATTTCATCATTCATTCTATTAAAGTTATTTTGTACTTCTGAATTTCATTGGGTTCCCTGTACATCCTAAAATATTAATGTTTGCTAAAACCACGTCGCCAGAGAGCCGAATTTCGTATCAGCACATGGTCTGCTACTACTGATTAAACCGTGTTGCCGAGGCCACATTTCACAGCAAGTACAATGGATTGTAGGTCATTTTGCAGTGTTGAAACATTCGTGCACCTTACTTGTTGTTTAAACACTGAATCAATTCCGTGTTTTCTGCGTACTCCGCTCATGCGATCTGTGATATTTGTTGCAAGTCGAAGGAAAATTTACTCTTTATTTGTTTGTACATCGCCGGCCGCGGTGGTCTAGGGGTTCTAGGCGCGCAGTCCGGAACCGCGCGACTGCTACGGTCGCAGGTTCGAATCCTGCCTCGGGCATGGATGTGTGTGATGTCCTTAGGTTAGTTGGGTTTAAGTAGTTCTAAGTTCTAGGGGACTGATGACCACAGTAGTTAAGTCCCATAGTGCTCAGAGCCATTTGAACCATTTGTTTATACATCGTTACACACTCTATACCTTTCAGGGGTTAGGGCCGTATTTACTGTCTGTTAGAGCAGCCATTTCTTCTGAAGGCAGTTTTTAAATGATCGAGCTCGTCCTCCAAGTACTGCAGTTCAGAGACTCTTGTAGACTGGTTCCTCTTTTCAGCTTGGGATGAAGACTGGAATTTCTGTGACGGTACTTACATGGGTGAGTGCGCTTCTGTAGACTTTGTGCCCGAAAAGTCTATTACATTTTCTAAGCACATAAACTAACCACACTCCGTCAGAACAAGACTCGGGAGGTCCAACGGTAACGACCAACCGCCGTGTCATTCTCAGTCGTTATGCGACACTGGATGTGGAAATGGAGAGCCACGTAGTCAGCACGTCTCTCCCCCGGCTGTTGTCAGTTTTCGTGACCAGAGCCTCTACATCTCAATCAAGTACCTTCTAAATTAGCCTCAGCAATGGCTGAGTACACCCCGCTTGCCAGCAAGCGTTCGGCAGATCCGGACGGTCACCCATCCACTTGCAAGCCAAGACCGAAACCGCTTTACTTCAGTGATGTGATGGGAACCGGTGCTACCACAGTGGCAAGCCGTTAGTATTTTCTAGGCACATAGGAACTACTAAAAGAAACAATAACAGCCGCGTTGAGGAACACAAGTGCAAGTGCCTCCTGGTCAATACGGACAAATCAGCAGTAGCATATCATGCACTAGGATCAGGGAACCACCAGTTCGTTTCTCTGACTATATGGTTGTAGCATGATTTAGTCATTATACGTCAGGATGTACGTAGAGGTTATAGAAACAACTTTAACAGATATAATAAGGATTGAAATCAGACAAGCTGTGGGCGTTAGTGCTCAAAGAATCAAACTGCGTTTTCAGTTCCCCAGTACTAACTCCGTAACACACGTCGACGCGACTCAGCGATTTTGCGCAGCTGTCTGATGAAATCATGAAACGATCGTTGCTCATATACGAGGGTAAGTCAATTATTATCCTCAAAGTAGTTATAAAATTTTATTTTAATCAAATACGAAACTTATAAAAACATCATTTTTTTGACATAGTCTCTGTGTTTCAACGCACATGGTCCATCATTGTACAAGCTTCCTGATGCCGTCATAAAAGAAGGTTCTCGGTTGAGCTGCGAGCGAGGAATGCACTGCTTCTTTCACCGCTTCGTCCGAGGCAAATCGGCGGCCCCTTAATGCCTGTTTGAGTGGACCAAACAGGTGAGAGTCAGAAGAGGTAAGATCGGGACTATATGGAGGATGATCCAGTACTTCAGATTTGAGTTTATATAGCGTTTCAGCAGTGTGGGCGGCAGTATGCAGACGGGCATTGCCGTGAAACAACACAACACCTTTTGACAGCAATCCTCGTCGTTTGCTTCGAATTGCAGGCTTTAGCCTGGCAGTAAGCATCTCACTGTAACGTACACTGTTTACTGTTGTGCCCCTTTCCCCATAATGTTCCAGCACTGGACCTTGTGCGTCCGAAAAAACCGTAAGCATCAGTTTTCCTTCGGTTGGTTGTGTCTTGTACGTTTTCTTGCGCGGCAAATTTGGATGTTTCCCTTCCATACTCTGCCGTTTACTCTCCGACTCGTAATGATAGATCCATATTTCGTCTCCAGTAATGATCCAGTCGAAGAAGTTGTCCTGTTCGTTACCATCGTGATCTAAATGTTTTTTGCACATGTCCAAGCGCGTTTGTTTATGCAACTGTGTGAGCTATTTTGGGACCAATGTTTCACAAACTTTATGAAAACCAAGTATGTTGTGGATGATTCGTAGGCAGAACCGTGACTAATTTGCAGACGATGTGCCACTTCGTCAATAATTAATCGTCTGTCTAAGGGAATCATTTCACGTGAACGCTCAGTGGTTTCTTCATTTGTGGCGGTAAACGGTCGTCCGGCTCGTCCATCGTGCGTAACACTTGTACGACCATTCCGGAATTTTTCAATGCATTCGTAGACACTCCGTTGTGGCAAGATACTGTTCCCGTAGTGTACAGAAAGCTTTGGATAGATTTCGTTCCCTGATACGCCTTCCGATCACAAAATACGGATCACTGAACGTTGCTCTTCTTTGGTGCAAACAGACAGCGGAGCAGCCATGATTAACGGCAGCGATAACGAAACTAACCTATCAGGTTGAAAATTGCAAAGATGTAACAACAAATAAACAAAGCATGCGTCATCAATGTAAAACGACATTACTACCAAAATAAACAAAAATCTAACTACATTGTGGATAGTAATTGACTTACCCTCGTACATATAAGCAGTTCGGCTTGCTGAGCTTGTTTGAGACTGTAAATGCTTTCTGAATCGTTAAAGCTTCTGATGATGCCTCCAACTTTGGAAGACGAAGGCGTTATGCAGAGAAATATACCACAGAACACGGTCTGACACCCATAAAACAAATATCAGTAATAATGCAAATACCGGCAGTGAAAGGCTGCATTGCACTATATATGAGACTTTCATTTGTTTTTCGTTCCACATCATATGGCTTCATAGTACTATTCCTCAATACTGATGTCACGTGAGAATGTCCAAACGTTCAACGCAAATCTAGTAATCGAATGCCATTGGGTTCCTTCTGTTTGTTACGACATTATCTTCCCATTTAACATTTAAAGGTATATGCCATTCATTACACCGTGTAGGTATTTTATGGGCAACAGCTACGTCACCTAACCATCTTATAATCCTTCAGACTCTAACTGATAATTAGTTGATATGTATTTAAAACGTCAGTTTCCATTATGTTTTCCTGGGATTCGCCCAATATAACCTTAGCTTTTGTTGGACATTGACAATCGGATTTCGTAAATCTATAGTTCATCGAGCAATCACAGATCTGCATGTATGCAGTACGATTGTTTCTTCGTTATTAGACAACAGTATACAATTACATCGAAAGCCTGTCGGGAATCTAGAAAAACAGATTGCTTACGGGAATACAGCACGGTATCTTAGTCGACAACCGTTGATATTTAGACAGGAGAACCTTGCCATTTTGAAGGCAACTTTGCCTTGAAAATGGCAGGGTGTGCTCCAGTCAAAATATCGGAGGTTGTCGACGATGACACACGGCTGCATTCACGCAAATTATCTGAACATTGTGTATACCGGAAGCAGTTAAGGTCTCACGCAGGAAGTTAGAACGTATCGACTCATTTGTGCCCACTGTTTGGAAGCTACTCTGATCCAGTGAGGCACACTGCGTTTCACATCCTTTTTTTATATTCATTGACGTTATTTAACTTCTGATATGGCTAATCATAGGCGATGGAGATCTGAACCTATATAGGTTACGGATACTAGTGCGATGGTGACACAACTAGGGGCTAGAACTTGGCATGGAAGGAAATTTCTTTCCCTCTATTGGACCATCAATGTGTGGTGATTCTCTACACTTGATCAGAATCTACATCAAGATCCTGGAATATATTCCAACCATCTCTTTCGTGAGTCATGGAATGAAGGTCGATGGGGAATTTAGGTACGTGTCTCATGATGATATTCAAGAAGAGTAATATACGATTAAAATTTGACGACAGAAGTGTATAAGAGATTTCCAGTTTGCAGTTCTTTGGCTTACAGTTTAATAATAAATTCAGTAGGGAGGAATATAACACAGAACTGCTCAAATAGCTAACCAAAACCTTATTTGCAGTAACGATGTTTCCAGACGTAGGTTATGTAAAAGCAAATAAATATTAACATATTTCCCTTCTTTTTATTCCATAGTGTCATACGGATTCGTCTTATGGGGAAACTCATCCACGGTAAAGTTTTCAGATTACGAAAACATTTAATACGAAAGGTTTTTGGTGTAAACTCATGTAAGTACTGGAGAGGCCTGTTCGAGGAACTTCTGATTTATTTCTTAGTAAAATTATTCATAAATAATGTGTCCCTTTTTCGAATCAACAGCTATATTCATTGTCAATACTAAAAACAAGAATTATCTTCTCAAAACATCAAGATTCAGTTATTTTTCTCCATAAAGTTGTCCGGTATTAAAAAACAAATATTATCAATAACTTGGCATCAGCCATAAAAAGATAAACTACTTATAAAGTGCATCCTCTTGCGAAGATTTTATAACATGTGTAATGTTGAAAGTGGGAGGAAGTAACTTGCTGGAATTAGTGAGATTACTTATCAACAAGTCTGCGAACCCTGGAAGAACACCTGCAAAATGAAAAAAAATTCTTAAGTTTTGTTACTCTTCACAAGGGGCGATAAGGTGACCTTCGAGAATTATCGTCCGGTTGATATGTAATCACATCTTTACAAACTCCTGGTATCTGTCTCTAACAAACTACTCCCGAAGAGAATTGAATTTCTATCAACCTGTTGAGCAAGTGGGATTTCTGAAAGGTTTTTTCTGTGTATCACACCCACACTGTCCTCCTTGAGAAAACAAATAAATACATCAAGATTTATCTGACTTCTATAGATCATCGAAAAGCTTTCGAATGCGTGGAGATGTGAGCAATAAGGAAGGCTGTTTTGTTTGTTTTTATTCATTTGGTTTGATGCGGCCACGAATCCTCTGCCATGTCTTAATCTCAGACTAGGTCTTGCAGCAAACGTTCTCAATTGTTTGTGCGATATATTCCTGTCTTCCTCTTCAGCTGTTACCCTCCACAGGTGCTTCTAGTACCATGGACGTTAGTCCCTGATGTCTTAGCAGATATTCTATCATCCTTTCCCTTCTCCTTGTCAATGTTTCCACATCTTCCTTGCCTCTCTGATTCTACGCAGAACCCCTTCATTCCTTACCTTATCAGTCCACCTAATTTTCAACATTCGTCTGTAGCACCGCAATACAAATGCTTGGATTGTCTTCCGTTTCGTTTTCCCACGGCCCATGTTTCCCTACTATGAAATTCTGTGTTGCAAACGTACATTCTCAGAAATATCTTCCTAAAATTAAGGCCTGTATTTGATACTAGTTGACTTCTCTTGGACATTAATGCCTTTTTTCCCAGTGCGAGTCTGCTCTTGATGTCCCAGTTGCTCCGTCCATCATTGGTTATTTTGCTGCCTAGGTAGTAGAATTCCTCAACTTCATCTCGTTCGTGACTATCTACCCTCTTCTCATTTCTGTTACATCTCACTGCTTTCGATTTTCTTCGATTTACCCTCAGTCGTTATTATTTTCTCAGTAGACTGTTCATTCCACTCAGCAAATACTATTTCCTCTTCACTTTCACCGAGGATAGGAATGTTGTCAGCGAATATTATCCCTGATACCGTTTCACCTTGAATTTTAATGCCACTCTTGACTGTTCCTTTTATTTCGATCACTGCTTCTTCGATGTAGAGATTGAACACTTGGGTTGAAACACTGCATTCCTCACACCCTTTTTAATGCGAGCACTTCGCTCTTGGTCTTACAGTCTAATTATTTCCTCTTAGCTCTTGTATATGTTGTATATCAACCGTTTCATCCTACAGATCACCCCTATTCTTCTCAAAATTTCGAACGTGTTGCTCCGTTTTACATTATCGTACGCCATTTCCACGTCGACAAATCCTATTTTTCTTCAGTCTTACTTCCATTATCAACTTCAACTCCAGAATTGGTGCCTTTTCCATTTCCAAAGCCAAACTGATTGTCGTCTGACACGTCCTCAACTTTCTTTTCCATTCTTTTGTATATTATTCTTGTCAGCAACTTGGATGCATCAGCTGTTAACCTCATTGTGTGATAATCCTCGCACTTAGTGGCTATTGTAGTCTTCGGAATTATGTGGACAAATCTGCCCCCTTGTGGTGGTCTTAAATGTCCTCTTTCCACCTATCCGCTCTATCCTCTGTACTTAAGAGTGGAACTCCGTTGCACTCTTAATGTTACGAAACCTTCTTTTAATTTCATCGAAGTATGATTTGACTTTCCAATAAGCAGAGTCAGTCCTTTCGACAATCATTTCTTTTTCGATTTCTTCACATTTTTCATGCAGCCATTTCATCTTAGCTTCCCTGCTTTTTCTATTTACCTCATTCCACAGCGACTTATATTTCGTGTTACTGTGTGTCCTTCTTTCACCGATCAGCTGAAGTATTTCTTCTGTTACCCAAGGTTTCATCGTAGTTACCATCTTTGTCCCAATGTTTTTCTCTCCAACATCAGTAATTGCCCATTTTAGATAAGTACATTCTGTACCGTCTATTGAGTTATTCGATACTGCAGTATATATAACAACTTCCAGTGTACCTCTTCCTTTCTTAAAACTTCCGTAAACCACATCTTTGTGTATTGCGTATTGCGTCATGTAATTTTTCTCTGCATCTTACAACCCAGTATCTCATTTCTTGATCTCTTCCTGACCATGATGTAATCTTACTGAAATCTTCCACTAACTCCCGGCCTTTTCCAAGTAAACCTCTTCCTCTAGTGACTCTTGAAAACGTGTTCGCTATTACTAGCTGAAATTTATTAAAGAACTCAGTTAATCTTTCTCCTCACTTATTCCTTGTCCCAAGCCCATATTCTCCCGTAACCTTTTCTTCTATTCGTTCCTCTACAACTTCATTCCAGTCCGCCATGATTACTAGATTTTCATCTCCCACAACGTACGGTACTACTTTTTCGATATCCTCATATACTTACTCCATCTCTTCATCTAACGCGTACGACTTCGGCGTGTAAACCTGAACTATTGTTGTGTTGGTTTGCTGTTGATTCCGATGACACTTTCACTGAACTGTCCACAGTAACACACTCTCTGCCCTACCTTCTATTCATAACAAGGCCTACTCCCGTTATACCATTTGCTACTGTTGTTGATATTATCGATTACTCTTCTGGCTAGAAACATTTGCCTTCTTTCCACTTCACTGACCCCCACTATACCTGGATGGAGCCTTTCCAAATTTTCTGGCTTCCCTATCAGCGTCATGGATAGGATTCGGTCGGAGGGTGCAGGTAACAGCTTTTCTGGAAAGAAATGCAAGACTAAAGCTCGAAAGTATAACAACATATACCACAAGATAGGATTCGTAAGATACCAGGAAGCTGGTAGATGGAGCACAGAGGTATCAGATGGCTCGAAAACCAATATAATGGATACATACGGAGGAGGTCTATTTTCAGCAGTGGAATTGAGATACCCTAAGGAAGAAGCAGAAGATGAAGAGGAAAATAGTTCAGTGTAAGAAGAGCCTGAATTATGTATTGACGGCCTGTTCTTCCTAGTACACTGGAGAAATTCTTAGTAAAACCGCTTGATGAGTATATACTACTAATAATGTCAAATAATATAAAATCTGTCTTCTGTACATCTTCAGCTCGATAATGCGATAACTGTAAGTACGTGTTGTGAACAGATTTTTCTCTTTGATAATGCGTGGCCACGATAGCTTAAGAATTATCATATGCACCTCACCATATTGTGCATTTATATGTTTTGTACTAAGTTTGTCATTACTTTTTTTGTTACTGACAGTTTCACATATTTTTGCTTATTCTACAGCCACGAGGATCATCTAGTTTGGTACCTTTTGGAGATACACTAGTACACTTTTTATTTTGTGCATTCTTGTTCTGTGTCATGTTCTACATCCTTGCGGATCTCCCTATGTACCCATGAAACGAAAAGTACACCTCGCCTATTCTAATGTAAGTAGAGTATGTATAGAGATCGAAATACGTTCTCTCATTCACATTCCTGCGCATCCCAGTGTACAGTGTTTGCCGCAGAGTATCTTACACCATTGCTAAGCATTTCTTTTCGTGTTCCACTTGCACAACAATTGATGGTGAAAACGATTGCCTGTATGCTTCTCTTATTTTGTCCTCACGATCTTTAAGCGAGATGGATGTTTGAGACAAAGGTATTAATACTTTCCTATATTTCAGTTTGTGTTGCAACGCTCCGTCAAGAAATCGTCTCCTTCCGTCCAAGAATTTCCACTTGCACAACAAATGATGGTGAAAACGATTGCCTGTATGCTTCTCTTATTTTGTCCCCACGATCTTTATGCGTGATGGATGTTTGAGACAAAGGTATTAATGCTTTCTTATAACATATTTCAGTTAGTATTGCAACGCTCCGTCAAGAAATCGTCTTGTTCCGTCCAAGAATTTCCATCTAAGCTTACTGAGAATTCTTATAACAGTCTTGCAGTGGTCGAACCGACCCAAAATAAATCCAACGGGTACCCGTAACAGTCGAACACGCTTCAAGAATGGCTAGCACTAGAATTCTGCACATGCCGGTTCCTTCATATCACACTGTTCCAATAAGCAGTAGTCAGCCTTTCACCTTCCCTGCAACTCACTTCGTGTGTAAAGTCCACATCACGTTGCTTCGCTTCCGAGGTATCCGTGTGAACCCATCTTGGATACGCTCGACATTTTCACCAGATGTGCGTGGCCGACCGGTGCTCTTTCCTTTACATATGCATCCAGTTTCGAAGAATTTTGTGTGACAGTCACAAATTTGCTTGAGCAGAAGTGGTTTCTTGCTGAATGGACGGCGAAATGTACGTTGCACTTTAACAGGGGACTTACTTCGCGAACATTCCAACACATACCAAAAAAAAAAAAATGATTCCCCAAGTCATATAGTTGCCATATTCCTACAAACATGCAACAGCACAGCTGTGCCACACCATCTAGACGGAAAGGTTGACAAGAACTGGAAGTTGTGAAGTCAGTGGGAAATGGCAAAAGTCAACAGCACGCTGGGTATAAAAACACTCATTGTGCTATATGCTCGTAACGAGATTATTATTTCAGTAAACAGAAATCATACCGAGTGTTGCTAACTTGTGTTTGTGTGAGTTTCACGCAACGTAACATACGTTTATGAACTTTCCTCTTCATTACTGTCATGAAGTGTTGCGTACTAATAGGTAGTGTAGATCACACAGCAGAAAACCAGGTTAGTGTGTTCAAGTTTCTCAAGGACGATGTAATGAGACAGAAATGGCTCCATTTAATTGCACGGATTTCGTAGACACTAATTATTCAGTAGTAATTTTTGTTTTGTATGTTATTTAACAGTGCTTGTTTTAGATTATGGTATATATTCTGGTATATATTCTGGCTTCAGTATATTACGATTAACGAACTTCACTGCTTATTCTTCAGATATGTCACAGGTATTCCTGGGATGGCAACATTATTGGGATACATTTGTTACAGATGAAAAACCATAACTCTAAGGGACCGACGACTTAGCAGTATGGACCCTTTCCCCCTCTTTGAAACCAACCAACCAACTGCACTCTCAAAACTACATATTGATGCAAATGCTGTGTCAACCATTTTTCTGATCTGCCCAGTCAACCTGCACGACAATCCAGAGGACCAGAAGAAAATGTTTGTTGGAGGCAAGAGCATTGCAGGGAAGGGCAAAGTTAGTTGTGTCAGCCATAATGGGTATTTAGATAGAATTTCATATAGCCGCCATCATGAACTGAAAAATATCGTTAATATAATATCTTTGCAAAGGAATTTTGTGGAAAGAGTGAGGCAGAGTGAGTTATTTTTATGTGTATGGAACAATCTGTGGAGTCCCATTACTTAGAGCTCATTATAATTGATAATAGTTTGAAAATGGAGATCTGTTTCAAAGGAGTTTCGTTATACAAAACTGTAGTCACTGAATTTCTTCTTGGAGTTGTAACAGAAAATTGTGTGAACGCAACCGACTGTGATGTGTAGGGCTCGGTGTTTTCATATAACACCGTTATCAGGAAATGTGTGGATGTTTTTACTCAATCACGACAGTACTCTTAAATTCCTCCAGATCTTCCTAACAGTTCATAAGCACGATAATGGCTCATTTTTTCAAATAAGTCAGCGACTTTAGTTACAAACGTGCAAGTCATATTAAATGTGGTATGTACGAAATTAATGGCACTCATGAGTTCTTAATTGTTTTAGACTCGTTTCGACATATCTCTTAACTAATCTCATTCAAGAGTATAAACTAAGAAGTCGCTAATTTTACGAGCCACACTGGCTGCTGTATGTTACTATAGCCGCTTGGTTATGACGTCACGGTGCTATTGCTTGGCCTGTCTTCTTTAGGTGGCCCTGAGCTATGTCAAAACTTTGCATCTTCTCGTCTATTCGGTGACACTCGCAGTGTGTCTCTGTCTGTTATAGTTTGTCTGTGATGAACATCCGAAAGCCGTTCTTTTCCTTTTCTTTTTCTAATCAGCCGGTATTAAATGAGAATCGCTCTTTGGACCGTAAAATGGCTGACTATGGCCAAATTAGAGGGGATATTGAATGTATACTGGATACGGCAAGATAAGCAGAGCGTGTCTGAAAAAGAGAAATTTGTTCATACAGAATATAAACTGTAATGTTTAGAAGCCTATTCTGAATATCTATCTGTCGAAAATAGTCTTTCACAAAATCGAAAAGTGGATGGAGAAAGATCAGTCCAGAAAAGAGATAATTTATTTGAAGTTTACTGTTACAGTAGAGTGCTGAAATTTCGATGGGTATACCGATAACTGAAGATGAGGTACCGGCCTGAGCTTAGTACAAATAAGAGGTACATTGTGACACAAAGCAGGGATTTGTTGATGGGACACATCTTGAGGCATCAAGAGGTGGTCAGTTTGGTAACTGAGGGAAGTGTGAAAAGTAACAGCTGTAGAGGCAGGTCAAGGAATGATTACAATAAGCAAGTTGAAATGGATACAGGGCGCTTTAGATAGGGAGAGTTGTAGAGGGTTGCACAAGGTAGTCTAGCGCGTAGAGTTGCGCTAAACCAGCCGTTCGACTGAAAACATCAGAAACAACGAGTACTCATACACTTATGCAGTGAACAGATCCACTTAATTTAAAACCATGTACTAAAGTCAATTTTATGTTCTTTGGCGTCAGACGGTGTTACAGGTTGCTCTAAAGTTATTTGTATTTTTCAAGTGATATTCATGAATGTCATGTCTTGTCTCAATAAAAAATTTTCACATTCACAGACCTTATGAAAAGGACCAAATCGCTGGCCGACGTCGGGTATCGACAGTTTGGAAACGGAAATGGAATCAGTTCTACCAATCAGCTTGGATTTATTATCCTGTTGCGTAGTTACTCAGTAGCAGGTTAATTATACGGTGATCAATTCTGGCTTTCGACTGTAGATCAAAACCGCAGAAATACTTTTCTAGTTGCCTGTGTAAAAGAAACAGAATGCCTTAAGAAAATGCTAAAAGTTGGGATGTCACTCGTTCTGTACAAATGGTTATACGCTGTTTAATAATTTAACACAGACCAAGAGCCAATAGCTGAACAAATAGTTAGTGATGAGACAATGGGCCGTCGGACACAGTGAGCCGTACTGCTTGTAAATTGCTCAAAAGTTTGCAGGACTGCTAACTGAAACGAAATCAATCTCTTGATTAAAGAGCTATTTCATATGAGATTTACGACTGGTGCAGAAACTACTTAAGACGGGCAGTAATCTTGCAAGCTGTTGTATAGGATTTATTTCGGTAATTTGTCTCAACGTAGTCAGTTGAAAGTGTATTATTTATCAGATATATGCCGGAAAACGGGCTGAGCGTATGCTTTTATCAGACACAGGTAGATTTCACTTGCCATTAGTCTCTTCATCTTCCCAAGCATGTTATATATGTTACCCAGAATGAGTATATCTGATATTCCTTAACATGAAAGCGAGCTCGTTCTCTTTAATGTTGACTTATGGAGACAGATGCGCTAATATATAACCCGCAGCGACTTTCATTCCGGGAAAAGCTTTCCATTTACATAATAAATCGTGGATTTAAACGACCTGCACTTCCAGTCAGCTCTTGAGTCTCAGCATCATTCGTGAGTGAATAGTATTTTCCATAGTTACTATGTCAGGAATCATGAACTAATACTCTAGATCGGTCTAGTACACAGCTGTACTTTCTAAATTATTTCTACTCTCTACTTCGAAAAATTCAGACCATATTCTTGTCATACAACATGTTCAGTTGCGTACTTTAGAACTGCAATGACTAATCATTTTGAAATCTATTAAAGTGTGATGTTACTCATAACAATCATCTCCTCTGTGTTGGTCTGCAAATATTATTTATGTTATATTGAAACAGAACATTTCAGGATTATTAAACGTTGCATTTGTGGGTTAGACATTCGAACAGGCTTAATAAGCCGAAGATGATCTGAATTTTACCCAATAGATAGTCTGAATAAAGCAATAGGTATACGTATTATACAAAGTAGCTTGAAGCAGATTTGAAATCTGTAATACATTGTCTGAGCGAAATGAGCTCGGTATCAGTTGGGTGATTTCCTTTCAGTTGATATTAAAGATATTACACGTTGATTACTGGCCAGCACAGCTTCTTAAAATCTGATGCCTTTCTCCGACAATATTCTATGTGGATTTGTTCTAAACTTTTTATTTGGCTTATGCTTGTTGGTGTTTTTCATTACTGCGTACCATGGGAGGAGTCGATCGTATTCTTTCTTGCAATTACTATAAAGGAATTACCGTTCTGAGTGTTTTAATTGTCTCATTATTATATAAATATTTTAACAGAGTGAGATTCATTTATGTTAGTGTGTTGAGACGATCTTACTTGTAATAAGCGGATTAGTCATTTGCAATGTTTATTCGAACAAGTTCCGTGGTGTAACTTTGTTTTAGATCTATAGCTTATCAAGAACACGATGTACCGCTTGCAGTACTAAGGACCATAGTGCAACATTTCTGTCGACCTTGCGGATTTAATTTTCCAGTGCGTTGTTCTCAAAGAGTACAGGATTTCTTGGGAGAGAAAATAAGGAAATTTGAGAATTAGTGAGACGGAAGATACCCTCAAGGAGGGTATTCTGTGTTTTACAAAGCCTTATGACTATCTACGATAAGAAATTGAGACTTCTGATGAGTTCATTTCTACAGCTCACTGTACAGAGATAACTTACTGCAATATGTAAACAGAATTTAAATTGGAAGAGACTTTAAAATCCAGTTGCTGTTCGAAGCTAAAAAATGTGACATTCTTCTACTTCTTAAAGAAACAATATATTGAATGTGAACCAAAGTACAAATCGGACATGCTGAAGAATTTAGGTATGGCGGAATCATGACGATAGATAAAGGCGGTACATGAAAGAAAGCAGAAAGTGTGTCGATGAAGGTAGAAATTAAAGGCAAGGAGATGTGAAGATGGATATGCGGGAAAAATACCTGTTAAAGAAAATAAAATCTACGTAACAACAAACGAGACATAATGAAGGCAAATTGTGGACTTGTGAAGGCAGAGTAGGAATAAATAGATTGTGTTGTAGAACGAAAAGCCCAATTATTTTTTCGCAGTGTGGTACTCAAGCTAGGTAAACAATATTATGTAGCCTCTTTCCTGTAGTCACTGTGAAAAGTTGGCATACTTCTATGTCAGGGGGATCCTCGTTAGTTAGAGAAGAAGAAGAGGCATGAGACAGATGTTTGAGCGTGTATTCTAATCGGAAAGGACTGTGTGCGCTTGTGTAGTTTTTATCCCCATTGATTATCAGAGTTTTCTTGTCATAATAAATTAGCGGTTCAATTATTTGTCAGAGAATCAACCATTTTTAAGAATACTTTAGGAAAAGCGGGAGAGATGTGACAGGAATTACCGGAAATATGACCACGCACATACCTCGAATGCATTTACACCACATCCCATAACGAAAAGTAAGATTTCAATACACAATACTGAGCAAGACTTCTGAGTCAGCTGCTCGACAGAGAACAGTAACTATGAATCTATATAACCCATGTTGAGGTCCACGGTCCTAATTATGTGAAAATTTAAAACAAATAATTAATATACCACTTGTAAGAAAAAAAAATCACGAAAGCTGTTAGTACCAGTAATATTAATATTATTAATAATAACAATATCAAGTAGAAAGAAACAAAGAGAAATGGCCAAAACCAACATTAACAATTATAAGAAAATCAATGATTTTATTAGCTCAGACGCTATGACATTTGAGAGCCAAGGAATCATGTCAGGATCGGATGCAGAAATTTCGGTAGTTGTTTCCATTACGAAAGAGAAGAACACTGTTTCAGCAGAGGGCTCTTGTAACAAGTGGGCCTCAAATGGGTCTGGTCAACGTGGAGTGTGTTTCTGAGGCCGTTACGGCAACAAGCTGTATACTGGTACGTGTCATATGAAGCACCACTAGAAAGTTGTTCTACGTCTCCGACATTTTCTAGAAGTCCTGTCCGGAGTTGAGTAGCAGCTACGAAATTAACAAAGGAGATTTTGAGGAAATGACTGTGTAGAGGCTACATAGAGAATTTCTCTCTGTGGAGAACGATTATTACTGCTTTGCTGTTCAGTTTTTGCCATAGGGAGATTGTGGTAGTCATTACAGCTTCTTTATCGAAGTGCAATGCGTCACAGACGGTATGCAAAATGCTTCATCACCAAGTCTAGCTAACAAGTGCAGATATAAAAGTTGTGTTATGGAGAACACTTGATGTGAGGTTCATCAACGAAGAATAAATGCAGATAAGAGCAGACAATATTCTGAGACTCCTAAATCTCTCGTTTTGGCGATTGACGAAGTACCGACTGAAATAATATATTGATCTATTTTTGGTGAAGAGCTATAGTAGTGCTCGAGAAATCAATCGTGGAAACAGGAGCGCTTAGCAAGTGCTCTCCGATTTTGGAGAACGATTTACTTAATTTACTCAGCAGATCCGGCACAAAATATTAACTTTTGCAATACATTCATCAATTTTCACACTGAACATATCACACTCGATTTGCGCCCAATCATATGATTTCATGTTCATCGATTTCATCTCAACAGACCAATTCTTTAAACGTTATTTCATTGCATTTCTTCCTCCTCACATTATGAAGTAGATATTTTTTGGCAGAGCAAAACTGCGTGCTGTTCCTCCACTCGAACCCACTATCTTGCCTTTAGTAGCAACACTCTTGCTGACCGAGAAAATTCACTTCTACCAGCCCCTCTCCCGTCATTTCTAAACGCCTTTGAAGCTGCCTTTGAATTTATTATGGACAGAAGAATATGGGAACTACTTACGAAATAAAACTCTAACTCGGCATTTTTCTGAGACAAGAATGCGGATGTAAATCGTGAATCGACATTTATGTAAGGAAGTTCGTACTATTTATTTCCAGAGATTTGTGGAAGACACTGTTAATACATGTCGATATTTCTGAACACGGGTCTTAGCGGCTCTCTCTCAAGTGCTAAGGCAGAACGCCGTAACAGGTTTGGAAACTGAAGAGCTGGCTGGCTATTCTCCACTGTAAGTTTATGCTCACAAGTAGGTTATACTTTCCTTTCTGCAGTGCGAAATTTTAACTAGTGTCGAAAAACTGCGCAGACGTGCCCCGGGAGTGTATATGCCACTTATGGCATTAAACCTAAACGGACTAAGGAATTAGTAAGTACTATACAGCAAACGGAAGAAACGTTCACGAATGGAATCTGCAGTTTACCCCGCCTACAATGCTAGATTATGAACTCATTCTTAGTCATCCTGTATGGCAGACGTAGCATTCTTCTGGGAATGGCGACTTCCCCACGAAGAACTCTGCTCACTTTTCAGTTTACAGACGAAATAAGACAACTATTCCTCCAACGTCCATCACAGTCGTTGTTGGTACTTTAGTTGATGAAAACGGAACATTTATACCATTATAGGAGCATTTTGTCGTCCGTTCGTTAAGAGCCCTTTTACTCAGGGAAGATTAGAGGCATCTCGTTGAAACTTATGTTAACTACGAAGGACTCTAGCCCCTTCGCTGTGAGAAAAATTTAAGCTCCTAAGAGAGTTCAATCAAATAATTCGACTATCTGTGTCATACATTTTGATATTTTCGAACTCGCTCATCTAAACGTGTGCATGAACTATTTAGACACCTCACTGAACTTAGACAGAAGCTTCAGAGCGTGAGTTCTTCTAGTTCTTTTGACACTTGTCCTTTACCTTTCTATTTGTCTTATCTGACTGGTGGCTGGTTTTACAGAGTCTGACACTCCCTACACAATTTTGCCTCCTCTGGTTCTCTCCAGTATCGTGGAAGCTACAACATGTGGTCTTAACACTCACCGAATCATCCACCACTTCTTCGTGTCAGCGTTGTCATCACATTCCCTTGCCTCACCATTTCTGCAGTGGACCTAATTATTTGCAGGACTACTTAATTTTCTGGTTTCTTCTATAACACCACAACTCAGAGGAAAAGACTCTATTAGCTTCTTTTTCAGTTTTCCCTCAGTCAGTTATTCACCTCCAACCAGTGCATTCCTCAAATTCTGAAATTACTTTACCAAAGAAGGCGAAGTAAATATTCTAGACTTCGAATCAAGAAAAGCGATCAACATGAGTAGCTTAAAAGGAGATGTCCTCGGAGTAGTTAAGCAGCCTAATGAAAGGAAGTCTTCCGGTCCAGACTGTATGCCAATTAGGCTCCTTTCAGAGCATGCCGTTACAATAGCTCAATATTTAACAATCACTTACCACCACTCGCTCGCTGAACGATCCGTACCCAAAGCGCACACGTGTTCGTAAAAGCAGTAGCAGTAATCCGCTAATATCGATGACGTCGATGAGCAGCAGGACGTTGGAACAATATTATTGTGTTCGAAATTATGAATTGCCTCGAAAGAGAACGGTTTATTGACACACTGACAATGATGGTTTAGGGAGCCTCGTTCTTGTGAAACACGATTAGCTCTTCAGTTTTACAGTATTAAGAGCTGTCGATAAATTGATTCCGTATACGAGAACAGTGAAAAACTTAACATTAGGACTGATGGTCATGAAGTACATAAAGTTTAGGAAATCTGCTACCCAGGCAGTAAAAAACCAATGACGGGAAGAGCAAGCAGGACATCACAAGCAGACTAGCAATGGCATAAAGGGCATTCCAGTCCAAGGGAAGTCTACTAATACCGGATATCGGCCTCCATTTCTAAGAATTTACGTCTGGAGTACAGCATTGTAGTGGTAAAACCCGGAGCAGAAGAGAATCGAAGCATTTGAGATGTGGTGCTACAGACGAATGTTGACAATTAGGTGCACTGATATGGTAAGGAATGAGGAGGTTCTGCGTCGAATCGGAGAGGAAAGGAGCATGTGGAAAACACTGATGAGGAGAAAGGACAGGATGATAGAGCATCTCATAGTACATGAGAGAATGACTTCCATTCTACTAGAGGGAGCTGTAGAGGGCGGAAACTGTAGAGAAAGACAGCGCTTGGAATATATGCAGCAAATAATCGAGGACGTAGGCAGCAAGTGCTACTCTGAGATGAAGAGGTTGGCATAGGAGAGGAATTCGTGGCGTGCTTCACCAGACCAGTCGGAAGACTGATGATCCCCCCCCCCCAGTATATATATATATATATATATATATATATATATATATATATATATATATAGAAGGCTTTTGACACAGTACCTCACAGGCAGCTTGCAATCAAATTAGTCGATAATGGAATATCGTCTCAGTTATGCTATTGGATTCGTGATTTCCTGTAAGAGAGGTCAAAGTTCAATTGATTTCTGGCGTTCCTCGGAGTTGCGTTGTAAACACCAAGGAATTACGAGCAGGGTGAAATTAATATCGAGAAATAGATGAGAGAGTTTTACGGACATGATACAGAATTTGTGGTTGACGTCATTAAAACAAAGGCGTTTCTCTCTCCGGCCAGATCTTCTTACAAAATTTCAATCAAGAACTCTCTCCTCCGAATAACAAACTATTTTATTGATGTTGATATAATTGGGAAGAATCGATCATCACAGCAAAATCAGAGCTCGCACGGAAAGATCTAGGTGTTTTTCTTTTCCGCAATCTATTCAAGAGTGAAGTAGTAGAGAATTATTGTGAAGAATGTTTGATGAACCCTCTGCCAGGCACTTAAATCTAATTCGCAGAGTACCAGTGTACATGCAGATGAAGGTCAATGTTTGATACCAGTTGTTATAAATTGTAATTTATCTTAAAATTGCTTCATGGTGGGTACCTAAAAGGTAATGAATACAGAACTGATTGATGAAATAAATGTGCAAATGCAGTCATCTCTTGGTGGACGACAAAATGCAATGAATTGAAATATCTGAAAATTAATATGCAAATCACGCACATTGTGGGCCAAAATGCAGTAAAACAGATTCAGTGGACTGAGTTGGGAAGGAGTCGTCGTGAAATCAAATTGATTCTAGGATTAAAATATGGTAAAGTTAACGTTTGTTATTAGATCAACAGTAGATATACTGTCAGTGTAGATTTGACTGGGCATGGACACGACTCGGTGATTGGAAAGGTAGATGGCGTTACAGACGGACGAACCAT
Organism: Schistocerca americana; assembly: GCF_021461395.2. Taxonomy (NCBI): domain Eukaryota; kingdom Metazoa; phylum Arthropoda; class Insecta; order Orthoptera; family Acrididae; genus Schistocerca; species Schistocerca americana. Next base: position 45,262,260 of record NC_060123.1, read on the forward strand.
TATTTCAGCAATCGAGTGAGTCAGTTTTGCATGCAGTGAGTGTAATGTTTGCACTTCATGTCGATCATTTATCATTATGGGTGTGGCTGTGTGTTACCAGCTGGCTTCTTTCGTCTTCGGTGTACCGCGACTACGAGACGATGTCCTCTGCAGCTTAACTTCTTCCTTGGAACGCCATGGCTGGCCATCTGAATATATAAAATTTTCCGACGTTTCGGCCGCAGTTGCAATTCCGACCGAGACGTCGGAGGATTTTTGTTATATTCATCGGAAAATCCTATATATTGACAATGCGGTCAACAACCCAGGAAAAAGTGTCTTGATCGTGACAACGGCTGCGGAAGTCAACGCTTGCACCATTTTCAAATTTGTAGAGGAAAATTAAGATAAAGGTGAATATGCCAGTTTTATATGACATAATAGTATAAACTTTTACACAAGCCTTTTGTACTTGCAAACTTATGCAAGTGTTTTGTACTTTCAACATTGAAGCACAATCATCAATCTAAAACTATCAGCCTCGACTGCGGTAGTGAAACCAACCTTTACCTCGGTTTCAGCTCAAATAATTGAGCCGTCTTCAGAAGATATACCTGAATCTATAATTTGCCTAAGAGGGCATGGTCTAGCAGTGAAATTAAAACAGCCTGAATAGGCGTAGTCACATTTTAAAATTGCGGTACGTAGGTACTAAGTGAACGTTTCACGTGAGCTCCCGAGGCCCACCGCACGGCGTCCATGGAGACGGGATGCACGCCAAAACTAAAGTTAAGTCTTGGTGTTGACTTAGTACTTATGTAGCGCATATTTAAAATGTGACTGCATACATTCAGGCTGTTTTAGTTTCATTTCTAGACCATGCCTTCTCAGACAAATTATAGATTCAGGTATGTCTTCTGAAGAAGGCTCAATTATTTGTGGTAAAAAGTAGGTAAACTTTGATTTCATTACCGCAATCGAGGATGACAAGTTTTTATAGATATTGTGCAAGTTTGTTAGGACATTTTTCTGAATATCTGTGCAAATCACTGAAATCTTTAGGCTACTAGGCTTCTTGCACGCATTTGACTGGAAGGGTAGTTGAAGGAATGAGTCCCGTAATGTTACTTGGAGCTGAGAGACATGATTTGTGCAGACGTAACGAACAGAAATTTCTGTCTTATGTGAGCAAATAAGATAGCATTAATCTGGAAATGATATTATCGTGTTGATGGGACATCTGAGTTACCAATAACAGAGAAGATAAAAATCGGAAACTGATTTTATTTGGTAGTTAGTGCATAACTGAACTTGACAATGGTGGAATTAGTACTTTTTTTTTTGTACGAGCTATATCTGCGGGCCTTTAGTACACCTGAGAGGAGGTAATTAGGCCCACATCGAGAGAAGAGCTAAATACAATATTAATAGTTTAATCCTGTGTGCACGTCTTTTCCGTTTCGTCTCTAAAAGACCAACATCCGTGCATGGTAGGGGTGTTTGTATAAACACTATTCAAAGAGGTGTGTTGCAGTTTGCTCTCTGTGTCTCTAGTCTGTGGTGATTATCTCGCAGAGGCGGTATCAAAGCAAGAGTTGGAGGCTAAGATAAGAGGAGGAAGTTAATCGTTGGACTGCAATGAATGTGCACTCGATGTGGATGGGAAAATATACGTCACAGACGACAGACATCGAAATGAATACAAGGATGTGAGTAAAAGTCCAGTGAGACGTTGGTATGCCTCCGGAAGACAAACTCTCTCCCATCTAGTCCTACTCCTCTCTCGCTGCACTGCTTTCTCACTAACTTCTTTACTGCTGACTCACATACTCCTTCACACTTGCCGCACTGAGTCATTGCTTGCTGTCTTATTGACTCTCTGATCCATGTGGCTCTACAGTTGCCGATTACCCTCTGATTCCTCCCACTGACTCCTCATTGACTGAGCGACTCCTCGCTGATCTTCAACCAACAGTTCCCCGTTGTTCTCATTTGACAGTATTTGCTTCAGGTCCGTCCAGATTTGGCCTGCAGAGCATTGAGTTTCATATCATATCATATCTGGCTGCGCGGGTTATCTACCCAGTGAAATGATCACCGCTAGACATTACTTCGTTCTCAGACCTCCAGTCTTATTGTTTCCCTTGGCTCTTGCACATATTGTAAAGTACCCGCCTTTTCCCGTAGCTTACCCCAATTCGTCTCGGAATTTCGAAAATCTTGCACCATTTTACATTGTCGGACGCTTTTTCCAGGTCTACAGATCCTATGAACGTCTCGTGATTTTGTTTTGTTTTGAGACTAGCTTCCACAACCAACCGCTACGTCAGAACTACATCACTGGTACCTTTACCTCTCCTGATCGTGATGTGAAAGATCCCCAATCTTGTTTTCCATTCATCTATAAATAGTATTCTTGCCAACAACTTAGATGCATGTGCTGTTAAGCTGATTGTTCGATAATTCTCGTACAACCTTCAGAATTGTGTTGATAGCCTTACTCCGATGGTCTGATGATACATCACCAGTCTCATACATCCTACATACCAACATGAAAAGTCGTTTTGTTGCCACTGGTCTCAATCATTTCAGAAATTACGAAGTAGGATTATCTATCCCTTGTGCCTTATTTAATCTCTAGTCTTTCAAGTACAGCAGTTGGCATAGCTGTAGTTTATCGTCAAAGCTCGTGTTCTCCCGAAGCTGGCAATAAGATATTTCATAATAAAAGCTGGATGTTTTTCACTTAGAACTTGAGTTAATTCCTCTTTTTTTGTACTATTTTCAATTGATACCATTTTCAATAATCTTTTTTTAGTACAACTTTAATATGAACAATGTCTATATAATGTGTAATATATTGTTACATAATTTATAAATATATGTATGTAACATATGACACTGTACGTCACCATCAGTACGTCCTGTTTAATGTTTAAATGCTACAGGTCTAATATTAATGGCATTAAGCTGAACTGAACTGTAATGGAAGCTCGATTTTAGGCTCTCACCCACATATTGTGGAATTCCGTGGTACATACGCTGACACACACCGTCCTGGAGTGTCGAGTGTGTGTAATGAATTTCCCAAGATTGCAGACGTGTACAGCCAGAGGCTGCTTCTCTTTATTGGACAAGTCTGTCGCAATTAATTTAGGGCAAGCAATATGTGCACGTACGGAGCGCAAAAAGCGTTCACTAGCTAGCTGTAATCACGATCACACAAGTGACTTGTTGTCTTTCACTTTACATATTTAAAAAACTTGCCCCTCTTTACGAGGGCGTGCTGAAAATAATTGCGTCCGAATATATTGTGAAACGGCTTAGAGGTTTTTAAAAATAAAACAACTTTTTTAAGATTCTTTATTCCTCATGCCTACATACACTACTGGCCATTAAAATTGCTACACCACGAAGATGACGTGCTGCAGACGCGAAATGTAACCAACAGGAAGAAGATGCCATGATATGTAAATGATTAGCTTTTCAGAGCATTCAACAATGTTGGCACCGATAGCGACACCTACAACGTGGTGACAACAGGAAAGTTGACCGGTGTTGCCTGGTGATACGTTGTTGTGATGCCTCGTTTAAGGAGGAGAAATGCGTACCATCACTTTTCCGACTTTGATGAAGGTGGGACTGTACCCTATCGCGATTGCGGTTTATCGTATCACGACATTGCTGCTCGCGTTGGTCGAGATCCAATGACTGTTAGCAGAATACGGAACACCGTGCTGGATCCCAACGGCCTCGTATCACTAGCAGTCGAGATTACAGGCATCTTATCCGCATGGCTGTAGCGGATCGTGTAGCCACGTCTCGATCCCTGAGTCAACAGATGGGATGTTTGGAAGACAACAGCCATATGCACGAACAGTTCGACGACGTTTGCAGCAGCATGGACTATCAGCTCGGAGACCATGGCTGCAGTTACCCTTGACGGTGCATCACAGACAGGAGCGCCTACGATATTCTACTCAACGACGAACCTGGGTGCACGAATGGCAAAACGTAATTATTTCGGTTGAATCCAGGTTCTGTTCTTCAGCATCTTGATGGTCGCATCCGTGTTTGGCGACATCGCGGTGAACGCACATTTGAAACGTGTATTCGTCATCGCCATACTGGCGTATCATCCGGCGTGATGGTATGGGGTGCCATTGGTTAAACGTCTCGGTCACCTCTTGTTCGCATTGACTTTACTTTGAACAGTGGGCGTTACATTTCAGATGAGTTAAGACCCGTGGCTCTACCCATCATTCGATCCCTGCGAAACCCTACATTTTAGCAGGGTAATGCACGACCGCGTGTTGCAGGTCGTGTACGGGCCTTTCTGGATACAGAAAATGTTCGACTGCTGCCATATATGGACACGAAGAACAAAGGTGTTCAACGTTAGTAAAGTTAGTTTTATTTGAGAAGTTTTAAGGTTTTTTTTACATAATAAATTCGGAGGCATTGCTTTCCACCACGACCTTGTCCTGTCAGGGGAAAGTTGTAACAGGAAACGCCCGAGCACTTTTTACAAAACATTTTCCCCCAGACGTACATAAACATAAGAGTGTCTGTCAAATTGAAGCAATACAGATGGAAAAAAGTGAGTAAACTGTCTATTATTTCAAAATTAACCCCCTATCTATCTGCCTATCTATCGCTTATGCCGCTGTGCCGCATTGTGCGCGAGGTTGGCGTTGTTAATTTGGATTTGGCATGATAATATTAAGGGGTGTCCGGATGCCCTTCCTGCCGCCACCCCGTACCCCCCAGGAAGGAATCAGTGCACCCCTTCTGTCTGCGTCTAGTGTAAATCATGGAAAACTGCGGACTTGTTTCAAATGTCTGTAATTCGTGTAACTGAGGCGGGACGTGGGGACCAGCCCGGTATTCACCTAGAGGGATGTGAAAAACCGCCTAAAACCCACATCCAGGCTGGCCGGCACACCGGCCCTCGTCATTAATCCGTTGGGCGGATTCGATCTCGGGCCGGCGCGCCTACCCGAGTCCAGGAAGCAGCGCATTAGCGCTTTCGGCTAACCTGGCGGGTTTTCAAAATTAACCACCGTAACTGTTAAAACATTTATACCACCCTGAGACGTAACAGTAAATGACTTGATGAAAAATGTTTGCTGTTGTCTTCGAGCTACCCAGGCGCTACACCTCCTCAGTCGAAGCAGACCGACAACCACGATTGTTTTGATGCATAGGGAGAGATGAAAATAGAGAACGGACGTATAAGGGCTTCCCACGGAACTGCAGAAGCGTACTCGAAACAATCTTGGAAACATGTGGGTGGGCGCTGGTTGCAAGGTTTTTTCGTCTTCGTTGCAAAAGCTCCACTAGGAAGCACATACATATCTTCCATACAGTATCCAATTTCTCCCAATGCGAGTTATAAATTTTTGGAGTCCTAAAGGGAGACATTCGTGGCCTTCGAGTTGCTTTCGGCGAAGAGCTGCACGCGTGGGTACATTCATGATTCCGCAGACAATCGCAAACATTTTCCCTTGAAAGTATTGACCGTATTGTCTCACACTGGAACAAATGTACACTCCTGGAAATTGAAATAAGAACACCGTGAATTCATTGTCCCAGGAAGGGGAAACTTTATTGACACATTACTGGGGTCAGATACATCACATGATCACACTGACAGAACCACAGGCACAAAGACACAGGCAACAGAGCATGCACAATGTCGGCACTAGTACAGTGTATAGCCACCTTTCGCAGCAATGCAGGCTGCTATTCTCCCATGGAGACGATCGTAGATATGCTGGATGTAGTCCTGTGGAACGGCTTGCCATGCCATTTCCACCTGGCGCCTCAGTTGGACCAGCGTTCGTGCTGGACGTGCAGACCGCGTGAGACGACGCTTCATTCAGTCCCAAACATGCTCAATGGGGGACAGATCCGGAGATCTTGCTGGCCAGGGTAGTTGACTTACACCTTCTAGAGCACGTTGGGTGGCACGGGATACATGCGGACGTGCATTGTCCTGTTGGAACAGCAAGTTCCCTTGCCGGTCTAGGAATGGTAGAACGATGACGGTTTGGACGTACCGTGCACTATTCAGTGTCCCCTCGACGATCACCAGTGGAGTACGGCCAGTGTAGGAGATCGCTCCCCACACCATGATGCCGGGTGTTGGCCCTGTGTGCCTCGGTCGTATGCAGTCCTGATTGTGGCGCTCACTTGCACGGCGCCAAACACACATACGACCATCATTGGCACCAAGGCAGAAGCGACTCTCATCGCTGAAGACGACACGTCTCCATTCGTCCCTCCATTCACGCCTGTCGCGACACCACTGGAGGCGGGCTGCACGATGTTGGGGCGTGAGCGGAAGACGGCCTAACGGTGTGCGGGACCGTAGCCCAGCTTCATGGAGACGGTTGCGAATGGTCCTCGCCGATACCCCAGGAGCAACAGTGTCCCTAATTTGCTGGGAAGTGGCGGTGCGGTCCCCTACGGCACTGCGTAGGATCCTACGGTCTTGGCGTGCATCCGTGTGTCGCTGCGGTCTGGTCCCAGGTCGACGGGCACGTGCACCTTCCGCCGACCACTGGCGACAACATCGATGTACTGTGGAGACCTCTCGCCCCACGTGTTGAGCAATTCGGCGGTACGTCCACCCGGCCTCCCGCATGCCCACTATACGCCCTCGCTCAAAGTCCGTCAACTGCACATACGGTTCACGTCCACGCTGTCGCGGCATGCTACCAGTGTTAAAGACTGCGATGGAGCTCCGTATGCCACGGCAAACTGGCTGACACTGACGGCGGCGGTGCACAAATGCTGCGCAGCTAGCGCCATTCGACGGCCAACACCGCGGTTCCTGGTGTGTCCGCTGTGCCGTGCGTGTGATCATTGCTTGTACAGCCCTCTCGCAGTGTCCGGAGCAAGTATGGTGGGTCTGACACACCGGTGTCAATGTGTTCTTTTTTCCATTTCCAGGAGTGTATTAACAATTATGGGGAATACTTTTGAAACAATAAAAAGTTTACTTACTTTTCTCCAAATGTCTCGTTTTCACTTACCGTCCCTTACAGGCGTATATAGGAGAAGCTGATGATTTGTACAAATACGAAACATGTATGTTCAAGGTTTATCTTGTTTGTAAAAGAAATTCTTCTCCCTAGGAAACCTCTAGCTTCCCTTTCTGGCTTCGCACGAGAAGAACTAAATTTCTACGGTTGGATGGCTTGTCTTGGGCACCGATACTAAAATACATTCACGAAACTTCCTCGTAAATTTCTGTTTGTGAAAACTGTATCCCGATTACTACTTTAGTTCCTGACATTAGGCTATACATACTGACACATAATCGTGCAGGGCGGCTTTGTATTACGAACAGATGTGTACAGATGCTGGTTAAACTTGCCTACTCTCTGGAGTTTCGGAGGCTACTTTTTTTCTGCCAGATACTCCCTCCATTGCAGCCGACGAACTCGCATCTATCATAAACAGTGGAAATGTTAATATAGCATATGAATACACTTGTTGTAGATGGGATTCAATGTTATAAGAAACTTTTTGTAGGACATCATCTTTACGCCAGTGACTGTTATAAGTTTTTGTTACACACTATTGCAATTTCGGCCTTAGGCCATTATCAAGTGATATTACGGCTTTAAGCCATGTCAACGTAATGTCAGTTGACACATTTGTATGCCGTTGTCAATCCTGTTAAATACACTCATGTCGTTGTTACACAGTGCGAGCACACGTATTCAAACATCGAAAAATAACATAATCTGTAGATGAACATTTTCGTTAACCCATTACTAGTCACAAATGTATTAGACCACAGCTGCAGACTCTAATGCATGTGTGACTAGTGATGGGTTCACGAAAATGTGCATCTACAGATTATGTTGTTTTACTATGTGTGAATATGCGTGCCAGCACTGTGTAACAACGACACGAATGTATTTAACAGGATTGACAACGACATACAAAGACCTGTGGAAAACCTCCCGTATCCTGATGTTCTCCAAACCCAACAAGCCTCCATCTGGTGCCTCTTCCTATCGTCCTATCTGTCTCACATCGGTGTTCAGCAAGCTCTTGGAATCCATCCTTTTCCAGCACATACATCACCACCTCCGCCAACACCACCTCCTCCCAAACACCCAATGTGGCTTTCGACCTTCCTTCTCTGCTGATGACCAACTCCTCCGCCTCACTCATCTCCTCTCCCTCCAGCTTAACTACCGTCGTTCCGCCATTTTTGTCTCCCTTGACCTCGAAAAGGCCTACGACCGTGTCTGGCATCCCGGTCTCCTGTTTAAACTCCAAACCTACGCCCTTCCTATCAACTACATCCGTCTGGTGGCCTCCTTCCTCTCCCACCGCCCCTCCTATGTTACCATCCATAATGCCAATTCCCACACCTTCTACCCCTTTGCAGGTGTGCCCCAGGGCTCTGTCCTCTCCCCTCTCCTCTATCTCCTGTACACGGCGGATATGCCCCAACCCCCCCCCCCCCTCCAGTACACCTCTTGCAATATGCTGATGACACCGCATTCCTCGCCCTCGCTCCTACCCTCCAACGGTTCCAACGCCTTCTCCAGACTCACCTTGACCTTTTTGCTGCTTGGTGTAACCAGTGGCTCCTGAAACTCAATCCTTCCAAGAGCCAGGCAATCATCGTAGGTCTTACCACTCGCTCCTTCCGGCTCCTGGATTTCTCCCTTACTATTTGCGCACGTCCTGTCCGCCTCACCCCCACCCTCACCTACCCTGGCCTCACCATTTACCGTCACCTCACCTGGATCCCTCATCTCCACTCCATCCAATCCAAAGCCCACAACCGCCTCTGACTCCTCAAACTCCTCTCTGGCCGGATGTGGGGGTTGCACCCCTCTACCATCCTCCACACCTATAAATCCTTAATCCGTCCCATCCTCTGTTATGCAAGTCCTGCCTGGATATCTGCCCCCCCCCCCCCCCAAATTCTATAGGTCCCTCCAGATCCTTGAGCGTCATGCACTTCGCCTCGCCTTGCGAATACGCCTCCCGTCTCCCACTTGGATCCTCTATGATCTCATTCCTTTCCCCCATCTGCTCCTATTCCTCGAACATATCCGCATCCTTTACACCTCCCGCCGTCTTGCACCCCCTCACCCCCTGGTTGCTCCTCTCCTCTCCCATGCCCCCTGCCACGTCTTCCCCATGGTGTCCCCCCTACCCTCCATCTCTACACCCTACATCTCCTTTTCCTAGGTGGCTTCCGTCAACTCCCCCTCCCGGATGAAGCCCTCTCTCCCTCCATTTATCCCTCCTATCAACTCTGATCCTCACTCCCCTTACTTTCCTCTGTCCTTTCCCTGGGCTCCCTCTTCCCCCTCCCCCTTCCGTCCTGTTTTCTCCTCACTAAACCTCTCCCAACCTCCCTTCTCCCCCCCCCAAGTCCTTTTGTATTCCCCTCCTCTGCCTACCCCACTCCCTGTCGCGTCTGCCCCCCACCCCTCTTATGGGTCCCCCTCCTCCATCAGCTCCTATCCCGGTTCTCCTCTTCGCTTATTCTCTCCTTTCCCCCTTTTCTTGTTTTCCCATCATCTGTCCAGTTTCCCCCCCACATGCTCTCGGCTGTGGTGTGTCGCATTTGCCAACTTTTTCGTGCAGTGTTCCAGTGACTATTCAGTGTTGTTCGTCTTTCTCGTGTTGCGAACGGACACCATGCTGTCGCTAGGTGCGCATTATATGTCTTTTTCGAACAGAATCCAGACTGTCGCCGTGTTTTTTTAATTGTCTGTCTATTGTTTTGCCTGTCTATTTTATTAGCTACATCGTCCCTCTGTTCTTTGTTTTAAGTTCCACGATTTCTTTTCGCCATGTTACTCTTTAAGTCTCCGATTTTATCGCCTGTTTTTATTATTTATTCTCTTCATATTTCTCATAAAGTCTGTAGGCTGAAGAGCGGCATGCTAAGCTGCTGCCAGCCTGCCCCCCTTCGGGGGGAATTGAAATTCAATAAAAAAAAAAAAAAAAAAGACATACAAATGTGTCAGCTTACACTACCTTGACATGGCTTAAAGCCGTAATATCACTTGATAATGGCGTAAGGCCGAAATTGCAGTATTGTGTAATAAAAATTTATAACAGCCACAGGCGTACAGATGATGTCCTTCAAAAATATAGCACATGATTTGCGCAAATATGAAAAATGGGGAGCGCAAACGTATATACATTAAATGGTTGACATAAGACTGCTTTCATTGTAGGTGCTTGTCAAAAACTGCTATTGTGAGAGAAAATGTCATTAGTATCACTAAGTGGCAGCGTGTAGCTGTATTGCAGTTATATCGGCTACATAAGGAACAAGACACAACCCAAATACTGTCAGAAGTACAGAAATATAATACAATATATATACCAACAATATTTGTGGTATGACATTACTTCTTGATACTGTATTAAACATACTCCTTCTATTACTGCTCACTCAATTGGTCTGTTTCATTTTCAATTTTTTCGATATTTTAAAAACTCTAAATCATATTGTTTTTCATTTTAGAATTCATTTAACAATATGTCTTTTTCTCTCTTGTGATGTTATCATTGTCATAATCCCTTTACCTCAGATCGTAGCTTTACTGCAAATATGTCTCTTACGTGCCGATACTAACCCAGTTAAGCCAAATTATTAATTTTACCACATCTTGTGTAATGACTTCGTTGTAAAACTACTAAAGTCATATTCTAATCATATGCCACTAACATCGTTCTTACATAGAAAAGACATAAAACTTCTATTTCTGTACTTTGACATTATCATAGTGCCATCTTGTTTCTTAGGCGTCTGATAAAACTGTATTAAAGCTGCTTGACGGCACTTAGTGGTACAAATGATACTTCGTGAAAATATATACTTCGCTTCTACGACTGAATATTTTGTTAAGGTCGCTCATTAACCACCCATAGTGCAAGCAACCTAATATCATCTGTATAATTAATGCAAACTTGCACTCCCCGTCTATCATTTCTGTGTAATGTATATGCGATATTAACGTCACCACTGATTATTCTCGTTGTATTTGGCAATGGTCTACGTTATTGTTTACACCTTAACTAAGTCAATAATCCATTTTCAGTTTTATACTGTCTTCTTTAATTACTTATTTGCATTTGGGTGCCAATATCATATTCCTAATGATATGTACTACGTAAAATTTTAGTAACAGGCCATTTTTTCTTCAGACATATCAGCGTCCACACTGTTTACCTATGGCACTCTGTCGAGCCATCATGAGACTCCACACGTTTCGCTTAAATCCTCATAGATAACAAGTTGTGTTTACACGTATGTCAGCACTGAGGTACTAAGGGAGTTTGTTACTAACACTCATACTGTAGGCTCATGGTACACATAGCTCTGTCTCCTCCACATAATGATTATCAATACATACTTTTATTCCGTTATGATTTAGATTTCAATAATGTTACAATATTCGCGCAATTATTAGGTGCTAGTTAGCAGTATTCTTTACGCTCTTCTTAATCCATGATGTATCTGTTACCCATTTCCCTTGTTACGTTAATTTTTGTAACATTCATTAATTATTTACATGGTCTATAAAGTGCACTTATGTTCTGTGTCCACGTTTTAGTAGCTGGAAACTACTTCTGTTGCTTTGACTGGTGGTCACAACACTTTAGAATGTACACAGTATCTTTGCTACAGGTGGCGCCCTACCTGAGCTGTCTTTGATATGCATACGCTCTGTGCAAGTCCCTATGGACGTTGCACTGTCATTCGTACTGTGACTATTGTTTCGAGTGTATCTACTGCATCTGTTATACGTACTGCAAGTGCTAATATTATGACATATATTTGTCTCCAGATCAAAGTTTTAATGACTGGGTATTACTTCTTCGTCTTCGACTTGTAATCGGAACACACTGTTACCTTGGTAACTGGTGCCGTTCCTTCCGAGCCATCTTCGCTTTACGTAATTACATTTGGCGCAAGCCCCCATAGAGGTCGCCTTGATATAAATACATTTTTATTTCTTTATTTCGTTATTAATGACCTTTTACTTGACCTGTTGTTATATTTCCTTAAGATCAATATTTATTTCTGTACTACTTTCATCGTATCCCACATACAGTACCCTAAATTTGCATTCGTACTGATTTATATTTCACGGCTATTGGCTATCATTGACAGAATGTTGGAGAAGGCGAGTGGAACTCTCGCCATTTATATGTCAACAGTTCGACATGCAGGAGCTGATCTTCATGCCTTCCTAGAGCGGCTTTTGCTACGTGCCGCCAACCCCAATAGTAACCACCAGTATTTCATCTATTTCTGTTACGGTCAAATTATTATATTAGTGTGTATGTTTTTACGTCTCCTCTAAATAATAAAGTCACTCCTTTCGGAGGGAAATTGGCTTGAAGATGATCTCACACAAACCGATACCAGTCACATTTTAAAATAAAAATAAATAATTTTATGAGGTCGGTCCTGTTTTGTAGTTAAATTTTTTAATAAAACAAATAAATATATCGTATTATCTGAGTGCAGCTAAATAATGATTCTGGCAGTATGACTAGTTTCTATCTCCCTAGATCATCTTGAGATTTATGTAGGTGGGTCAAAATAAGCGTAATGTCATTATCAGAATGTACTACCAGATTTGCAACACAATTTTTCCTGATTTGCCTCCTGTACAATTCACGGTTATCTCAAGATTCGAATCTGTTATCCAAATGGGGTATCTTAGATTCTTGAATCGAATCAACAGAATGTGGCTGCGATTTTAACCGATTTCCAGCAAAGGATTTTACCAAGATACTGAGGAGTACTTGCGATCTGTGCCACGTATTTGTGGCAAACCAAAACAGAGGTATGTTGAAAATACAGGCATCAGCGGAATGACCACGCCAGGAAAACACAGATTTTCTTGTCAATATGGAGGTACCTGCTCGACAGGACAGAAGAAAGAGTAAATTACAGTGACTAAAGAAAACCCTCCACAACACAACTTGACGTGGGTTACGGAGTAAAGATGTAGATGTAGATATTGCACGGCGTGCTGAGTGCCTATAGAGAATTTCGCAGCATTACAAGCGACGACAGGTGACAGCCTGTTATTGCATGTCTCAGTCGTACTGAATATAGAGCAGGGCGTATTTACATGTACTGAAAGTAGTGGATTTAAATTCGCCAGAACTAGAAACTCATTCCGCTGTCAAGCTTAATCGTAATAATATAAGGTGAATTACTGGTGTTTCTGGTCACACTATTGAGCTAAGCGGTGCCATGGCGATGACATGGAGGACATAGTTAACTTCTGTTTTAGCACGTTAAGATTAGCTTAGTTGAAATCTGTTTACCTATGGGCTTTCTTAAGAAGCTTGTGTGTGAGTGTGTTTGTGTATGTCCATGTTTATTTGGACAGCAGAAGTGGCCGTGCGGTTAAAGGCGCTGCAGTCTGGAACCGCAAGACCGCTACGGTCGCAGGTTCGAATCCTGCCTCGGGCATGGATGTTTGTGATGTCCTTAGGTTAGTTAGGTTTAACTAGTTCTAAGTTCTAGGGGACTAATGACCTCAGCAGTTGAGTCCCATAGTGCTCAGAGCCATTTGAACCATTTGGACAGCAAAACATGTTTCGGGATTCCATGTTTAGCAAAACAGAATTAGCTTGTAGCGGGACTTTGAATTTCGCCGCGCTACACTCGTTCCCTCAGATAAAAAATATCCCGTCGCAGCGGTATGAGCGCTCGACGGCAGAGAAAATACCAGAATTGTAACCTTTTTTGTTTTCTATCCGTTTTCAATTGTCTCTTGATAGCGGTAGCTTAAGGCAGACGTGATCTGATGCTGACGTAAAAACTTGATGGCTAATCTTGATCTGATTGTAATGTGTAGACATTGTGGAAGTTATTAAGAAATTCGGTGGATGGAAGTAGCAAAGTGAATTAAATTGCATACAGTATCAAGATGATTTTAATTGGTATAAATTAGTGATCGCTGGACTATTTCAAGATATCGGAGCAGATTTTTTCACGCTGAAATGAAGGAAATTTTTGAAGACGTGGACGCCACCCGAAAGAAGATAAGTTAATCTGGTAAAGGATGATCTCTCGTCTACGCCACTTCCCCCTGTCAGTTACATTCTGTTATTCTCTGTTTCTTTTCAATAACTTTTGTAGTGAAAATTGGTTTAACTTTTGTTCAAAAACGCCACAAGGACCACCCCAACAATAGCTTTCCCGAATAACGAAGTCCGATAGCTTTTCTGTAATACAAAGTCCGATCTGCATTTCTTTCTTTCTTTCCCTTTTTTCACGGTCATTAACGATTTTGAAAAAAACCATTTTTATTCACGATTTCTTCCTACATTTTCCACCTTTTCAACCTCTTTTCTTCTCTCTTATTTTTCTTTTCTTTTTTTATTAACCACTACAAGCCGTTCCAATTATTCTGGTGGAAACAACTGAATAACCATTATCGCGATGTATACAATTATATTTTGTTTCTTCTAGATATAATACTTATAATGTTTTCCTGTCATCGTAAACAAATTTTCTTCAATTTACGTATAACTACTTGGAAGACTGCGACTATGTAAGTTTGTACAATAATTTATTGTCTCAAGACTGTTCCTATCATGGGACGATATGATGCATATTCATTGAAATATGTTGAGTGACTTCATGATGTTCGCATCAATACGAAGCTTTATTGTGGATCAAGCACATCTGATGATGCCAGGTACCATACTTGCCGAAAAAGACAATGTGAATATTTTAATGTGTCCAGGCGGCCCTGACGTAGGAAATCATTATGCTTTGATAAATTATATTGTGCACGAGACTAATGGTTTCTGAAGATGGCCAATGTGTAGTCTAACAGACTAACGATTCAAAGGGTACGCTCTGATCGTGTCTAGAATGAACAAAACTGGGTAATACTTTTAGATCATGTTTCACAACACAAAAGCTGTTATGTTCTCCAAAATGCCTCGAAAGTCGGTCATTATTGTCTTCGTCAGTGGTTCCCTGACATTCATTTTACACGTGTGATAATCTAGTTCCGATATCATAATTTTCTTCTAAGATTGTAACGAAGAAGACGCATCATATTTTAAAATTTTTTGACGTCTGTCGGGGAACGGACTTATTTCAAGAACAATGGTGATCATTACATGTTTACTGGGAGATGAGCATAATATAAGTTGCAAGAACATGGAAAATGTGGTATATTTCCTGTTTCACGGAAAATAATTTGAATGAATTTTTCTGATGATAAAATGTTTCATTATTACCTTCTGTGGTGGATATGTTCATTACAGTTGTTAAGACGAAGGAACTAGAGTGAAGTAAGTTCAAGCAAATAAATATCTATGATTAGGAGCGTATTTGGTTGCTCATGTTTCTTTCTATATGTTTTTATGCAGATATTCAGAACAGCTATTCATCTGCGATTCCGTTACCGACTGCTGCAGTGTTCACATTACTATACTCTTGATGCAGTCGGAAACTGGAACTGTTACGAGTTAAATGAGTGATGGAGATGAATTTCCTAGGCCTCACTTATAGAAGGAGGTAGCAACAATGGAAAGTGGCAAACTTGTAAGATTTCGAGCATACTATTATTAAGAAGACAGTTCAGTTTAGATAATTGTGTGCAGTTAGGAATCAACAAAATTAGTTAAGAGGGGCAACTACATAGGGACGTAAGTATAACAATATTTACGCAGTTAGTTTCATATTCAATGGATCATTTTCCATGACAACACTTAATGATGTGGAGAGAGCCATTTTACACTCACGTCGCAAATTAATTTGTAAATATTGTTAAATACTGGACATTTCTAAGATTTTACTTATTTTTTTAAACATACATATGTGTGTAGCTAACTCGTTAGCACTATATTTTACTCATTACCATAACCGGATTTACTAAATATTTTGCAGTTTGTCATCAAGGGTTTCTGTACTGCTTCTCAGATATTCTTTATCTATGGGCAAGTGACCATACATTTTTGTTGCAGCACTGTGCACGTCTTTCTGTGTTAGAGCAACCTTAACGTGAAACAATGAATGTCTCTTATCGTTTTGGTACTGTATGTACATAGTTATACCTTTTAAGCAGTGGTGGATAATTTACAACAAACTTCACAAGAAAAGAAATATAGTGTCAAACAGTAGCCGAAATGCTCAACTTCATAAACAAATGTATGCAAGGTGATCGTGGGTGAGGGCCACAGTTTACTTTGACTGTCCGTTTTTGAGCAACAAAGACTTCCTTTCATAGAGATTAGTTACTCCAGAATATTATTCTATATGACATTATTGAATGAAAATATTAAATATTTATGAACTTGCTGATTTGTCTTCCCCCAAGAACTGCCGTGATTCTAAGTGGAAATGTGGTTGACCTAACTTGTTTCATTAGTTCAAAAAGGTGCTTTCTCCAGTTAAAATTCTCACCAACACGGCATCCAAGCATTTGTATATGAGGAACAATGGTGGATCTAAGATTGAGCATTGGGGAACCCTATACATGATCTCTATCCAGTCAGAATTAAGTCCTAGACTACAGAAATTGAATTACTAGATACAGATTTCTGCATCCTTTTGGTTAGATATGACATTATACATTGGTTAGCTTTAACATAAATCCCATAAAACTTCAGTTTATCTATGAGCATGTTATGATTCACACATGGGCTAGATAGGTCACAGAAAATACCAACGAGGGCTTTTGTTATTTAATGCTTGTAAAATTTCGTGAAGGAAGCTGTAAATGGCATTCTCGGTAGAATAACGTAAACAAAACTCAGACTGGAACTTACTGAAGATGTTATAGCTAATTTATGGTGCTATTCTAAAAGACATGACCTTCTCAAAAATTTGGTGAAATGCCATCGCCATTGAAAGAGGTCCGGTTGTTACTGTCTTCTACGTCATCACCTTTCTTAAAGAGTGATTTAACAACATTACATTTCAGTGTACTGGAAATCTACGTTGAATCAGTGATGCAAAACGTATTTCACAAAAGACTGGGCTTATTGTATGGGAACAAATCTTTACTACTCCTTTGTGAACACAATCAGAACATGAACACTTATTTTTGAGAGAATGTATAGGTTTCTTTATTTCAGAAGGAGATGTTGCTGATGATTGAATTCTACGACAGCTACTTTTAAGCACACTGATGTGAATTTTCTCTTGAACTGTTGTTCCTTATGTTATCTGTATTATCTAATCCATTCTGTCCAATGGTGCTGTTATCCTGTTCTGTGGCTGGTTGTCCTGTCCCTCGTTTCAGTACATTCCATAAAGCCTTGTCGGTATTACTGGTTTCTGACATAACGTGCAAGACCCTTCATGTTTGGTATCCTTCCTCAGTAATTCTGAGTAGTTTCTGTTGTATACAAGTACTGCAGGATCTCTACTTGTTTTTGACCACAGACACGACTTCCTTTTCCTTTCACAAGCTACTCTTATCGCTGCAGTGATCCATGGATTTTTACGTGGCCGTTCAAAGTACTCATTAATTATTTTAAGTGGTTTTCATTGCGGAGAACCCATAATGTAAGGCAGTGTATTATTTATCCTAACCAATGAAGCAGCTTTTATAACTGACTGAAACCAGTGGTAGTATCAGAATGGAAACTGAAATAAATCTCATCCGATGGATAGCTCTATTTTTGTTCGCTTGAGTTCCATTAGCAAATGGTTAGGTAAGCATGAAGACCTAACTTACATACACAGCACACATTACGCGGTGCAACGTGCCTTGCGTTCACACACTGCTGTAAATACACCCCATGCTTGTAAACTATCTGTTCGATTCTGTTCGTAGTCGAAATATTGCAAGAATCTCATTCTCCTCTGGCTTACGAAGGATTACAATATTACCATGTACATTGGAAAAAATACTAAACAGGAAATCGTGCTGCATGCCAGAAGTCTTCAAGCATCATACTATGGAAGCTAGAGCTTCTCGCTGTTAACACATTGTCTGGTGCCCTACTTTCCCAGGAAGAAACTCGACAAGAGATTAACATCACTTCTTTCAGAAGACAGAGGACAAGTTCTGATGTGAAAAAGATGGAGAAATATGAAATGATTCTCTCAAAGGGACGAACCCATCATTGGCCATTTGCCTTAGCGACTGAGGAAGAACCTGGAATGTGTGATTGTAGATGACCTAGGACTAAAGGTGCCATGCTACAGAGAAAGGTTCAGGGCCTTACCACTGCACCAACTCGTTTGGTCCATGCTTTGCTGATTTTT
The DNA here is from genome assembly GCF_021461395.2 of Schistocerca americana. Classification (NCBI taxonomy): domain Eukaryota; kingdom Metazoa; phylum Arthropoda; class Insecta; order Orthoptera; family Acrididae; genus Schistocerca; species Schistocerca americana. The sequence goes on from NC_060123.1 coordinate 45,280,501, forward strand.
TTATCATCAGTTTTTTGACTAGTTTGATGCGGCCCGCCACGAATTCCTCTCCTGTGCTAATCTCTTCATCTCAGAGTAGCACTTGTAACCTACATCCTCAATTATTTGCTGAATGTATTCCAATCTCAGTCTTCCTCTACAGTTTTTGCCCTCTGCAGCTCCCTCTAGTACCACGGAAGCCATTCCCTCACGTCTTAACAGATGTCTTATCATCCTGTCCCTTCTCCTTATCAGTGTTTTCCACACATTCCTTTTCTCCCCGATCCTGGAGAGAACCTCCTCATTTCTTACCTTATAAGTGCACCTAATTTGCAACATTCGTCTGTAGCACCACATATCAAATGCTACGAATCTCTTCTGGTCTGGTTATACCACAGTCCATGTTTCACTACCATAAAACGCTGTATTCTAGACGTACTTGCTTAGAAATTTCTTCCTCAAACTAAGGCCAATATTTAGTATTAGTAGAATTCTCTTGGCCAGGAATGCTCTTTCTGCAGTTGCTAGTCTGGTTTTGATATCCTCATTACTCCATCCGTCTTTGGTTATTTTATTGCCAAGGTAGTAGAATTCCTTAGCTTCATCTACCTCCTGACCATCAATATTGATGTTAAGTTCCTCGCTGTCCTTATTTCTACTACTTCTCATTACCTTCGCATTTCTTCGATTTACTCTAAATCCATACTCTGTATTCAATAGATTGTTCATTCCGTTCAGCAGATAATGTAATTCTTCTTCACTTTCACTCTGGATAGCAATGTCATCAGCAAATCGTATCATTGATATCCTTTCCCCTTGTATTTTATTTCCATTCCTGAACCTTTCTTTTATTTTCATCATTGCTTCCTCGATGTACATATTAAACAGTAGTGGTGAAGGGCTACATCCTTGTCTTACACCCTTTTTAATACGAGCACTTCGTTCTTGCTCGTCCACTCTTATCATTCCCTCTTGGCTGTTGTTGATATTGTATACGACCCGTCTCTCCCTACAGCCTACCCCAACTTTTTCTCGGAATTTTAAACATATGACACCATTTTACATTGTCGAACACTTTTTCCAGAACAACAAATCCTGTGAACGTGTCTTGATATTTCTTTATTCTTGCTTCCATTATTAACCGCAACATCAGAATTGCCTCTATCGTGCCTTTACCCTTCCTTAAGCCAAACTGATCGTCATCTAGTTCATCCTCAATTTTCTTTTCTATTCTTCTGTATATTATCCCAGTAAGCAAACTGGGTGCATGAGCTGTTAAGCTGTCTGTGCAGTAATTCTCGCCTTTGTCAGATTTTCCGTCTTCAGAATTGTGTGGATGATGCTTTTCCGAAAGTCAGATAGTATGTCGCCAGACTCATGCTTCTATACACCGACGTGAACAGTCGTTTTGTTGTCACTTCCGCCGAATTTAGGTATACTGATAGAATTTTATCTATCCCTTCTGCCTTAATTGATCTGAAGTCCTAAAAAGCTCTTTTAAATACTCATTCTAATACTGGATACCCTATCTCTTCGACATCAGACAAATCTTCCACCTCATAAAGGCTATCAATGTACTCTTTCCACCGAACCGATCCCTCATCTGCACTTAACGGTGAAACTCCCGTTGCTTTCCAGATTAGTATTGATAATTCTGGTGCCCATTGTATCCTTCAGATCTTCGAGCACTTTTTCCCTGGACTCGTTACTATGCCTGTTAACGTTCAAACATATCTGTTGTCTACCTCTAGAATCTCAATTAATCCCACTGGAATAGCTACTGCAGAACTTATGAAAAATTTCCTATTCCACGATGTATAAGCCGTACATTTCAGACTATACTAAGTAACACCATCAGGGTTCTCTTTGATGTACAGATCCTACTTTTAACATTGCAACAAATGAAAATTCGAGCCAGACAACTGCTTGGACAAACTGCTCAAGAAATTCGGGGAAACGTACTTCGCTTCTTTGTTTTGTCACAAATTTAATTTTTTACAAGAAATAGTAAATTTATGGAACAGTTGCGCTTAAAAGTGTCTTTCGTTGTACTTTCATAACTAAACTAATTCCCACTCTGTTGCTTCTTCTCTTCTGAAACCACACAGTATATAGAAATTCTTTATTGATTTTCTGTATTTTGTTGCTGATAGACTCAACCGTGTTACTGCAGCTTTCTCTTCGCCTCTCTCAATTCTAATCTTATCTGAACTTGCGAGTGTAAGACGCAGGAGAGCAGCATTCTCGACAGTGCATTAAACCTATCGATCTACTGCATCATTTCCTCTTAGAAGCGATTTTTACCCTTAATCTTCTATATTTTCTCCCGTAAACTCTACTCACTTACATTGTGTGGCATAAGGTGCTTCTCGATCAGTTGTCGTAGAATTTAATTGTTGTCCCTCTCGGGAATGGTAATGGAAATTCCGTGTGACTAGTGCCCCCCGACGGGTAGACCGTTCGCCTGGTGGAAGTCTTTCGAGTTGACGCCACTTCCGCGGCTTGCGTGTCCATGGGGATGGAATTATGATGATAAGAACAACACAACACCCAGTCACTGAGCGGAGAAAATCCCCGACCCAGCCGGGAATCGAACCTGTGCCGATAGGAGTGACATTCCGTCGCGCTGACCACTCAGCTACCAGGGGCGGACACGCCAATGGTAAGCGGGATGGACGTCTAAAGGTAAATAACCTCCGTATTAGTTCCTGTTGTGGTCATTTCGCGAGGTACACAAATATAATGACCAGTTGCTTAGTAGCATGTTGCTCAGCTTTTGAAACGAAATACGGAAGCTGTGCTCAGTTGCATGGATTGGAAAAATCCTTAGTAGATTTTCGTAAGTATGGGAGAGCAGATGGCTACGCATGAGCCTGGTCACTCCCGTAACTTGGTTATGGGCAGATGCTTTCTGTCGGATCAGATCAAGCGAATTTGGTGGCTAAAATAACAATGTTGGTTCACTGTCAAGTTCGTTACAGCACTGGGACGATATTCTTGCCATGTGAGAGGGACAGCTGTGCTGTTGGAAAATGCCACCGCCGTATAGACCATGAAAGGAATTGGGTGATCCGTAATGTGTTCACACGTTTCTGACCGATAGCATTTTCCCATTGGACTGCACTGTTTGTTATAATTTTCGCAAGTGAAGTTTTTAAATTATAACATACAGAGAGATCTATGAATAAAAGTTGCTGTTGAAAAAAAATTGTGTGGCTGAAAATCCAAGAAAAATACTATGTAACTGCGTTACTGTTCACGTAGTCCGTGATGCGTCGCTCACACCGACACAAGGAAATTAGTAATCAAAGTTAAAAAAGTTTATTGAACAAGCAAAGAATGATCTGCTTCGGTGAAAATAACAAAATCACAATTACAGAGTCTCACAGGTATGAAGAGTTGACCGTGTGGTGATCCCAGAGTCTGACAAAGTAACACTATTAGAATCTTCACAGACAAATACACTTGTATGGAAAACATTCTAAGTCCGATGAAGCCCTCCTGAATATCACCAGCATAGGCACAGAGAAGTCTATCCTGTATACAGTCGTACTCCACCAAAGGAAACTACAACGAATGCTGAATACAGCGACATAGGCCCCTACAATGGACTAGGAGCGCATCCTCAGACGATGGGGTGAGCAGCACCTGTCCGGAGGCTAGGAGCGGCTCTCGAAGCCGGAAGGACTGAACTGTGCTGCCCTGCGGCCGATCTTTATCGCGGCTTGCGGCGGAATACTCGCTACACTATTTTCTCGTCACTTGTGTGGCTGACGCGAAACGGTCCCTTGGAAGCTGTGACCTCTGCTAGCGAGGGTACTGCAGCCTCGTGGGCGCCCTTTACTGCAGCAGGGCGGGTTCGTGACGCTACGGCGTGCAGGGGCCATTTAGGCTGCACGCGTGCCGGAAGTGCTCGAATGGTTGCAGAAAGCTTTTGCGAAGATTTCCGCTATAGCCGTAAAGAGATCTCACCTTGCCTTCTATCTACCGCAGATCCTATAGAACCTCGGATTTAAGTTCCCTACATTCTTCGAACAACTGCTTGCTTAACCACACCGTATCCGGACACGCACATCGACAAGCCGTATCAAGAAATGTGATATATCCGATCAGGCAACATGCTCCGATTGATTGAAAGTTAAATCTCGGTAATCCTGTGCTCACTAAACTCATAAATATCCACGTCGTTAGGCCAATATGGGTATAAGTAGGGCTCATCGGATGCGGAACCTCATGTTCAACAATGTGCGCTGAACGGTTCGCTCCACCCGCGTGTCTCTCATCAGAGGTGCCAGTTTTCCTGTTTTGCAAACCGGATAATCCCCCGAACTTCAAGGTTTTTGACGAGTCGTGTACGTCCAACACCTCACCGCCATCTCGTGGTTTCACCGTCCTTCAACCACTTTCTACAGATGCTCACGACAGTGCCACGCTTTGCCCTTTCAGAGATGCTCATTCCCAGGCATCGCGCCATAAAAATCTGTCTTTTTTCAAAGTCACTTACGTTAACTGATTTTCTACTTCCGCGCTTACCGCACTACAATGTGATTCCTACACGTCACAGCTTGAGTACTTTCCTTGCCGTGTCACGGGCTCGCAACGTCATCAAACAACATCTCATCTCCTGCCAGACCATCGTCACACTCTTTTGGAAGAGCAGTATATGTGTGATGAATACGCTGCCTGACGCTTATTCGAATGTAGGCTCTCGGAAATGTAGCTGTAGATACCCTTGGACAGACTTTACCTCTTTATTAACGACTGCCAAAGATTGTAAATAGGATCTGAAGTCCAGGTAGATATAGGCGATCATAATAACAGAAATATGAAAGTGAATTAAAGTGCTGACAAGTGACATAAGTAGTACAGATCCGGGCGGTAATGAACCCTTCATTGTGCTCAAGACGCGTTCTTGACATAGCCCATCTGATGACTTGACAGCAAAGAATAAGGGGAGGCGTTGTTACTGATGTCATACCGTACAGCTTGATGTTGTTGTTGTGGTCTTCAGTCCAGAGACTGGTTTGATGCAGCTCTACATGCTACTCTATCCTGTGCGAGCTTCTTCATCTCCCAGTACCTACTGCCACGTACGCCCTTGTGAATCTGTTTAGTGTATTCATCTCTTGGTCTCCTTCTACGATATTTACCCTCCACGCTGCCCTCAATTACTAAATTGGTGATACCTTGATGCCTCAGAATATGCCCTACAAACCGATCTCTCCTTGTAGTCTTGTTGTAAACAAAACTTTCTCTCCTCTCCAATTTTATTCAATACTTCCTCATTACTTATGTAATCTACCCATCTAATCTTCACCATTCTTATGTTGCATCACATTTCGAAACCTTCTATTCTCTTCTTGTCTAAACTATTTATCGCCCATGTTTCACTTCCATACATGGCTACACTCCATACAAATACTTTCAGAAACGACTTCCTGACACTTAAATTTACACTCGATGTTGACTAACGTCTCTTCTTCAGAAACGCTTTCCTTGCAATTGCCAGTCTACATTTCATATCCTCTCTACTTCGACCATCATCAGTTATTTTTCTCCCTCATTTACTACTTGAAGCGTCTCATTTCCAAATCTAATTCCCGCAGCATCACCAGATTTAATTCGACTACATTCCATTAACCTCGTTTTGCTTTTGTTGATGTTCATCTTATATCCTCCTTTCAAGACAGGGTCCATTCCGTTCAGCTGCTCTTCCAGGTCCTTTGCTGTCGCTGACAGAATAACAATGCCATCGGCAAACCTCAAAGTTTTATTCCTTATCCATGGATTTTAATTCCAACTCCAAATTTCGCTTTTGTTGCCTTTAGTGCTTGCTCAATATACAGATTGAATAACATCAGAGATAGGCTACAACCCTGTCTCACTCCCTTCCCAACCACTGCTTCTCTTTCATGCCCTTCGACTCTTATAACTGCCCTCTGGTTTCTGAAAAAATTGTAATTAGCCTTTCGCTCCCTCTATTTTACCCCTGCCACCTTCAGAATTTGAAAGAGAGTATTCCAGCCAACATTGTCAAAAGCTTTCTCTAAGTCTACAAATACTAGAAACGTAGGTTTGCCTTCCCTTAATCTATGTTCTAAGATACGTCGTAGGGTCAGTACTGCCTCACGTGTTCCAACATTTCTACGGAATCCAAACTGATATACCCCGAGGTCGGCTTCTACCAGTTTGTACATTTGTCTGTAAAGAATTCGTGTTAGTATTTTGCAGCCGTGGCTTATTAAACTGATAGTTCGGTAATTTTCACATCTGTTAACACCTGCTTTCTTTGGGATTGATATTATTACATTCTTCTTGAAGTCTGAGGGTATTTTGCCTGTCTCACACATCTTGCTCACTAGATGGTAGAGTTTTGTTAGGCGTGGCTCTCCCAAGGCTGTCAGTAGATTTAATGGAATGTTGTCTGCTCCCGGGGCCATGTTTTTACTTAGGTCTTTCAGTGCTCTGTCAAACTCTTCACGCAGTATTATATGTCATCTTCATCTACATTCTCTTCCAATTCTATTATATACCGTACAGCTTAGGCAAAGAAATGAGGCTGCATTAACCTCAAGTTAAATTAACAGCAGATAAATTTGAAGAATATAAGTACATACCATCTAATATCATTATATCAATTGCCAAGGACGTCGAATAATAACCATAAAAGTGTCCAGCAAAACATGTGATGTCGTTTACAAGAAGTAGACCCATCCAGTATAAATTTCATTATTTCGCTAAATTTCTGCCAGTTACTAGCTGAAAAGAGTGCATTATTTACATCAATGATCCATTGACTAGCTAGGCTAGGCTGCTCTATAAATGTGACTGAGAGGGACTCACTTGACTGCCTAATGGTTTCTATGAGGAGAATTCGAAGAAAGATTTTTAATACTGTAAAAAAGAAAGTAGTGGTTAACAAGGAGTTGGAAAAGTATATTTCGTTGTCATACAATGGATCCATCTCAGAAAGGATAGTAGATGTCTTCCGCAAATACAATTTTACATTTGAGTTTCGGACGAATAGTAAACCGGGTAAATTACTGCGGTATAGCTTAGAACCACCCACCGAATAAATTGTTTACTGCAGGTATCTAAAAGATTTTCTGTGGTTCATGTAAAAAATATTACATCGGGAAATATAGAAGAGAGTTTCAAATCTGATTTCGTGATCCTGGATGCACAAGTATTAGAACTGCGTTCGGATACCATTTCAAGAAGAATAAGCATTAGCTTGAAATTACTGAAAGTGACATGTCGCTTTTACATTTTGGTAATAAAGGTGCAGTATCGGAAGTTTTAGAAACGACTGAAGTATATGAGAGTAACCAGGTTGACAGAGAACTCAAAATAGGTGGGCATAATTCCAGCAGTCGTAGATGGTTCTTTGACATTTTTCAATTATTTACTTGTGCCTAGTAAGAAATAATAAGGGTCTTCACCTGAATACCTGGATATTCTTTCCTTTAACTTTCTCTATTTTTTATGGAATTCTTAATGATAACATAAAATTTTGTTAGCGTATTGTTTTTCTTAAGTTGTGCTGAAAACGTAAAGATAACGTGTTGCAATATGTTAGTTTTATGGTGCCTGCGCTACTCCACTGTGTTTTACTGTTGACTTTTTTGCACAATTATCCTCTAAAATGAAATAATTATTTCAATTAATTGTATTTTTTTTAATTATTATTTGAGTTTACTTTACATCGGATTTGTTGCCCCTACAGAATTTGTGAACAAATCATACCGCATATGGTTCTTTTATGACGTTGTTGTAGATAGAATATCTTGTGCTATTATACAGCTTTTACAGTTGACCTTCTCGCACACTACTGCTGGTTGACGTTCTATTATTTCACAGTTATGCTTTGATTTTACACGTCAACACAAGTGCTTCCCCTTAACGTTAAGGCTCCGTTAGCTGTGCCCTGATACTCTAACTGTAATCAGCTAATGAATAGGTCTACATCTTGTATACGACAGCACATATTTTGCTTGAAATTTCTAAAGGCATCATTGAACGTGCCTGTCAATGCCTTTAATGATCTGAAAAATTGTGTACACTTAATTTCATTTGAGATCTATATAACCTTATTTTCTTGGTGAAACTTTATTGTATCATTATTTGCACTTCTCTTTATAATTTGTTTTCCTACGCCAAAAAGCACAATAAAATGTTCAATACCATCGCGATCTATATTATTTGAGACTTAGCAGCCTCTTCAAATTCACGTTCATAGTGACTGCCACTGAAGTATGTAGAGCATCTTTAACGCTCTTGTGCTCACCATATATCTGTATGTAGATCTTCTTTATCTTCTCTGTCATTCCTAAATGGCTGTGATTCCAGACTATCGACGAGTCACAGTCGATAAGCCATTCTTTTGTTTAATGAATTACGTATCCCAAGGATTTTTGTTACGATGCGGAATCTGTAGTTTGTTTGTATGTGGTTAAACTGTAAATGTCGAATAGCACTGCTAACTGTGATAACTCCCGGTGAGGGCTCAGAGACCCATCGGAAAGGGTGCTTGACCTCCCTGCACATGAGTCAATTTTTCTGTAGACACGTGGGATTTGTGTCGTATGTGCATTTACACATACGTCCCTTACCGTCATATTCGGATGATTCCTCGATAAAGCGTTGTCCCCCTTCCTCTCTCCCTATGATAGGATGGGGAACGTCGAAAGCTCTACAGACTTTTCTTTTCTTTCTTTCTGTTTTTTTATCGTAGAGTATATAAAGATAGAATTGTTAACGTCCTAAGCCCCTCAAGTCATTTCTTAGACTATCTTGTTGCATACAGGGGCGTGTATAGTGTATAGTCTAATCTTTGCGTTCCTGGGTGTTCATGAGAGAAGAGAGGGGGTTAAATCGTGTACCGGCATATAGCCTCTCGAATAGCACCGAGGGAGTTGACGAGTTTTCCGTCCTCATCCGATGGAGACACTCCGAGACACTCCGAAGAATGAGATTTTCACTCTGCAGCGGAGTGTGCGCTGATATGAAACTTCCTGGCAGATTAAAACTGTGTGCCCGACCGAGACTCGAACTCGGGACCTTTGCCTTTCGCGGGCAAGTGCTCTACCAACTGAGCTACCGAAGCACGACTCACGCCCGGTACTCACAGCTTTACTTCTGCCAGTACCTCGTCTCCTACCTTCCAAAGTAAACCGCCCCAGTACTGTCGGTGAAAATTTTATCCACCCCATGAATCAGAGTGGTTCATCTCCGAGTGCCACTGCGCACGGGTACGTTATTGACATAAGCTGTGGAGATGGTCCTTCTGTGTGGTGATTCAAACTTAGACGAGCACGGACTATTGTTCGGTATTTTACTGTTGCTGAGCAACAGTGCCATAGAAGAGATAGCACAAGATGTGTTAAATTATGCAAAATACATTACATTTACTTACGATGAGTGTCGACTGTTACTCACATCACCAACTGTCAAACCCTCAGCATTTCACTACAGTTCTCTCATGTATGCAACAGAGTAGTCTAAGAAGAGATTTGAGGGCCTTAGGACGTAAATCATTCTATCTTTATATAGTGTGGTCCACTGATCGTGGCCGGAACAAAAATCTCACGAAATAATTGTCAAACGAAAAAACTACATCGAACGAAACTTGTTTAGCTTGAAGTGGGAAAGCAGATGGCGCTGCCATAGGTCAAACGGATATCAACTGCGATTTTTTTAATAGTAACCCCCATTTTTTATTAGGTATTCGTGTGTACTTAAAGAAATATGAATGTTTCAGTTGGACCACTCTTTTCGCTTTGTAATAGATGGCGCTGTAATAGTCACAAACGTATAAGTACGTGGTATCACGTAGCATTCCACCAGTGCGGACGGTATTTGCTTCGTGATACATTACCCGTGTTGAAATGGACCGTTTACCAATTGCGGAAAATGTCGATATCGTGTTGACGTATGGCTATTGTGATAAAAATGCCCAACGGGCGTGTGCTCTGTATGCTTCTCGGTATCCTGGACGACATCATCCAAGTGTTCGGACGTTCGCCGGATAGTTACTTATTTATGGAAACAGGAAGTGTTCAGCCCCATGTGAAACGTCAACCATGACCTGCAACAAATGACGATGCCGAAGTAGGCGTTTTAGCTGCTGTCGCTGCTAATCCGTGCATCAGTAGCAGGCAACTCACGCGAGAATCGGGAATCTCAAAAACGTCGGTGTTGAGAATGCTACATCAACATCGATTGCTCCCGTACCTTATTTCTATGTACCAGGAATTGCATGGCGACGACTTTAAACTTCGTGTGCAGTTCTGCAACTGGGCACAAGACAAATTACGGGACGATGACAGATTTTTTGCACGCGTTCTATTTAGCGACGAAGCGTTATTCACCAACAGCGGTAACGTAAACCGGCATAAGTCTGTAGAGCTTTCGACGTTACCCATATGGAGCGGAACAGGGGGGCGGGGGTGTTGGACAATTCTTTATGAAGGGGTTATTCGAATGGGATGGTAATCACGTAGACGTGATGTACACGTACAGACAAATAAATAACTACAATTGCAGAAAAACTGGGTGATTCATGCAAAAGAATGAGCTTCACAAATTGAGCAAGTCAGTAGCGCATTGGTCAGCCTTAGGCGCTTATGGTAGTAGTTATTCGGTTTGGCCAGTAGGCAGAATCGTAGGATGTAATAATGTAGGATTTAGTGTGAAATTCAGCACAACGGGCGTCTTGGATCGTCGAAATCCCGAACTGGTAGGAAGGTACTGCCCATAATCTCCTAACCCTCTGATTTGGGGAGTGATCTGGTGACCTTGCTGCCCAAGATAAGGTTTGGTAACCCAGAAGACTAGCAGTAGATAATCTCTTGGTGTGTGAACGGGCGTTATCTTGCTAAAATGTAATCTCAGCACCGCTCACCAAGAAGGGCGGGGCGTAGAATAGCGTCGACATACCGCTGAGCTGTAAGGTGGCCGCGGTTCACAAACAAAGAGGCCCTACTAGGAAAAAAGCGACATTCCAGAACATCACTCCACGTTTTCGGACCGTATAGCTGGCAGTAGTCCAGCTGGTATCACACCGCTGTCTTGGGCGTCTCCAGATGCGTCTGCGCTTTTCATTGGCGATCAATTCCAATTGGGACTAATCAATGAAGACTGCTGTACTCCAGTCAACGAGATTCCAGGCCGAAGACGCGTCTGGAGACGCCCCAGACGGTGGTGGAATACCGACCCCAGTGTCAGCCGCCATACAGCCCAGAAAACAGGAATGATGGTCTGTGGGTGGCATTTCATTTCATAGCAGGACCCATTCGGTTCTAATCCTCGGATCGCTTACAGCACAGAGGTACGACGATGATACTTTACGCCACGGTTTGTTGTCTACAATGGCAAGATTTCGTGTGCATATATTTCAGCAAGATAATACCCCCCAGCTACGGAGACTGTTTCTACTGATTGTCTTCGTCCTTGCCAAACCCTACCTTGGGCAGCAAGACCGATAGATTTCTCCCCAATTGAGAATGTTTGAAGCATTACGGACTGGGCCTTCCAGCCACTTTGGGATTTTGATGATCTCACACGCCAGTTGGACACAATATCCCTCAGGAGGTCATCCAGCAACTGTATCAATATTTGCCAAGCCGAATAACTTCTTTAATAATGGCCAACGGTGTAATACTGATTTTCGCAACTTGTGACGCACTGTCTCTTCGATAATTCAAGGAATATTTCTGAAATTGTATTTATTTGTCTGTCTGTTCTGTACATCACATATACGTATTTTCCTCTCGTTCGGATGATTTCTTCGAGGTGCGTCATTTTTTTTTCTCTTAGAGTGTATTCACAAATTTATCGTAATCAATAATGGGGAAATAAAATACCCCTGAGGTGCTACCGAAGCTACTTTTACGCAAGGCGATATCGTCTCTTTAAACACGTCGTGTTACATCTATCTGCTGTGATGTTCCGCACTATACCTAGCTGAATAGTCTACATTTTTAACGAACAGTCGACCATTTTCAAAGGAACGTCAGCACAAAAGAATCGTGTGGAAATCTGCCGCTCATCGCCACCGAGTTTCATCAGCGCTGGCGATTGAAGGCATCTGACGGTGCAGATCCGCTCATCCAGAAAAACCGTCCTCTTAGGGCAGCGAGGCAAAATATCGCATTATTACGCGTGACGGAAAAAGTTACAGTCACCCCGGGCGGGAGATTCCCCAGTGGGATTAGCGCTGACGTTAATTGCGCTCTTTTATGGCTCCGTAGAGAAAAGATAACGCCAGACCAGACAACCCTACTGCAGCACTAACTCATTTCCATGATCAACCTTCCAGGATGTTCAAGACATCCTGATGTTACTAAAACATTCACTGTTTAAGAAAACAGACTAAATAATTTTAGTCTCTATAAAGTGAAATGAAATTATCAGGTGCAGTATACGCAGAGCAGAATTGTATTTATAAGGAGTCCTCAAATGAAAAGGAGACAGATGGAACAAGAGCAACTAACCTGTTTATTATTGCAAAATTAATTTTCATGGCCGTCAGGACCTTTTTCCTACGGTGAGACAAAATGGTCAATGTGTGATCATTAAAACAGTTTTAGGAATATTTCCTGATTCATAATTGTATCCATGTGTGCCCCTCTTCGTCCGAAGCAAATCAACGGTCACCTATATCTATCTTCAGAGCTGAAAAATTATGTGGAAGTCCCATAGGGAGAGATCGGGGTTTAATGGAGAATGTGTAAGGGCTCCCAATGAAACTTCCGCAGCATAAACGAACCGACCTTGGCAACATGTTTCCGATGAAGGCACTGAACGTATTGTCTCACAGTGGAATAAATATGCTAACAGTTAAGGTGATGGCTCTTGAAATAATTAACTGTTTACTTGCTTTACATCCATCTCTCTCGCTTTCGTTAGACTACCCCTTATACCGCTGCTACAAAAACCAGACAGTCATAATAAGTTTCGTAGGACATGAGCTGGAGATAGAGTTCTAACCTATTCCCATGTTTTTCAGTGTGTACGTAGAACAAAGAGTAAAGGTAACTAAGGACGCATTTGAAAAGACGAACATTCGAAGTCCACGGAACTGTAACAAAAAATCTACGTGTTGCCGATGACAGAGGGGCAGAGGACTTGGTAGATCATGTTTACGAAATGAGCCGTGGATTGAAATGAGCATTTACAAAAGTAAAACTAATGTAACGGAGTGTAATCGAGCAATGCGATTAGGAAAGGAGACGCTAGAGGTAGCAGACGGTTTTTTCTTCTTCTTCATTTTGTGTCGAACAGGATACATTCGTGGGAAATACTGAATACCTTACGAAGGATAAAATTTGGGTGAGTGTAATATTTACGATAGAAGAGTCGATAGAGATATAATGTACTTACTAGTACTTAGGTGTATCGACAATAAATGTGGTTGATGACTGTACTGCGTAGTTCATGCATGGAGGACATTTGCACCACTTCACTGTTACAATTAGCGCAAAGAAAAGAGATCGCACTTAATGTCTTGATAATCATCACGCCCTGTTCCCCCAAATTACGGCGAATTATCGACTGATACAGGACTGCTATTCTTCGTTAAATATTGTCTGTAGTTATATTATACATACAGCAGAGACAGACAGGTTTCCTCCAACCCCTCCCCACCCACCCCCTTACAACCGTCCAAAAAGAATAGTGAAATTCAGCAAAACCTGCAAATGATCGGTATTTGATGAGGGGACTGGCAGCTGCCCCACATCAGCAATATCACTATAGCGGAGATATTTGTCTTGAGAGATTTAGGAACTGTACTGATACTGAAGATAATTATCATTTACTGTTCGGGCTCAGTTGCACATTTTTAATTAGCTTGCACGTTTCGATCGCTCAGGATCATCTACAGATCGACACATGTAATGTATCGAGGCACATTACCTGTTAAATTATACTGTTAGCGATAAATCATTACACAGTGGAACAACCGTAAAACATTTATAAGTAAAGTAGAGCGACATCTACATCTACATTTATACTCCGCAAGCCACCCAACGGTGTGTGGCGGAGGGCACTTTACGTGCCACTGTCATTACCTCCCTTTTCTGTTCCAGTCGCGTACGGTTCGCGGGAAGAACGACTGTCTGAAAGCCTCCGTGCGCGCTCGAATCTCTCTAATTTTACATTCGTGATCTCCTCGGGAGGTATAAGTAGGGGGAAGCAATATATTCGATACCTCATCCAGAAACGCACCCTCTCGAAACCTGGCGAGCTAGCTACACCGCGATGCAGAGCGCCTCTCTTGCAGAGTCTGCCACTTGAGTTTGCCAAACATCTCCGTAACGCTATCACGGTTACCAAATAACCCTGTGACGAAACGCACCGCTCTTCTTTGGATCTTCTCTATCTCCTCCGTCAACCAGATCTGGTACGGATCCCACACTGATGAGCAATACTCAAGTATAGGTCGAACGAGTGTTTTGTAAGCCACCTCCTTTGTTGATGGACTACATTTTCTAAGGACTCTCCCAATGAATCTCAACCTGGTACCCGCCTTACCAACAATTAATTTTATGTGATCATTCCACTTCAAATCGTTCCGCATGCATACTCCCAGATATTTTACAGAAGTAACTGCTACCAGTGTTTGTTCAGCTATTATATAATCATACAATAAAAGATCCTTCTTTCTATGTATTCGCAATACATTACATTTGTTTATGTTAAGGGTCAGTTGCCACTCCCTGCACCAAGTGCCTATCCGCTGCGGATCTTCCTGCATTTCGCTACAATTTTCTAATGCTGCAACTTCTCTGTATACTACAGCATCATCCGCGAAAAGCCGCATGGAACTTCCGACACTATCTACTAGGTCATTTATATATATTGTGAAAAGCAATGGTCCCATAACACTCCCCTGTGGCACGCCAGAGGTTACTTTAACGTCTGTAGACGTCTCTCCATTGATAACAACATGCTGTGTTCTGTCAGCTAAAAACTCTTCAATCCAGTCACACAGCTGGGCTTATATTCCGTAGGCTCTTATTTTTGTTTATCAGGCGACAGTGCGGAACTGTATCGAACGCCTTCCGGAAGTCAAGGAAAATAGCATCTACCAGGGAGCCTTTATCTAATGTTTTCTGGGTCTCATGAACAAATAAAGCGAGTTGGGGCTCACACGATCGCTGTTTCCGGAATCCATGTTGATTCCTACAGAGTAGATTATGGGTTTCCAAACACGGGAGCAAAAAAAATGTACTAAAATACTACAACAGATCGATGTCAGAGATATAGGTCTATAGTTTTGCGCATCTGCTCGACGACCCTTCTTCAAGACTGGGACTACCTGTGCTCTTTTCCAATCATTTGGAACCTTCCGTTCGTCTAGAGACTTGCGGTACACGGCTGTTAAAAAGGGGGGCAAGTTCTTTCGCGTACTCTGTGTAGAATCGAATTGGTATCCCGTCAGGTCCAGTGGACTTTCCTCTGTTGAGTGATTCCAGTTGCTTTTCTATTCCTTGGACACTTATTTCGTTGTCAGCCATTTTTTCGTTTGTGCGAGGATTTAGAGAAGGAACAGCAGTGCGGTCTTCCTCTGTGAAACAGCTTTGGAAAAAGGTGTTTAGTATTTCAGCTTTACGCGTGTCATCCTCTGTTTCAATGCCATCATCATCCCGGAGTGTCTGGATATGCTGTTTCGAGCCACTTACTGATTTAACGTAAGACCAGAACTTCCTAGGATTTTCTGTCAAGTCGGTACATAGAATTTTACTTTCGAATTCACTGAACGCTTCACGCATAGCCCTCGTCACGTCAACTTTAAACATCGTTTAGCTTCTGTTTGTCTAGGAGGTTTTGGCTGCGTTTACACTTGGAGTGAAGCTCTCTTTGCTTTCGCAGTAGCTTCCTAACTTTGTTGTTGAACCACGGTGGGTTTTTCCCGTCCCGCACAGTTTTACTCGGCACGTACCTGTCTAAAACGCATTTTACGATTGCCTTGAACTTTTTCCATAAACTCTCAACATTGTCAGTGTCGGAACAGAAATTTTCGTTTTGATCAATTAGGTAGTCTGAAATATGCCTTTTATTACTATTGCTAAACAGATAAACCTTACTCACTTTTTTTATATTCCTATTAACTTCCATATTCGGGGATGCTGCAACGGCCTTATGACCACTGATTCCCTGTTCTGCACTTACCGAGTCGAAAAGTAGGTCCAAGATGTTATCTCCACGAGTTGGTGCGACTAGGTGTATGTGGTTGCAAACTGATACAACGGGAAGTAACTTCCGCCAGCCACTTCAGAGTGGTTCGCAGAACATATAAATAGGAAAACGTGTAATATCTAGGAAGCCTAGATGAGCACTTACCTCTTATTACGTAGTTTTATTCGTCGAATTTAGCAAAAAAGTGAATACTTCTAAACAGTATAAATAAATATATCTGTATATGAATGTCTCACTGTGTCGCTATGTATCTTAGATTATCGTAACCGAACAATCGAATGGAGGTTCGCTGACGCAAAGTATTGAACGCGGCTTCACAGGTCGGTTGGCTTTCATGTGTGAGGATATGAACAAACTATCTAAATTTATATGTGATCCATGTACACTTGAATGTGGAAGTATTGTGAATTGTATAGTGTAATTTCATTCCTGAATGAACTAACACAATTGAAACATGAGCAACGGACGCATATTAGTGAATCGCTGGAGAAACAATACGTGTAGACGAATCAGATTTGATCATTACGGACACAGTGCTTACATGTAAATAAGCTGCTAACCACGGTCACTAGAATGCACCGTAGGTATCACGCCTAGGTCTGCTGTGAACGCTGACATCACCTCTGAAACTCTTCGCTCAATGCACCACATTGAAACTAATAGGCACACCGCGAAGTAATGTTTACCTTTTACATAGTTGTTAATACAATCGAGATTCATTTTATGATGTGTTATTAGCATCAAATTATTTATTAGTTAAATGAAGTTAAATAAATTCGCCTTTCGAAACTTGAAACTTCCTGGCAGATTAAAACTGTGTGCCCGACCGAGACTCGAACTTGGGACCTTTGACTTACGCGGGTATGTAGAGCACAACCCCGCGAAAGGCAAAGGTCCCGATTTCGAGTCTCCGTTCGGCACACAGTTTTAACCCGCCAGGAAGTTTCATATCAGCGCACACTCCGCTGCAGAGTGAAAATCACATTCTGGCTCGAAATTCGCCTTTAAAAAAAAAAAAAAAAATAACATAACGCATTTCAAGACACACAACGTAATGATGAAGTCATTGTAATTTCTTCAGCTGATGAATTAATACAACGTTCTTTCAGAACCACTTGTTGACAGTCAGAAAAGGCTCCTCAGTCATTTCATTAAAATGTTCTCTCTTAAGTAACTCAGCTTTCGACCAAGAGAGACGATTTTATACATATATATACATTTACCTAAGTTTTAGATATCTGTTTCCACATTTCCTAATGGTTGACATAAACATGTATTAACGCATTAACAGCAATGTTTATTTTCATAGTAACTGCTTTTTCTACTAGCAGTATATTCATTAGATGATATTACATTTACCTTTCAACTCTACTACTTCTTTAAGGTGACTTTGTTTTAGCGCTCGAGTTTTTCTGTCATTATTAGGCTCGTAATTACCCTCTAAATTACCTCCCGTGGATAGAGGATGTAGAGCTGCAACAGCATCAGGCTTCAGCTTCTGTTTCAGAAGGGAGGTACAATAATACTTTTTCTAAGTGCCTTTTTCGCTAGAATCAGCAAACTGTACTGAACACACACGAGCAATAGCAACTGAAAACTAATTGATACATTTCAAGCATTTATCCATTTTCGCTTCGTTTCATTGGAACTATGAATTATTTGAAACTTGATTTGTAACTTGTTTCGTTGTATGTAGTGGTTAATACAACACGCGATCTCACAGCAAACTATTATTTTTACTAAACAAATTCAGAAGGTGCTCTTAGCACTTGTCGACGAGCTGATAAGTGTAGCGTAACTCTGGACTTCATCGTAAATCACGGATTAAGCCGTTTTAGAGAGGGAAATCGCTAAGCGGTAAAACTTGCAGCGAAATGCAGGGGGACCTACGGAGTATGGACGTTTGCTGCAGCGATTGGCAGTTGGTCCTCTACGTAACAAGATGATACACATTGCGTATAAATAGTATCAACAGGCAAGAAGACACATTACACTGAGGTGGGAAAAGTCGTGCGATACATCCTAATATCGTGTCGGATCTCCTTTAGCTCGGCGCAGTGCAGCAATTCGACGTGGCATGGACTGAACAAGCCACTGCATGTCCCCTTCAGAAATACCGGGCCGTGCTGCCTCAACAACCACCCATAGCTGTGAAAGTGTTGCTGGTGCAGGATTTTGTGATCGAACTGACCTCCCGATTATGTCCCACAAATGTTTGATGGGAGTCACGTCGGGCGATCTGCTTCGCCAAATCATTCGCTCGAATTTTCCAGAATGTTTTTCAAAACAATATCGAAAAATTTTGGCCCAGAGACATGGTCCAGTGCCATCTGTAAGAATTCCATTGGCGTTGGGAACATTAAGTCCGTGAATGGCTGCAGATGGTATCCAAGTAGACGAAGATAAATATTTGCGGTCAATGATCGGTTAAGGGGCTCCGGAACGCCCTATTCTTGCAATGTTAAAATAACGCTTATAAATTACATCTTTCCTCACAAAGTATTTGAGGTGGGAAGTTGAACTTTTTACAGATTATTTATTGGAACATGGGCTACAACTTAACACAGGGATTTTACAAAATTTTATTTCAGTTATTAAAGAAGATTTTTTTTCAATTGTAATGAAAATTCACAACATTTTTTTGCAATTTTTTATTTATATATTCAAAAATATACAGTTTTTTGGAAAAAGGCTGTGTTAAATTATGCAGATGGTACTGTGTAACATTTACTGAAAGTTTGAAACAAATATGTTTGGAAGATCCTTAGAAAACATGTAATTATTATGAGAAAATAAAAGTTTTGGGAATCGAGCGACAAAAGATCGGATTAACTTTTTAGTGCATTCCAGGTCCATAGGATGGATTATCTTCATCCTCTGCAAACTCTTCCTCCAGCTTCCTCTTTTTCCTCCTCCTGTTTACTCTTGCTTGTATTTCTAGACTCTTTACAGCCCTGTCTGCAGCCCGAAGGCGTTCCTTGTCTAAAGCAAGCATCGCTCGTTGTTGTGTACGTACATTTTGCTACCATTTTCTTCAGTTGCAGTTACTGCAACACTGTTCCAAAAGGTAGTCATGTATGAACACTTATCACATTTCAGTTGTATTTCGCTAGCAAGTCCTACGTGCTTTATTATGGAGAGTTCCAGACCAACTTCACTACAATGAATACATCTTACACAGTTTGAAAAAATTCCTTTGAGAACCGACGTATCAAATATTTCATTCACATCCGATTCGCCCATAAAACATTCATAGTTTTCACTCATTGAACCAAGCTTCTTCTGTGAAGTATTTTCTTTCCCACTTTGACTGCTATGGGCAGGTGTACTTGAGAGGTTAGGTTCACTCACTTGGTTATCGTCTTTATTGTTTACAGTAATAACACATACCTTTGGCTTTCCAACATTTCTCCTTTTCTTAAAAGCCTTAATAGGATTTCTAGTAACTTTACTTTTACTCATTGTTATACTTCAACAAAACAGAGACTCAAGAAACAGAATTAATTACGAATATTTTCGAGATAACGACAGAGTAAATAAACATGAAACAATCGATAATCACACCAGCGATATATATTGAACCATCACAGGTTAGTCACAACACATACTTTATCTCACATCACTAAAATGTACCTGATGAACACGGACGTTAATAATAACACTATTTGACAGCAGTTTAACAGCGCCACAGTGGGTCACGCCCATGTAGAACACATTTCAAAAAAAATTTAAAAATAGCTGTAGTCTTCGGAATTGAATAAATTATATATCTATTAAAAGGTAATAGTCTGCAGATTCAGAAAGCGCAAAAAAGTAAAAATTGAACATTTCATGATTTTGAGCCTTTCCGGAGCCCCTTAAGTTGGACCAGAGGACCCAGACCATTCCATGTTAATAGAGCCCACAACATTATGGAGTAACCAACAGATTGCACAGTGCCTTGTTGACAATTTCACTCCATGGCTTCGTGGGATCTGCACCACACTCGATCTCTAACATCTGGTTTTACCGTGAAATCGGGACTCTTTATGTCTAGGCCTCGGTTTTCTCGTGGTCTACGGTCCAACCGATATAGCCACGAGCCCAGGAGAGTCGCAGCGGGCAATGTCGGGCTGCTGGCTAAGGCACTCGAGACGGTCGTCTGCTACCATAACCTAATGGTAAATCCCCCCCACTGTCTTAACGGATACGTTAGTTGTAGTGCCACATTGATTTCTAAGGTTACTTCACGCATTGTTGTTTGTCCGTTAGCACTGACATCTCTACGCAAACGCCACTGCTCACGAACGTTAAGTGAAGTCCGTTTGCCACTGCGTTGTCAGTGGTGAGAGGTAATTGGCTCTAAGAATATTGAACTTCCATACGATTTCCGAAATGAAATGTACTAGTACTATGCGTGAAGCTCTGACTACCGTTCCACGTTCAAAGTCTGTTAATTCGTGTCCTGTGACTCTAATCATCCCGGAAATCTCTTCACAAGAATCACTTGAGTACAACCGACTGCTTCGACAATTCACTGCCTTTTCATACCTTGTATACGCCATACTACCGTCATCTGTACATTTGGAAATCGCTATCCCACGAGTTATGTCACCTCAGTGCATTTTACTTCCATTAAAAAGCCGTACATTCACTCAAAACGCAATGACGACACAATCTGTAATGGCTGTGTCGCTCTACTGAACGACAATAAGGTCGTCTATGAAATCAGCGCATCAATTTGCTACCGTGTACGCAACCCGTGATCCTAAGGATGTAGCCTAGTAAGCGCGCTTTTAAGTGCTTCGTGACATTCAGTGAACTGAAACTGCTTCCGGCGGAAAAGGAGTAAAACGTCGTATAAAGAACGATATTTCGAAAATAAATCAGTTGCGCGACTTTCTAATTGTAAACACCCTGGAACGGTAATCCCACTTTCCCAGCGACAATTGCGATAGTGCGAGAGACGTATCATTTACCCTGAACAGAAATGGAGGCATTATTTTCAATGAGGAATCGTCAAATACCAGCATCTCGCTATCCTCGTTGCTACACTGTTTCATATTCCTGCAACGAGGTCACGTGCAACCAAAGCAAAGATTTTTGAAGCTGACTGAGACTGTTAAATAGGCCAAGGATCTCATTTGGGAAAGTTGTGCCTTATGTATTTCTTCTTTAAAGCAAAATGATGTTCTGCTTGTAGTACTGTGGTAGTCCAACAGTACTGTCGCCAACTGCCACAACGGTACTGAGATATAAATATAGTAATTGCTCCACATCCCGCAGAAGATTCAAATGGTTCAAATGGCTCTGGGCACTATGGGACTTAACATATGATGTCATCACTCCCCTAGAACTAGAACTAGTTAAACCTAACCAACCTAAGGACATCAAACACATCCATGCCCGAGGCAGGATTCGAACCAGCGACTGTAGTGGTGGCACGGTTCCAGACTGAAGCATCTAGAACCGCTCGGTCACACCGGCCGGCTAGTATGATTAATCTAATACTTTGTAACATAGTAGTCACAACGCTGGCATTCATTCTGTGAATGTTACATGTTCCGCAGGTTAAGATTTCCCATGTAATAAATAAATTCATTTTTGAGGTGGTTTGCAAACCGATATATAGGTACTGTGTTCATATTGCTCGAGAATCGCAGCAGGTGCTGCATTCATGTCTGACAACTGGTATACATGTGTTTGGGGCTGATTTGTTTACTGCATTGTAGCAAGTTGCGTTTACTGGACGTGTCACTGCAGTTGAATGGCTGAAAGCATTTCTGGATGCTTATTATTCACCAACGCGGGTACTACACATTTGCGAACTGATAGCTGTATTTAATGTTCCAGAATGATGTTCATTTAATGTCCTTGATCCTGTTTTGCCATTAGTGAGTACATGTATAAGGTAAGTATGTGAGTACAGCTTTATTGATTTTGAGTTGAACCGTACATTTAATTTCACTGTTTTTACCTTAGAATTCAAACGTAGAAATAGTCACTGTTAACTAATAGACTGCAGTTCATTCAGTCTACTATATCGGGAAAAGGTCACTATTTGATTACATGGTAATTTACACTACTCAACTTTAGGTAGGCTATCCAACTGCTTTATAAGCAGATGCAAGGCTGGGATTCCTTGGGTTGATCCTATGGCGATGTGCTCATTAGCGAAAGAAGTAGTTCACCTGACACCTGGTTGACAGATATTAAGGATTTCTCTTCAGCCTGGGATCCTCACGAGGTAGAATCGACAGATGACACAAATATCTTCCAAACGAAAGAGATCAGTTTAGTAAGCGCGAAGCCATCGAAAGATACTCAAGTGACCGATAATCACATTACTGTACTTGTAAATTACTGTTGACCTGTTTTGTCCATGTTTGCGAATGAAACCTGGCTCTTTGAAACTCCGCCTTCTGCAAAACGCAATAATAAAAGAAACATATAGTGTTTCGGAGAAGTAATTTGCAAATTTGCGTGTCAGACGCTACACGAAAGGCATTCTTCTTCATAGAGAAGATTATCGCTGAACTTCCAGGAGGGTATATTCCAAGAACTGTTGAAACATATTACTTTCTCAAACACACATTTCGCGAAAATACCGCTACCAGGAAGTCAGAGAAATTAGAGCACCCATAAGCTTAATGACGGCCCTCTTTCCGTACGTAATTGGCGAATGTAAAAGAAAGGGAGGAGATCATGTTGTTACCGGAAGCAACCTGTGCCACACACCGTAAGGTGGCTTGTGGATTGTCAACACTATGTGAATGATAATTTGCGATCCCCTGAACTAAGTACAAGCCTTGAAGTAGTTTCAATCTCAGTTAAGACAAAAATGTTAACCAAGAATGTCATTGTAGTATTCTGTCAGACGACATATGTAAGAACGAACTAACGTAATCACCAACATCGTCTTTACTTGAAGTATTAGGTGTTTTTGATATACCTGTTCCAATACACATCGCTTTTCGATCTTCCTTCACTTCTCCCAACTGACTTAAATCTTCTTATCTGGGGACGTAATAATTCTCCGTTCGTTCTCTCGACGTGTTCATTCAATTTCCCCTTATCTCCTTATATTTTATTCGGGGTATTAAATACATGCAATTTTTCCTTAATTTCCAAATTTCGGTATCAAAGGGCTTTTTTGCATCCCTTTACTACTGTTGTAATCTTCACCCCACTGCTTTGAAGCTATTTCTTTGACATTTCCTTGTAATCCACGATTCACTTTCATCGACAAGCTGAGTATCAGCCTTTGTCTCCTAAAATTTCAGTCTTGTCCCTTTCATCATTTCGTGTTTTAGTCAACTGTTTATTGTTCCACATATGCATCCCGAAATTCAGTGATCCCTTCTCTACGTCTATACAGAATATTTTCCTTCAAAAGCTATTGATTTTATTTTCGTTTTTCAAATCTTCCAACAGTACACTTTACGGATCTTACGGTACCTAATAAATGTATTCCCCTTTGTATGTCATCTTCAGCCGCCGTAAGGAATGTGGCGTCATCTGTCCATAAAGGGCAATTGAAGCGGGAATATCTGTTATTATAATGCTTCGAGATTTCGAGAAAAACAGTCTAGATTGACGTATGAACTACAGTTGTGATGTTATTGAAAAATTGAAATGTAGCTTTATATACAGATATCGTGTGTATTTGGTACTGGAAAAATCAACAACCGACTTATTAACAGAAACTCATATCGGAGGTGGTATAAAAATTGGGAATATTTTCTTTTGTTATTAATTTGGCACACTGTGCTCGACGTCTTCTTATTCGATTTAGTACTTTTTGGTTAACACTCGCTAAGTATGTAACTGTTATCCGTGGTGGCATGATTTTAAATTGAAATTAATGGATTTAAAATGTACACTCATGCTCGTAAATTAAGGATAATACTGATACAAATTGAAAGACTCCCCTGGTGGGCGGTTTGCGGGTTTAAATCACCTCGGGGTATGACCTAGCGGTGCATTTGTTCAGCGGCCGTCGCACCGTGGCGCTGGTAGCAGCCCACATATGCAGAGGTGTGTTGGTGCGTGTCAGAGTACGGTGCAGCGAGTAAAAGTGCAGACGTTTTCAGACGTGCTAATGGTGACTGTTTGTTGATAGTGGCTCAAAGAACACACATATTGATGACGTTTTGCTGGTCAAACACAGCAGGTCGTAGCACGGGCCCTCCGTGTGCCACAAAGTGTGATCTCACGATTATGACAATAACTCCAGCAGACAGGAAACGTGTCCAGGCGCTACAGTACGGGCCGTCCACAGTGTACAACACCACAAGAAGACCGACATCTCACCATCATTGCCCGCAGAAGGCCACGGAGTACTGCAGGTAGCCTTGCCTGGGATCTTGCCGCAGCCACTGGAACAGTTGTCTCCAGACACACAGTCTACAGACGAGTGAACAGACATACTTTGTTCACCCCGAGACCTGCAAAGAGCATTCCACTGACCCCTGGTCACAGGAGAGCTCGTAAAGCCTGGTGTCAAGAACACAGTACATGGTCATTGAAACAGTGGTCCCATGTTATGTTCACGAAGGAGTCCAGGTATAGCCTGAATAGTGATTCTCGCCGGGTTTTCATCTGGAGTGGACCAGGAACCAGATACCATCCCCTTCATGTATTTGAAAGGGACCTGCATGGAGGTCGTGGTTTGATGGTGTGGGGTGGGATTATGATTGGTGCACGTACACTCCTGCATGTCCTTGACAGAGGAGCTGTGACAGGTCAGATGTATCGGGACGTCATTTTGCACCAGTATGTCTGCCTTTTCATGGGTGCTGTGGGTCCCTCGTCCCTACTGATGGATGATAACGCACGGCCCCATCGAGCTGCCATCATGGAGGAGTACCTTGATTCCGAAGATATCAGGCGGGTGGAGCGGCCTGCCTGTTCTCCACACCTAAACCCCGTCAAGCACGTCTGGGATGCTCTAGGTGGACGTCTTCAAACCCCTACGACACATCAGGAGCTCCGACAGGCACTGGTGCAAGAATGGGAGGCTATACCCCAGCAGCTACTTGGCACCTGATCCAGAGTATGCAAACCTGTTGTGCGGCCTGTGTACGTATGCATGGTGATGATATCCTATATTAATGTCGGTGTACATGCGCAGGAAACAGTGGTGTTTTGTAGCACATGTCTTTCGGGATGGTTTTCTCAACTTATCACCAATACCGTGGACTTACAAATATGTGTCGTGTGTGTTCCCTATGTGCCCATGCTATTAGCGCCAGTTTTGTGTAGTGCCACGTTGTGTGGCACCACATTGTGCTATTATCCTTAATTCATGAGCATGAGTGTAATCCAATGGGCACACAAGACATTGCATTTGTTATCACGTGAAGGTGGATTTATCTACAGTAAGAAAACAAGTCAGTGATTGTCAGTACACTACCTTTGCCCGTTGTGACATATAAACCACTTCTAAAATTTGTTGATCTTCAGTATCGTAAGCAACAGGTCTCCACTTTAGAGCCAGACTATATGTTAAGCTAGCAATCTGTTTAAGGTCATAAGGTTACTGGTACACAAGTGGGACGGAAACACTGATCCATTGCGCCAGTGAGCAATGAAGTATGACCTAAAAGTGAGATCCATATAGGGAAGCCTACAACTAAAGGTATTATTCAGAAATAATTCCGTGCGTGACTGACGTTTTTTGCACTAAATGTAAGATGCAGAGGCGTTTCTGACAGTAGAGTTGATAAAAGATGGCAATTATTATCATCGAGTTACAAAAGAACAGGCGTGGGAGAACAGAGAATCAAATAAAGAAATATTGTTTTCTACCAAGTTCCAACGGATGGCACTTTCTCATTGGTGGGATAGTTGGAAAATACAGTGCATCTACAAAGGGAACTGCCTGCAAAACACTCAAGCGATTCTGTCTGCATCTCTACTCAGCTATGTAGGACCCATACCACATGGAGATAACAGAGGACACAGATGTCTTTGTTTTAAAATGTGCGTCACGATGATGCTGAAAACCTGAAATGTCAGAAGCTTGAAGGTAGACATTAACGATACCGTGAAGGCCTGGTTATAGAGTAATGTGTGTGGAATTAAAGAATATACTACAAATCCTGACGTTACGCTCCCGTTAGAGATGTGGAAACAAGTATGCACTAATGAAATACAGCAAAGAGGCAGTTGAGCAGTTATTTTACCACACTACCGTCTGGAGACTATTCCATTTCTGGAGCTCATAAGGTCTCTCAGTAGATCAAATTTAATTCCCCGCAATCAAATGCAAAAACAAATCAGATATAAATTTGATACATTCAGCAGATTTTCTTGGTTGGCTGACTTCTTTATTTCTTAGATAAAGAGTCGTCGAATTATTAACCTATTACTACATGTTCTTCCGCACTGTATGTAATTGACATCGTAGAAAATGGTATGTACATGTTGATAGCGGTATAGGCCCAGATATTACTGTTG
Source organism: Schistocerca americana (assembly GCF_021461395.2). NCBI lineage: Eukaryota > Metazoa > Arthropoda > Insecta > Orthoptera > Acrididae > Schistocerca > Schistocerca americana. Next base: position 45,307,123 of record NC_060123.1, read on the forward strand.
AAATGTGTGTGAAATCTTATGGGACTTAACTGCTAAGGTCATCAGTCCCTAATCTTACACACTACTTAACCGAAATTATCCTAAGGACAAACACACACACCCATGCTAGAGGGAGGACTCGAACCTCCGTCGGTACCAGCCGCACAGTCCATGACTGCAGCGCCGCAGACCGCTCGGCTAATCCCGCGCGGCCCCAGATTTTACTATTTACAGTTAATAATAATGTGATGAACAATGTTACACCAATATCTACATCATTTACAGACAAATAATTATAGATGAAGATAGTAACTGCTCTCGAAAGAACAGCTACCATTGATGACTGTGCAGCTTCTGTAGAATAAATGATAATTAATTGTAACCCTCAGATGCCGACAGGTGTTGTTGATATACCGCGATGAGAACAGTTGAAAACATGTGCCGCGAGCGCGACTTGAACCCGGGACTCCTGCTTACAGGGGAGACGCTCTATCAATCTGAGCCACCGAACACACAGATGAATAGCGCGACTGCAGGACTTATCCCTTGCACGCTACCCATGCTATGTGAGTAACATGTTTTTAAGTTGGTTGGTGCCTCCAAGTGCACGTGGAACAAGCTAGCCATTTATGTTTACTTTCCCTTCGCCAGTAGTTTAGGTATTGAGGTGTATACAAGTGGACGCAAAACGGAAAGTCAACATTGACAGGCGTAGTACAGCTACGACGGGGCAGCAAACATCAGGTAGTACATTATGCGATGTGTCTGTGGCTGAACTGCGAGGCGCAGAGAAAAACAAACACTGCACAGATGTGTGTACATCTTAAGGTACCAATTATCACAAGATCAGTGCCTAAATCCAAAACTTCCTATATATACACATCAAAAAAGTTTTGTATCACCTCGGTTCCGAGAGTTCCGGAGCCTGTACAGGAAATTGCAATAGAGGTCAGCATAAACATCATTTCCACCCTTCTTATTGCTCATGAAAACCAGAGACCGCATGATGTACCGTCATACAGCGAGACCTTCAGAGGTGGTGGTCCAGACTGCTGCACACACCGGAACTCTAATACCCAGTAGCACGTCCTCTTTCATTGATGCATTACTGTATTCGTTGTGGCATACTATCAACAAGTTCGTCAAGGCATTGTTGGTCTAGATTGCCCCAGTCCTCAACAGCGATTCGGTGTAGGCCCCTCAGAGTGGTTGGTGGGTCACGTCGTGCTTAAGCAGCCCTTTTCAGTCTATCCCAGGAATGTCCGATAGGGAACGTGCTTGGAGATCTCACGCAGCAGGTGCGACTTTCAGCTGCCTAGTTTTCTGACGGTTCTGAAATGGTTACATATTAATAAAAAGGTGCTGTTTCGTCGAACAAACGTGATTTAATGACTATAGCGGCCATCGTACACATTGGATGATTTCAGTGGCCCACTCCATTTAAATGATACTAACATATGTTGAATGCTGTAAGTCTTAGAGACATCGCAATTTACAGTTGAGACCGATCGAAAATAGCTTAAAAACTATGCAAAGTAATTCTGAAACGCAGTACGACGACTACTACCTTCGTTCTCAGAGTTGATGGAGAACCTCTACCGCGCTAGTGGCGCCTTCTTGGCCGTTTTAGATGTATCACGAGACGCCAGAATGGTCGTCGTCCATCTGAAGGGAGCGCTGCCGGCCGCTCTCATGAAACATGCATCACTGCAAGAAGCGCAGCGCCGTCCAGACGGCCAGCAGAGGTCAGGGTGGCGACGGCGGCGGCAGCGGTGGTGGTCTGGGGCTGCTTGCTACACAATAGCAGGCGACGGCCCCGGGAAGGAAGTTGTAGGTAGCGTCCGCCGCTATTGAGGGCTCAGCAGCGATAGCGGCGTCGGGGCTTGTGTGACGCCGCGTCTCAGGGGTACAAGGGGCGCCCGTGTGGCTGGGCGGGGCGCTCGCAATAGGCGGGCAGTGTCAGTCCGAGAACTCGGCGTTTTGTAGGGACGGGAAGGTGTGAAGGTTCCACGAGGTTCTGGATGGGTATCCGGTGACATTTTTTCCATGGAGAAACGAGATTCTAAAATTGACATTTTCGGTGTACCTAACCTGGTGACGTCGCGAGGAAGGCAGGGATGCACTCTTTCGCCCCTACTGTGCAATCCATATTTCGAAGAACCAATGACGGAAACAAAAGGTAGATTAAAGAGTGGGATTAAATTTCAAGATGAGAAGATATCAACGACAAGATTTGCTGATGGCATCTGTGTCTTCAGTCAATGTGAAGTAGAACTACAGGATGTACTGAATGGAGGTACACAATAATGAGTGGAGAATACAGACTGACAATAAATTGAAGATTGACAAAAGGAAGGAAAAATTCCAGAAGTAAGAACAAAGAGAAACTTAGTAGACTGTTGCCAGTAGATGCAATAAAGGAATTCTGGTACATTGTTGTTGTTGTGTGCTTCAGTCCTGAGACTGGTTTGATGCAGCTCTCCATGCTACTCTAACCTGTGCAAGCTTCTTCATCTTCCAGTACTTACTGCAACCTACATCCTTCTGAATCTGCTTAGTGTATTCATCTCTTCGTCTCCTTCTACGATTTTTACCCTCCACGCTGCCCTCCAACGCTAAATTTGTGATCCGTTGATGCCTCAGAACATGTCCTACCAACCGGCCCTTCTTCTTGTCAAGTTGTGGCACAAACTCCCCTTCTCCCTAGTTCTATTAAATACTTCCTCATCAGTTATGTGATCTACCCATGTAATCTCCAGCATTCTTCTGTAGCACCACATTTCAAAAGTTTCTATTCTAAATCTACATCTACATCTACAATAGCAGGCGGCGGCCCCGGGAAGGAAGTAGGTAGCGACCGCCGCTATTGAGGGCCAGCAGCGATAGCGGCGTCGGGGCTTATGTGACGCCGCGTCTACATCTACATTTATACTCCGCAAACCACCCAACGGTGTGTGGCGGAGTTCACTTTACGTGCCACTGTCATTACCTCCCTTTTCTGTTCCAGTCGCGTATGGTTCGCGGGAAGAACGACTGTCTGAAAGCCTCCGTGCGCGCTCGAATCTCTCTAATTTTACATTCGTGATCTCCTTGGGAGGTATAAGTAGGGGGAAGCAATATATTCGATACCTCATCCAGAAACGCACCCTCTCGAAACCTAGCGAGCAAGCTACACCGCGATGCAGAGCGCCTCTCTTGCAGAGTCTGCCACTTGAGTTTGCTAAACATCTCCGTAACGCTATCACGGCTACCAAATAACCCTGTGACGAAACGCGCCGCTCTTCTTTGGATCTTCTCTATCTCCTCCGTCAACCAGATCTGGTACGGATCCTACACTGATGAGTAATACTCAAGTATAGGTCGAACGAGTGTTTTGTAAGCCACCTCCTTTGTTGAAGGACTACATTTTCGAAGGACTCTCCCAATGAATCTCAACCTTGTACCCGCCTTACCAACAATTAATTTTATATGATCATTCCACTTCAAATCGTTCCGCATGCATACTCACAGATATTTTACAAAAGTAACTGCAACCAGTGTTTGTTCCGCTATCATATAATCATACAATAAAGGATTCTTCTTTCTATGTATTCGCTATACATTACATTTGTCTATGTTAAGGGTCAGTTGCCACTCCCTGCACCAAGTGCCTATCCGCTGCAGATCTTCCTGTATTTCGCTACAATTTTCTAATGCTGCAACTTCTCTGTATACTGCAGCATCATCCGCGAAAAGCCGCATGGAACTTCCGACACTATCTACTAGGTCATTTATATATATTGTGACAAGCAATGGTCCCATAACACTCCCCTGTGACACGCCAGAGGTTACTTTAACGTCTGTAGACGTCTCTCCATTGAGTGCAACATGCTGTGTTCTGTTTGCTGAAAACTCTTCAATCCAGCCACACAGCTGGTCAGATATTCCGTAGGCTCTTACTTTGTTTATCAGGCGACAGTGCGGAACTGTATCGAAAGCCTTCCGGAACTCAAGGAAAATAGCATCTACCTGGGAGCCTGTATCTAATATTTTCTGGGTCTCATGAACAAATAAAGCGAGTTGGGTCTCACACGATCGCTATTTCCGGAAACCATGTTGATTCCTGCCGAGTAGATTCTGGGTTTCCATAAACGACATGATACTCGAGCAAAAAACAAGTTCTAAAATACTACAACAGATCGACGTCAGAGATATAAGTCTATAGTTTTGCGCATCTGCTCGACGCCCCTTCTTCAAGACTGGGACTACCTGTGCTCTTTTCCAATCATTTGGAACCTTCCGTTCCTCTAGAGACTTGCGGTACACGGCTGTTAGAAGGGGGGCAAGTTCTTTCGCGTACTCTGTGTAGAATCGAATTGGTATCCCGTCAAGTCCAGTGGACTTTCCTCTGTTGAGTGATTCCAGTTGCTTTTCTATTCCTTGGACACTTATTTAGATGTCAGCCATTTTTTTCGTTTATGCGAGGATTTAGAGAAAGAACTGCAGTTCGGTCTTCCTCTGTGAAACAGCTTTGAAAAAAAAGGTGTTTAGTATTTGAGCTTTACTCGTGTCATCCTCTGTTTCAATGCCATCATCATCCCGGAGTGTCTGGATCTGCTGATTTGAGCCATTTACTCATTCAACGTAAGACCAGAACTTCCTAGGATTTTCTGTCAAGTCGGTACATAGAATTTTACTTTCGAATTCACTGAACGCTTCACGCATAGCCCTCCTTACGCTAACTTTTACATGGTTTAGGTTCTGTTTGTCTGAGAGGTTTTGGCTGCGTTTAAATTTGGAGTGAAGCTCTCTTTGCTTTCGCAGTAGTTTCCTAACTTTGTTGTTGAACCACGGTGGGTTTTTCCCGTCCCTCACAGTTTTACTCGGCACGTACCTGTCTAAAACGCATTTTACAATTGCCTTAAACTTTTTCCATAAACACTCAACATTGCCAGTGTCGGAACAGAAATTTTCGTTTTGATCTGTTAGGTAGTCTGAAATCTGCCTTCTATTACTCCTGCCAAACAGATAAACCTTCCTCCCTTTTTTTATATTCCCATTAACCTCCATATTCAGGGATGCTGTAACGGCCTCATATTCACTGAATTCCTGTTCTCCACTTACAGAGTCGAAAAGTTCGGGTCTGTTTGTTATCAGTAGGTCCAAGATGTTATCTCCACGAGTCGGTTCTCTGTTGAATTGCTCGAGGTAATTTTCGGATAGTGCACTCATTATAATGTCACTCGATGCTCTGTCCCTACCACCCGTCCTAAACATCTGAGTGTCCCAGTCTATATCTGGTAAATTGGAATCTCCACCTAAGACTATAACATGCTGAGAAAATTTATGTGAAATGTATTCCAAATTTTCTCTCAGTTGTTCTGCCACTAATGCTGCTGAGTCGGAAGGTCGGTAAAAGGAGCCAATTATCAACCAAGCTCGGTTGTTGAGTGTAACCTCCGCCCATAATATTTCACAGGAACTATCCACTTCTACTTTACTACAGGATAAACTACTACTAACAGCGACAAACACGCCACCACCGGTTGCATGCAATCTATCCTTTCTAAACACCGTCTGTGCCTTTGTAAAAATTTCAGCCTAATTTATCTCTGGCTTCAGCCAGCTTTCTGTACCTATAACGAATTCAGCTTCGGTGCTTTCTATCAGCTTCGGCAGTTTACAATTACAATATCGATTGCTGCTTGGTCCCTGCATGTCCTGACTTGGCCCCGCACCCTTTGAGGCAGTTGCCCTTTCTGTACTTGCCCGAGGTCATCTAACCTAAAAAACCGCTCAGTCCACGCCACACGACCCCTGCTACCCGTGTAGCCGCTTGCTGCGTGTAGTGGACTCCTGACCTATCCAGCGGAACCCGAAACCCCACCACTCAATGGCGTAAGTCGAGGAATCTGCAGCCCACACGGTCGCAGAACCGTCTCAGCCTCTGATTCAGACTCTCCACTCGGCTCTGAACCAAAGGTCCGCAGTCAGTCCTGTTGACGATGCTGCAGACGGTGAGCTCTGCTTTCATCCCGCTAGCGAGACTGGCAGTCTTCACCAAATCAGATAACCGCCGGAAGCCAGAGAAGATTTCCTCCGATCCATAGCGACACACATCATTGGTGCCGACATGAGCGACCACCTGCAGATGGGTGCACCCTGTACCCTTCATGGCATTCGGAAGGACCCTTTCCACACCTGGAATAGACTCCCCCGGGTATGCACACGGAGTGCACATTGGTTTTCTTCCCCTCTCTTGCTGCCATATCCCTAAGGGGCCCCATTACGCGCCTGACGTTGGAGCTCCCAACTACCAGTAAGCCCACCCTCTGCGACTGCCTGGATCTTGCAGACTGAGGGGCAACCTCTGGAACAGGAGAAGCAGCCATCTCCGGCCGAACATCAGTATCAGCGGGAGACAGAGCTTGCAACCGGTTCTTCAGACAAACTAAAGATGCCTTCCGTTCAGTCCTCCGGAATGTCGTTCGCCCCCTGCCACACCTCGAGACGACCTCCCACTCTAGCACAGGTGAGGGATCAGCCTCAATGCGGGCAGTACTCCGGACAGCCACAGTCGTAGTCCGATAGGGGGATGCGTGGGACGAGCTGGCCATCCCCGACAAACCCCCATCCGGACCCCCACAGTGATGCCCATTGGCAACAGCCTCAAACTGTGTGCCCGAAGCCAACACTGCCTGAAGCTGGGAGCGAAGGGATGCCAACTCAGCGTGCATCCGAATACAGTAGTTGCAGTCCCTATCCATGCTAAAAACTTTTGTGCAAAGAACGTCTGAATTAATCTACAGAGAGCACAAACAAATCGACACAAAATTTAAACGGTTTTTAAAATACAAGGTTGCCTAGTAAATTCAGTAATACTGCTACTTGCGCACTGCTGACACACTGCTTGGCAGCAGAAGGAGACTACGCGATTTTACACTATTCAGGTACTAAAACGCGAAGCTACAACTCTCAAATACTTCTTGTCCAAACTATTTATCGTCCATGTTTCACTTCCACACATGGCTACACTCCATACAAATACTTTCAGAAACGACTTCCTAACACTTTAACCTATACTCGATGTTAAAAAATTTCTCTTCTTCAGAAACGCTTTCTTTACCATTGCCAGTCTACATTTTATACCCTCTCTACTTCGCCCATGATCAGTTATTTTGCTCCCCAAATAGTAAAACTCCTTTACTACTTTAAGTGTCTCATTTCCTAATCTAATTCCCGTAGCATAACCCGAACTAATTCGACTACACTCCACTATCCTCGTTTTGCTTTTGTTGATGTTCACCTTAAATGGTTCAAATGGCTCTAAGCACTATGGGACTTAACATCTGAGGTCATCAGTCCGCTAGACTTATATCTACTTAAACCTAAGGACATCACACACATCTATGCCCGACGCAGGATTCGAACCTGCGACAGTAGCAGCCGCGTGGTTCCGAACTGAACCGCCTAGAACCGCTTGGCCACCGCGGCCGGCTGTTCATCTTATATCCTCCTTTCAAGACACTGTCCATTTCGTTCAACTGCTCTTCCAAGTCCTTTGCTGTCTCTGACAGAATTACAATGTCATCGGCATGCCTACATAGGTAGCAAAATAACCCATAATGGAAAAGAAGAGAAGATTGGTACTTTCTGGAATGGTCTTACAGGAGCAAACTACTGAAGTCATCAGCCACTAAGCTTACGCACTACTTAATCTAACTTAAACTAACTTACGCTACGGAAAACACACACACACCCATGCCCGAGGGAGGACTCGAACCTCCGACGGCGCAGCAGCCCGTACTGTGACAAGACGCCCTAGATCGTGCGGCTACCCCACGCGGCGGAACAGAAGAGAATAGAAGCATTTGAGATGTGGTGGTGCAAAATATTGAAAAGTAGGTGCACTGACGTGGTAAGGATTGAGGAGGTCCTTCGCAGAAAAGGAGAGGAAAGGAATGTATACAGGGTGGTCGGAAATTCCCTTTACAAACTTCTAGCTCATGTAGAGGGTAGTGTGTACAGAAGATACTGAATAGGAACCGAAGTCCGGAATCGTACCGTTTCTGTTCTACGACAGTTTCAGTTCAGATGTGTACCTCGTCAACGTCTTCTTGCGGCAAGAGAAATGTCTCAGAGTTCCCTATCCTGGTATGCAACAGGGTAGACACGAAGACGTGTACTACGTCAAACGATCCCCAGATGTCACTTATTGCCCGCTTTGCTGTGAGACCGAGTCAATACCTGTGCATCACCGATAGAGGAAACATGGTGCATAAAGAATACTCAGTTCTGTAGAACACTCAGTATAATGTCGTTTATTTAAACTGGACTACACTTCTCGAACAATCACTATCCACACAAAAACAAATAACTTGAACACTACCATTCATCAAGAGCTTCGGGGAGGTCCGTCGGAGCTGGTCCTAGCCCGGCGAGGAACTTGCTGTACTGCTGTTTTTTTTTTTTTGTTCTTTATTGGGTTTCGATTCCGCCTAAAGGGGGCGGGCTAGCAGCAGCTTATTACGCCGCTCTTCAGCCTACAGAATTTGTTTTAAAATGGTGAAGATAATAAAAAATAATAACAGTTGGCGATAAAATCGGTGACTTAAAGGTAAAAATGGCAGAAAATTCTGGAGCGTAAAACATAAAACACAGGGTCGATGAAGCTAATAAAACACACAGGAAGCAGGAAAACAATAGACAGACAATTTAAAAAAAACACGGCGACAGTCTGGGTTCTGTTCGCAAGAGATATAAAAAGCACACCCAGCGACAGCATGATTTTGGCTGTACTGCTGCTGCGCTGGCCTTATAAAGCGGGCGGGGGCCGGCAGCGTACTCCAAATTTCCCTGTATCTGTGAGGCGACCTCTTCAGAAAAACGTTCGCGTTAGCCTCTAGCAAGTTCTGTTTGTTTTCTCTTGGTTGCGCCTGCAAGTCCTTGTGTTTGTTATATGGTGCACAGGGGTGTCTTGAGTGTAGTCTGCCTTTCAGGGGCCGTCTGTGGCAGACGTAACAATGCAGTACACGTTTGCGGAATATACAGACCTGCCTCTGTGGTATGGCGAAGCTGGAGGCAAGGAAAGAGCTGCTGGTCAGCTGTCTCACGAACGTTTTCCACACCGTCACACTCCATCGCACAAACTGTTTGCCCAAGTTACACAAGAGCTACGAGAAATGGGTACCTTCACCGTGAGGAGGCAGGACTGTGGTGCTACACGGTGACGCCGCAAACCTGAATTTGAAGAAGGTGTACTGCGTCGCATTGAAGAGAGCCTGTCAATGAGTTTGACAACAATTGTGCGTGCAATCACTGTTTGTCACAGTACCACCTTGGACGTCCTGCATTAGCAACAATTACATCCGTACCACCTACAAAGGGTACACTCTATGGGTCCAGCAGACTTTCTACAACGCACATGGTTCCTGCACCGTTGCATCGACGCACCCCTGTTTCCACGTCGAGTTCTCTTCACAGATGAATGTAGGTTCTCAAGGGATTGTGTTGTGAATGCTCGAAATAGCCATGTCTGGGCGGACGAAAACCCTCATGCCACGCATGTTCAGGGATTTCAAGACAGATTTGGATTTAATGTGTGGGCAGGTATTCTGGACGGTCATGTGATTGGACCGTACCTCCTTCCACCCAAGCTCAAGGGTCACGCATACTTAGTCTTCCTACGACACGCACTGGACCCTTTCTTGGAAGCTGTGCCATTGAATGTCCTTCAGGAAATGCTGGGTTCAGCATGATGGAACACCACCACACTTTTCACTGGTTATCCGGAGACATCTCAACAGACGATATGGTCAAAGATGGATATGCCGTGGTAGTCCAACCGCGTGGCCGCCACGATCGCCATATATAACCCCTATGGACTACTTCTTGTGGGATCGTATGAAGACCCTTGTAGAGGCTGTGGTGTCACCGCCAGATACCACACTTGCTAGGTGATAGCCTTTAAATCCGCCGCGGTCCGTTAGTATACGTCGGACCCGCGTGTCGCCACTATCAGTGATTGCAGACCGAGCGCCGCCACACGGCAGATCTAGAGAGACTTCCCAGCACTCGCCCCAGTTGTACAGCCGACTTCGCTAGCGATGGTTCACTGCCTACTTACGTTCTCATTTGCCGAGACGATAGTTTAGCATAGCCTTCAGCTACGTCATTTGCTACGACCTAGCAAGGCGCCATATTCTGTTACTATTGATATTGTGAATCATGTACCGTCAAGAGCGACGTTCCTCATTAATGGATTAAAGTTAAGTATTCCACCAGCTACGTCCGTTTTTATAAATTCTAATTATCTTGTCCTGTTCGAGACCTCACGCCAGCCTGCGTGAGCTAAAACGCGTGCCTCCTCTAGTAACACGGTGTTGGCTCTCCTGCCAACCACAACAGAGGCAGAGGAAGATCTGCTGGCCGCTCCACAAGACACTGAAGAGACACCAGGTGGGATGGAGAGAGTGTACCAGAACATGCTTCGGCGGTACAATGTGTGTAACAACGTTGATGGTCACCACATCGAGCCGCTATTGTAATGCATCGGTACGTTGCAGCTGGTGCCGTAGATGCTGGGTTCGTGTTATCGTCGACTAATGTAAGCCATAAGGTGTAAGTTGTAATGCAAATGCGTAAGTAATAGCATAACGAGTCGGCATGTTTTTCAAATTGATTGCTACATTTGTGTTGGGTCATCCCTAAGTGCATTCCTCACGTTGGTATGGATGAGATAATTATCTGCATTTAACTGTTGTGGAAACAGAAACGATACGTTTCCGGACATGGGTCCCTATTCTAAATGTTATGTACTCACTACCCTCCACATGTCCTAAAAGTTTGTAATGGGAATTTACGACCACCCTGTATGGAAAACTCTGACAAGACAAAGGAAAGGACGATAGGACACGTGTCAAGACATCAGGGAATAACTTCCATGATACCAGCGGAAGCTGTCTGTATTGGGTAAAAAGTATAGATGAAGAACGAGGTTGGAATTCGTCCAGCAAATAATTGAGGACCTAGGTTGCGAGTGGTACGGTGAGACGAAAAAGATGGCTTAGGAGAGGAGGACTGCATCAAAAAGACTGATGACTGCATCTGAAGACGTGTCTCGGAGTGAGAACTACGTCTGGCGAGATCTCTGTAAAACTTAACGTATCACAACGGATTCGTAGCGATCCACTGAATATACTTTGAAATGTAGATTATTTTGGTTCTTAGAATATAGGTATATCACATAGGTATATATTAATACTGAGAAGTAAGTTAATCGACAATTGTTTCACATAGTGTCTACTCTACAGATCCCGCGCTCGCCTGCGACCAACTCTGAAGGCATGTCACTCGCTGAATAGGCAAGCGGCGTAACGATCCTATACTGGAAAGATGGGGTATCTATGCGCTGTCTGTGGGCTGCATTCTGGCTGTGATGACTAAGAGCAAGATCCGATTCGCTTCGTTACATGTACTCTTACTATCTATAGCAGCGAGGTTACCGGAAGCGACTTTCAAGACGGTGTCATGGAGCTGAGTGACTATTTATCAAATATGTACATGCTATTGCAAGGCCTCGTGGGTACATATAAGGCACAGTAAATATAAAATAATGCGGTCCATCACAATTTTACACTTGTACGTAACACAAAGTTTAAGATAACCTAAAAATGCAGCGATAAAACATTACATGTCTTACAACAAAACATAACTAAAGATATAATGCCCTGTTTTATACATTTTCCTTGGACCACTGAAGGCGGTGGCCGAGCGGTTCTAGGCGCTTCAATCCGGAACCGCGTGACTGTTACGGTCGCAGGTTCGAATCCTGCCTCGGGCATGGATGTGTGTAATGTCCTCAGGTTAGTTAGGCTTAAGTAGTTCTAAGTTCTAGGGGACTGATAACCTCAGATGTTAAGTCCCATAGTGCTCAGAGCAATTTGAACCACTTGAACTGAAGGCGCCTGGAATCACTACGTGAAACAGTTTTGGCTAAACGCAATAATAAAGTACGAAAGAAGAGTAACAGTTATTCTTTTAGTGGGTTTGGCAAGCAACGCTGACTAAATAAACTTTGACCTACAAAATGACCAGCTCATACTGGTTTTTACTGAAGTCTGATAGAAATACAGTACACTCAACAAGAATATTATAATACCTTCATAAGCATTTCAACATCGTTTCGGCCAGTGACGGAATGCGAAGGAGCGAATACTCTGATCCCGGAGAGTACTCACAATTCTTCTTCATTTATTGACAAAATTAAGATAATACTCTTTTGTCGTGAACTATATGCTTTCCAGCGGCACAAAACGGTTCCCGAATAGAGGTCCAGAAATTTAAAATTTGTCAGTACTCCAGAGAATATTTCGATAAAACAGTACGTGAAATATAATGCAGAAAATACCGGTATAGTTCACTTTCGCTACTAGTTTGAAGACTATTACGTGCAAAGTGGGGAGAAACTGAGTCAAACAGACACAAAATAATTGTCTCTTTCAGTTCATTAGACAAATATCGTTCAATGTTTCTGTCGATAAACTGGTATGCATTCTATTCATGTGTGCCGGTTTTCGAGTACTCTCTCGAGTATACTAGCAATGAATATATGCTCTTTAAACAACAATATGTCAATAGATCACAAGAATTAACTCATATCTTTGGCATGCTGTTTCCCTTACTAACGCTTATAATGAAATACTTAATCTTTTCATTCCACATTTTACCGTGAGCTCCTATACAATAAGGCCTTGCCATTCGGCTACTATACACTGAGGTGAGCAAAGTCATGCGATAGTGATTCGCACATATACAGGTGGCGTAGTATCGTCTAAAAAAAGATACAAAAGTGCAGTACATTAGCAGAGCGGTCATTTGTGCTCAAGTCTTTCACGTGAAAAAGCCACACGACGTGAATTAACCAGCTTTGAGCACGGTATGGTAGTTGAGGTTAGACGCATGGAAAATCAATATTCCGAGATCCACAGCGTCAGGAGTGTGTCAATAACATCAAATTTCAAGTATTACCTCTTACTATGGAGATAGCAGTGGTCGACGGCCTTCGCTTAACAACCTAGAGCAGCGACGTTCGCGTAGAGTTGTCAGTGTTAACAGACAAGCAGTACAGCGTGAATTAACCGCAGAAATCAGTGTGGGATGTACGACGAACAGATATCATAAGGCAGCAAACGACCGATGCGAGTGCCTTTGCTAACAGCACGAAATTGCCTGCAGCTCCTCTCCTAGGCTTGTGATCACGTCAGTTGGATAGAATTTTTGAAAACATTATCATCGATCTTTCAAAATTAAAATATTAAGAATAAAAACAGTCTTGTCGCAGCTTTTTATTTTTATTGGAGTGACTCGTTTCGATTCTATTTAAGAACCATCTTCAGACTCCAGAACGGTGGGTGGACTCCGTAGAGCAAGTTGCGCCGATCCTCGACGCTGGAATAACTCCAACATGCTCTACGGAGTCCACCCCCCGTTCTGGAGTCTGTAGATGGTTCTTAAATAGATTCTTAACCAGTCAGTCCAATAAAAATGAAAAGTTGCGATCAACACTGTTTTTATTCATTAGACATCAGTTGGTCCCTAGACGACTGGATAACCGTGGCCTGGTCAGATGCACCTCGATTTCCGTCGGTAAGAACCCTTGGTAGGATTCGAGTGTGGCGCGGACCCCATGAAGCCTCGGATTCATGTTGTCAACAAGGCACTGGGCAAGCTGGTTGTGGGTCGACAATGGTGTGTGCTGTGTTTGAATGGACTGGGTCTTCTGGTCCAGTTGAATAGATCATTGGCTGGAAATGGTTATGTTCGGATTCATGTTCCCAAACGAGGATGGAAATTTTATCAACGATCAGGCCAAAATTGTTCGCTATTATTTCGAAGAACTTTCTGAACAATTCGAGCGAGTGGTTTGACCACACAAATCACCTGACATGTATCCCATCGAATATTTATGGGACGTGATCGATAGGTAAGTTCGTGTACTACATTCTATGAAACTATAGAGGCAGAATGGCTCGGTATCTCTGACGGGGACTTCGAACGAATTGTTGAGTTCATGCCACGTCGTTTTCCTGCCCTGTGCCGGCCAAAATGACGTCTGACAGAATGTTAAGAGGTATGCCACCTCAGTGTGATTATCAAAGTTGATTACTTTAGTATTTAAAATGTAAGCACATCGTACCGATATTGAAAAGTAAGTTAATCGACCTGTGTTACACTTCGTGTCTCCTATTCACACCCTGCACTCGCCCACAACCAGCTTAGTAGGCTTCCCTTGCGCTGAATCAGCAAAGTGCCTAAACGATCCTGTACTCGATAGACGGCGTATCGCCGTGCCATCTGTACGCTCCGAAACGGTAGTGGTGAGTAAGGATAAGGTTCAACACGCAGGAACCGCTTCGTTATCTGTACCCGCGTGATTCGTAGCAGCAAGGTTACCAAAAGCGAAATGCAAAGTTGTGTGATGCAACTAAGTGTCAGTTTACCAAAGATGTGTGCGTGGTTATACAAGTGCCAGTGGATACATGTAAGGCATCTGAAATTTAAAATTAAATGCCATATCACAATTTTACAGTTGTAAATAAGGTACATTTTAAGATAGTATATAATGCTGCCACAAACCATTACGTCTCTTAAGGGGCTCCGGAAAGGCTCAAAATCATGAAAAGTTCAATTTTTACTTTCTTGCGTTTTCTGAATCTGCAGACTATTAACATTTAATAGATATATAATTTATTCAATTCCGAAGACTACAACTATTTTTAAAATTTTTTTTTTAAATATGTTCTACATGGGCGTGACCCACTGTGGCGCTGTTAAACTGCTGTCAAATGGTGTTATTATTAACGTCCGTGTTCATCAGGTACATTTTAGTGATGTGAGATAAAGTATGTGTTGTGACTAACCTGTGATGGTTCAATATATATCGCTGGTGTGATTGTCGATTGTTTCATGTTTATTTACTCTGTCGTTATCTCGAAAATATTCGTAATTAATTCTGTTTCTTGAGTCTCTGTTTTGTTGAAGTATAATAATGAGTAAAAGTAAAGTTATTAGAAATCCTCTGAAGGCTTTTAAGAAAAGGAGAAATGTTGGAAAGCCAAAGGTATGTGTTATTACTGTAAACAATAAAGACGATAACCAAGTGAGTGAACCTAACCTCTCAAGTACACCTGCCCATTGCAGTCAAAGTGGGAAAGGAAATACTTCACAGAAGAAGCTTGGTTCAATGAGTGAAAACTATGAATGTTTTATGGGCGAATCGGATGTGAATGAAATATTTGATACGTCGGTTCTCAAAGGAATTTTTTCAAACTGTGTAAGATGTATTCATTGTAGTGAAGTTGGTCTGGAACTCTCCATAATAAAGCACGTAGGACTTGCTTGTGAAATACAACTGAAATGTGATAAGTGTTCATACATGTCCACCTTTTGCAACAGTGTTGCTGTAACTGCAACTGAAGAAAATGGTAGCAAAATCTACGAGCACAACAACGAGCGATGCTTGCTTTAGACAAGGAACGCCTTCGGGCTGCAGACAGGGCTGTTAAAGAGTCTAGAAATACAAGCAAGAGCAAACAGGAGGAGGAACAAGAGGAAGCTGGAGGAGGAGTTTGCAGAGGATGAAGATAATCCATCCTATGGACCTGGAATGCACTAAAAAGTTAATCCAATCTTTGTCGCTCGATTCCCAGAACTTTTTATTTTCTCATACTAATTACATGTTTTCTAAGGATCTTCCAAACATATTTGTTTCAAACTTTCAGTAAATGTTACACAGTACCTTCTGCATGATTTAACAGCCTTTTTCCAAAAAACTGTATATTTTTGAATATATAAATAAAAAATTTCAAAAAAATGTTGTGAATTTTCATTACAATTGAAAAAAATCATCTTTAATAACTGAACTAAAATTTTGTAAAATCCCTGTGTTAAGTTGTAGCCCATATTCCAATAAATAATCTGTAAAAAGTTCAACTTCCTACCTCAAATACTTTGTGAGGAAAGATATAATTTATAAGCGTTATTTTAACATTGCAAGTATAGGGGGTTCGGGAGCCCCTTAAAACACTTGTAGTCAAAGAAAAATACTTTTCTTTATTCTGACACAGAAATGCCTCGTACAGTTAGGCTAAAAGCAACAAAGCTACAAAAGAAAGGCAGTACATAATCTTACAGGGTGTCTGGCGGACAACACTGTATAAATCATTTCGATGTGCTAAAGAAACAGCTCATGCTATTTCTCTGGTGTCATTTAGTCTTATTAAATTTGAATGGAGGTACGATACACCTCACTTAAGCACTACTAAACCTTCATAAGCATTTAAAAACATCAAAACAATGTTTTGGCCAGTGACGGAATGCGAAGGAGCGACTACTTTGCTCCACAGAGAGTACTCACAACATTTTCCATGTATTGAGAAAGTGAAGTTAATATTCTTTGTTAATGAACTATGTACTACTTTGCTGCACAGAGAGTACTCACAACCTTTATCATGAATTCAGACAATGAAGTTTATATTCTTTTTTAACGAACTACATATTTTTCAGCGACATTCAGTGGTTCCAGAAAAGAGATCCAGAAACGTAAAACGTACCTAATAGGTCAGACAATACTCTGATAAAGTACCCATGAAATATATAGAATATAATGCAAAAAAAAACCGGCACAGCGTAGTTTGTGTACCAGTTTCGAGATTATTGCGTGTAAAGTGGAGAGAAGCAGTATCGTGCAGACACAGTTGTTTTCGCCCGTTACATGTCGTTAGACTAATACTGCAGAATGCTTCTGTCTGCGTTGTATTGACGTCCTTTGGTTTTCAAGTACTCCCTGAAGTGCACGGAAATAAACATTAACCCTTTAAAGAAAGACATGGTTATTCCAGTATGACAATAAATTGGAAGAACTAAGCAGAGAGAGATACATTCGCCGCTTTTACGTACTACTTCTCTTACCAACGCTTATTTTGAAATATTTCATTTTTCAACGCCGCATTTTACCATGTACTCGTGTACAGTAAGGTCTGTCCGGTTAGCTAGCACACATTAGTGAAACTTCTGCAGCAGTTTATCCTTCTCTTTTTTTTTAATTATCCGTTTTCATATTAACGTTATTTCACTCAGTATTAATAAACTCGTCTTCCAAGGGGCAAGGGAGAACAAATGAAATATGTGTAACCTATTTTGATGCAGTGTGTACTAGTACCTTGCTCAAGGACATGAGTAAGCCACACGGACGTTGCACGAGACAATAACGGGCAATCTGAAACACTGCAATTGAATTTCATACTAAGAAAATACGGGAGGGAATTTTGTACGGAGACCTGAATGTATCTTTTCAGTGACAGGGAATATATATATATATATATATATATATATATATATATATATATATATATATACGCGCGTGAATATGCACTTACTGCTAATGAGCCAACGTAACGTACATGTGTTTCCCTTTGCAAATAAGCCGGCCGAAGTGGCCGTGCGGTTAAAAGGCGCTGCAGTCTGGAACCGCAAGACCGCTACGGTCGCAGGTTCGAATCCTGCCTCGGGCATGGATGTGTGTGATGTCCTTAGGTTAGTTAGGTTTAAGTAGTTCTAAGTTCTAGGGGACTAATGACCTCAGCAGTTGAGTCCCATAGTGCTCAGAGCCATTTTTTTGAACCCTTTGCAAATAGTGATTAAGGTTTAAATTCTTTGGTTTAAATAACAGTGTAGATAGCAGTGATATTTAACAATTATGGAGGGGTCCGGCTTTAACTTAAATTTACCTTCAAACTGTTAGCCCCCTATGGCTGGTCATGGCGGCTCCCTGGCTGTGCTGGTGGTAGCACAGTTGTGGTCGTCCTACCACGAGAACAGCCATGAGCAGTCATACGGGGCTGACAGTTTGAAGGTATATTTAAGTTAAAGTCGAACCCGTCGATAATTGATAAATGTTACTGCCACCTAGACTGTTAATTTAAGCAAATTATAGCATCAGTTCACCGTTCTCCTACGCCCTGTATTTTCTAAATTTATGAACGTAAATAGTTTACTAAACTACTAATAATCCAGGCAATTATGCGTGACACCGCAACAACCTTAATCTCGGTGCCTGCAAAGCAGCATGTGAAAACAGCTCATTCCCCTCCTATGACCAATTGGACAACGGTCGCATGTGATGTCTGTGTCTGTGTGTGTGTGTGTGTGTGTGTGTGTGTGTGTGTGTGTGTGTGCAGCATTCCTCATGACAATAAAATGAAATTGCCTTCACACGTGATTTTCTTACACATTAGCCCTTGATGTGCTGGTGCAACTTCCATTCTGCTTGGTCGGGCAACTTTTTTACTGGTTAACACAGACTTTTAAAGAAATTCTGCTTAGTACTACTAATTCTTTATGTAGACGTGTAAGAATGTCCTCTTCCATTGTTGAATTAAATAAAGATTAGACTCTCAAATGTATCAGGTATACTCCTGCAATCTGTCTTTTGAGTGTGTAGAGTATTTTAATGCAATCCAGTTTTTATCAGGGATTATTATTTTCCGTATTATGGCACTGAACTTTTGCCGTTGTTTAGAAATTAACCAAATGCTTCAGACCTCCCCATTTAATATACATGAAAACGGAAGCAATCCATATTATTGCGTATGTCTACAACTTTGATATTTCCGCTTAGCGTAATGTCATGATTAGTAGGAAGACATGGTCGATTTAGTATCACTCATTATTTTTAATTCCAGGTAATTACATCAGCCGATTCTACCATATTTTTAAATTTTTATAGTTCCTAAAATTACCTGAAATTTAGCGAGTAGCTTGCAGAAAATTTGTGAAATTTTCTCGGGATAAGGTTTAGTTATGTATGTGCCATCCTAGATAAGTGCATCATTATATTGCCGTTACTTAGCTGGCTTTTAATACTTGTCTAATACGAATAGTAAATGCTATAAGTCGGTATTTATGCAACCCGCAATGTTAAATCTTGCCTTCATACCACAAGCAATATTTTCATTTCCTTTTGCTTGCTATGCGAATCTGTTAGTCCTAGGAACAAAAATAACAGAACGTTTTATTGGGGAATTTAATGTAGTTAAATTTTACAGTCGAATAAGTTTTCGTCGTAGGCCATATTATTCTTGTTATTCGAAAAACACGCCCCCTGCCCCCCCCCCCAACCCCCCCCCCCCCCCCCACCTCCACCACTCGTTCCTCACCGGTCAGGATTTTTTCTTATATATTGTTCATGGCGCTCCGTCCTACAACCATAATGATATTTCCAACTACACGAACTGTTCCCGATATTCCACCTTTTCTGCTTTTCTAGTCTCTATTGATTGGGCTATTAGGCCACCGCGTAGTTTGCTATTTCAGTAAAATTATTAATTTAGAAGTGCCCATGAGGGCGAGGAAAGAAAATCGACTCTTATGAACGTAACCCTAATGCTAATTACGTTGACAATTCGAGTCAAACGTAACGCTCACAAGCGAAGCGGTACCGTAGTTAGAAAGCTTGCAAAATACAACTATGCATCTGTTTACTATATAATGGTAAGATTCACAAAACTGTTAGGGAAAAACTACGCAAACGTCTAATTTACAATTTGCAAATATACGAAAAAGTCGGTGACGTAATAAGGCTAGTCAATAAAAGCCAAAAATGGTCTAAAGTTGGAAATAATTCGAGCAGCGGCAAACATTAGTACATCGGGAGAAGGGAGTGGTGCCATGAACAGCATCCTAGAAATCGTGACTGGTGGGGATTGTGTGTGGGAGTGAGGATGCGTTTGAGAGTTACTTTTGTACGTTTTTCTTGAGTAATTTGAAAACTATGGTTCCTGGAGAAAACACATTCGTATACAGAAACGAACTACATCACATTTCTTAGACAAAGGTCCTGATCTTTTTTTTCGGAAGACGTAATAGTACGCGAGCAGCGAAAGAGAGTAAGAAACTCTAACGCACTATTTATGAACGCCAGACATAATATTGTGGGTTATATATATATATATATATATATATATATATATATATATATATATATATATATATATATATATGGTGTGTGTGTCTGCTTGTGAACTCTCTTGCTCGAGTACAGTCAAGTACAATGTATAATGTATGCATTTAACACCTCGGGCTTCTTGTTCGAGTCCTATCATACATTTTCTGGACGTGAACTGGTAAGCGATATATGGATTTCAGTGTATTGAGATAGGGAATCCCAGACGTTCCTGCTGGAATTCTACGAAGAGTGCACATCATCAAATGCGCACAGAGGATGTTTCCGACGACGAAGTGTAGCTACTCTGTGCGATTGGCTCAGTGCCAGAGGACGGCTGTCACTTCGAGCAACGACATTGCATGTCGACAACTGCGCTGGGAACTCCCGGGCGAAGCTACGAGAACGCCAGCTCTCCTGCAACGCTTTCAGCAGGAGCTGTGGCTACGTTCGATCGCTGATATTCGTTCCCGTCTGCTCTTTCCTGCACCACCGTATTTCTGCACGCCCTCAGTGTCATCTTGCGACGTGCAGAACTACTTCTCTGGAAACAACCACTGGGTGCATGCAGTACGTAATTCCCTCCACTGACTGTGTTTCGGAAAGAACTCGTCGAACACCTGGTACTAAAAATATCGTAACTTCCACTCTTCGCTACTATCGTATACACCACAAATCACACAGAAGAAGGCGATATTTTAATAGTGAGGCACCTTTTATGGCGAAACAAGCAGAACTAAATTAGTTTCTTTATAGTGCATATGTGAAATTAGGAAAGTGCCACTCGTGATACTTTCCTGGAGACCTTACGGCAGGAACAATCGAAAAACTAAATTTTTTCTGAACAAATCAACCAAAAATCTTCCCTGCTCCCCATAGCAGCTAGATTAGCCACGGACCCAAGCCTACAGCAGCACGATATCTTAAAAGTACTCCATGTGGGTGGAAAGGAAGGTCCCGCTTCATTAGGTTTCTGCAATATATCATACAGCGTATCTTATTATTTACTGGTAAATGAGAGGCGATGTAACACAGTATCTTCACAAATAGGGGACTGACGTGAGGAAATTTTATTAACATAATCCTGGGCAATGACATTTACGTCAGTAGACAATAGGAAACGTAATAAAGTAACTAAATATCCACAACATATTCGTATTATCGTTTAGGGTTATAATAAATCTGAATTTTTGCTCAGATTTGGTTCATGCTGCGGGCATCCGGAAAGGCTTAGAATGTGGTGTCTATAACTACAGCTCTCTATAAACATGGATAGTGTAAGCCAGAGATCATAACGAACGAAATCTATGTTGGGGTGCGAGATTAGTGGTAGACATTTGGAACCTGTCAAGTCGTTCAAACAGCTGGTGGCAATATTACTAAGCTCTATGACGTTAACTGGATACCAGCACGCAGGCAGAATGGAAAACTTAGAGGTGTTAGGTAAAAGTGGGTTGTGAGATGCAGTTATAGAAAAGATGCCAAAAAAGACACCAGACCAAAAATTCTGGTGTAATGCCCAATCAGTCACACAAGTCGGCAGACCTCTGGCGATCCGGAAACACTCTGCTGGAGTCGTAACTGATCTGTACTTCCCAAGTGGAAGTAGTGCCCTACAGCTGATCAGTGGGGACTAGAAAAAAAAATTGTGTGGAAGGAATAGGACATTTTTCTCGCGACCACCAGTGGGGTGAACTCAGAGAACCATGCTCCAAGAAATATTTTGCGACGGTTCTGCTGCTTCCACCAAACATCCACCATTGAGATCGTGAGAGGAAGGTAAAGGAAGGTAAAAGATATTAGGTAGCATATGGAGGTACATTACCACTTTTCTTTAACTATATCCATGAACAGATTAGGACAAAATAGCGCTAATTTTACTACAAAGTATACTGCGCAACGCAATATAACATGAGCTGCAGCACGAGTATTTAGAAGTGTACCCTCAAAAAGTCACTGGGTTTGCAAAACAATGCTAATTCGTCGCAACAATGTAACGCTGCGTGCATAATGAGACGGAAAGTAAGCAAGTCAGATTCAGCTAGGCCCCTCGTGAACAATGAAGTGATTAGAGAGGGAGCTCGAAGCTGGATTGAGGAAGGAAATAATTTTTGCCTATAATGATTACCATACCTTCAAAACTAGAGGAAAAAATGATTTTTATTGCCCATTATTAAAGCTGTCAATGGCTAACAAATAAGTTCAATGTACTACAACAAAAATTTGTGATCATTTGCGCAGTTACATAATGTGTCTGTCAGGCCGGCCGCGGTGGCCGTGCGGTTCTGGCGCTGCAGTGCGGAACCGCGGGACTGCTACGGTCGCAGGTTCGAATCCTGCCTCGGGCCTGGGTGTGTGTGATGTCCTTAGGTTATTTAGCTTTAAGTAGTTCTAAGTTCTAGGGGACTTATGACCTAGGCTGTTGAGTCCCATAGTGCTCAGAGCCATTTGAACAATTTTTATTGTGTCTGTCAGGTAGCAAAGCAAGTTTTAAATCTAACCTAAAATAATTTCTGCTAAACAGCTTTCTCCATTCCATGAGTGAATTTCTGTTTAAAGAACTCTTAGCCAGTAAAAAAGTGTAGTTTTCAAGTGTAGTGGCATGACTAGGACTAAAAATAACGTTTTCTTTCATTTTAACGCTAATCATGTAAACAAATTCTGTGAACTGTTTCACTCCACATCACTTCGATAAAAGGATCGTTCAAATTCTCTGTGGGACATGCAGCTAAATAATTGTCAATGTTCCCAATCTGATATTTGCTTCGAGCGCCTTAGAGAAATGGCGGAAATCCCAATTATTGATGGCATAACAGATATTAAAGTAACACATCCTCCAAATGCGAGTCTTGAACATAAAGTCATTTCACTTGGTTGCAGAGAAAGATTTCATACAGGGTTCTCACGATCATTAATGTTTATCAACATCAATATCTCGTAACGTTCGCTCCATGGTGTACTGTCGTGATGAAAGTCATTATCTTCAGTTTCACTGTTCACTTTCTCTCGTCGTAGACAATGAGATGTCAGTCCACCGGCATTTGGTCAGATTTCAGTGTAGTAATGCGGAGAAAGATTGTGTTGCCATCATCTGGTGCGTTCATCAGACATACACCTGTATGATAACTGTCTCAATATTCTCATTTTCCCCACTTGTAAATATGTAATTCACTCTCTATTTAAGGCAAATTCAACGAGTCTCTGCACATACGGAACGAATCATACATGTATTCGTAAGCGAGTGGTGCAGGGCTCATATCGAAGGTTTTCCTAAATAACTAAAAGGAATGCGTATTTCGAGAAGGTCTCATCCGGCTCCTTGTTAGAGTTTTTGCCAGATTAGAGACGACGAGGGTGATGAAGAATTTAAGAACTTGAAATAAGGATGTGCTCATTGTCAAATTTGGACACTAGACTGTAGTAGATGAACTGAAAGAGAGTCTAAGAAGTGGGGTTACAGAAGATGGCCGAAGCATAAGATGATGGGCCGTGACAATCAGAGACACCACTTGATATAACGTAATGATACGGAAATAAGGAGTAGATCGTTGACATTGACGTCTGGAGCAAAGCATTGCGAGTTAGTGAGTCGCGGACCATCAGATGTCGAGAGAAAAAGAGTAGAAGACTTTGAAACGCCGTGGTGTTAAGCAATGTTAATAACTGAGTGGACAGATCAATAGTAAAGGGGAGAAATACTAAAAACCAAAGTCTAGGAGCGACGTATATGGAAGTTTCTCAGCACAAGAGACAGATCCGTGGAACATGTGCTATATCTTCCTGGATCTACTGGAAGGTAGAGTTGCGGGATAAACTACCAGATCATTCGTAGAAGATCTCCGATATTTCGGCGAAAAATGGTTCCGCCATCATCAGGTAATGCAGAAGGAATGATTTGTGTACTCGCCAGGCCCACGTCGTGATCTGTGGGAGTGGGGGGGGGGGGGGGGGGTTGTAGCAGGCACATGACTTCGGTGGGAGTGGGGAGAGACTCAATTGTCTTTTTTTTTTAAATGAACACACCGCTATTTGAATGCATTGTTGTTTATTTAATTACAACCCTGATTCGACCTTTTATGCCATTTTCAAATAACTGAGTTTTAAAGTGGCATAAAAGGCCGAAACCTAGGTCATAATCAAATAAACAAAAGTATAGTCAAATGGCTGTGTGTTGATTTAAAAATAATTGTTGCTTTGCAACATCAAAAACTGTTTACAGACTCAGTTGCATCCACCCTCCGCCCTGCCGCATCTAATGTCCAGATGGCCCGCTCTATTTTGATGATGTTTAGCACTGGCTCTCATGCCGTGCTAAGTAGGAACCCCGTGTTCACGATGACAAAACTATGAGTCACACGGCTTTCAGTCGCTTCTGTCAAAGTAAGAGTCCCAAAATTTTTAGGTATTAGCCAGGACTTTCATTTACTGACAATTCGACTGTATTGGACAAACGATCTGCACAATCAAAGCTCGATGTATACAACACAAACGTCACACTCGCTTACTGCAGCCCAACAAGTCTGCAATAGCAGAGCACTGCATTGAAAATCGATAGCAACTGAAACACCGGCAAAAGAAACTCCTGTGATGTTTGAAACTTTCCCGGCGTACTGACTTACGGCAGTTCTCCCGTGTTTGTGTGGTACAAAAGAAACTCCCGGCTATCACCAGTAAATTTTAGAACTCTTTTTGCAAAGACGCGATTGAAATCCGCGTGACTGATAATTTAATCAATGGGGACTTGGGCTCCCAGCTGGCTAAAGCACTGTAGTCAATTCTAAGCTCCTTCAAAGCAGTACGCGAGATGCGACTGGGACGGAGAGTGGATGGCAACTGAGACTCTCGCCCCTACCAGAGCGGAGCCGCAGCTTTCCCCCCCCCCCCCCATCTCCGCCTCCCCCCCCCCCCCCCCGTCACTGACACTGTGTGGAGGAGGCGAGGGGGATGGGAAGACATAAATGCTGCCAGCGCACTGCAGACAAATATTCCATCAGCAGTACCTCATGATCGTGGAACCGTTATTCGCAGAAATATCGTGGACCGTCGACGACTGGATTCTACAGCAAACCAGAGAATCTCCGAAGCTGCTTTTTGTTTGACGAGACGTTGCGCCGATCTTCCTTCTTTCCACCCTGGTCTTGTATCAAAAGCAGCGTATTTTGGGGAATTATTCTATGAACTGCAACCCTGGGTGGGCAGTGATTAAATCAGCTTAGTCCCAGCGTCTTACCGTTTCTTCCCGCTCACGCGACGCTGGTAGCCCTGGTGCTTAAAACCCTTTGCTCTGCCATGCGGCGTAGCACGCCGTCCCCGGCAGTTGGTAAGTCTTTAAGACCAGCCAGCCAGACGCGCGCAAGATGCTGCCAAAGAGGAACGCCGCGGCGGGTGAAACTTTCCCTTCAACCGACGAAACTGGGTCACGAGGCGAGATTTATGACCGCGTGTCCACGGTGCACACCGGGCGCGGGCTGTCGTTGGCCTCTGGAGCTCAAGAACGCTGCTGAATGTCGCCTGTGGACGTGGTCGTAGATATTATGGCGAAAGCATCGCTCAAGGCAGCAACTGCACGCGGCCCCTTTATCGGTTCAATACGAATTCGGATGCAGTTACATTCAGCATACTTTCGGATGGAAGGACGGATGTGCTCCTACAATTGTAGTCATACACAGTGAGAAGCAAGTACACTCTGTATCGAAATACACTTGCACTTGCATGAGTCTGAACCGTGAATTCATTTTCAAAGAATATTCTTAAATTTTCTGTTATTTACTAGCGATTCATCAAGAACACTCACACATTTAATCACACTAAGTGAGCATCGAAGGAGTTTCCAGGGAGTAACTGATGAAATCAAAATGAAATTCCTGCTAACAAATGGGAATGTTATTCCTAAAAGTTTTTTTTTTTTTTTTTTTTTTTTTTTTTAAGAAACAGATTTAAAATTATAAGTAGAAAGCATCCTCTAAATATCAAGTTACAATTTATTCAGAGGAAGAAATTTTTGAGTGTATGAGCTTTCGGGCTGAGAACCTTGCCGCTCCCTTTTGACACGGCCCTAGTCACGACCGCTCACAACAACCTCTGAAAGACTATACAACCCGCCAGATTACCTTAAAGTAAAAGTTTTAACAATTCACACAAGCACACAAACTACGCACCCCGTAGGAGGGATGGAAATGGTACAAAACACTGAAATTAGAATATTAACTTGCCACCGAGGCTGCAACTTGATTTTAACTTCTAAGGAAAGTCTTACGGTGGAAGGGTGTCAGCATTATATACTAAAATGACCATTTAAATAAAACCCCATGAAATGCAATCTTACATGAAATTTACAAGGTTGGCCAAACATGCTCTACAGTATACACATACCGCCTCTCAAAATGATAGACAAGATAAAACATATTTCAGGTATTGGGCTGTTACGCCCCAAGCAATAAATTCGTTAACACATCAAATCCGAAAAACATGACAGAGGGAGCTCCGAACGAGACAGACACTAACTGCCTAACAAATGCGGACGAGAGGCAGACGAACAAGCTGGGGACGAGAGACTGACCAAGATGACAAGTGGAATTTAAAAATAAATCACATCACATATCACCAAACATTTAACTTCTAATAAACTGCGATTTCTGGCGAAGACCTGGCGCAGCACCCATAAAACGCTCTCCCGGACCGTCCGCTGGCAGCCGCTTCAGCGGACGCAGGAAGGCGCGCCGATCTCCCGTCGCACGGCGTCGCAGCTCGCACTGGCCAGACCGATGTCGTGGGTTGACTCCTATTGCTCTCGTGTCGGCCGCGAAGCCACTACCCCTCGCTATACGGCGCGGCCCACTGGACTCACGTGGCCACCTCAAATGCGCCGACGCTCAAGGCGGGCAAGTCATCTTGTGTCTCAGTGCGCGACCGACCAACCGATCGATCCAACCGCCAATGACCATTGCCTGAGCGAACTCGAGCAGGCTGGAGGCCTAACGCGCAAGCTCAGATGCAGGAACTAAGCCCCGATAGGGCGACCACTCGCTAAGTTCTCTTACTGGCGGAGTGGAAAGACTCTCTTTTGCCCGGCTTTAAACATTGATCCGAACGAAAGACATATTAGCACTCCGACCGACAGACAGACACTCACTGCCTAACAAATACCGACGAGAGACAGACTAGCAAGCTGGGGACGAGAGACTGACCGAGACTCACCTCGAATGTCCCACTGACCGACGCACTGAGCAGCTCATGGCGCTTCTTAAATGCACATGAACAGGCAACCTTCCCCCTTCCTCACCAGAGGGAGAAACCAAAGCTGCGATTGCCACAGCGGCGCCACCGCCAGAAACGGAGGGCGACTGCTTCACACTACGCGCTGCGGCGTGCTCATCAAAACAGCAATTTTTTACCACGGCTCAGAGTTGAAAGTAGTTACACTGTTCCATTGTAACCTACGGAAATTGTATTGCACCACAAGGTGAATGTACTATTTTCTATGCTCTGCGACTCACGAGCAAGTGAAGTTAGAACATTTTGTAATCCAACCGATGAGGCCTGTGTTTGTGACCGATATGCAGTACTTAGTTTAAGAAAGCAGTATCCATTGTTTTAAGTATCGCCTGGTGAGCTAGAGTATCATCTGCTCTCTCACATGCTTTGGTGTATGGCTTCCTGAGTTCGTTTCTTGTTCGGCTGTGTTCAATCAGTATTTCACATGCACAGTTTTGGTTAAAGATTATTTGTTTTAGTTACATTTACTGGTGTAAAATAATTTTGTTTATTGTGAGAACGTTCTTTAAAGTTCTATGCCACGGCTGACCAACTTATAAGAGAATTCCTTGCTACTTTTTAAAGATTGTGTCTTGATAGATTCTTAGTTAACAATAAGGTACAAAGATGACATAGGTGTCAGAGCTCCTGACAGATAACTTATGATTAAGATTATTTTAAGAAATAATGTTATGCTAAATTATAATCAAACTTATAGCGGTTCCAGTACCATCACTAATAAGAAAGTTACAGAGAGTACACCCCATCTGCGCTTATTACACATTTTCATAATAATGAAGAGGGATACAGCATTCAACAAAAAAAAATAACTTATTTAAAGCTTTTAAACCAAAGTGACAGAAACAGACACAGAAACAGGAAACTCATCAGAAGGCTGTAATATTTATTTAGCGTATGGCATTAAGTACATTTCAGTATCTGATCACGTTATTCTAGATTACACAATATTACATTTATTCGCAGACAAACATCTAGTCCTTGTATATATATTATTATTATTATTAGTCGTAAAGCTGCCAACATGGAAGACGCTAAGTAAAGATGGTTCACTTCTGGGGCTTCTTATTCTTCTTGTTTGCCCACCAGGTCTTCATTCTTTGCGGGAATTCAGCTTTTCTTTCTTCGCTCCATTTTGTTCCAGTTCTCGGCGCTTTTGTCTCTGGTTTGACCTCCCATTTGTCAACTTTAAGTTTGAAATTGTTTCTTTTGTTCATGTCTTCAGTAGTAATGTTGGCTAATTCCAGATCTTTCTTTACATTTTTGATCCATTCTCCTCCATTAACAAGGGATGCTACGTATCTTACTATTTTTTTTTGTAAGTCTGTGATCGGGAAGTCTCATTATGTGGCCATAGAATTTTAGACGCCTCTCCCTCATGTCTATCTCTATGTTAGAATATTCTTCAATTTTAGAATTTTTCTGTAATCTATACCCCTCTTTGGTCCATCTTGGTCCCAGAATTTTCCTAATGATTTTCCTTTCCTCTTTCTTCAAGTTTTCCATATCTGTTTTCCTTTTAAGTGTCAAGGTTTCGCGGGCATATAGCATTATTGGTTTAATTACCGACTTATAATGTTTAATTTTTGTATTTATAGATAGACATTTTTTATTGTAAATGTTTTGGACCAGCCCTAGACCCCTACGAGCTTTTAATATTCTTTCTTGTTGTGAGTATTTTTCAGAAATTATCTCTCCTAAATATTTAAAGTATGGGACCCTCTTAATTTCTCCATTTTTGGTTTGTAACTTAGAAATTTCTAGATTTGTTGTTGTAAACACCGTTTTCTCAAAAGATATTTGTAGGCCAACTTTTCCTGCACACTCTTTTATATATATATATATATATATATATATATATATATATATATATATATATATATATATATATATATATATACAATGGATTTTTGGGATGCTATGAGGAATTCTTCAAAGTCGCCATTGAACGCTCTGGCACTGCATTCTTCTCTGATGTGTTGGATGGTTGCTTAGGCGCGTCGCAGTCACATGCTGACGAAGACTGCAGTTCCCACTTGAAGACGGAGTCAGCACATCTTCCATGACCAGTTCTTAGTCGGTTCAGAGTTCATCAGATCTTGCCGCGCTGATCAAACCCAGGAACCGCCTCGGTAATACAAGGCATTAGGTGGCAAGTTATTGGGGCACTTTGGAGATATTCTCTTCTGCAAGGGATGATGTCAGCCCCAGTGAGGCTGTAGAGAGGGAGAGGAGGATGTCTGGAACGAAGCCTCTTGATACTCAGATCAGGCATATCGAGGTGTACCGGTAGTTCAGGGTTTGCTTCGATCTTCTTCCATTCCCTGACCAAGCTGCTTCTCGTCGTATTTTGAGGGTGGCATATGACTCAGCACAGGTAGCCATAGGTTAGGTGTAGACCCAACGGTTCCTGAAATAATGCGCATGGTGTTGTTATGTTCGACATCGATTTTGTTCCCATGACTACTGTTTAGCCATACTGGTGCTCAGTACTCCACCACAGAGTATACCAGGCTCGGCGCAGTAATAAAAATGACATAACAATCCTATGCTAGATAGTAAGTATTCTCGTTCTTCGGGGCGACTATGTCGTACATGCATCCACAAACGTAAAAGGAAATAACTTCTTAGGCCAAAAACACAGCAGCTGAAAAAGAATATTTCCAACACTCACAATATTCAAATAATAAACAATAAAAATTATCCGTATAAGAGATAGAAACTTAATAAATGCAGGCATATGCACCCGCACAATCAGTCCCACTACAGCGATCCCACTATTACACAAACCCCCCCCCCCCAAACACAACATTCCAACGACACTATTTCATCGAGCAAGCCTCGCACACTCATTTCGGAGGAGAGTGGTTCACGTCTCCTTAATAGCAACCAGATTTAGGTTTCAGTGCCTTACCAAGATTATTGCCTGGATGGTGTCTTTGATCTGAAAGTGACCGAAATCCTGTTCCGTCCTACCTCTGTCCAAGTTTGTCCACATTTATAGTCACCTGTTCGCCCACGGAACATTAACCCCAATAATTTCCTTCCTTCCAAGCCACCGTCTATAATTTGTAACTAGCTATCCGTTCTCTGTTAACGAAGCAGGCGTGACGAAAACGTGATTGACAGTTCTTTGAAGTGCAGATCAATGGAAATTTTCAAATAAAGGAGATAGAGTCCAGAAGTGCTCTTAGAGAAGTCAGTGGAAACACATGAAAAAGGCATAAATATAAGGATTTATGCTACGTCCTTTGCTTATAACCGATGTTGATCTAAAGGTGATTGTATAAAATATTATTCACTTGATCCCAGACAACTAAATATGAAAATATTTGTAGTCAAGTAAATAATTATTATGATACTCTCCTTCATAGATAATTGAAATGCCTAGAACTCTTACTTGAAACATGTTTCAGTGAAAACAAAAATGAACTTCAATTTCAGTAGCCCGGTATAGCCATTGAAGGCTACAAGACAATTCACAGGAAGAAAGGCTTCAGACATTGAAAATAGATATTACCAGCTTCATCCAACATCAGACAAGGATGAGCAGAAGCGATATAATTGAAAGGAGAATGAAAACATGGTCCGAGTAGGGTGTATATAGTACTGAAATTGGCCAGTTTCAACCGTGGGTCACGCTCAAGTATTTATTTTAACCTTCGCACTTCATTTCACATTCCAATTTATTGCTGGTACATGTGGACAGGTATACAGCGTATTTTCTGGCACAAAAACAATACAACAGTGTAGATGATTCACGTTCACTGTAGCGCTACTGATTGCCTATGTGCATATCACAGAGTATTTATTACTTTCCTAGATTGTGTTTTTTTAAATTATGTATCATGTTTGATTCAGGAAACTCATTGTATTTTTGCTGCCAAGCACGCACAGAAATACGATGCATGTCATTCCACTTGTACCAGCGATGAATTCGAAGGCGATGTTACATTATGTGCTTCGTACTGAAAACAAAATACAGTCCGCTTGGATCATGTTTTCATTTTCAGAACACGTTGAGGCTGTGGATTCCACAAAAATAAATTTTTTAAAATACATTTGAATGTTAAGTGCGAGTAATCAGTTTGGAATGGACAATGTTGTTGCCTAAACTAACATTGGAGTAGACTTGTTCTTCATTTCATGATCGGAAGAATTCCAACGTCGGATGAAGTGACCCGTTTCTGTAAAATATCTGATGACGGTGCCAGAAAATAATCATCTTAAATATACATTCTGAAGGCGAGTAAAAGTTATCTTCTTTTCTGAAAATTTCGTCACAGCTGAAAACATCAGGTTAACAAAAGGGACGGCCGCTGTGGCCGAGCGGTTCTACGCGATTAAGTCTGTAACCCCTCTGCTGCTACGGCCGCACGTTCGAATCCTGCCTCGGGCATGGCTGTGTGTGATATCCTTAGGTTAGTTAGGTTTAAGTAGTCTAGGGGACTGATGACCTTAGATGTTAAATCCCATAGTGCTTAAAGTCATTTGAACAGTTTTGGTAACATAAGGACTGAATTTACTGACATCAAGATGAAATTTAAAAAATCTCTCCACAGTATTCATTATCAAACTACTTAATTAGAGAAACACTAACCACAACGGCCTTGCTGTGCTGGTACTGCGAACGGCTGAAAGCAAGGGGAAACTACGGCCGTAATTTTTCCCGAGGGTATGCAGCTTTCTAGATTAAGATAAGGCAAACCTACGTTTCTAGTATTTGTAGACTTAGAGAAAGCTTTTGACAATGTTGACTGGAATACTCTCTTTCAAATTCTAAGGGTGGCAGGGATAAAATACAGGGATCGAAAGGCTATTTACAACTTGTACAGAAACCAGATGGCAGTTATAAGAGTCGAAGGACATGAAAGGGAAGCAGTGGTTGGGAAGGGAGTGAGACAGGATTGTAGCCTCTCCCCGATGTTATTCAATCTGTATATTGAGCAAGCAGTGAAGGGAACAAAAGATAAATTCTGAGTAGGTATTAAAATCCATAGAGAAGAAATAAAAACATTGAGGTTCGCCGATGACATTGTAATTCTATCAGAGACAGCAAAGGACTTGGAAGAGCAGTTGAACGGAATGGACAGTGTCCTGAAAGGAGGTTATAAGATGAACATGAACAAAAGTAAAACGAGGATAATGGAATGTAATCGAATAAAGTCGGGTGATGCTGAGGGAATTAGATTAGGAAATGAGACACTTAAAGTAGTAAAGGAGTTTTGCTATTTGGGGAGCAAAATAACTGATGATGGTCGAAGTAGAGAGGATATAAAATGTAGACTGGCAATGGCAAGGAAAGCGTTTCTGAAGAAGAGAAATTTGTTAACGTCGAGTATAGATTTAAATGCCAGGAAGTCGTTTCTGAAAGTATTTGTATGGAGTGTAGCCATGTATGGAAGTGAAACATGGACGATAAATAGTTTGGACAAGAAGAGAATAGAAGCTTTCGAAATGTGATGCTGCAGAAGAATGCTGAAAATTAGATGGGTAGATCATATAACTAATGAGGAGGTACTGAATAGGATTGGGGAGAAGAGGAATTTGTGGCACAACTTGACTAGAAGAAGGGAACGGTTGGTAGGACATGTTCTGAGGCATCAAGGGATCACAAATTTAGTATTGAAGGGCAGCGTGCAGGGTAAAATTCGAAGAGGGAGACCAAGAGATGAACACCCTAAGCAGATTCAGAAGGATGTAGGCTGCAGTACGTACTGGGAGATGAAGAAGCCTGCAGAGGATAGAGTAGCATGGAGAGCTGCATCAAAGCAGTCTTAGGACTGAAGACCACAACAACAATTAGAGAACAGAACAGCATCGGTGAATCCCTGTGATAATGTAGCAAGGCATGATGATTGAAGGAGTTATGAAAGGGGGCCATAACAGACCCCTTTCAAGATAACACCCGCAAAGTGAGCAAAACAGAGCACCTGCTTCTGTGGATTACCCGCCTACCCGAGGGTGGCTGTCACGAAGTTTGTGATGGAATTTGTAACCGCAGCCTCTCGTGTACCGAGTACGTAATGAGCGTCGCAGCCAAGAAGCACAAGGGAAGATGCATTAGCGAACGGGGTGGGCGGAGTGAGTCGGGCGCCGACGTATGCGGGCCATGGTTCATTCTAACGCGGCTTGTGGAGGCACAGTAGCAGTGGCCATAAAGCGTCTCTCCGTGAATCACCTGTTCCGGCGACATGGACCGTCATTACCATAATCGCTGACGCCACATCTTGCCGCAGTCTTCAGTCACAGTTAACGTGATTTAACATTGAGATGCTGGCACTGGGTAAGGGAAGTGGAGTCGACTAAGAGTAGTAGCTCTGATTTTTAAATCATAGTTTGTGAGAATGAAGTACTATATGCCCCATTTCAGTACAGTTCACAAAACTACATGCTTGTGGCTTTTCCATTGTATGTTGGAAATATGATTGCTTCAAGATGAATGCAAATAAATATAAAATAACACATTTTCTCGAGACTCAGAAGCTTATCTCCACGAATCAGCAGGATTTAGACTGTACCGCTCTTGCTAAACTCAGTTTGTCCTTTTCTCACATGACATACTGTGGACTATGGATGAAGAGCAACAGGCAGATTCCATATTTCTAGTTTTCCGGGAAGCATTGGGTACGGTGCCCCAGTGCATGCTCTTAATGAACGTACGAGCATATGGAATAAGTTCACAGATATGTATGTGGTTCGAATACTTTTTAAGTTGTAGAAGCTAAGATATTTTCCTCGACCGCGAATGTTCATCGAAGACAGGGATATTGTCAAGAGTGCCTCAGGGACGGAATTGTACACTGATAACCTATCACAATTATAAAATACTGTCACTTCAAGTCTGTATATGTTCGTAGATACAAACGGTGGGTCCGCGAGACAGCAGTCTCACTTCGCTCTACCGCGTGTGAAGGGGCGTGCACTTTTAAGTAGACCAGGAGCGCAGAAGTACACAAGCCGCCGGCGATCCCCCTGTGGCGTGGCATGGCGTCATTGGGCCTTAGTCGGTAGGTTACTACTTCCCGTATATACAGGGTGAGTCACCTAACATTACCGCTGGATATATTTCGTAAACCACATCAAATACTGACGAATCGATTCCACAGACCGAACGTGAGGAGATGGGCTAGTGTAATTGGTTAATACAAACCATAAAAAATGCACGGAAGTATGTTTTTTAACACAAACCTACGTTTTTTGAAATGGAACCCCGTTAGTTTTGTTAGCACATCTGAACATACAAACAAATACGTAATCAGTGCCGTTTGTTGCATTGTGAAATGTTAATTACATCCGGAGATATTGTAACCTTAAGTTGACGCTTGAGTACCACTTCTCTGCTGTTCGATCGTGTGTATCGGAGAGCACTGAATTACGTAGGGATCCAAAGGGAACGAAGATGGACCTTAGGTACAGAAGAGACGGGAACAGCACATTACGTCCACATGCTAACACCTTTTTATTGGTCTTTTTCACTGACGCACATGTGCATTACCATGAGGGGTGTGGTACACTTACACACGTGGTTTCCGTTTTCAATTACGGAGTGGAATAGAGTGTGTCCCGACATGTCAGGCCAATAGATGTTCAATGTGGTGGCCATCATTTGCTGCACACAATTGCAATCTCTGGAGTAATGAATGTCGTACACGCCGCAGTACATCTGGTGTAATGTCGCCGCAGGCTGCCACAATACGTTGTTTCATATCCTCCGGGGTTCTAGGCATATCACGGTACACATTCTCCTTTAACGTACCCCACAGAAAGAGGTCCAGAGGTGTAAGATCAGAACGCGATGTATGTTGCAGCTGTTTGGGCCCCTGCAATGAAGTGAGGACCATTGAGGTGGTCGCCAATGATTCCGCACCATACATTTACAGTCCACGGTCGCTGTCGCTCTACCTGTCTGAGCCAGCGAGGATTGTCCACGGACCAGTAATGCATGTTCCGTAGATTCACTGCCCCGTGGTTTGTGAAACCCGCTTCATCGGTAAGCTGGTAGAACTGCAACGCATTCTCTGTTTATGCCCATTGACAGAATTGCACTCCATGATTAAAGTCATCACCATGTAATTGCTGATGTAGCGACACATGAAACGGGTGAAAGCGGTGACGATGCAGTATGCGCATGACACTACTTTGACTCAGTCCACCAGCTCTCGCAATGTCCCGTGTACTCATGTGTGGGTTCATGGCAACAGCAGCTAACACACCAACTGCACTCGCTTCTCCTGTGACGGTCCTGTTACGAACCCGTTTGCGTGCTACGACCATACCTGTTGCATACAGTTGGCGGTAGATGTTTTGCAATGTGTGGCACGTTGGATGCTCTCTGTTCGGGTACTGTTCTGCATATACCCTGCAGGCTTCAGCTGCATTTCGTCGACACTCGCCATAGATGAGTATCATCTCCGCCTTTTCAGAGTTTGTATACACCATGGTCACAGTTCCTACAACACTACACTATCACAGACGTCTGATAACACGGTGTACTACAGTTGGTCTGCGTGCGGAGACGAATGCAGAATAACAATAGCAGGAAGCGCTACATGCGGACACTGCTACAGCTAGACCAAACCGCAACAGTGCACTACAGCCACACGGTCGTCATCGTAAACATGTCCCTGCAGATGCTGCTCGCCGACCGTGGCCCGTATTTGTTACAACACGCAACTGAACGTCAGAGGTTTCAAGCGTCAACTTTAGGTTACAATATCTCCGGATGTAATTAACATTTCACAATGCAACAAACGGCACTGATTACGTATTTGTTTACATGTTCAGATGTGCTAACAAAACTAACGTGGTTCCATTTTTAAAAAAGTAGGTTTGTGTTAAAGAAACATAGTTACGTGCATTTTTGTATGGTTTGTCAGTATTTGATGTGGTTTATGAAATATATCCAGCGGTAACGTTACTCACCCTGTATATATATAGAAATTAGGGCTCAAATGTTCCACGTAGATACTAGTTTTTCCCTCGTTCTGTTTGCGACTAGAACAGAAATGACTAGTAGTGGTACAGTGTACCCTCGGCCTCGCACCGTACGACGGCTTGCGGAGCATCTGTGTAGATGTAGACGTGGAGATGTTGAGGACTATACTACTTATGCGTCAGTAAAGTATGTTCGACTAATCATGGACTCATAGCCAAACAGCCAGCCTTATGTGAAAGACAGGTACTGAATATCAATTAGGTAAACGGCAGTATTGTTACGTACATCGAGTACTTCCCCTACACGATGTTGTAAATGAGATCTATGTGTTCATAAAGGCAATTAGTGCTTTGGCTTGGTATAAGTGCCTTTGAAATGGCTGCGCTTACCGTTTTCGTCCTGGTTGTTATCACAGGTAAGTAACACAATAACAGTATACTATTATATGATGCTCAGGTGTTTCAACGTCTTCTGTATGAGACCAAGAAAACATAGGACAGAAGGTGCCCACATGGAAATATTTCATCGTTTATCAACATTATCGTGGGCACCCAGGATTAACATCAAGAGCTGATCATCACACGGGATGTATTACCACAGGCAGAACGCCTAACTCTTTTCCACAGGATGTCATCGGATTTTGTGTTGTGCTGCGAGAGGTACTTTCCTTCAGATATCACTCTGAGGCGTTTCCTCTCGTATGCCGTCTCAGAGGTTTCGTAGCGTTGGCCGAAGAGCCGATTTCAAATGATTGAAATGGCTCTATGCACTATGGGACTTAATACCTGATGTCATCAGTCCCCTAGACTTAGAGCTAATTAAACCTAACTAACCTAAGGACATCCCTTACATCCATGGCCGAGGCAGGATTCGAAACTGCGTCCGTAGCAGCAGCGCGATTCCGAAATGAAGCGCCTAGAATCACTCGGCCACAACGGCCGGCAGCCGCTTTCAGCTGCGATTAGAGTCGACACAGACTTTGTTGGTGAAACAGCATTATTTCTAAGCACTGGAATGGTATCCGTTGTTATACCGTGGTGGTGTAGAGGATAGAGCACGAAATTCAGATCATGGAGGTTGCAGGTACAATTCCAGATAGGGGAGTATCCTCAATTCACAGCGTATAGCAAGGCACCAAGAGCACACATACTCCTACTAAATGAATACGAGGATGTTTCCCAGCGATAAAAGGTGGCCGGTGTGAAGCACACGCTGCCCTCGCCCTCCTAGTACCACAGCGAAGAAAGGCTGTGCTCTACCAACAAGAAGGACAACAGCTGGGTCACTGGCGCGCGCCACGGACGTACCATCTATATCGATAATCAATTTGATATAGCAACCCAAGTACTGTCAGATCCGATTCGTCCACTATACTGGGAAATCTCAGGTGTTTCAAAATGAATATCGGGATCTGAAAGCTATGTAGCATACATTGCATTCACGGTCAATGCGGCTCCCTCCGTCGGAGGTTTGAGTCCTACCTCGGGCATGGGTGTGCTGTCCATAGCATAAGTTATTTTAAGTTAGATTAAGTAGTGTGTAGGCTTAGGGACCGATGACCTCAGTAGTTTTGTCCCAAAATACCTTACCACAAATTTCCAAAAACAATTACAAGAATTATAAAATTGAAAGAACAACTCGGACAACTTTTATTGTGTGTTCAATACGATCAGAATTCGTCGCACGGTAAACAAGAGTGACTGATGACGTGTTGAACGATTGACACAGTTTTTCACGCGTAACCCTAACAAATCAGTTCGGATGCCTAATCATGAATTAGCAATTCCAGTTACACCAATGTGGAGTCTTACAACTATTTCCGTATACTTTGCAGATGTCAAAACCTCTAAAGCCTACAGACTACGGTTTACGTGCTGACTTTGCAAACCAAACGTTGCTGCCAGACGATCAACATTTCCTGGTTGGTGTCGTCTTTAGTCATGAATCGACATTTCACGTAAGTGGAAACATGAACACGCACAATGTGCGCATGTGGGGGGTCAACATATCCCCACGAGATGGTACAGATACAAAGAGACTCTCCTAGATCAAATATTTTCAATAAAGCTTATGGGCCTCTCTTTTGTAGTGAAGTAACTGTAACTGGTGTTTCTTATTTTCATGCGCTATAAATATAGCTCTTTCCTCAGCTCCAACCAGAGTAACATAACTTTGTTTGGCAGGAAAGAGCTGGGTAGCCTCACTGGAATAACTCAGTATCCGATTGGTTAAACGACCTTTCACCCGACCGCTGGATTGGCCTCTACTTTCATCTTACCTGACGCATGCGATTTTTACCTTTGTGGGGGGGGAGATTCGTACAGGGTCATATGCATGTGACTTCTCTACCGCCTTATGTACCCGGCATGTAAACCAGTACTGAAGCAGTTCTTTCAATAATTACTCCAGACGCTCTCATCAAGGCTTGGGAAGAGCGGGACTCTACTTTAGCCTTCTGACGAATTGAACTCACATTGAGCATTTGTAAGAAAAACTATTTAGGTTTCTCTTTCGTTTGATGTGTTTTTTACAATTGTAAGTTGAATGCAGAAAATGCCACAAAGTCTTAAAACCTCTATGTTCCTCTTGAAACACACTATACCGTACCCGACAACAACATGTGGCCAATCAATTAGGGGTGTAGCGCAGGTAGCCATTGCTCCGGTCCGCTCGTAGCACTAACTTGGGAGGTCTTAGGGGAACAACACACGTCAACACGAGCACGCCGGACCGTTTTCAACCAAACCTCCTGCAACCGTCGCCACAGCACGGCGTGGAGCCAGCCTGGCTGCCAGAGGCACGCGTGTAGCAGCAAACCGTGCCGCAATCACTTGCACCACTTCTCTTCTGGAAAATCATCTGCTCGATAAACACCAAACCAGATTCCTTCCGCTACCGGTATTTAGGTCGCAGCCCGACCGTTCGGCAGCCAATTAACACTCTGTGTGTACACTGTATGTAGCGGTCAATCAGTCGGAAATTATCTTCGCCGAACCGAGCGAGATGCATTTCACTGCAGTATCAAAGTAACAAAGCGATCGCCAAGAGAATCGTTTTCTCACTGCTTCGCTCGATTTCGCCTCAGCTGCCCTAGCATTCACCGCTTCACTAGACGTTCTTCTCGCACAGGAAACGAGAAAAACGACAATTTAGAAGATGACAGAAGACACTACAGAAAAATGAACAAGGAACTAAGGAAGTTAACTGATCAGAGAGAAGTGGATGAGGAAGCGATGTGAGGAGCTAGAGGAACGGGAAAAGAAATGAAAATTTAAACAAGAAGTGAAGTAGGGGAAACAACAAAACAAGGAATGTTATTTAAACACAGGAAGACGAGAGTATGTATATAGCAAGAGAGAACAGTTTAGATCGGTTATGTGGATGATTTTAAGATGAAGAGAAAATACTTCCAGATTGGTTTTGGAACATGAAGTGGAACAGACTGAAGATGACCGAGGTGCCAAGATACTGAAATGGGGATTGGAGAAAGCAACTGAGAAACTCTGGAAAATAGGAAAGCATTAGTGCAATTTTGTCATATGATGACATGGTTGGAGACCGTGGCTGTTATTTGAAGACAAATGTTGATAGTGTTGGGACAGCAACCAGCCACAAATTTACTTTCAGTTCCTTTATTCAAAATGCACTTCAGTTGCGTAAAGGAAAATATAATCCTTTCCAAACACAGGACATCTTCAAATGTTACGATATATCATAGCATCTTTGATACTCATATGTTTGTAAGCTCTTTGTATGTATCTAAACATGTGGTGGGTGGTAGAAATCTACTCTGTGACAAATCTAAAGTGCTCAGTGAGAAAAATTTACATGTGCAATAATAAGAATGCAGTTGGAATGTATTCACATCTGTTGGACGAATTTTATGAAAACAAACACCCCAAACCGACGTCTCATGTAAGTCACATGCAACGAATATCTGTAACGCAACCATCTGGGTGTGGCGTGCTTATAATTATGTAATATTTATACTTTAGGACAATTATTCTGTAAAACACACACCACATATTATACGGAAAGCGTGTAAACCGTCTGAAGATGAATCACAACGATTTTAAGTCGGCAACGGTACCGTTTGAATAAAGGAACAGAAAGCATTAGACTGTGACAGAATATCGTTCGAGGCACTCGAAGTCCAAATTCGATAGC
Organism: Schistocerca americana; assembly: GCF_021461395.2. Classification (NCBI taxonomy): domain Eukaryota; kingdom Metazoa; phylum Arthropoda; class Insecta; order Orthoptera; family Acrididae; genus Schistocerca; species Schistocerca americana. Next base: position 45,347,460 of record NC_060123.1, read on the forward strand.
CGGACAATTTGGTAGTAAATAGAATTTATGAGACGTTAATATGGTCTTGAGGCCTGTATAAGACCAGTGTAGAACTACTGTGTAAAGCGTGTATCGCAAAGGAACGCACGTACTATAGGATAATTAGTTTCTTAGGTGCGTTATAAAAGCTGTAACGGGAGTCATGCTAAAGACAACTGAAAAGCAAAATTGATGAAAATACTGATGAAGACTAGTCCAGGTTCGAAAAGAGCAAAGGAAATTCAAATGCTATAAGTTGCACAGGGATCACTCGAGAGAGAAAGCCGGAAACGAAAAAGAAGATGTTCATTTTTTCTATAGATTGGGGTAAAAACATGCGATAGTGAACTGGAGTACAGTGTTGAGAATTGTAACATTGCAGCGAACTGGAAAGATAGGATAATGATGGATATGTACGCAAAACAAAGAGTGAAAATAAGCAATGAGGACGCGATGCATATGAGCGTTGTCCCTGTGAAATTGAATGATATGGAATGAAAGCTGCACAAATGGAAACAGGAGGAAGATATCTATAGAAAAGAAAACACTTGAAAAAGTTAAGCCATTACTTACAGCTACAAGAATTCCGTTGTATGTGAGGAAGAGATTTGTTAATTCTTACCTCCAAAGTGTAGTTCGTAGAGCAGCGAATCAAGGACAGTGAAAAAGAAAAGAGATATACACTTGCAGGCGACGGAGAAGAATGCTTAAACGTGAAGTGGACCTGCACACTTAGCAAAGAAAAAGCCACAAAGGAAACAGAAGAAAGTATTATTGGAAGAGTTGAGGAAGAGGAAAATGTTCCTGCTGAGTGGGAATTGTCTGCAATATATAATTATGATGGGAGAAATGGAAAGAATGATGAGAAGAGGTAGGTAGAGAGTTGGAATGATGGATGACAATAGAAGAGAACGAACATACAACCAAATGAAGGATGATGCTGAGAAGAGGACACGATGGATAGTCCCCAGTTGATGTAGTCATAACACAGCTACACTAAATAAGAAGCAGAAGAAGAAGATGATGAAGGCGTGATATTCAAAATGTGATGTACCTGAATTACAAGTAGGGCACCACTTTCTCGTCCATAATAGCATAGGTTGTTGTTGTTGTGGTCTTCAGTCCTGAGACTGGTTTGATGCAGCTCTCCATGCTACTCTATCCTGTGCAAGCTTTTTCATCTCCCAGTACCTACTGCAACCTACATCCTTCTGAATCTGCTTAGTGTATTCATCTCTTGGTCTCCCTCTTCGATTTTTACCCTCCACGCTGCCCTCCAATACTAAATTGGTGATCCATTGATGCCTCAGAACATGTCCTACCAACCGATCCCTTCTTCTGGTCAAGTTGTGCCACAAACTTCTCTTCTCCCCAATCCTATTCAATACTTCCTCGTTAGTTATGTGATCTACCCATCTAACCTTCAGCATTCTTCTGTAGCACTACATTTCGAAAGCTTCTATTCTCTTCTTGTCCAAACTATTTATCGTCCATGTTTCACTTCCATACATGGCTACACTCCATACGAATACTTTCAGAAATGACTTCCTGACACTTAAATCAATACTGGATGTTAACAAATTTCTCTTCTTCAGAAACGCTTTCCTTGCCATTGCCAGCCTGCATTTTATATCCTCTCTACTTCGACCATCATCAGTTATTTTGCTCCCCAAATAGCAAAACTCCTTTACTACTTTAAGTGCCTCATTTCCTAATCTAATTCCCTCAGTATCACCTGACTTAATTCGACTACATTCCATTATCCTTGTTTTGCTTTTGTTGATGTTCATCTTATATCCTCCTTTCAAGACACTGTCCATTCCATTCAACTGCTCTTCCAAGTCCTTTGCTGTCTCTGACAGAATTACAATGTCATCGGCGAACCTCAAAGTTTTTATTTCTTCTCCATGAATTTTAATACCTACACCGAATTTTTCTTTTGTTTCCTTTACTGCTTACTCAATATACAGATTGAACAACATCGGGGAGAGGCTACAACCCTGTCTTACTCCCTTCCCAACCACTGCTTCCCTTTCATGTCTCTCGACTCTTATAACTGCCATCTGGTTTCTGTACAAATTGTAAATAGCATTTCGCTCCCTGTATTTTACCCCTGCCACCTTTAGAATTTGAAAGAGAGTATTCCAGTCAACATTGTCAAAAGCTTTCTCTAAGTCTACAAATGCTAGAAACGTAGGTTTGCCTTTCCTTAATCTTTCTTCTAAGATAAGTCGTTATGTCAGTATTGCCTTACGTGTTCCAGTGTTTCTACGGAATCCAAACTGATCTTCCCCGAGGTTGGCTTCTACTAGTTTTTCCATTCGTCTGTAAAGAATTCGTGTTAGTATTTTGCAGCTGTGACTTATTAAGCTGATAGTGCGGTAATTTTCACATCTGTCAACACCTGCTTTCTTTGTGATTGGAATTATTATATTCTTCTTGAAGTCTGAGGGTATTTCGCCTGTTTCATACATCTTGCTCACCAGATGGTAGAGTTTTGTCAGGACTGGCTCTCCCACGGCCGTCAGTAGTTCCAATGGAATATTGTCTACTCCGGGGGCCTTGTTTCGACTCAGGTCTTTCAGTGCTCTGTCAAACTCTTCACGCAGTATCATATCTCCCATTTCATCTTCTTCTACATCCTCTTCCATTTCCATAATATTGTCCTCAAGTACATCGCCCTTGTATAGGCCCTCTATATACTCCTTCCACCTTTCTGCTTTCCCTTCTTTGCTTAGAACTGGGTTTCCATCTGAGCTCTTGATATTCATACAAGTGGTTCTCTTCTCTCCAAAGGTCTCTTTAATTTTCCTGTAGGCGGTATCTATCTTACCCCTAGTGAGATAGGCCTCTACATCCTTACATTTGTCCTCTAGCCATCCCTGCTTAGCCATTTTGCACTTCCTGTCGATCTCATTTTTAAGACGTTTGTATTCCTTTTTGCCTGTTTCACTTACTGCATTTTTATATTTTCTCCTTTCATCAATTAAATTCAACATTTCTTCTGTTACCCAAGGATTTCTACTAGCCCTCGTCTTTTACCTACTTGATCCTCTGCTGCCTTCACTACTTCATCCCTCAAAGCTACCCATTCTTCTTCTACTGTATTTATTTCCCCCATTCCTGTCAATTGCTCCCTTATGCTCTCCCTGAATCTCTGTACAACCTCTGGTTCTTTTAGTTTATCCAGGTCCCATCTCCTTAAATTCCCACCTTTTTGCAGTTTCTTCAGTTTTAATCTACAGGTCATAACCAATAGATTGTGGTCAGAGTCCACATCTGCCCCAGGATATGTCTTACAATTTAAAACCTGGCTCCTAAATCTCTGTCTTACCATTATATAATCTATCTGATACCTTTTAGTATCTCCAGGGTTCTTCCATGTATACAACTTTCTTTCATGATTCTTAAACCAAGTGTTAGTTATGATTATGTTGTGCTCTGTGCAAAATTCGACCAGGCGGCTTCCTCTTTCATTTCTGTCCCCCAGTCCATATTCGCCTACTATGTTTCCTTCTCTCCCTTTTCCTACACTCGAATTCCAGTCACCCATGACTATTAAATTTTCGTCACCCTTCGCAATCTGAATAATTTCTTTTATTTCATCATACATTTCTTCAATTTCTTCGTCATCTGCAGAGCTAGTTGGCATATAAACTTGTACTACTGTAGTAGGCGTGGGCTTCGTATCTATCTTGGCCACAATAATGCGTTCACTATGCTGTTTGTAGTAGCTTACCCGCATTCCTATATTCCTATTCATTATTAAACCTACTCCTGCATTACCCCTATTTGATTTTGTGTTTATAATCCTGTAGTCACCTGACCAGAAGTCTTGTTCCTCCTGCCACCGAACTTCACTAATTCCCACTATATCTAACTTCAACCTATCCATTTCCCTTTTTAAATTTTCTGACCTACCTGCCCGATTAAGGGATCTGACATTCCACGCTCCGATCCGTAGAACGCCAGTTTTCTTTCTCCTGATAACGACATCCTCTTGAGTAGTCCCCGCCCGGAGATCCGAATGGGGGACTATTTTACCTCCGGAATATTTTACCCAAGAGGACGCCATCATCAGTTAATCATACAGTAAAGCTGCATGCCCTCGGGAAAAATTACGGCTGTAGTTTCCCCTTGCTTTCAGCCGTTCGCAGTACCAGCACAGCAAGGCCGTTTTGGTTATTGTTACAAGGCCAGATCAGTCAATCATCCAGACTGTTGTCCTTGCAACTACTGAAAAGGCTGCTGCCCCTCTTCAGGAACCACACGTTTGTCTGGCCTCTCAACAGATACCCCTCCGTTGTGGTTGTACCTACGGTACGGCTATCTGTATCGCTGAGGCACGCAAGCCTCCCCACCAACGGCAAGGTGCTAATGGAAATTGTCTCCTGGGTCTCGCTGATATGTGAAACACTCGTAGGTTTCACGCAAAATGCTTCAGGCATTACAGTGAAAACCTCTCTCTATCTCTCTCTCTCTCTCTCTTTCTCTCCCTCCATCTCTCTCTACCATACATACACACGCACACACACACACAGACACACACACACACACACTCACTCACGCACGCACGCACGCACACACACATTCACACTCACGCACGTACGCATCCACTTTTATGTAAGTTTATTGCTTGGTCTCGTTACCTCTGTTTACTGCACTTCATGTCATTAACAGAGAATAATTTACGGGTTGGACGAATATAGCTTTAATTGCATTTCAGTAGCATGGTTAGAACGGCTTCGTTTCCTACATTCAAAGACTTCTATATGTCAGAACTACAACGAAAGCGTCTGTTTTTAGTTGAAGTAAGATGCTGTGAAGCTTCATGTTAGACTGCTGTAAAACGCGGCGCGTTGCATCTGACATTTGGCTGGAAACGCCGCTTGATCTTCTTAGCCTCTGATACCGGATTCACTGCCCTAAAAGACAGCCACAATGAAACGGCAAACTGGCGGAGTTCTGCATTGCAGGATAGCTCGTCAGCTGCCTTTGGCAGGGGCTTACGCTTCCTCTAGTTACAGAACATTCCCTGCTCTTAAGGAACACGTGGATCGCTTCGGCTACAGTTACAGACGCTCTACTCATAAATCGTTCAACAGCATTAGTAGGCACTTGTTTCTCGAGCTTTCGACAGTTATCCATGCTGCGAAGACCGAAAATTGACATTTCAGATGAAACTTTTTCGTGTACTACAAGCAGAGTTAAAAATTATTTAATTCATCACTTGTTTTAAGGGGCTCCGGAACGCTCTATACTTGCAATGTTAAAATAACGCTTATAAATTACATCTTTCCTCACAAAGTATTTGAGGTAGGAAGTTGAACTTTTTACAGATTATTTATTGGAATATGGGCTACAACTTAACACAGGGATTTTACAAAATTTTAGTTCAGTTATTAAAGATGATTTTTTTTCAATTGTAATGAAAATTCACAACATTTTTTTGCAATTTTTTATTTATATACTCAAAAATATACAGATTTTTGGAAAAAGGCTGTGTTAAATTATGCAGAAGGTACTGTGTGACATTTACTGAAAGTTTGAAACAAATATGTTTGGAAGATCCTTAGAAAACATGTAATTAGTATGAGAAAATAAAAGTTTTGGGAATCGAGCCACAAAGATTGGATTAACTTTTTAGTGCATTCCAGGTCCATAGGATGGATTATCTTCATCCTCTGCAAACTTCTCCTCCAGCTTCCTCTTGTTCCTCCTCCTGTTTACTCTTGCTTGTATTTCTAGACTCTTTACAGCCCTGTCTGCAGCCCGAAGGCGTTCCTTGTCTAAAGCAAGCATCGCTCGTTGTTGTGCTCGTAGATTTTGCTACCATTTTCTTCAGTTGCAGTTACAGCAACACTGTTCCAAAAGGTGGTCATGTATGAACACTTATCACATTTCAGTTGTATTTCACTAGCAAGTCCAACGTGCTTTATTATGGAGAGTTCCAGACCAACTTCACTACAATGAATACATCTTACACAGTTTGAAAAAAATCCTTTGAGAACCGACATATCAAATATTTCATTCACATCCGATTCGCCCATAAAACATTCATAGTTTTCACTCATTGAACCAAGCTTCTTCTGTGAAGTATTTTCTTTCCCACTTTGACTGCTATGGGCAGGTGTACTTGAGAGGTTAGGTTCACTCACTTGGTTATCGTCTTTATTGTTTACAGTAATAACACATACCTTTGGCTTTACAACATTTCTCCTTTTCTTAAAAGCCTTCAGAGGATTTCTAATAACTTTACTTTTACTCATTATTATACTTCAACAAAACAGAGACTCAAGAAACAGAATTAATTACGAATATTTTCGAGATAACGACAGAGTAAATAAACATGAAACAATCGACAATCACACCAGCGATATATATTGGACCATCACAGGTTAGCCACAACACATACTTTATCTCACATCACCAAAATGTACCTGATGAACACGGACGTTAATAATAACACCATTTGACAGCAGTTTAACAGCGCCACAGTGGGTCACGCCCATGTAGAACACATATCAAAAAAAATTTAAAAATAGTTGTAGTCTTCAGAATTGAATAAATTATATATTTATTAAAAGGTAATAGTCTGCAGAATCAGAAAACGCAAAAAAGTAAAAATTGATCTTTTCATGATTTTGAGCCTTTCCGGAGCCCCTTAAAAAGGTCCGTTAAATAATTTCTATATGTAAATTGTAGGGAAATCACAGCTGTCAGCTGCAGCACGACATTAAGCGGAATCAGCGGCAGTGAGCAAAAGCGTGTACCGGATCGGGATTCTGACTTTATTGCGTGTATACGGTCAAGCTCACTGCCACGTAGCCACATATGGAGAAAATTCTTACTACAACTTCATTATTATGTCTTTGAATTTTCGTAAGGATGTAAACCAGATATATGCTAGTTCTGTTATTAGTGCTATCTCATCGTCGTCTTCGAATGTCATTTGTAAGAAAATACGAAGTTAAATATGATACCGCCAACGAATGACAAATTTGAGATACCGATATAAAACGCCTATTCTTCACATTTTGTATCCAATATGTGAGATTATTTTTCATGTTCCTGGTTAAAGAGCCTAACTATAAGTCAGAGCTTCTTTTAAAGAGCTCTGTTTCATATGATCACTTCTTAGAGCTCTAGAAGCTGTTAGCAGTTTCACACACGCACCATGCACAGTTGTAAATCTCTGCCAACATTTGGCTTAAATCGCGTGACTACACATAAATATTGACCGGCAGTTACGAATATCTGGTGCGTTCCATACCGTTAATTGTGACAATATGCTGTTCGAATATTTCAATAATTTTGGAAAAAGTACTGTTTTCCAAGACTAAACCAATAAGCGACGGCTGAGAAGCTCCGAAACGCTGTGAAAGATTAAAATGTGTGCCTCACGAGTTCGCGATCCTGGAGCCTTATATTCTGCGGTAATTGTAATTTTGTTATTTTCCGGTTTCAGATTTTCACGAAATGGTCTGGAGTCCAGTCTCAGTATGGTACACAGTTTTATTCTGATACGGGGTTACGTAATATATTTTTAACTGTGCTGTGTCACAAAAACCGACGAAATCGCTCCATCAGATACTTGAGTAACAGAGCAGGTTGCACACATAGTGGGCAGACCCAACTCTTGGATGAAGGTGCACATTCATTTGGGGAAAATGATTATTAGAGTACACAGACACTATGAGAAAGCCTGCTTTAAATCATTACAGACACCTTCTTTGCAATGGACATTGTCGCAAGAAAGGAAGAGAACTATTAACTTGTCAACAATTATACGATATGAAGTACAATTGTTGATATGAACTGTATGAACTCTATGTTGTTGATTTTGCGTCTCATTCCAGAACTGTACTTCGAGATGTGAGAGGCCTACTGAATGTCATATTCGAAACGACTATTTTTTTAAATTTTCTCTCTCTATAGCAAATACGTGAGGTACTATTTGACACTAAATAATGTCCCCTGCCAAACAGTACATTGACAAAATCCAAAATTAATGAAATTTTTTTGCCTGACTACGCGAAGGCAATTAGTAAATTAGACAATATTATGGTGTTGTCATCAGCTTACAAAACTCTATATAAGAATACTGCCGAACAAGAAAAGTCATAATTTGAGGTTGCGTTCCAGTTTTTCACATGAGCACACATGTTACTTTTGTTTTCATTAAGCTCATTGCCCATTGCCCAGAATTCATCTTATTCGAGCAGTTAGTACTATCAATTGGCTGAAGAGTTGTGAACTGAAACTGATTTTGCGTTCATTTGCCACTATCTCCTCCTTGTTTTCACTGAAACATCCCCTTAGAAAAAGTATACATAACTGTGCTTAAACTGACACACAATATTTTTAGCGCAACGCAATCTGTCTTCCAATAAACCCTACAGAAGAATGGCCCTGACTAATATTAACGTATACCTTTCACAAATCACATACCTCACAAAAATCTTCGTTACTCGAACTACTGCAATACAGCGAGCGCCACTACTGCCAGCTAAATAAAAGATTCAAACTACTGAAGGCACTAACTACTGATAGGCATAGTTAGCAAATGAAAGATTTTGATAGAGAACAAACAATGTATTTACCTTAATAGTGTTCCAAAAGTCATAATATATATAGCAGTTCATAACATCCAGTCTTACAAATGTACTGATTCTGATGGACACACCTCCAGATTATCCATTCTCAAAAATCCGCCATCTCACTTTCCCACATCCACCACTGCTGGCGGCTCACCTCCAACTGCACAACGCTACGCGCTCTTAACAGACAACTGCCCAACGCTACAATGGCGAGTATTACAACAATGCCAACCAGCCACAGACTGCACACAGCACAGCCAGTGATTTTCATACAGAGCGCTACGTGGCGTCACCAATAAGAAAACCTAAACAGCCTACTTACATAGCCCCTATGCTCCCCACAAAAAATTTTACAAATTGTTTTGGTTGCTATTTGTGTTGTGAGAATAGCCTTGAAGTGTCCAGTTATTATTTCTTTCATCGCGGAATGGTGACCTGTAATTCTTGTGTTCCTGTTTTCGCGTGCGGCGATACTCAGTGTCAATTTCTAATTCTTGTAAGAGTCTCTGAAAAGCTTCAATGTCATCTTTGCAACGTCCTGCCAAAATAATATCTCGTAAATGTTCAGGCAATTTGATTAAGCTAATGCGGATGAGTCCTGATGGGCTGTATGCGTTTGACAGGTACTGATTCTTGTGCTACATGTCTTCAAAATATTTCACAAGACTGGAAAATTCAGATTGTTCGAAATGTTTCATCATTATGATGCTATGTTTTACTCGGTCTTGTGTGGCTTGAGACCAATATGCTGAGAGGATGGCATGGTAAAATTCTCCTTCACTGTCGCAATGGTGAATGGCCGATCGCATTCTTACAGCTGGTTCAATCTCTAAGTAGCCACACATAAATTCTAATCTGTGTTCTAATGACCAGTTGGGAGGAAAACAATGACAGAATTGATGGAGCCATGCTTCTGGATGAATGTCGTTGCCAGAATTCTTAAATGTTTTGAATTTAAGAGTAGTAATGAACAGCTTATAGTCAAAATCATCGTGTCGGCGAGTAGCATATCGGTCATTGTTACGTCGTGTCGGCGGTTCCATCTCAAAATTCGGTGCACCTTGCCAATTTCTTTCATAATTTCCGAAATGCCCTGTGTTATTATTTTGTGGCTTTTCCGTATTTCTAAGTTCCTCTACCCGTGTTGGAGCGCGAGTGTCCTCTGAAATATGTAATTTTTGTATTACTTGTGCCAACTGATCTTGTACTTCCCGGATTTCTCTTGGGTGTTGCGTATTAATTTGATTCTGATTTTGTTTGATTTCCTAATTTGTTCGCACTCTTCTGTGTCATTAAAGACTACCGGTTTTGTGTCATTCAGATTATCATCTACCTTTGTAGATAAATTAATTAGCTGATCCGAAAGTTCAACTACTTTCTCTGATAATGAACTAATTTCCTCCATGTGTCTTTCTGAACCAATTTTCAGAGTATCTACTGTGTCCTTTAAGTTTTCCTGAGTTTTTACAAGTTGCGTAACCGAATCGGTAGATGCAACTGAGTCAATTTTAGCTTGCAAGGTCTCATGATTTTCATGAACAATAGTTTGCAGTTCTTTAATGGCTGCTTTGTGATTCTGTAATGCATTTTCATGCCGCGAAATAATATGTTGAAAATGCTCACAAATTGTATTTTTACGCCATTACAGACGTTTTGACATTTCGATTCAATGTTATGTAACTCAGTAGTTAAATCTTCACGTGTTTGTTCAAGTGTGTTGTCTAACTTTTGAAGCTTTTGCTGTGTTTTTCTCTGATTTTGTTCTATTGTGTCTAGCTGTTGCTGTGTTTGTCTCTGATTTTGTTCCATTGTGTCTAACTTTTGAAGCTTTTGCTGTGTTTGTCTCTGATTTTGTTCCATTTGTTGCATTAATTGCAATATTAATGTATTAGTGTCTGGAATCAGTTTCTCCATGCTTTTTGGCAGTGCATTTTCACCGACAACATTCACATTTTGACAAGCAGAAAATGTTTCTTGACTCATTTGAAAAAACAGTGAGGACCCAAAATCTGAGTCTACAGTATTTGCGAGACTGCGTCTTGTCATTTCGGATTCCTGAGGCGAGCTGCTGCCGACCGATCGATCGATAATGTTTCCCTGTTCACTACTTGTATCACTGTCTACGCCATTATTTGCCGCCCGCTCCATTTCCCTATGCACAATTACCAAATTAGTACTTCGAATGTCTGTTAATTCTATTACACAGTGGTGCCGATATGCTACGCTCGTCGTCACTATTATTTCTCAGTTTACTTTGGAGCCTAGTGTTACGTTTTTCACACGCCATTATTGTCAAAATATTTCACACGATAACACAGAAAAGCACAATTTGATGAGCAAAAATAAGAGAACACATTAACCTAGCACTGAAAATAATATCTAGTTAATTGCAAGTGCAGCTGCGAAATACTTGGTGCAAATCTACAGGCTTGCCACAACTGTTTTACTGTGCAACAATGAAAGACTGAAACTACAAAGGAGATTTTCTCTACAATTACGCGCTAGCAATAAACAAAAGCTACACTAATTACACAAACTACAAGCAAAAATTAGAAGATTCCAGTGAGGTATCCTCGGCTAAGGGTCGCCATATGAAACGTCTCCTTAGAAAAATTATACATGACTGTGCTTAAACTGACACAAAATATTTTTAACGCATCGCAATCTGACTTTCAATAATCCCAACAGAAGAATGGCCCTGACTAACATTAACGTATACCTTTCACAAATCACTTACCTCACAAAAATCTTCGTTACTCGAACTACTGCAATACAGCGAGCGCCACTACTGCCAGCTAAATAAAAGATTCAAACTACTGAAGGCACTAACTACTGATAGGCATAGTTAGCAAATGAATGATTTTGATAGAGAACAAACAATGTATTTACCTTAATAGTGTTACAAAAGTCACAATATATATAGCAGTTCATGACATCCAGTCTTAAAAATGTACTGTTTCTGATGGACACACCTCCAGATTATCCATTCTCAAAAATCCGCCATCTCACTTCCCCACATCCACCACTGCTGGCGGCTCACCTCCAACTGCGCAACGCTACGCGCTCTTAACAGCCAACTGCCCAACGCTACATTGGCGAGTATTACAACAACGCAAACCAGCCACAGACTGCACACAGCACAGCCAGTGATTTTCATACAGAGTGCTACGTGGCGGCGGCGATACCAATATAAGAACCTAAACAGCCTACTTACATCACTACATAATTCTTTCTGACAATCAAGTGCTAAGAGCTCAGGACCGTTTCGGCAAGCTTTGGTTACGCATCATAATGGCGTTTAGCACGAGTAAATTGTAAAGTTTATGCCGAGTAGTGTCGGAGTACGACCGCCACTTCACTGGTTAATACATATGACCAGGTACGCTGACCACTCGGAATTACGTACATCGACCGTCAGACTTAAAGTAGTATGGAAGTCTGGCAGAGCTCTGTAGATCACATACATTTATAGGGTTCAGTTTTCACTATAGGTGTTCATCTGGAACATGATATTATCTGTTATTCGTCTTTTTCCACTCGATGTAATGTTAACGTCTTTCAAACAGCAAAATGGCCACCAGAAATCATCAGTACGTTTACGTTCATTTAAACTTCTCAGGTACTACTTGCGAAGTACTGACGTAGATACAGATGAAACCCAGAACATGTTGATGGTTAGAACCATTTTGCTATGGTACATTGATCGGATTGTTTACAAGGGATATTTGTGTAAAATTAAAATGTGCACTATCAGTTGATTGATTGGGTTGATTTGGTGGAGGATTAGAGAAGGATGGGGAAGGAAGTCGGCTGAGGCCTTTCAAAGGAAACATCCCGACATTTGCCTGAACCGATTTAGGGAAATCACGGGAAACTTAAATCAGGATGGCTGGACGCGGGGTTGAACCGTCGTCCTCCCGAATGCGAGTCCAGTGTGCTAACGACTGCGCCACCTCGCTCGGTGGACTATCAATTGATTCAAAGTAGCAATACTACGGGGAGGCTGGGATCCTGAAGCCATTAATACTGCATTCTTGAAACGATTTATAAGAAACAGGACTGTATTTATCATTTTTTTCTCTGTTAACGTCGTGTTTGCTTGTACCCATTCTGATGGTAACCTACACTGAGTTGTAAAAGTCATGCGATACCTCCAAATATCGTGTCGGATCTCATTTTAACCGTCAAAGTGCAGTAAATGACGTGGAAAATATTGAGCCATTCTGCTTCTATTACTGTCTATAGTTGCGAAAGTGTTCTCGCTGGATGATTTTGTGCAGAAATCGACCTGTCCATTGTGTCCCACAGATATTCGGTTGCTTGTCACATCATTCACTCGAATAGTCCAGAAAGTTCTACAAATGAACTGCGATCAATTGTATCAATTGCGCCCCGGTGATATGGCGCATTATCATCCATAAACATTCCCTCTTTTTTTAGGAATCTGAGTTCCACATATGGCTGCAGATGGGCTGCAAGTAGCCGAACGTAACCATTTCCGGTTGCTGATCGGTTCAGTTGGATCAGAGGAGTCAGTCTATTACGTGTAAACACAACCCCTAGGAGCCCCTTCCAGCTTGTGTAGGGCCTTGTTGATACGTTGGGTCTATGGCTTCTTGAGGTTGTAACGTGCGCGTAGTCACACAATACTCACTAAAGCCTGTACTATGGTAAGTGAGCGGGGTTCACCTTACGAGACAGGAGTTTCGTATAGATATTGACCGCGTGTGCCTGAATGGTGGCAAATCAGACTTACACCCACTCTGTAATAACAGTGATCCATCAAGTAATTTCAAAGTGCAATTACACGTCAGTATGTACCAAAAGCAACACTGAAGATGCTACCAATTTGATAATAATACGGTCGCCAGCCTAAATAGGCATTAACTGAGTTTCTTCCCTGTACAAGTAGATGTATATTCATGCACAACAACACGTAGTAACACTGCATAATATAGTAAAATTTTAGAACCAGAAAATCTATTGGTTCAAATGGCTCTGAGCACTATGGGACTCAACTGCTGAGGTCATTAGTCCTCTAGAACATAGAACTAGTTAAACCTAACCAACCTAAGGACATCACACACATCCAAGCCCGAGGCAGGATCCGAACCTGCGACCGTAGCGGTCTCGCGGTTCCAGACTGCAGCGCCAGAACCGCGCGGCCGCTTCGGCCGGCAGAAAATCTATTGAACTGATAGTTTCACATTCTGTACTGATATGGAAAAACCATGAATACATAACACTACACTATAATGTATACTACAAAGATTCAAACTGTCTATTGATCTGATTAAAATCGGGCATAGGTTACCCTAGAAATAGTACTTTCGAGTCACACACAAAATGTCAATTTTGATAAAGATAAAACACTAATAAATTTTGACTTATATATTGACTTTAACTTTTGCTGGTCAAACCAATGTGGAACACTTCAGAATTCAATTGAATAAAAGGGGGGGGGGGGCCTGAAACTGTTATGATCACTATATTAAAAAAATTGATTGCTGAAATTATCATGCGTTCAAGATTTCTAGTATATGAGTTACTACTCTCTTTATCTTATTTACTTCTCATTTAAATACCTTTATATCTGTCTCGAAATAACTAAACTTCATTACTATTTCAATATTAAAGTTATCTTGCAACTTCGATAGACCTTCGTTATTCATTTACTGGTTCATTAACAAAACAGTTCTTTAAACACCGTTCTAACTTAGTTAGGTCTGCAAGTAATTGTTATTAACACAAAATTTAATTTTTCATTTCGGGATACTCGGATTGCACAACATTTGGAAAGGACGCTGTCAAGGTTAGTTGTGAGGATAATTAAATGAGGGGAAAGTTCTGGTAAAATTTAGATTATTATTGAACAGTTCACTCTATGGTCCATACGAATACAGTACTAAAAGTTTCAACCTGCTTGTATCGATGCGGCGGTTCACAGGAGGCGAGATGGTGAGGCACAGAGCACATATACAACCACAGCTATGGCTCTTGACGAATCGGCACTTTAATTCTTCTTAGCATCGCAATACTTTTCCATTTAGTGCCTATGGAATATTGCCATGCTGTGTGGGCGTTGGAACAGCATATCCGAGGCTCAGTGAAACTACGTCTTCCAGGAGAGCCTCCTCGCTCCAGAAGGTGTTGCTCAGACCAATGCCAAACTCCAACTACTACTACTGAGCCCATTGTACCGTACTGTGCCGTGCGCAGTTTCCCGCGCTCGCCTGCCATCCACCTTTTACCGCTCCCTTACAGACAGGGTATTTACCCGAGGTTTTGCATTCTACATATCCTAACACATTGCCTACGTATGGACCAGAAGCACAGTTACGATTTTCAACATCTTACAATAGTTTCAACATTTGTTACATTTCAATTCCATTAAAATATTGCTTGACATTTGACGTAAACATTAATATTCACATATAAAATTGTTTACAGTTTTCTTTACACAATGACATGAAACAAAAAAGAAATGAAATCAAAACATCAATTACACTAATTTATCGAAAAATCAGATAGGAAAAAAATTTACTTATATGTACAATAGTACAGTGTTGTTGTTGTTACAAGGTCAGCCCCAGGTTCGAACCCTATAATCAGCTCTTACCAGCTTAAATCGGGATTGTTGTGACCAGGCGACAGTTGTACAGTCGTGTATCATTCAAGCGGAGTAAGGTGCCCAGGAAGGGCGGTACAGGTTACGTCGCGAAGGCACTCGCGTCGGTTATCTGATGCTGTAGCCCATTAAAATGATGTACGTTCGTTGTATGTTCCACACTGATTTGTACGGTTATTTCACGCAGTGCTGCATGTCTGTTCGCACTGACAGTCCCACCCAAAGGCCGCTGCTTCAGTCGTTAAATGAAGGCCACTGGCCACTGAGTTGTTAGAGAAATAATGGCTGAAATTTGGTATTCTCGACACACTCTTAATACTGTGCATCTAGGAATACTGAATTCCATAACTACTTCGGAAATGGAATGCCCCATGCCCCTAGCCCCAACTGCCATCTCGCGTTCAAAGCCCGTTAACTAACGTCGCGCGGACATAATCATGTCAGAGATCTTTTCACATGTATCGCCTGAGTACAAACGATAGCTCCGACAATGCACTGCCATTTTATAGTTGGTGAACTAGATACTATCGCCATCTGTATATGTGCATATCGTTGTCCCTTGACTTTTGTCACCCCAGTTGACAAGAGAGTAATCAGAATTTTAATTGCCTCTTACAAGGAGTAAAGGTATGCAATTAACTTTTTGTCTGTTTGCTTGTGTGTACCGCACTGGTGGTACAAGTGCCTGATCGTAGTACCATAGCATTCCACTAGATATACCGAAACTGACGTTGCTCACTAATAAAGTCCAGATACCAGCCCCAGTCTGTCTTCAGACGGGCGAATGGGAACAGCCCAACAGCCGTCTCATCCTCAGCCATAGGTGTCATTTTTTCGGATGAATCCAGGTTCTGTTTACAGCGATGGTCGCATCCGTGTTTGGCGACATCGCAGTGAACGCACATTGGAAGCGTGCATTCGCCATCGACATACTTGCTTATCACCCGGCGGGATGGTACGAGGTGCCATTGGTTACACGTCTCGGTCACCTCTTGTTCGCATTGGCGGCACTTTGAACAGTGGACGTTATATTTCAGATGTGTTACGACTCGTGGCTCTACCCTTCATTCGATCCCTGCGGAACCCTACATTTCATCAGGATAATGCACGACCGCGTGTTGCAGATCCTGTACGGCCATTTCTGGCTACAGAAAATGTTCTACTACGGCTGCCCTAGCCAGCACATTCTCCAGACCTGTCACCAATTGAAAACGTCTGGTCAATGGTGGCCGAGTAACTGGCTCGTCACAATACGCCAGTCACTGCTCTTGATTAACTGTGGTATCGTGTTGAAGCTGCATGGGCAGCTGTACCTGTAGACACCATCTAAGCTATGTTTGACTCAATGCCCAGGCGTATCAAGGCCGATATTACGGCCAGAGGTGGTTGTTCTGGGTATTGATGTCTCAGGATCTATGAACCCAAATTGTGTGGAAATGTAATCACATATTAGTTCTAATATAAAATATTTCTCCAAAGAATACTGGTTTATCATCTGCATTTCTTCTTGGTGTAGCAATTTTAATGGCCAGTGGTGTAAATGACGTTGCTCATTGATACAGTCCAGATTCCAACCCCAGTCAGTCTTGGGACGGGCGAATGTGGACAGCACAACATCCGTGTCATCCTCAGGCATAGGTGTCATTTGGATGCGTCAGGGGGGCGCAGACAACAACCGCTCTTCTGGCAGTTTCTGGTTTTGTAGACCTCAGCTGCCACTAAGACGCTGAGTGATCCCTGCTAAAGTACCAGGAACTTAAGATGGGCCTCCACCGTTATAGTGAGCCACCCTAGAGGCAAAGAAGCGATGGTTCTCAGTAATGTGGATCTTAACATGTGTGGTCATCAGTCCCCTAGAAATGAGAACTACTTAAACCGAACTAACCTAAGGACATCACACACATCAATGCCCGAGGCAGGATTCCAACGGGCGACCGTAGCGGTCACACGGTTCCTGACTGAAGTGCCTAGAACCGCACGGCCACACCGGCCGGCGCAAAGAAGCGGACCACATCTATTCATCATTGGGATTTCGTCCGAATTTATGGTACATGCCGAACTTGAGTAGGAATGAAAATGAGGGAAATAGGAGATCTGTATGCCCAAGCGTTTAGCAAAAAGAATAATAATGATAATGATAACAATAATTTTCGATGAGCCATTTATGTTACTAATGTTTCCAGGGAGCGATTGCCGCTGCGAAAATAGTACGGAACAGTAAATCGGCGGTTGCTGGTTCGACTCCCTACGCGGAAACTTTTTTCTGTTTTCCATTTTTCATGTTACACTACAAATAATCTGAGATAACGTTCAGTAGATTATGTTTACTAATATTTAGCAATATTATCACAAAAATGCTTGAAAAGGAAAGCCAAAGGAGAACTTGGGGTTGCAAATAAATGTCGACGAAGGGATTGTAAGGCTTGCGTGAGACTTTCGTATATAAAGGAAGATACTTTTCTTGTTTTGCAGATCATGCTTTATACAAGATGGGCTGATAATCGCAAAAAGAGGGAAAGTAGTTTTCTTGGTACCCTGTACAGGTAATAAACGTCACATTTTTAGTGTTACGTGTTCGTTTTAAGGATTGTATAGAAAAATATACTTCGACTACTATCATAAAACCTGCTCTCTAACGGTATAGTTTGGCAACAAACCGCTCGTAAGGCATCATTTCGCCAAATGCTGGTGAGGACAGCTGTTGGTGTACAATGTAATGTATTTTGATGCCGTCTTCCCGGGATGTCGTTTCTTTGTCTGTCTCTGGCATAGTACTTTGAAGCGTCTTGATTGTTCCTGACCATAAAAATAGATATCACAGGATTACACTAGCGGGCAGCGTATATTGTGGTGGGGGGGGGGGGGGGAGGGGGGGGGGACACTCTAGTACTGAACGAATTCAGTCCCGAAGTATCTCGTTTTATAGTTACTGCTCAATTTGTTTCTCCTCGCCAAGAGAGAATTAGCATAATAAATTTGACCTCCTACACGTAGAGATTCATCACATCAGCGAAGAAACGTTTTTACAAGGCCGTGTAAGTTTCCCTCATTCTGATGAATTTGCGGTCCAGTATTTTTCTTTGCCTTTTTTTTCATACCTTTCGCCGTTGCTAGGGATAGTGTCCTGCCTGACGACCCGCTAAAGGGTCCGATAGTATTGTGCGCCTCGCCGGTGATTGGCTGACACTGCCATACGCCGGTCGGTGTGGCCGTGCGGTTCTAGGCGCTTCAGTCTCGAACCGTGTGACCGCTTCGGTCGCAGGTTCGAATCCTGCGTCGGGAATGGATGTGTGTGATGCCCTTACGTTAGTTAGGTTTAAGTAGTTCTAAGTTCTAGGGGACTGATGACCACAGATATTAAGTCCCATAGTGCTCAGAGCCATTTGAACCATTTTTTTGAACTGCCATACAACAAAAAAATGGTTCAAATGGCTCTGAGCACTATGGGACTCAACTGCTGAGGTCATTAGTCCCCTAGAACTTAGAACTAGTTAAACCTAACTAACCTAAGGACATCACAAACATCCATGCCCGAGGCAGGATTCGAACCTGCGACCGTAGCGGTCTCGCGGTTCCAGACTGCAGCGCCTTTAACCGCACGGCCACTTCGGCCGGCCGCCATACAACATACACAGGTTATTATATCCACTGTCGGTTGAGTGTGCGTTCCAATGCGCACAGAACCGCTCTTCTATGATACCCTTTATAAGACTAGTATTACATTGTACAGTCACAGTGGTTGCAGTTTTTGATAACCCGCAAAAAGCGTTTGAAATCTACTCCAAGCTTTCTGTTATAGGTTTCTCCCCGGTTGGGAAAGGTTAGTTTGGAAAAATGAGAAGACTTTTTTAATTTTTGACCGGAAAATTCCCTAATTTGAGATTTATTTTAGCGATACACGCGCCTGTAGCCTATTAAAATCTCAATAATGTTGGGCAAATACGTTTCAAGATACAAAGTTTTTAAGTGGACAGTTCCTAAGACAGGCGCCCCAAACTCGCACCGTCTTGTGTGCCGCGCGGCAACGAGTATTGCTGTCAAACTGCAAGTATTTTGATGCGCTGTTCGTCTTTTGAAACATCAGGCACATCAGTTACGTAGCATCGCTCAAAGCCTTTCACGTTATATATGTTTGTATCGTGTGCAGTTGGCAACTTAGGAAATCAAATTACAGTCATTTGGCAATTCTTGCCGTTTTGTGTTCCACGCCGCAGCTAATGTTCCCGAGAAACTTCACGAATCCGCAGCACTGTTCTCCTTTTGTAACATCTGACAGTTCGTTAGGATAATTCATGCCCTTCAGATTTTATACGTTCGTGTCGTTTGTCTTGTGTACATTAGGAAATCAAATTTTAACTGTTCGATCGACTCGTAAGCAGAAAGGAGCTAGAAGCATTCATCTCCGACATTTAAAAGAAGAGCAGATAACGACGGCGTTGGCATGAAAGTTGAAATGCGGAAAACATTCAGTCGTCGTTCTGCTGTGCACGTTTTTCCACTCGCGCGCCCAGGCATACGCATGAATGCTCTTAGCTGTGAGACTTCCCTGCCTTCCGGGCGTAGCCCTTTTATAGCGGATGGAGCTCCTCCACGTCCACGACGACGTGTTGACCATCACAAAATTTCTGCTGTCATCTCCATATTTGTTAGCTGCTAATCGAGGACTTCACGGATAGTGGGGCCGTGATGTTTTCCGTGCCTCTGTGTAGCATCACGCACTAATACGGCCACATTTAGGGCATAGACAGTGGACGAAAAGTGAAGGAAGGGTAGCAGTTTCAAGGGCGGAGGAGGAAAAAGTGCCGAGGCAAGCGCCCACAGAAAACACCTCTGCATCATTCTGATCGGTAGTAAGTGCACTAGCGGTTTCCTTGCTATTTGCGACATACCATATAAGGGTGAGATTGTTCTTTTTCAGGTGTCGTGCGATGTTCGGTACCGTTGTCATTGCCTAGGCTGTCATAAAGGACGAAAGCTGGGCTGGGCACGTGCGTCTCTTCTGGACCAGCTGTAGCGAATGTGCCCGTAACAAGCCAAGATCCCAAGATCGTTATGTGAATTGTCGATTGGTCATACATCGATCGCACTGTGTAAGGATTGGGGTTGGGTTTGTTTGAATTTTAGTATGCAGTACGGCTAGCCTGCTTCGCCGGTTGGTTGGCTGGTTTACAACTGCCTAAGCCAGTTAGTTTTGATGTGCTACAGGGTTCACCACTATTTGCTATGCCTGTGTGTTGGTGTTACCCATAGGTGGTTGATTGTCCCTATCTAGTTGTACGGTTATGTTTCCACCTACGGCCGTGTTCGTAGTTGGCCAGGTTAAGGAGGACAGGATTGTTCGAATATCTCGTTATCCTCTACAGTCGTGTGGCCAGGTTTTTGAGAACTTCCGTCAGTGTCTCAAGGCGGTATTCTCTGTGAAGGCCTGCGGTGCGTGGGTATCGTATAGTTTTGAGTATAACACGTAGCTCTTTGTTCTGTGTGAGTTGCAAGCGCCGGCCGGAGTGGCCGAGCGGTTCTAGGCACTACAGTCTCGAACCGCGTGACCGCTGCGGTCGCCGCTTCGAATCCTCCCTCGGGCATGGATGTGTGTGATGTCCTTAGTTAAGATTAAGTAGTTCTAAGTTCTAGGGGACTGATGACCTCAGACGTTAACTCCCATAGTGCTCAGAGCCAATTTTGAGTTGCAAGCGGTGCAGAATCGTTGAAGCCGCGTATCACCGGACTGGAGCTTCGGTTTTGGTCGTATCACCGTTCTACCTGATGGGCGCACATGTACTCCCGCTGCCGCGAAAAACAGATATATTGAGCTTCACTTCATTTGTTGTATGAGTAATGCTAAAGTTTAAAAAAAAAAAGCAATTTCCGCGTAGGCACTCGACCCCACGACTCTCATATTACTGTTCTGTACCATTTCCGTTACACCAGTCGCTGTCTGGAAACAACGCTGACACAAACGGCTCATCCCTCGCCTGCCCGCGCATAAAAATGCCTTTTTTACCCTTTTTTGTAAAGAAAAAAGTGCTTGACCCTCTGGAGCTCTCACTTCAGTTACTTTCGTTTCTACCTATGTTCTGTATACAAGATAAGCATGGAAGAAGTCGTTGACGACAAGTACTTGTGAACCCATTGTCAGTTGTTGGGACGGGCCAAGCGGATAGAGGGCTGTGACTGGTTGTTCGGCCATAGCAACAGGATACGGTACTCTTGCGCGTTTATCAATTACGTACCTTTAATGTTTAGATGTATGACAGTGGACGTGACGTTTTAAGGGAAGTATTAGGAGCGGGAATCAATGGATAATCATAAGAGAGAAACTGCAAGAAATTTCTATCAACCGTCGCTTTGTATACAGATGTAAAAATCAGAAACCTGGGCAAGAAGGACAGGTACTGGGTTACTTTACGATGGCCATACCAACAACGGGACTAATATGGTGCAATAATAAATAGAAAACAACCGGGTAAGCACGAGAATGCTCTGCGCTCCGAGGGTTCTTTACCAACTTAATTATGCATTTAGATAGTTCTTCCATTTCGAGAACCGAGAATGTAGACGATTTTTCCTGTTATTGATATTAATACTGGCAAGATATCCGTTCGGGGAATTACAAGACCTTCGAGAATTTCGTTCTAATTCTTTGTGTGATGTCCCATTCGCTACTGTAATTTTTAATTTATTTTATCAATTTTGGAAGTATATTAACAGGCTTTGCAAATTGGTAACTGCAGATTCTCTGACTTCATTTCCCCTCGTACCTTTTGCGATTGCTGTTAAGATTCGACAGAAGTCTCCAGAGAAGGAAACCGTATAGGTGATACAGGTGACCGTAGGGCTATTGGTGTGACGCAAATCTGGAATTCTTCTGTGGAATGCTTCAACCGATATTTTATGGGATACTGGGATCTCACCTCAAAAAATAGAATTGCAGCTGTGCATCAATTAAGAGTTTTACTTCGCTCTGAGACATTGTAGATGCTGTACGTGTTGTAGGCATACACCTTCATGAAAATATTTTAGGAGAATTACCCTGCTTGCCGCGAAATGCACGCATTATTACGCATGTTATCAATAGATGGCTAAGGGGTCGTTTACACAGCGATATGGGATTACACTTCATTGTAGCTCAGCCACATAGTTCGAAATATTTGTAAATTATACACACACAGCGTTCTTGCAATCGCTGTACCCATTAGTGAAAACCAGATAAAAATGTCTCCCGTATTTGCTGGGATTTCTTACAGATTATGAACGCAATGTAAGTTTCAAATCGCAAAAAAGTATTTTCTATGTGAGATAATTACAAATAAATAATTTTCGGTTTTCTCCCTTACTTTTACTGTGAAACCCTACCTCTTGCCAAATATGATTGTAGGTCAACGGGAACTGCCCAATAACATTTGATGAGTAATTTTGTGAAATAAAAGAATAATCATATCTTTTGTTGCATTGACTTAGAAGCTAAGATTTTTTTACTCCGTCTAGGGATAGTAGACCTTAGCCCGTGACATACCTTCTCTTGATACCTCCAACCGTTTCTGAGAAACAAGTGTCGGTCAGATGGACGGACAGACTGGTAGACAGATGGAAAAAGAAGTGATCATTACAGGACTCAGTTTTTACCGACTGACGTAAGGAACCCTAAAAATTGAAACAAAATACGAAAAAAGACCGCTTATAGTACAGCAGAAATAGGTTCCACCAAACTGCTGCAGATACTGACAACCAAGCAAGGAACATACTTCAAAGAAAATTAAAGGCTAAACGCAAGTTGTTAAAGCATTATGTTAAACTGGGAAATAAATGTTCCCAGTCCTAAAGCTCCCGTCCTCGTATGTGTATCGACTCTAGCAACGTTAAGGCCAGAAGGGAAAGGTATCCGCCGTAAGCCACTATCACAATAGGCAGATCGTTCTAGTCCGACGCCTGTGAGACTTTCACAGCTGGCAGATGGTTATATTCCAGCGCCTATGAAACTTTGACAGCAGGCGGCTTGTTCTAGTCCGGCGCCTGCGAACGACCATATGGGACTCAGCGAAGCTGTTTGGCTGCACTCTTCCTACAGCCATGAGCAAATACGCAAAGAGATTGAAATACATGAAGATTACCGGCAAGGTGCTGGTCGTACACGCCTCGATAAGTAACTTGGAAGTTGCACACTTTCCAGGCCTGGAAGGCAGGATAGGTGGAGACTCGTGGCAGATCTGACGACAAGGTGTTATATTGGTGCAGGCACATGAATTTCGGAGCCTACTGTTCAACCCAAACTGCTAGACATGGGGCTTCGCAGCTTACGACTCCTAAATGTCTGCTTATTGACATAGTAACATCGTCCAGTAAGTTTACAAGGGACAGATGATCATCTCTGCCGGACGGAGTGGCCGAGCGGTTCTAGGCACTGCAGTCTGGCACCACGCGACCGGTACGGTCATAGGTTCGAATCCTGCCTTGGGCATGGATGTCTGTGATGTCCTTAGTTTAGTTAGCTTTAAGTAGTTCTAAGTTCTATGGGACTGATGACCTGAGAAGGTAAATCCCATAGTGTTCAGAGCCATTTGAACCATTTTTACATACACACCCAACCACCGCAACCTACCTTGTGGTGTATGTCGAAAGGATGCTTCTGGCACCACTTTCTGATTACACCTTATTTGTTCCACTTGCGAATGGCGCTTGGGAACAATGCTCGTTCGTAATCCTCTTATCAGATCTAACTTCTCTGATTTCATAGTTGTGATCATTTCATGAGACCTACGTGGGAAGAAGTAATATGTGGTCCATGTCTACCCGGAACCTACTATCACGGAATTCTGGTAGTAAACATCTCCGTCACGCATTACACCGCTCTTGCACCATCCGTCACTGAGGTTTGTGGAGAATCTCCGCAACGCTCTTGTGCTGCCTAAGTAATACCGTTACGAAACGCGTTGCCATTCGCTGGATCTTGTATATCTCTTCAACCTGACGAGGCTCCCAGACTGATGAGCAATACATAAGAAACAATCGAACAAATGTTCGGTAATTATTTTATTCCGTTGCTGTACTACATTTCGTTAGGATTTTTCTTGTGAATCTCAGGCTGCTATCTGTTTCTTACATAATTTTGTGTGGTAGTTCCACTTTTAGTTTCGATCCGAGTGTTTAATCCTAGACATTTTACGGTACTTATCGCTTTGAGGGATGAAGTGGTGAAGGCAGCAGAGAATCAAGTAGATAAAAAGACGAGGGCTAGTAGAACTCCTTGGCTAACAGAATAAATATTGAATTTAATTGATGAAAGGAGAAAATATAAAAATGCAGTAAATGAACCAGGCAAAAACGAATACAAACGTCTCAAAAATGAGATCGACAGGAACTGCAAAAAGGCTAAGCAGGGATGGTTAGAGGACAAATGTAAGGATGTAGAGGCTTGTCTCACTAGGAGTAAGATAGATACTGCCTACAGGAAAATTAAAGAGACCTTTGGAGAAAAGAGAACCACTTGTATGAATATCAAGAGCTCAGATGGAAACCCAGTTCTAAGCAAAGAAGGGAAAGCAGAAAGGTGGAAAGAGTATATAGAGGGTCTATACAAGGGCGATGTACTTGAGGACAATATTATGGAAATGGAAGAGGATGTAGATGAAGATGAAATGGGAGATCCGATACTGCGTGAAGAATTTGACAGAGCACTGAAAGACCTGGGTCGAAACAAGGCTTCGGGAGTAGATAACATTCCATTAGAACTACTGACAGCCTTGGGAGAGCCAGTCCTCACAATACCATCTGGTAAGCAAGATGTATGAGACAGGCGAAATACCCTCAGACTTCAAGAAGTATATAATAATTCCAATCCCAAAGAAAGCTGGTGTTGACAGATGTGAAAATTACTGAAGTATCAGTTTAATAAGTCACGGCTGCAAAATACTAAAACGATTCCTTTACAGACGAATGGAAAAACTAGTAGAAGCCGACCTCGGGGAAGATCAGTTGGGATTCCGTAGAAATATCGGAACACGTGAGGCAATACTGACCCAACGACTTATCTTAGAAGCTAGATTAAGGAAAGGGAAACCTACGTTTCTAGCATTTGTAGGATTAGAGAAAGCGTTTCACAATGTTGACTGGAATACGCTCTTTCAGATTCTGATGGTGGCAGGGGTAAAATACATGAAGCGAAAGGCTATTTACAATTGGTACAGAAACCAGATGGCAGTTATAAGAGTCGTAGGACATGAAAGGGAAGCAGTGGTTGGGAAGGGAGTGAGACAGGTTTGTAGCCTCTCCCCGATGTTATTCAGTCTCTATATTGAGCAAGCAGTGAAGCAAACAGGAGAAAAATTCGAAGTAAGAATTAAAATCCATGGAGAAGAAATAAAAACTTTGAGGTTCGCTGATGACATTGTAATTCTGTCAGAGACAGCAAAGGACTTGGAAGAGCAGTTGAACGGAATGGATAGTGTCTTGAAAGGAGGATATAAGATGAACATCAACAAAAGCAAAACGAGGATAATGGAACGTAGTCGAATTATGTCGGGTGATGCTGAGGGAATTAGATTAGGAAATGAGACACTTAAAGTAGTAAAGGAATTTTGCTATTTGGGGAGCAAATTAACTGATGATGGTCAAAGTAGAGAGGATATAAAATGTAGACTTGCAATGGCAAGGAAAGCATTTCTGAAGAGGAGAAATTTGTTAACATCGAGTATAGGTCTAAGTGCCAGGAGGTCGTATCTGAAAGTATTTGAATGGAGTGTAGCCATGTATGGAAGTGAAACATGGACGATAAATAATTTGGACAAGAAGAGAATAGAAGATTTCGAAATATGGTGCTTCAGAAGAATGCTGAAAATTAGATGGGTAGAGCATATAACTAATGAGGAAGCATTAAATAGGATTGGGGAGAAAAGAAAATTTGTGGCACAACTTGACTTGAAGAAGGGATCGGTTGGTAGGACATGTTCTGAGGCATCAAGGGATCACCAGTTTAGTATTGGAGGGCTGCGTGGAGGGAAAATCGTAGAGGGAGACCAAGAGATGAATACACTAAACAGATTCAGAAGGATGCAGGTTGCAGTAGGTACTGGGAGTTGAAGAAGCCTGCACAGGATAGAGTAGCATGGACAGCTGCATCAAACCAGTCTCAGGACTGAAGACCACAACAACAACAACAACATCGTAACCAGTGACTTGTCATCAAAAGTGTGATTGCTCTTCGTTGAATATTTTCTTCTATTTATGAGCAGTAAGTTAGATTCGCTTACGATCGCCGTCAGCTTCCAATCCCTGTATCATTCATCAATTCTCTCCTGTTATCTCTGCAGTTCGCTACAGTCTTCAGACGATGCTGCCTTCTTAAAGACAATAGGGTGATCTGCAAATAATCTTATGGAACTTTCGATGTTCTTCAGTTGATCATTTATTTACACTGGTGTGTACAAGTAAATTATGAAAGTAAGTTTCGCATGGTGTGTACTGCCAGGTAATATAGCTCGGTAAACTTAGACCTTACATAGAAATAACTACTGCTTTGTAGTTCCGAAGGTAACTGCAAGAAACGCGTCATGTGACGGACAGGAATGACTTTTTTATTCGATGATTTTACCGAAGTCACCGCGATTTCTGGTCGTCTTCGGGACAGTACAAAAGGCAGGGCATGGGTATCGTGTGTAATCACCATGGACGGCAGTGCATGCATTAAAAAGGTGCTCCCATTTTGGTCACAAGGCTGGTGAGGAGTTCTTGAGACAGAGCATTCAATTCCTGCACCAGCGCTGCTGGGAACTGCCGGATGCTACCTGGTGCATATGCGAGAGCTGCGATACGTTCCCCGAGCGCTTGCCGCAAGTACTAGATTGGATTTAACTCGGGGGGAACGGGAAGGCCAGTCCATTCGCTGAAGACACTCTTCTTCCAAGAGCTGTTGCGCATTGCCATCTACAAAAATGATGCCAGTGCAGAACGCATCCCTGAACAGATATTCAAGGTGAAGGAACGCCGTGTCATAGCACGGATGACGTTGACTGGGAGACCAATAAGCACATACAGCATTAAGCCTACCCTCCCCATAGCTCCGTACCAACAAAACGATGATGTTCGACATTGTTCTTGTATCTATTATGTGTTCTCACCTCTCGCCTTACGAGGGTACGCCCAGAATCGCTACTCAGAATGAATTTACTCTCATCCGAGCTTCTGACAGCACTCCTTGTTTGTCTAGTCCCTGTGACCTTGGTACCATCACAAACGGTGCATTCCTCTTGAATGTGGTTGCATTAGCAACCGCTGACTGCGCACTTTAGCTGCTGTAGTCGACAGTGACGCGGAGACGGCGCGGGTAGGCCTCGTCTTTCACGACGACCGCTAGGTTACGTGCTACCCAGCTTTCCGTGCGCGACTGGTAGATCTCTGGCAACATGCTCCCATACTTTCATTCATTTCCTCACAATAGTTAATACACTCCTGGAAATTCAAATAAGAACACCGTGAATTCATTGTCCCAGGAAGGGGAATCCTTATTGACACATTCCTGGGGTCAGATACATCACATGATCACACTGACAGAACCACAGGCACATAGACACAGGCAACAGAGCATGCACAATGTCGGCACTAGTACAGTGTATATCCACCTTTCGCAGCAATGGAGGCTGCTATTCTCCCATGGAGACGATCGTAGAGATGCTGGATTTAGTCCTGTGGAACGGCTTGCCATGCCATTTCCACCTGGCGCCTCAGTTGGACCAGCGTTCGTGCTGGACGTGCAGACCGCGTGAGACGACGCTTCATCCAGTCCCAAACATGCTCAATGGGGGACAGATCCGGAGATCTTGCTGGCCAGGGTAGTTGACTTACACCTTCTAGAGCACGTTGGGTGGCACGGGATACATGCGGACGTGCATTGTCCTGTTGGAACAGCAAGTTCCCTTGCCGGTCTAGGAATGGTAGAACGATGGGTTCGATGACGGTTTGGATGTACCGTGCACTATTCAGTGTCCCCTCGACGATCACCAGTGGTGTACGGCCAGTGTAGGAGATCGCTCTCCACACCATGATGCCGGGTGATGGCCCTGTGTGCCTCGGTCGTATGCAGTCCTGATTGTGGCGCTCACCTGCACGGCGCCAAACACGCATACGACCATCATTGGCACCAAGGCAGAAGCGACTCTCATCGCTGAAGACGACACGTCTCCATTCGTCCCTCCATTCACGCCTGTCGCGACACCACTGGAGGCGGGCAGCACGATGTTGGGGCGTGAGCGGAAGACGGCCTAACGGTGTGCGGGACCGTAGCCCAGCTTCATGGAGACGGTTGCGAATGGTCCTCGCCGATACCCCAGGAGCAACAGTGTCCCTAATTTGCTGGGAAGTGGCGGTGCGGTCCCCTACGGCACTGCGTAGGATCCTACGGTCTTGGCGTGCATCCGTGCGTCGCTGCGGTCCGGTCCCAGGTCGACGGGCACGTGCACCTTCCGCCGACCACTGGCGACAACATCGATGTACTGTGGAGACCTCACGCCCCACGTGTTGAGCAATTCGGCGGTACGTCCACCCGGCCTCCCGCATGCCCACTATACGCCCTCGCTCAAAGTCCGTCAACTGCACATACGGTTCACGTCCACGCTGTCGCGGCATGCTACCAGTGTTAAAGACTGCGATGGAGCTCCGTATGCCACGGCAAACTGGCTGACACTGACGGCGGCGGTGCACAAATGCTGCGCAGCTAGCGCCATTCGACGGCCAACACCGCGGTTCCTGGTGTGTCCGCTGTGCCGTGCGTGTGATCATTGCTTGCACAGCCCTCTCGCAGTGTCCGGAGCAAGTATGGTGGGTCTGACACACCGGTGTCAATGTGTTCTTTTTTCCATTTCCAGGAGTGTATATTGATCATGATGAGGTCCCATACTACGAGGAGCGTAGTACTAGACAAGACCTTAGTGGAGGTGGTTTGCCATTGCCTTCCTCCGACCGTAATGGGGATGAATGATGATGAGGAAGACGACACAACAACGTCCAGTCATCACGAGGCAGGAAAAATCCTTGACCCCGCTGGGAATCGAACCCGGGTTCCCGTGCGCGGGAAGCGAGAACACTACCGCAATTCCAAGTGTTGCGGACAGTTAATATATTACATTAAGTTAATTAACCCGTCCTTAAATTTCGCTGAGCAGTACATTTCGTAAGCAGTAACGGCCTTCCCTGCCGCACTGCTGAAATTACCCTAACGTCTTTGTATATTGTTCAGTCAAGATAGACGTTTTGATTTCTACCTGCAAGGAAGTCTTGAATCCGGTCACCTGCAAGGAAGTCT
Organism: Schistocerca americana; assembly: GCF_021461395.2. NCBI lineage: Eukaryota > Metazoa > Arthropoda > Insecta > Orthoptera > Acrididae > Schistocerca > Schistocerca americana. The sequence continues at coordinate 45,376,978 of NC_060123.1, forward strand.
TGGTTTCAGGCACAAGTGTCGTTCGGTTCTCCTAAAGCCTGTTTTTTTTTCACTTGGCCTGTGAATCAATGGATCGTATCGTCTGGTCGGATGAATGTGACTCGCCACTTACGGATTCCGGTGCGGATGTGGATATTCACCTGGGCTTCCATTGGACCTGTGGTAGTAATCGAAGGCACCGTGACTACATTGGATTATTTGAAGATTATTGCGGAAAACTTTGTTCCCTCCATGCATGACGATACCTTCAGTCAGGATAACTGTCAGTGTAACAAGGATACAGAATCGTGCCTCGTTTCTGAGCATGATAGTGTACTCAAGTATATGCCCTGACCACCAATTCGCCTGATGTGAACCCAGTGGAACAAATATTGAACTATATCGCAGACCAGCTTCGCACCCACAAATCACCAGCCCGTAATTTATGTAAATTGCGTTATCTGTGCTTTGACATCTGGTGGTACATTCCCTTGGAGAACATGGTCATGTGGAATCCACAAACGTTACTGGTTGTGAGCGCTATTAAGCAGCTGGTCACAAATTTTGGGATTATCGGTGTATGTACGCAGCCTACATTGTACAGGCGGTCTAGCGAATGCTGCGATGTATCTGGTTGCTGAACATAGACTGACGTACTCGTAACGTTAGAACTCGAGGCATTTTCCATTTTCCTTTTCCATCTGGGTTTGGCCGTAAATTTCATACTACTAGTTCATAAGCTGCTGTGACTCGAAAATTGATCCATATACCCCATTCGTATTATATGACATAATACTAGACAATTACATTCACCTCAAATCCGCCAGACGACCTTGGTACCGTTATTTGAAACATCCTCTACTGTATGTGCAAGAGACAACCGGACCACTCAAACTAAGTAGGACACGATAAGGTGAAAATATTGGGCTGGTGTACGGGTTCCTTGCGTTTTCCCTTAAGTTTCACGAAAACAACAAATACACCTCACAGAGACTTTAGTCATCAATAATACGTTCCCTTCCGCTATTTATAAAGGGCTGCCATCGATGGAATAACTTTTCTATTTCGTGACTGTAGAAATCACGTTCTTTTGAAGTGATGAACTCGTCGGTCCATGTTAAGAGCGCATTTTCATTCGGAAAGGAAATTCGTGAAAGTTGATCGGACAGGGAGAGGTAAAGGTGACAATCTGGAGGCGCAAGATTGTGTGAATAACGTGGGATTGAAATGACTCCCCAAACCAACCCCTGTACAGTGGTTTTTGTCAGTCTAACAGAACGCGGGCGGCCGTTACTGCGGAGAGGCATCAATTCACACAATCATCCCGGTCGTCGTTCTTCGACTGCGTCTACAAGACGTCTCAGTTGTTGACAATAAGTGTCAGCAGTGATGGCTACGCTTCGGGGAAGCAATTCGTAGTACACCGCACAGTAGCTGTTCCGCCAGATGCATGACATTATTTTTTGTGGACGCGCTCAGGTCTCTGTACGGAATTTGCTGCTTTGTTTCAGCTCAACCATTCCTTTCTTTTCCTTGTGTTGGCATAAGGCCACCATTTGTCGTCACCAGTTACGATACAAGGTAGGAATGATCGGTGCTGTTGATAATGAGCAAGCATAGATAGACATATGGCAACACCGACTCAAAGGAAGGCCTCGGCGCTTGTTCGTGACGTCACGTCAGCTAGGCACGGCGAACGCCAGGTCTGTTGCAGGCATACCCATAATGGTGGTGTTTCCATCTCTGACACAGGAAAATGTGAAACTATTAGCGGTAGTTGACCAACACACATTGTTCTGAGAGATTTGTGTAATCAATTAATTGTGCAATTCATTACACTTCTTAACAAATAGTGTACTCCTGAACTTAAATTTCTACCTGTTTTAAGGATTGATATACAAAATCAACTTCATGGCCCAGCACCAACAGAATTCGTGCTTCTTTACCTTACTTGTAAATCTGAGGAAGTTACGTTTGTACTGGGTTGCTTTTACAAGAAACTGTGAACATATTGGTGCTTTTCTTTAGATATCTTGGTTGACTATGGGGTGAGGAGCACTGAATGTTAATGAAATATCTTGCGATTGTTCATATTGGGAGAGGGGGTAGGGGACAGAAGAGGAGGCAAAAGAGAGATACTTGTTTTGTCAAATAAAATTTTTAACTTATAAAGATTCTCGTTTCAGTTGCAAGAGGGGGAATATTTATCTTCTCTAATGTGCATGTTTAAAAAAGTTTAAGCTCAACAGTAGTTTCGATGTCTGAAGATATTTTGCTTCCTGTTTAGAATTCCTTTCGTTGAAAGCGACTGTAATCTAATAACTGGCAAGAGTCGGACATTTACACATGTAAATTAGTTCACATTTCCAGTGACGATGTCAAACGAAAATAAATAAATAAGTAAAAGAAACGAGTTAATTGTAAGGGGGTTGGGATAAGTTTCGATAGCAAAGTGGATCAAGTAAATATAGTTACTTGAATTTAAAATTTCCGAAGCTTGCAATGGGGCAAAGCATCTTCTCATATTCATCTACGTTTGTTTCGACAGGATTCAGCAATACAGAACTATGATCTTCATTTGTAGCTTCACGATAGTAAAAAAATCTTTCATCTAAATAAAACTGCAGAATCCTAAACAATACCAAACATTTTGTCCAAAAATAAGATATTTTTAGTGATAAGCACGCCCAGGCGTTTCTGCCTGCAACAGACCTGGCGTTCGCCGTGCCTAGCTGACGTGACGTCACCAACAAGCGCCGAGGCCTTCCATTGAGTCGGTGTTGCATATGGTCACCCGCTCGTTTTGTGATTTTGACTTAGAACATGCTGTATCCGTAAACCGTACATTGAACCTTCCCCACGAAATGGAAACTTTGCGCAATGGCGGAATGATCACTCTTCATCACATGTGGAAGTTCTCGAGTGCACTGATAAGAATTATTTTTGGTTCACGCGTTTAAATAATCTTCGGCAAACCCCGAAGGTCTTCCAGAACGTAGAGTCATTAACGCCAAAATCATTCTCCGTAAAATGAGAAAACCGTTTTCGAGGCGTAGCAGTAATCAGGCGATATCGACTTTGGTAGTGACCTCTCATATTTGATCGCAGGGCCTTGAAACGAATGTGGCTCCCGCAGGGGGACTGTGGCGAACCGGATGTTTGGTTGTCTCAGGTCGAGGCAGTATAAGCTGTGGAGTCCAATCAAAAAGTAATTTTCTGGCGTTGTCCCGCCTGCCAATGCAATAGGGGAAAAAGTCTCTCAGCATTGTGGTCTGAAGGGACCTTGCATTCATCAGTTAGCATCCTCTAGGAGTGTGGAGTCGCTTATGAGGGAGGTAAAGAGGTGCCAGAGGCATGCTCACCACGACGGATGGGAGTTTTTCTGTCGATTCATGATTATTATGGTCTCCATTGTGGTAGATTGCAGCGGCTTGCCTTTGGTTCAGTCAGCGAGCTGAAATTAAGATCGCTTAAATTTTGTTTCTCTGACACTTCCACGTTGTTCAGTAGAACTTTTTCTCAAATATGCATGTGTATGACTTTTTATTAGGTTATTGAATTATTTCGCTGGCCGGCAATTGATGTGAAACGTTCCTGAAAGGAGGAGGCCATTATGCTAACCAACACTGGTTGTTATTTTGTTCTTACAAGGGTTTTCCCTAATGGCATTCTGCACACTCAGCTTTGTGTTCAAGGGAACATAAAATTGTAATTCTTGTGCATTTCCGAGGTTCGAGTCACAAATTAGTGTTGTAAATTCTAGCCGGGATTTTCATTATAGGTTAGCCTTGGTTTGCAAGGTCGAAACTGAATTACGAAACACGACTAATGTCCACTTAATCCTTAATGTATGTTTAATGAGTGATTAATGCTAGTATACTATTTGTCTCAAATTTCAGCCTTAAGTCGAAATTATTGTATGTTGTGTTATGCAGCAGTGGCTGAATTATATGTGCTTATTGTAATACAGCGTCAGACGCAGTAACCAGTCTGTTTCAGCACTTACTGTACAGCGGTGTCTGAATGTTTCTCTGCAGAGTTGATTTAAGTAAGAGGTGCTGATCCGATTGAAGAAGTATTTGTATGACTCTACGAAATACACCGCGAGATAAAAATTCACTATTTTACTGGTAACGTAGATTTAAAGTTTGATGTGCGTGTTTGTTTGTGTGTGTGTGTGTGTGTGTGTGTGTCTGTTTTTTTAAGAGGCAACACTTTTTTATATATTGGTTGTTGTTTGTGGGTCGTTAGATTGTTATTTTCGGTCCAAAGGAGATCATTCTCGATCTTCTGTAGAGCCTGACATTAGAATATACGAGGCCCATTCGGAAAGTAAGATCCGATCCGTCCTAAAATGAAAACCAGCTACAACATCTAGCTACTACTAAATTAAAATATGTTTTATTTGCAACAGTTAGTCACAAAATACAGCTACTTCTCTACTCAGTCGACACTCCGATTTAGACATTTGTCGTAGTGTTTATAATGAATTCTACTCTGCTTTTGTAAATGATGAAAGTCTATGTGAATGCAGCTTGCCGCTAACTTGGTGTAATGTTTTGTCTGTACAGAAGTGTATCTGTCGCCTTTATCGCTCTTTCCCTCTCACACATAAATCGGTACAATAAAGTCAGGGCTTCGTGTTTTCTAGTTAGGCTGATCCGTGAAAAGACAGAGAAACAATTGTGCGAATGGAGGATTTTCTCACTCTCTCTCTCTCTCTCTCTCTCTCTCTCTCTCTCTCTCTCTGTCCTTTATCTGTGTACATTTTAAATATATTATTTACGTGAAATCAGCCTAGTAGAATCTCTGGTGGAGCCCTTCGTCTTAATATTCAGCGGCTGGCTTGCTAGAAAAGATCTTTACATTTGTTATTATTATTAAGCGCTGCATTCAGTTGGGAAAATCGATCGTTTGAACAATTCGTTCAGTTTACGACAGATCTAAAATTTCAGATGTGGACGAAGCCTTTTTGGACGATTTCAAAAAACTCAGAGATTGCAGGCTCTCTTCGTCACAGCTGAAACTTCCCAATTAATTACGGGGCCCAGACAATCATCAATGGTTGAGACAGAGAACTCATTCGTCATTCACTCTAGAATAAAATGGTCACAAACCTTATTTCTGAGGAAAATTGTATATTGAATCCATTTCCGTACATGTTCCGTTTTCTGTTGGTTCCAAGTCTCATGTAATTTTCTTTTACAGGTTTTTCTTTCTCTTTATCTATCACGCTAGCGGCACAAACTTTCCTAGCTCGCTTTAGCGCGAAGAAGAGTAAATAAATCTCCTTTAGAAATCCGACAATCTTCCAACCCATACTTCCGAAGCTGTTCCTCTTTCTCTCTATAATAACCATGGAGCATACATTTCTGTACCTCTGTTGTTCCAAAGAATAAACGTACTAGAAAAATACCTTGGCGTCGACGAGCTGTCGGTGCATATATTACTAGAAAATCTGATCAGATACTTTTCAAACGTAAATACATGTGGATGATTTGGTTGACCATTATTAATTATTGCGTGGTAGAGGGTAATTTTCCGTGGGGAGATTACAATGCCCCTCGCAGCGAGCGAAGTTTGTGAGCTCAATTTTGATTCACCGAACACACTTCGCGAGCTATCTATTAGCGTGGATATCCCGGAAGTGATGATTGTCAGTCCTCCGACTGAAAAAGAATATTATATTTGAGACAGACGAAGAAAAGAAATATTGAAGACAGAAGAAATGAAGAGACCGGTACCGCGGCTGTATTGCTTTTACGTGCATCTAGGTGTTATATTTGCTGTGCACAACCAAGGAAGATGATCTTTCATGAACTGATGTCAGGGTCTACCCATTCGGGAACTTTCTTAAGCAGGGAAACCTTGGAAAACCTAGACCCCCAGCCTACGGTACATAGAAGATAGGAAAGCCTATAGAAGAAAAAAAATATAATTTTGAAATAGATCTCTAAAGGAAAGACAGGGATCAATTTGTATCACGATTTGGAGAAGAGTGGTTTGTGCCTCTAGCAAAAAAAAACGTTTTACAATAAATAACGTGAATTCTCGTTTTACAATCTTGCTCCTGGTACAATATCTTGCGGTGCTAAACTCCCCCGGGTCTTGCATGTCCCCGACGTCCACATTTGTAGTCGGTCTTCTACGCGGCCCCCTCTGTAGTTGATCTTCTACGTGTTGTACCGACTTTCTAATACCCTCGTCATAGAAGGCAGCCGCCTCTGCTTTCTGTTAATTCTCTGCGCTTGTCTACAGCTCTTTGTGTGAGCAGACGTGAAGGACAGGGAGAGTCAGTTAGGGGCTATAATGTGAGTGATCAAACACTTCCAATCGAAAACGCTGCAGGAGCATCTTCATTGCCCCAGCAGAGTGCGGCCGGGAATTGTCATGCAGAAAGAAAGGTATGATAGGTATGTTATGTGGGCTGCATAACATCAGGAGTAATCTTACACCAGGCCCTCATATTTGGCGGGAGGCACTATTTTTCTAAGCATCTTTACGTGCTCACTGTGTGCTCAGAACTGAAAGGGTTACGTGACGCGATGGACGGCTATACGAGGGGCATTGACCAACGCGTCTGTGCAAAGCTTCATTGTATTTTCACTGTGGTTCCCATTTTGCACCCCATCAGACCTTACTTACCGAATGTTGTTGTTGTTGTTGTCTTCAGTCCTGAGACTGGTTTCATGCATTTCTCCAAGCTACTCTACCCTGTGCAAACTTCTTCATCTCCCAGTACTTACTGCAACCTACATCCTTCTGAATCTGCTTAGTGTATTCATCTCTTGGTCTCCCTATACGATATTTACCCTCCACGCTGCCCTCCAATGCTAAATTTGTGATTCCTTGATGCCTCAGAACATGTCCTACAAACCGATCCCGTCTTTTAGTCAAGTTTTGCACAAACTCCTCCCCAATTCTGTTCAATACCTCCTCAATAGTTATGTGATCTACCCTTCTAATCTTCAGCATTCTTGTGTAGCACCACATTTCGAAAGCTTCTATTCTCTTTTTGTCCAAAACTATTTATCGTCGATGTTTCACTTCCATACATGGCTACACTCCATACAAATACTTTCAGAAACGATTTTCTGACACTTAAATATATACTCGATGTTAACAAATTTCTCTTCTTCAGAAACGCTTTCCTTGTCATTGCCAGTCTACATTTTATATCCTCTCTACTTCTACCATCATCAGTTAATTTGCTCCCCAAATAGCAAAACTCCTTTACTACTTTAAGTGTCTGATTTCCTAATCTAATCACCCGATTTAATTCGACTACATACCATGATACTCGTTTTGCTTTTGTTGATGTTCATCTTATATCCTCCTTTCAAGACACTGTCCATATCGTTCAACTGCCCTTCCAAGTCCTTTGCTGTCTGTGACAGAATTACAATGTCATCGGCGAACCTCAACGTTCTTATTTCTTCTCCATGGACTTTAATACCTACTCCGAATTTTTCTTTACTTTCCTTTACTGCTTGCTCAATATACAGATTGAATAACATCGGGGACAGGCTACAACCCTGTCTCACTCCCTTCCCAACCGCTGCTTCCCTTTGATGCCCCTTGACACTTAACACTGCCATCTGGTTTCTGTACAAATTGTAAATAGCCTTTCGTTCCGTGTATTTTACCCCTGCCACCTTTAGAATATGAAAGAAAGTATTCCAGTCAACATTGTCAAAAACTTTTCCTAAGTCTACAAATGGTAGAAATGGCGGTTTGCCTTTCCTTAATCTATTTTCTAAGATAAGTCGTAAGGTCAGTATTTCCCCACGTGTTCCAACATTTCTGCTGAATCCAAACTGATCTTCGCCGAGGTCGGCTTCTACCAGTTTTTCAATTCTTCTGTAAAGAATTCGCGTTAGTACTTTGCGGCTGTGACTTATTAAACTGATAGTTCGGTAATTTTCATATCTGTCAACACCTGCTTTCTATGGGATTGGAATTATTATATTCTACTTGAAGTCTGAGGGAATTTCGCCTGTCTCACACATCTGGCTCACCAGATGGTAGAGTTTTGTCAGGACTGGCTCTCCCAAGGCCGTTAGTAGCTCCAATGGAAAGTTGTCTACTCTCGGGGCCTTGCTTCGACTGAGGTCTTTCAGTGCTCTGTCAAACTCTTCACGCAGTATCGTATCTCCCATATCATCTTCATTACATCCTCTTCCATTTCCATAATATTGTCCTGAAGTACACCGCTCTTGTATAGACCCTTTATATACTCCTTCCACCTATCTGCTTTCCCTTCTTTGCTTAGAATTGGGTTTCCATCTGAGCTCTTGATATTCATACAAGTGGCTCTCTTTTCTCCAAAGGTCTCTTTAATTTTCCTGTAGGCAGTATCTATCTTACTCCTAGTGAGACAAGCCTCTACATCCTTACATTTGTCCTCTAACCATCCCTGCTTAGCCTTTTTGCAGTTCCTGTCGATCTCATTTTTGAGACGTTTGTATTCCCTTTTGCCTGCTTCATTTACTGCATTTTTATAATTTCTCCTTTCATCAATTAAATTCAATATTTCTTTTGTTACCCAAGTATCTCTACTACCCCTCGTCTGTTTACCTACTTGATCCTATGCTGCCTTCACTATTTCATCCCTCAGAGCTACCCATTCTTCTCCTACCGTATTTCTTTCCCCCATTCCTGTCAATTGTTCTCTTATGCTCTCCCTGAAACTCTGTACAACCTCTGGTTTAGTCAGTTTATCCAGGTCTCACCTCCTTAAATTCCCACCTTTTTGCATTTTCTTGAGTTTTAATCTATAGTTCATAACCAATAGATTGTGGTCAGAGTCCACATCTGCCCCTGGAAATGTCCTACAATTTAAGACCTGTTTCCTAAATCTCTGTCTTACCAGTATATAATCTATCTCATATCTTCTAGTATCTCTAGGATTCTTCCACGTATACAACCTTCTTTTTTGATTCTTGAACCAAGTGTTAGCTATGATTAAGTTATGCTCTGTGCAAAATTCTAAAAGACGGCTTCCTCTTTCATTTCTCTCCCCCAGTCCATATTCACCCACTATGTTTCCTTCTCTCCCTTTTCCTACTCTCGAATTTCCGTCACCCATGAGTACTAAATTTTCGTCTCCCTTCACTACCTCAATAATTTCTTTAGTCACATCATACATTTCATCAATTTCTTCATCATCTGCAGAACTGGTGGGCATATACACTTGTACTACTGTAGTAGGCATGGGATCGTTTCTATCTTGGCCTTAATAATGCGTTCACTATGCTGTTGGTAGTAGCTTACCCACACTCCTATTTTCTTATTTATTATTAAAACTAATCCTGCATTATCCCTATTTGATTTTGTTTTTATTACCCTGCATTCACATGATCAAAAGTCTTTTTCCTCCTGCCACCGAATTTCACTAATTCCCACTATATCTAACTTCAAACTATCCATTTACCATTTTAAATTTTCTAACCTACCTGCCCGATAAAGGGATCTGACATTCCACGCTCCGATCCGTAGAACGCCAGTTTTCTTTCTCCTGATAACGACGTCCTCTTGAGTAGCCCCCGGCCGGAGATCCGAATGGGGGACTATTTTACCTCCGGAATATTTTAGCCAAGAGGACGCCATCATCATTTAACCATACAGTAAAGCTGCATGCCCTCGTGAAAAATTACGGCTGTAGTATCACCTTGCTTTCAGCCGTTCGCAGTACCAGCACAGCAAGGCCGTTTTGGTTAGTGTTGCAAGGCCAGATCGGTCAATCATTCAGACTTGCCCCTGCAGCAACTGAAAAGGCTACTGCACCTCTTCAGGAACCACACGTTTGTCTGGTCTCTCAACAGATATGCCTCCGCTGCGGTTGCACCTACGGTACGGCCATCTGTATCGTTGAGGCACGCAAGCCTCCCCACCAACGGCAAGGTCGATGGTTCATGGCCCTCGTATGTTTGGGAGGGGGCACTTGGTAACACCTTTATTCTAGCCCCTAACTAAGGTAACTATTCTCTACTGCAGTAACGTGTCATTGAATTTCTATCGAAGGGGATCATCGGTGACCGAGTTCGTATGGAAGCGACCCATTCAATATGTGGCTGTAGACCATGCAGGTCCCGCTACCGTGCTGTCCTGGTTGGTGATCAAGCACGGTCGCGGTGTCTACTGTTTTGTTGCCACACATTCCTGGCATTCCGTATTGGCCGAGGCGGGGAGCCAACTACAGTTCCGCTCACCCACATTGTGGACAAATTAAGTTATTGTGGTTAAGAGTTATCAGTTTTCTTGGCACTCTACGAGTGTCAGCTTTCAGGGCTTCCTGAGGTCGCTGATGATTAACCTTATTGAGAGGATCCTCATCCATTCTCTTTTCCATTATATCGAAGCTATGTTCATTTTTGGTGCATTAATATTTCTTGGGAAATATATATGGGCATATCTCTATGGTAGGAAATCCAAATTAATTGCTTGTTGATCTAAACTTGAAACGTAAGTTACTATTTATTTAAAGCAAACCTAAAATTTCTATTCTGAAGGTTTTTTAAAGGACGGCTCATTCCCGTTGTTATTTGAAAGTAGGTTTTGAAATTTGTACTGTGTGTTATTGAGTTCAAATGGCGCTGAGCACTATGGGACATAACACCTGAGGTCATCAGTCTCCTAGAATTTAGAACTACTTAAACCCAACTAACCTAAGGACACCACACACATCTATGCCCGAGGCTGGATTCCAGCCTGCGACAGTGACGGTCGCGTAGTTCCAGACTAAAGCACCTACAACCGCTCGGACACATCGGCCGGCTGTGTTCATGTTATCCAGGGGATTTGCGTATTGGTGATCCATCAGTTACAATTTGTTATTAACGTTGCATTGCTAATTTCTTTAAAGTAATTTGTTACTTGACCCAACTCCCGTGTTTGTTAGAGTATACATCGTACCTTGAATTAAATTTTATGACAAGATTTATGTAATTTGGAACGGTAATTTGTTCATAAATTATGTGTATGAATTGAACCAGTGTATGAAACATTTAGAATTCCATTAGGCCCAGTGCTTCCCGTGATGTCTGGGGGCCATTTAAGAGGCAGTAATTTCTGATAGAAATTTTATTGCTGCGTTCCGTCCAGTAACATTATTTGCATACACGGTGCTCATGTTTCTGCTTTTATCCGTTGCTATTACCCCTCTATCGAACTGAAACAGGAGAATATGTTGGATATACTTCAAATTCTTCACTTGGAACTCAATTTTCTAGAGTCAACAGCTGCGGTCACTGCTAACGACTGACAAAATGACAATATTTTCAATCAAATAGCAACAGTGAACTACAAATACTAAATGAATTGCGATAAATAAACCCATAGCAACCGGTATACCAACACGAAAAACAGAAACGCTACTATGTAGTGCACCAATCTGATAATTTAAATTCCTTTTCTGTCAACTGTAGACCCATCTCACCTAGTACATAGTCGGAAGTAAACGACACAGTAATCACCCGCGGATGGATCGCGGGCTGAGCCGTACGGAAGCGCTAGCATCCCTGTCTCCGGCTACTGGGGAGGGGGGGGGGGGGGGCGGTTCTCAACCCCGTATCTGCTGTCAGAGAGGGTGGGAGTGCCCGATAAGGGCGTAGCCACCACGTGGAGCCGCAAGCGGGGCAATTAGCGGCGCGTGTCGCAGATTTATGGGCTGGCCGACCCGCATCTGATAGGCCGGCACGCACGCCCGTGCCTCTCTAATGTCTGGTCTCAGACACCCTACACTAGGTGGCACGTTAGTGAAATGAGGTGACAGATTTTGCAGGCCAGGCACGCTGGGACAAGTATCGACCGAATTATCGATGTCATGCAGTTCTACAGCTACACACACAGAAATAGACAGAAATATGGATACACCAAAAACACTACACATTAACACCGCTTATACCGTGGAGAGAAACCGTTGGCATTCGAAACAACTTCCAGCCGTCTTGGAATGCATAAATGAGGTCCTACGTGATTTTGAAGGGAATCTTGTACCATTATTACTGCAAAATAGTGGCAAGCTCAACGAAACGAAAATATAGATCAAAAGCGATCACGCACACCTGTGTCCACAGTATGTCATAAAAACTGAATGACGTTGAGATTTGTTGATTGATGCGTCCAGGGAAGATGCGAGACAACGTCTTCGTGCTCAGTCTTGCACGATGCAAGCGGTGTGGAAAGGGGCCCTGTTGTCTTGGAACGTATCGGTATTGGGGAAGTTATGTAGTCCGTGGGGTGAACATAGCCTACGAGAAAGGCCCCATAATCCTTGCCAGTAATACGATCTTGTCCAGTAGTCAGGGGGTAGACGGAATGCCATCATACGGCTGCCAAATCACCAACCTCCGCCATTTTTCACTCTTGGGACGTAAACTCGACAAATCCGACCATATGACATTCTTCCATTGCTACGTAGTTCAGCTGTTATGGCTTCGGCACCACGTTTCTTGTTATGGGCATTTGTATCACAGCCCCCCCTTCCAAAATTCCAACTTACGGAGCGCCATTTGGTTGGTTGGTTGTTTTGTGGGAAGGGACCAAACAGCAAGGTCATCGGTCTCATCGGATTAGGGAAGGATGGGGAAGGAAATCGGCCGTGCCCTTTCAAAGGAACCATCCCAGCATTTGCCTGGACCGATTTAGGGAAATCACGGAGAACCTAAATCAGGATGGCCGGACGCGGATTTGAACCGTTGTCCTAACGAATGCGAGTCTTGTGTGCTACCACTGCGCCACCTCGCTCGGTCTGAGCGCCATTTGCATTGTTTTGGTGCTGAAAGGGTTTGCGAATGCGACATTCTGTTTTACACTAACTTTTTTTTCAGCTGTCGTCCTTTTATTTCTCTCACAGTCCTCTTGAACTGTTCGTCACGACCACTCAAACACACACTATCGTCCGCGTTCTGAACCGAGCTAGGTGACGTAGATGTTAACACACTGGACTCACATTCGAGAAGACGACTGTCCAAATCCCCGTCCGGTCAACGCGATTTAGATTTTTTTTTATTTTCCTAAATCGCTTCTGGGAAATGCCGTGATGGTTCCCCACACTTGAAACAATCCAAGCTTTTCTTCTGATGACCTCGATGGCGACCGGACATTATACCCTACCTAATCTTCCATCTTTCCTTCCGTCTGAGTTGTGTCTTAGCGGATGATGTTTCCTCGCTTTCCTTCCATGCGGTGCAAATATTCGCTACGGTGCCTATTTAATAACCAGACCTTAGTTAAGGAAGCAACCACCGTGCTTAATGCACACACAGATATACAGAACAATGTTTTGACCACAGCTGACACTTTCATCATCTGGACGGCGCTACACAGTTACCATTCGTGGTCAAACATAACAGCGGAACCTCCAAGCCAACATCTTCATGTATATTCAAGCATGCGTTTCTTGATGAGTTTCCTTATTTTTGACGAATCCTTGTACTCAGACTTCTTATTCCCACAGGCTGCGCGGATAATTTGCGGGGTCTCTTCTTCATTCTCGAGGGGGTCTATTGTGCATGCCACGTAACGAAATCAACCTGAATGAAATCAGGTGATAGAGGATCAAGTGAAAACGAAACAGTAATTGTATTTACGATCAGCCTTTCTGTAATCGTCTGACAATGGTGATCGCCAGCAAAATGTATACTCATGCTCATAAGCTAAGGATCATGCTGATACACCGTGAAACATCGCTCTGGTGGGCGGTTTGTTGGTTCAAATCACCTCGGGGTATGACCATGCGGTGCATTTGACCTGCGGTCGTCACACGTTTGCTCTGACAGCTGTCCACATACGCAGAGGTGTGTTGGTGCATGTCAGACTACAGTGCAACGAGTAAGTGTGCAGACGTTTTCAGACGTGCTAATGGTGACTGTGTGTAGAAAATTGCTCAAAGAACACATATTGATGACGTTATGAGGGGTAGAATACAAGGGTGACTGGAGGCTGGTCAAACACAGCAGGTCGAAGTATGGGCCCTTCATGTGCCCCAAAGTGTGATCTCAAAATTATGGCAACGATTCCAGCAGGCAGAAAACGTGTCCAGGCACTGCAGTACGGGACGTCCACAGTGTACAACACTACACGAACACCATCAGCGCGCGCAGACGGCCACGGAGTACTGCAGGTAGTCTTGCTCGGGAACTTACCGCAGTCACTGGAACAGTTGTCTCCAGACACACAGTTTATAGACGACTGAACAGACGTGGTTTATTCACCCAGAGACCTGCACGGTGCATTCCACTGACCCACGGTCACACGAGAGCCCGTAAAGCCTGGTGTCATGAACACAGTACGTGGTCATTGAAACATTGGTCCCAGGTTATGTACACAGACGAGTCCAAGTACGGTCTGAACAGTGATTCTCGCCGAGGTTTCGTCTGACGTGAACCAGGAACCAGACACCAACCCCTTAATGTCCTTGAAAGCGACCTGTATGGAGGTCATGGTTTGATGGTGTGGGGCGGGATTATGATTGGTCGACGAACACCTCTGAATATCTTTGACAGGGGAACCGTAACGGGTCAGGTGTATCGGAACGTCATATTGCACCGGTATGTTCACCTCTTCAGGGGTACAGTGGGTCCCACCTTCCTCCTAATGGATGATAACGCACGGCCCCAACGTGCTGCCATCGTAGAGGACTACCTTGATACAGAAAATATCAGGCGAATGGAGTGACCTGCCTGTTCTCCACACCTAAACGCCAACGAGCACGTCCGGGATGCTCTCGGTCGACGTATCGCTGTATGTCTTGAAACCCTACGACACTTCAGGAGCACTGACAGGCACTGGCCCAAGAGTGGGAGGCTATACCCCAGTAGCAGCTCGACCACCGGATCCAGAGAATGCCAACCCGTTGTGCGACCTGTGTACGTGTGCATGGTGATCATATTGCATATTTATGACGGTGTACAAGCGCCGGAAACAGCGGCGTTTTGTAGCACATGTGTTTCGGGGTGCTTTTTTCAACTTATCACCAATACCGTGGACTTACAGATCCTGGTCGTGTCTATGCTATTAGCGCCAGTTTTGTATATCGCCACGTTGTGTGGCACCACTTTCTGCAATTATCCTTAACTTATGAGCATGGGTGTACATAATGAAGCGGCGCTATCCATCCTCCTTAATGTAGGTAAATATATTCATCGTGCTTACGCTACTGCTGAATATCTAATAATTCAGTATATCGCATCGCACACACTTTGACTCGGCCTGCCGGAGTGGACGTGCGGTTCTAGGCGCTGCAGTCTGGAACCGAGCGACCGCTACGGTCGCAGGTTCGAATCCTGATGTCCTTACGATAGTTAGGTTTAATTAGTTCTAAGTTCTAGGCGACTGATGACCTCAGAAGTTAAGTCGCTTAGTGCTCAGAGCCACACTTTGGTTTATATGTTCTCAGATTCAATTGATAGCAGTATCCCAAGATATGGTTGCATCGATAACATTATAATTCACTTTCGTTACTATGACCTTATCAGAGACATACATTTCTTCTAGTCACCTAACCTATGATTTTGTGTTATCATCATAAAAATCCCAGTACACGCACACATCAGGTTTTCAGGAGGAAAAGCTTTGCCGTACTAGATCATACTTGTTCGCGATGCCATTAAGAGATAAATTGACGAAAGGATACAGCTGCACCAAGAAGGAACTGTGCGACATAAACGATTCCTGATAGGCGTGTTTTCTACATCTGGAGGATGATGCCCATTCAGATCTGACGTCAATGGTGGAAGAGTGGCGCTGTTACAGCCACTGTGAACATGCAGATCAGATTTGCTTTAAATACACGCTGTAACGGTTGCGGGCGTTAGTTACTTTTGAGACAGGACATGATGAGTTGATGTTAGTCAAGAATACCTTCAAGAAGACAAAGACTCCATTATCAACAACTCACTGAGTTAGAACGAGGTCATGTGACAGAGCTGCGAGAAGCTGTATGTTTCTTCTCGGATACTGAAAGAAACTTCGCAGGAATGTAGCCACTATACGTGGTTGATGGCACGGGAGTATACGATCGCAAGAAGGCCTGGCTTCGAACGGCCACGCGGCACTACTGAGAGAGAAGAGCATCGTGTTCGGCGTATGACTCTGGCGCATAGTGTTGCTTCTGCAACAGTAAATTGAGCATCAATGAGCACCATAGTGACATAACGAAATGTTAGAGTCGGTTACTTCAAGGACAGCTCGCCACCTGACGCCCTGTAGCACGCATTCCACTGATACCAAAGCACCACCATTTGCTACTTCAGTGGTGTCAAGCGAGAACTCATAGGAGAGCATGGTGTAGGTGTGTCTTGTTTTCTGATGTAAGATGTTTCTGCCTCAGTGAGAGCGATGGCCGTTTGTTGGCTGGAAGGAGGCCACTTCGTGGGACTGATGACCTCCGAAGTTAAGTCCCACAGTGATCAGGGCCATTTGAAGCCAGTTGTTGAAAATAGAGCATTACTTATGCGATGTTGGCTTTAGAAAGCTTATGCCATATTTATACAGGGTGGTCCATTGATAGTGACAGGACCAGATATCTCACGACATGAACATCAAACGAAAAAACTACAAAAAACGAAACCCGTGCAGCTTGAAGGGGGAAACCTGATGGCACTATGGTTGGCCCGCTAGATAGCGCTGTTATAGGTCAAACGGATATCAACTGTGTTTTTCTAAATAGGAACCCCATTTTTATTAGATATTCGTGTAGTACGTATAGAAATATGAATGTTTTACTTGGACCATTTTTTTCGATTTGTGATAGATGGCGCTGTAATAGACACAAACGTATAAACACGTGGTATCACGTAACATTTCGCCAGTGCGGACGGTATTTGCTTCGTGATAAATTACCCGTGTTTAAATGGACCGTTTACCAATTGCGAATAAAGTCGATATCATGTTGATGTATGGCTGTTCTCATCAAAATGCCCAACGTACGTGTCCTATTTATGCTGCTCGGCATCCTGGACGACATTATCCATGTGTCCGGACCGTTCGCCAGATAGTTACGTTATTCAAGGAAACAGGAAGCGTTCAGTCACATGTGAAACGTCACCCACGGCCTACAACAAATGTAGGTGTTTTAGCTGCTGTCGCGGCTAATCCGCATGTGAGTAGCAGACAAACTGCGCGAGAATCGGGAATCTCAAAAACGTCGGTGTTGAGAATGATTCATCGACATCGATTGCACCCGTGCCACATTTCTATGCACCAGGAATTGCATGGGGACGACTTTGAACGTTGTGTACAGTTCTGCCACTGGGCACAAGAAAAATTACGGGACGATGACAGATTTTTGCACGCGTTCTGCTTAGCGACGAAGCGTTATTCACCAACAACGGTAACATAAACCGGCATAATATCCACTATTGGGCAACGGAAAATCGACGATGGCTCCGACAAGTGGAACATCAGCAACCTTGGCGGGTGAATGTGTGGTGCGGCATTGTGGGAGGAAGGATAATGGGCCCCCATTTTATCGATGGTAATCTAAATGGTGCAATGCATGCTGATTCCCTACGTAATGTTCCAGCGATGTTCCTACAAGATGTTTCACGGCATGCCAGAATGGCGATGTACTTCCAGCATGATGGATGTGCGGCACATACCTCGCGTGCGGTTGAAGCGGTACTGAATAGAATATTTCATGACAGGTGGATTGGTCGTCGAAGCACCATATAATGGCCCGCACTTTCGCCGGATCTGACGTCCCCGGATTTCTTTCTGTGGGGAAAGTTGAAGGATATTTGCTATCGTGGTCCACCGACAACGCGTGACAGCATGCGTCAGCGCATTGTCAATGCATGTGCGAACATTACGGAAGGCGAACTACTCACTGTTGAGAGGAATGTCGTTACAGGTATTGCCAAATGCATTGCGGTTGACGGACAACATTTTGAGCATTTATTGCAGTAATGTGGTATTTACAGGTAATCACGCTGTAACAGCATGCGTTCTCAGAAATGATAAGTTCACAAAGAACAACCGAAATAAAATGTTCAAACGTACCTACGTTCTGTATTTTAATTTAAAAATCCTACTGGTTGAGAACAGCTCGTCTAAAATTGTGAGCCATATGTTTGTGACCATTTCAGCGCCATCGATCACAAAGCGTAAAAAGTGGTCAACTAAAACATTCATATTTCTTTACTTAATACACGAATATGTAATAAAATATGGGGGTTCCTATTTAGAAAAACGCAGTGGATATCCGTTTGACCTGTGGCAGCGCGATCTAGAGGGCCAACCATAGCGCCATCTCGTTTCGCCCTTCAAGCTAAACAAGTTTCGTTCTTTGTAGTTTTTTCGTTTGACGCTTATTTCGTGAGATATTTGGCCCGGTCACGATCAATGGACCACCCTGTATATTTCGTTCGTAAATATAGAAATTCTGAACCCTACGAGCACCGTGCGAATTCACTTTTGCCACACTGACATTTCTTCGTAAAATTCTCCCTCGGTAACGAAATGTCGTTCACACTGCTGAAGATTTCACGCGTTGGAAATAATTTCGCTGCAAACCAAGCATAATGAATCACTTCACGGAAAACATGCGCTTACAATTAATTATTAATGAAAATCAGGTTTCCAACACGAGACGAAATATCGTGAAGCCGCGACGGTCGCCACTGTGTCACCACTTCAGTTAAACTGTTTACTCCCTAAAAGTCACATAAAGAATCTGTCGAGTGTTCGTGATCTTATTTGGATCCCTCTTTCTCTGTGAAAAGTTTCTGGGAAATCGTATTATGGCACATGCCGTGTTATTCTCCTAGGTTCAGCTTCCAGTTTTAAATGTCACATAAATCTCACATTGTGAAGTCATTACGAAAGACCTTTAGTGCAGCTTGGCACTGTCTGAAGTTATCCGCTGGAGCACCATTTTGCCACCGTGATCAGCCTCATACCTCTGCTTGACAATTTAGTAAGCAACCGGTTACCAGTTTCTGCTGCGTCGCAACAGTCGCAACAGGGAAACTACTGACGGCTGTGGCATGCCCAGCTGGCAAATGCCTTCAAATCAGTGAATGCTCTGGAGAGAAGCTATCGCCGTGTGGTTGATAGAAACAACCTCGTGCTACGACTGTCTGCTAGTACATAGTCCTTAGTATCACAGGACAGTGCGGCGTATGGTCTTCTTCGATGTGTACACGGTCGAACTAACAGGTTCCTAGCCAATGAATTACTTAGTAGCTACTATCATAAGTCGCCGCCAACCTGATTTAAAGGATCGCCGTTCGCTCCAATGCACTGCGTCATCAGGCCACAAGTGGCCCATCGGGACCATCCGACCGCCGTGTCATCCTCAACCGAGGATGCGGTTAGGAGGGGCGTGTGGTCAGCTCACCGCTCTCCCGGTCGTTACAATGGTTTTCTTTGACCCGAGCCGCTACTATTCGGTAGAGTACCCCTCAATTGGCATCACGAGGCTGAGTGCACCCCGAGAAATGGCAACTGTGCGTGGCGGCCCGGATGGACACCCATCCAAGTACAGGCCACGCCCAAAAGTGCTTAACTTCGGTGATCTGACGGGAACCGGCGTATCCACTGAGGCAATGCCGTTGCCATCCGTGGTTCGCTCCCTGGATGCTAATATATCCATCAGCAGTCACAGTACACCAGCACCTGACGCAGCCCCACCACTGGCAGCAATTCTTACTTCGCAAGGTCGCGCTGATCTTCGGCTGTGCTAACTACGACAGTTGCAGGCAAAAATTCGACTACGCGTTGCCACCGAGGAATGTGGATTGGGCGCTCATCTACCGCCTACAGAATATGGGTTTGCATCTCCATTGCATTTATAAAACAAGAAATCAAGCGTTAGTTCCTAACTGAGTCAAGGTTTGCTTCTGCTTCCACCGTAGGGTGAGGTCGCGCTTTACAAGTACACCACTAACATCTCATTCTCTAATGATGTCTAATGATGTCGATACCATTCAGGACTATCAACGCCATCGCGGGGGATTAGCCGAGCTGTCTAGGTCACTGCAGTCATGAACTGTGTGGATGGTCCCGGCAGAGGTTCGAGTCCTCCCTCGGGCTTGGGTGTGTGTGTTTGTCCTTAGGATAATCTAGGTTAAGTAGTATGTAAGCTTAGGGATTGATGGTCTGAGCAGTTTAGTCCCATAAGATTTAACACACATTTGAACATTTTTTTGAACTATCAATGCCGACAGACAATACATACACCCACAGCTCGACAGAGGCGTGTATCTATCATAAACCACCGACATAGCGATGCATAGCAACATGAGAGTGTCAGCGTTAGTGCTGCTTGCCGCTTAATAAAATACTAAGATTTTCCACTACTAGTCTCTTTAACTGCGTTATTTCCATTGCACGTGAAATTTTGTTGGTGATGCCTGCATGAAGTTGGTTCAGATCCCCTACTTACATGATTTTGTAAACCAGTGGACACTGTGGCATTTGAGAGAAAGTGGTAATTTCTCAAACTGGTTATGTCCTAGATGAACGACACAGTGGTGGCTGTGTGGAGATATTTGCGTCTTGTTTCCGCAGAGAGGGAAGTATCGCATTAATGTGAGGCGAGCTCCACTGTTTAAGCGCTGAGGTCCGGCTGTGTCGTGCGCTGGGGCGTCGCTTATGCAGCTTCGTGGTCGCGTCGCGGCGGGGCTTCGCACGATGTCAGCACTTTGCGGCAGCGGCGGTGCGTGAGCGAGTTTAGCGCCACAGACGGAGCCGCTCGGACCACGTTATCGCCTCACCAGCTACTGCCGTGCCCTAGTCAACAACGCGTTAGAAAAGAGCATCTTCTAAAGACCATACAGCAATAATTTGTGATTCAGTGACTAGTAATACGAAGCACTTTATCTATTACGTTCTGTGAACTGCTTGCACAGGGTGTTACAAAAAGGTACGGCCAACCTTTCAGGAAACATCCCTCACACACAAAGAAATAATATACACTCCTGGAAATTGAAATAAGAACACCGTGAATTCATTGTCCCAGGAAGGGGAAACTTTATTGACACATTCCTGGGGTCAGATACATCACATGATCACACTGACAGAACCACAGGCACATTGACACAGGCAACAGAGCATGCACAATGTCGGCACTAGTACAGTGTATATCCACCTTTCGCAGCAATGCAGGCTGCTATTCTCCCATGGAGACGATC
Organism: Schistocerca americana; assembly: GCF_021461395.2. NCBI lineage: Eukaryota > Metazoa > Arthropoda > Insecta > Orthoptera > Acrididae > Schistocerca > Schistocerca americana. Next base: position 45,398,094 of record NC_060123.1, read on the forward strand.
GTAGAGATGCTGGATGTAGTCCTGTGGAACGGCTTGCCATGCCATTTCCACCTGGCGCCTCAGTTGGACCAGCGTTCGTGCTGGACGTGCAGACCGCGTGAGACGACGCTTCATCCAGTCCCAAAAATGCTCAATGGGGGACAGATCCGGAGATCTTGCTGGCCAGGGTAGTCGACTTACACCTTCTAGAGCACGTTGGGTGGCACGGGATACATGCGGACGTGCATTGTCCTGTTGGAACAGCAAGTTCCCTTGCCGGTCTAGGAATGGTAGAACGATGGGTTCGATGACGGTTTGGATGTACCGTGCACTATTCAGTGTCCCCTCGACGATCACCAGTGGTGTACGGCCAGTGTAGGAGATCGCTCCCCACACCATGATGCCGGGTGTTGGCCCTGTGTGCCTCGGTCGTATGCAGTCCTGATTGTGGCGCTCACCTGCACGGCGCCAAACACGCATACGACCATCATTGGCACCAAGGCAGAAGCGACTCTCATCGCTGAAGACGACACGTCTCCATTCGTCCCTCCATTCACGCCTGTCGCGACACCACTGGAGGCGGGCAGCACGATGTTGGGGCGTGAGCGGAAGACTTCCTAACGGTGTGCGGGACCGTAGCCCAGCTTCATTGAGACGGTTGCGAATGGTCCTCGCCGATACCCCAGGAGCAACAGTGTCCGTAATTTGCTGGGAAGTGGCGGTGCGGTCCCCAACGGCACTGCGTAGGATCCTACGGTCTTGGCGTGCATCCGTGCGTCGCTGCGGTCCGGTCCCAGGTCGACGGGCACGTGCACCTTCCGCCGACCACTGGCGACAACATCGATGTACTGTGGAGACCTCACGCCCCACGTGTTGAGCAATTCGGCGGTACGTCCACCCGGCCTCCCGCATGCCCACTATATGCCCTCGCTCAAAGTCCGTCAACTGCACATACGGTTCACGTCCACGCTGTCGCGGCATGCTACCAGTGTTAAAGACTGCGGTGGAGCTCCGTATGCCACGGCAAACTGGCTGACACTGACGGCGGCGGTGCACAAATGCTGCGCAGCTAGCGCCATTCGACGGCCAACACCGCGGTTCCTGGTGTGTCCGCTGTGCCGTGCGTGTGATCATTGCTTGTACAGCCCTCTCGCAGTGTCCGGAGCAAGTATGGTGGGTCTGACACACCGGTGTCAATGTGTTCTTTTTTCCATTTCCAGGAGTGTATGTTATGTGGACATGTGTCCGGAAACACTTACTTTCCATGTTAGAGCTCATTTTATTACTTCTCTTCAAATCAGATTAAAAATGTCCTCCGTTAGCGAGGATACATGCATCCACCCTACGTCGCATGGAATCCCTGATGCGCTGATGCAGCCCTGGAGAATGGCGTAATGTATCACAGCCGTCCACAATACGAGCACGAAGAGTCTGTACATTTGGTACCGTGGTTGCGTAGACAAGAGCTTACAAATGCCCCCATAAATGAAAGTCAGAATGGTTGAGGTCAGAAGAGCGTGAATTGGTCCGCCTGTACCAATCCATCGGTCACCGAATCTGTTGTTGAGAAGCGTACGAACATTTCGACTGAAATGTGCAGAAGCTCCATCGTGAATGAACCACATGTTGTGTCGTACTTGTAAAGGCACGTGTTCTAGCAGCACAGGTAGAGTATCCCGTATGAAATCATGGCGGTAAATGGAGAAAGTACAGTACACACTCACGAAACTAAAATGAGCTCTAACATGGAAATGAAGCGTTTACGGACACATGTCCACATAAAATCTTTTCTTTATTTGTGTGTGAGGAATGTTTCCTGAAAGTTTGGCCTTACCTTTTCGTGACACCCTGTACATGCAGGACATGGAGGCAAAGGAGGGCCACTTGAACGTGCCTTTTTCTCACGTGACATACTGATAGCCACGTATCAAGGAAATCATGTAGCTACAATGTTTCGTGACTTCCGTAAACCATTTCACTCGGTACCCCGCCAACATTTACTTACAAAAGTAAGTCACGAGGGGTTCGAAACAAAATTAATGGCTGCATTGAGGACTTATAACTACACAGGATGCCGTGTTGGTCCGACAGTCACCAACAGAAGTAACTTATGGCATCGACATCTGCATCTACGGGATTACTCTGCTATTCACAATAAAGTGCCTGGCAGAGGGTCCAATGAACCACTTTCAAGCCGTCCCTCTAAGCCGTCTCTCTACCGTTACACTCTCAAACGGCGCACTGAAAAAGAAAAAACTTAAATTTCTCTTATTTTATCATGATGATCATTTCTCCCTATGTAGGTGGGTGGCAACAGAATGTTTTCGAAATCCGAGGAGAAAACTGAAATTTCATGAGATGATCCCGTCGCAATGAAAAACGCCTTTGTTGATCGTGTTAGGACAGCAACCAGCCACAAATTTACTTTGAGTTCCTTTATTCAAAGGAAACCGTTACCGGTTTCGAATCGTTGCGATTCATCATCAGACGGTTTACACGCTTTCTTTCTACATTTGGTGTGTTTTTTACAGATTAATTGTCGTGAAACGTCGGTTTCGAGTGATTGTTTCTATAACGTTCATCCAAACGATGTAAATGGATTCCCACTGCATCCTCGTTGTTGCACACGTAATAGTTCTCACTGTACACTTTAAATGTATGTACCAAAACATGTGGTGCGTGGTTGGAATGAACTCAGTGACAAATTTAAAGTGTACAGTGAGAACTATTACGTGTGCAACAACGAGGATGCAGTGGGAATCCATTTACATCGTTTGGATGAACGTTATAGAAACAATCACTCGAAACCGACGTTTCACGACAATTAATCTGTAAAAAACACACCAAATGTAGAAAGAAAGCGTGTAAACCGTCTGATGATGAATCGCAACGATTCGAAACCGGTAACGGTTTCCTTTGAATAAAGGAACTCAAAGTAAATTTGTGGCTGGTTGCTGTCCTAACACGATCAACATTTGTCTTCAAAAACAGCCACGGTCTCCAATATGTCATCGTATGACAAAATTGCAAAAAACGCCTTTGTTTCAATGACTGCCACTCCAATACACTTATCATATCTGTGACACTATCTCCCCTGTTTCTCGATAATACAAACTGAGCTTTCCCTTTTTTGTACTTTTTGGATGTCATCCGTCAGTCGCAACTGATGTGGATCCCACACCGCACAGCAATACTCCAAGAATAATGCGGACAAGCGTGGAGTAAGCAGTCTCTTTAGTAGACCTGTAGCACCTTGTAAGTGTTCTGCCAATAAATCGCAACCTTTGGTTTGCTCTACCCACAATATGCCCTAGGGAAGCGTGTTGGCTACGTAGTTCTTCATGTTGGACTTTAATTACCGGGCAGACACAATAAACAGCCCCTGCAGACGTTTCACAGATGATACGACGTAATATCCGAAGAAAAGAGGTGAAACTATTCAGTCACACACTGATGTCCTAAATTTAAGCAACAAACCGAAACTTAGCAAGGTTTCGTTTATTTTGCTGCAAAACAGTATAATCAGGTGGTAGTAACGTAGAAACAATATAAAGGCTACAGAACGTAATCAACTGCAACAACTTGCGTAACGGTAGGCAAATATGTTGTTCGTTTATTCCAACTTAAGGGATTTACACACACATTCCGACAACTGGTTAAAGCGCTCAGTATGAAGTGTGACGACTTCTGGCAAAACAGTATAATCAGGTGGTAGTAACGTAGAAACAATATAAAGGCTACAGAACATAAAGAACTGCAACAACTTGCGTAACGGTAGGCAAATATGTTGTTCGTTTATTCCAACTTAAGGGATTTACACACACATTCCGACAACTGGTTAAAGCGCTCAGTATGAAGTGTGACGACTTCTGGCAGCTATACAAGCTTGACAAACGACGGGGCGTGCTGTGAGTGATGCCATCAAACTCATGTTGAGGCAACAAAGCCCATTCTTCCTGCAGCTCTGCTCGCAAGGTTTGGAGAGCGGTTGGTGGATGCTGATGTGATGAAACCCGTGTTTGTGGGATTCAAATCGGGAGAGCGAGCAATCCACGCCATGGGTGCAATATCTTCCGTTTCCCAGGGAACATCAACCTAGCGTGTTCTATGAGGTCGAGCATTATCGTCCAGCAAATCGAGGTCTGGGCTCGCAGCACCTCGCAACAACCGTGCATGGGGTTCCAAGATCTCATCATGATACCTGACAACAGTTAAACCTTGCCGATTGAACTGTACAATTTCATGAAGCAGTGTTCGAGAGGACAATATAATCCCTGTCCTCACCGTTAGGGATCATCCTTGAAATCAGTCTCTTTCCACAATGGTTGGGTCCCGAAATCGTGTTCCACGTTCCCTCCAGAGACATTTCCTTGAAGGAACTACTGTCCAGACGAAATCAGGACTCATTTGTGAATAGAATATGGTACATTGTTCGACCGTCAAGGTGGCATGTTGACGGGTCCACTCTAGACGTTCCCTTTTGTGAAGAAGAGTCATAGGTACAGATACATCAGGTCTCCGACAATAAAGGGCACTCAGTCGAAGCCTTCTGTACACCGTTTGCCTCGATACCACGCGTTCAGTGGATGATGTGAGGTCAGATGGCGGTTGCTGTGCAGTACTAAGGCGCTACCGTAGTGCCCTTACAGCCAGATAACAGTTCTCTCTTTCTGATATCACACGTGGTCGGCCCTGCCCTATTCTTGGGGATACAGTTTCGGTCTCTACAAACTTTCGCAATGTGCGAAAAACAACAGCATGATTCACATTAAGCCATCGGGCCACACTAGTTTGCGACTGCACGGATTCCATTCTTAGCTCGGTCCTCCACCGCGGGGAGCCTGGTAGGTGTCTTCTCTGTGCCATACTGCACCGTCTGTGACTGTTGTCTCAACATGAGATTGACAGCATCATTCACAGCACGCCCCGTCGTTTGTCAGGGCTGTACTGCTGCCAGAAGTTGTCACATCCCATGCTGAACGCACTTACCTGTTCTCGGAGCGATTGTGGATGTCGGACTACCCGGAAATTACTATCAGTTCTAATAAAGAGAATGCCTACACTATGCCTTTCCGCCCTCATCTGGAGTATATCTGCACTGTGGGGGATCCACATCGAACATCACTATCCCGTTTGATAAGCGCCCTGACGCCATCGCTGGCGTCTTTGTCCGATGACCGCAATGCCATCTTCCGTGCAGGACTCGATCGTACGGACATCCGTTGACAGTTTGTATGATTATATCGTGAATTACACACATGACTGGGAGATAGTGGTTTGTTGCTTTCTTTTTTGACATAAACCTCGATATTAAAACCGATGAAATGTTTGGCAGCTTCATATAAATGCAGAGAACTGTGAAGCTATGTTCTTCACGAATTATTCTGTGGTTACAATATTAGTGAATCGAAATTTGAATATTCAGCTCATATGAACTCCTGGATGTAACAGTTAATGGGGATATGAAGTGGAATAATCGTATGGGCTCAGTGAAAGTTAGGCAGGAGTTCACAGTTCGGTCAATTGGCAGAATTCTGGGAATACGCAGTCAATCGACAAAGAAGTTCTGATAGGAACCACTTGTGTGTCCCATCTTAAAATATTGCTATACTATGTGGGTCTAGTACCAAACAGAATTAACAGAGCATATTGGAAGTGTACAGAGGTGGGTGGAATGACGTGTCTATTTTACTCATGGAAGAGAGTCAGGAAAATAATGAAAACCGTAAATTGACAAACTCTTGAAGGTGTTCATCCCTAGGAAACGTAATGACATCTGCATCGACATGAGTGATCTGTAATTCACAATGTGGTAGAAGGTTCGTAGAATCATGTTCAAGCTATTTCTCACGGCTTGGTTCTCGAACAGCGTGCAGTAAAAACGAACACTTAAAATTATCTGTACCAGCTCTGATTTCCCTCATTTCAATGCGATGATCATTTTATCGTACGTAATTGGGTCTGAATAAAATCAAAAAAATGAATTCGTATTCGGAGGTGAAAATTGATGACAGAAATCTCGTGAGAAGGTCTCGTCGCAACGAGAATCGGCTTTGTTCTAATGTTTGTCAACCCCCCCCCCCCCCCCCCTCCACCACACACGCACACGTAATACTCTGACACATATTTCGTAATAATACAAAAAAAGCTGTCCTTTTCAAACTCTTTCAGTTTCCCCCGTCAGTTCTATCCAATGGTCATAACCCACAACGCAGATATACTACAGATGAGGGCTCAATAGCACAATGTAGGCATTCCCTTTATTAGACCTGTTGCATCTTCTAAGTGTTCAGTCAAAAAAACACTGTCTTTGGTTAGCTTTCCGCACAACACAACGTCATCCTTGTTATCCGTCCAGTTAAGTTATTTGTAGCTGTAATCCCTTTGTATTTAGTTAAAATCACAGCATTTAGAGTCGGGTGATTTATTGTTTAACCGAAATTTAGTGGATTCTCTGTGGCACTTATGTGAATGACTTCACACTTTTCGCGCCTTACAGATACCTTGTCCAAAGGATTTTACAAATGGTTTTGTTCGTCCGATGACTTTAAGAGTCGATATATGACCGCATTATCTGTGAACAATCTAACATCGCTACTCAAAGTGTCTCCTGAATGGTTTGCATAGATAAGGAAAAGCATATAGCCTATAGCACTTCCTTGGGGAACGCCAGACTTAAGTTCTGTTTTTTCTTGTTGTCCTTCCCTCACTTTCCTGACAGGAAATCACAGATCCAGTCGGATAGTGGAGACAGTATTGCGTTGACAAGCAATATCATTAGAAGTCGCTTGTGAGGAACGGTATCGAAAACCTTCCAGAAATCTAGAAATATCAGATCAGTTTGAGATTGCCTGTATATAGAATTGGTTATTTCGTGTGAACAAAGAACTAGTCTTGTTTCAAAGTAACAATTTCTGTTGAGCCCGTACGTATTATGTATGATTAGATCTTTTTCTTCCAGCCAACTCAGATTGTTCGAACCCAACATACGTTTCAAAATCGTACCGCAAATCGACACTAGTCATATCGGCCGGCAATTCATCAGGTAACTTCTATTTCTTTTTTTGGGTACTGGTATGATCTATGCGATATTCCAGTCTTTTGATAGAGCGTTTATATGTTATATTGAGTATTATATCGGCATACCCTGGAAGCAACTAACTGGTACACAATCTGGATCGGGGGCCTTACCTTTATCAAGTGATTTAAGCTGCAGCGCTAAAAAGAAGATATCCACGTTTAAGTTAGTTAAGTTCTTCTTGGTTCAAATTCAGGAATATTTTCATCGATTTCTTTGATGAATGTATGTGGGAACTCTATTTGAGCGACACTGTCATCCACCATTGGTACCGCGCAGAGAAGTTGTTGATTGTGTCTTGCCTCTGGTAAAGCTTACATACGGCCAGAATCTCTTTCTTCTACCACACTGAAAAAGACATTCCAAGAAATTTTCATAGATGTAGCACATGTGTAACTTGGTGAAATATTAACAGGTCTCGAAAACCCATGTCCCGGCTTCAGTATCAAAAATGTTTGCATTCTATGACGAACATGTGAACTGGGTATTTTTCTCGCGTTTACCTGTGAGCTTCAAACCCATCTGGAGCCCATCCCTGTGTATTCTGATCTTGTAGCGATCACACAATTTGCTCGTGAAGCTATTCAGACTTTCAAAACGGATTTCTGTGTATCATTATGAAGGGAGGCGCGATGAGGGTTCGTTCAGAAGACACCCCTGGTTCTCCTTCTTTTAGGGATTGAAACAGGAATGAGCTGACATTCTAGGATAAGTCTGTAACATCTGATACACGGTCAGTCCAACGTGATATATATATATGTTTAAAAAAGTACTTTGATGGAAGGACAATACTAGCGTTCTTGGAATTTTCATGCGGATTTGAAATGTGTGATATTACCATCGACTCCATGGATTTTGGGATCGTTTGAATGGTGATAAGTTTAATAACCTTTAACTACTATGGCGATAGGAAGGGATTAATCTTGCTGTAAATTTTACCATTATTCGTACCCAATTGTCTCCCTACCTAGAAGTAAGAATAAAGTGATGCTACTCCTCGCGCTCCAAGTGTTGATGGTAGTAGCTTGGGAGGAGATGACGCGGGAAATACCCACTACGCCTCCGATGTAATTGTATTCTGTGACTCCACCTCGTAAACTGGAAAGTACGCTAATGGTCATTTGTGAACGTCTTATATTTTATCTGTATATTAAGAAGATGCTGTGCATTTCAATTGAAGCGACAATTTTAACCAGATACGGATAACGTTGGTTTTCGTTCCAAGGAACACGACTCATTCCGACCGGTCTACCGTTCGACTTTAAGAAATTTAATTTCCCAGCGGGCGTTCGTTCTCGATTATGATCAATAAATCATAGGAGCTATCTGTTGAGAAGTGTGAAAGGTTGCTGTATGAGGCTTAAGCAATATAGTGTTCTCCCAAGATAAGCTAGTGGATTAAAATGTTAACAGATGACCCATCTGTGTACTGAAAAGCCAGAAATATGTTACGAAATGTGAAACATTTGTAGATGATGACTACCTTTTGCAGCGATTGACATTAATAATATAATGCAAGCCATGTGATATCTTTTGCCGAAGGGAAAAGCTATCTATTAAAACCTAAGGGGATTCCGCCCGGAATGATTTGAGGTGGAACTGCCAAAGCCGTGGTGAAGCTGGTTAACGTTTTGATTTGATGAAAGAGTTCTAAGAAGTACTATTCAAGGACGAAATGGGTCACTAACAGCTTGTTCTTTGGCCATTTCCTGATTATTTTTCGTAAATAGGATACACTTCGGAGATAGATTAATGGAGGAGACTGAAAATATTTGAAGAAGAAAAACACAATTCGTTCTGTGTTTGCTTACAACACCTGAGAGTGGCACTGAAGAGATGAAATGGACTGCACAGGAAGACGTCAGAAGAATGAAGGTGCGCATCGCAGGGAATATCACTCACAAAACTGCTAGCACCTGTAATCAAATATCTGCACTGAGGAAGCAGTATAGGGAGACCACGGAGAATTTTAGAGAAAAAAAGTGTTTCAGTTTGCCGAAGACAAAGTGATGCTGTCGCACAGGGCCGAGGTCTCTTAAGGTAATAGAATAGATTTGAGAGCCACTTTGTGTCGACGCTCGCTTGCTTTGTTTCATCGTTTGTTGATTGTCCTCGGTGTCGAGGGACTGGCTGAAAAATGGGGACTGAAAGAGCAACTACTGTATACTGTTAATGATGTAGCCGACAGGTGCACAGTTGTGTTTCACAGTCATTTACTTACACTGTTCACAACCCCCCCCCCCCTCCTAAATTACACAGTTATATGGCCGGTGCACTATTCTTTAACTTTCGATAAGCCTCATTAATAGGTTGCAGGCGAACATCCACGTACTGCTACAATAGTTTAATGCTAAACATCTACGAGCAGTGAATAACATAACCACATAATTCACAGTTCTTTCGGCATAATCAGGTAAGTATGGAACAGACATTGTCATTGTTTTAACACACAGCCCCATTGTGTTACTTCACAGTTACGTTGATGCCTTGTTGTCATTTAAACCAACAAAGATTTCTAGTCTGAAACTCGGTCATGGACTGACTGTCTCGTGACCAAGAACTGGACCCTTATATACCCTCACAATAATTGCTACTGAACCCACACATTGTTCCATGTTTAATTTACAGAAATTACAATTAAAACTCAACTCATTAAATTAACTGAATACATTGAAAAATTTGTTCTTCTTAACAGTTTCTTCTACTACAAGGGTTAAGCCGAATTATTTGTTTAAATCATGGAATTGAGAAATATATGTACGCCAACAATACTCTGGACAACACTGCTAATTACTTTCGAATGAATTAAGGGCTGGATTTGCTAACATGTTTTCGAAGAGAGCGAAATAGATACCCAAAAATTACTAGCAGTTGTTCCTCCAAATGTTTATACTAGGTAATGAATTTTTATTTGTTTATAGGTCAACAATAGAATTTAAGTTACGAAATAATTTCTGATTTCGGCGTATAATGAAAGACACCAACTAGTAATAGTCAAAATAAATTAGAAAATCAATTACATACATAAAACTAAGCACAAAATTAGATCTGGTGTTATATTTTGTAAGACTAACAGTTAACCTTTCTCTTTTATGAAAATGCAGATTATACACACGTATGTTAATGATAACTAGCCAAAACTATAGAAATAAATTTTAAGGAGGCAGATGTCAAAACAAGAGGGGAAGAAAAAAATGTCCGAGCTTGCTATGTTACAAGTTGAAAGAAGGTTATAAGATGAACGTCGACAAACGTAAAACAAGTGGAATGGAATGTGGTATAACAAAATAATGTGATGTGACGCTACACGTGTTAATGAGTTTTGCTGTTTAGCTAGCAAAATAACTGTGAGCAAAGCAGAGGGAATATAGAATTCAGGCTGACACTGCAAAGAAAAGCGTTTTTGAATGGGTGAAGGGATGAAGAGATCGTACTCGGCAGTCAAAAGACGGCGAAAGCAGGAAGACAACACAGACAACTAGAACCACCAAACAATCGAACAAAACCAACGCCAGATCTCATCGATTCAGAACCGTTAACCAGCGACGGTTAAGCAAGTACCTCTCAAGGGTACATCTGGGGTTCAATATTTAATGCGCAATAACATTGTGTCAGTATGTTACGAGGAAGTGTTAGGCCAAGAACGACACAATATTACTGCGCAATATATAATTGCTTGGGATGTTTCAGTTTCAACTCTGCCCTTGTAACGAACATGCCGGCGCTTCGCGATGGAGAACACGTACGTACTGCAATTGAGTTACTTAGTTTGCAAAACACATACATAAATTATGCGAAACGGACAAATTAAATCCGTAAAGCTTCCAGTAAACATATCAATGTATCAGGGGCTCATTCACTGCAGCATAGATTAGTATAACACGACAACAACTAATTACAAATTAGACAAGCCCCCTGTGTAGTTTATCGTGCACATGTGTTGTACCCTATGTATTTCCCTATTGTTACAACTGTTTTAAACGAACTGAACCGATACTGAAGGCTTACATGAACGTATGTCCGTGGTGGGAATACTCTTGCAAGGAAAAAAAAAATTATGCACGCTGGGCATCCTATCTCATTAGCCTAGTCTGAAAACTGCTACAAGTAAAAAAGAACATTTATGCTTATTATGCTTATTATCATAACAACATGGTCTTCAGTTTCCTCTACTTTTGTGGAAAATGAGGTACCTAGCGTTTCGTAAACAGTCAGGAATTCTATGTCTCAAAGTACCGCTTTGTGCTTTAATGTACATTATCCAGCGTACTTTCTGATCAATTGTCGTTTACATTTCAGTTCGATGCGGAAATTTGTTCAGTGAGAACCGTATTTCTCTCGCTCCGTAGCAGCCACCGATTATTGTGCAGTACTGACCTTACACAGTATAATATATGCTGAAATATTTTGAGGAAGTGTCAATATTTTAAATGTTCTGCAGTCTCCTTCAACGTGTTGTGCCAGCTGTCAATACTGCTGTCAGATGGGATGTATTACTGCGCAGTACTCAGTACTGTGCAGTAAATACGGAGCACATGCTGCCCATCAGGTTAACTAGGCATCCAGCAGTATTCGAAACTGAAATTACACATAACATCTGGCTGTATTTGCAAGGTAATTTGATAGTTTAATATTTGAAGTTAAATAGAGATGAAAGTTTTTTCTGGAATACCGCCTGGAATATTGTTTTTTTTCCAGAATTAGACAACAGGGATAAAGAATTACCACTACTTGCTCATCCTCTTTTGATAAAAGTTTCACAACTGGTGGCGTCTGACGTAGGTCATATTTGCTTGTGTGAAGGTTCTAGTTGTTTACATTATGTGCTGCCTTTGTGCATTTACTTTTTTTATTTTCCGTTTCGGCGCAGCTCCACCAACTGAGGGCTTAAGTGAAATGCAAGAAGATTTTTTTGGTCATACATCTATCCTGTGCTTACAGAAAGAATTCACTTTACCCATTTAGATTTCGTTATGTCTCACATCTGCATCCTGTATCCATTTCGTTAACCTACATTATGAACAAGCTCTATAGCGTTTGGATATGTGGGTAATTGAATGTCCATTTGTAGCACCAGAAATCACAGTGGTTTGATTCTGTTTCGTTTCTGACCATTCAGGTTGAACTTGAACATCTGTGTAGTACTAGACACCATGTGTGTTTTAAGTAAGGCTTTTTCCTCTAGCAAGTTGATAAATTGAATAATTCTCAAGGCGCTGAATATAACTACTGATGTGCCTGCAAATTTTCGGCTGTCAAACTTTATCAAGTTTATTGCATTTCTTCAGATTGGCGCTGTATCTGTTAGTAGGCTCACCTAACTCCATCATGCCCTACTCGTTGAGCAGAACAAATAGCTATATAGCTGCTAATGTTACGATGCATTGGGATTTGTTAAAATTGTCTTTTACCACATGTAGTGGATTTGAATTTCTGACCACGAAAGCTCTACCTATGTCTATAGTGCATACTTATATCAATATAGTGCGCAAATTTTCTGTTAAACGGATAACTGTGTAGTGAGATTCAGAGTTATTTTGCCTATTAGCGTATCCATTCTCTCTAATATTCCAACGAGCCGCACATACCAGTGTCAAAGACATGGATTGTTAGTAGTAATCCTCCACACATCTCAAGGAGCCATGCTGATTGTTTACCGTTTATTTAGTCAGAGTGGAGGATTTCTCCAGAAATAAATATTCATTTTATAGGCAGTGCGTCACTCGAGCTTTCAGCCCAACTCATGCTCCACTGTATTCATATTTTAAGTGTGAAACGATTATGAGAATGACTGCTCTACTTGGGATATCTTTGGAAGACATATAACTAGGAATCCTCCTTGTATCATCGTGTCGAAGTCTCGTTTTAATTACTGTTACTCATTTGATTAATTTACAGGGTCATAAAAGGTAAGTTTCCAGCGTGACTACACATAACATTGTACATACACTGGAACAGAACATACAATCCTAGTTCCCTACAGATTCTAACATTCATAAAGCTCTTTTAAACTCCATTGTAAATGGGGAGAGTGGTGTGCCAGAGAACACGATCCAAATATCAATCAGAAACAGTGAATAGGACAGCTTTATTTGACATCCAGCACCACTGTTCAGGGTCTAGCAGGAGCTAGACTAGGAAAATACATCCCGTGCATTAGCTGCAATTAACACCACAACACAAACGGTAGCATTTGGATAAGTGCCAAGATGGGGATTGGTTGATTGATTTTGGGTGAGTGGACCAGAGATTTAATCGGTCCCATCGGATTAGGACAGTATGGGGAAGGATGTCGGCCGTATCGTTTCAAAGGAATCATTCCTGGATATGCTTGAAGAAATTTACGTGAAATTACGGAAAACTTACATCAGGATGGGCGGACGCGGGTTTGAACCGTCGGCCTCTCGAATGCGAGTCCAGTGTGCTAACCAATGCGCCAACTCTCTCGGTGCAGACAGGGGTGTACAGTCTGATGGTGACTGGCGTCACAATGTGTTTAGTAATAAATGACAGTTCTGCTCTCCTCCAGATGACTATCTTTGGCGAGTATGGCGGTGACATCTGTAGAGATCCAATTCTTCCAACGTTTTGGAAAGGCATCATGGCATGGGGAGTCTTTGGGTATGAGATCAGGTCCCAGGAGATTGTGAATATTTTGGAAGCACAATGGTATGTCACGGACAACCAGTGTCCACATGTGTTACCTCTGAAACCATAGTATCGTGGCTCCATTTTTCAATCGGACAAGGCACGTTCACACATGATATGTGTCTCTGTGAACTGTCTGCCTGATATTAAGATACTTTCATAGCCAGCAAGATCCCCACATCTCTACATGTTATAACTTGTGTGTTCATCAGATGGCTCTGAGCACTATGCGACTTAACTTCTGAGGTCATCAGTCGCATAGAACTTCGAACTACTTAAACCTAACTAACCTAAGGACATCACACACATCCATGCCCGAGGAAGGATTCGAACCTGCGACCGTAGCGGCCATTCGGTTCCAGACTGTAGAACCTAGAATTGCACGGCCACTCCGGCCGGCTGTGTTCATCAGCTTGGACATCAACTCTGTAGCAGTGCCTGTATCTGAGATAACAAGAACACGCTGTAGTAGCTGTGGGCCATCTTGCAACGGGAGAGGAAACAAAGGCTTTGTGCCACTCTTCCCAACCGAATCAGTGCATCGTTCCAGGACGGGGAGCTACAAGTCATAGAAGGAAGTGGGACAATACTGCCAAGTTCTTTTAAATTTAACAAGGTTTTCTAGTCAGAGAAACAACATCATGTACTCTCTCAACTCCTGATGTTTCGTTTCGTATCCTTCATCCCTCCTCCTTGGTTACTTTTGTTGTCAGACAATGTAATAATATCCATAATGTCTAGAACACCTTTATCCATTTAAAAGTCAACAATCTGGTGGTGGTAGGACTCCCAGTAGACGAATCAATAGATGTTCAAGGTAAAGATGGTAGTACACAATTTCTGACTTCTCTCTGCACGTTCCCCTTACATGGTACAAGTTTGGTCAAAGGGATGAAGAGTGGCTGCAAGAGATAGACAATAAGCTGCAGCTGCTAAGGTAAGTACCCTGTCTATGCATACCCCATTATAGCTGCAAAGTTGGAAATACGTCCTCTGTGGTATCCTGCCTGCTGGTCGATTATGGGGTGCCTAGGAAACCTGCTTTGTCGGATCACTAGACAACAATTCAAGCAAATCGTATTAAAGAGTGTTATTACAGAAAATAAATGACGATACTTAACTTTGAGAAATACAGATGCGTCGCAAGCAAAGGGCGACATACAAATAATAAATCTCTTCCGTATATACAAATCATAATACATGTGAAATAATACAGTTGATGCATGTATCCAGGTCGCTAGACTTGACGCTTCTGTAGAACTCGTAGAATTGGGTGGCCAGTCGGGTGCAGCGCTTATGTTCTCTTTGTGTAGAGAGCGCTGCGATCACGTTGTCGTCCTAGAGAGGGGTCGGCCCACCTGCTGCTGGCTCATGTCTTCTTCACATCCCTCTCTGCTCTAACGTTCCTGACCGGCGTGCCATCTCTTGACTTTACGCCGGAACATCCTCTATAATTAACACATAAATCTCTGTACCATTGTGTGCTACTTCAATGATAGAACCTACTGAACATCTGTAAAAAATTATAGCAGTTGTGGATTATAGGTTCCTCTATTCCACATTTACTTATAATTTGACAAAATGGCAGAGAATGGTGTACCAATTGATCTGCCTCCCCCCTCCCCCCCCCCCCCCCCCCCCACACACACTACCTTAAACATATGAAAACAAACACAATTTTTCAAAGATTTTACATACGGTCTGATTTGTTTCTTAAAATTTTTGGGATGAAATGGTCACGCAATACGAGGGAGGCAGGCTGCTTCAGTAATTTTTAAATCTTCCAGTGGTAACCTTCTTACTGCATTCTATTTATTAATCGATTGAGAGTTATAACTGTAACCATGTTTACAGTATATGTGGTAGTCTACAGGTAAATATGAAAATGGAATACTGTGTGTGTGTGTGTGTGTGTGTGTGTGTGTGTGTGTGTGTGTGTGTGTGTGAATACGTATCTCCTATAAAAGGATATTCTTGGTTGGAGACGGAATTGAAGATCTTGCTGGTTTTGTAGTAAGGCAGCAATTGATGAACTGCTACTACAATCGGCACTTAGTATTGGAGAGCTCATTAGCAATGAACTGGTCTAGCATACCCAGGGTGCAGGGGTAAATATTGTGCGGGCACCAGGATATAGCTAGTTCAATTTGCAGTAACATAACCCCGAGGAAGCAAGTAGGTCCTTGCGCTAGCGATCGCTCGGAGCAATCACAGTGCCTGCTGTGGTGGTGGGTCAGCGAAACGTCTGTCCCTCCTCTGCTGGAGTGGCACCTACAGCTTTGCTGTATAGGCCACCTGTTTGAAGATGATGCATCATTAGCAATGGCACGAGGGAGAATGGCCCCGACACGCAATCCCTTCCCACATGATAGATGGGACGGTGGGACACATTTCAAAGTCACTAGATGCGAGATCTCACAAGATCTGTGAAACTGGCGAACTTGGAGGGCTTCTGTCGACGTCAATGGGTATGGGCACCTGGGTCACAGGAGGGCTGTCTTCGTCAGCATCTAGATATCATGCAGCCCTTTGTGGTGGTGATGAAGCTTTCTGTTGATGGTCCTAAGTATCTAGGTGTCTGACTCGAGAACTAAAAGCTGTGCAGATTTTCTGGTAGGATGATTTGGTGCGCTATGAGGATGTACTTATTTGATGTTTTTGTGGCATCAGCGGCCATCTGGGAGAGGAATCTCGACCACAGCTGGGCTTAAGAGATTGGTTACAACTGCTGGGACCCAGGGTCAGCTGTCCCTGTAGGGATTATTGGTTGTGGCTTATTCACTGGGATGGGGATGGAGGTTAGTCAGTTGGATAATTGACAGTTGTAATCAGTGAAGGATGCCATGCAAATTTTTAGGCTGGACTAGATCCATCTTGAGGGAAAGAGCGGTACGAGGCTAAGAACAATGTGAGTGCCCCGTCCAGTGCATGGTGCTGTTGCAGATTGGGGATTTTTAACTTGATATTGGAGTCAAGTCTCTCTTAAGACCGTTAGATGCATGTTGGAAGTGTGCTATGTGCACGTGGAAAATGTCATTTTCTGCAGAAAAAAATGCCAAATTCAGTGAATTGAGGACTGTTATCCATCATCATAGTTTTTGAGAGCCCCTCAATGGAAATATTCAGGGAATTATTTGTGTTATTTGTAATGATGATGTTGAAGGCATTCGAGACATGTAAGGAAACTGCTGCCTGAATCAGTGACAGCTGTGGCCAAACCATGCAGACGAGGCGTCCAGTCAGTAAAATGTTGTTGAGCTGGAGATGCCTGTTTACTGCCACAGGTATCACATGCTGCAATTTCGTCATCAGTATCATTTTCAATACGTCTCCAATATCTGTGTTTGTGAGCCAGTTGGTTAGTCAGGCCAGTGGCCTTTGTTGATCAGCTTCAGTATGCGTCATCTGCACGCTTGTGGAATCACCACTATGTTGCAATCACACTCTCCCTGAAGAGAGCTGACAGGGGAAATGGAAATTTCGCCATCACCTCTTCTACTAATGTTTCCATGTGAAGGCAGACCTTTGATGCCTTGTTGAACTCTGGGTGTGGTAGCCTTAGAACGATATCAGCATGGGCATGTTCTACTGAATGTCATATATATACCTGAACAGAAACTACATCCACTACTAGATACGACGTGCTGTTCGTGTTGCAAGGTTGGTGTTGGCCTTGAAAAATGACAAAACAGTTTCTGACCAGTTCATAGAGTAAAATGTCTGCTGCACATGTAGTTTTGGAACTTCTTCAAGATGAAGATAATACCCACGGATTCCTTCTCTATTTGGCTGTAATGACGTTTGGCTGGTGTTTGTGTCTTGGAGACGAACGCCATAGGGCGATTCACTCCACCAGCTGCTGGGGGCGGACCACTTACAAGCCACAGTATGATGCATCTTCTGCCACAGTTAAGGCTTGCAAGGATCATACGCCATGAGACATGATGGGTGACGAAGAGCTGGTTTGAGATCTAGGAAACCAGTGTCAAAAGTGGAAGTGCAATTCCACATAACACTTTTCCACATCAGCTGTTGGAGTGGTTCAGCGATGGATGCCACCTGGAGAACAAATTTTCTTTTGGAGAGGAGTTGTTCAATCTCAGATTTCAGTTCTTTGACGTTCTTAGAAGCTGGGAATTTCTGGAGAACGTGGATGTAGTGTGATGTGAGTTTTATATCCGTTTGACAGAACACATGTCTAAAATATTCTACTTGTAGAACGAAAAACAACATTAATTGGTACATTTGTGACTGGTCTTGCTGGAGGACAAGGAGTTACCAGTAACACTATTGTCATTTAAGTAGTTGGCCATCCCAAAAATAACTTGCAGAAGAAACTTTTAAAGATAGCCAGTGGCCTGCTAATGCCAAAGGGGAGCAGATCGTATCAGAAAACTCCAAATGGGTAGTTGATGGTCAAGATGTGTTTTTGCCGCTTATAGCAATGGGAGCTAAGATACACTATGTACAAATCAATTTTGCAAAGGTCTTGCCACTGGTGAGGTGTACTATGATGTCTTCCAATTCGATTAGAAATGAAGAGGTTACTAATCATTGACAGACTGGGTGTTAATTGTGGTTTCTAAGCCATAACGAACTATTTGGTCTTCTCATGATGATGATAGTGTAGCCCACTTCTTATGGGGACTGGGGTCAAACCGCCCTCATCCTGAAGGACCTGAAGATGGTATCATTAAGGGAGAAATACTAGTAGTCCATAAAAATAATGAATAAAATTAGGGCTGTCAGTATTAAGTTACTTCAAGTATTTGACTTACCGCAGCCCCAGTTCTTCCACGCAATATGGAACTAAGGAATCGTCTTGAATACGTTGGAGCTCGCTCCGAAGCCTATGCTGGATTTCAAAAGTAGTTCTAGTCTCGGTTCGGCACAAAGTTTTAATCTGCCAGGAAGTTTCATACAAAAGTAGTGTTGTGCACTTCAAGGAAGTGGAGCTTAGTCAAGGGCAGGAGCGTGCATGTGCCTTAAATCCTGTGACAACAGCAGAGCAACTTGAAAAACTTATTCATTCTTATTGCAAATATCCAACGCATAGGAGCTAACCATGAACGGTTGGTTACTGTCAGCACAATCATTGACTTCCAACGCCAGGGCGTTAGAGAGGTCTAGTCTCAAATAGTTTCGAACACCCATCACATCAACCGAAAGAGGCATGCTCTAAATGAGGTGCCTGGTACTGTACTTGTGCACTAACTTGGCCCTTGACTGGGATGGTATCATTGCTACAGCGCTTGTATGGAGATTGTCTGTGGCAAAGGAGAGCCTAGGTGGTGATATGTTTCCCAGTCGACAATGGTCGTTGATGGGCCTGTATCGATTTGGAAAATCACTAGAACTGCGTTGACAGCCACTGCCAACGGTAAGAGCCTATCAGAGAAATGGAGAAATCAGGAGGGAAACCCCTAGGCACCCCATCGGATCCAGAATCTGAGGGGTAGAGGCAAATACAGTCCACGTTTGCGACAAAGCAGGTGGACTGTATCCAGCTGTTATGTCATTCTTCCGCTGAAATCTTAATATTTACCTATTTTTTGCAAATGTCTTCAGTACTGACATTTTTATTACATACGCACAATATTAGAAATCTTGATATTAGCTCAGGGCTTAGCCAACTTAATTTGCCTATCCAATACATTATTTTGGTTAACTGAAACTCATAAGAGTAATTAGCTTAACTAAAGGCTTACCTAATAACATTTACTAGGAATTTCAAGCTTCATTAACATTGTCCATGTGTAAACATATACCTCACTAGTAACTTCCTGATAATATAGATAATAATGCCGCGAGAGGGCCTGTAGCTTTTATACAGCTAATGTTGAAAAGATGAGAGGAATTGTTGCACTCATTTAATTTTCGAGTAATTAGGATCATAGTTAAAACACTGAATATCTTATTCCGGCTAACTTTAAGACATAATTCAATAGCAATTATTGTTATATCTAAAAGATCACATTGAGAAGAATCTCCCTCCATTGTTCAGCTAATTGGAATTGTAATACACTAATTGTAATTTGTAAAGTGCAGCAGACTACAACAGGAGTGTAGTTATAAGTATTGTATCCTCATAAACGAAAGGCTGTGGGAAGCCATTTTAGTCCGCCTGTGGCAGGCTATGAAACGAGTAAAATCTGCATCTAAAAGTGTATTGGAGACGAGATAGCACAAATCATGGGTTTGATGTAAATTTAGCATTCAGGAGATCATCCTGCACCATAGTGACTGTTTTGAATGTTTGATTGGTACGGTGAATATATAATTACGTTCTGGAACTGTGTTAAAACTCAGTAATAGCTAATACAAACTGTGGCAATCGATTTCCAATTTATGCTCACTGTGAAAATTGTTTTCATATTAATATGAGTGTTATACCTCAAGGACAGTGATTTAAGAACTTTGTTCAGTGATGGTTGCGTTAACGATTTCCGTGCTACATTTTAATGTATTTAATTACATTAGTATTAGGTTACTGCACTTGTACAATCATATTATAGGACTTCAACTGGTTGTAGTATGTTGCTAACTGATTATCTGTACATAAATTATAATAAATAAGACTCCATCTTGCAGTAAACTGAAGATTATTCAACATCGAAGAAAAAGTAGTGTTTGACTACAAATCTGGTGCAGCCTACATCATTTACAATTGCCTAATTTTGAAGCCAGATTCTATGGATGTGTATCTGCCGAGGACAAATTAGCATTGGTAAAAATAATCATGCTTCAAGCTGCTCAGGACATCGCCCGCCGGCTGTATCTTTGTCTGTACTGACCAACGAGGGCCAGTGTGGAGCCAAGGCTGGGGCTGAGTCTGGCAAGTCCAGCAGACAGCAATCATCTCAGAGGGGTTCTACACAGCTGGCGAGGGTCTAGTAGTATTTTCAAAAGCCCTAGTAATGGGAAGCCAGGCATCGAATGGGAAGTCCTTAAACTTAAGTAGATGACTGCGGCGTCCTTCATCAGGTGAAAGAGTGAAGTCCATGTCCAAAAGAAGACGCATTGTACTATTGTCAGCTCTGGGGGTTCGCTCACTGGAAACGGCAGTCTCTCGACAGACCTTGTAACCGTTATATCCACTCCCTAAGCGACTGCCCATTGAGCTTATAACAGCTGTCAACCTACGATGGGCAGCCGTGATGTGTAGTTGCAACTCAAAATGGGGTAGTAAGCATGACGTCAATCGTTCATTTGGAAGCGCATGCGACTCGACCTCTGTGTTGCGCTGCTAACAGTAAATTGTGCACTTCAGGGCCTGTGTAGGCTAAAAAGAACGAGAACTGTAGAACATCACCGGCCCCAGGATGTATAAGCCACGACACGTAGTTCGACCATGGATCGAACGTTCTACAATTGTCTGTAACGGCAGAGTCGCCATTAAGAGTAGTTTCACTGCCATATCGGTGCCCCACAGACAGCTGGAGATATGCAGTGGTGGTTAACCGATGGCAGCCACCTTCTCCTGCAGTACATTTTGACTTTCTGCACATTTTGGATAAGTAGCAATACTTGGGCGCTAAAGCCCGTTGACTTAGTCATGCTGGAACCGGAAGGAGATGTCAGTTCAATTGAAATTTGGAAGTTACAAGATAGAAAAAGCCGTCTATCAGAAACATAGCAAATGTGTGAGAAACTTAATTAAAATAAGATCGCTTCATCAGGTGGTACACACAGCCCCTCTGTGGGACAATAACATGGCCCAGGCAAAAAATGCCGATAAAGTTTGTTACTGAATAAATGAACTAAAATCTCCTTCTTGGAATAAGTTCTTACATCCAACAGCTTCGATATAGTTAAGGGGGCATGTAATGGATTTTGGTTCAAAAAATCGATTTTTCAAACATACAATTTCCTTCATCTAGCCTTGATCTAGCCTTTAAATTGTTAAACTGATGAACTTTGCACTGGCATCCACTTACACCTTTTTCGACATTTGGAAACTGCTTGCTTCGGCGGAATTTTTGTCAGTGTTAAGGCTAATTTCTTTCGATATCTTTGACTGTCATCTATATCTCTGGCTGACATCTACATCTTTGCCTTAAACCTTTTTTGCATGTGGTTTATTTACATATTGTCATTACTAACACATATTACTAGGTAGAAGGTTGAATTCGCTACCTTTATGTGGAAGTCAAGATTTATACGTAATGGGTGTTGAAAAACCTGTGTTTAGGGAACGGAGGTTTCGTGGAAATCGGTTTACCAACAAAAAAGTGGAAGCAGCTCCAAATGAAGAAATAAGCTCTCAGCTTCAGCATCGAAACTTGGGACAGGAGAACTGTACAGGTGCGTGAATGATGTTGATATGGATTACACTGGATTCAGACTTATTGATTTAGAGCTTCTCTGTCGGGCTATGAGGGTTTCATTTTCATGAGTTAGCTGTAAAAATACGGAATGAATTATTGTTGTTGAAGAAAGTAGAGCGGGAACAACCTGTGATTTTAAATTAATTTGTAATTCATGTGGCTACGAATTTTAATTTTCCTCCTCCAAAAAAACTGACACTGGTACTTATGAAAGCAATTTTAGTTTAGCATATACTCTGAGATGCTGTGGACATGGCAGGGTAGGAGGTAGTTATGGTCTGGTTTTCTGAACATGCCTCCATGTTGTGCAAATTTGAAAAAATAAATAAAGAATTGTCTGATGCTGTATGCGATTCTGCCAAAGTTTCTATGAAGAAAGCAGTGGAGAAATTGGTGGAAAAATATCCAAAAAGAAATACATCCTGGGGTAGATACGTATGACCGGAATCTCCTACAAATGTTACTGATCTGTGTGTGTCTGTAGACGGAACCTGCATGGAAAGGGGTCACGCATCTCTGTCTAAGGTTGCATCTGTTACTGGTTTTGACTCAGGTGAAGTTTTAGATGTACAGAATTATGTCTAAATACTGCCACCAGTGTGCTACAAGAAAAATGTCCAACAATGAAGACAATCAGAAACTGTGGCAAGAAAAGCATGCAGCAGAATCCTCTAAAAATTATAAAGGCTCAAGTGCGGGCATGGAGACTGCTGCAGTTGTGAGGATGTTCTCCAGATGTAAGGATCAGTATGGTATTAGATATACTATACACAAAAGTGAAGTACGTTAGAATGGGTAACCACTAGCAGGAAAAGGCAGGCTTAATCTGAAGGAAATTTATTCTCTTCAGTTATTTTTTTGGATGACTATCACGAGAAACACAAATAATTAAGAGGCAATGAGGTGTGATGTGTGGGCAGTTTTTTTCAAACCAAACACCAGTGTTCAGTCTTAATCTGAAGGAAATTGATTCTCTTGAGTTATTTTTTTGGATAACTATCAGGAGAAACCCAAATAATTAAGAGGCAATGAGGTGTGAAGTGTGGGCAGTTTTGTTCAAACCAAATACCAGTGTTCAGTCTGTGACCCAAAGACGATAGGTATAAGTTCAACAACATAAATGAGACCTGTTCGCATAAACACTCATTACCTGAACCTGCTATGACTGCAATTAAGCTCACATTCGGGTTTCTTGAAAATTTTGATTTATTCCGGAAGTTTCTTCACGGAAAAACACAAAATGTAAAAGAAAGCCTCAATAATTTAATTTAGGTTAGGTGGTCAAAAAGGGCACTCTCTAGACTTGAAGCACCCAAAATAGGTGCCTATGATGAAGTTTTATGTTACAACAACGGAAATAATGGCATAATTGAAGTGCTGAAGAGAGTTGGTGTGAATTCCGGTTTGTTTACAACAAAAGCATTTTACACCACCGACGAGAGTAGAGTCAAGAAAGCTAACAGGTCGGTGTCTTTCCTGCAAATATACGCCAGGCAGATTCGAAGAGGAGAGTAGAGAAACCTGGAGGATGAGGCGTATCAGTATGGAGGATTTTAATAATGAGATAAACTTATTAGATGTAGAAGTATGAGAAGAAACTCTTTAGCCGGCCGGAGTGGCCGAGCGGTTAAAGGCGCTACAGTCTGGAACCGCACGACCGCTACGGTCGCAGGTTCGGATCCTGCCTCGGGCATGGATGTGTGTGATGTCCTTAGGTTAGTTAGGTTTAAGTAGTTCTAAGTTCTAGGGGACTTATGACCACAGCAGTTGAGTCCCATAGTGCTCAGAGCCAAGAAAATCTTTGAACCTTATTTTCTCCGTTTTACATTTTTTGCGCTATTAGAAGCTTTTCCCCCAAACATATACACGCTAATGTTGGGAATCTTTCAGGAACTGTTCGAAACGTGTTGCTGTCTCCCTGGAAATAAAAAAACATGAGATCCTGATTTTACATTCTGATTTTTACATGTTTGTGTATAGAAAAAAGTTAATTTTGGATGTGCAAAATTAAAAACTCTGATAATGATATAATTTGTCAATAAAGTAGTAACAGTAGTTCAGTGGTCTTATAAACTTCTCAGGGCACTACAAGAAAATTTTCAGATTAACATCATGAATAGAATTTGAGTTACGGCTTTTTATAAAAAAGACAATTAAAAAAATAAAAAATAAAATTTCTGACAAATTATTAACGCTGCATATTTTATAATATTTTCCCTTTAAAGCACAGTTCCTTTGATTTACACATCCAAAATTTTAGATTTGTATATTAATAAATACGACATCGTTGAAGATGATGCTGCTTTAATTCTTCATGCTTTCCCAGCGATCTGTTGACATCTTGTATATTCGGGAATCTAGCCGGATACTCCCGTCGTTCTCGCACGATATTCCAATATCGTGGCTCGCTGTCTTCTTCAGGTGCTACCTGAGACTGGTCCTTGGGTCGATCGAGTCCAGTATTTATGCCTGGAAGGCGACCAGAGAGGGCCAGTGTAGCCGCGTCTGGCGGGCGCGAACCGTAGACGGAACACACGACTCGGGGCGGACCGATTATGGAGCACCCAGCACGAAACAGAAGTGGAAATCATTGTAACAGTCATGAGACAGAGTACCAAACATCTCAGACCGGGTCTGACACACCGCAGATGACGACCACAACCGTTGCGAACGGCCAAAACGGGGCCGGCCGAAGTGGCCATGCGGTTCTAGGCGCTACAGTCTGGAACCGCGCGACCCCTACGGTCGCAGGTTCGAATCCTGCCTCGGGCATGGATGTGTGTGATGTCCTTAGGTTAGTTAGGTTTCAGTAGTTCTAAGTTCTAGGGGACTGATGACCAATGAAGTTAAGTCCCATAGTGCTCAGAGCCAAAACGGGCGCGGACGGCAGTCGGAACATCCGCGACCTGAGGGGTCCATTGAAGCCGAGTCTGGCGGACGCAGACCACAGAGGGAACACTGGGCGCGGACCGCCCGGCTCCTCCCAGGCATAGATACTGGACTCGATCGACCCAAGGACCGGTCTCTGGTAGCACATGAACAAGACAGTGAGGCACGCTGTGGAAATATCGTGCGAGAACGACGCGAATATCCGGCTGGATTCCCGAATATACAAGATCTCATGATGCTGGTTTCTTAAAGGGACTTTGACGGTGAACCGCTATTGCGGTCGGCAGCTGTCCCACACATCCCACTAAGAATACCTAAATAATGTGAACGCTGCCGCGTCTGTCTGGAGCCATGTGATCCAAAAGGGGAAGTAGGTCTGTGGGACCATTGACCTCTTTTGGTGATGACGGCGCGGCCTGCTGTACCAACGGGTGTGGCTGCCGCTGGTGGAGTGGTCCCTCTGGCTTTGCTGTGTAGGACTACGCTGATGCTACGTGGAAGGATGAATGGCCCCGATATAAGACTTACGAAATTTGCTGAGTTTGAGAGTAAGAGTATTCAGAAGAATAGAAAGGAATATGACCTATGTTACCCTTAACTGAATCTACACTACTGCCCATTAAAATTGCTACACCACGAAGATGCTACAGACGCGAAATTTAACCGACAGGAAGAAGATGCTGTGATATGCAAATGATTAGCTTACCACACAAGGTTGGCGCAGGTGGCGACACCTACAACGTGCTGACATGAGGAAAGTTTCCAATCGATTTCTTATACACAAACAGCAGTTGACCGGCGTTGCCTGGCGAAACGTTGTTGTGATGCCTCGTGTAAGGAGGAGAAACGCGTACTATCACGTTTCCGACTTTGATAAAGGTTGGATTGTAGCCTATTGCGATTGCGGTTTATCGTATAGCGACACTGCTGCTCGCGTTGGTCGAGATCCAATGATTGTTAGCAGAATATGGAATCGGTGGGTTCGGGAGGGTAATACGAGAGGCCTTGCTGGATCCCAAACGCTACGTATAACTAGCAATTGAGATGACGTGCATCTTATCCGCATTGCTATAACGGATCATGCAGCAACGTCTCTATCCCTGAGTCAACAGATGGAGACGTTTGTTCACACTGATGGCACTTTGAACAGTGGACATTACATTTCAGATGTGTTACGGCCCGTGGCTCTACCCTTCATTCGATCCCTGCGAAACCCTACATTTCAGCAGGATAATGCACGACCGCAAGTTGCAGGTCCTGTACGGCCCTTTCTCGATACAGAAAATGTTAGATTGCTGCCTTGGCCAGCACATTCTCCAGATCTCTCACCAATTGAAAACGTCTGGTCAATGGTGGCCGAGCAACTGGCTTGTCACAATACGCCAGTCACTACACTTGATGAACTGTGGTATCGTGTTGAAGCTGCATGGGCAGCTATACGTGTACACGCCATCCAAGCTCTGTTTGACTCAATGCCCAGGCGTATCAAGGCCGTTATCACGGCCAGATGTAGTTGTTCTGGGTACCGATTTCTCAGGATCTATCCACCCAAATTGCATGAAAATGTAACCACACATCAGTTCTAGTATAAGATATCTGTCCAATGAATACCCGTTTATCATCTGCATTTCATCTATGTGTAGCAATTTTAATGGCCAGTAATGTAATTTTGACCCAAGACAGGAGTCAATTAAGCAAATATGAAAAGACGTACAGATAGCAGACGTGTTTTCAAATATATATCAAAGAATTTTCTGAAAGAAAAAAGCAGTAATGGCCTACATGCATTCATGTTAACGAATAGAAGGGTGGGGAGGACTGAAAAATAGAGTCCAGGTTTCTGACCGCTATGTACGAGGAGACACGAAACACAAATTCAGTATGGAAACAAAGGTAGAGGAAACAAGTTATACGCGCTTTAAGTGTGAATGTCGCAAACTGCTTCTCATTGATGCTACAGCAGTCTAAGAATGACCTTGTACTTTTCATTGTTCATATTTTACATGTTTGTGACTAGCCTGTTATAAGTATCTAAATTAAAACATATATCATATCTTTTGTACTGGTTCTACATCCTCACTTCACTTAGGATCTATGGGAGGAGCGATAAAATATCTCTTCTTTTGAAAATAAATGTTTTGCGAATTTTTCTTTTAGTATCAGGTTCTACATCTTCGAGGATGCTCACTACGTGTTTATACAGCCAAAGATGTATCTCTCTACCTGTCTGTCTAGATAAGTGATTTCTTCTGGGATTCATCTTACGAAACGATGGGAAACTTTAATCCGGATGGTCAGGTGTGGAATGGATCAATTCTCGGCTGTGAGTCAAGTGCCTTAAATGTGGTGAGAAGCTACAGCTATTCCGTAGCTAGCGTGTAGGTATCTGAAGCCATCTACCTCCGACAATACTAGTATGTTAACGGTGCCAGCAGACCACACGCTGCGACGAATTTCAGATATTTTGCGTGCCACAAAGTGGGCTAGCGCTCCGTGTTTGCCTCTAACATTACGCCTTATCGTCGTACATCTCAAATGGCGTAATCGTCACGGTCATTATAAAGGAAGGAAAAAAAAATGTTTTCAACACACTAACGCACGAGGAAAATTCGCTTTCGATCCATTGCTACTGGATGAAATTAAGACAGCTTTCTTCAATGGAAGACGATCTGAATCATTTCTATCTGTCAGCCCACATTACTTTCTTTGAATGTAATCGCTATCAATATAATAAACTGCAGATAGACGGAATATGCTGTTAGGTCAGTCCTTCGACAGTACTGAGATTTGATGGATATGTTACAAATAATAACGGAAAGTCTAGAGGCCACTGTAGTCATTGTACTAATTACATTTAATCACATTGTCACAAATTTGCATAGTGAATCCTTTCACGATATATTATAATGCTGCGATTAACGTTTACAAATATACGGAACGACTTACGCTGTGGCTGATGTTACTAAAAGTATTTTTCTTCCGAATGCACAATACTACTATCTCTCGCGGTATGATGTATTTTCCTTTACTGCTTCAGAGTTCGTGATGGATTTTATGAGATGGGACGGTCTATAGGAAACCATAGCACGGTTTCACAGAGCCGGCCGGTGTGGCCGTGCGGTTCTAGGCGCTTCAGTCTGGAACCGCGTGACCTCTACGGTCGCTGGTTCGAATCCTGCCTCGGGCATGGATGTTTGTAATGTCCTTAGGTTAGTTAGGTTTAAGTAGTTCTGAGTTCTAGGGGACTAATGACCACAGATGTTAAGTCCCATAGCACTCAGAGCCGTTTTTTTGGTTTCACAGACTTGAATCACTCCCTTCGGATAAGAAGCGCTAAAGCCAGACCTATGCATCAAGCAGTCGCTTTCAATTTGGAATCAACATGCTCACTGGCTCACGCCATTTTTCAATTTCTTGGTTGCTATATTGGCATCGCACTTTTCCTCAAAATATGAATTCTTTTGAACAGAGTATGTTAAGGAAAAATAAAAAATTATATCAGTTTTTCCCTACTTTATTTGGAGAAAGTGATGTGCAATGAAGAGTCCCCCTTATTAACTGACGATGAAGTCATCACATAAAGTAGGAAGCCTGAGTAGATGCATACTCCGGTAGCATACTCAAGCAGCCATCGACTTCGAAGTTTTGTGACCTATTGAGATTGATTCAGGTACCTAAACCACTTTAAACAATAAAAAGTCCATGTGAGTATCATTATCTCTGTAGTCAGATTTAATGTGCCTACTGATCCTCCAAACCAACAGCAAGGCTAACACGATACGGACTGGCTTGGTTGACTATTCACGATTTATAAGTTGTATTAAGGGCTACGTTTTGGAGTCCATAGTAAGTAAAGAGTACATACCAAATAATTCATGAGTGATTCCATATACGGAGAAGAAGTTTTCAGCAAGTGGTAGTATTTTCAAAATAATCGAAAGTCCGTAAGGATTTTGTACACTTACATAGTTCAGACAGTGCTTTCCTATGCATTGTTATACATCTTTTCTCTCCCAATAAAACAAAAAAAAGTGCTATCAGGACCGATAAAGCTTACAATGGAATTTTTAGTAACAACAACACCAAGTTTTACAAAAATGGAAACTGAAATTTGGCTACATCATTCAGTTTCGCCTGTATTACCAATTAACGAAGGATGACAGCCATAGAATAGAATGTAACAGCAGATTTTGGTCAGCTATATAGCAAAATTTCCGATTACTTTTCAGGAACGATTCACCAAATTCCTGAACATCCTCTGTATCATTACAGTCACCTATCCGAAAGGTTGAACGCGTTGTTAAAGAGCGATAGCTTCTCATTACAAAGCTATAAACCTTAAAAGCAGAGGAAACCTCATCCTGTGCTATTTACTATCATTTTCACCAAATCTGTTCCGATGTCTGGAACATTTTTTTGAATCTAAGTAGTGTTGTCCACATTTTTAGGGAAACGCATTTGAGAAATGATTGTTTCTCCATTTACCGACAGCATTTGCTAATCACTACATTTCTTTTTGTGGAGCAATGGTATGTGTTATTACGGTGGATCAGTCATTATGAAAAGTCAAAACTTTCCAAGTGTTCTATGGTATGACAAATACTACAGCACGGTAAAGTTATTTGTAAAATGAATATTAAGCACATGTATGCGTGTCATTGTGTGTGAGTGAAGTCGCCGTCTTCAGAGCCAGATTTCCCAATCCCATTGACTTTGCACTCGCCTGCACAATGGCAGAGGGTCTTAGAAGCAAAATCTGAAGTGTAATATTGTACAGAGAATACCTCTCGTTATTTATTCCCGATGTAACTTAGATTCACATCGCAAATTTTGTCGTGATGCTAGAGGGCGTTCACAATTTACGTGTATCTGATGCAAGATGCATGTGGAAGCCGTTAGACCCTACAGCATACATCTTGCCTGACTCAGTTACCACCACACACAAACTTACACACAGGACGTGTGAGAGCCGATATGCGGAAGTAGAAGGTAACAGATGTGGATGGCTAGGATACAATTTTTGGTTCAGCTATCTCCATTTAGTCGTTCCGTTTTATCTGTAGATCGCTTAAGACAAATGCAGGGACAATTCTTTCCGAAGGGTACGACTGATTTTTTCACCACAGTTGTTAATTATAAGTTAATTATTCGTCCATAACGACATTTTCGTATTGGCCAAATAGAAAAATCTTTCTTTCCTTTCTTCTTTACCGAGATTGGGAGGGAAAACACATGAGTACCAAGTGCCACCCATACGTTAAGCATTCATTAGAAGAAAAGATCAAATTATTACTGCCTCCTGGATGATTTACGGTTATGGCGATTTTTCTAAACCACTCGAGCCATTTTCATTACGATGACTTGACTGGCGGCGTCGTCTGCTAGCGGTTACACTACGGACGATTTATTTCGTTTTGCTTTATCTTCGTGTCAACTGGCATCAATCATCAATTGCAATTTCTTCTCTTCCTCTGAATGTCTCTTATTTTACGTCTTCACCTCCTCCTCCTCCCCCCCCCCCCCCCCCCTGCAACCACAAATGTCAACTTTCCTTCTGTCCCTGTACTGTGTTCTTATTTTTCTCTGTTTTGAAACGTTTCTAAATTTAGTATTTCTTCTCAGAATGTTTCTTCCTGTAATTTTCGATTCCTTGACACCATCTCTTGCTAGTTCCTTTCTAAGTTCTGTAATCCATGCTATTATTACTCTCAATATCCATAAATAAAGGAATATTTGTTTCGTTAGCCTGTTATCATTTATTTGGTAGAAGTGTCCGAAGAAGATTTACTTTCGTTAACCTATTACTTATGGTATTTTCTGCACATTTTGGCTGACTAGTAGCTGTCTTTCTCATTATCAAACCTTCCGTGGTATGTAATACGCACGTCCTTTGTCAAACAATCCATGTTGCAGATATTTCTGTTGTGTCCAGCTTATAGTTTATCATTAAGCATTTATGTGCCAGAAAAGTTGCTGTCTTACTATTGTGGTATAAAGTTTTAGATTCTGCATCTACATGATTACTCGGCAATTCACAATTAACTGCTTGGCAGAGGGTTCATAAAAAATCACCACCATCAAGCTATTTCTCTACTGTTC
Organism: Schistocerca americana; assembly: GCF_021461395.2. Lineage (NCBI taxonomy): Eukaryota > Metazoa > Arthropoda > Insecta > Orthoptera > Acrididae > Schistocerca > Schistocerca americana. The sequence continues at coordinate 45,429,114 of NC_060123.1, forward strand.
AACTCTCGAACAGCACGCGGAAAAACGAGCACTTAAAGCTTTCCGTGTGAGATCTGGTTTCTCTTACTTTATTACAATGATGAGTTATCACTATGTAGGTGGGCGCCGACAAAATATTTTCACACTCTGAGGACAAAGTTGGTGATTGAAATTTCATAAGAAGATCCTGTCGCAACGAAAATGGCATTTGGTTTAATTAATGCCACCTCAATGTCCGTGGCAGTGTTTAACTTATTTCGCGATACCTCAAAACGAACAGCCGTTCTTTGAACGTTTTGCATGTCCTCCGTCGCACCTATCTGATGCGAAACCCACACTGCACACCAATACTCCAGAAGAGGGTAGACAGGCATAGTGTAAGCAGTCTCTTTAGTAGACCTGTTGCATTTTCTATGTGTTCTGCCAATAAAAGACAGCATTTGGTTTGCTTTCCCCACAACATTATCTATGCGATTTATTTACTCGATGACTTTCGGTCCATAACTACGAAATGTGACATTCCTTCTACTCTTATTGATTAAGTGTAGACGGCTGTGGTTTGAATTCAGAGAAATAGTATCGACGGCAGTTGAGAGGTAGATACTACCTAAACTAATGAGATATGGTGTTGATCCATGGTAGCAGAAGCAACGAAAGAAGCATCCGAAATTTCAAACAACGCAACCAAGACAGGCATAGTTTTAGAGAAGCTCGAAATTCAGTCCCAAATTTAATTCCATATGATTTTAATAGTTTCCATCTGCCTCGAAATCTGGTCGAAAATCCTAAGAGGTTCTAGTCTTACGTAAAGTGCCCCACCTGAAAGGCACAATCGATATCCTCAGTGCGCGATAACAATGGCGAAGTTACTGATGAAAGTGCCAATAAAGCAGAGTTTTCCGAAATTCCTTTACCAAAGAAGACGATGTAAATATTCCTGAATTCAAATGAAGAACAACTGTCAACACAAGTAAGTAAATAGATACACTCGGTGTAGCGAATCAGGTAAAATCACTTACTAAAGGCAAGGCCTCCGGTCCAGGTTGTACACTAAGCAGGTTCCTTTCAGAATATGTCGATACAATGGCTCCACACGTAACAATCACATAGCAATGCCCGCTCGGCGAAAGATGAGTACCTAAAGATTGGGAAGTTGCAAAAGTCACACAGACACCCAAGAAATGAGATAGAAGTAATGAACTGCAGACCCATATCGATAATTTCGATTTGCATTAGGATTTTATACTACACACTGAGTTCGAAAATTATTGTTTACCTCGAAATTAACGATTCGTATTCAAACAGCAATGCGGATTCAGAAATTATAGTTCTTGTAAAACTAGCACTTAATTCGCACAAAGTAATGAGTGCTATCGATAGGAGATATCAATCTGATATCTCAATGTTCTCAATTTATATATCGTATTTATTAGAGCTTCACCGATTGTATCAGTTAATTTCGCCTTAACACAACGCAATATAATTATTCGAAATTTTCTGATGATTATTTATCTGTTTATACAATTGTTGACTTTTTCCTGTGTTTCTGTAACCTGAGGTCTTTCAAACTGTAGCTTAGAAATAAATTTCTAATAATACGCATATGGTGTTCAGTTTCGTATTTTGGTTGGAGTTGCTTTATATCAGTTTCACTTCACTTCATTGTATTGTATTCTTTATGCCACGTTAAAAATATTGTTTTGCTATCTACAGCTTTTCGATCGTAATCCGAAGCATACTGAAAATAATATAACTCCACGTGTATCATCCGATCTTGCGTTGAAGAGGCACACGCCGTCTTCGGAATTGTGTGGATGATGCTTTTCCGAAAGTCAGATGATATATCGCCAGACTCATACATTCTAAACACCAACGTGAATAGTCGTTTTGTTGCACCTACCCCAATAATTTTAGATATTCTGATGGAACGTTATCTATCCCTTCTACCGTATTTGATCGTAAGTCCTCCAACGCTCTTTTAAGTTCTTATTCTAATACTGGATCCCTTATCTCTTCTTAATCGACTCCTGTTTCTTCTTCTATCAAATCAGACAAATCTTCCCCCTCATAGAAGCTTTCAGTGTATTCTTTCCACCTACCCGCTCTCTCCTCTTCATTTAACATTGGAGTTCCCGTTGCACTCTTAATGTTATCACACTTGCTTTTAATGTCACCGAAGGTTATTTTGACTTTCCTGTGTGCTGAGTCTGTCCTTCCGACACACATTTCTTTTTCCATGTCTTCACATTTTTCCTGCAGCCATTTCGTCTTAGCTTCCGTGCACTTCCTATCTATATCATTCCTCAGCGACTTGTACTCCTCTATTCCAGAGTTTCCCAGAGCATTTTTGAACTTCCTCTGTAACGTCCCCTTTTGAACAATTATACATGACTGTGTTTAAACTGACACACAATATTTTTTAGCGCAACGCAATCTGACTTTCAATAATCCCTACAAAAGGATGGCCCTGACTAACATTAACCTATACCTTTCACAAATCACTTACCTCACAAAAATCTTCGTTACTCGAACTACTTCAATACACGAGCGCCACTACTGCCAACTAAATAAAAGATTCTAACTACTGAGGGCACTAACTACTGATAGGCATAGTTAGCAAATGAAATATTTTAATAGAGAACAAACAATGTATTTACCTTAATAGTGTTGAAAAATCATAATATACATAGCAGTTCATGACATCCAGTCTTACAAATTTCAAAACTCCGCCATTTCTCTCCCCACATCCACCACTGCTGGCGGTTCACCTCCAACTGCGCAACGCTATGCGCTGTTCACATCCAGCTGCCGCTGCCCAACACTACAATGGCCGACAACAATGCAAACTAGCCACAGACTGCACACAGCACAGCCAGTGATTTTCATACGAAGCGCTACGTGGCGTTACCAATAAGAAAACATAAACAGCCTACTTACACCTCCTTTCATCGATCGATTGAAGTATACCTTCGGTTACTCATGATTTCTTAACAGTTACCTTCTTTATACCTATGTTTTCCTTCCCAATTCCTGTGATGACCTATTTTTGGAGATGTCCATTCCTCTCCAATTGTATTGCCTACTTAGCTATTCCCTATTGCTGTATGTATAGCCTTAGAGAGCTTCAAGCGTATCTCGTCATTCCTTAGTACTTACGTATAACACTTCTTTGCGTACTGATTCTTCCTGATTAATACCTTAAACCATAGTCTACTCTACATCATTACTATATTGTGATCCGTGTCTACGTCTGCTCCTGGGTACGCCTTACAATCCAGCATCTGGTTTCGGAATCCATAGCTGACCACGATGTAATATAACTGAAATCTTCCCGTATCACCAGGCCATTTCCAAGTTTACTCCCTTCTCTTTTGGTTCTTGAACTGACTACTCGCTATTACTAGCTGAAACTTGTTGGATAACTCATTCCTTGTCCCAAGTCCTTATTCTCCTGTAACCTTTTCTTCTACTCCTTCCCCTGCCACTGCATTCAAGTCTCCCATGACTATCAGATTTTCATATCCATTTAGATACTCTATTATGCTTTCAATATCCTCACACACCTTCTGTATCTCTTCATATTTACCTTGCGGGGTCGGCATGTATACCTGAACTATGGTTGTCGGTGTTGGTTTCCTATCGATTCTGATAAGGATAACCTTGTCACTGAACTGTTCACAGTAACACACTCACTGCCCTACCTTCCTATTCATAACGAATCCTAGTCCCGTTATACCATTTTCTGCCGTTGTTGATATTACCCTACACTCGTGTGACCAGATGTCCTTGTCTCCGCTTCACTGACCCCTGATATATCTAGATTGAGCCTTTGCATTTCCCGTTTTAGATTTTCTAGTTTCCCTACCACGTACAAGCTTCTGAGATTCCACGCCCCGTCTCGTAGAACGTTATCCTTTCGTTGATTATGCAATCTTTAATACAAAGTAACCTCCCCCTTGGCAGTCCCCTCCCGGAGATCCGAATGGGTGACTATTTCAGAAACTTTGCCAATGGAGAGATCATCACGACAATTCTTCAATTACAGGTCACATGTCCTGTGGGTACACATTAAGTGCCTTTAGTGCATTGGTTTCCATTGCCTTCTACATCCTCATGCCGTTGGTCATTGCTGATTATTTCATCGTTAGGGACAGTTTCCTACCTCTACTGGGACAAGAGAGTGCCCTGAACCTCTGTCCGCTTCTCTGCCCCACTTTGACAAGGCCGTTGGAAGAATGAGGGGTGACTTCTTATGCCGGAAGTCTTTGGCCGCCAATGCTCATTAGTAATCAAAATTTAAGCAGCGGCGGAATTGTGACCCGAGATCAAAGACGTTTTCATTATGAATCAAAGACGCTACCCCTAGACCGTATCCCGAGATTCCGTAGTGCCAGGATACTCATTAGGATGAATCCATATACGGCAGATACAAAAATTAAATACAGAAATGCCACCACGTAAGTCATACAGTGGGGATGTTCTCATATTCAAGCAGTTGATTTAATTCCTTTCCTTGTATGATTCTGGAACGTTAAATGTAAGACCCTATTTAGTAAGTCCGGCATTAGTCGACTGTAATTAGCAGTCTACTGAAGTATGACTGCTCACCCGAAGGAACTAATTTTTTATTGACATTTTGTATGGAACGCTATTTCTTAATCATAGTTTATCACAGCTCCTCAGTTCGTGGTCTCGCGGTAAACTTCTCGCATCCCGAGCACGGGGTCCCGTGATCTATTCCCGGCAGGATCAGGGATTTTCACCTGCCTCGAGATTACTGGGTGTGGTCTTCATTATCATCATTCATCCCCATTACGGTCAGAGGAAGGCAATGGCAAACGTCCTACGCTAGAACCTTGCTTAGTACAGCGGTGCGGGTCTCCCGCATCGCCCCCTACGCTCTATCACGGAGTATGGGACTTCATCATCATCAGTTTATCACAGTTTTAAATAGCCATTAATTACAGCCTACGTCTATGAGATTTGTAATTAACTTATATTGTGCCTAATACTTCGCAAGAAATCGGTTGGCACGCAGAACAGCTTCCAGTCATATCGAAGTGGAAAGTATAGGTCTTAAACTGTTTTGAGGTGATTCGTAACATCGTTGTACATACAAAACAGTTGCAAGTACGTGTGATGATGATTGAGGTGGAGAGCGACCACGCACCTTTATCTCCTAATTAGACCACAAAAGCTCAGTAATTGACGTTGGTGGCCGGAGGAAGTTCGACAACTGATACTCGTCCTCAGTAAACTAATCCTGGACGATTCGAGTTGTGTGAACAGAGGATCTGTCGACTTGAAATACACCGTCGCCACTGTCTACCATGATATGGACCGGATCAGACGGAACTGACACATAATCCTTGAGCGTAATGTGATATTGCAGATTAACCATGCGGTCAATGGGATACTTCGATGTGGCTGCCAATATCATCACTCGAATCCCATCATGAGTAACTCTGGGGACGTAAACTCGGCCAGAAGTGGGAAACAGTGTGAAACAAGACTCATCCAACAAGATGGCATTCTTTTATTGTTCCAACCACTAGGTATTAGGATTTTGGCATGGCCTTCCCGGTTGGCCGTGCGGTCAAACGCACGGCTTTCCGGGTGGGAAGGAGCGCCTGGTCCCCGGCACGAATCCGCCCGGCGGATATGGGCCGAGGTCCGGTGAGCCGGCCAGTCTGTGGATGGATTTTAGGCGGTTTTCCATCCACTGTAGCCAAATGCGGGCTGCTTCCGCTTATTCCGCCTCAGCTACACTATGTCGGCGATTGCTGCGCAAACAAGTTCTCCACGTACGCGAACTTCACCATTGCTCTACCACGCAAACATAGGGGTTACACTCGTTCCCTGGGGGGGGGGGGGGGGGCGGGGGGGGCGGGGGGGGGGCCGGGGGGGAGGGTTCACTGCGGGCCGAACCGCACAATGACCCTGGGTTCGGTGTGGGGCGGCGGAGGGTTGAAGTGGACTGCGGTATTCGTCGTTGGGTTGTGGACCACTGCGGCTGCAGCGGGGACGGAGCCTCTCCGTCGTTTCTAGGTCCGCAGTTAACGTAACATAACATAGCATAAGGTTTTAGCATAACGTTTTCCTGTTAACAGTGTATATACACTGTAACTGTCACTACAGGAGAAATATATGTTGGTAGTACACGTGCATGAACAAGTCAGAGCACTTAGAGGTAAGCACGGTATATTTGAGAGGGAAATGGAGAATGGAAATCTGACAATCTTCACTCTCCTCGATATTCTACATTTATCTGCTGACATCTCCTTTGAACACGACAATTGTATAACCAATCAGCTGATAAATTGTTTTGAGTCGCGTGTTAAATGACCGCTCTCTTTAGAGAAGGAGGAGGAGGAGATTAGTGTTTAACGTCCCGTCAACAACGAGGTCATTAGAGACGGAGCGCAAGCTCGGGTGAGGGAAGGATGGGGAAGGAAATCGGCCGTGCCCTTTCAAAGGAACCATCCCGGCATTTGCCTGAAGCGATTTAGGGAAATCACGGAAAACCTAAATCAGAATGGCCGGAGACGGGATTGAACCGTCGTCCTCCCGAATGCGAGTTCAGTGTGCTAACCACTGCGCCACCTCGCTCGGTTTTAGAGAAGGAATTGCGGTTGTACAGTACTCCTTTTTTCACTTTTATCTGATGATGCTTCGTTTACAATGCTATTAGAACTTACTGAATTAAATATTTCAATGCAATTATAGGACAGATACTACAAGCGTTAGCATTTGTCTCAGTGGTACAAAAATGTAAGGACTGAACTATTCCCCAGGCCACATCGGAATGCAGCTGGGATTATTTGCATGTTCCAGCCAGCCTACAGTTCTAAGCGTTATTCTCGGCAGTGAAGTGCATGAAAAATACTAATATATCATTACTTCAGGACTAACAATGCAGACTATGTAATAAATGGGTAACCAACAGCTGAAGTAAACAAGGAATCACTTGAAACACATTCACATTTTTCGCAAAAACTGTGTGAAAAGAAATAACAAAATCCTTTGTTAGTTATGCAAAGATTACTCGGTAATTTGTTCTTCTAGGTGCCTCCACAAGGCTTGCTCATCCCTTACTATCTGTCACATTTTTATGGCCTTCAATTTGTTATTCTGAAAAATATTATCTAGATTAGATTGTAGTTACATCGATTCCACGAAGAGCGGCACCAGAGGCGGGATGTGGAGTGCAACTGCGATTCCTCGGTACGTCACGTCTATAGCCGGTGAACACTCTCGTACACCCGGTCGCCGAACCCGTGTGCTCAAGCAACCGCAGCCAAGCGGGCAAGTGAGCGCCACCCGGCTATTGCCGAGAACGCAATAGCGTCTCGTACTCGCTTTAAGCACTCAAAAACCATTCAGTTTACTGTGCTAGAGAATTGTTAAATATGTTTGATATTATTCTGCTAACGTAATAAATGGGTAACCAAGCAAAAGGCAGCAGATTTCATAAATAGTGTTAACGAAAGCCGGAACCGTGTGGCCGAGCGGTTCTAGGCGCTTCAATCCGGAACCTCGCTGCTTCTACGGTCGCAGGTTCGAGTCCTGCCTCGGGCATGGACGTGTGTGATGTCCTTAGGTTAGTTAGGTTTAAGTAGTTCTACGTTCTAGGGGACTGATGACCTCAGATGTTAAGTCCCATAGTGCTCAGAGGCATTTGATCCATTTGTTAATGAAAAGCAGAGAGGAGTAGGGAGCATGTACAACTATCCTGGGGTCATTTCTATCATTAATCTATTGTCAATGATGTCGACTATAAGTCGACCTAATTCCAGCGATCTGAAGATTTGTATATGGAATTCCAACGGCGTGAGGAACAAGAAAGAAAACTGCAGGACTTCGTTGCCAACCACAACGACGACGTGCTGCCAGCAACAGAAACTCATCTGTACCTCAACGTGACAGTATGCCATATGGATAGGCCACAACAGCATCAAAGAAGACGGGTTGGCTCTACCACACTGTATGGAAACAACCACTACCACTACCTAGATTGAAGTCGGACTAATAACTCTAGTGGTAGCATAGGTAACGCTAAATGCTTCGCTGCGTTCTCAAGATTTCCACACCGTCTTTACCGGCTATCGCAAGATTCCCTGTTAGCGGACATTAACGTCTAATACCCGCCATTGCTGGACATGGGCAGCGGCCTTTGTATCAGCACATGGGGACCACAGTACCCAATGCAACCTGACGTGCTGGACATCGTGATAACTAGCGGCATCATATGTGATCCAGACTTAAGGACGGAGTTCGATTTGACCTCGCACCACCATCCAGTCTTCCGGAGGGTTCTGAGTCCTTCCACAACACACATTGAGAAAATATCGGGGCATCAAATGGGAGCGGTTTAGGTGATATTTTAGCTACACCCAGGAAGGATGTTAGTACATCTACATCTACATGGATGCTCTGCAAATCACATTTAAATGCCTGCAGAGGCTTCATTGAACCACCTGCACAAATCTCTATTATTCCAATCTCGTATAGCGCACGGAAAGAATGAACACCTATAACGTTTCGAACGAGCTCTTATTTCCCTTATTTTATCGTGGTGATCGTTCCTCCCTATGTAGTTCGGTGTGAACTAAATATTTTCGCGTTCGGAGGAGAAAGTTGTTGATTGGAATTTCGTGAGAGAAGACTCCGTCGCAACGAAAAACGCCTTTCTTTTAACGAATTCCAGCACAAATTCTGTATTATTTCTGTGACACTCTCTCCCATATGTCGTGATAATACGAAACGTACTGCCTTCCTTCGAACTTTTTCGGTGTACTTCGTCGGTCCTATCTGGTAAGGATCCCACACCACGCAGCAGTATTGTAAAAGAGGACGGACAATCGTAGCGTAGGCAGTCTCCTTAGTAAGCCTCTTACATTTTCTAAGTGTCCTGCCAACAAAACGCCGTCTCTGTTTAGGCTTCCCCACAACATTTTCTATCTGGTTCTTCCAATTTAAGTTGTTCGTAATACCTAGGTATTTAGTTGAATTTACGGCTTTTAGATTAGGCTGATCTATCGTGTAACCGAAATTGTTCCTTTCAGCACTCATGTGGATGACCTCACACTTTTCGTTATTCACGGTCAACTGTCACTTTTCGCACCATTCAGAAATTTATTTTCTAAATCGTTTTGGAGTTTGTTTTGATCTTCTGATGACTTTATTATCCGATAAACGACAGCGTCATCTGTAAACAACCGAAGACGGCTGCTCAGATTGTCTCCCAAATCGTTTATATAGATAAAGAAGAGCAAAGGGCCTATAACACTACCTTGGGGAACGCCAGAAATCACTTCTGTTTTACTCGATGACTTTTCGTCAGTTACTACGAACTGTGACGTGTGTGAAAGGAAATCACAAATCCAGTCACGTAACTGAGACGATATTCCATAAGCACGCAATTTCACTACGAGCCGCTTGTGTGGTACAGTGTCAAAAGCCTTCCGGAAATCCAAAAATGCGGAATCGATCTGAAATCTCTTGTCAATAGTACTCGACACTTTATGTGACTAAAGAGCTAGTTGTGTGATGACATAGCATTTTTCTCGGACGGACGTTGCCACGACACAAATATCCGGAGGACGCTGTCACAACTTGATGCCATCGTAATACGGCTCCAGGGGAAACATAATCAAAATCAACCAAATGGTTCAAATGGTTCAAATCGCTTTGAGCACTATGGGACATAACATCTGTGGTCATCAGTCCCCTAGAACTTAGAACTACTTAAACCTAACTAACCTAAGGACATCACACACATCCATGCCCGAGGCAGGAATCGAATCTGCGACCCGGTTTCGGACTGAGCGCCTAGAACCGCTAGACCACCGCGGCCGGCAAAATCTACCCAACTTCAACAAAAAAAAAAAACGGCCGCAATTACGAGAGCCATTTACCACCTTCGGGAGAAACATACCATGGAACCCACCAGTTAAGTTTCTGGAGATGGCTTTCGACGCATATTTGTTATTCCACAACGGGGAAATCACTGATGACAGTGCCACTAAAGTAGAGTTCTTAAACACGGTTTTCCGAAACTCCTTCATCAAAGAAGACGAAATAAATACTCCTGAATTCCAATAAAGAACAACTGCCAAGATGAGAAACATAGAAGTAGATATCCTCGGAGTAACGAAGCACCTTAAATCATTTAATAAAGGCAAGGCCTCCATTTCAGATTGTATACCAGTCAGGTTCCTCTCGGAGTATGCTGATAAGATAGCTCGATATTTAGCAATTATATACAACCACTCGCTCACGGAAAGACTCGTACCTAAAGACTTGAAAATTGCTCAAGTCGCACCAATACCCAAAAAAGGAAGTAGGAGTAATCCGCTGAATTACAGGCCTGTATCACTAACGTCGATTTGCAGTAGGGTTTTGGAACATATACGGTATTCGAACATTATGAAGTACCTCGAAGGAAACGAGTTATTGCCGGTCGGTGTGGCCGAGCGGTTCTGGGCGCTACAGTTTGGAACCGCGCGACCGCTACGGTCGCAGGTTCGAATCGTGCCTCGGGCATGCATGTATGTGATGTCCTTGCGTTAGTTAGGTTTAAGTAGTTCGAAGTTCTAGGGGACTGATGACCTCAGATGTTGTCCCATTGTGCTCAGAGTCATTTCAACCATTTTTGAAACAATTTATTGACACATAGTCAGCAAGATTTAAAAAATATCGTTCTTGTGAAACACAGCTAGCTCTTTATACTCATTAAGTAATAAGTTCTATCGACAGGGGATGTCAAATTGATTACATATATTTTTCAATTTCCAGAAGGCTTTCGACACCGTTCCTTACAAGCGTCTCCTAACCAAACTGCGTGCCTACGGAGTATAGCCTCAGTTGTGCGATTGGATTCGGGATTTCCTGTCAGAAAGGTCACAGTTCGTAGTAATAGGCGGAAAGTCATCGTGTAAAACAGAAGTAATATCCGGCGTTCCCCAAGGAAATGTTACAGGCCCCCTATTGTTCCTGATCTATATTAACGACATTGGAGACAATCTGAGTAGCCGTCTTAGATTGTTTGCAGATGATGCTGTCATTTACCGTCTTTTGAAGTCATCAGATGCTCAGAAGGACTTGCAAAATGATTTGGATAAGGTATCTGTATGGTGCGAAAAGTGGCAATTGACCATGAATAAGGAGAAGTGTGAAGTTATTCACATGAGTACTAGAAGAAATTAGCTAGACATCGATTACGCGATAAGTCAGACATATCTGAAGGCTGTAAATTCAGCTAAATACTTAGGGATTACAGTTACAAATAACTTAAGCTGGAAAGGTCACATAGATAAAGTTGTGGGTAGAGCAAACCAAAGACGGCGATTCATCGGCACAACAGTTAGAAGGTGCAACAGGTGTACTAGAGAGACTGCTTACAACATGCTTGTCCGCCATATTCTGGAGTACTGCTATATGGTGTGGGGTCCGCATCAGGTAGGACTGACGGATGACCTTGAAAAAGTACAAAGAAGGGTAGCTCGTTTTGTATTATCGCGAAATAGGGGAGATAGTGTCACAGACATGATACGTGAATTGCAATGGCAATCATTAAAACAAAGGTGTTTTTCGTTGCGACGGGATCTTATGAAATTTTAGTCACCAGTTTTCTCCTCCGTTTGCGGAAACATTCTGTGGGCGCCCACCTACATAGAGAGAAATGATCATCACGATAAAATAAGAGAAATCAGGGCTCACACAGCAAAATTTAATTGCTCGCTTTTCACCCGTGCCGTTAGTGAGTGGAACGGTAGAGAGACTTCTTAAAGGTGGTTCATTGAATCCTCGCGCAAGGCTCTTTATTGTGAATAGCAGAGTAATCACGTAGATGTAGATGTAGATGTAGACATGTACAGAATCTCCGGCAAAAGGCTTATAGCGTGGCCAGGGAGCAGACGTTTTTCTTCATTAACAGCAAAGCGACCGTATCGTCGAAGGTCAGGCTGTGTACTGTCCTCACAAAAATCACCTAATGGAGCACGTCCTGCAAGACCCAACTGCACACTCTACAAGTAATTCAGAATCGAGTCTTGAGAAGGATACTTCACGTCTCATGATACACGATTATTACTACGTTGCATGCAGATGGCAATGAACAGTCGTTAGCCGAACACATCAAAAGACGTTCTGAAACGTTACACGCGGAAGTGTACCAACTGTACCACACAATTAGGGACGTTCCCGATGTAGGTAGGTATCGCCGAGATAGACCAGTGGCGTCGGTTTCATGTTCCGAAGACTCTGCTGCAATAGGATTCCAAAGCCCACACAGAAGTTAACAATTAAGTAAATACGTGACATAAACCTCTGGGGAGAGACTTCCTTGCTAGTTATATGGAAATTACAAAAGTCCTCCCCACCGGAATGAAGAATAATGTAGGCCTTCGAACCTTTACCTGCGATTGAGGTGCGGTAATGGGGCTCAAAAAAATAAAAAGTTGGACTAGCGAGACGTCATTTCTTTAAATTTCCCTCTAGTGATCCTGGATTGTTTGAAGTCCAGCTGTAGGTAATATGGGTCTAGGCACACCAGAAGAAAATAACGCATGTCCCACCAGCTGCACACATAGATACGTTTATCGGTTGCAAACTTTTGGGAAGAAGTAAATGTAAGGTAAGAAACGGGTTTCTGCTAGTTTCATTCTCGTGTCCGCGGTAGTGAATTGTTCAACGCTATACACTTTACCATCTGAGTATTTCTCTGGCCGTCGAATATAAAGAAAGTTTTAAGGTGTCTTTTGGCAATCTTGTAGACCTTACCTCCTTCCTGCAATCTAAAGGTGCTATGCTTATCTTTTATACAAGACGAGTTTTTTGTCATGAGACAACAAAGTATCTCAACAATTACGAATCAGATTAAAAATTCGAAAAATACGTATTCAGTATTTTAAAAATGCTATCTGACGACGCGAATGTGACCCACCTCCTTACCAGTTCCCAAAGGGATGAGGTGGGGGTCAACTCTGAGACGTCACACACAAACATTCCATTTTTATTGTAGAATCATATTCTATGGGGAAAAAATACGATACTTGTGTATGCAACACTTTCGTTGTTACATATTGGACGATGCTTTAATCGACAAATAACACAACTGAGTTCCAAAACAGTATTATTTCGAGAAAAATACATCGAATCGTAAACATAAACACAGACGTGTATGGTAAACAATGCAGTGTTTTTCAGTTTCCTCTGTGTAGCTGTTTTCAAACATTCATTCTTTCATTGTTTGATTTGCTCTCACTGCGTCCACGTCGTTCCTCATTTCGTAAATGTATTCCTTCACAACTTGACTGCGCTATTAGTTACAATGTAGGTTGTTACGACAGAAGAGAAAACTGAAATAGTTTATGTTTATGGGAAAAGTGGAAGGAATGTCGATTTTGCTATAACCGTTACTGCTCTAACTTTTCCAAACAGCGTGCGATCATGCACTACATTTTGTTAGGTTTCCGACAGTTCTCTACCGAGGGAACTGTACAGCTAGGATAATGGAACGACAGAAGAACTGTTTCTGAAGAGAATAAGGAAACCGCGGTATTAGTCGCATTGAATCATAACCCCCACATTAGCAGTCGGAAACTAGTTCACGAATCGGGAAGTAGTCATACTACAACTGCAACGTAGAAAATATCATCAGTTTCACATTTTCCTCTGTCAGGAGCTTCATGACAATGAATTCCAGACCCACAGTAGCATTTTGCCAATGGTCGCTTCAGCAAACACAGAGAGACCCCGCTGTCTTTGCTCGAGTATTGTTCACTGACGACTCGACCGTCATGAAACACGATATGATTAATCGACACACCATGCATTACTGGAATGTAGGATACCCACATTGGTTAAGCAAACGGAACAGCAACATCCGTGGAATTCGAATATTTGGTGTAGGATAATTTGTGACAAACTCATCGATCCATTCTTTACCGATGTCATTCAGAAATGGCGATTAATATCGAACGTTATAGGAGGAGCATCTCCCAATATATAGTCGTACATCTTCCCTTGGACCAGCGGCAATCAATGAGGTTTAAGTAGATGATGGCCAAGCAGATTTTTCTGTAGCACCACGGCATGTATAAGATCACTTGTGCAGTCGTCAGTGTATCGAAAGAAGCGTTCCACTGTGTTGGCCTACAAGATCGTCAGGATTTCGCTTGTAGGGTCACTTGAAGAGTGAAGTTTGTAACAGCGCACGAAAACATGACGCAGCCTATCAACTATGCTTGTCAGATGATTATATACGCAACATTTCCCAGTTGTGTCGAAACATTCATTTGCGGATAAATAAGTGTATCGAAGATGGCGATAACATTTTTGAGCACTTACAGAAGAGCACCATGCTGGTGAGATATGAGACGACAGACGTAAAACAGACACCCTGCTGGTGAGACGACACGGTTCAAACGAACACTGTTGCTGAGAAGACACACCTTCAAAACGTTTCTTCACATATGCTAAACACATCTGGTTTCCTTTCTTTTTACTCTAGGGCATTTATATCTAGACAATACCGTTACTGAACTAAAGTGTCTTAATATCGCTCAACCCCAAACGTGTTACGTACAAAAGTTACCTATTTTTCCTGTGGAGTCCGAATCTACGATTAAAAACGAATATTTCTATTTAAGGTATCAATGTTGCCTCCACCCCACCCCATAGGATAGCCGTTTTACAAAAACTGAACACGTAATTTTCCGTTTCTTAGACTATAACTTCAACAAAAGTTGGGATTATTTCTTATGTAAGAGACTTTGTGAGCATGATAGTGATACACAAGCTACAATTGCGATATTGTTAGGAATTATAGCACAGAACCTACATCCGCATGTAAACTCTTTTCTCGATAATAAAAGAAAAGTGACATCCGACAGAGAGAATGCTGACGTACTTCCATAGACGCACGCAACACACACAAATCCATACACATTCAGAACATTTTAATTATTTTCTGGGACAGTGGACAATAATGCCGGAACTGGAAATCATCAGCCGCTCGGAGTGACCGCGCGGTTTGAGTCGTCATGTGACGATCTGGGCGGCCCCTCTCGCCGGAGGTTCGAGTCCTCTGTCGGGTATGTGTGTGTGTGTATTGTTCTTAGCATAGGTTAGTTTTAGTTTAAGAAGTGTGTAAGTCTAGGCACTGATGACGTAACCACTTCGATCTTCGATCCCTTAGGAATTCACACACATTAGAACATTTAGAAATCGTCCTCCCAATTCTGATTCCATTGCCCCTCTCCCAGTAAATTCCGATACATGGCCCAAAAGAACCACGACCCTGTAACGAGTCGCATTTCAACTTGATTACTCAGTTCCTTGCAGTAGAAAAAGAAGGAGTGAATTCACATAGGTATGGCTGCAGTCGTCTTTTTTTTCTTTTTTTTGAAGATGCATAGCGTCGTCTATGAAGTAAAGCTCCGCGAGAGCTCACAATTAAGTTTCGCAGTTTCACCTTTGCCTATAGCAAGTGAGTCTTACTACAAATTGATCGTGCACATGAGGCAGCTACCTGTGAGGGAAATCGAGAAACCACCTGCAGTATTAGCGTTCACATCACGTGCTGCGGCGCCGTAAGCACGCTCAAGCTTAATGACGGAAGTTACCAGCCCATACACACGCACACACACACACACACACACACACAAACACACATACCTGTGCAGCTGGTCCGATGTTTGCCAATCAACAGTTATGTCGCCAATGGCCTCCTTTCGTCGCTCCTATCCAGATTATCGATACAGGTCTTTGATAGCAGAAATTATACACACAGTAATTAAAGATCAACAATTGCAACAGGTCTTGACATTTGGGGCTATTAAAACCTCATAAATAATGATGCATTATTGCAGTGTAAACTGTGAGTGAAAACTTCACGTAACTAATACTGCGCACAAAAATGATCACCTTGAAATTCAGGTCGTGCAAAGACTATAGACATTTTTGAAATTAAGTTCATAATAGAAACTTCTAATGTTGACATCAACCTTCATTCGAACCTTACGTCATGGAAGTGGAACTAAAGTGTCAACTATATCTGTGTTCCAGTGTTTTTGGTGGTCCCCATTTTAAAACATAGGGCATCAACTTCACCAGTCGAGTTACCGAACTGATGTACAGGGAATTTGAAAACGTGGTAGATTAACGCGTGTGTCATATCAGACAAAACCGCTAATTAATCATTGTTGTTGATTTCTGAGACATTAGACGGCAAAACAAAATTGAGAATGATTTGAAGTGGAAGTTCGTAAATAGTAACCATGTATTCAATACATTTGTCGGATGTTCTTTCGGTTTCTTGGAAAAGTTGCTTCGATGAAGTTTCCAGATATCTTTACATTTGGTTTCGTGGTGTCTTACACTTACAAGCCTGAACGTCATTCTGCAGTCGCATCTGTAGTTACAATACTCTAGTTTGCCAGTGTGTGACAGCTATATACAATATGGAGTCACTGTTATGAGCAACATGAAAAATTACGTGCAGTCCGCGGATTACTGTGCTATAGTAGGATGGGAAGCTTAGATAACGAATGGTTACCCTTTCTTCCGTGGAAATGACAGTTGTTGTAATCATGATTGCGGAATACGTCAACGTAATTCTAACTGCACAATGTTTGACGAAATGAACTGCAGTCTGAGGAGACAAAGTTAATGTTGACCTCTTTAGCAATCCATTTAGGTATGACACCAGCTGGACTGCTAGGAATTACTGGAAGAAATAGTTATTCTTTTCTTTTATTTCGATTTAGAACGGAATCGAAGAGCTATATAGAGATTGAAGATTATCACCTTACTTGTGAATCTTCATTTGTCTAGTGTTACCATACTAAGACACGACCACGTTCAGTTAGAAGCAGCGATCATGAGAGTTAGTTTTCAGGTTTCTTTTATCTATTCCTCACTCCAACTCCAATCTCACAGGCTACCAGCAAAATATTTGAGTACTAAAAGTGTGAAAATATCCTTCAACCTAAACGATCGCTTGATGATATTTAGTAGTGAAAGGATTCTCGAAAGGGTGCCGTTAAAACGGAATATATAATCATTCTATCTAGTAGTTTCGTTGGTAAGAGGCTTTTGTTTATGGTACTGCTCTCGAGTCTAACAAAGCTGGTGGATGCTAATGCTCTGCCCTTTCCCCCTCCCCCCTCCACCATTCTACTTTTAGCAAATATTTTCAGTAGTGTATAATAGGAAACTGCTATTTCCAGAATACCAGTTATACAAAAATTCCTTATTATTGCTCCTATGTAAACATCCAGTTGCTAACTTTCACGTAAAGTTGATCAAAATTATTAAAAATAAACAAAGTACCTGTACAGTTAGTGCTGGAAATATGTTAACAACTTTTGCACTCACTTTTCTTATCAAACAAATTGTTACAGAAGTGGACTCAATAATCTGGCAAACTAGACAGCGTAGTCCTGTAGCAATTACGGCTGTATCTCGATGTCTAGCATCTAGATAACGTCTAGATGCGAAACATATCTTATTCCACTATTCAGCTACTCAGAAACAGAAATATTTCATTGTAAGTTGAAGAATGATAGTGAATGACAAACACCGAAAATAGTTTTAATTATTGTAATTTTATAAAAGCGGTGCTGTTGGAAGCCATTTTATTTAGTCAGAACGAGGTTATGATATCAGCAGGATGTATGCCTAAAATTACTGCACAATGCACGCAGACGAGTGAGCGCAATCAACAAGACTCAAAAGGTGCCAAGTTTTTCTAAATTTCGTGTCAGACAGTTTATACATTGACTATATTTCGGTGACAGATTGTGGACTCGTAATTACTTTCATGAACTGTGTTAATCTTCAGTAACGCTCACTGTGACGACAGCATGAGATTGTGAACTAAATTACAGCATTTCCAAATACTTCGAAAGACAGTGTAATAAGCGAATGTATTAGTGATTTACTTGCTACATGTTCATTATTGGGAATCAGTACGCCGCTGTTATGTTACGGCACTCGAACAATCGTCATTAAAACAGGTCATAAACTAAATGTAGTGTGCGGTTTAACTTTTATCTGTGCTTTAATCATAGTGAATGAGATATATCTGGCCATTAACAGTAGGTTATTTCACATAAAAAAGTGCAGTGTTTCCGACTGTAAACCCAATGTGGACAATATAATTTGAAATAGCCTACTGTCGCCAATTACTTTCCAGCCAGATTCGACGGCGGCGGAGCCAACACAGGCATATCAATTGACTAATGTTGGACGGTGATATCAAATCTAAGAAGTACACTAGTTTATACAAACACATATTATACTGGGTTCCCTTCCACAGACAGTGACGGTGGCAGCAATAAAAAGAAAGAAGAAACACCGATTATTGTGGATACCAAGTCACAAAAATTTCGCAGACACATCCATAACAAATTACGAAGAAAGAAATGCGGATACTAATATTCAGGTGCGCAAATCAAGTGAAAGTAATTAATGAAATGTAAGCACTTTTCAGTGGCCGCTTTCAAATCCTCTTCAAATATAATCGTACAGGCAGTAATGAGTTCCTAAAATTTGACACCCCTGCGAAATGGCAGGTATATGATAATGAACACAGTGAACATCTTGAACCTTTATGACGCAAAGATACATAAACACGCACTCGTTCTCTGTCTCTGCATCAAGCATCTCCTGATCGTCCCTAACACACACACACACAAACACACACACACGCATACACACACACACACAGACACATACGCGCGCGCGTAAGCAAGCACGCACACCTTCACTGATTCACGAAGAAGTCTACAGAGCGAAATAATAGGATTATACACCAATCTACAATAAAGAAAGCATCACTTAAGGGAGAACATGCCTTAAGAAAGCTGTTAATTAGCAGGATTGAATACAGAATGAGAACGAGTCTGTTGATAGTTAGCCAGAAACTTCCGTGAACTTTAGCCTTGCACTGCTCCTGAGTAAGAAGGAGATGGAATAATTTGATTCAGACACTCGAAGTAGTTGCCTGCTGAGAAGCTTTAAACTCAATTATTTTAGTTTTGTTGACTTTGTCTGTATATCTACAATGTATGAATTTGTACTTTTGTTTATTTCACTTACCACCGCATATTTTACGAATCTTAAACGGACACTACATCTGCTGTGGTACTTGTCTAATGTTATCAGAGATTTTTATCACTGAATTTTAGACGAACACTAGACTTATAGTAGTATTTCTCTACAGTTACCAAAGGTAACTATTATTTCGTCCAAAAAAACTACTTCTTTGGACACAGCAATCAAACAATAGTAAATATTTTATTTGTTTCGGTGGTACAACCTCTACATGCAGATTATAAAAGGTTTTAGCAGCTGTGTTGTGGGAATCCTGTGCAGCGCACGACGTTAGTCGTGGTACATTCGAAGCATTTAAAACTTCACCAATGCTCTCACCAAAACTACTACTGCGATTATTTAAATATTAACACTCAGGCAAGGAGGGCTGAATCTCTAAAAATGCTGCTGTGTTATGAGAACATTGCTGCAAAATATGTTCATCGGATATTAAACTAAAGTAACCACAAAGAACAGCCGCTACCTCAATACCCTAGAAACGGAAAATAATATTATGGGACAATGTCAACAGTTTACAGTGTTGAACATGCGGCTACAATTCTGAAGATGAATTTATCACGGACAAATTGAGTGACACATTAAATAATATTGCTGTCTGCCAATAAACAGTTCTCAATAGTAGTCAGCGACGTGGGTGGCAGACAACGCCATACTTAGCATTTTACAGTAGTATCTGAAGTTTAACTTTAGTGCTAAGCGTATTTCCATTTGCAAGTTTCTGGAGATGGTGCTAGACTCAACGATAGATGTTCATTAATAAAGGCAGTAATTTCCTTGGCTACGAATCTACGATAAGTACTATTAATTTTTAGAATAGTTGTTGTTTGGATCGCTTTCACTTCACATACATGTAGAGTTTATTGCGACTTTGTTTTTGACTTCTAAGTTTCGATTTGATGACGCAGTAGCCGAATTGTCGTATTAAATGGAAAGAAATTAAACAGTCTAGACGAATTTGTATATAAAGAGACTGGAGCATGTTTGTTTATGCTTCTACATCCACACCTACATACATACTCCGCAATCCACCATACGGTGCGTGGCGGAGGGTACCTCGTACCACAACTAGCATCTTCTCTCCCTGTTCCACCCAAACAGAACGAGGGAAAAATGACTGCCTATATGCCTCTGTACGAGCCCTATTCTCTCTTATCTTATCTTTGTGGTCTTTCCGCGAAATGTAAGTTGGCGGCAGTAAAACTGTACTGCCGCCAGCCTCAAATGCTGGTTCTCTAAATTTCCTCAGTAGCGATTCACGAAAAGAACGCCTCCTTTCCTCTGGAGACTCCCACCCGAGTTCCTGAACCATTTCCGTACCACTTGCGTGATGATCAGACCTACCAGTAACAAATCTAGCAGCCCGCCTCTGAATCGCTTCTATGTCCTTCCTCAATCCGACCTGATAGGGATCCCAAACGCTCGAGCAGTACTCAAGAATAGGTCGTATTAGTGTTTCATAAGCGGTCTCCTTTATAGATGAACCACATCTTCCCAAAATTCTACCAATGAACCGAAGACGACTATCCCCCTTCCGCACAATTGCAATTACATGCTTGTCCCACTTCATATCGCTTTGCAATGTTACGCCCAAATATTTAATCGACGTGACTGTGTCAAGCGCTACACTACTAATTGAGTATTGACAACATTACGGGATTCTTTTTTCTATTCATCTGCATTAATTTACATTTATCTATATTTAGAGTTAGCTGCCATTCTTTACACCAATCACAAATCCTGTGCAAGTCATCTTGTATCCTCCTACTGTCAATCAACGACGACACCTTCCCGTACACCACGGCATCATCAGAAAACAGCGGCACATCGGTATCCACCCTATCCAATAAAACATTTATGTAGATAGAAAACAACAGCGGTCCTATCACACTTCCCTGGGGCACTCCAGATGATATCCTCACCTCCGATGAACATTCACCATCGAGGACAACGTACTGGGTTCTATTACTTAAGAAGTCTTCCAGCCACTCACATATTTGGGAACCAATCCCATATGCTCCTACCTAACAGGAATGTAAACGTGTGTCATTTTGACGACCGGAAATACATCGTGTTGCATTACAGATAACAGGACTATGACTAGGTAAATATTTTTGATAGTAGCAAAAGGAGTAGTACTCACCACG
Source organism: Schistocerca americana (assembly GCF_021461395.2). Classification (NCBI taxonomy): domain Eukaryota; kingdom Metazoa; phylum Arthropoda; class Insecta; order Orthoptera; family Acrididae; genus Schistocerca; species Schistocerca americana. The sequence continues at coordinate 45,450,359 of NC_060123.1, forward strand.
GCTGAACTGGTTGTGGTTGTGGATGACGTTCTCGGCGTTCTTGCGCGCGATGTAGAACCACTCGGAGGTGTTGCTGAGGTACTTGTACTCCACGGCGAGGTCCTTGACGAGGATGGGACCCTCGGGGAGGCGGTACGCGTACGGGCAGTACAGCCAGTAGTCCTTGTACTGGAAGGCGTCGTAGCAGTTGCCGGCGGCGAAGATGTCGTCGTCGAACTCGACCATGGAGAAGACGGACGCGTGCAGCAGGTACTCGGACGCGGTGACGGCGGGCGCGGCGTACTTCCAGAGGCGCGTCAGCATGTTGGCCCTGTTGACGGCGACGTCGGCCTCGACGCGGAAGCGCTCCTGCGCGTAGCGGTCGACGACGCCCTCGCCCAGGTTGAGGTCGGTGCCCGCCGTGCAGTTGACGCCCAGCTGCTGCTGCGACTCGACGATCCGCAGGAAGCGAGTCACGATGTCCTCCTTGGCCCCCGGCGCGTACCTCCTGGTCTCCGCGTCGGCGAGGCCGGTGCCGTCGGTGCCTTCCGCGCCGGGGAAGCCCGCCTCCTCGGCTTCGCCGCCGTCCAGCAGGTCGACGTCGTCCGAGAGCTCGGAGTCGTCGGCGTCCGGCTGGGGGGCGCGGAACTTGTTCTCCAGGTTGGGCGCCCCGTCGTGGTACGGCAGGTGTCCCCCGCCGCCCGAGAGCGACGACGTCGGGGGCGGGACGCCCCTCAGGGGCTCAGCGGCCGTCGGGTCGGCCAGCGTGGAGGCGGACGGCGCGCCGGTGCCGCGCACACCGCCCCCGCCGTCGACGTCGGCGGCTGGGAGTCTCCCGATGGCGCCCAGCAACGCTTGGAATTCGGCGTCTCCGGCGTCGCCCGCGGCGGTACGGCGGAGCTGGTGCGCCCGCGAGCGGCCGTGGCGCAGCCTGTTGGCGCCATCCGCCGCCTCCGCCGCCTCCACCGCCGCCGCCGCCGCCGCCGCCGCCGCCGCCGCCGCGGCGAGCGCGAGCAGCCAGCAGGAGCGGCGAGCCATGGGGCCGCGTCGCGTGCTGCCGCCGCCGTGGTCGCCGCGTCACTGGGGGCTGGGGGACGGCGCCGCCGCCGCCGCCACCGGCGCTGCCTCGGCTGCCTCCGCCGCCCGCCGGACGACGCCTCGCGCAAGCGCGCCCTGCCCTACGCGCCACAGACCTTGGCGGTCCCAACGAGTCTCTCCGGTTCCCTCGCAACACAGTCAGAGACTATGTAAAAATCCCTAAGTGGCCTACTGATTCTGCGCACTAGGAACAGATTTTTATCGGCTGCTGCTATACTCCCATCTATCGAGATTCATACCACTACATACCCTGGTGCTGGCCGGAGTGGCCGTGCGGTTCTAGGCGCTACAGTCTGGAACCGCGCTGCTGCTACAGTCGCAGGTCCGAATCCTGCCTCGGGCATGGATGTGTGGGATGCCCTTAGGTTAGTTAGGTTTAATTAGGTCTAAGCTCTAATCGATTGATGACCTCAGAAGTCGCATAGTGCTCAGAGCCATTTGAACCAGTTTGAACATATCCTGGTATTAAAATCCATGGAGAAGAAATAAAATCTTTGAGGTTCGCCGATGACATTGTAGTTCTTTCAGAGACAGCAAATTACTTGGAAGTGCAGTTGAACGGAATGGATAGTGTCTTGAAAGGAGGATATAAGATGAACATCAACAAAAGCAAAACTACGATAACGGAATGTAGTCGAATTAACTCAGGGGATGCTGAGGGAATTAGATTAGGAAATGAGACACTTAAAGTAGTAAAGTAGTTTTGCTATACTGGGAGCAAAATTGCTGATGATGGTGGAAGTAGAGAGGATATAAAATGTAGACTGGCAATGGCAAGGAAAGCGTTTCTGAGGAAGAGAAATTTCTTTACATCGATTATAGATTTAAATGTCAGGAAGTCGTTTCTGGAAGTATTTGTACCGAGTGTAGCCATGTATGGAAGTGAAACATGGACAACAAATAGTTTGGACAAGAAGAGAAGAGAAGCTTTCGAAGTGTGGTGCTACAGAAGAATGCTGAAGAATAGATGGGTAGGTCACATAGCTAATACGGTGGTATTGAGTAGGATTGGGGAGAAGAGAAGCTTGTGGCACAACCTGACTAGAAGTAGGGATCGGTTGGTAGGACATGTTCTGAGGCATCAAGGGCTCACCAATTTAGTACTGGAGGGCAGGCTGGAGCGTAAAAATCTTAGAGGGAGACAAAGAGATGAGTACACTAAGCAGATTCAGAAGGATGTAGGCTGCAGTAGTTACTGGGAGATGAAGAAGCTTGCACATGATACAGTAGCATGGAGAGCTGCATCAAACCAGTCTCAGGACTGAAGACCACAACAATAACATCAACAACCCCTACATTCTTCTGTTTGCGCGTCTATTGTGTCATGTGTAATTCGTGTACTACTGTTCATCTTCGACTCCCTATTGACTTCCGTGTTCCAATAGCCAATGGTGAGCGGAGAGAATGGCCGTTGGTTAGGCTCCAGATATCCTTGAAGCTCTCTACATGTGCTATCGCGGTCTCATCTCGAGATACATGTTGGACCCACTGATGTCGTGGGTTGACTTCTGTGTCGGCCGCGAAGTCACTACCCCTCGCTATACGCCTCGGCCCACCGGACTCACGTGCCGATCTCATATGCGTCAAGACGGACAAGTCATCTTGTGTCTCAGTGTGCGACCGACAAACCGATCGATCCATCCGCCAATGACCACTGCCTGAGCAAACCCGATAACACTGGTGGTCTAACGCGCAGACTCAGATGCAGGAACTAAGTCCCGACCGGGCGACCACTCGCTGAATTCTCTTACTGGCGGAGTGGAAAGACTCTCATTTGCCGGCTTTAAAGGTTGATCCGAACGACAGACATACTAGCACTCCGAACGACAGACAGACACTAACTGCCCAACGAATGCGGATGAGAGACAGACTAGCAATCTGGGGACGAGAGACTGACCCAGACTGACCCGACTGGCCAGCTCATAGCGCCCCTTAAATGCACGTGAACAGGCAACCTTGCCGCTTTCCCACAAGAGGGAGACACCAATGCTACGATTGCCACAGCGGCGCCACCGACACAACTCGCTGCGGCGCGCTCTTCAAAACAGCAATTTTTACCACGGCTCAACCTCGTCATTAGTTATGTGATCTACCCGTCTAATCTTCAGCATTCTTCCGTAGCACCACATTTTGAAAGCCTCTATTCTCTTCTTGTCCAAACTATTTATCGTATATGTTTCACTTCCGTACATGACTACACTCCATACAAAAACTTCCAGAACGGATCCTGACACTTAACTCTATACTCAGTGTTAACAAATTTCACTTCTTCAGAAACGCTTTCCTTGCCATTGCCAGTCTACATTTTGTATCCTCTCAACATCCACCATCATCACTTATTTTGCTCCCCAAATATCAAAACTCATCGAGTACTTTAAGTGTCTCATTTCCTAATTCCATGCATATCCAGTATAGACAAATGTTTGACTTTTTACCGGAAATATGGACTTCTGCCGGACGACGAAAGGAGAGAGTGTGTCGACTGTGGTGCTGCGAAGTCTGTGAAACTGCGTAAGAGGAGTGTGGGCACTGAGATTCCGTTGCAGTTTCATTGCGGACTTTTCGGAAAGCGAAGCAGCATCGGGAAAAATACGTGGTTCGAGTCCTGTAAATTATCGATTCAGACAAGCTTAATTCTTGTGTCGTGCTGGATTCGAGATTATACTTTGCAAGCCACTGCATCAGAAACTGAGCTATCGGTGAATACCGTCTGTGACTACTTCAGGTTTTGCCGAGAAGTGTGCTACGTGATAGTGGCAAATGACAGTGTGCCAATTGGTGGACAGGATAAAATAGCGGAAGTAGACGAGTCTCATATTGCTAGGCGAAAGAATCAGAGAGGACGACCTTGTAAATGTGAAGTCAATAATATTTGGGTTTTTGGTGAGATAGAAAGGGAGTCACGCAAATGTTTCGTTGTTAGGGTATTGTCCCGAGACAAGGTGACTTTAGTGGGTCTCATAAAATATTTCATACTGCCTGGAATTAAAATCATCACAGACGGATTGCATTCGTACCACACTCTCAAAGCTGAAGGGTTCGAGCACGAATTCGTGAACCACTCTGTGGAGTTTGCCTCCTCAGATGACGCCAGTGTCCATACCCAGAAGATGGAACGGCTGTGAAAATCTGTCAAGTCCACCATAAAAAGAGAAGGGCGTCTAGGACGGAGGGACGAACTGCATTTGTTCCAGTACCTGTACTTTCACAACTTGCGCCGATATTCCTGCGCGATATTGGCAGAGTTTATCCTGGGTACGGGAGAAAAGGAATTGTCCCTGTGGCTTACACATCACGTGGACTATCACAAGATGATTACAACGACGACGATGACTAAGGTAAGTCGTCTCCTTTCAATTTTCAAGTGCTTCTCTAGCGCTTTTCTTTTGTCGTTCTGTAGTGACACCTTTAAACATACTCGTAACGCGCGCCACGAGACTTCCATAATTGATTTACTATTGCATCTTCGATATGTATCGTTTGGAGCCCTCCAACTTCGATAGGCAATCATTCTTGGTAATTACCTTAAGTACGGTCATAAATTCTAATCGTTGACATGAAATCATAACCGTAGCTACGGGCAGTAGGAACAACAGTAAAGCCGTTAAGGTTCGATACCGGCGCCAGTGGCGTCTTGAATGGCCATCGAGTGGCGCATCCGGGGACCGCAGTGAACGAGAAGGCGCTCCGGGATCGGTCGAGTCCGTGCTGACGGCAGCTTGCGGGCAGGACCAGAAGAGGGTGACGACGAAAACTTCTCGATGCGAGAGAGACTGCTGATGAAATGTGGTGGCAGTCTTTGCTTTGGTGATCCGTTGGACTTAATAGTCGCGGCACATGTTCGGTTAACCGGAGGTTCCAGGCCGTCGTTGGATAGAGTGGGTATGAAGAACTTTACGAAGGGGCCGGCTGTAACTGCTGCCTACCGCCATTCGCCGCATTATTGACTCTAAGCGACGTCTTACAGACACATATAAGAAGGTGATGTTCGACGAGATAGCCGCTTGCAGTTTTTAGGATATGTGGATTCGTTTGGCCGTTCCTGCTTGTAAACGGTGCATTTTACAATATATATAAATGACCTAGTAGATAGTGTCGGAAGTTCCATGCGGATTTTTGCGGATGATGCTGTAGTATACACAGAAGTTGCAGCATTAGAAAATTGTAGCGAAATGCAGGAAGATCTGCAGCGGATAGGCACTTGGTGCAGGGAGTAGCAACTGACCCTTAACATAGACAAATGTAATATACTGCGAATACATAGAAAGAAGGATCCTTTATTGTATGATTATGTGATAGCGGAACAAACACTGGTAGCAGTTACTTCTGTCAAATATGCCTGGAATGATCATACAAAATTAACTGTTGGAAAGGCGGGTATCAGGTTGAGATTCATTGGGAAAGTCCTTAGAAAATGTAGTCCATCAACAAAGGACGTGGCTTACAAAACACTCGTTCGACCTATACTTGGGTATTGCTCATCAGTGTGGGATCCATACCAGATTGGATTGACTGAGGAGTTAGAGAAGATCCAAAGAAGAGCGGCGAGTTTCGTCACAGGGTTATTTGGTAAGCGTGATAGCGTTACGGAGATGTTTAGCAAACTCGAGTGGCAGACTCTGCAAGAGAGGCGCTCTGCATCGCGGTGTAGCTTGCTGTCCAGGTTTCGAGAGGGTGCGTTTCTGGATGAGGTATCTAATGTGTTGCTTCCCCTACTTATAGCTCCCGAGGAGATCACGAATGCAAAATTAGAGAGATTCGAGCGCGCACGGGGGCTTTCCGGCAGTCGTTCTTCCCGCGAACCATACGCGACTGGAACAGGAAAGGGAGGTAATGACAGTGGCACGTAAAGTGCCCTCCGCCACACACCATTGGGAAACTTGTGAAGTATAAATGTAGATGTAGATGTAGATGTTACTGCTCACACGACTGAGTGACTTTGTTGTAGTGAAATACGTTAACAGTTGCACACCAATGCTGTATGTTGCACTGGCCAACGCCAATGGGAGGGGTCAGCGACTGACCCCACAACCATAACACATTCTCTATCTCGGATAAATCACATTACTTATGTATTTCCATAATTTTGGCAGATTAGAAGATTAAAATGTTGATTATTATTACGGGGAAAGGGTTTCTGGGACTTTTTAGTAAAAAATAACTAGTTTTTTTACATTTATTTGTATTAATTTCACAATTGCAAGGATTACTCAGATTCACATTCAGAACACTTTACAATACGAACTACTACTTCCTTCTTGCAGGGCAGATATACTTCCTGCAAGAAGTGCAAGCCTTCATGTACTTACGGTCGTTGCTTCTGGCGCATAAGTAACAGCGTCCTTTCTTTGGCAGATTATGCACAGTTGCACGTGTTACTTTCTGTCGCGGCTCCGTTACGTTGTTTCCTCTTCTCACAGCACCTTGATTTTGATTACAGTCATACCCAAAACTTGATAACGCTGTAGTGTATTTTGAGTGTAGGCCTACAGAATTTTGAGCGCGTCCTTTCATGTTGAGGTCACAAAACTCACAAGGAACTACTTAAACCTAACTAACCTAAGGACATCACACACATCCATGCCCGAGGCAGGATTCGAACCTGCGACCGTAGCGGTCACGCGGTTCCAGACTGAAGCGCCTAGAACCGCACGGCCACACGGGCCGGCAGACCTGCTACACCTTCAGTTATAACAATCGCTGTAACTCAACAAAGAGTGTAAACAAAAAGCTGCCCTTATTGTCGATTGTAGCAATTATAATTACGATAAATGTCATGTATTTATTAAATAAACTACTGGACACGACAGAAGTTTTAGCCTAAAAACTTCTTTGGGGTCAGTTACTGAACCTACCCATTGGTATGCAACTGTTGATGGCGCGCATCGTTGTTATTGGACTAATTTTGAAAACTTGTGGTAATTCAATGGGACCAAACTACTGAGGGCAGTGGTCCCTAAGCTTACACACTACGTAATCAAACTTTAACTTACGCTTAGGATGACACTCACACCCGTGCCCGAGGGAGGACTCGAAGCTTCGGAGCAGCACGAACCGTGACAAGGCGCCTAGACCGCACGGCTACCTCAAGCGGCCCGTGGTTATTGTATTGAGCCCACGTGGCTTTGCTTGCGCGGGCTTGTCTTCACAAGAGCCGTATTTATGAGATTATGTTGAGTACTCTGTATCATGTTCTTCGTGTGATTATTGTTGATGAAGATGTCGTTCACATTTTGGACGGAAGTCTGTCTATGGGTACTTTTAACGTGTGAGCCATTAATTCAAAGTAGTAGTAGGCTTGTCTGCTGTTTAAGAATTACCTGTGGTCATTGTAACATTATTTATTCTGAATCAAAGGACGATGAACTCAGAGAGTAAATTGAAATCATTCATGTTAATTACTGGTGAGACTTGTGCGATTTCCGTTTGTCTTGGTAGCTAGCGGGATTATTTCCAGTGGGAAACCACAATAGTAATCTGTTGTAGTTGCCACACACTTCTTTATTCTATCATAAAGCATTATCAAATCACAATCACAATAATAAAGGCGACTGCCTTATAAAGCCAGATCACTTTGATAAATTGCGAACAAATTTCTCTAACCAGAACAATACCGATAAAAACTTGAGAATTGAGTGTAACTAGTTAAACTAAGTCAGATAAAATTCATTACTTAGAAGGAACTAATATCCTCACGATTCCTATCAGAACTCTAATTTCTTCCAATCAGGTGAATAATACATTAAGTGCCAGAAGACATCTTGCAAGATTTGGTAGCCAAATGTCCTAAATAAAACGCTATTCCTAAAAGCTTTATTACAAAAATGGTTCAAATGGCTCTGAGCACTATGGGACTAAACTTCTGAGGTCATCAGTCCCCTAGAACTACTTAAATCTAAGGACATCGCCGGCCGGAGTGGCCGAGCGGTTCTAGGCGTTACAGTCTGGAACCGCGCGACCGCTACGGTCACAGGTTAGAATCCTGCCTCGGGCATGGATGTGTGTGATGTCCTTAGGTTAGTTACGTTTAAGTAGTTCTAAGTTCTAGGGGACTGATGACCACAGCAGTTAAGTCCCATAGTGCTCAGAGCCATTTGAGCCTAAGGACACCACACACATCCATGCCCGAGGCAGGATTCGAACCTGCGACCGTAGCGGTCGCGCGGTTCCAGACTGTAGTGCCTAGAACCGCTCTGCCACCGCGGCCGGCGCTTTATTACAATAAAAGTCACTTCCACTACTAAGGAGGTGCTTTAAAGTGACCAAAAAATTTTCAAGTTTACGTAACTCAGTTGATTAATCAACAATGCAGTTAAAATCATTACTACTAGAACATGACAATATGCAATAGCCCCTAAAATGAGGTCGTTTCAATACTGCGTGTGAATTAGTGATAGACGCGAGCACACCAGGAGTTTAATCAATACAAGAGTCCCACGAGACAGTAGATGAAATAGTAATGTTCCCAACTTTGCACTGCAATTGAACTTAAGACACAATGACTCTTCACGGGAAAGATGGAATCATAAGATAGTAACAAAATAACCTGTGATGAAAAGGGGGGGGGGGCAGGGCTTTAAATATCACCCTGCCACCATGGTACTCCGCTCCCAGTTTTCTCCCGTCGACCACTGCCACCTGCAACACAGCGGCGGACGATATTCTGAGGCACGAGATACACAATCTTGTCTAGAGAACAGGTGATCAATATTTTCAATGAAATCAGCCGCCGTGAGTTACTTGGCCAGTCACGGCCGTTAAAATTTGATTAACCAATTCGGAATGGACCACTAAAATATAGTCCTAAAGTTAAAATGACAGGAATTATCTCGGCACACATTTAAACGCCAAACTACAACAATGAACTAAAAGGTAGAATGGAAGAAATATCTCGGCATGGCTTGGAACTCCAGACACCGACTTACACACTACTCGTTGCACTTCTAGCTACGCATTTAGCCATGCATCATGTCGGTACGTTGGATGTAGCCACACTTCCTTAATTACCGTCAAGTATCAGGACACGACACCGAGCTGCGTGATAAACAACTAGAACAATTCCAAATAGTTTTTAGTACACTGGCATGTTCATTTAAGATGGACGCAACCCACCGAAGCAACTCGACGACTTCAGTTGATTCGATCTGCGTAGCTTCTAACACACTCGAAGGAACTTGTCCTTCCAGCCTCTAGGAAATCCAAATCACCATGGACAACGGGTCGGCGTTGCACGATTCAACACGCCGTAGCGGCTGGCCACGCTGCTGCGCCCAAAGTCCCCCACTGCACCTCACACCGCGGAACCCCACACAAGAGTCTCAGCAGAACGCACGCACTGCAGTTAAATGGTCGCCGCCAAAGATATGAAGAAGTGAAATCAGCATCGAAGTCGCCTCAAAGATGAAAATGAGCATGGATGGCAACTGGTGCCAGAGACGCACCAGCTCAGGGCACTGTAGAATTTTTTATTCTAAATGTAAGAAATGTGAGCCCAGCACATAATTAGAAAGTTGTTTTGGTTGTTTTCAATTACGCTTAAGTCATGCCGATTTCTTGTTACTGGTAGTGAGATTCGCGTGGTTTCTGTCTGCCATTTTAGTTGATTCGATTTGTTTTCTATGTAAAGTTTGTCTGAGGGTCAGTTTAAAGTAGTTTATTCTAAATGCCGAAGGTGAACCCACTACATAATTTGGACGATGTTTTGATTGTTTCTAATCATGTTAATGTCATGCTGGTTCATTAGCGGCAGTATTAATGTTTATTGTTTTTTCTTTCTTTAAAAAAAACACTGCGTCTTCAGGCCACGAGTGGCCTACCGGGACCATCCGACCGCCGTGTCATCCTCAGGGGAGGATGCGGATAGGAGGGGCGTTGGGTCAGCACACCGGTGTCCCAGTCGTTACGATGGTATTCTTGACCGAAGCCACTACTATTCGGTCGAGTAGGCTCACGAGGCTGAGTGCACCCCGAAAAGTGGCAAGAGCGCATGACGGGTTGGATGGTCACCCATCCAAGTGCCGACCACGCCAGAGAGTGCTTAACTTCAGTGATACCACGGGAATCGGTGTATCCACTGCGGCAAGGCCGTTGCCTTTTGTTTTTTAAAGCCAAGTGCAAATTCAAATTTTCCTGCTCTTTGACCTCAAGAGTTGTATTTAAATAATATAGTATGATAAAATTGTTTCATCGATTCTCTTGTAAGGCTAACTGTGGGTTCACTTCTGTTTAAATAAGTATGTGTAATAAATGCGTGAAACTTCGTTCACTGGAATGTCGGTTTGTGCGCCTGTAAACTGCAGCATCACCACTCCACTGCTACGCCACAAATATTTAACAATTGCAAAATTTAAATTAAATATAGAATTGTTGGTACACAAACTATTTCACAACTGTTGTCACATCATCAGTACTCGATTACTTTTTTCTAAAAGGATAGCTGACGGAAAAATATGTGAATATCAAACCAGTAATCACAACATTTGTCGTTCTAGGCGCTTCAGCCTGGAACCGCGAGACCGCTACGGTCGTAGGTTCGAATCCTGCCTCGGGCATGGATGTGTGTGATGTCTTTAGGTTAGTTACGTTTAAGTAGTTCTAAGTTCAAGGGGACTGATGACCTCAGATGTTAAGTCCCATAGTGCTCAGAGCCATTTGAACCAATTCAAACCACAACATTTATCACTTTCTCCAGTACGCTTCTCTTCTAAGAGCTGGTGTATCTGTAACTAGTGAAAGAAATTACAGAAGTTGCAGATGCGGCATATATCTGTTGCTGTTCCTGAGGGGTGAGCACACCGAGCCACCAGCCCATGGAACGCCGTAAAATTCCCGCAACTACTGGGGATTTTTCTCGGCAGGACAACTACAGCGGCTACCCCATAAGGTCAAATGAGGTGCAGTTTGAGTGAGAAACAGTCTAGAAACCTGATGGCTGTTGGGAAAGCGACATGCTCTACCATAGTATTTTATTTTCTTAGTTTTTTTTATTTTCCTTTAATCATTACTATTGTGAATGGTTTGATGTGGCATGCCACCAGTACCTTTCATATGCACTTTTTCATTTCAGAGTAGCACTTTCCCCACAAGGCCCCAGTTATTTGCTGGATGTATCCCAGTCTCTGTCATCCTCTACAGATTTTATCCTCAACGGTTCCATCTAGGACCATGGAGGTTGTTCCCCTGTGCCTCAACAGATGTCCTACACTTGTGTCCCTTCTTCTTGTCAATGTTGAGTATCTCCCTTTCTTCGCTCATTCTGCTGAGAACCTCTTTATTTCGTATCTTATAATTCTACTTAATTTTCTGCATTTTTCTGTAGCACCACATCTTCCAGGTTTCGAGTCTCTTCGGTTCCACTTTTCGCACTCACCATGACTCGCTAACATACAATGCTGGGTTCCTGATGCACATTCTCAGGAATTTCTTCATCAAATGAAGATCTATGTTTGGTACTCCCATTACTGTGCTGGTCTTCTTCTTATATCCCCCTCGCTTCGTTCGTCGTGGGTTATTTTGTTTTCAGGGTAGCAGAATTACTTAACTTCGTCTACTTCTATATCACCAGTTTTAATGTGAATTTTTTCACTGTTCTCTTGTCTTTCTCCAGTTTGCTCTCAATCCTCATTATGCAACTAGGCAGTTCATTTCATTCAACAGATCTGGTAATTCTTCTGCACACGCACTGAAGATAGCAAGGTCATAAGGAAATCATCTGACGTCCTCTCACCCCGAATTTTAATCCCTCTCTTGAACCGTTCCTTTATTTCCGTCATTGCTTCTTCGATGTATAGACTGAACAATAGAGTTGAAGCAGTGTACCCTTGTCTTGCACCCATCTTAATTCGAAGAGTTCTCTTTTGGTCTTCCGGTGTCATTTTTGGCTCATAGTTTTTGTATATATTATATATCTCCCGTCTATCCCTGTGGCTTCACCTATTTTTCTCAGAATTTCAAAAACCTAGCACCAGATATAACTTTGCTGACTTTCCCGACGCATCTGTTGTAAATACCCTTCTGGGGTTTGCTGCCGGATCGTATTTTGTAAATCTACCAATATTTCTCCAATACAACACAAAGACATTGTGGCATTGTTTAAACATATGCTTACTTCAACTTATTTCTTGTTCGATGACCAGTATTTTGACCATGTTGACGGTGTCGCTGTAGGAAGTCGACTGTCTCCCATGGTGGCCATAATTTTTATGGAAGACTTTGAGGAAAAAACACAGCAGTCGGCAAGTCTCAAACCTATCTGGTTCTGGCGGTATGTAGACGACACAATTGTGGTGTGGCGCCACGGAATAGACATACACTCCTGGAAATGGAAAAAATAACACATTGACACCGGTGTGTCAGACCCACCATACTTGCTCCGGACACTGCGAGAGGGCTGTACAAGCAATGATCACACGCACGGCACAGCGGACACACCAGGAACCGCGGTGTTGGCCGTCGAATGGCGCTAGCTGCGCAGCATTTGTGCACCGCCGCCGTCAGTGTCAGCCAGTTTGCCGCGGCATACGGAGCTCCATCGCAGTCTTTAACACTGGTAGCATGCCGCGACAGCGTGGACGTGAACCGTATGTGCAGTTGACGGACTTTGAGCGAGGGCGTATAGTGGGCATGCGGGAGGCCGGGTGGACGTACCGCCGAATTGCTCAACACGTGGGGCGTGAGGTCTCCACAGTACATCGATGTTGTCGCCAGTGGTCGGCGGAAGGTGCACGTGCCCGTCGACCTGGGACCGGACCGCAGCGACGCACGGATGCACGCCAAGACCGTAGGATCCTACGCAGTGCCGTAGGGGACTAAACCGCCACTTCCCAGCAAATTAGGGACACTGTTGCTCCTGGGGTATCGGCGAGGACCATTCGCAACCGTCTCCATGAAGCTGGGCTACGGTCCCGCACACCGTTAGGCCGTCGTCCGCTCACGCCCCAACATGGTGCAGCCCGCCTCCAGTGGTGTCGCGACAGACGTGAATGGAGGGACGAATGGAGACGTGTCGTCTTCAGCGATGAGAGTCGCTTCTGCCTTGGTGCCAATGATGGTCGTATGCGTGTTTGGCGCCGTGCAGGTGAGCGCCACAATCAGGACTGCATACGACCGAGGCACACAGGGCCAACACCCGGCATCATGGTGTGGGGAGCGATCTCCTATACTGGCCGTACACCACTGGTGATCGTCGAGGGGACACTGAATAGTGCACGGTACATCCAAACCGTCATCGAACCCATCGTGCTACCATTCCTAGACCGGCAAGGGAACTTGCTGTTCCAACAGGACAATGCACGTCCGCATGTATCCCGTGCCACCCAACGTGCTCTAGAAGGTGTAAGTCAACTACCCTGGCCAGCAAGATCTCCGGATCTGTCCCCCATTGAGCATGTTTGGGACTGGATGAAGCGTCGTCTCACGCGGTCTGCACGTCCAGCACGAACGCTGGTCCAACTGAGGCGCCAAGTGGAAATGGCATGGCAAGCCGTTCCACAGGACTACATCCAGCATCTCTACGATCGTCTCCATGGGAGAATAGCAGCCTGCATTGCTGCGAAAGGTGGATATACACTGTACTAGTGCCGACATTGTGCATGCTCTGTTGCCTGTGTCTATGTGCCTGTGGTTCTGTCAGTGTGATCATGTGATGTATCTGACCCCAGGAATGTGTCAATAAAGTTTCCCCTTCCTGGGGAAATAGTTTAACAGTTCATTGACATGCTCCTGTTACTCAAGCATGAGATCGAAAAGTAGTAGTACGACATTTTTATATAAACTTAGATTCGTCATATTCTTCCGTACAATTTGTGTGGTGTTCCCGTTTCTTCTCCCTCCTCGTTGTAACAAACAATATTGTCAAAACTAATTCCGTAACTATTCCTGCCATTAGCAAAATTTATTCTTCGGTTAACTTCACTGATACTGTGAGAGTCACCGGTTTAGTTATCCTGCTTTTATTCTCCGGCTAGGTATTATTACATGTTGGTAGAACTCATTTTCCGCGCTATTCCGAGAACAGGACTACTGTAAAACTCGCCCTTAGTTGTGCAGTGATCTTTCAAAACGTTTTTGTCAAAATTTATTTTTTTGGATACACCAAGGAGATAATATGTAACACCTCTCATTCTCGTCAGTCGTTTATTTCCACTCTGTTACTCTGAATTCATGAACTTCTCTAATAATTACAGCAACGCTCATAATTCGCACACTCAGTCAACCACATAAACTAACTGCGATAGGTATTCACCAATTCGGTTTGGATTGGATCAGCTCGTATAGCCCTATCCTCTTTTGTCTGTAGGAAAGTTTTTTTTATTTTTTGATGTGACGTGGATTCCCCTGGGAAAGATATCACGTACACTATGCACGCATTCGAAAATCAATTTATGATTCGTTAAGAAATGACGTTAGAATGTGTTGAAAAATACTCAAAAACCAACAGGCATGCGTTTCAAAATCATATGAATAATCGATAGACCAACGTGCAATGGACGCTAGGTGTTTTGTAAAACAAGGTTTTCTTTTTTCTTCGACAATATGAATTTGGCGTCCTCTGAAATTGGCATCCGGAGCACACATACGCAGTTCTGCCCCCCCCCCCCTCCCCCTCCTCAACCCTGCCAACGATTCGGTCCTGATGTAAGCATGATTTGCCAGGTAACTGTATTAACATTTCTGCTCGTCTTTGGTCTTCCTGCCACAGCCTTGAAGGAAAGGTGCACGTGAATCATTGAACATATTTGTAAAACAAGAAACTGGCGAATAAAAATTATTAAACAAGAAATGAGGCGCATGAGGTAAATGCGAAAATACACACATACCTTGCAAGAGCAAAAAAACAAAAAAAGTATATCACAAATAAACGAATCTTAAATTCCCTTGGGATGTCATCTTCGACTATACCTCAGGCTAAAAATGTCTACCTGTGTCAAATAAAATGAAAATTTGGCCAATTTGTACGTTCTTATGTCCTGTTCAACTACAAGGAATGAGCTGGTTGAGCACTGATCTAGCTACTAGCTATTAGTGGGTCGGGCAGCTGGTGCTGAAACCACGAACGAGGCTACACAGTTCAATTGACATTGCATCTAGCAGAGACGGTAGCGCTTCAGCAAGAAACTGTGCAAACGTTTAATATGTCTTCCCCGTTACCGTTTCTTGAAGGAAGTAAGGTGCAGCCACATTCCCGCACAAAAACTTTACTCTTCACTGCAACTTTTGGTCAAGAGGCAGCAACCAGATTGGTATCTGAACGTTCCAGTAACTCGAGTTTGTTACATGCAGCTTGTCATGGTTTGTGAAGCTAGCCTTATCGTTACAGAGAATTATCTGACGAAAGGATTGTCCTGATGCCTCATCAGATACAAGCGATAGCATTGCATGCGCCTACTGCAATCCCGCTAGTAAAGTGACACACGATTTAATGGATACGTCTCCCCCTCACCCCGCCCCCTAATAATCTGATGTATTTCGTAACTTACAAGAGCATGATCTTGTTGTCCTCATTTTCTTTGTTGTCAGACAAATAAAACAAATGCTGATGGGAAAGATCACAATGGTAAACAGCCTGTTCCCTGTGTACGTTATTCGTTTCCCTTCCTTCTTTGTCCATTGAGTTGAAAGCGTGGCTGAGTATTTTTCTTAATGTCTCGAAGAGAGCAGACTAATTTCCTTTCCTTCTGAAGTGGTTTCTCCAACTTCTAGATTCATGCTTGTATTCTCTTAGTTTGTGGTACAAGAATGCTCTGTAATATAATATGTAACAAATCATGAGCTTTCGCTGTTCCTTCTGCTACTCCAGAAAGTAAGCACACAGCAAATTGTAAGCCTTCGGGGCATCTCTCTTCCTACCAATTTGCGAGTCGGGCCGATGTCAGCTCATGGAATGAAGGAGCAGAGCGCGTCTCCTTAACGACACTGCAGAAGCAGGTTTTGTGAGGGAGTCTTGCGGCGGATCTTGGTGGGTATGGCTGTTCCTTGTTAACATCTTGTTAAATTGCGTTCAGGGAGCCATCCCTTCGCTTGGCACGATGATATCAGCGCTTCCATGTTTTGTTATTAATTACTTATGTACCTATTGATGATGTTTGAGTGTGATGATTAATTAACCTGTGAGTGGCGCCAGATACGGCGTTCAGGCGTTGCTCGTAAGCGGTAACTGTCGATCTCATGATTTTTCGTTTACTTCAAACTTACCGGTGTCATGCCTCACGGAGCCTATTCCAAACGAGGTTTTGGACTGGGGAGAAAAATAAACAGCGCAATAAACTAGGAAAATTTCATAGGTGCCAACCCTATGTGTGTCTCTTGTAACCTCGGTTACCGCTCGCTGATCGTTGTTTATCACAGTAATTCCAGCCCAGAAATGGGGGGAGGGAGGGTGTAAATACACTCCTGGAAATGGAAAAAAGAACACATTGACACCGGTGTGTCAGACCCACCATACTTGCTCCGGACACTGCGAGAGGGCTGTACAAGCAATTATCACACGCATGGCACAGCGGACACACCAGGAACCGCGGTGTTGGCCGTCGAATGGCGCTAGCTGCGCAGCATTTGTGCACCGCCGCCGCCAGTGTCAGCCAGTTTGCCGTGGCATACGGAGCTCCATCGCAGTCTTTAACACTGGTAGCATGCCACGACAGCGTGGACGTGAACCGTATGTGCAGTTGACGGACTTTGAGCGAGGGCGTATAGTGGGCATGCGGGAGGCCGGGTGGACGTACCGCCGAATTGCTCAACACGTGGGGCGTGAGGTCTCCACAGTACATCGATGTTGTCGCCAGTGGTCGGCGGAAGGTGCACGTGCCCGTCGACCTGGGACCGGACCGCAGCGACGCACGGATGCACGCCAAGACCGTAGGATCCTACGCAGTGCCGTAGGGGACCAAACCGCCACTTCCCAGCAAATTAGGGACACTGTTGCTCCTGGGGTATCGGCGAGGACCATTCGCAACCGTCTCCATGAAGCTGGGCTACGGTCCCGCACACCGTTAGGCCGTCTTCCGCTCACGCCCCAACATCGTGCAGCCCGCCTCCAGTGGTGTCGCGACAGGCGTGAATGGAGGGACGAATGGAGACGTGTCGACTTCAGCAATGAGAGTCGCTTCTGCTTTGGTGCCAATGATGGTCGTATGCGTGTTTGGCGCCGTGCAGGTGAGCGCCACAATCAGGACTGCATACGACCGAGGCACACAGGGCCAACACCCGGCATCATGGTGTGGGGAGCGATCTCCTACACTGGCCGTACACCACTGGTGATCGTCGAGGAGACACTGAATAGTGCACGGTACATCCAAACTGTCATCGAACCCATCGTTCTACCATTCCTAGACCGGCAAGGGAACTCGCTGTTCCAACAGGACAATGCACGTCCGCATGTATCCCGTGCCACCCAACGTGCTCTAGAATGTGTAAGTCAACTACCCTGGCCAGCAAGATCTCCGGATCTGTCCCCCATTGAGCATGTTTGGGACTGGATGAAGCGTCGTCTCACGCGGTCTGCACGTCCAGCACGAACGCTGGTCCAACTGAGGCGCCAGGTGGAAATGGCATGGCAAGCCGTTCCACAGGACTACATCCTGCATCTCTACGATCGTCTCCATGGGAGAATAGCAGCCTGCATTTCTGCGAAAGGTGGATATACACTGTACTAGTGGCGACATTGTGCATGCTCTGTTGCCTGTGTCTATGTGCCTGTGGTTCTGTCAGTGTGATCATGTGATGTATCTGACCCCAGGAATGTTTCAATAAAGTTTCCCCTTCCTGGGACAATGAATTCACGGTGTTCTTATTTCAATTTCCAGGAGTGTACTTCCATTCTTTACTATGCTCACGTCACTCGCTTTGTGTGTTACTGAACACCCAGCGTCGACCAAGTTGTTCTGATCGATTTACGAGCTGTTCCCCTACACAGAGGTCGATTATTTAGAGTACACGAATGTCGACATAGTAGCCTCCGCAGTTCTTTATGAGTTACGCTAAATGTAACGTACTTTGCCCCGGAGGATGATCTCCCCTCTGTTACCCTTCAGAACTTCCCTATTCAACTGCATTATCCCATCTGTTGAGAACAGAACCTAGGTGTGTTGGGTTGTCCTCTCTTTCTATTTATACCTATTCACTATACACTAAATTTTAGCGGCCATACTCGTCTTCTACTTGTCTTTTTCCCGGTGTAATTTATTATTTCATCCCGTATTCATATGAGACGCACTATTACTAGTTCGTCATTTAATTTTCTTCCACTGGCAGTGTTTTGACGGACGCATAGTTGGTTGGTACATTATCTCCAACGCTGTGAAGCTGTCTTGTTTACTCAGCGAAGCTTCAAGTAAGAAATTTTGAGTGACTCTACTGAACTTAGCAATCGTGAATCATTTTCGCTAAAGACAAAGCCTTTGACCTGAATGTGACATGATTTGGAAACACAAGAATAGTAAAAAGACCGCCAAGACAGTTCCATTCCGCATGGTCACACAAGATCAATTGGTTCTGCAATTGTGTTTACATTTTTATTCAGTAGAGGTTAGGTTTTAGGAGTAAATATTTCTCATTCATTTAAGACTCGTCACTATCTTTGCAAGCGCGGTGGGAAACTTTTTTCTTCATAAAGCAAGCAAGATAAATTGATTTTCTCTTATTAAAGTACATGAAAAAGATTGCTTTCGTCATCAAGCCCGGAATCATAATCCACTCAATGTGGTGAAAGTGGTAAGACTTCTCAGAAACGTTGTAGTTACAGTTTATACGTGATTAAACCTAACGTGAATATGTTTCCTCATTCAGTGATTGAAGGCAAACCGAAAACGGGAATCATACGTTGGCAGCACAGATGATAAAAGTTAGGTCCATCGAACGCAGAATCTATTTCTCAATGCGGAACAAACCTTTATTAACGACTCGGATGGAGGACGTTTTCGTGCAAAAGACGAACAATGCTGGGGTGATGTAATTCAGAGACGAAGTTAATTACAGTTGCACTAACAAGTTGGTATGAACAGATGGTGTCAAAACACGTATTTCTTTCGCATAGCTCGTGTGGACTTCTACTTATCGTTTATTTAGGATTCTAGTGCTCTTCTAAATGCAATTTCTTCCTTTATGAAAGATATTTATTTCTTCAAACTACCCAGTAGTGGACACAAGTG
Organism: Schistocerca americana; assembly: GCF_021461395.2. NCBI lineage: Eukaryota > Metazoa > Arthropoda > Insecta > Orthoptera > Acrididae > Schistocerca > Schistocerca americana. Next base: position 45,469,582 of record NC_060123.1, read on the forward strand.
AAAAACGTAGACAGAATGGAAAACTGCATTTCATCAGAGTGTCTTTCATATCGGTATCGTTGCGGTAAAGAAATCTGTTTTCTCTGTGTCCCAAAAGATATATTTCCTTGATTTACAAACTTCCACATAAATAAGTAATCCGTATCCTGTTCAAATCAGATAAATGCTGAGATATAAATATTATAGTTTCTCTGATAGTTATACAATTCTGAAAACTGGAATGCAGTTAAATTCTTCTACTTCACAACCACGAAACGGAGGGCATACTGTGCGCTGTACCGTAATTTGGATGCGTCTGCTGCTGCAAAAAATTTTCTCGCATACCAGGTGTGGACCGCTGCAGCTTGTTACCTACTAGTTTTTGCCCGCACAGTTAAACTCGATAGCAATGCCTCCACTGAAACTGGACGGAGTGCGGGTGGTTGGAACAGTTTACTACCAGTAATGCAATCCACACAAAATTTGCAGTGCAAGCCTTTTATTTACACTTCTATAGTGATTGAACTACTATTAGACTGCAACTCAACTCTAATTTACTGTAATTCCTTTACAGGTAAATGGATAGAAATATACAAGACTTGGTTGATATCCTACAAAATTATTCAAGTGCAGTAATCTAAGCAAGATATAAATAAGTACTATTATTCACAATCGTTCATATCCGCCAAGTACACAATTACCACAGTCCCTAGGTAAAATGCGGTAGATACTATCCTTGGAATATAGCAGTCACGTGACTATGAAAACGATGTGCACAATATACTTCGTTTAGAAGGAACAGTGTGCATAGGTTGACTCTATTGCCACTGATTGCTCTAGTTGTTACTGCAGCTTAACGCTGGATAATGGAATATAGTCCAATTAAGTCAGGTGATGCTGAGGGAATTAGGTTAGGAAATGAGACATTTGAAGTAGTAAAGGAGTTTTGCTATTTGGGGAGCTAAATAACTGATGATGGTCGATGCAGAGAGGATTAAAAAGGTAGACTGGCAATGGCAAGGAAAGCGTTTCTGAAGAAGAGAAATTTGTTAACATTGAGTATAGATTCAAGTGTCAGGAAGTCGCTTCTAAACGTATTTGTATGGAGTGTAGCCATGTGCGGAAACGAAACGGGCGATAAATAGTTTGGGCAAGAAGAGAATAGAAGCTTTCGAAATGTGGTGCTACAGAAGAATGCTGAAGGTCGGATGGGTAGATGACATAACTTAGGAGGAGGTATTGAATAGGATTGGGGATAACAGGAGTTTGTGGCACAATTTGATTAGAAGAAGGGATCGGTTGGTAGGACCTGTTCTGAGGTATCAAGGGAGCACCAATTTAGTATTGGAGGATAGCGCGGAGGATAAAAATGGTAGAGGGAGACTAAGAGATGAATACACTAAGCAGATTCATAAGGATGTAGATTGCAGTAGGCACTGGGTGATGAAGAAGCTTGCACAGGATAGTGTAGCATGGAGAGCTGCATCAAACCAGTTTCAGGACTCTTGCTACCCCTCTACGATTTTTACCCTCCACACTGTCCTCCAAATATCCAATCCCAGATCCCTTGATACCTCAGAATATTCCCTACCAACCTATCCCTTCTTCTAGTCAAGTTGTGCCACAAACTCCTCTTCTCTCTAATTCTATTCATTAACTCCTCATTAGTTATGTGATTTACCCACCTAATCTTCAGCATTCTTCTGTAGCACCACATTTCGAACGCTTCTATTCTCTTCTTGTTAAAACTATTTATCGTCCAAGTTTCACTTCCATGCATGGTTACACTCCATACAAATACTTTCAGAAACGACTTCCTGACATTTAAATGGCTCTGAGCACTATGGGACTTAACATCTATGGTCATCAGTCCCCTAGAACTTAGAACTACTTAAACCTAACTAACCTAAGGACATCACACAACACCCAGTCATCACGAGGCACAGAAAATCCCTGACCCCGCCGGGTATCGAACCCGGGAACCCCGGCGCTGGAAGCGAGAACGCTACCGCACGACCTCCTGACATTTAAATCTATACTCGATGTTAACAAATTGGTCTTCTTCAGAAAAGGTTTCCTTGCCATTGCCAGTCTACATTTTATATCCCCTCTACTTCGACCACCATCAGTTATTTTGCTCCCCAAATAGCAAAACCCCTATACTACTTTAAGCGTCTCATTCCAAACCTAATTCCCTCAGCATCACCCGACTTAATTCCACTACATTCCAGTATCCTAGTTTTGCTTTTATTGATGTTCATCTTATATCATCCTTTCAAGACACTGTACATTTCGTTCAATTGCTCTTATAAGTCCTTTGCTGTCTCTGACTGAATTACAATGTCATTGGCGAAACTCAAACTTTTTATTTCTTCTTCATGGATTTTAATTCCTAGTCCGAATTTTGCTTTTGTTTCCTTTACTGCCTGCTCAATATACAGATTGAATAACGTCGAGTATAAGCTACAAACTTGTCTCACTCCCTTCCCAATCACTGCTTCCCTTTCATGCCCCTCGACTCTTATAACTGCCACCTGGTTTCTGTACAAATTGTAAATAGCCTTTCGTACCTGTCTACCTGTATTTTACCCCTGCCAGCTTCAGAATTTGAAAGAGAGTATTCCAGTCAACATTGATAAACGCTTTCTCTAAGTCTACAATGCTAGATACGTACGTTTGCCTTTCCTTAATCTATTTTCTAAGATAAGTCGTCTGGTAAGTATTGCCTCACGTGTTCCAACGTTTCTACGGAATCCAAACTGATCTTCCTCGAGGTCGGCTTCTACTTGTTTTTCCATTCGTCTGTAGAGAATTCGTGTTAGTGTTTTGCAGCCGTGGCTTATTAAACTGATAGTTCGGTAATTTTCACATCAGTCAACACCTGCTTTCTTTGGGATTGGGATTATTATATACTTCTTGAAGTCTGAGGGTACTTCGCCTGTCTTATACATCTTGCTCACCAGATGGTAGATTTCGGTAAGCCTAGATCTTCCAAGGCAGTCAGTAGTCCTAATGGAATGTTGTCTACTCCCGGGGCCTTGTTTTGACTTAGGTCTTTCAGTGCTCTGTCAAAATCTTCACGCAGTATCATATCTACTATTTCATCTTCGTCTACGTTCTCTTCTATTTCTATAATATTTTCCTCAAGAACATCGCCCTTGTATAGACCCTCTGTATACTCCTTCCATCTCTGCTTTACTTTCTTTGCTTAGAACTGGGCTTCCATCTGAGCTCTTGATATGAATGCAAGTGGTTCTCTTTTCTCCAAAGGTCTCTTACATTTTCCTGTAGGCAGTATCTATCTTACCCATAGTGATATGCACCTCTACATCCTTACATTTGTCCTCTATCCATCCCTGCTTAGCCATTATGCACTTCCTGTCGATCTCATTTTTGAGACGTTTTGTATTACTTTTTGCCTGCTTCATTTCCTGCATTTTCTTTATTCTCTCCTTTCATCAATTAAATTCAGTATCTCTTCTGCTATTAACACTCGTCTTTTTACCTACTTGATCCTGTCTGTCTCACTAACTCATCTCTCAAGGTTACCTATTCTTCTTCTACTGTATTTCTTTCCCCCATTCTTGACCGCCGTTCCTTAATGCTTTCCCTGAAACTCTCTACAACCTCCGATTCTCTCAGTTTTACATTAGTGTCGCTATTTGACTCTATCTTCAGACCAATAACAGATACTCAGTTAACAGATCTTCTTCATACAGGAATTGTATATCCTCCATCTAACGAAATTCATCTTAAATCGTAGGCTAACGCCAAGACCTTCATATGCTCTTACGAAAATTAAACAACTTCCATACTCAGAGCTATATACAATCTACAATCAGATAATTCAACATGAATGCACTCAATATGATGTAAAGGGAAGTGCTTGGTTGTCATTGCAGAGGCTAGCTGGTTGTTTTGGGTTGTATGCTGTGGTAGATAGCCATCGACCGAGAATCAGCTGCCATCCGGCAACAACTTCTACGGATGAACACGAAGACTCGTCCTTCTTCCACCGCAAATCCGCCATGACAAACATGGCACGTACACATAATGACAGATTCATTTACAGATTCACAAATCAACATTAACATACCAGAGTTAAGTTCAATAATATTTTCCAATAATCAATCTAACTCTACATACAATGTATCACTTGGCGGAAGAGACCAAGGATGATACAGTTCTCTACAATTCTATACATTTACACAATGTACACACACACACATCCACACCCTAGCCGCACGAAACGTGGACCTAGTCTATATCAATTAAACACGAGTTATCTGTTCAGCTCATTAACTCTTAGCAGGTTAAATTTAACATAGTTAAAACAACACTGTTAGTTCAAAGGACACGTCAGTTAAAAGTCTCTCCGCCTGATTCATATTCCGTATGAAGTTGACTGGAATAATTCATAATCAAGCCTCCTCCCTCCCCAGGAAGTTTAGCTTGATCCAATTTGTGTGAAATTATCTTTTGTTATTCTGAAGAATTACTCGTTTTACTACTCAATACCTATTTTCATTAATCAGTTAAATAAATTATATTTTTTTCGACCTTAATACACTACAATATGAAATAGGGTACTGCCTTATATTAAGGCTTTTCGATGTTGCTTTTTGGATGTAATACAGTGAACCATCACCTTTATGTATTATTCCGATTATCAGACTGTCGATATTTTATTTGTCATGTTGTGTGGTGTTAATGGAGAGGAGACTGATATTTGTACATCGATAGAATTCTTTCATCCTCTGATTCTACTTACACACTTTTTATTTGTTGACTTTCCCAAAGTAACTACTACAATCTGGCATCGAGTATAGTTACAGCACCTTGACGAGTTCCATACTTGGCTCAATAGGAGCCGAACCACTCCAGACACCATCATGACTTGTTGTTTAAATTTATGCTTACACTATTACCGAAGGATAGACATTTAATTTCTAATACTCCCAAAAATAGGACATCACTTTAGTTTACCCGTTACTAACTGAAATCGGATCCTCATTTCCTGTTGTTAGAAAGAGATGAGTTACGCTATTCTTTAACTGCATTTATAAAATATAAAAAAAATTCATGAACGCTGCTTGAACTAAAGAATGATACAGTAAAAAATGTTTACCATAACCTCTTATTCCAACAATGTCTTGTTTAGTATCTTACTCGTAGAACCACCATTTTGCAGGATTTGTTGGACCACAGTGTATTCATGGTTCTGTCTTAGACATATGTAGCTTATCCCACATCTTGTAGCTGTCTCATTTGGCCTAAATTTCAGACATGTTGCTTTAGTAGATGATGCCCCATGGGATCTGCACCTCTCCGCCCCACTCCCATCGAGATCCTTGGCACTACTGCTCCCTTGTTCGAGTTACTCACCATTGTCAAGTTCCTAACTTTTAATTTTGGTGTCCATGCAATGCATAATACTTTTGTAATCGCTTTCCAGCATATGTCACCAAACTGTCCGCTACCCATTTTGCGTTTGGTGCTTCCCTCTAGGAACAGCGTGGTGGCCACTTTAATGTTTTCAAAACAGGATCTCCTACGAAAGTTGAACCTATCACTTCCACGGGTATAAGTACCGGTCTCAAGAGTGTTAGCTCGTTAAGTATCGTCCGAAAACCGAATAATTTTTCCACCCATAAACTATTCCAATTTGACAGTGATTTCCACAAAGACTCCCCCATTCTTTTATCATACTCTTATGAGGATTGCATTCAGGTGATACGTCGACATTTTTGTGTGTGTCATATTACGGTTTGCTAAAAATTTCATGAGTATGATTCCAACAAACTGGCTGCTGTTCTCAAATAAAATTATTTCTAGTACTTGTCCTTTGTAAAACACTTCCGATCAAAACACACGTGATTGCACCACTTGAGGTAGGAGCTCTTAGGGGATTCAGCTGTACATATTTCGACCAATTGTCTACCCCAAGAAATACATACGGGAACGCCCCTAAACAACCAATCACAAACTGGAATTTTTGGCGACAGCTCCATGAACTGGGGAAGACATCTTCGAAAGATTTCAAATATATGATGGAATCTTCCATGTTTTCAGGTATAAACACTGGGATATACGTTTGAGAGCCCACAGTATTTTATAAACTAAAGTCCTCTGACCACTCCTTAAATGAATGAATAGGCTATGCATATTCTCTTCCAGCCACGGTTCCACGCTAGCTTTCGTTATTATTTCCGCTGTTCACATTCACAGGATTAATGGTACTAACATGACCTGGTTCTTATAATGACTAAGTATCAATATTCTGTTTGGTATTTTGTACAACAACTTTAGGTGATTGTTCTTTACCTTTCATGTCATCAAAAACCCCCTTAACCTTGATGTAAAACTTACATTAATAATCTTTAATTTAGTACTTATTATTCTTTGGTCCTTATTACCTCTAACTGATACAGAAAATATTCTGTTTCGTTTTTTGTCGTTCTGTGTCCATACCCTGAACTGTAGGACCATCGTATTCTATTTTACTTCATTGAAAGCCTGCGAGAACTCTAAGTGTACCAGTTTGTTTAGATAGCTGCTTTGGCGATGCTGCTGTCTTTTCACTAATCTCTGTCACTTCATTACTCGCTTTTAACTGAACATCTCTAAATTATCTCGTTAACATTTAAGTTTTTAGTCTGTTATGCTCCTTTTTCTTTGACGTTGGTGTCTAGCCTTAGATGGACAGTTTATATCTTACATTGTGTTTCAGATATATTCTTGAATAACTCATCAGTCTTCTTGTACCTACCTTATTTCTGCATTCTATTCTACTTGGTTAACATATAGGTTATTAGAAAATTGTACTTTTAGTTGGGTTTATCTAACTGTTCAATTAACCCTAGGACGCCTAAGTGGGGGGGGGGGGGGGTCGTTGAACCGACAATTTTTTTAGGTCCCCTTCTTTTGCTCAAGTAACTTTCTTACTACATATTTCCTTGGAATTATTGTTTGTTGGCTATTTTATGAAACTTTAGTGTCAATATACGTTATAGAAAATTCCTGCTTTGAAAGAAAAAATAAATAAACTTATTATGGGTCCAACAAACCCATAGGCTTCCATGCTACAGAAAATTTCCCTTAGTAAGATTTCGTATTTCTCATCTCTACAACAATGCAAGTTAGTTTCTTGTTGGTTGGTATTCTTGATATTCACAACAATCGGTTTACTTTCAGAGGAAGTAATTGTTGATGTCAGTCAGTTGTTATTTATCTTGTAAACTTGCAGTGAGTTAGTGCAGTCCCCAACACGTAGACCTCCAGTAACTTTGGTGTGCTACACAGCAAAAACGAAACCAAGTATAAACTTACTAATGTTGTCAACAATGCATCAAGATAAAGGCACTGGTGGAGGAGAGAAGAATAAAACCGAGATAAATGCATATTATAATTCCACTGAAGGTGGAGTTGATACCATTGATCAAATGGCACGTATGTACATCTGTAAGAGGGGAACAAAGAGATGGCCCCTATCTGTATTTTACTCTCTTATCGACATTTGTGCTATCAATGCAACCACCACATTCATCCAGCAACATCCAAGATGAAATGAAAAGAAACATAACAAATGGAAACTTTATCTTCTGCAAGCTGGGATGGTAGAAGATATCTTCTGCAAGCTGCAGGTAGAAGAAAGAAGTGCCAAGAAAGAGGGTTATCTAATCAAATTGTTCAGTCAATGGAGACTATTCTACAAAAGAAAATCAAAGAAGTGACAACAAAAGCACGTCAGCCTCCTGCAGGGAAAGGTCGGTATCATATTTGTGTAAGAAAAGCTAAAACAAAGATGCAGATGAACAACAATCTAAGTAAACCACAACAGTAATGTGAACAGTGTCATAAACATGTGTGTAACACACATTCAGAAAAAATTGTGAAGTGTGTATATTGTCTTGAAGTTGAGGACTCAGAGTAGTCTATTGTATATGAACACATCTGTATTTTGTACTGTAATATGTCAATTTCTTACTCACTCAATCCAATATTTATAACAATTAACAACATTTATAAACCAATGCCTTAGCTAAAATACATAAACCATTTTGAAAGTTGTAATTTTTCGTCGGTTAACTTATTTAATACCTGTGGGCTCGCCGAACCCCCCCCAGGCATCCAAGTTAGAAAAAATGGCTTGGGCGTCCTAGGGTTAGTGCTGTCATCCCCATACTCAGTAGCTATAAGAACCTTTAAAACATTTACAATGTATTCATTAACTGTCTTAAAGGTAATGAATTATTGTAAATATGTTCGCCTTTACCACTATCCTGCTGTCTTCCCATTATCCCTTACACTTCTTGGCGATATTCTAGTTTTACCAAAATTTATTTTTAAATGGGTTTAACTTACCAGTTTTCTTTCTTTCCATCTTTTTTCTTTTGTTTCTTATGCTGCTTCCACACCATGCCGTCGATGCTATGACGTAGCGCCACCGGTTCCACGTGCTACTCCAGCCCCTCCTTGCTAACGTTACGTTTACGTTACGTCGTAATTACGATGTAACATAAACGCAGGGAAGTTCGTTATTGTGTAGAGCCAAAGAATACGTTGAGGTAGAAGTTTTGTAGTTGGGCGCGTAGGCGCGGGTCGAGCAGAAGTACTCGGTGGAGAGGAGTTGCTAGCGGTACGTGATCCACTGCAGACGCTGTGCGAGGGAATGTAAGGAATAAATTGCACGATTTTTGATGCATGGGCAAGCTTATTATGTGTCTGTGAGTAGGCACAGTACATTGTCATGAAGAGGAATCAACATTCAAGAAGAGTACTGTGGGACCGAAATTGCTACATGGTACGACGATAAAGAAATTCCTGTTCCCAGTCATTGTCGCCGACGACTAATGCCACACATCGCACCAGCTCATCAAAGTAAGGTCCGATCAGTTTCATCATTAAATGGTACAAGACTAACCAGCGAAGCAGTTTTTCTTAAGTGAATAGCAAAGTGTTTAGTGCAATAACTGTTGTAGTATAATTGAAATGTACCTCAATCATTTACCTAACGGGATCCTACGCTTTCACCATTATTAATTCTGAGAATACTACCAGTGATAAAATACGAAATTATTGGTAATGATGAACCTATTTCATTTCGGTAACTAATACAAAGAAGAGAAATTTAGAAAACAGGGAACTATCCGAAAATGGCTTTTAACAGGAGTGACCTTTGCTGCTTGGCAGGATAAGTAGTTAAAGAATAATGCCCAACAGCAGAGAAGTAAAGCCTAATTTAAATTAATATTGACAAAGCATTATTTCGGAATAATACATTCCACGTTTGTTGTGTGCAATGCAAACTTCGCTCACATTTGCTAATTACATGACAGTGCAGGCTAAAAATACTTTTTCTTCGCTAGATAAAATATTATGAACTTCCTAGAAATAACTCATAGTAATAGACAACAAGTGGTTAAGAGAATTTGTATTTCTAAAATGAGAAACAGTTAGCATTACAGTGTGTAACGTAAAGCTGTTAATTACGCGAATTGTTTTGGAAGCAATTAAATTTTATATGCATGAGTTCAGTACAAATTATTCAACTGGTTTTCTGATTAATTCATTACATTAACTGTGTTTTTATATCTGAGCTTGAATCAATGCCTTTGTTTCTCTTCTCGCCTGATTACGGTTCAATGTGTAGTTTGTAATTACAGTTTATAAGCAATTAATAATCATATAACAATTTTTGCTCACAACGTGAACTGGCGACCGTCCTTACGTAATTTTCAACAACAAATTATAAAATATCCAATTCATTTGTTCTAAATTTCGCTGACTCCTTCTCATTTTTACTGTTTTTTTTTCAATATTTCTTTCGATCCCTATAGTGCAAAAGTACTTTCGTGAAGTGATTCAGTTATAACTTCATCTGTGCTTATCTGGATTTTCATTATTCGTCGGAGTAGATACCTTCCCCAAACAACAAAGAATTTTAGGTGCACATACCATTTAAAAATTAACGGGAGATGTAGCTCAGTTATATAAGGAGCGGTGCAGTTTACAGAATCACACCACAGCACAGCAACCTATAGTCACAGGCACAAACTAAGAGCTGCTATAATGAGAAATGTGCGTTGTTTAAAACTGCTCATGTAGTCAAAACTTTTGCATTATTTGACGTGTAACGACATTTGTGCGAAGGCTTGTGTTTTGAACTCACGAATTTCAAGGGTAAAAATGTTGTCGGCAAAGGATGATGTTCTGGTAGATTGTTGTTGTGGTCTTCAGTCCTGAGACTGGTTTGATGCAGCTCTCCATGCTACTCTATCCTGTGCAAGCTTTTTCATCTCCCAGTACCTACTGCAACCTACATCCTTCTGAATCTGCTTAGTGTATTCATCTCATGGTCTCCCCCTACGATTTTTACCCTCCACGCTGCCCTCCAATACTAAATTGGTGATCCCTTGGTGCCTCAGAACATGTCCTACCAACCGATCCCTTCTTCTGGTCAAGTTGTGCCACAAACTTCTCTTCTCCCCAATCCTATTCAATACTTCCTCATTAGTTACGTGATCTACCCATCTAATCTTCAGCATTCTTCTGTAGCACCACATTTCGAAAGCTTCTATTCTCTTCTTGTCCAAACTATTTATCGTCCATGTTTCACTTCCATACATGGCTACACTCCATACGAATACTTTCAGAAATGACTTCCTGACACTTAAATCAATACTGGATGTTAGCAAATTTCTCTTCTTCAGAAACGCTTTCCTTGCCATTGCCAGCCTACATTTTATATCCTCTCTACTTCGACCATCATCAGTTATAGATATTATTGTGGAAACTCATCCTAGTGGAGGGTAAATAATCATACTGCTCAAAGCAATAAGGAAAATTGAAGAGAAATGGACAGAGGAAATAGTATTAATGTTTGAGAAAAGAAGGAAATAATGACGAAGATATTTGAAGAGGGTAGAGAGGAAACAGTGAAGACATTTGAAGAATGACAAGAAGAAAAACACGTAGATGTATGTGAAGATACGCGAAATACACCTATTCTGTTAGAATCAACATCGTTAGAAACCGACTTGTTAACTGAAATACCTAGTTCTTAACCGGAAAGATCAATCAGAATGGCGACTAACGCATTCTCAGGTGGTTATAGTAGCAGATGCACAAATTCTCGGTAAGAATGCAGATGTATTGTCAGTGAATGACGAACTTTATCAAAACGGAATATTCAAGTATAGGATATGTATAATACTGTCACAGAGAAGCTGGAGCAGACTGTCGGGAAACAAAAAAAAAATTTGGAAGAGAAATGTCTAAATTCGTTAGATCGTGTGAAGAAGTCTAAAGATTAATTTAGGAAGCAAGAAGGAAAACGTTTGTCTTACTATGACGCTGAGGAGATGTTCTTGGATATATATCAATATAAAATCGTGGAATATGAGAGTTTTAATTTTATTTGCAAAATCCACACTGCCAAAGATATGACGAAATGTACGCTGAATTTTTGGACAAGGAATCTGAACGAAATCACTGTTCCGAAGTGCGGCGTTGAGAGAATTACTTTGTACGTACAGTGATGCAACAGTTAATGTTCGAAGTACATGGCCTCCTACCTAGAGCAATAGTTGGGACGTGAAACAGTCGCTGCGAAGATACACAAAAAGTGGAACAGACAAGCGGAAGCGCAGTCTAACGAACCAAGAGAAGAAGCAGTTACCACCGGGAAGACACGCGAGATTATTACGGCATCTCGACTCATTGACATAAAAGTAGGATGAAGGGGAGTGAGAAAGGAACGCTTGCACTGGATTGAAGCAGAATCAGCAGTTCAGAAATTAAGTGTTGTCGGTTGAGCACTTGCAAGGACATAAATATTGTACAGTGTGTGAAGGAAAGGAAGAAGAAGGAGAAAAAGTCGACAAGATGTATTTAGAATTTTGTACAGATTCAAGAAGTCAGCATGGCATTTGCAAATAAAATAAACGTAAAATATTTATGAAAAGTGATTTGTTTAAACTACATAGCATTTGTGTTAAGGTATTGTACACATTTGTTAAAGTAGCAGCAATGTATTTTGTTGTTTCTCCGGACAGTGAAATTTTCTTTTCTGGCCTTTTTCGATTGCAAATGGTTCAAATGGCTATGAGCACTATGGGACTTAACATCTGTGGGCATCAGTCACCTAGAACTTAGAGCTACTTAAACCTAACTAACCTAAGGACTTCACAAACACCATGCTGGAGGCAGAATTCGAACCTGCGACAGTAGCGGTCATGCGGTTCCAGATTGAAGACCCTACAATCGCTCGGTCACAGCGGCCGGATTTTTCCAATGGAGTGCTTGCGAAAGTACTCATGTGATACGATCCTTAGTCATCCATTTCTTGTCAAGCTTAAGGACGCTAGGCTGCGTTATTGTTTTCATGTACACTACATGTCTGGCGTGATGGAGTGGGGTTTATGATGATTCAGTCACCACACCATTGCACCTGGCCTCGTCCGCAGCCTAAAAGGTGTGGTTTGCTCCGGCCCGGATGCTCGCTCGCTCTGGAACTCCTCAACTCCTTCTGCCCCATCGGTGCCGACGTTGCGCCCAGGGTTTGCACAGTGACTGTGTTTACATCTCGCCAGAGCCGCCGGAGACCGCTGACCTCTGTCCGCAAGCCGCAGCAACACGGCGTCCGCCTCGCAGCCACCGGACCCATACACAGATGGCGACCAAAACTATTCCTGTGTCTACCTGCAGTGACGCGAGAAACGTACACCTCATCCCGCGCTGCTGGCCACTATACATCAGTCGACACCCGCTGTTCCTGCCTGCTGTCCTCAACAGGAAAGTCAGTATCAGCTGTTACATCCAACTGTCACAGAGTGTGAATACTGCTGAAAGTGCTGGCCGGCAAAGTAAACTGCCCAGTACGTGTGTGTTTGTGTTTTGTTTCAGGAAATGGTTCATTCGTATTAATTGCCTTTCTTGTCCCTTTCAACCGCAAATGTCACATGCTTGCATGTTTTATATTACTTGCAAGAAAATAAAACATTATCATTTTCCTTATGTAGTTGTTGTTGTTGTTGTGGTCTTCACTCCTGAGACTGGTTTGTTGCAGCTCTCCATGAAACTCTATCCTGTGCAAACCTCTTCATCTCCCAGTACCTACTACAACCTATATCCTTCTGAATCTGCTTAGTGTATTCATCTCTTGGTCTCCCTCTACGATATTTACCCACCACGCTGCCCTCCAACACTAAACAGGTGATCCCTTGATGCCTCAGAACGTGTCCTATCAACCGATCCCTTATTCTAGTCAAGTTGTGCCATATACGCCTCTTCTCCCCAATTCTATTCAATACCTCCTAATTAGTTATGTGATCCACCCATCCTATCTTCAGCGTTCTTCTGTAGCACCACATTTCGAAAGTTTATATTCTCTTCTTGTCCAAACTATTTATCGTCCATGTTTCACTTCCATACATGGCTACACTCCATATAAATACTTTCGGAAACGACTTCCTGACACTTAAATCTATACTCGACGTTAACAAATTTCTCTTCTTCAGAAACGCTTGCCTTGCAATTGCCAGTCTACATCTTACATCCTCTCTACTTCGTCCATCATCAGTTATTTTGCTCCATAAATAGCAAAAGTCCTCTGCTACTGTAAGTGTCTCATTTCCTAATCTAATTCCCTCAGTGTTACCCTACTTAATCCGACTACATACTACTATCCTCACTTTTTTCTTTTGTTGCTGTTCCTTATGTTATGATATTTTTTTTGACTGTCATTCGGTCTACGTATATATTGTATTTTCGATTTTCGCCTCTGTGTATACTGATGTGGTAGTATACAGTAAAACTCATTGATTGAAGATACTGAACTGGTAGCAAATTTTCTTAATGTTATTGGCACTTGTTTAATGACGCTCTAATCGGTGTACAGTTGTAAATTACTGTACTACATTAGGTAATAAGTTGTTTTACAACCAGACAAAAATTAATTTCAGAAATATCACAACTGCTCAGCTTAAGGATCATGTTCGTAATCAAAGATGTACCAATTCGCCGGGAAAATTTTAAAATTCACAAAGATGTACCACATTATCAGGCAATATTTTCAATGACAATATTTTCAATGATGGAGGACTAGATAAAAGGAAAGACATGCAGCGTTTTCTGAGTAGTACTAGATGTGATGATTTTCTAGCAGTAGGTTTCTTCATTCTGTATTACATGTGGTCATAGCTTCTGCAGATTTATATGAAGCTGCACTAATAGTATTGAATATGGTACTGAATAAAATCTTCCTGGTATTCAAGCCGCGTCCCTTCAAATAAAATTCTCGACCATGCTTAGATATGCCGAAGCGAGAGACTCCTAGGACATAAACATCATCTTTCTCATAGAAAAAGTTAATGGTTCAGATGAGGTGTACGTTGCAGGGATTTAAATCGACTGCGTTAAATACATGTCTTGCACTGTATTCATGAACCTCTGTATACAAGAATTTTGAGTTTTATTACTATTTAGTATAGTTATGTGACAAATGTGATTTATATGTGTGTTCATTGCCCGCTTAACACATATACACTGAAGAGCCACAGAAACTGGTACACCTGGCTAATATCGTGTAGGGCATCAACGAGTACGCAGAAGTGCCACAGCACGATGTGGCATCGACTCAACTAATGTCTTAGTCCTGGAGGGAAATGACACCATGAAACCTGCAGGGCTGTCCATCAATCCTTAAGAGTACAAGGGGGAAGAGATCTCTTCTGAACAACACATTGTGAGGCATCCAAGTTATGCTCAATAGTGTCCATGTCTGGGGAGTTTGATGGCCAACGGAAGTGTTTAAACTCAGAAGAGTGTTCCTGCAGCACTCTGCAGCAATTCTGGCTGTCTGTCGTGTCGCATTGTCCTGCTACAATTGCCCAAGTCCTTTGGAATGCAGAATGGATGTGAATGGGTGCAGGTGATCAGACAGGATACTTACGTACGTGTCACCTGTCAGAGTCGTATCTACATGTACCAGGGGCCCCCTTTCACTCAACCTGTACACGCCATACATCATTTTAGAACCTCCAATAGCCTGAACAGTTCCCTGCTGACACGCAGGGAACTGTACACGTCCAACCACTCGATTTAATTTGAAACGATCGATCAGGCAACATGTTTCCACTCATCAACAGTCCAATGTCAGTGCTGACGGGCTCAGTCAGGGCGTAATGCTTTGTGTAATAAAGTCATCAAGGGTACATGGGTGGGCATTAGGCTCCGAAACCTCATATCGATGATGTTTCGTTGAATGGTTCGCACGCTGGCACTTTTTGATGTCCCAGCATTCAAATCTCCAGCAATTAGCGGAAGCGTTGCACTTCTGTCTCTCTGAAAGATTTTGTTCAGTCGGCGCTGGTCCCGTTCTTGCATGACCTTTTTCCTGCCGCAGCGATGTCGGAGATTTGATGTTCTACAGGATTCCAGATATTCACGGTACACTCGTGTAATTATCGTACGAGGAAGTCCTCAATTCATCACTACTCGGAGATTCTGTGTCCCATCGCTCGTGCAACTGTTTACAGATCTCTGTGTTTGAATAAGCATGCCTCTACCGGTTTCTTTGGCATTCGATGTGTAAACAAAAACGTAAATATTGCAGTTTTCAGTGTAGGGACGAAAAAGTGTGGAGTTTACGTGATATTTCTGGTGCCTTACAGCGTAATAATAAGTCAGGTGGGAGCTATTGCTGGATTGTTCATTGGTTATTTCTGTCTGTGAGGATTTTGTGCTGGGTAACTATTTCTGTGCGATTACTGCTTTTTCTTTCTCCAAATAAACTTTTTTTCTAGCGTGTTTGACAAATTTATAATGGTTGCGTAGTAAATATGTACTGCTTACTTCGATGTTGCACCTCATCGATATTATACTTGTTACTTATCGCTAGCATCTGGAACGTTCATCTACATCTACATCTACATTTATACTCCGCAAGCCACCCAACGGTGTGTGGCGGAGGGCACTTTACGTGCCACTGTCATTACCTCCCTTTCCGGTTCCAGTCGCGTATGGTTCGCGGGAAGAACGACTGCCTGAAAGCCTCCGTGCGCGCTGTAATCTCTCTAATTTTACATTCGTGATCTCCTCGGGAGGTATAAGTAGGGGGAAGCAATATATTCGATACCTCATCCAGAAACGAACCCTCTCGAAACCTGGACAGCAAGCTACACCGCGATGCAGAGCGCCTCTCTTGCAGAGTCTGCCACTGGAGTTTGCTAAACGTCTCCGTAACGCTATCACGGTTACCAAATAATCCTGTGACGAAACGCGCCGCTCTTCTTTGGATCTTCTCTATCTCCTCCGTCAGACCGGTCTGGTACGGATCCCACACTGATGAGCAATTCTCAAGTATAGGTCGAACGAGTGTTTTGTAAGCCACCTCCTTTGTTGATGGACTACATTTTCTAAGCACTCTCCCAATGAATCTCAACCTGGTACCCGCCTTACCAACAATTAATTTTATATGATCATTCCACTTCAAATTGTTCCGCACGCATACTCCCAGATATTTTACAGAAGTGACTGCTACCAGTGTTTGTTCCGCTATCATATAATCATACAATAAAGGATCCTTCTTTCTATGTATTCGCAATTCATTACATTTGTCTATGTTAAGGGTCAGTTGCCACTCACTGCACCAAGTGCCTATCCGCTGCAGATCTTCCTGCACTTCGCTACAATTTTCTAATGCTGCAACTTCTCTGTATACTACAGCATCATCCGCGAAAAGCCGCATGGAACTTCCGACACTATCTACTAGGTCACTTATATATATTGTGAAAAGCAATGGTCCCATAACACTCCCCTGTGGCACGCCAGAGGTTACTTCAACGTCTGTAGACGTCTCTCCATTGATAACAACATGCTGTGTTCTGTTTGCTAAAAACTCTTCAATCCAGCCACACAGCTGGTCTGATATTCCGTAGGCTCTTACTTTGTTTATCAGGCGACAGTGCGGAACTGTATCGAACGCCTTCCGGAAGTCAAGAAAAATAGCATCTACCTGGGAGCCTGTATCTAATATTTTCTGGGTCTAATGAACAAATAAAGCGAGTTGGGTCTCACACGATCGCTCTTTCCGGAATCCATGTTGATTCCTACATAGTAGATTCTGGGTTTCCAAAAACGACATGACAATCGAGCAAAAAACATGTTCTAAAATTCTACAACAGATCGACGTCAGAGATATAGGTCTATAGTTTTGCGCATCTGCTCGACGACCCTTCTTGAAGACTGGGACTACCTGTGCTCTTTTCCAATCATTTGAAACCTTCCGTTCCTCTAGAGACTTGCGATACACGGCTGTTAGAAGGGGGGCATGTTCTTTCGCGTACTCTGTGTAGATTCGAATTGGTATCCCGTCAGGTCCAGTGGACTTTCCTCTATTGAGTGATTCCAGTTGCTTTTCTATTCCTTGGACACTTATTTCGATGTTCGTGGCCGAACGCGGCCATTCTCTGTGGAAGCGTTGTCCTACTGTGTAACGGCAACAATGCGTAAGCGCTAGAGGTCACAGGCGACCTTGGTGTGCGGAGTAGCGCCAGTGTTAGCCTCAGGCACAGAGCAGCAGCCGGATCATGGATAGATAATGTGAACAATTTAGTAGAAAGATAATTAAGAGTGAAGAGTGTAATGTTGCGTAATTTGAGTCATTCAGTTTGTAACATGCCCGGGGGTACAATGGGTGGGGTGGTACCTTTATACTGGTTGTCGTTTCGGACTGTTGCTTGACCGTGCGCCCTGTCCCGCGGCGGTCGTACTGTTCTGCTCCACACTGCTGCTGTCTTGCCTGAAATTACCTATCGAAATATGCTAGCGGGTTTAGGGGAGCCACTCAACGTCAAGCACAACACTGTCCTACGTCTGGTATGAACATCTGTATTCTGGAATCACAGGTTGCACTGTTTACATTCTAAGTCGTAAACGTTTATCCCAATTAACAATCTTGACGATTATCTGCCTACAATATCACACAGATGAGCGTACGCGTAACCGACACGACGCGGGTGAATGTTGATGGTGCGGAAGCCGAAAGTTCTTACGCTCGCCACACATACAGATATCTGGTAATAGTCCTCCTTGTCACTACTAATGATAAAACACTGTTCGTAAAGTTAATTTTTCGGTTTCTTAGTCCTCACTTGTACGAGTATGCGCGTAACCGTCGCGGAGCGGCTGATTGTTGATAAATGCGGAAACGCGATGACCGAACGCAGGTACTCACGCTCGCTACAAGACACTGGCACTTGACTGCACTCTTTTATGGTAACTAATTTCTACTGATTTACATCACTTCATTCCGGGAGACCAAACACGGCGCGAATGATCGATGCTGTGCGACACGCAACGAGAGGATACATACAGGGTGTTTCAAAAATGACCGGTATATTTGAAACGACAATAAAAACTAAACGAGCAGCGATAGAAATACACCGTTTGTTGCAATATGCTTGGGACAACAGTACATTTTCAGGCGGACAGACTTTCGAAATTACAGTAGTTACAATTTTCAACTACAGATGGCGCTGCAAGTGATGTGAAAGATATAGAAGAC
The DNA here is from genome assembly GCF_021461395.2 of Schistocerca americana. Lineage (NCBI taxonomy): Eukaryota > Metazoa > Arthropoda > Insecta > Orthoptera > Acrididae > Schistocerca > Schistocerca americana. The sequence continues at coordinate 45,488,129 of NC_060123.1, forward strand.
AACGCAGTCTGTGGGTGCGCCATTCTGTACGTCGTCTTTCTGCTGTAAGCGTGTGCTGTTCACAACGTGCAAGTGTGCTGTAGACAACATGGTTTATTCCTTAGAACAGAGGATTTTTCTGGTGTTGGAATTCCACCGCCTAGAACACAGTGTTGTTGCAACAAGACGAAGTTTTCAACGCAGGTTTAATGTAACCAAAGGACCGAAAAGCGATACAATAAAGGATCTGTTTGAAAAATTTCAACGGACTGGGAACGTGACGGATGAACGCGCTGGAAAGGTAGGGCGACCGCGTACGGCAACCACAGAGGGCAACGCGCAGCTAGTGCAGCAGGTGATCCAACAGCGGCCTCGGGTTTCCGTTCGCCGTGTTGCAGCTGCGGTCCAAATGACGCCAACGTCCACGAATCGTCTCATGCGCCAGAGTTTACACCTCTATCCACACAAAATTCAAACGCGGCAACCCCTCAGCACCGCTACCATTGCTGCACGAGAGACATTCGCTAACGATATAGTGCACAGGATTGATGACGGCGATATGCATGTCGGCAGCATTTGGTTTACTGACGAAGCTTATTTTTACCTGGACGGCTTCGTCAATAAACAGAACTGGCGCATATGGGGAACCGAAAAGCCCCATGTTGCTGTACCATCGTCCCTGCATCCTCAAAAAGTACTGGTCTGGGCCGCCATTTCTTCCAAAGGAATCATTGGCCCATTTTTCAGATCCGAAACGATTACTGCATCACGCTATCTGGACATTCTTCGTGAATTTGTGGCGGTACAAACTGCCTTAGACGACACTGCGAACACCTCGTGGTTTATGCAAGATGGTGCCCGGCCACATCGCACGGCCGACGTCTTTAATTTCCTGAATGAATATTTCGATGATCGTGTGATTGCTTTGGGCTATCCGAAACATACAGGAGGCGGCGTGGATTGGCCTCCCTATTCACCAGACATGAAACCCTGTGACTTCTTTCTGTGGGGACACTTGAAAGACCAGGTGTACCGCCAGAATCCAGAAACAATTGAACAGCTGAAGCAGTACATCTCATCTGCATGTGAAGCCATTCCGCCAGACACGTTGTCAAAGGTTTCGGGTAATTTCATTCAGAGACTACGCCATATTATTGCTACGCATGGTGGATATGTGGAAAATATCGTACTATAGAGTTTCCCAGACCGCAGCGCCATCTGTTGTTGAAAATTGTAACTACTGTAATTTCGAAAGTTTGTCTGCCTGAAAATGTACTGTCTCCCAAGCATATTGCAAGAAACGGTGTATTTCTATCGCTGCTCGTTTAGTTTTTATTGCCGTTTCAAATATACCGGTCATTTTTGAAACACCCTGTAAATACGTTGTTGACGGCACTGCTCATTTTCAATTACTTATTGACGCACTTTCCTCTGAACCATTTCCATATATCATCACTCTACTGTAATAGCACTTGTAGCAACACTTCAACTTCCATACTAACAATGCTTCTACATGCAGAGCTACACACTACACAACACAACAGTTCCGTGTCCCGCGCTCGACTCACTCCAGACGCGGCTGCCCGCAAAGATACTCCGCAACTAAACCAGCGATATGACAATACGCTTAGAAGTTATTTCTCGGAAAGGTGGGCCGGGTCAGTTATGAGGTTTGAAGTTGAAACGGAAGTTGTGATTGTGAATTGGTAATGGTCATGAAGGACCATTTTGATAGTAGATCATACATGAATAGGGTTCCTTGATTAGTGATTACCTGCTTAATTAATGCGGAAACTCAATGTTAATGTGAAACTAGCGTAACTCTTAATTCGGGACTGAATGTGCATTTGCATTGTTAATAAAAATCAAACAAATTAAATGGAGTACTACTTTTATTTTTCAATGTGACAGTTACCATTTTTTGTCTCAATAGTTTTAAAACTGAGACTCATAAGAGGCACGATTTTGTATTAGGCAGATGGTCATGTTTATTTGGCAACAAAGCGTGTTTTCCACGTAAAGCTCCCATCCTTCTAATTGATAGTACGAAAGCCGCAAAACTAAGCAAAAAATAACGACTAAAAAGACAAGACCTAGCGGGAGCTTCACATTTTTCCGGTTATCTTCGTGGTATACGAACGTCGACTTGGAATTTGCTGGCATCTGGCGAGGATGTCTGGCGGTGGACTCTAATACTGGTCCTTCTACCTCCGCTATTCCCCAACAAGAAACGTGAAAGATACAAATCCCATATCCGTTATCAGAATCGCATTTAACAATGATAGGTCAGAACAAATACAGAGTTTAATACCTGATACAGAGTGTCCAGAAAAGGGCTCCCTGATTTCAAAATTAAATATCTCGAAAACAAAGATCGATAGAGGCATGCAGTAAACGGTATGTTTATTGTGATAGCTGTAAGAAGTTTATACAGTAGTTTGAAATAATAGTTGCAAATGCTGCTAAAAGGTGGCGCTGTACGCTGTACAGCTCATATCAGCATACATAAGTGAAATAATCGTATGAAAACAATCTTTGCAAACAATCACATCTCAACGTTTTCAAAATGTTCACCATTGGCACTACAGAGGTGGCGCAAACGAAGAATGAAATTCACCATCACATTCGTAGTGTCTCAACCGAAATGGGTTCACATGCCACAGAGATCGCCGATTCAAGCTCGTCCAGCGTGGCGGGATGCTCCGGGTAGACCATGTCTTTCACTGTGACCTACAAAAAACAGTCACAGGGAGTCAAATCCGGCGGATACGGAGGCCAATCCATGCCTGCACCAGTAAATTTGGGATATTCCAAAGCAATGACTCGATTCCCGAAGTATTCCTCAAGAAAGCGAAACACTTGTTCGGTCCGACGTGGTCGGGCTCCATCTTGCATAAACCATTCAGTACCTGGTCGATCCTCTAACGCTTGCTGTGTGGCGACAAATTGTTCCAAAATTGCAACGTAACGTGCACCAGTGACTGTTTCTCGAATGAAAAAGGGCCAATAATGCCTCTGCTGCATACTGCAGCCTACACAGTAACTTTAGGAGAATACAGGGGTTTCGCTTCACACCAATATGGCTTTTCGGAACCCCAAAATCGCCAGTTCTGCTTATTCACGTATGCATTCAGCTGGAAGTGTGCTTCATCTGTAAACCAGATGCAGCCAACATCAAATCTTTCACTATCAATCAATGTGAGCATCTGATTAGCAAAGGCAACCCTTTGTTGCACAGCTCGTACGGGTATGGCCCGGCGCGTTTGAATTTTGAATGGAAACATGCGTAGGCTCTTTCTCAGTATTTTCTGCATGCTGGAACGCTTCAAACCAGTCTCAGATGCAATTCTACGGACGGATGACATTGGATTTCGCTGAATAATTCCTGATACTGTGGCGATATTTTCAGGCGTAACTGCGGTTTGCTTGCGGCTAACATGCCCCACTAGACCATCAGTTACGCTGCCTGTTCGTTGAAATTTTGCGAGGAGTGTACGAATGGTTTTCGCATCGGGTCCTTTTGGAACCTTAAATCGTGCTTGAAAACTTCGCCTTGTTGCCGTAGGACTCTCTTCTAACCTGTGGTACTCTAGCACCAGAAAAACGCGTTGTTCAATGGAGTACATGGTTTTAATTTCTTCCTTCGGTACGCTAACCTCGTTTCACGATTCAATACTGAAACTGATCGCTCTGGGCTGCGGATCACTATTTATACTAGGCATTACGTATGGCGATCACAGCGCCATCTGTTAGCAGCTTTTCTAACTATTATTTCAAACTGCTGTATAAACTTCTTACAGCTTTCGCAATGAACATACCGTTTACTGCATTCCTCTATCGATCTTTGTTCTCGAGATATTTAATTTTGAAATCAGGCTTTTCTGGACACCCTGTATATGTACCGCAAATATTGCGGAAATGGAAAGTGCTATACAGGCGCGGTTTCCACAGAATGATTTGGTAGTCATGGGCACAGCAGCAAGAACATTAATTTCTTCTGTCGTCACTTGTTTCCTTCTCTTACATTGTCCAGCTGTTACCCTACGACTTTCACGTAACGGGTTTATTTGCCTTGGTAGTTGACGTCTACTGGGATACCTTGCCGCATACCCGGTAGAAATACGAACTGTTTTCTTCCTACACGCTGCATACGTTATCAGCATGTGGGCTTTTTCTGCACTGTTGTAAGTAGGCTGTTTATGTTTTCTCTATGTAAGTAGGCTGTTTATGTTTTCTCTATGTAAGTAGGCTGTTTAGGTTTTTTTATTGGTAACGCCACCTCTGTATGAAAATCACTGGCTGTGCTGTGTGCAGTCTGTGGCTGCTTTGCATTGTTGTAATACTCGCCATTGTAGTGTTAGGCAGCTGGCTGCGAACAGCGCGTAGCGTTGCGCAGTTGGAGGTGAGCCGCCAGCATTGGTGGATGTGGGGAGAGAGATGGCGGAGTTTTGAAATTTGTCATGAACTGCTATATTTGTATATGATGATATCAAGGTAAATACATTGTTTGTTCTCTATTAATATCTTTCATTTTGCTAACTATCCCTATCAGTAGTTAGTGCCTTCAGTAGTTTGAATCTTTTATTTAGCTGGCAGTAGTGGCGCTCGCTGTATTGCAGTAGCTTGAGCAGCGAAGATTTTTGTGAGGTAAGTGATTTGTGAAAGGTATAGTTTAATGTTAGTCAGGGCCATTCTTTTGTAGGGAATTTTGAAAGTCAGATTGCGTTGCGCTAACAAACTATTGTGTGTCAGTTTAAGCACAGTCTTGTATAATTGTTCAAAGGGGACGTTTCATATGTCGACCCTTAGCCTAGGATACCTCACTGGAATCTTCTGGTTTTTTTCTTGTAGTTTGTGTATTTAGTGTAGCTTTTGTTTATTGCTAGCGCGTAATTGTAGAGAGAATCTCCTTTGTAGTTGTAGCCTTTCATTGTTGTACAGTAAAACAGTTGTGGCATGCATATAGATTTGCACCAAGTATTTCGCAGCTACGTTTGCAATTAACTAGATATTATTTTCAGTGCTATGTTAATGTGTTCTCCTATTTTTGCACTTCAAATTGTGCTTTTCTGTGTTATCGTGTGAAATATTGTGACAATTATGGCGTGTGAAAAACGTAACACTAGGTTCCAAACTAAACTGAGAAATAATAGTGACGACGAGCGTAGCTTATCAGCGCCGCAGACTAATGAATTTACTAATGTTCAAAGTAGTAGTTTGGTAACTGTGCACAGGGAAATGGAGCGGGCGTCAAACAATGGCGTGGACAGTGAAACAATTAGTGAAGAGGGAAGCATTATCGATCGATTGGTCGGCAATAGCTCGCCTCAGGAAGCCGAAATGACAGGACACGATCTCGCAAATACTGTAGATTCAGGTTTTGGATCCTCACCGTTTTCTCAAATAAGTCAAGACACATTTTCTGCTTGTCAAAATGTGAATGTTTCCGGTGTAAATTCACTGCCGAAAAGCACTGAGGAACATGTTTCAGACACCAATGCATTGTTATTACAATTAATACAACAAATGGGACAAACACAGCAAAAGCTTCAAAAGTTAGACACAGTGGAACCAAATCTTAAAAAGTTAGACACAATGGAACAACACCAGAGACAAACACAGCAACAGTTATACACACTGGAACAAAATCAGAGACAAACACAGCAACAGCTTCAAAAGTTAGACTCATTGGAACAAACTCTTGAACAAACGCATGAAGATTTAACTACTGAGTTACATAACATTGAATCGAAATGTCAAAAAGTCTGTAATGACGTAAAAACTCAAATTTGTGAGCATTTTCAACCTATTTTTTCGCGGCATGAAAATGCATTACAGAATCACGAAGCAGCCATAAAAGAACTGCAAATTATTGTTCATGAAAATCATGAGACCTTGCAAGCTAAATTTGACTCAGTTGCATCTACCGATTCGGTTACGCAACTTGCAAAAACTCAGGAAAACTTTAAGGACACAGTAGATACTCTGAAACTTGGTTCAGAAAAACACACTGAGGAAATAAGTACACTATCGGAGAAAGTAGCCGAACTTTTGGATCAGTTCACTAATTTATCTACGAAGGTAGATGATAATCTGATTGACGCAAGACCTGTAGTCTTTAATGACACAGAAGAGTACGAACAAATTAGGAAATTCAAACAAAATCAGAATCAAATTAATACACAACACCAAAGAGAAATCCGGGAAGTACAAGATCAGCTGACACAGGTAATACAAGAATTACGTATTTCAGAGGACACTCGCGCTCCAACACGGGAAGAGGGACTTAGAAATACGGAAAAGCCGCAAAATAATAACACAGGGCATTTCGGAAGTTATGAAAGAAATTGGCAACGTGCACCGAATTTTGAGATGGAACGGCCGACACGACCTAACAATGACCGATATGCGACTCGCCGACATGATGATTTTGACTATAAGCTGTTCATTACTACACGTAAATTCAAAACATTTAAAAATTCTGGCAACGACATTCATCCACAAGCATGGCTCCATCAATTCTCTCATTGTTTTCCTCCCAACTGGTCATTGGAGCACAGATTAGAATTTATGTGTGGCTACTTAGAGAATGAACCAGCTGTAAGAATGCGATCGGTCAGTCACGATTGCCACAGTGAAGGAGAATTTTACCATGCCTTCCTCTCAGCATATTGGTCTCAAGCCACACAAGATCGAGTAAAACATGGTATCATAATGATGAAACATTTCGAACAATCTGAATTCTCCAGTCTTGTGAAATATTTTGAAGACATGTTGCACAAGAATCAGTACCTGTCAAGCCCATACAGCCCCTCAGAACTCATCCGCATTTGCTTAATCAAATTACCTGAACATTTACGACATATTATTTTGGCAAGACGTTGCAAAGACGACATTGAAGCTTTTCAGGGACTGTTACAAGAACTGGAAAGTGACACTGACAATCGCGGAACGCAGGAGCACAACAATTACAGATCACATCAGTCGCAATTCCGCGATGAAAGAAATAATAACTGGACGCGACAGGGCTATTCTCACAACACAAATCGTGACAGAAACAGACACCACCCGTATTACAACCGTTGGCAGAGTAGTAATAATTACAGGGAAAGATCACCTCTCCGCGGTAGTGACTATCACAGAGACAATCTGAGAAACAGACAATTTGGGAACCAAAATAATTATTATCAAGGGAGACAGAATAACTCTAGACGCAACGGTCCAGCGCGCAGTTACGATTCAAGGAGAAATTCTCCACCACTTGACCGACAAGAAAGAAACTACAGGAACTACCGACATGACGACAGACGATCTGATCGTAACGACAGACCTGAATTGCATCAGAACTGGCGGGATTCAAACAGAGCAGGGCCCTCTCGTCACGGTGAATTTGTAGAAGTTAGGTCTCCAAACCCCAATAACGACGCGCGCCAACAAAGAGACAATAGGCAATGACTCACACCGCTGGCAGCCACAAAACGTTCTTATGACACTAACGACACAGCTGCCGTAGCTAGTAATTACGTAAAAATGGAAGACATTAGGGACATCTTACTCCAGGAACACGACATAAAACATAACAATATTGCATATCCTGTGATTCACATTACAGTAAATGATGTAAAATTTACGGCAGTACTTGACTCTGGCAGTCCCATTTCAGTAATTAGTGAAACAGCCTTTAGCAAATGCAACAAATCGAACGATTGTCCCACACTTCCGTTACGTAAGATTAAATTACAAGTTGCAATCTTTGGAAAAAGTGTAGATGTACGCCAACAAACCAACTTAGAATTCTATTGTCAAAGCCACAGCTTCTCTATGAGCTTTCTTATTGTTCCATTATTGTCGACGGAAATTATACTGGGAGTAGACTTTTTGAATGAATACAAAGCAATCTTAAGCTTTCACGATGCTGAAATAAGTTTAGAGAAAGAAGGTAAGTCAATAGCTTTGAAATTTGAAGATTGGCTCTCAAACCATGACGAGGAAATTAATCGGCTTTACCTTCTGTTAGACAACAGTTCGGACTTTTCTACGGAACTAGACACTAACAATCACTCTGCAAGTACTGACAGGGATGATATCTACGGCGCATTTGACACTAATAAGTTAATTCAGAATAAAATTCAAACAATTGAGAATTGTAATGACACTGATAGGCAGGACCTTTTTGAGATTTTACAAGCACATTCCACAGTTTTTACTCATAAAACAGGAACAATCAAGGGATTTCAATACCAATTTCGTGTTCGTGAGCATACTAAATTTTGTGTTAGACCATATGTAATTCCAGCACATCATAGGGACCGTGTTAGAACAGAAATACAATCTATGCTCGACGAGGGCATTATTGAGCCTGCAGTAAGCTCATACAACAATCCATTACATGTTGTTGAGAAGAAAAATGGATCGATCAGGCTTGTCTTAGATTCGAGACAAATCAATACGATCATTATTCCTGAAACAGACAGGCCGCAAACGTTGGAAGAACTTCTTCAAAATTTTAATGGTGTAAAAGTGTTGTCTTCCATTGATCTCAGATCCAGCTTTTATCAGATCGAACTTCATCCAGAATGTAGAAAATACACAGCTTTCCTTTGTTTCGGCGTTTGTTATCAGTTTCGGAAACTTCCCTTTGGTTTGAACATTTCTTCAGCAGCATTCATTCGCGGGCTAAATTCCATATTGCCTGAGTTCTTAAAACGTCACATCACCTTATATGTGGACGATATTCTAATAGCAGAAGCTTCATGGGAACAACATAATCGCATCCTCAACAGTTTGTTACGCATTTTTGCACAATCTGGAATTACAGTTAACTTGGAAAAGTCTGAATTCGGTCGGACAAAAGTGAAGTTTTTGGGACATATTATTTCTTCTAAAGGCATTCAGCCGGATCCTGAAAAGTTAGAAGCAATCAGAGCCATTCCAGTTCCATCCACAAAAAGACAAGTCCGCAGTTTTCTAGGTCTCGTAAATTTTTACCGTCGTTTTCTGAATATGCAAATTCTTGTTACACCAAAACTTTGTTCTCTCACTGGAAAAAATACTATTTGGAACTGGGACGAACAAGCACAGTTGGAATTCGATTCTTTAAAAGAAGCGTTACTTCATGCGCCAATATTAGCTCATCCAGATCTATCACAAGATTTCTGCCTTAGCACGGATTCTTCTAAAGTCGGTCTTGGTGCCCATTTATTTCAAGAAGCCATAGAAAATGACATTACTGTTCAGAAAACCATTGCTTTTGCTAGCCGAGTGCTAACCAAATCTGAAAAAAATTATTCCGTTACTGAATTAGAAGCTTTAGCAATCGTTTGGGCATTTAACAAATTCGGTTTCTTTCTTTCTGGTAAGCACGTAAAAGTATACAGTGATCATCGTGCATTACAATTTCTTATGTCTTCAAAATTAAATCATGACAGGTTAAAACGTTGGGCATTGTTTCTGCAAGAATTCCACTTCACAATAGTCTACATTCCCGGCAAGGAGAACATTGTTGCGGACGCACTGTCACGCGCACCGGCTGGGCTTGAGAAAAGTAACACAGAAGGCAACATTGAGAAAAATTTCAGTATTCTTTACATTCAGAAAGTCGCCTTTGAAAACTTCATCACCACATCTTTAAAGGACATTGCTCATGAACAAGATAAAGATCCGATTTGGAAAGACATCAAGAGCAAATGGCATGAAAAGACACACACACAGATTCGGCATTATTACCTGGTTAGAAACAACATACTCTTCAAACGCTGCACTGTTGATGACAAGCTATGGGTACTTTGCATTCCAGACGATTTTGTTAATAAGCTCATTTGGTACATTCATTTCAGCTACGCACATTTTGGCCCACGAAAATGTTATCATATTCTTCGAACGACTTGTTATTTTAACAATATGGAAAAGCGAATTCGAAGAGTCTTGTCTATTTGTAAACTTTGTCAAAAGGCGAAACCATCTACTGTCTCACATCGTGCTCCGTTGTTTCCTATCATTCCTTCTAAATTAAAAGAATTTGCTGCTGTTGATCTCTTGGGACCGCTTGTCAGAACATCTAATGGATTTTCGTACGTTCTAGTCGCTGTTGAACTTACTTCAAAATTTGTTTCTTTCACTCCGTTACGTAAAGCCACTGGACGGTCTGTATCCAACGCCTTTAGTAAAGTCATTTCAGATAACGGACCGCAATTCAGATCTGCTGTTTGGTCACGCATGCTTCGCAACCATAAAATCAAACCTGTTTTTATTTCATTGTACTCACCACATTGCAACCCGTCTGAACGGATTATGAAAGAAATCAATAAGCTTTGCAGACTTTATTGTCACAGAAAGCATCAGCATTGGGACAGATATTTACACTTATTTCAAAACGTGCTGAATGAAATGCCTCACGACTCCACTGCTTTACCACCTACTCTTGTACTGAAGAATGAAGAACCACCGAACAGAATCAGAGAGCTTGTACCTTTCCCGAATACACGTAAACTTCGACACAAAGACATAATTGATTTGGCTCTTAAAAATATAAAATCTGCAGCAGATAAAAGGAGAAAACTACACGGTAAAGCAAATGCAAAGAAGTTCTATATTGGTCGGAAAGTTCTCATTAAAGCTCATTCATTGTCACATAAGAAGAAACACTTGAGTCACAAATTCTTTCTAGTTTACAATGGACCTTACAGAATCCGACGCATACCACATGATAATTGCGTTGAAGTTGAAACTCTGCGTACTAGGAAGAGTAAAGGTTTACACCACATTTCACATGTAAAACCGTTTATTGAAAGATAATCTGCTTTTTAACTTAGTCTTTGTCATAAAATTTTTCGCTTCACATTACTAATATGGTTTGTCAGACTTAGAATCTGTTAACATACAACAATGTTTGAAGTTAAATATCCAATCAAGAACCAAGAGAACTTATTTAAACAGAAATGACGAATGCATTGTTATAGTAAACAGACGTCACAGTGTTATTGTGTGTGTACATTCTTGCTTGTTTGTTGCACGATTACGTAACGACTATAAGGCTCACATACTTAGAACATTTACCAGTACTGCTAATGAGATTTTAATGCAACATTTTGGTTTATTTGAAAATACATTCTGAATTTAAAGTGCTTTCTGAGAGATACCAGATGACACAGAGGTTAGTTTATGTGACAGCTACACGATTTTTATCACGACGCTACTAATGAGTGACAATTTACAATGTTGCTTTTGCGGTGTATCTGTTTTATATCTGCACAGTTTTCTGAATTCTTCTGGAAAGAAAAACATGTTTTAGTAGTAACTTTTGTGGTATAGCAACAATGAGACAAGCTTTTTCGTGGCACAACATTACGTTACTGTACAGTACTTTCTTCATCACGCCAATAAGCATAATAACTACGATATCTATACGCAAAGCATTTCACTTTTGTTTATCATGAGGTAAGTACATTGGCTTCTGCAGAACTTAGCTTTCGGAGGAAAATAACTATGACACTTCCACAGAGATTATCTTACAACAAGATGCACATTTAGCGCTACAGGACACGCATTTCAGTGATCAATTTTATATTTAAAACATTTATTTTTAAAGATTTTTGAATTACAAAGAAAGTTTTCCGTGATATATTTCATTCCATTGGTGTAATCTGTAACACCTGAGGGTATAATTACATTAATCCTCAGGGGGGTACATGCTTACTTTGTGTACCATGTGTGTGGCAACCACAAGGAACCCTAGCTAATATGGTATTTGCTTATACAACTTTACACATCGGTACCATATTTCTCTAACACACAAATTACACAGCTATCTGATCATTTAACTGAGAGATAAACATGTTTTTTACTACGTCAGTGACACATGTTTACGCAATTATACAGTTGGATAAATACACACTTATGAAATTGTATTTTGTCAGTACTTTGTGAAATGTTCATATTTTTTCAGAACCATTGTGATACTATGAGAGCTTTGAATGTCGTATTTCTGATGGGATCATCATTTTTAAAGTACGTTTGAGGCAGATGACACTTTTGACATGAGCAGAGAATTTTTTTTAATTATTGGACGAAGCTACGACGATTTTGAGATTTGACTGAGGTGTTATGATGTTATTTTTACGACTACGATGTGTATTATGCTGCTGAGGTATGTTTATGATTAATAGGCTGATGCTATATGAGTTATTTGATTATGATACTTATCTGTTATGATGCAATATTGAAGAAGTGTCGACGAATAAGGTAAGGAGTAATGAATAGTGGTTAGGGACGCTGACTTGTGGAAAAGGATGTTGGAAACCGAGAATCGTACTTTAAGAGTTATGAAATGTGTGTGTAAATGCGTGACTGTATCACAATGCTGGCGAAAATTTTTTTGGACACTTATATTTATAGGATTTTCTTTCTACAGATTTGCAACGCTAATTCTTGACCTGTGAAATATTTTTATGTGAGACTGTCACTGTAGCGGAAACTGCTGTCGTAAATATTTCCGTAAGAAAGTTAAGTGACCACCTGCACGTAATGCGTCGCGGGCACCCACCTGGGCGACAGCCACCCGAAAAAAAAAAGCCATTAGCCTTTCAGCGGCACAGGTAGAAAAAAAAAGGGGACGCCATTAACCTCGCTTCTGACATTCCTTTGTAGAAAGCATCGCAAAAACGACACGGTCGAACTTGAAAACATATGATTACACTAGCTCTTAATTTACGATATTTACTGAAATGCCTAATGAAATGATGAGAAATATTTTTACATCTGCACACCTGATTATGACAAGCTTCTTTCTATGAGAGTTGAGAGCTACTGACTTACGAAATGCCACATGACTATTGAATGATATTTTTATGCTTTGCTTTTCGTAGTTGCTTATTTCATTTGATATCTGGTTTGCAGCTGTGTTGCAGCATTGCTTTTATAAAATGAAATGCATTTGCTAATGTGAACACTTTCTGTCAACAGATCTATTAAATAATTATTTTATGATCCACATTCTTTAAAAAAGGAGCACTTGGAGAGGAAAGAACAATAAGAAGGAACTAGTAACAGTAACAAATAATTTTCTTTTCAAGTACATGGTAATATTTCTTTTTACAATCAGTTGTTGTGGTGCACCACTTTAATTTACATAGACATTAAGATGTGAATATGCATTTCCCTTATCTGCATTGTTGTTTTTACTGTAATATTTTTTCTGCTTGAGCTATGTCATGTTTAGATATAAGTTATTCTGCTGCTATTTGCCAGGCATAGTGCTACTAAATTTCACTTTGTATTACTCTGTTAAGCTAGTTTTACTATTGATTTATTTTTATTGTTGCTGCACATTGGCTCATATTAGTTGTAATTTTGCATTTTATCTGTTAATTTAGATTTGCTGCTGCTTGCTTTGCAAATTGGCATTTTTTTGTCATTACTGTTTGTGATAATTTGTTATGTGATGCTGCATTGCCTCGTCCCTTAGTTTAGCATCTGAGCTCAGTAGATTTAAGTTAGCTTAAGAGGGGGTAGCCTATAAGAGAATGAGTTGCGATGAATTTGAAGAAATGCACTGAGAGGCTTTACGAGAAAACTAAAGAAAGCAGGTATAGATAGGACTTTTGGAAATAATGAGGAATGAAGGGAGATCTCCGAGAAGTAAAGAAAGTTTTGTTTGCAAAATACTGCAGTAAAACAAACCCTGTCCTTTGCCTTTTGTGTTATCCCACTATATGTTTGTGTACCCTTGTGTATTTATGTTTTTCCTGTATTTATATGTTTATCTGATAAGATTTATGTTGTAGAATTTTTCTAGTACTACGCTACATTCACTATGATGAGGAATACTGTTATCCTCAAATATAATTGGCATTAATAATATGTTATTTACCTTATAAATATGCTTACACATTATTTACTCTGTTTTGTTTTAATGCTCATGTGTAAAGTTGATGTTTCAAAAGTTATTCTGATCTTTTATGAATTTACTTATGTCATAATTCCTGTAACACTGATGTATATGTTTATTCCTATTCTTTTGTAAAGCCCCTATTACTACAAACGTTATCTGTATTGTTATGTTCTTTAATGATGTATTTTGTGCCTTTGTAATTGTATTCTTATGATATAAAATTGTAATTGTCACCAGTTCATGATATTATTAACTTGTTAGTTACATTTCACGGCACACGTTTCTGTTGGTCATAGTATATGGACAATATGTAAGAAGTAGGGACTGTTAGTGTTTGCACGTGTGTTGATAATTCAGCAAGGGACTGGATAACAGCATTGCTCGTTCTAAGGACAATTTCAAAAAACTTTGTGAGTGCACAAGACTCTTCACTGGTGATTGTGCACCTGCACAATCACAACAGATGGCTGTTGGTCATCTCTACCAGGACTACAGTGGGCCTGTCCACACTTTCTACAAGGACTGCAGTGGGTCTGCACCTCTGGTGCCCCACCAATACCATACTCTCTACCAGGACTACGATGGGTCTGCTCTGTGATGACCTACCTACCAATATTCTTCAAACCGTCGAATGACTCTGCTGTGGGTTTGCTCTGTTGTGGCCCATTACCTGTCAGCATGTCAAGAGTCAAGACTGCATGGAAATCCACTACTACCGTGTGCATTTTCTTCTACTGCTCAGACTTTGAGAAAAACACTACTATTTTACCGTGATGAATGATCAGGACTGTCTTTATGGACTGTGAGAAAATTTTAGCTTTTGACCAACATTGTATCAATAAGTGTGTGCATTTGATATGATTGTTATTGTAATTATGAAAAAATTTATCAAATCATTATTGGCCACTGCCCAAAATTATTTTGTAAAACTTTTTGTGGGGAGCATGGGGGCTATGTAAGTAGGCTGTTTATGTTTTTTCTATGTAAGTAGGCTGTTTATGTTTTCTCTATGTAAGTAGGCTGTTTAGGTTTTTTTATTGGTAACGCCACCTCTGTATGAAAATCACTGGCTGTGCTGTGTGCAGTCTGTGGCTGCTTTGCATTGTTGTAATACTCGCCATTGTAGTGTTAGGCAGCTGGCTGCGAACAGCGCGTAGCGTTGCGCAGTTGGAGGTGAGCCGCCAGCAGTGGTGGATGTGGGGAGAGAGATGGCGGAGTTTTGAAATTTGTCATGAACTGCTATATTTGTATATGATGATATCAAGGTAAATACATTGTTTGTTCTCTATTAATATCTTTCATTTTGCTAACTATCCCTATCAGTAGTTAGTGCCTTCAGTAGTTTGAATCTTTTATTTAGCTGGCAGTAGTGGCGCTCGCTGTATTGCAGTAGCTTGAGCAGCGAAGATTTTTGTGAGGTAAGTGATTTGTGAAAGGTATAGTTTAATGTTAGTCAGGGCCATTCTTTTGTAGGGAATTTTGAAAGTCAGATTGCGTTGCGCTAACAAAATATTGTGTGTCAGTTTAAGCACAGTCTTGTATAATTGTTCAAAGGGGACGTTTCACTGTAAATGCCATCCTCATCTCGCGACCTACTTCTTTGTCACGCACTGACCAGCAAGTCGCAGTGCACTCAAGAACACATAAGCACACTGGAAGCAAACATAATAGCACTGTACCTGGAAACTACGCAAGGATGAATGCCACAAACAAGTGTCGATGTGGAAACTTTTCGAAATGCGATAACTGCTAAACGATTCGCACAAGAATCTGGCAAAAAATACCTCAGTAGGCGTCGTTCCGTTTAAAAAACTGTTTTTGGCACAAAATACCTTTTCTAAGTACTTCTAGAATCTGCGTATTGACTAGTAATCTGAGCGCCTGGCAACCAATCCGCTCTGTGAAAACCGAATATTAACAGTATTTGCTATATCCCCAATATTTGTGGTGCAAGCTGCAGTTGCTTAACGTAGTATGAAGTACGAAGCTAAAGAGTGTCTAAGTAGGTAGGCAAGGAGACCTTTTTTGATTTTTTACTTGTTAGATCGAAAGTCAGTACTCATACACGACATTAATTTCGTATACTAGAACAATGCAATTCTCAAACATATTCGAAATAACTGACTGTGAAGACAAAAGATTTCCAACCGCTCTTTGTTGGTAGGTCAGTGGGTAAATTAATCATATTGTAAATATAAAGTTTCCAGAATGTGATATTCACTCTGCAGCGGAGTGTGCGCTGATATGAAACTTCCTGGCAGATTAAAACTGTGTGCCGGACCGAGACTCGAACTCGGGATCTTTGCCTTTCGCGGGCAAGTGCTCTACCAAAGGAGCTACCCAAGCACGACTCACGCCCCGTCCTCGCAGCTTTACTTCTGCCAGAGGACGGGGCGTGAGTCGTGCTTGGGTAGCTCAGATGGTGGAGCACTTGCCCGCGAAAGGCAAAGATCCCGAGTTCGGGTCTCGGCCCGGCACACAGTTTTAATCTGCCAGGAAGTTTCAAATATAAAGTTGCTGATTCGTATCTCAGCATTATTGTCCATTTACTTATTTCCACGAATGCTAACAATGATAATGTTGATTGTCAAATACTGAATCATATTTTTTTGTAAAAATGAGGTTATACTATTTTCAGTTACTGGACTTATGAAAACAAATGAAACTTTGGTACAAACGTAGAAAATGCAGTTTCTTTAAAGGTATTATATACATAAATAATACAATTCAAACTCTACCAATAAAGAGTGTTTGTTGTTGTGTTTAATGTTTCTGTGTTTACAACCCCATTAAGCTACGAACTCGGCTGCCTACAAATTCGATAATACGCATGGAACCTTTTGTAGTTAACAGCGTTCGGAAATCTTCTTACTTTCAATGGCCGTTATACCACATTATTTTATAAGTAAATTGACGTATGTTGACAGACCATCAAGACCTGTAAATGTCGGGTAAATCGTAAATGGAAAATGTCGTTACAGGCTGGGCGCAAAACCTGGACAGATTATCATCAACGGACAATGAAGGAATATGTTGTATGCTACACGGAATTTTAATTTCATCTTTATTGTTCCTGTTATACATATTAGTAGTGGTCGTAAACCCAGGCTTCTCACAGACAATGAACTTATCTACAGGAAAATTCTGTACGGTACAAATTTTCAATAATATCCATATGTATTTCGATAGACGATGTAAGTAGCTCTTCCTGTAGTCAAGCGTAAAGCTATTGTGTCTTTTCATTGCAGGTTAGTCCATTTCAACTACAGTCAGATACTTACGGTTAATATATGGTAGTACATAGTGTAGATATGTCTACGTTATGCAGTAAACTGTTCATCGCTGCTGTAGAGGGAGACTGCAGTGAGTCTACTGCGGATTCAAAGGCGTCTGTGCCGACATCACTGGGAGCGCAGCGCAACCGACCTCTTCGCAAAAGACTGAACGCTATAACTGGCCGCAGGCAGGCGCCATCGCGAACCACGCTATCTGCAGGGCTCGCCTTTTTCTGATGGGTGACGCTACGGTCGCCACCACAGGACGCCGTCTTCACATCTACACGCCTTCTGCAAATGTATCTCTCTGCGAGTCCTTTTTAAGATGCCGCACACCGGGTTCCACCCACAGATCTCGGAAGAGTCACAGTGAAACGTTATTACTAGCAAAAGGCTATACAGTGATAATTGTATCATAGACATAGCCGGAATAAATACAAAGTGTTCAAAGTTACGTATATGTTCCCTAATTCTGTACGTTCTGTGAATAAGTGTGTTGAAGTCTTTTTAATATAAGTAGAGCCCCAAACCCTACGCATTCAGGACGTCGTCACGGAGCTTGACGATTTGTTTTAATCACAGATGCATGAATCTGCTATTCCCTTGAATTTTATTGGTATGTCTCGTTACGCTACTCATTCGTACAGGGAATGGGTCGCTTAACTGAAGAACATGGCTGGAAACTGCACTTGGCGAGTTCCATTTCAGAAAGAAATGCTTCGTGATGTAGTTATTCAGAATCTTCTGACATTATAATAGTCTGACGTGCTGAAAATAAAGTCATGTCACTTTATCTGACGTTACTTCAGCACAGATACTGTGGCAAATATGATCATAGCGTTCACATGTGTAAACTTATTCTGTCTGGGTCTATTACACGTGATTACGTATTAATCCAGGTAGGAGCTCTAATCTTACCCTACAACTTTTAATGGCTTTTTGGTCTGTAATATTACTGTCACGCTTTAATATGTTGTAGGACATTTTGACATTTTACGTCATTGTTCCATTTGAGTTTACAACAAACGATCCTGCTTACACAATTTATGACAGTGGATCCCACCATTCGACAGTTGTACAACAATCAGTTAACTTTCTTTTGATATTATTGGGTGATGAAACATTAATGTTAACAATTTGAACTTCTGTTCCTCTTAGATACATTTCCTATATTAAACAGCTGATGATAGTTTCTGTAGAGGGAGATTCAGCCCTCCAGTACTGATAGCCACTAAGCAAACCACAGTGCCGTCAAAAACCACGCACGAATTATTCATATACTGTTGCTCGCTAGGTGCCAACTATTAGTTCTACAAATAAAATGAAATTTTTTTTTTTTTTTTTTAGAAGATTGTAAGGCGACCAGATTTTATGAGCCTACCCTGAGATTGAGCCATAACGACAGTACGATGCTGTATGAGACCCTCAGAAAATAATAATTACATTATATCAATAAAAGGCAGTTGCAGTTAATGTCACGTACCGAAGACTAACAAAACCAAATCTACCACTATATGGACAGAGGCATGAATAAACGAGTTACAGTGAAACGCACTTTGGAGACAAACCAAGCAGGTGGTTAATGCCATTGGTAAACCCCATTTAAAAAGAGAACAGCCTCAGTGCAGAAGGAATAGGGCCAGACCAACACATTATTGCTTTTAACTTAAATACGGCCGGGACTGAGGTTAAGTGTCTGCATGGCATTAACAGGTCTAGGCTGTGACCCAGGAAGATAAATAAAATTCACCTCTAGTGAGACAGTTACTGGCTGAAGCCATACTGGGTGATACAGACACAGCATGGTGGGGAGTTGGCCATCATATAAATGCATTTTGAGAATTGAAATTTTCTAGATCTCTGTTTCACATCTTGGCGTACTGCACGAGTGTGTGGCAATAAGCGAGAGCATTGAGAGCTTTGCTTTCTGCAAAGTGAGGGTGGCACAGTTCACATATCATGGCGATGGAGAGCAAGGAGGTAGTTAATCATTCCTGTGTGAATTTTTTTGAGCAAAGAAATTGTGCATGTCGCTCCAAACCTAAGTGGGTTTGCAATAGCCCTTATTTCAACTAGGCAAATATTAACGTTCTGTGGAACACAGGAAAGTTGAGACTGAGTGACTCCAGTCAAGACCAGAGCAGGGAATTACCATATCAGATACAGCACGGAGACATCGCTGTTGTAGATGCCACTTAGTAAAGTACCATTGCACATTAGGCCACAGTAAATGTTGAGTCCAGAATTGCACACTCCAACTTGTGTACCCTTTGACAATTGAATATCAAAAGCCAGGATAATAACCTACCCTTACATTGAGTACATGAGAGATCTTTCATTGGTACAAAAAGTAAATTTACCCTCCACCAAATCAATGGATTGATCAAGTACAACAACATAGATGTAAATGAGTTAATGAAGATTTTTTAACATTCTTTCCTATGATAAAAAAATGTGCAAAGATAACGATATTAATAATCGTCAATTCCACATGTCCAAGAGATATGTATTTTGTTATTGAGTGTCATAGGGAATTGAAGATGATGGTTATGTTTCACGTGACCCCTGAAATCATAGTTGATAAATTATATATAGAAAGAAAAGGTATAGCTGTTTTGTCTTTGTAGAATAGACGCGAAACTTTCACCTTTATTAATTTAATGCTTTCTAGTTACGTGTCAGCAGCAATTCTAATGATTTTTGTTAGGACCCACACCTGATATTAGCAGCCTTACAGGGCCAGTTTCGTATTTATTTAGAATGTCTGTTTGACACCCTGGGCTTGAGAAGACAGCTAAGATGTTTTGTCCATTTATGCACTAAGTGGTAAGCTAAGTTTGACGCATCAGTACACTCACTGTGCAAATACAGAAGGTCGGATTATGACGAAATGTTGACCCTGCCACGATGCGAAATTACAGCATTCTGATAGATTAAGGGTTTGCTTTTGATAGATACAGAACGCACAATCCTCCTAAACAAAAAGCTGGCGCAAATTGGAGAAAATAAATACACTCCTGGAAATGGAAAAAAGAACACATTGACACCGGTGTGTCAGACCCACCATACTTGCTCCGGACACTGCGAGAGGGCTGTACAAGCAATGATCACACGCACGGCACAGCGGACACACCAGGAACCGCGGTGTTGGCCGTCGAATGGCGCTAACTGCGCAGCATTTGTGCACCGCCGCCGTCAGTGTCAGCCAGTTTGCCGTGGCATACGGAGCTCCATCGCAGTCTTTAACACTGGTAGCATGCCGCGACAGCGTGGACGTGAACCGTATGTGCAGTTGACGGACTTTGAGCGAGGGCGCATAGTGGGCATGCGGGAGGCCGGGTGGACGCACCGCCGAATTGCTCAACACGTGGGGCGTGAGGTCTCCACAGTACATCGATGTTGTCGCCGGTGGTCGGCGGAAGGTGGACGTGCCCGTCGACCTGGGACCGGACCGCAGCGACGCACGGATGCACGCCAAGACCGTAGGATCCTACGCAGTGCCGTAGGGGACCGCACCGCCACTTCCCAGCAAATTAGGGACACTGTTGCTCCTGGGGTATCGGCGAGGACCATTCGCAACCGTCTCCATGAAGCTGGGCTACGGTCCCGCACACCGTTAGGCCGTCTTCCGCTCACGCCCCAACATCGTGCAGCCCGCCTCCAGTGGTGTCGCGACAGGCGTGAATGAAGGGACGAATGTAGACGTGTCGTCTTCAGCGATGAGAGTCGCTTCTGCCTTGGTGCCAATGATGGTCGTATGCGTGATTGGCGCCGTGCAGGTGAGCGCCACAATCAGGACTGCATACGACCGAGGCACACAGGGCCAACACCCAGCATCATGGTGTGGGGAGCGATGTCCTACACTGGCTGTACACCACTGGTGATCGTCAAGGGGACACTGAATAGTGCACGGTACATCCAAACCGTCATCGAACCCATCGTTCTACCATTCCTAGACCGGCAAGGGAACTTGCTGTTCCAACAGGACAATGCACGTCCGCATGTATCCCGTGCCACCCAACGTGCTCTAGAAGGTGTAAGTCAACTACCCTGGCCAGCAAGATCTCTGGATCTGTCCCCCATTGAGCATGTTTGGGACTGGATGAAGCGTCGTCTCACGCGGTCTGCACGTCCAGCACGAACGCTGGTCCAACTGAGGCGCCAGGTGGAAATGGCATGGCAAGCCGTTCCACAGGACTACATCCAGCATCTCTACGACCGTCTCCATGGGAGAATAGCAGCCTGCATTGCTGCGAAAGGTGGATATACACTGTACTAGTGCCGACATTGTGCATGCTCTGTTGCCTGTGTCTATGTGCCTGTGGTTCTGTCAGTGTGATCATGTGATGTATCTGACCCCAGGAATGTGTCAATAAAGTTTCCCCTTCCTGGGACAATGAATTCACGGTGTTCTTATTTCAATTTCCAGGAGTGTATATAAACGTAAATGTGACTCAACTGCATTGTAAGTGTTGATAGAATTGTATTCATGTATTTCTTATTTGCTGGCGCACCACATCGTTGAATGGGGTTTATTGAGTTCTGACACCTCCAGTACTCAAACGTTTATATAAAAGACGAGAAAACGGGTTCAAATATTGAATATACTACCGTGTATGATATTTTGCGCCAGAATCAAGTCTTATGAAGTGGGTACAGAACACACAATCCTCCCAAACAATAAGATGGCACAAATTGGAGAAAATAAATATATAAACGCAAATGTGACTCAACTGCATAGTAAGTGTTGACAGAATTGTATTCATGTATGTCTCATTTGCTGGTGCACCACATCGTTGAATAGGCTTTATTGAGTTCTGACACCTCCAGTACTCAAAAGTTTATATAAAAGACTAGGAAACGGATTCAGATATTGAATATACTACCGTAGATGATATTTTAGGCGAGAATCAAGTCTTATGAAGTGACGTTAACGCGTAGTCAAGTTCGCAGAGTTCCTGAACCTCAACGCTTGGTGAAACGCTCGAATTTGATAGAAAATAATTGATTAAGACAAAGAGAAGTCATGGAAGATCTTGATAAGATCGAAGTGGACACGCAACAGGTAGATCTTCGTGAACAACACAAGACAGAACACATAGAAATACCGAATGAGACCGAAAATGGAACACATAGTGTTCAATATGGCCCAAAGAATTGACATGAGGACAGTGTTGCTAATAAATCAGACGCTGAGTCTGTAGAGAATGACTTTCAGCACATAGAACCAAACGTAATCACATTGAATCAGGCAGGCTTGAAATTGCATGAAAGGACGAGTGTTAGTGCTCCCACACTATGTTCGGAAGTGAAGCAAACAGTTCACGAAAAACAAGATAGGGAACGAATACATCAGATGGCAACTGGCGAAAATGGTGTAGATGAAAACGCCAACATATTTGGAATTTTGCAGCGTTTAATACAACAATCTCAGGAATCAAAAAAGTGTGTAGAAGGGCGCATAACGCAAGGGCCAAAAGGATTAACACTGAGGCTGAAAGAAACTAACAAGGGAATACTAAAAACACGTGATAATATTCAAGGCCAAAGCGACGACGAAGGCGAAACATGTTACTGCTGAGACTACGTCTCACAAAAGAACGAAATAAGCAGTATTAAAGAGATTAGAGGCTCTTATTTTAAAAATACAAGGGAAAAACGAACATCAATTTCAACGGCTGATATCGGAGTCGTGGGGACGTAGAAAGCGTTAGTGAGGACTCAAAGACAACGACAGAGTCAACTTTAGTATCGGTAGATACCCCTGTGCAGACTGCTGAATCAACTGTTGTTCATAATACGACAGACTTGGTCCGCGAAATCATGTGTGACGGAAAGGCACATGTGGATGCCAGTCCGAAACCGCAATAATAGTGGTTGGAACAGGCGGAATATAAACAAAAACAAGAATGGAAACTGGAGAACTCGGGATAACTGACAGACTGACTTTAATCAGCGATCTCCAGGTCCATGGAGAGAAAGGAGATGGGGAGGTGATGCGAGAATGCAGCCACAGGCAAATACTTTGGGTAATTACCAGAGAAACGAGCCAAAGATGTGGGTTGAATTATGACCACCAAATCCTGGAAAGCGAGAGGATTGACTGACGTTAGGTATTGTAGGAGTTCAAGCAGATAACACAATATCTGCAGAAACGGATGACAAGGTGTCCGCAGCAATTATTAGTTTAAGGTGGACGTACAGGCGTCGGAATTATGAAGAGGAACGACAGAAAGGTCATCAATGGTATCCGCAGATACTAAAAATAGGGAGGAAGTCACAACTGAAGTTTTGGGACGAGATGGGTTGGATCGACGCTGATGATGGGGGTGAACTCCCAGCATTACCTGGTAATGAACCATTTGATTATGACGAAGCAGTAATGTATATGGTGCAGACGTTTGATTCTGCAGAGATTAAAAATGATTTTCAGCAGGATAATACATATCCTACTGTAACCTATAACGCTACCATTGATAAAGATGATAGTACTAACCGACAAAATACGACTAAAACAGGTCAGAGAGAAAGGAAGGAGTTACGGATAAGCACACATGATCAAAAGTTCGACACCCTACAACATCTACTAAAATACTTTCACAAAACTTTGGAAGAAAAGCAGAAAGAGCCTGGCTAGCGTGACTCAAACAAAATCGGGACGAACTAGCCGCTAATGGAGAGGAAAATGACAGGGAAAATATCCAGTCTGGGTCGGAAAACGAACCAGATAATAATGTGAACAGCCCGATAAATCAGACATAAATTTATACAATTTTGGTACATATGTGGACATAGTACGGCAGTATTATCGAGACAATGTAATCGTTGGACCAGACACAGAAAACAGCGTCATAATAAATGACGACATAGCTGAAAATCGGAATCTGCAACTCTCAGTCGCAGATAACGAATATGAAAACGAGTTGAGTCACGGTGCGAGTACAGACACACTTAATGTAGAATCTGACGACTCCCCAGAATCTGTGAATAACTGTCACACTTGAAGAGAACTTGCCAGGCTCTAACATTCAAAGAAACGAGATTACACAGATGTGTGACGAGGAGACGTACTTAAAGGAATAGCATGGTGCGAAAATAAGGATTTAAAATCTACATTGGTTACTTTAGAAGCTGATCTAGAAGCAGCGAGACTAAAGTTGCACAGTTTTGAAAAAGGGAAGTACTTCCCAAACTCTGATGAGGACCATCAAATGTTGATGAAAAATGAGGCAACTATTAATGTCTACAAACACCCAGTTGTGATGGAACAGACACACACACACCGGTTAAATTAGTAAGTAACTGAGAACATATTAATGGAGGAAGTCGAAGACGAGAGTACTTCACAGATTAGTCCGATACTTCGTGTAACAGTCAAGGGTATTGACGTTAAAGCAACAGTAGATAAAGGGAGTGAGTTAACGGCGATATCAGAGCTGTTATTCAATTGTTGCAATCGTAACAATGACGTATTAGTGTTAAAAGCACGAAAGGTCGAAGTACATCGACCAGTCATGGGATATTCGTGGAACGTCACAAGGCAGAAAGGAATTGCATTTGACTGCCAGGGTCATGTATCAAACGAACAGAAGAAAGATCCAGAGGTTTTAAGGGTCAAACATAAGTGGAAAGACAAGAACTCGGTTGACATTCGTCAGCTTTATTTGCTGAAGAATAATGTGCTGTTCTACAGGTGCATTGGATAGGAATTCTTGCGGTAGTCATACGGCAATTAACCATGAATACTGTAATATAAATGGATCACAGATGACGCAGCAAAGGAATATAGATATATTTCAGGTAGCACCATATCTCTAGAGACAGACAGGAGGAGCTACAAACATGTAAATATTGAGAAATACTAATCATTTGAATCGTCAAAGTAGGTTACAAACAAAAAATAAAAGAAAACTAATTGAATGATGTAATAATTAACTAACCTACTCATCATCAATCCATGCTCACTCAAGAAGTAAAGGAACCGTTATAAAATGAAGTAACTTAATGGGTAAATGATATAATTCTTTTGTAAAGGACTGGAAAAAACTATTTTAAAGTTCATTTTGTATTATTCATGTAAATATTCAAATGTAAAGCTCATTCTAAATTTAGATAAAGAATCCAGAATGAGATTTTCACTCTGCAGCGGAGTGTGCGCTGATATGAAACTTCCTGGCAGATTAAAACTGTGTGCCCGACCGAGACTCGAACTCAGGACCTTTGCCATTCGCGGGCAAGTGCTCTACCATCTGAGCTACCGAAGCACGACTCACGCCCGGTACTCACAGGTTTACTTCTGCCAGTATCTCGTCTCCCACCTTCCAAACTTTACAGAAGCTCTAATGCGAACCTTGCAGAACTAGCACTTCTGAAAGAAAGGATACAGCGGAGGCATGGCTTAGCCACAGCCTGGGGGATGTTTCCAGAATGACATTTTCACTCTGCAGCGGAGTGTGCGCTGATATGAAACTTCCAGGAAGATTAAAACTGTGTGCCCGAACGAGACTCGAACTTGGGACCTTTGCCTTTCGCGGGCAAGTGCTCTTTTAAGATAAAGAAACTTATAATCAGTAGCATTAAATAAAATCACTGTAAACAAATGAAACAAAGAAGACACACAAACAACGTCACTACAGTTGTCTGGGGAAGGAAACCAAGCTGACAATAGAAGCAGTGAGTCGATGGGAAGCTACGGTCTGAGTGTGAGAGTTTATACAACTGCACAGAATGGCACTGGAGGCAAACCAGAGACTGAAGTAAGGAATTCACTGACTCATACTTCACATTAGGGTGGTGACCGATCCACGCATATTTTGAAGAATATTTTACCATGCTCACCCCAATAGCGAAAGCACAGGAAAAACCCAGCAGCAGTGAGGGACAAAGGACACACACCTGCAAGGAAGTCGAAGCGACCCCATTAGCGGCGACGCCCAGTAGCACCAATGCACAATAGCAAACCGTCAGTAACCGCTCCTTAGGACAACACCCTGGAAAAAAAAAACTCAGAATATTTCTCTGAATACCAGATGGAGAAGTTGATAAGTGAGAACAGATGTATCACTTCGAAAATTATCTATTCAGACTTGACCATATCTCATAACAACACTATTGGTAATCCTTCTGTAAAGCTTTCGCTGAATAGCATATCCTATCCCTACGCCCAAGAAGTAGCAAGTTCCAGGAAAGTAGACATGAAGACACAGCAAGTAACGAAGACAAGAAAGAGTCCAATGATTAGAGCAGATGACAGCAAGATTCCTTTCTAAATCCTACACCTTAAACCAGCATGAGATTAGGCAGAATCAACAGAACAAGTATTCAACAAAGCCATGGCAGTTATTTCATTCTAACTATGAAACCAACCAAATGTGGTCAAACCATCAAACAGAGTAGGCATAATGGGGACATCAACATGCAGTAACCATTGAGGGCTACACACATCAACCTAAATGGCAATGACTCCAGTAAAGGACTATGCCACGTATGTTGTCACATGGCATTGCCTTGGACGAGCAGTTTGTCGTCAAAACAATGGAACATGGGATCGACCATGCAATGGCATTCATGCTCGAACACTCAGAACTGTAAATGTCGATAATCTTCATTAACATCATGCAGAGTCTACAAGTGACTAGCAGCATCAACCACAACTGATCGACATCAGCATCAAGAAGTAAATCCAGCCTAAAATTTTAAAGCGCAAAGTGTGTGAAGAGAGAATGTTATGCTTGTTACACATTCAATGAAATATTTT
Source organism: Schistocerca americana (assembly GCF_021461395.2). Lineage (NCBI taxonomy): Eukaryota > Metazoa > Arthropoda > Insecta > Orthoptera > Acrididae > Schistocerca > Schistocerca americana. The sequence continues at coordinate 45,515,028 of NC_060123.1, forward strand.
AAAGAGTGCAAAAGATAATCACCTTGCAAGATGTTCAGATGCCTGTAAATCTGCAGTCGCACCTGTACCACCAAGAATTTGTAAATTATGTGTTTCATTTGTCTTCTATAATTTTGTTTGTAAATTGTTAAAGAATATTCATAAATGTACCATGTTTTATATTTGATATTTCATATGTATTTGTAAATTTCCATTCAATCTAAAAGTGTTAATAAGAATATGTGTATTGTAGATATTTTGGAAACGTGTTTTTAATCGTAAATAGTGTAAATGAATGTAAAGTTTGTGTTAATGTGTGTACAAATTTGCCAAAATATAAGCTTTTTTACATAAATAATTTCTCTTATGTAAACATGTGTCTGTTTATGAGGATAAATTGTGATATCGATGTAGCATTTAAGTGTTCATAGAAGATATAAGAGAAACAAATGCTTCCTTAACTTCACTCACCTTTCAAAATCATCAATAACATGAATGTTTGAGAACTTTGGAATGCAAGAAGTTATTATAAAGAAAGAATCGAAAGGGTGGATGAACAATTTTAATAGAATTTAGCCACAATTACTAGTGAGTAAAACGTTGTAAGATTACTCAAATATCTATAAAGGACTGTAAAGCCAGATAATGATAATCAAAATAGAATTTGACGTATAAAGCAACACATTTCATTTAAAGAGAATGTTAAAACGTCAACATCTAGCCTAAGATAGAGAAGTAGCTGGACAATGATTAAAATTATTTGAATTTATAATTTTGCACTGCAATGAGCAATGCCTCAACCATTGATCACAGCAGCACAAAATTAATTTGGAATGGGCGGCATGTGTAAGGCGTCCATATTTTATGGGCCTTCCATGAGCTTGAGCCATAACAACAGTACAATACAGTATGAGACCCTCAGATAATAATAATTACACTATATCAACAAAAAGCAATTGTAGTTAATATCTTGTACAGAACACTAGCAAAACAATATTTACCAATGTATTGACAGGGGCATGAATAATCAAGTTAAAGTGGAACGCATCTTGGAGGTGAACCGAGCAGGCGGTTAAAGCCATCGCAAAACCCCATTGAACTTAAATGCGGCTGGGACCAAGGTAAGTGCCTGCACGGTATTAACAGCTATAGGCTGAGATCCAGCAAGAAAAATAACATTCAGCTCTAGTGAGACAGTGATTGGCTGAAGCCATACACAGACGCAACACGGTGGGGAGATCGCCATTACGGTAAAGCATTTTGAGAAATAAAATTTTCTAGATCTCTCTCTCTTGTCTCGCAGCAGACCATACAACTGTGTGGAGATAAGCGAGGGTGTTGAGAGCTATGCTTTCCGCAAAGTGCGAATTATACGCTTCGTGTATCATAGTGTCAGATAGGAAAGGAATTCCTGCAGGAATTTTTTCAGGCAGAGAACTTCTGCACTTCGCTCCAGCACTTAGCGAGTTTGCAATAGCCATTATCTCTACTAGTGAAATATTAATTTTCTACATATCGTAAGAAAGTTGAGCCTGAGTGAATTCGCTCAAGACCAGAGTAGGGAATTAGCGTTTCATATCCAGCATGGAGACAATGCCGTTTGAGATGCCGCTTGGTAAATTATCATCGCGCATTAGGCCACAGTAAATTCTGAGTCTAGAATTGCTCACACCAATTTGTGTACGCTTTGACTATTGAATATCAAAAGCTAGGATACTAACCCACCCTCATATTCAGTACATGAGAGATTTTTCAATGGTACAAAAACTACATGTATTCTCCACCAACTCAATGCACTGACCAGCAACGACAGCATAGATGTAAATGAGTTGATGAAGATTTTTAATCATTGTTTCCTGTGTTAAAAGGAGTTGTGCATAGAGACAGCGATTTTAATTATTATGTATTGAATATGTGCAAGAGTTACTTATTTTGTTTTTGAGAGTCTAAAGTAATTGAACTTGATTGTCGTGTATCGCTTGATCCCTGAAAGCGCAGTTGTTAGTACACTCACTGTGCAGATAGAGAACACGGACAATGACAAGATTTATTTTAGTTAGACTTTGTGCTGGTATACATTTTGTTTCGACGTCACATTTTTGTAATCATTCAAGTGAAACGCGTTTGAAGGTCACATTTCTACGTTTTTCTTGAATAGTTCGATAACTACGGTCTCTTGTGAAAGCGTAAACCAATGTTGTTGTTGTGGTCTTCAGTCCAGAGAACGGTTTGATGCAGCTCTCCATGCTGCTCTATCCTGTGAAAGCTTCATCATCTCCCGGTACCTACTGGAAGCTACATCCTTCTGAATCTGTTTAGTATATTCATCTCTTGGTCTCCCTCTACGTTTTTTACCCTCCGCGCTGCCCTCCAATACTAAATTGCTGATCCCTTGATGCCTCAGAATGTGTCCTACCTACCGATCTCCTCTTCTAGTGAAGTTGTGCCAAAAATTTCTCTTCTCCCCAATTGTAATCAATACCTCCTCATTAGTTATGTGATCTACCCATCTAATATTCAGCATCCTTCTGCAGCACCACATTTCGAAAGCTTCTATTCCCTTTCTGTCTAAACTATTTATCGTCCACGTTTCACTTCCATACATGGCTACACTCCATACAAATACTTTCAGAGATGACTTCCTAACACTTAAATGTATACTCGATGTTAACAAATTTCTCTTCTTCAGAAACGCTTTCCTTGATATTGCCAGTCTACATAGTGTATCTCCTCTACTCTGACAATTCTCAGCCATTTTGCTCCCCAAATAGCCAAACTCATTTACTACTTTAAGCGTTTCATTTAATAATCTAATACCCTCTGCATCACCCGATTTAATTCGACTACATTCCATTATCCTCGTTTTGCTTTTCTTGATACCAATATGAAACTTAACTACATTAAATATTCCATAGAAAGGTCTTGTTCATTTTTTCTGTGGGACTAATAGAGTGCTCATAGCGAGCGAGAAAATATGAACATTTTGTGCATGTTATCTAAAAGTATTGCATGTTGCATAAATCTGTGTGTAGGGGCACATGAATCACCATATGAAAGCCAAATCTCTTAATCGCGTAAAATAAAATCGCGAGTATCACTTTCAAGGGTGATTTTCTAGATCCGCTGCTACAGCATAATATGGGTTGAGGTGTTAAAGGATAGCAATCCTGGTCTCAGTGACATACTCGATGTGTTCGATTCTGAGGAGGTACAGGACATCGCGCAATTAATTCAAACCCAAATATTGTTGCAGTGCGTAAAATATCGCGTAAAATAAAATCGCGAGTATCACTTTCAAGGGTGATTTTCTAGATCCGCTGCTACAGCATAATATGGGTTGAGGTGTTAAAGGATAGCAATCCTGGTCTCAGTGACATACTCGATGTGTTCGATTCTGAGGAGGTACAGGACATCGCGCAATTAATTCAAACCCAAATATTGTTGCAGTGCCAACAGTGCCGCTAACAGCGGCGATGCACTAAACGTGGCACCCAGCCAGTTTTCCAGCAATTTTACGCACTCTGAAGTCTTGTGTCATGTGTTACGTATTTTTTAACCACAGTATTGTTATATCTTAGAGTGAGGACGCTTCCATCGGCTTCGTGGGTCAGCACGTAATCGGAGTTGAAGTATATGCAGAAATCGCCAAAAAGCATTTTACATTTCGGAGGTTCTCTTTTTCAGTTGCCACTGTACTTGTTTACTGGAACGCCTCCGTGTATATCCGATAACGGCCAAGTGCAATGATGACGTGGATGAGTAGCAGAACATAACCGAAAACATTGTATTTTCTGCCAAGTGAAAACCACATTCTTCCATGAGACAGGGCACACATGCGCATACACACACCCAGAGAGAGAGAGAGAGAGAGAGAGAGAGAGAGGGAAAGAGAGAGACAGAGAGAGAGAGAGAGAGAGAGAGAGAGAGAGACAAAGTATGCCTGCAGAAGTATTGCAGGGTAAATTCTGTCCCACATAAATGTAGAGTAGAGGAAATGGAAACCTATGTGATCTCACAATCTGAATTTTCAACAACTATTCCTGACAGTACACACAGGAACCGCAGACGCAAGGGTAACAGTAGCAAAGCAGTACTCAACGACAAAACTCTGTTCTCCTCGAATTGGCGAACTGCAATACGCTCACTCACTCATAATCCCAGACGAAGGCAGTCCTCCAAAAGTCAGAACTGACAATCACATTCAGAAGACTAACTGTAAACTGTTCGTATTTTTACATACTTGACATCAAACTGTGCCATTTCATTTAGATACTGATGCTTCATCCACTTTATTCAGACAGAATACATACGAGCGTTGAGGACATCCTATCTAGACAAATGATGCTGCACCTCGAGACCCGGAACGGTAAAAGTACCCATCAACGGGATATGGACTTCGTAAGTAAATTATAAAAAAGCCACTTCTTTAGTACCTCTCACCGTGGTTCAGTCGCACTCTGACCACAACGTTTTCGCATGGATGCATTTTATATGATCGGATTGGATATTTAGGATACTATGCATGCTATAGATACTCAGTTTTCCCACGACAGCATCCAACAATTGTGTGAAAAATATGGAGATTTGTTCAATGCCACATTCAGAAAAAAAATTCCAAGTACACGGTATGTACATTACGTTCTAAGGCAATACACAAGTAAAATATTACCATGCAAATCAGGTACGTCATACTATTTGCCATCAGGCCGTTTCTGAACTCAAAAGGTTGGAACAAACTGGAGTCCTGAAACCAATTTCTGGAATCAAATGAGCATCTCGTATAATTATCACTTGCAGGTCTAATGGGAATATTTGACTTCCTGAAGATTTTGAAAAAATATTTGGAGCTTGTGTATCGACTCACGGGAGGATAATTATTTTCCGAAGCTGCAAAATTCAATGCTTACCCTCAAATTCCCCTGGATGGGGCAAAGAAGAAAAATGTATGGTGGTCACACCGCACGTTGGCTTGTATCAATACCAGCATCTTCCCTTCAGAAGCACATCTTCCCCTGCATTGTTTCAACGCTTTCTCGAACAAGTGACATCGAAATTACATCACGTTTAAATTATTTGGAGGACCTCGGTTTTTTCGGACAAAAACTGGACCAGCATCTGCAAAGTTTGGAATCTCCTTATCAAGTTTTTACTCACGCAGGACTGAACTGCAGTTTACAGATAATATCATTTTTAAATACCGGAGCTGAGTGTTTGGGGCACCTTGTCCATCGACAGAGGATGTACAGGCCATTCAGAGACTACGGAGACTACCATCGTGAAAATCGTGTAAGAACTACAAGTAGATCTCGAAAAACTTACATGCTGCACATTAAAAGCATTCCGAGCGCACGAAAACTGCCGCTCCTTTGCATCGCCTTTGACGTGAAAATTTTCTGTTCCAATGGACTGGAGAGTACGAAGAAGCATCTTAAAAGTTGAAATGTGCGCTCCTTGTCGGTCATATCTTGATCTTTACAATCCGCAGAAAAAGGTAGTCTTAGCAGTTGATGCATCGTCACACGGAATAGGAGCATTTTCATCACACCCCGTGGAATTAGCGTTTACTCATCATCTACGACCTCTCGAAAATTTTAATGTGTGTGTCACTCACTGATCATTTCTGGAGCACAAAGTGGCTAAGGATTGTCGAGGCACACAGTAAATATTTGTTTGTCATTTTAATGAATTCGACGACAAGCGCCAATGCTATCAAAGCACACGCTGCTGCCTTTCGTTTAGAAGGTTTTTCTCAAACTACTGTTTCAAACAGAATAAAATTTTCACTCTGCAGCGGAGGGTGCGCTGGTATTAAACTTCCTGGCAGATTAAAGCTGTTTGCCGGACCGAGACTCGAATTCGGGACCTGTTCCAGACGTTGGTCCACAATTTACATCAACAATTTTGTTAAGATATGGGGATTCAACATACCCGAACGGCTACATTTGTAACACTATTATCGATTTTCTATAACTGCCTTGTCTAACGCCTTTGTTTTTTCTTTGTTAACATGACTTTCGTATCACCAAGGTCTTTGATGTAACGACTGTGTTTAATGTTTTATTCATTATTTATGATCATTTAACTAATTGTAATTACTCTTTGGATGTAATTCTGAAAGTTTCTGATGAATGAAAGCGCTAAAACTTAACATGTAATAAACTTTCACGCATAGTGAAAGTACATTTGTAATCATGGAAAACTTCGAGGGAAGTCCCTCCGCAACCGAACTTCTTAGGCGGGAACAGAAAAGGTGGATCTGGCGATCGAAGTACCTAGCTCCTTTGTGGCAATAGTCAGTCGTTAGCCAGCACTCGAAGTGTTCGCAACTTGCGAACTGAACGAGCCTGGAGAACTATAAGATCTGATAATACAGCTCCGGATGTGGACGTAATCTGACTTACTATTCATGACTGACTTTGGCTTGCTCTGTACTATGAAAGTTCGACGCTAAGAACAGATATTTCAGAGGTAGCAACGCAGAAAGTGCCATGGATACTTTTGGTGCCTTTCTTGAATAGCCATGGGAGATCGACACTGCCACCACATTCATCTCAAATATTCAGTTGAGTACTGTATAACTGCATAAGTCAGTTACGAGATATATTTTTCAATAATAAGTTTGTGTTTTGTAAACTTTATCTCGAGCCACCGTATTTTATCCTTAGTCGCTTACGTAGATAGGGTCGTATCTGAGGCGCTACGATAATTCCGTGTACCCTATTTCACTGAACTGAAACAGATGTTAATATACTTTGTGGAGTTGTAATGTTCATAATTATTTAGTAAGAATAATTTCCGAAATGCTCCACCTATTTTACATAGCTGAGCAATCAAAGTTTCATCAGAGTACAATTACTTAGAGAAGATTTAAAGTATTCAGTTTAAATATTCATCCTATCGAAATAACAGTGTTTATTATTTCATGTGTTATCCCCTAAACATTGTTTGTAATGTTGTGTTGTGAGTAAACCGTTCAGCCTGGATCGAGTCTAATGGTAGATTCGTTTCTTGTTCCCCATGTTAATAGTTGAATAACAGTATTCACGAAGAGCAATTTTCATTCTCGTAATTTGTGTGTACTGTAGTAAGCAGACAGCTGCAACTAGTCAAATTACACTAGATTCAGCTATCTCATGTTCCATCTGAGCTACATAGCGTAAGAATGTGAATGTTCCTTGAGAATGCAAACAATAAGAAGTATAAATGGTACAATTAATTGAAATCTATTTCATTATAATAATTTCTAGTAATTAAACTGACAAAAAGACAAAGTTACTAGTGCGGCACCATTAGTAATTATTTACCTACAATGATCATTATCTTCCTACGTAATGTAGAGATATTAAATATTGAGGGGAGCCAGTTATTGCCTAAACGTAATAACAATCCTTCTGTGTAGTCGATTTCAAATTGCTGTTACATTACTTGTTAAATTGTGCTACTGCCTTGTATCTTACCAGAAAAAGGAATTTTAGTATCAAATAAAGTTTTCCCCAATAGTCTAGTTTCTTTATGGACCGTGGCAGGACTTGGCACAACTTTGCCTGATTAGGTTAGCGACCATTTCCTTTTACGTAATGTTAGTTTACTCGACTACTAATTGATCCTTGATTCGTTTCCCGTATGTTCTGCTACTGCTTCCTTTCTATAGAAACCTTTACAGAAAGAAAAATGGTCACACACCTTCCCATTACGCACAATACCGGTCATATATGTAACTTTTCACAGGAGTATCATTGTTAATGTATTTACCATTTACTGGTAGCCGATGGTGATGGCCGTGGCGACTGTGACAGGACATTCTTTAGACTCTTGCGCAGTAAAATACAGACAATATCTTGTGTTCCAAGTTCGAAACAAACGTATTATGGGCACAGGATGTCCAGCGGTATGATCATGCAGAAAATCCAATAAAGCAAATTATGGAGAATGTTACGGACGTTTAGAATGTGAATTGTAATTCATATTCGATATTGAAATAGACACAAAAACAGTAGTAGATCAAAATGGGCAGAGCGAGACGGTACGGGACTCATCGAAGATCGTCGTGGAGTCCAACAGCAATTATCGAAATGAATTCACAGGTTCTGCCACAAAGCAGCCACAGGCGTCTGTAGCATACAACGGGAACGTAAACGATGAAATGCCCGCCACAAAAAAGGAACTAGAGAACGTAACAAACGAGAAAAATTCACATCGAAAATAATGGTTGTGCGAATGAATCGGTTGATATGTTCAGTTTTCCACAAACGGAGAAAGAACCCGTCGAGGAACATGAAGGTACGGTGGAGCAGAACACTGAAAAATATTTGAGCGGAATATGATAAAATTTTTTCCTACACGAATTAAAGCCCAAGGTAGCAGCTCCAACAGTAAAACTAGGGAACAACTTAGTGGTTTTGAGAATCAGCTGAAAACACAAGCAAATGGTATTAATAACCTTAATAATTAGCTGAAAACGCAAGCTGATATCATGAAAACACAGATCGTTAAAACCGGCAAACATATTGTAGAGGTGAACATAACAGCAGGCACCTTAAGTACTGTATTCACGGAAACGAAACTTGAAATAAGTACCAGAAATACAATGTTGCCACTACGCAGATGCAGATCTATGATGTCGACCAAAGATTTGATTTAAAAATCATAATGATGCCAGCAACTGTTGAACCTTTACTTGTAATGAAAATGGATGAAAAGGTCTTCGGTTTGAAAACCGAAATTGTTGACGATTGTAGAAATGAAGCCTCGTATTTGAGAAACACAGTGATTGATTCGGAGAAAAAAAATAAGCAGCCGAGAGGTTCTAGGCGCTTCAGTCCGGCACCGCACTGCTGTTACGTTCGCAGGTTCGAATCCTGCTTCGGACATGGAAGTGTGTGATGTCCTTAGGTGAGTTAGGTTCGAGTAATTCTGAGTCTAGGGGACGAATGGCCTCAGGTTTTGAGTCCCATTGTGCTTAGAGCCATTTCAACCATTTGAACCATTTGAAAAAATAAGCACACAGGTAAATATTAGCGAACATAAGTGCAACTTCGGAAGATTCAAGCCAAAATTGTATTTCTTGAAAAGAAAATAAGAAACCATCCCAGTTGTGTCAGTGACAGGATACCTTACAATGAACTATTAGAGGTTGAATAATGCTTTGAGCCTGCCAAAAACATATTGACTGGGACCCACTCTATCTTCTGAAAAATTGCGACAGTATTTTTCCTGAATTTAACACATCAGGAAAAAAGTAACGTAGTTATCAGTGAACTAGCAGGTGATGCTAAACGATGGGGGCTAAATCTGATCAGATGACACACAAAGATAAGAGCGGATATGGGGATCATTCATAGTGACTTATTGTATGACAATAGGGGCAGGAACTCTACGGAAGATTTCTGCAAAACCTGGTACCGACAATTGACAATCTTAAGTAGATGATCCGAATCAGAGATTATTTGGAAGCTACATAAAAAGCTCGAAGAAGATTCAAAGAGACACGTAGGAAGCACTCGGAAAAGCTTTTCTGCTTTTCTAGAAAGATAGACGATGAAGATTATTGGCGAATTAATCGTGACTATCGCCAGAATAATAACAACAGGGGTAATCAGAATGGCAACGAAAAAAATGATGGCGATAGGTATCGAGATGTCAGTTCTTTCTTTCTAGGTTCTATGTTTGCCTTCATTTCTTGTTTCGAAATTGCTTCACCAGGTGGTACAAAACAGCATTTATCAAGCGTCAGCTCGATTTTGTTACTTCAATACACTCGTCATCCGAGTTCTCTTGTATATCTGACCATTTTGGGTCAATGTTCGATTGAAACAGAAACGCGTGTCATATAGACGTGTTAATGTCCTCAGCTGACCTTTTCTTGAGTCTTAAGTACTCATAATCGCGGCTTTCTCCTAATGTTATTAGTTCTTTGTCTTTCACAGCTTGCTCCTTGTCTGAGCTGTCAATCTCATCAGTTCTAACGACGTCTAACTTTACTTCGGATATCGTGTAGCGATCGTGAACGTCAATAATTCGTAAACAATCGTCTGCATTTACTTCTTCCTTCCTACTGACAGCAATTTGTTCTACTGGCGATTCTTTAGTAAGGAATGCTTCGTCAGCATCGCTGAGGAGTTCATATTATTCCATTCTCCTCAGTGCGAGCGCATTTCTTTTCTTAGTGTTAATCTCAGTATTATTGGCAGATTGCTTACTTTACGCAACGCCCTTTCCTCAGTATTTGGCACCTATTCACTGATTCCCGCTCTTGAGTTGTGTGACTCCGTATTATTCTCGACGTCCGTTTTCCTCTTTTCACCACCACCTAACATTTCGGTCGAATAATTCCTTTTTGAATCCTCTCACATGCATTGCTTTGGCCCTTGGTACAGGTCATCGACCTGTTTGCACCAACTTGCAATCCCCGACAACTGATTTTTCACAAATTTTATCATTTATAATGTTGTCGGTACTTTCTTCCTCGCCTACGAACATATTAACGTTTTCTCTTCACAGAGTGTCGTTATCTGCCGAAGTGGGTGCATTGCATTCTACTGGGACGCACTCATTCTGTATTGCTGCCGTAACTACAGCTTCCATGGGGACAGCTAATTGGTATGACTTATTCCTTACCGGCAGGCGCTTTGTCCGCCAGCAGTTATGTGTTTCGTCGCCTGCCTGCCGTGATTCATGCCTGAGCACATTTGTCGCTTCGCTTGCAACGGTTTGAGCTGCTTCGTAGTCCTTCTCTCGCGTGCTAAATTCATTACGTCTGCGCCTGAATTGTTTCTTACGTTTGGGCCTTGAACATATATCTGCGTTAGTTTGGCCCGCGACATACTCGATCTTTGGTTTTTCACGTGGTTGCTGTCGTGGTCATATCACCATGCAAATCCTCCAACGTGTGCAGCTCAAGATCCTCCACCTTTGCTCCTACGGGTTCAAGTCGCCAAAGAATAAGAAATCCCAAAACAAAAAGTGCCCCCAGGTGTAGTTAAAGAATACGAAAACAACATTCCTTGGGATAAAATTAAACCTCTTTCTATATTTTTATGGTAAGATAAGGAAAATGAAATTATACTGTGCACAACGGCAGATAATGCCACCATATTTAGAGTGTGGGTCAGGTTTATTTCCAAATTTAGATGTAATTATAAAGCCCCATTTGAAATGCAACGAACTTCTCATAGTAACACATACTATCTGGTGTACCCTTAAATCGAAGATTCCTCTAAGTGCTCGTAATATAGCGGATCTGAAACCATATGGCCACAAAACAGAATAAAGAGGAGCATTGTTTGGAAACATGCCATTAACAATATGTACTGTATTATAACATGTTTATTCTTACAAACTGTGTTTTGCAAGATATTTTATATTTTAGTGAGGACTTAGTGTTATTGCCTTGCTAATATGTCTTTCGATTTCACATTCTTGAAATGTAACTGCGTAGAGACTGAAATGGACATTCGAAAAACGTGAAATGACTTGCGAAACGGCCGTGTCGCATAACGAGTTGCAGCTTAATCAAATGGAATGGCAATATGTGAAATAGACAGCATACTTTCTTGCTAAGTGAATAGAGCAGGAAGGGGTGTTTCAAAACGACTGGCATAAATGTCAGTGGCCAGCCAAGTGATGCGTTCATAAACTAATTTTGTAAATGAAAAATTTGGACTGTACTCCCTCAAATACTGAAGAACCTGTAAAGTAATTTATGCTTATCGTAAATAGGGCTGCATTATTTTTGTTGAAGTACTTAAGTATTCACACACCCAGAAAACCACTTAAATCTTGCGTAGGATTTTGAAAACGATAATAATTTAGAAAGTTAAGGTTTTCATTAACTCATAATAAACAAACTGCTTAAAATTTCTTGTAGTTAACTGTAAATAATGTACAAAATTTAAGTAACTTTTATGTAAATGATTGTATCAATTTTAGCGTCTCTATTTGTGTATTATGTGTTCTATCGTATTTATGTGGCATTCTCAGTTCAATGTACCCATTATTACCCACGGCTCTTTGTAACAAAGAATTTCTTGTGCACTGTGAGATAATATGCAAAATGTAACTAATCTTTTCCTTAGGTGAATGAGATGAAATGATATTTCTTGTCTTTGTTTTGCTGTTTATATAGAATGAATGGAATTGTGATGCGTTCGCATATACACTTATTTTTTTCGTCGAAAATTGTTTGAGCCGTCAGGGGTGTTTCACTGATGTATCCCTAACAGGAAACATCACTAGAACATACAGAATGTGTGGCACTAAGATGAGTATTAACTGTAATTGTCTTATATAACTTCCTGGTCTGTTTCTCCTTAGAGTGTCTTCTGTGTCACTACGTTCTTTGATGTAACATCTGTGTTAACGTTTTATTCATTATCTATGACCATTTACGTAATTTTGATTACTGTGTGGATGTAATTTCAAAGTTTACTTGTAACACTGATTCACGCATAGGGAAACTGGGTTTGTAATCATGTAAAACTCAGAGGGAAGTCGCTCCGCAACGGAACTGGCTAGGCGGGAATAGAAAAGGTACATCTGGCGATCGAGCTGCAAAACTACTTTGTGGCATGCGTCAGTCGGTGGCCCGGAACGCAAAGTGTTCACAGCTTATGAACATTACGAGGCGATAAGATCTGCAAGATTATAAAATATATGTAGCCTCGGATGTCGACGTAATTTGACTTATTACTCGTGGCATATCTCCGATTCGTCCGTACTACGAAAATCTGACTTTAAGAACAGAATTTTCACATTTTTCCAAGTTAGTAGTGCTCCACCATTAGTAGTAATTTACCTATAATGATCATTAGCTTCCTACTGCCACCTACAGATTGTGAGAGTTAACCGAGAGTCAGTTGTTGCGTAAACGTATTAAAATTCCTCGTGTGTACTTCATATCACATCGCTGTTACATTACTTGTGAAATTGTGCCACTGTCTTGTATTTGATCAGAGACAGAATTTCATTATTAAGTAAAGTCAACCCCAACAGTTATCTTCCTTTACGGTCCTTGGTAGGGCTTGGTACAACTTTGGCTGCTTAAGCTGGCGATCGTTTCTTTTTACACAATTACAGTTTATTTGATTACTAAAAGAACTTTGATTCAATTTCCATATGTCCTGCTACTGCTTCCCTTCCATAGAACTCCTAACTCCTCAGATAAACAAAGAAATTTCTAAATTTTTTGATTACCAAGATCACGTGCAAATAAGTTGTCTTTCACAGAAGTAATGTTGTCGGTATATTGCTGAGTTAGTAGTAACCCGTAGTGCAGCACACTCTCTGCTCATTCGAAAACTGATGACAAACGTTTCGTTGGCAAAGAGTCAGATATTCAAATTTCGTGCATGGTATTCGCGGGAATATGCTTCCTTATTGCTTCTCAGCATTTTTCGCATTCGGCCTTGTCGTAATGCTTCGCCGGCAGGCTTCCATCGACGGCACGAAAACCAACTTCCTTTTCGCCATTATTGTGATCCTGCAGCAGCCTTGTACTTTTCAGAAACTTTGCCTGCTACCCAAACTGCTGCCCCCAAGGAATCTCGACGTTCCCGCACTTTTAGGTGCTTGCGTCCGCCAGCGCTTTGTTTTATCGGTTTTTTGTTTATCGCACGAAGATTTCTACAAAGTTAGACTAATATGTTCCTTGTACGATGTTATTACAACCCAATGAGTATACAGTGATGATTGTACCAGAGATATAGCTGGAATGACCTCACTGTGGTCAAAGTCATGTATACTTTTTTTTTTATTCTGTGCATCTTTCGAAATTATAAAAAATGTATGTAAGCATGTACGAATGTATGTTCCACATCCTCTCCTGCTCCACTAGAATGGTCTCAACCAAAACTGGCACACATATGTTCGGATAAAGTAAGGGAATGCTGCCGGAGGACGTCGTGGACAAGCGCCAATATTTCGACAGAAGCACATCCTGCCATTTTCAAGCCAGAACTACAGCAAGTAAGAGCTGTGCAAGGGAATTTAAAACATCTACTTTCAGAGAAACTCCGAGAAGATAACACTGGCACATCCTGTAAAATTGAGTGCCGTCAATACCAAAAAGGTTGCTGTCGTAATAAGTTACCGTTAGTGAAATAAATTATCAACTGGTGAAGTAGCATAAACTACGTCCCTCTGGTTATCAACAAGGAAGAGATCTAGATTACGTGCAGGATTTAGATAAAACCACCTTCGCTTTTTATATGGCTACCTTCAACAGTTCTTTTAGTAACACTACCCCAGTAGCTGGAAGTGCATGCCAGAATGTCCGTGTTGTTATTGTATATGCGTTTGTGCCGCCTACGCTCAGTACATATGTCCTTCACAGTCCTGGTAGTCTGAGCAGTATATGATGTGCGACAACTGCAAGGAATACGGTAGACACCCACCATGCATAAACCAAGGTCATATTTTACTGAACCTAAAAGGACCCTGATCTAATTCCTGAAAAATATAAACAATGGAAACAGCAATCCCGCTTGGAGACTAGGAGTAAGGCAGATCGTCTGTTCACTGGATCATGTCCACACGAGAGCAATATCACAGCAACCGAGAGGGCTCTCTTACGTTCGCTTAGAGTTGATCCGGGCATTTCCACCTTTGTTTTGCACAAGTACGCCTACTTTCAAAAGATGCAGTGTTTGTAGTCTGTTTGAGCGTATCGCAGGATCGGTGCTGACAGTACAATAAGTCATGAGAGAAAGACTAACAGCCTCATGAAGAAAATTTTCTCATCACAGGAGGCTGTCAGGGGCTTATTTCTTATTGTTCTCTTCTCATAAGTTGTATGACGTCCCAGAGGTCCACAGGGAAGTGGTTCCTCTTCGTCCAATTGTGTGTAAGAGTGTTGCCCCGACAAGCGTGTAGCAAAACACCTTTCTACTCTGTTGATCCGAATAGTAGGTCGGTGGGACCACCACATTAAGACATCGGCGGATGTCTTACGTCGATTAGAAGGCAAGCTTTTGTATAACTCTAGAATGTCACGAGATGCTCTCTCTCTCTCCAATCGTGTTCCTCGGTCTGATTCGTTACGGCTGACTGAGGTTAGGTTTGATGCTGAATTGACGAACTCATTTTGAGTTGACTTTATTGTTGACTTGCACTTAGATTTTATTGAGTGCCCAATATTATGAGCAGATATATGGAGTTGCGTTTGGAAGCCATTTGTCCACTATTGTTGCCAATTTGTTTATGGAAGATTTCGACGAGTTTGCCTTGAAGTCGACGGCTTTGAAACCTGTGTATTTTTTCATATATGCACACGACACTTACACAGTTTGGCCTCGTGTGAATGAGAATTTTGACGACTATTTAGAACACCTGAATTCAATTCACTCGAATATTTTCACGTTGGCGATGGAAAAGGATGGAAGGATGGGTGTCTTCCGTTCCCTGGTCAGGAGCAAGGTGGATGGTACGTTGGGACATGTCGTTTATAAGAAGCAAACTCACACTGACGTGCATCTGCAAGCTGATAACTGTCACCCTCGGGCTCAACGTGAACGGGTACTTCGTACATTGGTTCACAGGGTCCGTGTCATCCCGCGCCCTGAGGGTTTGACAGCTGAGTTAACCCATTTCGACGTCAGAATGGCTTTAGTGAAAGATGGATTAGACATGAGTTGCGCTGTTTACCTACTGTGCACCGGGTGCGTGACGGTAACACCGAGGCGGCACAAAAGCCCACGGACTTTTCGCCTTACGCAGGGAGCGTCTGAAACAGGATTGATCGTATTTCGCGGAAATGTTATGTGCAGTGTATTTTCGACCATCATCTAAGACCAGGGTCCGTTTATTTTGCGTAAAGGAAGATCTTGGTTTGTATAAGGCGAGTGTCTACCGTAATCCTTGTAGTTGTCACACGTCATACATTGGTCAGAGTATCAGGACCTTGGAGGACCTGTGTACCGAGCATAAGCAACACAGACGTGTACAAAATACCAAGAGAATCCGGTGTTGCAGATTATGGCCTTGGCGCCAGTCATTGCATGGAATATAACGAGATTCTGGCATGTACTTCCAGCTGTTGGTATAGTTCTATTAAGGAAGCTGCTGAAATTTAATTCGCAAATAACCTTATAAATAGAGATGGTGGTTTTTGTTTGAATCCTGCGTGGTATCCAGCACTCTCCCTTGTCGAAAAACAAAAGGGCTGAGGTTATGCTCGCTCACCCGTTGATTACTAATTTCACTATCAGTCACTTACGACGACAGCCATCTTTGGTTTGTGATGGCGCTCATGTCTACGGTGTGTGTGCGTGTTGTCTTTGCAAAGTTTCTCTGAAAACCGAAGCTTTAAATTTCTTTGCACAGCGTTTATTTGCTGCAGTTTTGCCTTCAGAATGCCGAGGTATACTTCTGTTGAAATATCGCTGATTGTCAGCGACGTCACCCCGCTGCATGTCCGTAAGATATTTGGATACTCTATATTCCTGGAGAGACTCAGGTCTAACTTTGATACACATGTCTTTTTTATCTGGAAAGAATCACTGAAGGGGTAATAATCGCACACTTATTAAAGGGATGGGAGTGAAATAGCGGTGCAGCCTACCATGCGACAATACCTACACTTTGGTAACACAGCATTTGAGATTGAGTGCACTTGAAGATTTGCGACAAGCCTTACACATAACTTGGAACCTTTACGAAACTTTTCGCATTGACGAGTCTCACAACAAAAAGAAAGGAAAAAAATTATTCCTTACTACATTTTCGCTGTTCATTCTGTAAGACTGCCACATGAACCATGCCGACTTATTACTCCTTCACTACTAATTGTAGTCTTGACACATTTGCAGCTAGTATTTACGTGTACCACTGACTCGCATCATGCAAAAAATTTAAATTTATTACTTCTTTGATATTAATTCCATTCAAAACACTTTCGCACGCAATATCCACATCTTCATCTGAATGTACTTACAATAATATACCATTGTTTGGCACATATTCCAAGATATATGACGTCAAATGCTGAGGAGCATAAAAACTGCAACATCATGTGTGACAAATTAATTTATTGCTTCTTTGCTACTGACTCTATTCGCAACAAATTTTGCAGACAGTATCCACATAGGCAGCACAATGTCCTTAGAAAAATATATCATCGTACGACTCAAATTTCAGGAGATATGACGTTATGTTCATGTTGTTGTTGTGGTCTTCACTCCTGAGACTCGTTTGATGCAGCTCTCCATGCTACTCTATCCTGTGCAAGCGTCTTCATCTCCCAGTACTTACTGCAACCTACATCCTTCTGAATCTGCTTAGTGTATTCATCTCTTGGTCTCCCTCTATGATTTTTACCCTCCACACTGCCCTCCAATGCTAAATTTGTGATCCCCTGATGCCTCAGAACGTGTCCTACCAACCGTTCCCTTCTTCGTGTCAAGTTGCGCCACAAACTCCTCTTCTCCCCAATTCTATTCATTACCTCCTCATTAGTTATGACGTCATAAACTCTGAAATACTTGTGAAACTGCCGCATCATACATGACATACTAATTTGTTCACGGTACATTTTGCAGACAGAAGGCAAATATACAAATTGATTTACCAGTATAATTATATAATTTAATACAACTTAATAATAATACATTGACGTTCTATAGTTCAGGAGATACGATCTCATAAACATTGGGCTACATGAAAATGAAACTCCTCAGGGGAAATATGTGTAGAAATTCTCGTGTAGCTTATTAAATATGTCTGAACTATATCTGACATGTGCGTATGTTGACTATGTCACGGAATCCTAAACCCCTGGAACCATTTCGGTTACAATATGGAAAGAAATACTATAGAGGTAAGAACCTCCAGTCTGTTATTGGGATGAGTGTGGTAACGTGAAGAGAGGAGATGGACAGACAGGAAGGGAGAAGAAGGACATTGGCACGGTCAAGAGGAGGAGGGTATGGGCGAAGATACGGGGCGGGGACGTGGAGAGAAACATCGGAGAGAAGAAGATCTACAGAAAAGTGGAAAAGGAGGACAGACATCTACATCTACATGGTCACTCTGCAATTCACACTTAAGTGCCTGCCAAAGGGTTCATCTAACCATACTCATACTATTTCTCTACCATTCCACTCTCTAATGGCGCGTCGGAAAAAGGAACACCTAAATCTATCCGTTCGAGCTCTGATTTCTCTTATTTTATCATGATGATCATTTTTCCCTGCGTAAGTGGGTTTCAAAAAAATATTTTCGCATTCGGAAGAGAAAGTTGGTGATTGAAATTTCGTAAATAGATCTCGCTGCAAAGAAAACCGCCTTTGTTTCAGTGACTGCCAACCCAACTCGCGTATCATATCAGTGACACTCTCACCCCTATTGCGCGAAAACATGAAACTAGCTGCCCTTCTTTGCACTTTTTCGATGTCCTCCATCAATCCTACCTGGTAAGGATCCCACAACCCGCAGTAATATTCCATCAGAGGACGGACAAGTGTAATGTAGGCTGTCTCTTTAGTGGGTTCGTCGCCTCTTCTAAGTGTTCTACCAACAAAGCGCAGTATTTGTTTCGTCTTCCCCACAATATTATCTATCTTCCAATTTAAGTTGCTCGTGACTGTAATTCCCAGGTATTTGGTTGAACTGACAGCCCTTAGATCTGTGCGATTTATCGTATACCTAAAATTTACCGGATTTTTTTTAGTACCCACGTGGATGACCTCACACTTTTCTTTGTTTAGTGCCAATTGCCTCTTTTCGCACCATACAGAAAGTCTCTCTATATCATTTTGTAATTGGAATTGATCGTCTGATGACCTTACTAGACGGTAAATTACTTCGTCATCTGGAAACAATCGAAGGGGGCTGCTCAGATTATCACCTAGATCATTTAACGTGAAGAGCCTATGACACTGCCTTGCGGAACGCTAGATATCACTTCCGTTTTACTCCATGATTTACCGTCTATCACTACGAACTGTGACCTCTCTGACAGGAAATCACGAATCCAGTCACGCTACTGAGACGATACTCCATATGGACGCAATTTGATTAACAGTCGCTTGTGAGGAACGGTATCAAAAGCCTACTAGAAATATAGGAACACGGAATCGATCTGAGATCCCTTGTCGACAACACTCGTTACTTCATGGGAACAAAGAGCTAGCTGCGTTGCACAAGAACGATATTTTCTGAATCCGTGTTGGTTATGTATCTATAAGTCATTTTCTTCAAGGTGATTCATAATGTTCGAGTACAGTATATGCTCCAAAATCGTACTGCAAATTGAGGTCATTGATGTGGGTCTGTAATTCAATGGATTACTCCTATTTCCCTTCTTGAAGGAAGAGAAAAGCAGACAACTGGAGAAGAATGAAATGAATAAGGGAAGGAGGAAATGGACAAAGAAAGGGAAGAGGATAAATTGGGCAGAGAGATGGCAGGGAAGGAGATGAATAGAAAGGAAAGGGGATCATGTCAAAAGCGAGAGGAAGAGGGGGACCTAGAAAGGTGCAGTGGAGATGGACAGAGAGTGGGAGTGGAGGAGATGGATGGAGAGAGGGGATGGTGTTGGAGATATATAGGCAGAAGGACAAAGAGGAGATGGAAAAATAAATGATTGGAATACATGCATATCCGAGAAACGATGGGTACTCAGTTAGTTTAGTGAATAAATGCGTTGATGTTTTATTTGTGTGTTAAATGTCTCAGGTGTTCGAAGTTAATCAAGGTATCACGCACTATCTACGGACACGCGTTGGGTATGATACAGATGTATGTCGCAATCTTCAATAATGTCAACGTGTATGGAAGACTAATGGGACACTTTATTGGTGTGAAAGTGTATCAGAGATGTTTAAACTGGCACTCACACGCAGAAAGGCTCGGCACGTCTTGTGAGAACAGGTACAGACAACTTCAGTAACCATCTTTCTGGGCGAATATTGTTAAGCCTCCGTGTCTGTCCCACTCAGATTCTGCAGAATAAAGTAAGCATGCAACAAGTTGCACTATTCAAGAATCCTTCAGGTGCTCCGTATGTAATGGAACATACATAACAAATAATATCATATTAAAGATGATATCATGGACCACGAGAAAATGCTGTTGCGTTTATATCGCCACGGACAACTAGCTTCGGTCACTTCTCTAAGCTAAGGCTCAATGTTGCAGTAGGTTAAAAAATGGTTCCTTAGCGGCAAATATATTATTATTATTGTTATTATTAATAGTTACAGATTCTGTCACTGTTACATGAATCCAGGGTCTTATAAATTTTTGCGCTTGTCAGTTCACAAATCGATAGACAGTTATTGTTCAGCATACCGTCTTATTTCGCAATGACTTAGTGCTTATAATGGTAGAGTCTGAAACGTATTTTAAATAACATCCTGAACAGTAACATTTGGATTTGTGTTAGAAGATCTCATGTTGGTAAAAGTTCTACAGACGACACTTCATCTTAGCTCACAACCGCTTATAAGTTCAAAGTCATTTTTCGCCACACAGTTTACTAAATGTTGCAGAAGACCACGTGAAATTAAAATTGTTGAACTGTCTGCCCTAACTGACAAACATGAGTAAACGATTATTCACACTCTTGATAAAAGTCACTAATAGTTGAAGTTAGTATTTAATGTACAACCATTTAACTAGAAACTAAAAGAAAATTTCATAAGAACGGATCAGTGCTGTTCGTTATTAAGGAGATAGCTGCTCCAGAAAACGTACATTTAAATCATTAAAACTGATGCACTGCTTTATAGATATTTTCTTGTGACATTTTAAAATGATAATAAAATTAGTTTTTTAATGGAAGACAGCTCCGAAATGAATCTCCTCATTGCGCTACCTGTTACCACCTACAACGACATTATCAGGCAAATAAATTGTAATTTACGGCTTCATCATCATTCTGTATAATGGTAGCACAAAGCAGAGATTCACTTTGCAGCTGTTAGTGCGTATTTCTACATGACCTTCGTATAATTCTTTACCATTTACGGAAAACATTTCACAAGAAATAAAATATTGCCCTAACTAGTTTTTCCAGTATTGTACATAGGCGTGACTGCTTTTGGTCATCATTATTGTATTTCTCATAGATTTAGAAAACGTTAAGGGATGCTGATGTGTGGTCTAGATCATTTCGGAACCGACCAGAACTCGCAGTTTCTCCAATTAAGTGGGCGTAGATTTGCAAGCGCGCAAACGAGCTTGTTGAAATACTAATCAAAGTCTAGCCCGCGAAATTACTTCCGTATTAATTTCAGGAATTTCATTATCCTCTGCCCTTTGACGCCCACAAATGTCAGTTTCATTACGTTGATTTCACTGACTAGTACGAACATGTGGCAGTCCGACACAAATTGGGGTATGAAACGGAAGGGATAGGTTACGGACGAAATAATAATATTGTATTTGACACAGGTCATACCTTCAAGAGATTTTCTGAGCTCATTTAAACACACGGTATTGCTAAATGATGGGGTCAGTATTGCTAAATGATGGGATCAATTATGCGAGAGTATCCTAAACTTATAGCGAGTTTCTTGATGTCTGTACAGTTTGTTTCCTGCAAGCCCAGTTTTTATAGTGCAGTGAATTACACCTATTGGCTGTTTCCTATAAATTACTGAATAAAACCTTGTGTAGTGCAACAGTGGTTAAAAAATAGAAATACGTATTTTTAAAGAAATTCGTAAAGTTTTCTTCAGATAACGGGTGGAGCCTTACACTTTAACACTGTGGTCTCATTTTTTTTCATTTTTTTTTTTTTTTTGGTTATGGTTAGTCTTCTGGGTGGTTTGATGAGGATTGCCATGACTTTCTCTCCTGTCCAATCCCTATTATTCATAACTGATGTCACTCTCCACATTTTAAGTTGTATGATTTATGTATTATGATCTCTGTCTTTCTCTTCAATCTTGGCTCCCTGTTATGCAGTTCTTGCACGCAGATGTCTTAACGTATGTTATATGATTGTAGTATACCTTTTAGTAAGTATTTCCACGTAACACTTTCCTCGGTAATTTGACAGAAGACACAATATTTGACGAAATTTGAAAACCACTCTCTGACACAGTATCTCAACTTATTCGTTTCTCTTCTTTTACTACAACAATGAGGTATTTTTTTATTGTGTGAAGTTGAGGAATAGAATAAGAGACTATCATTGCGAAAGACGGTGATTCAATGTCAGTACTAGGTTTTTCCGTTGTTTCCAAAAAATCAGTAACAAAAAACTTGGGATGATTCTTTAGTAATTACATTGGGAAGAACATGGACAGAATCCTGGACATACTGTATTAAGACATAATCCTATTATAGATAGCATGAAAATGCATACGCTGATAACGGAAACATTGTCTCAGTCATAGAAGCGTCGTGGCCGTGCGGTTCTAGGCGCTTCAGTCTGGAACCGCGTGACTGCTACGGTCGCAGGTTCGAATCCTGCTTCGGGCATGGATGTGTGTGATGTCCTTAGGTTAGCTAGGTTTCAGTAGTTCTCAGTTCTAGGGGACTGATGACCACAGATGTTAAGTCCCATAGTGCTCAGAGGCATTTGAACCATAGAAGCGTCGCACGAAGAATAAACGGACTGATTCCTACCTCCACACCGTACAAAGTAGCACAGGATTTTAACACACCAATAATCTTTCTTAAAAAGTTATTCATTTATTTTCATGGGAAATTTCTATATACTACATGGTGCAATAAAACCTAAGCGCGATTAGCGTGTATAATGTTTATATCACAACACAGAAACTCTGTCTGCAACCTACATTCGTGGCTGAAAGATAATGTAACAGTTCCTACGACCATAACTGCTCGACGGAATGGTTCTGTGAAAGCGCAATACCTGCCATCAGCGTGATCAACTCTTAAGTATTCCTCCAGAGTTTGCAGACTTACCATGTTATGATGCATAACACTCCCACGTCTTTACCCTAGCTAGTTCTGTAACGTAAATACACGTCCATAGGCTGTCGTACTGACATTTGAGGTTACGAGCAACTACTTTGTAAAGTGGTCATATTGCAATAGCTACCACGAAGAAGAAGTAAGATGAGGAATCTAACTGAGTCCTGCAGATTTCGGTGGGTGCCTTTATGGCTGTCACCATGCGATGAATTGAATTTTTAAAAAATAATAAGATTAAAATATAACAATACATTAACGTCAGAAATATTAAAAGCTGAAACTGAAACTGAGTCACACAAAGATACACTCATAGAATGGCATAAATTTCAGAATACTAAGACACCTTCACGCATTGTTACGGTGAGATCACACAGGCATGAATACTGTGGAAATTATGCATACGATAGATGTAAATTTTGTTAAATAAGCTATTACGCAATGTCACTGAAAATTAAGTGCCTTTGCAAATCGTAATATTTTTAATTAGAGTCTACAATGACTGCTATTAATCCGATTTTTTAAACTCCTTTTCTGACATTTATTTGGTGGGGACAGATTAAATACTACACAATTACGCATTTGACTCGTAATGCCCCAACTAGTCTTAAATGTTGGCGGTGTTGCCTGTTTGGGTCACAGCATACATGAAGCACTTTTATTTTCCTTTAGTCTTCTAGTACCTTGTCAGCGTTCAACAGATGACGTACCTGCTGAAGCCAGGATACAGTGTAAGGGGCTGTATTTAATAAGCAAGAAGCTCTTAGGGCACCAGAAACTAGACCGTCTATGTTAGGTTTCTCTGAGCGTGGGTACCGACGATTTTTTGTGGGAGGCCTATCTAGGTAAAACATTACGTGTGACCCTAGGACCGAAGGAACCCACTGGAGACGAGTTGTGCTGCAAATTGTACTAAGGAAAGGTAATTTCCGTTTTTCTTATAAATGTTTTGCGAGAGGATTTTCGATGATATCTGTTACTTTCCTTATCTGTTACTATTGAAGGCACTTTATGGGCGTCTTACACTTAGGGATTTTTTATTATTTGGTTTTCGCGTGATTATCGACATTTGCTCTAATTGTAGGTTTCGCTATTCGTCTTTACACTTCCTTGTACCAATACTCAACGTGGTTTTAAATTCCTAGTTCTAAGCATAATCGTTGTAACAGTTTGTAAGATTTTCATTTTGGAAACGTGTGGTCACGCGTCTTGTGCCTTTAATTCTTGACCATCTGCATACTCACTTTATAACTGGAAATTCCACTCGATTAATGTTCGTCTTAGATTAACTTCAAATTGTGGTTAGTGATTAGGCGCACTCGCCTCATAATTCCGTAATGTTCCAACTGTCTTTTCCCATCGCCACTATTTCGTGTTTTGTAATTGATTCATTGGATGCATTTGGCACATAAATGTTCTTTTTCCGGGGTAAGAGGAAAATTCGTTACCACATGAGCCTGATAGATTCGGGAGAGAGACTAGGTTATGAAAATTATTGCTGACTATTGTTTCATTTCCGGACCATTTACGAAGAATTTGTAATGCATGTAAATTATCGGCCATACCCACTAACAGAGGCAGTGTGAATTTTCAGTGAGCAACTGAACGAGTATCATATCAAATTGCAGTGTTACCACAGTTGCTGCATCGATTACGGAATGCAGAAATTCTAGACTGAAATAGCAACCTCCGTTACAGATAGTAGTAGAGAGCGTACGAAAACGACCTTCACTGAAAAAAAATTGTTCTGATGTCAACTACTAATACATTAATCTGTCTGGCAAGTAGTCATCGATGCCGACGTAAGCGTGAATTATCTTATTACTAATGCTTTTCAGTAAACGATGTTTTACATGATAGGCAGTTTGGACAGAATATTAAAACAACTTTAGAGTCATAAGCAGTAAACGGAAATATTATCGTATCCTGTGGAAAGTAAATTACGCCTTTGCTGTATGTAGCTTGAATAGATACATTTCTTATTGGCACTCCAACGTGTCTCTGTGAGTATATTAAAAAGTGCGCGCAGGTTAAACGAGCGGTGTCACAGTACGGACGCTAAATGATGAATAGAGTTTCAACGTTTGGTGTGTGATGTGAGAGTGCAGCGTGACACACGGCAGCGGATATCAAACTAATTGAGAGCGCGGTTTACATCACTTTAAATTTTGAACGTAATTTCTCGACGTCCATCACACTGGAATCAAATGGTGTACAATCACATGGCTGCTATCGGTCGTTCTGCTGTCACACTACTCATACATATCGACGCATTGTCTGCTAAGGATTTCATCATCTGTGTTCTTTTTAAATCGAAAGATTACGCTGCAGATTTCTCATGCTGGTTTTTTTGTGAAAGGATTATGTTATGCGTCCACTAAGAACGGGAAGCAAGTACCCGTGGTGTTGAGGCGCCGGTGCAGTAACTCAGCGCATCCGGTTAGGGACAGTAGCACCTTCTGTAGTAAAAATACTGAGTAAAGCATTCATCGATAGACTTTGGAAAACGTCAATCGACGTCTCCAAAGCACCGATCTCCCAGCAGAAGAAGGACGACGAAGATGAAAAAGAAGAAGAAGAAGAAAAAAAAAAGAAGGTGGGAAAAATTGGGGGCGTTGAGTCTTTGACTAGTAATGAAAATCTTCTGGATCGCGGATTAGAAGCTAGCCACTGATTAAACTTTAAACAAAAATCGTTAGTAAAGCGGCCGTAGACTTCCGGCATAAAAAATCATAATCGTTCTGCCAACTGCCTTGTTAATGAGCGTGGAGGAGCGGACAGAGGTTCAGTGTACTCCCTTGACCGTTGGCGGGAAACTACCCCTAAAAGGCGGAAGAATGGGAAATGACCAGCGGCTTGAGGATGCAGAAACCAGTGTAAACAACTGCATTAAACACACGTTAGGTGCGGGACATTTGGTCTGCAACTCAAAAAGTGCCATGACGATTTCTTCATTGGAAAAAGATTCTGTATCAATCCCCCATCGCGAACTCTCGGGACGTAGAATGTCAGAAGGGTAGTGAAACTATAAATTCTGAACAGCGACATGGAACTATGTAATCTCGATATAGTGAGGACAGTGAAGTAATATGGAAACAACAAACGATTTGTGGTCAGTAGACTATAGGATAATATCAGCAGCGGCAGAAAATATAATGCATGTAGGATTTATAAAAGGTAGGAAGGCAGGACAGAGAGTGTTCCTGTCTGATTGCTTATGCTTATAGAGAACAGGGCAGTCCTATTAAGTTACGTGGGCAGTCCAGTGATGAACAGATGATGACCAGAACCACATTCTATTACCTAAGAGGACTTTGATCTGCTCACATATCTGACAACCAGTTCCATATGCTCCGACAATCGTTAAGTCTCCCGTGAGGTACTGTGTCAAGTGCCTTCCAGAAGTACAGAAACATGGTTCACACGATACCATGCGAAACATGGGCAAGCTGAGTTTGACATGCAGAATGCTTTCTATATTATTGCTAATTTGTGGACAGATAGTTTTCTTTCTCAAGGAAACATACTATGCTTTCTTAAGGAATTCGTTATCTATTCTACTAGAATATGTTCATTTACGAGTGGGTTGAAACATAAACTTCATGCATGACAGAACTGTTGCTTTCCTCATTTGATTCTTATAAATAAAGGATTCAGTGAATATTATATAGGTAGAGGTAGACCAATTCTTTGGCACCCACACTCTCCAGCCCTAAATCCACATGCTTTTCCTTACACCTACTGCCACATACCATAATCAAACCCCATTAGTTTGATAATCCTATCTAATCTATATCAATCCTAGCTATAAATGAGAATATTAACATATTTAAGGGAAACATCAATAATTAGCATATCTAACTATTAAATTTCCGTATTAATTTCTTATTCTGTAGGATTTCGATGTCTTTACATTTTTCCTGCAGCCATTTCGTCTTAGCTTCCCTGCACTTCCTATTTATTTCATTCCTCAGCGTCTTGTATTTCTGTATTCCTTATTTTCCCGGAACATGTTTGTACTTCCTTCTTTCATCAATCAACTGATGTATTTCTTCTGTTAGCCATGGTTTCTTCGCAGCTACCTTCTTTGTACCTATGTTTTCCTTCCCAACTTTTGTGATGGCCCTTGTTAGAGATGTCCATTTCTCTTCAACTGTACTGCCTACTGCACTATTCCTTATTGCTGTATCTGTAGCGTTAGAGAACTTCAAACGTATCTCGTCATTCCTTAGTACTTCCGTATCCCACTTCTTTGCGTATTGATTCTTCTTGACTAATGTCTTGAACTTCAGCCTACTCTTCATCACTACTGTATTGTCATCTGAGTCTACATCTGCTCCTGGGTACGCCTTACAAACCAGTATCTGATTTCGGAATCTCTGTCTGACCATGATGTAATCTAATTAAAATCTTCCCGTATCTCCCGGCCTTTTCCAAGTATACCTCCTCCTCTTGTGATTCTTGAATAGGGTATTCGCTATTACTAGCTGAAACTAGTTACAGAACTCAATTAGCCTTTCTCCTCTTTCATTCCTTGTCCCAAGCCCATATTCTCCTGTAACCTTTTCTTCTACTCCTTCCCCTACAACTGCATTCCAGTCATTAAACAAGATACATTGCTTTTTTTTGGATCTACGTAGGACATTAGCGCATCTTTGTTCTAACAATAGTGTATGTCATCACCGTATAGTTCATGTTAATATTATAGCGAAAACTTTTTCACTTCTATTTTAAAAACATGCTACAAAAATAAATTTGGTTTCTCTCGATAAACATACGTTTGAATTAAAACGTGACTGGGTTATGAGTAAAATGCCAGGTACTCAGCAACCAATCCATGATGCTCTGCAAATAATGTTTGCTTCAATGTTTAATTAAACGTTTGTTACACGACCGTTTCTGACATAACTGCCACATACCATAATCAAACCCCATTAGTTTGATAATCCTATCTAATCTATATCAATCCTAGCTATAAATGAGAATATTAACATATTTAAGGGAAACATCAATAATTAGCATATCTAACTATTAAATTTCCGTATTAATTTCTTATTCTGTAGGACTGGTTAAATGTGTAGATGGAAATCGTATTCAAAACATGTTCACCAGAGGCTAGCAGAGCAGGTGAGAGTGAGTCATTGTGTGGTCTTTGGGAGGGCTATAGGTACCACTTGGGACTCCATACTAAACAAAGGAAGGCGACTGTTTATTGTTTCTAACTTGGCATGTCCACCGGCCTCAAGGAGGCACACCACGATTTAACAGGGTGTGTGCCGTATTGTCACGCCCTTCACTGTGCAGGAAGCCCGTATTCTGGGAACCAGTAGCCATGAGGTGGTGCATAGATAAAATATTTAAAGTTGAGTGAGAGGAGGGACAATCCGGATCGTCTGTGCTTAAGAGCATAGTGCCTCCAACAGTCAGGCTGGCTATAAGCTGACTGCATTGTTGTTTACTCTGCTAAGAAACAGTAAGAGCAGCTTCTATTGGATTACACAGATAAATTCTGCATAGGGACAAGAGAACTCGCTTGTGTGTGGGTGGAGAAGGCCTGTTTGACTGAAACGCTAAATAGGACAGATAGTGGGAGTTAGACACTGTCTAACCGTATTAAAATTGAGTAGGGAAGGGAGATGGTAGCAATCTTAGTATGTTCCTGATGGGTCCGCTCTCAGATGAACTACTCTCGTTGGTGATCAAAATCACGTACAACGCTCGCACTGAAAAATACAGTAAAATTTCATCTCCTTGCTGGGAGCACTTTGCGTAACTTACTTCCATTCTAAATTTGCCAAAAGCACTTCCACTCTGAGAGGGCCTTCGATTTCAAGCACTGATTGAGAGTAGCTTTCGGTGTAGGCCAGATGTCGCAGAATTTAGCGGCCACCTAAACACCCATTCGCAAACACTGGTAACGTTTTGTATTAGCAAATTGAGTAACAATATGTATGGACGGATTTTCGATTGACATTGACATTGACAATATTTTTTAATACAAGTACGTTTATTATAAACATTACCTCAGCATGTGCTCAATCATGATAGGAGATTCATGCATGATTCTTCCAGTAGTTCTCCTATCCCCTCTGCCTAAGAGTCATCAGTCAAATTGGGACTTCCGTGAAAGCAATTGTTTCTACCTGGTAATATGTTCGCCTCAGACTTATATTGTGATCAATGCCAAGGTATTGATATTTTAACTCATTGTAGCCCGTGTTAATACTTAATGAATGCAATTGTTTCCTGTATTTGTGCACTTGTGTTCAGTCTTAAGTCTAGATGGACTTTCAATTAATTGGGCTTTATAGTGATGTTTTTCCATACTGTAGCTTTATGAAATGCATATTTTTATCTTCTTGTGAGTCACGGCACTCACGTTTCATGTATGCTAGGGCCACTAATGTTCAACACATTCACTTCATTAAGTTATCCAGTGTACGAAACCTTTAATTCAGTTCAAGTGAATGTGCTGGGGGTGATCTTTATCGGTAAGACCACCCAGTACGGGGCATTCTATCATCCACAGGGATGTGTAGTTTGCTCATATGTAACCACACCTAGACAACTGTAGATACTTGCAAGCTTTAGGTCACTTTATATCTCATTGATTTAGCAGTCATAGCTTCACGAAATTTCAGTTAAAATTTTGCCTTCGTCTGTAACAGTGAGCACAGTGAAGAAATCAGTTCTATCACAACCTTTTTAATCTTTGAAGTGACGAATGTAAAATATTACATTTCTAGTGCATAACTAAAGGATGTATCTTCTTGCAGCAAGAAGAAATAGTTTGTGTCAGTGAGTCATTGTCCAGATTGAAAATCTTCGATTAACTCTTGGAGGAATTTCATTTTTGTGTGTTTAATCCTATTGTATTCTTGAGTTCATCGATTTCCGTCGATATCTTGTATTTCTGCGTCTTAGTGTTAGAAATTTCAAGGTGAACTTTTTTTTAGGTTACGTCAAAATTAACACATGCAAGAACTAGTAGTATGACAAAGATGAGCAAGGTCGAGAGTGAATTGTCAGGTAATTTGGAGAAATTAGATGGTGGATTGGACAGGAAGGTACAACAAGAAATTACTCTGCAGATTGGTTTTAATAATCCGTGGAGAGAAAAATCACAGTGGGGGGAAAATTTAGTAGAGGAACAAATTAATATGCAGAATAGGGAGAATATCTTAAAAACACAATCCACGAGTGAGGATAATATGTTAATTTCGCAGGTGATGGAAGCATCCGAAGCCGCCGGTCACAGAATAGTGGAGCAAAGTACTGTAAATCGTGTAACAACTCCTCTGACTCAAACAGTATTTGATTTGCATGCTTTTCTAACACAACAGTTCGGGAAACTAGACGGAAAGATCAAGAACAAAGACGAAGAGTGAAAAACAGGACAAGCAGAGGAAAGAGCAAGAACGTATACAAAGAAAGTGAAAAACAGAGTAAGTAGAACATCGAACAGTTAAAAAATTATACAAGAACATCGATATGAAGTGAAACGGATGCAGGAGTAGTTACTTGAGAAAGTTGACAAAGATGTGCATGGTTTTGGAAATAAATTAGAGACGTTAACGCGGAACCTAATGAAACAACCAACATATTAATAAGAAATGTTTGTTACCGAGAAGAGTATTCAAGCAATCTGTGTGTGAAAAGGAGAAGTCATACGGAAGGTAAATATAGTTAAAGAAATTATCATGTCACAGGAATAAGCAATCACGTTAGTAGATGTGCAGGTCGAAGTTCTGACCACTGCCGTAAAACGGATGTCTAGGCTCAGTAATTCACTGTATGACAGAACCATTAAAACCAGTTTTCAGACCATGAGGAGCTCAGAGACTTACCTCAGTTCAAAGAAACCCAGACCAGCATAAAGCAAAAGATACCGACGCGAGACGCAAGATGAAGAAAACTTTCGAGATGTAACACGGTGACTTTGTCGTGTTGGAGACATGTTCACGCTTTCACCTCCATGGGTGAATTCAGCTGCATCGGTAGGAACAGTATACCATGACGTTATGAGGTTGAAATCCAGTAACACTCCTTTCCAGTACAAAAGTAATCCTCGTTTTCATAGTCTTAAAGAGAGTTTATATCCCAGAATTTGAATACAATAGTTTCAGGAGGCACTGTTGTATCTTGGTCACACTATTATTAATAAAATGTGTTTGTGTACATTTTCGTGAAGAAGCAGCGGCATGAAGGCAGGTAATCATGAGAGTATGTAAAACATACGAAGGTTTAGAGTACTTATTCTTGAAGTTGTGCCGTTTGATGGCTAAACATGGTCAGTTCTCATGATGGGGACGTACATGCATGATATGATTCACTTTCAAAGAACTGGTTAGCGTCGCCAAATTCGTATACGCACGGTACGAGTCAACAGAGCTGATTAGGATCTGTCTGATAATGTTGCCTTGTCTCCTATAAGGGGAAAGTATGACATTCTTTTTTTTTGTCATCAGTCTTCTGACTAGTATGATGAGGCTCTCCAAAATTCCTCTCCTGTGTTAACCTTTTCATCTAACAGAAGCTCTTGGACCCTACCTCCTAAATCATTTGTTGGATGTATTCCAGTCTCAGTCTTCCTCTACAATTTTTATCCTCCAGAGTTCCCTCTAGTACCACAGGTGCTTTCCCTGATGTTGTATCACTTAACCCTTCTTCTTCTCAGGGTTTTCCGTGTTCCTTCCCTCGGCGATTCTGCGGAAAATTCCATCATTCCTCAACTTATCAGTCGATGTAATTTTCAACATTTGTCTGTTGCACCTCATCTCAAATGCTTCGATTCTCTTCTGTTCCGGTTTTCTCACAGTCATTATTTCACTACCATAAATAAAATATTTAGAAATGTCTTTCACAACATAAGGTTTATGTTTGATTCTGGTAGCTTGTCCCGATCAGCAATACCTTTTTTTCAAGTACTGGTCTGATTTTGTGTCCTCCTTACCCTTCTCATCATGAATTATTTTGCTGCTGAATTGCTTAACTTCGTCTACTTCGTGATCGTATTTCTGATGATAAGTCCCTGACTTTTCTCATATCAGATACTTCTCATTACTGATAAAGCAGGAAGAAATGTGCAAGACTTGACAGCGTTCAAGGACTTACTTCATGAACTTAGGTACGATCACTGTGGAGAACTTAACCAGGCGAAACCCTTGGTACAGACTCACGTCGTACAGCAGAGAAATGTCCAAGACAATCAAAAACGGTGAGTGAAGCATCCGCCTTAAATTAGCAGAAATCGGTTGAACCGTCAGAACCAACGTGGGAAATTGGGACGACGGTCTTGTAATTTATATCTACTTCCGTTAATAAGCCATTTCCTTGACACACAGTGTCCAACTTTTTTTTCTTCTTGCGATATTCACTGCAGGCTTCCACTCTATTCTTAAAACTAGTCACGTATCAGTTCTTTGTGGACTACCTGTTTAGGCCCCACCGACCGATCTGGATTTGTATCTCTTCGATCGGCTGATTCTAAGTCACTGTTGTATCGTGCCATTTAACGGTTTATTAGTTTCATCTGAGAACGAAAATTTGGTTCAATTTTTCGGGCATCTTAGCCTTAGTGTCGCAAGTACGTAAGTATAGTTTCCTCTATTTTAATTTTTTTTAAAGTTCCTTTCCATTTTTTTACAATAATGGGTAATTTAGGGTCTGTTACTATTCCATGAATCATTGTTTGCAGATGTCACCTGAGGATGTGGTTTTCAGAACTACGAACCCGATTGTTATTTGATATGCGTGTTCGTAATCTCTAAGATGAAAAGTTCATTACGTTATCCATTAGACAACATCTGTAATTAATTTCAAGTGATTTTACGGTGTCCGATCTGTTTATCGGTAACGTCCCACGGAACAGGTTTTCCTGACGTCCACAGAGGTATGTCGATGGCTCAGTTGTAGCGTTACATGATTACTCAGAGACTGAGGCATGTGTTAACTTGCGTCCTCCCTTCAGAAACATTGAATAATCATTTGCCACTATACACATTCTCTCCCTTGATTATCAATTTATGACAAGAGCTACAATAGGTGATGTAAGAGGAGGTCTGACAATTTCCATCTTGAAACCTGGGAAAGCAATCAAGGTCTGAGGGCATGTGGTCACCAATATCTAAGGGATGGCAGTATGCTGGCTCTTACGGCTCCGTGTCTACAACCAACAGGTCTTCGATCACATATGCAGGCACGATACCAACAACCACTTTGTAGGGAAGCATCCTACTCACGCTGTAGTAAATTCACATCAGTTTCCATTGTGTGCCAGCCAGTCTGCTGTAACTAGCTCTGACGTCATAAATTTTGCGCAATACCTTAAAAATCAAGCAAATGACCTAAAACTTTTCTAGCATGTCAGGAATAATACGAAATTAATGTGTGTTAAATATCAGTTTGATAACTTCAGCCATTTTCGAAATTTGGACGTTTTTCTGAAAAAATCATTGGCGCAACAGAAAAGAGCTAGAGACTTCAAAATATATACTTAGATTCATTTTTCATAATGATTTAATAAAAACAGTACTTTGGATTTCATAAATTAAGATTTTAGTGGAAATTCATGATTTTCTGGTTTTGGTCTCAAAACTGAAGGAAGCAAGATAGATTAAGTAGGCTAATAAATAAGGCTAGGATGTTTAGATTTAAATAGGTTGGAGGTCCGCTATGACTATGAAGATGTGAAAAGTTTCTTTTGAATACCTATAAAATTATAGCAATAGCGGATCTCAAAAGGGCCAGTTCAGAGCTCATCTACTGCGTGCAGTGTAATTTAATTAATTCTTTCGCCCAAAATATTTAACTTAGCCACATCAAAAATTTATTATCAATACTTACCTGCGTGCTGAATGCACATTTAAATTAAGAGCTTCATCAGCCATCAGCAAAAGAAGCTATAATTTATTATGTAACTTTAAGTGGTGCGTTACTAGCCCAGCGGCTAGTCGGGAGAGTCGATTTGATCAGGCGTTCCCTTAGCCGTCCGCACCGCGGCTTTATATATAAGAACGCTGCGCGAGGAAGCAAGGCCCCAGTTCTCTCCAGACGCTGAATGACACGCCATCTGTGTCGGGAGTCGCGTCGCATCGGTATCACTGCTACAAACAGCCTCGGGTGCCGTATAAGTTACTAGAGATACGCGGAACCATGAAATCATTTCAAGTGAAGTGTTAATTCTGGGAAGATTTTCATTATCTAGCTTCAGTTTGCGTATTGTCGTATTTTGACGTGCCGTCGCGGGACAAACATTCTACCAATTATTTAGCGTGGCGTTTGATGAAATAATCTCATCAAATTATGGCGAGCATTCTTTTTAACATTTAATTCGGACATTTATAGTTGCATCAGCGCATTAGACTCTGAACTGCTCTGTTAGTTAGGTTGAAAGGATGCTTGTGTTTCTTATCAGTGAACTTCAGAATATACTCAACTATTTTGGAAAATCGTTTTTGATTAGAAATCCTGGACAATCTCCTAATTCCTCAGAGCTATAAGCTGCAGCTATAATTGTATTCTCAGATGAAGTGGGCACTAGGAACTCTAATTACAGGCTTCCCGTTTTGTTAAATCACTTTCTGGGTGCTAAAAAGTAAATAGAGAGCCAGTGTTGAGAACGGCGAAAGACAGCATTAACAACATTCTAAAAGCCTGAAACTGATTCAACATGCAAGCATTTATACAGCAATTTGTTTTTTACAACTAAACCGCTGCCCCACAACTTGTTAGGTCTGAGTGACTGACCATAGATGAAGACTTCCGTCAACAGATCACTTACAGAATCATCTAACTACACCTCAATTAGTTCACGACCTGGTGTACCAAAGGGTACCTGTCTACTAATCTTGCAAAAATTCAGCAGTAATTTTAGAAACATCGAGTAGCTGTGACAGCCAGAGCGAGAGCACCAGCAGCAGCGAGTACTGTTTGTATAAAGCGTTTATTTTGCATTTTGTTTACGACCTTCCACTAAGGAAGGGATTCTATTTGTGTTTATCTGCTCTGCATAGTAACTAACAGTTCTTGATAAAACTTTACGTAGTTTTCGTGTTAGATTTCTTAGTGTTTTCTTGATCGTTTAGAACAGAAAGCGCCCTAAAACCGTCTTTTGTTTGTTTCGCGGCCGTTAGCCACTAGTCACTTGAATCAGCAGTTGTCTTGTGACAGCCAGAGCGAGAGCACCAGCAGCAGCGAGTACTGTTTGTATAAAGCGTTAATTTTGCATTTTGTTTACGACCTTCCACTAAGGAAGGGATTCTATTTGTGTTTATCTGCTCTGCATAGTAACTAACAGTTCTTGATAAAACTTTACGTAGTTTTCGTGTTAGATTTCTTAGTGTTTTCTTGATCGTTTAGAACAGAAAGCGCCCTAAAACCGTCTTTTGTTTGTTTCGCGGCCGTTAGCCACTAGTCACTTGAATCAGCAGTTGTCTTGTGACAGCCAGAGCGAGAGCACCAGCAGCAGCGAGTACTGTTTGTATAAAGCGTTTATTTTGCATTTTGTTTACGACCTTCCACTAAGGAAGGGATTCTATTTGTGTTTATCTGCTCTGCATAGTAACTAACAGTTCTTGATAAAACTTTACGTAGTTTTCGTGTTAGATTTCTTAGTGTTTTCTTGATCGTTAGAACAGAAAGCGCCCTAAAACCGTCTTTTGTTTGTTTCGCGGCCGTTAGCCACTAGTCACTTGAATCAGCAGTTGTCTTGTGACAGCCAGAGCGAGAGCACCAGCAGCAGCGAGTACTGTTTCTATAAGGCGTTTTTGTACTTATTTGCTGCGCTTAGCTTTTAAATAGTTTTTCTGGGAAAACCTAGCGTAGTTTTCGCGTCTCGTATTTCAGTGAGTGTTTCTTGATTATCAGAGTAGCTCATCAGAAGATTATCTTGGGAATTTGTCACCGTATAGAGTAGGGTAAACATAGTCATGTGTAGGGACTGTGGTTGTTGTGAGCGGACGCAAGGAGAATTGGCCACTCTTCGGGGGCAGGTGGAGGCTTTGTCTGTTAGGCTCATCGAGCTCGAGGCGCAGGCGTCGGCTCGTAGTGGCGTTGGGGCAACTGTGGTGAGACCTATGCCTACTTCGGTGGCCTTGGAATCACATGGAACCCCTGATGTCGCTGCGTCTTCCGGCAGTGAGCATCTTACCGGTCAGCCATCACTCCAGGGTGAATGGCGGACAGTGGTGGGCTCGCGCGTGCCTGGCCGTAAGGCGAAGGTGGGATCTGGCCGCGTGGCAGCTGCCTTACCCCTTTCCAGCAGGTACGGGGTGCTTCCTAGTGGTGATGACATCGTTTCCGAACCACCACAGGATGCCTCGCCTGTTGGGCCAGTGGCCGATTCTCCGGCAAGGTCCCGACAGTCACAGAGGGCTGGCCTATTAGTTATAGGGAGCTCCAACGTTAGGCGGGTTATGGAGCCCCTCAGGAAAATAGCGGGTAGGTCGGAGAAGAATGCCAGTGTGCACTCGGTGTGCTTGCCGGGGGGTCTCGTCCGTAATGTGGAGGAGGCCCTTCCGGCAGCTATTGAACGCACTGGGTGTGACCGGCTGCAGATAGTAGCACATGTCGGAACGAATGACGCCTGCCGCTTGGGTTCTGAGGCCATCCTTGGTTCCTTCCGGCGGCTGGCTGATTTGGTGAAGACAACCAGCATCGCACGCGGAGTGCAAGCTGAGCTTAATATCTGCAGCATAGTCGATCGCGGTCCTCTGGTTTGGAGCCGTGCGGAGGGTCTAAACCAGAGGCTCAGACGACTCTGCGACTATAATGGTTGCAAATTCATCGACCTCCGTTATTTGGTGGAGAACTGGTAGGGCCCCCCTAGACAGGTCAGGCGTGCACTACACACCGGAAGCAGCTACTAGGGTAGCAGAGTACGTGTGGCGTGCACACGGGGGTTTTTTAGGTTAGAGGGACTCCCCCCTTGGGCGAAACGATAAAATACCTGACGGCTTACCAGAGAGGACATTATCATCGTTGATAAAGAACGTCCGTCCTCAGAGACCAAAAACAGGAAAAGTTAACGTAATATTGGTAAACTGCAGGAGTATCCAGGGCAAGGTTCCTGAATTAGTATCTCTTATTGAAGGAAATAGTGCGGATATAGTATTAGGAACGGAAAGTTGGTTAAAACCTGAAGTGAACCGTAACGAAATCCTAGACACAGAATGGAATATATACCGCAAGGATAGGATAAACGCCAATGGTGGAGGAGCATTTATAGCAGTAAAGAATTCAATAATATCCAGTGAAGTTATTAGCGAATGCGAATGTGAAATAATCTGGGTTAAGTATCAAAGGTGGATCAGATATGATAGTCGGATGCTTCTATAGACCACCTGCATCAGCAACCGTAGTAGTTGAGCGCCTCAGAGAGAACCTGCAGAACGTCGTGAAGAAGTTTCATGATCATACTATTGTTATAGGGGGAGACTTCAATCTACCAGGTATAGAATGGGATAGTCACACAATCAGACCTCATAGCAACAAATAGACCGGAACTTTTCGACTCCGTGAATGTAGAAGAGGGTATCAGTGATCATAAGTCAGTGGTTGCATCAATGACTACAAGTGTAATAAGAAATGCCAAGAAAGGAAGGAAAATATATTTGCTTAACAAGAGTGATAGGGCACAAATCGCAGAATATCTGAGTGACCACCATCAAACGTTCATTTCTGAGGAAGAGGATGTGGAACAAAAATGGAAAAAATTCAGAAACATCGTCCAGTACGCCTTAGATAAGTTCGTACCGACTAAGGTCCAAAGCGAGGGGAAAGATCCACCGTGGTATAACAATCATGTACGAAAGGTACTACGGAAACAAAGAAAGCTTCATCATAGGTTTAAGAGTAGTCGAATCATAGCTAATAAGGAAAAGCTGAACGAAGCGAAAAAGAGCGTAAAGAGAGCAATGAGAGAAGCATTCAACGAATTCGAACATAAAACATTGGCAAACAACCTAAACAAGAACCCTAAAAAGTTTTGGTCATATGTAAAATCGGTAAGTGGATCTAAATCCCCTATTCAGTCACTCGTTGACCACGATGGCACCGAAACAGAGGACGACCGAAGAAAGGCAGAAATACTGAATTCAGTGTTCCGAAACTGTTTCACTGCGGAAAATCGTAACACGGTCCCTGACTTCAGCCGTCGCACGGACGCCAAAATGGAAAATATTGAAATAAACGATATCGGAATTGAAAAACAACTGCTATCACTTAGTAGCGGAAAAGCATCCGGACCAGACGAGATACCCTTAAGATTCTACAGTGATTATGCTAATGAACTTGCCCCCTTTCTATCAGCAATTTATCGTAGATCGCTGGAAGAACGTAAAGTACCTAGCGACTGGAAGAAAGCGCAGGTCGTTCCCATTTTCAAGAAGGGTCATAAATCAGATGCGAATAATTATAGGCCTATTTCGCTTACGTCAATCTGTTGTAGAATAATGGAACATGTTTTGTGTTCTCGTATTATGACGTTCTTAGATAATACAAATCTCCTTCATCATAACCAACATGGATTCCGCAAACAGAGATCATGTGAAACTCAGCTCGCCCTATTTGCCCAAGAAATTCACAGTGCCGCAGACACTGGCGAGCAGATTGATGCCGTATTCCTGGACTTCAGGAAGGCATTTGATACGGTTCCGCACTTACGTTTAGTGAAAAAAACACGAGCTTACGGAATATCGGACCAGGTTTGTGATTGGATTCAGGATTTCCTAGAAGAAAGAACACAACATGTCATTCTTAACGGTTCTAAATCTGCAGATGTAGAGGTAATTTCGGGAGTACCGCAGGGAAGCGTGATAGGACCTTTATTGTTTACAATATACATAAATGACTTAGTTGACAACATCGGTAGCTCCGTGAGGCTATTTGCAGATGACACGGTTGTCTACAAGAAAGTAGCAACATCAGAAGACTCGTACGTACTCCAGGAGGACCTGCAGAGGATTAATGCATGGTGCGACAGCTGGCAGCTTTCCCTAAACGTAGATAAATGTAGTATAATGCGCATACATTCCAGTACGATTATGCCATAGGTGGTAAATCATTGGAAGCGGTAACGACCGTAAAATACTTAGGAGTTACTATCCGGAGCGATCTGAAGTGGAATGATCACATAAAACATATAGTGGGAAAAGCAGGCGCCAGGTTGAGATTCATAGGAAGAATTCTAAGAAAATGTGACTCATCGACGAAAGAAGTAGCTTACAAAACGCTTGTTCGACCGATTCTTGAGTATTGCTCATCAGTATGGGACCCTTACCAGGTTGGATTAATAGAAGAGATAGACATGATCCAGCGAAAAGCAGCGCGATTCGTCATGGGGACATTTAGTTAGCGCGAGATCGTTACGGAGATGCTGAACAAGCTCCAGTGGCGGACACTTCAAGAAAGGCGTTACGCAATACGGAGAGGTTTATTATCGAAATTACGAGAGAGCACATTCCGGGAAGAGATGGGCAACATATTACTACCGCCCACATATATCTCGCGTAATGATCACAACGAAAAGATCCGAGAAATTAGAGCAAATACGGAGACTTACAAGCAGTCGTTCTTCCCACGCACAATTTGTGAATGGAACAGGGAAGGGGGGATCAGATAGTGGTACAATAAGTACCTCCGCCACACACCGTAAGGTGGCTCGCGGAGTATAGATGTAGATGTAGATGTAGAACTCTAGAGAACTATATTTCACAGTCCACAACTATCGGATTCACATCAATACAGTATTAAAGTACCAACAACAGGTCAAAAGCTTACCTGGAATCTTCTCTCTCAAACCATACCAAAGTAAAGACATAATTAACCTTAAGTACTAAGTATCATTACAATGAGGCCAAGTCCCTCGATCCGCAATGCTCTCAAACGTCGCATCCTCAGCCCCGTGTCTGAGGCCGCCCATGATAGCAGATACTAGTGATGGTCGCTGGCGCTAGAAGTCCAGTCCAGCCTAGGACACACACACACACACACACACACACACACACACACACACACACCCACACACAGACACATACACACACACTCAGCAGCAACAGCAGTAGTGACCTTCACACCTGCAGGTGAACATGCCACTGCCCTACATTTGCGCTACTGACAGTCCGACTTCCGAATAACGATAGTTCAGCACCTTACTGTTTTCGTTTTTGAAGAGACTATAGTGTCGTGCCTCTATAGGCACTTAAAATTTTGCTATAACATGGAAACGTGGATACAAAGTAAGACAAAATTAATTTAATGCAGCCGAATTGTATCAAGTGATACTGACTGAACTCGATTAGAGAATTAGATATTAAAAGTTGTGAACCAGCTTTGTTATTTGAGGAGCAAAACATAAACACTGGAAGAAATAAAGAAGAAATTAAATGAAATCTGGCAACACCAAGAAATGGTTTTCTAAACAATACAATGTCCAAATTGCATTCAAAACCACTATTAATTTTACTGCACAGCAAATATACGAAACTTTGATAATCAATTTTTTTGGTACTTTGGCAAGGAAATAATATTTTCCGCTAGGGCGTGCCAACCTGTGTGCCAGGAAGATTCACTGCGTGTAGTTTGACACAGTAAGTGTCGCAGTGTTGTGCTTAATATCTGAAATCAAGTTAAAATAATTCTCGCTCTGTCAGGAAATCCCAGGACTGGTTTCTTTCATTTATGAGTTTGCAATACTAAATAGGAACAACTGTTACTTTAATGTTGCCTGATAAGTGTGTGCTCTTGAAGTCGTCTTGGCCGTAGTTCTGCACAAACGCCGTAAGTGGTAGGACTGTGGTTAACAACACACGCGTAATTGGCGCATTAGAAGACTAAGTTCTGCATTAAGCTCGGAAAAACCCCTAGTGAAACGTGGACGATGATGAAGGTCCAAATGGGTCAAATGGCTCTGAGCACTATCCGACTTAACTTCTGAGGTCATCAGTCGCCTAGAACCTAGAACTAATTAAACCTAACTAACCTAAGGACATCACACTCATCCATGCCCGAGGCAGGATTCGAACCTGCGATCGTGGCGGTCGCTCGGTTCCAGACTGTAGCGCCCAG
This sequence comes from Schistocerca americana, assembly GCF_021461395.2. Classification (NCBI taxonomy): domain Eukaryota; kingdom Metazoa; phylum Arthropoda; class Insecta; order Orthoptera; family Acrididae; genus Schistocerca; species Schistocerca americana. The sequence goes on from NC_060123.1 coordinate 45,555,951, forward strand.
AACCGCACGGCCACTCCGGCCGGCTAACGATGATGAAGCAATTACGTATTTGTAGGCGAGATTCCCCTCATAAGTCTTGTTTTCGAGCGGTGCAAAAGATTTCTTGAAGGCAGAGATTCACTGAAAGACGATCCCAGAGCAGGTCGATCGTCTACCACGTAGCCCATCATGTAACTTTGTGTGTGATACCTGAAGAAGTTAATTTGAATCGCAATGCGTGTCAGAAGATATGACGCTAAGATTTAGGGAAACGTAGATGTAACCGAAAACTCGTCCCTCATATACTAACCAACGAACAGAAAGGGGAAAACGGAAGAATTTCTGCTGAACTGCTGAACAGAGCCAGGTGTGATCCCACATTTCTCTCGAAGACAGTTCCCGGGGATGAAAGTTGGTGCTATCAATATGAACCTCACACGATGCATGGAAGTAGTAAATGGCGAAGTCCTGGATCGCCAGCCTCGGAAAACGTCAAACGACAACCTTCGAGAACAAAGACAGCGTCGCTCGCATTCTTTGATAGTAAAGGATACGTTCATCGTGAGTATGTCTCTCAATGTCAGACAGTGAACGAAACTCTTAAAAGCGGTGGCTCGTTTTATTTTACAGGTTATTATTCCTAGCTGTAGGGGCTGTGAGTTTTGATATTTTTTGTCTAAACCAGCAACGAAAGACAGAGGCCGCTACTTCCACCACATCATTTGGATTTAGTGCTCACGTACCCACACTGAGCCGTAAACACTTCCCAGGTTATCAATGGGGAATGACTGAACATAATTACTGTTATCAGTGCCATGCGTGCAATGGTCGTGCCAGGAGCGCGCTATTGAATCTTTATACTATCGTTAATGACGCCAGACCTGCACGACCTTATAGCGACCGCTATAGTTTTTCATTATTCTGTTACACTAGGGGTGAGTTCACGTAATGAAAGAGAGAGAATGTAAGATTAACGGACTCATTTATTAAACAGTTGAGAATCGAACAATAACACATCCAAATGGGGCTGGGGGGGAAGAAAGATTAGAGTTCAGCAGCCTGCCCCAACGTACGTTCATAACAAGCCACGATAGCAGGAGGAAAGGAATTTTAGTAACGATCGCCGTATTATCAAGTAGAATCCCATTTAGGCGTGAAACGACCACCACCATGAATCAGCCAAAGACCAAGAAAGATGCTACGGTGCGTGAATCGCTAGGTATAATCCCGTACTGAAGGAATAAAACCCGCCCTCATGCTTACCGAACTTCATCTCCTGGAAGCAGCATCTCCGGTCTCCGGCACGGTCACACTAGAACTGCTACTGCCCCTTTGACCTCCACCCATCCGCGGTGGGCGGTTGGCGCCTGACAGCGAAATACGGGCAAGCACCAGAACTGGCCAATCATAGGGCCGGAATTTCACAGGGAGGCGACCTCGCGGCGTTAAAATTCACCAGAAATAGCGGTTATAAGGTTGGTAAGGCAGGTTGGGGAACTGAGAACAGGCGAAACCTTGGCCACTACTGAATGCTCAAACGACACCACATGCTACCCTGATGATCGGAAAAGGGAAGGGAAACGGGAAGCCATCATGGCTGCTAGGAAGACTGCTGCCCTCGCCCATAAATAAAGAAAATTTCTAGCGCCAAGCTCCTCTCACAGGTCAGTGTGAAACAGGCTGTAAAAATCGTCAAATAAATCAGGCAACCCATAGAAATTATTAATATTACCTGAATTATTACTTTACCGAGTACCAGAGTGCTGGGATTAGAAATATGAAATACGAGCACTGAATGGTGGATTCACTCTTTACATGGAAGACTTGAAACGTTTGCAAAAAGCCATTCGACGTAGCCGTCCTTCGTGGCATTCTTAAGACTGGACCCAACTCCATGACAATGCAAATTAGCATTTTGCTTTATCTGTTTGCGACTGTCTGGCCAGACTTTCTGTTATTGACATCCTATGTCCGCTATATTCACCCGATCTCTGGCCTTGCGACTTTTTTCTCTTTCCCGCGCGTGAAAAGGCGACTGAAGGGAAAGCTTCAGCAGGAAATCGTAGACATGCAGCGAGCTCTGAGGAATGAGATTACAGGAATCGCCGTTGAAATTTACGTTGCTTCCTTCCAAGCCCTCCAGAAACGTTGTCAGCTTGCATGGACACCCAAGTGAATTAGCGTGACGGGGGCTAGGATCATTACTTGGTAATTGCGATTTTCTATTTAAGTAAACGTGTATGGGAAGGGGATATTTACCCAAGCTGGCGTTGCCTGTATTGCAGGTTCGTACTCCTCAGCCATGCTGCGCACATCCCCAAGACTTGTAAAAACGTCGAATGCAGTACACGAAGGACAAAAGGATTAAGCAAGTTAAAGAAAGTGCTTTAAACGTTCCATGTATAACATACAGGTATATCGTGTTTAAAAAAAAATGTTAACTATCAACTAGTACAAGAACGGGAGGACATCTTTCTTCGCCATTCGAGAAAATTTTGTAGAATCGTCTAAGCAACAATAACTGATATGGCGGATCAAATAGCTTCATGTCTGTTCCCACTCGTTTCTCTCACGGAAGGTTGTCGGTACAAGTATAACGCTTTCAACCTCGTTACAAAACTGAAAGCAAGGAATAATAATCCACATTGATTTTTCATTGAGCACAAAGCGCTGATATTCACGATTCGTTGTAACATGATCGCTGGCGCACTGTTTGTGCGTTGGGTTTCAAGTTTCCTGCCAGTAAAGGACTGACTTTGTCTGTCATCATGAATTTTACAATAACAAAAGGAAAAGGGGACCGCAACGAAAAGAGTGTGGCACATTTTCCACCATTGTAGCAAAGGATAAATATATTAAGAGGTTTACTGCCACTGCTCTTAGAATCGTTCCCAAGTTTGTTAAATATTTGAACACTGTACATTGACAGAGTTTTGTTTCTAAATGTTGATTACTGTTCATCACTTAAATTCGCTCAGTTCTGTGTGTGACATAAATGACAACTTTTTATTATGATAACGTCCATTAATTGTGAAGTAGTTCTACTATTTATGGTTTATAGAATTTATATTTGCTATGAATGAATTGTTGCTTGGGTTTAAATAGGCAGCTTATGATCTTCACGACTACAGGTAGTGAATTACCAAGGATATTGCAGCTAGCGCTTCAGTATTACATGATCTGGGCTAGTGTAATCGAGAATATTATTGAAGAGGTCGGAGCTTTCCATTCGGCAATGGGTCGGAAAACCACGACCAAACGTCGGTCAACATTGGTTTAAGTTTCGTGATTGACCAAATGTCTTCCAAACACTGAAATACTGAAATCAGTAGCTGCTGTTGTAAATAACTGAAGCAAATCAGAGTTTTGATTCAGGTCATCATGCGTGTAGAATAAATCTCGTTGAAATATACATCTTTGTTATATTGTGTGTCTTAGATCATTCAGTGCTTTCAACTACTTGAGAATTTGTTGTTTTTTGCATTTTGCTATAAATACATGAGATATGCTGGTGAACATGATGGTGCTGTTGTCGACCACATAAATACTGTGTATGTGTATGAGCAGGGCGTCGTGACGAGGTCGGCGCTAACTTCACGATGGCGTGAAGCTGATCTTTGTGGAAAAGGTCTTGGGTTGCAAGTGATGGTCAACCTTCAATACACTGGAAGGGTGTGCAGTGGTCAGAAATAAAGCAGATCATCAGTATGGAACTTTCATTCTTTCGGCGCGATGCCCAAGGCGATGGCGAGTGACATGAAACAAAGTTGAAAAGAATCTGTAATTTATTAAGAAGTTAAATATTGAAGAAGCGGGATTAGTACACAAATCTGCTAATTATTACTGAGACCAGTCTAAGTGCACCCGATATACCTGATATGGATGCGGTAATTGCCATAAATTACCAATTTCATCAGTAAGAAATTCCATATTTGACTCTGGAAGTTTCCGTTAATAAAATGTTCCGCGCCATTATGTCGTTCTCATATAGATTTCACAATAAAACCAAACGTTTCGTCCCCATCTGCGGAAGGAATTTCCAAGAGCGACGGACTTGAAAACTTCCTCGTTATAATATAAACACCGTGATTAAAGGCACGCATTTCACGTTAGTATGATATGGTTGTCATGTAAGGTTTCACGTCGGAGGAGTTGAAAAAGTTCTCTAGCATTTCCATGTCACTCTCCTGTGCCTGTGTGTGTGTGTGTGTGTGTGTGTGTGTGTCTGTGTCGAGGGGAGGAGGACAGCCAAAGTATGTGGTTGCTGGAGCACTCTCAACTGTGTCCACTGTTCATCATTGGAATCGCTGTTGCCGCAAGTATAACAGTGGCCTGTAAAACGCTGAACAATCTACAGTGAACAGCCGAAGTAACTGGGTACACCTGTCCAATATCATGCAGGGCCCACACGAGTGCGCAAAAGCGCGGGAATTGACACCACGAATCCTGCACGGCTGTCCATAAATCAGTAAGAGTACGAGGAGGTGGAGACATCTTCTGGACAGCAGGTTGCAAGGTATCCCAGACATGCTCAATAATGTTCTTTTCTGGGGAGTTTCGTGGGCAGTGGAAATGTTGAAACAAAGAGAAAGGTTCCTGGAGCCACTCTGAAGCAATTCTGGACGTGTGGGGTGTTGCATTGTCCTGCTGGAGTTACCCAAATCCGTCGGAATGCACAATGGACATGAATGGATGCAGGTGATGAGACAGAATGCTTACGTACGTGTCACATTGTAATGTCCCCACAGAAAATACCCACTACCATGCACCAATTAATCATTTTCAATCAAACCATACACATTCATTCACTTTAGAAAAGTTATCTGATCCGATTTTCTCGTAATATATGCGGCGACAGCTCGACGACGCCAAAGTATTTTCTACTGCGTTTATTCTTTGAAATAACAGAGATGCATATATGCATTCTCCATGGTTGTTGGAGTGGTAACTATGACAGCTTCTGGAGTATCTGTTGAGGGATTGACGTGTTTGTGAGAGATACTTATTCTGTTTTTCTTCTCGCTAATGCGAGCCAATTAACATTTGTGCCGCTAGCGGTTTGTTTGAGGAGAAAGAGACTGTAAAAGGAAAATAATTAAGGCGTGGAATCACCGGAGATCTGGATACGTAATGCAGATGGATTTAATACACAATTTCCTCCATAAATAAAGTTTGTGACTCTTTTGTTCTGGAGTGAATGAACGAATGAGTTTTTTCTGAATCATTTGATGATCACGTTGGCCCTGTAATTAGTGGGGAAGTTTCAGCTGTGTCGAAGAGAGCCTGCAATCGCTGAGTCTGTGTTAAATCGTCCAAAAAGGCTTCGTACTCATCTGGAATTCGCAATCTTTCGTGAAAGGAACAAATTGTCCAAACGATTGATTCTCCCGACTGACTGCAGTGTTTAACAGTAATAATAAATGTAAATATCTCTTACAGCAAGCCAGCCGCTGATTACCAAGACGAAGGACTCCACCAAAGATCCTATTTGGCTGATTTCACGTAATGAGATATTATTTTAAAAACTGTACATAGATAAAGGAGAGAAAGAGAGAGAGAGCGAATGAAAATAGAGATAATACTAATAATCCTTCATTAGTCTAATTTTTCGCCTGTCTTATCACGGATCAGCCAAGAGGCCTTACTTTACTGTATACATTTATGTGCGAAGGTGAAGGGATCTTAAACGCAACAGATACACGTCTATACAGACAATACATTACACAGAGATAGCGGCTAGCTGCATTCATCATCTATTCTTAGATAAAGAGACGGCAACTTATTATCCGAACATTTAAAGAATGTTAAAACATGTCAGAGACGTATCTAGACGTATCAGGGGTCCCATAACACTCCAAGTGCTTACGCCCCACACCATTATAGAGCCTTTACTAGCTTGAACACTCTCCTGCTGACATGCAGCGTCCATGGATTCATGAGGTTCTCTCCAAACCCGTATACGTCCACCCTCAAAATACAATCTGAAACAAGAGTCGTACGACCAGGCAAAATGTTTCCAGTTCTCAGCAGTTCATTATCGGTGTTGACGGGCCCAGGTGAGGCGTAAAGCTTTGTGTCACGCAGTCATGAAGGTTACACGAATGGGCCTTGGTCTCACAAAGCCCTTATCGATGATGTTTCGTTGAATGGTTCGCACACCGACATTTGTTGATGACCCAGCATTGAAATCAGCTGCAATTTGCGGAAGGGTCGTTGGTGCCGTTCTTGCAGTATCTTTTTACGGTCGCAGCGATGTCTGAGATTTTATCTTTTACCGGATTCGTGATATTCACGGCACACTCTTGAAATGTTCCTACGGCAAAATCCCCACTTCATTGCTACCTGGGAGATGATGTCCCGCCGCTCGTGCGCCGACTATAGCACCACGTTCAAAATCACTTAACTCTTGATAATCCGTCACTATAGCAGCAGTAAGCGATATAACAACTGCGCCAGGCACTAGTTGTCTTACACAGGTGCTGCCAACCACAGCGCAGTATTCTGCCTGTTTACATTTCTCTGTATTTGAATAAGCATGCTTATACCAGTTTCTTTTGTGGTTTAGTGTATTTCTGTTTGTCAGTGTCCGTGCAGCTAGGGTAGCGCCCAGCCTGCCGGTGACACCTCGCGGCCACTGCCTGCTGCTTTACATTTAACTGGAAACGTAAAAGAAGAAAGTAAGTCTCATATCTCATATCCCTTTTTCTTTACATCGTTCTTAAATGTCCCAAGTACTTTTATTTCGATGTGTTGTACATTCATTACATTTGTCGTAGATCACGAATTTCGTGTGTCATTTAAACTGGCGCATAACTACGATCTAATTTGCAACCAGTCGAATTTTGAATTTGATTAGATTTATTGTACCACTAAGCAGTTTTAGTCACATCACTGTCATAATTAGCTGAAGAAGATTTAGTAACTTCTGAAGCAGGAGCAGCTGGATGCTGGTATCATTATCATTCGAAAATAACGGAAATTTGGGTACAATCTAAGGTAATTTTACGAAAAAAAATGGTTCAAATGGCTCTCAGCACTATGCGACTTAACTTCTGAGGTCATCAATCCCCTAGAACTTAGAACTGCTTAAACCTAACTAACCTAAGGACATCACACACATCCATGCCCGAGGCAGGATTCGAACCTGCGACCGTAACGGTCGCTCGGTTCCAGACTGCAGCTCCTAGAACCACAGGGCCACTCCGGCCGGCCTTTAGGAAAAGGAAATATTATTATGGTTTAGTATTGTGCAACCCTTTGTATTCGTGAGCAATACGTTCCTATAGTGTTACCATGTCAAGCATGGCGATGTACATTATCATACTATTTCTGTATACATTCATAGTTTTTTTTTTTAGCTGTGGTGCCAGGGACACATGGATAGTATGAATGTGTGTGTTAGCTGACTAAAGTGTATTTTATCGTAAAGGATTTGTCATGAATAGAACGAGGGAGTGCAATTGAAGTATCGTAAAACAAAAGGATTTTTCCTTTTCATGAAAATTCCTTTGTTTGTTCCTAATTTTACATTATTACTTTTTCGAACTGTTTGCGCATGGCTTCGGGTGGCACACCCCTAGGAAGATTCCGCCACTCCCCACGGAAACTGTCGCTGTCGAGGGATGCGATATGGGACGTTTTGTCGCTACCATCGGAGAGTGGAGTAAGCGTCCGGGTGGGCTTTTATTCACATGTCCGCAGCAACAATTGAAAAATCCGTAATTTCATCGTTTTTGAAGAATCTAATTTCTCCTCAAATTTACAAGGATATTGAGTCACTTATTATGTCTCATTCACATCTGCTGTCCTGGGGCGAAAGAAACATGATTTTGTAAAAAGAAAATAGTTGGCATCCGTATCTCAGGGGTCTATGAAGTTCTGGATAGTCGTTGGTCTTTGTATCATGAGCCTTTGGTCCTAGGTGAAAAGCTGTTATAATTTTTTTAAGTCAAAAATTTTAAGGTAAAAGGTTGGGCGCCTCCCTCACAATTCTATTTCAAGTTGTATTATTCCGTACTACAAAAATTGGTAAACAGTACAAAGGAAAACAAGTCGCGGGACTCAATCTTCTAGTAGCTAGCAATGGAGCGACAGATAAGACAAGAGTCCATAAAACTAAAATCACCAAGGACACATGAATTAAATTTATGCTAGTAATGTATACTGCTATTCCCTTTTATTTAACTTTGGTCGTAGTAGACTAGGTCCCACTTTCCACTACTTAGCAAGGAGATTAGAAAAAACTGATAAAAGGAATAAAAACAATGATCTTAATCTACACGAGACGGTGTTGTCACCTTCGTACTACTTGGTGGGATGAATTTTGTGGTTGGCTGGGAACATATCCTAGATAAGAGGGTTTAATGTATATCGGACGGAAATGAATGAATACAACAGAGCATAGGGGATGAGTAGTTTCATGGTGCAGAGACAGACTGAGAGTGGTAGAAGGCTGGTCGGATTGCTTGTATTCAGGGACGATGTGTGCTAGAACCTTTATTTGGGAAACAAGAAGTAGGGTAGCTTATAGTTCATAGGGCAAGTAGATTTCAGGGATAATTTCATCGTATGCGAGGGGAAGGTGTTTGAAATTATCCACAGATAATACACTAAATTTGTGGATGTGTAAGAAAGCTGTAACTTTGTGACAGAGGCAGGAAATCAAGTCAGTGGTGTCAGGAATGAGGGAAGAATGTAGCGTCTTGGGATTCGATTTTGCAGGTGAGACAGGACTGATGAAGGTATTACATATGTTAGAGATGTAGGGAACTTAACGGTGAGGTGTCTAACCTCCACTACAGTGGACAGTTGTTAATGGGCGCTTCCCTGGCGTTTTCAGTCCGTCCTGAAACTGCAATTGCAAACAGTTCCTACTGATAATGTGCCATGCATGCATTTGCAGCCTCGTGACTGACATGAAAGGCCAGAGAAATGACCGCTACAAGCTGTCTACTGCAGTCCTCCTTCTTCTTCGGTATCTTCGTATTTTTAATGCAGCCATTTCGTCTTAGCTTCCTTGCACTTCATATTTATTTCATTCCACTGCGACTTGAATTTCTGTATTCCTGAAGTCCCCTGGATATCTTTTTACTTACTTTTTTTTCATCGATCAACCGAAGTATTTCTTCTGTACTTCCCACTAAGATATTATTTGTTGCTACATCTAGAGCCTCAGAGAACTTCAAGTGTATCTCCTCATTCCTTAGTAGTTCCATATCCCACATCTTTCCGTATTGAACCTTCGTGATTAATCTTTTGAACTTCAACCTACTCTTCATTGCTACTACATTGTGATGTGAGTCTGTATCTGCTCCTAGATATGCCTTTCAGTCTATTATCTGAATTTCGGAATCTCTGTCTAAGCATGATGTAAACTACATGTACTCTTCTCCTATCACCCGACATGTTCCAAGTATATCTCCCCTCTTGCGATTCTTGAACAGTGTATTCGCTAGTGCTAGCTGAAATTTATTACAGAACTCAATCTTCCTCCTCTATCATTATTTTCCCAAGTACATATTATCCTATAATATTTTCTGCTAATCTTTCCCCTAAATTCGTTCTTGCCACAGTTACTCTCAGATTTTCATTCAGTATCCTCATATACTTTATTTCTTCATCTTCAGCTTGCGACGTCGACATGTACACCTGAACAATCCTTGTCGATGTTGGTTTGCTGACGATTCTGATAAGAACAAACTTATTACTCAACTGTCTACAATGACACACGCTCTGTCCTACATTGCTATTCATAACGAATCCTAGTCTCGCTATACCGTTTTCTGCTGCTAATAATATTACCCTATACTCATCTGACCATAAATCCTTGTCTCCTTTCGATTTCAATTCACTGACCCCTACTGTTCCTAAACTGTGTGTCTCTGCATTTTCTTTATCAGCTTCTCTATCTTCCCTACCATTTTCAAGCTTATGATATTACACGCCCCGACTGGTAGGACGTTATCCTTTCGTTTGTTATTCAATATTTTTCACATGGTCACACCCCCCCCCCCCCCCCCCTTGGCAGTGCCCTCCTGGAAGTTCTAACGGAGGACTGTTCAGGAATCAGTTGGCAATGGAGATATCATCATGACACCTTCTGAAAACTCTTGCCGTTTGACGTTACTGATTCCTCCGCCTTTAGGGGCAGTTTTCTGTCGCCACGACAAGAGTGTTCCCTGAACCTCTGTATGCTCCTGACTCCTCTTTGACAAGGCCGTTGTCAGAATGAGGATGAAATCTTGTGCCCGAAGTCTTTGGCCGCCAATGCTGATTATTAATTAAAATTTAAACGGTGACGGGTTTCGAGTCCACGACAGAGGAAGTTCTGATTACTGGTCAAGGACGCTACCCACAGACTTGTGTCTTAGAAACTATAACTATCTGGCTGCTTCATTAATGAAGAAGCAACAGACTCCCAATAAAAGACAGTCAACATTCTTCAAGTGTATTATGGCAAGATTACCAGACAAAAGTATAGAGTGTAAGTGATATGGGAAATGTAGTATGGACTGCATCTTTCAACATGGTGCCAAGAGATGAATTTCTCATTCATCGTGTGTGCCACATTATCTGAGGCAAATATCTAATGGCTCAAAGAAATAACAATTGAAAGTAGGCTGTTTAGGTTTTTATGTTGGTAATGCCACGTAGTGCTGTGTATGAAAATCGCTGACTGCGCTGGGTCCAGTCTGTGGCTGGTTGGACTCATTGTTGGAATATTCGCTTGCGTAGTGTTGGGCAGTTAGATGTGAACAGTGCGTAGCGTAGGGCAGTTGGACGTGAGACGCCAGAAATGGTGGATGTGGGGAGAGAGATAGAGTTTTGACAACGGACGATCTGGACGGATGTCTGTCAGAAAAAGGATATTTATAAGACTGGATGTCATGACTTTTGAACACTGTTAAGGTAAATACATTGTTTGTTCTCTATAAAAATCTCTCATTTGCTAACTATGCCTATCAGTAGTTTGTGCCTTCAGTATTTTGAATCTTTTAATTAGCTGGCAGTATTGGCGCTCGCTGTATTGCAGTAGTTCGAGTAACAAAGATTTTTATGAGGTATGTGATTCATGAAAGGTATAGGTTATTGTTAGGGCCACTCTTTTGTAGGGATTATTGAAAGTCAGATTGCGTTGTGCTAAAATATTGTGTCAGTTCAGTGATGATCAGAATGAGTAAAGAGAGAAATGTCTGAGTACTTTCAGTTTTGCTGAGCTGTTTGAAAATCAAATAAGGTAGGAGTTTTTCCAGCACTGTCATTCCTTATTTTTCAAAGGGGAAGTTTCATATGTCGACCCTTAGCCGAGGATACGTTAGTGGAATCTTCTGATTTTTTCTTGTAGTTTGTGTGATGAGTGTAGTTATTGTTTGTTGCTAGCGCGTAATTGTAGAGAGAATCTCCTTTTTAGTTGTAGTTTTCATTGTTGTAGAGTAAAACAGTTGTAGCATGCATGTAGATTTGCACCAAGTATTTCGCAGGCGGCTTGCTATTAATTGGATATTATTTTCAGTGCTCTTTTAATGTGTTTTCTTATTTTGCTCTTTAAATTGTCCTTTTCTGTGTTATCGTGTGAAATATTTTACCAATTATGGCATGTGAAAAACGTAACACTAGGCTGCAAAGTAAACTGAGAAATGACAGTGAAGACTAGAGTACTGCTTAGCGCCACCGTGTAAAGAATTAAGAAATATTCTGAACAGTAATTTGGTAGCTGTGCATAGGAAAATGGACCAAGCAATAAATAATGGTGTAGACAGTGACACAGCTAGTGAAGAGGGTAATAGTGTCGATCGATCGGTCGGCTATAGCTCGCCTCAGATATCCGAAATGACAGGACACAATCTTGCAAATACTGTATATTCACGTTTTGCTCCATTACCCTTTCCTCAATTTCGTCAAGATACATTTTCTGCTTTTCAAAACGCGAATGCTGCCGGTGCCAATGCACTGCCGAAAAGCAGAGCGGAACATGTTTCAGACACCAGTTCTTTGTTATTACAATTAATGCAACAAACGGGACAACAGTTTCGAAAGTTAGACACAATGGAACAAAATCAGAGACTCACAAAGCAACAGCTTCAAACGTTAGACTGAATGGAACAAACGCTTCAACAAACACGTGAAGATTTAACTGCAGCGTTACTTAAAATCGAATCTAAATGTCAAAACGTTTGTAATGACGTAAGAAGACAAATTTGTCAACGTTTTCAACCTCTTTTTTCGCGTCATGAAAACGCATTACAGAATCACGAAGCAGCCATAAAAGAACTGCAGACTACTGTTCATGAAAATCAACACCTTGTAAACTAAAATTGACTCAGTTGCATCTACCGATTCGTTTACGCAACTTGCAAAAACTCAAGGAAACTTAAAGGACATGGTAGACACGCTTTTAACACCACTGGACACTGTGAAACTTGGTTCAGGAAAACACACCGAGGAAATCAGTTCATTGTGGGAGAAAGTAGCAGAACTTTCGGTTCAGTTCACTAGCTTATCTACAAAGGTAGATGATGATCTGAATAACACAAGACCAGAACCATTTACTGACACAGAAGAGTACGAACAAATTAGAAAATTCAAAACAAACCAGAATCAAATTAATACGCAACACAAAGATATATCCGGGAAGTACAAGATCAGTAGGCATAAGAAACACCAGAATTACATATCTGAGAGGACACTCGCGCTCCAATACGGGAAGAGGGACTTAGAAATAAAGAAAAACCACAAAGTAATAACACAGGGCATTTCGGAAATTATGAAAGAAATAGTCACGGTGCACCGAATTTTGAGATGGAACCGCCGCCACGACGTAACAATGACCGATATGCCATTCCCCGACATGATGATTTTGACTATAAGCGGTTTGTTAGTATACCTAAATTCAAGACATTTAAGAATTCTGACAAAGACATTCATCCACAAGGATGGCCTCATCAATTCTCTCATTGTTTTCCTCCCAACTGGCCATTAGAGCACAGACTGGAATTTATGTGTGGCTATTTAGAGAACGAACCAGCTGTAAGAATGCGATCGGTCATTCACGATTGCCACAGTGAAGGATAATTTTACCATGCCTTCCTCTCAGGATATTGGTCTGAAGCTACTCAATACCATGTAAAACATAGCACCATAAGGATGAAACACTTTGAACAATCCGTATTTTCGTCTCGTCAAATATTTTGAAGACATGTTGCACAAGAATCAGTACCTGTCAGACCCATACAGCCCCTCAGAACTCATCTGCATTTGCTTAATCAAATTGCCTGATCATTTGAGACATATTATTTTGGGAGGTCGTTGCAAAGATGACATTGAAGTTTATCAGGGGCTGTTACAAGGATTGGAAGTTGACACTGACAATAACAGGATGCGAACCAGGAGAACAACAATTACAGGTCACATCCGTCACAATTCCGTGACGACAGAAATAATAACTGGCCAGGACAAGGCTATTCTTACAACGCAAATCGTGACCAAAACAGACACCACCCACATGACAACCGTTGGCAGACTAATAATAACACTGGGCAACAATGAAAATGTTTCGGGCTTAAAAATAGTAAATTTACAAGTATTTCCATCTGCTGAATTCAAAAATGAAGATAAAATTACAGATTAGCTCTTGTTTTGAATATAATGTGACATTCCATTTTTTAGAGTGAAGATTTTAAATTTGGGGGAATTTTTTTTTTTTTTTTTTTTTTTTTTTTGGGAGTTGGAAGATCTGTGAAATAATAAAACACATATACTCTTCAGCTCTTTGTAAGTCATAAACATAGATACTCTTACTGTGACTGTGAATTACATGTTGTTTCTACTCCAATTAATGCAAAATTTCTGGTTTGCAAGTGATTTGTAAAAATGTCACGAAAATGTGTAAATATGGTGAATAACTTTTGTTATATTTGTGGTGAAAATACATTTTCCTCACAGGAAGGTTGACGCTTCTTGTAAAGACTGCCTATCAGTATTATTTCGGTATGAAACTAGGGGACCAGGATAAGTCTTGGGCTCCACATATATGTTGTAACGCACGTTGAGTTACACTGCGAGAATGGCTGAAAAAAAAAGAAACAATCTATGGTTTTCGCTATGCCTATGATTTGGCGGGAGCGTACAAACCATATAGATGACTGCTATTTCTGCGTGACTCCACCTATAAAAGCAGGACTGACTATGAAGGAAAGAACAGTTCAGTACCCGAATCTTCCATCTGCTATTCGACCCATTCCACATTCGGATAGTTTACCAGTTCTTACTCCACCCGAAAATTGTGTGTTTGAAGTACAAAATGAAGACAGTGGGAATCAAGAGTAACCAAACAAGCTTTCCACATCCGATGACTCTGATTTTGAGGGAAAACATGATAAACCGCACCGATTGAGTCAAGCAGAATTTAGTGATCTCATTAGAGACCTTGGCCTGTCAAAGGAGAATGCGGAAATTCTTGCATCTCGACTGCAGCAATGGAATCTTCTCCAAAGTGATGTGAGAATCTCACAGTACAGAAAATGTCACATGGAACTGCTTCCCTTTTTTGAGAAGAAAAATAATCTTGTTGTTTGCTGCGACATTAATGACTTGATGAAATCTTTGAATTTGAACCATGATCCAACTGAATGGTGGCTATTCATAGACTCCTCCAAGCTTAGTTTGAAAGCTGTGTTGCTTCAAAACGGGAACCTTTTTTCATCTATTCTTGTTGGTCATGCTGTTCACATGAAGGAGAAATATGCAAATATGACAGCTCTCTTGGACTCAATTAAATAAAATGAACGCAAATGGAAACTCTGCGTGATCTAAAAGTCATTGCCATACTCTTAGGAATGCAACTGGGGTACACAAAGCATTGCAACTTCTTATGTATATGGGATAGTAGACAGGAAATTCCATTATATGAAAGATGATTGGCATTCATGAAATCTTCACCCCAGCGAGAAAAATATCGTTGCCAAGACTCTTGTGGACCCAAAAGACGTTGTTCTTCCATCCCTGCATATCAAGCTGGGTTTGATGAAAAACTTTGTCAAAGCTATGAACCGAGAAGGACGGGCCTTTAAGTACATAAGACAGAAATTTTCGAAATTAAGTGATGCAAAAGTTAAGGAAGGCATTTTTGTCAGACCACAACTAATTGGGCTTGTAAAGGATCCTCTATTTGACTAAGTTTTGGAGGGGAAAGAAAAGGAAGCTTGGAAAGCCTTCAAGGGTGTTGTTCATCAATTTTTAGCCAACAAAAGAGATGATAACTACAAGCAATTGGCGACAGTCCTCCTGCAAAAATACTGTAACCATGTATGCAACATGTCCCTTAACATCCATTTTCTCCTCTCCCACCTACACTTTTTCCTTCCTAGTTGTGGAGCCGTTAGTGATGAACATGGTGAGAGATTCCATCAGGACATTTCCGTTATGGAACAAAGATATCAGGGCCACTGGAATGAAGTAATGCTTGCAGATTACTATTGGTCTTTGCGGAGGGATCCTGCGGAACTCCATTACAAGAGGCAAACTAAAAGACAACGCAGTCAATAGGCCACCACATGATTCTCTTCAGACACGACCATCTGCGAAGTATTTTTCCAGCAATTTAGAACTCTTAGCATGTAATTACCAGTTAAATAATCAAATGCACTTTCATTGTTGTTAGCATGCATGTAATTAAAATGCATCCTTTTCTTCAATCCGTTAATATGTAATACTTGTACCTTGTGTATATCATAGAAAGTAGAGCTAATAAAAAATTTTCATTGTCATATTTGTTTATCTCAAACCAAATTTAGTAGGAATTGCCTCATGAAGTGCTCGAAACATTCAAAGATTACTTTTTGTTGCCCAGGGTAATTACAGGGAAAGATCACATCTCCGTGATAATGACTATGACAGAGACAATCAGAGAAACAGACAATAAGGGAACCAAACTAATTATTATCACAGGAGACAGAATAACGTCAGGCGCAATGGTCCACCACGCAATTAAGATTCTGGGCGAAATTGTCCACCACGTGACCGACAAGGAAGAATGTATGGAAAATATCGACAAGACGACAGACGATATAATCTTAACAATGCACCAAAATTAAACCAGAACTGGTGTGATTCAAACAGGGCAGGGCTCTCTCGACGAGTTTAAATTAAAGAGGTTACATCTCCAAATCCCAATAATGACGCGCGACAACATAGAGACAGTAGACAATGACTCACACCGCTGGCAGTCACAAAACGTCCTTACGAAGCTGACGACATAGCTGCCGTGGCTATTAATTACATAATAATAGAAGATATTAGGGTTATCTTACTCCAGGAACACGACGTAAAACAGAACAGCATGGCATATCTAGTAATTCGCATTACAGTAAATGACCTAAAATTTACGGCAGTACTTTTGACTCTGGAAGTCCCATTTCAGCAATTAGTGAAACAGCTTTTAGCAAATGTAGCAAATCAAACGATTGCCGCACAGTTCCTTTATGTAAGATTAAATTACAAGGTGATATTTTTGGAAAAAGTGTAGATGTACACTAGCAAACTAAATTAGAATCCTTTTGTCACAGCCACAGATTCTCTGTGAACGTTTGTTCCAATATTGTTGACAGAAATTATATTGGGAGTAGCCCTTTTGAATGAATACAAAGCAATCTTAAACGTTCACGATGCTGAAAGAGTTTAGAGAAAGAAGGTAAGTCAATAGCTTTCAAAGCTGAAGATTTTCTCTCAAACCATGACGAGGAAAGTGATCGGCTTTACCTCTATTTAGACAACAGTTCGGAACTTTCGACGGAACTTGACACTAACAATCACTCTGCAAGTATTGACAGGGGTGATATCGAGGATGTGTTTGATACTAATGACTTAATTCAGAATAAAATTCAGACAATTGAGAACTGTAATGACACTGTTAGGCAGGGCCTTTTTGTCATTTTACAAGCACATTCCACAGTTTTTACTCACAAAACAGGAACAATCAAAGGATTTCAAAACCTGTTTCGTGTTCGTCAGCATACTACATATTGTGATAGAACATACGTAATTCCGGCACATTATAGGGGCAGTGTTAGAACAGAAATACAATCCATGCTTGATGAGGGCATTATTGAGCCTGCAGTAAGCTCATACAACAATCCAATACATGTTGCTGAGAAGAAAAATGGATCGATCAGGCTTGTCTTAGATTCAAGACAAATAAATACTATCATCATTCCTGAAACAGACAGGCCGCAAACGTTGGAAGAACTTCTTCAAAAATTTTAATGGTGTAAACGTGTTGTCCTCTATTGATCTCAGATCCAGCTTTCACCAGATTGAACTTAATACAGGATGTAGAAAATACTCAGCTTTTCTTTGTTTCGGCGTTTATCAATATCATAATCTTTCTTTCGGTTTGAACTTTCTTCGGCAGCACTCATTCATGGGCTAAATTCCATAGTACCTGAGTTCTCGAAACGTCATATCACCTTATATATGGACTATATTCTAATAGCAGAAGCCTCATTGGAGCAACATAATCGCTCACTCAACAGTGTGTTACACATTTTCGAAGAATCTGGAATTACAGTTAACTTGGAAAAGTCTTAATTCGGTAGGACAAAGTTGAACATTTTGGGACTCATTATTTCTTCTGAAGGCATTCAACCGGATCCTGAAAAGTTAGAAGCAATCAGAGCCTTTCCAGTTCCATCCACATAAAAACAAGTCCGCAGTTTTCAGGCTCTCGTAAATTTTTACCGCCGTTTTTTGAATATGCAGATTCTAGTAACACCAGAACTTTGTTCTCTCACTGGAAAAAAATACTATTAGGAACTTATAACGATATGTTTACGTAATGTGTATACATAAACATACAGTTATAAATGTCCCCGTTCGTAGTCGCTAATTATAACAATATGTTTACTTTTGTGCTGTAACATATAACCATAATCAGCGGTGGAAATATATTTGCCAACGCCGACCGTGTGCGGCTGTTTCTTGTTGGATCATCTGATCAGTCGGAAGATGCATTGCAGAGGAGAGTAAATGCCTATTCAAAATATAATTATTTTTGGATAACTCAACATGAATTTCCTAAGGGGCCGTAGTTAATCATGCATTTACCAGTAGAATATGGCACGGAGAAAATATTTCGCCGCATACAACTTCCGTCCGATTTCGACGAAAGAATTCGTGATTGTGACCACTCTATTCGGCAGAACCATAAAGAAAATTAAATAAGTTCATGAAGGAGTGAGACATAGATACTATATTAAATAAATAGTCCATACACCAGTTCCATTTAACTCTGAATTTATGCCAATTAATAGATAAACTTACACTGCAATGAAGGATTTAACATGGATGCCGTTTTGCCTGGCACTTCTCGTAATAAAAATAATTCCTTTGACGTTTTCACATACACGTCCCACAATAAATCTACTGCTATGCAGTATTGCACTTTTAGTATTGCACTTTTACTTTACACTAAAGTATTATTATTTTTAACGACAACAATACGCCGGCAAGACATGCGCGTCCGACACAAGTTACAAGAGACAAGAGAAGAAAAAATGAGCAACTGTTCATCGAGAATATCTCGTACATAAAAAAAAGTCTAAAAGTGTTCTTCTTCTGTCCTTTTTTCGCGCCGCGGTTTTCAAAGTCAATAACTCACAGCATCTCTGACGGCGCTTCGACAATAAACAAGTTACGTCACAGGTGGTTCACCTTTTACATTCTCGCATCATTATTTGCTAACTGTAGCTGTTGCCGAGTGACTAATCGATTAGTGAATGATTTAAAATGATAAGGCAATCACATAATGTTACAAACTGGGACGAGCAAGCACAGTTGGAATTCAATTCTTTGAAAAAATCGCTACTTAACGCGCCAATTCTAGCTCATCCAGAGCTGTCACAAGATTTCTGCCTTAGCACGGATTCTGCTAAAGTCGGTCTTGGTGCCCACTTATTTCAAGAAGGCATAGAAAATGACACTACTGTTGAGAAAACCATTGCTTTTGCTAGCCGCGTGCTAACAAAATCTGAAATAAATATTCCGTTACTGAATTAGAAGCTTTAGCTATCGTTTGGGCATTTACCAAATTCAGTTTTTTTTTCTTTCTGGTAAACACGTAAAAGTATACAGTGATCATCGTGCATTACAGTTTCTTTTGTCTTCAAAATTTAATCATGATATGTTAAAACGTTGGACATTGTTTCTGCAAGAATTCCACCTCACATTGTTGCGTACGCACTGTCACGTGCACCGGCTGGGGTTGAGAAAAGTAAAACAGAAGCCAATCTCGACAAAAATTTCAGTATTCCTTACATTCAGAAAGTCGCCTTTGGAAACTTCATCACTACATCTTTAAAGGACATAGCTTATGAACTAGATAAGGATTCGATTTGGAAAGACATCAAAAGTAAATGGCATGAAAGGACAAACATGCAGATTCGGCATAATTATCTGGTTGGAACCAACATACTCTTTAAACGTTGCACTGTTGATGACAAGCTATGTGTACTTTGGATTTCTGACGATTTTGCTAATAAGCTCATTTGGTACATTCATTTCAGCTACGCACATTTTGGTCGACGAAAATGTTATCATATTCTTCAGACGACTTGTTATTTTAACAATACGGAAAAGAGAATTCGGAGAGTCTTGTCTATTTGTAAGCTTTGTCATAAGGCTAAACCATCTACCATCTCACATCGTGCTCTGTTGTTACCTATCATTCCTTCTGAATTAAAAGAATTTGTTGCTGTTCATCTCTTGTGACCCGTTGTCAGAACATCGAATGGATTTTCGCACGTTCTAGTCGCTGTTGAGCTTACCTCAAAATTTCTTTCTTTCACTACGTCTTGCGCAAAGCAAGACTGTTACGTGCGGACGCCCCATCATACTGCAACGACATGCGTAGCCGTATGTCCAGGGGAATATTTTCCAGCAGGACGGCTAGAGTTTGTTGCAAAAAGTGAAGGTAATTTGCCCCGGTAAATCGAGGAGACAGACGGACCGGCCAAATCAGATGGTCACCCACAATGCCTGCCCAAATGTTGAGCGAAAATCTTTCTTGGTGTCCGTGGACGTACATGACGTCAGGATTTACCCTTGCCCAGTAATGAATGTTTCGAATGTTGTAAAGGCCATCCCGTTGGAAGGTGAACTCAACACAAAGGCAGTGAAGTCGGAATCTCGTGCAACAAGGTGCAGAAAATATCGGCAAGATCCTAGCCTGTGTTCATTGTCCGCCACAGGATTTAGGTCTTGGTCAGGGTGGAAACCAAGTGGATGCTGGCCATCATACGTCAAAACTTCTCAGACTAACCGATTAGTCACTCACATGTCGTATCCAACCACTCGAGTACTTGTCGTAGGTGCTTCCTCGAAGCGCTCGAGAACAGTATCTTCACATGCAGCATCCCGCCGTGTTCGGTGTCTTTCAGCATCACCATGATATCCCGCAAACGAGCTTATTTCGCCAAGTCGTCGGTGAATTGCTGTAAACGTTTGCGGTTGTGTGTGGCGTCTTGCTGGGTACCGCTCCTTGTACAACCGTCGAGCTTCATGCGCATTAACGTCGGCTAGTCCAAAAACAAAAACCATATATCGTTGTTCTTCAAACGAATACTGTGCCGAAATCGGATGTGACATATGTGAGCTTTGAAGCGAAGCTTACGGCTGAATACCTCTGACATGAGATGGAGACAAACAGCAAGACCTATTAGAGACGTGTGCGTATTACGTTGTGGCAGTGATGGGGCAATGGACGTTTATATATGTGAACCGACAACCATAGCGTTGACCATCAACCGACAAACGCCAAGAAGACAACCACTATGCCAGTTTTAGTGTATGGCGCCAAGTTTCCGTAGTTTAAAAATAGTGCATTGTCGACCTTGACAGCATCAATAATTTTGGTTCCTACTAGTTTGTTCCTACTAGTATCAGCTATCCAGCGTCAAAATTTTGTGACCCAATTCTTCTCCACCCATATGTATAGGGTGGAGAAAAATATATAGGGTGAAAAAAATATATACATATATGAAAGCCATGATAGCTTTATTTTAAGACCTTTATTCCATTTACAGGTGTTGACAGAATCGTCCTGTTATTTTCAGAATCACAGTGAATTTCCGGAGGTGAGTTCATTAGACCTTCCTTTTTCTATATCCTATCATCGATCAATCACCCTCTATGTAAGCAGAGATCGCTCAGACTACATGTGTGACTCATATAAATTTTGAAATTCAGATAGTAAGTTGATATATGAGCCGAAGTGCTTGCAATTTTGCATGATCATTGTATTATCCTTACACAATCATAATTTAAAAAAAAATGATAAAGTTCTCTCTCTCAGTGGCGCAGTATTGGTTTGCTGAGTACAGGCTTAGTGACCGTGGGGTTCCTGATCTGGGGACTGGGGACTGCCACCAGTTCCCTCCCACCATAAACTTTGAGAATGCCTCAATGATCACTGTACGACGTGGTACTGGAACGCTGTGTGCAACAGGTAACAGGTACCTTGCTTTAACAACCTGGATTCCAAGAATGGTAAAAGCCTCTATAGAAAAAAAACTCAGTCTAATGGTGTGCTGCGTGCTGATGAAATGGATGGCTGTTGTGATGGAACAGTAGTTAGTGGGCATCCTCTGCGGGTCCTCCTGACCCTCACCTGTATAAAAGTTACTCGAGCGCACGTGGCTCAATGTGAGTGGACCCTTATTTCCCAATAGCTGCTCGTGGGATCGTGATAGAACCCTCGAAGCTTTCTCCCTCTCCTCCCACGGGGAAGGGTGAGACACTGGTACGTAGAACAACAAGAGGACTCATGTAGCCAGTCCTCCAGACTCAGACGTTACACACAGTCTGTCCATGAATAGTAACATAATGCAGTTCAGAATGTGTTTTTGATTTGATGTAAGGGTGAATCCACTTGTGGCAAATGTGCCGAGGCCACCAATGACAGAGTAAGTTGCACCTCGCTTCTAAAGTAGGTAAATTGCATTGGGGATCAGTTTGTCTGGATAGGAGCTGCAGAGTCTTCACTGAAGAAAGGAAGATGCAAGAAACTAAAACATCAAAACAAGTTTTATATGGTGAAGTCAAGAACTTCTCTAAAGGCTAGATGGGCTGTCTGAGTACGGTCTGGGTTCTCTATCGTTGATGAGGTATGTGGGCAGCAGCAGGGTCATTATGAAGATATAACAACTCTTCTTTAGTTCTCTCTTATTTAATACAATTCACTCTTATGATTGTGCCCATTATCTGGCATGGTCCAGAGTTCCCTCGTAATGTTGTGGAGTCGCAGCTGCAGACGCTAACGTACGGCTGGTGGCGTGCATGCGCTGCTCGGATGACAGTGCCCTGTGCTGGCTTCTCCGGTAAGCGAGGTGTGCTGAGACGGTAGGATCCGACCGCTCTGTGGTCACGGGCGTCAGCCAGGTCTTCTCTAATGAAGAAGGTCGAGTTGTTCCTGTGGCGGTGCCCGAACTCATAGTCCGGACCGACAGAGAGGAGCAGGGCCGGGACGATAGCGCGATGTTGCCTGCCCAGACTGGGTGGACCAGTGGAGACAGAGTTCACATCGAGGATTCCCGGATCACTCACAGCCGGTGCCGGGTGTGATCATACTGTGCCCGAATGTGACGTACACGGCCGGGCCAGCATTTAAATGCTAGTTGCCGACGCTGAATTACGGGTGTGACCATACTGTGCCCGAATGTGACGTACACGGCCGGGCCAGCATTTAAATGCTAGTTGCCGACGCTGAATTAGCGAAAGTGCTGTGTTTGTGTGCCATGGCGAACCATCTAGAACAGGGCAGGCACCGGCATCTTTTCTAATCGCAGACGACGCGGAAGTCAGTCGAGCTGGAGCGGATTGTCAATTTCTGGCGGAGGGCATTGACACCCGGAACTGTGTCACGGAAGTCTTGGTGCTGCTGACGGAGGCTGATCAACCAGCAGCAACGGCTGACTGTGGCCAATGTCCGTGGTTTGAGGCTTGATTTCGGCGCTCGTGATCAGACTATTCAGGATTTTACTTTAGCCCTTTAAGAATCCCGATTCGTTAGCCAGTGCTTCCACACAAACGGAGGTTGCTAGTTGGTTGGTTGGTTTGGGGAAGGAGACCAGACAGCAGGTCATCGGTCTCATCGGATTAGGGAAGGACGGGGAAGGAAGTCGGCCGTGCCCTTTGAAAGGGACAATCCCGGCATTTTCCTGGAGCGATTTAGGGAAATCACGGAGAACCTAATCAGGATGGCCGGACGCGGGATTGAACCGTCGTCCTCCCGAATGTGAGTCCAGTGTCTAACCACAGCGCCACCTCGCTCGGTGGAGGTTGCTAGTGATAGCTCTAGTATTGGCGTTTGTCAATATGGTTGTCAAGCTGCAGTAGTTTTGCAGCCCATTGCCCCTGCGAGAACATCAGAGAAAACCTCAGTTGCCACCACCGCAGAGCTTCCGGTGCCTCCAAAGAATTTCAGCTTCGACTCAGCCACTGCTGCGATCGTTCCTAGAGAGCCCTTACAGTCCAAGAAAGTAAATGGGAAGCTTCAACCTCAAGCGAACGCAGGTGGCAGACCGACAGTTCAAGACGACGCTATTCTACATGACGGTCCCGCTGCTCCTACAAATGGAATTCGAAGTCGGCCCACGGCATCCATCTTGCCCCAAGGTTGCCCTTCCACCGATTGTGTGCTCCTCGTCTGGGTGTAAAAGTGCAACCTCTCTGCTAAATGGCACCCTTACTACGGTGGAACAAGGGTGGCTTGAGGATTCATATGGAGGGCTGAAATTTGTGGCTCAGGCACAACGCTTTTGCTTGTATTTACAGGAAACACACTTCAGAACCACTGATGCCCCTGTGCTACCACGCTATATCTTCCACCCAAAGGATGACCTAACTGGTGGAGGAGCCAAGGGACATGTTCGCTGTGTTTGTCAATAACACACATCATTTCTCTGCTGTCTTCTTAGTTGTTGCCCTAGAAGCAGAAGCTGCTGCAGTTAGTGTAAGTCAGAAGGACATTATTTGCTCCCTGTACCTACCTTCATGGGACACAATAGATTCTGAGACTCTAACAGGTCTTATTGGACAACTTCAGTGCCTTTCAGTGCCCACAATGCACTATGGGGATAAAACTATACTTCCCTCAGCCGTCGGTCTTGGAAAATCTCATGATACCTCAGGAGTTGTGCATCCTCAACATTGGCAGTCCCACTCATTTCTCAGCTGCTATAAGAGATATAGACCTCTCCTGCTCTTCAGCCTTTGCACACCAAGCACAGTAGGAAGCAACTGATGACCTTCATTCCAGTGACAACTTCCCACTGTGGATGGAGAATTTCTTGAACAGGAGCCAATGAAATGTATGATCAGCATGGCTTACTGGGCTCTGTTCAGCCAGCAGGTTGTGTCTGAACACCGCGACAGCATCCAAGAATGGTTAGACCACTTCACATAAGTGATCAGTTCATGCCACTGACCTATCGATATTTAAGTCGTTAGGTCATCTTACGAGGGTACTTGCATCTTGGTGAATACATGATCGCTGTTTGGCAATCCAGCAAAGGCGTGCAACTCTTCGATGGCTTAAACTCCTCCCAACAACAATCTCACAGCCTTTCGAGTCACGTCAGCCAAGGCTCGATGTGTCATTAAGCAGAGCAAGGGAGGTTCGAAGAGAAGCGTTCCTTGACTCAATCGACCGTTCCAATAGTTCTACAAAAGTGTGGGAAGATACCCAGAGGATTTCTGGTAATGTAATAGTAGTGCTAAACAACACCCAGGTACATGACTCCAACGTTGAGAGAACATTTTATAGAAACTACTGTCAGTGTCAGATAGGGTCCGGCGTTTGGTCGCTGCTGAGCGAGAGTAGAGAGGGACAAGCTGAACTTCAGATCTGACAATTCTTACAACTACCCTTTCTGTATGTGGGAACTGGAATCTGGGCTGTCTGAAACTCGTGACACTGCACCTGGTCGTGACCAAATGCATTGCTGTACGCTTCGGCATTTGCCAACAGCGTCAAAGAATATTCTCCTCAAATATTTTAACTCGATATGACAGAGATGTCACTTCTCCAAAGCGTGGAGACTCGTGACACTACACCTGGTCACCACCAAATCCGGTACTGCATGTTTCGGTATTTTCCAGCTGCCTCAAACGAAATCCTCGACGAAAATTTTAATCTAATATGGCAGACAAGAAATTTCCCCAACTCGTGGAGGGAGGCAATACTGATCCCTCTCCTAAAACCAGCAAAGGACCGCACATGTCTCAGTAGTCACAGGAGTGTCCCCTTAACAAGCTGTATAGGAGGTGCAACGTAGGGAATGGTTAGCCGACGTCTATTATGGCTGTTATAGTCCAGGTAACTCTTTAGCAGATCTCACTGTGGATTTTGGAGATTTCCGTTTACTGTCGACAAACTGACCCTGCTAGAGGCGGCTATTCAGCAGTCTGTCCTACGTAACCATCACTGTAATGTCCTATTCTCTGATATCTGGATGGCGTATGACACGACTTGGAGACACAGCATTCTCTCGCAAATGCATCAGTGGGGCTTTCATGGCCACCACCACATCGTCATACTGTCTTCCCCACCTCAACAGCTTTTTAGCACACGAGTTGGTGATACACGAGTTGGCGATATGCTGTCAGATCGCTTTGGGCAGAAGAATGGTTTCCCTCAGGGTAGTGTTTTGTAAGTTTTAACATCTTTACCACTGCCATAAACGGTGTCACTTCCACGGTAAAGGCTTCATGTACAGTGCTTCATATTTGTGGACGATTTTCCATTTTTCTGCTCCTTCTCCACTGATACAACAGCGAGCAGTTTGTTACAATTCACGATGTGGAGGTTAGAGGAGTGGGCTGCAAAGACGGATTTTCAGTTCTCTGCAGATCGAGTGTATGTGTGAGTGTGTGTGTGTGTACATTTGAATCGGCCCCGTTGTATTTTTGATTTACATGACTTGCATGTGGGAGATGCCATTCTACATTTTAGAGACAGTTTTCAGGGCCTCATTTTGTGCTCCGAAAGCAATAGGTCTTGGGTAGCGGACAGGGCGCGTCTGCTCCCATTTCATAGGGCTTTCGTGCATTCACAGTTGATTATGGGTGCACAGTGTACCGATCGGCGAGACTTTCTTATTTGAAGATCGTTGACTCTATGCACCATGACGGGATTAGGCTGGCCACGGGTGCTTATAGCAACAGCCCCATGCATAGTCTCTGTGATGAGGCTGGTGAACAACCACTTACGATCCGACAGCACCTCCTCATCGTGCATCAGGCATGTGAGTCCATCGCATCTCCGAATTCATCTGCATACCACCACTGGAGAGCCTTTTCTCCATTCGTCCATGAGCATCAACTCCTTTGGGGATCTGCATACTGCATGTATTGGAGTCACTTGTGGGGCAAATGCAACGCCAAATCCAGAGTTTTAACCGACTGTCACCATACTTACTGCAGAGGTCTACACCTACACCTAAGTGTTAACAATAAAGTTCCTGGCAGAGTAATGTTAGGTTAGGTACAGTACTCTCGAGATTTCACTTCTGCATGTGTTCTAATACAGGGCTATTACAAATGATTGAAGCGATTTCATAAATTCACTGTAGCTCCATTCATTGACATATGGTCACGACACACTACACATACGTAGAAAAACTCATAAAGTTTTGTTCGGCTGAAGCCGCACTTCAGGTTTCTGCCGCCAGAGCGCTCGAGAGCGCAGTGAGACAATATGGCGACAGGAGCCGAGAAAGCGTATGTCGTGCTTGAAATGCACTCACATCAGTCAGTCATAACAGTGCAACGACACTACAGGACGAAGTTCAACAAAGATCCACCAACTGCTAACTCCGTTCGGCGATGGTATGCGCAGTTTAAAGCTTCTGGATGCCTCTGTAAGGGGAAATCAACGGGTCGGCCTGCAGTGAGTGAAGAAACGGTTGAACGCGTGCGGGCAAGTTTCACGTGTAGCCCGCGGAAGTCGACGAATAAAGCAAGCAGGGAGCTAAACGTACCACAGCACTTCCATCATGATGTTCGGCATTTCTTAAACAGGAGATTGGAAAACCGATGGATCGGTCGTGGTGGAGATCATGATCAGCAATTCATGTCATGGCCTCCATGCTCTCCCGACTTAACCCCATACAATTTCTTTCTGTGGGGTTATGTGAAAGATTCAGTGTTTAAACCTCCTCTACCAAGAAACGTGCCAGAACTGCGAGCTCGCATCAACGATGCTTTCGAACTCATTGATGGGGACATGCTGCGCCGAGTGTGGGAGGAACTTAATTATCGGCTTGATGTCTGCCGAATCACTGAAGGGGCACATGTCGAACATTTGTGAATGCCTAAAAAAAACTTTTTGAGTTCTTGTATGTGTGTGCAAAGCATTGTGAAAATATCTCAAATAATAAAGTTATTGTAGAGCTGTGAAATCGCTTCAATCATTTGTAATAAACCTGTACATTATTTCATGGCAACCCGAACTCTGTAGGTTGCTCTGTTGTTTTCCCTGATCGCGTCCTCAAGGTCCGACTGCCTCGGGGCTTTACTGTCTTCGACTTGGAATTACACGTGATCTTGCGTGGCTGAAGCAAATGAGATGTACTTCTAGTGCTAAATTCCATGTCTGTTCCGATTCGCTGAGAGCCGTTCACTCTCTCCAACGCTCGTACCCAGCGGATAAAGTAGTCGATAATATCCAGGACGGCCTCCTCCAGTTACAACGGCTGTTATAGGAAGTGTCTTTCTGCTTGGTACTATGGCACGTGTGCACTGTGGGGAATGAAAGGACAGATGTAGCAGCCCGGGAGGGATGTTGTGAATATTAGTTTTTCCAGTGATCCATCGCTCTGCATACTATCACCTCACTGCTGAGGTACAGTCACGTGCAGACCGGAAGAAGAGGGGCTGTAAGTGACAGATAATGAAATGCGACTCATAAAGCCCACTAGGTGACAGAGGTGTAGCTCCTTTAAGCCACGAAGACGGGATGGGGCTATCCTCACGCGTCTTCTCGTAGGCCACTGTCATCTGACGCATGGCTTCTTGCTCTGGCGAGAGGATCCACCAATGTGTAGTGCTTGTGATGTTCAGATCACTGTGAATCACATTTTACTACACTGTGTTTTGATTTCCGAAGAGAGGGGAACGGCAGGCATGCTGGAAAATCCAACCGCTATTTCAACTGACGTTCAAACAAATATGGTGTGGTTTTTGTGGTTCTGAGATGTGTCCAACCTGTTTCCGAAAATTTTTTGGGTTATGTTAACGTGTTAACCGGACTACTGGCTCAACCATGTTTGCTGTAAGATGTCAGCTAGTTACATTTCCATGTGTCTTTGTTTCACCTCTTCTATCGTTCTACATCTCTTATAATCCCAGGTGTAGGACTTGCCACCCTTTCTTAGTTGTCTTGAGGTGTATGAGATACAGCGGTTGTGTGGTTCAACGTGAGTGAGGTGGAAGTGAGTGAATGAGTTTCCTTTTACACATTTGTTTTAAATAATGTGTTTTTCATCAACATCCTCCCTTAATCTAATGTTTAGATACTCACAATATAAGGTCCAAGAGTAAATTTTTAGTCGAACGTAGTTATCACTTTCTGACGATTAACGTGGTGGAAGAATAGCTGCTGGCCGGGGTGGTAGAGCGGTTCTAGGCGCTACAGTCCGGAACCGGGCGACCGCTACGGTCGCAGGTTCGAATCCTGCCTCTGGCATGGATGTGTGTGATGTCCTTAGGTTAGTTACGTTTAAGTAGTTCTAAGTTCTAGGGGACTGATGACCTCAGATGTTAGGTCTCATAGTGCTCAGAGCCATTTGAACCATTTTTTTTTTAAAGAATAACCTACTAGGCACACTGCTGTCCTAACCATTTGAATACCAGTTGGTGCATAAAATTATCATCAAAAAAGTGAAGTGCTTAAACTACATAAATTTAAATACACAATATATTATTAGTGTTAATGTTACGAAAGCAATGCACACATTAAGATAAGAGAGTAAGCAGTCCCTGAATAACTTCTCTGAGTTTTCATGAGCCATAAGTGTGACTAAATATTCTGCTAAGATTTGGGCGTTTGCTTTGATCCCTTTCCTGTTTTCTTATAATTCTGCCTCTTAAACTTCTTGGCAGATTAAAACTGTGTGCCGGACGGAGACTCGAACACGGGACCTTGGCCTTTCGCGGGCACGTGCTCTACCGTCTAAGCTACCCAAGCATGACTCACGCACCCTCCTCACAGCTTCAGTTCCGCCAGTACCTCGTCACCTACCTTTCAAACTTCACTGAAGCTCTCTTGCGACGCCGCAGAACTAGGGCTCCAGGAAGAAATAACATTGCGGAGACATGGATTGCCACAGCTTCGGGGATGTTTCCTGAATTAAATTTTCACTCTGCAGTGGAGTGTGCGCTGATATGAAACTTGATGGCGGATTTAAACTGCCCGCGAAAGCCAAACGTCCCAAGTTCGAGTCTCGGTCCGTCACAGAATTTTAATCTGCCAGTAGTAGACATTCTTGTCTGTCCTATGTAGTTATGTTACCTTCAGGAAACAAAAGTAGGTCAGTAAGGACGGAATTGCATATTGGAAGCTAATAAATGAATGTGAACACATTTATGTAGTTTCTGATAGGCAAGGTTCCTACAAGGAGATGAATGTATATGTGTATTTTGTTAAAAATTACCTAGTTATAACATATTGAAAATCTTGGAATCTTTGTGGGGAACTGCAAGAGCATGGGCTATAAATAATGTAATGACAAACTGCGTTGAGGTAAACAAAGCATCAAGAGGTTACTGTCCTAATAAATACGATTAAGGATAAGACAGTGATTGATTCGCACTTTGTGAATGTTAACGGTACAGTTGGAGAAGTACAGAGTTGAAGCAAGTTGTCATGGACGACAAAATGATGTGTTGGTATGCCCTACACTGGGTTCTGTACTTAGCTTAAGATGACTTAAGCGACTGACTTACTACATTTGATGTCATGCAGAATAATGGTTACCATCCTTCGCGTGAGTTGTGGCTCCTAACAAAGACGTCAGAAGGGCTCACTTAGGAATTAGTTACAGACGCTAAGGGAGAGAAAACTTTCTACCGGCCAGAGTTAACCGTTCCACGTGGCGTAACGTCAGTTCTGGCATATATATGCACTAACAATGACTCTCTTCTAGTATGTACTGCAAGGCTCATGCAATACGGATTAGTAATTATGTGGTACAATTGTTTCATTGACTGAGGTAAATCTGGAATGCCGGGTAAACTGAACGGTTGCTTGCTGGCAATATTTCCTAGCAGATGTCCTGTCAAGACGCTGAGTAACAGGATCGGTCGTAACACAGCCAAATGACGTCGCCTGTACCGCTCCTTTGGATCCAACACTTTTGGTGATTGCCTGCTGCAGCATGTGTTCGATTCTGAAATCCTACATCTTGGAAACTAGGACGTCTGTTTTCGGTACTTTAAAAGCATTAATCAGCCGTGTATTCTGATAATTTAGTGTTAAATAGTATGACTTTAAAACTAAAAGATTCTAAAGGTAATATTAAAGTTTTAAATCGTAAGTAATCAATAGAACTGACGTTAGGAATTTTAAGCTGCGAAATCCAATGGAGTATAATGTGTGGTTGATCCCAGAATAATCTGAAACAACAACTCTGATAAGTAACTTGTGTTTTTTCTTTACTTTGATTTGAAAACGACTTCTCTGAAAGACGTTTAAACCAAAATATACTGACTGTTTTGTCGAAGTAACTGACCATAGTAGAAAATTGTGCTGTACATTGCAATTGGTTCAAATCGCTCTGACCACTATGGGACTTAACTTCTGAGGTCATCATTCCCCTAGAACTTAGAACTACTTAAACCTAACCAACCCAAGGACATCACACACATCCATGCCCGAGGCAGGTTGCGCGGTTCCAGACTGTAGCGCCTAGAACCGTAGGCCACCCACACTGCAATGACTAGAAGTGGTGTTACAACGGTGGAACTTTGATAACCACAACAAAAATTACATTCATACTACACTACTGAACATTAAAATTGCTACACCAAGAAGAAATGTTGATGATAAAAGGGTATTCAGTGGACAAATATATTATACTAGAACTGATATGTGATTACATTTTCACGCAATTTGGGTGCATGGATTCTGAGCAATCAGTACCCATAAAAATTGCCTCTGGCCGTAATAACGACCTTGATACGCCTGGGCATTGAGTCAAACAGAGCTTGGATGGCATGTACAGGTACAGCTGCTCATGCAGCTTCAAGACGATGCCACAGATCATCAAGAATAGTGACTGGCGTGTTGTGATGAGCCAGTTGTCCGGCCACCATTGACCAGACGTATTCAATTGGTGAGAGATCTAGAGAATGTGCTGACCAGGGCAGCAGTCGAAAATTTTCTGTATTCAGAAAGGCCCCGTACAGCACCTGCAACATGCGGGTGTGCATTATCCTGTTGAAATGTACGGTTTCGCAGGGATGGAATAAAGGGTAGAGCCACGAGTCGTAACACATCTGAAATGTAACGTCTACCGTTCTAAGTGCAGTCAATGCGAACAAGAGGTGACCCAATTGTGTAACCAATGGCACCCCAAACCATCACACCGGGTGATACGCCAGTATGGTGATGACGAATACACGCTTCCAATGTGCGCTCACCGCGATGTCGCCAAACACGGATGCGACCATCATGATGCTGTAAATAGAACCTGGATTCATCCGAAAAAATTACTTTTTGCCATTCGTGCACCCTGGTTCGTCGTTGAGTACACCATCGCAGGCGCTCCTGCCTGTGATGCAGCGTCAAAAGTAACCGCAGCCATGGTCTCCGAGCTGATAGTCCATGCGGCAGCAAACGTCGTCGACCTGTTCGCGCAGATGGTTTTTGTCTTGCAAACGTCCCAATCTTTGACTCTGGGGTCGAGACGTGGCTGCACGATCCGTTACAGAAATGCGGATTAGATGTCTGTCGTCTCGACTGCTAGTGATACGAGGCCATTGGATCCAACACTGCGATCCGTATTACCCTCCTGAAACCACCGATTCCATATTCTGCTAATAGTCATTGTATCCCGACCAACGCGCGCAGCAATGTCGCGATACAATAAACCGACATCGTGATAGACTACATTCCGATCTTTATCAAAGTCGGGAACATATTGGTACGCATTTCTCCTCCCTCCACGAGGCATCGCAACAACGTTACACAAAGCAATGCCGGTCAACTGCTGTTTGTGTACGAGAAATCGGTTGGAAACTTTCCTCACGTCAGCACGTTGTAGGTGGCGCCACCGACGCCAACCTTGTGTGAATGCTCTGAAAAGCTGATCATTTGCATATCACTGCATCTTCTTCCTGTCGGTTAAATTTCGCGTCTGTAGCACGTCATCTTAGTGGTGTAGCAATTTTAATGGACAGTAGTGTAATTGTAGCCGTGATACTGTAAATGATATGTAACGATTACATGTCTCACGCAGCAGTCCCGTGATATTCGATTTGAATGGCTACTTCTGCTGTTCCTACGTTTGTCAGAACTATTCAAGGGGTGGAGACGTATGTCATACAGACAAATATGTCATACACGAACTCGATGCTCTAGAGTCGACGTAACAACTTTTTTCTTCATTTATACGGAACAATAGAATTTCCTTAGAATCGTAATTACTACAACCTCTTTTTTCTGTCTAGATGCATATCAGAGCGCCATGTTCGTAGCTTTACAAAAATATTGAAATGTGTGTGAAATCTTATGGGACTTATCTGCTAACGTCATCAGTCCCCAAGTTTACACACTACTTAACGTACATTATCCTAAGGAGAAACACACACCCATACCCGACGGAGGACTCGAACCTCCGCCGGAATCAGCCGCACAGTCCATGATTGTAGCTTTAAGTTGACTGTGAATGATAATCTTGTTGTTGAGTTAAAAAGACTAACCAGTTTTTTGCCTACCCCCTTTAATATCAATAAATGTCTGTTCAAATTTCTTACGTGTGTGAACGATTTAATTGCCATGAGAAGCGAACATTTGGTGATGCGTCGACTTTGTGTCATCAGCTTCCAATCACGTGCATAATTGCGCCGTATCTCTTGGAACCTGCAGCCTAAATTGTTTCTTACACGAGGTCGGTTTATTTTTGCTGCTCACTAGAGCACATTTTATCGCACTGTGTTGTCATTCGGTATGGTCACACATCACCCAACATACCGTTCTCCTACAGCGATCTCTGTGCATGCTATCGTAACGAGAAAAATAAAGCTAACAACGAGCATAATAAGTTTAAGCGAGGAGTTCGTCCAAATCATATCTCAAATGCAAACGAGGCAAGATCATTTTCATTCCCGCTGTAGCCTTCGTGATTTAACCCACCTTAGTATAATTAGCACTCTGACGCACAGTGGAAACTAGCATTCTATATATTTTTTTAAATGATTTACGGGTAAGAAATCACAGAATGCAGTCTCTTCTAATCTCACCCAGCTCTCCGTCACTGACTTCCAAATCATTCATCGTATTTAATCATTCACTGCACTGTTCTTTCTGAGAGATAAGAGTATCATAACAAGTGACAAACAACAATTGTCAGAACTGCACCTTACTTTCTGAAGAACCCGTCTGCTCTTCGTAAAACCTCTTTCAAGAATGGTGCCGTGCCTCGCTGATAGGA
Organism: Schistocerca americana; assembly: GCF_021461395.2. Classification (NCBI taxonomy): domain Eukaryota; kingdom Metazoa; phylum Arthropoda; class Insecta; order Orthoptera; family Acrididae; genus Schistocerca; species Schistocerca americana. The sequence goes on from NC_060123.1 coordinate 45,589,631, forward strand.
CTCTAGCTCATTACAGAACCGGCTGTAGCATACGGGACTACTAAAACCTATACGCTGATAGTGCACGGTAGACCGAACGTTCACTGTGCCATCGGAGTAATTACTGCAGCAGACGAGTACTGATAGCTCGTCCACTGTGAGTGCTGTCATCGTTGGTATGCTAGCCGAGCGCAGGGAGCGGTGCGGCGTGTTGAAAGGAAGACAGAGCGGCGAATCAATATGGGCCGTGAAGTCTTCAGGCCGAAAGATCGCACCCGTCAGTTCCAGCGAGGGCAAGAGCAGTTCCGTCATTCTCCGGGCTTGCAACTGGCCATAAGTAAAAGCTTCGTCACCTTAAAGGAATCGTATGCACTTGTGGCTAAAAACGCTGTTTGCAGTTTACTTCCGATGTATTCCAGGTTAAATTGTAATGAATCGGCCTGTTAACATGGTTTCTGTGTATATCGCACGTGTGAGACCATCCCTAACAGAGGTGGTCAGAAGGAACAAAAAGTATTCTATTCCATTCAAGCAATGTTGGCGTCGAATAAAAAAAATTGGTTTTGGCATCAAGTAGTTTCCAACTTCCGTAGATTATAATCGATAGTGTCTACAAAATCTGGGGGTAGATCTTGTGCAAGATGCTTGAATTTGCATAAAATTCATGTATAATTTCCATTTCACAGAACATACGCCTTCATTTTGCTCCAAAATTTTTGATTTCCTTAATACAAAGTGCACTAACTATATTTATTTGTTTCGATATCCCTGAGTGAAATCAATATCAAGACCAGTTCTCAGTTTTGGTCATACTTGACAAACACAAATATTAACGTTTATTGACAGACAGAACGCAATGATCTTCATAGTGAATATTTTATCACTCGTTTGTATCAATGAACTGTTTAACAAAGCAGTAAATTGCGTCATGAAAGTAGCATTTGACCGTCGTCATAATATTACGCAAGATGAACCAACGTAACAAAATGTTAAATACAACACTAACTAGTTTACACGAGCAAAAACAATATTGATGACTAGATAGGACCAGATTTTGCTTTTAATTCATACACTCGTACTATGTGAACTGATAATAAGACACACTCAGTTAGGAGAAATTAATTCCATTTCATGCTAACAGTGTTCATTCGAACATTTAATCCTATTTCTAAACATGGAACTGATTTCATGCAACGAACATGTAACAACAATCGCTTACATTTTGAGTCGTACAAGTTTTACAAGCTCGTCTTTCGGAATAAGTGTATACCATATGATGCACCATGTAAATCAGGCTTACGAGGGGATCATACAAAGTTCACCCAGGGGACGATACGAACTTCCTCTCACCGATTTCATTCGTTTTGACAGAGTTTGGGTGGCACGAATACGACTAGGCCGATATACGTAAACAGAAAGATGGAACGGTCAACAGTTTCCGAAACAAATGAGTTTGAAACTTTTACGCTTGCTTTTATACGTTGGTTATCCAGAAGATTACAGGCATTCTGATCTATCGTGTGGTGGGTGGGGCTACAGCCGTCATCTTGGTGCCATAACGTTCCTGCACTCAGGGCGCAACTAACGTTGGTAGCCTGTGGCCTTGTGAACCTGCTACTTTGCTTGCTGTGACATGTGTAAAACTCGTGCTGCAGTATCAAATCCCAAAACTTGTTAGGTGCTTTCGACGAGGGTTGGAACTTTAATAAGGCCAACTATTTATTTACAGCTCGTTGACAATTCGAGCAGCGCGGTCTATTGCCCGACTGTGGCAGTTCTGAAGCGAATGCCGTGAAGTGTTTCCTTCAGCTTAGAAATCGAGTTGAACTCAGGAGGGCTTAAGTCAGGGGAGTGCAGTAGGTGGTATAGCACTTAGCAGCTCCATCAGTCGAACAAATCAGTAACAGCTTGCACTGTACGTGCTTCAGCATTGTCCTGCAAAATGATGGTCAGGTCCTGCAGAAAGTGTCATCACTTCTGTCTCTAAACTGGTGGTAGCTGTGTTCCTAAAATGAACAGCGTAGAGACAGAAATGATGAAATTTTTGCAGGACCTGACCATCAATTTGCAGGACAACGCTCAAGCACGTACGGTGCAAGTTCTAACTGATTTGTTTGACTGATGGGGCTGCTAAGTGCTATACCACCTACTGCGCTCCCCTGACTTAAGCACTCGTCAGTTCAACTCGATTTCTAAGGTGAACGAAACACTTCACGGCATTCGCTTCAGAACTGCTACTAATTCGTCGGGAAATAGACAGCACCGCTGCCGGCCGGAGAGGCCGAGCGGTTCTAGCCGCTACAGTCTGGATCCGCGTGATTTTAACGGTCGCAGTTTCGAATCCTGCCTCGGGCATAGATGTGTGTGATGTCCTTAGGTTAGTTAGGTTTAAGTAGTTCTAAGTTCTAGGGGACTGATGACCTCAGAAGTTAAGTCCCATAGTGCTCAGAGCCATTTGAACCATTTTGAACAGCGCCGCTGGAACTGTCAACACAACTCGCACTGCTAAGAGTATCCTACGACTTCCACATCGCTGGCAACGGGTTATACACAATGCTGGTGACTACTTTGAAGGCCAGTAAAACTTAAAAACACGTATCTATTTTGTACGAGCTGTAAATACATAGTTTCCGCTATTAAAGTACATCGTATGATTAGGATTTGTGGGCAAAAAAAGAGGAAACCAAGTGAAGTTTATCGCGCTCGTTGTCATGTGAACGAAAAAAAAAAAAGAGTGAAAGTCGTGCAAGGCAATGGTGCACTGATTTTAAAAATGGCTATAAGTATTTTTACGATGAGGACTGTAGTATTAGGCCTAGCCTTGTGAATGACGAATTGGTGATGAAAATAAACAGCAGAATTCGTGAAAATTGTCGTTCCATGATTACAGAACTTTCACAAAAAATGGTTCAAATGGCTTTGAGCATTATGGGACTTAACTTCTGAGGTCATCAGTCCCATAGAACTTAGAACTACTTAAACCTAACTAACCTAAGGACATCACACACATCCATGCCCGGGAACAGGATTGGAACCTGCGACCGTAGCGGTCGCGCCGTTCCGGACTGTAGCGCCTAGAACCACTCGGCCACTTCGGCCGGCAGAACTTTCACAACTTTCCCCCAAATTTCATACTGTGTGTTGCATGAAATTGCTGCGGAGAAGCTTTGTTACCACTAATTTTGTGCTATGTGGGTTCCCAAAATCCCAAAGGAATACAACAGAAACAGAGACTGGCTGCAGCACTGACTTTCGTCAGAGATTACGAGAGAAATGGTAACAAAGCTCTCGACCGAATCGTAACTGGGCTTGAGACTTCTGTGAAGTAAGTCAAATGTGAAACAAAAAGGCAATCGGTGGAATGTGGACACAAAAATTCTCAAAAGAAACCACGAAAGTGCTTGCAAACTTTGTATGCAAGGGAGAGCATGGATACTGTGTTTTGGGACTCTTAACAGAGTGATTGTCGTTGGTTTCCTTGAACGTGAGACAACAATCAACACAGTGAAGTACTATGTATTGTCACACACTGACGAAGTTAAGGCGGGCGATACAAAACAAGCATCGGGGAAAACGTTGCGTAAAAATGTTGGTTTTTCACGACACTGCACGCCCACAAATTGCCATTCGTATACCGTAGCTCTTATGGGTCTTAGGTGGGATGTACTTCATCATCCACCATTCAGCGTTCCAGACTGAAGCGCCTAGAATCGCTCGGCCACACTGGCCGGCCATTGAGCCCGGACTTGGTGCAGGGTATCTACCGTCTCTTCTGAGCTATGAGTAGATGGCTGGCAACACAACGTTTTGATACTGTCGCAGAACAGCAAGGTGGTATAAAAAGAATCGTTGCAATAGCAGCTGCAGATTTCTGCAGAGACAGTGTTGAAAACGTTTGCTGCGGCATGATAGGTGCCTCAACTTGAAAGACAATTATGCTGAAAACAGCTTAGGGGTATACCTTTAAAACGTGTATAGTAAAATTTGATTTTTCCATACTGTTAACTTTTTGTTTCAAAACGTATGTATGTGACTTTCAGCTTAGCCCTCGTACTAGAATTCAGGGCGTCGGCAGTTAACACTGAGTAGACCCTAAGTGGTTAGTTTCATAAGCGCAAGGTCCCTAGATCAAATATGGCTACTGCTGTCCTTTTCTATTCATTCCCACGACATTCTGTCATCAAGTAGACTCCTACACCGTTAGTGCAGCGTTACGACGTTTATTTTCACAGGCAGGGGTAGACCCTTTTATGATGGCTAGAAAACTACGCATGCATCACTGAACAGAATAGAGAGAATACTGCATAAAAATTCAGTTAACCACCATCAGCCATCTATACCAATATTCGGTGATATATTTCGACATACGCGGTACACCGCTGAATTGCGTGGTGACCGAGAATAGTTTATGAGTGCAAAAAAAGTTTATTTAGCAACAGATACACTGGAAAGTTATATACAAGCAAAAGTTCGTCATTTGTCACATGTGCTGTTTGTTGCAGTCATGTTTTCCATGTTTCTGCGATCAGCGTGATTCTGATTCGTGCGGTACTTCACAGGTTGCATATAATATTTGTCACAAGTCGTAATACAATAATATAAATGAAGTAACTATTTTGATTGAAAGTTCTCGCGTTTTGTTTATCTGTTTAATTTCTCTTACGAAAAAAGGTTTTCCTATTTTTATCAGCATAATTAGTAAGACATAATAAATAAATCATTAAATATTCACTAGTCCCACAGTCGTAGTAAATATTTTACCAGAAATAAGTAGGGGCAACTCGCTTGCTCGTTCCGCTGCAAATGCTAGGTATATAAGAACAACTAAAATTTTCTAACTCGATCTACTCGAAAGTAGCTGAGAGTTGCGTCTTCCTGTTTACATTTGTTCAAGTCCTACTCGTGACGTAGACATCGTTTCTATATGAATCAAATCGTTAGTACAAAAGAGAAAACAGGAACGGAATTTAATTTTTTTACGTATGAGGATACTGACATTTACCTATAGATCAATTTAATCAATCCAATAATTTCAGATTGGCCTTTGGTCTTTTGGACAAACTGCAATAAAATGATAGTCAATCTTGGCTAAGTTCGAGAGGTACTATATCCACGCAATTTGCTATGAACTGTAGAGTGTATAATAATTGCGTGTAGTTGTTATGTGTTGTCTCAATATTTTACGATGGTGCAGCAGAATCAGCAAGTGTAAAACGTAATTATATTAAATTTCAGACTCCAGTTGCATAAGAAAAGAAACTTTACCTAGGTTTCGGCTATTATAATGTAGCCTTCTTCAGAAATGCCACAATATAAAATTAAATTGAAAAATGCCAGATATTGGCCTTGTCAAACCTAAAATGTTTGTACTACACTACATAGTCATAAGACTGCGTCACAGCCGCGGCACACCCGTCTGGCACGTTGGAGTGACCTAACGGCAAAACATTAGTAGAAGTGACGAAGTCTACATCTACATCTACATCCATAGTCCGCAAGCCACCTGACGGCATGTGGCGGAGGGTACCTTGAGTACCTCTATCGGTTCTCCCTTCTATTCCAGACTCGTATTGTTCGTGGAAAGAAGGATTGTCGGTATGCTTCTGTGTGGGCTCTAATCTCTCTGATTTTATCCTCATGGTCTCTTCGCGAGATATACGTAGGAGGGAGCAATATACTGCTTGACTCTTCGGTGAAGGTATGTTCTCCAAACTTTAACAAAAGCCCGTACCGAGCTACTGTGCGTCTCTCCTGCAGAGTCTTCCACTGGAGTTTATCTAGCATCTCCGTAACACTTTCGCGATTACTAAATGATCCTGTAACGAAGCGCGCTGCTGTCCGTTGGATCTTCTCTATCTCTTCTATCAACCCTATCTCGTACGGATCCCACACTGCTGAGCAGTGTTCAAGCAGTGGGCAAACAAGCGTACTGTAAGCTACTTCCTTTGTTTTCGGATTGCATTCCCTTAGGATTCTTCCAATGAATCTCTTTCTGGCATCTGCTTTACCTACGATCAACTTTATATGGTCATTGCATTTTAAATCACTCCTAATGCGTACTCCCAGATGTTGTTGTTGTTGTAGTCTTCAGCCCTGAGACTGGTTTGATGCAGCTCTCCATGTTACTCTACCCTGTGCAAGCTTCTTCATCTCCCAGTACCTACTGAAACCTACATCCTTCTGAATCTGCTTAGTGTATTCATCTCTTGGTCTCCCTCTACGATTTTTAACCTCCATGCTGCCCTCAAATACTAAATTGGTGATCCCTTAATGCCTCAGAACATGTCCTACCAACCGATCCCTTCTTTTAGTCAAGTTGTGCCATAAACTTCGCTTCTGCCCAATCCTATTCAACACCTCCTCGTTAGTTATGTGATCTACCCATCTAACCTTCAGAATTCTTCTGTTGCACCACTTTCCGAAAGCTTCTACTCTCTTCTTGTCTAAACTATTTATCGTCCACGTTTCACTTTCATACATGGCTACATTCCACATAAATACTTTCAGAAACGACTTCCTGACTTTTAAATCTATACTCGATGTTAACAAATTTTTCTTCTTCAGAAACGGTTTCCTTGCCTTTGCCAGTCTACATTTTATATCCTCTCTACTTCGACCATCATCAGTTATTTTGCTCCCCAACTAGCAAAACTCCTATACTACTTTAAGTGCCTGATTTCCTAATCTAATACCCTCAGCATCACCCAACATAATTCGACTACATTCCATTATCCTCGTTTAGCTTTTGTTGATGTTCATCTTATATCCTGCTTTCAAGACACTATCCATTCCGTTCAACTGCTCTTCCATGTCCTTTGCTGTCTCTGACAGAATTACAATGTCATTGGCGAACCTCAAAGTTTTTATTTCTTCTCTATGGATTTTAATACTAACTCAGAATTTTTCCTTTGTTTCCTTCACTGCTTGCTTAATATACAGATTGAATAACATCGGGGAGACGCTACAACCCTGTCTCACTCCCTTCCCAACCACTGCTTCCCTTTCATGCCCCTCAACTCTTATAACTGCCATTTGGTTTCTATGCAAATTGTAAATACCCTTTCGCCCCTGTATATTACCCCTGCCACCTTCAGAATTTGAAAGAGAGTATTCGAGTCAGCATTGCCAAAAGCTTTCTCTAAGTCTACAAATGTTATAAACGTAGGTTTGCCTTTCCTTAATCTAGCTTCTAAGATAAGCCGTAGGGTCAGTATTGCCTCACGTGTTCTAATATTTCTACGGAATCCAAACTGATCTTTCCCTAGGTCGGCTTCTAGTAGTTTTTCCATTGGTCTGTAAAGAATTCGCGTTAGTATTTAGCAGTCGTGACTTACTAAACTGATAGTTCGGTAATTTTCACATCTGTCAACGCCTGCTTTCTTTGGGATTGGAATTATTAAATTCTTCTTGAAGTCTGACGGTATTTCGCCTGTCTCATACATCTTGCTCACCAGATGGTAGAGTTTTGTCAGGACTGGCTCTCCCAAGGCCGTCAGTAGTTCCAGTGGAATGTTGTCTACTCCCGGGGCCTTATTTCGACTCAAGTCTTTCAGTGCTCTGTCAAACTCTTCACGCAGTATCGTATCTCCCATTTCACCTTCATCTACAGCCTCTTCCATTTCCATAATATTGTCCTCAAGTAGATCGCCCTTGTATAGACCCTCTATATACTCCTTCCACCTTTCTGCTTTCCCTTCTTTGCTTAGAACTGGGTTTCCATCTGAGCTCTTGATGTTCATACAAGTGGTTCTCTTTTCTCCAGATGTCTCTTTAATTTTCCTGTAGGCAGTATCTATCTTACCCTTAGTGAGATGAGCCTCTATATCCTTACATTTGTCCTCTAGCCATCTGCATGGAAGAATACGCCGTCGGCGTGCCGCTGCAACACGGTCCGTCAGCGCATCAGCTTCCGCCGGAGTCTGCACGCTACGACTCCGCGACTCCGCCGCCACGAGGAATTGAGCAAGTTAAAATACATTGCATTAGTCTGTTCGCTTATGGGTCTCATGTCTGTCAATGGAACCACCCATGTTCCACTAAAACTTCAGTGTCTGAGCTAAGGAAAATGCCCACACCACCGCCTACAAAGTGTCGCTTTCTTCCCGCAATCCCTGACAAATTAATGTTCTTTGCTCCTATCTGTCACTGACGCTCAGTATCTAGTGTCACTAAACCCCTACTCGCTACAGAACAATTCTCTCATCATCCTTTAGCTTTCTGGCGTGCAACCGCAGAAACCGTCCCTACATCTACACATGTATATCGGCCCTCCATCTTGCAGTAGTCTTCCGAATGAATCGACAGACTGGAACTGCTGCACGCATTTGGTCGGCTTAAGTCACTGCGTATGGGGTTTTAGTTACACAGGTTCCATCAACGTCATGCGGTGGCAAAAAACAGCTCAAACTGAATCTGTGTTTAGATTGTCGATTTATTGTGGGATATTTATGTATCCTTAAGAGCTTCAGCACGTTTTTTGAGAGTTCACTGCAAAAACCGCTGGAAATCGTGACTTGTACAGGCTAAAACCGTTATCACTATTAATTAAATGCTTTATCAAAACAATTTCTGTTTCGTTCCCGATTAATACGAGGTCGACATTGTCTCTCAGCACAGTCTCACCGCTGTCGGTACATTGCCAGAACCGAAAGTTGCGCTGCTAGAGTGGGGTATACCTGTCTTGCGCATCTTTCATGGACCGTACGCGTTGTCTGTTCCAAATGCTAAAGGCCACACCTGCTTTACAATCATTATTATGTTTGTATTGTTAATTTGCTTATAAAAATCTAGCAGCCTTATATCGCGTCTTCACAATGTAACACTTTGCTAGATTTTCATCCCAAATGTCACATTATTGCAAACTATACTCTGATTAATAAAATTCTATCGACATAAACTTCAGGATGCAATCAAATATGACCTTAAATGTCATCAGTGCCACAAACTGTTTGTGTGTCCTGTTACAGACAATACAGAGTGCTAACGACTCGTTTTACTCATGTATTGCCGATTGTACGCACTCGCACAAAGCTCAGAAAGCTATATACACTCTAAGACAAAAATTAAAACGAATAAAAATAATTAAAAACGCTGCACCACGAAAAGGTTACCGAAATGGAACGGAAATTTTGGAAGTGTGATGCACGTGTACAGGTAAACAAATAATTACTGTTTCAGAACAATTGGTTCATTTGTCCAAGAGACAGTGCTACAGAAATTGGCCAAGTCAATAACGCATTCCTACATTTCTGGCCCTTATGCAAGCAGTTATTGTGCTTAGTGTTGATTGAGAGAGCGTTTGGATCTCCTCCTTAGAGCTATCGGGCCAAATTATATTAGTTGGCGCATTCAATCGACAGAATCCAAGGTTGAAGGGTCCTGTCCATAATTCCCCAGACGTTTTCAGTTGGGGACAGATCCGGCGATCTTGCTGCCTAAGTTAGAGTTTTTGTCAACTAGGATGACAATCAGCACCAACTGTCACCGTGTGCAGGCGGGCGTTATCTTGCTGAAATTTAATCCCAGGGGGCTTGCCTAAAGGTCAACAAAACGGAGCGCAGCATAAAGTCGATATATTGCTGTGCTGTAACGGTACCGCGCATGACAACCGTAACCATAGCGCTATGAAGAGAAATGGGAATGGCATCCGAGACCATCACTTCTGGCCGCATGGCGTGCGACAGTCAGGTTGGTATCACATCAGTGTCAGGGGCGTCTCCAAATGCGTCGTCACTGGCCATCAGGGCTTAGTTCGAAGCGGGACTGATCACTGAAGACAGTTCTATTCCACTCCACATGTCTCCAGGCCGAAGACATCTCTGGATACCCTTTGTTCCTTTAAGGGGCTCCGAAACGCCCTATACTTGCAATGTTAAAATAACGCTTATAAATTACATCTTTCCTCACAAAGTATTTGAGGTAGGAAGTTGAACTTTTTACAGATTATTTATTGGAATATGGGCTACAACTTAACACAGTGATTTTACAAAATTTTAGTTCAGTTATTAAAGATGATTTTTTTTCAATTGTAATGAAAATTCACAACATTTTTCTGCAATTTTTTATTTATATATTCAAAAATATACAGTTTTTTGGAGAAAGGCTGTGTTAAATTATGCAGAAGGTACTGTGTAACATTTACTGAAAGTTTGAAACAAATATGTTTGGAAGATCCTTAGAAAACAAGTAATTAGTATGAGAAAATAAAAGTTTTGGGAATCGAGCGACAAAGATTGGATTAACTTTTTGGTGCATTCCAGGTCCTTAGGATGGATTATCTTCATCCTCTGCAAACTCCTCCTCCAGCTTCCTCTTGTTCCTCCTCCTGTTTACTCTTGCTTGTATTTCTAGACTCTTTACAGCCCTGTCTGCAGCCCGAAGGCGTTCCTTGTCTAAAGCAAGCATCGCTCGTTGTTGTGTTCTTAGATTTTGCTACCATTTTCTTCATTTGCAATTACTGCAACACTGTTCCAAAAGGTGGTCATATATGAACACTTATCACATTTCAGTAGTATTTCACTAGCAAGTCCTCGTGCTTTATTATGGAGAGTTCCAGACCAACTTCACTACAATGAATACATCTTACACAGTTTGAAAAAATTCCTTTGAGAACCGACATATCAAATATTTCATTCAAATCCGATTCGCCCATAAAACATTCATAGTTTTCACTCATTGAACCAAGCTTCTTCTGTGAAGTATTTTCTTTCCCACTTTGACTGCTATGGGCAGGTGTACTTGAGAGGTTAGGTTCACTCACTTGGTTATCGTCTTTATTGTTTACAGTAATAACACATACCTTTGGCTTTCCAACATTTCTCCTTTTCTTAAAAGCCTTCAGAGGATTTCTAATAACTTTACTTTTACTCATTATTATACTTCAACAAAACAGAGACTCAAGAAACAGAATTAATTACGAATATTTTCGAGATAACGACAGAGTAAACAAACATGAAACAATCGACAATCACACCAGCGATATATATTGAACCATCACAGGTTAGCCACAACACATACTTTATCTCACATCACTAAAATGTACCTGATGAACACGGACGTTAATAATAACACCATTTGACAGCAGTTTAACAGCGCCACAGTGGGTCACGCCCATGTAGAACACATTCCAAAAAAAATTTAAAAATAGTTGTAGTCTTCGGAATTGAATAAATTATATATCTATTAAAAGGTAATAGTCTGCAGATTTAGAAAACGCAAAAAAGTAAAAATTGAACTTTTCATGATTTTGAGCCTTTCCGGAGCCCCGTAACTTTAACAAAAAAATAGTTCAAATGGCTCTAAGCTCTATGGGACTTAACATCTGAGGTCATGAGACCTAAGGACATCACATACATCCATGCCGAAGGCAGGATTCGAACCTGCGACCACAGCTGTCGCGCGGTTCCAGACAGAAGCACCTAGGACCGCTCGGCCACAGCGGCCGACCGCAGTTCATACAATGTAGGCTTTCACGGCCTTTATTGTCGTCATTTGAAACTTCCTAGCTGATAGGAGGTGTTCAATGTATAAAACTCTCCCCTCACGTTTCTACTCCGACTGCGGGAAACATACTCCGATTTAAAGCGGAGAACTACAAAGAGAACTCGAGGAAGCGCTAACTGTATAGGCAGTGCAGAGGGCGCCACTGTCCGTCAGGTGGCGCCGGCTATGTGACTGTGTCTAGTAATGCCAACATTCTCGACTGAAAGTAATCGGTCGTCACGATTCCTGTGCAACGGTGACAACCAAATTTTAAGCAGTTTAACACCTTCCTTCTGTCTGTTAAAATCTCTACGGTGTTTATCAATCACAATAACGTCTCTATACACGCGCACGTAATAATGTCGAGGTTTCAGAAATGACGCACGTCTCGTTGCATTTTTTTCGTGAATACCGCCCTGGTAAACATGTTCTGCTACTGCCGATTCATCCGTGTGACCCAGGCGGCAATTCCCCTCATGTTCAACACAATATCGGAACTCACGGGAATATCATCCGGGCCCACGAACATTTCTTTTAATTTGTCAATGAAATGAGATTAATTTTTAATATAACTGTCAGTCCTACCAACGTAAGGTTGCAGCAATGAGGCAAAGTGTGTAGCTAACTCGTGGGTGGGACCGCGTACAAAGCTTACAATTGGCCTCAAAAGAACCTCACATTTATGCGTTTTGTGTAATCCATTAAGTGGGTACGTTTCTGTTTTACAAAGCTGCTCCTTATCGTCGGAGGAGAATGAAGACGCTTTCACGAGTCGATTAGTCATTTCTGAAATCCTTGAAACCCTCAAGCAAGTATTCAAAATATTTGCCATACACCTATATAGGAACACGAGACACTCGAGCAGTCCTTTCATCATTACTCTGGGGAACTGTGATCATTACCATAGATGCCGGTCGTTCTGGCCGAGCGGTTATAGGCACTTCAGTCCGGAACCGCGCTGCTACTACGGTCGCAGGTTCGAATCCTGCTTCTTGCATGGCTGTGTGTGATGTCCTTAGGTTAGTTAGGTCTAAGTAGTTGTAAGTCTATGGGACTGATGACCTCCGGTGTTAAGTCCCATAGTGTTTAGAGCCACTTGAATCATAACCATAGATGGAAAAATAAGCAATCAATGACGCTGTTAGCAAGGACCTGACCAACTAAGGCGAGCTAAAGCACACAAGCGAACACATCGGCGAGGTACCGCACATCACAAATACTGACTGAGTACGCCAGCTACTATCACATCCGATCGTCAAGCAACAGTAGGGAAGACAATAAACTTTTACGCTAATACACAAATATACCGCCTGCACTACTCTACGCTGTACATCCGGTGTATAACCTGTCGGATATAACCGACGATGAACTCAAGTGTTACAGGTATGCTGATACAGGCCGAGAAGACAACGCCGGTAGCCAGCTGTTGCTGCCGAGTGTTAACTACACTCGCCGTCAAATCCGGGTGCATGAGACTCGCTACTAACCTACCTAGCCCCTGCATGAACTGTCCCACATAGCGTGCGCTCAGCTGCGGCTCGATCCGATCGCAATATTTATTTTCCCTTGGCTCTTGCCTTGGCACATTTTTTTCCCTGTGCCCTTGACACCGCAACCCTTCGTCCAATTTTCGGCACGTATTAAAGGTTATTCATAGGCAGACGTACACAAACATCGCGGTACCCTCATCCTGCGAAGATCTCAGTAAATGAACACTGACCTCTCCGCAGAGATGGCACTAGTAGTTTTATGCTGGCCATCAGACCGGTGCGGGTTGGAGGGTTTCGTATTCTTTTCCTTTTTCTTTTTATTTTTTTATTTTTTTTATTTATTTATTTAATTTTTTTTGCTTGTTGAGGTGTTTTATCAGAACGACAGGAGTAGAAGCTCTCCATTGCGAGAATATCGTCGACAGAAAGAGCTACGAAGAGGCCCGTATCAATAAATGTGCTGAAGAATAAGATCAGTTAATCTGACGAAATAGGTGAATTATATTGTGCAGTTGAGAGAGGGAGGCCCCTCACATCCACGACACTTGCTGGTGAAGTTGCTGTAACCACAACCGATTGTGCACCACCTGCCTCAAACTTTGCAGCCAAGTTTCAAGAGTTGTGTCAGGAATCATTACGTTACGGTAAACAGTTTACACTGGTGCCCCAGCTTGATTCAAAATTTGCATCAAATGAAGCCCCAACGTCGCCTACAACGCTGTGCCTTTGCCCTGTGTTTTGTAGCACGCGTAGAAGTGTATGACATGTAGCTGGTTACTATTCTTTGAATGGCGAAGGCACATTTTTCTCTGGATGGCACACTGAATCCAAAGAACTGTCGTGTACGGGGTCCTGCTCTACAACATATCGTACTTATGTGACTGTGTTGTGTGATTTCACAAGCCCCTTCATTCTCCGTTTTTCTTAGAGTAGAGGAAGGCTTGTGGATTAGGTACACAGTGAGACCTGCGCAGTATAAGGGGTTTCTTGAGAGAACACCTGATAACAGCTTTACAAGAATGTTGCTATGTTCACTCCGCCAGTTCTATGGAAGATGGGGCGACACCGCGTTTTTCTTATCAGGTGAAAAATTTCATTTCGAGAAATATTCGGCAGTTTCAAGGTATGTCTCCTTACCATCCCCGGACCTAAATACATCTACTTCCGGTTGTGGTGATATCTCAAGTATCGTGTCTAGCATAAATATATCAGGAATCTCCCTGATCTGAAGGTCACTATATGACGACATATCGCTCTGATTACGTCCGGTATGATTTGAGCAACCGTTGACCGAGGCCATGTTAATCACGTGTTGTAGCGTGTGACTACATGAAAATAAACATGTCAGAACCGCAGTTACGCTGTGTTCGGTCATTTCTCCACTTTGAAGCCTTCACCCTCACTCCATTTTAATTCATCCTCGCTTTTTCTTTGCTGTTTGTTCACCTTCATTTTCGTCTTTTCCTTAACTGTATTTCTCAAGCCTTGTGTTTTTCGGCTGGGGATTTTGGCGTGTCGCCGAGTGCCTGACATACTTTTTTCTATCTTGCAGTCAGGCAGCCGAAGCCATCTTCTATATTATTGTAATACTTCTGCCGCTTTTTTCCTTTAGTGCACGTTTTCCACTTGGTTTGCTTATTTCTTTTTCACTTTTAGTGTAATTGCCACATAGTTTTACACCTTTTTTAGATACCAAAATTCTTTTGGGGACTAATTTTAATCCGAGACCTGTTTGAATAAGAAAAGGGGTGACCCTATACTTTAGTCTGTTTACTCTCGCAACCAGCCAACCAACCAACCAAAGTCGACTTTGTCAGCACCCACGCCACTTTTTGACAGCTTACAGTGCCATATTCTCATTTAATGTCACAAAGTAGAGCTATTAGTTTTCAGTATACTCCTCAAGCGCACTGATTAATGAACATACCTACTACGTTTCAGCGTCCTGCGATGTATACATTCCACAATGCAGCACTCGGAGCACCGTCAGTTTAATTACAACCGCCTACTGCGTCGATGGACGAGGTCAACAACCAGGCACCGACAGTGCAGGTGGATGGCGCGAATTCCAGGCGGCTGCAGATCTGACGGTTCACTGCATTAACTGGGGCAGCGGCGTCTGGACTATTTGCTGCTGCAACGTATCAAAGCACTACAGGCGTGTTTCGGTCCAGAGCGTTCTCTCTGGTGCATCAAGCTATTCTGTGCAGGGTACCTAACTGCATATGATGGCAAGCGCTTTTATGGAGTGGTATGTGGTGAGCTACTATCTGCTATGAAGTCACATTCTAACGGTCTTCAGTCTCAGACTAAAAGTGAAGTTACGTAGTTGTTTGCACAAACTACCTGCTAAGTGCAATACGATAACATCAGAGATTAAAAACAAAGACCATGACTGTAACTGGTAAAACCTTTCAAGAGAAAAAATTTCAGTCAATAACTAATTAATGGAACAAGTACCAAACATTATCAATATATAGTTAGCCGCATTTCGCAGTACTCAAAACAAGCAGTCGCAATGAAGGATTTAACGCCCTATAATGTGTGATGCACGCTCGACGAAAGACCGGTACCCAAAAACTGGAAAGTTGCACAGGTCACACCAATATTCAAGAAAGGTAGTAGGAGTCATTTACTAAATTACAGACCCATATCGTTAACGTCGATATGCAGCAGGATTTTGTAAGATATATTGTGTTCAAACAAAAGAATTACCTCGAAGAAAGTCCGCAGCACGTGGTCGTGTGGTAGCGTTCTCGCTTCCCGCGCCCGGGTTCCCGGGTTCGATTCCCGGCGTGGTCAGGGATTTTCTCTGCCTCGTGATGACTGGGTGTTGTGTGATGTCCTTAGGTTAGTTAGGTTTAAGTAGTTCTAAGTTCTAGGGGACTGATGGCCATAGCTGTTAAGTCCCATTGTGCTCAGAGCCATTTGAACCATTTGAACCTCGAAAAAAACTGACACACAGTCAACATGGGTTTAGAAAACACCGTTCCTGTGAAATACAACTAGCTCTTTATTCACACGAAGTGTTGAGTGCTATTGACAATTTCTGGACTTCAGGAAGGCTTTTGGCAATGTACCACACAAGCGTTTTGTAGTGAAATTGAGTGCTAATTTAATATCGTCTCAGTTATGTGACTGGATTAGTGATTTCCTGTCAGAGAGGTCACAGTTCGTAGTAATTAACGGAATGTCATCGAGTAAAACGGAAGTGATTTCTGGCGTTCCCCAATGTAGTGTTATAGGCTCTTTGCTGTTCCTTATCTATAGAAACGAATTGGAATACAATCTGAGCAGCCGTCGTCGGTCGTTTGCAGATGACGCTGTCGTTTATCGACTAATAAAGGCATCAGGAGATCAAAACAAATTGCTACACGATTTAGAAAAGATATCTAAATGGTGCGAAAATTGGCAGTTGACCATAAATTACGAAAAGTGTGAGGTCACCTACAAAGTGCTAACAGCAATTCGTTAAACTTCTTGTTACACGATAAATCAGTCTAATCTTAAAAGCCGTAAATTCAACTAAATTCCTAGGTATTACAATTACGAACAACTTAAATTGGAAGGAACACATAGAAAATGTTGTAGGGAATTCTAACCAAAGACTGCGTTTTATTGGCAGAACACTTGGAAAATGTAACAAATGTACTAAGGAGACTGCCTACACTACGCTTGTCCGCGCTGTTTTAGGATACTGCTGCGCAGTATGATCCTTATCAGATAGGACTGGTGGATTACATCGGAAAAGTTCAAAGAAGGGCAACACGTTTTGTATTATAGCGATATATGGGAGAGAGTGTCAGAGAAATGATACAGGATTTGGGCTGGACATCATTAAAAGAAAGTGGTTTTTCGTCGCGACGGAGTCTTCTCACTAAATTTCAAACACCAACTTTCTCCTTCGAATGCGCAAATATTTTGTTGACACTGACCTACATAGGGAGAAACGATCGCAAAGATAAAATAAGGGAAATCAGAGCTTGTACGTAAAGACATGGTACAACAAATCACCTAATAGTTAAGTGATTACTACTCCCTGTACGTAAAATTTTACTTATCTCATTTTCGTAGGAGGGTAATTCTTAACTAGCACGAATAATCAGATGGTCAATAACACAGCAGGTATTGGCAGATAACTGATCTCTTTTAACGGTACCGCTAAGGAGAATATTCTGAAAGAGGTTTGGTGCCTGAAAATAACGAACACTATGTTGTTGTTGATTACGACCTTGTCTTTAGCTGTTACTCGACAATGAGCTAAATGTATGCTGTCTTTTACGTAGGATATTTATTCAGATTACGCTATCGATTTTGAAACTTCAAAATTCTACCCTGAAATGTCCATATACAGGGTTTGAATAAAACTACGAAAACACCAAAAGGACATTACCATGCGTAACACGGTGTAGGAAACCAGTTAGCGTTCAAAGGAACTTACATTGTTCTCAGGATGGACAAATACAGGTCCTGTACGACTTTCAAGGTACTCTTATGGCATTCTTAGTCCAAGATAGTGGCAAGTCACGATATCGATCACGCATCCTTCTCTCCAAAGTAGAGAACAAACGCTTGGAAATACAGAGCTCTGGTGATTCTGATGCCAAGGAGGGATGCGACAGCTCTTCCTCGTGCTCACCCAAACAGTTTTCGAAAACGCTACTGTGGCACAAACACTGTGTCACGGAATTGACGTGATCAGCCAAAATGGTCATATACTTCTTGGCAGTAAAGTGACCATGCAGAAAAACCATAGGACTATGGAATAACACAATATGGTGGCCCATGCCATCATGGAACGCCTGCCGTGTTTCTCACTCTTGGGACGCAGACTCCTCTAGAAGTGGGAAAAATTGTGAAACAAGATTCAGCTTACGAAAGGACCTTCCTCCATTGCTCCATAGTCCAGTTTTTATGGCTTCAGTACAAAGTATTTCCATTATGGGTATTTGCATCATGGACGAGTGATTTTGAAGTTACAGGATGCCCTGAAATTCTCTGGTTATCGAGGTTCAAAAGTGGTTCAAATGGCTCTGAGCACCGTGGGACTTAACTACTGAGGTCATCAGACCCCTAGAACTTAGAACTACTTAAACCTAACTAAGCTAAGGACATCACACGCATACATGCCCGAGGCAGGATTCGAATCGGCAACCGTAGCGGCCGCGCGGTTCCAGACCATAGCGCCTAGAACCGCTCGGCAACCCCGGCCGGCTATGGAGGTTCCTTCTCTTTTTTTGTGCTGGCAGTGTTCGCAAGTACCCCATTCAGTTCTACAGTGACATTTTGTGCAGTTGCCCTTTTATTTTTCATGACCATCTCCTGCAATGACGGTCTCTCACGATCACTGAACACACAGTTTCGTTCGCAGTGTGCGTCAGAGAATGACGCGTTCCCCCTTTCCCTACATGCGATATAAATCTGCGACACGGTACCTCACCAAACACCACCCTCTGCGACTATTTTGGTTGAGAAATCACTCACCATACTAGTATTAACAATTTTCCCAGGTTCTAATTCGGTTATCACCGACATAATTCACTCTCAACTGCACAGAAGATATCTTGTAACCCCGACAGACACTTGTAATATATTGAGGACACTACACAGGTGCCGTTAGTGGTCAAACAGAAAAGCGCAGCCTGCAGGCTTGGCAACATGCGCATTTTTGGTGAAAGTTGCATTCCTCACTGTGTTCCCATATTTATGAACTACCCCTGCAGTAGTTATTCGTAATCGAACCGGACAATTCAGAAGTAGGTTGTTGCCCCTGCTGTACTGCAATTACTGCTACAGTTTTCAGTCTATGTATATTCCAGCTTGTATTCACACCTTGTCGGTAACGCTGAGCCTCAGTACATATGAAAAGCCTCTGTTGACGAGTGGTCTTAAAGTTCCTAATATCACGCCGAGAAGTGAATCTGCGACTTGGCAAGTCTGTCACGGTGTTGATCCTCTTCTTTATATTCAGTCTCGGTTGTGACAAATTCTCCGTATGATGAATTACCTGACGGAGCTCTTGATAATATGAGACTGCATTGTGTCCACTCGGCAAACGTTCCATATGGAAAATACACTCGTTGCCATTCTGGATACGCCTGCTATGGAAAGGTTACTTCGCCCAAGGAAGAAAGCACTGGTTATCTTTTCAGTAGACTATCCAGTTGTATTACACTTTAAAGAAATGAATCTGAGCCACAGATGGTGACAGGTAAGTATCGAAACGTGTCTCGGTGAATAAAAAGAACAGTTTTTTGCGTAATGTGGAACACGTAATAAAACTAAAACAAATGGTACTTTCAGAAATCTCGCTGTTTTGAAATTGGTTTATATCAATGTTTTCACGAATTATGTGGATTTCCATTATCAGAACGACTACATGTACAGACAAAAACGAAAGTTTTCAGGTGCGAAAGCGGTAATGTAATATTAATGCATGGTTCCCGAAAAGCATACATTCTCAGAAGTCCAAGAGACATGGGTCCAGAGACGAATATTTTCTGCGATAAACACGTGTTTACAGGACGTGTTCCACGTGGCGTCCAACCACGGTGATGTACCACCCTGCCCTCTTGCGTAAAGAGTGGCACACCCTTTGAGGAGCACCAGGCTGTTGTTGTACCTGCTGGCATGCGTCGCTGACGCGACCATGTAGTGTCCGCACATCGTTGATTGACGTGGGGTCAAACAACACCTTCAAATGTTCCCATAACCAAAAGTGTTGGGGTGTGTGAGGTCTGGGCAACGAACTGTCCAATGTGTCTGACCCTCTGAGCAATACAGCGGTCCTGAAACGTCTGCGTCAGATGTTTCCGCGCACAGTGACGAAAGTGTGCTGGAGCCTCATCAGGCATTAACAACATTTGTATTTATCGCTGCACTGGCACAGCCTCCAGCGAGGTAGGCAGTACATTCCTGTTAACCTCTGTTGTAGCAAGTATGGCCCTAACAATAGGTCACCGTGTTCTCCTTCCCATACGTCGATTAAGAATCGGTGTTGATGACCTCTTTCCTGAAATGCTTGGGGATTTACATCTGGCCCATATATGCTGGGTATAGAAATTTACTGCACTATCTCTTGTGGATAGTGCCTCATTGTTAAATAAAACATCCCTGTGGAGAGTGGATCTACGCACACTTTTGCAACAGCCATTGGCAGAACCGCGATCGGTCATGATGATCCTGTGATTTTAGGGCCTGAAAGTGCTGTAGATGATGTAGGTACAGTAACTGTTCATGATGTACACGCCGTCTGCTGCTGCTAATCGTTGCACACTACTTACAGGGGTTTCTTCCACCTAATGTAGTTCACGCTTACCCTTGCCCGGCATGTCTTCCCAGGTGCAGGATATATGTGTCCCTCTGTCCCTGAAGCACTTGATAAGCCTGAAAAATAGCTTATGAGACGCTACTGTGGGCTGTGGATACTCATCAAGGTAGAGGGAATGGCTATGTCCGTTTCCTAAACTATAGATTAATATAATATCCGCCATTTCACTTGTCGAATAGTAGGCTTCCATTGCTGACACGTGGTGGACCACGTTGAACAGTGCAGTAACAGTAAACACATAACTGAGTCAGGATTGGGAAGAAGGTAGAACGCCATGATACAGGGTTACAATTATTATACGACTTCATGAAATAAAGGGAAAGCAGAAAGGTGGCAGGAGTATATAGAGGGTCTATACAAGGGCGATGTACTTAAAGGACAATATTATGGAAATGGAAGAGGACGTAGATGAAGATTAAATGGGAGATACGATGTTCTATGAAAAGTTTGACAGTGTACTGAAAGACGTTAAGTCGAAACAAGGCCCCGGGAGTAGACAACATTCTATTAAAACTACTGATAGCCTTGGGAGAGCCAGCCCTAACAAAACTCTGCCATCTGGTGAGCAAGATGTATGAGCCAGGCGAATTACCCTCAGACTTCAGAAAGAATATAATAATTCCAATACCAAAGAAAGCAGGTGTTGACAGATGTGAAAAATACCGCGCTATTAGTTTAATAAGTCACAGCTGCAAAATACTAACACGAATTCTTTACAGACGAATGGAAAAGCTGGTAGAAGCCGATCTCGGGGAAGATCAGTTTGGTTTCCGTAGAAATGTCACAACACGTGAGGCAATACTGACCCTTACATCAGGAGATAGATTAAGGAAACGTAAACATACGTATCTAGCATTTGTAGACTTAGAGAAAGCTTTTGACAGTGTTGACTTGAATACTCTCTTTCAAATTCTGAAGGTTGCAGAGGTCAAATACGGGGAACGAAAAGCTATTTACAATTAGAACAGAAACCAGATGGCAGTTATAAGAGTCGAAGGCCATGGAAGTGAAGCAGTGGTTGGGAAGGGAGTGAGACAGGATTGTAGCCTATCCCCAATGTTATTCAATGTGTATATTGAGCAAGCAGGAAAGGAAACTAAATAAAGATTCGGAGTAGGTATTAAAATCCGTGGAGTGGAAATAAAAACCTTGAGGTTCGCCGATGACGTCGTAATTCTGTCAGAGACAGGAAAGGGCCTGGAAGAGCAGCTGAACGGAATGGACAGTGTCTTGAAAGGAGGATATAAGACAAACATCAACAAAAGCAAAACGAGGATAATAGAATGTAGTCGAATTAAATCGGGTACTGCTGAGGGAATTAGATTAGGAAACGAAACACTTACAGTAGTAGATGCGTTTTGCTGTTTGGGGAGCAAAATAACTGATGATGGTCGAAGTAGAGAGGATATAAAATGTAGACCGGCAATGGCAAGGAAAGTGTTTCTGAAGAAGAGAAATTTGTTAACATAGAGTATAGATTTAAGTGTCAGGAAGTCGTTTCTGAAAGTATTTTATGGAGCGTAGCCATGTATGGAAATGAAACACGGACGATAAATAGTTTAAACAATAAGAGGATAGAAGCTTTCGAAATGTGGTGCTACATTAGAATTCTGAATGGGGATGAATAGAAAAATGTGGCACAGCTTGAGTAGAAGTGATCGGTTGGTAGGACATGTTTTGCGGCATCAAGGGATCACCAATTTAGTGTTAGAGGGAAACCTGGAGAGTAAAAACCGTAGAGGAAGACCAAGAGATGAGTACACTAAGCAGATTCAGAAGGTTGTAGGTCGTAGTAAGTACTTGTAGATGAAGAAGCTGGCACAGGATGGAGTAGCATGGAGAGCTGCATCAGACCAAACTCTGGACCGAAGGCAACAACAACAACATGAAATGATATCTTCATAACTTCTGAACGGTCTTAGTTAGGACTTTCAAATAGCACGTAGGCCGCTGGTATGGTAAGATTTAGTACGCGCTGTACGGTTTGGCTTAGCGACGGAGCGCACTTTCGTTTGAATCGATTCGTCAATAAGGAAAACTGGCGCATTTGGGAGACCAAGAATTGGCATTTCGCCATTGAAAAGTCTCTTCACCCTCAACGAGTAACTGTGTGGTGTGCAATGCTCTGTCACAGAATAACTGGTGACACGTACCTTGATGGCACAGTGACTACCGAACGGTTTTGGAATATGATTTCATCCCTATAATCTAAAGCGAACTAGATCTCTGCAAGATGTTATTCATGCAAAACTGACCTCGACTCCATCAAAGCAGGACAGTGTTTGATGTCCTGGAAGAGCACTTTGTGGTCCGCTTACTGAGTCTGAGGTGCACAGAAGTCATTGGCATGGGTCTCGATTGTCCGCCTTATTCTCCTGATATGAGCTCATGTGACTCCTTTTTGTGGAGCTATAGTAAGGACAAGGTGTACAGAAACAAACCCAAAACCATTGCTGAGCTGAAAACAGCCATTCAGGGCGTCATAGACAGGACAGATTTCCCGACACTTAAACGGGTTATGCAGAATTTCGCTATTAGTCTGCGCCGCATCATCGCCAATATTGGCAGGCTGATGGAACCTAAATCTGAATCTCTGTAGTGACGTTTGCATGTTGAATGAAGTGTGTGCAATCCGTAGTTTGTAAGTAATTTACTTTTCTTTTCATATAGTTCAATAACTGTCACCCTGTACGTACCCAATGTTGACAGTATTGTTCAATAAGCCCCACAAACAACTAAAGTAGCCTGCAGCACGACTCGAACCATACACTGATGCAGATCAACGAATGGTAGGTAGAATAGTGTGAGTACGATATCATAATACCCTGCCGGCACATTTGGCGGAGAGTCAGTGCAACCAATGTGCTTACATCCGCAAGCCCTCGTCACTCAGGCCGTTTTATAAACACGTGTTCATTTCGGAGAGTATGCGGTTTCGGACTCACATTTACTAGACTCGTTTATTGAACACCCTGTACATTAAGTAAAATCCTGTTGAGAGAAAAAAACTTTTTTGTGAGTCATCACTCTTCTGAGTTGTTTGATGAGGCCCGTAGCCCGTTAGAAATCCTCTCCTGTGCCAATCTCTTCATCTTAGAGTTGAACTTGTAACCTACACTTTCTCAAAATAACTTACGGCAGTGTTACTGACACGTGACACCTTTGACCACCGCCAATATTTTAAAAGGTGCACAGGCCGCCATTTTTAACGCACAAATTCAACGAGAGGGGCTCAGAATAGATATTTACACTCTCGGAATGCGGTTTATATGCCGGAAGACAATACACACACACATACACACACACTTACCGTACAGTCAAAGATGACCTACGAAAGAAGTTTTCAATAGTGAATATTAGCAACTAACGAGCGTGGAAGCATTAACGATGTCCCTCTGTTGTTTGATCTGGGACAGATCAGTGATCTAGACGGAATTTTAGCTATTTATAATGTGACTTGCCAATTTAATAACAACAGCATGTATCTTCAGGTCATAGTTGACATTATACGGCCCAACATGACACTTTTGTTCGTAAGCCCTACGTCACATTAGACCCTGAAAGTTGGTCAGCTGAGAAATTCCACCTACTAATCCCCTATTTTCAGAAATATTACAGTGAAAAACAAATCAGAAGAGCGTTTTTCTATCGCTCAACCGCGAATGTTGTGAGTTATTAACATAACGAGAAGGCACAAAAGTCTACGGCCTTTTTTTGGTTCACGCAGGTAACTTTGCAACAGGACTGGTTGTTTTCTGCGGAAACATGATCCGTTTTCCTGTTAAAATTTAATGGAAGATATTTCCAAGTTAAAGAAAGGATGATATTGATCTGCGTAAAACGGGTGTCTACTGTATCAATTGGATTCGTGGCATGTCATACAATGGGCAGTCCATCATGACCGTGAAGGACCGGTGAAGTAAGCATATGCGTCTCACAACAGCCGAAGAATTCTGATATTGCAGAACATTTCGCTGGCATATGTCATTTAACAACGCGGACATTCTGGCACGCATTTACAGCAATTATAATTGTGTTATTAAGGAAGCAGACGACCTTATAAAAATAGTTGGAAGCTTTTGCATATATTTTGGTTGGAATCTTCCTCTCCCTCTCTCTCTCTCTCTCTCTCTCTCTCTCTCTCTCTCTGTCTCCATCTGTTCTAGCAATAGCGAGACCGATTTAAAGCTACCTTTTCGTTGGCTACTAATACTCACTGTCGATATTTTCTGACTTTGGTCATCTTTAGTTGCATGATGGAACTAGTGTTTATGGTATTATAACACTGCTACAGCGTTTACGTAGCTTGTACAATCAAATACCAAGTCTGACTTACTTATTACGCCGGCCGGTGTGGCCGTGCGGTTCTAAGCGCGCCAGTTTGGAACCGCGTGACCGCTACGGTCGCAGGTTCGAATCCTGCCTCGGGCATGGGTGTGTGTGATGTCCTTAGGTTAGTTAGGTTTAAGTAGTTCTAAGTTCTAGGGGACTGATGACCTCAGTAGTTAAGTCCCATAGTGCTCAGAGCCATTTGAACCTTTTACTTATTACGCACTATGCCATAACAGAACAAAGTCCTGTCACGGAAAAGCCACGTACAACACTACCGTCTGCTACTGCTGTACCATAACCTTAAAGTTGTAGGCAGGTTGTGAAGTAAAACTATCTTAATAAAGCATTTATGGTATATCGCAACGGAGCAGTGTTACCCTCTGAGAGGAATTTTGTTATGTTGACCGTGATATACCTAACGGAGGTGGCGTGTCGGAAGCGAAAGTTAGAAATACGTAACTATTTAAACAGTAATAAATAATATTTAACCTATTCACACCTCTAAAGGATAAAGAAAACGGTCGCCACCCTAGTTAGGCAAGAGAATGATTAACATTCTTGTCCTAGAAAATAGTTGTTAGTAACTTTAACGGACACACACAACCTATGTTTTACCACACGTGAGTGCAATGAACTCTGACACCTGCACATGTTCACGGTAAGATTGGAAGCTGACAGAGCAGAACAAAGTACTTGCATAAATATAACAGATAACAATCCACACTAATACTTTCAGGGCTTATTCAAATGGAATGTTCCTTATAATATTACTATTAATATTCACTGCAGAATCATAAATTGGACATAGGTTAAGTATTATATTTCAAACACTTTCCTAATTTACATAGAATTATAAATGTTGTTCACTGCAAAACTATGAGCTGGTAACAGGTTAAGTCTTGAGATATTCGCTATTTTTGACTTCATTAAAACAGCAAATACGAGTAGTTAATACTTTCAGCCAGAAGGCAAATACTTGTTTGTAAATAATGATTACTGTATAATGAGGCGTCGCATAGCGACGGTGGAATTTTCTAGTGATGTAATTTGTCGTCTTTTGGGCGGCAATAAAAACAGAAAAATACGGATAGATATACGATCCTTCACTATTTTGTTCGCTGGAGAACAAATGAAGCCTTGAGCGCTAAGAAGACTTGTACTGTTTTTCTCAAGTAAGACGGACGCAGATCTGTGGCAGTCTGATCTAATATTTTACTAAATGTATAAAAACGTGTTATGTTTAACTTTGAGTGAAGTGTAAAGAACTGTTATAACTTACCGTGACGACGCACGAGCGACTCAAAGAAGACAATGGCTATATAAAAGAGCGCTCAGTGGACATGATACGGACATAAAAATCTACCGTCATTGTAGTACTAAGCTTAAGGTACGAAATGTTTTAGTTTATAATAAATATTTGTTCTGGGAAAAAAAAGGTACATGGTCAAACAGTCCAGACAGTGGACAGGAGTAGAAGAAATAGCTTAAAGTTCAGTTAAAGCGTGCTGTTAAATGGAAAAACAAGTGGTAACCCACATGTGTTCACGCAAGGAGACAATAAGCTGTAGTAAACTAAGTTAGGTGAAATACAGTACAAATAGAGGCAAACCATGAAGTATCAATAATGTAGTGTAAGTACTCCACGAGGCCATTAATTGCTATGAAAGTAAACTATTACCCTGTGATCGGAGCCCAATGTAAAGAGAATATGAGGAATGTTAGCTGACGAATTGATTTCAGTAGAATAAAGGTACTAAATAACCACACAGCAAGCCCCTGTATCATAAATAAGTCCAAGTAAAGATCTTCAGAAGATTTGTAGTGTAATCTAGCGACCATTCAATACCCTAATAGAAGGCTAATCCAAAGAACAAGCAATTCAGTGATATTTAAACTTAATACTGACTATAACCAGAGTAAGACGTAGAAGTAGCAAAGCATGCTGTAATGAAAGAGGTTGAAATTTTTATATGTGCCTATGTTTATTACGATAATTTTATTTACATGCAGATTTTATTGTAAAATTGTCTCCTAAGACACTCCTCTTATGAAATCCATTTTCCTTGTGCCCGTTCCTTTTGATCCTGGTTCATTAACCCAGACCAAGGGTCGACTTGTAAAAGGCACGTGTGCTCCGAGGCAAAGCAGTGCTTATGAGAAATGAGACACGTAGCGTGATGAACTTCGCTAGCTTTGGTAATGTTTGTTATGGACCGGTTGCGTAAACCCAGTGAACTGTCGGTAATTCCATTCATGCGAAAAAAAAAGTAGACACGCGTTACCCTATTCTTTTTTTTAAACAGAGAACGATTGCTGAGTACATGAAGCGAAGAGGGAGACCTATTGTTATCCAGTCTGCCCTCAAATATATATATAAAAAAAAAGATTCAGCGTTAAATGCGTACTCGTTAAGTAGTAGATATTCTGCGTGGCAGTAGAAAATGATCTTGGGTGCACTAAAGAATAAATGCAACGAGTGTTGCGAAACCTGTCGTTTTCATAATGAGGAGATGAGCCCTTAAAAGAAAGTTTGAAAGAGTATTTTTAGGTTCACTAGTGAAAGTAAACCTTGAGATATAAAGAGTCCATTCATAAAGCAGTTGTTCACTGGACTTAACAAAAGGAGTGACCATTAATTGTAAATATTAGCTCGTAAGTGATCTTTTGTAAATAGTAGAATATAAGTCTTTCTGTACCAATGGAGGAAACCTGCAAAATTGGTTGTTTTGTAAATGAACTCTATCGGCGAAGGAACTAAGCACGAATGCTGTGTGAAGATGCACACTAAAGTGCGACGTGCATAATAAAAGTAACTGTTCACTGTATATTAGTGGTAGTGTTGTACTGCAAGTGTAAAAAGAAGTCAAGGCTACGACAACAGGTGCAGCGCGAAGTTCAGTGTTGTTCTAAGTGCAGAGACAGCTAAAACATTCGTCGTCACTTACCTGTGAGCCTCATGGGAGGCAGTTGACAGAGAAGTATGGAGGCAGCTTCAGTGTCTGGCTCCTCCGATGGAAAACGCGCGCGAGGTGTTTGTATCGATGCACTCGTGTGATACGAAGTTCACAAAAAAAAAAAAGGAGCACTCGACGACCAGCAGCTCTGTTACAGCCTGAGCGCGAACGGATACTGAGTGTTGGAGCTCACGCAACACTGTGCAGCCGCTGTGAGTGGCTGACGTGTGGGTGACGAAACAATCCAAACTTTAAACTGCTAACCGCCATGACTTCCATCGTACATACTGGAGGAAAGACATTTGTACACTTGTGTGACTACATCTTCATATGTAAATTAAGCGATTTTCTTGAGTTGAAGTTAAGATGAGTGAGAAGGAGATTGTTAGATTACTCAGACCTTAAAGCCATTAATACCGGCACTCCTGAACACTGCTAAAATGAATTATAATCCTGTCTCTTGATGGACAAAGAAAATGAATGTGCACTATAGGAAGACCCTAAACTCCAGACCAGTCCCGATCCTTAACAAATGTATCCAATAGGTTATAAGTTATACTAATAATTTTCCACTTCTTCTGTTTCATATTGTAAATAAAAACCCGGGAAGCCGCATGAATTCCTGGCACCACAGCGGAAAGGACAGATGTACTGCATGATGAACGCCGTAGACAGCTAACACAGAAAGTGAAAGCATCACGAAGTGTAGTGCTACGTTATTAAACTGTAATTGAACCACAATGAGTCAACAGATGCTCGAACATTGTCCACTCTAGTTTAGTGAAAATAAGCACTCACTGTACTCATGTATTAGTTGTTAAGCTCAAGAGAAAGTAATTTCTGAATTCTATCCCCTGAAGAGCGAAATGAACGTTCACTTATTGTTATAAGCAAATATGGACCAAACTTAAAAATGCACATAAATGTTAGTCTTGGTATTATGGAATGAAGTGACTGATGAACAAAGAATGAAAAACTTTATTTTGAAAAATGATAAATATCTGATATATGTTTATAAATGTAATTTCAATTTAAGTACATAGTACGCCAGTAACATTATGTAAATGTCACACCAAAAATCACGAATATCTCATGAGGACATGAGGATCGAGGTAATCCTTCGGCATTCCCTCTCTCCTCATGGGAGGCAATGAGATATTCGCTATTTTTGACTTCATTAAAACAGCAAATACGAGTAGTTAATACTTTCAGCCAGAAGGCAAATACTTGTTTGTAAATAATGATTAATGTATAATGAGGCGTCGCATAGCGACGGTGGAATTTTCTAGTGATGTAATTTGTCGTCTTTGGGCGGCAATAAAAACGGAAAAATACGGATCGATATACGATCCTTCACTATTTTGTTCGCTGGAGAACAAATGAAGCCTTGAGCGCTAAGAAGACTTGTACTGTTTTTCTCAAGTAAGACGGACGCAGATCTGTGGCAGTCTGATCTAATTTTTTACTAAATGTATAAAAACGTGTTATGTTTAAGTTTGAGTGAAGTGTAAAGAACTGTTATAACTTACCGTGACGACGCACGAGCGACTCAAATGAGACAATGGCTATATAAAAGAGCGCTCAGTGGACATGATACGGACATAGAAATCTACCGTCATTGTAGTACTAAGCTTAAGGTACGAAATGTTTTAGTTTATAATAAATATTTGTTCTGGGAATACTGAATCATTTAGCAGTGCTCATTCCTATTATCTCCTCACTATTATTTTCATTTTAATTATGCATTTTGCTAATATTACAGACTCCAAGATCAGCAGTCCAATGTGTGTGTTACATTGATAAAAAGAAAACTGTTTTATCGTCTTCTTGCATCAGCTTTAATATTGAATTTCCTTTTGTGTGATGTTACAGTTGTTTTTGCGCCCTTAAGAACTTTCTGGTCCCTTAGGAAATTGTTTTGTCATAACAATAACTTCACAACCGGGTATGATCGTATCTACGATCATGAAGTAATTAGAAAGACAATATGATTGTATCTACGATCATGAAGTAATTAGAAAGACGATAACGCAATTTCTTATTCAACAGCACGCTAGTTGTGACTGCCTCAAGCCACGCGAAACTGCAAGTAAAAACTATCTCATAATGCAATATTTTATGACAATGGTCAATCCATGATTCTTACGCCAACTGTGATTGATAAAACAGTAAGCTAAATCTCAATTTCCAACTTTCCATTGAATAACAACATCACTCTTATTTTGTAACATCACAGTCTCTCTCAGTTAAATACTTTACTATTTAGAATGAAAGTAATTGGAATTCACTAGCAGGTTACTTCTCACTGTCTTTTGAATAAAGAAACTATTGTTTTCATTAATAGTGGCAAAGGATAACCTGTGGATCTTATTACACTATTAATATGCACGTTCAATACCCGAAAGAAACAAGTGGTTAGCAAGCGAATATAATTTTCCACAACTGCAATTCACGACTTTTGCTGCAGTGAGACACTATGTTGACAAATTTACAAGAAACTGACTCACCTTTTAAAATTTACTACAGGCAGGTCTACGATCATTATCTAGGCAAAACTTTATACAGTATATTTCACTCTCTTTAATGGCATGTCCTGACGAAACAAATATTTTTGGTTTCTGAGTATTTCAATCTCAACACGTTTACTTGACACATACTAGACATCCTAGCGCAAAATTTTTAGGGTGGAAGTATCTTCATCAATAGTATCTATGTTACTTTTTCCCCCACCTGTGAGTACAGAGGATCCTGGTCCTTGTTGAGTGTGGTAATGCGACTTCTTCCTCCTTTTCTGCATTCCTCTGAATTCGCTGCTGTTCCTGCTACTGATGCTTTTGATGCAGCCACTGCCAGTGACGATGATATCTCTTCCACTGCGGATTTTAGTGCAGGTGGCGCATCCTATATGGCTGGAGCTGCTGTCTGCAGTATTGAAGATTCATCTGCTAGCGACAAGACTACTGTTTCAGCTGGTGAAGGGCCTGCTGCAGACTCAGATGTATTCACTAATAGATCTGCCTCTCCATCGCATTCTGTTGAGTCTATGCCTGGCAAATGTGAATCTTCCTCTGCATCAGTCACATGCCTTGCTCACACTGGCATTGCTATTTAAACCTTTGCTGGTACACTTGGAACACTAATCACAGTCACCTCTAACACGTTGTAGCGCAGCATGATCTTCCCTCTCCCAGTTCTCTGTAGACCATGCTCAGTTAAATCTTTCCTCACATCACTTGTTTCTACAAATGTGGCATGCTTATATCTCCTGCAGATCTTGTGGAGCTTCCTGATTCACGCAAAAGTTTCCTGTTGGATAGTGTCTGTGAAGAATAGTGACAACAAAAATATTTGGTCGCAAACGTTCGTCGAGAACTTGTGTCAGTGCCCGTGTTGGAAGTGTAGCCTCATTCCGATAACCGTCATTTCCTCCGTCAATTATGACGCAACTGACACTCTCGTAACTTCTGAATGCTGAATAGCGCACCAAGCTTCATATGTGCTGTCTGCATGTCAGACATTATCGTGGTTAGACGTTTTCTTTGACATGCAGATAAGATTAGTACTTCACCCTTTTCCTGCTTTTGGCAAGTAATATCTTTACTAATGTTTGTGCCTGCCTTTCCCTACACATGGCTTGGGTATTTACGAGTATTACGCCTAGATTGCGACGCTCCTATGGCTATTACGGCTAATTAACTCGTTTTTCATGGCGCTATAGTTCATTTTACAGTTTTTACCATCTTGGGCCAGAACTTCATACCTGCTCTTAATGGAACACTATATTTAAAGTCACAGGAACCAATGCGAAAGTATTGTCACTTAAATTTTGTGATGATTCTTGCACACAATTTATTACAGGTCCTTCCAGAAACTGCATCATGTCTTTCAACATTATAGCGTAGTTTTTAATAAGGCTTTATAGACTTTATAGAAAACTTTTAGCTCAAGGTCTTCTTTACACAGTTCCACGGGCAATTCACGTTCGTGGCACACACCTTACAAGCATTTAAATCAAATGTTCTCTGCACGAAACAACATTTACGACGCCACTTTCTCATTACCGGACATGTTCTAAGAATCGACCTTTTACGATAATTCCATTTCATATCGCTTTCAAACCTTATGCCTACATATGAAATAAACGTGATCGAGTCAAGCAGTATTCCAGCGTCGAAGGATTTATTTCTCATACACATGTACATTAGCTCACATTTCTGTAGATCTATAGCAAGCTGCCATTCAGTACACCTGGTTGTGTCATCCTGTACGCTTCGACGGTAGCTCAATTAGAACTTTTTTCCAAACACTGCAGAATCATCAGCAAACCGTCAGGGACTGCTGATCCCACTGTGGGTCAGATCTCTTACTTATATAGTAGTTCTGAAAAAGAGGCATATCACTAGCACCCGTTGTTTAGCGGACAGCCGGCACGTTAGCTCACGGTGTTCGATTAGCGTGTTAACAGCCGGTTTAATAAAAAACTGAGTGAATGGATCAACGAAAAACTGCAATGTTGTCAGCGAACAAATGCTACGAACAATAACGAGCAAAATGAGATAAAAAAGGGGTAGCAAGTTAGATTAGTAATCAAAACATACTTGGTCCAAAGTTAGAACCCTGCCACAGCTTATATTCCAAATAAAATCACAACTTTCTACGTCAGTAGTCAACCACATTCTGTCAACGGCCTTGTCAAAGAGGATGGAGGGGTGAAAAGAGGTTCAGGGCACTCTCTTCCACTTTAGGTAGTAAAATGCCCCTAAAGGCCGAAGAATCAGCAATGATAAACGGCACGAGGATGCTGAAGGCAATGGAAACCACTGCATTAAAGACATGTAACGTGTGCCCATAGGACATGTGGCCTGTAACTGAAGAAGTGTCATGATGATCACTCCATTGGCAAAAGATTCCGGAACAGTCCCCCATTCGAATATCCGGGAGGGGACTTAGAAAGGGTAGTTTACTATGAGGAAAAGATTGAATAATCAACGACAGGATAACATTCTGAGAGTCAGGTCATGGAATGTCAAAAGCTTCAACGTGGTAGGAAAACTAAAATATCTGAAAAGGGAAATGGAAAGGCTCAATCTAGATATAGTAGGGGTCAGTGAAGTGAAGTGGAAAGAAGACAAGTAGCTCTGGTCAGATGAGTATAGGGTAATATCAGCTGCAGAAAATGGTATAACTGGAGTAGGAATCGTTATGAATTAGAAGGTAGGGCAGAGGGTGTGTCACTGTGAACAGTTCAGTGATAGGGCTGTTCTTTTCAGAATCGACATCAAACCAACACCGACATAGATAGTTCAGGTGTACATGCCGACATCGCAAACTGAAGATGAATAGATAGAGAAAGTGTGGGAGGATATTGAAAAGCTAATACAGTATGTAAAGGGGGATGAAAATCTACTAATGATGGGGGACTGGAATGCAGTTGTAGGGGAACGAGTAGATGGAAAGGTTGCAGGAGAGTGTGGGCTTGGGACAAGTAATGATAGTAGGGAAAGACTAATTGAGTTCTGCAACAGATTTGAGCTAGTAATTGGGAATACTCTGTCTAAGAATCACAAGGGGAGAAGGTATAGTTGGAAAGGCCGGTAATACGGAAAGATTTCGGTTAGATTGCGTTATGGTCAGACCGAGTTTGCTAAACCAGGTATTGGATTTTGATGTGTACCCAGGAGCAGATATAGACTCAGATCACAAAATAGTAGTGATGAAGAGTAGCCTGACATTTAACACATTAGTCAGGAAGAACCAATACGCAAAGAAGTGGGATACAGAAATACTAAGGAACCACGAGATACCCTTACTGACGTAGCGGGTGTCACTATGCATTCAGTGGAAAGTGTAGTGTACAGTGTCCGTTTCTCACATGTGTGACATCTTTGCTAAGGGATCTGGGAATAACAAAGGGTGCTACCGTGAAATATGAAAACCTCAGTTTACTACATATTTCGGACATGAGAGACATGCATAGAGATCTCCGGTTAGGTGGTCATCTAATGAAAGAAGTACACAAGTAATCATCTTCATGACTAAAGAGCATGGCATTAATGGCTTATAAGACACAGCTATTCCCAAGGAAACATAATAATATATATGACGGAGTTGAACATACGCTGAAGCGTCAAAGACATTCATATAGGCACGTGTATTCAAATACAGAGATACGTAAACAGGCAGTATACGGCGCTGCAGTCGGTAACGCCTATGTAAGACAACAAGTGTCTGGCGCAGATGTTAGATCGGTTACTGCTGCAGCAATGTCAGGTTATCAAGATTTAAATAAGTTTGCACATGGTGTTATAGTCAGTGCATGAGTGATGGGACACAACTTCTCCGAGGTAGCGGTGAGGTGGGGATTTTCCCGTACGACCATTTCATGAGTTTTCCGTGAATATCAGAAATCCGGTTAAACATCAAATCTCCGACATCGCTGCGGTCAGAAAAGGATCCTGCAAGAACGAGACCAACGACGACTGACAGAAATGCAACCCTTCCGCAATTTGCTGCAGATTTCAATGTAAGGGCCATCAACAATTGTCAGCGTGCGAACCATTCAACGAAATATCACCGATATGAGCCTTAGGAGTCGAAGGCCCACTCGTGTAAACTTGATGACTGCACGACACAAAGCTCTACGCCTAGCCTGGGCCCGTCAACACTAACGCTGGACAGTTGACAACAAGAAACATGTTGCCTGGTCGGACAAATCTCGTTTAAAATTGTGTCGAGCGAAGTACGTGTACGGGTATAGAGACAACCTCCTGAATCCATTCATCCTCCATGTCATCAGGGGACTTTTCAAACTGGTGGAGACTCTGTAATGGTGTGTTGCGTGTGCAGTTGGAGTGTTATTGGATCTCTGATACGTCTAGATACCACTGTGACAGCTGACACGTACGTAAGCATCCTGCCTCATCATCTGCAACCATTCATGTCCACTGCGCTTTCGGACGGACTTGAGCAATTTCAGGAGGACAATGCGACACCTCACACTTCCCAAACTGGTACAGAGTGGCTCTAGTAACTCTATTTTCAGTTTAGACACTTCCGCAGGCCACGAAACTCCCCAGACGTATACATTATTGAGAATATCTGAGATGCCTTGCAACTAGCTGTTTAGAAGAGATCTCTACACCCTCATACTCTCACGGATTTATGAACAGCCCTGCGAGATTCATGGTGTCAGTTCCCTTCAGCATTGCTTCAGACATTAGTCGAGTCCATGCCAAGTCGTGTTGTCACTTCTTTCTCCGGCTCATCAGTGTATATTCCAACCTGTAAAAATGTGAATTTATTAGAATTTCTTTCGTTTCATGTGTTATACATACAAATTGCTCTGTTATATCGACAAAACTATCCACGTATGCTAATCTGAAATGTAGTCATTCTTCTTTGTTCCACATCAACTTCAACCACTATGTGGCTATATTTCGTCAATTAAATCTCTTTCGATTTCTTGGAATTCCGCATGTACTGTATTCGAAAGTATTGAGGGATGTGAGTAATCATGTACTGAACTTTTAATATATGCACTAATATAGCTGCATACCTTTCCATCATCATCATGAAATTACGTTCTAATACACACATTCGAATATCGTCCAAAAGCTTTTTAATATGGACTCTCCATTGTAATAGATATTGCAACCAGGAAACCACGTACGTTCACAACACAATGACGCTCTAGAAATACTGTCTTGCACAGTCATTTTTAACGTAGCAGCAGAATACACATTGACTAATGATGCACCGAAAATGCTGTTGCCACATCTGCCGAAGATGTGGATGTTGAGATGGAAGGGATCGTAACTGGCTGTCAACTGAACCTCGATTTATGTCATATCACATCATATTTTACACTGGATGTAACATGTTGTATATACATAAGTGAAGAAATCAGTACTGCTCTACTGCACTATTACTTGAAACACTAAATACCGTAATAATACAACGGAACAATTGGCCTAAAGTGGAACTGATACAAAACGCTGAAAGAAAAGCAATTCAACCGGAAACGATGAGGTGACAAAACACAACTAGTGATGAAATGACGTTATGTGATTGGTTGATGCTGACCTCTGTTGCAGTCACATCCCTGTGCCTTCTAGAGATTGTATTTGGCAGGTATATTCCCTTTACCTCCTGTTACTACGACAATTCTCTGGATTTTTGTCAGAAACCGTTCGAGTGCTACGGATAATATGGGAAGATCAAGAACTCTGACAATTTATCGCTGATTCGAAAGCAAAAACGAAGCGGAAAACCTTATTGAAACTCCTGTTAAGAAGTCATTTCGCAGTTACTTGTATGTTGGAAATTGATTTTAATCCATAGATTAAAGTGTCCTTCAGTTATCATCTCATAATTAAGTAGCACACGTAATTTACCAACCATGCAGCTTGCTAGGATCACATGGCTCTCAATAGGTCATGTGGGGGAAGAGAACATATCAGTACTCCGTTTCAGAAGATCTCAATGTTCACGAGTGAAAAATTGTCTTCCCTTTTCCAGTTCTAGCTAACTCACCATCGAAGCATTTGGGACACATGTTATATAGAATTTCATGTTATCCGGTAATTAATTTAGAATATTTTACCTGCATCCATGTTGATAAAGTATCTCCTGATTTTCGAAAGGCATTCAGTACAGTTACAGATAGAACCAAGGAACAAACTATGAATGTAAATAATATCAGCCGAGAGGCCTGAATCTGAAACTTCTTGGCAAACAGCACTTAATGCTTCACGGAGCGAAATTTTCAGGCATAAAAGTAGCTTCGAGTATACCCTAATTAGCTGGCCTTTCTCTCACATGAGATTCAACAACCAGTGGATTAATGACTGTTGGCAGAGGAAATATTAGTAATTTTCTCGAAAATGACTGACACTGCTCCACTGCACACTTTCAACGAAGGTCCTGGCATATGGAAAGAGTTCTTAGCTACGTGAGTGACTCAAATATTAGGGAGGTAACAGATAACAGTATGTTGTCCTGGATTGGTAGTGTTCAATAGAGACATCGAAGTTGTGTGAAGTGTCCCAGGGAAGTGCTTATATATCCGTAAATGATTTGATGGGTAGTGTGAGCAATAATCTACGACTGTTTGCTGATGACACTGTAGTGTACCTGAAGACATTGATTTTGAGTGACGGTAGAAGAGTGCAGTATGACTTAAGGGGAGGTTTAATATCGGTTGGTTCAAAAATCGATTTTTTAAAAATTGCAATTTTGAATCCATGAAAGTGGTTACAATCCACTCCTGAAACGGTTTTTTCCTATTACGGAACGGAAATGTTTGTTATTCGCGGTTGAGCAAAAAAATGCACCTGCTTGAAATCGGCCTTTTTCACGCACGACTTTTTTTTTTTTTTTTTTGCTTTCGGAGAACGAGTTATTGTACCGGTGCTTGGGAGGAAACACACGAAATTCAATTGAAAATTTGAACTCGTGTGTTTGGAAGTTAGACACCAAGCTTTTGCATTCTGGTGCTAAGACTGTCGAGAATGCGACTTTACTGGCAGTGAGCAGCTTCAATGAAGGGTATTCAGCAATTCTGAAGACCATGACAACGATGAACGTCTCCCTGGGACTCTATTCGACGGAGTTCGTCAAGCATTCGGACGGCCACAGGATTCAAGCGGCCGAAAATCCCTTGTCACCGGGTGAACGAGAGGCTCTGGAGCAGCGCGGGATGGCCCAGGTCGAGCAGAACGCCCTGTGTGAGGAAGAGGAAGGACTAGTTTATGGACCTGGAGTAACAGATTGAACGTAGGATGCATAATATTGCATATATATGTAGTGAAAACTTCAAACGCGTTTTCCTCGAAATGACTTTTTTTATCGCGCGGTATGGTAACTTCAAATCTACTGAACCGATTGGCTTGATCCTTTGTTTCCGACGATGCTAACTAAATTGTCTTGGAGTTATACCACTTTTATTCCGATCAATAAACTATAAATATTTTTATTTTGCCGACGAATTCGGAAAATCGATGAAAAGAACACTATTTTTTCAAATGGCAGCGATTTTGTTTCCTATGGTTCGAAAAACTAAAGCGAGGTACAACTCCTAAACAATCGTACATACTTCGGTAACGTCAACTCAGTTTTGATTTCAGATTAGCCGGCTGACCTGTGACATACCGCGTGTGGAGGTCTACATCGAAATTTTGTTGCGTTCCGACGGCACTTCTGCCTTTTCTCTGAAACATTTCCGGTGTAAAAAATTCCAGTTTGTAGAGAAAAAATCAATAAACATTTTGACCAAATTTGACATTGATATCTATAACACATCACGAGAAAAAAGTTTTCGAAGAACATGCTTCTTTCGGGTCCAAGATAGTAAACCACCTCTGGAGCATAATTTCTCTTTGATGTATTGAATCGCAGTTTGCTAGACATTACTGATCATCTTGTATAAGGACTGCGAAGACAAGAGGAGTTGGGGTTCGAACGGTGCATCTAGTCAAGGAAGGGAATTACTATAATATCGGTGGTAGAAGGTAACCAGCAGCAAACACCATACGAGGGATTAAGGATTGTGCATGTAAATGTAGAACTTCCACTAGACAGATATAATGGTAGAACTTCGATCCCAATAGCGCTATTCGCTGAGACTCACGATACTGCTGTATATGGAGAAATCACAATGCCATAAAACTGTAGTGAAATGAAGAGAACTCCAGAGAATTGACGTATGCTGCACGGATTTGTAGCTGACCATCCAAGCAATGACAGAA
Source organism: Schistocerca americana (assembly GCF_021461395.2). Lineage (NCBI taxonomy): Eukaryota > Metazoa > Arthropoda > Insecta > Orthoptera > Acrididae > Schistocerca > Schistocerca americana. Next base: position 45,627,942 of record NC_060123.1, read on the forward strand.
AAAATATATCGACGTAACAACGCTTACAAATACACTATAGAATAATCATTGGCAGTTGTGGTATCAGTTGAGCTCTAATGGGTTGAATGCATGGCGAAATAACGAAAAAGAGCTACTGTTGCTGCTTGCAGTACATTTAATGGCCATGAAAAAAGTGAATAGTCGTCTTAATACGAGGAACAGCGAGACGTATCTAGGAAGAGCGGAAAAATGGACTCATCTCGCATTGGGGGGGTAGTGCAATCTCTTGATATATCTGACAACAGCAGCATGTTATCACAGTGGTGCGACCACAAGCAATGCCGACAACTTGGCGCACCTCTGCCAATGTGCTTACAGTGACGTGTCCTACATTGCATGGTCAGTGAATGCGGCACTTGCCGTAGCTGTATACTAACAACATCATTGTAACAGATTGATTCCCATCGTGTCTGGGGCGGCTGGTGTTACAGAGTGAATGGATAAAGAGGGACCTGATGTTAAAGAGAGTGTGGATAAGAACACATCTGCGGTAATGTTAACTAGGGGCTATCGGTGTAAGTTCAGTCATATCTCGAGAGCGACCTGAGATTCAGCTCTTCATCTGCGAGAGTGTACTTGATCTTTTGCAGCGCTTTCTTCACTGTGAACTGTTATGGCCATAGTGCGATTCTTCAGTAGTAAGAGGGTACTTGGTATGCTATGAAGGGTTTTTGGGTGTGTGCTGTGTGGGTTTGAATTCCAGCAGTTTTGCACTGAGTCAAAGTCCACTGTGACGATGTTACTACAGCTGCTGCTTTATGTCACAAAAAGGCAATACACATCCGCTACTCTTTACTATGTGTCTAGGGGTTTGTTTCTTTAACCAGTAGTGAAAGCGTAGTTGATCCCCTCTTCGAACGTCGCCACTGCTGTAATTTTGAATAACAATCATCAACAACGACGGCCAAAGACTTCCGGCTTAAGAAGTCACCCTAGTTCTGCCAGCGGCCTTATTGAAGAGGGGAGAGGGTGGGGGTGGGGTTGGCGGGAAGACGTAGAGAGCACTCCCTCGCCTCTAGAGGTGGAAACGCCCATCTACCCCCTCCAAAGAAAAGGGAAAGACTGATAAATAATCAACGGAATGAGGATGTAGAGGACTATGGAAACCAGTGCACTAAAGACATGTTAAATTTATCCATAGGACATGTGGCGTACAACTGAAAATGTGTCACGATCATCTCTACAGTCTCTAAAGATTCCGGACGAGCACCCCGTTCAGATCTTCGGGAGGGAACACCAAAGGTGGGGGTAACCTTGAGAAAAAGATTCAGTAACCAATGAAAAGACAATGTTGTACGAGTCGATGCGTGAGTGTTTGAACATGGCAGGGAGTCCAGAAAATTTCAGACGGAAATGCATATAGTGGGGGTCACTGAAGTGAAATGGAAAGATGACAAGGATTTCTGGTCAGATGGGCACAGATAATATCAACAGCAGCAGAAAATGATATAACAGGTATAGGATTCGTTGTGAATAGAAAGGCAGAGCAAATGGTGTATTACTGTGAGCAGTTCAGTGATATCGAGAGGAAACCCATACGGACAGTCATATTTTAAGTATAAATGCCAACGTCGCTAGCAGAATATGAGTATACTGATCAGCTAATTCGTTCAGAAAAGGAAATGAAAATCTATTTGTCATGGGGGATAGGAATTCGGTTACAGCGGATGCAGCAGAAGAAAGGGTTATGGGAGATAATGGGCTTCGTAGTAGGAATGAAAGAGGAGAGACTAATTGGGGCCTATAATATGTCTCAGATAATAATTGTAAATATTTTGTCCAAGAATCATAAGAGGAGATTTATACTTGGAAAAGGCTATTCGATGCACACAGATGCCAGTCAGGTCAGGTAAGGAATCCTGAATCAGCGTACCCAAGAGCAAGTATAGACTCTGATTAAAATTTAGTAATGCTGAAGAGCAGGCTGAAGCTTAAGAGACTAAAACGAAAGAAGAAGCGTGCTAGAAGTGGGATACGGAAATACTAAGAAATGGAGCGGTGCACTTGCAGTCATCTGACGCTGTTGGTACTATGATAATGAATAGCTGACAAGCACTTCAGGTGAGGAGGGATGCGTGTATCTATAAAGGCAATGACGGAAGTTCGAATGCGAAGAAACTTTCGGTGACAGAAGAAATACTTCAGTTGATCGACTAAAGAAGGCAGCACAAAGATGTTCAGCGGGCATTCATGAATAAAAAAATATAGTCCCTTAAAATGAAATAAAGAGGTACTACAGGGAAGGTAAGCAAAATTTCTGCATGAGAAACATGAAGAAATTGGAAAAGAAATGATTGGCTCACCACACAGAAAAGTCAACACAACCTTCAGTGACATTAATATCAAGCATGGCAACATTAAGTTTGAAAAGGAAATTCCACTGTTAAATGCAGAGGAGCGAGCGGATATTTAGAAAGAGTACGTCCAAGTCTTATGACGTGATAGAAGAACAAAAAGGAGTCGATAGGGAATATGTAGGAAAGCAGCAGTAGAGTCAGAATTAAAAAGAGCTTTGGAAGACATAGGATCAAAAAAGGAAGAAGGGATAGGTAAAACTATACAGTAATTTTTAAAATCATTAGGCGAGCTGAGAAAATAAGTAGTCAGGTTGGTGTGTAGAGCAAGAGAAGTAGTTCTGACGTTGCAGTTAATAATGGAAGCAAGGCTGGGAAAATAATGGCCATTCATTTGATTTATTAACATAGAAACAGTGTAAAATAGTGCAAGATGATCAAAATTCTGAGAAAAATAGTGATAAACTATAGGCAAAAACGGATGGTAAACAATATGTGCAAGAACCGATGGTGAATAATAAGACTGGAAGACAGTAAGTGCTCGGATTAAAAAGCTTGTAATACATTCATGCAGTCCTTAGCCCCTGCTGCTCAGTCTATACATCGATGAAATAATGATGAAAAATAAGATTCAAGAGTGAGATTGAAATTGTAGGTGAAAAGATACTAGTGATAATATTCGCTGACGACACTACTCTGCTCATTGAAAGTGAAGAAGAATTACGGGATTTGTTGAATGGGATGTACAATTTAATGAGTGCGATATATAGCTTGAGCTTAAACAGGAAGAAGTGAAAATTGACGAGAAAAGGGAGAAATGAGAATAGAGAGAAGCTTAACATCAAAGCTATGGGTCACAATATAGAGGAAGTTAAGGAAATCTGCTGCCCTGGAAGCAAAATAACCCGTGATAGACTAAGCAATAAGGACATGAAAAGTAGACTAGCACTGGCAGAAAGGGCATTCTTGGCCAAGAGAAGACTACTAGTATCAAAAACAGACAGCTGTAAAGCGCATGCTGGATGCTGGCGTAGTCTCGCTGTCAGGGTGCAAATTAATATAGTTCGTGTGGAAGTGCGTGTAGTGATATAACAACTGGAGATCAAAATTGAGACAGACGGATGGACAGTAACCGGAAAAAGTAGCCCATACTGTCACAGTAAGTAAAAAACTAAATTTGCAGTCATGTTGATAAATAAGCAATAGTCATGGAGATACATTAAAGCATGTTCCATCTTTTGTCATAGAGCCAACACCCAGCATTATGCTATAAATAATTATCTAACCTCCAGAAACCATCTGAAGATCAACCTGAAAAGGTTCGAAAACCGGTTGATGGAATGAAACATAATTTTTCAAAAAAGCGACTGGTTGCAATATTATATAATTTATTTACAGACATTAATCTGTACGGCAGTGTAACATTGACCTTGACAAACCCGAAAAAGAGGACAAAGGAAGCATTTGAGGTGCTGTGCTACAGAACAATGTTGAAAATTAGGTGGACTGACAGGATAAGGAACGGAGAGATTTTCTGAACTATCGGCGAGGAAAGGACTTTATTAAAAACATGAAGAAGGGATGTGAAGATAGGATATCTTTTAAAACATTATCGAATGACCTCGATGGGGCAAGATGGAGCTGCACAGGTTAAAAACTGTAGACGAAATCAGGTACAGGAACGCATGCAGCCAATAATTGAGAACGTAGGTTGCAATTGCTTCATTGAGATGAAAAGTTTGGCTACAGCACAGGAATTCATGTTGGGCCCCATCTAATTAGTCAGAAAACCGAAATGTAAAAAAATTATTGCCTAGAAATCATTATCAGCTTAGTAACAGTTTATTACTGATGAAGAATCTTGAAATCTAGAGTTCAGCTGTGTATTTCTCCACCAACTGCCACGAAGTAAGTTGTGGGGTTGATAATAGCATGGGCAAATTACAATTTCAGATTTCTTTTTTATGAAAATACTATATATTTGTCTAGGACACCCATTTTTCTATTTTAAGGTTACAGGAAAATCTATATATAACAATATTCTTATTTCCATTCTCCTGTTGGCATAAATTGTCGTTCAAACGTTGTAGTATTTGGAACAATCTATCCTCATACTCGTACACCGAATTACATCATGGGTTAGTGATAAAATGTGTACTTATTTAATCCTAGCAATACCAACGCATTTTGCACAAAGTGTACTACCAAACCTGAGGGGGGAGGGGGGATGTGGGGGAAAGGGGGGGGGAATTCTAATTCGCGCCTTCACAAGAAAGTTAAAAAATCAAACAAATATGATTAACTGTTGCAAACGTGTGTTTATAAAATCATTTTTAATTAGGTACTAATGCCTAAGGAGATTCCTTAACCTAAAAGAATGTTGGTGTGGTGCAATGCATTTACTATAATGTGTACACAGAGAGTAAGGGTACTTTATGACCACCATAAAAATGTGAAAATTAAAAATTTTGTTAATTGTCGCTGAATTTTATTCACAAGATACTTTTACAAGATATAAAGATGAGTAAGAGATGTCTTGAAATAGAAAATGTGAATAAGATATTCGCGGCGAAAATTCACTTTCAATACTGAGACCTATGATTTGGTATACGTGTTGCCGAAAAATTCGAAACAATTAAAGAATGTGATATAAGAAATGGTTAAGAACAATAAATACATTTTCAAAACTTTAAAACGTAAAGTACATTTTTAGATTACAATATTTTCAAGCGATGGTCATAAAGTAACTCCCTTCACCCTTCCGCTTCTGGTATTGCGAGGGTTAAGGAACTGCAGCACCTCTCTGTGAACGATTTGCACGAAAATGAATGGCACTCATTGTGCTGAAAAGTGTGCATAAGTAAACAGCACCCATTTTAAATTTTATTCCTCCAAAACTCAAATTTTTTAGTGGCACACATCATTTATAATGCGGAGAAGTTCCTCGGAAAAGTATAGAGCCGTTTCTGGTGACAATTTTTAAAACCCATGTTTTCCACGTTTAGTTAATTTTCAGCATTGTCTGTTTTCTATATCATCGGTTTTTAGAACACGAACTGTGTCCTTCCTTTGCTAAGTAGCTTTGACTAATGTCATGTGAGAGAAAAGGAAGAAGAAACCAAAATGCCCCTCCTCAATCAGTAAGTTTTAAATTCCCTGATGATTCTTTATTTTAATTTCTGAATATAGGTCCATGTAGGACTCACCTTCCTTACGTACAGTGTCGCAAAATGAATGCAGCTATTTTACCTAACGAGAAACTTTCTAGACTAGTGTGTGGCACTGCTGTAGGAAAGTTGTACGAAACGTGGCGAGTACTTCCAAAGGGCAGACTGTTACGTAATTCATGAGGGAATTCATTAGTACTGTGTTTCCAGACAGCCAGTCAGAGTGACTGCTTTCGTTGAATCCTCTCAGGCAACTAACAAGGGTCTGGTCAGTATCTTGTAGTATAGCTTACCGTATGTTAAACTTTTCTGCTCTTTCAGTGGTGCCATTTGTTACGCCTAGAAGCGTAACCCCGATAGCATGTTCTTCACCTTCATATTTTTCACATTACTTTGACGTGATGCAGAGAGAGGGATTACAACTGTTCCACGTATGATGGCCAATTTAATCGGGTGTTTTACTCTGAGGCCCTATCCCTACAAGGTCTGAAGCTACAACTGGAACACATGCGACACACTAAACGCAAAAGAAGCATAATAAAATTTGTTTGTCTGATGTGGTCAGTTGTCTCTGTAATTATTCAAATTCTAATTGATCATTTGTATTTACAACAATTGGAAGGTTAAGAAGTAATTTTGTTGATTATTATTATTCTTAGAGTAATATGCACTTGTATTTCATTGCCACAGGCTTTCGTTCAACGATTAGATAGTTCGATAACCACGTGACGTAACGATGAACATAATACAAAAACGATATGCACAACAAGAGCCTTGAAAAGGATCTTTATTGTATATATTTACTTTTACACACAGAAAAACTGTGACATGCATGGCAGACTGTACGAGTAATTCCTATTGTTCCTCTGGTTAGGCTTCTTCGCTCTCACTGGCGAATGGAGCAGTGCAAGAATCGTTGATAACATGCCTCTGTAGGCATTGGAATTAGTCTAATCATATGTTAATCACAATAGAGCCTCCTATGGCTAGAGGTGCACACTATATGATCAAAAGTATCCGTACACCCCCAAAAACATACGTTTATCATGTAAGGTGCACTGTGCTGCCACCTACTGCCAGGTTCTCCATATCGGCGACTTAAGTAGTCATTAGACATCGTGAGAGAGCAGAATGAGGAGCCCCGCGGAACTCATGGACTTCGAGCGCGGTCAGGTGATTGTGTGTCAGTTGTCATACGTCTATACGCGAGATATCCATACCCCTAAACATCCCAATGTCCAATGTTTCCGATGTGATAGTGAGCTGGAAACGTGAAGGGAGACGTACAGCGCAAAAGCGTACAGGCCGACCTCGTCTGATGGCTGACACTTGAAAAGGGTCGTAACGTATAATAGGCACAAATCTATCCTGACCTTCACACAGGAAATCCAAACTCCATCAGGATTCACTGCAAGTACTATGACAGTTAGCCTGGAGGTGACAAAACTTGGATTTCATGGTCGATCGACTGCTCGTAAGCCACACATAACGCCGGTAAATGCCAAACGACGCCTCGCTTTGTGTAGGGAGCCTGAACGTTGGACGATTGAACAGTGGAAAAACTTTGTGTGGAGTGACGAATCACGCTACACAATGTGGCGATCCGCTGACAGGGTGTGGTTATGACGAATGCACGGTGAACGTCATCTGCCAGCTTGTGTAGTGTAAATAGTAAAATTCGGAGGTGGTGCAGTTATGGTGTGGTCATGTTTTTCATGAAGGGGGCTTGCACACCTTATTGTTTTATATGGCAATATCACAGCACATGTCTACATTGATGTTTTAACCACCTTCTTGTTTCCCACTGTTGAAGAGCAATTCAAGGATGACGATTGCACCTTCCAACACGATCGAGCACTTGTTCATAATGCACGGCCTGTGGCGGAGTAATTACAAGACAATAACATCCCTTTAATTGACTGGCCTGCACAGAGTCCTGACCTGAATCCTATAGAACACCTTAGGGATGTTTTGGAACGCCAATTTCGTGCCAGGCCTTGCTGACCGCCATCGATACCTCTCTTCAGAGCAGAACTCCGTGAAGAATGGGCTGCCATTCCCCAAGAAACCTTCCAGCACCTGACTGAACGTATGGCTACGAGAGTGGAAGCTGTCATCAAGGCTAAGGGTGGGCCAACACCATACTGAATTCCAGCATTACCGATGGAGGGCGCCACTTGTAAATCATTTTCAGCCAAGTCACGGAATGCTTTTGATCACATACTGTATATGTTCAATATCACCTGGAAAACCTGTCTGCTAAGTCTATAACATACGTCGGTAAAATTCTAGGACGTATCATAAAAGGGTTTCGTAGACGCCTGCCTGTCTATATTTTCCCAGTATCCCAACGATGAATCTAAGTCTTTCTACTGATTTTACCTATGACGTACCATACGTCATCATTTCACTTAGTACACCTAAAATGTACATCATGCAGTCATGCACCCACTTGTACTAGTTTACTGGTGACGGTTGAGGTTCACTGAGACACTGTCTTTATCGTTTCTAAAGTGAACATTGAGCCGTGCGTGGCTCGTGTTCGTACCATTCCTTATTTCACGTCTTGTTTTTCTTCCGTACTGCCACCTCGTTATCTTAATTTTCAGATACTAATGTCACTGAGTTGCTGCCTTGCCTGCCCGTGAGAGGCAACAGCAGCGGTTATCGATATCGGCCCTACCGTATTATCTTTGGTGGACTTCTTTTACTTTCTGGTCGTCGTGTGCTGAATATTAGTTGTGACCTGGCAGTGTTTGAGTTAGCACACAGCAGGGAGGTCCGGACAGCCATGACTTGCCCAACGGTTGCCGACACACGTGATTGGAGTGAGGACGACTTTGGTTGGTCGTCGGTCGGTCGTCTTCTCGGAATACTGTATTTGGCCGCTGATCGGTGATGGGTTGGCTGTGTGTGCCGACACGTGATTCGTCCCTGTTATTGTACAGTCACTGCCGTTAGCACTGTCTGGTTCTTCGTGCAAGTGTCGCGAAACTGTGTGTATTTGTTGTGATTTTGACTGACAGCTCATTTTAAATGATGTTGGCGTACAGGCTCTGAGGAGTCGGTCAGTTTGTGTGGAGAAGTGAGGAATCCTCGACAGGGCGTAGTTTGGCCGGGCCCCGCTGGCGGTTTCTACTCGGTGTCGGAGAGTATGGCACTGTTCTCACTGCTACGATGTCCGTGGCTCACCGAACCTAGACACGAAAGTTGAGTTTTGGTTTAACCTACCAGCAAGTCAAGACTGTTCACATTGTGTCGTTTGGAGTTCGTTGACGGCTGTTGGGATATTCCCGCGAGCAACGACGGAGTTTTCAAGTTGGAAAATTCTGGCCACCCTCCGGTGGAGTTTCACTGTGTTTGGTTACTTGAATTGAAGTGCACCAGGGGAATCTTCTGCCTTGTGGCCGTTAACGTTCCGGTTACCTGCCCTGGGCGATGACATAAATTTCAGGCAGTGTAGTTTCCTCATCGTATTGTTGGTGTCCAGCACGGTGTGTAGTTTGACAGCTCCGTGCATGATTGGTTGTGGGCGCCCATATCTTCCACATTATTGCGTTGAACACCCTGTTGTGCCATGGTGGGTTGAATTGGAAGTTATCATGTCGGTGGGTCCGCTGCCTGTCGTTCGGTTGGGTTGTCATCGGATCGTGATTGCTTGGCCCGATTGGCTGTCTCACCTAAGTCTGAGTTACAGGCCGACCGTCGAACTTTTGGGCGCCTTTTGTGTTCACTCTGTTTCCGGCATTTCAAGTAAGTTACCAACATTTGTCCAGATTAGAATTATTATCAACATATGACTCAATATCTGTGAATGTCCTTTCGGCAGTGTTTCGTAGAAGGTATCTGCGAAATATCAGAAGTTACAGGATTTACGATACTGTATACAAAAGCAGGAAGCTGTGTTGGCTATGGCTGATAGGCCTCGGGCTGCTTTCGTGGACTTAACTGCTGCTGGGGCGACTAAGGCAGCGCCATTACCTATGTCGTATGAGAGTAAAGTGAGATATTGCGTGGCAGATACCTAACAGTGATGCAGTAGTGTGTGACTTGACGACAATAGAAGTAGCACGACACTATCTCTTTTTCGGACGAGGAAGGTGTCAACTTCATTAATGTTTTATGGAAGTGAGGAAAAGAAATATCGGTCTCTCTGCTTACTTTTCCAGTAAAATATTTGTTTTATTTGTAAAAAATTAAAAACCACTTTTTTGATTTTATGCTTCAACTCCGCTATGCAGTCTTTCTCATTCTATTTCGAAGAAATTATTGGATAAAATACTATAGTTCTTTTTCAACCAATGGTCTGAAATCGCAGCTTTGCTATGAAAAGGTTCACTTCATGTTTGCTCAGAATTACTATCTTACTCCGAAGACAGTAGCACAGACTACGTACTTCGAAAAGCTTCCAGGGAAAAAAGTAGTCATTGGTCGGTTTATGTTATATCCATTTCAGATCACACATTATCTTATACAGTATCTAGCTGTGATATCGAATTTGTTTCTAACGGCAGAGGGGAAACCATAACAAATGGCTCTGAGCACTATGGGACTTAACATCTGTGGTCATCAGTCCCCTAGAACTTAGAACTACTTAAACCTAACTAACCTAAGGACATCACACACATCCATGCCCGAGGCAGGATTCGAACCTGCGACCGCAGCAGTCGCGCGGATCCGGACTGAGCGCCTAGAACCGCTAGAGCACCGCGGCCGGCAAACCATAACATTTCAAGTCTCGAGTAACCAAGTCATATGTTTAACAGTTTGATCGCAATTGTCTACGACGCGCCACATTATATGCTAAGGGCACGCGATATGTGAAGTTCTCCATGTATCTCTCTTGTATGTGGTTTTGTGCAGTCAGCTATTGTCGCATGCTAAACCGAAATTGCGTTAAAATAAGCTTTTATTTTAAAAATTGAAATTGACAGTTTCAGATTCAGCAGCAGAATTATCTGAATGTGTCAGTTTTCTTTTTCTGCACTATGAGTTTCACTCACGCGATATACAGTAAGTTTTTCTTCACATCACGTCGAACAAATGATGTGTGTCACAGCGAGCAAAGAGGTTGAAATGCGATTTTGATATTGATAACTAAAGCATATTGTGTTCTAGATATTACTGGGTTGAAGAGACATTTACTGGTACTTGGATGAAAGAAGAATGTATCAGTGGTATGAACCAGGGCTGAATGGATAACGATTTTGTAAGTCACAGTGATAAGTTATCAATGCAGGAAAGCGACAGCTGAGTCTTACATAAGGCGTAATGTGACCTGTGATATTCATTTCCTCTTATGTGTAAAATTTTCTTAGCCGAAAATAAAAAATTAATATGGAACAACTATCTGGGCAATATGAAGCCACGACAACCACAATATCTTCCAATACCAGCTACGTAACTCTGGAAGATGACAGCTGATCGTTACTGGTAAGTGAGGAATTTACCAGACTGTACAGGTAGCTTCACGAAAAGGCTAACGTACCGGCTCCGTCTGGATCCACATAATAAAAGTCTAGCCAATAGCCTTGTTATTTGCTTTCATTACGCAGTAGACCTGTTTTGATCAGCTGACACTGGAGATTATGACAGTAACAGCGACGGGAGAATATGAAAATAATGTTGTTTCGAGGAAACATAGTTTACAAACGGGCTCCCGTTTCCTGATACTAAACCTTTACCTGAAGAAGACTACAGATATCATTATTGTTAATCAAAATATCTACGGGTGTACTGCCGGTCCACAGTGTCCAACGGGCACAATATTTCGGCGATCATACATGTCGCCATCATCAGGTGAACTGACGGACTGAGCTCCTGTGAACGTGCCGGCATGGAGATCCGTACGCTATGGCTGCTCAGAGGGAACTGGGTTAAGTCGCGGCGGCGTCCGATTTAAATACCCTCCGCCCGTGGTGCGCTCCCTCCGCTGTCCGCGCCCCGCGCCACGGTCGCGCGGTGGAACAGATTGCGACGGCGTCTGAGATGATGTCGGAGTGATGGTCGTCACAACTATACGTTTGCTCGATTTACTCTTGATTAACCCAATCCCTGCTTCCCAAGCCTTGCTAACATTATAGCCAGTCACGGTTTATGAGGTCATCATTGGTGCGAATTTCGATGGTCTCTCTAACAACGCTGTCCCAATATCTCGACGCCTGTACCAGAATCCTTGTGCATTCACTCTCGATACCGTGGTTTTCTGACTATCAATGTTCAGCGACCGCCGACTTGCTCGGATACATCAGTCGAGTGTGCCTTTGGTGTTCACGGAATCGATCCTTGACGGTACGCATCGTCTGACCAATATACGACTTGCCACATTGACACAGAATCTGGTACACGCCGGCCTTCCTCAAACCGAGGTCATCTTTGGCGCTCCCCACCAGTGCAACGAGTTTTATTCGGAGGACAAAACACAGTTCCGACCCGGTGTATCTTCAAAATGCGGGCGATTTTCCCCGAGAGTGCGCCTGTATATGGAATAAACGCAGTGCCTACCTCCTCCCTCGTGATTTCATCCATCTCCACAGGTTTTGCTGTAGTGGTTTGTTGGAGAGCACGTTGAATCTGCCACTCTGAGTACCCATTTTTTCGAAATACAGTTCTCAGATGTTCCAATTCCTGGGGTAGACTCTCTGCGTCAGAGATAGTGCGCGCCCTATGTACTAGAGTTTTAAGTACCCCATTCCTCTGTGAAGGGTGGTGGCAGCTGTCTACGTGCAAATACAGATCAGTGTGCGTTGTCTTCCGATACACCCCATGACCTATGGTGCCGTCAGCCCTTCTCTTGACCAAGACGTCAAGGAAAGGTAATTTACCCTCCGTTTCAGTCCCCATAGTGAATTTGATGTTGGGGTGTGTGGAGTTTAGATGTGTAAGGAAGTCAAGGAGTTTATCCATACCATGAAGCCAGATGACGAGCGTGTCGTCCACGTAACGGAAAAAGCAAGTAGGTTTCCTTTCGGATGACGACAGGGCTTCCTCCTCGAAGTTCTCCAAGTACAAATTCGCTACCACCGGTGAGAGTGGGCTACCCATGGCGACTCCCTCCGTTTGTTCGTACTACTCTCTATTAAAAAGAAAATACGTGGAAGTCAAGACATGCCTAATAAGTTCAGTGGTCTTCTCGTCAAACTTCTGACTAATCAATTCTAGTGACTCTCGTAGGGGTACCCTCGTGAACAAGGAAACGCCGTCAAAACTCACCATGATATCTGACTCATCCAACCTTAAGCTATCAAGGCGTTTAACAAAATCCACGAAATTACGGACGTGATGAGGTGAGCTAATGTGCGAGGAAATTAGAAACAACGTAAATTACTTGCGATGGTGCAACAGACGTCCCAGTTTCCCTCATGCATGTTGTCCTTCATATTTCCATACATGACTCATTTAAGAAATACCATTTTCCATTCTCACTCATCATAGTCGATGTTTATGGGCAGATTCCAACTGTATGATTCACGATTTATATAATAAAACACTGCACTAGTTACTCACTTTTTCACTCTGAATATGATCCATTTTGAGACTTTATTCTCGTTATCAAGAGTAAATACTCACACAGGTAATTTAATGGTGTTTTCGCGAGCACTTGGGTGTGTTGTTCTACCACTCTTGCCTTGAAGTTGTATTTCAATGGTTCACTGCAATCGAACAGGCCTCTTTTGTTCACACTTCGAAGCACGACGTAACATACCTATGTGAATATTTGTACTTGATCATGAGAATAAGTTCTACCAAGAATCTTGCAAATCGTGAAAAATTACATACTGGTGCAGTGTTTCATTATTTACATCATGAATGCTACTTCTTCTAAAGATCCTCTCATGGTCAGGATAAGATTTTTAGCAACAGACGAAAGCTATTCTAGCTTGTATATAGTTCTAGAATCCTTCAGTGTACCAATTAAAATATCAGGCCCTGCTACGCTATATAAATAGGTCTCACAAGGGGACCCTCCATACTGTAAATCACGGCTTTTGATGCGCTTCAAATATGTTCTAGAGGCACTTACCCTGAGTACCTGGCTACCCGCATTTTTAGCGACGGGCCTTGGTTTTTGAGAAAATCGTTTTTAAAGTCCATTGCGCGCTTTGTGTACCTGTAACATTACATATATGAAAGACAATAGAGGCATCGCTTCAAGGGAAGACTGGATAAAATTACATTCGCTAATCCATCAGTTCAGCGCACCTAACTTTGAAAGCATGATTGGATACGCTTGGTTCGCATCGAAATTAGCGGATGAGAGAGAAGTCTTTTGGAATGCAAAATAATTGTTTCCCGGTAACGCTCATGAGGAAGCCGTGCGTGTGCAAGACGATTGCCTTCATAAAATGGATGTTGTGCTGCGAAAATCTGTGCTTCGGTTGTTTCTATGATAAGTAAACTCACAATATTGTTCTGGCACATCAAGCAATGTGGACGATGAAAAATAAGATTTCGTAATATTGAATTAATAATTCAGTATATCTTTATAATTTCGCACACCTTTCACTGTTTGTTGATATTCTTTGAAATAAAGTTGAAAAATTCGGTGTGTTTAAGAAAAAAAGTACAAGAGCAGGATTCGGAGGCGGTACTTCCAGCACGGTATCCGTCAATCTCTACCGCTGCGCTACGCTGACTTGCTCGGAGTATATGTATTGTTACGGGTATACAGAGCGTGCAATGGACTTCTAAATCGATTTTCTCAAAAACCAAGGACTGTCGCTAAAAAACCGGATAGCTAGGTACTCAGGGTAAGTGCCTCTAGAACATATTTGAAGCGCATCAAAAGCCGTGATTTACAGTATGGAGAGTCCCATTGTCACTGCCGAATGTACATCTGAGCCAGCACTGGACGCTGCGCCTGTTGAAACTGCTGTCGATTTACGTGAAAAGCCGGAGGAGGTGCAGAGGATGGGATTCCTTAATAATAGCACCCACAGATTTATCAGCTCTCGTAGGAGATCTACGACCATCAGGATTTACACTCGTCTTGGTCGCCAATATAATTTGTGTTGTGTTTTAGTGAAATCGACGTCGTATATACAGGAATTATTAAATAAAATTGTGTATAACAGAAAAATCAGTAAACAAAAGAAATATATCGATACCTTAAAATTATATACGAAGGTGGGAACGTTATTTTTAACACGATAAATGGAACACCAAATTTATGACCAGTGATGCATTGTTTTCAAAGCGTCATTGTCGTCGGTCATTCCACTGAAACTTCCACTCTATTTAAAAATGTGAACTGGAAGGGATCACGAGCATTATTCTATACTCAGTGTCATGTTCTATAGTCAATCCATAGAGACTAAGGCATCACTCGTCTGTCATTTGAAGCAAATAGCTAAAAGAATGCCACATGATTGTTACATAAAAATCATAACTAATACGAAATGTTATAAAAAATAATTAATTAGTATATAACAGTCGCCTTCAACACCATATTAAAACAAATACCTCTACATCTACGTCTACATCAACATCGATACTCCGCAACTCACCACATTGTCCGTGGCGGAGAGAATACCTTACCCCTACTAGTCATCCCTTTTCCTGTTCCACTATCAAACACAACGAGGGAGAAATCACTGTCTATATGAATTTGTAAGAGCCATAATTTCTAGCCTCTTATCTTCGTGGTCCTAACGCCCAGTGTATGTCGGAGGAAACAGAATCGTTCTGCAGTTAGCTTCAAATGTAGTTTCTTTAAATTTTCTCAGTACTATAGCTCGTAAATAACGTCGCTTTCGCTCAGGATATTTCCATTTGAGTTCCCAAATAATCACAGTAATACTTAGGCATTGTTAGAACCTAGCAGTGAGAAATGTAGCAGCCCGTCTCGGAATTGCTTAGATGTCTTCTTTCAAGCCGACCTGGTACATATCCCAAACACTCGAGCAGAATAGATCACACTAGCGTCCGATATGACGTCTCCTTTACATATGGAACACATTTCCCTAGAATTTTTCCAATAAAGCGAAGATGACCATTCACCTTTCCAGCACATTCCTCATATATTCGTTCCATTTCATACCGCTATGCAACGTTACGCCCAAATACTTACACTATATATCAGACCACAGCTTCGTGACGTTAAAAAGAAGGCATCTCCCTCATCTGAGTATACCCATCCCTTCACAGTTTCAGACATTGACTCTGGACTGAAGGACCTCAAACCTCTTAAGCCACCTGGATTCGATGGTATCCACCCAAAATTCCTGATCCATATGGGAGGAAAAGCTAAGAAATGGCTGGCAGAATTCTTTACTGACATCCTGCTGACTGGTCAACTTCCATCTGAGTTTAAAAAGGTGAAGATAATATCTGTTCTGAAACCTGGCAAACCCAGCAACAGGGTAGAAAACCATGGCCCCATTTCCCTACTCAGCTGCTGCTACAAGCTTTTTGAAAGGCTAATATATAACAGAATAAGTAGCGCTATCTTAGAGAACGTTCCAGTTGATCAGGCAGGCTTCAGACCAGGGCGCAGCTGCTGCGACCAAGTATTGTCTCTCACATCCTTCATAGAGTCAGGATACCAAATGAAGCAGAAAACATCTGGGGCAGCCGGCCGGAGTAGCCGAGCGGTTAAAGGCGCTACAGTCTGGAACCGCAAGACCACTACGGTCGCAGGTTCGAATCCTGCCTCGGGCATGGATGTGTGTGATGTCCTTAGGTTAGTTAGGTTTAAGTAGTTCTGAGTTCTAGGGGACTTATGACCACAGCAGTTGAGACCCATAGTGCTCAGAGCCATTTGAACCATTTTGAACATCTGTGGCATTTGTTGATCTAACTGCCGCCTTCGACACTGTGTGGAGGGAAGGTCTTATCTACAAATTTCTCCGCATCATACCCTGCAGAACAATGGCTCGACTGATTAACAGCATGCTAAGTGATCGGAAGTTCCAGGTAGTCACTGGAAGCAACATAAGTAAGGAGAGGAAGCTGAACAACCGATTGCCTCAAGGATCAGTTCTCTCACCCTTACTGTTCAGCCTATATCTATCTGATCTACCTGACACTTCGTCCAGAAAATACTGCTATGCCGATGACCTGGCTCTAGCCGTCCAACACCTGGAAATGAAGACAGCAGAAGAGATTTTAACCAATGACCTGTCTGCATTAGACAATTACTTCAAAATTTGAAGACTCCAACCCAGTGTGTATAAAACAGATGTGTGTTGCTTCCATCTAAATAACCAGTTGGCGAACGTAAAACTGGAGGTAAGTTTCCGAGGCAAAATTCTTCGTCACAACTGGAACCCAAAATATCTTGGTGTCATCCTGGATCGTACACTATGCTTCAAACAACACCTTCTTAACTTAGCTCAAAAGCTGAGGACTCGATACAACATCCTCCATAAGCTATGCGGAACTACCTGGAGATCTTCAGCAACCACCCTGCGCACTTCAGCTCTGGGCTTGGTATACTCAATTGCTGAGTATTGTGCACCTGTTTGGATGAATAGTCATCATACGAGGCTTGTTGATACCCAGCTGAATACGACAATGCGCATAATATCTGGCACAATCAGATCTACTCCAGTTTATTGGCTTCCACTGTTAACCGGTATAATGCCTCCTGATCTACGCAGATGTACTGCCCTTATGAGAGAATTCCACAAGATCTCCAGGAATTCTAACCTACCCGTGCATTGCGACCTGCCACTTTTAAATCGCAAGAGACTGAAATCACGTCATCCAATTCTGTGCGATGCAGCTGACATGGTTGCTAAGAATTTCGAACCTCTTGAAGAATGGAAAGGTCGGTGGGAAGCAGTGACAGATGTGCACCTGCAAAACATCTTCTGAGGTGCTAAACTTCCAAGTGGTCTACTCTCAACAGAATCCGTACCAGCCATGGGCGATGCAGGGATGCTCTCTTTAAGTGGAAGAAGCTGCCTGATCCAGCTTGTGACTGTGGGGCTCCATATGTGGGGCTCCATACCAGACTGTTCACCACATTGTCAGTGAATGCAGGATTCGATCCTATCACGGCGCCAAAGAGGACTTCCTGCTAGCAACTCCAGATGCAGTGCGCTGGATTGAAGGACTGGATATTCAGTTGTAAAGACAAACTTAAGTTTCTTGTGTGTCAATATGTACATATGTATATGTAATTTCATGATATGTCTGTATTAGCCATATGCTAAAATAAATAAATAACTTACACTATTGGCCATTAAAATTGCTACACCACGAAGATGACGTGCTACAGACGCGAAATTTAACCGACAGGAAGAAGATACTGTGATATGCTAATGATTAGCTTTTCAGAGCATTCACACAAGGTTTGCGCCGCTGGCGAAACCTACGGCATGCTGACATGAGCAAAGTTTCCAACCACTATCTCATACACAAACAGCAGTTGACCGGCGTTGCTTGGTGAAACGCTGTTGTGATGTCTCGTGTAAGGAGGAGAAACGCGTACCATCACGTTTCCGAATTTGATAACGGTCGGATAGTAGCCTATCGCGATTGCGGTTTATCGTATCGCGACATTGCTGCTCGCGTTGGTCGAGATCCAATGACTGTTAGCAGAATATGGAACCAGTGCGTTCAGGAGGGTAATACGAAACGCCGTGCTGGATGCCAACGGCCTCGTATCACTAGCAGTCGAGATGAAGGGCATCTTATCCGCAAGGCTGTAACGGATCTTGCAGCCACGTCTCGATCTCTGAGTCAACAGATGGAGACGTTTGAAAGACAACAACCATCTGCACGAACAGTTCCACGACATTTGCAGCAGCAAGGACTATCAGCTCGGAGACCATGGCTGCGGTTACCCTTTACGCTGCATCACAGACAGGAGCGCCTGCAATGGTGTATTCAATGACGAACCTGGGAGCACAAAGGCAAAACGTCATTTTTTCGGATGAATCCAGGTTCTGTTTACAGCATCATGATGGTCCCATCCGTGTTTGGCGACATCGCGGTGAACGCACGTTGGAAGCATGTATTCCTTCATCGCCATACTGGTGTATCACCCGGTGAGACGGTATGGGGTGCCATTGGTTACACATCTCGGTCACCTCTAGTTCGCATTGACGGCACTTTGAACAGTGGACGTTACATTTCAGATGTGTTACGACACGTGGCTCTACCCATCATTCGATCCCCGCGAAAACCTTCATTTTAGCAGGGTAATGCAAGACCGCACGTTGGAGGTCCTGTACGGGCCTTTCTGGATACAGAAAATGTTCGACAGCTGCCCTGGCTCGCACATTCTCCAGATCTGTCACCAATTGAGAACGTCTGGTCAATGGTGGCCGAGCAACTGGCTCGTCACAATACGCCAGTCACTACCCTTGATGAACTGTGGTATTGTGTTGAAGCTGCATGGGCAGCTGTACCTGAACACGCTATCCAAGCTCTGTTTGACTCAATGCCCAGGCGTATCAAGGCCGTTATTACGGCCAGAGGTGGTTAATCTGGGTAATGATTTCACAGTATCTATGCACCCGAAATGCGTGAAAATGTAACCACATGTCAGTTCTAGCGTAGTGTATTTGTCCAATGAACATCCTTTTATCATCTGAATTTCTTCTAGGTGTAGCAATTTTAATGGCCAGAAGTGTACAATACTTCACTGTATAAGCAGGTCACTACTTATGCTGTATCTAAACATTGTGGGTTTGTTTTTCATTCTCATCCACATTAACTCACATTTTTCTGCATTTAGAGCTGGCTGTCATTCATCAAACGAGCTACAAATTTGTGTACATCATATTGTATCCTCCTACTGTCACTCAACTTCGACACTTTACCATAGCAGATTGCTGCCCACCCAGTCCGAAAAATCTTAATAAAGAGAAAAATAGCAACCCTAACACACTTCCCCGCGGCACTCCTGACGATACGCGTATCTCTGATGAACATTCGCCGTCGACGACAATATACGGGGTTCTATAATGTAAGAAGTTATGTCTGTGTATCTCTTCCATATGCTTGTACCTTCTTTAACAGGCTGCAGTGGGGCACCGTGTTTAACTGTAGAAGTATAGTCTTAGCCTATTGTCATTCATCCACAGTTCGAAATACATCATGTGAGAAAACTGCAAGTTGAGTATCACACGAGCGAGGCATTCTAAAACCATGCTGGTTCGTGGACATAAGCTTCTCTATCTCAGAGAAATCTATTACATTCGAATTGTGAATATATTCAAGGTTTCTGCAGCAAACCATGTTAGGGACATCGTTCTCTAATTCTGCGGTTCTTTCTCTTGCCCATCCTATACTTAGGAGTCACCCGCACTTTTCTCCAGTCGCTCGGGGACTTTATACTTCCCTAGAGATTCACGATAAATGCTTGCTAGGTCAGGAGTTAATGAAATAGAGTACTCATTGAAAAACTGAAATGGAATTCCGTCCAGACCTGGCGATCTATTTGCTTTCGAATTTTTCAGTTGTTTCTCTACGCCAGTGATGCTCATTGCTATGTCATCCATACGGGAGTCTGTTCGCTGGTCAATAGGTGGTATCTTTGTACGATTCCACTGTGTGAACGATTTCTTGAACATTACATTTCAAACTTTGGCTTTCGTTTAGCTATCTTCAACTGCTACATGCAAGGTTTAATGAATATATATATATATATATATATATATATATATATATATATATATATATATATATATATATATATAATGTAAAATGAATGGATGAAAATGGGGAAGAAATGGCTTTAAATATTTTGTCATTTACTCTTTCAGTACGAACATTGTTGTAGAACCCTTTTTTTATGTGTGGTAATAAAAATTCATTTAGACACAATTAAGCATATTTAAAATTACGTGAACCTTAGCAACCCTCTCATGCTGATAGATTCAAACTAACTGATTAATCACATTTATGACTTTGAAAATTATTTAAATTAAATTTTTTTACGTATTTCGGCCTTGGCACACATTTTCTAAATGCAGTGGGTTTTTAATTATTTACTGAATTCTTTCCCGGCGTTAGCTGTGGAACACAAGACTGTCTCTGTTAGCATAAAATGGTTAAATATTGCCAAGCCGACCTGAACGTTTAATCATCACTGACAAAACACACTTCACTATACGTTTAAGTTATTTGCTTTAGAAATTGAAAGAACCAACAGATTAACAACTTCAACGTTAATTATCCGCCTATGAATGCACAAATGTAAAAGCAGTAATAAATTCAGTCAGCCTCAGGATCGCTGTAAAAGAAAAATATTTCGTAATTCACTGCTAATTTTACCTCCTCTCGATTTACGGTTTTCGTTAATTTTATAGCGGAACAATTTTTTAAATGTGCCGCTGCTGCAAATCGTTCGGTCGCGGGACAGCCCAGCAACACCAACGATAATCGCTAAAAGTGCTGAAAATTCTTTAAACAAATATTATAGATGACATGGGCAAGCTAATTTACATTAGTAATACACAATTTTGATAAATTGTAATCTATTTAGACCACAGCAATAATAAAAATTACGCACCTTTATAATTTCTCCTCTAATAGCGGCTAAAGACAGATACATACAAAAGAAGGCTACTCATGCATATAATGCTACGTCACAGGTTCCTCTCTCTCTCAGCTCTCGAGGAAGACGACAAAGAATGCACATTGTGTAGTGCTATTTATACTATTGCTGATTATTAATATCTCTTTGTAATCCTACAAAATTATTTCCCTCTGTGGCCATATTTTACTTTTTTTAATCGCAGATATTAACATATTTCGTAATTATATTATGAGTATAGAAATATTACAATCATAAATACATCGAGAATATTATTACAGAAAATATTACAATAATAACCAACGTCCTTTATACAAAATTAAATAATATTTTTTGTTAAACAATTACAGTACATGCGAATTGCTTCATAGCGGCGTACATAGTACAATTAAACGTCATTTCAGTTTATTAACAGTGTGTGTGCTGCCAGGGAACGTTACAAAGGCTTAGGTCCACTCAGCGATTTTACATAGGAGCAGAATTTTCTCTGGTTATGTGTCATGTCTTTTGTGCTAAGGTATGACGGTGGTGGTAGTTGTATGCATCACGTATGGATGTTTTTGCAGACGCACGAATCTGTACTAAGGATTTTTACGCGCTACAGACCGTACACATTCATTCAAATGTGTGTGAAATCTTATGGGACTTTACTGCTAAGGTCATCAGTCCCTAAGCTTGCTCACTACTTAACCTAAATTAACCTAAGGACAAACACACACACCCATGCCCGAGGATTCGAACCTCCGCCCCTGCCGCACAGTCCATGACTGCAGCGCCTAAGACCGTTCGGCTAATCCCGCGCGGCAGACATTCTTTAAATGACTCTAGAATTGTCACAGCAGAAACGGGTAGCTGGTAAAAAAATTCAACAATTAGCTTGGTTTCACCTAGACCTGTTACACGCTACCACATTACTTCCTTGTCACAAGCAGCTTCGACTTCAATAGAGTCATATTTTTATCAACTGCAATGGCCTGTAATCTGCCTTTCTGATAGATGTTTCAGGTGGTTCAAATGGCTCTGAGCACTATGGGACTTAAAATCTGAGGTCATCAGTCCCCTAGAACTTAGAACTACTTAAATCTAAATAAACTAAGGACATCACACACATCCATGCCAGAGGCAGGATCCGAACCTGTGGCCGTAGAGGTCTCGCGGTTCCAGAATGAAGCGCCTAGAACCGCTAGGCCACACAGGCCGGCATAAATGTTTCATAACTCACTAAATATCTCGGAGATTTCCACTTCGGGTTTCAGCCAGCTATCGATCCCGAGAGTAATTTGAGTGCGAGAACTTCCCTGGAGGACAGTAAATTCTGGATCTTCATTGCGAATACTTCGACAGTTGCTGATAAATTGTTTAGAGTCGAAGCGATTTTACTCTGAACTCGGTCTGACTTCCCTGGCCGGCCACTGGTGGCCGAGCGGTTCTAGGCGCTTCAGTCTGGAACCGCGCGATCGCTACGGTCGCAGGTTCGAATCCTGCCTCGAGCATGGATGTGTGTGATTTCCTTAGGTTAATTCGGTTTAAGTAGATCTAAGTTCTAGGGGAGTGATGACCACATATGTTAAGTCCCATAGTGCTCAGAGCCATTTGAACCATTTTCTTTTTTTTTTTTTTTTTTTTTTTTTTTGACTTCCCTGGCCGAGTTCGATTAGCGAGTGTTCACCTGCTACCTCAAACTACTACCTAGCCTAGAAAACCCTCATGTGCATTCCATAAGTACCCTGCTACGCGAGTAATTGCTTTCTTTGTATAGTGCTCCCCTGATCTATCAGGGCGAGTTCTAAAAATCCCCAACCCTTATTGCAAGTCTAGAAATCTGCAGCCAAGTCCATCACAAAATGTACGAATCATTTGGTTGAAACTATTCACTAAACCGAAGGATCCTGATGAACCCTGAGGGCAGTGCTCGATATTACGGGCTCCGCTTGCACCCCAAGCCTGAGGCCAGCAGGTTTAACTGCTTCCGCCAGCCGCCTGTATGAACTGAGGATGACCTCAAAACTCATGCTACAGGTGCCGTTGGTGCCGACAAGAGCCACAACTTGCAGAGGACTGGAACCTGCACGCATGGTAGCTGCAGGTTAGGCCATTTCCACATACTTGGTGAGGTCTCCTCCGCAGAACCAAAAAGTTCTTCCTTTCCAGCCCCGAACGCTATCTGCCTTAGGGGCTCCCTAACGCTCTTAACTTGGGAAATCCCGAGAACTAGTAAAGACCTACCCCGTGAGCCTGTTCAGAAACTCCTGAAGGAGCAGACAATTCCACTCTTGGTTTGTATGGGTGAGGCAGGACGAGCAGTCTAAACATTGGCCCTCCGCCTTGAGTGAAGTCAACGTGTTACCATGCGCCGCTCAGTCTGCTGTGAGAGCGGATCCACTACCTATGGAAGACTGGGAGGTGCCTCGGTAGCAGAGCTCGTGGGCGAAACAAGCGATCCCTGATGTACTCGATGCGACGCTCCAGATTCTCCGACACCGCTCTACACCGAGACACCAGCCTGAAGGTGATTGACCGTAACCAAACGCGCATTCAGGTGTTCACGATCTGCGGCCAGCTCCTCCTGCGCCGCGTACAGCATGCACGCATCCTACACACCCTAAAAAGACCAAGTGAGGAAGTATACTGTAAATGCAGACAGAATCCTAAATATGCAACTTTCAGCCCTCGTCTTGTTTCACCAATGGACGTCGACTCTCAATGAGCTATGTAGCAGGTTGTTCGGAAGAAATGAAAACTTCCCGACTTTACGCTTACAGAAAACGAGCTTATTCCTCTTAAACGGAAACAGGCAGGGAATTTGATAAATATACTACGATGAAAAGACAAGAAAATACAAATACTTAAATTGCTGCTCTGTAGATGTCAGTTACATTACAATTAATATACAGTACAGTTCAATAACCATAGACTACGGTGCCAAAAGTTAAGGTGAGAATAAAGTTTGGAAAACTGTAGAAAGTAGGTGATTAGAGCGTTTACAAATTTACAATTGAAAAATAACCAATAAAATTCAGTAAAGATTTGGGCGTAGCTTAACTACATGGAGTTGGTTGAGGATATTATCAAGATAATTACATTCGGCACAAGGGGACGTGATTTATACACGAATTCAAGGGACCTAGTAATTTGACTGATGTCAACTGATGAAATACGGAAATTTTAAACCTGGAAGTCGTTGACTAAGATCACCTAACTCGAGGTCGACGATGAAACTGAGATCTTCTTACAACACAAAAGGAAGAAGAGCGAGATATAATGAAAATGAGCAGAAACTATTTCTTTTCCTTGGTTCACGTCCACTTGTAATAATTTTGTTCTTGGGTCACATGATTATACAACACTGCTCTCTGTTCCTATGTGGAAGAACTTCATTCCAGTGACAGATGATTAACTTTACTTACGTTTTCTTATTATAAGCAATACTTTTGTTTGAAACACTTTTTTCATGTTCGATTTCCATTGTTATTCTTCGCCGTTTGAGGTCTTCTTGAGCACCGTTTCAAAATTGAAACATTTGTTAAAATGCCAATACACGCAGTCATCTAAAATTGTCTGTCACACAGGTGTCTTTGTTTTCTTTTTCCATTGAGATTAGGTGCATCATTCTACTTTGACTTTACCAATATTACACACCTATAAATTCAACCATGGACCTCGCCGTTGGTGGGGAGGCTTGCGTGCCTCAGCGATACAGATAGCCGTACCGCGGGTGCAACCACAACGGAGGGGTATCTGCTGAGAGGCCAGACAAACGTGTGGTTCCTGAAGAGGGGCAGCAGACTTTTCCGTAGTTGCAGGGGCAACAGTCTGGATGATTGACTGATGTGGCCTCGTAACACCAACCAAAACGGCCTTGCAGTGCTGGTACTGCGAACGGTTGAAAGCAAGGGGAAAATACAGCCGTAATTTTTCCCGAGGGCATGCACCTTTACTGCATGCTTAAATGATGATGGCGTCCTCTTGGGAATAAAATTCCAGAGGTAAAATAGTCCCCCATTCGGATCTCCGGGCGGGGACTACTCAAGAGGAAGAAAACTCGCGTTCTACGGATCGGAGCGTGGAATTTCAGATCCATTAATCGGGCAGGTAGTTTAGAAAATTTTAAAAGGGAAATGGATACGTTAAAGTAAGATATAATGGAATTTAGTGAAGTTCGGTGGCGGGATGAACTAGACTTTTGGTCAGGTGAATACAGGGTCATAAAAAAACATCAAATAGGGATAATGCGGGAGTTCGTTTAATAATGAATAAAAAATAGGAGTGCGGGTAAGCTACTACAAACAGCATAGTGAACGCATTATTGCGGCCAAGATAGACACGAAGCCCACACCTACTACAGTAGTACAAGTTTATATGCCAAACAGCTCTGCCGATGACGAAGAAATTGAAGAAATGTATGATAAAATAAAACGAATTATTCAGATAGTGAAGGGAGACGAAAATTTAATAGTCAAGGGTGACTGGAATTCGGTAGTAGGGCAAGGGAGAGAAGGAAAGGAAGTAGGTGACTATGGATTGGGGGAAAGAAATGAAAGAGGAAGCCGCCTGGTAGGATTTTGCACAGAGCACAACTTAATCATAGCTAACACTTGGTTCAAGAACCATAAAAGCGCACACTCCGCTCATTCTGGAAACATCCCCCAGGCTGTGGCTAAGCCATGTCTCCGCAATATTCTTTCTTTCAGGAGTGCTAGTTCTGCAAGATTCGCACGAGAGCTTCTGTAAAGTTTGGAAGGTAGGAGACGAATTACTGGTTGAGGTAAAGCTGTGAGTACCGGGCGTGAGTCGTGCTTCGATAGCTCAGTTGGTAGAGCACTAGCCCACGAAGGGCAAAGGCCCCGAGTTCGAGTCTCGGTCGGTCACACAGTTTTAATCTGCCTGGAAGTTTCATGTATGAGACAGGTGAAATACCCTCAGATTTCAAGAATAATGTAATAATTCCAATCGCAAAGAAAGCAGGTGTTGACAGATGTGAAAATTACCGAACTATCAGTTTAGTAAGTCACTGTTGCAAAATACTATTGCGAATTCTTTACAGACGAGTGGAAAAACTAGTGGAAGCCGACCTTGGGGAGGATCAGTTTATATTCCGTAAAAATATGGGAACACGTGAAGCAATACTGACCCTACGACTTATCTTAGAAGCTAGATTAAGGAAAGGCAAACCTACGTTTCTAGCACTTGTAGACTTAGAGAAAGCTTTTGACAATGTTGACTGGAATACCCTCTTTCAAATTCTGATGGTGGGAGGGGTAAAATACATGGAGCGAAAGGCTATTTACAATTTGTACAGAAACCAGATGGCAGTTATAAGAGTCGAGGGACATGAAAGGGAAGCAGTGGTTGGGAAGGGAGTGAGACAGGGTTGTAGCCCCTCCCCGATGTTATTCGATCTGTATATTGAGCAAGCAGTGAAGGAAACAAAAGATAAATTCGGAATAGGAATTAATTTCCATGGAGAAGCAATAAAACTTTGAGGTTCGCCGATGATATTGTAATTCTGTCAGAGACAACAAAGGACTTGGAAGAGCAGTTGAACGGAATGGTCAGTGTCTAGGCGGGAGGATATGAGATGAACATCAACAAAATCAAACCGAGGATAAAGGAATGTAGTCGAATTAAGTTGGGTTATGCTGAGGGAATTAGATTAGGAAATGAGACACTAAAAGTAGTAAAGGAGTTTTGCTATTTCGGGAGCAAAATAACTCATGATGGTAGGAAGCGGAGAGGATATAAGATGTAGACTGGCGATGCAAGGAAACCGTTTCTGAAGAAGAGAAATTTGTTAACATCGAGTATAGATTTAAGTGTCAGGAAGTCGTTTCTGAAAGTATTTCTATGGAGTGTAGCCATGTATGGAAGTGAAACATGGACGATAAATAGTTTGGACAAGAAGAGAATAGAAGCTTTCGAAATATGGTGGTAGAGAAGAATTCTGAAGATTAGATGGGTAGATTACATAACTAATGAGGAAGTATTGAATAGAATTGAGGAGAAGAGAAGGTTGTGGCACAACTTGACCAGAAGAAGGGATCGGTTGGTAGGACATGTGCTGAGGCATCAAGGGATCACCAATTTAGTATTGGAGGGCAGCGTGGAGGGTAAAAATCGTAGAGGGAGACCAAGAGATGAATACACTAAGCAGATTAAGAAGAATGTAGGTTGCAGGCAAACCGAAGATGAAACATAGGCAAAGCATATGAGGTTACTGAATGGGTACTTCAGTACGTTAAGGGAGATGAAAATCTAATAATCATGAGGGACTGGAATTCGGTTGCACGGGAACCAATAGAAGAAAGGGTTAGCGGAGAATTCGAGCTTGGTACTAGGAATGAGAGGCCAGAAAAGCTAAATGAGTTCTGAAATAAATTCCAGCTAGTATAGCGAATATTCTGTTGAAGAATCGCAAGAGGAACCTGTAATGTTGGGAAAGGCCTTGAGACACGGAAACATTTCAGTTATATTACACCATGGACAGACACAGATTTCGAAATTAAATACTGAATTTTAGGGCGAACCGAGGAGAAGATACAGACTCAGATCGCCATTTAGTAGTGATCAAGAGTATGCTGAAGTTTAAGAGACCAGTCAGGAAGAATCATTGCTCAGCGAAGTAGGATACGGAAATACTAAGGATTGACGCGATAATATGGACTTCCTCTGGTGCTAGAGATACTGCAATAAGGAATAGCTCAGTAGGCAGTACGGTTGAAGAGGAACGGACATCTTAAAAAAAGCCATTACAGAAGTAGGAAACCAAAACATGGTACGGTAACTGCAAATAAATCATGGGTAACACAAGAAGTACTTCAATTGATCGACGAAATAATTAAGTACAGATATCGGCATGGAAACTGAGGAACACAGAGACACAAGCCAATTACGAATGAAAAAAATAGGAAGTGCAGGTAGCGTAAGGCTAAAGGGCAGCATGAAAAGTGTTCAGAAATCGGTAAAGAAATTATTGGCAGGAAGAATGATTCCGAAAATATAAAAGTGAAACTTCTCTTCATTGAAACTGAATGCAAGTGTGGTAACAGTAGGAATGCGATAGGAGCTTGGCTGCTAAATGTAGAGGACAGAGGGGAAAGGAAGGAATACATTGACAGTTTCTACGAGGGGTGATAATTATTTGATGAAGTGATGGAGGGAGAAACAGGAGTCCATATAGAAAAGGTAGGGGACGCTGTATTAGAATTAGAATTTGAAAGGGCTTTGGACGACTGACGAGCGAATAATTCAAAACGAATAGATCACATTAAATCGGAATTTCTAAAATCATTAGAAGCAGTGACGTTAAAACGTCAGTTAAATTTCATATAGAATGTACGAGACTGGCGACATACCTTCAGACTTTCCGAAATCATTATCGAAAGAATTCCGAAGACACCAAGAGCCGCCAAGTGCAAGAACGATCGCACAATCTAATTATCAGCTTATGGTTCCACTTTGCTAAGAATAATAATAAATAGAAAATGGAAAACAAAACGGACGATGAGACAGATGGCGGTGGCAAGATTTCAGAAGTGCAAGACATTCACAGGATTTGTCCACTTGGGAAATGCGTTCCATAATGTCAAACAGTGCAAGACGACCGAAATTCTGAGAAAACTAGGGGTGAGTTATACGGAAAGACTGGTATTATACGATATGTACAAGAACCAATAGGAAAAATAGGAGCCGGCCGAAGTGGCCGTGCGGTTAAAGGCGCTGCAGTCTGGAACCGCAAAACCGCTACGGTCGCAGGTTCGAATCCTGCCTCGGGCGTGGATGTTTGTGATGTCCTTAGGATAGTTAGGTTTAACTAGTTCTAAGTTCTAGGGGACTAATGACCTCAGCAGTTGAGTCCCATAGTGCTCAGAGCCATTTGAACCATTTGAAAAATAGGAGTGGGAGACCATAAACGACTTCACGGATTAAAAGGTTGCAAGACAGGGATGTAGTCTTTCGTCCCTATTATTCAGTGTATACATCGAAGGAGTAACAAGAGCAATAAAAGGAAAATTACAGAGCGGGATTGTAGTTGGGGGTGAAAGGATATTAACAGTAGGTTTCAGTGACATCACTATCCTCGGTGGAAGTGAAGAAGAATTACAGAATCTGCGGAATGGAATGAACAGTATAATGATTAAAGAGTACAGACTGAGAGTAAATCGAGGAAAGACGAAAGTATTAAGAAGTAGCAGAAATAAGAACTGCTGGAAACTTAACATCAGAAATGGGGATCATAAAGTGGGTGATGTTAAGGAATTCTGCTATCTAGGTGGCCAAATAACCTACGATGGACAGGACAACGAGGAAATGAAGAGCAGACTAGCACTGGAAAAAACAACATTCCAGGAAAAGAGCAGTGTACTATTATCGAAGCTAAACTTTAATTTGAGGAAGAATTATCTTAGAATGTAGATTTGGAACACAGCATTGTATGGTAATGAAACATGGACAATGAGCAAACCGGAAACGAAGAGAATCAAAGCATCTCATATGTGGTGCTACAAAAGTGTTTTGAAAATAAGGTGGACTGGTAAGGGAAGGAGTGAGGAGGTACTCCGTAGAATCGGCGAGGAAACGAATATGTGAGAAACACCGACAAGAGGAAGGGGAAGGATGGTAAGACATCAGGGAATAATTTCCATGTTACTAGAGGAAGCTGTAGATGATAAAACTGTAGGGCAAGACAGAGATTAGAATACATCTAGCAATTAATTGAGGATGTAGGTTTCAACTGCTATTCTGAGATGAAACGGTTGGCACAGG
This sequence comes from Schistocerca americana, assembly GCF_021461395.2. Classification (NCBI taxonomy): domain Eukaryota; kingdom Metazoa; phylum Arthropoda; class Insecta; order Orthoptera; family Acrididae; genus Schistocerca; species Schistocerca americana. The sequence continues at coordinate 45,657,677 of NC_060123.1, forward strand.
AGAGCAATTCCTGGCGGGTTGTGTAAAACCAGTCACAAGATTGATGACTTACAAAAACAGTTTATCAACAAAAATTTGGAGGTCGTAAGCAACTCCTTCTCTGAGACTCTTCAAGCCCAAGATGACCAAATGTCTGGCCACAACAAAGCTGAGTGAGAAGACGCAAGTTGAGGGTTATTTTTTCTTTCAGACAACTGTGAGGTATTGACTAGCCAAAAATAAAAATTGGGTGCAGTAAATCAGCATGATTATATTCAGAATCACTAAGCCAAGAAGTGAGAGAAATGTACTCATTAATTTCTGGCTGCACTGAGCTGTTATCTAGAACGAAATGCTGGTTTAATTCGACTGAGAGAGAATCAGAATTTAAAGCAGGAGTAGTTGATAATATTGCTGCAGATTACTTATAATTAGAGAAGAAAAAACTAAGCAATAAGGTAAGTTGGGAAATTTAAATGTAGCATATAACAAGCGATAAAATCAAATTGGTGAGGTCGTGTTGTTGGTGGTAAAGCCTCTGACGGGTTTCAGTTGCATGAGCAGAAGGTTCACGTGGTCTCTCTTGAGGTCCATCTGGTCATCTGATGGACCGCCCTCTCCTCCTGTATCCCTGGGCAAACTGCTGCCTCTCGTGCCGAACCGTGGCGGTTAGGCACTTTCCCTTATATTAACAGACTGTCCATCGTAGCCACCACCAATACCAGAAGCTCTTAATTGCAGTGGAATATCCGGTAATGACTAATCGCAGCACCACCGTGACGACAGCAATGTCCTGTCAGTACAGTCAGAAAACATGAAAGGAAGAAAGCAAAATACAGGCCATTGTTGGACATGCACACCACCAGATGAACCAACTGAGGTAGAGTTTAACGGTGACAGCTTCCTTTCCAGAAGTCACGTTGGAGAACTAGAAACTACAGCTGAGTTACACCTGACGACTGTGTTTAGTGATATGGGAAGGGAGTGGAATGCTTTTCAGTTCACCTCTTCTTGCTGGTAACTGATGTAACAGCACGAAGTAGCGATCCGCTTGGAGCTAATGCAACTGATACGTTTGTCAAAAACGTACGAAATCCGCCTGCACGAATCCCTCGAAATGGGTGTAGCCTTTTATTCGAAGTATTTATCGAAATGCTAGTGAACAATACCACTGGCTTTTTTCCAAGGCAAAGCCGTCGTTAAATAGTCCCGTAATCACACCAGTGAGAGAAACGCCGAGATTACTCGAAGCCCTTACTGTTAACCTGGAACACAAACTATCAAATACATTGTGCGAGTCGATGACAAATGAAGCATTGAGAAAAAACAGGCATGACTGCACCTATTGCCAAAGAAGGAGACCTCGTATTCGTCCAGAATCACATTTTATCAGGCAATGGCACTACCTATTCCTTTACTTAAAAAGTGTCATAAAATATGTAGAGGGTACAGCATGTACAACTCAGTTACTCCACGTCACGAAATAGTAATGGAGAATTATTTTCGGCCTTCAAAGAAACTGCGTGCATATCTTCATCGTATACTTTTTAAAACAACGAAAAGCTACTGTTCTTCTACCCCGACAAGATTTGTGATCCTAGATTCTCTGCCTTGGTTGGTAATATATTGTAGTGTCGCTCATGTAAAATAATTTTGCGAATAATTAATTAATTAATTGTGTAAAGACGTTTGATTTACTACATATATTTGAAGCACACATCTTTATATAACACTAAAATAATAAAAATTGCAAGTTATTTGTTCAAAGGAGACCGATTTCAACCGAATTACATTTCTTAATGAGGAAACGGTTTGAGCTTCAAGTTAGTGCAATAGTTGAACATTTACCTTCAAAGAAAGAATCTGTCTTTGTAGAGAGCAAGTCCAATAATTTCATTTTCTTTCCTCTGTTACACCTCAGCGTTTTGATAACAATGTCGACATTTCAAGGCGAAAAAGTAAATGAATATGTTGGAAGTCGTCCAAAACCCGTTGGCTGGTCTCCAGTTATGGGAGAAAAGGAATATATTTATTTACTTGCCTAATACTTGTTTTTTTTTTTTTTTAAAAAAAATTAGGAACTACCCAAATACAAGGAATCAGTCCCATCGCTGTTGGAATGTACTTTCATGGCGGGGGAAAATATATTTGATAACGTTTGCATTTCTCGCATTTTCAAATCTCGCATAACTGCAGGATCTTTCCTTTGATGTAACTTACATTAGCAAGAAGACACATTTCAACTGGCGACCGGTTTTTTTCCAGAGGTTTTATTTTAAAATTTTTACAGTACGCCATTACAATTGTGTTCTTCTTGTTACATGTACATTAACCAACAAATAGCCTTATAACAATCACAAATCGATAAGAACATTTGAGTAAATTTAATGAATAAATGTCAAAGTTATGGCAATAATAAAAAAATTAAAGGGAAGAAAAAGAATTTACATGGTGAGGGTTGCAGGTAAGGGCCTATATCGTCGAGACGTTTGTATTCCGTTCTTAGGTATGGATAACGGTGATCTATGCTAAGGTTTTTCAGTGATTAACAGATTTAAAAAGCGTCGTGTCTACTCGCAGATTGCATTGCACTTCAAGAATGTCGTAAGATGGGTGCTTTAATTGACGTGAAGGGAAAATGGAGTGACGAATTTTATTGTTTTTACAAATGCGCGGGATCCTTCATGTAAATGTACTTTCTTTAAATTTACACTTACAGGTATATGCTTGGTGGATAAATATTTGAAATAGAAGAGTTTATAGAATCAAAAGTGTTACGACAATAACAGGGAAGGTTACAGTAACATTATTTCCAGTTATCAGTGAAGACGAATATCGTGTCGATGATGATAATACTGCCAATTCGGCAATTGAAGTACACTGAAGAGCCATAGAAACTGGCAAACCTGCCTCATATCGTCTAGGGCCGCCCCGAGCACGCGGAAGTGCAGCAACATGACGTGGCTTGGACTCGACTAATGTCTGAATTAGTACTGGAGGGAACTGACACAATGGATCTTGCAGGGCTGTCGATAAATCCGTATCAATACGAGGGGGTAGAGATCACTTCTGAATAGCACGCTGAAAGCCTCCTAGATATGCGTTCAGTGCATAGTGTTGTGCATTTGCGAAAAACACCGCAAATTGGCGTTCATAAGAAGAAGAACAACACCAAAAATGCAACAGGAGCGTAATACGTAGGAGATTGTCCACGAAACCTGCCACTGATGATGCCTTGCAGAAAATAAAGGCGAAACGCGTATGGCACTAAAATTGTGTTTTATTCTGTTGCTGTCAGACGGTCCATAAGTAAAAATTATTAATATACCGTAATATTACACGCAACTGAGGAAGACAGGACTATAAAAGTTGAAGATGCTCAACAACGTTCATGCCTGGGTAACTTGATGGGCAGAGGAATTGTTTAAACTCAGAAGAATGTTTCTGGAGCCACTCTGTAGCAATTCTGGAAGTGTCGGGGGTCGCAGTGTACTGCTGGAAGCGCCCAAGACTGTCGGAATGCACAGTGGAGATGGATGGATGCATGCATGCAGGTTATCAGACGGTATGCTTACGTATGTGTCAAGTGTCAGAGACACAGTAGACGTATCAGGGGGCCAATATTACTCCAACTGCACACCCCCTCACCATTACAGAGCCTCCACCAGTATTAATAGTCCCCTGGTGATATGCACGGCCCATGGATCCATGAGGTTGTCTCTATACCCGTTCACCTCCATCCGCACGATAGAATTTGAAACGAGACTCGTCCGACCAGGCAACATGCTTCCAGTCATCAACAGTCCAATGTCGGTGTTGACAGGCACAGGAGAGGCGTAAAGCTTTGTGTCGGGCAGATATGAAGGGCTCACGAGAGAACATTCCGCTTCGATAGCCCATATTGATAATGTTTCGATGAATGGTTCGCTCGCTGACACTTGTCGATGGCCCAGCATTGAAATGTGCAGCAGCTTGCGGAAGGGTTGCATTTCTGTCACGGTGAAAGATTCTCTTCAGTCGTCGTTGATCCCATTTTTGACGGATCTTTTTCCGGCCCCACTGATGTTGGACATTTGATGTTTTACCAGATTTCTGATTCTCACGGTACACTGATGAAATGGTCGTATGGGAAAATCCCCGCTTCGTCGGTACCTGGGAGAAGCTGTGACCTGAACCTAGTGCGCCGACTATAACACCACGTTCAAACTCACTTAAATCGGATAATCTGCCATTGTAGCAGCAGTAACAGATCTATCAAACGCGCCAGGCACTTGTTATTTTATACTGACGTTGCAACCGCAGCGTCGTATCCTGCCTGTTTACATATCTCTGTATTTGAATACGCATGCCTATACCAGTTTCTTTGGCACTCCAGTGTAGGTACCGATTCTGTTCATAGTGATCCGGGAAGACAATCGCAAATCATTGATACTATTTCTCAATCGGGTATGGCATCAAATCTAGTGACAAATTAGCGGCTATGAGACCACTAATAATAAACTTCTACCAAACAAACAATTTGCACAAGAAATGAATATTTAACGAATGGAGTACACGAACGGAAGAACAAGACAAAGGATTAGCCACGCAAATAAGTGATACTCTAGTAAATATTTCTACCAAAATTATATGCCTAAAAGAAGTGAACAAAAATATTCCAGATGTAATTAAATAATTAAAGTCTGATTTCCAATAGCTTAAAGTGAGACAGACCGAAATTATGCAGAATGCACAGGCATTAGGTTGCGAACATAGACACTAAAATAAATAATGTAATGTTAACAATATTAAGAGCTACAGGAAAGATTTCATGCTTTGAAAAGGAAATTTCAGACAGTTTTATTAAGTGAATTAATCAAAACGGCAAGCAAATCACAGAAAGACTAGATATAGAATTAAGATCCGCAGTACAGATTACTTGTGTGAATATCGAGAGCCCAGATGGAAACCCAGTTCAAAGGAAAGAAGTGAAAGCTGAAAAGTCGAAGGAGTGTGTGGAGGGTCTATACAAGGACGATGTACTTGAGTATAATGTTGTGGAAATGGAAGAGGGTTTAGATGGAGATGAAATGGGAGAAATGATACTGCCTGAAGAGTCTTACAGTGCACTGAAAGATCTAAGTCGAAACAAGGCCCCAGGAGTAGACAACATTTCATTAGAGCTACTGATAGCCTGGGGAGTGCCAGCCCTGACAAAACTCTACATCTGGCAAGCAAGATGTATCACACAGGCTAAATACCATCAGGCATCAAGAAGAATATAATAATTCCAATCCGAAAGAAAGCAGGTGTTGGCAGATGAGAAAATTACCGAATTGTCAGTTCAATAAGTCACGGCTGCAAAATACTGACACGAATTCTTTACAGACGAATGGAAAAACTGGTAAAGTCGACCTTGGGGAGGATCCGTTTGGATTTCGTAGGAACGTTGGAACACGTGAAGCAATACTGACCCTACGACATATCTTAGTTTAAGGAAAGGCAAAGCTACGTTTCAGTCATTTGTAGACTTAGAGAAAGCTTTTGACAATGTTGACTGACATACCGGTACTCACTTTCAAATTCTGAATGCGCCAGGGGTAAAAGACTGTGAACGAAAGACTATTTACAATTTGTACAGAAACCAGATGGCAGTTATAAGAGTCGAGGGGCACGAAAGGGAAGAAGTGGTTGGGAATGGAGTAAGATAGGGGTTTAAAATGGTTCAAATGGCTCTGAGCACTATGGGACTTAACATCTGAGGTCATCTGTCCCCTAGATTTAGAACTATTTAAACCTCCCTAACCTAAGGACGTCACACGCATCCATGCTCGAAGCAGGATTCGAACTTGCGACTGTAGCAGCAGCGCGGTTCTGGGCTGAAGTGCCTAGAACAGCTCGGCCACAGTGGCTGGCTGACAGGGTTGTAGCCTATCCCAGATGTTATTCAGTTTGTCTATTGAGCAATCAGTAAAGGAAACAAAATAAAAATTCGGAGTAGAAATTAAAATCCATGGAGAGGAAATAAAAACTTTGAGGTTCGCCTATGACACTGTAATTCAGTCAGAGACAGCAAAGGAACTAGAAGGGCAGTTGAACGGAATGGATAGTGTCTTGAAAGGAGGATATAAGATGAACATCAACAAAAGCAAAACGAGGATAAAGGAATGTAGTCGAATTAACACGGGTTATGGTGAGGAAATTACATTAGGAAATGAAACACTTAAAGTAGTAAATGAGTTTTGCTATTTCGGGAGCAAAATAACTGATGATGGTCGAAGTAGAGAAGATATAATATGTAGACTGGCAATGGCAAGGAAAGCGTTTCTGAAGAAGAAAAATTTGTTAACATCGAGTATCGTTTTATGTGTCAGGAAGTCGTTTCTGAAAGTATTTGTATAGGGTGAGCTATGTGTGGAAGTCAAACGTGGGCGACAAATAGTTTAGATAAAAAGACAATATAAGCGTTCGAAATGTGGTGCTACAGTAGAATGCTGAAGATTATATGGATAGATCACATAACTAATGAGGAAGTATTGAATAGGACTGGGGAGAAGGGAATATTGTGGCACAACTTGAACAGAAGAAGGGATCTGTTGGTAGGACATGTTCTGAGGCATCAAGGGATCACCAATTTAGTATTGGAGGGCAGCGTGGAGGGTAAAAATCGTAGAGGGAGACCAAGAGATGAATACACTAAGCAGATTCAGAAGAATGTAGGTTGCAGTAGGTACTGGGAGATGAAGAAGCTTGCACAGGATAGAGTAACATGGAAAGCTGCATCAAACCAGTCTGTGGACTGAAGACCACAATAACAACCATAGTACAGATGACTAGTGCGAATATGCTGTGTAAATAGGGTACAACTGTAGATAAATTTAATTGTGATTTCACTAAGATGAAAACCTTTTCATCAAAGAACCTCCCAGATTGGCCTCCAGAAGAACTGAGGAAAGGATTTATACACGTAAAGAGCTGACAACAATCACGAGTCGTTTACAAAGCACAGAGCCGTTGATTTAGAGGGCACGTGACATAAATTATATACCGCTACATGGCCGTATGACGGAACGTAGTGATACCATGTAGAACAATTTACGTCATCTCCAGAACTTGTGCGACAAGGCATCACCTACATTCTCTTCAATGTTAATGGATGAAAATCTCCTGAAACACTAGTTTTTGGTTGACTGTCCAGTCAAGAAAAACATACATTCGGTTGTTTTCCTAAGGAGATTAAAAGGTGTTCTACTGAAAACGCGAGCAGACTATCAAAAATTTTCAATTTACCACGGCCCACAAGCTGCCGAAAAATGTGTCACGTATCAGCAGCTTGAACAGGCGTTTTTGACATAGCGTTATTGAGCTTGCGTTCATAAATGTCTTCGTATGCAACAGTTTAATCCTGAACATTGCAGTAGCACGCTGGGTAGCTGGCAGAGATATTTTGAGGCCGGCCGGTGTGGCCGAGCGGTTAAAGGCGCTTCAGTCTGGAACCGCGTGACCGCTACGGTCGCAGGTTCGAATACTGCCTCGGGCATGGATGTGTGTGATGTCTTAGGTTAGTTACGTTTAATTAGTTCTAAGTTCTAGGCGACTGATGACCTGAGAAGTTGAGTCGCATAGTGCTCAGAGCCATTTGAGCCAAGAGAAACACTCCTGGAAATGGAAAAAAGAACACATTGACACCGGTGTGTCAGGCCCACCATACTTGCTCCGGACACTGCGAGCGGGCTGTACAAGCAATGATCACACGCATGGCACAGCGGACACACCAGGAACCGCGGTGTTGGCCGTCGAATGGCGCTAGCTGCGCAGCATTTGTGCACCGCCGCCGTCAGTGTCAGCCAGTTTGCCATGGCATACGGAGCTCCATCGCAGTCTTTAACACTGGTAGCATGCCGCGACAGCGTGGACGTGAACCGTATGTGCAGTTGACGGACTTTGAGCGAGGGCGTATAGTGGGCATGCGGGAGGCCGGGTGGACGTACCGCCGAATTGCTCAACACGTGGGGCGTGAGGTCTCCACAGTACATCGATGTTGTCGCCAGTGGTCGGCGGAAGGTGCACGTGCCCGTCGACCTGGGACCGGACTGCAGCGACGTACGGATGCACGCCAAGACCGTAGGATCCTACGCAGTGCCGTAGGGGACCGCACTGCCACTTCCCAGCAAATTAGGGACACTGTTGCTCCTGGGGTGTCGGCGAGGACCATTCGAAACCGTCCCCATGAAGCTGGGCTACGGTCCCGCACACCGTTAGGCCGTCTTCCGCTCACGCCCCAACATCGTGCAGCCCGCCTCCAGTGGTGTCGCGACAGGCGTGAATGGAGGGACGAATGGAGACGTGTCGTCTTCAGCGATGAGAGTCGCTTCTGCCTTGGCGCCAATGATGGTCGTATGCGTGTTTGGCGCCGTGCAGGTGAGCGCCACAATCAGGACTGCATACGACCGAGGCACACAGGGCCAACACCCGGCGTCATGGTGTGGGGAGCGATCTCCTACACTGGCCGTACACCACTGGTGATCGTCGAGGGGACACTGAATAGTGCACGGTACATCCAAACCGTCATCGAACCCATCGTTCTACCATTCCTAGACCGGCAAGGGAACTTGCTGTTCCAACAGGACAATGCACGTCCGCATGTATCCCGTGCACCCAACGTGCTCTAGAAGGTGTAAGTCAACTACCCTGGCCAGCAAGATCTCCGGATCTGTCCCCCATTGAGCATGTTTGGGACTGGATGAAGCGTCGTCTCACGCGGTCTGCACGTCCAGCACGAACGCTGGTCCAACTGAGGCGCCAGGTGGAAATGGCATGGCAAGCCGTTCCACAGGACTACATCCAGCATCTCTACGATCGTCTCCATGGGAGAATAGCAGCCTGCATTGCTGCGAAAGGTGGATATACACTGTACTAGTGCCGACATTGTGCATGCTCTGTTGCCTGTGTCTATGTGCCTGTGGTTCTGTCAGTGTGATCATGTGATGTATCTGACCCCAGGAATGTGTCAATAAAGTTTCCCTTCCTGGGACAATGAATTCACGGTGTTCTTATTTCAATTTCCAGGAGTGTATTTTGAGACGCATAAAAACAAAACGCGATATTGGAACGAATGGATTTTGCATAAGGGCGTCTTGAGAATATTGAACGCGAACGTATCACTCAATATTGACGAGGAATTGGTTATTGTCCCTGGAATCACGCTGTGTATGTACATACATTTACAGGCGCAGGTGCTTCTAATTCTGATGCTCTGAAGTGCCGTCCGACGACGTTTCTGGACATGGAGTCACATGAAAAGTTCATCTACTAAGTACCTTCTACAAGCTCCAGAAGTGTGTAATTTGAATTGTGAAACATCCCATAACTGTAATAAAATTTTGTAAGTCATCTGTTTGTAGCTTGGAAAGGGATGAAATTTCTAATTTAATATGTATACACGAATTGATATGGACAATTTACCCCAGATATCTATATTGTTAAGTGGTGAATAAGTTTATAGTGCTAATTTTTACAAAAGTGTTTTGGCATTGAGACTGTGAAAAATTAAACTGTGCTCTAAAGATGAAGAATGTTCACCCTAAGACAAAAAAAGATAGAAAGTACGCACCAGAAAGGAAGTATCCGAATGGGACCGAAATCGGTAGACGTGACGTGTATGTATAGAAAAATGAGTGATTACAATTCCAGAAAAAATGGATGATTTATTCAAGAGAAACAGATTCACACAATGAGAAAGTCAATAACGTGTTGGTCGATCTCTGACCCTCATGCAAACAGTTTGCCTATAACGATCCAAACAGTCTCAGTTTAGGAGAAATCCGGCGACTTTGCGGCCCAAGGCTGGCTTAGGAAAGCACTAAGACAGTAAAAGCTCTCACGTTACATACGCTGACTTTATTTTGATGAAGTGAGAGCTCAGAATGGGTTGCATGAAGGGCAACGAATTGGGGCGTAGGATATCACCGACGTACCGCTATGCTAATGGATACTGCGGATGAGGACCAAAGGAGCCTTCCTATGAAAACAATTGGCACCCCAGACCATCTCCCAGTGTTGCTGGGCCTTGTGGCGCGTGTCAGTTAGGCTGATGTTCCTCCCGTGTGTGGGACGGCCCAGACACCTCTTCCGCCTGCGTTCTCGTTGACTGGAAGAGACGGTCTTCCATAATGATTCCCTCTTGGAAGGGAGTCCCATGAGTCACAATCCGAACAGCTGGTTCCTTAAGGGCCAGGGATGGGCCAACTCGTAATTGACTTGCTCAATTTGTGAAGTTCTTTCTCTTGAATAAATCATCCATTGTTTCAGAAAGACCAGTCATGCATTTGTCTGTGCATCTACATCACATCTACTGATATTCGTCCATTTCAGATAATTCCACCGTGGTGCGTTTTCCTTTGCTTTTTATTTCTTTCTTTCACAACAGTGAGTGATGAAACATAATAATAAAATAGTATTTTATCCATTTTCACCAATAGTAGTTGTATTCATTGAAATAATCAGCAGCAAGCTGCTCGAGAGAAATTTTATTCCTTTAACCGGGTTCAGGCGTTTAGTGCCCTTCTTCAGAAGGAAAAATAACCAAATAACCGTCGCTTTATTTGGTTCAATGTGCCTGTACAAAAATGGTATAAGAAGGCCAAACAACAGGGGGAGACATCGTACAACAAAAGCAGCTAATCAGCTAAAATATCTAATACCTAGTGCGTGATGGAACATTGTGGTATAATGCGTAGTTACGAAAAAGGAGCTAATATAAACAGAATTTCCTGTGCCCATTGCAACATTAATCTAAGAAAGAAAGTAAAACAAGTAATTGTAGATTTAAGAGAAACTACGAATTTATCTTTTGTGAATGTATAAATCCAAATATTTTTAAGCTCTTTGCGCTGTACGATTAATGTGGTCTTCTATATGAAACAGAATTAGTATTGAAATTTGCTTTACCTGTTAAGATGTACAAATCTCATATTGCGCTACTATGTTACCAAGAGCTAAAATATATTTAATGTCCGCCAGCTACACTTAGCTAACGCAGTTTCTACTCGTAGCTTTTGGTGGATTGTGATCTTCTTTTTGCCTATGCAGGTTTTACTTTTTTGTGTTACGGTCCAGCGCTTAGGGCAATTTTAGGAGTCGTTGTTCTTAAAGCGAGACAATAATGTCCTCAATTTCTTCGTTTCTTCTAATTAATTAGAAAGGAAATATGTTATTGCGTGTAAATGTCACCTTGCTGCGTTACACAAATAACCCACCACCACCATTCAGATTAATAAATTGAAATAAAATGACAGCAGGCATCGATAAATACGTCGCTGCATATTGTAAACAGATGAGACCACTTGTAAAGGAAAGTCTACGAGCGATGGGAATATAAGTGAGGTAAATTCTATCCTATGTGGGAATGAGAGTTACAGTGTGGAAGTGTATACGAAATGCATGTCTCCATTCGTAAGTGTGTTTCAACGGACGCATAAGTGAACGTAGTGCTGCTAAATAAGTGCGTAGCTCCACTATAGATTGAGATATAGGGCACTCAGACGAGAGAGTTTTAAAGTCAAACTCAACGACAAACGGCTCAGTGAGAAACTTTTGAGAAGAAAGGTGAAATTATGATTGATTTCCTTCAGACAACAGTGAGGTCTTGGTTAAACAAATCCCAAAGCTGGATACAGTAAATGAGCAAGTAGAACTCCTGACAGTTACGTTCATAGCCAGAGTCACTTAACGAACTCATGAGAGGAACGATCAAAGTAATTTCTGGCTGCACTGGACGAACACAATAGTTTCTGTCTGATATCCAAATATGTTTTAACTCGATTGATTGGAGTATGAGTTCAAAGTAGGTGTAGATGTTAAGATTGCTGCACAGAACTTAAAATTAACGAAAAAAAAACTAAGCAATAAGTTAGTCGTGAAGTTTAAATGTGGCTTCTAACAAGTGATTGAAGCAAATTGGACTGACTTCACTTGCATGAGAAGTAGCTTCAGGTGGCTCCTCTCGTGGTCTAGTGAGATCGTCTGATACCCCCACCCTCTCTGTGTCGCTGTGGAGAATGCTGCCTCGCATGGTGAGCCGTTGTGAATCGGCACTTTTCCACAGAGCAAAAGACTGTCCATCTTAGCCACAGTCAGGAGCTTCCCGTTATCTGTGAAATTTACGGCAGTGACTATTAGTAGTCTCACCGTAACGACAAGAACGCCATGTCAGTAAATTTTAAAAACAAGAGAGAAAGAAAGCAAAAGTCAAATTATTCTCCGACACGCATACCACCTGATGAACCAACTGAGGTGGAATTGCCAATCGCAATAGCTTCTTTCCCCGAAGTCAGTTATGAAAACTAGAAACCATATCTTAGTTACTCCTGATCGTTGTCTTTTAATGATCTCGGAAGGGAGGTGAATGCTTTTCAGCTCACCTCTTGTTCTAAGTCACTCAGATGTAGCAGCACGTAGTAACGATCCACTTGCATCTAATCCTACTGAAAGATTCTTCAGAGAAATAAGGAAGCCTGTGAGAATTCACTGCTACACGAATCACTCTAAATGGATACAGCCTTTTATTCGGAGAAGCTAAAAATAATATGGTGCAAAACACTAATGGCTGTTCCTCGAGTAAACCGGCATTAGACAGGCCCGTAATTACTCCAGCGCCAGAAGCGTCGAGACAACCCCATGGCATTACAGTTAACCTGGAAAGCAATCTATCCAGTAGTTTAGGGGAATCTTGAGAAAGAAAGCATTGGGGAAAGACATGCAGAAATGCATCTATTGACAAAGACAGAAACCTCGTCTTCGTCCAAAATCACTTTCAGTCAGACAATGACACTACCAATTATTTTATTTAAGAGTGTCATAAGAAATATGTAGAAGGCACAGCATGTGCTACTCACAAAGGAAACTCATCGTCGCGTCCCCTCAGATTTAGTTGTAAGAGGGCCCAGTGAACAGTCTGTCAAAAACTGAACACAGACCAAGCACGAAAACAGGAGGAAGCTGTACTGAATTGTGAAAAAAAGCAAAAGAGAAACAGTAAACGGTTAATAGACAACAAGAGCAATATAGAGCAGCTTCAGTGAGCAATGGCGTCATGGTGAAGTGGCGAAGGTGGACAACGAAGCGGAATACCCATGATCGAAACTCTTTCGTGCCAATAATTTTCTTTCCCTTTCTGTTCAATGTATTCTAATTTGTGTGTGCGTCGTAGTGTAGCGTCCGTTTGCAACCGTGAGTTGTAAGGAAGGGAACGATAACAGACAGTTGATTCTGCACAACTATTCTGTTAGCAGCCGAGAGGAAGTGGCTTTCAAATGGGAACCGCAAACTTTGATGACAAGGCAAATCACCCGAATCGTCCACTCGAGAATATGTGTGGTGCGTGATACACGGCATTACTGGCTATGTTTATATCATATGATAAGATTCTCTCAACAACTCAGCTAGTTTGTAGCCTGGTGAGTGAGTGAGATACGCCTCCTTGCTCGATTTTGGTGTTCGGTTGAATACGATTGTGATCACTCCCACAAAAGCGGTGAAAACATAATACTTTGTCACGTAAGGTGCAGCAAATGAACTTCGCAGTTTCAGAATCACACAGTTTCCCTTTGCTCTGTAAAAACGTATGTTTTTAACTTTTCCAAAGTTGCGTTCCTTTATTGAAGTTCTGACACCTGAATTCGTATATTGTAACACAGTTCACAATCGTTTATTTATTTTTTTTTTCATTTCTGTGAGATGTCTATGTGGCATCTCGCCTGTTGCCATGTTTACTTCTGATGGTAATGTATTCTTACGACATGACTTATATTGTGTAACCAGTGTATAATATGACAACTGCCTTAATTACAAAAGGTGAACAAACATTTCAGTGGCAGCTCATAACGTAAAAAAAAGAAACGAAATGGTTTACCGCGACGGCGTTTTGCTCGCCCGATTTATAGTCCATCACCGTGACCACTTCACCACGACTCGGCAGCTGCTCACCTTTCCTCAATATTGCAATTGTTAAGCTTGAACCGTTCACTGTTTCTATTCACAGTTAAGTACAATTTTTTCCTGTTTTCACGCTTGATCTGTATTCAGTTTTTGTCGCGCTATTGTCTGGGCGTCTTAGCACTAAATCTGAGGGGTCCTATGGGGAGTTTCCTTACAAGTAACAGAATGTCAAGAAATGGTAGTGCTGAAATATTTTGCACCTTCAAACATGCGTGTGCGTATCTTTATCTTTCTTTGTCTGAAAACAGCGGAAGACTACTCTTCTTCCTCTGCCATAACAAGGTGTGTGTCGTCGGATTAGAAATTTTGGTTAGTAATATATTGTAAAGAGTCGCTCACGTAAAAGCACTTCTCGAATAAGCAATATGTATTATAAAAGTAAGTGTAAAATGTGTGTGCCGCTAAAACTCAGAAATGAGTCCCGAATAATGAAGTGTATTATATCGGATATTCGCTCTCTATTCCCCGTTGATGAACCGTCCGCCCCGGTAGCTGAGTGGTCAGCACGACAGAAGGTCCATACTAAGAGCACGGGTTCGATTCCCGGCTGGGTCGGAGATTTTCTCCTCTCAGGAACTGGGTGTTCTGTTGACCTAATCATCATCATTTCATCCCCATCGACTCGCAAGTCGCCGAAGTGGGGTCAAATCGAAAGACTTGCGCTAAGGCGAGCGGTCTACCCGACGGGAATTGCTAGACTATTCGAGAGCATTCCACAACATTCCATATTATTCCGTAATTTTCCACAATGTTTAGGAATGTTCTTGAATGCCCAGGATTAGTCTGCAGCGTTCGAAAACATTCTAGAACGTTGTGGAACATCCCAGACTATTCTAGAACATTCGAAGCATTTGAGATGTAGCGCTACAGTCAAATGGTGAAAATTAGGTCGACTGATAAGGTAAGGGATGAGGAGGCTCTGCAGAAAAACGGAGAGTAAAGGAATATGTGGAATACACTGACAAGGAGAAGGGCTGGATGATAGGACATCTATTAATACATCAGGGAATAATTTACACGGCAGTAGAGAGAGCTGTAGAGGGCAAAAACTGTAGAGGAAAGGAGAGACGGGAAAACATCTAGCAAATAAATGAGAATGTAGGCTTTAAGTGTTACTCTGAGATGAAGAGGTTGGCACAGCAGAGGAATTCCTTGCGGGTCACATCAAACAAGTCTGAAGACTGATGACCCAAAAAAAAAAAAAATAAATAAATAAATAAATGAAAAAGTGACACTGGCTGCTAATTCCAGTCGGCAGCTGATGAAAAGGCCTTTTCCATAGAGAACTGGCACCACCCTAGGACCACAAATCTGTACCTTGGGTGAGGTGAACTACACCATGGCAGAAACTCATAACGTAATCTTCAAATGCACTCCCAATGGCATCGAAAATCTTTCCGTCTCAGGGGAAGCTCACAGTGTGCAGCGTTTGAGGTGACAAAACTGAGACAGGGCTGCTCAGTCTCTACTCGTGGCAGTTTTTGATAGGCTTTAATTGGTGACTCGCAGTGCGACGGTAATTGCCACCATTTTTACGATACTGTTGTTGGTCTCCAACACCTTGGAAGCAACGATGCGCCGTTTCCTTCTGCTTCCCCCAAGACGTACGCGGTAGAATGCTCATAGCAAATCAGACTACGATTAATATGCAAAGTTTAATATACGACACGAGAAATCAGCATTATGGTTTCATCAAGCTTAGTGGGACTGCTTCTGTCTTTGTCTTCAGACTCTCAGTTTCGGAGAATTAGTTCCGATTTCCTAAGCAGGACTCTTTGTGTTGGAACTGGACTAGAAATGTTACAAGTTACTGGGCACATGTTCAACTACACTCCTGGAAATGGAAAAAAGAACACATTGACACCGGTGTGTCAGACCCACCATACTTGCTCCGGACACTGCGAGAGGGCTGTACAAGCAATGATCACGCGCACGGCACAGCGGACACACCAGGAACCGCGGTGTTGGCCGTCGAATGGCGCTAGCTGCGCAGCATTTGTGCACCGCCGCCGTCAGTGTCAGCCAGTTTGCCGTGGCATACGGAGCTCCATCGCAGTCTTTAACACTGGTAGCATGCCGCGACAGCATGGACGTGAACCGTATGTGCAGTTGACGGACTTTGAGCGAGGGCGTATAGTGGGCATGCGGGAGGCCCGGTGGACGTACCGCCGAATTGCTCAACACGTGGGGCGTGAGGTCTCCACAGTACATCGATGTTGTCGCCAGTGGTCGGCGGAAGGTGCACGTGTCCGTCGACCTGGGACCGGACTGCAGCGACGCACGGATGCACGCCAAGACCGTAGGATCCTACGCAGTGCCGTAGGGGACCGCACCGCCACTTCCCAGCAAATTAGGGACACTGTTGCTCCTGGGGTATCGGCGAGGACCATTCGCAACCGTCTCCATGAAGCTGGGCTACGGTCCCGCACACCGTCAGGCCGTCTTCCGCTCACGCCCCAACATCGTGCAGCCCGCCTCCAGTGGTGTCGCGACAGGCGTGAATGGAGGGACGAATGGAGACGTGTCGTCTTCAGCGATGAGAGTCGCTTCTGCCTTGGTGCCAATGATGGGTGTATGCGTGTTTGGCGCCGTGCAGGTGAGCGCCACAATCAGGACTGCATACGACCGAGGCACACAGGGCCAACACCCGGCATCATGGTGTGGGGAGCGATCTCCTACACTGGCCGTACACCACTGGTGATCGTCGAGGGGACACTGAATAGTGCACGGTACATCCAAACCGTCATCGAACCCATCGTTCTACCATTCCTAGACCGGCAAGGGAACTTGCTGTTCCAACAGGACAATGCACGTCCGCATGTATCCCGTGCCACCCAACGTGCTCTAGAAGGTGTAAGTCAACTACCCTGGCCAGCAAAATCTCCGGATCTGTCCCCCGTTGAGCATTTTTGGGACTGGATGAAGCGTCGTCTCACGCGGTCTGCACGTCCAGCACGAACGCTGGTCCATCTGAGGCGCCAGGTGGAAATGGCATGGGAAGCCGTTCCACAGGACTACATCCAGCATCTCTACGATCGTCTCCATGGGAGAATAGCAGCCTGCATTGCTGCGAAAGGTGGATACACACTGTACTAGTGCCGACATTGTGCATGCTCTGTTGCCCGTGTCTATGTGCCTGTCGTTCTGTCAGTGTGATCGTGTGATGTATCTGACCCCAGGAATGTGTCAATAAAGTTTCCCCTTCCTGGGACAATGAATTCACGGCGTTCTTATTTCAATTTCCAGGAGTGTATATTTACCGTGTGGTGCTTGGCGAAGAGTACTTTGAACCACTACTAGCCATTCTCCTTCATGTTCCAGTCGCAAATAGAGCGAGCGCAAAACGACTGTCTGCATGCCTCCATATGAGCCCCAATTTCTCTTAACTTACCTTCGTGGTCCTTACGCGAATTGCATGCTGCCAGAAGTAGAATCTGCATATTTACACACGAAAAGCAATTTTCCCAGGTCAACTTAAACCACTGGTAGATGCAAGATCTACCTGTGATGAATAACACACACATACGCGCGCAAGACGTAACACCCCCTTTATTCCGGGGGCGATTGCACGTATCGCCATGTGGTTTTCATCGAATTATATCGGACTATGGGGCACATACGTTGGTACATGCACAATTATCACAACGTTTATATTGACCGAGATAATGAGGCGAGTACAAATTTTTTTTTTTTTTTTTTAATGGGACGCTATACTTATTTTACCACCATTCGAACGCTCTGGAAAAGACGCATATAGTGATGTAACGCATGTTGCTATTATGATTCAAACTTTACTTAAAAGAGGGCGGATGAGGATTTACCTACGTAGAATAGGCTGTGCATGCTGCATAGAGCACGGAAACTCGGCCTTCGCGTCGCGCGAGGCGTTTCCACAGTCTGCAGCCGCTTCCGACCGCCTCGACCTTCAATCGTACAATATTTCCCAGCGTCCTTTAAGTGATGTTTGAATCACAATAGCAACATGCGTTACATCACTATACACATCTTTTCCAGATCGTTCGAATGATGGTAATAAGGTAAAGCACCCCATTTAAAAAACATGTACTTGCCTCACTATGTCGGTCAATATAAACGTTGTGATTATTGTGCATGTACCAACGTATGTGCCCCATAGTCGGCTATGATTCGCCGAGAACCGCATGCTGATACGTGCAATCGCCCCTGGAATAATGGGGGTCTTACGTCTTAAGCGACCTACCCATGATCAACGCCTTTGTGTTGTCAATGGCGTTTATTTATTCAGATCCGTATGATGTGATCACGTTTTAAATGACAATCCATGAAAATTAGGCATTAAACAGTTTTTCTTTGTTTCTGCCGCTTTTCTATTATGAAGGGGTTTTGCGATTATATTTGCAATTAATTACAGCTATCTTAATCAAATCCTTTTGCATCAGCATTTACAATATTGTTGTGAAACGCACACACAAAAACAATACATATTTTGCCGGACGTCGTTTGTAAATAACTCTTCTGACTTGGACTAAACACTGTTTGTACTAGGTATACATGTGATATTGTTGACTCTATTCAGATATCACAATTTTCTCCTTTTTCTTTTTTTTTTTTTTTTTTTTTTTACTGGAAACACCAGAATACATTTCCTGTGACAGATTCATCAACCTAAAACAGATAAATCTCCCCAAACATTGTAAAATGCCTTCCTGGGAGAGACCAACAAAACACTGCTTTAACACAAACTTATCAGACAAAACAACAGAGGACTTCATACCAGAATCTCAGAAAATTGAGAAGAGAGTTTAACACTCACTACACCAAATATTAATGCAAATATAACAAGAAAATTAGTAGTTTGGAAAATGACACAAATAACCAGAACAAACAAATCCAACAAACTCAAATAATAGACACTAGAAGAAATTGCATCCAAGAAGCTAAACCAGGAACCAGAACAACGCCTCTTCGTACTTACAAATACAGATAAAGTGAGAATCATGGCTGAAACAGAATGCATAGATAAACACTAGATTTTCTGAAGGCGAAGAATATAACTAAATTGACCAACGACACAATTACGACGTATCAGAAAAGCGTTCCGTAACCGCTGAAACACATTAAAAAGTCTTTAACAACGGCCAGAAAAAAGAATGTCACAGGAAAACTCAAAGATTCCCACTCTAAATTCCCTACTGAAAGGGCACAGATAAAATATTCCATTAATACCTGCAATTAAGTTCAAAAACCCATTTCTGTCTTTCTCTATCTCTCTCTCTCTCTCTCTCTCTCTCTCTCTCTCTTCCACACACACACACACACACCATTAAAAGAATTTATACTTTTTATAACCTGGACAACTCAATAGAGTTAATGTGCTGAAGAACACAGTCATACGGCACAGCAGGCTTCGTCTCATTCGATGCCACGTAAATGTACATTTGCATTTCAATACATGAAAGAGTCGTCGCTGTCGTACAAGGACTAAACCAAAACGGCAGCACGCCACCTATACAGACCGATGAGATAGCAACGATACTCAGGAACACAACAGCAAAAATTACTTTAAATTCAACAAAGAATTTTATCTACAACTTCAAGAATAACGAATAGCATCACAGCCTCATAGCTAATATATTCATGAAGAACTTAGAGAGCAAAATCCTCACAATAAAATCAAACTAACACAACGTTATGTACTGTATTGTTAAGTTGATGATATGACTTGCCTGATTGACGAACCACATACACACACAAGACAGCTATTCAATTAAATAAACGATTAACACCCAAAAATTCACTGCACATTAGAAAAACAGATAAACTGCACAAAATTTTCGGATGTCACCATGCCAAGCGTAAGTCAAACTCATGACTTCCAGTATTCCTAATCTGGACAGTTAAGTGCTCCATCACTCACAATCAACCAGACCACACCCTTGACATGCTAACATGGAGGCTGCATGCTACACAGATTAAACAGAAATTTTTTAAAGAAGCTGAACTACACAGGGAAAAATGCAATAAAATAAACAGCAGTGGAAAATGGTTATAGTACCCCCATTATAGAACATATTATAGAGAATATGAAAAGGGTGAACGGGCTATATTCACACAAGACCTTGAACAGTAACGTAGAAGAACACAACTCGCATACAAGACGCAAAGGAGCAACAGCTCATACGAAATGCGAGATGGCTATACTTACCTACAATAACAAAGTAGTTCGCAGAGGAAGCAACATTTTAAAGAAACAGACGTCGAAACACAGAAAAAAACTCAGGAACAGGATGCATCCACATATAACTTCAGCAGATCAGGCAGACATAAACTCACATGGAACACTTGTCTAGCAGAATATATAGTCAGAACATGCAGGAACTTTAAAACTAGAAAGTCAGATCACTTTGATGCTGTAAGAAGTACGAACACCCTGAGCATATACGTTCACTATACAGTAGCCCACAACCATCAGCCAACGAAAACAGAAAAGATTTAAAACTACTAAAATCCAGGCACACTCCACACCATAATCTTAAAATAGAAGGAAAACACGTTGTCACCGACTACACTACAATATTCAGTGGCATATATTTAGTATATTAATGGAACTTTGCAGAAACGACAGCACAAACAGGTGAAACACACACTCTCTCTCACACACACACACACTTAATGAGGGAGAGGGAGGGAGGGAGGGAGGGAGGGAAGGAGGGAGAGAGATGGAGAGAGAGAAGATGTAAACGACTTTTATATTTGACACAAGAGTCATTTCCATTCACATGTACTCCAACTGAGACTGGGAGAATATTTTACACTCAGTTTTGTCCAAGTTCAAATGTGTTTTTTTACAGACACAGCTCTGTTTAGTATGCTAATGTTAAGTATGCTTCACAACAACTGTTAGTAATGAAAACGAAAAAGGATTTGCCAATATAACTATAATTTTTCGTACACATAGATGCAAACCATCTTCAGGTAAATAAACTACGTTTATATACAAAGTGAGGTGCAAATCGACAACCAAATTCCCATTAACCTCGTTTACTTACATGTGACAGGTACCTGTTAAGATACAGAGGGCCCTACGAACCCTATGACGTAAGATTAAGGTAATGGGAACAACAGACAAAGAGCGTTATAGTCCTAGTTTTCATAGTTTAACTTTCACTTATTTATATTTCGAGTACGAATGAGTGATAAGAAAGTATAATCGGGAAGAAAAGGTTTAACATCGTATTCAATCCGGCGTCCAAGCAGTGTGTCATCAAAGCGTCCGCACAATAGATATGAGGCATTTCGGAAAGAATCAGTGCCTCTATTAAGAAACTGAAATACTGTGGCCACGATTTTGATGTTAATTACGGATTGAGCCGCAGGATTATAAATTTTTTATGTCGTTATCTGTTATTTCTCAACATGTGAAATGTAAAACGAGAACATCACGTTGCGTGAGCGACGTTCTTCAGGCTTATTTTTCTCAACAATTACTGCTTTTCCAAATTGCCCAGAAGTCGTTATAACAGGTAATAAGTTTATACGGAAAGCATATGAAATCCACTGTGGCATCGTCCGAGCAATGAGCCTGCTTGGAATAGTGCTAAACGGAACTATAAGGTTTTGTGCATTCATGGAATTGCCAGGACCGATGTTCCATGCGTTCTGTGACAAACTAGACGATGGGACCTCGACTGCAACAGCAACAGTACGACGTACCAGTCCTGGGATAGGAGCTTCATGGTAAGAGTTTTATAAACGTAGATTATTTTAATTTTTTATGTCCGTAACACATTTCAAACCTTCCAACCCGTTTTTCTCGGAATATGATTTTTCAAAACGACACGCATTGTAACTCCAAAAATTTTCGGCTTTTTATTTGAAAATTTAACCAGGACTCTCATAGTGAACGACACGGAGGATTTTCGATTAGTTCATTTAAACAATAATTATTAGCGTATGGATGTCCTTTTTTGATAATAATTGAATGACTTTATCGAAGCAATCATCAGTTACATAGCGACTCTTAAGTAGGTTGCAAGGATCTCTTTTTTTTTTCAGATTCAAGTTTGCGCCCGTTATAATTCGTTGAGCAGGACGCCTCAAATTTAACATGCCTCGTGAGAAGTGCTGCTGTGTAAGATATTCGAAATAAATCTTTTGTAATATACTTGAATATCTGCTCAATAACTCTCCTAATTAGTATTTCTCCATCCTTTCTCCTTCCGCCAAAAACACTGTCGAGAAAAAGCTTTTCTTAAGGCTCTTTCAGTAGTGTTACCCCTGAAATAAATATTCTACACTGGTAATCGAATTCGCTGCTATACAACAAAATGTTCTTTTTCTTCCACGGTCCAGGGGAGTAGTAGTGTGTCAGGCGTGATGTTCGAAACTTGATAGTTGGGGAAATGGGGCAGCCAGAACTGTTCGCTTTTCTCAATCGAGTAATAGTATCGCCACCTACAGTCGGATGCAGCCCCTTAGGAAAACAGCAGGCAAGTCGGGACGGGGGGCCCCGTTTGCTTGCAGTTCGGGTCACGTACCAGTTGTGGAGGAGGCTCTGCCTGCAGTGACTGCACCAGGTTGATAACAGTGGCACATTCAACAATTCTGCAACAAGATACGACTTCTACAAGAGTTGTAACAAAGACAAACCGTTTAGGCGCAGCAGTTAGTTGGCCACTTCAAATAATTTATTTTAAAAGAGTGCATAGATTGCGTCTCACAGAAGCTAAGAACGTGATCCGCTTAACATTTCTTACACTACCTCACTCCTACAGTGTGTACAGACCAGCTAAGCTCTTAGCTATAGTCTAGAATACTCTTTAATAGCACAGCTAAAAAAAAAAAAAAAACAAGTTTCTAAAGCAAGCAGCACTGCAAATACGGATCTGACATAAAAAAGCAGTGTATCTTCTGCAATCTGAAGTGAGTGTACGACAATAGTGCAAACGATCTTTCACTTTCGAGATTCCAATATTTCAAAATAATTGTTATTCTTATAATGGTCGTGCTGGTGACACAAGATCACAAATAACTGCCTACATCGCAAGACATAAATGCAGATAATCACATCAACTTCAAACACAAATTTCTGAAAAGGAGACATTCGTGCTTAACATCTATTTCGGGTTGTATCAATATAATATGCTTCCATATGATATGGTCCTTGCCTTCGCTGTATTTTAACGGTAAATACAGCAGCTCATCATGGGCATCACTCTGTGTTCAAACTGCTGGGACGACGACATAACGTAAGGTATTTTCGTAAATAGCATTATGAGGATACAACTTGTAAATAAACGGAAGAGAATTTTTATTCATAGATGATCAATGACAATAGCCATCAGATATATGTTCTTTTACATGTAAAATCGTATTAACATTGCAAAAGTCACGTGTTATCCAAGGCGACAGAGTTGTTAAGGAACTAACAAAATAAAACAAATCTTAAGCGAATGGGAGACCTGTTTGATTAGCTCGATTACGAATGAAATACACTAAGTAAAAAGAACGGAAACTGCCCCCATCAATCCTAATCTCGAGACTCACTCTGCCTCAGCATGCAAAAGATACTCTTTTTCCATGATACCGTGCCAAAACAATAATTATAGAAAAACATTACCCCGTGATCCAGAGCAGGTCCGCCTCTGTTGACCTCATTGTCGCCTGGATGTTAAACTGAATCATCCTTCCTTCCGCTCAGAGCAGGCTGCAAGCAGCTCTTAGCATAACCACACATGTACTAAGCCAAGGCTGTGCCCATATATTAGCCTCCTTCCTTTTCATTATAATTCAAAACAGCCACGCCTACTTCCACAGGTAACAGAAAAATTACCAGCACCCAGAACAAACCCTAACAGAACAGTGGGAAGATAAGCTTTGTTTCCCTTTATACTTTCAAGACATGCAGACAGTAAAGCAGTCAACCTCAGGGACGAGTTAGTTAACGTTGGGGCGGCGCTCTGCGAGTTTTGTGGCATCACTTCCCGTTATTTCTAGCTGAGGAGCTGCTTCGTCACGCGAAACACCTTGTAATTTCTGCGATATTTCGGCAACATGCCACTTAGCGTGGAACCAAAAACAAGCTACAATACTTCCTACGTCGCAAGCAGAAAGCAAAACGCAATACTGTTTTTATGATGTTCGGCGGAAATCCATAATCGGTTTGTTTTATGTTATACTTCGTACCCTATGAGTATATGTTGTTTCAAAGCACCAGCACATTGAATGTCTCGAGAACGTTTCGTTATTGGTACGATTTCTTGTAATATAACGACGGTAAATGTCCTATCGGTGGATAAAAAATTTTCAAACTTTTTTCCTGTACAACTCGCGTACTATGATAGTAAGCCCTTTAATGGCAACGATTCATTCAATGTTCATCAAACGTCTTGTTCTTGTTAGTATTTGTTACAATTACATGTCAATAACAAATCGGAGATTAAGAAAAATGATAACACAAAACAAGAGTGAGTTTCAGCATAGTGCAGTTGACTGATGCGCCACGGTCCGGTTCCAAGTGCAAAATGGAAGAGTGATCGCATCGCACTGTATTCAGTTTGTTTTCCACCTTCCCATTTTTCAAAAGGTTGTGGACGTTTCGTATGAAATTAACGGAAATGCAAATATAAGTGCACGTGTATTTAGTTTTTGTCTTCTTACACGTTCACAAGTATTGAAGGTTCTATTTGTGTTTACTATAGACAGAACAAGATCAGGGGCATATGGCCAATAAAGTAAATGTGCGTTTTAATAGAGCTAACGTAGGAATTCTATACGCCTCCACTTCCGAAAACAAACTGTGGTTTGCGAGGCAGATAAGGCAGACAATTGCAACTGGAGAGCGCTGTGAGCGTACCGTCACGTTAGATAGCTCGTGGCACATACCGACAGCACCGTCTCTGCGTACAAGTAAACGTTAGCTCTCGTGTACGTGCGACAAACACTCAACTGCTATTCTGTTCTCGTTGGCTAGGACTTCAGTCCCCTCAAATATCTTAGATCCTAAGTAGCACAAACGTTGTTCTATTCACTGAAACGTATTTATCTATTATGACATCATGTTTTCATGACTAAATTACACAGTTCAGAAGAAAGTATGTCCCTCATAATGGAATCAGTGCTTTACGGTTCGGTCCATCATACGTTCTTTGCGTAAAGGAAAAGGCAATGACTATACTTCCTATGGCCTACAGTGTTCACACTATTCTCTACACAACAGACCGAATGTAAATGTGATCTGAATTCCAGCACGTATACCCAAGATCAACACTGGTTAAGACCATATAGCAGTGTCTGCATTTAGCTGAATTAAACGTTATTTGTTAAATAAGAGTTAATTGTGTCGAGCATATTACCATTTAATTGTCTAAATACTTATACATTAGTATGCAAGTTGCTCATAAATTGTGTAACAAACAAATGTAGAACATTTAAACCTCTGTAGTACAAAATTTATATGAAAACGATCAGATTGAAAGGGATGTTTGAAATTATTTAAAATATGGCCAACAATGTGTTGACAACGATGCAATGAGAGTTACCATCCTCTTGTTGCACGTAAAAATGCTTTAGCAGAACAGATGTAGAACATATTGCTGTAGCAAAGCACACTGAAAGGTAAATTGAAATGCAGTGTAGCTTATAATTATTACACAGACAAAAAATTAGTCTAGAACACCAGGTGATTTAGTTTTGCCACTGTTGGCTCTCAAAAGCTTGTAAGTACTGTTGAGGGAGTATCGTCTACTCCAGGGACCTTGTTACAACTTAGGTCATTCAGTGCCCTGTGAAATTCTTCTCAGAAAATCATGTCCCTTACCTCATTCTCACTTCCCTTAGTATAACATTGTCTTCAAGTTCATATCCGTTGTATGGTCCGCCCATATATGCCTTCCACCTAGCAACTTATCATTCTTTACATCTGACCTTCTGATGTTAATACACTGCCTCCTTTTCTCCAAAGACATCTTCAGTCTTCCTATAGGCCGCATATATCACTCACTCAGTCGTTCGTGCTTTTACAGCCTTTTGTTTCTCCTTTAGACATTCTCGCTCAGGCTTTTTGCACTTTTTTTAATTTAATTTTTTTTATGCATGTTTCAGTTTTGCCTACTTCATTTGCTGCAGTTTTATATTGTCTGCTTTCATCAGTGAAATTCAGTATCTGTAGTCTTATCCAAGAATTCCTACCAGATATTGCCTCTTTGATTATTTGATCTTCAGTTGCCTTCACCCTTTCGTCTCTCAAAGCTACTCATTCGTCTCTTATTGTATCCTATTCTCGTCTTTTAGTCACTCCTTGTACAATTCCCCATTGAATTTCTCAGTAATGTGTGGAACTTTCAATTGATAGCTTTTCTTTATTTCATCGTTGTTGCAATTGTTTCAGTTTTAACATGGAACATATAACTGTCAAAGTATGCCCAGAGATAACATCTGCTAATGGAAATGTCTATCAGTTTAAACCTGGGTTCTTCATCTCTGTCTTACCTTTATAAAATCTATCTGAAAACGACTGGCTTCTAGGTGTTGCTTCCACGCGTCCCTCTTTCACGATTCGTAAACCAACTATCAGCAAACATTAAAATATGCACTGTGTAAAATTCTACTAGTCAGGTTTCTTCTTTCATTCTTTTCTCCACTCCATTGTCTCATTTCATTTTTCCTCCATTTTCTTTCTCTGCTATCGAATTCCAGTTCCCATCACAATTAAACTTTCATTCACTGAATATTTTATTACCTCATTTCATCATCTGGGAGGTAGCATGCAAATGAACTTGTACCATTGTGGTGACTATTGGCTTTGTAACGAACTTGTGGAAGATAATGTGATTAATATGCTGTCAGTAGTACGTTGTACTCATTCTATTTTTCTTATTCAGTTTTAGAGATGCTCCTGGATTACCCATGTTTTGTTTTGTGCTGATTACTCTAGATTCTGGGATCCTGTTCTTAATGCCGCCGCGTTTCACTGCCTCTCACTCTATCTGACATGAAGCTATTTATTTTCTGTTTTCTATAAATTATCTACGTGATTAAGGGATCTAATATTCAACTCTTCGACCCGTAGAACGACAGGTATCTTTTCGTGATGACAATGTGCTCCTGAGTAGTCCACACCCGCTAATCCAAATGAGGAACTGTTTCGCTTCCGAAATATTTTGCTCGCAAAACCATTAGTCCATAGAAAAGAGCTGCGTGCTCTCGGAAAAAAATGGTGGCCTTAGATTCCCACTGATTTCGACCATTCACATTACCAACATAGCAACTACATTTTGGCTGTTCTTACAAAGTCAGATCAGTTAATGATCCATATTATTGTGCCTGAAACTACAGAAAAGTCTGCTGCTCTCTTCAGAACACACATATTACTCTGCGCTCTTGCGGTTGCACCTACGATACGGCAAGCTGCATCACTAATGCAAGTAAGCTACCCAACTTCTTTCTAGGTAGTTTTATCGACAGGGGTGTAGAACTCTATTCCTAGACGTGTTGTTGTGCCCACAGTTTGTAGAACAGTAACTATCCAAACTGATTGTAGGATGATTAATGTTTCCACCAATGATTACCGTGTAACTGGCGAACATATGTACTGTTAGATCCCAGAGTGGATTTAGAGTGCGCGCCTAAACCTTTTTGAAGTTACTACTCGGCGGCGAGGTCAGGGCCAAGCAGGTCAGCCTGGAATAGTGCGCCAATCGTTAGGTCAACACCGCTTACCGCCAACATAGCTGAAGGCAACGAAGTAGTCGAGCATTCCCACACGACCTCCGAGAGAGGGAAGCGAAGACCGCAATACACCATAACAGGGCATTATGAAGCAACGTTCCGTGACTGCAAGCATCAGAGCGCCAGTGTACCTGTCAAACATTTCAGAAAGACCCGAGATCAATAACCGAGTATAGTTACTGGGCCACCAAAATGAGACTAAGAAAGGTGACGAAATTGTCTCATCTACCTGGAGCCACGCGTCGTAGGCGCCTTCTCAGCTGATTAACTAACCGAGCTTTCGATACTCACGGGATCCATTTAGACGTGGCGTCAATCTGTCCTTTTCACCGGTAACAGAGAGAAAGACATTCTGTTCAGTTTCAATGAAACCATGACAAACTGATTAATGCTGGTCTGCCTGCAACCAGCTTGTTGAGTTTAACATCGAGACGCTGTCATTCCGATACAAGCCACTGACGTGGACTGCTGTTGTAGCCTACTTGGACACTGCGGGTGAGAAAAAGACTGGCGTGCTACCAGTCCTCCTTCTACTGAGGGTAGTTCGTTCGTGATCTGCTAGCCGTCATCCCCAAGCTGTCCAGGCAAGGCGCGTCCATACCGCCTCTTGGAATTCCGCTACCACTTTAGTCGTCCCATGGTAAGAGACCAGGGCCTATAACTCTCGATAACCATTGCCCCTGATTGCACAGTCGGCTACACAAAGGTAAGCGGACGCCCAAGCGACGTCTAGGAGAGCGCTGTAGCGTAGAGCTACCCCGTGCTGCAAAACGCCTGGTAACGGGCGATGCGTACTCATGTCCCCCGCTGCAGCCTGCACGCCATAGCCCTAGCCACAGCTCTTTGACCTGTGGCACCAACATAATGACTTGCTGAGGCATCAACAGTTCTCCCTACCATTCTCCCTGAGATCCGTGCACTTCCCAGCTATTCGAAGCAGCTACATTCCTCTGTGTATTCACCGTGATAATAAGATATAATTCTAGATATGATTGTGTCACTGACACCTTGGGGTGTAACACCTAACAGCTCCCATATCACCACTCTGCCTTCTGTTCCTTAGTGGCCTTGGCTGACTACGTTACGACGCAGATAGTGGTAGTTAGATACTCTGACGCTACAATGCCTGGTGTCTTTTTCTTTTCTTTATTGTTATTTTAACACCTTATACAAAAGGTGGGCCGGTAGCGGCAATATTACGTCGCTCTTCGGCCACAGGCAGTACAAATAGAAACAATGAAGACACGAACACTGATGACTGAGATAACACACGTGATCGATGGAGCGTGAAGCGCTAACACGACGGCACACACACAGAACCGATGGCGATGATCTCCGGCGCGCGAATGTTCACTTGACGTGTGCGAGTCTGGGGACCTGCCGAAAGGGTAAAAGGGGTGGGGGGGAGGGGAGAGGAGAGTGTATATGCCAGTGGCAGTAGAGAAGGGAGGGAGAAGAATGATGGTATGGGGGTAGGGGGAACCCAGGGAGAGGGAGGAAGGGAGGAGGGAGAGCAACCACAGGGAGATGATAGGGAGGATCAAGTTGATAGGAGGGGTAGATGGAGGGGATCACCCCAGAGGGGGAGTTGGAGGAAGCCACCCTGGGAGAGGGTAGGGAGAGTGGAGAGATGAAGAGCAGGTGGGTTGTGGGAATACAGGCGTGGCAGGGGACGGGGGTGGGAGAGGATGGGAGAGACAAGTGGGTGAGGAGGATCAACTTTACAGGAGGTGTAGAGGATCCGTGTCCGTTCGAGGAAAAAGAGGAGGTGTGGGAACGGAATAAGGTCATACAGGAACCGCATGGGGGAGGGGAGACAGATGTGATAGGCGAGGTGGAGAGCATGGCGTTCTAGGATTTGAAGGGATTTGTAAAAGGTAGGAGGGGCGGAGATCCAGACAGGGTGGGTGTAGCAGAGGATAGGGCGGATGAGGCATTTATAGGTGTGGAGGACAGTGGAGGGGTCCAGACCCCATGCGCGGCCACAAAGGAGCTAGAGGAGACGAAGTCAGCAGTGTGCCTTGGCTTGGATTGTCCAGAGATGGGGAGACCAGGAGAGAACACTTGGTGTCAGCATTAACTGTCATTTCAACGGTTCGCCTATACACGTCTACAGTGTCGACCGTCGCCTCACAGCACTGGCACAATGCAGCGAAGTGACTAAACAATTTTCTTTATAGTTGGCCTTATGATCTGGCCGTGGCACAATGTAGGGTCATATGTTGTATGTTTAAAGTTACCCTTGTGAGGCAGCAGGGTCCCGCACAGTTATCACAGTTTAGAGATGTAGAGGGAATTGTAAACAGCCGGACGCCAGTGCACCAAGATGGCTGCGCTGACAGTCGGGCCTTCGTGTCAACTGCATACTTCGTCAAGTATTGTGTGATATTTTGACCGCAATACTCTGAAGAATTTTTAAACGAGTGAATTTTGTAACAGTTTAAGTGAAAATCGAAGAGAACACATTGATTGTCGTTTCCCCCTTGTATATTTACGGTTTCGTGGGTGTAGTGCTCATCATAACCTGCAATATCCTCTTGTTCCTATGTGCTAGTGACTTTTCTCCATAAAAGTGTCATCAGAGTTGGATGAGTACCGGCAGATGTATGCCATGGTTGTGGCGAGTCCTTTGAGATATTTTACTGTACTGTATTCAATATTAATAGTGTTATTAGCACTGGACTGTGACTGTGTTAGCACCAAATGGCCATTCATAGAACGAACTTTTATTGTGGTGCAGAGAACAGATAACGATCGATACATAACATTTGGTGATACACAGATCGAAAACTGTTCTTGGTGTAAACTCTGAACTTAGACTGTAGTAATTACAGCAGACTAAGATCGCGCCATAACATAAAAGTTGTTCACTGGACGAACGTTGGACGTGATACATAGTACAAACAAAAATCGTGTCGCTCATTAACGTACAGACAGTGTGTTCTACTTCGTCTGTGTTACAAGAAAAGAACTTTTCAAGCTTCAACCAAAGAAACTCTGGTTGTGGACTGTTTTACGTACAGTTAATCTCCACTGGCTCCTGTTGCTTCTGTTAACGAAATAACTGGAATGCCAGTGATTGAAATTTCGGTGTGTATTGCTTCACTCTCGGTCTTATATGTGCGTCGGTGGCAGAAATGCCATCAGCACAACCACCAGGACAGTACCAAGACGTACTCACACTTCACCGTAAAAAGGTGCCCACAAAATTGAAGAGGAGCAGCTTCTGAGCACTGAGTTCGCTTCCCCAGAGGTGAAACTGTCCACGATGCACAACACAATCAGTGAGTTTCTCAGGAAATAGGAGCTAAGAAATTGCCACTGGCCTGTGTGCAAAAACTGATAAGCACTTTAACCATATCCATGGGAAGTCCATGTACTCAGTAGTGAGAACACCAGAATATGCTCAAGTTTAAAGGTACAGATTGGGCCCATACCACAACAGGAGGCTGACTCATAGGATCCACTAAGACAAGCACGTCAAGAGGGACAGATTGACATCCTGAAAACTGGCAACAATAAACTCAGCGACCAGATCATAGATCTACATGTTAATAACATCCCCAACACGAGATAGAAGATAGAGAACCTGCAAGAAGAGAGCATTAGGTTTAAATTAGAAATTGCATGTCTCAAGAAAGTAGAGATTGAACAACTATCATTGACCTACGCTGCAGTACCGGGTGCTCCCATAGGGAGGGCATGCCTTAACACTAAAGTACAGAATACAACAGTCTTCATAGAACTGACGTACAATTTCATTGCGCTTTCGAATTCTCTTGGTAACGCCATGTGCAGCTCCTCCTAGGTGGTTTCGGTAATCATTTGTGGGACACCACTATTCGTAACACGAACGATCAATTCGTCTCCTGTGTTTACTCTACCTTAGTGAACTTCGCCTTTCAATCATCACCATAAGCAAAAATATGGAGAAATAAATTCCGGGGACCTCGGTGGCCAACAAACGTGAGTATTACTGACGAACTAGGTTCCGGGGAATCTCAAGTTTATACTATATGTCACCTGGTGACTTGAATGTGCAGGGATCTGCTCTTGACGGAAGAGCATACCAATCCTTGCAGCCATTCGACACTTTTTTCCAATAATGCTGGGAGCTTGTTCTCAAGTACGTCTATGGCTATGTGACCTGTTAGACCGTTCGGTAACACCACAGGCCCAATCAACAGACTTTCTGTAATAATAAGGTATACGTGTACAGGCCAGAGTTCTTCAAAGTTGGTCATCACCAAGGCGTGTAGGTCTTCATCAGATCGCCAATGTGAGTTACGAGCGTCGTTTATTCAGTAACGAGTGAAAATGGCTTCAAAAGACAACTATACCATTGGTACTGCTCAGAGGAACTCAAGTATCGAATGACAAAATTCTAACCGACTACGGATATTTGCTTCTTGAAGTATCTGGACCCAGTGCATTACATAAGGATAGAGGCCGTGCATGAGTAATGTACGCCGTATTCTTGTATGTGGGACACCGATACGTGGAGAAACCCTCCGTCTGCTTGTTAGAGTATGTAACGTTCCCTGGCAAACTCACATTATTAAAGAACAAGAGTTTATTTGTTTCATATACGCCGCTCTGGGCAAGTTGTATATATCGTAATTATTGAACAAAAATATTACTGAATGTGGTGTAAAAGACATTTGTTATTCTCCTTATATTTTTTGTTGTAATATTTCTCTGTATTTAGGATAGGAATTTTTCTGTATTTATTATGTGATTGTAAAATGTGTCAGTATTTGCGATAGCAGTGATATATATAAAATGTTGTCAAAAGAGAATAATATCGTCAATTTGCAAAGAAATGTTAATAGTCAGCAATACTATTTAAGCACAATGCATTATGTATTCTTTGGTCTTTTCTGTTCAGAAGTCATTGCTGTAGGACACTGTGAAAGAGTTTTTTACGAATGGGTAGACTTCTTTTGTCTCTGTCTGGACTTAGCCGCCATTAGACGATGCGTTACGAATTAATGTGAGTTGTATTGTTGTTTGATCTAAATATATTAGAGTTTATCAAAAGTGTGAATTATTTATGTAAATTAGCTTGCCCACGTCATCTATAAAATTTCTTTAAGAATTTTTCAGCATTTTTTAGCGGTGTTGCTGGGCTGTGCCGCGACCAACAATAGGCGGCACATTTAAAAAATTATCAAACCCGTAAATCGGGAACAGAAGCATAAAAATCAATAGTGAATTAAGAAATTGTTCTTCTTTCTCAGTGATCCTGTGGCTGATAAAATTTGAATTAATTATACGTTTGTGCATTCGTAGGCGGATAGCTAATGTTAGTTAACATTGAAATTTAAACAGTTTGGTTCTTTCAAAATATCTTAAATGTGTAATGAAGTAGGTTTGATCAGTGATAAATGTCGGCTTGGCAATAATTAAAACATTATCTGCTAATAGAGGTAATCTTGTGTTCTATGGCTAGTGCCGGGATAAAATTCAGTAAAAATATTTAACAAAAAACCCACTGCATCAGGAAAGTGTATGCCAAGGCCGAATGATTTAAAGGACTCAATTCTCAACCTAATATTCTTAACCAGTTCATATGAGTTCACGTAAATATTATTTTTTCTTTAAATGTACGTAATTCTTAAGAAAGTAAAAATTTTTATTCCCACACGAAAATAAGAGAGTGGTTCTACAACAAAGTTCGCACGAAAGAAAATTAACTTAAAAGCAAAAGATAAAATTTATTATTCTTCTTTAACGAAATTTCAAATCAATTCCATTCATAACGACGATATCGTTAAATTGGCGCCCAACGTGGGGCTCGAATATGCAGTGGCCACTAAATACCCGTGAGATAACTAGGGAATTAATATAGTCGAACTTTGTTGCAGAACATTTAATAATTTTTCTATGTATTGTATGTATTGCATAACCAATATTGTGTGGTAATACCTGTGTATGATTTTTTGCATGAGAACACTATGTACCCAGAGGCAAGCTGAAGAAGAGAGCTCAATATTTCGAAAAATTAATTACCTACCACAATATCAGGGGGCAGCTGCACCCAAGATAGATCACCAAAAGGTAAAGCTACAGTGTAGTTGTCCTGTGGGTAGTAAAGTAGCCTCAGTGCAGTGTTTTCGGATCATTAGTGGTGTGCTTGTTGTTAGTACTTTGTTTTAAAATAACAGGACATTTAGGTAGTTGGTCATTGTAGTATATAGTAAGTGTGTATTAGTTAATGTCCATTTCTTGTGTGATTATGTCAGTGAAACCTGAGTGTTAGGATATTTAGTTCAGATTTTATTTCTTTTGTTTACTATGGTTAGATTGCGTAGTCAGAA
The DNA here is from genome assembly GCF_021461395.2 of Schistocerca americana. Taxonomy (NCBI): domain Eukaryota; kingdom Metazoa; phylum Arthropoda; class Insecta; order Orthoptera; family Acrididae; genus Schistocerca; species Schistocerca americana. The sequence continues at coordinate 45,691,660 of NC_060123.1, forward strand.
AGATATCAACATGGATAATGAGCAACAGTCAGTAAGTAGTGATACTGAGTTAGAAAGTGGGACACAAAGTAATGTTAGTGATGTAGTTCGAGAAGTACAATATGAAAATCTGGGGGCAGAAGGGCAAGAAATGTTACCATTGCCACCCAGTGATTCAGTTGATAGCGGAAATACTGTGCCATCCGCAAGCACTGGACACGGACCAGAGAGTGATGAGGTGTCAGAAGTGCAATCATTAAGAGTTATGTTCGAGCGCATGCTCAATTTCCAAGTTGAATTTGTACGTGTGCAAGCAGAGCGTGATAGAGAACGTGATGTTAAACAAGCGGAACGCGATAGAGAACGTGATGCTGAACAAGCAGAGCGTGACCAGAGATTGGTAGCTGAATTTGCCAAACAAGCAGAGCGCGATAGAGAACGTGATGCTAAACAAGCAGAGCGTGACCGACGCCTGCATGAGAGGGACTTGCAGTTGATGCAAACTTTAGAAGTTATGCAAAGTGAGATTGTTAGTTTGAAACAAAAATATGAAACCATACCCAAAACGGTGCAAGAATTAAGCGAAAGAGTAGATAGTGTTCAAGTGGCTAACGCCAATATAGTAGAGGAAATCAGTGTCCTGACTAATAGGGTCGAACAACTAGAAATTGACACAACTCAAGTAATTGAGAACAAAGTGATCGAACAAGTGCACAAAGTAGAAAATGAAGTCATAAAAGAAATAGATCAGAAAGTGCACGCCGCAATTGAGGCCAGAGATGTGGGCTCAAGTGCGGATGTGCAGGATCTAAAAAGGATAGCGCACAAAGACATTCCGCTGTGGCAGCGGAGTGTGGACCGTCGTCTTGCCGAAATGGAGCTTAGCTTGCGGCATGACGAGGCACGGGCGTATGTCACGGCAGCCAGGTCCAACAATGACAGGCATATAAATACTGCAGTAAAAAATTGCGACTGCGAGACAGAACAGGCAACCAATGTAAGCGAAACAAATAAATGTCATTCCAAAGTAGTGATTGAAGAAAGCGTGATTAGGAACCGACAGTTTCAGACCTTTACAACGGAGAAGAAATCTGTTCACCCTGTAGTGTTTATCAAGGGATTTAGAAACATTTTGCCTAGCGTTTGGAGTCATACCCAGAAAATACAGTTCGTTATGTCCTACATACAAGGAGATGCTGCATTATGGGCAACCGAAGCAGCTGACAGTTGTGATACATATGAGCAATTTGAAAAAGCATTCTTGGCCAAATATTGGTCAACATGTATCCAGGAGAGATTACGGAAGGAGGTATATAATCCAGAGCCGTATTCTCCACGACTAGGCAATTTGCGAAAATATTTCGAGAAGTACATTAATAAGACCCGTTACTGGGACGAACAGATTTCATCCCGGGATTTGATCAGACTTTTGAAATCACACTTGCCGATACATGTAAAGGAAAAACTTATACACGTGCCTGAAAATGATATGGAACCTTTCTTGTCTGTTCTGGACTCAATTGACCTGATTCAGGAGGACGTCAAGGCAGCTACTTAACAGGCTAGAAGTAACGGAAACGGTTATAGAAATGGTAGAAATAACACGCCTCCACCAAGTAATGGAAACGGCGGAGGTAATAATAGGAGACAAGAGTATGCACAAAACGGAAATAGAGGTAGAGACCGGAACGGCAATAGTCCGCCGGTGAATAATGACCGGAAAAGGAGGTTCGATGACCGGTATGAAACAGGCCCACCAAGCAATAATAGATGGAAAAATGCCAGGGGGCCGAGCAACACTAATACTTATAATCATGCAAACCGAACTTGGTCGCAGAACCAGAGGCCCAGTCCGGACCGGCAAAACAGTGATAGGTATGACAATAACCGACCGCCACCACAAAATGCGCCAATTGCGCAACCGTGGCGGCCGACGCAACACAATGTGCACATAGTGGAGGTCAGTGACACAGAGCAGCCACGCCCATCCACTAGCAATAATTCAACAAACTAGATGCAGCCGAGATACGCTCTCCATCGTCGGCTGAGGTTTGGAGTGAGAGCAGCCCGACACAGAACAAAACACCGAACAAGATCTGTATCCTTAGGTATAATGACGGGGTACAGATGGGAGATGAATTAATAACTGAACCATCCACGTGCATAAAGGAGCACAAAGACAAAGTACAAGCGATAATAGGGGTCAAAATTAACAATATTGATGTGCAAGCGGTCGTAGATACAGGTGCTACTGTCAGTGTTATGAGTATGGACTTATTCAAAGTACTGGGGAAGGAAAGGCGTATGCTGACTTTTCCCGTGAATAATTGTAAAGTCACTGGAGCCATAAGTGCACAGCGACAAATAATTAAACTCCAAGTGCGGGTAGAGATGTATTTAGGGGATGAAGCCATAGCGTGCTCATTCCTGGTAGTAAAGGGTTTAAAAGTAGCCTGCATTTTGGGGGTAGATTTTTTGAGAGAAAGGGACGCAATAATCAACCTTTCTCGGGGAAAATTAAGTTTGATGAATGCTGGTAGGAGAATAGAATTGTCCATGCTCAGATCTGAAGAGGTACCTGTACCTAATTGTAATGCTATTAACATAAAGTGTAGGAATCAGTCGATACTACATTTAGACAATCATTGTCTAGGACAGAATCTCTATTAACCTGACGTACAAGGTGATCAATTAAAAGCAAATTTGGGCGCACTTGTGAACAAAGTATCACAGTACGAAAATTTGAACTCTATGCCACAGCAGGATTTGGTACAGTTATTATCTAATTATGCAGATGTATTTTCAGAACGACCAGGAATTGTTAAGGGATATCAGTACAATATCGAGGTGAAGCCTCACAAAACTTACTGTCGAGCCTCATACTCCATTCCTTGGTCCAAGAAGGAAATAGTAGCTAAAGAAATAAGAAAATTGATCGAGTGGGGAATAATAGAACCGTCTTTGTCCCCTTATAGTAGTCCTTTGGTGGCGGTAGCAAAAGCCGACGGACAGGTACGGTTAGTACTAGATGCGAGAGACATAAATGAAATTATTGTACCCGTTAGGACTCATCCGGAAAATCTTGATGAGCAAATTCAAAAATTTCATGGAGTGCAATATTTGACATCTATTGATATGAGAAGTTCATTCTGGCAAATCCTGCTCACACCCGAGTCGAGGAAATATACTGCATTTATATTTGGGGGAAGGAGCTACCAATTTAGGGTACTACCTTTCGGCATAAATGTAAGTGCAGTAGTTTTCATAACAGCCCTCGACGCGGTTTTAGGTCCGGATTTGCTGCAAAGGGTAACAGTGTATGTAGACGATCTAGTGATTGCCACTGCCACCTGGGAGGAGCACGTAGAACTACTGAGTAAAGTCTTAGAAAGGTTTAAGCAAGCGGGAGTAACAGCGAATCTTGATAAATCCAAATTTGGACGTAATCAGATTAAATTTCTAGGTCACATAATAACACCACAAGGCATCAAGCCTGACAGCGAAAAACTTGATGTAATTCGTGGGTTTCCTAGTCCGAGAACTAAGAAACAGCTCAAAGCATTTATGGGTCTAGCATCTTTTTTTACACGGTTTGTTCCCAACCAATTAATGAATAACGAATCTTTATTGAGCCTGTTGCGTAAAAATGCGCACTGGGTGTGGACAGAAGAATGTCAACGCGCATTTGACGCTATCAAAAATGCCTTGGTGATCGCAAACATACTGCGACACCCAGACATGACAGAAGATTTTTGTATAGCGACAGATTCGTGTTCATACGGTCTGGGCGCGTGTTTATTTCAGTGGGACAGGAGCAACGACCCCACAACAATCAATGTAATCGGATTTGCCAGCCACACACTAAACAGCTGCGAGAGAGCATATTCCGCTACCGAATTAGAGGCTCTTGCAGTGGTTTGGGCGGTAAAGAAATTTAACTATTACATCTATGGTAAAGAAGTCAAAGTATTCAGTGACCACCAGGCTCTGAGCTATTTAATGACTTGCAAATTATACCATACCCGCTTGCTTAGATGGAGGTTAGCATTACAGGGATATAAAATTAAAATCATGTACCTAAAAGGACAAGATAATGTTGTAGCAGACGCCTTGTCGAGGCTTCCACTAGGGCAATCCTCAATGTCAAATATTTTGGAACAATCGGAGGAACATCGAATACTATTAGTACAAGATAAGGTACATAGGAGGGACTTTTTACATATGTGTAAAAATATGTCTATATTGCAGGAAACTGATCCGATCTGGCGAGATATCATTAGTAAAATTAAGGAAGGAACCAATCTTAAAAGTGTTCAGAATTTCAAAATAGTAGATAATATTCTGTATTATAAAACAGGTGTGTCAAATGACCATGGAGTCGTGTGTATACCACAACAGGCTATCCCAGCTGTAGTGTGGCACACGCATTTAGCATGGGGTCACGCTGGGATAGGCAAGACAATAAGGATTTTGTCCTAATTCTGTTATTTTAAGGGGATAAGCCAGCAGACTCGCACCATTATCAGGACTTGTCCTCTGTGCCAAAAGGCTAAGTTTCAAAATAAGTCCACAAGGTTTGAACTGCATCCTATAGTGCCTCATCGACCACTTCAGTTAGTATCTATAGACATAGCAGGACCCTACCCACGAGCCAGGAGTGGATTGAAGTACATTTTAGCGGTGTATGACCTTTTCTCTAAATATTTAAAAATATACTGCCTTAAATCAGCCACTGCTCGTGGAATAGTTAAATGGTTAGGGAAGGAATATTTTACACAAGTGTGTAAGCCTGAAGCGATAATATCGGATAATGCTTCATATTTTACAGGCCATACCTGGAAAAACTATTTACATGAACAAGATATAAAGCATATACTAATTTCCCGTTTTCACCAACAAGCAAGTTTAGTTGAGAGAACATTTGGAGAGTTAAATAAATTTTTCAGGTTATACATTGCATATAAACACACAAGATGGCCAGATCTGATACCTAAGTTTGTAGAAGTTCACAACGCAACCCCGCATGCTTCTACGGGGTATCCACCAAACGAGATTATAATGAATAATAATAGAGTTTTGAATGAGTGGCTGGCACCTTTGCCTAAGGTCCCAGTCATTCCTGAGCCTAAGGAAGAGAAGATAAGAAAAGCAGGGTGCAACCTTACCAGGTGCGCTCAGAAAAGGAAAGAAAAATATAACCGACATGTGACGAATAACAAAATATTTAGTGTTGGGGACTTGGTACTCTTACGCAATCATCGTAAGTCCTCGGCATCCTTGAAACAGAATAGCAAGTGGCAATTGGTGTACAATGGACCTTTTAGAGTAGTAAGTGTGCCACATGAGTGTAGCTATCTCTTAGCAGATCCCCACTCAGGGAGAGTACGGGGACTGTATCCGCGTAAGGATGTAAAAGCATTCCTACAGTAAAAGACTAATAGTCATATGTGGACACCATTCGTTTGTAAATAATGAACATTAATGATGTGTGATCTTTAGAGATAATGTACTAGTGTAGAAGTGTTTAGTTATAAGAATATGATTGACTTTCTCATGTGTATGGATATTTGTGTTATGTACTCTTTTAATTTGTGTTATCTGGAACATGCTCTAAATGTTTGCACAGATAATCTGATTAGTGCAATTATTTGTAGTGTTAAGCAGTGACAGAGTTCAATCAAAAAGAACATTTTACTAATGATTAGTTAGTGTACTACATAATTTTCTATGTGCCCAAATTTGAAATATTTCTTGGCACAATCTTTTCTATTATGTGTATGTATGTAGATATGTGTAGCTGTCAGATTGACAGATTCGAACCCAGAATAATATCAATAATATGAGGCCCTGAGAACTTTATTATCTCACCAATGTTATTAGAGAAAATAATGCACCCAGTAGTGACCCGAGGGCACCATGGGAGGCAAACTTGTTGCAAATTTAAGTAGTGCAAAGTTACGCACAAAGAAGCTTCAATTGAAGCATGTGCAGATTCAAACAGTAAAAAAGAGCTAGCCAGATACAGTCCAAGTCAATTTTTGCCTACAGAGACTACACTGTAGTTACGTAGGACGTTGATAGTAAAGTGTGACATGAGTTCAAAGGAGTTATTGAACAATATGCCTGAATCCGGCTGGAATGCACAAATAAAATCTACTCGAACACGAATATAGATGACTTTTGGGCAAACTAATACCAAATTTTAATGTTTTGTTACCATGTACGCAAATATCACACCTTGGTAAAGAGTTACGAATGTGATATTACAAAAAAAAAATTGCACAGCGGACATTGTAAATAAAAATAAAGAAACTTAAACAAAAGTGCAGTATTGTGCGGCAGAGACAGACAGTGACTGTTAAACCTGCAGCAATACGTCACGGAATAGTTGAGTATAAGCAATAAAAAACTGTATCATCGCCGTGTGTGCAAGTGGACAAGGAACTAGCACGACACGAACAGTGAATCGATAACGGACGGTGGATCAAATTAGTGTCAAACTTTAACTCTTTGTGTGTCAAGGGACGCTAGGAAAGCGCATTGACTACGAAGATACATTTTGTCCTAAGGTGAAAACTTGCGTGTGACTAATGACAAGTCATGACATGGTGAAAAATATTGTGTGCCCATAAAACGTGTTACTGTGTCAACGAAATATTGTGCAAACCAGACTAGTGAAGGCCTACTGAGTAATAACTGCCACTAACTGTGTGCGTTCTTTCCCACAGCAGGAAAAATGCCTATAAGGATAGTACACTATTTCTGAACTTGTTGCATGTTTCCTGGAGCACTGCAAGAAGACGTCGCACGGGCGAGCGGATATCCAACGCGCATCCGGCTACATCAGCTATGCAGCGGCCGCAGCAGCCCGTAGCAGACCAGACAGACAGCCACGCCCCTCCGCGCCGTAGCTGTCAACGCCGGGGGCGGTGACCTACACGGAGTCAGCGCGCCGCGCCGAGAGCCGCTCAACAATCACTCCGCACCGCTCACCAAATACAGCATTATTGATTTTTTTTATGTTCACATAAACTGAATAACATGTCAATGACTTCATTTCGATAAACATTGAACATTTACTACGTAGGACAAGTGACCTTGTAGTGTATCACAAGAATAATAGTATCACACACAAAAAACTTCAGTCGAACTGTATGTGACTGTGATATTGTGTAATTGTGTAACCGTTTGTGACGAACTGCTAATTTAATTCAAATGAATAACTGCTAAAGAGACAATATTGACCATGAACCAACTGAGATGGCTGGGCTCCGGCACAGTTTTGCCCAGGTTTTCTGTATCCTACGCCCAAATGGGGGAGCCATGAACTTATATAACCCTGGGGCTAAATAAAAGAGCCATTCCGTAAAATATACAAGTGTAAAGAACGTTACTGGCACCATTGTGTCAAAGTGTAAAAACTCTTTGCCAAATGCTGCCAGGGGGCAATGTAATGTTCCCTGGCAAACTCACATTATTAAAGAACAAGAGTTTATTTGTTTCATATACGCCGCTCTAGGCAAGTTGTATATATCGTAATTATTGAACAAAAATATTACTGAATGTGGTGTAAAAGACATTTGTTATTCTCCTTATATTTTTTGTTGTAATATTTCTCTGTATTTAGGATAGGAATTTTTCTGTATTTATTATGTGATTGTAAAATGTGTCAGTATTTGCGATAGCAGTGATGTATATATAATGTTGTCAGAAGAGAATAATATCGTCAATTTGCAAAGAAATGTTAATAGTCAGCAATACTATTTAAGCACAATGCATTATGTATTCTTTGGTCTTCTCTGTTCAGAAGTCATTGCTGTAGGACACTGTGAAAGAGTTTTTTACGAATGGGTAGACTTCTTTTGTCTCTGTCTGGACTTAGCCGCCATTAGACGATGCATTACGAATTAATGTGAGTTTTATTGTTGTTTGATCTAAATACATTAGAGTTTATCAAAAGTGTGAATAATTTATGTAAATTAGCTTGCCCACGTCATCTATAAAATTTCTTTAAGAATTTTTCAGCATTTTTTAGCGGTGTTGCTGGGCTGTGCCGCGACCAACAATAGGCGGCACATTTAAAAAATTATCAAACCCGTAAATCGGGAACAGAAGCATAAAAATCAATAGTGAATTAAGAAATTGTTCTTCTTTTTCAGTGATCATGTGGCTGATAAAATTTGAATTAATTATACGTTTGTGCATTCGTAGGCGGATAGCTAATGTTAGTTAACATTGAAATTTAAACAGTTTGGTTCTTTCAAAATATCTTAAATGTGTAATGAAGTAGGTTTGATCAGTGATAAATGTCGGCTTGGCAATAATTAAAACATTATCTGCTAATAGAGGTAATCTTGTGTTCTATGGCTAGTGCCGGGATAAAATTCAGTAAAAATATTTAACAAAAAACCCACTGCATCTGGAAAGTGTATGCCAAGGCCGAATGATTTAAAGGACTCAATTCTCAACCTAATATTCTTAACCAGTTCATATGAGTTCACGTAAATATTATTTTTTCTTTAAATGTACGTAATTCTTAAGAAAGTAAAAATTTTTATTACCACACGAAAATAAGAGAGTGGTTCTACAACAAAGTTCGCACGAAAGAAAATTAACTTAAAAGCAAAAGATAAAATTTATTATTCTTCTTTAACGAAATTTCAAATCAATTCCATTCATAACGACCATTTCGTTAAAAGTACTACGTTACACCTACCAAAAATGTGTTTTACTTCACACTCCATTCATTTGAATGTTCAGATGAAATGTGAGTTTAGAACTATGCACCAATCGCACGCAGTTTAGTGAAAATCGACGAAAACTTCTTCGAGTTGGTGCTCTGCGGTTACAAAATGTCTGTCGTATTTCTTCAAATCTCTACAACTAATAACAATGGACGAGTTGTAACACACCCGGGAGTACTAGTTGGTGGGGTTACTGTCTTCGTCGTTTCGGACTGTTGCTTTTCTTGACCGTGCGCCCTGTCCACACCACGTACCTGGTAATCCCGCGGCGGTCGTACTGTCCTGCTCCACACTGCTGTTGCCTTGCCTGAAGTTACCTATCGAAAAAATGCAAGCGGGTTTAGGGGAGCCACTCAACGTTTAAACACAACACTGTCCTATGTAAGGTATGAACATATATATTCTGAGACGATATGGAAACCACAGGTTGCACTGTCTACACTCTAAATCGTAAATGTTTATCCCAATTAACAATCTTGATGATTAACAGTCCAAAATATAATTCAGACGAGCGTACGCGTAACCGACACGATGGGTGTGATTGTCGATGATGCGGAAGCCGAATGATCGAACCAAAGTTCTTACGCTCGTCACACATACAGATATCTGATAATAGTCCTCCTTGTCACTAGTATGATATAACACTGTTCGTAGAGTTAATTTTTCAGTTCTCAGTTCTCACTTGTACGAGCGTGCGCGTAACCGTCGCGGCGCGGCTGATTGTTGATAATACGGAACGCGATGATCGAACGCACGTTCTCACACTCGCTACAAATCACAGGCACTTAATTGCACTCTTTTGTGGTAAATAGTATTACTGATTCACATTTGTTCATTCTTGGAGACCGAACACGCCGCGGATCATCGATACTATGCTACGCGCTACGAGAGGATACATATATGCGTTATTAACGCCACTGCTCATTTTAAATTACATCTTGACGCACTTTCCTCCGAATCATTTCCATATGTCATCCCTTTACTGTAATAGCACTTGTAGCAACACTTCAACCTGAATACTAACAATGCTTCTACATGAAGAGCTACACACTACACAACATAACAGTTTCGTGTCCCGTGCTCGACTCACTCCAGACGCCGCTGCCCGCAAAGATTCTCCACAACTAAGCCTGCGATGTGACAATACGCTTACAGAGTGTTACATAGAATCCTTTATTGTAGTTATTGTTTGTCACCTCACCCTAAAGTATTGACCATTCCCTCTGGAACGCCCTTTACATCGTCTTAGGCTTTCCGATTGAAGATTACATTGTCCTACTATCGCTGTTTCTTTATCAATAACACATTTCTTTCACAAACTGCACAAAAGTGAACATCTATTTTCAAAATGAAAAAGACAAGGATTTAGCAAGAAGGAGCGTCGGTAGCGGAATTAACTGATAGGGGAAGATCCGCCTTCAATGACTGTAAACCGAGCAGATATTAATTGCATCTCGTAGGTGTGACACTACATAACCTTACTTATAATAAACGCTTGCAGTTAAACATCGGACTTTTGTGAAGGGAAATAAGTGAGCACAGCGATTCATATCACCACAGTCACGTGATTTTGCGGACAAGGAGATGAGATGGAATGGGACTCTCGGTAATAAATGCAGAGAAAAGAAAAATATAAGAGGCGGATGATGGTAACGTCGTAGTCCAGGTTTTGTGATGCCTGGCACTTAGGCCGATTGGTTGCTTCAGAGCAACCGACCATGACTGAACATGTGCTTAACGAGGAAATGAGAGGTCGTAAAACGCAATAGCGCATCTGGCCTTGTGGGGCTTCCTTCTTTCTGAGTATCTCAGAAGTTAGTGGAATTTGGAGTTTATAAACTCTTCGCCACGTACCCTTCTGTCGAACTGTAGTGCAATAGTTGGACTGTTCTAGATTGCTGTGTTACCATACTGTTAAAGTTCTTAAACAGGTTATTTGTCGTACGTTTATCACGCCACATACATTTTTGAACCTTCATATGTTCAAGCTGACCATTTGTGTATTGAAGTTAAAATCTTCTGGGTTCTTAGGCCGCGTCATGTTTCTTCTAAAATGTTCGACGCTTCGACCGCTCTGCTGGGATCTTCCTCAAGATTTTTTTGGTTCCAATTCTGATAGAACACATTAAAATAGTATTTAAGTCAATAAAACGCACTCCATAAATCCTAAGTTAATATGAATATGGAATTTTTCAAGCAGGGAACTGGTAATGATCTACATACCACATAAAATAAATGGCGAAATTATAAGTTCTACGGAACCATCTTATAAAATGAGGCGTCTCCTTTAAACGTGTGGCATATCGTGACAACGCTAGGTAAATAACAAATCCTACGGTTGCATAAATTGGCTTACTTCGTTAACATAGCAGCGCAGAGATGCACAAACTTCTTGCTAATTTAAATAGGCACCAACAGAGAGGAACAAGATCTTCAGCAATTCGTAATTCATACTACAATGTGATGAAAATAATACCATTATGAGCGAAGGCAAACATTTTTGTCGAACCTCACATTGCAAATCTATTTTCTATGGTTAAAGAATTTCAAAAAATGGTTCAAATGGCTCTGAGCACTATGGGACTTAACATCTGTGGCCATCAGTCCCCTAGAACTTAGAACTACTTAAACCTAACTAACCTAAGGACATCACACACATCCATGCCCGAGGCAGGATTCGAACCTGTGACCATAGCGGTCACGCGGTTCCAGACTGAAGCGCCTAGAACCGCACGGCCACACCGGCCGACAAAGAATTTCAATTGAACTAAAGTTCCTTCAGTGAATACTATTCAGACTTGGTTGAAAGCCACTTCTCTCTCCTTCTATCTTTTGTTTATCTTTTATTTACTCACTTCTAAGCTAGCCAGTACCTTTCATAATGAAACTTCCTGGCAGACTAAAACTGTGTGCCGGACCAAGACTCGAACTCAAGACCTTTACCTTTTACGGGCAAGTGCTCTACAGACTGAGCTACCCAATCGCGACTCACGAACACTCCTCACAGCTTCACCTCCGCCAGTGGCTCGTCTCCTACCTCTCAAACCTCACAGAAGCTCTCCTGCGAACCTCCCAAGTAGAGCACTTCTGGAAAAAAGGATATTACGTAGGCATGGCATAGCCACCGCCCGGGGTATGTTTCCAGACAGAAATTTTCACTCTGCAGCGGAGTTTGAGCTAATATGAAACTTCCTGGCAGATTAAAACTGTGTGCCATGCCAAGACTCGAACTCAGCGGGACCTTTGCCTTTCACGGGAAAGTGCTCTATCCATGGCTTTTTTTTTCTTTTCTGATTCTTTGTTTGTTAGTGTTCGTTGTATTTGTCCGTGGCGGACTTCACATGACACCAGTTCAAGTTCATCGTTGATCCGTTCACTCAGTTTTTTATTACACAGAGCAACTGACCCTCGACCGTACACGCTGAGCTACAGTGCCGGCATACAAGGCTATCCAGGCACGGCTCACGACCTCTCCATGTAAGACTAGCAGTTCTATAGTTCAATTCTTTTATCTTGGCGGCTCCCGCATGCCCGCCCACCGTGGGAGATTGCTGCGTTGCCAGTTGCACACGACGCACGCGCCAAGAGAAGCAGCGCCATAGTATAGCACAGTTCGCAAGCATACGATTAGGGGGGAGCGCGCAGTTCATGAAGTAAAGCCACCACGGCCGCATTTACCCTTTAGCTGCTACAAAGACGTGCTCCCTGCATTCCGCGCTGTGCGAGATTTTTTCACTGCACTGCTTGCCTGTGCGGACACATCGTGTTCCGACTGCTTTGACACTCTTATCTTTAGATTCCACAAGTACTATTTGGCCCAAAAATTAGATTTTTACACATCTTCTTGACTGATACCTTCCCCCCCATAAATGAATTAATTTTGTTTCGATGTTCAACGCAGTTATTATGCAGCATTAAATATAGTAAACCATTGCACGAAATTTTGAAGAGTTTGCAGAGGTAAAAGTCCGTAGAGTATACTTTCCGTATGATCGATTTTATTTGCCACAATGTTCAGAATGAAATGTGGACAAGATACCTAAATTTCATAAAAAGTTTACTGTATAACAATATCTCATTTAAGTACCACATAGGTGTCGTATGTAATATTGAGAAATATTCCGTCTTTCGCGACTGTAACAAAAGTTTTATTTACACTGAGCACGTTTGGCTTTATTTTAAAGCACTTCAATCAATCAAAAGGAAGTAGACAACATGCAGTAAACAAAACTGTGGACTTACAAAAACATTAGGACTTGAATATCTCGTCTATCAGTGAAGTGCTCTCAGCTATGTCAAATATAATTTTTGTGTGTGGCACACAAACGTCATTTATTTGCTAAAACACTGATCAGCCAACACAAACGTTGAATATTGTGTTTCCGCAGCACAAAACTACGAAAGGTGGCTTGGCAATGGAGGAGACAAAATACTGTCCACTGAAGTTGCTTCAAAAGAGAGAAACGCGTCTGGTCTAAATAAGTCGCTTATTGCAGTTGCAGAAGAGGAATATATTTCAGTACCATTGGTAAAACTGCGACTGTGGAACAAAAACAAGAAAGAGAACATGAGTGCCATTGTGCATGTGCCATACCTTTCATTGATTGAAGTGCTTTAAAATAAAGCCAAACGCGTCCGGTGTAAACCACACTTTTATTACAGTCGCGAAAGACGGAATATTTCTCAATATTATATACGACACCTATGTCGTACTTAAATTAAATGTGATATTGTTATACAGTAAATTTTATATGAAATTTAGGTATCTTGTCCACATTTCATTCTCAACATTTGGCAACTAAAATCGACCATATGGAAAGTATATGCTCTGCAAACTCTTCAAAATTTCGTGCAATGGTTTACTAAATTTAATGCTGCATAATAACTGCGTTGAACATCGAAACAAAATTAAGTCATTCATGGGGGGAAGGTATCAGTAAAGAGGACGTGTAAAAATTAAATTTTTGGGCCAAATAGTTTTTGTGAAATCGAATGATAAGTGTGTCAAAGCAGTGGGAACACCATGTGTCTGCACAGGCGAGCAGTGCAGTGATGACAAAATCGCGCACAGCGCGGAATGCGGAGAGCACGTGTCTGCAGCAGCGAAAGGGTTAATGAAGAGAGAAAGAACTAGAAATTTCAAAAAATTACATGCAAACGAATATAATTCGTGAAGAAAGCCACTTCGATATTGTTTTTAAATAATAAAAATATTAGGCACCGCACAAGGTTTGAACTCATAACCCTTCGCGTAGACGCCCAACACTTTTACCATCACGTTATCGCAACTCGTGTGACCACAGAATGCCATGAGGCGTCTAACACGTCACGCAAAATACCGACAAACACTGTTGGCATCACTATGAATGACTCACGCTCCATCGAAGTACAATAGGAAATAAACAATTACCGCTGTTCTTTATTGCGATAAAGCGGTTTGTGAGATTGATACAAACACCTTTCCTTGCTATCGCCTGAATTAGGATTCTTATTGCTTGTTTGGTTTAATTACTTAATAGAATATGAAGCAGTTGGTATAAAGAACACTTTTCCAAACTTTCTGTAAAAGAAAGTATGCTATCAAGACATTGCTTTTGTTCTGTTACTTTATTTATGACTGAACGTTTCTAAAACTGAAGACACTCGTCCATGCTCTGCACTGCAGTCGAGATCTGGCAACGTCGTTCTCTGTTCATTGGCTGACTGTGTTTTGTGACGTCAGATGCGCAGAACGAATGTAAACTCGGCCGCCAACATAAATGACGCGCACTTTAGAAGAAACGATATTGCGGAGACATGGCTTAGCCAGAGCCTAGTGTATGTGAAGCTGTGAGAACAGGTCGTGAAGCATGCTTGGGTAGCTCGTGTTTTAGGGCGCCATGCCGCGAATTTCGCGGCCCCTCCCACCAGAGCTTAGAGTCCTCCCTCAGTCATGGGTGTGTGGTGTGTGCTGTTCTTAGCATAAGTTAGATTAAGTTCAAAACTTCTGTCAAGAGGGTCAGCTGCTCTCTGCAATAACAAAAGAAAACTGAGTGAACCGATCATCAATGAACTTGAACGGATGTCATAGGACTCCCGCCCGGATCAACTGCAACGAGCAATATTGGACAAAATTATATAAAAAGAAGTCAGTAGAGCATTTTCCCGCTAAAAATCCTGAATTCAGATCTCAGTGTCACGCACATTTTTTATCTGCCAGGAAGTTTCATATCAGCGCACAATCCGCTGCAGAATAAAAATCTCATTCTGGGCCTTCCATTATGTTATTTTCAGTTTGCTTGTAATCTCCGCACCTGTCTGTCCTGTGCTTTCCCTTTCAAATCTGCCTACCTCAACTCTCATCCATTTTCACTTGCTTAGAGTATTCAAGCCTCGTAACGGCTCCCACCACCCCATCCCAAAAACATCTAACCCCATAACTTCCTACCATTACCACATTGATGATTCCTTTATGCCTCAGAAACAGTCCTGTTAACATATTACTTCTTTTATTCAAATTGTAAATATAATTTAACTCTTACCAAGTTCGTTTGGTTATCACCTTATTAGTTATTCTATTTACCCATCGAATATTCAACAATATTCGGTAGCTCTGTATTTAAAAAACGCGTCGTGTCTGAAATGTCTGTCTCCCAGGTTTAACTTCAGGCAAAGTTTACATTCCATACAAATACTTAAAGAAAGAACTACCTGACATTTAAATTTATATTCGATGTCATAAAATTTTTCTCATTTCCAGGAAAGTTTGTCTTGTTATAGCCACACTGCAGTTTATATACTGTGTATTTCAACGGTCACTTATTTTATCGCCCTGATAGAAAATCGGACCGAATAGTTTTATCGTCTCATCTCCTAAACCAGTTCTATCAGCGACACCTGATTTCATTCTACCTCATTCCAATACTCTTTCTTCACTTTTGCTGATATCCATCTAATGACCTGTTTTCAAGATACTATTCATTCAGTTCCACTGCTCTTCCAAATCCTTTGCTATCTGTGACAGAATTCCTACGTCATTGATCAAACGCGGAGTTTTAATTTCTTCTCCCTCAATTTTACATCCGTTCCCTAAATTCTACCTGTTTTCGAAGGTATGTGTTCAGTATTACGATTTGCCCTTTGAAATTCCTGCCCTAAACTGCTTCGATTCACATGTTACCTGTGTAAATGGTTACTTTTGTGGGTCTGAGACTGAGCGACATTTGTGTCGTGACCCTGGGATCGTAACAGTCAGATCGTAATAACTAAACCAGTGATTACCACGTTTGTTGGACTAGAAAAAGATAGAAAGATAATTTTTGGGAAACGACCTAATAGGAAACAACATGAAACAGCAAAAACAAAGACACTACTAATTAGTAATGTCAATGGCAGATGTTAATTAAAGAATAGCGCATGACACGGGTAGAAGATTTATGCTACATAATTTTTCCAAGTCGCGGACACGCTATTTGTGTTAAGAGAGAAGAATAAAAATGCGTATCCTCCGTTGAAAAGCAACGTGTCCCAAGGCTTTCCGCATCTCAGCGATTCAATAAAGAGCGTGCTCGCCAACAATAGCCATAAGTTTGTTGGCAAACGATGTGATGAATAATGAAGATGCGAATTCAGGCGTGTAATAACTTACGCTACTTCAAAAAGTTACCTCTCAAATCTTTCATAACCATAGCAGAAGAACGAAAAATAGTACCTATCGGGCTTGTACAAAGGCAACATCTATCGCAAATTAACCCCATGGACCGTGCTGACCGAAGCTGTTTTTATTGCTGCAGTTTGATTTAGACTGTAAAATGACAAAGTGTTCAATAGTGCTGATTAAATCAGACCCGAACAACAGCGCTAGTGGTCAGCGCGCGACGTGGAAACTAGCATTTATTCATTACTGTTAGCTAACCGTTTCAAAACAGTGGAGAACATAGTGTTGAAGTTATCGGCACTGATCAAATTGGCTTATAGTTTCCCGCAAACTGATACGGCCAATTTGTGTCCATTGATGCGAATTATGTGGCCAGTCTGATAAATCTGGTTGAAACACTACCTTTCTAATTTCACATTATTAATATTAATCATTTGGATAGTTACAAAGGACGTTATTACCAAGCTATGCTGATTAAAGCTCTGAAAATTAAAGCAGCTAGTTGTAGATGCACTTCATGATGAACATGAAAATTTCATTAGTAGAACCAGGATTTAAATTCTTTTAAGTAAGCAGTCATAAGATAGAAGTAGGTGCAATATGTGTCACTAGCAATGGAGGCTATAAAAGGCAACAGGAAGCAGACAATCAATTAAATAAATCATTCCGTGGAAGAAAGTATGGTCCTGCCCCTTATACTTTAATTTCGTTTCTCTGTTTACCTCTTCTGACCCCCCCAAAAATTAAAACATTTAAGATATCAGGAGTTATACTTTTAATATAGTGCTATCTAGCATGGTTTTTCTTTTCGTACTAATTATTTGTTCCATTCACCTGAATCTATGAATACTTCTGACCCATGAAGAATGATGTTGTCTTCATTTTTGCCAATACATTCACTTAGTTTAATAATCAGTATACATGCTGCATTGATCATCATTAATGACTCTGGTGCTCTCTGTTCCTCAGTACGCAAGACAAGGATTCCGTATCTTATACAATGTCTGATGAAAAGTTACAGATGTCTGATTGTGACCGTGCCAAATAGCTCGAAAAATAAGCGTAAAATGAATAAATATAGAGAACTAAACTTGTCTAGCTTGAAGGGGAAACCAGATGGCACTGTGGTTCGCCGGCTAGATGGAGCTGCCATAGGTCAAACGGATATCAACAGCATGCGTTCTCAGAAATGATAAGTTCACAAAGGTACATGTATCACATTGGAACAACCAAAATGAAATATTCAAACGTACTTACGTTCTATATTTTATTTAAAAAAACTACCTGTTACTAAGTGTTCGTCTAAAATTGTGAGCCATTTGTTTGTGACTATTACAGCGCCATCTATCACAAAGCGAGAAAAGTTGTCCAACTAAAACATTCATATTTCTTTACCTACTACACGCATATGTAATAAAAATAGGGGTTCCTATTTTAAAAAAAACGCTGTTGATATCTGTTTGACATATGGCAGAGCCATCTAACTGGCCAACCATAGCGCCGCCTGGTTTCCCCCTTCAAGCAAGACGAGTTTCGTTCTTTGTAGGTTTTTCGTTTGATGCTTATTACGTGAGATATTCGGTCCGGTCACTATCAATGGACCACGCTGTATGACTGCACACTAATAAGCGGTATGTCCACATTTCACTTTATGATGTCTGGAAATCCGCTGGGAACACTTTCAGTGCGGCGTCTGGAGGTCTGAAGGAGTGGTAGCATATTCTTCCTGAAGAGGTGAAACCAGAGATGGTCTGGAACGAAGTCGCAATTCTAGTTGATCCCATGGTGTTCCACTTTGTGTAGATCGGGACTCTGGGCAGACTAGTCCATTTCAAGAATGATACTGTCCAAAAATTATTGCCACACAGTTGCTGCTTCAAGACGTCATGCATTGTCATGCTGATACACACGATCAATGTCTATCAACCATTCCTGCACTGTACTCAATGACAGTGCTCTAAATTGTGTTCGTATGCTTCCGCTTTACTGTTTTTGTAAGCGCAATAAGGGGATCACATTGAAGCCACGACATACGCGACAGCAGCTTAACACCACGTCTCCTGTACATCACTGTTGGTATGATGCGTGATGGCGGATAACGTTTTCCGTGCATTCACCAAAAGGAAACATTTCCAGCGGGTTCCCATACGATGCAGAGTGATTCATCACTCCAAATGACTCGTTTTCAGTCTTCAAATGTTGACTGGCGTCGCGCTTTACACCAGCCCGAGCACCGACAACAAAAATGTGTGGCTTATGAGTAGCTGCTCCACCACTGTACTCATAACTTCTTAACTCCCTGCGTACCACCATTCTCCTCACTGGACTGGTTGTAGCACTTTAAAACTCTTGATCTGTCCACTGATCTCATGCGATTTTTATAACCAGCACCGACAGCGCCCTAGAGCCATAGTCAGTCAGTACCTGAGGTCGATGTGGTCTTGGTTTAGTCGTGGATTTTCAAGTTTCCACTTCACATCTCCAACAGTGGGCTCGGACAGTTTCAGAGGGGTTGACACGTCCCTGACGCATTTGTTACTGTGGTTACATTCAATGACTAGTCCTCGTTCGAAGGCATGGACAACTCCTTCTGCTGTTACTGCTACTCCACTTACAACACTTTATACTCCCCTCCTACATAGTGGCATCTAGCGAACAATTCCACGTTACATAGGAGTGCCCAGTTACCTTGTATCAGATATGGATGCTATTTCCTAATGACAGTACTCCGTCGTCAGGCCAAGAGTGGCCTACCGAGACCATCCGACCGCCGCGTCATCCTCCGAGGAGGATTCAGATAGGACGGGCATGGGGTCAGCACACCACTCTCCCGGTCGTTATGATGGTATTCTTGACCGAAGCCGCTACTATTCGGTCTCGTAGCTCCTCACTTGGCATCACGAGGCTGAGTGCACCCCGAAAAATGGCAACAGCGCATGGCGGCTGGATGGTCACCCATCCAAGTGCCGGCCACGCCTAACAGTACTTAACTTCGGTGATCTCACGGGAACCGGTGTATCCACTGCGGCAAGGCCGTTGCCCTCCTAATGACAGTACTCTAAGATAATTTCGAGTTGTGTGTCTCATATAACGGATTTTTAGCACTTAACTTCCAGTATGAGATTTTCACTCTGCATCAGAGTGTGCTCTAATATGAAACTTACTGGCTGATTAAAGCTTTGTGCCGGACCGGGACTCGAAATCGGGACCTTTCCCTTTCACGAACAGGAGCTCTACCAACTAAGTTTTAAGCACGACTGACGACCCGTCTTCACAGCACATACCATATCAGTGCACACTCCGCGGCAGGATGAAAATCCCATTCTGTAAGCATTCCCCAGCTGTCGCTGGAAGATCCTTTCTTCCAGGAGTGCTAGTTCTACATGTTTGCAGAAGAGCGTATGTGAAGTTTGGAAGATGGCAGACGAGGTATGGAAGAATTGACGGCGAGAGGACGGCGTTGTCAATCGTGTTTGGGTAGATCAGTTGGTAGACCACTTGCCCGCAAAAGGCAAAGATCCGGAATTCGATTAGTGGTCTGTCCACAGTTTTAATCAGACAGGAAGTTTCATAACACCTCCTCTGTGTACAAAGTACCACATTTCATATTTTCCCTGGTTTTTTTTTTGTTCTGTCCCTATATCATCAAAACTATCCGGACACCTGGCAGAAAATGACTTATAAGTTCGTGGCACCCTCCATCACCAATGCTGGAATTCAATATGGGGTAGGCCCACCCTTAGCCTTGATGACAGCTTCCACTCTCGCATGCATACATTCAATCAGCCGCTGGAAGGTCTCTTGTGGAATGGCAAGCTATTCATCACGGAGTGCTGCACTCAGGAGAGGTAACGATATCGGTCGGTAAGGCCTGGGACGAAGTCGACCTTCCAAAACATCCCAAAGGTGTCCTACAGCTTTCAGATCAGAACTCTGTGCAGGCCAGTCCATTACAAGTATGTTATTGTCGTGTAACCACTGTGGCACAGGCCGTGCATTATGAACAGGTGCTCGATCGTGTTGAAAGATGCAATCGCCATTCCCGAATTGCTCTTTAACAGGGGAATGCAAGAAGTTGCTTAAAACGTCAATGTATGCCTGTGCCACGCAAAACAACAAGGGGAGGAAACCCCTCCATGGAAAACGTGACGACACCGTAACACCACCGCCTCCACATTTTACTGTTGGCTCTACATGCGCTGGCGGACGACGTTCACAGGGGATTCGTCATACCCACACCCTGCTATCGGATTGCCACATTGTGTTCCAAGGTTTACGCTCCTTACACCAAGGGAGGAGTCGTTTGGCATTTACCGGCGTCATGTGTTGCTTATGAGCAGCCGATCAACCACGAAATCTAAGTTTTCTCACCTCCCACCTAACTGTCATAGTACTTGCAGTGGATCCGGATGCAGTTTGGAATTCCTGTGTGATGGTCTGGACAGATGTCTGCCTATTACAGATTACGACCGTCTTCAACTGTCGGCGGTCTCTGTCAGCCAACAGACGATGTCTGTCAGTACGCTTTTGTGGTGTATGTGTCCCTTAACGTTTCCACTTCACTACCACATCGGAAACAGTGGACCTGGGGATGTTTACGAGTGTGGAAATCTCTCGTAAAGACGTATTACACAAGTGACAAACAATTACCTGACCACGTTCGAAGTCCGTGAGTTCCACGAAGCTCCCCATTCTGCTTTCTCACGATGTCTAATGAGTATTGAGGTCCCTGATATGGAGTAACTAGCAGTAGATGTCAGCACAATGCACCTAGTCTGAAAAACGAATGTTTTTGGGGGTGTCCGGATACTTTTGATCGCATTGTGTATCTATCACTGGACAGTAAGGTAGTCCATTGATCGTTGCCGGGCCAAATATCTCACGAGATAAGCGTCAAACGAAAAAACTACAAAGAACGAAACTTGTCTATCTAGAAGGGGGAAACAAGATGGCGCTATGGTTGGCCCGCTAGATGACACTGCCATAGGTGAAACGGATATCAACTGCGTTTTTTTAATTAGGAACCCCCATTATTTATTAAATATTCGTGTATTAAGTAAAGAAATATGAATGTTTTAGTTTCGCTTTGTGATAGATGGCGCTGTAATAGTCACAAACGTATAAGTACGTGGTATCACGTAACATTCCGCCAGTGCGGACGGTATTTTCTTCGTGATACATTACCCATGTAAAAATGGACCGTTTACCAGTTGCGGTAAAGGTCGATATCGTGTTGATATATGGTTATTGTGATCAAAATGCCCAACGGACGTGTGCTAGGTATGCTGCTCGGTATCCTGGACGACATCATCCAAGTGTCCGGACCGTTCTCCGGATAGTTACCATATTTAAAGAAACAAGAAGTGTTCAGCCACATGTTACACTCAACCACGACCTGCAACAAATGATCATGGCCACGTAGGTGTTTTAGCTGCTGTCGCGGCTAATCCGCACATCAGTAGCAGATAAATTGCACGAGAATCGGGAATCTGAAAAACGTCGGTATTTCTATGCACCAGGAATTGCATGGCGACGACTTTGAACATCGTGTACAGTTCTGCCACTGGGCACAAGATAAATTACGGGACGACGACAGATTTTTTTCACGCGTTCTGTTTAGCGACGAAGCGCCATTCACCAACAGCTGTAACATAAATAGGCATATATGAACTATTGGGCAATGGAAAATCCACGAGGGCTGCGACAAGTGGAAAATCAGCAATTTTGGCGGGTTACTGTATAGTGCGGCTTTATGGGAGGAATGATAATTCGCTACAGTCATGGACTGTGCGTCTGGTCCCGGTGGAGGTTCGAGTCCTCCCTTAGGCATGGGTGTGTGTATTTGTCCTTAGGATAATTCAGGTTAAGTAGTGAATAAGCTTAGGGACTGATGACCTAAGGAGTTAAGTCCCATAAGATTTCACACACATTTCAACATATTTGAAGGATAATTGACGCCCACTTTATTGATGGCAATCTAAATGGTGCAGTGTATGCTGATTTCCCACGTAATGTTCTACCGATGTTACTACAAGATGTTTCACTGCATGACAGAATGGCGATGTACTTTCAACATGATGGATGTCCGGCACATAGCTCGCGTGCGGTTGAAGCGGTATTCAATAGCATATTTCATAACAGGTAGATTGGTCGTCGAAGCACCATACCATGGCCCGCACGTTCACCGGATCTCACGTCCCCGGATTTATTTCTGTGGGGAAAGTTGAAGGATATTTGCTATCGTGATCCACCGACAACGCCTGACAACATGCGTCAGCGCATTGTCAATGCATGTGTGAACATAACGGAAGGTGAATTACTCGGTGTTGAGAGGAATGTCGTTACACGTATTGTCAAATGCATTGAGGTTGACGGACATCATTTTGAGCATATATTGCATTAATGTGGTACTTACTGATAATCACACTGTAACAGCATGCGTTCTCATAAATGAGTTCACAAAGGTACATGTATCCCATTGGCACACCATGGCAGCACCATCTAGCGGGCCTACCATAGCGCCATCTGGTTTCCCCTTCACGCTAGGCAAGTATCTGTTCTTTGTAGTTTTTTCGTTTGACGCTTTCTTCTTGAGGTATTTGGCCCAGTCACAATCAATGAACCACCCTACATATATATATATATATATATATATATATATATATATATATATATATATATATTGAGTGTGTCTGAATACTTGTTTCACAAGTTTTCAGTGTTAAGTATCGTTGCACGTACAGAACCGTAATCGGTGATCCACTCAGGGCCTGATCAGTAAATATTTCTCTCTGAGGACCTCTTGTCGTCATTAATTAAACTTTATACAATTAACCCCTGGATAGCTCGTTCTTATTAGGGCCAAGTAACCGCCTGATATGTCAACATAATCCACACCGAAGGTGTTATGTCACCGGAGAATATGGAACGCAGTCCCAGGTTCGAGTCCTGCCTCGGGCATGGATGTGGGTTATGTCCTTAGGTTAGTTAGATTTAAGTAGTTCTAAGTTCTAGGGGACTGATGACCTCTGCAGTTAAGTCCCATAGTGCTCAGAACCTTTTGTACCACACTTAGAAAAGTGCCGCGCCCCAGGTACGACTGATTCAACGCTATCCTCCAATAGAGGCTACGCTAGGCAAAGACTGTTTTATTCATCAACTATATGCCACTTAAGTAGCTTCCAAGTGGAGCGCATATAAGCACTTGGCTAGACTCAGAAGTCAGTATAAGAACACTACCGCACAGTGTCGACAATAACCCAAGACAGCATCTGGACCGTGTCTGCAGCTGCCGGCGAGAAGTGCCCAACTGCAGGTGACCGCAGTTATCGTTCACTGGATTCAGATTCAGACGAGAGTCAAAGACATCAGCGCAGGTGTAGATTAAAGTATTGTCATGCAATACCTTCATACTGAGTTTGAGCAGCGTAAAGCTATACTGTAAAGTTTCTGTTAACAGGTTTTTGTGAATTATTGCTGATACGTATTGTTATCATATTGCGGTAGATGTTGTCCAACTCTGTTTGCTCCTCTGACTAGGCTCTAAAGTTCCTACACGCAAGGAAGCTACTCATAACAGTAATAACCTTAGTGACTGGGATTTGCTTCCTGTCAAATATTTGTGTTTGACACCAATAGGATTTGGTTAATACAACAGAAAGAATATGTTAAGTATATGGGGAATGGAAAAGCTATAACTCCAAATTCCTTACTTGATGTCACTCATTCACGCTTTGGCTGTTTCATTCAGCTTAATGGTGACCAGTTGCGAGCATGCCGATATCTTCCGTTGTATTCGGGTAAGACTTCCTGACAGCTAGACATTAACTACCGTTTTCGCGTAAATCTCAAACTTATTTCCTGTGTTAAATGAGATGAGCGTATGTGGCAGTCTTAACTGTAATCTATCGATCAAAAAAGGAGTTTTTTCTGTCCGACCCCAGTTTCACGCTATCATCCCTGGCTATCCATATCTTATCCGAATGAAATCAGACTGTGCTGTTGATAGAAGAAGATTCCCGTTTCAGTATCTTTGGATGCTCTGCAAATTACTGTGGTAAGGTATAACGGCATTTACAAGATACTAGCACCTGATATCTTACAAACTCGTAAGAATCAGTGCCTCATGGCCCACGTGGGTGAGATTCCACTACTTGCAAATGGTTGGTTAATATTTTGGCATTCGTTATTCAGGTGCTCCATTTACAGAGATTTAAGTAATTTTCTGGTTTTGGATCCTATTGTGCGCTGAGTCGAAAATCCGTAATAAATTTTTCACGATCACTGCTTTGAATAATTGCTCCCTGTTTGCCATCAGCTCTAAATAAATACATTCGTAATTTTCAGTTTATAAATCTAAAAGTGAGAATGCTTATATTTCATGCGAAATTAAAATAACATTATAATTAAATCCTTTTCAACAGAAAAGCAATTTTATTTCACAATACGTCATCTAAAGGATTAATTAACAATTAAAATCCAATCGTTCGGTATATACGAAGTGAAATTTCTGTACGAGATTGGAACATTTCTGAATATAAAACAAATCTCCTTCTACCTCGGTAGAAGCTGCGTTTTTAGTCAGACAAAAGCGTTTTATTGCAGTTTTAATATGCATTGCCTTATAGCTCATGTTATTTGTGAATATACAAAATCACGTTGGATAGCCTGCAGGTGTACGGTATTCAGCAATTTATGGCGTTAGTTAGATACAGACGGTCGGATAATAGAAGTCGTTCTGCTGTTTGCTTGGAGCCCTAACTCCTCATGGATCTGTACAGTGAGAAAACTATCGTAAGATCCAATTCCTGTTATAATTTATTCCATACCGTGAGAGCTTAATGACACTAAATGCACTTAGCATATCAGTGCCAGCTGTAAAACATTCTATTCTTATCAGTGATAATCTAAGAGGGGAATCGAGTTACACATCCAGTCGCAGGTTACACACTTCTTAGTCACTCCAACTGTCTCTGCTCTGGGGAACCTTCTGGAATTGATGAAGGTCATCCAGTGAAACCTTAGCAATTCTCTCATATTTTTCACCCATTCTGGTGATTTTACCTGATTTTTGACAACTATACTTATTTTTTCACAATTCTCATATTTTATCCAACTACACAAGATCCACCATACCATTTCCGACGTCAATTCAACGTCAATCAGAATGCCGTATGCCTCCGAATTATTTATCGCTGCTATTGAAGGACACCTCCCCAACTCCGTCTTTTACTATGGAACACTTTGGACCTGGACAGCATAGAGCGAGATGATAGACTACGTCAATTCGTTAGTAACAAATTATGGCACTGGAGCCCCGTTTGTTAATAATTATTAAGCCCTGTTTGTTAATAATTATTGATATTTATCCATTCAAAGCCCCACCAGCCTTCACACCCGGGGAATTATGTAAATACTCTAATTTTTGCATATTTTCCACAATTCCATTCATTTTACACATCTGCGTCACGTCTGCCGCGCTGTCATGTTCACATCACGTCGAATAATATCAAAACATAGGCACCATGACATCGTTATGTAGCATCATGACATCACCTCAGAGTCGCTGTGCACCAAATCGATGACATGGTGCTCTCGGCCAAAGACAATGCAGCATGATCCCGATTTGTCTATGATTGCTAAATGAGCACTGAGTTACTAGTATGTGTGTGTGTGTGTGTGTGTGTGTGTGTGTGTGTGTGTGTGTGTGTGTGTGTGTGCGTG
The DNA here is from genome assembly GCF_021461395.2 of Schistocerca americana. NCBI lineage: Eukaryota > Metazoa > Arthropoda > Insecta > Orthoptera > Acrididae > Schistocerca > Schistocerca americana. The sequence goes on from NC_060123.1 coordinate 45,717,742, forward strand.
TGCGTGTGTGAGTGCAGAAATAATGACATATATATACATTTTTTTCAAACTCCACAAAGGGCAAAATCCAAGCAAATGCCCTCTACATTACAATACTGTGTGAAGTCATAGAAAAAATTGCGATGCTTCCCGCTAGGGAAACTATACGTGTAGCACAGAATTTCAATACACGCCTCTACAGAGGTGAGAGGTATCTGCAACCACCCCAACGCCTGCTGAATAGCCCAAGCCTCATAATCCGACGTGTAGCCTATAGCCCCCCAAAAGCACCAATGGAGCAGAAAGCGGCATTGTAATGGGTTAATCCTTTGCGGCCTCGTGGCAGACAAAAATGACACAATGACGCTGTTTCTGTATCAATTCTATTCGAGGGATCTCCCGCATGTGATAATAATGGCAAAAGATCACAATACGTCGAGCAAATATCTAAAACTGACACAAATACGCACTTATTTAGCCGAGAGAGCTCCATATGTTTGCTCATCACGAAATAGGTCATCTAGCCAGGTTGGTGTTGTTGTTGTTTAGGTCTTCAGTCCTGAGACTGCTCTGATGCAGCTCTCCATGCTACTCTATCCTGTGCAAGCTTCTTCATCTCCCAGTACCTACTGCAGCCTACATCCTTCTCAATCTGCTATTTGTATTCATCTCTTGGTCTCCCCCTGCGATTTTTTCCCTCCACGCTGCCCTCCAGTACTAAATTGGTGATCCCTTGGTACCTCAGAAAACATCCAATCTACCGATCCCTTCTTCTGGTCAAGTTGTGCTACAATCTCCTCTTCTCCCCAATTCTATTCAATACCTCCTCATTAGTTATGTGATCTACCCATCCAATTTTCAGCATTCTTCTGTAGCACCACATTTCGCAAGCTTCTATTCTCTTCTTGTCTAAACTGTTTATCGTCCATGTTTCACTTCCATACATGGGTACACTCCACACAAATTCTTTCAGAAACGACCTCTTGACACTTAAATTAATACCCGGTGTTAACAAATTTCTCTTCTTCAGAAACCCTTTCCTTGCCTTTGCCAGTCTACATTTTATATCCTCTCTACTTCGACCACCATAAGTTATTTTGCTCCTCAAATAACAAAACTCCTTTACTACTTTAAGTGTCTCATTTCCTAATCCAATTCCCTCAGCATCACCCGACTCAATTCGACTACATTCCATTATCCTCGTTTTGCTTTTGTTGATGTTCATCTTATACCCTGCTTCCAAGGCACTGACGATTCTTTCAACTGCTCTTGCAAGTCCTTTGCTATCTCTGACAGATTTACAATGTCATCGGCGAACCTCAAAGTTTTTATTTCTTCTCCATGGATTTTAAGGCCTACTCCGAACTTCTCTATTGTTGTCTTTACTGCTTGCTCAATATACAGATTGAATATCATCGGGGAGAGGCTACAGCTCTGTCTCACTCCCTTGCCAACCACTGCTTCCCTTTCATGTCGCCCGACTCTTATAACTACCATCTGCTTTCTGTACAAATTGTAAATAGCCTTTCGCTCCCTGTATTTTACCCCCGCCACCTTCAGAATTTGAAAGAGAGTATTCCAGCCAACATTGTCAAAAGCTTTCTGTAAGTCTACAAATGCTAGAAACGTACGTTTGCCTTTCCTTAATCTTCCTTCTAAGATAAGTCGTAGCGTCAGTATTGCCTCACGTGTTCCAACATTCCCACGGAATCCAAACTGATCTTCCGCGAGGTCGGCTTCTACCAGTTTTACCATTCGTCTGTAAGGAATTCGTGTTAGTATTTTGTAGCTGTGACTTATTAAACAGATAGTAGGTAAATTTGCATAATTATAGGTGTAACCGTCTCCAGCGAGACGGTTGGCACAAGCGACAATCATTCACGGGGGAGGCAAACCACCCAGTCAAACCTGTAGTAGCTCACAGCCACCTACACGATCGTCACAGGAAGTATGTGGAACCTCTGAAGATAAGCAATGCTACCAGCGGAAGTTCCAAACACTCCCCTCCACGTCTCATTTCGCTCTAGACCAATAAGAAACAAGATCTCCCTCCTGTACCAACCACAAGCTCATAAAACTTGTACTTGTGCGTGGGCGAATTCATTTCTGCCAGGCAGTCCACCCTAAGGTCAATAAAGCCTGATGTTTTGTTACTTTACGCAACATCCTTTAATATTAAATACAGGAAAATGTGAGTATGGCCATCGCTATTGCCGCATTTTCGAATGATCGGTAGAATTCCAAAGACACATGCATGGCAGCAACCTACTGTAGTATTTAAAATTATTGTTGCTACATATAAATACTTGTGCATTAACACATAGTGACATCACATATCTGTGTATGGCACTAATACTGAAAATGTAAGCATTACTAGTAACGTACCAAACCACAATATTTCAATCAATAAACAGTTCAATATTATTATTTTGTGGCGATGCTGTAAGACGCATAAATACAAACTTCCAAGGACACTGATGATGGAAAAGATCTGCCAGGGCCCCCAGGTAACATAGAAAGTTCTGTGTCTCTCACAGTATTAGCGCACGATAAGACTCCTAAATATATATGGAAATAATCTGAAGTATGTATGTCCTCGCCAGGCAAAGATGAGAGCAATGGAGACAGTGCAGCCAAAGTAAACTATTAATGCATACAAAGTGGACTCTCAGAGGTCACAGCACCTCTCTCGCTGTACGGCAGGAGAAAATGGATCAAATGGCTCCGAGCACCATCGGACTTAACTTCTGAGATCATTAGTCCAATAGAACCTGGAACTACTTAAACCTAACTAACCAAAGGACACCACACACATCCATGCCCTAGGCAGGATTCGAACCTGCGACCGGAGCGGTCGCGCGGTTCCAGACTGCAAGCTAGAACCGCACGACCACCCCGGCCGGCGTACAACAGAAGATCCGATCTTAGTTACTATATCGATAAGTACATTCTCAAAAGACCAATTAACCTATCATTGGTGTGATTCAGATTGCGACCGACACATCCTCAATAACTACTGGGAAAGTAGGCCGCACATACATTCATTTCTTCCCGATTCATTCGCCCCCCACAAGGCTCCAGACAGCTAATAGGATTAGTAGGAATATTTACTCTTAATTGAAATTTTTAGTCCTTGAGCCATCAGGCTCAGAGTGTGAGTGGCAACAGTGGGAAGCGGCCTCTACAAAGCCGCGAAATGGGGAGGAGCAAGAGGAATTAATGACCTGTGTGTCAGTGGAGGTATCGTTAAAGAAATCCCCCCCCCCACCCCATTACCCTCCCCAGCCCCACAGCAGTGGTAAGAGCACTCTGACTTCGGCCACACTGCGATCCTTAAGAAGCGATATCTGAGCAACATTCACACTAGCAGTGGGCACTCCAATCGGCAGTACCGTCGTGTCACCTGACAAGGGGGCAAAGTAGTCAGAAGAAGATGTACTAAGAAAAATGAAATTAAATAAGTTTTATTACATGTGTATCAGCTGCTGTCCCATACAGCGTTACTAGAAAAATACATTATTCAGTACCTAAATCCATACATGTCCTCAATACAACGATGTCATCACATGTAAAGTGTTGGAAATTCAGATTTTTAGCATGAATCTACCTCTCTCCCAGCTGCCACATATCGTTAGAGCACCAGTAACATCCAGTCGACGACATAGTCAATGATGATGAAGCACAAATCAGCTAAATATGGGAGTCAAGTTCAGACCCAGATGCTGTCGAGAGAAGAAACCTGTTGACAGTACATTTCTAAACATTTTTATTGATCTCTTCTATGGTGGTAAACGGGACGTCTCGTTTGTGAACAATGTCTGTAACCTGTACCTGTGATGTGTTCCTCTGATACAAATATTCTGCGTAGTATGCTTAGGAATTACAAGTTTAAGATGTGCGTGATAATTACAGGTAATATCTATAAACCCATGCTCGTATGTGTTTCAGACAGTCGTGCAAATACTGTAATGTGGTTTTATAAACTTGCCACCAATCTTTGTGGCATTGATTCTTTCGTTGCTGTAATACACACCTTACCACAAGACTCTTCATAAAAAAACAATATCGAAATTATGGACCTGAAAGCTTTAAGTTCAATTAATATGCTAGTATTAGGTGAATTCAAATCGGGTAACGCTCTTTTCACAAAACAATTTTCACAAGTGACATTTTACCGATGTACGAACACATTGCATAAAGTAAGGAAAATTAAGGTTTAATATACATATTCCTCTGTCACACGGATTTTGTTAGGGATAGAAGGAATCATCTTAAATGTGAACTTTACGAAGAGAAACGTAAAGTTCGTGTTTTCCTCTTGTAGGCAATAAGCGACTTAGAGTTTGGACTTTTTTTTTTTTTTTAAAGCCAATGAAATTGTGTCTAATAATAGTTCCGAAATAAATATATGTAAGCCCTGGACTGTCAGTGAAACAGCCATTTATGAAAGTAGTTCTTGCGATGATTTTTTTTTTTTTTTGTCATCAGTCTACTGACTGGTTTGATGCGGCCCGCCACGTATTCCTTTCCTGTGCGAACCTCTTCATCTCAGAGTAGCACTTGCAACCACGTCCTCAATTATTTGCTTGACGTATTCCAATCTCTGTCTTCCTCTACAGTTTTTGACCTCTACAGCTCCCTCTACTACCATGGAAGTCATTCCCTCATGTCTTAGCAGATGTCCTATCATCCTGTCCCTTTTCCTTATCAGTGTTTTCTACATATTCCTTTCCTCTCAGATTCTGCGTAGAACCTCCACATTCCTTACCTTACCAGTCCACCTAATTTTCAACATTCGTCTATAGCACCAGATCTCAAATGCTTCGATTCTCTTCTGTTCCGGTTTTCCCACAGTCCATGTTTCACTACCATACAATGCTGTACTCCTGACGTACATCCTCAGAAATTTCTTCCTCAAATTAAGGCCGGTATTTGATATTAGTAGACTTCTCTTGGCCATAATTGTCTTTTTTGCCATAGCGAGTCTGCTTTTGATGTCCTCCTTGCTTCGTCCGTCATTGGTTATTTTACTGCCTAGGTAGCAGAATTCCTTAACTTCATTGACTTCGTGACCATCAATCCTGATGTTAAGTTTCTCGCTGTTATCATTTCTACTACTTCTCATTACCTTCGTCTTTTTCCGGTTTACTCTCAAACCATACTGTGTACTCATTAGACTGTTCATTCCGTTCAGCAGATAATTTAATTCTTCTTCACTTTCACTCAGGATAGCAATGTCATCAGCGAATCGTATCAGTGATATCCTTTCACCTTGTAGTTTAATTACACTCCTGAACCTTTCTTTTATTTCCATCATTGCCTCCTCGATGTACAGATTGAAGAATAGGGGCGAAAGGCTACAGCCTTGTCTTACACCCTTCTTAATACGAGCACTTCGTTCTTGATCGTCCACTCTTATTATTCCCTCTTGGTTGTTGTACATATTGTGTATGACCCGTCTCTCACTATAGCTTAACCCTACATTTATCAGAATCTCGAGCAGCTTGCACCATTTTATATTGTCTAACGCTTTTTCCAGGTCGACAAATCCTATGAAAGTGTCTTGATTTTTCTTTAGCCTTGCTTCCATTATTAGCCGTAACGTCATAATTGCCTCTCTCGTCCCTTTACTTCCCCGAAAGCCAAACTGATCGTCGCCTAGCGCATTCTCAATTTTCTTTTCCATTTATCTGTATATTATTCTTGTAAGCAGCATCGATGCATGAGCTGTTAAGCTAATTGTGCGATAATTCTCGCACTCGTCAGCTCTTGCCGTCTTCGGAATTGTGTGGATGATGCTTTACCGAAAGTCAGATGGTATGTCGCCAGACTCATATATTCTACACACCAACGTGAATAGTCGTTTTGTTGCCACATCCCCCAATGATTTTAGAAATTCTGATGGAATGTTATCTATCCCTTCTGCCTTATTTGACCGTAAGTCTTCCAAAGCTCTTTTAAATTCCGATTCTAATACTGGATCTCCTATCACTTCTAAATCGACTCCTGTTTCTTTTTCTATCACATCAGACAAATCTTCACCCTCATAGAAGTTTTCAGTGTATTCTTTTCACCTATCTGCTCTCACCACTCCATTTAACTGAGGAAATCCCGTTGCACTCTTAATGTTACCACCGTTGCTTTTAATGTCACCAAAGGTTGTTTTGACTTTCCTGTATACTGAGTCTGTCCTTCCGACAATCATATCATTTTCGATATCTTCACATTTTTCCTGCAGCCATTTCGTCTTAGCTTCCCTGCACTTCCTATTTATTTCATTCCTCAGCGACTTGTATTTCTGTATTCCTGATTTTCCCGGAACATGTTTGTACTTCCTCCTTTCATCAATCAACTGAAGTATTTCTTCTGTTACCCATGGTTTCTTCGCAGCTACCTTCTTTGTACCTATGTTTTCCTTCCCAACTTCTGTGATGGGCCTTTTTAGAGATGTCCATTCCTCTTCAACTGTACTGCCTACTGCACTATTCCTTATTGCTGTATCTGTAGCGTTAGAGAACTTCAAACGTATCTCGTCATTCCTTAGTACTACCGTATCCCACTTCTTTGCGTATTGATTCTTCCTGACTAATGTCTTGAACTTCAGCCTACTCTTCATCACTACTATATTGTGATCTGAGTCTATATCTGCTCCTGGGTTTGCCTTACAATCCAGTATCTGATTTCGGAATCTCTGTCTGACCATGATGTAATCTAATTGAAATCTTCCCTAACCTCCTGGCCTTTTCCAAGTATACCTCCTCCTCTTGTGATTCTTGAACAGGGTATTCGCTATTACTAGCTGAAACGTGTTACAGACCTCAGTTAGTCTTTCTCCTCTTTCATTCCTTGTCCCAAGCCCATATTCTCCTGTAACATTTTCTTCTACTCCTTCCTCTACAACTGCATTCCAGTCGCCCATGACTATTAGATTTTCGTCCCCTTTACATACTGCATTACGCTTTCATTATCCTCATACACTTTCTCTATCTGTTCATCTTCAGCTTGCGACGTCGGCATGTATACCTGAACTATCGTTGTCGGTGTTGGTCTGCTGTCGATTCTGATTAGAACAACCCGGTCACTGAACTGTTCACAGTAACACACCCTCTGCCCTACCATCCTATTCATAACGAATTTATGCACCTGTTATACCATTTTCTGCTGTTGTTGATATTACCCGATACTCATCTGACCAGAAATCCTTGTCTTCCTTCCACTTCACTTCACTGACCCCTACTATATCTAGATTGAGCCTTTGTATTTCCCTTTTCAGATATTCTAGTTTCCCTACCACGTTCAAGCTTCTGACATTCCACGCCCCGACTCGTAGAACGTTATCCTTTCGTTTATTATTCAATCTTTTTCTCATGGTAACCTCCCCCTTGGCAGTCCCCTCCCGGAGATCCGAATGGGGGACTATTCCGGAATCTTTTGCCAATGGAGAGATCATCATGACACTTCTTCAAATACTGGCCACATGTCCTGTGGATACACGTTACGTGTCTTTAATGCAGTGGTTTCCATTGCCTTCTGCATCCTCATGCCGTTGATCATTGCTGATTCTTCCGTCTTTAGGGGCAATTTCCCACCCCTACGACTAGAGAGTGCCCTGAAACTCTATCCGCTCCTCCGCTCTCTTTGACAAGGCGGTTGGTAGAATGAGGCTGACTTCTTATGCCGGATCATTTACCAAAATCTAGGCAGTGGGTGGGATCGAACCCAGGACCGAAGACGTTTTGATTATGAATCAAAGACGCTACCCCTAGAAACTCTCAGTTTCTCAGATTGTCGTTCCAATCCCATATTCTATCATGAAATGCTTCGAAATTTATGATCCTGTTATGTAAGATAAACAGTTAGAGATTCGAACACCGATCGTTGTTACTGTCATTCAGAACCACACTGAAATTACCACTGCACAGTGTAAATGTAACACATCTTCGAAACGTAACTGAGACCATATGACAATGAATGTTTCCCAGTCTTGTATCAACAGGAAATAAAAGAGCAGACAAAATCATTTATTAATCAGTGGCCAGAGTATGTTCCACAATACCCACATATCCAGCTAAAAATTATAACACTTACATATTAGAATTTTAGGATCCATGACAGGAAAAGATGTCATGATCAACACCATCTGAGCTACTGTTATGTCCCCATTCCAAAAATTGCTTGAACATCTTAGTTTTACACATACGAAGACTTTAACAGGTCTTCTCGAAACACATTGCTCCTTTACGTGTTACTAATGTATAATTTGCTCTATACCTCTGCGTGCAACAGAAATATACACTCTAGAGGTATACAGTTGTTCTGTACATTCTCATATTTGCTGTAACTGTAGCTTTCGTATTCTTAAGATTACATAAAAAAAAAAGAAAACTTGTCGGGAAGTATTATACCCCATACTGCCATGCTTACGACAAAAGGACTGTGACCTGTTTGTTGGCTCATGTTATCCATTTCCAGGTTAACTGATTAAAACTACAGACATTTAAAGCATAGCTTTAAAAACAATTACCGGATCTGGTTATATGGAATGGCTGCGCAACAACACAAGTCGACGGTATTTAGCTCTGCAGAAGATGCCAGTTTAGTCATCAAATCAGTCTCCATTACAATTTGTAAAAGTGTAGGACGAACTCTGTGGATTGTGTCATATCGTGGCGATACGACTGCCATCAACAAGTGCTTCCTATTGACGATGATTATGCACTGTAGCAGCAAAAGACTATCAGGTGATGCGCTTAGAAACAACGTTTCCAGTCACACGATCTAAATGTGATTGAACTTGTACTCCATAGTGTGTACCTTGTCGTGGATAAACCAGGACGAGTTGGGTAGTACTTCGTATCCCGTAGCAAAAAGTAGAATGGATTATGCTAAACTGCACAAAAAACGCATACATTGCGGTTTATATTTATTAAAATTTTAATCTCAATGTATGTAAAAAATATGAGACCCAGCACTCAAACCCGACAACCTAATGGAAGAATGTGATAATTCTGCCCAAGCCCTTGTGTCTACATTCAAAAAATTATCCTTTGTTCTATAACGAGGTTAGTGGCGTAACTAAATGAATTTGTTGCTGTACAGTTACGGTTGGCTACAGTCAGCTCTGGGAGTACACGAGATCGATGCAACAAGGCATTTGTAATTGCTGCTGATATTGTTGCTACTACTGCACAACATTATGAACTCTGCATTACTGTGTAAGCTTTGCTACTGAGTAACTCGTGTCTGGATTATCATGGAATACAAACTTTAACTCTCTAAATCTCAGTACAGCAGATTAGCTATGAGACAAAAGAGGAATATATTAGAGAGTAATTGCCTACTGTTGATACACAAGAGGACGACGGTAGAGATTTCAGTGGAATGGATTAGGAGTAAGAAAGATATGCTACTTCAGATACGGAAGGTGCTGTTGGTGCATGTAGTGGTACTGAAGTTGAAAGAAAGACAGTTGATAACAGTTGCAAAGAAATTGACAGAACTGACAAAATCAGGAAGCGATTGTGTCGTCTGTGAGCATTCTGTGCGGTAGAGATGGAACTAAATGTCATGTGGAACCATTAGAAGCAAGAAAGTTGCTGAAGCATAATATTTTGCGTGAAAGTGCTGGTCCAACATGTAAAAGAGACCTTGAAGATTGTATTTACAGAAGAAATGTGTAGTATAATAAACGGGCAGGCAAACCAGGTATTCACAAACTACATCAACAATTCAGAAGAAGTAGTGAAATTCTGGCAGATATTGACAACTGAAGAATTTGATGCATATCTTGGTACAGTGATTACAGCTGGAGTAAGAATCTCTAACACTAAACGCACAGAAGAAATGTGGAAAACAAATTCATTCCCTTTGTATCGTGTAAGCTGTTCCGTCAACAGGTTTTGACGGATAAGCAGGTTTGTAAGATTCATCGGTGTGAACACTAGGGTTGCCGGTTTGAAAAGTGACGAATTTGATGCAACATATGACATATTAGAAATGCTAAATTCAAATATTTGTGAAAACTATGTCCCTTCTAATTGCCTCACTCCTGACGAACAGCTATTTCCTTACAAAGAAGTAAATGGCGAAATTTATACAGATAATTCAGATTCTGGGAGAAAAACTAATCGAGGAGAGAGGGTAGTAACAGCTTTATGCTATCATTTAAAAGTTACTGGCAGAAATATGGCCTGTGAAGATTTTTTTAACAGCACTGCGATAGCCTAGGCTGTTGATGATGTGATTTATCCACGGTAGCTATTGTGAAGAGAAACATTCACAAATGCCGCCTTGCTCTTCACGCCAAGAATTGTGATCTGTACTTGGATTGAGTTAAGATAACGTTTCTCTGTGTTCATATGTTCCAAAGGAGGAGAAATCAGTTCCAATATTATCCACAATTCATTATGGTACATCTACTTCTGGCCCTTTTTCAAAGCCAGATGTTATACATAACTATAACCGAATAAAAAGGGCGTTGATAATATGATCAAGTTGCGTTCTCGTTACAGTGCAAAAGAATGACACGGACATGGCCGCTACAATTTTTTTTGTCAACATTCTAAATATTGCTTCCTTAGTTGCATACGTTATTTACACAGAAACAATCCTGATGCGAGGAATGTTACTCATAGACACAGACTGTCTCTGTTGGGTCTGAGAAAATATTTGGCAATTCCTTCCATTATCTCCAATTAATCATCAAAATTCAAATTGTTTGAGAAAATTTATGGTGACACCGGGTATTGAGTGTATTATAGCAGGACTTCTAAATCTGGTTCCTGAACAAGTGGAGGCTCAGCGAAAACGTGATGCTTCAGGGTGTCTGATAATCATTGGTGACTGTTCCGTCCAAAAATCTCAATCACCCAAAAGAAAGATTAAATTAAGAAAAAGTAGCTATAAATATAAAAAAGTGTGTTGCACGGGTAACATCTTTGATTAGTAACCAATACGTCCTCTGCCCCTTTTCGAACACAGCCAGCGCTTAAATTATAAATAGTAATCCCACTTGCTGCCAAAGGCTTCCGATGCAAGTAGTCACTCTCACCCTGCCAACGGATTTGTCAAAGAGGGTGGAGGAGCAGACACATGTTCAGGGCGGTCTCTTGCCCTTTGGATGGGAAACAGCCCCTAAAGCCGGAAAAAATACCAATTAGAATGCTGAAGGCAATGGAAACCACTGTATTAAAGACACACTGATCATGTGATCTCTCCATTGGCAAATGATTCCGGAATAGACCCCATTTTGGTTCTCTGGGAAGGGTCTAAAAACCAAGATGGTTGTTTCTTTATAACTTTTGTATATCCTGGAACTCTCTTTCTAACCACGACTCTGTCTTCGATTGCGTCAGATTTTCCTCCTCCTATTTGTCTATGATTCAGCGGCACTTCCTATTGATGTCCTTACTAAGTGGCTTGTATCGATATGTTCATCCTTTTACTGAACATTTCTCTAGTTCTGTTTTTCGTTGTTCTTCTGAAATCAAAGATTTCTTCCTTTCATCTGTATACTGCTGCGCATGCCATCTCAGTATTCACGGCCTCTACTCTCCTCAAATAACAACTGAAGTAACTCTTCTGGTAGACAAACTTTTTCCTCAGTTGCCGTCCTTGTATTTGTATTTGCCTGTCCTAGCTCTATGGTTACCTCCTTAAGGGATAGCCATCCCCGTTCAGCTTGCTTAAAAACTAAAATTCAAGGCCATATCTACTCACTGCATAAAATAGGGAACAGAATTAACAAGCAGACAACCTTGTGGCTGTGGGAACCACCGCTATGAGTATTCATCTTGTGTATTAATAACTGCCTCAGCTGTATTTGGTCCTTTGTTACTGTACCACTGCCGAGTTCGTGGCGCTAACATTTTACAAATTACAACTTTAGAACCGAAAAGCTGGAAATCTTTTCTCCCAACATCCGTTGTCCGTCAAAACAAAACATCACTAAAAGATGGTATGTCATGGATTAAAATCTGGCAGTTTTAAGTCACAGTTCAGCACAAGTAACTGAATTGTTCACGTCTCAAACACTAACAATGTTACTAGATTGCCATTCAATATGCGTTGAGGACTACACAAGAAGAATAAAAATCCATAACAATGAGTATACCGAGTATACCATGCCGTGCACTCCCCTTGAAAAATCTGCATTAAGAAAGTCAACCTGTGCTATCTGAGCCTTCTGGTGTGTTCTATAGGAGTATATATGTAATTAACGGTAACGTCTAGAACGTACTGACAGATTGTACTCATCAGAACACTTCAGAAGAAGTCTTTGCTACGAATTTGAAATCGTGTTGTGCTTCAGTATGTAGTGTGTGTGACAAAACTCATTGAGTTGGTACGATGTCGTGGATCCTTCTCATGTGATATTTCAGAAGGACTTGGCAGGAATGTAGCCAGTGTACATGTGCGCTGCGAGCAGTTGTCATGAGAGTGTATGGTTGCAAGCAGACCAGGCTCTGGATGGTCACATAACACTACTTAGAGAGAAGACCGTCATGTATCGTGTATGGTTCTGGATCATTCTGCTGCCTCTGTAGCACCGATTTCCACTTCAGTTGGCATAACAGTGACTCAACGAACTGTTATAAATCTGTGGCTTCATGGACAGCTTTGGGATAGACGCCCTGTAGCCTGCAGTATAGTGAACTCAAACCACCTTCAATTACGACTCCAGTGGTATCACGCAAGACCTAATTGGAGAACAGGATGCAGTTCTGATGTTTTTGCTGATGAAATCTGGTTCTGACTTAGTGCCGATGATGGCCATATCTGTTTACGAGTTGTCCAATTCAGGCCCTGCAACCAACCCGCCTACAGTACTACACACACTGGTGTTGCACCTGTGTTTATTATTTGGCGTGCGATTTCGTATAACAGGAACACACTCACCCTGACTGGGAAATTATGCAATTATCTTATGATTCGACCTGTTATGCTGCCATTCACGAACAGCATTCCAGTAGATGTTTTCCTACAGGATAACGCTCGCCCACATACCGCTGTTACAACGCAAGATGGTGTACAGAGTGTCGACATTTTGCCTTGGCCTGCTCGATCAGCAGATATTCTCCAATGGAGCATATATGTGACACCATTGGACGACAAATCGAGCATTATCCACAAGTGTGGTTAAGTGTCTCTGTGTTGTCTGGCCATGTGTATCTGTCATGGAACTCCATCTGACAAACTGACATCCGCCACCTGTGAAACACAATGCATGTACGTTTTCATACTTGCATTCAAAATTCTGGCTGTTACAGCTGTTACTAATGTAACAGCGTTTCACATTTGGCTTACCTCGCGCTTACGTTATTCTTTGATATTGGAATGTTATTTTCTTGAATATATTACCTAGATGGATGCTTCCCTCATATTTCATTAATCTATATCAAAATTTATTGGTATTGTTATTGTTGTTTCTGTGAATGAATTAAGCAATATTCAAAAATGTTGAATTTGATGTTTATCTACCTCTCTACACTATGTTTCATTTCATTACAAAGCGCTACCTTGTCAAGTAAAATATGCAAATAAAACTACCAAAGTATAAATCGAAACTACAATGACTTAAATCTTCAGTAATCCATATATAGCGGCTGGTGAAACACATCTCAAGTAGGAACTGGAAAAATACACCTATGGGCAGGAGCATGCGGACGAGTTGTAGCTCAAGTTTAAACAAATATCTGTTCAAGCACATCTAGTAGAACGGCTCTTGATGTGATCGACCACGACTTTACAGTCCAGTTAGTACTGTGCTGAAGATACACAGGATACTGTTATATGAAATCGAAACTAACGGTTTAGTTATTAAAATATAAGGGTATGAAAGAGACTTAACAGTTAAAATAAAATACCTTATTTTACGTCAGCATTGTGAAAAACTACCCCTGTTTCGAGCAGAATTGTAGAAAGTGCCGCTCAGTATATATAAACGTCTATAAATGTATATAGAGAACTCCCAAAACAGATTTTTTATTACCACATAAAAGGTGTAAAGGCATAGGTCTTCACCTACAAAGAGACTTTACAGTCCAAACTGTTGCCCTATCTATGGAACTGAGGACATTTTCATAAGGTGAAACGTAACACTTTGCTGTAGGGGGTATGAAAGAATGAGTAGTTCATGCATTTTTTCAGCTGTTGTTGCAATTAGTAGTTCAGTATTACGGAAGACAAAGACTGTTTGAAAGCTCAGTCTGCAAAACTTAAGATATGAGTGGGTGAACTATACAAGATGTCGGGAGACGCGAGGGAGATTGCTCCTCACAAGTGGCACCCTTCAGAATAGTATAGTGCAGCACTGTAGCCTCATGGTGTAATATGGTTCTGTACACAAATGAAATACCCATACAGGATTGTACATTATGTTGCATGGATGGCATTGATTACCACTGGATGTGAATGTGATATCTGGGTGGGATGGTACAGTGCGTTAGCCAGACGGTGTTGTACCACACTGTATGCAAACTTCATAGTGCGATTGTGCAGTAAGCCATCAGCTGCCATTCATGAGAGGTGGCCTTGCGCCCTTCGACAGATATTCACTTGAACATATCTTAATTTTTGACAGTCACTATCAATACACTTTTTGTCTCTTCTAAGAATGAACTGCTAAGCCTGTCACTTTCTCTGACGTTGGAACAATCATTTTTTAAACTTCATCTCATTTAAAATACGTTAAAATCAATCACCATAGTAACAACTTGGGCCTAAAAACCACTCTTTATGGGTAGTCTTACGCTTTCATACCGATTTTGCTGTGGATATTTGATGCATCCGATTCTGAGAGTTCTCAACGTATAGCTATACAACGTTTATGTGTACTGAGAGGCATTTTGTTACAATTTTGCCGTAAGATGCATCATTTTGCTGCAATTGTAATACAAAATTGGTATTTTGTTTCAATTTTTGCTGTAATATTGAGCATTTTGTTAAAACTTCGAAATTTTTCTCATTGTTATATTGCAAAAGCTGACATGTTAAGTCTCATTTCGTGTCATTAAGTGATAAGTACCTTGAACATAGTTTTAACTGGATTGTAACATCAAGGTTCTTCGCTTCAGAACTATTCTCCTAGAAATATATTTAGCCTTTCCATGAAAAACTATTCCTTTAAACTTGAGACTTCTCTTTTACATTCTCCTGCCCATAGGCAGTTTTTCCAGTTCCTCCTCGCGATATGTCTCAACTGGCTTTTCATCTAGATTAATGAAGAAGTAAATGGTTCTAGTTGCCATTTGTACTTTGCTTGTTGAATTTAGATCCCTGGAAGTGTGTGCATGGCATGGTATTCTCACCGCTGTATTTTCTTGGTTTTGTTGTTGTTCTTGGGTATACCACAAAACATACAATATGGCAATCCCATAACGCTGTTTGTGTTTAAGAGTTGTACATGGAGGTTATGTACGCTGAATTCTGACATACCTGGTTAATACAAATACTCTCGTGAGACTATATAATTTTTTCTGGAAAATTACCACTAAACTGACTTCCTGATCGTTAAGCATGTACTAACACATTTACTAATAATTGCATTTAGCTTTTACGTTCCGCAAAAATACATTCATAGGGACGTTAAGCAACTAAGATACTTGGTTAGACGGTGCAGATGTGGCGATAGTGAAAACTGTAAGTATGGGAACAATCCTGCATGTTCACTGATTGTTTGTCCACTGTACAAAGTGCACTAAGCAATGCTGATGGCTAAGTGTTTGATGTTATTGTTCGATAGATCGGAAACTCAAAGTCTGGAAGCAGTTGCTTGTCCTACTCCAGAATGTCAGGTGCTGCGTCTGGAAGCCTCTGTTCTACTGCACTGATTTCTGTTCAGGAGCGTCAGGAATCTGTTGTTCTGGGAGAAAAGTAATAAATGAAATCCATGAAAACACATGTGCACAATGAGTAATAGTAATATTGAACATAGGTAAGGGTTAATACGCCAATTTAGTGAGTGAGTGAGTCTTTCTTTAGTCTGTTAGTGAGTTGTAAACACATCTTACAAATACTACACCATGTGACACTGAGAAACCACAGTGGGTTACAACTTCATTTGAGGTGCCAAACACTTGCGAAAACTAGGATATTACAACTGTTAATATCCTTCACATCAACACAATCAGCAAGTGCGTGAAGCAGAACTTCAACCCGCTTGTCACATATTGTCTATAGTCTGTTCTAAAGCTCTTGTGCATCCGTAATCCTTTCAAGCGTTCAGTGTACTGCCGTAACTTCGTAACATATTGGGTATTGTAGTACTGCTTTCAATGTCTCATGCGTTAATGGGTTCAGTTCCACTATGACACTGTTAAACTATCTACAACCTTCAGAAACTCTTAAGTTTGGTGACAGCCAGAAGTAATTCTAGTCGAACTACAGCCGAACATAATTCAGTGTCCTAAAACGAGACAGTTTTATAGAATTTCTTCTAGTCTGCATCCACAGACAATTCATACCACATCTCCTGACACTCGCTGTCGTAATCAACAAAAGACTTCCTGCACAAATGACCTCGCAATTATAAGGCAATAATCCTGCTTAATTTGTCTGCGGGGCACCGCTGTTGAAGTCATGGCTTTGAAATCAGTCTTATCTTAACACATCTGGGAAATTACTGGTTATCCGTTCAGCATTTACATTTAAATGAGTTGTATACTAAACACGTGATACCTGATAGATATGGAATAATCCGCTATGGACATACTTCACCACCATACTTGATCAACTTACAATCCCTAGCTGTCATGTGAAGTAAAATTTTAAACAGTAGACACTTGCTATAATGGCAATTGTCAACCTTGGCCAGCAAAAACATTCCAATCAAGAGTCCATATAAATATTTGCAAACTAAGGCGCAAATCAAGCTGCAGTGATTTGATGACGTGAAGCTAGAGGTAACCATCACTAACGTAATATACTGTGTACTGGTGTAATAACCAAGGGCTTTGTAACGTTCCCTCACCGCACACACACTATTAATAAACTAAAAATTAATTGTACTATATACGCCGCTATGAAGCAATTTGTATATACTGTAATTAGTTAACAAAACATATTATTTAATTTTGTATAGAGGACGCTGGTTATTATTGTAATATTTTCTGTAGTAATATTCTCGATGTATTTATGATTGTAATATTTCTATACTCATAATGTAATTACGAAATGTGTCAATATCTGCGATAACAAAAATGTAAAATACAGCCGCAGATTGCAAAGAGACAATAACGGTTGATAGTGATATAAATAGGAATACATTGTGTGCATTCTTTGTCTTCTTCCTCGAGAGCTGAGAGAGAGAGGAACCTGTGACGTAGCATTTTATGAATGGGTAGACTTCATTTGTCTGTACCTAGAGTTAGCCGCCATTAGAGGAGAAATTACAAACAAATGTAAGTTGAATTATTGTTGTGGTCGAAATACATTATAATTTATCAAAAGTGTGTATTACTAATGTAAATTAGCTTGCTTATGTCATCTATAATATTTCCTTAAAGAATTTTCAGCATTTTTAGCGGTGTTGCTGGGCTGTGCCGCGACCGAACGATTTGCAGCGGCGGCACATTTAAAAAACTGTTCCGCTAAGAAAAATTAACCAAACCCGCAAATCGGGAGCAGATAAATATTAGCAGTGAATTAAGAAAATGTTTTTCTTTTACAGCGATCCAGAGACTGACGGAATATATTACTAGTTTCACAATTGTGCATTCATAGGCGGATAGTTAACGTTGAAATTTAACAATTTGTTGGTTCTTTCAAATAACTTAAATGTATAGTGAAGTGCTTTTTATAAATGATAATTAAACGTCGGCTTGGCAATATTTAACCATTTTCTGCTAATAGAGACAGTCCACTGTTCCATAGCTAACACCGGGAAAGAATTCAGTAAATATTTAAAAAAAACCACTGCATTTAGAAAATGTGTGCCTAGGCCGAATTATGTAAAAGATATAATTCTCAACTAAATATTCTTAATCAGTTAATATGAATTGATCAGCATGAGAGGGTTGACTAAGTTCACGTAATTTTAAATGTACTTAATTCTGTCTAAATGAATTTTTATTACCACACGTAAATAAGGGGTTCTACAACAAAGTTCGTCCGTACAGAAAGAAAGAAAGAGCAAATAACTAAAAACAAATTCAAAAAAGGTAACTTTATTTTACTTATTTTATTTATTTAATTTCATTAAAGTTTTCACTGTGGACTGATGTATGACATGAGTGTAAGCATACATCATTATGTATACCCAGCTGGCCATTGCACCTAGCACCTACATTCGTCGGACCTGATTTACAAATCCTTATAACTACTTAAACCTAACTAACCTAAGGACATTACACACATCTATGCCCGAGGCAGGATTCGATCCTGCGACCGTAGCGGTCGCGCGTTGCACACTGAAGCGCTTAGAACCACTCGACCACAGCGGCCGACTTTTGATTAATAATCAACGTCGGCGTCCGAAAGCTTCCAGCATAAGAAGTCACCCTTATTCTAAGAATGGCTTTTGTCAAAGAGGGCGGAATAGCGAACAGAGATTCAGGGCAAGGTCTTGCCATTATCGTTGGAAACTGCCCCTAGGCGGAAGAATCAGCAATGATCAACGGCATGAGGATACAGAAGACAATGGATACCGCTGCATTAATGACACACAATGTGTATTCATACGACATGTGGCGTGTAATTGAAAAAGTCTCATAATGATCTCTAAATTGGCAAAAAATTTCGGCATAGTCCCACATTTGGATCTCCAGGAGGGGACAGCTAATGGAAGGGGGGGGGGGGGGGGAGGGGGAGATGTCACCATGAGAAAAAGACTGAATAACCAATGAAGAGATAATGTCCTAAGGGTCAGGGCTTGGACTGTCAGAAGCTGCAACGTGGTACGGAAGCTAGAATAGCTGAAAAGGGAAAAGCAACGGCTCACTCTGGATACAGTAAGGGTCAGTTAAGTGAAATGGAAAGATCAGAATTTATGGTCAGATGAGTATAGGGTAATATTAACAGCAGCCCAAACTGTTGTAACGGGAGTAGGATTCGTTATGAATATGAAGGAGAGTGTGTTACCGAGAACAGTTCTTTGATAGGGGTGTTCTTAAGAGAATCGACAGCAATCCAACTTCGGCAAGCAGTAGTTTAGGTACAAATGACGACGTCGCAAGCTGAAGATGAAGAGATAGAGGAAGTATATGAGAATATTGAAAGGGTATTATAGCACATAATGGGGGATGGCCGACCGGGGTGGCAAGTAGTTCTAAGTTGTAGTGGGCTGATGACCTCAGAAGTTAAGTCCCATAGTGCTCAGAGCCATTTTCATGGGGGATGTGAATGCAGTTTTAGGGGAAGGAGCAGAAAGGAAGTTTACAGGAAAACACAGAAGATAGGGGAGGATTTCAATTAGATTACATCATGGTAAGTCAGAGATTTTGAAATCAGATACTGGATTGTACGGCATACCCAGGAGCAGATATAGACTCAGATCACAATTTAGTAGTGATGAAGAGTAGCCTGAAGTTCAAGAGATTAGCCAGGAAGAATCAATATGCAAAGAGGTGGGACTGGAAGTACTATGAAGTGACGACTTACGCTTGTAATTCTCCAAGGCTGTAGATACAGCAGAAGGCAATAGCTCAGAAGGCTGAGCAGTTGAAGAGGAATGGACATATCTAAATAGGGCAATCACAGAAGTTGGAAAGCAAAATGTTCCGGCATAAAATCAAGCGCCAGCACGTCGGCATGGAACGTAACGGCAGAGAAACCAGTGAGACGACGTGAGCCAACAGAACGCTGACTAGGACGGCACCACCACGGGAGCGGCAGCTACACAAAGAGAATTTAAAAGCCGCTCCAGCTAGCCTCGGCCGCACTATAAGATAGTCACTCGCAGATAATCCGTGATTTGTGATCTATTTAATTACTTGCATGGAAATTGTATATATCGAAAGACATTGATTATTTGCATTTGTTTGCAACCTATCTTTGCAGAAACGTAAGTTTTTTCAGTTCCACTTACTGTGATAAACTGCATTTATAAGATTTGCTTAAATTATTGTCTAGCTATCGGGGAAAATAGCTTCGTAGGCACCCTATATAAGATGAGTGGGCAGGATCCCACATTGGCAACTAGTTATAAGACGAACATTAGACCTGGTGGCCACGTTCTTGTGGGTTTTGCTGGCGCCTTAATTCTTTCTTGTCTTTATTTTGCAGGAGTGTTTACTTGCTTTAACAGCCTCTTTTGCTAATCAGTGTTTTCAGATGGGTGTTGCAGAAACTTTATTTGCTTTTGTATTTACTCGTACTTTTCTTGCTTGCCTTGTCTGTTTCTTGCATTTATGTCTTCCAAAATGGTCTTTACCTATCCAACCCCCGCTCAGGCACCACAACCACCAGTGTTAGATGCAACACAGCTAATGTAGATGATTCAGTTGGAGACTCAGCAAATATCTACATTGCTCAACACGTTGCCGCAGCTACTGGCCAAAACTGCGCTCCTGACGGAACAAGTACCACCTACAACAACACCTACAGCTTATACCACCTCTGCGTCAGTTTTGTGAACAACAGGAGGAATGGCTCGAGTGTCTGAAACAGTTCAAAGCCCACATAATTACTCACAACGTACCAGGTACTGTGAAAAACCATTACTATCTCTAATCAATAGAAAGTTCTGAAATCTGGTTTCGCAGGATAGCGGGGATCAAATTATGCTTGTGGAGGGGGCCGTAATCGGTCACTGTCAGTTGCACAAAACACAAAAACTTTTATTTACCTAAGAAACACTTAATTACACATTGCCTTAAAGAGATCAAAATAAAACAATGTGGCTGAAGGCCTGGTTAAGAAAACTTCAGATACCTCCTAGGCTGAAAGCCCAAAAGCACACCAAAAACAAGAACGGCTAAAGGCCAGAACACTAGTTATAAAAAATTGCTTTAAAGAATACTCGCCGCTGAAGGCCTTACTCAAAAAATATTTCACGTAAATACTCGGCTGAAGGCCACACACTCGACGTTGAACAACTTAGAGCTTAAGGCCTGGATAACAAGAATTTCAGATAGAACTGATTTTGAAATATATATTTTTTAAACAAATCAATCTTCAAATGTTAATTTAAGTCGGCTGAGGACTTTATTTTAAGATTAAAACAAACTAAATTAATAGATGACTGGAGGCCTCGCACAGAACTTCAGACTAAAATGAAAATCACTATAAAACTAACAGAACAGTGGTGCTCAGAAGGGTTCCAAGGGTCGGCCTGAAAAGGTAGCTCTAACGTAAGGTGATGTGACACAGGCAGCCAAGAGTAAGGCTAAATAAACGTATGGCAACCCGATCCAGGGACGGCTGAGGACCAACCAACAACCTAATCAATTCCCTTCTGCCCGACCAACGGCACGACAACGGAAAGTATTAGCTGAGGACGAAGATATTAGCAGCACAACGTCTTCAAAATTGCCGTCTAAAAAAAAAAACAATAAGCACTCTAACAAAAAATATGAACAAACAACTAAAAGGCTGTCGAACTACACGCCGTGCCGGACAGCATCCACACGGCGAGGAAAAACACACTGCCGGAAAACTACGCCAACGACCAGGGCAGGTAACTGTGGCGTTAACGGCCACAAGGCAGAAAATACCGCTGGTGCACTTCACTGATAAGTAACAACCAATTTAATAGTTAAAGACCATACAGAAAGATAACTGCAAAATATCGCCTACTCCAACACACCATACATTTCTGCTAGCCGAAAGTGCCCAGGGAGCAACAACCGGTATTGAACGGTTTCATAACAGGTGAACTGACCGCTCAACTTCAGTGTCCAGGTTCGGTGAGCAACGACTTCGTACTTGTTGTAGCTTCACAATCCGACCGCAGTACTAGTATCGATAAGCTATTCTGCTGCCACTGACGGAGGCAAGTAGCAACTCGTTATGGTAGTAACTCAGGGGAAAATTAGATGCTACTTGATTGTGACAAAATGCCAAAGAATGAACGGCATCAACGCGAGCCGGCCATGGCTCAAGTGCAGTGTTTAGACTCCTAAACAAACTTTTACCAACGCCACTCAGAGTGGACTTTCATATGATCAGGTTGCAGATTCACTTACTAACTATTATGTCCAACAAGAGACTGCAGTAGCAGATAGGTATCAATTCTTTAGTTGTAAAAAACGGCCAGAACAAACTTATCACGAGTGGGTAACAGATTTACAGGGTATCTCGAGGAAGTGCTAATTCAAATGTGCTATTGGTGCTCTATATTCAGATGTTACGTTGCGTGAAGCGATCATGTACAATGAACATAATGTCAAAGTCAGAGAACAGATTTCGAAACAGTCCGTTCCATCCTTCCAGTTGGTAGTGAATATCCCAGATCAGTACGATTCAGGTGCCATGTGAGTTGATAAATCTGAGCAGCCATCTATTTGTCGGGTTGAGTTCCTTGTTTGCCATCGGCCCATTCTGCGGCGGTAGCTTCTGCTCGCCATGCCGCATAAAAACAACCTTCCACGTTGCGTAAGCAGCTCGCTAAACAGGCAGCTGCACTGGTGAACAGAATTAAGTCTTGCCCTCGGTGTTATTCAAGGCACAAATGCCAAATAGCTCCTCCCGACAAGCTCAATGTTATTCTTGTGGCAATGAAGGACATGTCCAGTCCATTTGTTTGCAATAGAACAGACTTGGAATTCGTCCCACTCACAAAATTCACAAGGCCCTTGGCATTAATGAAGTCTGCAACACCCATTAGCGAAACTAGCAAGCAAGCTGTTTCTTGAGTCATACACCAGTCCAACAAACTCTTGGGTCAATTCATCCTTTGTGGGAATCGTGGGAAATTTCAATTTGATATGGGTGCCTCTGTCACATTGCTAAACCGGCACAAATATGAACTGTTAGGCTCCCACAGTTGTCTGAGACTAACACGCAGCTGATGGCTTATAATTGACAAGACATTTCTGTTATCGGAAAATGTGCCATGCGTCCCATGTATCGCTAGCATATGCAAACAGTGACTTTTACGGTGCAACAATCACGCGATTGTGCGAACATATTTGGTCTTGATTCATTTGATTTGTTTGGCTTTTACATTCAGGAAAATGTGTTGGCAGTGTCTGCATTCCATACCAAGACAGTGTAGCTCGTTTACTAGAAGAATACCCGGAACTCTTTTCTGAAGGTTTTGGCAAGGCTAATAATGTCGTCACACGTATTACTCCGAAATCCTATACTCAGTCCAAATTTTGTCAGGACAAAACCGTTCCCATTGCGTTACGGGACGAAGTCACTGCTGTACTTAAAGAATTGCAAGATAGCGGAGCTATTGCCGTCGTGCAAGCTAGTCAGTGGGCCACTCCACTGAATTTGCTCCCCAAACATTCAGGTCGCACTCGCCTCTGTGTTGACCTTATGTCTACAGTCAATCCACAAACCTTGATTGATACTTACCCACTGCCACGCTCAGAGGATCTCATGAACAGATTAAGCGCTGGACGCAACTTTCCAAAAATTGATTTGCGCAGCGCGTAGCTTCGAATACCGCTCAATAAAGGATCTCAAAAATTGTGTATAGTGATTACTCATTAGGGCTTGTTTAAATATTTGTTTTTGCCTATTGGCAGTGCTTCCGCACCCGACATTTTACGAACGCTATTTGGTAAAGCTGACTGCTAATGTGCCGAACTGTTCACACTATGGACTATGTTGTCGTAGCAGGTCGTGTATCTGTAGATCATATTACAAATTTGTGTGCTTTGTTTCGTGTGTAATCTGATGCAGTACTGAAGTGTAGACTGGACAAGTGCGATTTTTATAAACCTGAGTTAATATCTCGGTAATGTCATAAACAGTCATGCGTAAATCCTCTTCAGTCACCTTTGTTAGCCTTAAGAGATTTTCCGGCTCCTCGAAATGTCACGCAATTGCTGTCAGTTTTAGGGAAACCTAGATGATACACATCAAGAAAAGTTTTGCATCACCCCAGCTCCCATAACTCCTGAAGATAGACGTTGATTGTGGATATTGTATCACAGACACAGTCCCTTTGACCGTTCAGAGATGTCACTAAACCCGCCCAAAGATGCAAACAACCATGGATGAGCAGAGCCTATTAGACGGGAAGGGGGGGGGGGGGGGGGGTTCCGACAGCCCATCATTTCCAGTCATTCGAGCAGGAAGGAAGTACACAGCCAATGTTGTCTGTAATTACACCGTGTCCAGACGGTTAATACCGCGGCTCTATCACGTCCGCGCTGTTACTTTACCCAACGAGGGCTCTCAACAAGGGAAGTTTCCAGGCGTCTCGGAGTGAACCAAACCGATGTTGTTCGGATATGGAAGGGATACAGAGTGATACGAACTGTCGATGCCATGCCTCGCTCAGGCCGCCCAAGGGCTACTACTGCAGTGGATAGTGGATGGCTGCTACCTATGGATTATGTCTCAGAGCAACCCTGACAGCAACGCCACCATGTTGAATAATAATTTTCGTGCAGCTACAGGACGCCGTGCTAAGTTTGAAACTGTGCGCAATAGGCTGCTTCATGCGCAACTTCATTCCCGACGTCCATGGCGAGACCCATCTTTGCAACCACGTCACCATGCAGCGTAGCAAAGATGTGCCCAACAACATGCTGAATGGAGCGCTCAGGATTGGCATCAAGTTCTCTTCACCGATGAGTGTCGCATTTGCCTTCAACCAGACAATCGTCGGAAACCTGTTTGGAGGCAACCCGGTCAGGCTGAACGCCTTATAATCACTGTCCAGTGAGTGCAGGAAGGTGGAGATTCCTGCTGTTTAGAGGTGGCATTACGTGGGGCCAACGTACGCCGCTGGTGGTCATGGAACGTGCCGTAATGGCTGTATGAAACGTGAATGAAATCCTCCGACCGATAATGCAACCATATCCGCAGCTTATTGGCGAGGCATTCGTCTTCATGGATGACAATTCGCGCCCCCATCGTGCACATCTTGTTAATGACTTCCTTCAGGATAACTGCATCGGTCAACTAGAGTGGCTAGCATGTTCTCCAGATTTGAACCCTATCGAACATACCTGGGATAGATTGAAACGGGCTCTTTATGTACGACGTAACCCACCGACCATTCTGAGGGATCTACGCCGAATCGCTGTAAAGATGTGGGACAATCTGAACTAACAGTGCCTTGGTAAACTTACCGATAATAAGCCACGAAGGAAACAGGCATGCATCAATGCAAGAGTAGGTGCTACTGGGTATTAGAGGTACCGGTGCGTACAACAGTTTGGACCACCACCTCTGAAGGTCTCACTGTATGGCGGTTTAACACGCAATGTACGGTTGGATTTTCATGAACAGTAAAAAAGACGGAAGTGATGTTTATGTTGATCTCTATTCCAATTTTCTGTACAGGTTCCAGAAGACTCGGAACCGAGGTGATGCAAAACATTTTTGATATGGGTATTATATTCGGTTCATACCGAATGTTGCACAAATCGCATTGCCATTGCATCGCTTGCGTTGCAAGAATGTCCCATTTATTTGGACAGGTGAGTGCCATGAAGGTTTTCAAAAACTGAAAGTTGCACTGCTGAGTGATCGATGCTTAATTCACTTCGGTCCGGACAAACCAGTTGTATTGCGAGTTGAATCGGTGCAGCACTTTAGCACAGAGTTGGTGATAAAGTCAGACCTATTGCTTTCGCATCAAATGTGTTGTTCAAAGCTCAGTGTATCTATTCACAAATTGAGAAAGAGGCTTTGGCTGTTGTGTATGGTGCACCCAATTCCACCACTATTTGTATGTCAGAAAATTCTACGTAGTAACGGTTCATGAGCCTTTGCAGTCCTTGTTTCACCCGACGAAACCGGTTCCTGTACGAACAACCGGTTCCTGTACGAACAACCGGTTTCTGTACGAACTGCCAAAAATTGCAAAGATAGGCTTTATTGTTGTCTCAATGCAAGTACGAGATTGTGTATCGTCCGACATCTCAACATGATAATGCAGACGCACTTTCCCGTCTTCTGATTGGCCCTGATATAGACTTTGACACTTCTACTGCATCTTCCTCTTACATCGATGCTCAGGATTCTGAATTGCTTCAATCTTTTCCCTTGAACCATAGGAAAATTGTGCAGGCGACTGAAGTTGATTCAGATTTGAACATTTTGCTAACAATCACATCTTGGCCTCGTTCCTTGCATAGCGTAAAAAACTCTGTAGTGTGCCGATACTTTGTACGTCGCCATAGCCTCGGTATACAGAGAGGAGTGATTCTTGTTCATGTTGACAGTGGACAGTCACGTGTGTTGATCTCTAAAGATCTGCAAAAAGAGGTGCTGCAGTTGCTTGACCAAAGACACTGGGGGATTGTTCGTACGAAACAGTCAGCGCGTCGACAGTGTACTTGGCACAGAATGGACACCCAAATAGAAAAGATGACGTCACAGTGTCAAGCATGTGCGGAAATCAGTTTACTCAACCACAAAAATTCTCTGCTTGGCCAAAGACGCAATCACCATGGCAACGTGTGCACATAGAGTTGCTGGATTTTTTTTTTTTTTTGAACACTCGGTGGTTGGTTGTGGTTGAGTCGTATAGCAAGTTTCATTTCGCTGTGCCAATGAACTCGACGATATCACATAGCACAATTCAAGTGTTGTCCTCTATTTTTTGCAAATTTGGAATTTTTTGAAAGTTCTGTGGGACCAGACTGCTGAGGTCATCGGTCCCTAGACTTACACACTACTTAATCTGACGCTAAGGACAACACATACACACCCATGCCCGAGGGAGGATTGGTACCTCAGGTGGGGGGAAGCCACGCGAACCGTGACAAGCCACCTTGGATCACGCGGGTACCCCTTGCGGATCCCTATTTTTTGCCTCGAAGGTTTACCTGAAGTCATAGTGTCAGACAGCGGCCCTCAGTTCACCTCAAATGAATCTGAATCATTCTGAGAACGCAATGGTATACGGCATCTCACTAGTGCAACGTTCCATCCAAAGTCTAACGGAGAAACGGAACGTTTTGTCAGAACCCTCAAACAGCAAATGGCCAACCTTCACTCAGCTCGCACCAGGAATCAAGCATTCGGAAACACAAGATGGGCCATCGCCGGTGGACTGGTACGCGGCCGCCGCCATCGGACACTGCTCCACCTGCTCCACCCTCCTTAGCATTCGGCACCAAAGAAAGGCCTCAAGTATCACATCGCGCCGCATGATATTCTGTTTTGCAGGGTTTTTAGCGGCAGCAGACGGTAGGCACGTAGCGAGATCAACCATAGACTTGGCGCTTTCGTGTATCTCATTACAGGTCCACACGGGATGCAGGCCGGCATCACATCAGCTTCGCCACCGTCGTGTGCACGATGATCTTTCTGTCTCTCCTCCCCCAGATTCAAGGCTCCCGAGGTCAGCGCAGCCTCAGCAGCTGCCAGAGGCTGTCTTCACGACGCTGCAGGACAACTTCATGGAGATGGAGCCTTCGCCCCCTCCGACTCCTCTCGTCCTACCGACGGAGCTGGACCCGCCCACACCGCAGTTACCGAAGCCTTCAACATGTGGTTGTTGGCCTCCTGAGATGGGCGCGTACCCTTCTGGTCATTTTCCGCGGTACATTTCGACCAGGCCGGAAGCTTGAAATCCCCTGCAGCCACAGATTCTTGTCTAGCGTAGCATTTACCCTCCGGCCTCCCCGTCGTTGTCGCATTCCCGACTCGACGACGGTCCGTTGCTTTGAGAGGCGGAGGGGGGGGGGGGGGAGGGTGAGATGGTGAGGGATTTTCCGGCGTAACATCAAGCGCATAGAACGTAACAGCAGAGAAGGCTGTGAGACGACGTAAGCCCATACAACGTCTAACAGCCCTACCACAACAAAGGTCAAATATTAATTATGATTGGAGTGTTGCTCTCGCTGCTAAATATTGCATTTTCGGGCAACAAAAAAGTTATATTAAGTGGCAGGTGTCATTATAGCATAGTTAATAAAGTCATTTCTTGAAATAATGAATAAACTAGGCACTCATATTTTCGTGTTTCCCACGCTGGTCTCGTTGTGCACTCATGGCTGAATCGTCGAAAATCTAGGTAGTGATGATTCCTAGCTCGGATGCAAACAGGCCTAGGTGTTATTCTGCGATATTCAAGAGTTTTATAGATTTGTTTCATAAACCATCCTTGAAGATTAAACTTTTGCAAGTTAGGACAATGGTCATGTAAGAAAGTAATCAGCACTCCGAATTTATGTTACACTTTTTTTAAATTACTTTTGTTGCAATATCACGTAACTCGTTCCAAAACATCACTTCACAATATAAAACATACTTGAAACTATCTTCCTCATTGTTAAAGTTGACATTTCATAAACTGACTACAATTTGCGTCTTTTTAACATGACGACCAAAGCTTGACTTTCTAATAACCGCTTACGCCCCCAAAAAACTGAGTTACAAATACGTCAAAGATCATAGTGACAAAAGAAAGAATACACATAAGAATAATATCATTGGAATATAAACATATCGATGTATCGAAGTACCTGTACATTAATGAAATCAAATCTGAATGTTGTCACAGAAATATGTTAACTATTTTACAGAAACACAGTAGAATATTGCTGGTAGCGAGAAGTTTAGGTGAGGTGCCGTAATGGTTATGTAATTTAAGTACCATTACAAACGGTTACTATGACGACACCACGACAGGAGCGGCACCTACACGAAGAGAATATAAGCACCGCACAATCTAGCCTCGGCTGCACTAGAAGAATGGCACTAGATGATTAGCCGTGACTTGTGAGCTATATTGATTGGTGGCATGGAAATTGTATATATCGAAGGACATTGATTACTTGCATGTTGCCATTTACTTGCGACACTTAATTGTACATCCTCCAAGTTAAGTAGTGTAAATTCAATTTACTGTAATAAACTCAAGTAGAAAATTTGCTTGAATTTTTGTATAGCTAGTAGAGAAAACAGCTTCCGAGGCACCCCTGTATAAGACGAGTGGGCAGGATCCCACAAAAAACTTAGGAACAAAGAAGGTAACTGCGAAGAAACTTTTGGTAACAGAAGAAATACTTCATGTGATCGATAAAAGGAGGAAGTACAAATCAGTTAAGGGAAACTCAAGAACACAGTAATACAAGTCGCTGAGGAATGTAATATATGGGACGTGGAAGGAGTCTAAAACCAAATGGCTAGATGAAAAATGTGAAGAAGTCCATAGAGAAATGATTGACGGAAGGACTAAATAGAAATACCGTGTGACTAGGGCCACCCGTCGGGTAGACTGTTCTCCATGTGTGAGTTTTTCGATTTGACGCCACTTGACGACTTGCACGTCGATGGGTATGAAATAATGATGATTAGGACAACACTCAGTCCGTGAGCGGCGAAAATCTCCGACTCAGTCGGGTATCGAACCCGGGCCATTAGGATTGACATTCTGTCGCGCTGACCACTCAGGTACCGGGGGCGGACGACGGCTGTACTGGCACAAAATTTTCTGTGAAGTTAAAAGCAAGGGTGGTAACATTAAGTGTGTCAGGGGAATTCCGCTGTTAAATCCAGAGGAGAGAGGGGATCATGGGGAAAAGTGCGTGGGGGGCCTTTATGAGTGGGCAGATTTTTCTCTTGTGACAGATAAAGAAACAGGAGTCGGTTAGGATCAGAATTTAAGTGAGATTTCGAGGACTTAAGATCAAACAAGGCAGAATGCGTAGATAACACTCCATCAGAATTTCTAAAATCATTGCGTCATGGTGACAAACAACTGTTTACTTTGGTGTGTAAAATGTATAATTTGGGCGATAGAGCATCTCACTTTTGCAAAAATGTCATCCACATCATTTCGAAGACTGCAAGAGCTGAAAAGTGCGTAAAAGCCCATGCATCGAAATTGTTGAGAATAATATACAGAAGAATGAAAAAGAAAATTGAGGATTTGTTAGATGACCATCATTTTGCGTAAAGAAAAGGTATCGGCACCAGGGAGGCAATTCTGACGTCGCGGGAAATAATGGAAGCAAGACTAAAGAAAAGTCAAGACTTTTCATGGGAGTTGTCGACCTGCAAAAGGCGTTCGACAGTGTAAAATGGTGCAAGGTGTTCGAAGTTCTGAGGAAAATAGAGGAAGGGTAATATTCAATATGTACAAAACCCAAGAGGGGATAGTAAGCGTGGACGACCAAGAACGAAGTGTTTGGTGTAAGACAGGGTATAGTCTTTTACCCCTAGTCTTCGATGTGTGCGTTGAAGAAGAAATGCTTTTTGTTCTGCTTTGTTTTAGTACGGTAAAACAAATAGGGCCTTACGCGCCCATGGCAGAGCCGTAGAACACGAAGTCAAAAAAAAAAAGAAAAAAGAAAAGAGGATGAAAACAGCTACACGTTAAGCCCAATCGACGGAAGGAAAGACAGCTAAAAACAGAGACTTGGAGAAAAGTCCATATAACACGCCATAAAGAAACGGAGGTCCGGAACTGAAGGTGAATTTCCCCTCGGCATATTGCTGCGACGCATAAAAAGTATAATGCGGACGACAGCTCGCGCGTCGTTCGCTAAAAGGGTCGATAAATCAGACAGCAAAGATAAATGAGAAATATGCTTATTTTATAAATGGCATTCGGTCAGGACATGGCGAACCGCCAAATGTTGAGGGGCATGAGGAGAAAGTGGTCTGGGAGCACCACTTAACAAATGGCGATGGCTGAAAAGACAGTGCCCAATACTCAACCTAACTAAAATGATTTCTCATGGCGAGAGGACCGAGAGAAGGTCTTCCAGGCCAGTAGTAGAGGTTTAATTTCCCCGAGGTTGTTCTCGTGAAGGAAAGACCAGTGGTGATGCCAAAGTGACACCACCTGCTGCAGACGCCAAGATAGAGATCACCGGAGAGGATGGAAGAACTAGTGGGTCAAGGTACGAGGACAGCAGCCTAGGCAATAGCGTTAGAGGCCACGATCCCCGTCAGAGCGACGTAACCAGGAACCCACATACACATCACTGTGGCTCCATCAAGAGTGAGCAAGTGAGAGCTTTCCTGGACATGTTGTACTAAGGAATGGGCGGCGTACAGCACACAGAGGCTTTGAAGGGCACTGACAGAGTAGGAGCAGGTGACGCATTTGAAAAACTTGCGTCGCCAGATGCACAGAGTGGCCTAATACAGGGCGAAGAGCTCTGCAGTTCACATGCACCTTTGGCCAGGCTACCACTCACACCACGACGCCGAAAGGCATAGCTACTCTAGTGAGGTGAAAGAACTGACCGGAGTGGAACGGCGAACCGTTGTGTTCAGTGATGAGAGTGGGTTCTGTCTGTATGCGAGTGATGGACGTACAGATGTATGGCGGAGAGTTAGTAAGCTGCCTATTCCACAATTCATTCGCCCACAACATAGAGAGCCCTCTCCTAGCTTCAAGGTGTGGGCACCATCAATTAAAACTCGTGGTCACGCTTGGTGTTTCCGTAAGGTAAAGTAACTTGTTCCCACTGTATTGCACAGTCCGTTATACCCAAGCTAGTGTCATTTCTTCTGCGCACAGGTAATGTACTTTCATAGCAGACCAGTGTACGTCCATATACAGCTGCTACGAAGCACAGAGCTCTTCCCAGTGGCGTACAACTGCCCTCGGCTACAGATCACCAGATCTCACTCCCATTGAACGTGTTAGGGGCATGATGAAACGGGACCCTACCCGTTTTCCAGAGCCTCTTAGAAGTATTGCCGAATTTGCAAGAAACGGTGCACGACGTAGGGAACTAGAATGGGGTTTTCACTCTGCAGCGGAGTGCGAGCTGATATGAAATTTCCTGGCAGATTAAATCTGTGTGCCGGACCTGTAGTCGAAATCGGGAACTTTGCCTTTTTCGGACAAGCGCTCATCGTCTGAGCTACCCAAGCACGACTGACAACCCGTCCTTACAGCTTCAAATCAGCCAGTACCACGTCTCTTACCTTCCAAACTTCACAGAAGCTCGTCTGCGAACCTTGCAGAACTAGCACTCCTGGGAGAAATAGTATTGCGGGAACATGGCTTAGCCACGGCCTCTGGGTGTTTATAGGATAAGATTTTCACTCTTCAGTGGAGTGTGCGACGATATGAAACTTGTTGAGGAAGCCGATAGCGAAAAACGTAGGTGGCGATGACCAAGACACACCCGACTCCACGGTCAGTCCGACAGCAATCAGTGTACGCAAAGGCCGGCCGTGGTTGCCGAGCGGTTCTAGGCGCTTCAGTCCGGAACCGCGCTACTGCTACGATCGCAGGTTCGAATCCTGCCTCGGGCAAGGATGTGTGTGGTGTCCATAGGTTAGTTAGGTTTAAGTAGTTCTAAGTTCTATGGGACTCATGACCTCAGATGTTAAGTCCCATAGTGCTCAGAGCTATTTGAACCATTTGAACGCAAAGGTACTATCGCGAAATTGCGAAGGTCGTCGTAGAGCAAGGTTGGAGTAGAGTCCTTAGGAAGCGAGTGAAGGCCGAAGTGAACACGGGCCACCACAAAAAGCGGGGTGGTGAAAAGTTCGCACCCACTGGGAATGTGGCCAGTAGCGTGAAGTTAAGCTGTCGGAGCAAGAGCGATAGTGATGTCCAGGAAGTAACAGAGAGGATGGACGCGCTCCATTAAAGGAGTCGTCGAAGACGGAGGCATACGATGAGTGGCCAGGCATGGCAGACAAACGGTATGAGGCGAAGGTCACTGTGGTATGACAGCGGTGGTTCCGCAACTTCTGCATAGAGGTTCTCCACTGGGCTAATGGTGGAGGAGGAGGGTAGTGTTTAACGTCCCGTCGACAACGAGGTCATTAGAGACGGAGCACAAGCTCGGATTAGGGAAGGTTCAAATGGTTCAAACGGCTCTGAGCACTATGGGACTTAACATCTATGGTCATCAGTCCCCTAGAACTTAGAACTACTTAAACCTAACTAACCTAAGGACAGCTCACGATACCCAGTCATCACGAGGCAGAGAAAATCCCTGACCCCGCCGGAAATCGAACCCGGGAACCCGGGCGCGGGAAGCGAGAACGCTACCGCACGACCACGAGTTGCGGACGATTAGGGAAGGATGGAGAAGGAAATCGGCCCTGTCCCTGCAAAGGAACCATCCCGGCTTTTGTCGGAAGCGGTTTTGGGAAATCACGGAAAGCCTAAATGAGTACGGCCAGACGCGGGTTTGAACCGTCGTCCTCCGGAATGCTAGTCCACTGTGCTAACCACTGTGCCAACACGCTGGGTCCGGATTAATGTAAAAGGTGCCAGGAGTAGTATTAAAGTTCAAGGTGAAAGGATATCAATGATATTATCCGCTCATGGTACTGCTGTCCTTAGTAAGAGTGAAGAAGTATTACATGATCTCCGTAATGGAATGAGCCATGTCATGAGTACTTAATATGGTTTGAGAGTAAATCGAAGAAAGACGGAAGTGGTGGGATGTACAGATTGAATAGTAGCGGGGGAAGAACAACACCCCGCCCTGCATTCCTTTTTAATCCGAACACTTCCTTCTTGCCCGTCCATTCTTATTATTTCCTCTTCACTCTTGTACATATTGTATATTCCCCGTCTCTCCCTATAGCTTAGCCTTATTTTTCCCACCATTCCGAACATCTTCCACGATTTTACTCTGTCGAAGGCTTGTTTCATCCTATGAACATGTCTTGATTATCCTTTACTCTTGCTTCCATTACATCCGTAACGTCAGAATTGCCTTTCTGGAGCCTTTCCTTTCCTAAAGCCAAACATAATGTCATCCAACCCATCCTCAGTTTTCTCTTCCATTCTTCCGTATGTTACTCTGATCATCAATTCTGATGCATGAGCTGCTAAGTTGATTCTGTGATAATTCTTGCACTTGTCAGCTCTTGCAGTCTTCAGAACTGTGTGAATGATATTTCAGCGAGAGTCTGATGGTATGTCTCCAGACTCATTCATTCCACACAGCAAAGTGAGTATTCGTTTTGTTGTCAGTTCTTCCAATTATTTTAGAAATTCTGATGGAATGTTATCTATGGCTTCTGCGCTCTCTTAAATTCTAATGTAGGATCCCCTATCACCTCTAAATCGACTCTCGTTTCTCCTTACATCACATCGGACTAATCTTCCCCCTCATAATGCCTTCAATGTAATCTTTTCATATATCCGCTCTCTCCTCTGCACGTAACAGTGGAATTCCTTTTCTTTTTTAATGTTACCGCACTTCCTTTTAATTTCAGCTGAGGTTGTTTTGATTTCCCTATATGCTGTGTCACCACCAGCCGTTGTGGCCGAGCGGTTCTAGTCACTTCAGTCCGGAACCGCGCTGCTTCTACGGTTGCAGGTTCGAATCCTGCCTCGGGCATGGATGTGCGTGATCTCCTTAGGTTGGTTAGGTTTAAGCAGTTCTAAGTCTAGGGGACTGATGAACTCAGATGTTAAGTTCCATTGAAATTATAGCCATTTGAACCATTTTATATGCAGAGTCAGTCCTTTCGACAATGTATTTTTTTCGACTTCTTCACATTTTACATGCAGCCATTCCGCCTCAGCTTCCCTGTATTTCGGTATTCCTGAAATTTCCCTTAACATGTCTGTACTACCTTCTTCCGTCGATCAAATGAAGTATTTCTCCTGCTGCACATGGTTACCTCACGTTTATTTTTTTGTACCTATGTTTTTGTTTCAAAATTCGCTGGTTGCCCCTTTTAGATATGTCCATTCTTCTTCAACTGTACTGCCAATTGAGTTGTACCCTTATTGCTGTATCTATAGCCTTAGAGAACTTCGAGCGACTTTCGTCATTCCTTAGGATTTCCATATCCTACTTCTAGGCGTATTGATTTGTCCTGACGAATGTCTCAATTTCTGCCTATCCTTCATCGCTACTCAATTGTGATCTGAGTCTATATCTTCTCCTCGGTAGGCCTTACAATCCAAATATGATTTCGGAATCTCTGTCTGTCCATGATGTATTCTGGCTGAAATCATCCCGTATCACCCGGTCTTTTCGAAGTATACCCCCTCCTCTTGTAGTTCTTGAATGGAGTATACATTAATACTAGTTGAACTTTATTACAGAACTCAACTAGTCTTTCTCCTCTCTCATTACTCGTCCAAAGCCCACATTCTCCTTTAGCCTTAATTTTACTCCTTTCCCTACAATTGATTTCCAGTGCCCCATAACAATTAGATTCTCATCTCCCTTCATCTACTGTATTACCTCCCAATACATTCACATGATTTCTCCAACTCTCTGTCTTGTCCTAGCGACGTCGGCATATGTACCTGAACTATCGTTCTCGATGTTGGTTTGCTGTCGATTCTGATAAGAACAACCCTGTCACTGAACTATTCACAGTAACACACTCTCTGCCCTACATTCGTATTCATAACTAATCCTACTCCCGTTATAAGATTTTCTGTGTTGCTGATATTACCATAGGACTCATCTAACCAGAGATCCTTGTCTTCTTTCAATTTCGCTTCACTGGCCCCTACTATATTTAGCTTGGCCTTTGCGTTTCCACTTTCAGTTTTTCTAGCTTCCCTGCCACTTTCTAGCTTGTCACATTCCATGCCCCGACTCTTAGAACGTTAACTTTCATAGGTTGTTAGATCTTCTTCCCATGGTGACCTCTCAATTAGTAGTCACATCACTTAGATGCAAAGGGATGGCTATCCAGAAATCCTTTGCCCATCGAGATATCACGATGACACTTTTTCCTTGGATACACGTTACATGTCCTTAACGCAGTGGTTTCCATTGCTATCCTCATCGTCATGCCGTTGGTCATTGGCGGTTATTCCGCCTTTAGGGCCATTTCCCACACCAAGAACAAGAGAGTGCTATGAAATTGTGTTCGGGCCCCCGCCCTCTTTAACAAAGTCGTTGGTAGAATTAGGGTGATTCCTTATGCCGGAAGTCTTTTACTGTCAATGCTGATTATTAATCAAAATTTAGGTGTTGCCGGATTTGGAACCCAGGGTAAAGGTCATTTTGATTACTAATCAAAGACGCTCCTCCCCGACCGTCGGTGAGGTCTAGACGAGCACTAGAATCAAATATTGACGTTAAGTTGAGAAATAATTATCTGAAAATCGACATTAGAGCCCAGCGATGTATGGAACTGAATCATGGAGGGTGGCAGAACCGGAATAGAATGGAAACGAAGTGTTTTAAATGTAAGATTATAGTAGAATGTTGAAAATTAGATGGACTGATAAGATAGGAAATCAGAATGATCACCACGGAATAGGCGCGGTAGAAACATATCAAAATCACTGACAAGAAAGAGGGACAGGATGATAGGACGTATGTTGAGAAATCAAGCTATAGCTTTTACAGTAGCTGATGGAGCTGTAGGGAGTAAGAATTATGGGGAAGACAGAGACTGAAATACACGCATTATATAACTCAAGGCATTGAGTGCAAATAGCACACTGTGATAAAAGGAATTCTTCGCAGGTCACATCAAACGAAAGAGAAGACTGGTCACAAAGAAAAAATTCTGAACACCAATCTGAGTGCCAGGAAGATGTATGTCAGACAGTCATCTGAGGACTACAGCCAATCTTGGAGCCAAATGTCATACGACGTCATTATCAACACGTAGGCTTCTAACACAGTAACCAAGACGATGTACCGCACCATAAATTCCGATTTGTGTCCTGTGAGTTTGAGGAATATTCCGACTACATGACGGCGTTCGTGTTTCCGCCAAGTCTCTGTACTCCAGTCCCGTCGAGAATATGCTGGAGGTCATGGTATGAAATACCAGCCGCTATAAGTTACCCGTGATTACTCTCCACGACGTATTGCTAGCGTAATGAGTGTAAAGTGGATTACAGTTTTGGAATATTCCGTATGGCGGGTTGTTCGATAAGACACAGGGATGCAGTGCGAGTAGGTGAATACATGTACCATCTCCAGAGCCCCTAGGCTGCCTTCGTTGCCAGCGCGTGCCGTCAAGGCGATTTCGGAGGGTTAACCCCTGTGACAGCTTCGGGCGATCCCGTCGGGTAGCAGCGTGGAAACTGCAGTCAGAATAGAGCGCTCCGTGCGCCTCCATTATGGATGCCTTGAATGGCGGCGGATCTGCGAGACGGCGCACGCAGAGAAACGATACGCAAACGTGTTGGGTGGATGGGGTGTTGGGGAGGAAAGGGGAGGGGGGATGTGAGCTCAGCCTGGCGGGCGGCTGCCTTCGCATCTACGTCTGCGCCGGTGTAGAACGTGCTATCCCGCTAATGCGGCTGGAAAGCAGTGAGCACTCCGCCCTGCGTCTAGATACGTGTGAGCGCAGTCGTCTGCTCTACGGCAAGAGAATCTGCACCCAATTGCACTTAGCACTGCAAGGCGTACATATAAGGAGCCTCTCCTACATGCCGTCTACAGATTGACACTTGCAAGAGAAATGGGAACAAGCATCCTCTAATGAGGTGTTTCGTACAACTGAAAATATATTCTAGAATTATAATTCTAGATACCTGCACCAGTTTTTCTGGTCAAGTGTCTTATTGCGATGCTACAACAATATTGACAAATCAGATGGGGGAGAATATTTAATCAACTGGTTGATAATTTCAAAAATTAGGAATACCTAACATAGTAAGTTTTTTTTACACAATCTTTAACCTTCAACAAACACAAGGAAAATACAGTCTTAACACTCTATTATATATCAACAAAACGCTATCGA
The DNA here is from genome assembly GCF_021461395.2 of Schistocerca americana. Classification (NCBI taxonomy): domain Eukaryota; kingdom Metazoa; phylum Arthropoda; class Insecta; order Orthoptera; family Acrididae; genus Schistocerca; species Schistocerca americana. Next base: position 45,755,407 of record NC_060123.1, read on the forward strand.
AAATGGGAACTGTAACACTGGGAACACTTTGACTAGACGACACCAAATTGTTACTCCAGTATTTCCGTACCTGTCGGAAAGGTTCAGTAACATTTCATACCATATGAGCTCTTTTTTGGTACATCCAATGTAGAAAAAGTAATTACTATACAACAGTTTTTAATGCTGTTTACTGATCTAGCATTAATAACAAATATTCCGAAGACTAATTAAGGACACTTACAAACTGAAACAATTTACGAAACAGTAGTAATTAAGCATGTTCAACAATTTACGTGAACAGCCGACACTTTTCAGACATGAGTGTCCCAATTCTCTGAACATTGGTATCCTATTATCTCAGTATACAATTTTTGGAATATGCGAGGTACTTGGAGAAAGAAAACTGGCGTTCTACGGATCGGAGCGTGGAATGTCAGATCCCTTAATCGGGCAGGTAGGTTAGAAAATTTAAACAGGGATATGGATAGGTTAAAGTTAGATATAGTGTGAATTAGTAAAGTTCGGTCGCAGGAGGACAAGACTTTTGGTCAGGCGAATACAGGATTATAAATACGGAGTCAAATAGGGGTAATGCAGGAGTGGGTTTAATAATGAATAAAAAAAAATAGGAATGCGGCTAAGCTACTACAAACAGCATAGTGAACGCATTATTGTGGACAAGATAGACACGAAGCCCACACCTACTACAGTAGTACAAGTTTATATGTCAACTAGCTCAGCAGATGACGAAGAAATTGAAGAATGTATTATGAAATAGAATAATTTATTCAGATAGTGAAGGGAGACGAAAATTTAATAGTCGTGGGTGAGTGGAATTTGGTAATAGGAAAAGGGAGAGAAGGAAACGTAGTAGGTGAATATGGATATGGGGTAAGAAATGAAAAAGGAAGCCGCCTGGTAGAATTTTGCACAGAGCGCAACTTAAAGATTACTAACACTTGGTTCAAGATTCATAATAGAAGGTAGTATACATGGAAGAAGCCTGGAGATACTGACAGGTTTCAGATTGATTATATAATGGTAACACAGAGATTTAGGAACCAGGTTTTAAATTGTAAGGCATTTCCAGGGGCAGATGTGGACTCTGACCACAATCTAGTGGTTATGACCTGTAGATTAAAACTGAAGAAACTGCAAAAATGTGGGAATATAAGGAGATGGGACCTGGATAAACTCACTAAACGAGAGGTTGTGCAGAGTTTCACGGAGAGCATAAGAGAATAACTGACAGGAATGGGGGAATGAAATAAAGTAGAAGAAGAATGGGTAGCTTTGAGAGAAGAAGTAGTGAAGGCAGCAGAGGATGAAGTAGATAAAAAAACAAGGGCTAGGAAATCCTTGGGTAACAGAAGAAATATTGAATTTCATTGATGAAAGGAGAAAACATAAAAATAAAGGAAATGAAGCAGGCAAAAAGGAATACAAACGTTTCAAAAATGGGATCGACAGGAAGTGCAAAATGGCTAAGCTGCGATGGCTAGAGGACAAATGTAAGGATGTAGAGGCTTATCTCACTAGGGGTAAGATAGATACTGCCTAAAGGAAAATTAAAGAGACCTTTGGAGGTAAGAGCGCCACCTCTATGAATAATAAGAGCTCAGATGGAAACCCAGTTCTAAGCAAAGAAGGGAAAACAGAAAGGTGGAAAGAGTATATAGAGGGTCTAAACAAGGGCGAAGTACTTGAGGACAATATTATGGAAGTGGAAGAGCATGTAGATGAAGCTGAAATGGGAGATATGATACTGCGTGAAGAGCTTGACAGAGCACTGAAAGACCTGTGTCGAAACAAGGCCCCAGGAGTGGATAACATTCCTATAGAACTACTGACAGCCTTGGGAAAGCCAGTCCTGACAAACCTCTACCATCTGGTGAGCAAGATGAATGAGACAGGCGAAATACACTCAGAGTACAATAAGAATATAATAATTCCAATCCCAAAGAATGCAGGTGTTAACAGATGTGAAAATCACCGAACTATCAGTTTAATAAGTCACGGCTGCAAAATACTAACGCGAATTCCTTAGAGACGAATGGAAAAACTTGTAGAAGCCGACCTCGGGGATGATCAGTTTGGATTCCATTGGAATATTGGAACACGTGAGGCAATACTGACCCTACGACGTATCTTAGAAGCTAGATTAAGGTAATGCAATCCTACGTTTCTAGCAATTGTAGATTTAGAGAAAGCTTTTCACAATATTGACTGGAATACTCTCTTTCAAATTCTGTAGGTGGCAGTGGTAAAACACAGGAAGCGAAAAGCTATTTACAATTAGTATAGAAACGAAATGGCAGTTATAAGAGTTGAGGGACATGAAAGTGAAGCAGTGGTAGGGAAGGGAGTGAGACAGGGTTGTAGCGTCTCCCCGAGATTATTCAATCTGCATATTGGGCAAGCAGTGAAGGAAACAAAAGAAAAATTTGGAGTAGGTATTAAAATCCATGGAGATGAGAGAGAAAACTCTGAGGTTCGCCGATGACATCTATCAGAGACAGCAAAGGATTTGGAAGAGCAATTGAACGGAATGGATAGTGTCTTGAAAGGAGGATATAAGAGAAACATCAACAAAAGCAAAACGGGGATAAAGGAATGTAGTCGAATTACGTCGGGTGATGCTGAGGGTATTAGATTAGGAAATGAGACACTTAAAGTAGTAAAGGAGTTTTGCTATTTGGGGAGCAAAATAACTGATGATGGTCGAAGTTGAGAGAATATAAAATGTAGACCGGCAATGGCAAGGAAAGCGTTTCTGATGAAGAGAAGTTTGTTAACATCGAGTATAGATACGTCAGGAAGTCGTTTCTGAAATTATTTCTATGGAGTGTAGCGATGTATGAAAGTGAAATATGGACGATACATAGTTGGGACAGGAGGACTACAGAAGCTTTCGAAATGTGGTGCTACAGAAGAATGCTGAAGATTAGATGGGTACATCACATAACTAATGAGGAGGTATTGAATAGGACTGGGGAGAAGAGAAGTTTGTGGCACAACTTGACTAGAAGAAGGGATCGATTGGTAGGTTATGTTCTGAGGCATCAAGGGATCACCAATTTAATATTGGAGTGCAGCGTGGGTGGTGAAAAACGTAGAGGGAGACCAAGAGATAAATACACTAAGCAGATTCAGAATGATGTAGGTTGCAGTAGGTGCTGGGAGATGAAAAAGCTTGCACAGGATAGAGTAGCATGTAGTGCGGCATGAAACCTGTCTCAGGACTGAAGACCACAACATGAACAACAACTTGGAGAGAGCAGAGAGACCTGTTCTTTTTTCTCCTATTTTCCTTACCAAATTCCTTCATCAGATTGTGGATTTCTTTCGAAGGCGTTTCCTCAAACACTGCAATTCTGTATAGGATTTCCTGCATTGGACAAGTTATAGCATTGTCCATTATCGTCGTCATTTCTCCTCATACAACATTGTTACCGGTTATGAGAACTATATGCTGAAACATAAGTTTTCATTGTCCTGTGTTTTATGGGGCTTTGAGCTATGTGTTCTACTGATGAGTGAAGTCCATAGATTTTTCTTTCTTCTACTTGGAAATTCTTAATCAATATTTCTATAAGCGCGATCAGTTCCTTCGCCGTAATGAAAGAAATGTATGTTCTGTCAGCCTCAAAAACAGTAAGTAAGACAATATCTCTTTCATGTCCCTGTTCTGTCATTTGATTCAGTTCCTTGAGAGCGAAAGGATATTTTTTTCAAAATTTCGTCGTTTATGAAACCTTATAATAAACCAATATCCCTCACGACCTTGACCTTACTACTATTGTGCACTACCTCGTAACATTCTTCCGACTCAAAAATCTGCAGCTGATTCCTTGCACACATTCCACTTTAATCCTATCATAAAATTACTCACCCTCTGAGTAGGAGATGTACAAACAAACACGTTTCACAGTTACGGACACCAGCGTACGTCCCTCCTATGCCCACCTGTTTATTTCTTATTTAGAAGAAACCTTCGTAGCCTCTCAAAACCCCAAAACCTTTGTCTCGTTTAGGTTCAACCATGATAATTTGTTCACCAGCAACCTCGCCTAAGGCTCACTATCCTCAATCCTCCACAACCTCCACAACTTGCTCCCATCTGCTTCACCTGCTCCCACTCAGCTCAAAGTGCCTCTTTCCTGGACGTTGACGTTCACTACTATCGATATTCATCTACATGGGTTATCTATCATCATTCCCAGAAACGACAGACCCACCATCTTTCTACCCTCCTAAAATGGTATTCTGTCAATTACCAACCTATAAAACATTCTGGTGTATTCTTATGTCACTTCCACTCCCAGTCCTTTGCTACAACAATCATATCCCTGCAGAGAATCCAGATGCTGGGTTTGCCCAAATTTTCACTTTCAGTGTGCCACGTGAAATTGCCATTGCTGAAATAAATTGCAGCAAATGACAAGCGAGAAGAACGTAGAACTGACGCACTTTACATGAGTCTCCAGCATCTCTGAAATTTAATAATTTGGGATCCATGTTAATACTTTATCTTTTGTTCTTACAGAGGAATGTGATACGTGGATGTTGCCCAGTATTATTGCTACGCTACTCGTATACTACATTTTCTTTTCTTTCTTTGTGCAATCGCTTATATAATGTACAACAACTGCCACAAAGCGTACACACTTTATAAGAAAAGTAAATTGAACAAAATTTAGTCCAGAAACTGAATGAGGTAACACAAGTAACTTGTTACAGTCAAAAATGAAATTACGAAACACATTTGAATCTTACAATAATTTATTTTATCGGTCAATAACTATTAAAAGCCTGGATACGTCTTCAGGTCTTAAGCACATTGCAGAAAATCTTTCTTTTCCACTTCAGCTCGATCGATACAGGAATCTGCAGATAGATTCTGAAAATTTGAATGAAGATTTTCGCGAAAATGACATTAGGATATATGAGTAAATTAGTACCATTGTAAAAATCACTACCTTCTGGCACTACTGATGTACCATATATGAAACTGTAACATCTCTGAAGTGCAGTCATGAAGGGAAGTTCTCTCCTCGAATAGTACTTATGGCGAGGTTGTTCTTTATACATAGCATTAACAGATGATACAGCACGCTCAAGGAACATTGGAATACGAATCGATGTGAGTCTATATGACAGATTACCTTTCTTGTTTTGCAGTTATAGCGATTTATACACCTATCAGCCAGAACATTAGAACCGCCGACCTAACAGCTGATGTACCCACCTTTGTCACAGATAACAGTGGTGATGTCCCTTGACATGGAACCACTGAGGCCTTAGTTGATGGCAGGATGGAGTTGATACAACATCTGAATAGATCGATCGTCTAATTCCCGTAAATTCCGGGGGTTGGGGGCGGTGGGGATCGCTCTGACACCATGTACAATCACATTACAGATGTGTTTGATCGGTTTGGGGGGGGGGGGGTGGCACATCAATTGGAGCTTCCCACTGCGTTCCTCAAATCACTCAATCACACTACCAGGCCATGACACGGCGCACTATCTTGCGGAAAACTGCCTCTTCCGTCAGGAAACATGATCGTCACGTAAACGTGTGCGTGTCTGCAACCACTGTATATACTCCTTGGTCGACATGGTGCCTTGCTTGAGCTCCACTGGACATGTGGATGCCCTAGTGAAAGTTACCAAAAGCATAATCGAGTCACCAACAGGTTGTCTGTGACTCGCAACATGTGTGTCAAGGAAGTGTGGCCCTGGAAGTCGGATGATTCGTGGTTTATCTGTGACTTATCAGATCCTGCAAACCTCTGCCACTGCGCCAACATCCAGCGCTAATTGCCACGTGCCCATTACAGCCATAGTTGCGAATATCGTGGTGTTAACATTGGCACATGTATGGGTCGCCAGCTGCAGAAGCCCATAGTTAGGAGTGTTCGGTGCACTGTGTGTTCAAATACTTGTACTTTTCCCAGCGTTAACCACCGATGTCAGTTCAGCCATAGTTCGACGCCTGTTCTGTTTTATAAATCAGCCCAGCCTAGGACGGCCGATGTCCGACATATCTAATGAGGGGTGGCCGCCCAATTCCATGACGTCTGGACGTCACAGAGCCATTAATACGTTAGAATGCCGAGCACTGATGCGTAGATGGAACAGATAAACACACAAAAGGAATTGATTTCTTCCTGGTAACTCCTTCTGTTAGATAAAAGAATTTACTGGGGACAGTACTGAAATAATTATTCATGGATACCAGCTTATACAAGTCTGTCTCTTATTAGAGAGAAAATTAGCTCTTTGAGATAATTGTAAATCACCAGATGTAACAAAAAGAGGATTCACGAGATTTATGTAAAGGAATTATATTAATTATTTGCAATGTGCCAAGTAGTTATGCGAGAAAATGCATTATAGTTGAAAACAGATATATTCGTCTAATTTCGCAGTTAGAGATCTCATTTATGTTTCCTAGAACATCGTCATAGTCAACAAAATATCGCCACCATGAGACTTCACCCATCGAACGAGTTTATTGCAGGATATGAGGATATGCCAAATTTCGAATCCGCAGGTCACAGTTAAGATCCGTAGCTGGTTACATCACTTTTGTCTGTCATTTTAGCTTCTTTCACCTCTGATAATGTTTCGTAATTTCAAATAAATGTGTTCCATCTTGGTTAGGACTTCATGTTAACCGCTAGGTTTCCTTAACTGGGCTAGTAAATAAGTTGAGAGGTCGGAAGATTTACAAGGCAAGCCACCTCCAATAAAATCATTCCTACAGAACGACCATTTTACCGTTTATGACTGTAACTAAAAGAAATAAGTTAATAAGTGGTATTTTACGTATAACCTCGTTTGTTATCCACAGATCACCGCACACAGTTTATTCACGCGATTTGCAGCATTAAGAGGCAACGGCCCCTGCGGTGTAGGCTCACCAGCGACGCGCTGTTGCGCTGAACTGCCTCCCCGCCCCTGGCCCCTAGGGGCAGCGCAGATTACGCCCCTAATGAGGACGGTCAGCGGGCTTTCGGCCGTCTCTTTAATTAGCAGCCCGAGGAGGCCCAAGCCGCCCAAGGGAATGCCGGCTGCTTCCTTTAAGATCTCACTACCCTGCCTAGAGGCTGGAGCTCCTACTCGAGAAGTGTATGAACACACCCGAACTAGACAACTAATTAATTTCTAAATTTGTTTTCTGAAGCTGTATTTAGGTTGTATGGATCAATTATAGAAAAATATCTGTAAGCAATGAAAAGCCTCCAAGGTGAATCTTCTGACTAAATTTGGAATCTTAGAGGATCTATTAAGAAGAGAACAAAGGCTCCCTGTTTGTATTGGGGTGAACAAGTCAATGGTAGAAGTAAAATGTTTCTCCTACCTCTGACGTGTGATTACACTAAATGGTGAAAGCACAAATACAACAGACGTAGACTGGCACAGGTTAAGAAGTCTCCTTGTATAACATATTGATATAGATACTGGGAAGCATTTCCTTAATGTGTAGATCCGCAGCATAGCATTGTATGCAAGCGAAGTATCGACAGTCATAAGTATGGAAAGAACAAACTGGAAACTTTAGAAAAGTGGTTCTGTCGAAGAACATTAATGAAACTGACGACAGGTAAAAGTATGAATTAAAGCACTAATAGAAAGACACCTGGTTACCCATCCAGCACTAATTAACTTGGCGATGTTGGAAGTGATACACAGTAAGAATCCTAGAGACACATGAAAAGTAATGAATGTAAACCAAGTTACTCATAAATGTACCTGGCTCCAGTGTGTCATAGAAGAGATAGAGCTTAATGTAACTTATTGCATGATACAAACTGAATATATGAAGCTTCTCTGAAATCACCATCCGTTCGTGAAGAGCCACTAAGGTGAAACTGAACACACTTTTCTCATACATGTTACTCCTGAAATAGCTTGTGCGGTAACTTATGTATTCCTCCGCTTTTGGAAGGCAGTCCGTTTATAATGCAACGGAGTTCGTTCAACAAAAATGACAGTAGGTTTGAGGAGGTATCAAGTAATTGTAGTTGCAGCGGTAGTGCCCTGATTACACTTTATTTATAGATTGATGTTGACGCCTTCCTAATATGTTAATATTTCATATTTCAGGACAACACTCAATCAGCGTTTACTTTTAAACAGGTAAATTACTTAGGAAGCTGGAAATAATTACCAGAAGACCACCAGGAAAAATTAAGTCTACATAGTAGTAATTTCTACAATGAATACATCTTACACTCGAAATCTCTTTAAAAAGTATGTTGTCAGAGCAAGTCGACACATATGAGACCAAATTAGCTTTATTTTTAAAATAAGCTGTGTTGCTCATAAAGTTGTATCCATTACCGAAAATGCATTGATATTTCTAAGAGAGTTTTTGACAGATTTTTCGCTCTCGACCCTACTTACACATCAGTACTTCTTTAAAAGTATGTTCATAAGTGAAATACAATTAACGATTTATTTATTTTTTAGAAATTCTTAAGGGTCGGCATAAATAACCCCTACCCCTCCTGGTAAAACACATTATAGTTAATGTATTGGTACTATTGGGATTAAGGAAATGGAAAATAATAGAAACAGTATTAGGGATTTAAGTGAGAGATTAGGAGCTAAAGCAAGAGAAGAAGATATTCATACAGCTTTACAGGTGCAGATCCGCAGTGTAGAACCAAAATTGAGTCCAGTGGTGGAGCTGTTGCAGAGGAACCTGATGTGCTTCCTACACAGTAAAGATAAGTGTTGCATTACTACTATCTTGGGAGGATTTCTAACGTAGAAAATGAAATTACTACTGTTCAAGAGGGTCAGGTTGGCTTAAAGGACGTTTTAAGTAAACAGATTGAGCAGTTATTAGATGATTTGTAGATTGAAAAGTATAAGAATAATTCTTGCAGGGTTTAGAAAACAATGAAAGAGTTCATATTTTGTGCAGAGAAGGTATTGTCAAAGCTGAAGAAAAATGTCAGTAGACAGGAAGAAGTTGGATGACATAGCAACTTCTGTTGCGTAGTTTATTCTTAATTCTCAACAAAGCTCAAGTGGTACGTTACATATTGGTGTCGCCAAACCTGAAGAAATGACATCATTGTTGAGGTATAAGGAATGGCTGATAGCGGTTAACAGGAGAAGAAGAGATTTACCTTAGAAATTGAATGACAGGATATATAAATTGACGAAACGTTAAGAGAATGTGTTACCGAACGTCACCGTTATGGTACAGGTCTTGTATGTGATGATCATGTGGAGACTGGCCATGAAGGCAGGTAGATGCTGTGTCTCATTCTGGAACAAGGAGACTTTAATGCAACCACAAACATTTCAGTCCTGAGAATGCAAGTTGCAAGGGCATACCTAGTTTTGACTACAATCAGTTTTCAAGGTATTAGAAACACATCAGATAGTATTCATCGTTATTCTTACATAGAACAACTTGATCTCTGTTCCTCAAACTTGCTGAGCTGCTCATCTGATTGACTTTGTATGTGGCCACTGGCCAATGTGTATGTGCACTTCAGCTACCAACTGTCTTTCTTTTGAGCTTTTTCAACATTTGTTGCTTCCACTTATTGCTATGAGGCAGAATAAGACAGAGACAAACAATGTATCTGGATAATGAAAAATTTGAATCCTTTATCTTTCAATAACCTGTACAATTTTTTTAAATATCTTTTAAGAATCTATTTCTATGGAACCATTAAAGTCTTTCTGGATTCATTCGTATATTTCTTATGAAAATTGCTTCATGTTTACGTTGAGGATTTTCAAAGTTGTCTACACTACATAAAGCATGAGAACAATCAGTTCTCTTTTCTTGATTTGAGTCTACATGAGAGTACAAATTATGATATTAGGTAACATAATTAGTACCTGAGTGAGAGTAAGAAATGTTGAGGGAGGCACTGAGAAGTTATACCTAATTTCAGAAATGAAACAACTTCAAAAGAGGCGTAATACGCTTAGGACTGTAGATGGTTTGTCACAATCGAATTAGTAGGAAAAATTGTATAGTTGGTTGCTGGGATGACAGAGATTAACGTCCGCTTTATTTGGAGATGGAATCAGTTGATCAGAGGAAAAACATACATCTAGAATGCCTACAGCCATGTGATGAACCACTGCCACCAGCAGCACATTCAGATACTGTAAATTTGGCAAACGGTAGCTGTGAACAATTGATTGTATCGAATTTTGTAGCGGCGAGGGTACTTCGCTTAATGAAAGTTAGGAAAACATGAAATCTTTGGTTAGTCCAATGCTTCGAATAAATATTAATGAAATCACTTTTTCTTGTGCTTTGGTTACAGGTAGCCAGGTACCTATGAGAAGTTAGTCGGTGTTTCAGACATGTGGAGTTGTAGGTTCGTGGCCTACTGTTCCTTTATGTGGAATTCTGCGATTGGGGCACCTATTGGGAAAAAAATGTTGTTGTGAAGAGACAAGTGCATATAGAATTCCTTCGTCATGGTGCTAGTTTTCAAGTGAACCTTGTGATTATTCTGAGATTTTTAGGGATGGATTATTTTTGAGGATGCCCCAAGCAGTGACGACATTGGGTAGAAGCGAGATGAGTTTGACTTACAAAAGCGATACGTTAAAATTCGTTTGCGATTACAGGGAAGAGTTGAATCATCTTAAATTTCTCAACACGTCTGAATTGTTATTTGAGTGAAGATCTGTTGTAGGTGAGGGTTCTCTTTCTGAAATTTTAGTAGTAGATCGTCATTGAGATGACTGTACATTACAAGAAATATGAAGACCGGTTGATTGTACTGAGGACGCAGACAAGGTAGTGTATGAAAATTATTCTGACTGTTTCGTTCAGTTTTTTCCGAGCATTCTGGGACAATTAACGCTTTTTCTTAGCGATTTGTAGTTAATAAACACGGAAGACTTTCATTCCATATCCTGTTCTATTGCTTTATAAAGGGAGGGTTGTGGCTAAGATAGAGGCTGCTATCAATTTATACAGCAAACAAAGGAAAAAGATAGTTTCAGGTGGTGTTGGATTTTAGGCACATAAGTACGATTTTTGTAGCATAAATTGATAGGGAACTGACATTAGATAAGCTGCTGCAAAAAGTCGTGGTGTTAAGGTCTTGCCTTCTACTAATTTAGGATTTACCTCTTGCCAAATTGAGTCTCATCCTTCATGTCTAAAAATCATAATTTCTTGTACAGTCCTTTATATAAAGCTCGCAATTTGCACTTCGGGATGAGTGGCTGTTTGGCTCTTTTGATTAGAGTCTTTAATGGCATCCTTCCAGTAAAGTGGTGAAAGAGGTTGACTACTTCTGTTAACAACATATAAATTCTCGAGATAACTGGAAGAAAGTAATAAGATTTTGCACCTACTTCTGGTTACAATCAATAAGTATAGTGCCGTTGTAAACCAGAGAAGTAAGAGTTTGGTAAGACCCAGGGGAAATATCTCGGACATACCAGGGCTGCTTCGGGGAATCTGCATGAACCAGATTATATTGAGGCCATTCATACATGGTTGGTAATAATAAATTGTATAAAAGATTTACCAATTTGGAAATTTTCGCTACGCCACAACTCTGTGCGTTAACAGGTAAAAACACTCGTTACGATTGGGATGCTCAAGCAGACGTATGTTTTGAGAGTGTGAGGCTCTTTTGGAGGCTTCTCTCCAGTCACATATTGATTTATATGATGATTTGAGTCTAAGCTCAGAAAGTTGTAACACAGATCTTGGTGCTTATCTTATTCACGAACTTGCTATCGACAGAGTAGACGGAGTCTTTTGTGAGTCGATTGCTCACTATCAGTGAACGCAGCTGTTTTGATAACTGAGCTTGGACCTCTGGCTGTTGTGTGAGTTTTTTTTGTAGTTCAGACATTACTTGTTTGGTCTGATACAGATAACGCAGGGTCAGAATTTTTCATGAGCGCAAACTTGACATATGATCATTTAGCCAGGTGGGTGACTTGAACTTCACTGTCTCGCACATTCTTCGTATGGATAACGTTGTTGTTAACGCTCATCTCAGATCTTCTCTAGGCTTGAATAATGGGACCAAGGATGGTCATAATGAAACAAATTTCTTTGTCATGTATTAACAATCGAAGCATTTGATCTTTTTATTTGGCAGAGGAGCCAGTCTTAGATCCGTTATGGAGAGATGTGAAGGTGTGGCGGAGCGATCAGATTAAGCAGTACTAACGCATTTCCCATAATTTGCATTACGAAGGGATTGGGTAGGGGGTTGGTAATTTTACTGATACTAAGAAAATTTAAGATCTAAATGTCGTTAACTGTTGGTGACTTTTAGTTGTGGCATAATTTGTAGAGATATATTTGTGGGTAAATAAGGTCCTGAGGCAGAAAGTGTTGAATATGACACATTAGGAAAAGTGATATCGAGAAAGAAGACTTCAATTTGTGTGTTAAGATTAACAGAAAAATTTAAAATATTTATTGCATTCGTCCTCGAATGCACAGAACTTCGCGCACCATAACTTGAGAAAGATTTTTTTTTCAGACACAGTGGTAAGTGAGGACAACGTTTTAAATTTAACCTCATCTTACGACCGCATGCAAGCACAAACAGACATGTAGGTGAGGCGACGGGTTGGCTGCCTACCTGCTAATCTACTGGCTGTCCTCTTCCATACTTGCTACCTGGTGCCTGTTTCCTCACCATTGACTCATGTGTGTGCTTCGTTGGCTACATTTGGGCCATGCGATGGCGTCCTCAAATGTGCTCACTCGCTTTCTCTGTTTTAGTTCAGTCAGTCAGTGAGACTCACTCTGTGCTGCTGCAGTTCTGGGCTCAGCTTAATAGTTAGCTTCAGTGGTAACTTATTTGCCACAGGTCATGGGTGGGTTATTAAAGCTATGTAAATACAAACAATTTGTTTTAATTCAGGAACAAAGTTTAATTAGTCAACATATTAATCCAAAAGCATGGTATGCATGTGGCATAGTGTGAATAGCTGTGTGTGTGGCTGAGTGTGTATATATGTGTAATGGGGCTCGGACACAACCATACCTTTTCCGCCAAAGTGTGGCCAGGAAAACGGTTATTGGGCTAGATAATATAGCTGCGATGCCTGGTTGATGTTTGCAATGTTCATGGGACTGCTGTGAACAGCTGAGATGATGCTCAGTATGGCGGACAAGTTGCTGCTGATATCGTTTATTCAGTGAATATACACAGCATCTATTCATTACTATACATTCTTTGACTTACGTTTGTCTGTCACAAATATTTCACCTAGACTTCGATGATGTGACATGGAAAGACGGCGGATACGTGGCCAGAAATTGCTGCTCGTGTATGAGCTCCAAGCCTCAGAAATTTGTAGTGCACTCTAACTTTGTGAAATGAGATCAAATTATTCATTCCACCCTCTGACAAAAGTATGTTTAGAAATGAAGAATTATTTTCTTTATATTTAGATTCTTACCCCCCCCCCCCCCCAACCCCCATGAACCATGGACCTTGCCGTTGGTGGGGAGGCTGGCGTGCCTCAACGATACAGATAGCCGTACCGTAGGTGCAACCACAATGGAGGGGTGTCTGTTGAGACGCCAGACAAACGTGTGGTTCCTGAAGAGGGACAGCAGCCTTTTCAGTAGTTTCAGGGGCAACAGTCTGCATGATTGACTGATCTGTCCCTGTAACACTAACCAAAATGGCCTTGCTGTTTTGGTACTGCGAATCGCTGAAAGCAAGGGAAAATGCAGCCGTAATTTTTCCCGAGGGCATGCAGCTTTACTGTATGATTAAATGATGATAGCGGCCTCTTGGGTAAAATATTCCGGAGGTAAAATAGTCCCCCATTCGGATTTCCGGGCGCGGATTACTCAGGAGGACGTTGTTATCAGGAGAAAGAAAACAGGCGTTCTATGGGTCGGAGTGTGGAATGTCAGATCCCTGAATCGCGCAGGTAGGCTAGAAAATTTGAAAAGAGAAATGGATAGGTTAAAGTTAGATATAGTGTGAATTAGTGAAGTTCGGTGGCAGGAGGAACAAGACTTTTGGTCAAGTGAATATAGGGTTATAAAAACAAAATCAAATAGGGGTAATGCAGGAATTGGTTTAATTATGAAGAAAAAATAGGAGTGGCGGCAAGCTACACAAACAGCATAGACAACGCATTATTGTGGCCAAGATAGACACGAAGCCCACGCCTACTACAGTAGTATCAGTTTATATGCCAACTAGGTCTGCGGATGATGAAGAAGTTGATGATATGTAAGATGAGATAAAAGAAATTATTCAGGTAGTGAAAGGAGATGAAAATTTAATAGTCATGGGTGACTGGAATTCGACAGTAGGAAAAGAAAGAGAAGGAAACGTAGTAAGTGTATATGGATTAGGTCTAAGAAATGAAGGAGGAAACCGCCTGGTAGAATTTTGCACAGAGCATAACTTAATCATAGCTAACACTTGCTTCAAGAATCATGAAAGAAGGTTGTATACATGGAAGAAACCTGGAGATACTAAAAGGTAATGGTAAGACAGAGATTTAGGAAGCAGATTTTAAATTGTAAGACATTTCCAGGGGCAGATGTGGACTCTGACCACAATCTATTGGTTATTAACTGTAGATTAAAACTGAAGAAACTGTAAGAAGGTGGGAATTAAAGGAGCTGGGAGCTGGATAAACCTAATAAACCAGAGACTGTATAGAGTTTCAGGGAGAGCATAAGGTAACAATAGACGGAAATGGGGGAAAGAAATAGAGTAGAAGAAGAATGGGTAGCTTTGAGGAATGAAATAGTGAAGGCAGCAGAGGATCAAGTACGTAAAAAGACGAGGGCTAGTAGAAATCCTTGGGTAACAGAAGAGATACTGAATTTAATTGATGAAAGGAGAAAATACAAAAATGGAGCAAGTGAAAATGCAGAAAAAGAAGCAGGCAAAAAGGAATACAAACATCTCAAATATGACATCTACAGGAAGTGCAAAATGGCTAAGCAGGGATGGCTAGAGGACAAATGTAAGGATGTAGACGCTTATCTCACGAGGGGTAGGATAGATACTGCCTACAGGAAAATTAAGGAGACCTTTGGGGAAAAGAGAACCACTTGCATGAATATCAGTAGCTCAGATGGAAACCCAGTTCTAAGCACAGAAGGGACACCGGAAATGTGGAAGGAGTATATTGAGGGTCTATACAGGGGCGTTGTTCGTGAGGACAATATTATGGAAATGGAAGAGGAGGTAGATGAAGATGAAATCGGAGATATGATACTGTGTGAAGAGTTTGACAGTACACTGAAAGACCTAAGTCGAAACAAGGCCCCGGGAGTAGACAACATTCCATTAGAACTACTGACAGCCTTGGGAGAGCCAGTCCTGACAATACTCTACCATCTGGTGAGCAAGATGCTTGAGGCAGGCGAAATTCCCTCAGACTTCAAGTAGAATATAATAATTCCAATCCCAAAGAAAGCAGGTGTTGACAGATGTGAAAATTACCGAACTATCAGTTTAATAAGTCACAGCTGCAAAATACCAACGCGAATTCTATACAGACGAATGGATAAAAATGGTAGAAGCCGACCTCGGGGAAGATCAGTTTGGATTCCGTAGTAATGTAGGAACACGTGAGGCAATACTGACCCTGCGACTTACCTTAGATGCTAGACTAAGGAAAGGGAAACCTACGTTTCTAGCATTTCTAGACTTAGAGAAAGCTTTTGACAAAGTTGACTGGAATACCCTCTTTCTAATTCTGAAGGTGGCAGGGGTAAACTACAGGGAGCGAATGGCTATTTACCATTTGTACAGAAACCAGATAGCAGTTATAAGAGTCGAGGGACACGAAAGAGAAGCAGAGGTTGGGAAGGGTCTGAGACAGGGTTGTAGCCTCTCCCCGATGTTAAGCAATCTGTATACTCGGTAAGCACTAAAGGAAAATTCGGAATAGGTCCATGGAGAAGAAATAAAAACCTTGAGGTTCGCCGATGACATTGTAATTCTGTCAGAGACAGCAAAGGACTTGGAAGAGCAGTCGAACGGAATGGACAGTGTCTTGAATGGAGGGTATAAGATGAACATCAACACAAGCAAAACAAGGATAGTGGAATGTAGTCCAATTAAGTCGGGTGATGCTGCGGAAATTAGATTAGGAAATAAGACACTTAAAGTAGTAAAGGACTTTTGCTATTTGGGGAGCAAAATAACTGACGATGGTGGAAGTGGAGAGGATTTAAAATGTAGACTGGCAATGGCAAGGAAAGAGTTTCTGAAGAAGAGACATTTGTTAACACCGAGTATTGATTTAAGTGTCAGGAAGTCGTTTCTGATAGTATTTGTATGGAGTGTAGCCACGTATGGAAGTGAAACATGGACGACAAATAGTTTAGACAGGAAGAGAGTAGAGGATTTCGAAGTGTGGTGCTAGAGAAGAATGCTGAAGATTAGATGGGTAGATCACATAACTAATGAGGATGTATTGAATAGAATTGGGGAGGAGAGGATTTTGTGGCACAACCCGACAAGAAGAAGGGATCGGTTGGTAGGACATATTGTGAGGCATCAAGGGATCACCAATTAAGTACTAAAGGGCAGCGTGGAGGGTAAAAATCGTAGAGGGAGACCAAGAGATGAATACACTAAGCAAATGCAGAAGGATGTAGGTTGCAGTAGGTACTGGGGGATGAAGAGTCTTGCACAGGATACAGTAGCATGGAAGCTGCATCAAACCAGTCTCAGGACTGAAGACCACCACAACAACAACAACAACAGATTCTTACAGACTAGCTTCGCCACCCGCTACTAATTTATCTCTAGTTTCTTTTGGTTTCTGATCGATCACCCTACTTACAGGCTCGAGCTGTTGCCTATGCTGCTTACGAAGAATTGATAAAATAATGTAATCTATACAGTGTGGTTATGGAAACTGGTACTTGGCAGTCTTCTGACATGCTCCATAGTGCGCCTCTCCATATACGATAAATTCCAAACATTTAAGATGTGAAGTGACGTATATACCATTTCTAGAAAGTGCACACTTTTCTTAGACTCCGTGCTCTACACTGACAGGCCTATGTGTCCATAATGTGTGTAAAGGTGGGACATCATTTGATAACTATGCCCTTTGATAGTTTCTTGCGATATTGCACACATAGCACAGTCAGTACTGTGAATGCTGTGTTGTGGTTCGGGATGTGTATTTATGCAGCTGTGAATCTTACATTCATTGCACTTGCATTAGTGAAAAGAACGCTATAGTGTGCTTTGAGTTCCCAAAATCACATATATGCACACAGCCTGCTTCTTTATCACAAAATATCACCCAACAGTCATACCATATTAGCAAAACACGGCCAGTTTAATGTGTCGAGATGAACTATTATTTACACATCAGTGATATGCATAAGATGGTGGTTTCTTCATCGGCGTGAGCTGGTTGGAACACACAAGCTAGTGGTGGACATGAGTCGATCTGGGGCGGCTAGCTCCTCTTGAGACGAGTTGTCAACGACGAGAATAGGGAAAATTTGTAGAGTCAATTTGCTAAGCTTAACTAAAGAAAAATACTATGACAATAATTATAAAATGCTTTTCTACCTAGGTGATCTGAATGCTTTCACACATATGTGTGAGTTAAACGATGACAATGAAGCATAAGTTTCCTAATGTACAATTTTCATGAAGATAAACCTAATTAGAGATATTTATTTGAGTATGTCTTAATTCTTTATTTCACACGTGTAAGCAATGCTTACATGTTCCTTTTCCTATAGGTGCTGTAGACAGCGATCTGCCTTCGGTCTTAACAATATTATCTAACCAGGACCTCTGGGGAATTATGCTAGTTGTTGAGAATTGGATGCATATTAATACTTACCCTACAAATAATAATAATATAGGCTTGCATAGAGCTTTCATGATGTGTGTTTTTTTCTTATTTCTTCAAGACACACTTGAAGACTTTACAGCCAAAGATGTTAATGTTTTATGGAAATGTCGGAGTATATGCGTAATATCCCAAGTGATGGAAATGATAAGCGGATAAAATTCCTGATTAACACTGTTAAACAGCAACACAGGTATCAGGAATTATATCAGTGGTGGACGTCCATTTCTGCTGCAAGTATGAGCATGTATGCAATACTTACAAAGCCCACTGCTTCAGTTGCACAAGTATTTGAGCTCTCTGAAGACAGACTCGTTGCACTGCTAATTATTATGTTCTCATTACCATCACCATAGCGTAGATCATCGAACTGGCAGCCAAGAACACCACATGTAGTAACCCCATTGTCTCAGCACTTGAGCATTCATGATGTATAGTCATCATCATCATTATTATCACCACTCCAGCCCATAACGTCAAACTGGCTATTGCATGTGGTCCTATCATCAACAAAGCCCACATCATCACACTCGCGGTGGTCACTGTTGTGTCCCCTCTCTGTAGTCACCGACATCATAGATGGCAGCCCTGTAGTCTCAGCCTGGGTCATCGAACTGGCATGGACTATCGATTGTGGTGTATTTTCTGCGGTCGCCTCAAGATGCGACACTATTCTCCCTGACTGGCCTATAACATTTGTTGTTCTTGGTTTACGATCGATCACCATAGCAATATCCAGGGTATAGCAGCAGAAAGAGTAGTGAAGTCCATCCTGCTTATGAACACTATCTACATCACGTAGCTGCATCAGCCTAATCTGTGGTGCCTGATGCTCTCAGGGATACGATCTTCTTGTTCTGTATTTGTGATACCAATGTCCGCAGCTCGTGGTCGTGCGGTAGCGTTCTCGCTTCCCACGCCTGGGTTCCCGGGTTCGATTCCCAGCGGGGTCGGAGATTTTCTCTGCCTCGTGATGACTGGGTGTTGTGTGATGTCCTTAGGTTAGTTAGGTTTAAGACGTTCTAAGTTCTAGGGGACTGATGACCATAGATGTTAAGTCCCATAGTGCTCATAGCCATTTGAACCAATTTGACACCAGTGCAGGATGCCAGATCTGGTAATCTTCATTTGTGCTTCTCTAGCGGTGATGGAAGGGGAGCTTCGTAATCATCAACAGCCAGAGGTTTTTCATCATCACATGAAAAGCAAATCTACACTGTGGGCTAACGCAGTCCCCAAAAGAAGGCAGTAATTTAGTGGAGAAAGAAATTACATAAATTTGGGGAATGAGAGCGTGATATTACAGAGTGAGTCAGTTGCAAAGTGATACGGAATTCCTACTGATGGCATCATAGTGAGCTGAGAATAAAGAGCTTGCTTCGGCACTCAGCCGTTTACACCACATTCTTTTAATCCAATTAGTTTGTGTGCCTCTATAACGGCGTGTGTACAAGAGTGGCGGATAGTGTTGCTTTACATGATCTTTTCTAATTTGTGGTAGAAATTATCCAGAAAATGCATATCATACACATTCATGTAATATATCTAATGTCCATCCTACTTTCTGAGCATTTGTGTAAATGCTAGCTGGCAAGGCATTTTTGCTGTAGATAGATCAGCTTTCTCACTGAGTGTGAGTATTTTCAAAAATATGTAAATGATTTGTGAAGTTTATTCCAATACCTTTCACATCACTTTCACAAAAATACACATACTCTTCTTCAGCAGTGTGTTAAGCTGAATGCCCACAAGTCTCCAGTCTAACATATTCGAGTAATACGATGGCGATAATCTGTGGAGATGATCGTTCACTGAGCTTAAAAACTAGCGCTGGGCGTTGATCTCTTTGTGGTGAAATCATTCTAATGATGAAATTGAGGAACATAATACCTTATACAAGCAGACAGTTACCTGTCATATTTGTGATCTGCCACTGGACAGAAAACCGGAAATTCCTCACGGAAGCCACTGTCATCTAACGTCGAAGTTCTGCTTTGCGGCTCTCAGTGAATGCACTTTCAGATGCCTGATGTCATGATACATACCCATCTTCTATAATGTCAGCGGATATGATGTTCAACTTCTTGTTGAGCACTCGGGTGAACCTAGATGAAGAATAATGTAGTCAGTGTCATAACAGAGAACGCACAAAAATACATTTCGTTCTTCAAGCAAATCATACCAATTAGATTTGCCTATCATCAGAGTTGCATAACCTGATGACGCAAAGTTTCAGCTTGTGACGAAGGATGAGGTCTTCCAGAACGAATACCTGGATGTGATGGAGAGCCTGCATGAAAGCACACTGCCCAAGACAACCCTGTTCATCAGCAAACTCACTGGCGCTACGATAAGTTTCGAAGAGTATAGGCACACAGTGAATATTTGGCAGGAGTTCAACAGCTCTGATTTACAGTGATATGCTGAACTGTACAGGAAGACTGATGCATGCTTCCTTGCAGACATTTTTGAGAAATTCTAGGGTGTGCATGAATGAGTGAAGAGGTGGACACGACATCTAACGAGCTGAGTTACATCATTTACTTAGATGTAAGCAATATCTGCGACCATGACACGTGACTGACTCTGCCATTTGGATGTTTCCAATGGCTGTTTGATGTATAAACCGTCTAATTGAAAGATGAAGCCCTATGTGTAGCTGCTGATGATGGTGAGCAGTATATACCGCAAGTGGGCAAAGAATATGGTACAAATTAGCTTGACATCCACAGTGACTTGTCGCTGTATCCGAATTTTCTAGTCGAATACAAATGTTCCCTCCCTAAACTGATGGAAGTTTCGCTAGAAGCACAGCCTGCACACAGTCTTGATCTCTCCACATATGATCTCCATATTTTTGGAGCAAGGAAGGAAGATATTCGTGACCGTCTCTTTTCTTTTGACTAACCCGTACATACATGGGTATAGTCATGGTTCCGTAGGCAACCTCCAACATGTTTCCACGATTGAATTGAACGTTTGGTCTTACAGCGGGATAAATTAATTAATAGCTGTGACGATTACTTTCTTAAAAATAGTTTACTTACTTTGTTTCCACCCGTCTCGTTTCTGTTTGACTTCAAGTTATATAAGATTGGTTTATAACTATTTATGTAGATAGTGTTTGGTTCTCATTCTAATACTGTGTAAGACATTTACCTGTATTTGTAGCAGCCCATATGTCTTTAGGCGTGAAAATAGCATTATGGTACTTGCTTTAGAGCTCGCAATGATGGTTTGGAAACCAAAATGTAAGCACTGCTCTTTTTAACGTTACTGACATATTGTCGCATACATTTTATACTTGTAAAGGAGATTGTAATACTTTATAAGCATCACAGATAAAGAATACAGCTAATCTGAGTGGCTCACTAAAATATTTCGCGGACTTTGATATCAGACGGGTCTTGACAAAGTAATAACATTGTTTACTCCCGTGTAGCACAAGAGTGAACTGCCATTCGCCAAGAAACCTTCCGGCACCAGACTGATCGTCTGCGAGATCAAAAGCTGTCATCGGGGCTAAGAGTGGGCCAACACCATATTGAATTCCACTATTAGCGATAGAGTGCGCCACGAACTTGTAAGTCATTTTGAGCCAGGAGTTCGGTTACTTTTGATCACATGGTGTAAATGTAGTAGCAACATCTGGGGGTTTCCAAGCAGTTGTGCATATCTTAATTTCAAACAGTATGGCTGTAGATTAATTGTTAATTTGCGTTTCCCACCAGAATTTAGTAAATTCTTCCAACAGGATAATACATATATTAATAAACGAATACAATGCCCCAATTCCCAAGACAGTACCTTACATCCTTAACATCCCGTAACTCAGGACAGACTCATTCATTTCCCTGCCGACTCACAAGTGATGGCGGGAGGAGAAGAGCTGTAGGAGTAGGGGAGAAGTCGGGGGGGGGGGGGGGGGGGGGAGAGAGATGAAGTGAGTGAGGAGCGTGGAGTGGGTTGATGAGGTCTTCAGTGTGACCTTGTCACACCCACCCAAATCTGGAGAAGGTTTCGGGGGACCATTCAGGGAGGCCACCAACCTGCCACACATTTGGGAACAATGCAGACTGCACCAGCTTCAACTGTTTTATACCACTGCATCACGTTCTAGAAATACCGACGTTAATCTCTCTGCCGCGATCAGTTTGGAGGTTTCCTTTTTCTATTTGAACCGGTCTGCCACAAATGCACGAACACCAATGTGACATCTCTGCTCTTTTTGTTTTAATGATTGATGTCCAGTAGAATTTAAAATATATGACAATGACCACTAAAAAGTAATTGAATCCATTATTCACGTGTGAATATTGTGGCATATCTACAAGATTAGCCTGCCATAAGTCATCCAAACCTTTAATCAGAACAAGCCTACTAAGGTATGTTTTGCATGCAGGTTTGTGATGTTCTCGAACTACTGTTTCCACACTTATTCTATTATACTTCTCTGTCTAAACTTCGATATTAGTGAAACAATCTCATTCGAAGAACGGTATTACCAGCAGCAGCTAATGGCATGAGCAGCCATAGTAGATCTGTAAGCTCGTTGGGATCGTCATGGTATGTGTCCTGCAAGGATCAATTGCTGACTCTGTTATGCTGGATGTCAATATGATATCCAGTAGTATATCGAGCATCTAATGGAATCATAATAAGGATTCTGTATTGTGCACTGCACTGATTTCACTTTCGTATGTACACCAGCCAATTGCAGTATTTCACCATACATCTCCGCATCTTCAGGTGAAAAATTTACAGTTTGTGGGATTTAGAAAATGATGTCCATTAGACCAGTGGTTCTTTGAAATTTGCTACCAGTTTTCTTTATTGTTCTTCTTTTAAACTTATAGGCTGCATGCCCCACATGTAAGTATTTTCATCACTGACAATGAGTTTGTCTATGCTAACATATCTGTGATGGGTAATTAAATTCCATAATCGTTGTGTAATTTCGGTGAGCTGATCAAGAGTTTCAGTAACTGGTTTAAGGATTTCTTATAGTGACTCTCTCGATCCAGATGTCGTAATCTTAGCATCCGTAAGTACTCTTGAATAGCCTTCCATGACGCGAAGAGCTTATGCATAGTCGACAACTTGTTACACACGGAACCTACTCCTACGTAGTGTGCATCTTATATACATTCCATCCAGTTCTATCAGCCACTACAGATCAGTCGTTTACATTCTTTTCAAGGTGTGTAAACCTAGTATATAATTTGTTGATTAGTCACAGAATGGTCTAAGCATACGTCTCTAGATTCTTAGCTTTACGTTCGCTACACTGAAATTTTCCATCTACATATAGACGAATTGTAGGTCTATATATACCCATCCTCTGAGGTTGAGTGCCCAAGATGTGTGCGAACTTGTCCATGTCACAGTGTATACTAACATACCCACCTCTTTCGTAGCTGTATGTGTAGAAAGCCCCTCAAGTGGCGTTATTGCTACCACCACTAAATTTTCTTGTTATATCAATAATACGATACCCATCCTCTTTGTTATTCCAGCAATCTTCATATATCTTTACAAATTCACTGAATGACATGTTAGTTCCTACCTGAGCTTCATATATGTGCTATAATTTTAAACTGTCTTTTGAAGTCTATAATGAGGTTTCCATTATTCTTCACCAATACCTGCACAATTCGAAGTGTGCTGGACGCAAATAAAGTAAGTTAACACCGAGATGACGAATAAACAGAAATATCGAGGGATTTGAGATTGGTTTTCCTAAGCAACTTCATCCTATATTGACATTGTGTTGGGCTTCGCTTTTTCTAGCGGGGATATTTCACAGCTATGACTGAATGCCACGTGTGTGATGTCATTGACACGTTGTAGTATTATTGCAGCAGCTGATACCTGGGCTGAAGTAGCGATTTGTGAAATACATATACATGTTGTTGTTGTTGTGGTCTTTAGTCCTGAGACTGGTTTGGTGCAGCTCTCCATGCTACTCTATCCTCCGCGAGCTTCTTCATCTCCCAGTACCTACTGCAACCTACATTCCTCTGAATCTGCTTAGTGTATTCATCTCTTGGTCTCCCTCTACGATTTTTACCCTCCACGCTGCCCTCCATTACTAAACTGGTGATCCCTTGATGCCTCAGAACATGTCTTACCAACCGATCCCGTCTTCATGTCAAGTTGTGCCACAAACTTCTCTTCTCCCCAATCCTATTCAATACTTCCTCATTAGTTATATGATCTACCCATCTAATCTTCAGCATTCTTCTGTAGCACCACATTTCGAAAGCTTCTATTCTCTTCTTGTCCAAACTATTTATCGTACATGTTTCACTTCCATACATAGCTACACTCCATACAAATACTTTCAGAAATGCCTTCCTGACACTTAAATCTATACTCGATGTTAACAAAGTTCTCTTATTCAGAAACGCTTTCCTTGCCATTACCACTCTACATTTTATATTTTCTCTACTTCGACCATCATCAGTTATTTTGCTCCCCTAATAGCAAAATTCCTTTACTACTTTAAGTGTCTCAATTCTTAATCTAATTCTCTCAGCATCACCCGACTTAATACGACTACATTCCATTATCCTCGTTTTGCTGTTGTTGAAGTTCATCTTATATCCTCCTTTCAAGACACTCTCCATTCCATTCAACTGCTCTTCCAAGTCCTTTGCGGTCTCTGACAGAATTACAATGTCATCGGCGAACCTCAAAGTTTTTATTTCTTCTCCATGGATTTTATTACCTATTCCGAAATTTTTTTATTTGGCTTTACTGCTTGCTCAATATACAGATTGAACAATATCGAGGAGAGGCAACAACCCTGTCTTACTCCCTTCCCAACCACTGCTTCCCTTTCATGTCCCTCGACTCTTATAACTGCCATCTGGTTTCTGTACAAATTGTAAATAGCCTTTCGCTCCCTGTATTTTACCCCTGTCACCTTTAGAATTTGAAAGAGAGTATTCCAGTCAACATTGTGAAAAGCTTTCTCTAGGTCTACAAATGCTAGAAACGTAGGTTTGCCTTTCCTTAATCTTCCTTCTACGATAAGTCGTAAGGTCAATATTGCCTCACGTGTTCCAGTGTTTCTACGGAATCCAAACTGATCTTCCCCGAGGTTGGCTTCTACTAGTTTTTCCATTCGTCTGTAAAGAATTCGTGTTAGTATTTTGCAGCTGTGACTTATTAAACTGATAGTTCGGTAATTTTCACATCTGTCAACACCTGCTGTCTTTGGGATTGGGATTATTATATTCTTCTTGAAGTCTGAGGGTATTTCGACTGTTTCATACATCTTGCTCACCTGATGGTAGAGTTTTGTCAGGACTGGCTCTCCCAAGGCCGTCTGTAGTTCCAATGGAATGTTGTCTACTCCGGGGGCCTTGTTTCGACTCAGATCTTTCAGTGCTCTGTCAAACGCTTCACGCAGTATCGTATCTCCCATTGCATCTTCATCTACATCCTCTTCCATTTCCATAATATTGTCCTCAAGTACATCGCCCTTGTATAGAACCTCTATATACTCCTTCCACCTTACTGCTTTCCCTTCTTTGCTTAGAACTGGGTTTCCATCTGAGCTCTGGATATTCATACAAGTCGTTATCTTATCTCCAAAGATCTCTTTAATTTTCCTGTAGGCAGTATCTATCTTACCCCTAGTGAGATAAGCCTCTACATCCTTACATTTGTCCTCTAGCCATCCCTGCTTAGCCATTTTGCACTTCCTGTCGATTTCATTTTTGAGACGTTTGAATTCCTTTTTGCCTGTTTCATTTACTGCATTTCTATATTTTCTCCTTTCATCAATTAAATTCAATATTTCTTCTGTTACCCAAGGATTTCTACTAGCCCTCGTCTTTTTACCGACTTGATCCTCAGCTGCCTTCACTACTTTATCCCTCAAAGCTACCTATTCTTCTTCTACTGTATTTCTTTCCCCCATTCCTGTCAGTTCTTCTCTTATGCTCTCCCTGAAACTCTGTACAACCTCTGGTTCTTTCAGTTTATCCAGGTCCCATCTCCTTAAATTCCCACATTTTTGCAGTTTCTTCAGTTTTAAATCTACAGGTCATAACCAATAGATTGTGGTCAGAGTCCACATCTGCCCCTGGAAATGTCTTACAATTGAAAACCTGGTTCTAAATCTCTGTCTTACCATTATATAATCTATCTGATACCTTTTAGTATCTCTAGGGTTCTTCCATGTATACAACCTTCTTTCATGATTCTTAAACCAAGTGTTAGCTATGATGATGTTGTGCTCTGTGCAAAATTCTACCAGGCGGCTTCCTCTTTCATTTCTTAGCCCCAATCCATATTCACCTACTATGTTTCCTTCTCTCCCTTTTCCTACACTCGAATTCCAGTCACCCATGACTATTAACTATTCATCTCCCTTCACTATCTGAATAATTTCTTTTATTTCATCATACATTTCTTCAATTTCTTCGTCATCTGCAGGGCTAGTTGGCATATAATTTTGTACTACTGTAGTAGGTGTGTGCTTCGTATCTATCTTGGCCACAATAATGCGTTCACTATGATGTTTGTAGTAGCTTACCCGCATTCCTATTTTCCTCTTCATTATTAAACCTACTCCTGCATTACCCCTACTTTATTTAGTCTTTATAACCCTGTAGTCACTTGACCAGAAGTCTTGTTCCTCCTGCCACCGAACTTCACTAATTCCCACTATATCTAACTTCAACCTATCCATTTCTCTTTTTAAATTTTCTAACCTACCTGCCCGATTAAGGGATCTGACATTCCACGCTCCGATCCGTAGAACGCCAGTTTTCTTTCTCCTGATAACGACATCCTCTTGAGTAGTCCCCGCCCGGAGATCCGAATGGGGGACTATTTTACCTCCGGAATATTTTACCCAAGAGGACGTCATCATCATTTAATCACACAGTAAAGCTGCATGCCCTCGGGAAAAATTATGGCTGTAGTTTCCCCTTGCTTTTAGCCATTCGCAGTACCAGCACAGCAAGGCCGTTTTGGTTATTGTTACAAGGCCAGATCAGTCAATAATCCGGACTGTTGCTCTTGCAACTACTGAAAAGCCTGCTGCTCATCTTGAGGAAGCACACGTTTGTCTGGCCTCTCAACAGATACCCCTCCGTTGTGGTTCCACCTACGGTACGGCTATCTGTATCGCTGAGGCACGCTAGCCTCCCCACCAACGGCAAGGTCCATGGTTCATGGGCAACGCGATTTGTGTAATACACATACATGGGCAAAGCGGACTCGACTTGGGAGTCCTAGTAGTGACATGAGAATGTTTGTCTTGCTGCAGGTAAATGGAACTACAGTTACCATCCAGATGTTATAGGGTAGGAGAATTCCATTCTTCTTTCGTCTACTCTTCTTCCGCAACATCAATAGAACAGTTGCTACAACAAAGTCTTTGTGTCGAGGATGCTTCACGCACCTTGCCATGACTACATCTGGGTTCGGCTTTCGTACTGTATATATGCATACAGACACACACACACACACACACACACACACACACACACACACACACACACAAACGCACGCACGCGCGCGCGAGCGCTCACGCATGTCAATATAAACAGTGTGTTGGGATTCTGACAGCTTGGTACTTCTGTGGTATTCTAGACACTGCACTGAGTTTACTGGTAGCAATAACACTATGAGAGGTATGAAGAAAAAGTACACAGTTTGCGGTAGAACTCATATCTGTATACAACTGCTAAAACATGGAGTGCACTACATCAAAGCTATCAACTGGTTCTTTCTTTATCTTCACGCCTCTGAAGAATTCGGCAAATAAAGCTTTCTTGTATGCACGGAATTCAGAGTGTATTCCTCTCAAACTTACGGGTGTCCCCTTAACTTCTTGAAGTTTGTGGCTTTGGAGTGTTGCAGATAAATGATTCGACCTCCATCTCTCGCAATGAGTGGTGCGCCGTCGTAGAATGAACTTTTAGATGTGTTAGGACAGCAAATTAGATATGTGGTGAACGCGATGAATAATACTCAGAGGTCATATGTTGACTGAGGTAGGGTTCTGTACAACAAAATTCATCGCATTCCCACACAGTAGCCGGCCGGTGTGGCCGAGCGGTTCTAGGCGCTTCAGTCTGGAACCGCGCGACCGCTGCTGTCGCAGGTTCGAATCCTGCCTCGGGCATGGATGTCTGTAGTGTCCTTAGGCTAGTTAGGTTTAAGTAGTTCTATGTTCTAGGGGACTGATGACCTCAGCTTTTAAGTCCCATAGTGCTCAGAGCCATTTTTGAACCAACTCAGTGTATTTGCAACGAACCACACAACTCACCAGTCATTATCTGTTCACTCTTCTACACCAATGCGTAAGTGCTTTGAAGTCCTAACTTTGAAACTGTAGGTTGAACTGGAAATTAATAGAACACTAGAAGGAACCGGCAGCTTCTCATACACTTCATCAACACTCTGTCCTTGCAGTAACACTAGAATATTATGGGATGGTGCTTATGTTTGAGACAGGTACTGACCTTCACCACTGGCCTAAGAACCCCAGTACAATTTCTCTAAGATCTGAGGACTGGCTTGGTGTCTTCGTGCACAGATCAACATGTGGGACTCCTGTTAATAACAACTTGTTGTCCTGCTCCAACATTCTGGTCAGGTGTGCTACAAGATCCCATGGTGCTGTTGCTACTGCCACTCCCAGTGGATGGGAGGTCACTGCAGGTCCTGACGAGTGCGCAATGGAAGCTTCTGGTCCCGAAAAGCAGGGGAATTCGCTAAAGGACGCAACAAGTTGCAGGTGGCCGCCAGTCTGGATATGCCGAAGGTCAGTGAACAAAGAAGAAGAAACAATAAGCATCCACAGGCAAAGACACAAGAGACCTGGGACTTAGGGAAAGCAGGAAAATGTGTGGATGGGTCCTAATCAGTTACCGTTGGTTCCACAGTAAACACATACACTTTATTTAAGAAAATTATTTTTTAAAAGAATCATTTTTAAAAAAATTAACTGTAACACAAGCTACACTGACGGCAGAAAGGCTCATTAAGAGAGAATTCAAAATTATTTGTTGGCCGAAGACCACAAGCAATATTTCAGAACAATTAATGGATGAAGGCCTGAATCACAAATCTGCTGTTTTGACTTTCTTTTGCCGGCCGAAGTGGCCGTGAGATTAAAGGCGCTGCAGTCTGGAACCGCAAGACCGCTACGGTCGCAGGTTCGACTCCTGCCTCGGGCATGGATGTTTGTGATGTCCTTAGGTTAGTTAGGTTTAACTAGTTCTAAGTTCTAGGAGACTAATGACCTCAGCAGTTGAGTCCCATAGTGCTCAGAGCCATTTGAACCATTTGACTTCCTTTTCGTCAGAGATGCCGCTACGGCGTACCACAGTGTAGTGTTCCAAATCAAGCGCTGCTGTCAGTGAGTCAACCTATGTGTTGCAATCCACTACGCATCATATAGACCACACTAGTTCATAACAGACAAATGATATAAAGCGACGGAAGTGTCCCAAATGTTAGCTTTAGTGTTGTTTTCACATGTGTCTAAATGATGGACACATTGATGTCAAAGTGTCAGATGTCCAAAGGAGGACGAGATGGGTCAGACTCACTCATGATGAATATTGGTACACCCCACCGTACCGCATAACTCATCCTACACCATGTCTGTTAACTGCACTTCAACACGAGGTTTAATGTCCTCCACTCCTATTACCGCATGGCGGTCACTATCTGCTTCCACATTTCCATGTTTCCTTCCGCTAGCGGTCAAATTACATGTATTGGCGAAAACAGCAGAAGCATGTAGCTGTGGGTCGGCAGTTTGTCTCTCCTGCTCTGTGTCTCCTTCTCCCAAATATCTGATATTTGTTTCTACTCAGCGATCATTGGTGTTGCAACTTGAACAGTTGTGTTTTCTGCACCAACCTATCAGCTGGTGGTCAATTCCACTCCATTGCATCGTGGGGTTGCTGAACTGTGGAGAAGAAAAAGAAGAAAAAACTGGAAAGAGAGAGCCCCACAAAATCACTTGTCATATAATAAGAGGCCGTTGTATGAGCTTTGCTGGCGATACATTGGTAGTTATGTAAGTGCATAATAATGGCTCGGCTAGGTGAGCATCACCCTTTCTTTGTGGAAGAGTCTATTCCTATAGGTGGATCTCTGACTACTAATCCACAAGCGATTTGAGACAGGATAAATTACTATCTCACTTATTTTCTCATACGGAAAATCTTTATAGTTATTATTACAACCTGACACACCTTGAGCGAGACTCTAGAAAGTTAACGGCCTGAGCAGCTGTTGATGGAGCTTGGTAGGGCGCTGAAAGCATAAGGTATATCTATGATTCATATCTTGTAGAAATGGCTTGTTGGGAGTTGAAAGCAATTGGTGGAGAACCAATCTCTTATTAAATCTTGCCAGACAGGCCCACAGCCATACAGGGCAGACAGGGCAGCCCCTTGTTGAGACAGGTCCCCAGCAGCACAATGTCGTGGCACCTGTACTGGTTCCAGCAGAAGCTCAGGCTGCGGCGACATTCTGAAGGAACGTGCCTGCACAGTGGAGTTGTAAACTGGGCAATGTGCGCAGAGCCACACAGAATAAGAATTCACCTGCTTTCATGTTTTCTGATTGTGCAAATATGCCAGTGAACCACTTCCCCTGGCCACCTTGATTGTATAAGAAAAATCTGGCGTCTCAGGAACGTTTGGTAATAGAATCTTTATTACACCTCATATTTAGGACTAACAAGCTCCAAGGCACCGGCGATTTAGACAAAGATCTTTGAGATTTAATTGTTCACTTGTTGCAGTGGGAAGTCACGACTTTTCAAAAAAATTATCTTTCCCCACCGCAAAAAATTAAAAAAGCCAGTATCTGGCAGTTTTGTTTTTTACCAGAGATGCAGGTTTCTTATATCTTCTCTGGTTCGACACGAGTTTGTGCTGTCGTGTGGAAGGGGAGAATTAGAGCCTCTAGAGCCCTGTGACTGGCTCAAGATGGGGTGATGGTGAAAACGTCCGTTCACGTTGTGGGAAAACGGATTTTTATTCTGGAATGGTGTGAAGTACTTGGTTGCAGTACTTCGGTCTGGTAGGAGACTTCTAGTCGAAACTCTGGCATGTGTGGTTGGTATTTGGGAGCTGTCCTGCGACTGACTTCATTTTCGAGTAGTTTGGGACTGGGGAGCCTGTGGTGAAGTTCTTACTGTACTGACAGTGCGACTTCAAATGTCTCGGATTACTCATTTGCTGAGGGCACACTTATTCGTTTTCGGTTTACCAGTCTCGACGTTTGGTATCCTTGTGCGCCCTGTCAAATAAGTAAGTCAAATTGGTCCTCGGTATGACCAGCGAATGGGTGTCTCACACACTGAAATCTACCGTGATATGAGGGCTCTTGCAGAGACTAATTGCGATCTGTCTGCCTGATCGCTAGACCGTGAGATTTTGGCATTTCTTTCGTGGCTGCGATCGATTCACAGGTACCGGCCCCACGTCTCACCTCAGCTGCACACATGTCACAGCTACAAGTTACTTTGCAGCATGAAGCAAACAGCTGCAGCATTGTCATGGCATACAGTTCTCAATCACCACTTGCTCTCACCTGCAGCTATGTAGAGAAACTTCAGTAGGTTAGATCAGTCAAGGTCTCTTCAGCGCCAGATCAACGCAGATTGCGTTATCCACATTTTTGGGGCCAGAATACTTGACTCACTCCAATAGTTAAGCTGTCTCTGCCACTCAGGGTCTCTGTCCAGTGTAGTCTTAAATCACCTTCTGCCTTTAAAAGATTATTGTTCAAATGGCTCTGAGCACTATGGGACTCAACTGCTGAGGTCATCAGTCCCCTAGAACTTAGAACTAGTTAAACCTAACTAACCTAAGGACATCACAAACATCCATGCCCGAGGCAGGATTCGAACCTGCGACCGTAGCGGTCTCGCGGTTCCAGACTGCAGCGCCTTTAACCGCACGACCACTTCGGCCGCCTTTAAAAGATTATTGTAACATATTTTAACATTTTGAAATTTAATTGTGGCCCTCAGCCATTTGTATTGCACTTTGCATATGTTTGCTGTTTTTTTTAATTATTTTATTGCTACCTCAATTGGATTTTTATCTTGTTGATTTGTTGAGATTTCTGGTTTGGCTGCCTTCAGCAGTGAAAGAGTTGCATTAGGTAAAAGAGTTGCATTAGGTAAAGCTCCGGCTATGTGCTTCTTTGGTTGTAAAGGTTATTAAATTACAATATCTTAGAATATATTACCATAGACTTTTAAAGGCCGAAGGCCAGAATGTTTAACAACAAGAAATCTTAAAAACCAACAAGATTAAAATGCAATTAAAGAGGCCAATCAAATAAAATAAAAAACGTATCAACGGCTACGTGGAAAGCCTTAAGGCTAAGCAGATAGAACATACATATGCATGGTGCAATACCAATGGCTGAAGACCACAACTAAGTTTCAAAATTTTATAATGTATTATCATAATCTTTTAAAGGCAGAAGGCCCCAACGTTTAAGCTTGGAAGATAAGTTAAAAATCAATTTTATAAAATTTTTCAGAAATTAAAAACAAAAAACCATGAGACTTACATTAAAAGTAGCTGACAACAGATAATTAAATGCTGGTGGCACTCAGAAGCCTCCAGGGAGGTCAGTCTGCCATCGTTCACTTAGGGTGGTGAGTCCAACTATACTTGATCCGTCAGAACCAAACCAAGGGACAGCCAAGGACCGACTGACACTATAACTTACTTCCAGTCAATCAGTACATGAGAAATCAAACTGGAAAGGCTACAAACGTGATAATCCACACCTTGTTGGACAGCGACAACCAGTGAGAACAGGACGCTGCCTGAAATTACGTTAGTGGCCAAAGCAGGTAACCGGAAAATTAACGGCCACAAGACAGAAAATTCCACTGCTGCACTCAAACTGTAGTCGACAAAAACAATTAACTGCACCGCATGCTGGCTGAATTTCAGAGTAGAAACACTCGGTTTTGCTCACAGGAAAACCTCCCCAACGGCGAACCACCGAAACAAACCACCACTACATGAATGGACGTGGTTGGGTAGTTGAACCCGCTACTCAGCTTTGACGTCCTGGGTCGGTGAAGCACGGAGCTCGTAGCGATCGGTCAGCTCTACACATGCTCCGACACTGCGCAGGGCTGCCAGCAGCCCCAGCCGACTGCACCGTGCGGAGATAACTTTTCTCGTCCGCAACAACCGACCGACTGTCTGCGACTGTTGCTCAGTCGCAACTGCACTGCTGATGTGTCTCCCACTCACTTCCAGACACGTGACGGCAGAAATGCTGGCTCGGACCCAACCATGCAGAGGGAACACGCCCACTGCCTAACCGACATCCCTGCACCAGGAAAGGTCCGGCCCAGGTTCCACAACATGATAATTGGAGGGGCCCGAAAGCGCTCGGAGAACCAATTAGACGTCTCCCGATGAGATGACTGACCTCTCCGAGGCAGAACGCTGACAACATTTAAAATAACTTTTCAAAGGAAATAACACCAACTACACACACAACCTGACAAACACTTGCACGAAGACCTGAACGATACGCAACAGTAACTAAGCACACGCGAAGACAAATCGGGAGTCAATGCACACACACTCAGCCGCCGACCGACGATCCACCAGGACCGCGGCTCGGCTCAAGTGATGCGTGGCGGCAATGGTCGGGCGAGCCATGTCGACGCAGACCTCACTGCTGCTCCACCCGACTGCACCAGCGCCGCATTGCAACTCCCCAACTGACAGGTCCGGACTGCGCTCCAGCCGCGTTCCAACTGACTGGCCGACCCGAACTCGCAACCCACACTGCCCCACGACAAACAAAGACCGGGAAGTCACAGTGGTCGAGTAAAGATACTACTAGAGGGGATACATCGATACGCGCTGCTAACGCTGTTCATGGCCAGGCAAAGAAGCAACTCAGTGCCCGTAGTAATTTAACTTAACGTTTTGAGGCGGAAGTACGTTAAAAACAGGGTGTAAAATACATGATGGCGGGAGCACGAGCCACACACGACTCAGGTTGTTTACGGTATTCAATCAATAACTTGTGTAGCATAATTAATGTATATTTTGGAAAAATAAATGTTGTTAGTACACTAAATTTAGCCTACAACCTCAATCATTTAAACAGTCCCAACGAGAGTTACCTTTCAGTTCCACATTTGGTGTGAGCCTCGACAACATAATTCTGCTCCTGACAGAAAAACTATTCGAGTTTAGGTTCAGAACATCAGTTCTGATGTTCATAACTTCAGTTTCTACACTGAAAAGAAGAGCTGCTGGTAGAAAAACGTGGCGTATATCCTGCAGTCTCCAAAGCATTCATCACTTTCAATTAAGCAATGATCTGCCCTGATAGGACTGTAAGAAAAACTATGCAGAGGGATCTACACGCCCACCCATAGAAAATGTAAGTAACTGAAGAATTAAGTGACATAGATTTGATACTCGCTGAGCACTTGTAACGTGCGCGTGGGACACAGAATACTCTTTAAAGCCTGTACTATGATAAGTGAATGGGGTTCACCTTACATGACAGTATTTTTGTATAGATATTGACAGCGTGTACCTGAATGGTGGCAAATCAGACTTACACTCACTCTGTAATAACAATGATTCGTCAAGCATGTCCGAAATGCAACTATACGTCAGTACGGACAAAAAAAAAAAAAGCAGCACAGAAGATGCTACCAAATTGTTAATAATACGGTCGCCAGCCTAGTTAGGCATTAACTAAGTTTCTTCCGTGCACAAGTTGGCAGATATTCGTGCAAAGCAACAAGTAGTAACACTGCATAATAATGTAGAATTTTAGAACCAGAAAATCTATTGAACTCATAGTTTCACGTTCTGTACTGATATGGAAAATCCATATATACACAACACTACACTATAAAGTATACTACAAAACATCGTAGTCTATTGTTCTGATTAAAATCTGGCATAGGTTAACCTAGAACCAGCACTTTCGAGTCACACACACAATGTCAATTTTGATAAAGATTAAACACTGATAAATTTTGGATTTTATATTGACTTTAACTTTTGCTGGTCAAATCAATTTACAACACTTCAGCATTAAAATGAATAAAGAAAGGGGGGGGGGGGGGGGGACCCTGAAACTGTTATGATCACTGTATTAAAAAATTTGATTACTGAAATTATTATGCGCTCAAAATTTCCAGTATATGAGTGACTACTCGTTTTATCGCATTTACTGCTCATTTAAACACCTTTATATCTGCCTCAAAATAATTAAACTTCATTACTATATCAATATTAAAGTTATCTTCCAACTTTGTCAGACCTTCGTTATTCATTTACTGGTTCATTAACAAAACAGTTCTTTAAACACCATTCTAACATAGTTAGGTCTGCAGGTAATTATTATTAACACAAACTTTAATTTTTCATCTCGGGACACTCGGATTGGAAAGGACCCTATCTAGGTTAGTTGTAAGGATAATTAAATGATAGGAAAGTTCTGGTAAAATTTAAGTTGTTATTAAGTTGTTATTGAACAGTATAGAACCAAAGTAGCACTGGTCCGTACGAATACAGTACTAAAAGTTTCAACCTGTTCGTATCGATGCGGCGGTTGGCGGGTGGCGAGATGGCGAGGCACGGAGCACACATACAACCACAGCAAGGGCTCTTGATGTATCGGCACTTTATTTCTTCATAGCGTCGCAATACTTTTCCATTTAGTGCCGATTGAGGTTTGCCATGCTGTATGGGCGTTGGAACGGCATACCCGAGGCTCAATGAAACTACGTCTTCCAGGAGAGCCTCCTCGCTCCAGAACGTGTTTCTGAGACCAATGCCAAACTCCAACTACTAATGCTGAGCCCGTTAGGCCGTGCAGCGCCCGTGCGCATTTTCCCGCGCTCGCCTGCCATCCACCTTTTACCGCTCCTTTACAGACAGGGTATTCACCCGAGGTTTTGCATTCTACATATCCTAATACATTGCCTACGTATGGACCAGACGCACAGTTACAATTTCAAACATGTTACAACAGTTTCAACATTTGTTACCTTTCAATTCTATTACAATATTGCTTGACATTTGACATAAACATTAATATTCACATTCAAATATGTTTACAGTTTTCTTAACACAATGACATGAAACAAAAAATATATGAAATCAGAACATCGATTACACTAATTTATCGAAAAATCAGATGGAAAAAAAATTTACTTATATGTACAATAGTACAGCGTTGTTGTTCTTACACACTGTGTGAGAAATTCTTCAGAACATTCCCCCTGGACCTACTCACTATGCATAAAGAAAATCTCCACTACTGTGGTGCAGAATGCCCTCAGGAACTTCACCAGCGATCCCTTCACAGCCATCGAGCGACTGTTTGCTGCCCTGTTGCTGAATTTTGTGATGGCTTTCGCATGTCTTTCGAAGAAGATGGCGTAACGGTGACAGTTAATTCATATCGCTACTGTCACTTGATAGAGACCTTCCTCTGAGCCAAGTTAAGCCAGTGTGTTGGAACCATGAACGAGG
Source organism: Schistocerca americana (assembly GCF_021461395.2). Lineage (NCBI taxonomy): Eukaryota > Metazoa > Arthropoda > Insecta > Orthoptera > Acrididae > Schistocerca > Schistocerca americana. The sequence continues at coordinate 45,791,777 of NC_060123.1, forward strand.
GAGAAGCCTGATTACAAAGAGATGGAGCCACAGTTCTCGCTTCTCGACATTCTCTAGACATTTTGAGAGAGTTGTTTTCGAGACGTCTTCTCTCACGGCGAAGAGACATCGCCTGGCACTCAACGTCACCCGATTTGTCACCCTGTGATTCTCGCCTTAGGGGCTCTTAAAGCGTCAATGTTTCAAAACTTGCAAGCACTTAAGGAAGCAGTCACCCAGGAAGTGGCTGCCATTCCGGCGGACATGGTACGAAGAACTGTGGACCTCTTCCGCGAAAAGCTTTAGCGTCAACAGTAGAGAACACCATTTACCGGACATAATTTTTAAATCAGGTAATGTAAAATGTCATAGTATTTGATGTTCGTGAATTACAGTATTTTCTCTGTATATTTGCAATACATTTTGAAATGTGGGGCTCTTTTTGGTGGACCCTGTAGTATAGAAACTGTACATATACAATGGACACTGAATAATGAGTATTTTTATTTGTCTTGGGGCTGCAGATCTATGCTGCTGATGCTTCGACATGATGATGATCTTTTCATTAGGATGTACAGAACGTGAGTGATGAGTTCGTCAACGGACGACAAAAAGTCTGTAAATGAGTCCGCGATCATTTTATTGCACCTGATTTGTAAAGTTCGATCTTGATCACTGATTGTTTTACAGATTTAGACGTTTTACTAATAAATAATAGTGGTGTGACCAACTACGTTCAACTGACTGAAGCAAAGTTTATAACAAGTGTAGTTATACATATGACAATAAAAAAAAACAAATATATTAACAGCCAAGCATACCAGCCATACATACTGTAAAGCATTCTGATGCAGGTATCAACGTCAAACTCTACATGTGAAATGCTGGTGACGGCCTTGATGCGTCCAGTAATTATACAAATAACTGAAGCTAGAGAATTTAGTGAACCCACAGTCCTCTGATCCCATGCACGTTCATAGGTCTAAAATGACCCTTGATCACACACAGGCCCAAAAAGGGGTTTGAAATTTTGTGTGATGTGGTTGATGTCTGTGTGGGTACTTGCCCTGGTATAGCCGTGTTGCAACTTGACCCTGTCCATCAGCTTTGCCGTATGTAACACCATCTCTGGCCAATCAGGAATCCGTCCCTTCAGTTTGTCGGTTTCATTCATATTCACCCTGTATACATGAATTTCCTGTCGTCCTCGGAATATGCCCTGAGTGCGAACAGTAATCAGCTTGAACTTTGCCCAAAATTCCTCTAAGTAAATGACGTCTCTTCATTATCTATGTACGATGTTAGTAACTACTTATCTGTTACTTCAACGTGAACACTTTCCTACTATTTTTGATAGATTTATTACTTTTGCAAAGATCGTGACTATGATGACATTCGCTAACTCCAGTCGACAGTACCAGGTCCGTTTGTAGCTATGATGTCTGAAGATGTTCACTGCGTGTGGGTTGTCGCATTAGTGCTCAAGACAGATTTTTGAGAAGCCATTCAGAAAGAGGTCGAAACACTGTCTGTTTGTATCATCTGCAACATATACATAGACATACAGACATCCCTTAAGAAACTAGGTAGGTCAAGGACGCGTCCGTTTGATGTTGCATGGCCAGGCTACTTCCACGTTACTGAGAACCGAGCGAGGTGGCACAGTGGTTAGCACACTGGACTCGCATTCGGGAGGACGACGGTTCAATCCCGTCTCCGACCATCCTGATGTAGGTTTTCCGTGATTTCCCTAAATCGCTTCAGGCAAATGCCGGGATGGTTCCTTTGAAAGGGCACGGCCGATTTCCTTCCCCATCCTTTCCTCATCCGAGCTTGCGCTCCGTCTCTAATGACCCCGTTGTCGACGGGACGTTAAACACTAATCTCCTCTTCCTCCTCCGTTACTGAGAGTAGAGATTTTTTAAATGAACCTTCTACTGTTAGAGCTGAACAGTTTGGTCCATTGATACACCCTATGACTAATTTGTGATCGCGTAGGCCGTTTTCTCGAGACTAGATAAATTCGCAATCAAACTCATTTTCGGCCTTCGCAGACAAAATATTTTCGCCGATTGCAGTAAATACTCCCCCTTCTACGAAGACTAAACTGTCTTTTTAAAACACATCTCATGCCTGGCTAAATACTTTGGTTTCATTAAGATCTCGATTCCGATTACACTTTGGGCACTCTAGCTTCTCTAGGGTGCAGGGAATTCAAGAACTGAGCCAAGTTGCTGTCCATACTTTTAAATACATCCTGAAAGTCTTCTTCATATCCTGCGAGAAGGGCCAAGTCGTATGCTGTCCATTCCCGTTGTTACTTTTCATTCTTCTTGCAATTTTTTAAAACTGATTCTCGTCTCTTAAGTGTTGAAATTTAACAACAATGTCGATACGATGTACACCTTCAATGCCGCTTCCTTACACAAATATTTCCTTATTTATGTTCTCTTTTACCACTCGCACTTAAGGTTAAGTGACATAGGAAACAGGGATACTGGAAAAACGACAATATGACTATGGAAACAGCATTTGGCATAGCAGAGAAGTGAAGCAACTCAAAATGGAATGAGCGAGTGGGGACATAAAATAAAGCACGTGAAATTACACTTGGTTTTTCGAGAAACTCCGAAAATTCAGGGACGCGTGATGGATTTGTTGCTCGACACACACTTCTAATCTATGTGGATCGTATAATTTAATGCTTGGTAGCAAATCAACCGCTGTATCTTATGACGGAACATTACTTTCCCACCGTGGTAACAAGATCAACATCACCGATTACGTGCAGGGGGTTTAGTCCTCGGATTTACTGAATACTGTGGAGGAAGTAATTAGACAGAGTCCAATTAGCGTCGCGCCGACCACTCTGGGGTTAAGCTGCTTCCGGGAGAGCCAAGGGAAGCAAGTCGCAGCAGACGACGTACAGGATGTGTTCAGTTAGTCCTGAAGGGATGGTAGGGGAAAAGGGGGTTAGGGAATTGGCGAGGTATATAATATGCACCAGTGGAGCGGCTACCATGTTAATGCCGGGCAGCCGAGAGGCATCGTCGCTGGACCGTTCATTTATTTGTGTACCTCGTATATCCAGCATTTCAGTGCCCATATTAATTTTACAGATTTTTTCTGGAAATTACTGGCATACCAATAATTACGTATGAATAAAGCGTCTGATCCATTTCAGTTACTCATTGCTACTGCACAGTCTTGCCAAACAGAATAGAGCTGGGCGCAGTTGCTACTCTGTGATATAAAGTACACCACTGGCCATTAAAATTGCTACACCAAGAAGAAATGAAGATGATAAACGGGAATTCATTGGACAAATATATTATACTAGAACTGACATGTTATTACATTTTCACACAATTTGTGAACGTAGATCCTGAGAAACCAGTACCAAGAACAACCATCTCTGGCCGTAATAACGGACTTGATACGCCTGGGCATTGAGTCAAACAGAGCTTGGGTGGCGTGTACAGGTATAGCTGCCCATGCAGCTTCAACACGATACCACAGTTCATGAAGAGTAGTGACTGGCGTATTGTGACGAGCCAGTTGCTCGGTCACCATTGACCAGACGTTTTCAATTGGTGAGAGATCTGGAGTGTGTGCTGGCCAGGGAAGCAGTCGAACATTTTCTGTATCCAGAAAGGCACGTACAGGACCTGCAACATGCAGTCGTGTATTATTCTGCTGAAATGAAGGGTTTCGCAGGTATCGAATGAGGGGTAGAGCCACGGGTCGTAACACATCAGAAATGTAACATCCAATATTCAAAGTGCCGTCACTGTAAAAATGAGGTGACCGAGACGTGTAACCAATGGCACCCCATACCATCACGTCGGGTGATACGCCAGCATGGCGATGACGAACGCACGCTTCCAATGTGCGTTCACCGCGATGTCGCCAAACACGGATGCGACCATCATGAGGCTGTAAACAGAACCTGGATTCATCCGAAAAAATTACTTTTTGCCATTCGTGCACCCAAGTACACCATCGCAGGCGCTCCTGTCTGTGATGCAGCGTCAAGGGTAACCGCAGCCATGGTCTCCGAACTGATAGTCCATGCCGCTGCAAACGTTGTCGAACTGTTCGTGCAGATGGTTGTTGTCTTGCAAACGTCCACATCTGTTGACACAGGGATCGAGACGTGGCTGCACGATCCGTTACAGCCATGCGGATAAGATGCCTGTCATCTCGACTGCAAGTGATGCGAGGCCGTTGGCATCCAACACGGCGTTCGGTATTTACATCCTGAACCCACCGATTCCATATTCTGCTAACAGTCATTGGATCTCGACCAACGCGAGGAGCAATGACACGATACGATAAACCGCAATCGCGGTAGGCTACAATCCGACCTTTATCAAAGTCGGAAACGTGATGGTACGCATTTCTCCTCCTTACACGAGGCGTCACAACAACGTTTAACCAGGTAACTCCGGTCAACTGTTGTTTGTGTATGAGAAATCGGTTGGAAACTTTCCTCATGTCAGCACGTTGTAGGTGTCGCCACCGGCGCCAACCTTGTGTGAATGCTCTGAAGAGCTAATCATTTTCATATCGCAGCATCTTCTTCCTGTCGGTTAAATTTCACGTCTGCAGCACGTCATCTTCGTAGTGTAGCAATTTTAATGTGCAGTAGTGTATATTCGCAATTCTATCGTGTGGATAGGGAATATAAAGAAAGTTATACTATCTATATATTTGAAAGATGAATGTAGAAAGATAAACCAAGTTCTACGAACAGACTTCACAGCTCACATCACTTATGTATATTCGCAGTCCTATCCTGTTGAGGGGGGGGGGGGGAGGGGGGGCAGTGCATTGGGCGCCTAACCGCACAATAACCCTTGGTTCGGTGTGGGGTGGTGGTGGGGTGGTGATGCTGTGGCATGGCTTGGGGTTGTGCACCACTGAAGGTTACGGTTGGTCGAAGTCTTCTATGCACCCGGTTTAAGACAATACACAATAATACAACGATCTAACAGTTAAAATATATTCCACATGTTTATATCTGTCACATATAAAGGCAATCTAATGTTCACGTTCGTCCATTATTGGTATCGCATCACAGAGACTAATTAGTGAGTCCGAGTAGACTACAGGTGGATTACGAAAGGGGTATTTTCTTATATAACGGTTTTTGATATTCCAATGTGTAACTTACATCAAAATCTCCAGATGTAAGACAATCAGTTCGGAAAAAGACGTTGTATGTGGATTTAGTTCGTTTTGTCTGCTGTCATCCAATAGAACATACATAATCGATAATTAACACCAGTGCACAGAAAAAACGTATCTGTGAACGATTGTTGTGATGATTCCGCGTTGGTGTGTTGGTAGAGCGTGAGGTCGTAGTACCATGGGTATTGCGTTCAAAGCCCATTGATGACAATGTTTCACCGTTTACGCTTGAAGCTATTATACGGGAGAATATTTTACTGAAATGTAAAAGGACTTTTCGGTGTCTGTATCAGTGTTATTTTCACAGCCAGCTTCCGCTTCATTTGTTGACAGTAGCAAATCCGTAGAGTACACTTGTGTACATAGGTGTCGTGTTCCGTCGGACACGTACGACAGAACACCAACCTATGTATACAAATGTAATCTATAGCTTCGATGCTTTCAACTAATGAACGAAAGCAGACTGTCAAAATATCATAGCTACAGACTCCAAAAAATGTTTTTACATGTTCGAAAAATGTTCTCACATATAACAGTTTCACGCGTAAACAGCAGAAAAAGTTTTCCTCTGACCGTTTTGAACGTGGGATCTCTGGCATGATGGCCGCTTGTTCTCCCAACTCCCTATGCGCTATCATTGAAGCAATTGCACTATAGATATGGTTTTCCTCTGCTTCGTAATTCTGGTGCCATTTTTAATTACAGTTTAAGCATGTTATACACGATGTGTCCGATTGAATTTGCAAGTGTGGGAAACATGAATTTCTACCATATGATAAAGTATAATCTGAATTGCAAAACTTGAGTCAGAATTCATATAGTACAGAATTACAAAGAAAATATCTCCAAAATCGCCCGAAGCGGACCTAAAACCAACTCGAAATTCTTGAAAATATGAGCAACAAGTACAGCTTGGACAGCTCAAGCGGTCAATGTGTGCCTTTAAATGCCAAAATTTCAAATTAGGATTTGCTGTGACTATCACGAATGTCATTGGAAACGTACGAATTACTGTAACTAACCTCTTTTATTGATTTATACATTACATGCATTGAGATTAACAGGACGCGCAGTTGGAGGACATGGTTTTCCTATGTAACTGCTTCTTGGTCAATGGTCACAGGCTTTTTTTTTTTTAGGATCGTGTCTACATCACACGCGTCCTGTATAATTGTACACTGCTACGGGTACCCCATAAATGTTTTATGTATAGTTCGTTACTACCTTCTTAAACGCATACTGGATAGAGCAAGAATTCTCGTAATTTTTGTATACGCTTGCTGTTGTTACTGAGTTTGAGATAAAATGGAACTGACCTCAGACTCATTCTCTACATTATACTCAGACAGTATCGAGTCGAACTCCCAAAAAATTGATTTTCTCTAAGAGTGAAAACTAGCCAACAAGGAACTGCTCCTAAGTATTGTAAAATGCTGATGTTTTCACTAAAATTGTTACGGAAGAGCCTTACCCTACGTAAATTTTTTGTTCTGATATATTGTGTTCTTCAACGCAACAATATTTTGGACACGTGTTCCACTGTGTGTGTTCTGTTGTTCCCCAGAGTTGTTTACGGAGTTTACTGGCTGAATATCGTATGTTTCCGTAGTTAAAATGTTATTCCAGTCTTAGGATTAAATTCATATAACAGCGAGTAAGAAAATACTTGCATGACTAGTAAAATATAAATGTAGTACAAAATCATGAAGAACAGTACTTAACAAAGTAATGTTAATAATTCCAGAATGAATTTTTGAATCTGAAAAGGAGTGTGGGCTGATATGAAACTTCCAGGCAGATTAAAACTGTGTGCCGGACCGAGACTCCAACTCGGGACCGTTGTCCTTCCTGAGCACTTTCCCGCGAAAGGCAAAGCTCCTGAATTCGTGTCTGTTTCAGGCACACAGTTTTAATCTGCCAGGAAGTTTCGGTTTTAATAATTGTTTACTACGAAACTGGATTACCTACAGTAATAGATCTGCTAGCACCAGCAAGAGTACTGGGACAATTTATTGCCGAACATATTTAGTCCTTAATAGTCGGAAAAATGATTTACTATATCGGTGGAAAATTCACAAAACATTCAAATGTTATCGTTCACATAAAAGCCCTCTTCTTGGCCAGTCCTTCCCCCACGAGTTAAATTTAATTTTGACTGTAAACAATCTTCAAAAGTTATTGATTAGACTCTATTCCTGTTCGTTTTCTGCTATGTCTACATATTATACCTTCATATTCACATCACAACCGTACTGTAGTTAAGAGACACCCTTCACGTATTTTTAAATTTATTCTGTTAATAAATTTTCAATCAAGTTTCGTAAACGAGGCATTGAATTAGCGCGTTATATCAATGTAACAGATTGATGTCCCATAAAACCGTGTGACTACAACCACGCTGAGCTTTATCTCTTGTAATTATAGACAACTATATCGTCACCCGCTTGCAAATCTGAGTTGATGTACTTATTATTAAGGATACCACTTGGTATGAATACCCTTTAACACTCCGTTACTCTCGAGAAAACTCGTGACATTGTCATTCGCGTGGGTGACAGGTGTCGTTCACAAAGCAAGCGGTGTATTTGTATACTTTGAACGGCCTTTATGATTGATTTTATGATTTTTTATTAAATATAAATATAATACATTTAATATTCGTACACAGTATAACACATTTTAAGGTTTGAAACAGTTCAACCATTCGAAAAACAATATCTTAATCTGAATTACTGCCATTACATGGTCCCTCTGCTTACCGACGTATGGTTCTAAATATAAAGTGTGAGCTGTTTTTACATCAACCAAGGCATACATTTCTAATCCATAGTTTGCTGGTTAGCTAGGGATATATTGCCTGAACGGAATGGGCAGTTTCCTCTAAATGTCAAAAGCTGTTCGTCAACAGTAAAATATTCACTAGGTGAAAAATATTTTTGGCAATTTTTCGTGAAAGGTTCCAGTAGCTCTCTGATAGGAGCCAACTTGTCAGTCTCTATACGAACACCTCTATCACGGATATTATCAAACCTAAGACATCTCAACAGAAACCTGAATCGCTTTTCACTTACGCATAAATAACATGATTCAAGTCCTTTTCGCCTTATCCTACAATTCGGATATACTCTTCCTATAGCATCTTAAAGATCCACACAGATATAACAAACCAATGAAAGCTCTGATACCTATCCCATCTGTTTATTTAGCATCCCTTTTCCTAGAGAAGTTACCATGAAATTTACTGATTGATATATTAGTGCATGTTGCGATAGTTCTTGTTGTGTTTTCATTCAAGAACAAATTCAGAATTTCTATTTCTGTGTTTTTTATACGAGCTTGATTTTTGGTCCAAGCAAATGCGTAATAATATTACAAGAACTGCTTCTGACAATGGTTTCCTCCGTTTAGTTATTCTAACTTTCCCTAAAAGAAATGCATCCTCTTCAGTAACTTCTTCCTGTGACTCATATTCATCATTCTCTGGCACTTCTTGTTGTGTTCCTGAATCATGACCACTTTCATGAACACAGTCCTCAGTCTCTGAGTCAGCGCTATCACTGTGAGCATCTTTATCACTCAGCTCATTAAACCATTCCAACTATACACTAGGATCTCTACTAAACTCTGTCCGAGGATTTTTTGCTTTTGATATTTCTACCACAATCTAAAAATAAAGAGAATACTAGGTAAGACGGAAGATAGCTGCAGTCAGTTTCAGTAAGTCCAAATTTACGCACATGAAATGTCAATTGAATCTAAGGAAGACATAAAGTAGTACAGAATAATTTTTGTTTCAGATTGTGGCAGCATAGCTCGCGTGGATGACTGGTGACCTCCAGACTATAATAATGTTTCATGAACAATGTATCTTCCGTAACTGAAGGCCGAAAATGATTGGAGATAACTGCTGGAGAGTTAACAGAAAGGTACTGAAAATGGTGCGATCTCAATCCTGCCTTGTCAGACAAAATTGAGTGGGAAAGTCGTGTGGATGACGAGTGTCATCCGCGCGAGCGACAGAGAGTTAAGTACCTTCTCTTCAGTATTTCGAGTGTGTAGACAACTATACCGAATTGTATGGTTACTGTCAAAGCTTAGCTGGAAGACTTTAGGAATTGCCTTCCATGCTTTGGTATGTTTACGCTTAAGTGTTTTGATTTATTTCGGAGTCGTTAAGCACCTAGAAGTTCAGTTAACTATAATGAGTGTTGGCTATAAACCGGTTACAAAGTGAATATTTATAAAAGTAAACACCGGACCATCAAGTACGTCGAATTAAATCAGCGCTTCTTCAATTAACACATAAGAAACAGAAAGTAGTAAATGTGTGTTGCTATTTGAGAAGGAAGGGAGAGCCAAGTGTGGGTGGGTGGAGGGGGAAGGGGAGGTAAGATCTTTAGACGGGAACCAAGACTGGAGTACTATCGGTAGATTCAATTTCAAGTGCGGTGCTGTTATTAGACAGCGCTGAAGGGACTTGTGGGAGGAGGACTAGCATAAAAATCCGGATCAAGCCAATATTTGGATCTGTTTCCTCAGCCACTAGTGTCAGTGGTAAGCCTTATTAGGGGAAGACGGGGCAAGATGGGGAAGCTAACTTTAAACCCTTACAAAAGGGTCAAAAGTAAACCAATTCAAGTAGGTTTGATTATCATTTGTTTACTTAACCATTGAATTACAATAGCATGCAAAGAAACCTGCAAACTTGCTACATTTAGTTAGAAATGTCTGGATTTGAAACATAAACTACCAATTCCCCGTCTTGCCCCATATGTGGGGTAAGATGTGGAACTAGCGTGAATTCATCTCTAAAGCTTAAATAAGGACTGGAATAACGATATCACGTGACGATAAGGTTTTGAAACATGGTTCTGCGAGTTGTAGAATCAGGTATTACGTTTTATTTAGTCCTCTTACTTTCACATATTACACAAGTGTGGACAGCCTCGTCATCATCACATTCTGTCCCTGCACAAGTGTCGTGGGCCCAGCGTCCGCAGCTAATACACCGTATCCAGCCTCCTTCAGAGAAATCATAGCAATATAAATATTCTTCACTCTCTTCCTCCTTGTCATTCGACCTCAGTTTATTATCCCTTGAGCTTGAAGGGGTGGTTAGGACGTCATTAACGTTCGTCACTTTTTCGTTGTCATTATGTCCTTTTGGTGGTATCCCAGGTTTATTAAACATCTTTGACAAGAGTTTTCGTTTTACATGCAGCACGTTTGGGGACTCCTTTTCGTTTAATTTCTTCAGATAGTTCACTCCTATAAGGAGATTCGGTTAAAACAATGGGTTTTTCACGTCTGTTAGATGGTTTCCTTTTGGTTTCTTTTATCCACCTTTGGAATAGCTATCACCGTTTCAGGGCTGGTAACCTGAAAGTTAGACGAAATAGAGGCTTGATCGTCAGTTGTTAATTGTTCATGTGTTTTACGTCTTGACAACATCTCTGGTATTTGGTCTTCTGTTTCTGTAACTTCAGATGTGTGAGCTTGATGAATGTCTGTGGTTGAGCAGGGAAGGTAATCACCTCCCTGAAACACATTTCTGTTTAGAGGCCAAATGCCTGTTTTCCGAAACCCGTTCACTGCTGTGAATATTGTAGCTGAATGAGTGAAGGCTTTGCCGGATAAACTTCAACGTACAATGTACGTGTTCAAAACCCACAGCGAGGTAAACACATGAGACGATAAGAACGTAATGGTGGTACAAATAGTAGGGTCAAGACGGGGAAGCTACCCATCTTGCCCCACCCCGTCTTACCCCCTACCATACTGTCAGGTTATGTTACGCCTACATGAACACTATTTAGTGAACATTGACTACTGACACAGCAGTTTACTGTTAATAAGACGTACTATTCAGTGCTATATATAGAGTCTGGACAAATGTTCACGAAACACATGTTTTAGGACCTCGAAAGGTGTAAAACATTGCAAATCAGTATAACAATTGTACGTACCTTGCAAAGCTCACAGAAACCGCCGCGAAACTAAGGTTCAGCAATGTCAACACACTGAGACTTGTATATTAATGATGTTGACGTAGCTATCCACAGATGGCAGCACTCTAACTGTAGCTTATAGCCCTTCCCCGTCTTACCCCACCTCCCCGTCTTGCCACGCCTTCCCCTACTAAGAGTGGAAACGTAAAATTACTCTGATAGTTCTGACTTTATCCGTAGCCTAGAGGGCTATATCACTCAGTAAATGTGCGAGGAATATTAGGGTATCAGTTTCTTTATATTATATCTTTCCGATTTTTCTCACAAATTACACATCTTGAAACATGAGAGCAGTGTGACTATGCAGTATGAACAGTGCGTATAATCCAGTTTTATCAGGAAGCTGGAATGCTGGAAGGCTACTGGCAGCATCCCAGGCGCTGCTGGTAGCCGGCCATTCAGCGCCCTCCCTCCGCCTTGTAGCTGCGCGCAGTGCCGCCCTGACAGATTTGTCTCGCTGTTGGGCCCCCGCCGTTGCGACCTTCGTCCTGACCTAGCTCCCGTAACGAGATTGGCCCTGGCTGGCGGCGCCGCTTTCGATATATCTCCCCTTCCTTCCCCTCGTAAACCCTTCCTCCTTCCCCCACCCTGTCCGCCCACGAGCCCTGTACCACTCTAGTCGTTGTCCCGTTTCATTTCTCTTCCGCTGAATCACGACGGCCCGAAGCTATTACGAGACAGCGCAGTGTCGACATGCTGTCTCTCCTCCAGGAGATCAACGCACTACATAAAGTAGCATCAACAAGGCTATCAGACTATAAATAATTCATGAATGTCCGATCCTATTGTGTATGTGTGTGTGTGTGTGTGTGTGTGTGTGTGTGTGTGTGTGTGTGCGTGTGTGTGTGCGATCGCTCTCGAGTGTCCGAATATCAGCATGCCTTCTCAAATCTCAAGAAATTCCAACAAAGTTCGTGTGGTGCTATAGCACAAGCTTAATTCTTCAACCCAACCTTACGATCCGTAAAAAGCCAATTTACGTGCAAATATGTAGGTTGGAACTTAAACAGTGGCTACACTGCTGTAGAGACACTGTGCAATGGAACCTACTATTGTCGTTGATAGCGCAGTTTTTGACATACCTACCTTACCTCAGAGCAAATGGACTCGCCCGTCCCACGTCACCGGCGTGCGCACAATCGAGGGAAACACAGTCGCTTTTGAGCGAGTGGTCTAACGTAACGGTTTCACTACGTTTTCGAAACAGGAACAACGGAGATGGATCAAGATTGAATGTGCCAGAGGTCGTAAAGCACGACAGTGTCATCAAGGCCTTCAAGAGGCGTGCAGAAAATCGGTATCGCCGTACGGAACAGGGGCACTGTGGGTAGAAGCCTTCAACGAAGGTCGGCAAACTGTGGCAGACATGCATCGGGTAGGTCGTCCTAGCGTCTCTGAAGAAAACGTCAACGCTGTTGCAGCGTTATTGGAAAGTGGGCTCGCCTACGAAACCGTATTAGCGCATACGACTGTGTTTCGGATCCTGAAGGAACGACTGGGCATGCGAAAAATTGCTTCACGATTGTTTCCACATGCTTTAAAGGAAATGCGGAAATGGATGCGTTACGACGCTGCTCAGGCGCACTTGGAGCGCAATGAGTGCGAAGTAGAGGCTTTCTTACACCGCATCCTACCACTGAATAAGACGTGGGCCACATCGTACGAGCCAAAACTGAAACCCCATTCCAACGAATGGCGTCATTATGGGCCGCCGCGAAAGTCGAAAGTGCGTCGGAGCCACAGAATGGTGAAAGTTATGGTGATTCCCATGTACGACTGTGATGCTGTTATCCTAACGCATTACGTTCCTCCACGGCAGACCATCAACGAACAGTATTACTGTTCGTTTTTGGAGCAACACCTGCGACCAGCTTTGCGAAAGAAGCAGGGACACTTTCTGCGCAACCCACCCATCGTTTTGCACGACAATACGCGGTCGCATACAGCGCAAGCTGTCGCTGCTCTGTTCGGTCGATGGGAATGGGAAGTACTGTACAATCCACCATACTCCACGGACATAAGACCTTGTGACACTGATTTGATTCTGGGGATGAAGGAACCACTTCGTGGCATTCGCTTCAGAAATGTTTGACAGATTCGACAGTCAGCAGACCGCTCCATTCGCACCATCAACAGAACAGGCTCTGCTAACGGTATACTACACCTTCCATATCGCAACGGTTTCTACATAACGCTGCTGACTACTTTGAAGGGTAGTAACAGGTGCAGACAAGCAACTCTTTTGTATCGGTTGTGCTCAAATGTGTGTGAAATCTTATGGGACTTAACTGCTAAGGTCATCAGTCCCCACGCTTACACACTACTTAACCTAAATTATCCTAAGTACCAAAGTTCACACCCATGCCCGAGGGAAGACTCGAATCACCGCCGGGACCAGCCGCACAGTTCATGACTGCAGCGCCTTAGACCGCTCGGCTAATCCCGTACGGCTTTCGGTTGTGAATAAATAGTTTCCACTATTTAGGTTTCAACCCTCGTACATGGAACGAACACATCATACACTACCATGTTTAATAAAGCGTGGGCAAGCCTTGGCACTAAAAACAGCTTTTTAAAACGGTTTCCACTCGTCTCGGAGTCGATAAATACCGGTCCTCTATTGTTTTCAAGGGACCATTCTTCTTGCAAAACATGCCAAGTTGAGGCAATGATGGTGGAGGTTGAGAGCGATCAGACACCCTTCTTTCGAGACAGACCAAGAACGGCTCTGAAGACTGGCACTCAGGTGAGATAAAACTCTTCATCCTCACACTCCAAAAACCAGCCCTTGGAACACAGCATCATTGCTGGCGAACAAACGTTGTACCACGGGATGGAATGACGAGTCACGTAATTCATGGCAGTAATCTAAACAGATACTGCGCAAGACATCGTACCATGCATGGCAGAGGAAACCCTATGCCACTTGTGATGAGTGTACTGTAAGACCTTCAGTACACACTTGACTTGTCGCTCTAACGAAGTAGGCGAGTGTCAGCAATATGTCTCGTGGTCTTATCGTGGCGTGTTTATCTTCCGCCGTTAGGTCAGACGATAGTAATGACACTTGCACGCTTAGAGTAGCAGATTGTCGGTGACCAACTTTAAACAGAACCTGATTAATATTCACACACATTTTTAAAATAATAACAAGCATAAAAATTGTTTAACTTGCTTCTGGAGCAGGCCGCGGTGGTCTAGCGGTTCTAGGCGCTCAGTCCAGAACCGCGCGACTGCTACGGTCACAGGTTCGAATCCTGCCTCAGGCATGGATGTGTGTGATGTCCTTAGGTTAGTTAGGTTTAAGTAGTTCTAGGTTATAGGGGACTGATGACCTCAGATGTTAAGTCCCATAGTGCTCAGAGCCATTTGGTTCTGGATGCTATTTACAATTGACAATCCGAAGTTCCTTTGGTATTGGTACGTTAATGTTATTCTCACATATATCTCTGATACTTGGCAAAAGTGTCTATAAATTTATCTTCATGGCTAAGTACAGGTATATGGTAATCTTATTAGGCGCAAACTGAAGCTTGACTATAGACGCACAGACAAATGTAGAACTCGTACAGACTGGTACAAACAAATGCAGACTGACTTATCGGAGGTCTGTACACTCGTTATAATACCTCGCATGTTCATGTATCACTGCATGAGTGTGATCTGTGAGGAGAAATGGTTCTACGTTAGCAGCAATCTCATTGGCTGAGTTACATATTAATACGCAGATCGGCGGAAGCAGAATTTGGTCCGTCTCTATGACAGCGCCATCTCATAGTGCGGAGATCGACGAGCGCTGCGCCTGCGCTTTTGTGCTTTGCGGGGTACGCTCTAGTGGGAAAGTTGTGTGCACGCTGACTACGTGGAACTATGTACATAACACCACCACTTGTCATAATAGCGCGAGGGAAAGACAACGATCTATATACCTCCATATGGGTCCTAATTTCTAGTTACCTTATCTTTGTGGTCCTTATAGGCAATGTGTGTTGGCGGCAGTAGGATCATTCGACAGTCTCCTTGAAACGCCTGTTCTCTAAATTTCTCAATTTTCTTTCTCTAAAAGAACGCCACTCTCCCTCCACGGATTCCCATTTCAGTCCCCGAGCATCTCAGTAACACTCACATGTTGTTCATGCCTACCAGTAACAAATGTAGCAGCCTGAATCTGAATTGCTTCCATGGCTCCTTCACCCCGACCTGGTATGGATCCCAAACACTTGGGCAGTACCAGCATCCTTTGCAGGTAAACCACTCTTTCCTAAAAAGTAATGAGATCTTTCTCCCAGAATAAGGGAATAATGCGAGAAATGCATGCCTAAATATAAATGCAGATGCTACCCTAACCTGTAGTTGCGGCAACTGAGTGATGTCCTCTTTACGTTCTACCTGCTGGCTTTGGCACCACGTTTTCCTGTTACCAGGATTTGCATTGCTGACGAGTAGCTTAGGAAGACCAGTTCGTCCTCCAGTTCCCTGCCGTTGGAGCCCCCTTCTGCTGTTTTGGTGCTGACATGGTTCGCCAGTGTGAGATTCAGTTCTACAGTGACCTTTGTATTTATCGTCCTCCACAATCGTCTTCAATGAGCGTCCGTCATCATCCCTCACACACACATTCGTGGGTGTTTTAAGTTGGCCGAAGATGTTCTTTCGCTTTATCTCTATGCGGAAGAAACATTATATACGGTGCCTCTTGAAACTCCAAACACCGCGTCCACCTTGGTTAAGGAACGAGCGCGGTAAGAGCACTACGAGTTTGCCCGCGTTAAAATTCACTTAGCTCCGACAACACGTAATCGTGTACGACAGAACGCAGTTCTGATTACGAACAACGAGTACAACGTAAAGAGGGCAATTCTCAGGTGCCGCTCGTGGTCAATTACAAGAGCGCTACTACAGGCTTGCCTAGCCTCTGCATTAATGTTTAGGCATGCATTTCTCTCATTATTCCCACATTCTGTCCAAATCCTGCATATTATACACTCCTGGAAATGGAAAAAAGAACACATTGACACCGGTGTGTCAGACCCACCATACTTGCTCCGGACACTGCGAGAGGGCTGTACAAGCAATGATCACACGCACGGCACAGCGGACACACCAGGAACCGCGGTGTTGGCCGTCGAATGGCGCTAGCTGCGCAGCATTTGTGCACCGCCGCCGTCAGTGTCAGCCAGTTTGCCGTGGCATACGGAGCTCCATCGCAGTCTTTGACACTGGTAGCATGCCGCGACAGCGTGGACGTGAACCGTATGTGCAGTTGACGGACTCTGAGCGAGGGCGTATAGTGGGAATGCGGGAGGCCGGGTGGACGTACCGCCGAATTGCTCAACACGTGGGGCGTGAGGTCTCCACAGTACATCGATGTTGTCGCCAGTGGTCGGCGGAAGGTGCACGTGCCCGTCGTACTGGGACAGGACCGCAGCGACGCACGGATGCACGCCAAGACCGTAGGATCCTACGCAGTGCCGTAGGGGACCACACCGCCACTTTCCAGCAAATTAGTGACACTGCTGCTCCTGGGGTATCGGCGAGGACCATTCGCAACCGTCTCCATGAAGCTGGGCTACGGTCCCGCACACCGTTAGGCCGTCTTCCGCTCACGCCCCAACATCGTGCAGCCCGCCTCCAGTGGAGTCGCGACAGGCGTGAATGGAGGGACGAATGGAGACGTGTCGTCTTCAGCGATGAGAGTCGCTTCTGCCTTGGTGCCAATGATGGTCGTATGCGTGTTTGGCGCCGTGCAGGTGAGCGCCACAATCAGGACTGCATACGACCGAGGCACACAGGGCCAACACCCGGCATCATGGTGTGGGGAGCGATCTCCTACACTGGCCGTACACCACTGGTGATCGTCGAGGGGACACTGAATAGTGCACGGTACATCCAAACCGTCATCGAACCCATCGTTCTACCATTCCTAGACCGGCAAGGGAACTTGCTGTTCCAACAGGACAATGCACGTCCGCATGTATCCCGTGCCACCCAACGTGCTCTAGAAGGTGTAAGTCAACTACCCTGGCCAGCAAGATCTCCGGATCTGTCCCCCATTGAGCATGTTTGGGACTGGATGAAGCGTCGTCTCACGCGGTCTGCACGTCCAGCACGAACGCTGGTCCAACTGAGGCGCCAGGTGGAAATGGCATGACAAGCCGTTCCACAGGACTACATCCAGCATCTCTACGATCGTCTCCATGGGAGAATAGCAGCCTGCATTGCTGCGAAAGGTGGATATACACTGTACTAGTGCCGACATTGTGCATGCTCTGTTGCCTGTGTCTATGTGCCTGTGGTTCTGTCAGTGTGATCATGTGATGTATCTGACCCCAGGAATGTGTCAATAAAGTTTCCCCTTCCTGGGACAATGAATTGACGGTGTTCTTACTTTAATTTCCAGGAGTGTAGAAGAAAGAAAACCCCATCACTTGTCTGGTTACCGTTGTCGATACCGTTACTAAAATTCCATATTAGCAACTCATTTCCGTCGGCTGCCATATTACTGACATTCTAAATGATTCTGGATGTCAGAGTTCTCGCACCATCTGTAGGGGGCTCCCATGTAGACAGCAGCCACTTTGACTCGATTGAGTGTGATCTGTCGTTGCGGGTGAAGGAATATGGAAAAAAAAAACTTTGTGTGGGCCTGTATAAATATTGCATGTTGTCGAAGACATCCCTCGGCTGCATTCCTGTAAGTTGTCTGAATACATAAGATTAATTTTACGAATAGTGGGTACTAGACTGAGATTCACTGGAGGAAACACTAGAAAATATAACGAGTTCAGGCAATATGTGATTTGAAAAATGCCCACTTGACCAGTTTTTGAGGGTTTCTGTCTGTCTAGGAATTGATTAACTAATGACATAAAAAAGATACAAATAAGAGCGACTAGGATCTGTACTGATTCTTCGAGTAAGAGAGTCAGCGTTATTGACACTTTCATAAAAGTCCAGTGGCAGGCACTACAAGAGATGTCTTCCGCATTTCTGAAAGATTTGCAGACAAAATGTCTAAAAACAATCACACAAAATATTACTCCACCCCACAAACATTTCACGATGTGGCCCCGACAGTTATATACGACAAACTACGCCTCATTCAAATACTTAACGATTGTTGTTGTTCACGTACAACATTCGTGAATGAAAAGGAAAGTTGGTGGCGGTAAATAGTGATAGTATCACAACTAGTCTCCTCTGTATTCTTTCAAGTAGGTTGTAGGTTGTAGATATTACTGCAGATGTACGTCTGACTTTGAACGTTGCCCTGCTTCATACAGAGACAGCGAATTGTCGCTTAGTTGGCTTGCACGCCTTAATGTTACGGAAGCCGTAAACTCAGTAAAAACACATTGGAGAGGTAGTTTTCATGAAGAGGGGCAACAGTCGGACAGTCGTTTTGTAAATTGTCGAGATAACGGTGTGGATGATTGCTGATCTGACGTTTTAACATCGGCAAACATGAACTTCATATTTTGGCACTTCATTTGCCTTAAACCAACGGCAAAATAGGGCCATCACATAGACATGAAAATAAGTTTTGCAACACCTCGCTTCCGAGAGTTCCGGAACCCGTAGACAAAATTGGAACAGAGATCAACATAACCATCATATCTGCGATTTTTATTGCTCATGAAAACACACATTGCATGTTGTACAATCATACAGTGAGACCTTCAGAGATGGTGGTCCAGATTTTTGTAGACATCGGTACCTCCAATACTCACTAGCACGTCCTCTTGCATTGAGGCATGTCTATATTCGTCATTGCATACTATCCACAAGTTCATCAAGGCACTGTTGGTCCACATTGTCCCACTCCTCAACGGCAATGAGGTGTAGACGACTCAGTGTGGTTGGTGAGCCACTTTTATTTTATTTATTTACACGTCAAGTTCAGTAGGACCAAATTGAGGAGCGAATCTCCAAGATCATGGAACGTGTCAGTACATGAAATTACAACACAAAAGTAATAACACAAAAATGAAATGTTTCTGAACCCGAAAAAAGTCTATCGATAAGTTTAAGTAAACGCAATCAGCAATACAACGAGTATCAGCTTATTCTTTCAAGGAACTCCTTGACAGAATAGAAGGAGTGACCCATAAGGGAACTCTTCAGTTTCGATTTTAAAGCGCGTGAAATACTGCTTGAATTTTTGAATTCGAGCGATAGCTTACTGAAAATAGATGCAGCAGTATACTGCACACCTTTCTGCACAACAATTAAGGAAGACCTATTCAAAGGCAGATTTCATTTATGCCGTGAATTAACTGAGTGAAAGCTGCTTATTCTTAGGACTAAACTGATATTGTTAACAAGAAATGATAGCAAAGAATATATGTATTGAGAAGCCAACAAAGTACCCAGACTTGTGAACAGGAGTCGACAAGAGATTCGTGAATTGACACCACTTATTTCCCGAACCGCCCGTTTCTGAGCCAAAAGTATCCTTATAGAACGATAAGAGCTGCCCAAAATATAATACCATTTGACATAAGCCAATGAAAATTAGCAATGTACAGTAATTTTCGTGTCGAATGATCACTCACTTCAGGTACCGTTCGAATAGTAAAAGTGGCACATTAAGTCTTTGAACAAGGTCCTGAATGTAAATTTTCCACGACAGTTTACTATCTACCTGAACTCCTATAAATTTGAACTGTTCAGATACACTAAACATATGCCCATTCTGTGAAATGAAAACGTCAGGTTTCGTTGAATTGCATGTTAGAAGCTGTAAAAACGGAGTCTTGCTGTGATTTAGCGTCACTCTATTTTCTACAAGCCCTGAAATTGTGTCAGGAACTGCACTATTTGGAACCGTGAAAATGTTGCACACAACATCCTTTACTACCAAGCAAGTATCATTAGCAATCAGAAATCTTTTAGAGTTACCATAACACCTGAGAGCATAACATTTATATAAATAAGGAACAGGAATGGCCTCAACACTGATCCCTGGGACACCCCGCACTTGACTGCACCCCGCTCAGACCCCAAATCACAGCCATTCTCCACACTGTGAATAATGACCTTCTGCTGTCTGTTGCTAAAGTAAGAGGGGAACCAATTGTGAGCTACTCCCAGTATTCCGTAATGGTCCAACTTCTGGAGCAATATTTTGAGATCAGCACAATCAAACGGCTTAGTTAACTCAAAAAAATATGCCTAGCGTTCGAAACCTTTTGTTTAAGAAATCCTCTATGTCACATAGAAAAGATAATACAGTTGTTAATGACTTCTGAAGCCGAGCTGTACGTTTGATAGCAAATCGTGTGGTACAAAGTAATCAATTATTTTTACATATACAGCCTTTTCAATAAGTTTAGCAAACACTGACGACATAGAAAGCGGTCTCAAATTGTCTACATTATCCTTTTCTCCCTTTGTGTAAAGCGGCTTTACAACTGAGTACTTCAATCGTTCAGGAAACTGACTATTCCTAAAGGAAAAACTCCAAATACGGCTAAGTACAGGGCTAACATGTGTAGCACAGTAGTTTGAAACTCTGCTAGGCACTCCATCATATCCATGGGAGTCTTTAGTCTTCAGTAATTTAATTATTGACTTAATCTCCCGCTAGTCTGTATCGCAAAGGTGTATTTCAGACATCAGTCTCGGAAAGTCATTTGCCTGAAAGTTATATGACTTCTTGTTGAAAATAAATTTTTGTTTAATTCATCAGCAATGCTCAGAAAATGGCTGTTAAAAACTGTACATATATCCGATTTATCAGTAACAGAAATATTATTACAACGGACTGGCTTTATATCGTCGACCTTGTGCTGCTGAAGAGTCACTTCCACTACAACTGACCATTTGGCCTTACTTTTAACCTGTGGATTAGCTATTATATTTGCATACCACATACTCTATGCCTTCCTCATAACATTTTTAAGCACCTTACAATACTGTTTGTATGGGTTATTGTAGCTCGATAGTGACTACTAACATTTTGATATAATTCCCACTTTGTCCTATATGATATCCTTATCCCACTAGTCGGCTACCCGGCCAGCCGGGGTGGCCGAGCGGTTCTAGGCACTACAGTCTTGAACCGTGCGATCACTAAGGTCGCAGGTTCGAATCCTTCCTCGGGCATGGATGTGTGTGATGTCCTTAGGTTAGTTAGGTTTAATTAGTTCTAAGTTCTTGGGGACTGATGACTTTAGAAGTTAAGTCCCATAGAGCTCAGAGCCATTCAGCCAACCGGGCTGCCTCTTACTGATAGTACCCTGTTTAGAGCGTTCTAATGGAAAGCAACTCTCAAAGAGCATGAGAAATGTGTTAAGGAAAACATTTTATTTATCATCTATGTTATCGGCACTATAAATATCCTATCATTCTTGTTCCTTAACAAGGTTTACAAAAATTCTCTATCGCTGTTGGATTAACATTCCTACATTGTTGGTAACTACATGTCACTTATGTTTGAGAACAAAGGCCTTTTAGTAATAAAATTTGTGTATCATTGTCTGAAAGGCCATTAACATTTTTTCTAACTGAATGGTCGTCTAGTAATGAAGAATGCATAAAACTTTGTCTATGGCTGTACTAGTGTTCCTCTGCACCCTAGTTGGAAAAGACACTGCATCAGATCATACGAATTTAGAAGATCTACCAACATCATTTTCCTTACAGCGAGCCCGCATCTCGTGGTCGTGCGGTAGCGTTCTCGCTTCCCACGCCCGGGTTCCCGGGTTCGATTCCCGGCGGGGTCAGGGATTTTCTCTGCCTCGTGATGGCTGGGTGTTGTGTGCTGTCCTTAGGTTAGTTAGTTTTAAGTAGTTCTAAGTTCTAGGGTACTGATGACCATAGATGTTAAGTCCCATAGTGCTCAGAGCCAGCCTTACAGCGTCATATACAAAATTTGTATTGAAGTCACGACATATAACTAATTTCTCGTACGTCCTACAAAGTGAATCATGAACCCTCGCTAGCTTGAGCAGAACTGCTCTGAAATCAGTGTTAGGGGACCTAAAAACAACAATAATTAGAAGTTTATTTTCACTAAATTCATCAGCCCCTGCACTAAATCAAATATCTGTTGAGTACAGTGCCGTGATACGTCTACGCACTCAAACGGAATACTGTTTCCTACGTCTATAGCCACACTCCCACGCCGGGCTCAGTGGCCGAGCGGTTTTAGGCGCTTCAGTCCGGAACCGCGCGACTACTACGGTCGCAGGCTCGAATCCTGCCTCGGGCTTGGACGTGTGTGATGTTCATAGATTAGTTAGGTTTAGGTAGTTCTGAGTTCTAGGGGACTGATGACCTCAGATGTTAAGTCCCATAGTGCTCAGAGCCATTTGAACCACTCTCCCACCCACCAAGGAACTCCTAGAAAAACAGCCAGATAATCTGTATCCTGGTGAAGGAAGGCTCTGAATTGTCAAATTATTTAAGTGGTGCTCGTCCATAAACAGCCCTTTTCAATATTTCCCAGACATGTTCGAGAGGGTTCATGACTGGAGAACATGCTGGCCTTCTAGTCAGGCGATGTCGCTATCCTGAAGGAAGTCATTCACAAGATGTGCTAGATTCGGGCGCGAATTGTCGTCCATGAAGACAAATGCCTCGCCAATATGCTGCCGATATGGTTGCACTATGGGTCGGAGGATGGCATCTACTTATCGTACAGCCGTTGCAGCGCCTTTCATGTCCACTAGCGGCGTACGTCCACGCCACATTATGCCACCACAAAACATCAGGGAACCTCCACCTTGCTGCACTCGCTGAACAGTGTGTCTAAGGCGTTCAGCCTGACCGGGTTGCCTGGAAATACGTCTGTGACGATTGCCTGGTTGAAAGCATGTGCGACACTCATAGGTGAAGAGAACGTGATGCCAATCCTGAGCGGCCCATTAGACAAGTTGATGGGCCCATCTGTCCCGCGCTACATGGTGTCGTGGTTGCAAAGATGGATCTCGACATGGACGTCGGGAGTGAAGCTGCACATCATGCAGCCTATGGCGCCCAGTTTGAGACGTAACACGACTTCCTGTGGCTAAACGAAAAGCATTATTCAACATGGTGGCGTTGCTGTCAGGGTTTCTCCGGCATGTCGTCGAGAGTTCATGTCTCTCTGTAGCTTCTCCACGTCCGAACAACATCGCTTTGGTTCACTCTGAGACGCCTGGACACTTCCCTTGTTGAGAGCCCTTCCTGGCACAAAGTAACAATGCGGACGTAATTGAAACGTGGTAATGACCGTCTAGGCATGGTTGAACTACAGACAATACGAGCCGTGAGCCTCCTTTCTGGAGTGACTGTAACTGATTGGCTGTCCGACCCCCTCCGTCTAATTGGCGCTGCTGATGCATGGTTGTTTATATGTTTGGGCGGTTTTAGTGGTATCTCTGAGCAGTCAGAGGGACTGTTTCTGTGACACAATATCCGCAGTCAACGTCTATGTTCAGGAGTTCTGAGAACCGGGATGATGCAAAACATTTCTGGACGCGTGTACTCGTATTTCCCGATGATACCAAGCTTTACTGAATGGCTTTTGGCGATGACTTATTAATGGGTAAGATATTCCTGAGGTGGACGGATCTCTGGATGAATATTACTCAAGGGGGTGTGATGAACGGGAAAAGAAATCTGTCTTTGTGAGGGGAACGTATAATGCTAGCTCTCTTATTCGGGTGGGTAGGTTAGCGATCTTAAAATAAGAAATGAATAGGCTCTGAATAAATATTGTGAGAATTAGTGAAATAAAGTGGTAGAAAGTAAAGAGTTTCTCGTCAGGTAAATACTTGCTTCTCACCGCAAAAACAGAATTTACCCCAAGTTTACAAGCATACTTGGCTAATTTCATGCTCAGATAATAAAGAGACTGAGTGTATGTCTGATGATAAAATGAATCACTCGACAAGTAAAGCGAGACGATTTTTTTGTTTTTGTTTGGGACTGTAATTCGCCATAAGAGATAGAAATGTGGTTGGAGCGCATGACCATGAGGAGAAAAAATTATAAGGGAAGGCATGATGTTGAATTTTGCTCATTACACGATTTACTCAATAGTTAATGAAGTGATGGCATATGCGTAGAAATGACCTGCTGACACCGAAATGTTTCAAACACATTATATAACCGTACGCAAAAGATTAATTAACAATTCTTAAACAATAAAATATTTGCAGCAGTGAGACGCTCTGCTAAACTCGCAGGACAGGACAGGTACTTTAAATTGTGGGAAGGGGCCAAAATAAAGAGCTGTAAGTTACACTAGAACATAAGACTTTATTATTTGATCGAACATTACAAGAGCCCTCAAAAAAAAAAAAAAAAAAATTAACACACAGCTTTCATCTTTGGGACGTAATTACTGTCTGAAATCAACTTTAATTTAAATACGGCTGAAGGCCAATAACTTAAAACGCAAGCACAATTACATATTTAAAAGGCAATCCTTATCTTGCAACAGTTCCTTATTTAGGCTGAAGGCCCAAAGAATCTGAGATTTTAAGAGCAAAAAATTTGAACCCAAAAATCGGGTGAAAGCCCTACCCTTAAGGCTAAATAACATTAAATTTAAAAAAAAAAAACTATAGCCTTACATAAAACAGTTCTTAATTGGGCAAAACTCAACAAAACATAAATTTTCGAGCAAAATTCTTATCTTAAAACAGTTCCTTTGTTAGGCTGAATGCATAAACTTAAAATTCTAAAACATTAAAATTTTTAAAATTACAAAGGTCTTTCATGAAACAGCCCTTTAAATTCGGCTGAAGGCCTAACGAATCTTACGTCTTAAGAGGAAAACAACCTTCATTAAAAAAAATATCGGCTACAAGCCATACAAGTAGAAACAACAAGAATAAATTTTAAAAAAAGGCAGCACAACAAAGGGCCCTCAAATGTTCGAGTGTCGGCCTGGAATTCAAACATCAACGTGCGCTTAGGTCAGACAGGCAGGCGAGCCAACTATTCACGATCCGACGACAACCCAGCCGACCGACAGTTAACCGACCCACCGACAACATAACTCCTACTTCACCTGACCAGTTCACAGCATGGAGTTCAACGGAACAACGTAGAAGATATTGGCGCCCACAACCAATCATACATGGAGCTGTGAAACTACACACCGTGCTGGACAGCAACAACACATTGAGGAAACTACACTGCCGGAAATTTACATCAACGGCCAGGGCAGGTAACCGGAACGTTAACGGCCACAAGACAGAATATTCCGCTGGTGCATCTCATTTCAAAAAACCAAATACAGTGAAACTCCACCGGAGGGTGGCTAGAATTTTCCAACTTGAAAACAACGTTGTTGCTCGCCGGAATATCCTAGCAGCCGTCAACGAACTCTAAACGACACAATTTGAACAGTTTTGACTTCCTGGTAGATTAAATCAAAACTGAACCTTCGTGTCCAGGGTCGGTGAGCCACGGACCTCGGAGCAATGGGAACAGCACCGCACTCACCATCGCCGCGTAGAGACCGGCAGCAGTCCCGGACAAACTAGGTCAAGCGGAGAATTGCTCGCTGCTCCACGCCAACCGACCGACTCCCAGGCCCGGAAACGGTGAAAGGACCAAATATACGTCGGCCGATGAGACGGCCAACCGAACGACCAACCAATGGACGCCCCGGTCCATTCTCCCTCCGTCGGACATTTTATGTGCGTCGCCAGCGGTCGGCGAGCACTGGCTGTCGACGCCTCAGCGACGCTCCGTCGCCGACATCACTGCCGGTGCGTCACGACTGCACTGTTTGCGCGTCCCGAACTGACTGCCACACACACGATGACTCAGAAAAATTATCGGCCGCTCCAGAGATGGTACGTCAGTGAATTTATCGATAGGCGCTGCTGTTGCCGCTCACGGGAAAGCAAGGCAGGAAGTTAGTGACGCCAGTAAATGGAATAAGAAACCGAGGCGGCAGTACCGTAATTGAAGATGTCAAACGATAAATGGTCTGAACACGAGCCGTCCACGGCTCAAGCAGCGTATGTGCGAACTGATCATCATCTATTGATTAAAACAAAGTAAAATGTAGAAAGTATGGAAATTAAAGTGCTGAGACCTGGAAAAATTGAACCAGTGCTTTTGGGGCGTTTGTGTTGGAGCATTGGGTATGGATTTATTTAAACAGATGAAGGAATGCAAATGAAATATGGCAGTTTTGATGGATGAAACACTGAAGGCAGCAGAGGACCAAATAGGTCAAGAGAGTGTAAACGGCAGAAAATCTTTCATAACACACTAGACACTGAGTCTAATTAACGAAGGGGAGATGTATAATTATGTAGCAAATCCAGCAAGCAGAAGAGAATACAGAGTCTAAATATGAGATCCAAAAAACGTGAAAAATGGCAGGGCAGGATCACCTGTTCGAGATACGCAAAGTCTTTCAATCTTTCATGTTTATAGACATAGATGGCGTCCACACTAAAGTAAAGAAACATTTGGAAAAAAAAGAAACGCAGCTATATGATTAACAAGTACTCAAATGAGAAGCAAGAAAGGGAAGCTAGAAAGGTGGAAATACATTGAATGGCGAAACAAAGAACCTGAAGAGGATGGTGTAGAAATGGAAGAGGAAGTAGAAGAAAATGACATGTGAAATGCGGCACCGTGGAAGGATTTGACGGGGTTCTACAAACAACAACCCGAAAGAAAGCGTTTGAGTAGACGACATTGTCACAGAGTTATTAAGAATCAAGGAACAACTAACCATGAGAAAACTAATAGATTAAGGTTGTAAGCTACTAACACACATTATTTACAGCAAAATAGGAACCGAACTCGGCGAAGTTCAGTTGTGGTTTTGAAGGAGCACTAGAGGCCGTCATGATTCCAATTATATGTAATATAAGGCAAACATTTTTATAGCTGTTGTAGATTCAGCAAAAGCTGTCCTCAACTTTAACAACGACTGTCACTCAAGGTAAAGAACGTTTGACATAGCTGCCATTGTTCTAATGCAGTAGACATTTTGCACTGAAACACTTCCGATGGAGAGGTAGCAATAAGTGAACAGCAATACCTAACAACAGGTGGAAGGGAAAAGAGTAAGAAAGTTAACAAAGGAATCAGGAAGACGCGGTAGTAGGAAAAGTCTAAATGAGAAAACAAGCTTTCTGGAAGCCATACAGAACATGATTATAGATATTGTCGCTGTAGCTAAATATATACAGAAGGAGAGTATTGTTGCGGCATACGATACGAAGGAGGAATTTATACAAAATAAATTTCGTTTAACAATTTGAGTCCAGTAGGTCGATTCGATCCAGTAATATTTATACGAAACTTAAATATAGTACTGTGCCCGATATGTTGCTCGAAGCACAGAATATATGCTACGTCGTAAAATCTTGGCCATGCTGCCTGACATAGATTATTTAAAATTTGATGATAAGAGGGATAAATTGTTGGGAACAAATGTTATTACAGCTAGTACAGAAACGAGATTGCAGCTATAAGAATTCAAGACGGGAGGCAAGGAAGATAGTAATTGAGAAGACGGTGTACCCCGTTTCTCATGCTACTAATATCTAGTTTAGCAAAGAGTAAAGGAAACACGACAGAAGTCTGGAAACAAAATTAAAACTTTGAATGAAGAAATAAAAATTATAAATCTTCCCGATGACCCGAGAGTCTTAGTAGGCTCGTTGATCGGAATGGTTAATACTGTACAAGCAGGCTATAAGATGAATATGAACAAAACAACAAAGGTAATGGGGTGTAGTGGAATGAAATCGGACGATGTTGAAGTATTAGATTAGAAAAGAGGCACTAAAAGTAGTTGATGAATTGTGTTATGTGGTCTGCAAAATAACTGACAGTGATCCAAGCAGAAAGCATATTAGAAGTAAACAAGAAACAACAAGAAAAGCGTTTCTGAAAAATAAAACTTCTTTAAAATATATTGTAAATTTAAGTCACAGGAAGAGAAAGTATTTGTGTACTGAAGTGGAAGTTGGACGATAAATGGAACACACTAGAGGAGATTGCCAGCTTCAGAAATGTGGTGCTGCGGAAAAATATTAGGGATTAGACAGATAGATCGCATAACTAAAGAAGAGATACTGAAACGAATTTGGGAGAATTGTATGCCATTTATCACCGAAAAAAAGGAACAGGTTCACAGGGCAATGCTGCTGCATAAAGCTACATTCCAGTTCGTCTCATGAGGGAACTGTGAGAAGTGAAAATTGTAGGAGTGTATCTAAGGCTTAAGACGGCTCAAATAGATGCATGCGGTTTTACTTGAGCAGGGGTGAAGTAGCTTACACAGTGTAGACTAGCGTGGAAAATTGCATCAGTGTAGTTTTCGGTCTGAAACCCACAACAGCAACAAACGTTGACTTTTCCCGTAATGATCGGTTACTTACGAAGACGAATGAAGTTACTTTGAAATTGACTTTTGGCTCGAAAGTGAAACATGCTTATTTATTTGTGCAAATGTCCAGTGCTGATGTCGCTTTTGCGTACGTTACACATTGGAATTCCCCAATATTGATCCGTTAATAGGACATGAGGTTGTACTAGGTAATTAGTGGGCTTAGCATACTCCATTGTCCTGCGTAAATAGCATTAGTACACCGAATCGATATTCCCCTGTAGTCTCTTAAGATGGCCGTTCAAATGGAAAATGTGGTTAACAATGTATGCAAGTTGATAAGAACTTATGCTATAGTGTTGGGTTTCTAATATTCATTATAACGGTTAACAGAGAGAAGTTTCGAATATGAAATTCAACGGGACTGTAACAATTGTTATTCTCCTTGCTGTATGACAATAATTTTACGGGAGTTAATTCAGATTGTACAGTTTGCTTGAGATTTGTAGGTGATGTTTTTTGATATAAGTGGTTTCACTGGATAACAAAGTGCTTCATTAAATTTACATTACTGCTGGACATATGACATGCACGTTGAGGCACAAATAACATTAAACTAAATGACGCGTATCTAGCTAAGGAAATGTCTGAGATGCCGTGACAGATCTAAATATAGCGCTCTCTAAGGCAAAGTTAAGGACGACGCTTTATATAGTTACCACTGTCCTCAGCTCTTGGTCCAGAAACTGAGGACACAACACGTCTCATAACTGTAGCTCATCAAGTCACGTAAACAAAAAATTTCATGTTACAAAAACTGCTGTTATCACTCTCTTTGTTAAGGTTATGTCTCGCTTATACTTTAAAGTAAGGAGGTTGTGGTTTAGTTTATCGAATTCAGCACGTCGTAAGTATTATTACTTTAATGTAATTTACATATATCCGTGACTACTAGGCCGATTTTCAGTTAGTTGTGGCACTTGCAACAGCTCCAATACTAGTTCCAAGTGATTTAAAACATCTATATGTTTGCTTATACTCGCTGATGCTACCAGAGTTTCAGTGGTCTTTTTTTCCCTTGATAAGGGGTGAAAATCTTATCTGATACGTATTATCAATGTTTTTACACTTTTGATGAAAGAAATACTGACACACATCACTGCAGGCACTAAGAAAAAATGTAAAGTTCGCGTAGTTCATACGTACATCATGTAACTACGTTAGTAGAGCGTAAAACGAGGAAATTTACGTAGCTCGCGACTTATTTGGCTCGTCAAGGGGAGACTTAGTGTAAGCATTATTCATTACATTTTCTCCGTTTCCGTTGGCACCATTGAGGTTATTTCTTGCAGGTAAACTTCCAAATTCTTCTATTATACAGGTTTTATGCTGCGTGTCCGCTACTGCTTTTGAGAAAAGAATGTAGATGAGCGCGAATGAAAAACGAGTGGAAACAAGTTCTGGGTCCCTATTCCCAAGGATTAAAGCCGAAGTATTTAGAGGAACATACAGACATTTTTCTTTAGTAGGAGAGAACAATGTAGATGGCCGGGAATAAAAAACGAGTGGAAACAAGTTCTGGGTCCCTATTCCCAAGGATTAAAGCCGAAGTATTTAGAGGAACAAACAGACATTTTTCTTTAGTAGGAGAGAACAATGTAGATGGCCGGGAATGAAAAACGAGTGGAAACGCATTCTGAGTCGTATTCCCGAGAATTAAAGCTGAAGTATCTACAAGAACTACTTTGATATAAGAGGCAGTTTTTATCGTTGTAGGTTTTAGGATGTTAATTGTTTCTGTTATGTTTCTGGTGTGTACATATATCTTAGACTTCAGTTTCGCTTTTTCTGGTTTCATACTTCCAGTTGTTCGTACGGGTGCGTAGATACAGCGGTAAGCTGTGTGTGGCAACTGTAGGCTATGCAAATGTGGGACTATCCCATCTACATACCTCAATAATTTACTAGCTTTGGGACACACTCGTAAATTTATTATTTTTTCTTCCTCAGAATGCATGGTGGGGCTAGTATCGTTAGGACTATGGGAAATATTAACGCTATACACACGCATTTTTTTCCCTCAGTCAGACTAATGGTGTATGTGAATTCATATTCATCTCTTTTTGTTTTTACATTTGTGATTGTATGAATATTATAATCGTGTGCTCCTCATTTGAGTTGCTCGAGTGTAACGATGCTACAGGTGATACATCGTTCTCTTATTTCATTGTAGATATAGCTGTTGAGGAGAACTGTACAGTTTCATTTAGCTGTTATGACTACTGAAGTTGTGGAATCCCTACCAACCGAAATCTAAAAAGGAGACAATCCTACCGCTGGCGAATATGAGGCACGTGCTGTAGAAGTATGTCCTCGTTTCGAGATACATAACACTATTTTATCACAAACAAAGAACAATCGAATGAGGTTTTTGACTGATAAATCCTCTGCATTGCCATTACTTAATCACGGATGTAGATGGCGTTATTTTGTGCCTGCGCTCTAAAGCTAATCTCTAGGACATCCAAGCATTAACAGCACTTCATTCTATTTTGAAGTTTATAGCAAGACACCTTCACGGTGTCGCATATCTAATGAACAACCCTGTTACCCATTCTGCCATTTCCCTCAGTCTCGCTTCTGACCTGTAGTCATGCGAAGAGGCGTCAGAATTGCCTGTAAAATAATGTCTGCTTACGAACCTTTCACGTATGTCGAAAACGGAATATCCCCCCTATAATTAATTAATTTCTATATCCAATAATGCTGTCATTTTCAATGGGACATTTTATTGTAAACTGATTGTTCTGTAGCTACTTGGAAGAACAACAAATGGTAAATGAAAAACACATCACTGGCTACGTTACTTTATTAAGTTAACACGTTTTCGGCTCACAGGGCAGGCGTGCATCAGTCTTTAGCTGACTATCACCACCAAAGAAGTTACAATGTTTCTAAACAACATTAAAAAATTGTCATTGATTTTGAGTGAGGCACGAACACGGAGTAAATGGAGTGATGATCCAATTGAAAAGTTGAATAGTAAACAAATATGAAGAAGGTAAACCAAGATAAGCATTTAAACTAAAATTGTAAAACAGTAAATACACAACAATTTAACTAACAATTCCAACAAATTAAGATTAGTAATTGACGAGAGTATTAAAAAATAAACTGATGAGGTATTGCACGTGCAAAGTGATACAGACTCAGAGTAAAGGTTACAAATGATAATTGTAACAACAGGATATAAGGAATACACAGTAAATCACAAAACAATAAGTAAATACAGGAAAAAGAAGGAAGAGAAAGTAAATAACAATCTGGGATAATTGGAAAACTCTAGGGATTAAGTGAAGTTTAAAATAGGCGCAGGATTGAGCTGTGTTTCATGTTTTAATGTTAAACCAGAACTGTGGACCTGATATTTGTTGACTTTCATGGTTTTCAGGATGAGAGTTATTGGCCATTGTTTGCTGTGTGGAGGACACGAGTCTGTTGCGGGAAGCTGTGGCTGTCATTCAATAAATGCTCATGAAATGTGAAGTCTTAATTCTGCAACCTCCACTTGCGCTCATGTTCGGCCAAAGTAGTTGCGACGTCTTTGCCTGACTAACCAAAATAAAACTTATCACAATCATGGCCAGCAATATTGCATATCCCACTGCTGACAAGAAATTGTGTCTTGTGTTTGCCTTTCCAGACCCACTGTGCTATTCTTGTATTTACCGCAACCCTATAGCTTCGCTATTTCATTGTTTTTGCCCCTTTTTTGGTATAGCCTGTGTATAAAAAGAAAATAAAAAAGACTAAACCCTGCGAATTCAATATATGTGGGGTGCTGAGATAGGCTGGTTACAAACTACTAACAGACAGTTGTTTCATTCATGTAAAAAAGTACTCTCACTTTATACACCCCCCATGAACCATGGCCCTTGCCGTTGGTGGGGAGGCTGGCGTGCCTCAGCGATACAGATGGCCGTACCGTAAGTGCAACCACAACGGAGGGGTACCTGTTGAGAGGCCAGACAAATGTGTGGTTCCTGAAGAGGGGCAGCAGCCTTTTCAGTAGTTGCAGGGGCAACAGTCTGGATGATTGACTGATCTGGCCTTGTAACACTAACCAAA
This sequence comes from Schistocerca americana, assembly GCF_021461395.2. Classification (NCBI taxonomy): domain Eukaryota; kingdom Metazoa; phylum Arthropoda; class Insecta; order Orthoptera; family Acrididae; genus Schistocerca; species Schistocerca americana. The sequence goes on from NC_060123.1 coordinate 45,824,384, forward strand.
ACGTCCTTGCTGTGCTGGTACTGCGAACGGCTGAAAGCAAGGGGAAACTACGGCCGTAATTTTTCCCAAGGGCATGCAGCTTTACTGTATGGTTAAATGATGATGGCGTCCTCTTGGGTAAAATATTCCGGAGGTAAAATAGTCCCCCATATGGATCTCCAGTTGGGGACTACTCAGCAGGACGTTGTTATCAGGAGAAAGAAAACTGGCGTTCTACGGATCGGAGCGTGGAATGTCAGATCCCTTAATCGGGCAGGTAGGTTAGAAAATTTAAAAAGGGATATGGATAGGTTAAAGTTAGATATAGTGGGAATTAGTGAAGTCCGCTGGCAGGAGAAACAAGACTTGTGGTCAGGCGAATACAGGGTTATAAATACAAAATCAAATCGGGGTAATGCAGGAGTAGGTTTAATTACGAATAAAAAAATAGGAGCGCGGGTAAGCTACCACAAACAGCATAGTGAACGCATTATTGTGGCCAAGATAGACACACAGCCCACGCCAACCACAGTAGTACAAGTTTATATGCCAACTAGCTCCGCAGATGACGAAGAAATTGAAGAAATGTGTGACGAAATAAAATAAATTATGCAGAGAATGAAGGGAAACAAAAATTTAATAGTCATGGGTGACTCGAATTCGGTAGTAGGAAAAGAGAGAGAAGGAAAAGTAGTAGGTGAACATGGATTGGGGGACAGAAATGAAAGAGGAAGCCGCCTGGTAGAATTTTGCACAGAGCACAACTTAATCATAGCTAACACTCGGTTCAAGAATCATAAAAGAAGGTTGTATACATGGAAGAAGCCTGGAGATACTGACAGGTTTCAGATAGATTATATAATGGTAAGACGGAGATTTAGGTACCAGGTTTTAAATTGTAAGACATTTCCAGGGGCAGATGTGGACTCTGACCACAATCTATTGGTTATGAACTGTAGATTAAAACTGAAGAAACTGCAAGAAGGTGGGAATTTAAGGAGATGGGACCTGGATAAACTGCAAGAACAAGAGATTGTACAGAGTTTCAAGGAGAGCATAAGGGAACAATTGTCAGGAATAGAGAAAGAAATACAGTAGAAGATGAATGGGTAGCTTTGAGGCATGAAGTAGTGAAGGCAGCAGAGAATAAAGTAGGTAAATAGACGATGGCTGCTAGAAATCCTTGGATAGCACAAGAAATATTGAACTTAACTGATGAAAGGAGAAAATATAGAAATGCAGTAAATGATGCAGGTAAAAAGGAATAAAAAGTCTCAAAAATGAGATCGACAGGAAGTGCAAAATGGCTAAGCAGGGAGGGATAGAGGACAAAAGTAAGGATGTAGAGGCTTGTCTCACCGGGTATAAGATAGATACCGCCTACAGGAAAATTAAAGAGACCTTTGGAGAAAAGAGAACCACTTGTATGAATATCAAGAGCTCAGATGGAAACCCAGTTCTAAGCAAAGAAGGGAGAGCAGAAAGGTGGAAGGAGTATATAGAGGGTCTATACAAGGGCGATGTACTTGAGGACAATATTATGGAAATGGAAGAGGATGTAGATGAAGATGAAATGGGAGATATGATACTGCGTGAAGCGTTTGACAGAGCACTGAAAGACCTGAGTCGAAACAAAGCCCCGGGAGTAGATAACATTCCATTAGAACTACCGACAGCCTTGGGAGAGACAGTCCTGACAAAACTCTACCATCTGGTGAGCAAGAATATAATAATTCCAATCCCAAAGAAAGCAGGTGTTGACAGATGTGAAAATTACCGAACTATCAGTTTAAAAAGTCATAGATGCTAAATACTAACGCGAATTCTTTACAGATAAATGGAAAAAATAGTAGAAGCCGAGCTCGGGGAAGATCGGTTTGGATTCTGTAGAAATATTGGAACACGTGAGGCAATACTGACCCTACGACTTATCTTAGAAGCTAGAGTAAGGAAAGGCAAACCTACGTCTTTAGCATTTGTAGACTTAGAGAAAGCTTTTGACAATGTTGACTGGAATATTCTCTTTAAAATATTGAAGGTGGCAGGGGTAAAATACTGGGAGCGAAAGGCTATTTACAATTTGTACAGAAACCAGATGGCAGGTGTAAGGGTCGGGGGACATCAAAGGGAAGCAGTGGTTGGGAAGGGAGTGAGACAGGGTTGCAGCCTCTCCCCGATGTTATTCAACCTGTATATTGAGCAAGCAGTGAAGGAAACAAAAGAAAAATTCTGAGTGGGTATTAAAATCCATGGAGAAGACACAAAAACTTCGAGGTTTGCCGATGACTTGGAAGAGGAGTTGAACGGAATGGATAGTGTCTTGAAGGGAGGATATAATATGAAAATCAACAAAAGCAAAACGAGGATAATGGAATGTAGCCGAATTAAGTCGGGTGATGCTGAGGGAATTAGATTAGGAAATGAGACACTTCAAGTAGTAAAGGAGTTTTGCTATTTGGGGAGCAAAATAACTGATGATGGTCGAAGTAGAGAGGATATAAAATGTAGACTGGCAATGGCAACGAAATCGTTTCAGAAGAAGAGAAATTTCTTAACATCGAGTATAGATTTAAGTGTCAGGAAGTCGTTACTGAAAGTATTTGTATGGAGTGTAGCCATGTATGGAAGTGAAACATGGACGATAACCAGTTTGGACAAGAAGAGAATAGAAGCTTTCGAAATGTGGTGCTACAGAAAAATGTTGAAGATTAGGTAGTTAGATCACGTAACTAATGAGGAGGTATTGAATAGGATTTGGTAGAAGAGAAGTTTGTTGCACAACTTGACGAGAAGAAGGGATCGGTTGGTAGGACATGTCCTGAGGCACCAAGGGATCACAAATTTAGCATTGGAGGGCAACGTGGAGGGTAAAAATCGTAGAGGGAGACCAAGAGCTGAATACTCTAAGCAGATTCAGAAGGATGTAGATTGCAGTAGGCACTGGGAGATGAAGGAGCTTGCACAGGATAGATTAGCATGCAGAACTGCATCAAACCAGTCTCAGGACTGAAGACCGCAACAACAACAACATGGTATAAATGAAAGAAAAAAAAAACAAGAAGCAATTAATCGAAGAATACTCCATCATAGCCTCTCATGAAACAGGGCAATTTCAGTCCCTTTGGTCAGAACGTAGCGTATGGCCCTCTTATTGTGACTTTACAAATTACTAGTTCCTTAATTTTGATATGAACTAAAACACAACCCTTCCGAAGATATGAAAATTTTGTCGTCTAAACCGCCACACCCTTGTCGTGCAACATCCCAAGTGGACCATCCAATGATCCGACAGAACGGCATGAGATCTGAAAAGCGGCTTTCGTGAAGATCAGCCACGCCTATCCAATTCCGAGATAAAAATGCAGCCAGTAGCCTAAGAGAAAGGGAAAACAACGCAGTCTGGGACTTTGCTTGGCTCTACTCGGCCTAGCGTTTGTGAGCCGCGTTGAAAGTATCTCTCTGGCTTCCTGCATAATTGAGGCACTAATGGCGCTGGAATTTTGCGAAGTGGCCCCGCGCTGTGCGAATTACTCTCTGGTAATTAAAATCCGACGCGACGCCGCCACAAAGTGTCACTTCGGAGTAGCCTGACAACGCTCCGGCTTGCTGTGCGCCTTTGAAGGCCTCGGCAAGCTGAGAGGTGTAATTCATCACCACGGGGCGGTCTTTCATCCGCCACCCTGCAGCCGCTGTGGCTTTATAAATATTTTTTGTTACTGGCCGGTCAAAGCGTACTATGGACGCTGGGCTCCAGTTACATATTTCATGTTCTCATCACAAACAGGTGCGGCTCTGCAAACGGGAGCTACTGACCCTATCTAAAACTTGGTTCCAGTTCGGAGTCCAGTAATGGTTCATGCCATATACTCGGCGAGCGGCATTCTGTTTAACACAGTTTTTGCTAAATGACTTTTTTGCAAATAAATTATTTGGTGCACAGATTATGCTGTTCAACAAGAGTTTCTTTATGTAATATGTGCAAGCAGTGAAACACTCAACTTATAATGTTTTAACATGGTTCTGTGTCCTAGAAGATCATGTGGTGTCACCGCCAGACACCCGCCAGACACCACACTTGCTAGGTGGTAGCCTTTAAATCGGCCGCGGTCCGTTAGTATACGTCGGACCCGCGTGTCGCCACTATCAGTGATTGCAGACCGAGCGCCGCCACACAGCAAGTCTAGAGACACTCCCTAGCACTCGCCCCAGTTGTACAGCCGACTTTGCTAGTGATGGTTCACTGACAAATTACGCTCTCATTTGCCGAGACGATAGTTAGCATAGCCTTCAGCTACGTCATTTGCTACGACCTAGCAGGGCGCCATTATCAACTGCTATTTATCTTGTGATGCATGTACCGTCAGACCGATGTTCATCGATTATGGATTAAAGTTAAGTATTCCCGCAGCTACGTACTTTATATGCTAGTCTCAATTACTTTACCTGTTCCAGACCTCATGCCAGCCTGCGTGAGTTTAAACGCGTGCCCTTCGGCCTCCCGTCCTAGTGGATTGGCTGACTTGCCAGTCCACAACAGATCAAATCTCTCGAAATCAGAATTTCGGGTAATAATAGTACCCAGAGTTTATGATAATTCCATATTATCAACTCCAGCATTATACGAAACAATGAAGCAAATTTAAATTTTATTTTTAATGGAAACTTTCATTTCATATGGCATTTGAAAGCTCTTGAAATGGCAAGTATGTTGCCAGTGAAATTTTTCACAAACGCATATGTGATATCTCTTATAGAGAGGCAAGGCGTCAAATATAAAATTTCTCCTTGTCTTTGGTGAATAATTATACGTGCTTTGACTCATCTGATTACCGGGCACAAAAGATGGAATTATCTTAAAGACATAAATTTCAAAATTTTTCGTTTCAGTGTAGTGTTTATGTGACTGATACAGGTAAATAACTATACGATTTGATTTGATGACGTGTAAATACTGGTATCACCGACTATTTAGAGTGCACTTGTAATAGTTTGGTTATAACATTTTCTACATTCGACGACGTGATATCAGGGACAGGTGACAGGTGACGTCAGTGGTCGCCGGATAGTGCAGTCAAAATGATAGGACCCAGGCGATGAGTTGCATGGTTGGACCGGGATGAAACATCAGGAATCAACGGATTGTCACTCGTACATTCAATACGTCTCCAGCACGGCCAGCTCTCACGGAACAATTGTACTGTGGAATTAGAAATGTCTTTGCACATACCGTGATGGTGGGACACAATACAATTATTTCCTCGTAGACGACACTTAGATCATATAAGAAATACACTACTGGCCATTAAAATGGCTACACCACGAAGATGACGTGCTACAGACGCTAAAGTTAACCGACAGGAAGAAGATGCTGTGATATGCAAATGATTAACTTTTCAGAGTATTCTCACATGGTTGGCGCCGGTGCCGACACCTACAACGTGCTTACGTGAGGAAAGTTTCCACCCTATTTCTCATGCACAAACAGCAGTTGATCGGCGTTGCCTGGTTAAACGTTGTTGTGATGCCTCGTGCATGGAGGAGAAATTCGTACCATCACGTTTCCGACTTTGATAAAGGTCGGATTGTAGCCTATCGCGATTGCGGTTTATCTTATCGCGAGATTGCTGCTCGCGTTGATCGAGATCCAATGACTGTTAGCAGAATATGGGATCGGTGGTTTCAGGAGGGTAATACGGAACGCCGTGCTGGATCCCAACGGCCTCGTATGGCTAGAAGTCGAGATGACAGGCATCTTATCCGCATGGCTGTAACGGATCGTGCAGCCACGTCTCAATCCCTGAGTCAACAGATGGGAATGTTTACAAGACAACAACCATCTGCACGAACAGTTCGACGAGGTTTGTAGCAGCATGGAATTTCAGCTCGGAGACCGTGGCTGCGGTTACCCTTGACGCTGCATCACAGACAGGAGCACCTGCGATGGTGTACTCAACGACGAACCTGGCTGCACGAATGGCAGAACGTAAGTTTTTCGGATGAATCCAGGTTCTGTTTACAGCATCATGATGGTCTCATCCGTGTTTGGCGACATCGCGATGAACGCACATTGGGAGCGTGAATTGGTCATCGAAATACTGGCGTATCACCCGGCGTGGTGGTATGGGGTGCCATTGGTTACACGTCTCGGTCACCTCTTGTTGGCATTGACGGCTTTCTGAACAGTGGAAATTACATTTCAGATGTGTTACGACCCGTGGCTCTACCCTTCATTCGACCCCTGTGAAACCCAACATTTCTGCAGGATAATGCACGACCGCATGTTGCAGTTTCTGTATGGGCCTTTCTGGATACAGAAAATCTTCGACAGCTGCCCTGGCCAGCACATTCTCCAGATCTGTCACCAATTGAAAACGTCTGGTCAATGGTGGCCGAGCAACTGGCTCGTCACAATACGCCAGTCACTACTCTTGATGAACTGTGGTATCGTGTTGGAGCTGCATGGGCAGCTGTACCTGTACACGCCATCCAAGCTCTGTTTGGCTCAATGCCCAGGCGTATCAAGGCCGCTAATACGGCCAGAGGTGGTTGTTCTGAATGTCCGATGAATACCCGTTTATCATCTGAATTTCTTCTTGTTGTCTCAATTTTAATGGTCAGTAGTGTAGAATTAACAGAGCCACAAGCTATGAGGATATCGTTTTAGAGTTCATTTTCCATAAAAACCTTTTATTATGTAACGGAATTCATTAGTTCCTTGTTTATGAAGCACCACAACGTAGGTTCCATTAGTCTTATATTTCACTAAGATACGTATCAGGTACTATAAGCGTCTTCGTTAGACCTATTTTCGTATTAACTTTGATCGTTGTCATACTAGTACCTTTTAACGGTCCCGCCTGTGCGAAATTGCACCGACATTTAAACTCCTCTTCTGTTACTGGGTAAGTGCGCGGCTAACAAGGAGCCCCATGAGTGCTACGGCACAATTCAGTCATCAGTGAAGTCCATTTGAAAGTGTTGTGTTAACGGAAAAATATTAACAGCGAATGGCTCACCATGTTCATCAGAAGAGTGTTAGAAAGTGAGTGTCCACGAGGTGTAGATATAAAACTTCTATGGGATTTTATCTATTACACTTCGCAAAATGGACATCGTCAGTATTTAAGAAACAATCAAAACAAGCCAGCAACCTCCGCCATCAACGCCGAATGAGAAATGGTTCTACACTGTGATCAGAAACGTTAGCACCTTCAAAATCGAAGGCGAATTCCTTGGTAGTTACAAACCGTGCAAGACGTTCAACTAGGCATCTACTCTTAAGAAATGCATATAGAACAATATTGGTATAACACGGTGAGGGGAACTGATGAAATGTGGTGGCAGTGGCATGCAACCGAATGAGAAACAGTCTCTCGTGGATCCTACCGTGAAACTGGTTATCCTTGAAGGAATAGATGCATTTAGTGCGATATGTTTTACATACACGGAAATAGCAAAAGATCAGAAAGTGAATTTGTGCAGTGGTTCCTCGAGGCATGAACTCCAATGTTACGCTCTTTTCAGGAGTGATAGTTTGCTCTAAAAGATCCTGATACGCAAACTTGGAATCAAGCAAAAGAAAGTTATTTTGACCAGATATTTTCCAAAAGCAATGCTCACATCATAGTTGCAGTTCTCTTACGCCATTTTCCTACTGTTGCTTGGTGTGACGTAAATATTCCCTTCTGCCCTTGAATGATCACGCAGACGAAAAAGAATCGTAGGGAGCAGGGCACCATCAATCTCTCGGAGTGTAACAAAAAACTTTCCAGCGTATTTACTATCTAGATCAACAGTCGGCATAATTCCATACGAAGCATTTAGGCGCTGCTTTTAGTTGATCTTGATCTATCTCTTGGTATCTAGTTTCCAGGGCTACTTTCATATAGATTTCCTCTTCTGATATCAGCTGCTTGGAGTTGTAAATAAATTCCTGGACTTCTAAAAATCATTTTGTAAGAATTCTCGAAACTATAAATGGGTAGATATTCTTGGTTTACTCTTTCAAGGAGCAAGAAATGAAAACAAAAAGAATGTTTTGAGCATTTATTTCGAATAGCGTGGAAGTACAGTGTACCTAAAATAAAAATTTCACATAGTTCAATACATAAGGTAAGATGTCCGAAAGAATACACACCATACATTCATATAACTAAGTCGCCCCGATGTTTTACGAATCAACCACCATCAGGGCAAATGCACAATCAAGTTTGATCCCTTGAGATAATTTCAAAGTAGTGAGATTGGAGGATATGCAAAGGAATGCGGATAGGTGGCGCTAGGTTGGAATATGGGTTGGCTGCTTGGCGTATCAAGACAGTCTGCGCAGTTTTTATGAACACTTTGTCTGGGTGGTGCAGTAATTAACACAACTGCCCAGCAGTAGATACGGGGTCGAACCAAACCTTGCAGACATTTTCACTTGGCGCCACTGGCTCTTTCTCTTTCAGTCATATCTGAAAGAACTGACACCACCCTTTCATTTAAAATACTGGATGAATACAATCTGGCGATTTGCCCTTTCAGAGATTCTCTTCGTGTTCACCCCCATCACTGGCGCTTTTAGAGGTTAGTCGTTTTTATTCTCACAGTGGTTCCTTCCAGACCACATGGATAGGTGCGAGATTGACACATACGTGAATAAAACGGCAAACGGTCCCTCTGAGACTTAAAATTTGGCACCACCATTGGTATCATCTGCCCACACTAACTAAGAATTTTAAAACGTGAATTTGTAGAGCAAACCTGTGAAATAGACTTAGACGTCTGCCAGCAGAATACTCTCAATGGAGGAGTGGTGCCTGTCTTCTGTTATCCAGGGCCACTTTGCATGTTTCCTCCGAAAATGTATATTTTGTAAAAATCGCTGTGAATGTAGGAGGGTGCCACCGACGGTATTACAGAACTAGGAGTCGCAGAGGAAGCGTCTTTCTTTTTTTATATTCACGCACGTGTCACTATCGCATCCCTCCTTGATCACGTCACAGAACGACGCGAAGCAGGAGCACTATGAAAACGTGAGCACCAATTGCTACTTAGGATCAAATTCGAATATCGTCGAATGGTATTGAATGCCCCCTAATGTTTTCCACCCCCATGTAGATGTAAGATAGCCCCTTTCTGTTCTTAGAGAGGTCCGTGGTGTCAGCAGCGTGAAAGGTGGACAACTATGCCGTTCGTTTGTTCCTTGCTTTGAGAACTGTCGTTTTCGACCTCGAAATGTGCGGGAATCAACTCCCTAAGCAAACGGGTGGTTCCATTGACGCTATTTATATCACACCCTGAGGCCTTTCCTTGTCGGTTCTGCGCGTCAGTGAATCTGAAATCATTCCCTCGGCCGCCTACAGGAAGACTGCGTGATTTCATCGGTGGGTGTTGCCGTTCTCACGTCTTTGGCATAGGCCTCAAAAGAGCCGCCAAGATGTTAGAGCGAGCGGTTGACCTACAAATCGTGTGACAAGCCCATGGTGGCGCTGGGTATAATTATTGTGAATTTTGGTGCCAGTGTAAAATTATTAACTCACACGTTACATGAATTTTTGAGCACTTCGCCACCTTGCTGTCTAAAGTATTTTCCAACCTGAGGATGACAATGCACCACGCTTTTGCGCCTTTACAGGCAGCTTGGAGCCAAACTGCAAAGTTATGCACTGCAACGGGTGACAGTAGGGAATTTCGAAAAATTGGTTCAAAAATTGTTCAAATGTGTGTGAAATCTTATGGGACTTAACTGCTAAGGTCATCAGTCCCTAAGCTTACACACTACTTAACCTAAATAATCCTAAGGACAAACACACACACTCATTCCCGAGGGAAGACTCGAACCTCCACCTGGGCCAGCCGCACAGCCCATGACTGCAGCGCCTTAGACCGCTCGTCTAATCCCGCGCTGCGAAAATTTGGTCCTTCAGTTACCACTGGATAACAGTCAGACATCACACTTAAGTTTTCCTCTTCCTTAACTGTTTCAATAATTTATTTTATCTCATCATACATTCTTTCAGTGTCTTCATCACCTGGGGAGCTAGTTGGCATATAAACTTGTGCTACTGTGGTGGGCGTTTGCTTTGTGTCTAATTCGGCTACGATAATGCGTTCGCTGTGCAGGTCATAGTAGCATGTTGGCATTTCTTTTCTCTTATTCTTTATTACATATACTAGACTTGACGAGTTTACAGGTTTTTATAATACCTTCCAAAAAAACAATAAAGACCAACTAATGCCTTTGCGGGATCTAAATGTTGGTGTGGGAGATTTCCCAATCTCAGGAGTGGTACGAGCAATGCGGGATTAAACTTTAAACGTAAACAGAAAGCCATTAAGAAATTTACATTCTTTGTAACAGATTAAAAATAACAAAAAAAATTCGCCAAGAAAGTATTTACAAATTTTCATGCTCAACAAGGAGATTCAGATATATCACAGACTATGTAATAATCAACGAGAAATTAGAGATAATCGTGGGAGATACCAGAGTTTCTTCATCAGATCATTTTATAATAATATCTGATACAGTCACGTTCATAAAATGAAAGAGGAATAAGAAGTTACCCAAAATACAAATTAATGAAAAAGTTTTTAAGCTACATTTACTGAACGAAAATAGTGTCAGTGACCTGTATGATAGACGACTAAACAATATCAGCAGTTGACAGAAGCAGTAGAAGATTCCGAGCAGGAATCGAGCAATAGAAAAGAAGCAATAACGAAGTTTTCTGATGAAGCACGACAAGAAGGGAAAGATACGACCGGAGGGACACTTCAAAATCTGGGCACTAGAACTTGAAGCGATCGTAGAGCTCAAACATGAAGTCTGCCTCGGTTATCTCAACAATCCGACAGAAGGATATCATCTGCATTACCGACAGAAGGCGAACATTTCTTAAACGTGGCTGAAGAGGCTGACCAATAACTTTTGGGATAATTTGTAAGTATAACGGAAAGTAACATCCACCGGAGAAAAGCTTTAGGCTGTAACACAATGAAAATCTTTACCAAAACAATGAAATAATGCAGATAAATAACACTGAACAACGGCAGCGTATCGAACAGTGCAAATCCCATAGTCTTGCAGACCAGTTGACAGAAAATGGAGATACGAAATACATGAACTTGTGAAGTGTGGACGGTCTATGTACGGAAAAGTTGACGGATACTACAATGGTTTTGAAAAACGGGGAAACTGCGGGTGTAGGCGCACTAGCTATGAAGTAATAAAATATAGTGGAATCTTTCTCTACATGACAGCCACCCCTCCTAAACATATTCAACATGTGTTGGAAGAGAAACTGTTACACCAAGAGCATGGCAACAGGCTAATGTAAAACCTCTGTTGAAAAAGGAAGATAGGACTAACCGCCAGAATTATAGAGGAATTAAATATAGGACACAGGACACTGGACATGCCTTAGAAAACTGATATTAAAAGTAATATCTGAGTGCTTATTACTTGAAGGATAAATGGGTTTCCACGGATTAAGATCGACAACAGATGCAGTACTTGTGACTTAATCGAGTTAATCGATTCTCCCACTTAGTGTTTATTGATCTCGAAAAATCTTGTGATAAGGGTTAATAGGTATAAAGAGGGGAGCATATTGAAGATAACATGACGCCCACTTCATTTAACAAATGCATTTATAAACCTATAGCTAAGCACAACCAATGGCATTGCATGTAACTAAACAGCTAGCAGCACATTACCCACATAGATCGGAATATGCAAATAGTTCAGATTGTGCGCATATGAAGGTCGTTTTAGTGTTGCAGTTTACAATTAGTGCATTGGAGATGGCGACACAGAGGTCGAAAACTAGATATGCATGAAACTTCAATTGTGACTGATTGCTATACCGTTCCCCACTTAAAATGGATACAATCACTGTGCGTAGCTATTTCCCTTTGGAATCATACCTGGTACTCTGAACTGTGTTAAACATATGCATAACGTCAAAATGGTTGCAGAAAATGTGGTAGTGGATCCGGCCACTCATTTTAATTGTCTGTGATGGGACATGAGTTACGAGTATGATAAAAATATGTTCGAGAAAGTAATAAAATTTGGAAACACATGTGGAGCATAGCTACTTCAGAAACAAGCAACTGTGAAAAAGAGAAACATGAATTAAATAACCCCATTTCCACATTATTTTACGGAAATGTGTCGTGAGATGCATACAATTGACAAAAAAAGTAAGATCCAGAGAGCTGAAATAAAATTGCTAAGGGCTGTGAACAGTACAAAGTATATACATCAGGAAACCGCGACACTGGGAAAGAATGAAACGTATTTGATATAATGAACAGAAGGGAATACGGCAGAAAAAAGTTGAGCGAAGTTTTTGACAGAATGAAAAATAGCACACTACTTACAAAATCAGAAATTATAGTCCGATACGACGTAGAAGTCAGGAAAAGACAGAGGGATAGACAGACGCTTAATGTCTGAAATGCAGAAGACTATTTATCAACATGTCAAGAGAACATGATACAAGTTATCTGTTCAATAAATACCAGTTTCTTGATCTACCACCTTAATGCAATATTTCCATACTTGGAAATACGCATGCTCATGAGATATTCCCGCTACATACACAGCGTCAAATATACGACCAAGTACGTATTGGTTAAGATTATAACTTGATACTTCCCATGTTTTAATCTGAAACTAAGACTTTATTGCTCAGTTACCAAATACACAGGTCTCGTCCGTTTGTTTTGGTATAGTCCGCAACTTTCCCACTCTGAATGTTTTGCTGTCGTTCGTCTATTTTTCTAACTTTACTCACTGAGACTCCGGCTATGAAATTGCACAGTTCATCCATCTCCGCTTTAGCATTGTGACGTCGTTATGTTGACCCGCGGTTCATGTGCCATTCTACCCTTATCTTCGTGGTACCTTTATAGATTTCACACTCTAAATTATTATTATAATTTTCCAATGGTCTTCCTCAAGATTTTTTCCTAAACTTCCTAGCTTTTATGAAATATTGAATGGTGCAAGTCAGTTTTTTCTTTGAGTCTCAGCGTTTTTTTCCTAAGAAATTTCATATAACTACAGTAGAGGTAAAGTTATATGACTATGTTGTCAGGGAGACCCCGAAGGGCGTGTTTAGTAGCCTAACTGGAAAGGCATTTTCCGTCCTTCACTCACAGTGCTACGTTTCCTTTCCGAAGTGTTAAAGTAGTGTGTCTATGTGTTATTTGGCAATTGTAGGTGACTGTAAGGGGTGTGCGCGGCTTGGTGTTATTTTTGTGTTGGTTGGTAGTGGGAGAAGGGAGGGAGTGAAACTCAGTGCTCTTCTCGAATGGCACCAAGGAGAAATTTGATCCCAAACATTTGCACAAAGTCTTATGATCAGGAACCTTACACCACCGGTCCGTCCTTCCCTTTGCCGTAAGAATAGAGGGAAAGCTACAAACAGCATGTGGTGTACTCATTCGGTGACCCACCCAAGTACTGGCCACACCCGACGTTGCTGAATTGCGATGGTGCGACGTCAACCGGCGTTTACAACGAGACATGGCCGTTGGCATAACTGCAATGTGCCCTGTTAGCAGCTGTACGACATGTAATGTTTTGTGTGGATTTATTCTTAATGAAGGGACTTCCTAAGTTCTTGAACTAATTAACTTCACCAAAGGTTTATCTGTCTACAGCCAAAGCTGTAGAATTCAGTTTGTAGTTAAAATGATGAGCTGAAAATGGTAAGTGATCAATGTGGTCAGTGACGTGTGTACCTGGAAAACAGAGACTTGCAGGAGACTAGAACCGATTACACTCGTGGGAATGAAAGGGATCAAATTTTACCGCCGATAAAGCTAAATAAATCCATAGGTAGTAAAGCTGGAGGGAAAGGGGAATTGTAAGAGAAAAATCTCCTCACTCTATGCGGAGAAAAATCCCGTTGCACTGTAAGCGACACTGGGAAAAACGTTAATGAGAGCATAATATGATTCATTTTCGCATTAAATACAATTATTTTTCGAATGTTAAGCCAGCTGTTAGGGTGTTCATTCCAAAGGCAGATCGTAGCAAAAGATAATATGGTATTAGCTGCGTGTCTAATTAGTTTCCGTATCACTAACTTAGTTTAACGAACTGGCCCTAGCTTGTAATTCATATGTAGAGGAAGCTTACGTCTAAATGAGGAATGCAGAATTCGTTTTGAAATTTAGAATCGACCGTTCAGTAAGAAGCGTAGATAAGAGCCGAATTAATTTGTCGATTGTATTCGCTCATTACTACACACTGGGAAAGTCATCTCTGTAATGTATCATCGTCATCTAAATACTTTAGAATTATATTCAGAAACCTAACTCATGTATTTACTTAAACAGCAATAAACCATAAACTCCGCAAAATTATACGTATTTTAAAAGATTTCAGCAGTACTGAAATAAATATTCCTATCAGAGTTATTCAGATTATCCTAAAGATATAAAAACTCGCAGTAATATCTGTGATAGACATTAATGAAATTTTGTAGAGCTCTGAGGCGTGAATCGAGTATTGAGACGGCTTACTGCGTGTAATCGAATTATAGGGCAAAAATGGCTTAGTGATGATGTTTCGGTGGAGTTTTGCGTCAAAAGCCGCCTTTAGTCGTCTGCTATGTAAGCAGGAGGACACATGAATAATGGAAAAAGATTTAGCGAATGGCGAAGCTGAAGACTTAGATCAGCGGTTACCGGAATATATTTGAATCGCCAAAGGCTTGAAGGCGTCCAATAAGACGAATGCTTCTCGTTGGCTGAAGAAATGGGGCTCAACACCTCTCCAGCTGAACTAATGCTGCAATGAGAGACATACCTTTTCTGTTGAACTGAAGAATCGCAAGATAAATTTCTTCCACAAAGATGTATTTTTAATGTATAAGCATGTAACGGTTGAAAGACATTTTTGTGAAAAGGCAATAATTATAGTCAAGCGGCAATGAACTTCTTGTGGGAAAGTCCTTGATTACTGCCCACACTTACTGGCTATTTCGTTAAGGCCACGAACACAAATAATACATTTTTCATTCATTCTCCCTTATGTTCTCGTCACTTATAGTTCACGCTCCATGGGGAAGTACGACTAATTTTCTGTTTATATTCTTCTGATATTAAGTTAAGCAGCTCATTTCTTTCACATGCAGTGACTTAGTGGCATTCCAGTCTCATCAGAGAGAATGATATCGTCAGGATTGCTCCTGAGAGTTGTGATAGGTGCACTCCTTTTCTGTATACACATAAATTATCTGAGAGACAGGTTGGGCTGAAATCTGGTGCTGTTTACTGATCATGGTGTGGTGCACGGGAAGAACAAACCTCGTAATGTGTGAACACGATATTAGTAGTGTCCTACTTGACGCAAGTACATCGATTAAATATCAAACCGTAATGTTCCAAAGCATTTTGAAATGGAATGAGCAGGTAAGGACCGTAGAAGTGAAGGCGAATGGTCGATGCAGTTTACTGGGATAATTTGAGGGAAGTGTGAGTCATCAGCAAAGGAGATTTGCTCGAGGGTTTGGGATGCCAAGCACGTCAAATAGGAGAAAGACATCGAAACCGTTCAAAGGTGAACAGTTCGAGTCGTTACTAATAGGCTAGATCAACACTCAAGTATTACAGACATGCTTTGAGAACTCAAATAAGAATCCCTGCAGGAAAGGTGACGTTCATTTTGAGGAACACTGTTGAGAAAATTCAGTGAACTGACATTTGAACCTAATTACAGCAAGGTTCTAGTGACGACAGCGTACATTTCCATTAACGACGACAAAGGTAAGTGAAGAGAAATTAGGCCCCGTGCGAGGAATGTAGACGGCCGTTTCTGCACGTGGAAACCTAAAATGACTTAAATACAATGTAATTCCTAAACTGCCAGATAAAGATGTTGCAGAAAATATGATTTTAGATCTTAAAATAGGCGCCAATAGCGTCAATGTAGAAGCTTTTCGCCAAACGAAAGTATCTCCTGATGTATGTAGCATTTTTGAGAAACATGTAATTTATGGCTCCTGTCAATATGATTGTGAAAAGAAATTGCTTAAAAAATATTGATGACAAAGCTAACAGAAAGCTATGTCCTTATAACGAAGGCTGACAAAAGCAATGCTGCAATCACTGCTACTCAGAACGCATATGTGTCTAAAAATTCAAACTTTTTTGAGGTTTCAGAGCTAGATGATGATCTGACACGCATGATTAAATATGAAATTAGGCTTGACGTTAACAGCGCTACGCATCTGCTAAAATCGTTTCATAAGAAGCAGCTTTAAAGTACATACACGTAAAAGTCACCGTCCTATACGTACGATTTCGAACGAAAAAATAAAATACGTGCTATGTTTTTCGAAATAAATACTCTGTCTTCAATAGTCAAAGTCTAGTCAAAAAAATCAAAGATCTGTACTGTGATCAGTAACGTACCTGTTCAAACAACCATTGACATCGTTGAGAAAGAACTTAGGTGCCGATTTCAGATGAGCAAACCACTGACCTAATTCGTTTGCTAAGAGTAGTGGTAAAATACAACTGTTCTGTTTTCAATGGAAAATTATATCATCAGCCCGACAGCTTGGCAATCGGTAATCCCTTGGCAGGTACCTCTGGCGATATTTTCATTAATTTGCTGGAAGAGAAATTCTTCAATGGTTTTTCAGCTTCTGATCTTGGTAGTTTGGCTTATGCTCGGTACGTAGATGACATGTCGATAATGTACAGCTGTTCCCGGGAAGGAATTCAGCATTTGTTTGATATTTTTAGCGGTTCTCGTGAAAAAATCAGACTCACTTGTGAGTTAGGAAATAGCGATCGTCAGCTTAATTACTTGGATCTCAATATTACTATTGACAACGACAGATCTCCTTTCGCTATTTTTTCAAATAGCCATTAGTACAGATCTAATCATCCCCGCTAGCATTTTTCCATTCAGCCATTCATCGTACACTCTCTGTACCTTTGTCACCTAACAACTTTAATGGAGAGATGAACATAATAAAAATTATTGCAGTTAACAACTGCTATGGTCCCGCCTTAGTTGACCAGACCAAAAAACGTAAAGCTTACACTAAAGTGACCAATTTAGGCAGCAGTGCTATTCCTGACAGTAACGAGTCCAAAAATGTTTTTAGATTCCATTATTAGGCAATATTTAGTGTAAAATTCGTCGCATTCTGATTTAAAAATATGGATTCAAAGTTGCCTTTTCCACGAACAGTAACATGTAAAAAAATCTCATTCACAAACTCAAGGTCGCAGTCGCTCTGCTACACAATTCTGGAGTGTATAAAATCTATTGCGACACATTCCCCATTTATTATATAGGAAGAAGTGGAAGGTACAGTACTTACTTGTTGGGAAAACGAGGCACTAATGTACACAATTCCACTTTTGCTGATCATCTGCTAATTGTCGGACGTAAACCGACTCTCGTTCAAGAAATTTCTATTTTACGTAGAGAAGAGAAAGGCCATAGGCTCGATGTACTCGAAGAGCTGGAGTTTTCAAGCACATTTCTAAGAACGATGGCCTCATCTCCAATGAACAGTTACAGCTACGTAAAAAAAAAACTCCAAAGGTTTCAATCCACTGCTCGCGAACTTTGATTCCTCTATTCCTTAGTGGTTCCGAAAGATCATTTTCTTCTAATCTCACAGATACTTGCTGCTGAAATTACCTTCATGCAAATGTTTTCAGGATCGTAGAGCTGTTTGCAGAATTTTTTCTACATCATTCCGTTGCTTACTCAATAGTTATTGCTTTGCAGTAATAGTTATTTCCTTACAGAATCTGTAAAGCCTAAAAGATGATTCTATTACACTTAATCTGCTTGACTCCTGTGTACTTTCAAAAAGATATTTAGCTCTCTGTCTTTAAACTTTATTTTGAAAATTAACTGTCGCTTTTTTCAATTATTTCTGTTATAATGTTTCAAATGGGCACGTGTTACTGCCCGCACCTGATAGGCGGCGTAACTCGTATTGTTTACGTGGCAGCAATGTAACCCACTGAGCCGAAGAAAAGAAAAAGAGTCTGATGTTGTTCCCAGCTGAGCACACATTTCAAGGCATACAACGTTTTATTTCACTTTTGACTTGAGCATAGCTGCTCTAAATTCTGACCATTGCTTTTTAGCAAAGTACTTTTTCGATTTATAAAATTTAATTCTGATGAAGACACCCCTAGTAGGTGTCGAAACATAGTTCCATGTACCTATCACTTATGTGCAACCGGTTGGCTGTGTGGTTCAGTGTTGAAACGAGTATACAGTTCCTGAGTAACAGCTATGTTCATAACGGAAAGGAAATGACTATTGGCAGTACAAAGTACACTCCGCCACTCACCATACGGTAGCTTTATGAGTATGTATGAATATGTGGATGTACTTACACTTGTATAAGTACATCTTCATCTACACACAGTGTACGAAAGTGGAAGATACTTCTCGTAGTACTACAATTTACGCACTACCATCATTCCGCGACCAATGCAGGGAAGAACGAGTGTCGGTAAAACTCAATTATTTTCCCATAGCGATCATTTGTATGTAAGAGAACCCCATTTGTTGAATGACTATTATAGGAACGTACGCTTTCGGATCTTCAATCGTATATTCCACCTTGATTCTCTTATAGTACATGCATCTGGAGTTGCCCACAGACAGTTCCGAAGCTTCGTGTAAGGTGGATAGATGGTCGGCGAGTCCCCACAGCCTACCGTAGCTGTGGACGTCCGCCGAAGACTCATCGCTCCCGTTGAGCGTGATTACGATCAGGGCAGTGTCAACCCCCCTCAACCCCCCCCCTCCCCGTCCCCCGTTTCAGCAGCATACTGATACTGCTGATGACGGTTGTCATGATGACGAGAAAACGGAAGTCCAAAGACTGCCACGCAAGATAGCCCAAAGGGCGGTACCAGCGTAGCGTACACACGGTAAGGCGGTACAAGCACTGCCAAGCAGTCACGGCAATAGCCGCGATGCTCCCAAGCCGAACAGTTTTCAGTCAGAAACATCAGTTCTTCATCCACTTACCGATGTGAGTGACAGGAGTAGTTGCTAGCACAGTTGGAAAGTTTCCCTCCACAGCTGGATGGCTGCAACTCGGATTATTTGATTCCAAGCTGACAGCGACTGGCAACTGTACGTAGTATCTCACCAGGTCATCCTGCAACTATAGAAGCTGTCCTTACGTCGGTACCACTGATGCAGATTGGGCCCTGAGTGGAAGAGCTTAGGTGTCAAAAGTTGTGGGAAACCAGCTAGTATCGTTTCGGACCACCTTATGCCCAGCGTAGTGCACCAACACGACAAGGCAAGTGTGGTGTCACCGCCAGACACCACTCTTGCTAGGTGGTAGCCTTTAAATCGGCCGCGGTCAGGTAGTATACGTCGGACCCGCGTGTCGCCACTGTCAGTGATTGCAGACCGAGTGCCGCCACACGGCAGGTCTAGAGAGACTTCCTAGCACTCGCCCCAGTTGTACAGCCGACTTTGCTAGAGATGCCACACTGACAAATACGCTCTCATTTGCCGAGAAGATATTTAGCATAGCCTTCAACTACGTCATTTGCTACGACCTAGCTAGGCCCCATTACCAGTTTATATTGAGATTGTTATTAATGTATCAACAAGAGCGATGTTCTCCAATTATGGATTAAAGTTAAGTATTACATCAACTACGTACTTTATTTGCTACTATAAATTCCCGTAACTGTTCCAGACCTCACGCCAGTCTGCGTGAGCTTAACGCGTGCCTTTCGGCATCTTCGCATAGTGAGTTGGCTGTCTTGCCAAGTCACAACAGCAAGGACACAACAAGTATCTCAAGTCCTATGCAAAAAAACTGAGCCACACTGCCTGCCGGCCGAAGTGGCCCAGCGGTTCTAGGCGCTACAGTCTGGAACCGCGTGACCGGTACGGTCGCAGGTTCGAATCCTGCCTAGGGCATGGATGTGTGTTATGTCCTTAGGTTAGTAAGGTTTAAGTAGTTCTAAGTTCTAGGGGACTGATGACCTCAGAAGTTAAGTCCCATAGTGCTCAGAGACATTTAAACCATTTGAACGATACTGCCTACATAGTCCTCTATAATTGCGATATTGTTACTGGTGAAGGATTTTGTGCACTAAGTGATCTCTCGATTATGTCTCATAAATGTTCGATGAGTTCAATTCGGGCAATATGGACGGCCATATTATTCTCGAATGTTCTTCAAGCCAGTCGCGAACAGTTGTGGCCCAGTGACATTGATTTGGAAGATGAAGTTCATGAATAACTGCAGTTGGTCTCCAAGTAACCGAACGTAAACGTTTCCAGTCATTGATCTTCTCCATTCCATGTAATCACAACTAGCACCATTATGGAGCCACTCCTAGCTTGCACAGTTCGTTGTTGACAATCTTGACCCATGGCTTCGGGGGGTTTGGACCACACTTGAACCCTACCATCAGCTGTTACCAAGTGAAATCGGGACGTGTCTGACAAGACCACTGGTTTCCAGTCGTGTAGGGTCTACGATAAATAGTTTGGACAAGAAGAGAATAGAAACTTTCGAAATGTGGTGCTACGGAAGAATGTTGAAGATTAGATGGGTAGATCACATAACTAATGAAGAGCTATTGAACAGAATTGGGGAGAAGAGGAGTTTGTGGCACAACTTGACAAGAAGAAGGGACCGGTTGGTAGGACATGTTCTTAGGCATCAAGGTATCACAGATTTAGCATTGGAGGGCAGCGTGGAGGGTAAATATCGTAGAGGGAGACCACAGATGAATACACTAAGCGGATTCAGAAGGATGTAGGTTCCAGTAAGTACTGGGAGATGAAGAAGCTTGCACAGGATGGAGTAGAATGGAGAGCTGCACCAAACCAGTTTCAGGAATGAAGACCACAACAACAACAACAGGGTCGAACCGATATGGTCACGAGCTCAGGAGAGGAGCTGCAGGCGATGACGTACTGTTAGTAAACCCACTCGTGTCGGTCGTCTGCTGCCATACCATGTTAACATCAAACTGATAGGTTCGCCCTATGTCTTACATAGATTTCGGTTTTTTTAAAGCATTGTTGCTTGTTTGTAAGCATTGGAAATTCTATGCAAGCTTGGTAGCCTCTGCTTATCTTGGAATATTGAATTCTATAATAATTTCCGAAATGGGATGACCCATACGTCTAGCTGCAGCAACCATACTGCGTTCAGAGTCTGTTAGTTCAGTCGTGAGGCCTTAGTGACGTAGCAAGCCTTTTAGTATAATCGTCGGAGCTTCGCCAATGCACTGTCATTTTAAGCCATGTGTACGTGACAGTACCGCTATCTGTATACGTGCACATCTCTGTCTAGTTACTTTTGTTACCTCGGTGGATAGTGGTTCGCCGGCCGGAGTGGCCGTGGGGTTCTAGGCGCTACAGTCTGGAGCCGATCAACCACTACGGTCGCAGGTTTGAGTCCTGCCTCGGGCATGGATGTGTGTGATGCCCTTAGGTTAGTTAGGTTTAATTAGTTGTAAGTTCTAGGCGACTTATGACCTCAGAAGTCAAGTCGCATAGTGCTGAGGGCCATTTGAACCATTCTTTGTATATAGGTTGATGATGTGATGCTCACTCTACGGGTGACTGAATGTGCTGTATCTTTTGGAGCGTGTCAACATTGTCTGCTGGATCAATGTTTAGTTTTATAGCTTCAGAGCAGTACTATGCAAGGTCTGCGACCTGAAAGGAATTCATACTTAGTCTTTCCCCTCACTGTTCCATCAACAGAATGTCATTAAGTCTCTTTTGCAGTTATGTCATACTGCTGAATTAGGCGCTCCTTAGGGCAACTTTCGCACTGTCAGTGCAATGTACTTCCTTGTTTGTGTTCCAGTGCCCCCAAGTATTTACTCTCGTTACGCAACCGCTTCAAATTGTGCTACACCTGGACGTCATTCCAGAGACAGCTAAATTATTATTCTTCACTCTAATGTTATTTTGCTATGCAACACTACACGTTTCCTAAACTTGGCATCTACTACTCGTTCTTCCCTTTCCAGGTTGTTAATCTTCCAACTGTGTTGTCCTTCTACCAGCACCTGTTCAAAGCTGTACACTTACACACCTTACACTTGCATATCTGATGTAAAAGTCTACCATTGTTCCATATTTAAAAGAAAATTACATCCTCTCTATCGATATATATGTGCTCCCCTTTTTTTCTTAACTTCTCCCTAATTTCCCAACACCTTAATTTGAGATCTTAATCCTGAGCATCTCCAAACAACATTCTTCCTAAACTGTCTCTGACAATATACATTTATCACCTTGTGACATATATCTGTAACAAAAATTTCCAGTTTTTAGATTCCCCCCACGAACCATGGAGCTTTCCGTTGGTGGGGAGGCTTGCGTGCCTCAATGATACACATAGCGGTACCGTAGGTGCAACACAATGGAGGGGTATCTGTTGAGAGGTCAGACAAACGTGTGGATTCTGAAGAGGAGCAGCAGCCTTTTCAGTAGTTGCAGGGGCAACAGTCTGGATGATTGACTGATCTGGCCTTGTAACATTAACCAAAACGGCCTTGCTGTTGCGGTACTGCGAACGGCTGAAAGCAAGTGGAAACTACAGTAGTCATATTTCCCGAGGGCATGCAGCTTCACTGTATGGTTAAATGATGATGGCGTCCTCTTGGATAAAATATTCCGGAGGTAAAATAGTCCCCCTTTCGGATCTCCGGGCTGGGGCTACTCAAGAGGACATCGTTATCAGGAGAAAGAAACTGGCATTCTACGGATCGGAGCGTGTAATGTCAGATCCCTTAATCGGGCAGGTAGGTTAGAAAATTTAAAAAGGGAAATAGATAGGTTAAAGTTAGATATAGTGGGAATTAGTGAAGTTCGCTGGCAGGAGAAACAAGACTTCTGGTCAGGCGAATACAGGGTTATAAATACAAAATCAAATAGGGGTAATGCAGGAGTAGATTTAATTATGAATAAAAAAATTGGAGCGCGGGTAAGCTACTACAAACAGCATAGTGAACGCATTATTGTGGCCAAGATAGACACAAAGCCCTCGCCAACCACAGTAGTACAAGTTTATATGCCAACTAGCTCCGCAGATGACGAAGAAATTGAAGAAATGTGTGACGAAATAAAAGTAATTATTCAGAGAGTGAAGGGAGACGAAAATTTAATAGTCATGGGTGACCGGAATTCGGTAGTAGGAAAAGGGAGAGAAAGAAAAGTAGTAGGTGAATATGGGTTGGGGGACAGAAAAGAAAGAGGAAGCCACATGGTAGAATTTTGCACAGAGCACAATTAATCATAGCTAACACTTGGTTCAAGAACCATAAAAGAAGGTTGTATACATGGAAGAATCCTGGAGATACTAAAAGGTATATAATATAATATATAATGGTAAGACAGAGATTTGGGAACCAGGATTTAAATTGTAGGACATTTCCAGGGGGCAGATGTGGACTCTGACCACAATCTATTGGTTATGAACTGTAGATAAAAACTGAAGAAATTGCAAAAAGGTGGGAATTTAAGGAGATGGGACCTGGATAAACTGACTAAACAAGAGGTTGTACAGAGTTTCAGGGAGAACATAAGTGAACAATTGACAGGAATGGGGGAAAGAAATACAGTAGAGGAAGAATGGGTAGCTCTGAGGGATGAAGTAGTGAAGCCAGCAGACGATGAAGTAGGTAAAAAAACGGGGGCTAGTAGAAATCGCTGGGTAACAGAAGGTATATTGAATTTAACTGATGAAAGGATAACATATAAAAATGCAGTAAATGAAGCAGGCAAAAAGAAATACGAACGTCTCAAAAATTAGATCGACAGGAAATGCAAAATGGCTAATCAGGCATGGGTAGAGGACAAATGTAAGGATATAGAGGCTTATCTCACTAGGGGTAAGATATATACAGCCTACAGGAAAATTAAAGAGACATTTGGAGAAAAGAGAGCCACGTGTACGAATATCAAGAGCTCAGATGGAAACCCAGTTCTAAGCGAAGAGGGGAAAGCAGAAATGTGGAAGGAGTATATTGAGGCGATGTACTTGAGGACAATATTATGGAAATGGAAGAGGATATAGATGAACATGAAATGGGAGATACGATACTGCGTAAAGAGTTTGACAGAGCACTTAAAGACTTGAGTCGAAACAAGGCCCCGGGAGTAGACAACATTCCATTAGAACTACTGACGGCCTTGGGAGAGCCAGTCCTAACTAAACTCTTCCATCTGGTGAGCAAGATGTCCGAGACGGGCGAAATACCCTCTGACTTCAAGAAGAATAGAATAATTCCAATCCCAAAGAAAGCAGGTGTTGACAGATGTGAAAATTAATGAACTATCAGTTTAATAAGTCACAGCTGCAAAATACTAACACGAATTATTTACAGGCGAATGGAAAAACTGATAGAAGCCGACCTCGGGGAAGATCAGTTTGGATTCCGTAGAAATGTTGGAACACGTGAGGCAAAACTGACCTTACGACTTATCTTAGAAGAAAGATTGAGGAAAGGCAAACATACGTTTCTAGCATTTGTAGACTTAGAGAAAGCTTTTGACAATGTTGACCGGAATACTCTCTTTCAAATTCTAAAGGTGGCAGGGGTAAAATACAGGGAGCGAAAGGCTATTTACAATCTGTACAGAAAGCAGATGGCAGTTGTAAGAGTCGAGGTGCATGAAGGGGAAGCAGTGGTTGGGAAGGGAGTGAGACAGGGTTGTAGCCTCTCCTCGATGTTATTCAATCTGTATATTGAGCAAGCAGTAAAGGAAACAAAAGAAAAATTTGGAGTAGGTATTAATATCCAGGAAGAAGAAATAAAAACTTTGAGGTTCGCTGAAGACATTGTAATTCTGTCGGAGACAGCAAAGGATTTGGAAGAAACGTTGAATGGGATGAACAGTGTCTTGAAAGGAGGATATAAGATGAACATCAACAAAAGCAAAACAAGTATAATGGAATGTAATCGAATAAAGTCGGTTGATGCTGAGGGAATTAGATTAGGAAATGAGACACTTAAAGTAGTAAAGGAGTTTAGCTATTTGGGGAGCAAAATAACTGATGATGGTCGAAGTAGAGAGGATATAAAATGTAGACTGGCAATGGCAAGGAAAGCGTTTCTGAAGAAGAGAAATTTGTTAACATCGAGTATAGATTTAAGTGTCAGGAAGTCGTTTCTGAATGTATTTGTATGGAGTGTAGCCATGTATGGAAGTGAGACATGGACAATAAATAGTTTGGACAAGAAGAGAATAGAAGCTTTGAAATGTGGTGCTACAGAAGAATGTTGAAGATTAGGTGGGTAGATTACATAACTAACGAGGAGGTATTGAATAGGATTGGGGAGAAGAGAAGTTTGTGGCACAACTTCACTAGAAGAAGGGATCGGTGGACTCGCAATCGGGAGGACGACGGTTCAATCCCGTCTCCGGCCTTCCTCATTTAGGTTTTCCGTGATTTCCCTAAATCGTTTCAGGCGAATGCCGAGATGGTTCCTTTGAAAGGGCACGGCCGATTTCCTTCCCAATCCTTCCCTACCCCGAGCTTGCGCTCCGTCTCTAATGACCTAGTTGTCGACGGGACGTTAAACCCTAACCACCACCACCACCACCAAGAAGGGATCGGTTGGTAGGACATGTCCTGAGGCACCAAGGGATCACAAATTTAGCATTGGAGGGCAGCGAGGAGGGTAAAAATCGTAGAGGGAGACCTAGAGATAAATACACTCAGCAGATTCAGAAGGTTGTAGGTTGCAGTAGGTACTGGGAGATGAAGAATCTTGCACAGGAGAGATTAGCATGGAGAGATGCGTCAAACCAGTCTCAGGACTGGAGACCACAACAACAACAACAGTCAATTTATTGAATAATTTACGTGTCAATTACATAATGTCGGATGCTGACATGTATTGCTCTGTGTGTCTGGTCTGTACAAGGGGCGACGTTTTGCTCGTGTTAGCGGTGTGTGGATGTTGTGCAGAAGCATGTCTGAGCGCAACTCGCTGTACGTCCCTGAAAAGCCACTGTGGAGTGACGTGTTTATTGTGTAGTATGATCTGCCGTACGCACTGCAGGGCAGTGCGTATGGCAGTAGAACATGATCATTCAACGAACTACTTGCGGTCTTGAAGAATATTTGTGGAACTGAATAAAAAAACAAAGAAAAACTTCAACTATGTTCCGTATTCAATGACTTACGTGTTAATTTTCAACCGACACCGACCTTTCTGCACCATGTAGAATAGGTTCCGACCCGACTCGCACATCAGGACGAGACCAAAATGATACCTAGCTAGGGCAGAATAGGAGACAAGCTCACAACCTACTGCTAACCTATTTTTCAAAATAAATATATCACATTCCTCATAAATTCCTACTCTCTGACACCGTTATCAGCAATGCTAAACACTACATTTTTATGTTATCCTCAATCAATCTTATTCTCTCTTCGAAAAATAACTCAACAGAATGTCCCAGCTACAAATTTCGATAGTATCAACTATAAGCGTTGTAGAGTGTCGATTCAAGATCACATTTAAAGAGTAACTCATACACTTTTAGGTATGCGCTTTCGCGAGAACTCCTATGATGTTTTCCCGTTGCAGCGCCACATACACCCCACACGCAAAATGGCGGCTCCTGAATACAGCGCTTTATCTTATCCAGTTTGCTGACTGTGAATCTGTAATTTCAGTTCGACGAGCGTTTCGTTTAAATTTTAATTGTGATCGCCACGGGGCAACCCACCCACCCCGTTGGTGTAGTCAGTTCTAAACTACCAGATGTGTGTGTCATGGGAAAAACAAGAGAAAACGAAAACTCTCTGAAGCTGATGTTGACCATGTCACAGAATCTTGCACTCGCAGTCATAATAACTCTGTTTGGAAAGCAAGTCTTGAAATTCAGGTGTCAAAGACGACTGTGTAGAAGGTACTAAGGAAACGTTTACACTAGCGTCCATAGTGGTACATGCTTTAAGACCAGATGACATTGGCGTACGTTATAACTCTGAAAGAGAAGTATTGCAGCAGGAACAGGACTATCCTGCTCGTGTATTGTTCAATGAAGCAGCAACCTTTGTCTAAATCGTAAAGTAATTATCCATAATCGTCGTATATGTAGATCAGAACATACTCATGAACTGGTAGAATATGAAACAGATTCCCCAAAATTAAAACTTTTTTCTTCGATGTGCCCCGGCATGAACTGTTTGAACTTTTCTTCTTTCGATGCAGTTACCGAAAAGTGGGAGAGGGGAGGGGGGGATAGGTTGCAGGAACGGCTCTTTCCAATTAGAAGGTGAACCTGGAAGCTTTGTTTGGGAACGAATAAAGTTCCTTCCTTCTGGTATCTTTTTATACGAGAGGTACTGAAAGTCCAAAATTCCTGACAGTTGGACTGGTCGTCATGGTCTATACGTCAGTGGTCTTTTCCGCTGGCCTCCACGTTTGGATTCACACCATGCGATTCGGGACTTCATAAAAGATTGTGTTTACATTCGGCCACTACCTAATGATCATCACACGAGTGTTACGGAAATGCTTCAGGGACTCGGGTGGGAGTCTCTAGAGGAAAGGAGGCGTTCTTTTCGCGAATCGTCACTGAGGAAATTTAGAGAACCAGCATTTGAGGCTGACTGCAGTACAATTTTACTGCCGCCAACTTACATTTCGCGGAAAGACCACAAAGATAAGATAAGGGAGATTAGGGCTCGTACAGAGGCATATAGGCAGTCATTTTTCCCTCGTTCTGATTGGGAGTGGAACAGGGAGAGAAGATGCTAGTTGTGGTACGAGGTACCCTCCGCCACGCACCGTCTGGTGGATTGCGGAGTATGTATGTAGATGTAGGTTTGCCAGAGTTGAGACAAAGGACTGTAGAGGGTATTATTTCTATTACTCCATACCTGTTAATCAATGTGTAAAAATTATTGGTTATGATTAACGGTGTGCATTTTGAACATTAGTAAAAACAAGCTGGGTTAGTTTACCTCCAATTTGATTTTCGAATTGTTGTAACTAACCTCAATTAAAACGTTATAATGTACCATCGAAACTGGAACATTCATTAATGGACACACGATATTTTGCCTTCACATAATACAACACTTTTTAATGTTGTAAAATGTCTTTTTGAAACTGTTGTCGTATTGTGAGAAACGAGGATGCAATACCAAAAACGAAAGAGGAACGGTACGTTTCAGAAGGCATTGAAGGTATCACTCTGGCGATAAATCTGCTCCGCTCCCTGCTGACCGCCTTCTTCAACTGCCGAATGCACAGCTCAGCCTGTCTTTCTGCGAGCCTGTTCCGGAGAAGCCACCTGGAAGATATTCCTGCCCATTCCACAGCCGCAGTCCCCCTCACCTCCCATCGCCATTCACACCGCCAGTTATCCGGACAGCTCAGGCGAGGAACGAGTCAAGACACGAGGTGAAAAACGCAAATCCGGCTAAGAGGAAAATCCAGCGCGGCCTGAAAGAAAAGTTTACCTCGCGCCGGCGCAAAGCCGTCGCAAAGTGCCGCGCGCGAGGCAGCCCCTGCGCCGTTGCCATACTTCTCGTGAGGATTTCTTCGGCGCGTGCACCTCTATAGTTGCTGGAGCGTAGTGTATAGAACTGTGACGGGTTCCGCGCATTTGCGAAATTCCCTTTGCTACTGTTCCCTCGCAAGCTTTCAGGCCGCAGTTTTAGTTCCTTTTCTTTTCAGGCGTTCGACCGTTAACACTTCGTAATCAACTGGAATACTCTGACGGAATCTAAAATACCAGTAGAGCACCGTTTCCCATCAAGATGTTTCGCCCATTCTGACGATGTATACCCGTAGCATTTATGTGTGCAGCCATATTTGATCTCTTTATAATGTCCCTTCGCGAATGTATCAGTCAATAGTGCATTCGGGATTTCCACAATTTAGACGTACTCGTAAGATTACATAGCTGCAACGGACGACACTCCAAAAAAATCTGTTTTTGAATCGAGAGAAAAAATAAAACCTGTCGTGCAGCTTAATTCGCTCTCTCTCGTTCGCATTGACAAGAACGTATCGGTCTGCACTGGTAGCCGTTGTATCGCAGAATAGTACCGAAACGAATAAGATGGCTAATGAAAAAATATTGCGTCTAACAGAAACAACACAGTAATATGCATGTGACTGAGCTGCAAAAAATGAAATAAAGAAATGTTTCCTAGTGGTGGTGATAGGCCTCAGAAGGGACACTGCACGTTTAAAGAAGAATGAACTGATTTACTTTTCCCTTCAAGATAAGTTCACATCAACAGATCATCTTAAAATGATGAGTGTTATCTTTATAAAGAAATGCTTACATGGAGGGTTCCATGGAGCCAAATTACGCATGTTAATGAGTTTTTACTGCAATATATCTCGTTTCTTATCGTTTCTCTAACGATATCTTTCGTCGAGTGAAGATGGTTCTTTGTTGATATGAGTTTTGAAAATAAGGAACATAGCCTTGGAACTGAATTGTTATTGTTGTTAATAACGTACATCGATTATTAATGACTGTTAGATAATGGCTAAGGACATATTTCAAATATGGGAGAATTACTTCAACTATACCATACTAACGCTATTACACATTTCTTGTTTGAACAAAGTAAGTTAAACCCATTATAATGAAGCTTCGTCATTTTAAGTGCAGGTTAGTCACAAATCTCTTGTGGTTAAATATTATGGGAGCATGCTCTGCATATTCTTCTACATTTTTCTGTGGTTATTTTCGTAATATGCCTGCGAAGTCTTTAAATTTAGCTTTTTCTGAAGCCCAAAAATTAAACGTAAGACACAGGCAGATACTTCCTCGAAATTTGCAATTAATTGTCGCTCATAAATGACCTTTTGTATCACAGGTAACACTTTTATTCTACTTGTTTCAAGAACTATCTTGGTCTTTTTCTCCAAACTGACACTGTTTAGTGTAGTATGGAAGTACGTTTTTGTACATTTTAGTTTACCATTTATACATAGACACCAGTAAAAAAATTATTTTCGTCTCACTTTTCCCGTTAACTCCCAGTAGCAGAATGTAATTGATGGTGTAAGATAGCTCGATTGCTTTGTGCTTTGTTCTTGAAACATATGAAGTACAGAAGTAGAAGTATGACAAGCTTCAGTATCCGTTGAAACTTCACTTCTTCCTAGACACGTTCTGTGCCAATGATTAATCAGTACAAGCTTCTTCACCCATTTCTAAACAGTCCAACAGAGAGACTGGACTAAACCAGTTTGCTGAAGTTACGGAAGAAAGTAAGTATCGCACGGTGTGTCTTTGCCAAGTAACATAGCTCTATGGAACCTCAACCACACACAGGAAGAACCACTACAATGTAGTACAGAAGGTAAATGAAAGACATAAGAAGTGAGACGAACAGATGCATAAAAAAAAAAAAATGGTTCAAATGGCTCTGAGCACTATGGGACTCAACTGCTGAGGTCATTAGTCCCCTAGAACTTAGAACTAGTTAAACCTAACTAACCTAAGGACATCACACACATCCATGCCCGAGGCAGGATTCGAACCTGCGACCGTAGCGGTCTCGCGGTTCCAGACTGCAGCGCCTAGAACCGCGCGGCCACTTCGGCCGGCACAGATGCATCAATTTCATTCCATGAAGATGATTACTCTGAAGTCATCGAGACCTATTATGGTCCGTAGACTTTACAAAATGGGAGGCGTGGTTCTGAATAAGATGTGACATGACCACAGGCGTCAGTGCATGCTCCTCTGCTGGCCACAAAGTTCGTAATGAGTGATATAAGAGAAAAAGTACCACCTCAGCTGTATCTTGAGACTTTCTTTATTCTACCACGCGAGTAGTATCGGCGGCACATTGCCGCCATCCTCAGGCCCTATCATTGCCAAAAGAGCATTTGATTCCCTTGGCACATTTACTGTGGGATTCTTGTTACTAGCACATGTGCACAAGCTTTCATCAAGAATCTGTAATCGGCACCGTGCAGCCTCGAGTCTCCCACGATGTCGAGTATAGACTCCTGATGAAAGCGAGTAACAATGATCCCACAGAAAATGTGCCAAGGAAACTAAGAAATATTCTCGCACTGGTGGGGCCTGAGGATGGTGTTAATGTGCCGCCCAAACTAGTAGTGTGACAGTCTCAAGATACAGCTGTGGTGGTACTTCTCATATATACCGTAAGCTGAAGTCCCTCGTCTATGCAACAAGATGGGCATCCATAAATTCGTAAGTAGTTCTCGTGGTATGCCGTTCCGTTCTTCTACTAGTGCGGCTGACAACTGATGGATGGTCGTTCGTACATGTATACTTCCTGCAGTTCGTTTCCCCTATACGTATCACGCCTGCTCGATGGGGTTTAAGTCGGCTGAATGGGCAGCCCAGTCCATTCGACGAATATCCTCCCGTTGCAAGGGCTCCTCCACCAGCTGTGTTCGAAGCTGTCGCACATTGCCACCTGAAACGCCGTCAGTTAACAGCTGTTTTGTTTAACCTTTAAATACAAAGGGGGTTTAAGGGCTGACCAAATAAAGTGAACATCTCAATTCCAATGGCTTTATTAACTACCCAAAGGAATCTCAGATTCAATTTGACTGGCACCACTCGGGCAAGATTATTTAAGAGGCTTACATTACCTAAAATCATAAGAACGTTAATAAATCACCTCTCGTAAACATTGAGAACCGCCAGTCAGCAAAATATTTAACAAACTCTCGCTGCATACAATCATAAACAAGTTAAGAAATCATCGCCCACGGTCCCTCACCAAAATTGACGAAACCCACTAAGGCTGAATTTAATCATAACTTTAAGAAACAGCTGTAGTTAATACAAGTTATTTAAGACCATTTCAATTTCAACTTTGTACAATGATAAATGTATGGTCCAACATTGTAAGGCCGAAGTTTAACCACAGACGGTGGAACCTACTGCGAGAAGTAATACATCGAACCAAGACGTGGCTCAGTTTGCAACCCCACGTCGAGTAGGCCATCTAAATGTGAACCAAGCAAACGCCACCGAAGAGGAACACACGAGCTCAGGCGACGTCCACAGCCCGTAAGCCGAACTTGTGATCTTAAAGGGAAGCACAGTGCTTCCGTTTCCCACGCCTCAGCTCACAGAAACACAAACCACACCCGACAACAGGAGGCAGATTAACTTTCCTGAAGTTTAACATTTAAGATTGACCAGTAAATTAACTCTATAAGCCGACCGGGTGGCCGTATGGTTCTAGGCCCTACAGTCTGGAACCGCGCGACCACTACGGTCGCAGGTTCGAATCCTGCCTCGGGCATGGATGTGTGAGATGTCCTTAGGTTAGTTAGGTTTAAGTTGTTCTAAGTTCTAGGGGTCTGATGGCCTCAGAAGTTAAGTCCCATAGTGAGCAGAGCCATTTGTACCATTTAACTCTATAAAATCCATGCTAAACAACAACTAATTTCACCAGCAAGTGCTTCTTTTAAGTAAAACTGTACTTGATAAACAAACACTAAGGGCGGGAAATGAACTGGCTCCTGAGAACCGACACTCACTAGAACTTAATTACACACATCTGCAAATAAATCAATATCACGCGGAAGCAGAGCACATACCTAGTTGGAGGCCTCAAATGAAATCGGACAAACATAAGATCACACGCCTTGCAATGTCTTACTGTGCCAAGAGCGATCACAATCACAGTTGACTAAGCGCTCTTAGTAATTAGCGTACTTAACTGGGGGTCTTGATGCAGGGGAGATTTTGCGAAGATGTCAGACCATCACTTCACGCGACCATAAGAGCGTGTCCCTCCAAGGAAGTGGGCACATCGACAGCTCGCGCTGTTGCCGGAGAATGTACAGCGCCGGCCAACTCCCACCGTCTCCAGTACAACCGCCCAGTCTCAGGCACGGCGTCTTCGCTTCAGTCCACCCGCTAATCGCCGACTCGCGCACCGCTGCGTTCCATTCTCACAGCGTTGTCTTCTCCCTTACTTGCGGTCGGCACTCCCTCGTATCTCGAGCCGGCCCAACCCCAAAGACAAACTTCTGCACTAGAAAATCGATCGTATTTATGTCAGAGATACTACTGGTGGCAGTCCCGCTACGGCTCACCACCCACAAAATTTAAGCGAATGCCGAAGTTATACCTGAGGAGACGGACATGGGGAAGGAGCAAAATGCCAAAAGAACGGTAACTAGTGAGTGTATTGCGTTAAGAGATATGTAGGTGTGGTGTGCGCACTGTAAGACCTTCGGTATACACACCACCAGATAATTTGACTCGTCGCTCTAACGAAGTAGGCGAGTGTCAGCAATATGTCTCGTGGTCTTATTGTGGCGTGTTTATCTTCTGCCGTTAGGTCAGACGATAGAAATGCCACTTGCACGCTTAGAGTAGCTGATTGATGGTGACCGACGTTAAATAGAAATTACTTAATTTTCACACACATTTATTAAAATAGTAACAAGCATAAACCTTACGTAACTTGATTCTGGACGCTATTTACAATTGTCAATCTGAAGTTCCTTTGGTCTTGGTATGTTAATCTTATTCTCACGTATCTCTGATACTTCACATAGTGTCTATACATTTATCATCATGGCAATGTACAGGAATATGATAATCTTTTTAAGTGCAGACTGAAACTTGACTATAGACTGGCACAGACTAATGCAGACTGGTACAGACTGGTGCAGACAAATGCAGACTGACTAATCGGAGGTCTGTACACTCATTATAATACCTCGCGTGTGCAGGTATCACTGAGCAAGTGTGATCTGCGAGAAGAAAAGGTTCTATGTTAGCAGCAATCTCACTGGCTGCGTTACATATTAATACGTGGATCAGCAGAAGTAGAGTTTGGTCCGTCTCTAAGGCAGCGCCATCTCGTAGTGCGGAGATGGACGAGCGATGCGCCTGCGCTGTTGTGCTTAGCGGGGCGCACTCTAGTGGGAAAGTTGTGTACGCGCTGACTACGCGGAACTATGTACACAACAGTAGGTCAGTTTGCCCATACAACATTATGCCTCTGCACACCATGAAAACATGGACCACATAGACCATCGTGTTTGTCAGTGTTCCTGGGGGCTGCGCGGTGTGGCCGCAGGGTTTGAGGTGCTGCGTCACGGATTGCGCAGCCGCTCCTGCTGGAGGTTCGAATTCTCCCTCGGGCATGGGTATGTGTGTTGTTCTTAGTATAGGTTACTTTAAGTTACTTTAAGTAGTGTGTAAGTCTAGGGACCGATGACCTCAGCAATTTGGTCCCTTAGGAATTCACACAAAGAAATGTTCAAATGTGTGTGAAATCTTATTAGGCTTAACTGCTAAAGTCATCAGTCCCTAAGCTTACACACTACTTAACCTAAATTATCCTGAAGACAAACACACACACACACACACACACACACACACACACACACCCATGCCCGAGGGAGGACACGAACCTCCGCCTGTTAAACTCGGATTGGAATGTATATCGCAGAGACAGGCTGGACAGTGACGGGGGAGGCGTGTTTATAGCGATAAGAAGTGCAATAGTATCGAAGGAAATTGACGGAGATCCGAAGTGTGAAATAATTTGGGTTAAGGTCACGGTCAAAGCAGGCTCAGACATGGTAATTGGATGTCTCTATAGGCCCCCTGGCTCCGCGCCTGTTGCGGCTGAGCACATGAAGGACAATTTGGAAAATATTTCGAGTAGATTTTCCCACCATGTTACAGTTCTGGGTGGAAATTGTAATTTGCCGGATATAGACTCGGAGACTCAAACCTTCATAACGGGTGGTAGGGACAAAGAATCCAGTGAATTTTTTTTAAGCGCTTTATTTGAAAACTACCTAGAGCAGTTAAACAGAGAACCGACTCATGGCGATAACATATTATACCTTCTGGTGACAAACAGACCCGAACTGTTTGAAACAGTTAAGGCAGAACAGGGAATCAGCGATCATAAAGCGGTTACTGCATCGATGATTTCAGCCGTAAATAGAAATATTAAAAAAGGTAGGAATATTTTTCTGCTTAGCAAAAGTGACAAAAAGCATATTACAGAGTACCTAACAGCTCAACACAAAAGTTTTGTCTCAAGTACAGATAGTGTTGAGGATCAGTGGCCAAAGTTCAAAACCATCGTACAATGTGTGTTAGATGAGTATGTGCCAAGCAAGATCGTAAGAGACGGAAAAGAGCCACCGTGGTACAACAACCGAGTTAGAAAACTGCTGCGGAAGCAAAGGGAACTTCACAGCAAACATAAGCATAGCCAAAGCCGTGCAGACAAACAAAATTCACGCGAAGCGAAATGTAGTATGAGGAGGGCTATGCGAGAGGCGTTCAATGAATTCGAAAGTAAAGCTCTATGTACTGACATCGCAGAAAATCCTAAGAACTTTTGGTTTTATGTCAAAGCGGTAGGTGGATCAAAACACAATGTCCTGACACTCTGTAACCAAAATAGTACTGAAACAGAGGATGACAGACTAAAGGCCGAAATACTAAATGTCTTTTTCCAAAGCTGTTTCACAGAGGAAGACTGCACTGTAGTTCCTTCTGTAGATTGTCGTACCGATGACAAAATGGTGGATATCGAAATAGACGACAGAGGGATAGACAAACAATTAAAATCGCTCAAAAGAGGAAAGGCCGCTGGACCTGTTGGGATACCAGTTCGATTTTACAGAGAGTGCGCTAAGGACCTTGCCCACCTTCTTGCAACGGTGTACCGTAGGTCTCTAGAAGAGCGTAGCGTTAAAAAGGATTGGAAAAGGGCACAGGTCATCCCCGTTTTCAAGAAGGGACGTCGAAGAGATGTGCAGAACTATAGACCTATATCTCTAACGTCGACCAGTTGTAGGATTTTGGAACTCGTATTATGTTCGAGTATGATTATTTTTCTGGAGACTAGAAATCTACTCTGTAGGAATCAGCATGTGTTTCGAAAAAGACGGTCGTGTGAAACCCAGCTCGCGCTATTCGTCCACGAGACTCTGAGGGCCATAGACACGGGTTCACAGTTAGATGCCGTGTTTCTTGACTTCCGCAAGGCGTTCGATACAGTTCCCCACAGTCGTTTAATGAACAAAGTAAGAGAATATGGACTATCGGACCAATTGTGTGATTGTATTTAAGGGTTCCTAGATAACACAACGCAGCAGGTCATTCTCAATAGAGAGAAGTCTTCCGAAGTAAGAGTGATTTCTGGTGTGCCGCCGAGGAGTGTCGTAGGACCGTTGCTATTCACAATATATAGGGCTATTACAAATGATTGAAGCGATTTCATAAATTCACTGTAGCTCCATTCATTGACATATGGTCACGACACGCTACAAATACGTAGAAAAACTCATAAAGTTTTGTTCGGCTGAAGCCGCACTTCAGGTTTCTGCCGCCATAGCGCTCGACAGAGCAGTGAGACAAAATGGCGACAGGAGCCGAGAAAGCGTATATCGTGCTTGAAATGCACTCACATCAGTCAGTCATAAGACACTTCAGGACGAAGTTCGACAAAGATCCACCAACTGCTAACTCCATTCGGCGATGGTATGCGCAGTTTAAAGCTTCTGGATGCCTCTGTAAGGGGAAATCAACGGGTCGGACTGCAGTGAGCGAAGAAACGGTTGAACGCGTGCGGGCAAGTTTCACGCGTAGCCCGCGGAAGTCGACGAATAAAGCAAACAGGGAGCTAAACGTACCTCAGCCGACGGTTTGGAAAATCTTACGGAAAAGCCTAAAGCGGAAGCCTTACCGTTTACAATTGCTACAAGCCCTGACACCAGATGACAAAGTCAAACGCTTTGAATTTTCGGCGCGGTTGCAACAGCTCATGGAAGAGGATGCGTTCAGTGCGAAACTTGTTTTCAGTGATGAAGCAACATTTTTTTCTTAATGGTGAAGTGAACAGACACAATGTGCGAATCTGGGCGGTAGAGAATCCTCATGCATTCGTGCAGCAAATTCGCAATTCACCAAAAGTAAACGTGTTTTGTGCACTCTCTCGGTTTAGAGTTTACGGCCCCTTTTTCTTCTGCGAAAAAAACATTACAGGACACGTGTATCTGGACATGCCGAAAAATTGGCTCATGCCACAACTGGAGACCGACAGCGCCGACTTCATCTTTCAACAGGATGGTGCTCCACCGCACTTCCATCATTATTTCGGCATTTCTTAAACAGGAGATTGGAAAACCGATGGATCGGTCGTGGTGGAGATCATGATCAGCAATTCATGCCATGGCCTCCACGCTCTCCCGACTTAATCCCATGCGATTTGTTCCTGTGGGGTTATGTGAAAGATTCAGTGTTTAAACCTCCTCTACCAAGAAACGTGCCAGAACTGCGAGCTCGCATCAACGATGCTTTCGAACTCATTGATGGGGACATGCTGCGCCGAGTGTGGGAGGAACTTGATTATCGGCTTGATATCTGCCGAATCACTAAAGGGGCACATTTAGAACATTTGTGAATGACTAAAAAAACTTTTTGAGTTTTTGTATGTGTGTGCAAGGCATTGTGAAAATATCTCTAATAATAAAGTTATTGTAGAGCTGTGAAATCGCTTCAATCATTTGTAATAACCCTGTACATAAATGACCTTGTGGATGACATCGGAAGTTCACTGAGGCTTTTTGCGGATGATGCTGTGGTATAGCGAGAGGTTGTAACATTGGAAAATTGTACTGAAATGCAGGAGGATCAGCAGCGAATTGACGCATGGTGCAGGGAATGGCAATTGAATCTCATTGTAGACAAGTGTAATGTGCTGCGAATACATAGAAAGATAGATCCCTTATCATTTAGCTACAATATAGCAGGTCAGCAACTGGAAACCGTTAATTCCATAAATTATCTGGGAGTACGCATTAGGAGTGATTTAAAATGGAATGATCATATAAAGTTGATCGTTGGTAAAGCAGATGCCAGACTGAGATTCATTGAAAGCATCCTAAGGAAATTCAATCCGAAAACGAAGGAAATAGTTTCGTCTAATCCCGAATTCACACACATTTGAACATTTTTTCCTGGTTGGATTACACGTTCCCACAAAATCTCGTGAGGGCCCATTTGTTATGACTACTCGGACTGAATCTGTTCTCATCCGAGAAGAACAAGTGACTCCACATCTCGTAGATTGTCAGTGTGCTCTTGACGTCATCGCAGAGGGTGAAGCTGGTGTGAGAGTTTCAACGGATCACAGGGTTCTGGTCGTCGGCTCCCTCAGGCAATGGCCGTGACACTGTTGAACGGAGGATGGCGTGCCTTGCCGTCTTTTTGAATGTGGTGGCAACTGCAGCCGCTGTTCGATGTGATCGCCTTTTTGTTTGTTGCACAACGTAGCAGTCATCCGCAGTTGTAGTCGACAAAGGTCAGCGATATCATCTCCTTCAGGGAACAGGGCTTGTGGTTCCGAACCCCGCCCCCCCCCTCCCCCCCTTGCACGTGAAACAGTGCTGTAAGCAACACCAAACTGCTGCGTTACACTCGTCAAAATTTGTCTTTCAATTTTCCGATGATTTTTCACAATGTGAAGTCATCGAAATGTTGACTCCAGGGCATGTTATATCAAAATGTACCATCACAATGCGCCGTAACTGCTCGTTGGTTAACACACACCGCCGTTTCCCATTCGTTCGACTGCCTCGTGCTGTGGGGGTGGACCCATTTGGAGTTGTAGTGACGCTGACCTCATGGCGTATGACGTCCACATTTCTGTGCAGTTCTGGATGACCTCGGGCAACATGCTGCTGCACTTCTACATCTACATCTACGTGATTACTGGGCTATTCACAATAAAGTGCCTGGCAGAGGGTACAATCAACCACCTTTAAGTTGTCTCTCTACCGTTCCACTCTCTAGCGGCATGTGGGAAACACTAGCACTTAAATTTGTCTGTGCGAGACCTGATTTCTCTTATTTTATCGTGTGATCATTTCTCGCTATGTAGGTAGGTGCCAAAAGAATGTTTCCGCAATCGGAGAAGAAAACTGGTGATTGAAATTTCATGAGAAGATCCCATTGCAACGAAAAACACCTTTGCTTTAATGATTGTCAGTCCAATGCACGTATCACGTCTGTGACACTATCTCCCCTATTTCGCGATAATACAAAACGACCTGCCTATCTTTGTACTTTTTCAATGTTATCCGCCAGTCCCACCTGATGCGGAACCGACACCGCACAGCAATACTCCAGAATAGGGCGGACAAGCGTGGTGTAAGCAGTCTCTTTAGTAGACCTGTAGCACCTTCTAAGTATTCTCCCAATGAATCGCAATCTAGCTGATCGTTCCAATTTAGGTTATTTGTGATTGTAACTCCTAAGTATTTAGTTGAATTTACAGCCTTCATATTTGTGTGACTTATCGCGTAATCGATATTCTCCTTATTTCCTTTAGTACTCATGTGAATAACTTCACACTTTTCTTTATTCAATTTCAACGAGTACTTAACTTGTTTTGTTACTTCATTAAGTTACCCTTACGAATTTCGGGGCAGAATATAGTTTTATACACTACGGTAATGAAATGTCATTATCGTCTCGAATTACAAACAAGTGTTGCTAGATCTATAGCGTCACCATCCACTCATTATGTAACTTAATATTGTGGCGATGAAACACTGTGTCACATTTTGCAAACAGCGGCAGGCTCCACTGTCCGTTACCCATAGCCTACTTTGGGCAGGAATGCAGAGTTTCTCAGCGCCGTGTTGTGGTCGCAAGTTGCTGCGACCCGTATTCAATAACAAGGCGCCGTGTACTGGAGTAACTTCCGACTTCACGAGCATCGGCGAACGCATCCCGATCCCAAATAATCTCCATTACAATGGTATTACTTCAACACAGGTTTACTGTTTAGCTATAAAGAGTTAGCGGAACCTTACTTATTTATGCAGAAAGTTTCGTCACAATGTATTTCGTGTAATATTTTGTTCACAGTCCAAACTATGAGTATAGTTTTGGACTCTTCACATATACCCAGCTCATCCATCTAGGATTCAGACGTCGTCAAAGACGTCATGGATCGCCATCATGGATTCTAAACTTGAAACCATGCAGTCTAGTATGGGGTGTTCAAAAAGTCTCTCCGCAGTGCCGTATGATTGTTCGCCTGCCTGGATTTTTCAACGAAATAATAAATGCACAGCGATACTGCAGTGAAATTCTGTGCCCATTCATAGGAGAACATGTGTTAAGTGAAGTACTGAACAGTTATTTTCAACAAGATGGTGGAACCGTGCATACAGATCGCGTTTCAATGCCACTTCTTGCTGATGTTCTTGGTGATCGCATAACTTCACAGTGAATTTGGCCTACACGATCGCCTGACCTAACACCACATGACTTTTTCTTCTCGGATGCAGCGAAAGCAACTGTCTATAAAAGCCGTCCAAAACACGTCGATGAATTGAGAACTGCAGTATCCACTTTCACTGCTTCTCTTACAGAAGAAATGTTACAGCTTGTGTTTGGAAACATGATTAGACGAATTGTGTATTCAACAACAGGGGGACACTTTCAACATTTAATGTGAAAATTTGTAAGTAAAAATGAATATTCAATAAATTAATAACTTGTATTTCACGGAGTTTCAGCCGGCCGGGGTGACCGAGCGGTTCTAGC
Organism: Schistocerca americana; assembly: GCF_021461395.2. Classification (NCBI taxonomy): domain Eukaryota; kingdom Metazoa; phylum Arthropoda; class Insecta; order Orthoptera; family Acrididae; genus Schistocerca; species Schistocerca americana. The sequence continues at coordinate 45,864,942 of NC_060123.1, forward strand.
CGCTACAGTCTCGAACCGCGCGACCGCTATGGTCACAGGTTCGAATCCTGCTTCGGGCATGGATGTGTGTGATGTCCTTAGGTTAGTTAGGTTTAAGTAGTTCTAAGTTCTAGGGGACTGATGACCTCAGAGGTTAAGTCCCATAGTGCTCAAAGCCATTTGAACCATTTTTGAACGGAGTTTCATTTCAGTATATTCACTGCTTCATACGGCATGCGCGGCTAACAATTATACGCCACTGCGGAGAGACTTTTTGAACACCCGAGGATGACATCATTGAACTATCGTTAGCCTGCTCAGTGGTTTACTGTGTGATGGAATGTCATAAGTGAATAACATGCTGTAAACTTTTTGCGGTCACATATTCTCAAGTTTTCTCGTGGGCGAAATCTATATAGTTTCTCCAAACCATTCTTTCTCCAGACAATTGCATGTGTATGTACATATAAGGATGTCACATGCTGTATGGTTTTTCTGAATCGATCAGGTTTCCGAAAGTGAGTGCACTGTATAGTAATGCCGTTCTTGTAGATGTGTATTTTCACTGTTCTTGGGTTGTCCTTAAACAGCACTCCAGCGACACTATCAGCACTTGACAGTTGATCATTGGAGCTATGTTATGCTAGTGGTCGTGATGATGGATGTAGTGCCGACGCAAAGTGATGGAAGCAATTGTGTTTGTATCCGGGAGCTTGTCTCCAGATAGGTCTGCGTACCTCTCCAACATATTCTTGACGGCTAGCAAACCGTGACAGTACAGGTGGGTAGTGGATAGTAATCTGCTGGAAATGTTAGATTTCCTATGTACAGTGTAAAACACTTAAAATTTTTGTGATCATTTGCTGATTCAATGTTATCGGTATAAAATTTGCTGTAGCAAACTTAAGTGAGGTAGGACTGTTTTAAGTATAATTTTTATTAACTTCGGTACTATATTCACTGTTTTCAACTCAAAAATTATGTGTTGTTAGTACAATATTCTCGAAGTAGAGAGGATATAAAATGTAGACTGGTAATGGACAGGAAAGCGTTTCTGAAGAAGAGAAATTTGTTAACATCCAGTATTGATTTAAGTGTCAGGAAGTCATTTCTGAAAGTATTCGTATGGAGTGTAGCCATGTATGGAAGTGAAACATGGACGATAAATAGTTTGGACAAGAAGAGAATAGAAGCTTTCGAAATGTGGTGCTACAGAAGAATGCTGAAGATTAGATGGGTAGATCACATAACTAATGAGGAAGTATTGAATAGGATTGGGGAGAAGAGAAGTTTGTGGCGCAACTTGACCAGAAGAAGGGATCGGTTGGTAGGACATGTTCTGAGGCATCAAGGGATCACCAATTTAGTATTGGAGGGCAGCGTGGAGGGTAAAAATCGTAGAGGGAGACCAAGAGATGAATACACTAAGCAGATTCAGAAGGATGTAGGTTGCAGTAGGTACTAGGAGATGAAAAACCTTGCAGAGGATAGAGTAGCATGGAGAGCTGCATCAAACCAGTCTCAGGACTGAAGACCACAACAACAACAGTACAATATTCGTTTTAAAAGTGACTTTAAGTTGAAGTTTGATTGATTCCAGTAAGTTATTCGTTAATATCACTGGCAAATTTACGTTAAAATTCAATAACATGCTGTATGTGTGTCGCTGATGCAAATTAGAAATCATGCAGAGATGTCTGCACTTCTGTGGGAACGCCATGTGGCTAGGGCCTCCAGTCGGGTAGACCCTTCGCCTGGTGCAAGTCTTTTGAGTTGTCGTCACTTCGACGATTTGCGTGTCGATGGGGGTGAAATGATGATGATAAGGACAACACCCAGTCCCTGAGCGGAGAAAACCTCCGACACAGGCGGGAATCGAACCCGGGCCTTTAGGTATGACATTCCGTCGCGCTGACCGCTCAGCTACCATGGGCGGACACGTATACACTGTAAAACACAAATGCGGGAACTTTTAGATGTAAAAGTTCGACGACATGACAGGAAATTTGATCTGCTCTGGCCGGCTCGTTTGCAGGCTTGTGTACGGTATGATGCTGTCGAGAGCCTCTGGCTGTCTTCACTACATACGGAAGCACGTGATTCATAGATCCACCATGCTCGCAGCATCATGCTTCTCCGTTAGGCAGATCTCTGGTGGTTATGTTTGCCTGAAGTCTCCGGAACATGTCGACAGGATGCGCTGTGGTCTTATGTCACATACCGGTTGCTCTGGCGTAACGTCAAGTGCCATATAACATCCACGATATATATATTTTTTTATTACGAGTGGAATATGAACGTGTGGATAATATTCATTCAATTATGTAATTATTTCTTAAAAAGATGATAATTATGTAAAACAGAGACAATATTCGGGTCACATTCTTTGTTAATCTATGTCATTCTTTTGTATTGTACACTTTTTTCGTCTTCTTCTGATGTACATCGCCGACGCAAGACGCGAATCGATTTGAGGTCTGTTAAATGAAAAACATTTAATGTAAAATGAAGGTACGTTTATGTTCATTTGCTGGTAAAAGAGAAAGAGCCAAATGCGTTAAAACTATTTATGATTAATTATTGAAAATTCACTTCCTCTTTTAATTATAATTTTGTATTAATTGTTTTATCATAGCCGCAAGAAGCGCAGCCATTGTTAGTTGCGATTGTATAGCAACTTCGTCTGTACGTCTAGTTGAAAAGAGCATGGTTTTATGTTCTACTAATTTTCAAAACAATTTAATAATTTTTTTTATTGGTCGCATCAATTTAAATGATTTATTGGGAACAGGAAAATCTTAATTAAAAAAGAAATCCTCTATTTTTATTGGCGGCCATCTTAACTTTTATCACAGCGGCAAATTTAAATTACCTGAAACTGCAAACTTTCAATATTCCGATGTGTAAGAAATAGACGTGCACCGGTGGTACTGAACTCTATTTATAAAAGAAAAAGTTAATCGAATCAGACTGGATTTTCTAAGAACATTGGTGATGATATTTATTGTTGAACAAGATTTCATTGCTGATGTATGTGGCCAAAATTAAACTGCGCACGAATCACGGAGAAAAATATTTTTTGCTAGCATACGTCAGTGTTGTATGTGGGTGGTACTCTGTGGTTCCTTTTCATGATCAATTTGCTAAGAATAATTAAATCCATCGAAGACAAAAAAAATTATAAAAGCTCTAATCTGAGATCTGTAATTTTAGTGATATGAACACAGCTTACAGTCAACATTATTACACCACGTCAGGTGGAATTCTTGTGCAATTTGAACAAAATAATTATCCGGGAGAAGTTGTAGTTTGAATAACGCATTATGCATGTGTATAATATTGTCAGTATCATTTACAAAATCAAATCAATGCAACTGCTAAGAAATCAAAAGAACAGAGTGAATTCAAACCGCAGAATACCATAGAGTATCGTATCATCCATATTCATTGCACTTGTCGATGTTGATGATGCACAAAAACCGCCACAGCCAGCACTTCGGTAATGAAAGTTAGAGCAGAGAGGGCTGCGAGACGACGTCAGGCAATAGTGCGCTGACCGATCCCTCTCTGGGACGACACCAGAGAGCAGCGGCCTCTAGCCGAAGAGGACATAACGCGCCGCTCCGTCTGGCCGCAGCCCTGTTAGAGACTAGCCGTTCTACGAACACCACAGCAGCGACTTATGAACCGTATTGGTACACCAGTAATAGGAGTTGTATACACAGAAGAGACTTCCTGTTTGAATGTCGCCAACTGCTTATGACACACCACAGTAAATTCACAAAGTTAAGTATTGTCATTTATCTTAAAAAATGGTTCAAATGGCTCTGAGCACTATGGGACTCAACTGCTGAGGTTAGTAGTCCCCTAGAACTTAGAACTAGTTAAACCTAACTAACCTAAGGACATCACAAACATCCATGCCCGAGGCAGGATTCGAACCTGCGACCGTAGCGGTCTTGCGGTTCCAGACTGCAGCGCCTTTAACCGCACGGCCACTTCGGCCGGCCATTTATCTTACTGCAATAAAAATTCATTAATGAAGTAGGTTTCCTAGGGCCCCTTATTCAAGGAGAAGGCAGGACGCAACACTGGTGGTAGTTTTATCTTGTTGAAATGTCATCGATGAGAAGAATATACCTGTTAAATATACGGATGCTAATAATAACGCAATAGTGTAGCAGGACTTGACCGTAGATTCCGCAATAGCCCTCGCCCTTCCCACAAACCGTTTCTTTTGCTGAACCTTATGTAACATCCACGAGATAAATTTTAGCTACAGTGCGACGAGAGAAAATTATGCCTCTAACAGTTATAAACATTATCTATCCGACATATAGAAAAACACTGAAATAAAACAAAACGATGATAAACATTAATTTTTTATATAATAATTTATAATGCAATTGGACATATCGATGTGTATCATGCAAAGACGATTATAATTGTAAATTCCTTTTATGATCTGCGTTCGTCTGCCTTTGTTTTTACCTTTTTTGGTTGGCTTTTGTAGGTTGCGGACGCAAGACGCATATCAAAACTTTGGTCTGTTAAGAAATGATAATTATTTGTTAATTACTACTTGAGAATAGAGTTCTTTATTATTATAAATATGAGTGAATAATTATTTGTAAATTTAATTCCTCTCCGAAGAAGCATGATCTTTGTTAATTATTTCTTTCCGCTGCAAGGAGCGCAGCCATTGATTATAGCGATTTGTATCGCAATTTTATCTGTGTTTCTTACGAAAGTATCAAAGGTTTGCTTGACGAAAATTAATCTAAATAGTGAACAATATAAAAGTAAAATATATTCGTCATTACTTCAAATACTTATCCTGTTTAAATGAAAATTTGCTCTAACAATAGAAAGCCTCTGTCAATTGGCTGTCGCCATCCTAACAGTCATTTCAGTGGCAAATTCAAATTACCCAACTCTGCAGACATAAATGCCGAAGGTAATAAAAATGTGTAAAAATAAATGTGCACCGGTGGTCCCGAACTCATATTAATGAAAATAATTCGAATCGAACTGGTTCTTTAAAAACAATGCTCTTAGCACGATCCATATAACAAACTTTTCTTGATGATTTATGGAGCCGAGATTAATTACGGACGATTTGCGAAGAATATTGTTTCAAGTAACATACGTTACTGCGAGAGCTTCTGTAAAGTTAGGAAGGTAGGAGACGAGGTACTGGCAGAAGTAAAACTGTGAGTACCGGGCGTAAGCAGTGTTTCGGTAGCTCAGTTGGTAGAGCACTTGCCCGCGAAAGGCAAAGGTCCCGAGTTCGAGTCTCGGTCGGGCACACAGTTTTAATCTGCCTGGAAGTTTCGATGATCATTTTGCTGAAGATATCTGTTTCCATCATAATCAATAGTTGTATAACATCCATTGTATGAACTGTGATTCAGTAACACTAACACAACTTACTGACAACAGTTTAACACAACGTTAACTTGGATTTCTTTAGCAACTTGTCCAGATCTTTAGCCGAGAGAAAAAATTATATAGTAATTACTCAGTGTAATGAAATAACATTATTATTTTCATTTAAAAATTAGTTAAATATAAAACCACTGAATAACACAGCGAACGCCATACTTAAAAAGCACAGTACCAGTACCCCATTCCAGAGGTAGAGCGTGAAATGGTACTTGAATTACGTAACCATTACGGCACCTACCTGAACCTCTCGATACCAGCTATATTCTACTGTTTTTCTGTAAAGTAGTTAACATATTTCTGAGACAACATTCAGATTTGATTTCATTTGTGATACATTGATATGATCATATTGCAATGATATTATTCTTATGTGTATTCTTTCTTTTGTCACTACGATCTTTGGCGTACTTATAACTCTGATTTCTGAGTGCGTAAGCGATTATTTGTTAGTTTTTAGAGAGTCGGACCTTCAGAAAGTCAAGTCTTGGACGTCATGTTGGAAAGACACATATTGTAGTCAGCTTATAAAATGTGAACTTCAACAGTGACTGTGCGGAAGATGTTTTCAAGAATGTTTTGTATTGTGAAGTGATATTTGTGTGTCACGTGATATTGCAACAAAAGCAATTAAAAGGAAGTGTAACATAAATTCGGAGTGCTGATTTTTTTTCACATCACTATTGTGCTAATTTTGAGAGGTTTAATCTTCAAGAATGGTTTGTGAAGCCCATCTACAAAACTTTTGAATATAGCAGAATAAGACCTAGGCCTTTTTGCATCCGAGCTTGGGATCATCACCACCTAGATTTTCGACGATTGTGCCATGATTTTACAACGAGACCAGCGTTGGAAACACGAAGAGATGAGTGCCTAATTTATTCATTATTACATGAAATGACTTTAAAAACTGTGCTCTAATGACACCTGCCACATAAAAACTTTGTTGATGGCCGAAAATGCAGTATTAAGCAGCGTGAGCAACATGACAATCACTATTAAATTTTGACCTTTGTTGTGGTAGGATTGTTAGAAGGGGAAGTGTCCACTGCCGGGAGAACAAATGAGCATCTCTTTATTTTTCAATTTCCGTGCAGAACGTATGTGTGAGTCATACGACATTTTCGATGTATGTGAATTAGGAGTCTCTGTCGTCTTTCACTCAGCTTAAAGTACAAGACTGCATCTTGCATTTTTCATGTTTTTCGTCTTAACTCAGGTGATGCCAGGTGCGGCTGCGGTACCTTCACAACAGCGTACAGGCGAAGGGCAACGAACAGTGCCTCCATAACACACTTTTCATGCACACCTCACATTTCATATCATATAACTTGTGGAACCCCTCCATCCGAGCTTAGGGGTCGTAATGTAGCCTTTTGTATATAATGGCACGGTGTGATATCTGATCCTAGGGGCGATGGCGTGTCCTGTCGGCCCTTTCACTCACATGGTATGTTGTGAATGATATAAGGTAGAAAGATGTAAACTTAGAGTAGAAGCAGGCTTACGATGTTCTGTGACATGTGTGCTGAGAAGCAGTATGCAGTGACCATACGCCTCTCACTGAATAAAAACTCGGAAAAACGTGTGGGTAGCAGACACTTGCCTTGGGACCTCCACAATAGCTTTTTGTCCCAGGAAATCTGACACTTCAGAGAATGTCCCTGTATCCCTAATCTTGGATCCTGATATCACAAACCCTAGCCCAGTATTATATACTTCTTGGTGCAATAATTTGCCAACATCCGCATGTATTGTAGAAATTTATTTCATTTTATCAACTTTTATGTGCTACCAGTTTCGGCATTACATTGATGCAACCTTCAGGCCCCACTCATGAGGGATGGGCGAAACAAAACTACACGGAAGGAGCCATATAATTGGATCCGTGAATCAAATTGTCCTGCAACAGCTCTTGGTGGCCTGGCGACACAGACTGAGTTATAGGGCTCCTTCCGTGTATAGCGATTTTACGACTATGACGAGTGGGGCCTGAAGATGGCATCAATGTAATGCCGAAACTGGTAGCACAGAGATGTTCATAAAATAAAATAACTTTCTACAATACGGTCCTTAATGGATAAACGAAGATCTCTATTATATAGGTCAGCCACCTTTGTTTCTGGTGCATAGAGTTTTACTGGTCACCTCGATGGATCGCCATCTTGGATTCTAACGTCATAGTAAGAATGTACCAATCTTAAAAATGATTCTCTACTTTGCACACGTGATCTAATTCCAATATGACTTGATGGTCATGTTCGATTATCGTCTTGGATCATCCGTTAATTTATACTTAGGTTAAAAACTCTGCGCCTTAGATGGGAGTGGAGGAAACACACTGACACAGTTGACCTATTTTTTGAATATCCAGAATAATTGGAATTTGCGACCAAAACTTTAATTTCCCGCCATCCTACACACAGGGCCTTTGATCTTTGTCAGAGGTCATAACTAACAACATCATTGACATAGTTTGCTCAAGAACGCCTGTTGTGTGTCTGACGACAAAATGGTCCTGACAAAAACGTAAAAGTCCAGTATTTTCGAAAGTGCTTGTGTTTATGTTTTTCAGATGTGGAAATGTTCTGTTGTCTCATTGAGCACTTGCATTTCCTGACTTGAAGTTTCGTAATGGGGTCAGTAGAGTAAGACAAGAAATGATAATGGAACATATCCTCACTGTATGTTCGATATAATTTGATGTTGACTAGCGCAATCTGCATCTTAATCAGATGTTTCACACGGCTGACACTTGAATGTCAGTTGAATTTACGCATCAGAATCCGCTGGGGAACGTGATGGCTGCATCTATCTTTGTTGTGTGTAAGACTGACACGCGCCTCGTAAAAGCGCAAGTCACCCATTGTGGAAAGAGCGAATCGCTAGAACTGTTCTGAAGGTTAAGAGAAGGGGTATTGCCAGAAAAAATAAACTAGAACTAAGATCCAATTCGCAGGGGGAGATACTTCTTAGCAACAGCCAGTTGGACTTGTCTCAAACCATGAGGTATGGGCGAAAAAAAACTATTTCGTTCAGAAAAATTCATTTTGGGGAGATAGCACTATTACAATATTGTTTGAAACAGAGTTAGTAAACAATTGGTACTTCAGGGACAGGTGTGTAGATTTACCGTAACAAATATGTTTATATTACAAAAAGTTTAGTATCTCATGTCAGAAACAGGTACAAAGCGAAACGTTGGGTCGCAGGCCTTTCTTTGAGACATTAACTGATGGCAGCAGCACTCAGTGGCTCAGTAGGCTCTTTGCTCGGTCATCTTATGTGTGCAAAGTCAAAATATATATAGTTGTCCAATTGTCAGTTCGTAGTGTATGTCTGAATAGTGTTAGACACTGGTAGCTTACATGAACATTATGTAGCATTTTTATGTGATCTCTCACCTTGCTGATCGTCAAACATCTTATCGTGAACGTTCCCGATGTTATGTAAAATAGCTGGCCGTTTTTGTCGCGACAACGGGTGTCAATTTTTATCGCCTTGGAGGACAACTTGGATTCGTAGCGAAGTAGATTCAGAACACTCACCCGTTACTTCAGTCGCTTGTGAGACAGTTTTAAAAATGTTTTTTGTCAGGTGGATTTAACAGCTGCAGTAGTGGTTTCTGGAATTTCGGTACGCGGCAGGTGTATCTTTGAATCTTTCTTGTTACTACTGTATCCCAAATTAATCGGAGGACATAGGGCCTCAAAAATATAAAGTGGTTCTACCAGAGTAACGTGCTATTTATTTGACGGTGTACACATATTTTCCTGAGTTGAGTTGTGTTGTTGCAAAAAGTAACTGTGTCACACTCGATGGAGCACAGAGTAAGAACGACTGCATAACATACGAGGACAAGGGGTTTTAAAAGAGAGAGACGTGCGGATGTATTAAGTCTGTACAGCACCAGAAGGTAAGTCTCTGTCATCGTCCAATTACACACTCGTATATTACTCCACTTACGGCTGCAGACATCCCGTACCATTAATTTCAGCCAGCGCGTTTTCGGCGTGTTCCTCCTATCTATTTTCAATTAACGCACTAATTATTCATTCCTATATAGCCTGAGACGTTTCAAAGTAGCGTGGTACTAAATTGGTGGACTAATTAATAATGAACAAGAAGATTTGACTTTGCATATGTACACTGGAGTGTTGTTGACTTGCTCGTGTTGTGCAGTGTACCTGTCTCGCAGGGAAAATTCACAAACCGTTTGATATTGACTGGACGAGATTCAATTTAATGTGATGGGCACTGAGAAATTTTACAGGGGGTAATGGTGTGCAGATCGTGATGTAATCTCTATTTTTGAATAGTTACATTCGATGTAAATATTTTTTAAAATCTTTGGTGATTTTGGAAAGTAGTGTGTCGTATAGTAGATTGATTAATTTCTGGCGTGATTGTTTGTTGACAGGGACAAGTTACGCCCAAAATCCGTATGATAATAAATACTGCGTGTAACCGCACAACGATCGAAATGAGGAATGACAGTTTATAGCGACACAATTATTTCTTTAGCAGTGTGATTCAGTTTATTTGTGGACACACATGTATTTGCTGATTTGTAGAATTATGAGCTATATAATGAATTTTGGGCTCTGACGAAACGCTGAATGATTTATCATGTGCATTCCATGTTTTGGTTACATTTCCGAGTGGTTTGCAAACACATCATTTATGTGATGCATAATGTTCACTCGAGGATAACCAAAGAGTGGCAATTAGGCAATCAAACACATAAATGAGGAAATTTACTGCCCACCGGACATATCACTCTCACGTATGTAAACACATACGTCGAGGATCACTGACGTTACAAGATATTATCCTGTTTATCGTAACTCCGTTGGGTGATTCACGGAAGTCCCACATAAGCGCGGGTGTGCGCGTGTATAGCTCGCCCTTAGCAGCCAGATAGTGCAACTTTATCCGAACGATTAACTCCAGTTTAGCGCCGTCACATGCATGAGAAAGTGCTCTTCCTGTAACGCTGATTACTGGACTTACGACGAGTCATGCGGTGTCACAACATTGTACATCTTACCAAGTACTCTCCAGCAGTTATTTGTAGGATACATAGCGGACAAATAACGTTCTTACGTTGTGTATTTCCTCAGGTGATATCGACGTGGTGTTGAATAGCGCAATGGATTCCAGTAAATAAGTGATTATTCCATTTTCTCTTCCATCAAAAAGTAGACCATATTATCTGTCGCCAATTTCCGCTCTATCTGTTGGCCCAAGACTTTAGTTTGCTCTGCCAACATCTATTCAGCTGTAATGGTAACTGAGCATTCTCAAAGGTATTAATTGGCAAAGTTCTGTTATTAGTGTTACCATCAGTTTCTGTGACCTAACGTCGTTCCTTCTACTTTCTCAGAACTCAGCTGCGGCTACGTATCCAGAACTATCTTTTTTCTCATGTTACACATTGAAGTTACCGCAACGTTAGTTTCTTCCGCTTGGAATCCTGTTTCTCCATTCTTTTCAATACCCATTGCTTGCAGTCACACATACAGCAGCAAATGTGTGTTGTCTCATTGCTATAGCACAGTCAGTTCTTATTTAACCCAACACAAAATTTCTACATGCGCTAACGCCATTAAATCATATATACTGCTGAGATAGTATCACCCAAAACACTAGAAGAGCCTAAATTATAAAAAGTACTACCACAAGCCACTGGCTCTTCCACAGCCTCATCGACAAAGAAGGAAAGATACTTACTGGCACCAATTATCATGCAGGACTTCTGATTCACTGAGATGGCACTGGAAAACCTCAAATAAACGACCATTTGTGTTTTGGTTTACTTCGTGAAGTTATACCGTTAAAGTGGTTCAGTCTTAAGTAATTCGTTAATTTTTCGTTGTAAAATCATTGTCGCGCCTTATATGAGTGCGGAAATAAACCTGTTCCTCAATATGTATGTACTGAAATTCAAAGGTTTTCGTATCGATACTGTAAAGAGTTAAACCTAACAATACAATCGATACACCACATCCATGTGGAAGTCCCCTGTTAGCTTTTAGTACTAATTAATTTCACCTTCTTCCTGGAGGTCTATTTTTCTGTCTTTATTTACTATGGCTACAAATTATCCACAATAAATAACACTCGCGTCTGAATTTAACCGAAATTAACATTTTAGTTTAAGTTCGAAAGCATTCAGACCCCTTTTTGTAGCAGTAATATTTGTTTACGACAAACTAGCTTTCGACTTGACGTCTCTTCTGCACGCTAGTAATTGGACGTCTGGGGACCGGTTTGTTATAAATAAGTATTAGTGCAACAAAATGCAATGCGTCTGCTTTTCAACCCTAAATATGAACTGCTGCACCAAGAAGCGCAGAAGACGTTGTCAACATGAACGTTTTAGTCTTCAAAGTTACGCATGCAACTAGTGAGACACCCATGTGTTGTGGTCAAATGTTAGAGATGAGCGTGAAAAAAAAAAAAAAAAAAAAAAAAAAGAGGAGAGAGAGAGAGAGACGGCACATTGCACAACTGGTTCTTGTCCGAATTTTTCATAACCAATCGAAGAGTGGTAGATGGGAAAATGACGTATATAGTTGATGACTAAGTGGTCTAGTTCAGCAAAGAAATAGTTCATGGCTCGAAAGATAACAGGGAAATTAAGAACTATCTTAATTAACGATATGCGGGAAAGGTACTGAATCAATCACTGAGCAGCTGCTGCTAACAATGCCAATGAACTGTCAAAAAGTCCTGCTCTTCATAGCCTAGGTGTTTCGTGCATAAAAAGTTTCATTGGTGTTATATTTTACTATCAAAAGTCAATTTTCGACTCATGTACTAAATGTTTTGAGCACAGAAGGCACTAGGATGGCAATTGAGGTACCAAAAAGCTCATCTCATGGAGGGCAAGTTGTTTCGTGAACAAAAAATTAGAATTTGTTTCAAGCAATGGCTCGCTTCAAATCAAGGTCCAAGTGAATATATTTCGGGAAAATAAACGCTAAGAAGGTAAACGAGGTGTCAAAAACATGACGCTCTCTGAACAAAAATTGAAAATAAAAAAGAACACAGAAAGAAGCGTCAAATTTTTGTGAAATGATTTTTCGAAAAATAGCAAATGAAGTAGATTGTAGAAATATTTGACGCCCTTGAATGATTCTCGAAATCGTGTACAGCAAATAGATTGAGAATTTACTGTTGAACGTCTAACTTAGAATCTTACAATTCGGAGGAGTACTAGAGGATATTTGTCTGGCGGCTTGAATAGAAAGATTAGGCTGCTGTTATGTGGCATTGACACATTTCTATCATTATGACCGCCAGAGAGTGTTATAGATTAGTCTGCCTGATAAACTTATCAACAGGGAAGCCTCCAGATATTAGAATAAGTGTAAGCGCATTGTCAATCTGCACCTCATTTGCTGTACATAATTTCGAGCATTATTCAAAGGCGTCTCAAATGTTACTTTTAGACATATAATCCACTGGATTAAATTAATTGCTGTGCAGAAATGATTTTTTTTTTGTGTCACGTGTCAGGAATTTTCAATTATTGGGCAAATGATAAGTGATATCTGTGGTTGCATACTGCAAATTGAAATCATTACAGATTTATTAAAGTGCAATTAAACACGTTTTCTGCGTATAATGTTGTATCAGCCGCCTTCGTTATTCATCTCAACTTGTGATGGATTTACTTAGCGAAACTAAACGATTCACATGAGTGGTTAAAGTCCCTCTCTATTGAAGCTGACTGTGGATGAGACCGACATGTTGCCTGACTACTCGGTTTTGTGCAGTAATCTTCTTAACTGATGAATTTTTCTAAGAAAACCTACCGTAAGACACTAGTTGTTGCAAGCATTCAATATGGAGAAGACCCAAAATTAGCTGCATGATTTTGTTTAACTGCATAATTTACTACTTCACATACAGCTTATTAACATCTGCACTGTACAAAATTTCCGTCTCTGGTCGCTCAAGTGAAATGATTCCAAATACTTCTGATTGTTCTTCAGTTCAGTCTGAGTCTCTGCAATCAAACTAAAGTTGAAAGCAAGTTAAGCCACCTTTGTAATCCTGGCAACTGTTTACCAAATGGACGCATGGCGTCTATCCGTACTGACAATTTCATTTCCAATAGCCTATGTAGAGAGAATCGAATATTTACTTTTAAAACTTCCTATCTATGGGACCTAGCAACAAAAACATTACCTTTCAGAAACATTTCCGAAAAAAGCGACAACATCCACGCAGCTCTCCGGTGCATGAACTACACAAAGATTTGAAGATACAAATTACCAGCGGAATTTCTTCTAATACACTGAGGAGACCAAAGTCATGCAATACCTACTAACATCGTGCAGAACCTTCCTTTGCCGGTCGTAGCGCAGCAGTTCGACGTGGCATCGACTCTACAAGTCGCTGGAAGTCCCCTGCAGAAATTCTGAGTCAAACTACATCTATAGCCATCCATAACTGCAAATGTGTTAGCGATGCAGGATTTTGAACATCAACTGAGCTCTCCACCATGCCCTATAAATGTTCGACGGGATTCATGTCAAGCGATCTGGGTGGCTAAAACGTAAGCTCTAATTGTTCGGAATGTTATTCAAAGCAATTGTGAACAACTGTAGCCCAGTTACATAGCCTAATCTGCCAGGAAGTTTCAAATTAGTGCACACTCCGCTACAGAGTGAAAATGTATTCAGGACATTGCGTATTGTTATCCATAATGAAACTACATGAGGCTATTAAATTGGTAATTCAGTACGTGAAGGAAAATGAAAATCTAATAGTCATGTGGGATTGGAATATGGTTGTCCAGCAAGGAGTTGAAGAAAGGATTACGGGAGATTATGAGGTTGGAACTAGGATCGGAAAAGAACAAAGACTAATTGATCTCTGCAATAACTTTAAGCTAGCGACAGCGAATATTCTGTTCAAGAGTAACAATAGGAGGAGATACTTTGAGAGGGCTGGGAAATTACTTCATGGTCTGACAGATATTCAGAAATCATGTACTGGATTGTGACTCGTAACAAGGAACAGTTACAGACTCACATCACAATTCAGTAGTGGTGAAGAGTAGGCTGATCTTTAAGAGACTATTCTGGAAAAATCAATGAACAAGGAAGTTGGATAGAGAAGCACGAAGGAATGGAGATGCACACTTTTAAGTTATCTGAGGCTATTGATACTGTGATAAGGAGTAGCTCAGTACGTAGATCAAGTGAAGCGGAATGGATACCTCTAGAAAGGGGACTCACAAAAGTTGGAAAGGAAAAAATAGGAGCAAAGAAGACAACTGCGAAGGAACCGTGGGTAACAGAGGAACTTCTTCAGTTGACAGATGAAAGAAGAAAGTCCAAAAGCGTTCAGGGAAATTCAGGAAAAGAGAAATATAAGTCACTGGGGAATGAAATAAATGGGAAGTACAGGGAAGCTGTGAGGAAATGGCGGTATGAAAAAGGAGAAGAAATTGAAAAAGAAATGATTGTCGAAAGGGTGCTGACATTAAGATGGGAAGGGGAATTAATCTGTCAAAAGCAGAGGAAAGAGCGGATAGGCGGAAAGAGTACATTGAAGGCCTCTATGAGGGCGGAGATGTTACTGGTGATGTGACAGAACAAGGAACAGAGTCGATATAGAAGAGATAGTGGATCCAGTAAAATCGGAATCTAAAGGGCTTTGGAAGACTTACTATCGAGTAAGTCGGAATGGATACATAACATTCCATCAAAATTTCTAAACTCTCTGTGGGAAGTGGCAACAAAACGACTATTCACGTTGATGTGTAGAATGTATGAGCCTGTCATCCATACAGCTCCGAAGACTGCAAAAGACGAGAAGTGCCAGAATTATAGCACAAAAAGCTTAACATCTCATGCATCCAACTTCCTGACAAGAACAATATGCAGAAAAACGGTAAAGAAAACTGAGGATGTGTTCAGGGAAGGTAAAGGCACCAGAGGCGCAATTCTGCCGTTGCGGCTGATACCGGAAACAAAACTGAAGAAAAGTCAAAAACCAGTCAGGATTTTTCGACATGGAAGAGGCGATCGGCAGTGTTAATTGGTGCAAGATGATCGAAATCCTGAGGAAAATAGAGGTAAGCTATACGAAAAGACGGGTAATGTGCAATATCTACAAGAATCAAGAGCGAACAATAAGAGTGGGAAACGATGAAAGAAGTGCTCGTATTACGAAGGGTGTAAGGCAGATTTAGTCTCTCGCCCCTGCTATTCAATCTACGCATCAAAGAATCAGTTACGGAAATACGAAAAGTTCAAGAGTGGAGATAAAATTCAAGGTGAATGGATATCAGTGATAAGCTTCGCTGATGACATTGATATCCTCAGTCACAGCATGACGACGAAAGACTAAAAAAATTGGTACACATTTTTATCATATTCCAACATACGAGTATCGATATTCTTGATTGAAAACACGTCAACTTTCGCAGTTACCGATGTATGTTTCCTCATCACAAGGGATACACTAACACAGATGTTCTTAGTATGAAGTTTGAACACAATCTGATCTTAAACGTGGCACTCTTCCATTCCCAACATAGGTCCCTATTATTACAAATAATTTCAACAATTACTTTCATTCATTCACTTGATTTAAGTCAAAGGCTGACAGGATCTTCTCTTGCCCAACGGCCTTAGCACGGAGGACAGCAGCGGCCAGCTCGGGTCAGTGACGTCTTTCATCGACAGGAAACTAAATACAACAGGACATTAAGTTTACAACTCAAACGTTTTTAGTTACAACAACAACAACAACAACACAAGCGCTAAATCAACATAGGTCACCATATGGGTATAATACTGACTTACCTGCTAACTAAGCGGTAGGTCATGGAGTAACTGGATCTTCTTATGAACTACAGAGGACCTTAAAGCTAAAACAGTGATCGTCGAATATGGACGCAAGAAAGCCTGAAAAGACAAGTGAAACCCTGTAATTGTAGTGTCACACAGTTCCAACGATTTTTGGCAGAATATTTTCTACGTAATGACTGAAAACACATTCAGCATTGCTGTAATGTTCTGCCATATGTATTATTTATTTCACAAACCACTTTTCGCCTGTTATGCCATCATCAGGAACAAGGATAACGTAACAGCAGAATACTGGTTTTTAAACAAGTAACAAACATCGTAATGTATTACACCAGCGTCGTGTGTGTATTCATTCATAATGAAAACCTGTAATTACAGTATTATTAAGAGACTAAATCTGGGTGAGAGCGGCATTAGGAACCAAGAAAGGAATTCACCAAACCTGGCAATATGCGGTGAGAAGATAGCCATGTATCACTGTGGTGAATAAACACTGCCCTAGACAACGTATCGTATGCTGAAACGATAGATTAACGTGAGAATGAAACTTAATAAAAGCTCCGTGTGTCGGGGCTGATAGTGAAAATGGATTTAAATAAAGTATACACTGAACAGAGACCATTAAAAATAATGGGAGAAAACTAAAATACTCTTGAAATAGAAATAGCTATTTCGTTGAATTGAGAAGAACGGGATGATAGGGTGGTGGTTAAAAGAGAACGAATAGGAGATGGTAGACATATGGAACAAGATGGGAGGGAGGGTGAGAGGGGCAAAGAAAAAGGCAAAAACCTCGAAAGCTTCAAAAACTGGGATAATCGGAAAACATTTAAAAGTGGTGGAAGAGTTTTATAGTCTACATCTCAGACTGACTTTACGCACGAAGCTGGGGCATCTAACCTATCACTTAATTACTTTGATTTAAACATCCTGTTTGTAGAGGGCCACATCGTATACAATATTTACCAAAAACCTATATAAACCGACGCCATTACACACGCTTTATCTTCTTATGCTGCTAAGTAAACATATTTTCAGCTATGGTTGAGCGGGCATTCATTGTCTTTTTAAGTCCTAATTCCTTAGAGCGTGATCTAGTTAACCTGAAATCCATCGGCCAAAAGCATGGTTACTTAATGGATGACATATTTCATTTGAGGTCAACCAGTACGAATAACACAGCAGCTTCTCGCAGTACTCTTTCTGAGTGCATTTATATCTAATTTCCTTTTGTCAGTGACATATCTTACATACTCGCCAATCTCCGCTAAGGCAATGCAGTTAAAACCCCTTTCCTACACGTGATCGAATTCATTACCGTCTCATTCACAATGAACTTCCAGTGAAAGATTTCTTTTCCAACTCAGGAGTCTATAGACTCACTCGCCCTCAGTGCTCTCATACATGTAATGGACAAACAAGTCGTGACGTTGAAATACTGTTTCGGGAGCATTTTCTCACTAAAACGAAATATGTAGAAAGTAACTCTTCTTTTGCTGAACTTTTTAGGGCCAGTGGCTGTTGCGGAGCGACGCTCGATTCTCTCCCGAGCCTGCATATACTACCTAAAGGGATACAGGGGAGAGATGGAATAACAAAATTTCTCAAGCGTTCGGGAAACCTAAGTATTAATGATCATTTGGTCACTAAAGGGCCGATTTTCTGATCTTGCTGCACTTCGTTACTCCTATACTCCTAACGGCAACTTTGTCTTTCATACTATTAACTACACTAACTAATTCACTCACCTCCAGATAAATGTATTCAGTAGACAGCATTTAAAAATTGGGGTGGGGGGGGGGGGGGGAAGTAAGGGGTGTAAAATTTATTCTGGTGAGTAAGCTGCGCTTCCACCTACGTTACACTCACGCTTGTATTCAATAATCATTAATATACCTGAATACAGATGATCAGGCCAATAGTTACTGATCCCACGCAACACACAATACGAATCCATGCAAGCGTATAGCATATTGCTTTACTAAGCATCTCTTTGCATATCTCTTAATCTGCTTGTTTCTCTTTCTTTTAGAGGCACATTAACATCCCATTTAGTAACCTTTCATGGACAGATATGAGCAACTCGTTTACGCAGGTGGTGAGGTTCGTCTCCACGAATGGTGGCGATTTATTCGAGCCAGACAAGGAGCTGCCACAGAAAACACTTTAAAACACGCTAATAAAGCAAAGTGCAAAAGGGCACACTATCTACCATACGATTCCAATTTGTAACTTGTTATTAATTAGGCAGTCCATTAATATACCTAAAGATGGAACAATGGATACATTGAGGCTGCACTGATCATTGTGAGGGGAATAAGTTTTGTCTGCGGAACATCGAAGTTAGAGAATGGGACAATGATCCTCGCACAAAGTCGTATTGTGCGAGGGTGGGCAACAGTCAATGCTACTACCTCCTCCCATCAACGCAAGCAAAGACTCAACAGAGGGGACAAGGAACGGTATCACGTTGAACACGCTTGGTGCCAGGTATTTAGTTAGACATCGAAAAATAACGACGAATAATAGCTCTTTATGAAAGGAGGAGGTATTTGTTAGGGACAGAATTTCATGCACTCCAAGATGCGAAGAAACATTGACTGAATGCTATGAAATCACAAATATGTGGGTGTCTAATGGACAAGAGCGTTGGTATCAGACTCAGTATCAGTCGAATTGATACTAAATTTAACATTATATTCCACATTTTCACACCAACTTATTCATCCAGGGTCATTTACGGTGTACCTGAGCAATGGGAAGAACTTATATAAGTAAAATAAATTAACAGATTGACTGAATTCATCTCCTGAGGCTGATTTTCACTTAACAAGGTAACCAGCGTCATGAAAACGGTACTACAACCACATAAAATGCGTCGTAATGCAAAGTGCAAGAGATGGCTCTGATTGACCCGTTTCAATATACAGAGAGATTTAGGTGACTCTACCTGTGGCTGTTATGCACCTCACAGTGCTTTCAAAAACCTCACGTGACATTTTCGTATTCTCTCGCTAGATACGTGCAAAATAATAGTTATACACAGGAAATGAACAGGACTTTTGTAGGAAATTTAGTGCAGTTATATTTTATATTGGAATACATTACGCAGGAAGCCATCGTTTTGTGTGTTACTATAGAAAGACCCATCTGAAGGTCATTTTTTTTTTGGTGTTTCTTGTGTAATTCAGAAACTATTGCCTATAGCGAATATTTATCATAATACAAAATTTACATACATTAGATATCCTACAAGAAGAGGTATTCATTTTGTTCTGAAGAACTGGTGGTTTGGACGTTACTGAGGATATGACACTCATGAATGTGATATTTGATGGAGTTGCAGCCTGCATAAAGCCCATACATACTGGGAAATGAACCACCCTGTACACTACATCGGAAGAATATTTTATCGATATTGTAAACGTCATTACATTCCATATTAGAACCACACCACGGACTGCTGCTAACTGTACAGTCTGGCAGCTCGTCTCCAACAAAACAAGCTGCAGATTTTCAGTTACATTAACGCACTATGCTAGCCATATTATAGTTTGTGCATGATGAGTAAAAAATTTATTGTTAGGTATATGGACATTTCATATAAATAAAAATATAGGAATAATAAACTGTACAATGGATTAGAGGAGTCTTGAATGAACTGTGGCAGGAGCCGGAACAACAGCTGTAGACGTACTAGGGCATGTGTTAAGACTGTGAAATACTACACTACTGGCCGTTAAAATTGCTACACCAAGAAGAAATGCAGATGATAAACGGGTATTGGACAAATATATAATACTAGAACTGACATTAGATTATATTTTTACGCAATTTGGGTGCATAGTTCCAGAGAAATCAGTACCCAGAACAACCACCACTGGCTGTAATAACGGCCTTGATACGCCTGAACATTGAGTCAAACAGAGCTTGGATGGTGGGTACAGGTACAGCTGCCCATGCAGCTCCAACACGATACCACAGTTGATCAAGAGTAATGACTGGCGTATTGTGACGAACCACCATTGACCAGACGTTTTCAATTGGTGAGAGATCCGGAGAATGCGCTGGCCAGGGCAGCAGTCGAACATTTTCTGTACCCAGAAAGGCCCGTACAGGACCTGCAACATGCGGTCGTGCACTATCCTGCTGAAATGTAGGGTTTCGTAGGGATCGAATACAGGGTAGAGCCACGGGTCTTAACACATCTGAAATGTAACGTCCACTGTTCAAAGTGCCGTCAATGCGAACAAGAGGTGACCGAGACGTGTAACCGGTGGCAGCCCATAACATCACGCCGGGTGATACGCCAGTATGGCGATGACGAATACAGGCTTTCAGTGTGCGTTCACCGCGAAGTCGCCAATCACGGATGCGACCATCATGATGCTATAAACAGAACCTGGTTTCATCCGAAAAAACGACGTTTTGCCATTCGTGCACCCAGGTTCGTCGTTGAGTACACCATCGCAGGCGCTCCTCTCTGTGATGCAGCGTCAAGGGTAACCGCAGCCATTGTCTCCGAGCTGATAGTCCATGCTGCTGCCAACGTCGTCGAAATGTTCGTGCAGATGGTTGTTGTCTGGCAAATGTCCCCATCTGTAGACTCAGGGATCGAGACGTGACTGCACGAACCGATGCAGCCATGCGGATAAGATGCCTGTCATCTCGACTGCTAGTGATACGAGGCCGTTGGGATCCAGCATGGCGTTCCGTATTACCCTCCTGAATCCATCGATTCCATATTCTGCTAGCAGTCATTGGATCTCGACGAACGCGAGCGGCAATGTCGCGATGCAATAAACCGAAATCGCGATAGGCTACAATCTAACCTTAATAGAACTCGGAAACGTGACGGTACGCATTTCTTCTCCTTACACGAGCATCACAACAACGTTTCATCCGGTAACGCCGGTGAACTGCTGTTTGCGTATGAGAAATCGGTTGGAAACTTTTCTCATGTCATCAAGTTATAGGTGTCGCCACTGGCGCCAAAATTGTGTGATTGCTCTGCAAAACAAATCATTTGCATATCACAGCATGTTCGTCCTGTCGGTTAAATATCGCGTCTGTAGCACGTCATCTTCGTGGTGTAGCAATTTTAATGGCCGGTAGTGTGTAACCTCCCCACATAAAAATTAGTGAATAAGGAATGTAATTCTAATTTAGTGTAACCTCAGAAAAAAATTGGTTCCCATTTAATGTACCCACAAAATTCTTTTCTCATTTAATGTAAGCTCGAAACAGAAAAATTCCTAAATCTGGTAATAAAAAATAAATTCAGTAACCTGGTAAAATGTGGACGACAGCAGTGCTGCGTCATGGCCCTGTGAGATCATTCTGAATAAAAAGCAAAAATTCTCACCTCGATAAAGTCGGCAACTATCTGCTCTTACAACAGCTCTTTTCCGGCACAGCTCTGTGCAATGCTGGCCTATACATTTGTTATTTATGAAAGGAAGCAAGTGACTTTTCTTTTGCAACAATCGGATTGATCATGCATACAAAAATATTAAATTCTTTAAATGTAAATGAAAGCTTGTTATTATTAGGATATTTTTAAAAGATATATATGGGAGTTTACATAATATTGCTAGATATGCGTGGGGCTGCTTTTTTTTACCTTATGCAATAATACTCAGGCTCCGGCATCGCTGCACCGCGACCGGCCCATCCAACATGATACACCAGACCAGACCAGAGCAGACACACACACTCGCAACAACTTACTGCTACTGCTACACAGTTCGTACAGACAACACTGCTCTCTGGTCAGCGATTCTCTTATACCTTGCATATCGCAGGCAGCGCATGAGCAATACATCGAAATTACATCTGCTCGGACCTCTTACATAAAATTACATCTGTATTACATCTGCTCGGACCTGTTACAAGTGTACATCGATAATGCTGGTTATTAGACGAAATCAGGACTGCTTTAATAAAGCTAGAAAAGAAACGATGACAAAGTGCTTCTCTCTGTCATTCTGAATATGATACCACAGTCGTTGAGCCCATTGAACGTTCCTAATGGAAGGTGATTTCAACGCCGCTATTTTCCTATCCATTGGAAAATTACGTAAAAGATGGTTGAAACTATTCTTCCTTCTAGAAATTGTACATCATTAACTAAGGACGACTTCAATACCTCAGTATATTGCTAAGGTGCTAAAATACTAGTATCACACTTCGTTTGTGGAGATTTCGAAGCAGCTTTCCTGTTGACACTGGGTGTTGGCATTGGATTCGTGGGTCTATGTACACGGATCAGTTTGAGGCCAGTGTACACACACTTGAAGACGGGACACGTAAACACGAGCTCCGCCATGTTCCGCTGCACTCACGGTATCGCTGTACCAATAGACCTTGAAAAACGTAGAACTACCACTTTAATATAAAATCATATTGCACGTCAAACAAATAAGAGGATATGCATGGAAAGTTTAAAGTTTCACATAAGTCACCAAAAAGCTACAGCTTACATAAACTGGCGTATATGGTAATATTTTTTCACTGCAATACGATGCCGCGATATTTGCTTAGCGAACAAAATTCTTTGTGATTAAACTGTTCGTGAGTCCGGACTGTATTGTGCATCCACTGAAAAACTAGCAAGAAACTTTGCGGGCCAAAATGATTTTATGTGGTTAAAGAACTCATGCGAAATATAAACTGATTTATATTTCGGCAAATGTCCGCACCGATAGCTGAGTGGTCAGCGTGACGGATTACCGTCCTACGGACCCAGGTTCTATTCCCGGCTGGATCGGGGATTTTCTACTCTCAGGGGTTGGGTGTTGTGTTGTCTTTACCATCATTTCATCTCCATCCAGCGTGGCGTAGAATGTAATAAGAACTGCACCAAGGCGGCCGGACGTGCCCCGTAAGCAGCCTCCCGGCCACTGACGACAAAAGCTCATTTCATTTCGTCAGTTTACATTAAAGTTAAGGAATTCGATTTCTTGCAAATGTTTAAATGTGTACATACTGTCAACGAGTTCTTAGGTGAGGGTCTTATGTTACTGTATATCCAAACTGATATTCCAGTGGGTGAACACTGCTTATTTGTCGTATATTCAGCTGCCAATATTCTCAAATTTTAAAACAGGACGCTTTCGAATTTCTTACTGTGACATACAAGGGTACAGTCTAAGATGCACTGGAATTTTTTATCTACCAGTACCAAAATTCTTAAAGATTTCATACCATGAATATGATTGTCCCTTAAACTATAAACGTTTATAAGACGCATAACGGCAAAAGAAGTCAGGTTTGATGGAGCAGAAGATGTCGTCACCATCATATTGTTCAAGTATTGAAGAGTTCGTAGACAGCGCTGTGTGTATAGTCATGCCACGTAAAATGTAGTTACGTTCACAGCAAAAATTTCCTAATTCCTTTTCCAAACAGCTCGTATTTCTAGAAAATTTAATACCCATTTATATTGCGAGCTCATGAGCTCATACGAACAATAAAAATGCAACTTTGGGAGCTTTCTGAGACTTAACTTCTTTGAACAAAACGAGCAACACATGCTCTACATCCATATGTTTACAATACTCATGCGTTTTATCAGACATTATTGCCAGAATTTGATACCTATATCTGAGTATCGTCGATTATATGCGAATAATAATGCCAGACATTTACAGATACCCATTTTTAATGCCCTTCTCTACTTCAGAGGCGTTAGACAAAACTTCTTCATTTTAGGCGCATAGTGGTTTGTTTCGTCGCCACTGTTCTACCACTGGCCTTAAAAATATAATTTACGGTATGTGTATTCAATACTAAAATAGACGACAGCACTTTGACACAGATTTAATGAATTCGACACACAACTCACCGAGTTGGATACAAACATCATTCCTTTCGAAATGATGAAAAATGTGACGCAGTAAATGTGGAGATTTTCGCAGATGGCCGGCCGCTGTGGTTGAGCAGTTCTAGGCGCTTCAGTCCGGAACCACGCTGCTGCTACGGTCGCAAGTTCGAATCTTGCCTCGGACATGGTTGTGTGCGCTGTCAATAGGTTAGTTACGTTTAAGTAGTTCTAAGTCTAGTGACATGATAGGGAAGCAGTGGTTGGGAAGGGAGTGAGACAGGGTTGCAGTCTATCCCCGATGTTATTCAATCTGTATATTTAGCAAGCAGTAAAGGGAACAAAAGAAAAATTTGGAGTGAGAATTAAAATCCACGGAGAAGAAATAAAAACTCTGAGGTTTGCCGATGACATTGTGATTCTGTAAGAGACGGCAAAGGACCTGGAAGAGCAGCTGAACGGAATGGACAGTGTCTTGAAAGGATGATATAAGATGAACATCAACAGAACCAAAACGAATATAATGGAATGTAGTCGAATTAAGTCGGGTGATGCTGCGGAAATTAGATTAGGAAATGAGAGGCTTAACGTAGTAAATCAGTTCTGCTATTTGAAGACTAAGATAACTGATGATGGTCGAAGTAGAGAGGATATAAAATGTAGACTGGCAATGGCATGGAAGCGTTTATGAGGAAGAGAAATTTGTTAACATCGAGTATAGATTTAAGTATCAGGTAGTCGTTTCTGAAAGTATTTGTATGGAGTGTAGGCATGTATGGAAGTGAAACGTGGACGATAAATAGTTTGGACAAGAAGAGAATAGAAGCTTTCGACATGTGGTGCTGCAGAAGAATGCTGAAGCTTAGATGGTTATGTCATATAACTAATGAGGATGTATTGAATAGGATTGGGGAGAAGAGAAATTTGTGGCACAATTTGACTAGAAGAAGTGATCGGTTGGTACGGCATGTTCTGAGGCATCAAGGGATCACCAGTTTAGTATTTGAGGGCAGCGTGGAGGGCAAAAATCTTAGAGGGAGACCAAGAGATGAATACACTAAACAGATTCAGAAGGATGTAGGTTGCAGTAGGTACTGGGAGATGAAGAAGCCTGCACAGGATAGAATAGCATGGAGAGCTGCATCAAACCAGTCTCTGGACTGAAGACCACAACAAAGACAACAACAAGTATAGTGACATCAGATGTTAAGTCCCACAGTGCTTAGAGCCATTTGAACCATTTGAACTTCGCAGATGTACACTCCTGGAAATGGAAAAAAGAACACATTGACACCGGTGTGTCAGACCCACCATACTTGCTCCGGACACTGCGAGAGGGCTGTACAAGCAATGATCACACGCACGGCACAGCGGACACACCAGGAACCGCGGTGTTGGCCGTCGAATGGCGCTAGCTGCGCAGCATTTGTGCACCGCCGCCGTCAGTGTCAGCCAGTTTGCCGTGGCATACGGAGCTCCATCGCAGTCTTTAACACTGGTAGCATGCCGCGACAGCGTGGACGTGAACCGTATGTGCAGTTGACGGACTTTGAGCGAGGGCGCATAGTGGGCATGCGGGAGGCCGGGTGGACGTACCGCCAAATTGCTCAACACGTGGGGCGTGAGGTCTCCACAGTACATCGATGTTGTCGCCAGTGGTCGGCGGAAGGTGCACGTGCCCGTCGACCTGGGACCGGACCGCAGCGACGCACGGATGCACGCCAAGACCGTAGGATCCTACGCAGTGCCGTAGGGGACCGCACCGCCACTTCCCAGCAAATTAGGGACACTGTTGCTCCTGGGGTATCGGCGAGGACCATTCGCAACCGTCTCCATGATGCTGGGCTACGGTCCCGCACACCGTTAGGCCGTCTTTCGCTCACGCCCCAACATCGTGCAGCCCGCCTCCAGTGGTGTCGCGACAGGCGTGAATGGAGGGACGAATGGAGATGTGTCGTCTTCAGCGATGAGAGTCGCTTCTGCCTTGGTGCCAATGATGGTCGTATGCGTGTTTGGCGCCGTTCAGGTGAGCGCCACAATCAGGACTGCATACGACCGAGGCACACAGGGGCCAACACCCGGCATCATGGTGTGGGGAGCGATCTCCTATACTGGCCGTACACCACTGGTGATCGTCGAGGGGACACTGGATAGTGCACGGTACATCCAAACCGTCATCGAACCCATCGTTCTACCATTCCTAGACCGGCAAGGGAACTTGCTGTTCCAACAGGACAATGCACGTCCGCATGTATCCCGTGCCTCCCAACGTGCTCTAGAAGGTGTAAGTGAACTACCCTGGCCAGCAAGATCTCCGGATCTGTCCCCCATTGAGCATGTTTGGGACTGGATGAAGCGTCGTCTCACGCGTTCTGCACGTCCAGCACGAACGCTGGTCCAACTGAGGCGCCAGGTGGAAATGGCATGGCAAGCCGTTCCACAGGACTACATCCAGCATCTCTACGATCGTCTCCATGGGAGAATAGCAGCCTGCATTGCTGCGAAAGGTGGATATACACTGTACTAGTGCCGACATTGTGCATGCTCTGTTGCCTGTGTCTATGTGCCTGTGGTTCTGTCAGTGTGATCATGTGATGTATCTGACCCCAGGAATGTGTCAATAATGTTTCCCCTTCCTGGGACAGTGAATTCACGGTGTTCTTATTTCAATTTCCAGGAGTGTATAAAGACCGTATTTTGATTCGTCTGAAATGTTCAAATGTTTGTGAAATCTTATGGGACTTAACTGCTAAGGTCATCAGCCCCTAAGCTTACACACTACTTAACCTAAATGATCCTAAGGACTAACACACACACACATGCCCGAGGGAGGACTCGAACCTCCGCCCGTATCAGCCGCACAGTCCATGACTGCAGCGCCGCAGATCGCTCGGCTAATCCTGCGCAGCGAGTCGTCTGAGAAACGAAATGAATCCATGCTAAACGAAAGCACTGCATGTCATTATATGGCGATCGCAGTACTGTCTCTTGTTAAAGAGTTTTTCATGTCGTGTGTATCTGTGAAGAACTATTTTCACTTAACCCATTACTGGCCGTTGTCCCTTTTTTGGGACGCGTATATTTTATATATTTCTACCTAAGCAGTGGAGCTTTTAGCCTTTATTGTTGCACATGTAGGTTCAACTAACTGCTGTAATGCCTGTAAATGTAAAATAAATAACTTTTTTCTAAGTACTTCGCCGGCCGAAGTGGCCGTGCGGTTAAGGGCGCTGCAGCCTGGAACCGCAAGACTGCTACGGTCGCAGGTTCGAATCCTGCCTCGGGCATGGATGTTTGTGATGTCCTTAGGTTAGTTAGGTTTAACTAGTTCTAAGTTCTAGGGGACTAATGACCTCAGCAGTTGAGTCCCATAGTGCTCACAGCCATTTGAACCATTTTTTTCTAAGTACTTCACGTCAGGAAAATTATAAACTTGCCGATTTTTTGTTCTCGCACTTGGTAGCACTGTATGTCTGCTGGTAGTTCCTGGACGACAATGAGCTGTGATTTCGTTGTCTGGGCGTGTTTGTTATGAGCATACGGACGTCCGTGTAAGATAAAGTATACTTCAAATTTTTTGAAGTATGTGCAATATCGATATATTTTATGCGTCCCAATAATGGGACAATGGCATGTTACACTATCATATTTTGTTGATGTGCTCTATTCTTGTATACACGTATTATACAAAGAAGATTTGGTCTGAGCACTATGGGACTCAACTGCTGAGGTCATTAGTCCCCTAGAACTTAGATCTAGTTAAACCTAACTAACCTAAGGAAATCACAAACATCCATGCCCGAGGCAGGATTCGAACCTGCGACCGTAGCGGTCTTGCGGTTCCAGACTGGAACACCTTTAACCGCACGGCCACGTCGGCCGGCCAGAGAAGAATTGCATTTTACTTTCTTTATACCTGATTTTTTCCATATTCTATTCGAATTTTATTTTTCCAGCAGGATAAAAACATGCCGCGTGGACTTACACTTGAAGAAATTCTAGCAGAACTAGAGAACCGTCAAGAGAAGATGATGACGTAGAATTGGCTATAATTCCACCCGATGCAGATGTAATATCAGATGAAGAAGACATTGACGAAAGTGTAGTGAACAATGAGTCTGTTGTACAAGATATAGCCGGTACGTTAGAGCTCATAAGCAGCCGAGTTGAAGCTAATGCTACTGTTGTACCTCCAGAACCCAAAAGAAGGAAAGCGTTAGGAGATGGAACAGAAAGTAGTACGTTTGTTGGTGTACCCGACAAGTGTTTTGCTTTATTTCATACTGAATAGACATTCAATAATATTAAAACATTCTTTATTTATTGTTTGTGTTGTTTCTTACAATACAGGGTGATTCAAAAAGAATACCACAACTTTAAAAATGTGTATTTAATGAAAGAAACATAATATAACCTTCTGTTATACATCATTACAAAGAGTATTTAAAAAGGTTTTTTTTCACTCAAAAATAAGTTCAGAGACGTTCAATATGGCCCCCTCCAGACACTCGAGCAATATCAACCCGATAATCCAACTCGTTCCACACTCTCTGTAGCATATCTGGCGTAACAGTTTGGATAGCTGCTGTTATTTCTCGTCTCAAATCATCAATGGTGGCTGGGAGAGGTGGCCGAAACACCATATCCTTAACATACCCCCATAAGAAAAAATCGGAGGGGGTAAGATCAGGGCTTCTTGGAGGCCAGTGATGAAGTGCTCTGTCACGGGCTGCCTGGCGGCCGATCCATCGCCTCGGTTAGTTGACGTTCAGGTAGTTACGGACAGATAAGTGCCAATGGAGTTGATTGTGGAATTTGCAGCTCTCTGCTAGCTCTGCGAGTCGATTTTCCTGGGCTGCGAACAAATGATTGCTGGATGCGTGCTACATTTTCATCACTCGTTCTCGGCCGTCCAGAACTTTTCCCTTTGCACAAACGCCCATTCTCTGTAAACTGTTTATACCAACGTTTAATACACCACCTATCAGGAGGTTTAACACCATACTTCGTTCGAAATGCACGCCGAACAAATGTCATCGATTCACTTCTGCCGTACTCAATAACACAAAAGCTTTCTGTTGAGCGGTCGCCATCTTAGCATCAACTGACGCTGACGCCTAGTCAACAGCGCCTCAAGCGAACAAATGTACAACTAAATGAAACTTTATAGCTCCCTTAATTCACCGACAGATAGTGCTTAGCTCTGCCTTTTGTCGTTGCAGAGTTTTAAATTCCTAAGTTGTGGTATTCTTTTTGAATCACCCTGTATTATGCATGGAGAATAACGTTGTGAATTTCGATAGCGCATTTGGCCGATGTCCCAAAAATGGGACGGTCTGTAGTTATTGTTCTAACAAACTGAGAATTTTCAAAACAACTATTTATTCAACTAGTCACTCAATGTAACGTATTTATGTACAAAAGTTCGCAAAAAATTATCCGACAGAGTTTTGGCCAGTAATGAAGTGAACAAGAACGTGCGGGCAGAGGTAGTATGGTTACGTTTCAGTAAAATGTAGGTCTTCGTTTCACGTACAGATTTTCGCATATCAGCAGCACAAAACAATTGCCGCACATCGCTGGCAGAAACGTAATATTGTGGACGTCAACAATATGCCTGCGGCAAACTACCGAAACGTATCCGTAGCGGAGAACCCGAGTTGCCGCTGCGCCGCCAGTTCGTACCCTGGGAGGCCGTGGATCGATGCCCGCTGATTGTCATCGCATTCCGGCGCCCCTCCAAGTGGGGCTGTGGTCGCGGGGCGTCCGTGCCAGCGCTCCGGAGCGCTTTCAATTAGCGCGGCCAGACCGCCCAAACGAGCGAGCGGCCCGACTATTCACTGCTGGTCAGCTTCTGGCAGCGGAAACGCCGCGCCTGCGGTCGAGCCGAACGCGACCCGTCGTGTTATCATCTGCTTCCAGCGCCAGGCGGCAGTTTTCTGAATAAACCGCACGCCACAAATCCCCACTCCCATCTCCTAACGATCCCGTTCGTACAATAGCGCGCTATTGGTGCAGCTGCGAGGACGAGCCAGTTGAAAACTATCCAAACCAACGCATTAAACAGGTTAATGTGTTTTTATCTCGCAAAACAGAGTAACAGCTCACCTTCATTGGCGAATTGTCAGTAAAGTTAATGTGGGACTTTTCCGCAGCACCTGTAACGACCCATGTCACTAGGCGAAGCAACAGATTCATATCCATCATGCTCCACAAATAAAATTTCATACAGTGAAGTGCCAGAGTGGTAAGACAGATGCTAGCATGCTTCATTACTTTTACTAAGACACATGAACTCACTGCCTGGAGCGACAGAGGGCGAGGAACGTAATGTTATGTCTTCAACAATGAATTCGCATTCAGGAGGACGGCGACTAAACACAGTTATTCAGATTGAGGTATCCACAAATCGCGTAAGACAGGGTCGATCCTAAGCGAAATATCCCCATCTTTCCGCATTCTTTCTCATCCCGAGTTCATGCTCCGTCTCTAATGCCCCATCGCCAACTGGACTGTGACCTCCTATATTCCTTCCTGTTATATTAAATTAGGGCCTGTTGTGAGGCGTTAAAATTAAGTGCTTTACCAATTTAAATAGCACCGAACAGTAAATACACCTTACGTCTGTCGATGTTGTCATTAGACAGGGCTCTTAATCCATGTCGACCGCTGCGGGAAAATCAAATAATGAACTACTCTTACAGCGGCCATAAAATACTAAAAATATCTACCTAGATTCCCCCGTTAATTTCTGTATGTGACACGTACAGGCACTCGCAGCAACCATGAGAAACAAATTTAAAAATACAGAACGGAAAACAGTAACTGCTATACAACGCAATAACTGCAGACAAGTCTAAACTATTAATCGACATCTTGAGCAGTAGTGAAAAGTAATAGTCTTACCTAAGCATCTGCGTCGATTGCTGCCTAGGTTAATACCCAAATATGCCGAAATAACATTAAACATGTGTTGTGGGGTGAAACGAAACCAGAGGAAAAAGTACAACACCAAGAAACACGTAACTGGAGAGTGAATTTTTTGCGTAAATTGTTGCTGTGAAAGCCTCATGGATAAAATTAATCCCTATAAATTAATGTGTCATTAATTTTAATAGAAAATGTAGTTTCTTCGGAAACAGCCAATTCACTTCATCCAATTTGACATACATGAAAAACAGGTAAAGAAATGCATAAACCAAAAGCATACAATTGTCCCGAAAACAATGAAAATCACGCGATTAACGTAATTACGCACAAACTGAGCCTGATACCTTTACGTACACCATTCAAATTAAGATAGAGAACCCCTTTAAAGTTATTCCTTGCTTGTCCACTAAATGTTGTTATCAGGAAATTAATTTGTATTTAGTTGAAGAGTGATTGCTAAATGTAAGAGGCAAAGAATAGTGCACACTCGAACAGTCTCTAACGGAAAACATCCGTGACACACTCTGCAACGTACATCAGTTAGCCTCACACAGACCTTTTGAACCTTTCCATGTGTCGTCCTTATCCCTGTTAAATATTGGGTTTTTATAAATGGTGTCCACAAAGAGTAACGTACAAATTTCGAGAATTAAAAGAGCTGGAAAAGCTAGTAGAGGTGACGAAAAAGGTAGAGATACTATAACGAAAACCATAGATGGTGTGATAAGCGATATGTAATATTTTCCTTTCGCTATAACGGAAAATGCCTGGCATTTCTGGTAGTAATCCTGAAGTAAATCAAACAAGTATGTAATACAAACTATGTTGTCCATACACCACATCAGATCAAGTCACTAGTCCTATGTGAAACAAAGTAATGGCAAAATATCCAATAAGCAGTAGAGTTTCAAGAAAAACTAAATTAATGTTTTGCAACTTGTTGAGATGTTATGAATATGACAAGTGAAGACCTACAGAGTGGGTGTAGTAATATATAATTCCTTCATTTACTCATTGCCAAAGATCGGTTTCGGTGCTACTTTAGTCACTCAGATACTGGTATAGTTGGGTTTTTATCCTTTTCCTGCTCTGTCATAAGACCAAAGCGTCATGCATTTGTTTGTCTGTAACTGTGAGTCACGTCTATATATACATCTACATGGTTACTCTGAAAATCATACTTAAACGCCTGGCAAAGTGTTCGTCAACCACCTTCATACTTGTTCTCTATTGTTCCACTCTCGAACAGTGCCCGGAAAAAAACGAAAACAAAAATGGTTCAAATGGCTCTGAGCACTATGGGACTTAACATCTGATGTCATCAGTCTCGTAGAACTTAGAACTACATAAACGTAATTAAACTAAGGACATCACCCACATCCATGCCCGAGGTAGGATTTGAACCTGCGATCTTAGCAGTCGCGCGGTTCCAGACAAAGGCGCCTAAAACCACTGGGCCACACCGGCCGACAAACGAAAACATATACCTATCTGTGCGAGTTCTCATTTCCCTTATTTTATTATGGTCGTCCTTTTTCCCTATATAGGTTGGCATCAACAAAATATTTTCGCATTCTGAGGTGTGAATTGTTGGCTTAAATTTCATGAGAAGGTCCCGCAGCAACGATAAACGCCTTTATTTGAACGATTTCCAGCACAAATCCTGTATCATGTCCACGATACTCTCTCCTCTATTTCCCAATAGTAAAAAAAAAAAAAAAAAAAAAGTGGTGCCCTTCTTTCAGCCTTATGAAGGTATGAAGGTATTCCGTACATCCTATCTGGTGAGGATCGCACACTGCGCAGACGTACTCGAAAAAAGGACGGACAAACCTAATGTAAACTGTCTCTTCTCTAGATCTCTTACACCTTCTACGTGTTCTGCCACTAAAAAACAGTCTTCGGTTCTCTTTCCCCAGAACGTTTTCTACGTGTTCTATACAGTTTAAGTTGTTTGTAACTGTAATTCTTAGGCATTTAGTTAAATATACGGCCTTTAGTTTTGATTGATCTATTGTGTAACCGAAATTCAACTCATTCATTTTAGGATTCCCATGCATGAAAGCGCAGTGTTCATTATTTAGGGTCCATTGCCAATTTTCGTACCATACATATACCTCACGTGAATGGTTCTGCAGCTTCCGACGGCATTCTAGATGATAAACGACAGTAGTATCAGGAAACAACCTAAGACGATTGCTCAGATTGTCTCCTAAATCGGTATATAGCTAATAAACAGCAGAGAGCCTATAACACTACCTTTGGAAACACCAGAAATTAGTTCTCTTTTAGTCGAAGACTTTCCGTCAATTGCCACGAACTGTGACCTCTCTGATAATAAATAAATTGTACAGTCACATAACTGATACGATATTCTATAAGCACGCATTTTGAAACGTTCTGGAACTCTAGAAACACGGAATGAATTTGGAATCGATTGTCGACTGCACTGAGTACTTGGTTCGAGCTAGTAGCGTTTCACAAAAACGACGTTTCCTAAATCCATGTTGACTATGTGTCGATAGGCAATTCTCTTCCAGTTAATTCATAACGTTTAAACAAAATAAATGGTGCAAATTTGTTTACAATATCGATATTAACAGTATTGAACTGTAATGTAGAGGATTATTCCTATTGCCTTTCTTTACTATTGGTGTGATCTCTAATACTTTCCAGTTTATGGGTTCGGATCATTCGTCGAACAAGCTGTTGTATATGGTTGTTAAGTAAGGAGCAATTGCGTCAACATACTCTGAAAGTAACCACATATCATAGTGTCTGGACCAGTAGACTTGGTTTTATTACGTGATGTAAGTTGCTTCACTACTCCAAGAACCTTTACATCTAAGTTACTGATGTTGGCAGCTGTTCTTGATTTGAATTTTGGAATATTTACTTCGTCTTCTTTGGAGAAGGAATTTAGGAAAGCTGTGTTTAGCAGCACTGTTTTAGCAACAGTATCATCGATAGTATTTACATTGCTATCGCGCAGAGAAGGCATTGATTATGTCTTGCCGCTAGCATACTTTACTTACGAGCAGAATCTCTTTGAAATTCTGCCAGGTTTCCGGACAAAATGATGTCGTGGAAACAATTATAAGCATCTTGCTTATAATGCTATGTCGGCGCTAAATTTCAAGATTCTATAAAAGATCGCCAATGCCTTTTTCGTCGTATCTGCAGCTGTGTTCTGACCTGTTTAGATGTACCATGTGGTATCAGCTTTGTCCTTTGTCAATTTATTTGCTATAAATCTCTCAACTGATGTCGATACCATGTATATGAATTCAAGCCACGTTTGGTCTAAATTTACGTAGTTAACTTGGAAGGAAAGTAAATTGTACCTCAGGAAGCCGCCAAGCGAATTTTTATCTGCTTTTTCCCACATATATATTTTTCGTTCATTTTTGGTGGATTTAGGAGATGTAGTATTTAGTCTCGCAACGACAACCCTGTGTTCACTGATGTCTGTATGCGTTGATGCTCGTTATTAGCTAGAGATTATCTGTTACTAACAGGTCAGGTGTGCTCTCACGACAGTTTACCATTCGAGTAGGCTCATGAACTAATTGCTCGAAATAATTTTCATAGAATGTGTTTGTCACAATTTCCGAAGATGTCCTATGCGTACCACAGTATTTAAGAGTATATTCTCGCCAACATGTGGACAGTAAATTGAAGTAGCAACAACAATAATTCTATGAGTCGAGTATGTGATTGAAATTAGAGTCAAGTTTACTTTGAGCCTTTCAGCAATTATATTATTTGAGCTGGGAGGTCGATAAAAGGTTATAATTATTATTTTATTCCGGTTGCCAAGAAAGACCTATACCCACGCTAACTCAAAGAAACTATCTACTTTAATTTCGTGAAAGACAGACTATTCTTAACAGTAACAAAATGCCACCGGTAACTGTATTAGCATATCCTTTCTGATCAGCGTTGGGTCCTTCGCAAAAATTTCTGTTAAAAGTATCTCCGGCCTTAGTGAGCTTTCACTGTCACCATTGGTTTGTGTTAGCACTTGGAGCTCTGGTACGTTCCCAACACAGCTACGACAATGTACAGCTGTTATACCGATGGTTCTTAGATGTACTTTATTTCTGCGTATTTCCCCGCAATATTTGAGACAAATGCCTTTCTTGTGTTTCACCGAGACCCTCTAAGCTAAAAAGCTGCCCAGGTCTTGCCAAACAGCCCTCACTAGCCGTGTAGCAGCTACCTACGTGTAATCTACTCCTGAACTAATATGCAGGGCCCGAAACCCCACCACATTATTGCTCATGTCGAGGCAATCTGCAGCCTCCACAATAGCAGAACCGTCTGTGGTTCTGATTCAGATTCTCCATTTGGCTGTGTACTAGAAGCCTTCAATCGGCACTGTCAACTATATTGCAAATCTCGAGATCGGCTTTCATCTCGCAAACACAACTGTCAGCCTTTACCACTCCAGGTAGCCACTCGACACTAGAGGGAATCACTTCCTATCGAAAACAGCACCCATCATTAATACCAAGGTCAACGACCACGTGCAGCTAGCTGCAGCCTGTGTTCTTTAAGGCATCCGGGATGATGCACTGCATGTCTGGAATAACTCCAACAGATATGCACACAGGCTTTCTCTCCTCCTTGGTAGACACGTCCTTAGCAGCTCCATACGATGGAGCTCTCAACTACCAATGATACCACCATCTGTGAACATCCACATCTTGCAGACTGAGAGGTTTCCTCTGAAACAGGCTACATGACTTCATGTGGCTGAGGAACTTTGTCAGCCACAGATAGCAAATGGAACTTTTTTGTCAGACTAACCAGGAAGGTTTGATGTTCGGCACCCTGGAAGTCTTTCGCCACACAGGCGATCTCCAGCTTCATGATGTATAGTGGTCAACCTCAATGCTTGCAGTAACTGCGTTGGTCGCTGCTGCAGACCGATCGGCGGACACATGGGTCGTGCTGGACATCCGTTGGATCCCAACAGCCGGTTAACAACAATGATGCCGATCCACAGGAGCCTCACACTGTGTAACTGAAGTCAACAGAGCCTGCAGCTGAGAGCAAAACGTCACCAAAACAGTTCACATCAGTACACAGGAATCACAGTGCCTATCCGTAATAAAAACGACGGTAATGTACACCACACGCACAAACAAACGACCAGCAACAAGCGCTGCAGATCTCTACTGCAGACAGTATCTAAAACGCAATTTCTGTGATTAGCATATTATATTAACGCACAGAGATACAAACACTTAACTACCAAAGCACACAAGTGAGACGAAATAATTCGCTTCTGGTTAGGAACCTGTAGTAGGTCACAAAATCGGCTACCTTCCGACACAAACTGAAACCCAAGACCTGTGTTTAGTAATTATTAAATTAACACGCAGAGATTCTAAAACTTAACTACGAACGCACCCAGGTGAAATGACATAGTTTGCTTCTGGTTTGAAACTCGTAAAATGTCTCAAAATCGGCTGCATCTCTGCTGCTGCTGTTGCTCAGTTGGCGGATGCTTCATATTTCTGTCCCATTTAGACAGTTCCTAGGTACATCGTCTTTCTTTTTATCTTTTTGGTATCTTAAAATGTATTAATCAGATGGGGCATCTTCTCACTTTTTGGGAATTAGCACTGTGAAACATAGATCACCACAGTGCTATAAGAAATAAAGTTAGAGACAAAGGTAACAACGTACCATAGAAGCTTCGATTTCTTTGGATATATAACTCAGAGACAATGCGATATGCTCTTTCATAAAGAAGGCAGGCAGATACGGACTTCCGTAAAAAAGGCAAAATGTGTACGTGGGAAACTCATAGATTTGTTTCACTGTTTACACAAGCCATGAAAATTCTTCTAAATACTCTCCATCAGCAAATACTTTCAGACGAAAATGGCTTTGTAGTGACGGCGCAAGCAACCATATTCTCATCATCAGAAAGTAGGTTTTACTTTTTTATTGTAACGAGACGTTCCTTTTGTGAGCTATAAGAAAATGTGGATTCTTTTAAAAAGGAGAAGTCGAATATTCCCAAAAGTATCAGTAAGTTTATGAAGAATTTTTATACCGAGGAAGGAATGGTTGGACTGGAGAATACATGATCAGAACACTTTCATTTCTAAATAAAGATGTATATAGGACCAGTTGCGCTCAACATGTAGCGAGAAGTGTCGATGGTAGGAATGTGAGTATAGAAGGTGGGGTAAAAGCTGGGAAACATAGACCAGGAAAGCGAAAAGTCTAACATCACGCTAAACAAAAGCAAGACCATCATTACAGGACTGCTCGGTATAAATCTCTGGCACAAAAAAACAGTCAAACAGGAAATGGTTGCTCATTTTGTCCATCTTACATGCAAGGTTCGTATGCAGCTGCAATAAAGCAACAAAAGCAGCTTCCCACTCACGAGAGAAGCATCTTCAAATAAGTGAACTTAGTTCTCTGTTGGTAAACATAGCGTGTTACTAGTATCATGACAACTAGTATTTCAGGTTTTCCTATGTAATGCGGAAATATCGATCATGCGGGAAATCAGTTGGATAAAATACTATTCATTTAAAATGAAGGTGTATAAGAGAATATTCCTAATATTCTGGATTCAAAAAAGTGACACCTCAGTGTTACAAGAAATAAATTCGGAGACAAGGGGACAGTTTATGGGAACACCGTCACTAAAGGTAAAACTGAAAATCAGGGATCCCGAGAAAGGTGTCGCGAGAGGTATCAGACAAAACTGAAGCAAATACCTCTTGAACACTAGGGCAACTAGTTGGAGACACAGAGGGTTGCGGTCAATGAAATGATATTGTCAGTAACATTTCTAAAAATTTACAAAATTCTAACAGTAGAATAAGTAAAACATTTTTTGTAGAGATTGTACATATAATTTTTGCCCTGTATGGCAAATTGTTGTACCATTGGAAGTGAAAGAACCGCTTCCACAGCTGAATTGCTGGCGCACACTGCCAGTGAGAGTACTTCCTAATATATTCACGCTGGAGGCATACAGTAAAGTATCAACAACAAATATGCAGCTACAACCATACATAACATAAAATCAACCTTATTTGTTTATTTACATGCCAAGTTCCATAGGACCAAATTGAGGAGCAAATCTGCAAGGTCATGGAACGTGTCAGTACATGAACTTACAACATAAAAGTAATAACAGACAAAAACAAATGTTCATGAACCTGAAAGAAAATCAGTCCATAAGTTTAAGCAAACGCTATCAGCAATAGAATGAGAATCAGTTTAATTTTTCATGGAACTCCTCGACAGAATAGAAGGAGTGACCCATGAGGTAACACTTCAGTTTCGATTCGAAAGCGCGTGGATTAGTGCTAAGATTTTTGAACTCGACTGGCAGTTTACTGAAAATGGATGCAGCAGTATACTGTACACCTTCTTGCACAAGAGTTAAGGAAGTCCGATCCAAATGGAAGTTTGATTTCTGCCGACTGTTAACCGAGTGAAAGCTGCTTATTGTTGGAAATAAACTAATATTGGTAACACGAAACGACAATAAGGAATATACATACTGAGAGGCCAATGTCAAAATACCCAGACTCGTGAACAGAGGTCGACAAGAGGTTCGTGAACTCACACCACTTATTGCCCGAACCGCCCGTTTCTGAGCCAAAAATATCCTTCTAGAATGGGAACAGTTACCCCAAAACATAATACCATACGACATAAGTGAATGAAAATAATCAAAATGGACTAATTTACGTGTCAAAGTGTCACTCACTTTCGATACCGTCCGAATAGTGAAAATGGCAGTATTAAGCCTTGGAACAAGATCCTGAACGTGGGCTTTCCACGACAGCTTACTATCTATCTGAACACCTAGGAATTTGAACTGTTCAGTTTCACTAATCATATGCCCGTTCTGTGAGATTAAAACGTCAGGTTTCGTTGAATTGTGTGTTAGAAATTGTAAAAACTGAATGTCACTGTGATTTAACGTTAGTTTATTTTCTACAAGCCATGAACTGAGGTCATGTACTGCACTACTTGAAACCGAGTCAATGTTTCACACAACATCCTTTACTACCAAGCTAGTGTCATCAGCAGACAGAAATATTTTATAGTTACCCATAATACTAGAGGGCATATCATTTACATAAATAAGGAACAGGAGCAGCCCCAGCACTGATCCCTGGGGCACCCCCCACTTGACAGTACGCCACTCAGATCCCTCATCACAGCCCTTATCAACATTGTGAATAATGACCTTTTGCTGCCTGTTGCTAAAGTAAGAGGTGAACCAATTGTGAGCTACTCCCCTTATTCCGTAATGCTCCAACTTC
The DNA here is from genome assembly GCF_021461395.2 of Schistocerca americana. Taxonomy (NCBI): domain Eukaryota; kingdom Metazoa; phylum Arthropoda; class Insecta; order Orthoptera; family Acrididae; genus Schistocerca; species Schistocerca americana. The sequence continues at coordinate 45,904,268 of NC_060123.1, forward strand.
TGGAGCAATATTGTGAGATCAACACAGCCATATGCCTTTGTTAAATCAAAAAATACGCCAAGCGTTCGAAACTTTCTGTTTAGCCCATCCAGTACCTCACAGAGAAACGAGAATTAGCATTTTCAGTTGTCACACAACTTCTAAAGCTGAACTGTACATTTGATAGCAAATCGTGTGATATAAAATGATCAATTAACCTTACATACACCGCCTTTCTGCTGTTGGTTTCGATCAGTCTCCCACACAGTAACCATCAGTTTATATTGCTCCATTGTAAACAGTCACGACATTAGAAACAACCATTGTGTCAAGAATCCGCTGCTGTAACGTAAATTTGCTTCAGATACCCTCGAAAACAATAATTACAGATACATGCAAGTAGAGATTATGTTAGATTGTATTTTACGTTTGATTACTTTTTGTGCTACAGTGAGGTCCGCTTTTTGTTCAAAAGAAGCGTTGTTTACAAATCTGGTTCAAAAGGAAAAGATGAAGCCATGTCCCTCAGCGGCTATATTTGAAAATTAATGTCACATATTTTGTCTCAATAAATAATGTTCACAAGTAGCTGATTAACCAGACACCTCATTCTTTTGAATTTAGTTGTTAATATTGTTGCATTAATTTTAATAATATAGTCTCTAAGGCTGCTCTGCACAAAGTGTGTGTGTGTGTTCAACTTATATGACCTGGGAAATACGATGATTCATTTCGAAGTACATAGTTTCTCTGTTACACTTTTTATATTACTTATTATAGTCCTACATGAGCTTGGCGCCTCTCACAATACACCAAATTACATCTTTCTTAAGTTTAATGACTAGTTATAGAGTGTTGATGAAATATTCTTCTTCATGCCGCAGCGAATGGTTTGTGTTAATGAGTTTATCACTCAAAGCATGTCGAGCAAAAAAAAAATTAATTTTCCTACAAAGAAACGGATCATCCTTCCATTGACAATTTCTGGGCTTATATCGATTCCTGTTTAAATTTCTTTAATATCTTCGTCTCATGGCTTGGCCTCGCGTTTTAATGGCTTGACAATTTAACTTTTTTCAGAAATGTGATATGAGTTAGAAATATAAAAGGTGACAGAATTGGTGACAGATACAATTAATGATAAGACCTCAAGCAAGATGTTACGGTCGACAACTTCATAACAATGAAACAAGAAAAATGAACTAAAAATATGATGCTTTGGCTTTAGATGGAACGAAAAATCGCAATTCTACATACACAGTAATAAATAAAATGCTAAAAACTTGAATACCCAGTATTAATTGTGCACAATAAAATTTATTTAACGGTTGGTTATGAACCGGCACTCAGCCTCTTAGGCCAACGTCCGATAACTTAATACCAACAGATAGTACACAGAACTTTAGCTAAAGATCATAGCTGTACATAGATTGTGTACTAAGGTATGTGACTTTTTATGACTGTATAGTTACATAACACAAGCATAATGCAAAATCCAAACAGACTCTGAACAAATAAATCTTGTAATACAGTATACACATATATTAAAACGAAATGTATGTATAATCCAAATTATGTCGATCTCTTGTAGAATTTTAGAACATGTTTTTTGGTCGCGTATCATGTCATTTCTGGAAACCCAGAATCTACTATGTAGGAATCAACATGGATTCCGGAAACAGCGATCGTGTGAGACCCAACTCGCCTTATTTGTTCATGAGACCTAGAAAATATTAGATACAGGCTCCCAGGTAGATGCTATTTTTCTTGACTTCCGGAAGGCGTTCGATACAGTTCCGCACTGTCGCCTGATAAACAAAGTAAGAGCCTACGGAATATCAGACCAGCTGTGTGGCTGGATTGAAGAGTTTTTAGCAAACAGAACACAGCACGTTGTTATCAATGGAGAGACGTCTACAGACGTTAAAGTAACCTCTGGCGTGCCACAGGGGAGTGTTATGGGACCATTGCTTTTCACAATATATATAAATGACTTAGTAGATAGTGTCGGAAGTTCCATGCGGCTTTTCGCGGATGATGCTGTAGTATACAGAGAAGTTGCTGCATTAGAAAATTGTAGCGAAATACAGGAAGATCTGCAGCGGATAGGCACTTGGTGCAGGGAGTGGCAACTGACCCTTAACATAGACAAATGTAATGTATTGCGAATACATAGAAAGAAGGATCCTTTATTGTATGATTATATGATAGCGGAACAAACACTGGTAGCAGTTACTTCTGTAAAATATCTGGGAGTATGCGTACGGAACGATTTGAAGTGGAATGATCATATAAAATTAATTGTTGGTAAGGCGGGTACCAGGTTGAGATTCATTGGGAGAGTGCTTAGAAAATGTAGTCCATCAACAAAGGAGGTGGCTTACAAAACACTCGTTCGACCTATACTTGAGTATTGCTCATCAGTGTGGGATCCGTACCAGGTCGGGTTGACGGAGGAGATAGAGAAGATCCAAAGAAGAGCGGCGCGTTTCGTCACTGGGTTATTTGGTAACCGTGATAGCGTTACGGAGATGTTTAGCAAACTCAAGTGGCAGACTCTGCAAGAGAGGCGCTCTGCATCGCGGTGTAGCTTGCTCGCCAGGTTTCGAGAGGGTGCGTTTCTGGATGAGGTATCGAATATATTGCTTCCCCCTACTTATACTTCCCGAGGAGATCACGAATGTAAAATTAGAGAGATTAGAGCGCGCACGGAGGCTTTCCGGCAGTCGTTCTTCCCGCGAACCATACGCGACTGGAACAGGAAAGGGAGGTAATGACAGTGGCACGTAAAGTGCCCTCCGCCACACACCGTTGGGTGGCTTGCGGAGTATCAATGTAGATGTAGATGTAGATGTAGATATGTTGTGCAAGTGCGTAACACTACATGTTACTATGCTATGTGAACAAACCAGTGAATGTGATGAACAGCAGGAAAAAAGAGGTAGTTGGGGAGGGGGGCAACGGTAGTCCATGGAATCTGGCTGCAGAACAATTACACCAAGTTTATTTTCTAACTGTGAGAGAAATAATAAATGGTTGCCCTACCTCGGTAACTGGAACTACAGGATCTGTATCCAGTAATTAAGGAAGTGGTCCGGATTTTTTGAGTAGTGTTTATTCATGGCAAAAATTTCGAGTGATGTGACTTTTCTGCTTTTAGTTCCTCTCACGTTTCATGTCTTATGAATGAAATTCATTCAGAGCACTTTCAGCAAAAGCGGAATCATCCTTTTACAGTTTCCAAATTCTTTCACATCCTTCTAGTAGGATGATAACTGAAGAACACACGTATCACTGCAATAAAAAATCATACGGAGATCATTAGAAAGTCAAAAGCTTAGAATAACAACATAGCACATAATTTGAAAATTTGGTACACTACTCCCAATTGCAGACACCTTATCAGTTTAGAACAACTTGAAATTTTGGAAGTAAGGGACAAGTACTGAATCATGTTCACGCGAAACTCTTATTTAGAAATCTTTCAGGAAGCTATTTCCTGACATTTGAGTTCTTTGTCTGATGTGTCATCCTGTGCCGTCGAAGGTTTGCAGACGCGAACAGTGCCACTGTCATCTACAGTATGAACTGCAACAAAGAGAAACTACACTTAAACCACGAATAACCTGTGCCATGCTGCGACGTCTGCAGAAGTTCACTGTCCTCCTACCTCAACTTCCGCTATATCTTATTTGCTTACTTGAAATTTTGTCCTTATTTGCTTCTTTTTGACTCATCACGTTCGCGTCCTTTCCATTTTTATTTTTATTTCCTGTTGTTCTAATCACAATACATACTGGAATATGGGAAAAAGACTAATATACATGTTCCTGAAGTTTGTTCCATTTCCCTCATTACCATATTAATTCTAAAGCCGTGGCTATGCATGCAGTTTCAGAATTCAGTAATGTGTGTAATAAACTTTTAATGTCAATCACATGTTACATTTCTGAACGGCTTTAAACTGTCGAAAAATTAATAGTAAATAGATTTTTCTAACGTTAAAACAAGGTAAAATACAATCAAATTTGATTACTTAAGAACAATCTAGAATACTTTAAAAAGCCTTACCCTTAAGGGAATCTCCAGTTAACTACTTTTTAGAATAGTCTTATACGTTATACAAAGGGCTGTCGGATAGCCTTACATTCTGTAGACATCCGGTGGAATATTCCTTGGCAGTTTTGATCCATCTTAGTTATATATGGTTAGGTCTACATCTACATCTACATGGATACTCTGCAAATCACATTTAAGTGTCTAGCAGAGGGTTCATCGAACTACCTTCACGATTCTCTATTATTCCAATCTCGTATAGTGCGCCGAAAAAATGAACACCTATATCTTTCCGTACGAGTTTTTATGTCCCTTATTTTCTCGTGGTGATCGTTCCTCCCTAAGTCGGTCGGTGTCAAAAATATATTTTCGCATTCGGAGGAGAAACTTGGTGATTGGAATTTCTTGAGAAGATTCCGTTGCAACGAAAAACACATTTCTTTCAACGATTTCCAGCCCAAATCCAGTATCATTTCTGTTACACTCTTTCTCATATTTCACGATAATACAAAACGTGCTGCCTTTCTTTGATCTTTTTCGATGCACTCAGTTAGTCCAATCTGGTAAGGATCCCATACCGCGCAGCAGGACGGCGTAGTATAGGCAGTCCCCTACAACATTTTTTATGTGTTCCTTACAATTAAAGTTGTTCGTAATTGTAATACCTAGTTATTTGCTTGAGTTTACGACTTTTAGGTTAGACTGATTTATCGTGTAACCGAAGTTTAATGAGTTCCTTATAGCACTCACGTGGATGACCTCACGCTTTTCGTTATTTAGGGTCAACTGCCACTTTTCGCACCATTCAGATTTCTTTTCTTAATCGTTTTGCAGTTTGTTTTGATCTTCTGATGACTTTATTAGTCGATAAACGACAGCGTCATCTGCAAACAGCGGAAGACGGGTGCTCAGATGGTCTCCCAAATTGTTTATATAGATAAGGAACAGCAAAAGGCCTATAACACTGGCTTGGGTTAAGCTTGAAATCACTTCTATTTTACTCAATGACTTTCCGTCAGTTGATACGAACTGTGACCTCTCTGACAGGAATCACACTAATCCAGTCACATAACTGAGACGATATTCCATAAGCACACAATTTCACTACTAGCCGCTTGTGTGGTACAGTATCAAAAGCATTCCGGAAATCCAGAAATACGGAATCGATCAGAAATCCCTTGCTAACAGCACTCAACACTTCATGTGAATAAAGAGCTAATTGTGTTTGCTGGAATGATGTTTTCTAAACCTAAGTTGGCTGTGTGTCAATAGAAAGTTTCCTTCCAGGTAATTCATAATGTTTGAACACAATATATGTTCCAAAATCCTGGTGCATATCGGCGTTAACGATGTTGATGTTGTTGTTGTGGACTTCAGTCCTGAGACTAGTTTGATCCAGCTCTCCATGCTACTCTATCCTGTGCAAGCTTCTTCATCTCCCAGGACCTACTGCAGCTTACATCCTTCTGAATCGGCATAGTGTATTTATCTCTCGGTCTCCCTCTACGATTTTTGCCCTCCACGCTGCCCTCCTATACTAAATATGTGACCCCTTGATGCCTCAGAACATGTCCTACCAACCGGTCGCTTCTTCTTGTCAAGTTGTGCAACAAACTCCTCTTCTCCCCAATTCTATTCGATACCTCCTCATTAGTTATGTGATCCACCGATCCAAACTTCAGCATTCTTCTATAACACCACATTTTGAAAGCTTCTATTCTCTTCTCGTTCAAACTATTTATCGTCCACGGTTCACTTCCACACATGGCTACACTCAACACAAATATTTTCAGAAAGGATTTCCTGACACCTAAACCTATACTACATGATAACAAATTACTCTTCTTCTGAAACGCTTTCCTTGCCATTGCCACTCTACATTTTATATCCTCTCTACTTCGACCATCATCAGTTATTTTGCTTCCCAAATAGCAAAACTCCTTTACTACTTTAAGTGTCTCATTTCCTAATCTAATTACCTCAGCATCACCCGATTTAATTCGACTACATTCCATTATCCTCGTTTTGCTTTTATTGATGTTCATCTTATACCCCCCCCCCCTTTCAAGACACTGTCCATTCCGTTCAACTACTCTTCCAAGTCCTTTGCTGTTTTTGACAGAATTACAATGTCATCGGCAAAACCTCTAAGTTTTTATTTCTTTTCCATGTATTTCAATACCTACTCCTAACTATTCTTTTGTTTCCTCTACTGCTTGCTCGATATACAGATTGAAATGCATCGGAGAGAGGCTACAACCCCGTCTCACTCCCTTCCCAACCACTGCTTCCTTTCATGTCTCTCGACTCTTATAAGTGCCATCTGCTTTCTGCACAAATTGTAAACAGCCTTTCGCTTCCTGTATTTTACCCCTGCCACCTTCAGAATTTGAATGAGACTATTCCAGTCAACAGTGTCAGAAGCTTTCTCAATGTCTACAAATGCCAGTACGTAGGTTTGCCTTTCCTTAATCTTTCTTCTAAGATAAGTCATAGGGTCAATATTGCCTCACGTGTTCCAACATTTCTACGGAATCCAAACGGATTTTTCCCGAGGGCAGCTTCTACCAGTTTTTCCATTCGCCCTTAAAGAGTTCGCGTTAGTATTTTGCAGCTGTGACTTATTAAACTGATAGTTCGGTAATTTTCAGATCTGCCAACAACTACTTTCTTTGGGATTGTAATTACTATATTCTTCTTGAAGTCTGAGGGAATTTCACCCTTCTCATACATCTTGCTCACCAGGTGGTAGAGTTTTGTTAGGCCTGGCCCTCCCAAGAGTGTCAGTAGTTCCAATGGAATATTGTCTACTCCCAGGGCCTTGTATCGACTTAGGTCTTTCAGTGCTCTGTCAAACACTTCACGCAGTGTCATATCTCCCATTACATCTTCATCTACCTCACCTTCCATTTTCATAATATTGTCCTCAAGAACAATGCCCCCGTATAGACCCTCTATATACTCCTTCCACCTTTCTGCTTTCCCTTCTCTGCTTAGAACTGGGTTTCCATCTGAGCTCTTGATATTAATGCAAGTGGTTCTCTTTTCTCCAAAGCTCTCATTAATTTTCCTGTAGGCAGTATCTATCTTACCGCTCGTGAGATAAACCTCTACTTCATTACATTTGTCCTCTAGCCATCCCTGCTTAGCCGTTTTGCACTTCCTGTCGATCTCATTTTTGAGACGTTTGTATTCCTTTTTGCCTGCTTCACTTACTGCATTTTTGTATTTTCTCCTTTCACCAATTAAACTCAGTATCTATTCTGTTACCCAAGGAAAACTACAAGCCGTCGTCTTTTTACCTACTTGATCCTCTGCTGCCTTCACTATTTCATTCCTCAAAGCGATACATTCCTCTTCTACTGTATTTCTTTCCCCCATTCCTGTCAATTGTTCCCTTAGGCTCTCCCTGAAACTCTGTACAACCTCTGGTTCTTTCAATTTATCCAGGTCCCATCTCCTTAAATTCCCACCATTTTGCAGTTTCTTCAGTTTAAATCAACAGTTCATAACCGATAGACTATGGTCAGAGTCCACATCTGCCCCTGGCAATGTCTTACAATTTAAATTCTGGTTCCTAAATTATATAATCTATCTAAATTATATAATCTATCTGATACCTTCTAGTATCTCCAGGGTTCTTTCATGTATACAGCCTTCTTTCATGTTTCTTGAACCAAGTGTTAGCTATGATTCAGTTACGCTCTGTGCAAAATTCTACCAGGCGGCTTCCTCTTTCATTTCTTAGCCCCAATCCATATTCTCCTACTACGTTTCCTTCTCTTCTTTTCCTACTGTCGAATTCCAGTCGCCTATGAAAATTAAATTTTCGTCTCCCTTCAGTACCTGTATAATTTCTTTTATCTCATCATACATATCATCAATCTCTTCATCATCTGCTGAGTTAGTTGGCATATAAACTTGTACTACTGTAGTAGGCGTGGGTTTCGTGTCTATCTTGGCCACAATAATGCGTTCACTATGCCATTTGTAGTTGCTTACCCGCACTCCAATTTTTTTTATTCATTATTAAACCTACTCCTGCATTACCCCTATTTGATTTTGTATTTATAACCCTGTATTCACCTGACCAAAAGTCTTGTTCCTCCAGCCACCGAACTTCACTAATTCCCACTATATCTAACTTTAATCATTCCATATCCCTTTTTAAGTTTTCTAACCTACCTGCCCTATTAAGGGATCTGATATTCCACGCTCCGACCCGTTGAACGCCAGTTTTCTTACTCTTCATAACGACGTCCTCTTGAGTACTCCCCGACCCGACATCCGAATGGGGGACTATTTTACCTCCAAAATATTTTACCCAAGAGGACGCCATCATTATGTAATCATACAGTAAAGTTGCATGCCCTCGGGAAAAATTACGGCTGTAGTTTCCCCTTGTTTCAGCCGTTCGCAGTACCACAACAGCAAGGCCGTTTTGGTAAGTGTTACAGGGCCTGCTCAGTCAATCCACCAGACTGTGGCCCTTGCAACTACTGAAAAGGTTGCTGCCCCTCTTTGGGAACCACACGTCTGCCTGGCCTCTCAATATATACCCCTCCGTTGTGGTTGCACCTACGGTACGGCTATCTGTATCGTTGAGACACGCAAGTCTCCCCACCAACGCAAGGTCCATGGTTCATGGGGGGACGAGGGGGGGGGGGGACGTTAACGATATGGGCCCGTAATTTAGTGGATTACTCCTACCACTTTTCTTGAATATTGATGTGACCTGTGCAACTTTCCAGTCTTTGGGTAAGGGTCTTTCGTTGAGCGAACGGTTGTATATGACTGTTAAGTATGGAAGTATGGAGCTAATGCATCAGCATACTCCGAAAGAAACCTAATTGGTATACAGTCTGGTCCAGAAGACTTGCTTTTATTATGTGATTTAAGTAGTTTCACTATTCCGAGGATATCTACTTCTAAGTTACTCATGTTGGCAGCTGTTCTATGTCCGAATTCTGCAATATTTACTTCGTCTTCTTTTGTGAAGGCCTTTCGGAAGGCAGTGATTAATAACCCTGCTTTGGCAGCACTGTCTTCGATTGTATTTCCATTGCTATCGCGTAGAAAAGGCATTGATTGTTTCTTGCCGCTAACATGCTTCACATACGACCAGAATCTGTTTGGATTTTCTGCCAGGTTTCGAGACAATGTTTCGTTGTATAAACTGTTATAAGCATCTCGCATTGAAGTCCGCGCTAAATTTCGAGCTTGTGTAAAAGATCGCCAATCTAGGGGATTTTGCGTCTGTTTAAATTTGGCATGTTTGTTTCGTTGGTTCTGCAACAGTGTTGTAACCCGTTTTGTGTACCAAGGAGGATCAGCTCCGCCGTTGGCTAATTATATGGTATAAATCTCTTTTGCAGTGCAGCAGAATAAGAGGTTTAAAGTGTCTGTATTATACTATCTGTCCTTTGGCTTTTAATCTCTTAATGTACCAGATAGTATGGTTTTTGTTTAACTTCTGTTGTAAATTCTGACGAATGCTATCGTATAGCTGAAACCGGTAACTCCGCTCAACAATTCTTGCCATTAAGACAACTAAATAAAAAGACTATGTACATTATATTATTGCTTTCCTATCTTTTTTTAAATTTTATGTCTAATTCTAGTAAGACATCATCAGTAGTTCTAATTTTGCCATATGACAGCCATTATTATGTTACATTTTTTATAACGAAGAAGCAGTTATTTATATTGCAGCCTCCGCCCCCCCTCCCCCCACCCACCTACTGCTGACATCTTAACCGTGAGTTATCTGTGGTAAACGGCTCGCCACAGGGTTCTCAGGCGGTAGTAAATAGACTGCCTTTTTAGCGGACGTTTGAAAACTATCAGTAACTTTAATGAAGCTGTAATTTAGTCCCTATACTGAATAGTAATCGAGATCGTTGCTACTGAATGCGGATTCGAATTCATTACATGACTGAGGAAAGTTCACTAAGGACTACACTCAAATTAAAGCAGATTAATGTTACACAATAGCATAATTCTTCTAGAGGTTGCAAACATGTAGCCGAGGCCAGCCTTCTCCGACCAGATAGGCTACTAGGATATGAAGTTAGTAAGCAATTCGGGTAGAAATTAACACAGAAAATAATCGAAACAAATAAATGACGGAGGAATCTGAAGTGAAGAGAGAGTAGAATACACTTGAGAGTGCTAACATACTGCCGAGAGAGCTGATATCTTGAGGTACCGATACTGGTGACGGAAAGGGAGTGGTGGCGATAACGTCTTACCCCCTGGCGAGGGGTGTTGTCGCCCTGCAAGAGCGAGAAATATTGTTGCAGATTGTAAACGGTGGTGTCTGTACGCGAGTCACATTGCTAACGTCAGCTCAACTTACTAAGTACGTACATTATTCTGACTGAATGTGGCAAGTGACGAAAATACATCGAGTACACTTGGGAGTCGTCTTGCTGCAACTTTTGGTCCGAAAAAAGCTGTCGTACTCATACTGGTTCGATTGCGCTCTGACTTTTAGTGAGTTATGAACGTCTCAGCCGGCCGGAGTGGCCGTGCGGTTCTAGGCGCTACAGTCTGGAACTGCGTGACCGCTACGGTCGCAGGTTCGAATCCTGCCTCGGGCATGGATGTCTGTGATGTCCTTAGGTTAGTTAGGTTTAAGTAGTTCTAAGTTCTAGGGGACTGATGACCACAGCAGTTAAGTCCCATAATGCTCAGAGCCATTTGAATCTTTTTTTTTTTTAACGTCCTACCTCGAAAAATTAGGCTAGTACCAACAGCTGGAACATACGCTACTGAGAGCACGAGGGGAGACCCCTCCTGTCTTCTTACAACACATTCGTTTTTGTAGCATTGTGTCTCTTATATGAAAAGGAAAATCATCTTGTATCCTTCTCTGAACCTAACAGCTACAACCATCTTTAATAAGCTATCAAATCGTCTGAAACTAGACTCGCTTCCTATGGGGCTTAATCATGCGAACATTTGCATTTAATGTTTCTGGAATTCGTAACGTGAAATCAAGTCCACCACTGAATCAGTCGTTAAAAAAGGAACTGGAAGCGGCATATTGTACATTGGTTTTAATTAACTAAGTTTACTTCTTTTGCTAATGGCCTGTCGCTATTGCACAGGCACTCATGGCGACATATGTTAAGTCTTGTCCGGGCTGTGGTGTTACACCTAAGGACATATCCCCCAAGTTATTCTTAGCAGCCGTACATGAAGTTCGAAAGTAAGTTTGATATGCCTGGAACGACTACGACAAACTAAATCAGGATTTCAGAATTAACCTTCCTTTGTATCATTTTAAGAAGAGAAAAAGGTTTAGGATGTGCAATACAGTTACGATTTTTCAAAAGCGGTTGACATCTCATTTACAGTTCAGAGAATCAGGACGGGAATGACTAGGAGGGAGGGGAAAACAAATTAATGGACTGGAGTGCTCTATTGAAATGCGTCTGTTATGACAATGACGTAGAGGTGAAGAGGTAACATAGTCACGTCTATTTATTGGTAAACAGACCAATAAGGTCGGATTCCAAAAGAAAAGAGGAGATGGGCTATAACGTAATGGAAGGTGAGCAGATAGGCTAACATTAAAAATCATATACTAGTGACATTGGTATGTCGAGCTACAAGCAATTACGCATGGCAAACTGTACAGAACAATTTCACCTAACAGTGGATGTCACTTGGCTGATGATGACGTTACACGTGGGACTGACAACAAATGTTATTATTTGTTTTGGAGTCTAATTTATGTTTGACAAAAATATTCATTTCCGGCATTATAATTGTTTATGAATTGGGATTCTAAGGTAATTACTTGTGAGTTGTAATGCAGCAGATAACTGATAAATATAGGCACCAACGTGTAATCATTCACAGTCAGTTGTCATTGCTTTTAACACGACTTTCTTTGAGCATTTCTCTAAAGGGTAATGTTGCATAAATTAAAAATTCTTCAAGAACATGATTATTGCGGGAAATTAACCATCTGCATCCCTCCTGTCACTATCATTCACCGCGTAACGGGCAGATCTGAAAGGCCTACTAAAGAGTTTTCAGAGCTACGTGAAAACCTGCAGACACTATGTAATTTTTATTATGACAGACTCGGGCTACTGGTGACGGTGCTTAATCCCGTAGACGTAATAACCCTAGCTCCAATAGAGCTACCATTATGAACAGAGGTATTGTAGCTGCACAATATATCGATCCCGTTAGACAACAGTGTGCAATCTATTCCTCTAATCTTTGCTCATAATTCATCCTCAGCTGCCAGCGATAGGGTCAACAGAATAGAATGAAACCACAGGTTACACATTAAGCGACCAGCTTAGTGCAGTGTGTTCATATATCACAGAAGCTCTATCTCCAGCGTTCCAGAGGAACCATCAATCTTCAGAGCAGTTCCCGACAACCGCCTGAAGCTCCAGATGGCCTGAAGCTACGGTGGCAGCTGGTGTACGGGTTACCAGTGTTCCTTGACTCGTTTAGTGTGCTGTTTAATTATTCTCTTTTTGTCCTTTATTGTTGAGGGTAGTTTCTGTTCGCTATGGTACGCACGTAGGGACAGTAAGTTCTGATTGGCTGAGGATGCCATCACACCACATGTAATGGTGTCGTGTACGTGTTGACGTCTGCACTGGCATCACTACAGGGTAGTCACTTCAGTCCCCTATATAGCATGCGAGAGAGGCGTGGATCTGGATCTTCCAGTGCCGTGGTGAGTGCAGACAAGAATGCTTGTGAAATGGAATATTGTTTAGCGCACGATACTTTCATAAATTAAGTTGTCGGTTGCATCCAGGTGCTAACCGTCGTTGGTGACAATGAGTGAGTCCACTAAGGCATCATAATGCCGTGACAGGTAAACAGCGAATGGCGCTGAGGTGGCCTACAGAGCACAAGATGGCTTTTCGGTTTGCACCAGATCTGATTACACTGCTGGTGGCATATCTTGCGGGTAGCACAAGGAGCCTGTCAGTGCCAAGCGGAGGCCCAGAGTCGAATAGGAACTGTCGAAACCTTGTAGACCAGCTGCTTTGCGTAGAAGATGGTTTTCTTTGATAAAGCTGTACTTGCTTGTCTGTACATCCGACCGACATCAGCCGAACATTTTTTTTTTTTCCAATCATCAATTTTCTGTCTGGTTTGATGCGACCTGCCATGAATTCCTCTCCCGCCCCAATATCTTCATATCAGAGTTAGACTTACAGCCTTCATCATCAATTATCTTCTGTATGTATTCGAGTCTCTACCTATATATAGTTTATGACCTCTACAGCTCCCTATAGCACCATGGAAGTCACATCCTAAAATACTATCTCTTTCGATTACGTCAAAAATGTGAAATCAACATCTACAGTGCATAAAATGCACTTAACATCATCTGAAATGCCAATTTCGACTGTGTTATGATGATTTGGAAATGGATCTCTGTCCAAACCTAGTCATGGAATGAATAAAAAGTAAACATTTGCTACTTGGACTTCTTATTCCTTCTACTTAATTATCTTTTCCATTCTTCCGTATATTATTCTTGTCAGAAACTTGGATACATGAGCTGTTAACTTCACTGTGCGATAATTCTCGCACTTGTCAGCTCTCGCAGTCTTTGGAATTGTGTGGATGATAGTTTTCCGAAAGTCAGAGGGGCACGCATTCTACACACCAAAGTCAATAGTCATTTTGTTGCCACTTCCCCACGTGATTATGAAAATTCTGATGGTAGGTTGTCTATCCCTTCTGCCCTATTTGATTTTAAGTCCTCCAAAGCTCTCTTAAATTCTGATTCTAATACTGCATCTCCTATCTCTCATAAATCGACTTCTGTTTCTTATTCTATCACATCAGACAAATCTTTCCCCTCATAGAGGCCTTCGATGTACTCTCTCCACCTATCCGCACTGCATTTAACAGTGGATTTTCCGGTGCACTCTTAATGTTATCACCCTTGCATTTAATTTCCCCGAAGGTTATTTTGAGTTTACGATGTGCTCAGTCAGACTTTCCGACAATCATTACCGGTTTTGTTACTTCAAATTTGTCACGCAGCCATTTTGTTCTAGCTTTCCTTCGCTTCATACTAATTTCCTCCTCATCAACTTGTACTTCTGTATTCCTGATATTCCCTGTACATTTTTTTACTTCCTTGTTCCATCGATCAACTGAAGTATTTCCTCTGTTACCCGGGGTTTCTTCGCATTTACCTTTTTTATACCTATGTTTTCTTCCCAGCTTCCTTGATTGCCTTTATAGCGGTGTATATTCCTCTTCGAGTGTAATGCCTACTGAGCTATTCGTTATTGCAGTATCTATAGCCTTAGAGAACTTGAAGCGTATCTCTTCATTCCTTATTACTTCCGCATCTCATTGCATAAGGGTTTTTCCTGACTAATTTCTTAAACTTCAGCCAGCTCCTCATCAATACTTCATTGTGACCTGATTCCATATCTGCTTCTGGGTACATCTTACAATTCTGTATCTGTTTTCAGAATCTCTGTCTGACCATGATGTCATATTACTTAAATCTTCCCGTATCACCAGTCCCTTTTCAAATACACCACCTCCTCTTGTTACTCTTGAACAGAGAACTCGTTATTACTATCTGAACTTTATTACAAAATTCAATTAGTCTTTCTCCTGTCTCTGACACCATTTCCCAAGCCCGTATTCTACTGTAACAATTTCTTCTAATCTTTCCCCTACAACGGCATTCCAGTCCCCTATGACTATCAGATTTTCATCTGCCTTTATATATTGTGTAACCCTTTCCATATCCTAATATACTCTCTCTATCTCTATCTTCAGCTTGCGACGTCGACATGTGTACCTGAACTATCGTTGTCGATGTCGGCTTTCTGTCGATTCTGATAAGAACAACCCTGTCACAGAACTGTCCACAGTAGCACACTCGCTGTCCGAAATTCCTATTCATAACAAATCCTACTCGCCTTATACCTCTTGCTGGTGCTGTTGACATTACCCTATACTCATCGGACCATAAATCCTTAATAGTCTCGTATTTTTCCATTTCGCATCATCGATCCGTATTGTATGTAGTCTGATCCTTTGCATTTCACTTTTCAGATTTTCGAGCTTCCCTACCACCTTCAAGCTTCTGACATTCCACGCCCTGACGCGTAGGACGTTATCCTTCCAATGATTATTGAATCTTTTTTTCATGGTCACCTCCCCCTTGGCAGTCCCCTCTTGGAGATCCGAATGAGGGACTATTGCGGAATCTTTTGCCATTTTATAAATCATCATGGCATATTTTCAATTACTGGCCACATGTCCTGTGCGGAATACACGTTACGTGTCTTTAATGTAGTTTTTCCATTGCCTTCTGCATCCCCATCCGCTCCATTTGACAAGTCCGTTGGCCGAATGAAGCTGACTTCTTATACCGGAAGTCTTCGGTCGCCAATCAAGCGATGGGAGGTTTCGAATCCAGGACCAATGATGTTTAGATTATTAATCAAAGCCGCCACCCCTAGACCACGGGTGCAGTGCCTACTGATCTTCAGGAAGGCCTTAGAGGCCTATTGCTGCTCCTGATCTATATAATTGATTCGGGAGACAATTTGAACGGCCCTCTTCGATTGTTTGCAGATGATGTTGCCGCTTACCATGTAGTAAAGTCCCCAAAATTGGAAACCAACTCCAAAATTAATTTAGATAAGGTATCTGCAGTGGCGGCTCGTAGCTAAACATTCTGAGTTTTCACAAATTTTTGCAGATAAATATCAGAGTGCGAAATTAATAACATCAGTTATGCTTATCAACTTTTTTATACAACTTCTGCTGCTGTCAGTAATAATAATGATAATAATAACAGAAACAACAATAATAACAACAATGCGCATAGCTTTTCTGAAAGGAGGCAGAATTGGTTTTGTGAAATTTTGTTGTTTTGTGTATAAATAAATACAGAATATAGCAATAACCAAATAATGTTTCGATTTTCGCTACTCTCTGTTTCGCATATTCGTGTAAGCGGGAATCTTCGTTCTTTCTTATTTTTTCGGACGAATGTACAAGATCCGTAATTCACGTATTAGTCAACGAGCTAACATACTGGCTGATAATAAGACATTCTCACGTCGCATCCACACAGAAACTTACGCCTCTTATTCACTTCTTTTTAAATGCCGGCTTGTAGTTACGCTTATTTGATTTCAGCCACCCGGAGTGGCCGAGCGGTTCTAGGCGCTACAGTCTGGAAGCGCGTGACCCCTACGGTCGCAGGTTCGAATCCTGCCTCGGGCATGGACGTGTGTGTTGTCCTTCGGTTAGTTAGGTTTAAGTAGTTCTAAGTTCTAGAGCACTTTGTCAGACAACGGATCCGGTCTGGGAGACCATAATTTCTTTGTGGTTAATTGGGTTCAAATGGCTCTGAGCACTATGGGACTCAACTGCTGTGGTCATAAGTCCCCTAGAACTTAGAACTAATTAAACCTAACTAACCTAAGGACATCACACACATCCATGCCCGAGGCAGGATTGGAACCTGCGACCGTAGCAGCCCTGCGGTTCCGGACTGCGCGCCTAGAACCACTAGACCACCGCAGCCGGTGTGGTTAATTATCCTGCTAATTTTCTTTTCTGTTTCCGTTTAATACATGTTAAACATAGTTCATGTTGACGCTGCACAGGAAAGCCGATTCCTGCAAAGTGAAAAACCAACTCCAGACACAAAATGCCGTTCACGGAAATTGTTAATCAGGTAGTACTCTCTATCGACAAGGTCACTTGGCTAGAATACAAATGACGCGCTGAGAGCCGTAAGCATCAAATGCACACCGTCTTAGACCCCCCCGTCCCCCCCCCCCCCTGCCACCAACCACCTCATTTTCAAGCAAATATGAGAGAAACCAGTGAGGCAGCTTTTCGTGTATGTTTAGATATATATATAATGTGAGCCTAGAGTACAGATAAACGTAACGTAACATAAGATCAACAGCTGTCAGAAGCATGAATAAATGCTAGTCTCACAATCGAAAATGACTTGGTTTACGCTTCTCAGCGCCTCAAATGATTACTGTATGATTAAATCCTAAACTAAGTATATGTACACTATCAGAGTATATGTACACTAGTATATGTACACTATGTACACTATCAGAACCCCACTGATGACAGATAGAATTTCGCTATATAGCGAGTTAATTGGCATATCTGTGGAGTGTGCTACAACCTAAAGAGATTTATAGCAAGCGAACGTGCATAGAAGTGCGCTGTAGTGCGCTACCACATGGTGGCATTGGCATAAACTAGTAATTGAGTGGCAAGGACTAGCAGTGCTCGTCGCCAACAGTGCAATTTCTGTGTGTCTACGCATGTGTGTGTGTGTGTGTGTGAGATGAGTTGCAGTATCACCTTGCACTTCTGGAATGTCTGGGCACACGGATTTATTTTAGCATTGTTCAGATGTAATTCGGGGGGGGGGGGGGGGGGGGGAGGGCTCGTTGCCCGTTGTCCTACTAAAGATGTTGGTTGTCGCTGAATCCAGTTAAGGGTGGAGTAGGGCTTGATGATTACAAGAGGGGCCTGCAGTTGGTGGCACTGTTGTGTATCAATATAGACAGTATATTACAGGTGTTAGGCAGTGTTCCTGAGTTCATCGACGCCATGAAGGGCTTTCTGCGTTGCATACGTGATCGCAGATGCGTAACATATTCAGTTCGGCATGAAGGTTGGCATATGTGGGCCCACCTTGGAGGCGGAGGCATCTGTTCTGAATGACATATAGTGGTTGAAGATTGGATTGGCTGGTAGTTTCCCACGTGGAACAGCTGTAAAGAAGTGCAGGTAAAACTGCCGCTCGTTATAGCCGAAGTTTCGTTCGAACATTCATTTGATAACTGCTCATCAATGGGTATAATTGGTGTAGTAATTGTAATAGTTGAATCCTTTTGTTGTGGATATGACGTTTAAAAGGAGTTTGTTGTCCAGAGGGACCCCAAGTATTTTACTTAATTAATGCATGCAAGTTCTCAATGGTGAAGAGTAGGCCTGTCTTGCAAGTTGGGGCGTATGCGAGCGAAGAGGACAGCCTTAGTTTTGTTGGCGTTAAGATGTGATTATCTGAAGTCCATTGCTCCCTCAGCGTGAGCTGACGCTGTAATTTCCCCACAGATGCAGTAGTCCGCCGGCTACCTGTGAGCAAACTGAGCCAGGACGACTTGGGGCAGCGTGGGGGAGTCATTAACACAAACGATGAAAAGAGTTGCGGACAAAACCGAGCCCTATTGGAGGCCCTCCTGTAGGCATCTAACGCTGGAGCGTTGGCCGTCGATGTGGACCACAATATGTCGCTTTTGGAGAAATCTGCCAGTGATACGTAAACAATACTCAGGCAAGATTGTCTGCTCTTGCAGTTTGATCAAGAGTTTATCAGTCCACACACGCTCATAAGTTTTTTCTAGGTCCAGAAATATGGTCATTGTATAATTAGAAACATTCATATTGTGGGATATGTACTCTGAGACTTGCAGTAGTTGAATTTCAGCCGAAAGCTAACGCTAGTATGCAGACTGATCTGGCCTAATGACGTCCTGATCGTTGATAAATAGTTTCATGCAGCACCAAATGAGGCGTTCCAGCAACTTCGTTGACGTGGAAAGTAGGCTGATAGGACGATAGTTAGTAGGCAGACTAAGTCTTTGTCAGGTATTGTGATCGGGATGACTCGCACGACCTTCCATGCACCCAAAAAATAGCCCAGCTTCATACAAGTATTATAAACCCTTGTGAGCAACACTAAGGCCTTGCGTGGAAGATGATTTAGCTGATCGTTTACAACGCCATCTCGTTCGGGGGCACAGAGAGTTTCCATGAGGCGGCATAAACCCTTCACCTCAGCTTGTGTGGTCAGCAGTGGTTCAAGGTGAGCAGGAAACTTTCCTATATCCTGATCTCTGCGAAGTGTTGTCATTATCGACGAAGTAATCGATGGCGTTTTTAGACTCGTACAATTCAACTAAATTTGCGTGCCCTATAGCGGCCGTTTCGGTGGCCGTGGTAGGCGAAGGTGTCTGATCAGATGCCAGTGGTTGCGCGTTTGGAGATCATAGGAGATCATTTTATCTTCCCACATTTCATTGTACTTTTCTACAGCTCGGGGGCGGAGTTTTCTGGAGAACCTCTTCATCTCCTGTGGCCAGCCAGATTCCTATATCTTTGCCAGCGCCGTCGCGCCCTGTTGTTATTTCAGTTCTTGCAGTAGTGGAGAGAACGTCTTTTGCTGTGAGACCTGCTGTACCATGGTAACAGAAACCAGGTGGAAGGAACGCTTGATACTCCCTATTAAACTGCAGAAGGCTTAATCGATGTGATCTGTAGTTGATACGTCGTCGGTGGGACGGACGTTATTATTGAGCCATCATACAATCTGGTCACTATTTGTGGTGGTAGACAATGTTGTTGGCAAGCAGTCCAGGGCCTCAGGCAGTACACCAAGCACAGGATGATGGTCAGGTGTAATTTCATTATCTGTTTGTAACTGAAAATCTAGGTGGAGGTTCTTGAACAGTACGATGTCCAGGAGACCTGGGCTATAGGTAGGATTTGAAGGAACATGTGCCAGGTCTTCTGGTCCAAAGGTTGTAGCCCCAGACGCTCCTCCATGTTCCAAAGATGTATCCCACGTGGACTGGCACGCAAAGCATGCCATGCGAAATGTTTAGCTGTCAAGTCGCCCTAAGAACACCCTTGGGAATCGGTCGAAAATGAGCTGAAAATAGTTCTGCACGAGCGGCCCCTGAGGAAACATGTAAGCAGCGAGAAACGTAATAATCCCGTAGGAAGTGGAAACTGTAGTTGCAGTGGCCTCCAGAGCATCCAGTGGCGGGTGGGGGGAGAGCAGTGTGCTCATTGGTGATCGAGTTTTTGATAAAAATGGCTGTCACACCTCAACAACCGTTTGCCACTCCGTCCTGTAGCCTGGCATGCTTTTTAATTTAAATGCGTGAGGTGGATGGAGATGTGTTCCAGTGACTAGTAGAATGTAGATCCCATGCTGGATTATAAATTTTTCCATTTCCAATTTCTGACGAAAAATGCCATTAGCATTGAAAACGCAGAGTGAGAGATCTGTGGTCCGCACGACTTTAGGTTTCATAATTGGGGGCAAAGAGAGACATGGCTTCCTCTAAGAGGCCCAAGAATTTCATGAGGGTATTCGGTGCATCCTTAGATTTTTGTAGATGTCCTTGATGGTGGGGAAGATGTCCCATTGTTGCCAGGAAGCAATGAATTCTTTGACACTCATGAAACGTCCTGAGGGGTAGGGACCATCCATTGATGTTCGGACGCTCGTCTGAGCTACTGCTGTGGGGAGGGGGAGGATTTGAATGAAGGTAGATGACGTCCAAGCCGGAGGTTGTCATACTGCCAATGAAGGGAATATCTTGATGTAAAAAAAGAAAAAATAATAATAATAAGATAAAATCGGCGACGTTGTTTAAATTTTGGCGGCTTGCTGCTCCTTTACCCGGATAGCCTGCGCATGGGCCATATACGTGCGAAGGGCTTGTTAGAACGTAGGACAGCCTCTGAAAGTAACTGGATGATCTCCATTACGGTTTGCGCACTTTGGCTTCTGAGTGCGTGGCTTGGTACAAGACTGCAGGTGGTGGTTGTCTGTACACCAAACGCATATGTCAAGTCGCTCACAATAATTAGCCATATGAACAAATTTGAGGCAACACTTGCATTGTGGAGGTCCGTCCCGAGCACAGTGTATTTCCACCGTGATTAGCATATCCATTATATGGTGAAGGTCGTAGAGTCACTTGTTGGTCCAGCCGACAGAGAGGCACAGTAAACTGTCTGAGCCACCAGCTAATAACTTTTCCCATCTGTGGAATTGAAATGGTAGACAGAGGCTTGGGTGAAGGTTCTGGTATGCAGTTCATTTTCCACTTCATTGGCTGCTATCTCCATATTTGAGGAACACTTCAAAAATTTTGCCGTGGGCGGTGGGTGAGTGAAAAACGGGATTTCCCTCTGCTGAAAGAAGCGAAGTGACTTCCGTTGTTCATAGTCTCAAAACGGTAATTAATCGTTTCCTTCTATCGGACCAGAGACCTGTTTCTGTACCTCTACATTCCGGGAAAGGTATTTGCCTGTATATTGAATAGTTATTGGTGATATCTTTGCTACTGGCTCTTTCGGACGCTGTGGTTGATCAGAGACGGTGGAGCTGGCAATTTCCTCTGCAGCTCGTTTCGTCGTCACCTCCATCTACCCACCCTCCGCATGCATTAGATGAGTATGTGCCAATGAAGATCGCGAGAAATGGAAAAGAGCCGCCGTGGTTAGAAAACTGCTACGGAGGCAGAGGGAACTTCACAGCAAACTTAAACATAGCCAAAGCCTTGGAGGCAAACAAAAATTTACACGAAGCGAAATGTCGTGTGAGAAATTTTAGTCTTATGTCGAAGCGGTAGGTGGATCAAAACAAAATGTCCGGACACTCTGTGACCCAAATGGTACTGAAACAGAGGATGACAGACAGAGGCTAAAATACCAAATATCTTTTTCCAAAGCTGTTTCACAGAGGAAGACTGCACTGTAGTTCCTTCTCTAGATTGTCGCACATGTGCCAAAATGGCACATATCTAAATAGATGAAATGTGACAGAAAAACATTTAAGATTGCTCAAAAGACGAAAGACCGCTGAAGCTGATGGGATACCAGCTCGATTTTACGCAGAGTACGCTAAGGAACTTGGCCCCCTTCTTGTAGCGGTGTATTGTAGGTCTCTAGAAGAGCGTAGCGTTCCAAAAGGTTGGAAAAGGGCACAGTTCATCCTTGTTTTCAAGAAGGGACGTCGAACAGATGTGCAGAACTATAGACCTATATCTCTAACGTCGATGAGATGTAGAATTTTGGAACAGGTATTATATCCGAGTATAATGACTTTTCTGGAGCCTAGAAATCTACACTGTGGGAATCAGCATGGAGTTCGAAAAAGACGATCGTGTGAAACCCAGCTTGCGCTATTCGTCCACGAGACTCAGAGGGCCATAGCCACGGGTGTACAGGTAGAGGCCGTATTTCTTGACTTCCGCAAGGCGTTTGATACAGTTCTCCAGAGTTGTTTAATGAGCAAAGTAAGAGCATATGGACTATCAGACGAATTGTGTGATTGGATTTAAGAGTTCCTAGATAAGTTCCTAGATAACACAATGCAGCATGTCATTGTCAATGGAGAGAAGTCTTCCGAAGGAAGAGTGATTTCAGGTGTGCCACAGGGGAGTGTCGTACGACCGTTGCTATTCACAATATATATAAATGACCTTGTGCTTGACATCGGTAGTTCACTGAGGCTTTTAGCGGATGATGCTGTAATATATCGTCAGGTAGTAACAATGGAAAATTGTTCTGACATGCAGTAGGATCAGCAACGAATTGACGCATGATGCAGGGAATGGCAATTGAATCTCAATGTAGACAACTGTAATGTGCTGCGAATATATAGAAAGATAGATCCCTTATCATTTAGCTACAATGTAGCAGGTCAGCAACTGGAAGCAGTTAATTCCATAAATTATCTGGGAGTACGCATTAGGAGTGATTTAAAATGGAATGATCATAAATGTTGATCGTTGGTAAAGCAGATGCCAGACTGAGATTCATTGGATGAATCATAAAGAAATGCAATCCGAAAACAAAGAAGTAGGTCACAGTACACTTGGTCGCCCACTGCTTGGGTACTGCTCACTGATGTGGAATCCGCATATAGCGTCCCCAGTGCCATATTACGAAAAGACAATTTTTATAAAGAAGACATTCATAATTTGTAAGAGATTTTTTTTATCATGTAGCCGTAAAATAATAATTTCTCTGTGTAGGTTTAGATTGCAAAGAAATAATTTATGACAGAATGATCTAAAGAGAAGCCCAGTTACACTCTTTTGTTAATTTTTTAGTCGACCTTACTTCCTTTTTTGTCTTGAATGTGTCTAGAGGGACATCTTGCGTGAGCTGACGAATGTAAGCATATTTGTATGAGTTAAGCATATAATATACTGATTCAAATTTATTGTACACTTTTAATTTGTAAGAGGTGATCCCGATTTCATGTCCGCCTTCCTTGAATTAACCTGCATTCAAGTAATTTACAGCTCAACAATCGCAGCGGCCGATGCAGCCAACGACGCCATTACGTGGCGATATTAACTTATGAAAAATTAGCGGAAGCGGAAAACTCGCCCGCTATTAGCATAATATCAATTTTTCTCCACAGCCGCACGAAGTTGCAGAAATACTTAGCTTTAAGATTCTTATTTTCAGTACCATAGCCGAGACCCAGAGCCAGGACTCTGACTACAATACAATGGTTAACGGAGGTAAGAAAATACTCTCGCGCGTGTGTGGGCCGCAATTTTAATTAATAACTAAAGATTTCTTGCTTTAAAGTGAACTGACTAGCCGAGTTTATTGCATTGTTCAACTTAAATATCATTTTTATCAAGGCCCACCACGTAAGTCGGCAACAATCAAAAAAAATAATAATAACAATAATAATATATACATTAAATTACGACGGCCGACGGACGCGAGATTGGCGCCGCAACTTTGGGGCCCGATTAATATGATTCTATTGTAATGAATGTAATTATGTATGTGTCTAATTGTTGTAAAATATTAACGCTTGTATGAATTCTTTTACATGTACAACAACAAAACCACACCCTGAGGAGATCTGGAGAGGAAAAAGTGTAGAAAAGAAAAAGGATTGCGAGAAAGAAAAATAAGTGAGGTAAGGCCTATTGTGCAAGCATCCTGTGTAGCTCTGTGCGGAATATCGAACACATGTGCACATGAGATACCTTCGGTGTTTCGTGTATTTATGTGTTTATTTTTGGAGGGATAATTATTCGTTTTGTGTATTTATGTGTTTATTTTTGGAGGGGATAATTAATCGTGTGTGTATCAGTGTTAAAGATTCGTCAGTGGCTTAAAGTGAATTTAGTATGGGTAAGATAGGGCAACCTAAAGCATCCGTACCAGAAGAACAAAATTCTGTTAATATGGAAAGTGAGGATCATTTGCAATACGTAAACGAATCCCAAGCCACCGCCTCGGATAACATAATTTCCGGAGCGGGGGGCGAGGATCTGTGGACGGTGAATGACGCTCCACAGCAGAATGGGAATAGAGTAACAACTCCACTGCCTGGGCAGGGGGGGCAATCGAGTGCTAGATTAAGCGGGGCACCAGTATGCTCACCGATTGCAGACCCATTTGCAGAATTTCTGCGCAGGTTAGAAGAAAGAGATAGGGAAAGAGATCAGAAACTGGCTCAGATGCTCCATGAGCAAGAGCAACAAAGAGAACTGAAAGAAAGGGAAAAGGAAAGAATGTCAGAACAGAGGGAAAAACAAAGAGACGAAAAACTGGCTCAGATGTTCCATGAGCAGGAGAAAAAATTAACGCAAAAGCTCATTGAGCAAGAGCAGCGCAGTGAAGCAAAACTCGACAGTATCCAAAGCGAACTTGCCGAGATGCGGGACGCGTGCAAAGAAATACCCGATCTTGTGCAAAGCTTAGCCGGAGAGATGCAAAAATTACAGATATCGCAGGCTAGGCTTGAAGACAATGTCCAGACTTTAACCAACCGCGTGGATAATGTGGAGATAGATGCACGGAAAAGTATTGACGCATATTTGGAAGTGCAAGCTCAAAAAGTAGAAAAAGAATTAAATGAATGGCTAGAAGTAAAGGATCGCGAGATATCTGCAAAGATTGAAAGCGATGTAAAAACAGCTGTAGAACAAGCGACTGCGGCCGCGAGTGTAAATATTGACGCTAGCGCTGCCGCACTACGTGCCGAATTAACACAGATCAAATCCCGTGTGACAGCGGAGTTGCCAAATTGGCAACAGGAGGTCGCGCGGAGACTGTCTGCGTTGGAAAGCAATGTAAACAGTGGCGGACAGATCATGAATCCGACTTCGCGCACTGATTACTATAATAACGCTGACGGTAGCCAGGGTGCGAGTGCGCAACCGCAACCTAATGCGAATTATGAGCACGAGCAACATGCGATACCGTGCAGCGCACATCACGAAGTGATGAATGTCCCAGAATGTAGCAATCAGACATGCAAAAAAGAGGACAATGTAATAAAACACAGGACATTCCAACCCTTCAATAGCGAAAAACGAAATGTCCACCCTGTTGTATTTATTAAGAGCTTCAGGAATGTGTTTCCCAGGACATGGACGGAAAGACAAAGAATACAGTTCGTGGTCTCCTTTATTCAAGGTGACGCGGCACTGTGGGCCACCGACGTGTCCGAAAAATGTCTAACGATGCAACAGTTTGAAGGTGCATTCTTGCAAAAATTCTGGTCCGATAGCGTCCAAGAAAGACTACGAAAGGAGTTGTACAGTCCAGAAATGTACAATCCTAAGATGGGAACGTTACGCAAATATTTCGAAAAGTATATAAACAAAACCAGGTACTGGGACGAGCCAATGTCCGATCGTGATATAATCAGATTAATAAAAATGAAGTTGCCCAGTGAAATTAAAAGATATTTCATCAATGTGCCGGAATACGATATAGAACAATTCATGGAAATAGTGGATTCTGTTGATCTATTGATCGAAGATATGAAAACCGAAAACAAGTGGAACCATGCAGGCTATAATCAACACAAAGCCGATTACAATAGCAGCCATAGTAACGGTAGTAACTTAGTACCAAATGGTAACGGGAATAGGCAAGAGCACCGGCAACAGAATCAAGGCACAAACAATGGCAATGGTTATAACGGCAACGGTTATAATCGTGAAAATCGAAAGAGACCTCATGATGGACGCATGAGTAATGGACATAATGGTAACGGCAATCCGCAATGGCGGAACAACCGAAACCAGTGGCGTGGTCGTAACGAACCGACACCACAGTGGCAACAAAACACAGCGCCACAACGGAACGCCAACCCAGGTCCGTCACAGAACATGTCAGGGAGTTACAACCGACCACCACAAAACCAGAGCCATACACAATATCAAAATACACCATCGGGGAGGCAGGGCGGCCAACTCAACAGTAGCAACAACAACAACCAGAACCACAATGTGAGGTTAGTGGAAGTGACAGACAACTGTCAACCCACTAATGCTCATCCGTTAAACTAAAGACAGCCACAATACGCTCTCCGTTGTTGGCTGCAGGATGGTGTAGTGAGGGCACATTCACAGATGACAGCCATAAACTTTGTATGCTGAGATACAATGAAGGAACAAAAATAGAAAAGGAACTTGTAGACATACCGCAGACATGTAACCGAACCGACAAAAGTGTTGTGCAGGCTATATTGCAAGCAGATATGTATGGAGCACCAATACACATAATAGTCGATACCGGTGCGTCAACCAATGTCATGAGCGCAAATTTTTACAAGTACTTGAGTCAAAATAATAGAATACCAGTATTGCCAGTGAAGAATTGTCGTGTTACAGGTGCAATAGGTGCACAATCTCATATCATAAAGCACCAGGTGCAAGTCGAGTTTACGGTAGGAAATGAAGCAATGAAAAGCTCGTTCCTAGTAGTTAAGGGATTAGGTGTTGCTTGCATCCTGGGGATGGAATTTTTACGCCAGAGGGACGCAAAAATCGACCTCTTGTGCGGGGAAGTAAGCCTTATGAATGAGGATAGACGTGTAATTTTGCCGTTGTTGAGGACACGGGAAGTGCACGGTAAATATTGCCGGAGCTTTCAAACGAGATTCGAAGGAATACAGGTAATGAATTTATATTCTGACTTAAGTACAAGACAAGCATGTTATAAGGAGTTTATTACTGAAGACAGAGAGGAAAAAAGGAAACTGATAGCCATGAAAGTTAGGGAGTCAGAACATTTGACTGAAGCACAACAAAACGAATTGACTCAGCTACTTACAGATTATGAGAATGTGTTTTCGGAAAAACCTGGTGTTATCGAGGGCTACACCTATAACATCGAAGTGGTACCTCACGATACTTTATGTCACGCAAACTACATCATCCTGTGGTCGAATAAGGAGGCAATTACAAAGGACTCTATCCATACACAGACTTAAAGAAGTTCGCTCAGTAGAGCAACGTTTACATTTGTGTGTAGTAGGTTAAGTTTATAGTGTATTTTTTCTGTGTGTAAATGTTCCGATTTTAGTGTAATATTTAAAGACAATGAGGCACACAAGATTAGTGCGATTCAATTTTGTAGATGTTAAGGAATAATAGTATTTTTAAGCAATTGCATTTTGAAGAAAAAAAAATGAACGTAGGTTTAAGACTATGTTAAAAATTTCATGTTGAAAAATGCTAAAAAAAAAAAAAAAAAAATATTTAAAAAAGAGAAAATTCAATAGCATGTAACGATGAAAGAATTTTTCATTAGAGTGTCATGAATATTTTTGAACTGTAGTAGTAACGCAACTTATGAAATTTAATATTATAGTGTATATGTTGTTCTATGTATTTATGTCTATACCGATCTTGAAATATGCTCAATCATAATTTACTAAACAACATGAGTGCAGGGTGTACATCACCCAAGGTACCTCATGTGTTGTGGACAAGGTACAAAGCAAATCAGTAAACGCGACTACCGCTAAGCACTGTTAAAATATATTGCCATCTGCTAAGGCAGAGATTTACACGAATTTATAGTGTAAACAAAAGTCACAAATCAAACACCAATCTAGGAACTTGCACGCTAGGCCTAGATTATAAAATGTCTACAATAATGCGAGAGGCAAAGTTTTGTAAAGTCGAGCCTGGCTCTGGAGAGCAAGTACGCAATGAGTGGGCAGACATTACATGGGGACTTACCTCAGATGAGACGGAAATACAATTGTATAGTCAAAAAATCTGAAGGCAAGTACGACTCTAAGTGGAAAATAAAAAGAGATAATTAGTGCGAGAGACGGGTAAAATCCAGCACTAGCCAAAATCCAGTTCAGACTGAACGAAATACATTAGTGTTTGTGAACTAATCGAAACAGTTACTTTAAGCAGTGTGGAAAACTGTGAAGGTGAAACTGTGATATGGACAGTGAAGTGCTAGTATTGAACGTTCAACAGCGGTGAGGACGCCAAACGCCAATATTACGCACGAAAAACTGTGAATTTGCCTATAAATGTGAACTGTTAACGTGAAGTGAACCCACAGTCAATATTTTTGGGACAGACTGTAGTTTCAGTGAGCACAATAATGCGAGATTGGAATGCGATGCGTGGACTGTTGCAAAACAGCGACCGCAGAAACGGCGAATGTTTGTGCTAAGCTCGTATTGGGACACTCACCAGTGCCTGCGAGTGCGGCGAAAACATAAATAATTTTGTCAAGACAAAAACTGACGTGTAATGGAAACAGTATTGCATCAAAACTGCATTCACGGGAGAAGGTCCATGTCATGTTTTCTGCAAGACAGTGCTACCTTGACACTCGGAAACTGGCGAAAACTTAACAACAACTGCCGCACTAATAAATGCTCCTTTCCCACTAGCGTAACCATCTGAAGCGGGAAACAAATATTACGTTGGTTGTGTGTGTGTTTCATGTACTACATCGGAGATGCGTAGCAGAGCTGACTCCTGCCAACAAGCGCGGGAGGCGAATATCATCCCACTCCGCCACGCCCGGCCGAGACAGAAGCGCATCGCCAGCGGTGCAGCCGATCAGCTGATTCTGACGTTCCGCGACGGCGAGACACACGCTGGCGTCGAGCGGGCGTTGCCTCTCCGCAGCCGCCGCGACCGCCGAGCACCGAACACACCAACCGACGCCGTCGCGAGCTAAACGTCGCGGCGTAGATCATCAACGACACCGCAATCAATTGTTATAATGACCTCATTTTTTGCATAGTGCAACAAAAATATTTGTATGCACATCCTGTACTCCAATGACATTCCAGAAACAATTAAGTGAAAGTGACCAAAACAGTTAGTCTGTCGCTCCGCCGAGGTTTTCCCCAGGTTTCCCTACGGCCGCGCCAAATGGGGAGCGAACAGTTGACACCCCTGGGACTTCAAGTTTACGGACTAACACGTGATTGTATACCTCTGAACACTGCAAAAGTTGCAACCCTAAGAAGAAGCAACCAAAATAAAACTAGTTGTATTCTATGTCCTTTTGTACATGACTGCATACGTAACCAATTGTATATTATATTGTTATGTAGATAACTTCATCTGTATTACACTTTGTGTGCAACACACCTCAGTAATTACAACATACGATGTGACATATATAGACTATGAAAGAAAACTCTGCGTGTGGACACTGTGGACATGAAAGTGGAAATATTTATGTCAAAAAACACGAACATTTTTTATGACATAAACATTTCGGGGGGCAATATAGCGTCCCCAGTGCCATATTACGAAAAGACAATTTTTATAAAGAAGACATTCATAATTTGTAAGAGATTTTTTTTATCATGTAGCCGTAAAATAATAATTTCTCTGTGTAGGTTTAGATTGCAAAGAAATAATTTATGACAGAATGATCTAAAGAGAAGCCCAGTTACACTCTTTTGTTAATTTTTTAGTCGACCTTACTTCCTTTTTTGTCTTGAATGTGTCTAGAGGGACATCTTGCGTGAGCTGACGAATGTAAGCATATTTGTATGAGTTAAGCATATAATATACTGATTCAAATTTATTGTACACTTTTAATTTGTAAGAGGTGATCCCGATTTCATGTCCGCCTTCCTTGAATTAACCTGCATTCAAGTAATTTACAGCTCAACAATCGCAGCGGCCGATGCAGCCAACGACGCCATTACGTGGCGATATTAACTTATGAAAAATTAGCGGAAGCGGAAAACTCGCCCGCTATTAGCATAATATCAATTTTTCTCCACAGCCGCACGAAGTTGCAGAAATACTTAGCTTTAAGATTCTTATTTTCAGTACCATAGCCGAGACCCAGAGCCAGGACTCTGACTACAATACAATGGTTAACGGAGGTAAGAAAATACTCTCGCGCGTGTGTGGGCCGCAATTTTAATTAATAACTAAAGATTTCTTGCTTTAAAGTGAACTGACTAGCCGAGTTTATTGCATTGTTCAACTTAAATATCATTTTTATCAAGGCCCACCACGTAAGTCGGCAACAATCAAAAAAAATAATAATAACAATAATAATATATACATTAAATTACGACGGCCGACGGACGCGAGATAATATATAGAAAGATAGATCCCTTATCATTTAGCTACAATGTAGCAGGTCAGCAACTGGAAGCAGTTAATTCCATAAATTATCTGGGAGTACGCATTAGGAGTGATTTAAAATGGAATGATCATAAATGTTGATCGTTGGTAAAGCAGATGCCAGACTGAGATTCATTGGATGAATCATAAAGAAATGCAATCCGAAAACAAAGAAGTAGGTCACAGTACACTTGGTCGCCCACTGCTTGGGTACTGCTCACTGATGTGGAATCCGCACCAGATAGGGTTGATAGAAGAGATAGAGAAGATCCAACGGAGAGCAGCGCGCTTCGTTACAGGATCATTTAGTAATCGCGAAAGTGTTGCGGAGATGATAGATATACTCCAGTGGAAGACTCTGCAAGAGAGACGCTCAGTAGCTCGGTACGGGCTTTTGTTGAAGTTTCGAGAACATACCTTCACCGAGGAGTCAAGCAGTATATTGCTCCCTCCTAGGTATATACAGCGAAGAGACCATGAGGATAAAATCAGAGCGATTAGAGCCCACACCGAGCCATACCGACGATCTTTCTTTCCACGAACAACACGAAACTGGAATGCAAGGCAGAACCGATAGAGGTACTCAAAGTACCCTCCGCCACACACCGTCAGGTGGCTTTTGGAGTATGGATGTAGATGTAGATTTAGAACCGTGTAGAATAGATTTGGTGTGGGGATTGGGTGTAGGCGTCTGCTGGAAATTTCAAGTTTTTGTCAAGTTTTTCGCTTTTACCCATTCGTTTGCGGCGAAGCCTTTGGAGTGGTTGTCAATCACCTTAGTTGTTAGACGACTGGGCGGAGTCGGCTTCCGGCGCTGGGGAAGGTCTGCTGTCCTCATCTGTTATCCACTTCAGGTGTTTTCAGGCCGCGCCTGGTGGCAAGTTCCCTCGCTTGATGGACGCACCTCTTACGGTCTTCTTCGACGATTTTCAGATCGTCCACGGTCGGTAGAGGGTAAATGTTGACGCCGAGTGGAGTGTAAGATTCTACAGTGACAGTCCTGCACGCATTATGTTGCCTCGTTCTCGATCTGGATCTCGGTCCAGGAAGACGCCGGCTGCCCGGCCCAGACTGGTGTCCAGGCCCTCCGATGTTTGCGTTGCAACAGAAGGTGCCGTTTCCTGAGCCTGAGTCACCGTCGTCGTCGTCGTAGGATATCTGTCTTCCATGGCCAGGGTCGTCGCAAGTGGGTCAGCTGATGGGGACGTGGGCGGGATATGACCCACCTACGCAGCCGACGCAGCTGCGTAGACCGCGTTCGCAATACAGCCTGCAAGTTGCGGCACCACGCTCTCGACTAACAAGCTGTCACAGCTGAGAAACGCGACTACTGTATTCGCAAACCGTACACATTGTTTATCAAATCTTTAGGTATCTAGCCCATAAGGCAATTGCGTCAAGACAGCTGCACAGGCGCAGAAGCTCCTCAAAATGAGCACAAGTGAAGGTTTGCCCACGGTCCTTGTGAAGGCATTGCTAATTACGCATATAAATATTTTTTCGTGATTTTCTTTGGATTTCTTTTCTTTTTCCTTTGTTCGTATGGGCACTTCTAATTGTGATTATGTAACATTCTACTGTGGTTTTTAAATATAAAGATGTAATTGTGATTATTTCGTTTGCCAATGGATAAATATGTTTCTTGCTTTGTACCTGTGGTAAAGTTTGTAAAGTTCTCTTTTAGAATATATTAATTGTCAAAATTGCAGTCAATAACATTTCTACAGATTTATGCAATTTACGATAACGATATAACATCTATAGACAGGGGACAGCGATAGTGATATCGATAGTCGAATGGTTGATGTGTAGTAGAGGGGATGGCGGATGGTGTGTGTGTGTGTGAAGCGTGCGCGGAAAAATAATACTGTGTTTTATGAAAAGCATACGTAATTGTATGGACAGTGATACCGAACTGTCAGATTGTTAATTCTCTTTACCACTGTGGTATGTAATGCCATCGCCAGCGAACTTTAAGAGCAAATAAACCGGGCTGTGAAAGTGCCACTCAATACATTGTTGTGGCCGACACGAAC
Organism: Schistocerca americana; assembly: GCF_021461395.2. NCBI lineage: Eukaryota > Metazoa > Arthropoda > Insecta > Orthoptera > Acrididae > Schistocerca > Schistocerca americana. The sequence continues at coordinate 45,936,555 of NC_060123.1, forward strand.
AGTGCTTTTATGCGAATGATCTTTTCTGGTATTGGCTTTGGGTGGTGGAACTGTTGTCTATCACTTTCTACCAAGCCGTGAAAGTGAAAACTTTCATTAACTGTGCAATATAAGTGACTTTCAGTGACGTCGAAGTTTGAAATGCGAGAACAGAGTGGACATTGTTTACGGTTTGCTTCACACACAAGAAAAATTCTATGAACTGTGTATTTGTGGCTAAGACTATATGAATGTGACGAACTGTGTAATTATGGACAATAACGTCACGGACAGTGCATAAAGTGTAAAAACAAGCAAATGTCTACTTAATGTACTTTGAAAGAGAGGACTTGTCAACAACGGTCCTATACCGGCGTCTTGTGGTTTGTTAATCACCACGGGGTTAGTGATACAGCTGTGCCGGAACTTTATTTGCGTTTCGCCGGAGAAGATTAACCAGGGGAACTGCCTGTATCCTGCTCTCATCATCGTAACCCACCGACATCGTGCTGCCTAACGCTACGCCTCGTATGCAACAAAAAGTTAAGAGATTTCGCCGAACGCTATCCCCTGACCTAGAAACTTTCTTTGTCTATTAAAAGTATAAGAATTACAAACTATATTCTAATAAATTCTTTGATTAGTTTATGTTTGCTTTCTGCTAACGAAAATAAAATTACAATCAGTGAATTAAAAGTTGCCTGGTAGTCATTGTTGAAACACCAGTAAATATAAACCTCTTCCTCTCATTAGAAATGATTAACCTTGCATGTCAAAATTATTGTAGTTATTTTATGTAGTTTTATGCATTGTTATGAGACTAGATATATGACAGTGACTAAAAAGAGTATTTTGTCGCGAAACATGGCTTCGAGCGAAAATTACGGCGACCGCCATAATTGCTTGCGTTCTGACCAATAATGTAAAAAAAATGGCTCTGAGCACTATGGGACTTAACATCTAAGGTCATCAGTCCCCTAGAACGTACAACGAATCAAACATAACTAACCTAAGGACATCACACACATCCATGCCCGAGGCAGGATTCGAACCTGCGGCCGTAGCGGTCACGTGGTTCCAGACTGTAGCGCCTAGAACCGCTCGGACACCCCGGCCGGCCAACAACGTAAAAGCTGCTATTCCCGTATTGGTGCATTTCCTGACGTGAGCGTGAATTATAAATGTCAGCTGTCCAATCACGTAGGGACTGTTTACCCAGTAATAAAAGTTTTCGATATTGTATTCCTATGAGTCGTAGTATTAAGAGACACTGGTTATACTCATAAGTGGGTAGATGTATGGTGAACCCCCCCAGTGTTCATGCAATAATTAACAGTATTGTGTATGATTCACGAAATTTTGTCACTTTTTCTAATTCCTTTCGGATAATGTCTTAGATGTCTTTGAAGTTTCAGAGAATATATAACCAATTTTGTCGGTTCAGGTTAATTTCAGAGCAGTTTCTCGTGAATATTAGAGTTTTCGGTTCATAAACGAAGTGGGATTGTGACCAATTGAGAAGTATAACAAAGAGTGTGGTTTTCCAACTAGAATTTTGGATGACTTCACAGTTCAAATTTTGATAACTATTTTTCCTGTGGATTGAGGTCATCACATCCTGATATCAAGTTCCACTGATTCTAGAGGGGCAATGTTGCACGACGCGGTAAATTTGGTGCTGCGCATTTCAGGTTACCACATCTACATTACGTTTAACAGCGCTCAAAGAAAAATAACTAATAATCCGGAAGTTGTCAAAAGTTAGGTTGTTCAAGTGCTCTTACAAAACAGCCGATACTGGATGTCTGCATGTGGCGAAAAGTGACAACTGACTCGAAATAATGAAAGTGCGAACTTGACAACATGAGTACTATGAAAAATCCGCTAAATATCCGTTAAACGATAAATCACACAAGTCTAAACTGTGTGTTTTAATTACATATCTAGATTTTACAATCGCTAACAACTGAAATTGTAACGAAAACGTAAATAACGTCACGAGTAAAGTGAAACAAAGACTGTTTTTTATTGGTCGAACATTTAGAGAATGCGACAAGTCTACTAAAAATGCCGCCAACACTACACTTCACCCACTTCCTCTGGAGTACTGCTGTGGAGCCGCCATTTTGACGGATACATTTTGTTGGATAGGGCCGTTGGCTGAGGGCAGACACAGCATCTCATCCTTCTGAGTGGCCTCTGCCGACTCTACATTCTTCAGAGCCTGAGGCCGTATAAATCTCTGAATATTGGATTTATTGGATTGGATTGTTTGGGGGAAGAGACCAAACAGCGAGGTCATCGGTCTCATCGGATTAGGGATGGACGGGGAAGGAAGTCAGCCATGTCCTTGTAAAGGAACCATCCTGGCATTTGCCTGGAGCGATTTAGGGAAATCACGGAAAACCTAAATCAGGATGGCCGGACGCGGGGTTGAACCGTCGTCCTCCCTAATGCGAGTCCAGTGTGCTAATCACTTCATTGAAGAAATTGCCTGCACCTTCAATATGACCTTCACAGTAGTTTTTGTTTTTAAACAAAGGGATAATTCAACCAAGTTTGTTTCCATGGTGGACCACAACCTGACACTTCACACTGCATCACAGCAGCCATTGCTATTGTGTTGAATTGTAGACCTCCGACAGCCAGCCACAGCATCTGATCGTACCCGCGATATCTGTAAGTGGTGTGAGGCGCTTTTGGACGCTCTAAATGGCTGTATATTGGACATCTCCTTCAGCTATAGGTCGCATCTTCAGTGACGCAGTGTCGTGAGTGGACTTATTATTTTTCCCTCTTCTGCTAGTGCGCAAGAGGAATGGATGGGTAAACGGTCTGCAGCGGGAACTCGACGGAGCATTGATCGAGGGCTAAAGATCCTGCCCGTGTTTCCTAGTTCTGGGAAAATCCTATGGAAGATTGTGCTGGTATACGGCCATTGAATGCACGTAGTGCAACCGATTTCGCCACAGCACACAGTGTGTCGAGTCAGCGTACAACACTTTCACCGCGTTGGCGAGACATGCCTAGCATCTAATAGTAATACATTGACTATACGTGGGAGACTGTCGTTGGAGAGGTGCATTTGCGCGGCATTTCGCAATTTTTCTGAATACCATTAACTGCGCGTTTTCAGAGATGTCCCTTCACTGCAGTGGCAGTGACGGCCACAGGGCCGTTCGCAAGTGGTCTATGTAGCGCTGTTATGATGATATTTGTAGGCAGTTCTTAGCTACAATGACGCAAAAAGTTAATACACCTGGAAAGACAACGTCTGTTTTGATCCAGTGGCGGCACGTGGCACCTGGGGGGGATAGTAGATGAAATGCTAATGGTTTGAAGGTCATCTACAAAGTGTTAACATAGGAGGATGCAAGTAGAGCGCCATGTGCGCCTACCCTTTAATAGAGATTGCTCGCTGCCAGAAGGCTCAGTGTGGGGCAAATGTGTGAAGCAAGCAGGCAACCATGGAGACGCACTCGTGCTTCCAACAGCCTACTAAGGGAGGTGGGTCAAATTGTGACCTTCCTCGTGTTTGCATGGTCCTTTCACTGAATTGCTACTAAGGGTGGAGGACCTGCGTCAGTTGTGCAGCAATGCTGATATAATAGACGTAAACAGCGTCCATAGTAGGTTGTAATGCAATGTTTATTTAATAGTGAGATTAGCTCATTTGGACAAAGCGTCATTACCGAGCACATTTGTAACATCTACAGTTCATGTCATTTTAATTACAAGTAAAAAACAGCCAAAAAAATGGTTCAAATGGCTCTGAGCACTATGGGACTTAACATCTGTGGTCATCAGTCCCCTAGAACTTAGAGCTAATTAAACCTAACTAACCTAAGGACAGCACACAACACCCAGCCATCACGAGGCAGAGAAAATCCCTGACCCCGCCGGGAATCGAACCCGGGAACCCGGGCGTGGGAAGCGAGAACGCTACCGCACGACCACGAGATGCGGGCTAAAAAACAGCCGTAATCCGTCTACTACTAACGGATTCATACTATAGTGACACCTTTTAAGGCCCTATTCCAAACTTTGATCTTTGTACAACCATACCCATGGCATTTATTCGTTTGTGACTCGTACTCACTTCCATAATAAAGGCCAAGCTGCTATACAGCGCATCAATGGAAGGCGCAAAAAGCTGTTCTGATAACTCGGGTCGAATTCGTGTATTGGCTTCTTCGATATACTGTTGTGATGTCGACGACGAGGCGTAGTCCAATTGTAGCGGAATCAGTACCTCGACCGAGCCTTCTTAACACAATCAACAACAGCTAAACGCAAGACCTTCTGAAGCACTGGTTGGTTTCACAGAACGGAAACTTGTGCACTCTGCTATGTTATAACGATCGGTTTCACATCAGATTTGTCGTCTTCACCACTAGAAGGCATCCGGGAATACCTTAGGTCATATCTTAGTGCTCGAAAGCAGTTTAGCCAGCGGAAGGAAGTGTGGTAAGCTAGTTTAGTGAATTGTGTTCATTCAACAAGGGAACGCTTCGGACTGACCCAGAAGTTCAGACACGAAATGACACTAGACCTTAGGACTGCAGTAGGCTAAGGCTGGGAAGAATGGTCATTCCTATTTTTCTGGTCTGCCGTGGAATGGATGGAGTCAGCAAATAATGTTTCAAATAGTAAACAACTTGTCACATGTCGTCATCTGATCCCATATCAAGGTGAATCGGACTTTGGGGGAGATGAATGTATACCTCTAGAATGGTGATGTGGCAGAGCATTCACCTGTACAGTCTCGGTGAATCTTCCAGTAGTCCTTTCTCTTTTGTGAAACACACACATCCGACACACATCTTCTGCTATTCTCCATCCGGTTTCTGGTGACGAAAGCTATATACCTGGCAATCAGTGGTATTTTACAGGTTTTCTCAAATCACAATAGTGTTGGTATTCATTCTGATGTTTCCAGAATGAGATTTTCACTCTGCAGCGGAGTCTGCGCTGATATGAAACTTCCTGCAGATTAAAGCAGTGTGCCAGACCGAGACTCGAGCTCGGGACCTTTGCCTTTCGCGAGCAAGTGCTCTAAATTTGTGAGGACGGGGCGTGAGTCGTGTTTGGGTAGCTCAGTTGGTAGAGCACTTTCTCGCGAAAGGCAAAGGTCCCGAGTTTCGGTCCGGCACACAGTTTTAATCTTCCAGGAAGTTTCATTCTGATGTTGCCTACATGTGACTGACATCAGGATGAACATTTTATTGTAACCAATATTTCTCTTTACGAAACTATCCACCAAAACTTTAAGATGATGTGTCATATATACCTCATAATTTACAACTCAGCGTATATAAGTGATTCATAAACCGAAGTGCCTCAAAAAATAGTTTAATACTGACACTTCTTATCTGAACCAACCCTGTGATATTAATTTTGTCATTGAGAGCACAAATAGCTATAAATCTGCCAATAATTGGTATTGAAAAACGTACAAAGTTTCTTCCCGCTATGAAAAAGGTTTGGCTGATTTCTTTTGCTCTGCCTGCACCTAAACGCAAAACTCAGTACTCTATGAATAGTAGAACTGTTGTTGTGCTATACACTGAGTGAAAACAGGTAATTTTTTCAAAGAAGTGATTGCCAGCACTAATTCTAATGACCAAGTCACAGACAAATTTTGGCAACAACCACAGCGATTGTTATTTTGCTGCTAACAGGACCAGGTATGATATTAACTTTTGTTTACTTCTATGTCACATGTGGTCCTTAATGGTTAGTCTTTCGTTTTTTATCTCTTTTTTAGAAAAATACATTAGTTATTGTGTTACTTCGAACTGAAGTCTGTAAGCTTTTGTTTGGTATCACTGTAACTGAGTTTTTTGTGAATGTGAATATACATATTATTGTAAGCATTATAAGAAATTATAAGCTATTTCAAAATTTGTTCTCCTCTTTTTCAGTTTTGAGAATGATTATTCATAGCCTCATCATGAATGATTATTTTTGTTTATATCCAACAGTATTCACATTTCTGAATTTTTTAAATTAAGAATTTTCACACTCAGTATCAATTTAGTGTCATTTATGTACAAATGGAATACCTTTTCTCAGTATTTTACTGCTTTACATCCTGGCTTTATGATCAGTTTGTTGGATGTTGTATGTCACATTTAATCACAAAAGAACATAGTTTTTGACCACTGACTTACAAAATATTGTCACATCCATAATTATTTTAACTATAAGAAAAAGTATACGTTAAATGTGATCATGAAATCATGCTTACTTTCCGAGTATCAAAATAATCTAGCTATAATGATATTCTTTTCGGTAGACTCTGAAAGCTTACGTCGAGTGCTCAGTTAGTCATTGCCGTTCGCTACTGGAATTCATCCGAGCGTCCTGTGTGTTCCCTGAAGTGAAGCCTCTTTCTCGTTAGTTTCGTTATTACTGTCGTGGAAATGTCTCTATGCAGCATGCTACCCACCTTTTCCTCTACGAAATCCTCCCCTTCCTCTTCTCGTGTGATTATCATGGTAGTTATACGAACCCTGTACGCCATAGTGCGATCTATCTTCCCACTGATGTTTCGTGTCTATTTGCGTTGGCTTCATGTTAAATCTCTGTGAGCGTAATTCGTCCTGTAATTGTGCGTCATATTGCCTATTACTGTTCCATCTACTCGTATTTCTACAGCAACATGCTAAATTTTGGTTACTGCCTACAAATTAGTTGTTTGTTCCAGCGGCTCCACAATTTCACTGATATCAGTGTTTGAAATTCCAGTTAACTTCTCCTGAATTGGTACATAACCATATCATTACTATCTAGGTTAGAACCAACTCTATAAGCTGATCGTCCAAATACAAATTCTTCTCTAAATAGACTTGAAAAATTTGCTTGCACCTTTTACATTGTCTGATATTAAGACTGCGACCCAAAAATACATCTTCCTTGACGCAGTTCTGATTTCTGCTTGAACTAACATTGATTTATACATATTTTCACGAGCTTATCTTATGTTTCACATTACGATTCACTTCTGATGCCGCACGATAATGCTTCATCTTCAAGTCTATTAATTTCACGCCCTATGTTCATCTCATCCCATTGTTCCAGAAATATTCCTGCAAACTGTTGTTCGAATGCCACTGTTAGATAAACTGTGGAACTTACGCCCCGCAAGCATTAATCCTGAGTCTTAAGTCTTGCTACTGTCTTTCGGTTCTTCCTGCTCGTAACTCGCATCAATTGTCTGCTTCATTTCAGATTCCATCTGATTAGCACATTGAGATACTGCCTTTAATTCTGCCCTGGGCCTCGTTTTAACGACTTTTGCGAAATTCTTTCAGTTCTCATAGCTTACAAACTAGTTTTTCATATCATTAATTTCTTTTATGTCATGCAGTGTTTGTACAACATTAGGTTCTGAACTTTTAATCCCAGCTTCCTGCGCTTCAAGCAACTCTTTATTTTTCAACACTTCCTCTGTTAAGGGATCTATTACTAGTTTTTGCTTCTCTTCAGCTGTCTTAAATAGAGCCGAGGTCTCTAAGTGAATCTTGTCTTTCATTGGGTTACTTTGATTATCTACTCTTTTCAAAATTGGTTTATTTTCTTTAACAGTCTGTTTGATAGCTTTTGTTTGAATTTACGTTTACAGACCCTGACTGTCCATTTTTGGACTCAACTAGCTGAGAAACATTATTATACCATCTTTATTATCAGTAAGTTTCACTTCTGTACTTCAGTACGGTGACTTGTGTTTGGTTCACTTAGTGCAGACCTATGGTCTTCAGAACGTATCCGAGCGGTATGCATGGGACTTCAGTTTCTTCGGAACAGCTTTGTGCTTCTAAACCATTCTGTATTGACGACGTAGCTTCACGTAACGCTAATACATTTTAGTTTGACACTTGTAAAACATTTTACGTTGGCACACTGCTGTCACTTGATTCGGAGTTCCTTAAGTCTGACATTTCTTCCCATGGATCTGACGAAATATAGCCCTCGTCATTTATTGTGCTAGTAAAACACTATACCTTCCTACACCTCAAGATCAGAAGTTTTTGGGGTCACTCATATTTCAATAGTTATAGATTTTTTACATTTAAATTGAACGTAATTACTGCTTGCTCTATGGACACGTCCCATCTAAGGTTTCATAGAGTTCTGCTAGATTTTCTCTGCCTCGTGATGACTGGGTGTTGTGTGTTGTCTTTAGGTTAGTTTAAGTAGTTCTAAGTTCTATGGGACTGAATACCATAGCTGTTAAGTCCCATAGTGCTCAGAGAGTTCTGCTAGACTCTGTGTTGTGCTGCTGTAGGTCTGTGTCAGTATTCAGCTATGGATGGAATAAGAGCTGACAAGTTATCCGTGTTTTACGCCGCAGCCCGTCTGCGAGCGGACTTGCGGCGCACACGCTGAGAGACGGGTCATCCGCCCTGCTGCTGTGACGTCACGCGCGGTACCGCTGCGGCCTGTTGCTGCTTGCGTCAGTCGTCTCTCAAGCGCCGGCGGTTGCTTCCGCCCTTGACACATCAGTCCCGTGTTTAGGAGGCGTCGTATCGACGTCTCTAGCCTTCTGCTCTTAGTGTCAGACTCTCATCTGACATAACACTTTTTTTTTCCTAAGTGACTATCACAGTCAGTTCTCCCCAGTTCACTGACCCTTACGACTACTACTACCTGTTACATGTCACTGTACGTCCAGACCTTGGCACTGTTCTACTAATTGTTACTGTCACGTAATCCCTATTCAGTTAATTTATTCACTGTTGTAGCATAAATTCATCCTTTATTCATGGTTTCCCTACAAGGGAGGCCACATACAACATACTCCTTGCATTCATGAGACATGCCTAAGCGTCTAGTTGTGGTAAAGGGACTCTACACGCGATAATTTTGTTGTACATGTGAAAATCCGTCACATCTCACGGATTTTCCGAATTCCTCTAACAGGACGTCTTCAGAGATGTCCTTTACCTGGAATGAAGGTTAGATTAGAATAGATTAATTATTCATTCCACAGACCCATAAGAAATGGATTCCTCCTGGCTGTGGAACATGTCAGATAAACACATTACAAAAATGTAATTAGAAAAACTTGAGTTTCATTAATTTCAATGATACTCAGTCAATAAACAGTAAGATTATGTACATGAATGAAACTTCAAATATTTATGGGTTTAATACTTTCATCTTCTTTCAGTAAATCCATCATTCACACATTTGCTAGTTTCTTGGCTATTACAAGCAAATATTGTCAAAAATTAAAGTAAATTATTCATTTCTGTGATCCTCAGTTAAGAACAGTCAGATTATGCACAAAATTTAAAGTTCAACTTCCACTATTTAGAGACTTAAGACCTCACTTGCTTTCCAAACATCCATCATTCACACGGTAGGTAGTTACTTCGCTGTTACTACCAAGTGTTGTCAAAATTTAAAGTATAATAAATTTTGATTAAAATGGTCTACTGTACTTGTTGAGAAACTCATGAATGGTATAGAAGGAGTTGGCCACCAAAAATTCTTTTAGATTATGGTTATATTGTGCCTTGTCTGAAACTAAACTCTTAATGGTTGCAGGTATCTTATTGAGAATATACATTGCTGAATACTGGACTCCTTTCTGGGCAAGAGTAAGCGATTTTAAATCTTTATGTATATTGTTCTTATTCCTAGTATTGATACTGTGTACTAAGCAGTTAGCTGGAAAAAAGAGATGCATTATTTACAACAAACTTCATTAAGGAATAAATATATTGAGAAGCTGTGGCCAATATGCCCAATTCTGTGAATAGGTTTTGACATGATATTCTTGGATTTACACTACTCATTACTTTTATTATACGATTTTGCACTGTAAAAATTTTCTCTGTTTGTCGAGTTACCCCAAAATATGATACCATGTGACATAATGGAGTGAAAATAAACGAAACATGCCAGTATTTTTATATTTATATCTCCTATGTCTGACTTCATTCGAATTACAAACACAGACTTGTTTATGCGCTTTAGCAGTTCGTTAGTATGTTGCTCCCAACTGAATTTATTATCAAGTTGTAATCCCAAGAATTTTACACTCTCAACTTCTCCTATTTCCATGTCATCATATTTTATACACACACCAGAAGGAAATCTCTTGGAAGTTCTGAACTGCATATAGTGGTTCTCTTCAAAGTTAAATGACAGTGAATTGGCTAGGAAACACTTATTAATGTTAGTAAAAATTTGATTAGCAGCCCTTTCTAAATTTATGTTTGATTTACTATTTATTGCAGTGTTTCTATCATCTGCAAATAAGACAAACATGGCATCTGGTAATGTAACAGCTGACAGGTCATTAATGTACACAAGAAACAGTAGTGGACCTGGTATGGAACCATGGGGAACACCACATGAAATTTCTTCACAGACAGAAGATGTCTGATTGCCTACTGCTGAAGTGTTACGTAATCACACCCTTTGTTTTCTATTAGTAAGATAAGACCGAAACCACTTTGCAGCACTACCAGTGATGCCATAATATTTTAATTTCTTTAAAAGAATGCTGTGATTCACACAGTTAAACACCTTTGACAGGTTACAGAATTTGCCAGTTGCCTCTAATTTGCTGACCAATGAATTAAGGACTTTCTTGCTGTAAATGTAAATAGCTTTCGCAATATTAGAACCCTTAGTAGACCCAAACTGTGACTTTGACAGTATGTAATTTTCAGTAAGGTGCTTATGTGGCACTTGAACATAACCGTTTCAAAGATTTTTTAAAAAGCTGCAAAAGTGAGATCTGTCGGTAATTTGACGGCATTTCTTTGTCCCTTTTCTTGTGGAGAGCTACAACTTCAGCATATTTAAGCCAGTCCAGAAATTTTCCTGTAATAAGTGATTGATTACACAAATAAATTAAGATATGACTAAGCTCACATGAACACTCTTTTATTATCTTTGTTGATATGTTATCATAACCACCAGAATGCTTTGATTTCAAGGACTTTATGATGGATTCTATTTCTTTGGGTGAAGTAAGTGTCAACTACATTTTACTGCGATTGCTTGTGTGCACTGGTCTCAGATGTTCCATTGCATTATTTACTGAACCTGACAACCCCATGCTATCAGTAACAAAGACAAAATACTTGTTTAAATGGTTTGCAACACAACATGCGTTTGTTAGAACGGTTTCATTTATTTTTAGAGCTATTTGTTCCTCCTCATTTCTGGTCGTACCTGTCTCTGACTTAACTATATCCCATATTGTTTTTATCTTATTGCTGTATGTATTTATCTTCTTCTCATAATGCAGGTGTTTAGATTTCTGGATAACCTTCATCAATATTTTGCAGTAATTTTTGTAATGGGCTATAATGCTAGTATCAAAGATGTCCCTACGCATCAGACAGAGTTTCCTTTTTGTCTCACATGATATCTTTATCCCTTGTGTGATCCAGGGTTTCTTATTAGACTTCTGCTTAATTTGAGTTACCTTCAGGGGAAAACAATTTTCAAATAAGGTGCCAACTTTATTAATGAATGTTTTGTATTTTCCATTTGTGTCTTGGATGCTGTAACTATCCATCCAATTAATATCCTTAAAAAGTCTTCCAAATTTCTCAGTTTTTAACTGTTTTATTGGCCTTCTGTACTGAGTCCCAATGAAGATTTTACCCTGACAATTTTCAAAATTTAATGTTAGGTGTTGCATGTCATGGTCATATAGCCCATTTACTACTGGTTTTGTAATGTGGTTTAGTTGCTTAGAATTTTCTATAAATATATTATCAATGGCAGTCTTAGAACATTTGTATGCCCTAGCTAGGAAATTTGCAGTGGAAATTAAATTAAATGACAATGTAACTGATTTCAGTAACGGTTCACTAACAGTGTCTTTCAGGACATCTATATTAAAGTCACCTGCAACCACTAGTTCTTTATTTTTTAATTTTAGATGAGATAATAAATCTTCAAAGCCATTTATATGGTTCAAATGGCTCTGAGCACTATGGGACTCAACTGCTGAGGTCATTAGTCCCCTAGAACTTAGAACTAGTTAAACCTAACTAACCTAAGGACATCACAAACATCCATGCCCGAGGCAGGATTCGAACCTGCGACCGTAGCGGTCTTGCGGTTCCAGACTGCAGCAGCCATTTATAAACAGGTTGAAATTTCCTGAAGGTGCTCTGTATATGGCTACTATTATAAGGGACCTATTATCAAATTCAGTCTCTACTGCACATGTTTCTAAGTGCTGATCTAAGCAAAATTTATTAATGTCAATATTCATAAATTTAAAACTTTTCCTTAACAATTGTGGCAACTCCTCCTTTTTCCATCTTTTGTCTACAGAAGTAGGAGGCTAACCTAAACCCTGTAAGACTTAAAAGTTCTATACCAGTGGTCACATGATGTTCAGAGAGGCAGATTATATCAACTGGGTTCGATGACTCTAATTCATCGGTGCACATAAGTAGTTCATTAATTTTACTTCTAATTAATTCACTGAAGATAGTTGGCATTTCACATTTACCGAGATGAAATCGGGTGGAAACTAAATTTCTGCAGATTGCTGTAAATTTTTAACCAACAACTGTGTTCGCTGATCCAATGTGCCAGGATTATGCTGTTTGATTTCTTTATCAATCTGAAGGTTTGTTCCAATCTTAACTTCTCTCAGAACTTGACTTTGTTCTGTCCTACCTATCCTAAAGAAAAACTGCTGCTCCAACACCTATGACCACTGGTATATTACCACTCATGGCAATGAAAGCTACAATTATGGGCTCATTCAGAAGTGGCGGATGTATTGCTGTAACGGTGTTATCTGAAGACATACGTAGCTAATTGAAATTCAATAAAGAACACATAAAAAATTTTTTATGATTCCCATTTAAATATTTCTGTGGTTTTTCCCATCACATTCACCATATTGGTTGCAAAACGTCACTTTACCATTCTGCAACTCCAAGCAGTTACATTTTCAGTGCTTCCCATACCATAATTAATTATGAAGTATTTCACGCAGAAACTCGATTGATCGGCCTGCGAGTATGCAGTTATGGACATTGTAATGGTGTTTTTAAAAACTGACAAAAGGCACCATCGTCACGCCCATTCAAGGCGGCCTCCTCTGCTGGACCTCCACTACCAGCATGACTTTTGCGTCCCTCTTTTCAGTCAGTCCCATCGAAGGAAATTTCGTTTTCGTTTATAAGCTGGCACCTAACTCAGTCAGTTGCAGGTTTTTGACATGAGTCACACTGCGACCGAGATGCAACACTGCGGTCTCCACGTCGTTCCTACGCTATAGGCCTTTTGTCCTCATCACTGCCTACTATCTGACATAAATGTTACAAGCACCAGCCTAGTGTCACACATGCTTGCACAGTGCTAATTTTTCCAAGTAGTGCACAGGATGAAGGTGCCTGCGAGTGTCTGTGTGTCACTATACGACTGCGATTGCCTGCGTTGCCTTTTTATATATTGTGCTTTTTTTCCCTTTATTTTAAGTGGGTACGGATTCCATGAGGTCACAATTCGATACACAGCCTGTTTGCTTAGAAGAGGTCATCAGAGAACTCATTCAGTCTTTGGTAGAGCAACTAGAGGTCCTGAAGCTGCACTACGTGCAAATGGAGAATGAAGTAGACGAAGTAACGGAACGCAAGGCTTCGTTCAGTGTAAGTACGCCTTTGTAGCACCCAGCTGCTGCCAATTTGATTATTCCTTTTTCGAGCAAGAGAACAGAAGATGCGATGCATTCGCAGATGACCTAGAAGTATCGCCAAGGTTGAGTATTTGGACAGACGACCCGCTGGCTGCTGGTCAAATTGAGAATTTCGTAATGGTTTCCGGATTTTTTTCAGAGAATCATTTAATGTAATGCGTTTTTATTCACGATCTTCTATGTTAAATGATTTTTCAAAAAACAGCATTAATAATTGTTTTGAAAATAACTACATTGCCTGCCTCCACCTTCTGATTATCTCAAATATTAAAACTAACTCGACTTAACAGCCGAAGCAAGGCATATGTGATGTTCCACGAGGACCTCAGCTATCGTAAAACGCTGTAAGAACCAATAGTACGAGGTACGTTCGTGAGCTGTTAGTGACGAAATGAGTCAGTGTAGAATTTTCTCGACGGAATAAAGAACACCTAGCAGTTACCGAGCGAGGTGGCGCTCTGATTAGCACACTAGAGTCTCATACGTGAGGTCGACGGTTCAAACACGCATCCGGCCGTCCTAAATTACGTTTCCCGTGATTTTCCGAAATACCTTCAGGCACGGGCTGGGATGGTTCCTTTGACATGGCACGGCCCATTTCATTCCTCATGCCTTCCTGATCCGGTGCGACCAAAGACCTCACTGTTTGGGGTTCCACCTAATATATCAAGGAAGACGTTTACAGAGAACACGAAGGACCTGGCTGTTGCCGTCAGGGTAGCGACAAATTTAGAATAAATAATCTTTGTGACAGGGATATGAGACCAAATTAGTGTCTTCTTTACAGATGTAATGTGTTGTTAGAAACCGGCAAGGGTGGCCGAGCGGTTCTAGGTGCAACAGTCTGGCACCGTACGACCACTACGGTCGCAGGTTCGAATCCTGACTCGAGCATGGATGTGTGTGATGTCCTTAGGTTAGTTAGGTTTAAGTAATTCTAGGTTCAAGGGGACTGATGACCTTAGAAGTTAAGTCCCATAGTTCTCAGAGCCATATGAACTATTTTTGTTGTTAGAACACAAGACATATTCAGAAGCAATGTTAACAACCACAATGTAACGGTCGTGAAGTGGTTGTACATCGTAAAGAAGACTGTAGAAGTAAAAGGCGAATTTGGTGGCGATATAACAGTCGGTTGTTAACGCTCTGTTGCTCGCGCGGATGACACTCGTCATCCTTATGACTTTCCGGCTCAATTTTGTCTGACAGGGCTGGACTGATTTCGCGTCATTTTCCGTACCTTTCTGTTAACTCTCCGGCTGTTAGCTCCAATCATTGTTGGCTTTCATTTACGAAAGGTACATTGTTTATGAAACATTTTTATATTTTGGAGAACACTTGTCATCCGAGCGAGCTCTGCTGCGACGATCTGAAACAAAGTAGGTCTGTATTACTTTATTGCTTTCCTAGATTCAATCGATCTTTCATGTGCATAAATTTAGACGTATTGAAACTGATGGCAGTTACCTTCCATGTTACCTAGTATTATCTTTATTTTTAAATTTTGGAATAAACGTCAAAGGCAAAAAACCACGGACAGAGTTTAATAGATATCCTAATGTCTGATTGGAATCGTTCAATGAGCTGAGTGATGAAGATGCTCACAGTGATAGCGCTGACTCAGAGACTGAGGAGTCTGTTCATGAAAGCGGTCGGAATTCAGGAACAGAAGCAGAAGTGTCAGAAAATGATGAATATGAATCACAGGAAGAAGTAACTCAAGAGGATGCATTTTTTAGGGAAAGATGGAATAACTAAACGGAGAAAATAAATATCCCTCAGTGTTAGAAGCAGATCCTGTAATTTGGTTACGCGTTTTCCTGGACCAAAAAATCAAGCTCGTATAAAAAAGACAGATATAGATATTCTGAATTTGTTCTTGGATGAAAACGTTAATAAGCATTACCGCAACAAGCCATAATACACTCCTGGAAATGGAAAAAAGAACACATTGACACCGGTGTGTCAGACCCACCATACTTGCTCCGAACACTGCGAGAGGGCTGTACAAGCAATGATCACACGCACGGCACAGCGGTCACACCAGGAACCGCGGTGTTGGCCGTCGAATGGCGCTAGCTGCGCAGCATTTGTGCACCGCCGCCGTCAGTGTCAGCCAGTTTGCCGTGGCATACGGAGCTCCATCGCAGTCTTTAACACTGGTAGCATGCCGCGACAGCGTGGACGTGAACCGTATGTGCAGTTGACGGACTTTGAGCGAGGGCGTATAGTGGGCATGCGGGAGGCCGGGTGGACTTACCGCCGAATTCCTCAACACGTGGGGCGTGAAGTCTCCACAGTACATCGATGTTGTCGCCAGTGGTCAGCGGAAGGTGCACGTGCCCGTCGACCTGGGACCGGACCGCAGCGACGCACGGATGCACGCCAAGACCGTAGGATCCTACGCAGTGCCGTAGGGGACCCCACCGCCACTTCCCAGCAAATTAGGGACACTGTTGCTCCTGGGGTATCGGCGAGGACCATTCGCAACCGTCTCCATGAAGCTGGGCTACGGTCCCGCACACCGTTAGGCCGTCTTCCGCTCACGCCCCAACATCGTGCAGCCCGCCTCCAGTGGTGTCGCGACAGGCGTGAATGGAGGGACGAATGGAGACGTGTCGTCTTCAGCGATGAGAGTCGCTTCTGCCTTGGTGCCAATGATGGTCGTATGCGTGTTTGGCGCCGTGCAGGTGAGCGCCACAATCAGGACTGCATACGACCGAGGCACACAGGGCCAACACCCGGCATCATGGTGGGGGGAGCGATCTCCTACACTGGCCGTACACCACTGGTGATCGTCGAGGGGACACTGAATAGTGCACGGTACATCCAAACCGTCATCGAACCCATCGTTCTACCATTCCTAGACCGGCAAGGGAACTTGCTGTTCCAACAGGACAATGCACGTCCGCATGTATCCCGTGCCACCCAACGTGCTCTAGAAGGTGTAAGTCAACTAACCTGGCCAGCAAGATCTCCGGATCTGTCCCCCATTGAGCATGTTTGGGACTGGATGACGCGTCGTCTCACGCGGTCTGCACGTCCAGCACGAACGCTGGTCCAACTGAGGCGCCAGGTGGAAATGGCATGGCAAGCCGTTCCACAGGACTACATCCAGCATCTCTACGATCGTCTCCATGGGAGAATAGCAGCCTGCATTGCTGCGAAAGGTGGATATACACTGTACTAGTGCCGACATTGTGCATGCTCTGTTGCCTGTGTCTATGTGCCTGTGGTTCTGTCAGTGTGATCATGTGATGTATCTGACCCCAGGAATGTGTCAATAAAGTTTCCCCTTCCTGGGACGATGAATTCACGGTGTTCTTATTTCAATTTCCAGGAGTGTATATACATCACGTAATTCGTGGAAACAGATGCGGTAGAGATCAGAGCTTTCATTGGTTTGTTATATCTATATTGATCTTTGAGATGTTTTAGGAAGAGTATATCGAATTTGAGGGATAACTCAAATGGAAACCGACTTGAATCATGTTATTTAAGCATAAGTGAAAACCGATTCATGTTTCTGTTGAGATGTCTGAGGTTTTATAATATCCGTGATAGAGGTGTTCGCAGAGAGATTGACAACTTGGCTGCTATCAGAGCTACCGGAGAGGTACTTCAACTATTCACGAACAATTGCCAAAAATATATTTCACCTTGTGAATATCTTACTGTTGCCAAACAGCTTTTGTAATTTAGAGAAAACTGCCCGTTCAGGCAATATATTCCTAGCAAACCAGCAAAGTATGGGTTAAAAGTGTTTGCTTTCGCTGATGTAAAAACAGCTTACATTTTGAATTTAAAACCGTACAGCGGTAAGCAGCAAGAGGGACCATGTAATGCCATTAATTCAGCTCAAGATATTGTTCTTCGAATGGTAACAGTATTTCAAACGTTAGAATGTATTATACTTTGTACAAATATTAAATGTATTATATCTATATTTAATAAAAAATCATAAAACCAGCCAGTTAGAGCCTTCAAAGTATACAAAGAGACCGTTTGTGGATGACACCAGTCATCCGGGCGAGTGACGATGTCACGAATTTTCGCTAGTAACAGAGTGTAAAGACCAGTGTTAACTCCAAATCCGCCGGATACCATTTGCAGTAAATTCTGACGTACAAAGTGTAAACAGAGGCAGATTGTTCTGTCATTGGTGCAGTAATTGGTAAAGAACGAAAATTATTGTTGGACACAGGGGCTGACCTGTTCAGGTGAGTCTGGACGTCTTTCGTAAGGGGAGACTGAACTCCCTGCGTTATATGTTACATGAAATAGCAAAAAATTATCTGGCATGCTATGTATAGCGATACTCGGCTTTTACGTTCGAGCAAAACAGTTCAAAGCTTGTACAGAAGTTTTTTCTGAAGCAGGTGTAGGGTACTGGATAATTATGCAGTCTGATATTTCACAGTTTACCGTGGAACTCATTGGGATATTTTTCCGGGTGGGGGAGCACCAATGATACTTTTATCTCAAGCTTCTCCTGCCGTGATGGGCCGGCCGGAGTGGCCGTGCGGTTCTGCGCCCTACAATCTGGAGCCGAGCGACCGCTATGGTCGCAGGTTCGAATCCTGCCTCGGGCATGGATGTGTGTGATG
Source organism: Schistocerca americana (assembly GCF_021461395.2). Lineage (NCBI taxonomy): Eukaryota > Metazoa > Arthropoda > Insecta > Orthoptera > Acrididae > Schistocerca > Schistocerca americana. Next base: position 45,954,834 of record NC_060123.1, read on the forward strand.
ACCTTAGGTTAGTTAGGTTTAATTAGTTCTAAGTTCTAGGCGACTGATGACCTCAGAAGTGAAGTCGCATAGTGCTCAGAGTCAACCATTTTGCCGTGATGGTCGAGCCAAAATAAACTCTATATGATGTCATGAACAGTCTTTTCGGTAACCGTGGGTACAGAACTACCGGCCAGTATCTTCCATACGCAAGTATAGAGAACAATAACGAATCAGATTCATGTATGTGTATGAGAAGTAGATTGTGAACATGTAGATCCTGTAAAGAGATCAAGTGTGGACTTCAGCCATAAGAATATGATGCCTTACATGAAAAACTGAATATTGGATAGGTAGAGACAAGACAGTCGTGGAGCGCTATTAAAAGTGTTTTAGGATTTGTTCAGTCCGTGTGGGTCATGTCTAGCAACATCCATGTTATATGAGAAACCGTTTCTTTGTTAGGAATGGAGCCCCTCTACGCCGCACCAGCAGTGTGATTAGCACAGAAGTTCTACTGTCCCCTTCGAGTTTGTTATCTATAATTGAGGAGTTTACAGGATGTTGTCTGTGTGTCCTGGTAGAATTACTAGCAAACGCAGAACCACTGAGAGCGGAAACTTTATAGAGAACCATATGATCTACATGGAATTATGGAAGATTTTAGTAAGCAGTAATTGAAACATGGTTTGGATAGTTATTGTATTCAGGAAATCGTCAGACGGCCCAAGTAAATATAGCTTCTGTTGTTATTATCGCTGTTTGAACGGTAGAACGATTACAGCCGCGTATCCGATACGAAATATTACGAAACCCTGGATAACTTGGGTTAGAGGAACTCTTGGCCGCAAGAGACTTGAAGAGTGATTACCATTAGTTGGAAGCGGTGCCAGTTGGTCAGCCAAATACTGTGTTTACAGTCTCTTCGAGCCATTATCTATATTTAAGAATGCCGTTTAGTGTAAAAACTGCAATTCTCACATTTCTATAGTTGATGAATGCAGTTTTACTATGTTTTAAGAAACGCCAGGGCTTGGTCTACATAGATGACATCAGTGAAATTTTGAAGAATGTAATGAAATGACCAAAATGTTTCAAAGAGGCCCTTAGATGTTGGATTCCACTTGCCTAAATTTGAGCACGAGGAAGTGCCATTTTGCACCAACAGAGGTGATCTACGCAGGACAGATTGTTACATGCTGTGTCCCGTTTCCCAGCACTGCACATGAATACAGCGCAACAATCTGTTCAGTGATTGACTACTTATTACAGAATATTTGTAAAGGAGTTTGTTGGTATTGCAAGACCACTGATGCAATTGTTGAGGAACGGGGTAAAATTCCAATGGACGGCAGAATGTTGGTCACATTGGGCAAACTGAAGCAGGCACTAACAATACATTGTGTGTGGTGTCTGTTCTTTTGGATATGTCCGAAGGTACAGACACCATGAACCCATAATTATAGCGATCATAAGCCAAGAATCATTTCTGTACAGATGCACACATACTCTCGAGCTCATATGGTGTGAGCGTGTGGGGTTGCTCTTCTGTCAATCTGCGCAACGGATTAATCTGAGATGTACCCTTTAACCTGTGGCTCCTGTAAGACGAAATTTCCACCCCCACACTACTACAGAAGTCAGACAGACGCTCCTAACGTTCTAAAGAGAGATGCCTGAAAAACTTACAGCAATAAATTTCTTCTGGAGTTCTCTGCTGTAAGGAAATGACAAAAAAATTCACAAAATGTCTTACGTAACTAGTGGGATACTTTGGTACTGGAGTAGTGCTAGTTAGTGTAAGAAAAACATGAAACTAAGGAAAATTATTGTTTGTTTCTTTGCAAAAAATCCTGAGGAATCACAATGGCACTTTTGGTTGTGAACTTAACACGTTATTTCCAGGTTCTTTTCGGAATGTCAAGTTACCTCTCAAGGATAGTACTCGCTAATGAAATTCTATACACAGTATAAGTTTGTTATTGACTTGGCAGAATGGCTGAGAGCCGCACCTACTCAACTCGAATAATTATCCGTTAGAATGTTGCTAGGTATGGTCGAGGCTGTTGCGTGTGAAATGCAGTGAAGTGTACTGTTGTGGAGGAAATACGGGGCTCACAAGAGCTGTAGCACACAATACCGTAAGCTACGATGACTGCTGTCTGTGCTGATCACTGCTGACAAATAAGATAACTCTCGTTCTATTTGGATTGACCTTCGCCAATCAAACTCTCCCTACGCCTTGATGAAGTCAAGGACTCCTATTCGCCCCTGGTCTATCTATTGGCGTGGTAGACCGGTCAGATAACCTGTCCACCACGATGCCACTCAAAAATTCGCTCGCAGGTGTTTAACTATAACTCTGTCTGTTCACACCGCACAATAAGTGTAGCAGCCAACACAGTGAACAACGCTTAATTGCAAGGACTCAATATAGAGTCGCACTTCGATCCACTCTCGACAGAGGTGCTCTCCCAGTGAAGTACTGAGGAGAGACTTGTTCCTCGCTCTTTGAGTACACGTACGTGCGCGCACATTCTTTACGTGTTCTCGCTCCAAGAGCGAAAACGGAATGGCCCCTCTCCACGCCAGACGTGAAGGGGTATATCTTTCAGTGTCTTCCATTACTCCTTCTGCTCAAGGCGTTAGAAATATCGTCTGCCCATCAGCATTGCTCTTCTAAAACGGGAGAACGACATTTCGTTTAAGGCGACCAGTCAGGAAATTTGTAGCATCGGCGTTTGGCGTTTGCTGTCTCCCTGCGAAAATATCTGAAACTGTGTGCTTTGTGTACAGAATGCGTAGGCTGGCCGCTGCTACACAGTGTAGTGGAAATTGCTTCTAAGCCGAACACAGGGTCGTCGTTTCACTCGGGCAAATACTGTCTGTTCTCCGGGCGGTCACCGGCCGACGTAGATGGTTTGGGACCGGCCCCCTGGCGTGCGGTTGGCTGTCTCGAACCAAGAGCCCCTGTGACCATCATGTCTGGAACGGGTGTGTACCCCAGCCTCGACTATTTCAACCACAGTGCGCAGTTGCGATTTATTAGTCATTTGCATATCGTTTACATGAATTTGGGGTTCAAATGAAGCGTCTTGATGTGCAGAATATGATTGTGAGGGCAGAATATGTCAGCAATGAAGGTCAGGAGACCACGACGTTTACAATGGGAATAGAGATTGCCACTAGCATTGAGATCAATATGCAGGGAAAAGTACTTTCGTTGTGTGTGGAGTAAGTTGAGAATGTGGGTCTGGTGGGGAGGGTGCTTGGGATAAGTCTGCGCAGCCACATCAATTCGTATATTCTCGGTAGCTTAGGGATTAGGGCTCCTGCCAAGTAAGCAGGAAATCCCGGTTTCCAATCTCGGTCGGCACACTTTTTTAACCCTCCCCGTTGATTTCTCTCAACGTCCCATACACAGTTGATGTTTGTACTTCACTAAAAATTCGCTAATGACTAACCCCGTGTTAGTGTTCACAGATCCTGAGGAGTTTCTCCTGTTTTGTAATGGTTACAAACTTGTGACTCAGTGTGTTCTACGCCAAGAAGTGTTGGGTATTGAACACTCATTGGCTTACACATCAGGTCAATTGAATAAGGCTTAGAAGCCAAAAAGTACAGGGTAAAGAAAAGTCAGTGGCTTCGACATCAAGTCCATTGCATAAGGCTGGAGAGAACTTCTGAGCCATTGAAAAACAAATGTCAAGTTCCATATATGGTGTCACATATATCAAGTATCATCTGTAGAGCAGGAGATTCAAATAATTAGCAGACCACATAGTTTAAAATGGTTATGACGTTTGAATCCTTCAGGGAGCACGGTAAATATGACAAAATGAATATGACCGTGAAGTGACTCACCAACAAGGTACAAAAGTAACGCAGACAGACTGAGGAGGAAGACTGGCATAATATGAGGACTTGGTCGTAAAGAAGGTTGTACACATGGAAGAATCCTGGAAATACTGGAAGGTATCAGATAGATTATATAATGGTAAGACAGAGATTTAGGAACCAGGTGTTAGACTGTAAGACATTTCCAGGGGCAGATGTGGACACTGACCACAATCAGTTGGTTATGAGCTGTAGATTAAAATTGAAGAAACTGCAAAAAGGTGGGAATTTAAAGGGACTGGAACTGGACAAACAGATTAAACCAGAGGTTGTACAGAGTTTCATGGAGAGCATGAGAGAGCAATTGTCAGAAATGAGGGAAAGAAATACAGTAGAAGAAGAATGCCTAGCTCTGAGGGATGAAGTAGTGAAGGTAGCAGTGGATCAAGTAGGTAAAAGACGAGGGATAGTAGAAATCATTGGGTAACAGAAGAAATATTGAATTTAATTGATGAATGGAGAAAATATAAAAATGCAGTAAACGAAGCAGGCAAAAAGGAATACAAATGTCTCAAAAATGAGATCGACAGGAAGTGCCAAATGGCTAAGCGGGATGGCTAGAGGACAAATGTAAGGATGTAGAGGCTTATCTCACTAGGGGAGAACCACTTGGATGAATATGAAAAGCTCAGATGGAAACCCAGTTCTAAGTAAAGAAGGGAAAGCAGAAAGGTGGAAGGAGTATATAGAGGGTCTATACAAGGGCAAAGTACTTGAGGACAATATTCTGGAAATATAAGAGAATGTAGATGAAGACGAAATGGGAGATACAATACTGCGTGAAGAGTTTGACAGAGCTCTGAAAGACCTGAGTCGAAACGAGGCCCCGGGAGTAGATAACATTCCATTTGAACTACTGACGGCCTTGGGAGAGCCAGTCCTGACAAAACTCTACCATCTGGTGAGCAAGATGTATGAGACAGGTGAAATACCCTCAGATTTCAAGAAGAATATAATAATTCCAATCCCAAAGAAAGCAGGTGTTGACAGATGTGAAAATTACCGAACAATCAGTTTAATAAGCCACAGCTACAAAATACTAACGCAAATTCTTTACAGACCAATGGAAAAACTAGTAGAAGCCAATCTTGGGGAAGATCAGTTTGGATTCCGTAGAAATATTGGAACACGTGAGGCAATACTGACGTTACGACTCATCGTAGAAGAAAGATTAAGGAAAGGCAAGCTTTCGTTTCTAGCATTTGTAGACTTAGAGAAAGCTTTTGACAATGTTGTCTGGAATACTCTCTTTCCAATTCTAAAGGTGGCAGGTCTAAAATACAGGGAGCGAAAGGCTTTTTACAATTTGTACAGAAACCAGATGGCAATTCTAAGAGTCGAGGGACATGAACGGGAAGCAGCGGACGGGAAGGGAGTGAGACAGGGTTATAGCCTCTCCCCGATGCTATTCAATCTGTATATTGAGCAAGCAGTAAAGGAAACAAAAGAAAATATCGGAGTTGGTACTAAAATCCAAGGAATAGAAATAACAAATTTTGAGGTTCGCCGATGACATTGCAATTCTGTCAGAGGCAGCAAAGGACTTGGCAGAGCAGTTGCATTGGATTGGACAGTGTCTTGAAAGGAGGATTGTAACCTCCCCACCGAAAATTTAAAAGACAATATTTAATAGAAATGGAGCCAAACGTAACCTCCCTGCAATGAAATGTACTGACAAAGGCAATAAAAATGTGAAATTCAATCTGACTCAAGGTGTAAGCTCCCACAAAAATAATGAGAGACAATTCAATGCTAATCAAACTTCAGTCATAATGATAACTCAATTAAACCGAAATATCGGTCTTTGGCCCTGTGCAAAAATCAGAATTAATTTCTTACCTCAGTGTAACTGCATGTCAAGTTTCTGCTCTTATTGTTGGCCACGGCTTGGAGGAAATGCATTGCAAATAATATTTTTTTTTTTTAAATTTAACTGAAACTTTTCTTTAAAGGAAATGGAAGGAAATGGTTGGGTCAATTAAATGGTTTTTTTTTGTTGAAAATTGCTTTGAAATCAAAATTATTATTGGGGCGATTATTGCACAAATTAGTTACAGTTAATTTACATTATTAGCTGAGCGCATTTAAAAATAATATACCTCGTCCTGTATCTTGACCAGAATGCCGTGTCGACGCCCGCCGACTCCTCACACACAACTGCACTCGACTGCTACTACCGACATACTGCACTGCTCACAGACTGCTCGCACGACGACTACAGACCGACCATTGGACGCAACTGAACTGAGCTACTGCTACCGACAGAGTATACTGCACGACGACTACTAGAGTACTGCTCGTAACACTCGCGCGGTCAAGCGCAGACTAACCACGATAAAAGGCTCTCTGGTCAAAGATTTTATCATGCCTCACCATCGCTGCTACGTTACATACATGTTTCATAACCTTCCACTGGGGGGGCAAAAATTTGGCAGCGATGGTGAGTCATTTGGACTTGCCATCGCAAGAAATTTTTACAATTTACAGAATATTCAAATGTAGTTCATAAATTAAATGTGGTGCACATGCACCGAATACAAAACATTTCAGACAATGACAAGATACGAGTACAAAACATAGTAGCAAATCAGAAAACTGTATATACAAATTATTTGACAGATAACAAAGTGCATACGCACTGAAAAAATTCTGTAGCATTTTCAGAACAAATAAACAGAATGGCAGAAAATCATGTTGACAAGTGACATGAGTGCACATGCACTGCAGTTGAGGACATATCAGCAAAAGACGAAATGTATATACAATGAGTAACAAATGACATAAGTATTGAACATACAGAATGAGTACAAATGATATTGAAAAATGAGAAAAGTGCACAGGCACTGAAGTTCAGTAGAAAACATGTTAACACATAACATAAGTGCACATGCACTGTAGTTCAGAACATATCATCAAAATAAAAATGTATATACAATATAAAAGACAAGAGTGCACATATACTGTACTTCAGAACAAATCGAAAAAATGTCTTTAGCATTTTCACAACAAATAAACATAATGGCAAAAAATCATGTCGACAAGTGACATAAGTGTACTCGCACTGGAGTTCACCAAATCGAAAAAAAAATGTATAACCCATGAACATAAATGATGTTAGCAAAATAATCTTCACTATGTGACAAGAATTAGGATAGGAAAGGGAAGGATTGCATCATGGTTGTAGCACTTTAGATTGCACACAGCTGTTCTGAAAGTCCATATCTTTCCACAGAAGTACGACACCAAGTGACACAATTTGAAGTTCTTTTCCCATCAGAATTTATCAGCGTAGCCAAGACACTGAACTGTCGTAGTAATGTTCCATGTTCTCATTTTGGCAGTACACTAGGTACACCAAACAGTGCGACCATAATAACGTCTTCATCGCTCACGGTGGTGGACAGCATGTCGTGTCAACACCACGCTCTTACAAGGTACACCAACGTAGAATTAGTGCCAAAACCAAATATAGTGCTCCATGATCATGAGGATGGACAGGACAAATCGACATTGCAGTAATTCAGGGTAGTTAGCTCATAAGGTGAAGGACATTAAGTCACATAATATTGAGAATTACAGTAGTAGTTTGCGGCATTCATAGCCTAGTTATTGAACATTTCTGTACCATGTATTTAGTATTACAGAATAATGTTCATAAAATTAAATTATTGGCATCATGGGTAATCGTATTACAGTAAACAGTGGCAAGAATAATGTTCATCAGACGTCTTAATTGAAAAGGAGAGTCAATCATTGGCCTAGCATTAACATAATACATTGAGTGATACAAATTATTGGCTCTCATTGGCCCTTTACCAAAACATGAAATGTCATAATTGAAAACAGGAGCTAATTGATGACATAATTAATATATAATTCATTAAGTTACACTAATTATTGGCACTCAGTGGCCATCAAGTATCGAATAGTATAAAACATTGTTCCTCATTCAGTATTATTCAGATCATTAAGAAGTCATTATTAAAAATCAGCTAATTACAATCATAGCATTAATAATCAGCGGCATTATAAGTAGTCTCATTACAATAAACAGTGGCAGTTATTAGCCAGTTACAAAGCTTTATTTTATATATATATATATATATATTGTATCATTAAGAAGTCATTACTGAAGTGACATACTATTCAGAGCTGATCAGTATTATTCAGAATTATCATAAACTAGTGACATTATGTGGGACTGGTAACACATTTTTTTTTTTGTTAGCAATGCATTGCGTTGGGACCGATAATTAATTGCTGAGGCATAACACTATTTGCTTTTGACCTATTGCTGCAAATGAGGATAGGTAACGTCATTAGTCATGAGTCAGCTGTAGCAAGGTTATGTAACAAGGCAGTATATGTGATCACATTTATAAATGATAGACACAAATGGGTAAAAAAATAAAAATGCAAGTACTAGAACAGGTATAATAAGTAACAGGTTTAGTAAGTATCATGAAAAGCTTCTCCTGGAAAAAAATACAAAATGGATTATTGACCTGAAAGAAGAAACACATACTATGCTGAAAAGTAGTGAACTTCGAATTAACAGGTAGTGAAATGTGTATAAAATGTGTTCCATAGCTGTCCTTTCCAAAACTTTCCGTCATCCTACTATGCAATATAACACCTGCTGTCAAAGCAAACTGCAACAAATACTTAAATAACTACATAGCATAAATACATAACTTCAACATTATCCTCATCTGTAAAGAAAAAACGTCATTATCAGTCACTTCATTATCCATATTATCATAGCTTCATTATTATCATCACCTATAAAGAAAAACTTCATTATTCATAACAGCATATCTTTCATCATTATTCATCAGTATTCATTATCATCTGCTAAAAAAAAATCACGTCATTACTCATTATACAACTATTCCTTATCTCTAGCATATTTCATCACTAAAACTAAGATGTGTAGTTCTGTCTGACAGCCTGCATCAATCACCTTGTATTCTGAAAGAAAAATTAGTTAAGACTGCTATTCTACGATGAGTATAGTATATTCTTGTTAATGCTTGTTAATCCTGATCCATTTACTCTTCCTCATAAAGTTATTGCATCTTCTTTCGTTTATTCCGTAGGTGAAATTCCCATTTCTGTTGAATTTATTTCTTACACGCATCATTTCTTTCTGAAATTGATGAACAAAGATTAATGTCTTGCATTTAAATCATACACCCACTAAATAATGATTGGTTTATGGTGACATAATTAACCATACAGCATAACATGACAGAAAACGTAATATGTCAAAGAGATTGACAGTGTTCAGATGCAAAAATGTACACAGAATAATACAATGCAGCAGCAAAAAGAAAAATGTAAAACAGTCACGATGTTGAGATATCATAGGGCAACAAAAATGTCAAAGTCAACTGGTGTGTGTTATATCTTAACTATTTCACAGTGCATACAAACAAAACTGGAATACAATCATATACACAAAAAAAATGGAAAATGTGCACGGTCTGATGTGTAACGACAAGGAAAGCGACCTACTAACCTTACCTTGCCGGGCACTTGCCAAGAAAAAATACGATAATCATCAGTAATTAGTCATATGAATATAATTGCATAAGTAAATGGCATCATAGTGTGTTGAATCATACAGTGTCTTCATACAGTAAAGGGTTTAATATTCGACCAATGGTGGTTGCCTTTCGATTTTCTGGTTCTCAAAGTTTCGACGTGTACAACATTGGGGTGAGGGATGCTGCGAATCCGATATGGACCTGCGTATAGAAGTTCAAATTTACTGCACTTACCTTTTAATTTGCTGGATAAATAGTGTGTACGTACTAATATCTTCTGCCCAACGTGAAAGTCGCGGCGTGTACAAACCTGTTTTTGCTGTCTTCTCCGGCGCTCTGCGGCACGTTTGATGTTATTCAGCGCAATGTCAATTATTTCGTGGTGTCTTAGTCGACGACATTTAGGGAAGTTTACTAATTCTTTAATTTTGTTTGGTGGTTCAACGTTTTTCAGTATAACAGACGCAGATAGCATAGTGGATTCATTTGGAATGGAATTAATTACATCTTGGAATGAGAGTATGTGTGTATCCCAATCAATATGTCTTTTGGGGCAGTATATTCGGCACAGCTTACCAATTTCTTTCATTAATCTTTCACAAGGGTTCGAAGAAGCATGGTACTTGGATATATAAATCGGAGAAATGTTTCTAGCTCGTAACATGCGTGTCCATATGCCACAACGAAATTGAGATCCATTGTCAGAAATTACTTTCATCACATGCCCTACATGAAATAGAAAATGTTTTACAAATGCTTTCGAAACAGTTTTAGCAGTAGCTTTGCGTAACGGAGTGAAAGTAACAAATTTTGAAGTGAGCTCAACAGCGACAAAGATGTAGCAAAAACCTCTGTTAGTTCTCGGAATCGGACCAAAAATGTCTACAGCGGCCATATGTTTTAATTTAACAGGTACAATGGGATATAAAGGAGAATTATGTGAAGTGGTGTCTGATTTTGCTTTCTGGCAAATTTTACAAGACGCTAAAACTCGTTGGTAAAATAACAGTTCTGTCTCAGTATAAGAAAACATTTTCTTGCTCCGTAATGTGCGTAACTTAAATGAGTGTACCAGATTAATTTGTTAACCAGTTCGTCAGGAATGCATAATAACCAATTGTTGCTGTCAGGATGAGAGCGGCGAAACAGAATGTCATTGCGTACAGTGTAATGGTTTCTAATCGTAACATTATTCTTATCTTGCCAAAGGTGTTTAATTTCTTTCCACACGTTGTCTTTATTTTGTTCTTGCGCTATGTGCTGTAATGTCGATGAAATAAAGTTTTCAAATGCAACTTGCTGAATGTACATGACTGAAATTTGATTTGCAGAAGTTGGTTGCTACGTCTTGCTGATTGTTGCTCAGAGATCGCGATAATGCGTCTGCTATAACATTTTGTGTGCCGGGAATGTGAACTATTGTAAAATTAAATTCCTGTAAATAAAGTTTCCATCTGCTTAATCTGTCGTGAGTGAATTTAGCCGAAAGTAAAAATTGTATCGCTCTGTGATATGTGTAAACGGTGGTATGTCTGCCATAAAGAAAATGCCGAAATCTCGTAAAAGCCCTTACAACACATAATGTTTCAAGTTCTGTAACAGAATAATTTCGCTCAGCAGGTGACAGAATGCGGCTTGCAAATTCGATGTTTTTAATTACTGTTGAGCCATCTTCTTCAATTTCCTGGAAAATATGTACGCCTAAAGCCGTGTTAGAACTGTCGGTGGCAATGGAAAAATTTCTAGTAAGATCTGGGTGCGATAAAAGTGGTGCATTCAATAGAGCATGTTTCAAATAACATTCTCGTGAACAAGATTCTGCGTGTGAAAATTATTGCTTACGTTACTGGAATATGCAACCTGTACTGTACGTGGTCAAATTGTATCGTACGTGCTGTTATTTATTTCACGGGAGGATGCTGTGGCAAATCCACTATTTGAACTGTTCTGTTAACTCTTCCTGACGTATTACGCTATGGATGACACCTATTGTCTGGATCATTCATGATAATGTGTTGTTGCTGATGTTCTTACCGCTGAAAAGATTGACTGTAATTAAATGTATGCTGAAAATTGTGCTCATTATTTTTACGTCTGTCGTAATAGTCATTCCTATACGGTGCATTGCGATAGGAATTGAAATACTGAGTTTTCTGTACGTAGCTATTTCCTTGCTGCCGTGCGTTACTATTTGTTGGATCTGGGACTATACGTGCACGCGGCGAAACATTAAAGTTTGGTTGACCTTGTAGACTGCATTGTTGGTTAGGTATGCTAAGCGGTTGACTTTCATGCTGTTGTGGTGAAAAACATCTATTGTTACTAAAATGTGGTTGCGACTGCCGAAAATTTTGTACATACTGATGATTACGATTTTATCTGTTATTAAAGTTCTCGTAGTTGTCATTTCCGGAGTGCCTAATGAAAATTGTTACATTCGGTAAAAATTTGTCATATCGGTTTTCATTAGTCATTTTTCTTAATCCCACATAAGCAATAGTTACAGAGCAGTTTTGATAAAGAATAGTAGAAGAGAAGGCAGCAGTGCAGAAAACTAAAGATGTAACAGCACTACTACAGCTCGGGGCCCTATGCACGCTACGGCACATATTCATTAAAGCGTAATGAATCCCCTGAGGTCTTTTACGCACTGCAAATAGATTTTAGCCTTTGCGTTGCAGGCAATAGCGTTAAAAATTCAAAAGCAAATAGTTGTATCCATGTTAATTCAAGTTTCCTCATTACAGGCAATGCTGATGAAAATGCAATAGCAAATTGTCGCATCAGGTTCAAAGCTAGTTTCTGCATTACACGTAATAGCGGTGAAAGCATAAAAACAAATTGACGTATACAGCTCAAAGCGTGTACCTGTGTTCTGTCATTATTAAATTCTTTACATTTTCTTGCGGATAAAAATTGCTCGTAATCTACGTTCTCGTCATTGAATTTGAAAACACGTTCGGATTTGTGAGTGAATCTGTTCGTCTGTGTCATTTCGTACTTCAAGTCGCGTAGCTTTTCAGATTTTAAGTCGCGTAGCTTTTCGGATTTTAATTCGCGTAGTCTCTGTAAATTGTTCACATTATACACGCTGCGTGACTCTGACAAAGGTTCGCAAAGTAGCGGATTCTGTGACGTATTGGTGACTGAAATAGTTTTCAACTCTGTTACTGTAACACTTTCGTCAATTTGGTTGATCTGTCGTGCAAATTTCTCATCAACCTCCGCATTCGGAGTGTGTGAAACTTCCACTGACTCTAAATTAACTTCGTCGCGAATCTGTACTGCGTTTTTAGGGCATTGTTCGGTGACTGCATTAACTTCGTCTTCATGTGATTCTGTTGTGCCTACACGTGTGCCACTTAATTCTTGTGCAACAGTGCCAACTTCTTTATTACTGTTATTAGCACAAGCCTTAGTATCCTCACGTAATTGTTCTTTACTGTCCTGACATTGCTCGGTAACAGCTGTAATCTGCTCACTAACTTGTTTGTTCTGTTCTTTAAGGTCGTCTTGTTTTTCGTTTGTGAGTTCGAAACTTTTATCAATTGCTTCGCTAAGTTGTTTGTGAAAGTCGTCTAATTTTTCATTAAACTGTTTGTTCTGCTCACTAAGTTGTCTGAAATCTTCATTAATTTTATTAAATTTTTTGTCCTGTTCACTAAGTTGTTGTTTGAGATCTTCACTCTGTTGTTTGGAATTTACAATAAGGTCGTTCTTAAACTGTAGCATTACTGCCATAAATTGATTTAAATCAAATGTAGCTGTTGCATTCTCAGTGCTCTGTGATGGAGTACACGCAATTGTCACGTTCTGTGTGACCATTTGGTCATTCTGCAATTTACAAAAAGGATTATCAGTCGGATGTACACTGTCAGACACTATTTCGGAATTAAATAAATCCGTCGTACTTTGTGTATCCTGTTCATTTTCATTAGACAAATTTGTGTGTTCATCACGTAAATTTAGTAAACCGGTTGTGTTAGGCTGGGCAGCGCTCATTACAATAGAGCGTCCCGCGTCATCAATTGTCGTCAAATTAACAGAAGAGACAATTGAGTTCGTTTGTTCATCATTAAGATAAAAGTCATCATTAGTGGTTGGAATGCACTGATTGTTAGTGAACGCTGGATTGTCATCATTACACTGCGTGTCACAATTACTATCGGTTAAGTTGTTTAAGTCGGTAATTTCGTTCACAATACCTCGCGATACACTATTCACAGTCTTTCGCGGCATTTTTACAATATTCACAATTATTCACAAAACAAATAAGCACAAATGCAAAAAGGCAACAAACACAAATACAACAGAGCAACGAATTGCCGTTGACCTGTAGAAAGAAAGTCACAAGATTAGTAAAAGCGTTGCGCCAAATTCTAATTATATCTAAGCAAATAAGAGCAGATATCTGACTGTTGTTCAAAAGATTCTCAACGAAATTCGATCCTGGACTGCGTGTCGCCAAGTGTAACCTCCCCACAATAATTTAAAAAGATATTTCATTTTAAATGCTAATCGACAATGTGCTAAGTGTAACCTCCCCACAGAAATTTAAAAAGATGACAACATTTAATAGAAATGGGAGCAAAACGTAACCTCCCTGCAATGAAATGTACTGACAAAGGCAATAAAAATGTGAAATTCAATCTGACTCAAGGTGTAAGCTCCCACAAAAATAATGAGGGACAATTCAATGCTAATCAAACTTCAGTGATAATGATAACTCAATTAAACCGAAATATTGGTCTTTGGCCCTGTGCAAAAATCAGAATTAATTTCTTACCGCCGTATAACTGCATGTCAAGTTTCTGCTCTTATTGTTGGCCACGGCTTGGAGGAAATGCATTGCAAATAATATTATTTTTTTGGAAATTTAACTGAAACTTTTCTTTAAGGGAAATGGAAGGAAATCTTTGGTTCAATTAAATGGTTTTTTTTTGTTGAAAATTGCTTTGAAATCAAAATTATTATTGGGGCGATTATTGCACAAATTAGTTACAGTTAATTTACATTATTAGCTGAGCGCATTTAAAAATAATATACCTCGTCCTGTATCTTGACCAGAATGCCGTGTCGACGCCCGCCGACTCCTCACACACAACTGCACTCGACTGCTATTACCGACATACTGCACTGCTCACAGACTGCTCGCACGACGACTACAGACCGACCATTGGACGCAACTGAACTGAGCTACTGCTACCGACAGAGTATACTGCACGACGACTACTAGAGTACTGCTCGTAACACTCGCGCGGTCAAGCGCAGACTAACCACGATAAAAGGCTCTCTGGTCAAAGATTTTATCATGCCCCACCATCGCTGCTACGTTACATACGTGTTTCAGGATATAATATTAACATCAACAAAAGTAAAACGAGGATAATGGAATGTAGTCGAATTAAGTCGGCTGATGCTGAGGGAGTTAGATTAGGAAATGAGACACTTAAAGTAGTAAGGAGTTTTGCTATTTGGGGAGCAAAGTAACTGTTGATGGTCGAAGTAGAGAGGATATAAAATGGAGACTGGCAATGGCAAGAAAATCGTTTCCGAAGAAGAGAAATTTGTTAACATCGAGTATAGATTAAAATGTCAGTAAGTGGTTTATGAAAGTATTTGTATTGAGTGTAGCCATGTATGGAAGTGAAACATGGACGATAAATAGTTTGGACAAGAAGAGAATAGAAGCTTTCGAAATGTGGTGCTACAGAAGAATGCTGAAGATTAGGTGGGTAGATCACATAACTAATGAGGAGGTATTGAACAGAATTGGGGAGAAGAGGAGTTTGTGGCGCAACTAGACAAGAAAAAGAGACCGGGTGGTAGGACATGTTCTGAGGGATCGAGGGACACAAATGTAGCCTTGGAGGGCATTGTGGAGGGTAAAAATCGTAGATGGAGACCAAGAGATGAATACTCTAAGCAGATTCAGAAGGAAGTGGGTTGCAGTAAATACTGTGAGATGAAGAAGCTTGGAGAGGATAGAGTAGCAAGGAGAGCTGCATCAAACCAGTCTGAGGACTGAAGACCACAACAACAACAACAGGTCGTAACCCTGCTGAGTTACAGAAGGTGCTGACGGTGAGCCACAGTTTGTTTCCAGGATGGGTTGTTACGCAGGAAAAAGGCTTATCGCACTTTATAGTGCCGGCTGCACTCTGAGACCAATAGTCAAGAAATGTGCATAATGATTCATTGTTTGTATATGGGGTGTACAGGACAACAGGTAGCAGGGTATCCGATTATTATATTAGGTGGAGGACACGGAAACAGGATGTGGGCCAATATGTGAGAAGTTGATACCATGTGTGCAGCATGCACATGTTAAGTCTTTAGCAAGTACCGCTTAAGATGTTATCAGAGGAAAGTGAACTATTCAAGTTGACCAGAATGGATATCTTAAGTGTGTTTCCACAGAAACCATTGGAAACAGCTACATTATGTTACAGATCCTTTTTTTTTGTTTTTTTTTTTTTTTGTTCGTTTGTTCTCAATGACTGGCGTACGAAATCAGCAAGAGAGCGCAGTGGCAAATGAGAGGGTAAATAACTCGTTCGATGGATTCTATAGCTCTCAGGTGGTGATCACAGATCAGAACACTGGCTTCACGTGATATCTAATCAAACATTAATGTCATCTGTTACAAATAAACTGAGCACTAGCCTATTACACCTGCAGGATATGGAAGGACAGAGTGTGCTCACTGAATTTTTGGTAAGATGCTGAGCTGTTATGTCAATACCGACCATAACGACTATGGAATTTACTTGCCATATATAGTGGCAGCGTATTTTTTAATGGTCCATTAGGGCATTAATCTATCGCCGTACAAGGCTGTGTACAGAAGGAAGATGTCGTCTTTATTTGAGGATATTAAATCCAAAATAGAAAGTTGTCCCGCAAATAATTGCAAATTTGCTGGATCATTGAAGAATGTGTGGAAATGAGTCCAGAAGTTGAACAACTAAGCATTCAGTCCTCAACAGAAATAGGTAGGATAGAGTAGTACATTGCTACAGCATCATTTTGGACTGTTTGTGATGTTAAACAACTCATATATGCAAAAGGGTAAAACAAAGAATGTTTTCAAGCAATATTGAAATTTGCACCATGTCTTGTAAATTCCAATACCTGGGATGAAGGTAAGAGAAAGAAATGTGTTAGCGATACAGAACCATTGCAATCAAAATTCGTACACACTGAGGTCACAGATGTAGACTGATAAGCTATCGTTTGAGTTTGAGGGCGTTTATTTTGTCTAACTACTTCCATGGGGTACATCTTTTGTTCGAGTGATCTTCTCGTTTCACCTTGGCTACTACTTGTTAATATAGGGTGATTTCTGTTATTCATTTGGAAATAGTTCGAAGAGATAGGCATGTTAGTCAGTTTACTGTGTAAAGATTTAAGTAGGATGAGAGTGTGCTGGGTAACAGAGGGAATTATGTGATTCATAATATGTGCGCAATCACAATCACCCACGTAGTATAGCAGTCCAGCTCCTCGTGCAGCTGCATTGTTGCCAGACCCTCCCCCCTCGCCACCTCCTTGCCCCCTACAGTGTTATCGATGATATCATGTGCTGTGGCCTGATTACTCCCCCTCCTCACCCTGTCTTATATACGACAACGACCCTGTGTATAAGATGGCGGAAATTCAAACAGCTAGGGTACCTCCGAACTGCTATAGCATCACTATGGAAGTAGGGCAGTTGTCCTAAGTGTAAAATGGTGAGAAATTTTAAATAATCATTATCTTACCCAGGTATAATGATGCAACCTGCGTTGGTTGTCACATTTTCCCATTGGCCTGTGTCATCAAAATTGGAAATGGCTTAAGTCTGTGCACTGCTGTAGCTTGCATGTTTGTCAGATCACTTGTTCCATGTATAGAATTCAATATGGCCTCTGAGTTCTCCCCTGATGTCATATGCCAGTTCTCTCTACTCAGAGTACAATTAGGTTAAAAAGATTTCCCCCACCTCTCTTTCACAACAGGTTAACTATTTGCACCTACCCCGCTTGTACTATTCTTAAACCACTGCCACCACCCCTGCAACGAAATTGGTACATTTTCAACTTTATTTAGATATATACATACCATATAAAGGAGTTCCCTTGTGCCACATACCGTATCCGCTATGGTGATGTATTTAGAAGCACAGCCATCAGTGTCATTCTGAAGCTAGAAGGCCGCTCTGCCACCACCATGCCACAAGTAAACTAAAGGCGTCCAGTGCAGGCAACACACCACAAGCAATCCAAACAAATCTCTAGAACTGAATGTATTAGTGTCTTCTATGTTATTTCCCTTACAGTATGTAACATTTTCTGGAAACCTTCCCTAAACCCAAAGTCCTCCATTCGTTTTCCCTAGTACTGTTTCCATGTGTCAATCTCATTTTTGGACTAAATACAGTTTAGCAGTTCTGTATTAGAAGTACTGGAATTTATTATATTTCACATTGTTTTATATATACTGGATAACACAACAAATGAAGAAAGAATAAAAAAGTAAGAATTTGCATATAAATTAACACAAAACTACTACAATAAGAAATCAATATCCATAGAAGCGAAAATTAGATATTATAATTGAGTTATTAGGACACAAGCAACATATGGATCAGTGCGCCTAACATTGAATAAGAAAGGCGAAAATTTCTAGGGCCTGAGAAAAACAAGGAAAATAAGTGGATTAAAAGGAGAAACGAAGACTTATACAAAAATGCAGAAAAGATCTCAGATACAATGAGGAAGAGACGGCTAAAATTTTATGGACATTTAAAAAGAATGGAAGGAACACGGATTACCAAGAAAATTTTTAATTACGTTAGTAAGCCAAAAAAAAAAAAAACTGTAGGATGGATAGAAGCAGTAAAGAAAGACGCCAACAAAATAGGTGTTACAGAAGAAATAATACGTGAAAGGAATCACTTCTGGCTACTGATAGAAAACGCAAACTATGTAGAAGATGAGACAAAACCTCGACCCAAGAGAGTGTGGACAGTGGAGCAGAGACGAGCAGTTGACGAGAAAATGAAAAAGTGCTGGGAAGAACGGAAGAAAAAGCTTTTCTACTTTCTTGACGGAATCCTTTTCAGACGAAAACGTTTGCTGTTGAAGTCGACGTTTGCACACAAGATGACAATGTATAACCCGCAACACGAATGTGGTGGTGACGATTTAACACCTTCCAACAATCATTAGGTCCATATGTTAAAGTAAAATTAATAGAGAAATACTGGTCTGTAAGACACGCACTTATGAGCACCGTATAGAGAGCAGACAACTTCACGACATAGATGACAGTGCTTGACGGAAAAGACTCAATGTACGACAGTACATACTCGTTCTCGCATCACTGCATTTGAGGGAGGAATAGGAGAGGGAACGATCAGCAGCGAAAAAGATACCCTTCACTATAAGCTACACTCCTGGAAATTGAAATAAGAACACCGTGAATTCATTGTCCCAGGAAGGGGAAACTTTATTGACACATTTCTGGGGTCAGATACATCACATGATCACACTGACAGAACCACAGGCACATAGACACAGGCAACAGAGCATGCACAATGTCGGCCCTAGTACAGTGTATATCCACCTTTCGCAGCAATGCAGGCTGCTATTCTCCCATGGAGACAATCGTAGAGATGCTGGATGTAGTCCTGTGGAACGGCGTGCCATGCCATTTCCACCTGGCGCCTCAGTTGGACCAGCGTTCGTGCTCGACGTGCAGACCGCGTGAGACGACGCTTCATCCAGTCCCAAACATGCTCAATGGGGGACAGATCCGGAGATCTTGCTGGCCAGGGTAGTTGACTTACAGCTTCTAGAGCACGTTGGGTGGCACGGGATACATGCGGACGTGCATTGTCCTGTTGGAACAGCAAGTTCTCTTGCCGGTCTAGGAATGGTAGAACGATGGGTTCGATGACGGTTTGGATGTACCGTGCACTATTCAGTGTCCCCTCGACGATCACCAGTGGTGTACGGCCAGTGTAAGAGATCGCTCCCCACACCATGATGCCGGGTGTTGGCCCTGTGTGCCTCGGTCGTATGCAGTCCTGATTGTGGCGCTCACCTGCACGGCGCCAAACACGCATACGACCATCATTGGCACCAAGGCAGAAGCGACTCTCATCGCTGAAGACGACACGTCTCCATTCGTCCCTCCATTCACGCCTGTCGCGACACCACTGGAGGCGGGCTACACAATGTTGGGGCGTGAGCGGAAGACGGCCTAACGGTGTGCGGGACCGTAGCCCAGCTTCATGGAGACGGTTGCGAATGGTCCTCGCCGATACCCCAGGAGCAACTGGGTCCCTAATTTGCTGGGAAGTGGCGGTGCGGTCCCCTACGGCACTGCGTAGGATCCAAAGGTCTTGACGTGCATCCGTCCGTCGCTGCGGTCCGGTCCCAGGTCGACGGGCACGTGCACCTTCCGCCGACCACTGGCGACAACATCGATGTACTGTGGAGACCTCACGCCCCACGTGTTGAGCAATTCGGCGGTACGTCCACCTGGCCTCCCGCATGCCCACTATACGCCCTCGCTGAAAGTCCGTCAACTGCACATACGGTTCACGTCCACGCTGTCGCGGCATGCTACCAGTGTTAAAGACTGCGATGGAGCTCCGTATGCCACGGCAAACTGGCTGACACTGACGGCGGCGGTGCACAAATGCTGCGCAGCTAGCGCCATTCGACGGCCAATACCGCAGTTCCTGGTGTGTCCGCTGTGCCGTGCGTGTGATCATTGCTTGTACAGTCCTCTCGCAGTGTCCGGAGCAAGTATGGTGGGTCTGACACACCGGTGTCAATGTGTTCTTTTTTCCATTTCCAGGAGTGTATATGGTTGCTCGTATAGTGTGTATGTAGATGTGATCAGGAGAATAACTCTTGTAGTGACAAGCATGCCATAGAGATATAATTTATCTAGTGTTGCAGCAACATATGTTATTCATGGGAAAACTTCATATGCCGAATGGAATAGAAGAAGAATGACTAAAAGTCAGATGTGAACAGAGCACATAAGTCGACTCCCTGTTACAGCATCTAATATATTAGAGCGGTACTGTTTCTAGACAAGCCCCAGCAGGCTGAAAATGCCACGTCTGATAAATCTGAGAAAAACTGCTTCTAGTCAAGCTCCACGGTTCACTGAAGTGGGGCACACCGAATTGTTTCCAGACTTAGATATGCCACTATCTCCAACCACTAGCACTACATGGTGCACCAGTGAATGTGACGTCATACTTTGCAACGTTAAACGTCTTATATGGTTGTCGTCAGATCTAAACTTCAATGAAGAGTTAATTTTAAAAACCCACGATTTGCTAACGTTAAAAAAGTACTGTCAGATTATGATCGATATCAATTACGTCAGAATTCAGCTTAAATATCTCCAATGGTTAGTTCTCATAAGCTGTCAATATTATAGGATGACGATATAAAATGAAAGAACGGTGAAAATGCGCATGAACAAAGACAATACCTTGCAGTGCATGCACTCACTTTCAGGAATCTGCATTCAGAAATTTGATGTATGCCAGCAAAGCTACCCAGTGTGTCAAATCCTCATGCATACAGATTTTAAGGAATGGTCTGGTGTGAAAACCTGACCATCCAGAAAATGTCTTTGTTATGAAATTGCTATTTCTTATCTACATTGCCAGATGCCATTACTTTGAGACAGTAACCGGCATGGACGTGCCTAAACCAGAAACACATCTATTTATGGCAGATCCAGTTCCCCCAAAACTATTCAAAATCTACAGACAATTTATTCACTTTCCTGGAAGGCAACAAAGCAAACCACTTAGATGAGTGACGGCCATTCTCTGATGTTTCCCTACAGGTGCCAACCTACGTGTAGCTGTAATACATTCCATAGGTTTCTAGTTCATAGGTTATTTCTCCACATAGCACCTGATGAATGTTTTCTTAACATTCCTTAAGCCCACGCTTGTGTCCTGTATTCTACACCCAATGACAGAACAGTGTTGCCATCAGTACTCTCACATTTACACTTGCATCTCTCCTTGAAATGCATTAAGCTCCCGGCTTAGAGCGCTAGCCGAGGCTCTGTCATAATCCATAACTTCAATATCTGCCCTAAATATGCGTGTTCTTCAACACGCCGCTCTCCAAGTTTACGATCTGCCATAAATGTCACTCAACTTACTCTTCTTTCTTCTCCACTAAACCCCTTGCGTCTTCTACTTGCCGTTCAGTTCGCTTACGTCACTTGCGTCTGCTCTCTGAATCACGCATACGTTCCAAGCAACCTCTTAGGTTCGTTCGACACCTTCCTAAGCATTCCGGTACTGTATAGCAAGTTGAAAAAGAGAAGAATGAGAGAGACGTGGGGACATATATATGTACGTATAATAAATCACTTCCCTCAAATGTATTTGTTTTCTTCATACCTCCTCTGTGTTACCACATATAACGTGTCACTGGTCTCATTTGTGCTAAGATTGGAGTAGACGCGAGAAGCTTATTTGCTTCCACCGCCCACAGTGGAATGCGCAAGCTCTGATAAAAGATCACAACCTATTGTTTTGTTGTTCGCTGCGCAGAAAACAGTACGTAGGTCGTGAATTCGTAATCTTGACGCTGTAAAAACTCTTAGCGAGTAACTGTTGTTTTAGAAATGAGTAATTTCCAATCAATTTGTTTTTATGATATGCCACACGCTTTATATTAGCAGAACACGAGAAACTGCACAGTTACATTCATTTTCAGAGTCGCAAATGATTTCTATTCTTCAACAAATTAATGAACTGTGAAACACGTATGTAACATAGCAGCGATGGCGAGGCATTGTAGCATCTGTGACCAGAGAGTTTGCGCTTGACCGCGCGAGTGTTGCGAGCGGTTCTCAGTCTGTGAGTTAGTCGTTGCGAGTCTGTAGCTGTGTCTAGTGGAGGGCAGTACTCTGTCTGTAGTCGTTGCGAGTCTGTAGCTCTGTCTAGTTGAGAGCAGTACTCTAGTAGTAGTCGTGCAGTGCAGTACGCTAATAGTCGTCATGCAGAGCGGTCGGTCAGTAGTAGCAGCCCAGTGCGGTTGTGTGATGTAGGCGGTCGGCAACACTGGTCAAGATGCTGAATGAGGTATACTGTTAATTAATATAATCATTAGATAATGAAAAAATTTGTTTATTGTAATTAATTTCCAACAAATGCCCCAATAATAATTTTGATTTCAAAAGCATTTTTATAAAAAAATTTATTGTTTATTGAACTAAAGATTTAATTGCACTTCCCCTTTCATTCCACTTCCGTTAAAGAAAAATTTCAGTAAAATCAAAAAAAAAAAAGGGAATATTATGATTTGCAATGCAGTTCCTCCAAGCCGTGCGGAAAGATAAGAGCAGAAATGTGACATCCATTTATTCTGAGGTAAGACTCTAATTCTGATTGTTTTGCACAGGGCCAAAGACCGATATTCCGGTCTAATTGAATTTCCTTATCACTGAATGGACTTTAATTTTTTGTGAGGAATTTGTATTTGAGTCAGATTGCGAATTTCACATTTTTGTTGTCATTGTCAGTACATTTCATTGTGGGCAGGTTACGCTTAGAGCAATGTCCATTAGCATTCCTAAATAATATTGTCCATTCTTTTAAATTATTGTGGGGAGGTTACACTCGGCTCTCATTTGTATTAAGTATTGTCTTTTTTCCTTTTAAAATTTACGGTGGGGAGGTTACAGTTGGCGACACCCAGTCCAGGATCGTATTTCGTTGAGAGTCTTTTGAGCGACAGTCAGATATCTGCTCTTATTTGCTTAGATATAATTAGGATTTGGCGCAACGCTTTTATTAACTTGTGACTTTCTTTCTACAGGTCAACGGCAATTCGTTGCTCTATTGTTTGTGTGTTGCTTTTGCATTGTGCTTATTTATTTTTTGAATAATTGTGACTATTGCAAAAATGCCGCGAAAGACTGTGAATAGTGTATCGCGAAGTATTATGAATGAAATTACCGACTTAAACAACGTGACCGATAGTAATTGTGATACGCAGCGTAATGATGACAATCCTGGGTTCACTAACAATCAGTGTATTCCAACCACTAATGATGACTTTTGTCTTAATGATGAACAAACGAACTCGGTTATGTCCTCTGTTGATTTGACGACAATTGATGACGCGGGACGCTCTATTGTAATGAGCGCTGCCGAGCTTAACACACCCGATTTGGAAAATTCAAGTAACGTACAGACAAATTTGTCTAGTGAAAATGAACAGTGTACTGAAAGTAGGACGGATTTATTTAATTCCGAAATAATGTCTGACAGTGTACATCCGACTGACAAACTTTTTTCTAAATCTCAGAATGACCAAATGGTTACGCAAAACGAGATAATTCCAGATCGACCATTGAATAGCACAGAGAATAGAAATGCTAATTTTGAATCGGATCCAATTATGGCATTTTTGCGGCAAAATTTCAAACAGTTTAATGAAAAATTTAATAAAAATGGCGAAAATCTCAGACAACTCAGTGAACAGGTCAAACAACAGAACGAAAAACTTGACAATTATGCCGAAGATCTCAAACAACTTAGTGAACAGTACAAACAGCGGAAGGAAATGATGAATAATTATTTCGAACAACTTAATGAAAGTTTTGACAACCATTACAAACAACTTAGCGAAACAATTAATGAAAGTTTCAAACTGACGAACGAAAAACAAGACAACCTTAACGAACGGAGCAGACAAGTTAGTGAACAGAATACAGCTATTACCGTGCAATGTCGGGACAATAAAGTACATTTACGTGAGGATACTGAGGCTTGTGCTAAAAACAGTAATAAAGAAGTTGGCACTGTTGCACAAGAATTAAGTAGCACAAGTGTAGACACAACAGAATCACATAAAGACGGGATTATTGCAGTCACCGAACAATGTACAACAAACGAAACACAGATACACGAAATTAATGCAGTCACTGAACAATGCCTTAAAAACGCAGTACAGATTCGCGACGAGTTTAATTTGAAGTCATTGGAAGTTTCACACACTCCGAATACGGAAGCTGACGAGAAATTTGCACGACAGATCAACCAAATTGACGAAAGTGTTACAGTAACAGAGTTGAAAACTATTTCAGTCACCAATACGTCACAGAATCAGCCACGTTGCGAGCATTTGTCAGAGTCACGCAGTGCGTATAATTTGAGCAATTTACAGCAACTACGCGACTTAAAATTCGAAAAGCCACGGGACTTAAAATCTGAAAAGCTACGCAACTTGAAATCCGGAATGACACACACGAACAGATTCACACACAAACCCGAACGTGTTTTCAAATTCAAAGACGAGAACGTAGATTACGAGCAATTTTTATCCGCCAGAAAATGTAAAGAATTTAATAATGACAGAACACAGGTACACGCTTTGAGCTGTATACGACAATTTGTTTTTATGCTTTCACCGCTATTGCGTGTAATGCAGAAACTAGCTTTGAACCAGATGCGACAATTTATTTTTGTATTTACAACAGCATTGCCTGTAATGAGGAAACTTGAATTAACATGGATACAACTATTTGCTTTTGGATTTATACCGCAATTGCCTGTAACGCAAAAGCCAAAATTTATTTGCAGTGCGTAAATGACCTCAGGGGATTCATTACGCTTTAATGAATATGTGCCGTAGCGAGCATAGGGCCCCGAGCTGTAGTAGTGCTGTTTCATCTTTAGTTTTCTGCACTGCTGCCTTTTCTTCTACTATCCTTTATATCTATCAAAACTGCTCTTTAACTATTGCTCTATCTAGGATTAAGAATATGTAATGAAAACCGGATATGACAAATATTTTACCGAATGTGACAATTTTCAGTAGGCACTCCCGTAATGACAACTACCGCCGTAATTTTAATAACAGATAAACTCGTAATCATCAGTATGTGTAAAATTTTTGAGCAATCGGAACCACATTTTTGTAACAATAGATGTTTTTCACCACAGCAGCATGAAAGTAAGCCGCTTAGCATACCTAACCAACAATGCAGTCTGCAAGGTCAACCAAACTTTAATGTTTCGCCGCGTGCACGTATAGTCCCAGCCCCAACAAATAGTAACGCATGGCAGCAAAGAAATAACTACGTACAGACAACACACTATTTCAACTCGCATAGCAATACGCCGTATAGAAATTACTATCTTGACAGACGTAAAAATAACGAGCACAATTTTCAGCGTACATTTAATAACAGTCGATATTATGAGCAGCAAGAACATTAGCAACAACATATTATCACGAATGAAACAGACAATAGGTGTCATCTATAGCGTAACACGTCAATAAGAAATAACAGAACAGTTCATATAGTGGATATGCCACAACATTCTCCCGTAAATAATAGCACGTACGACAGAATTTGACCAGACACAGTACAGATTGCATATTACAGTAACGCAAACATTACTTTTGACACGCAGAATTTTGTTCACGAGAATGTTATTTGAAACATGCTTTGTTGAATGCTCCACTTTCATCGCACCCAGATCTCACCAGAAATTTTTCCATTGCTACCGACAGTTCCAACACCGCTTTAGGCGTACACATTTTTCAGGAAATTGAAGAAGATGGTTCAATAGTAATTAAAAACATCGCATTTGCAAGCCGCATTTTGTCACCTGCTGAACGGAATTACTCCGTTACAGAATTGGAAACATTATGTGTTGTATGGGCTTTCACGAGATTTAGGCACTTTCTTTATGGCAGACATACCACCGTTTACACAGACCATAGAGCTATACAATTTTTGCTTTCAGCTAAATTTACTCACGACAGGTTAAGTAGATGGAAACTATATTTACAAGAATTTGATTTTACAATAGTTCACATTCCCGGTACACAAAATGTTATAGCAGACGCACTATCGCGTTCTCTCGGCAACAATCAGCAAGACGTAGCAACCAACTTCTGCAAAACAAATTTCAGTGTCATGTACATTCAGCAAGTTGCATTTGAAAACTTTATTTCATCGTCATTACAGGACATAGCACAAGAACAAAACAAAGACAACGTGTGGAAAGAAATTAAACAGCTTTGGCTAGATAAGAATAATGTTACGATTAGAAACCACTACACTGTACGCAATGACATTCTGTTTCGCCGCTCTCACCCTGACAGCAACAATTGGTTATTATGCATACCTGACGAACTGGTTAACAAATTAATTTGGTACACTCATTTAAGCTACGCACATTACGGAGCACGAAAATGTTTTCTTATACTGAGACAGAACTGTTATTTTCAAAACATGGAGAAACGTATACGACGAGTTTTAGCGTCTTGTAAAATTTGCCAGAAAGCTAAATCAGACACCACTTCACATATTCCTCCATTATATCCCATTATACCTGTTAAATTAAGACACATGGCCGCAGTAGACATTTTTGGTCCGATTCCGAGAACTAACAGAGGTTTTTGCTACATCTTTGTCGCTGTTGAGCTCACTTCAAAATTTGTTACTTTCACTCCGTTACGCAAAGCTACTGCCAAAACTGTTTCGAAAGCATTTGTAAAACATTTTCTATTTCATGTAGGGCATGTAATGAAAGTAATTTCTGACAATGGATCTCAATTTCGTAGTAGCGTATGGACACGCATGTTACGAGCCAGAAACATTTCTCCGATCTATATATCCAAGTACCACGCTTCTTCGAACCCCTGTGAAAGATTAATGAAAGAAATTGGTAAGCTGTGCCGAATATACTGCCACAAAAGACATATTGATTGGGATACATACATACTCTCATTCCAAGATGTAATTAATTCCATACCAAATGAATCCACTATGCTATCTCCGTCTGTTATACTGAAAAATGCTGAACCACCTAACAAAATTAAAGAATTAATAACATTTCCTACATCTCGTCGATTACGACACCACGAAATAATTGACATTGCGCAGAACAACATCAAACGTGCCGCAGAGCGCCGGAGAAGACAGCAAAAACAGGTTTGTACACGCCGCGACTTTCACGTTGGACAGAAGATACTAGTACGTACACACTATTTATCCAGCAAATTAAAAGGTAAGTGCAGTAAATTTGAACTTCTATACGCAGGTCCATATCGGATTCGCAGCATCCCTCACCCCAATGTTGTACACGTCGAAACTTTGAGAACCAGAAAATCGAAAGGCAATCACCAAATCTCAAACATTAAACCGTTTATTGAGTGAAACCACTGTATGATTCAACACACTATGATGCCATTTACTAATGCAATTATTTCACCTGACTAATTACTGATGATTATCGTATTTTTTCTTGGCAAGTGCCCGACAAGGTAATGTTAGCAGGTCGCTTTTCTTGTCGTTACACATCAGGCCGTGCACATTTTCCATTTTTTGTGTATATGATTGTATTCCAGTTTTGTTTGTATGCACTGTGCAATAGTTAAGATATAACACACACCAGTCGACTTTGACATTTTTGCCTTACGACATCTCAACATCGTGACTGTTTTACATTTTTTGCTGCTGCATTGTATTATTCTGTGTACATTTTCGCATCTGAACACTGTCAATGTCTTTGACATATTACGTTTTCTGTCATGTTATGCTGTATGGTTAATTGTGTCACCATAAACCAGTCATTATTTAGTGGGTATATGATTTAAATGCAAGACATTAATCTTTGTTCATCAATTTCAGAAAGAAATGATGTATGTAAGAAATAAATTCAATAGAAATGGGAATTTCACCTACGGAATAAACGAAAGGAGATGCGATAACTTTATGAGGAAGAGTAAATGGATCAGGATTAACAAGCATTAACAAGAATATACTATACTCATCATAGAATAGCAGTCTTAACTAATTTCTTCTTTCAGAATACAAGGTGATTGATGCAGGCTGTCAGAGAGAACTACACATCTTAGTTTTAGTGATGAAATATGCTAGAGATAAGGAATAGTTGTATAATGAGTAATGAAGTGATTTTTTGCAGATGATAATGAATACTGATGAATAATGATGAAGGATATGATGTTGTGAATAATGAAGTTTTTCTTTACAGGTGATGATGATAATGAAGTTATGATGGTATTGATAATGAAGTTTTTTTTCTTTACAGATGAGGATAGTGTTGAAGTTATGTATTTATGCTATGTAGTTATTTAAGTATTTGTTGCAGTTTGCTTTGACAGCAGGTGTTACATTGCATAGTAGGATGACAGAAAGTTTTGGAAAGGACAGCTATGGAACTTATTTTTATACACATTTCACTGCCTGTTAATTCGAAGCTCACTACTTTTCAGCATAGTGTGCGTTTCTTCTTTCAGGTCAATAATCCATTTTGTATTTTTTCCAGGAGAAGTTTTTCATGATACTTACTAAACCTGTTACTTATTATATCTGTTCTAGTACTTGCATTTTTTTTTTACCCTTTTGTGTTTACCATTTATAAATGTAATCACATATACTGCCTTGTTACATAACCTTGCTACAGCTGACTCATGACGAATGACGTTACCTATCCTCATTTGCAGCAATAGGTCAAAAGCAAAAAGTGTTATGCCTCAGCAATTAATTATCGATCCCAACGCAATGCATTGCTAACAAAAAAAATGTATTAACAGTCCCAAATAGTGATACCAGTTTGAGAAAATTCTGAATAATACTGATTAACTCTGAATAGTATGTCACTTGAGTAATGACTTCTTAATGAGACAACAAAAATACACATATATATAAAATAATGCTTAGTAACTGGCTAGTAATTGCCACTGGTTATTGTAATGAGACTACTTATAATACCCGTGATTATTAATGCTATGATTGTAATTAGCTGATTTTTAATAATGACTTCTTAATGATCTGAATAATACTGAATGATGAACAATGTTTTATTCTATTCAATATTTGCTGGCCACTGAGTGCCAATAATTAATGTCACTAAATGAATTACGTTATTAATTATGCCATTAATTAGCTCCTGTTTTCAATGATGATTTTTCATGTTCTATTACTGGCCACTGAGTGCCAATAATTAATGTCACTAAATGAATTACGTTATTAATTATGCCATTAATTAGCTCCTGTTTTCAATGATGATTTTTCATGTTCTATTACTGGCCACTGAGTGCCAATAATTAGTGTCACTTAATGAATTGTTATTAATTATGCCATTAATTAGCTCTTGTTTTCAATGTTCATACTTTGTAACCAGAAAAGAATGTGACTGTTTAATAATGCTTTGTAATTAGGAGAAGACTAATGATTCTTACTATTGGAATGACAAATGATTAATTAACGACAAATGATTAATTAACTGTAATTAGACAAATGATTAATTAACGACAAATGATTAATTAACTGTAATTAGGAAAAGGCTAATGATTATTATTGGAATGACAAATGATTAATTAACTGTAATTAGGAGAAGGTTAATGATTCTTAATTATACTCTGTAACTGAAAAGAATGCGATTATTTAATAATGCTTTGTAACTAGGAAAAGAAGATTACTGATTCTATGTAAAACAATTAATGAACATTTTTCTGTAATACTACATACATGGTACAGAAATGTTCAATAACTGGGCTATGAATGCCGCAAACTACTACTGTAATTGACAATATTATGTGACTTAATGTCCTTCACCTCATGAGCTAACTACCCTGAATTACTGCAATGGCCATTTGTCCTGTTTATCCTAATGATCATGGAGCACTAACTTTGGTTTTGCACTAATTCTACGTGGGTGTGCCTTGTAAGAGCGTGGTGTTGACACGACATGCTGTCCACCACCGTGAGCGATGAAGACATTATTATGGTCCCACTGTTTGGTGTACGTAATGTACTGCCAAAATGAAAACATGGAACATTACTACGACAGTTCAGTGTCTTGGGTACACTGATAAATTCTGATGGGAAAAGAACTTCAAGTTGTGTCACTTGGTGTTGTACTACTGTGGAAAGATATGGACTTTCAGAACAGCTATGTGCAATCTAAAGTGCTACAACCATGATGCAGTCCTTCCCTTTCCTATTCTGATTCTTGTCACATAAGGAAAAAAATTTTTTGGCTAACATTATTTATGTTCATGGCTATACATTTTTTTTTTGATTTGCTCAACTCCAGTGCGAGTACACTTATGGCACTGGTCGACATGATGTTTTGCCATTATGTTTATTTGTTGTGAAAATGCTAAAGACATTTTTCAGTGTGTGTGCACTTTGGACATGATTTTTTTGCCATTATGTTTATTTATTGCGAAAATGCTAAAGACATTTTTCGATTTGTTCTGAAGTACAGTATATGTGCACTCTTGTCTATTATATTGTATATACATTTTTTTATTTTTTTTGAGGATATGTTCTGAACTACAGTGCATGTGCACTTATGTTAGGTGTTAATATGTTTTCTACTGAACTTCAGTGCCTGTACACTTTTCTCATTTTTCAATATGATTTCTACTATTCTGTATATTCAATACTTTAATGCGTATGCACTTATGTCATTTGTTACTAATTGTACATACATTTCATCAATTACTGATATGTTCTCAACTGCAGTGCATGTGCACTCATGTCACTTGTCAACATAATATTTTTGCCAGTCAGTTTATTTGTTCTGAAAATGCTAAAGAATTTTTTCAGTGCCTCTGCACTTTGTTTTCTGTCAAATAATTTGTATATACATTTTTCTGATTTGCTACTATGTTTTGTACTCACATCTTGTCTTTGTCTTATATATTTTGTACTTAGTGCGTGTGCACAACATTTAATTCATGTACTACATCTAAATATTCTGTAAATTGTATAAGTTTATTAATTAATTAAAAATTTTGCCGCGATTGGCAAGTCCAAATGACTCACCATCGCTGCCAAATTTTTGCCCCCCCAGTGGAGGGTTATGAAACACGTATGTAACATAGCAGCGATGGCGAGGCATTGTAGCATCTGTGACCAGAGAGTTTGCGCTTGACCGCGCGAGTGTTGCGAGCGGTTCTCAGTCTGTGAGTTAGTCGTTGCGAGTCTGTAGCTGTGTCTAGTGGAGGGCAGTACTCTGTCTGCAGTCGTTGCGAGTCTGTAGCTCTGTCTAGTTGAGAGCAGTACTCTAGTAGTAGTCGTGCAGTGCAGTACGCTAATAGTCGTCATGCAGAGCGGTCGGTCAGTAGTAGCAGCCCAGTGCGGTTGTGTGATGTAGGCGGTCGGCAACACTGGTCAAGATGCTGAATGAGGTATACTGTTAATTAATAAATCATTAGATAATGAAAAAATTTGTTTATTGTAATTAATTTCCAACAAATGCCCCAATAATAATTTTGATTTCAAAAGCATTTTTATAAAAAAATTTATTGTTTATTGAACTAAAGATTTAATTGCACTTCCCCTTTCATTCCACTTCCGTTAAAGAAAAATTTCAGTAAAATCAAAAAAAAAAGGGAATATTATGATTTGCAATGCAGTTCCTCCAAGCCGTGCGGAAAGATAAGAGCAGAAATGTGACATCCATTTATTCTGAGGTAAGACTTCAATTCTGATTGTTTTGCACAGGGCCAAAGACCGATATTCCGGTCTAATTGAATTTCCTTATCACTGAATGGACTTTAATTTTTTGTGAGGAATTTGTATTTGAGTCAGATTGCGAATTTCACATTTTTGTTGTCATTGTCAGTACATTTCATTGTGGGCAGGTTACGCTTAGAGCAATGTCCATTAGCATTCCTAAATAATATTGTCCATTCTTTTAAATTATTGTGGGGAGGTTACACTCGGCTCTCATTTGTATTAAGTATTGTCTTTTTTCCTTTTAAAATTTACGGTGGGGGGGGTTACAACTGGTATTTTCGTAACTAGCATCACACTTTTACCCACTACATGTCTGTCTTCCGACACTGCCGAACTAGCTCTGATCTTACACAGTGGACATTGGTAACTAATTTTTAACTGATACCACAGCGGACAACATATCCGTCCTCCGAGATTGCCGAACTTGCTCTGATCATACAGCCGAACAACTTTGCCCGCCATCCAAGTTAAGCACAATCCAAGAAACACCGAAGTGCTTCGTCGCCTTATCGTTTTACAGTTGTTTATATATTCTGCAGGTTATTAACATTTGTGGAATAATGAAATGATGGCACGTTATTCAGAGGTGCTTTAATTTGAAATTTACGTAAATACGCTTTTTAGCTTATGTAATATTAAGGAATATTAAAACTATTCGCTAACTGTTGTACCACCAGATAACACATAGTCCAGCATTCTTCTTCGTTTGGCAATGCGCATTAAATGTATAGAGCCAATAACCATCTAGGGCTGGATTTCAGTACGTCTTGCTGCCTGAAAAAGAAAGCTCCTTCTTCCTGATGATGATGATTGACCACCTCCACTATCCCTCCGGCGAAGAGGAACAGCACGGCCAAAACTAGCATCATTATCAACCTTCTCGTCTTGGCATCCTGAAGACAAAGGCCATTATCGCCTCCCCTCCCATCATAAGCCTGCTGTCTCCCAGAGCACGCCTTATAACACTTAAGACAATTCCTACCTTAGTGAATAATAAAAAAAAAAACGTGTAACCTAATGCGCAATAACCCCAGTGACCGATACACCAACAGAAATATACCCAAAATCACAGTAACATAGTACATTTCAACTAATTCATTGACCTCATGTGTACCAAGCCTGAAGCAAATTGGCCTCTCCTTACCATTGCTCTTTTTCCGCTTCGTCTTCCTTGCCTCCAAATACTTCTCGAGGAATTGCTTTTAGCGCATCCTTGGAAGGTCGGTGATGCCCGACATGCACAGTCGTAAATCTCGTTGGCAACTTTAGCCGAATATATGCCGGTGACATGGTTTGAATTACTTGTTATATGCCCTCGTACCGTGTTACAAACTTCTCGTTTTCCCCTGTGGAGTATATCGACGCAACAGTAACACTCATTGGTATACTTTCTATTGAGATACCGTTCTCACTAGCTTTATTGCCTTTTCCTTCTTCTCCAGTTGGTTAGTATTTGCCGGATGCATCTTCTTCCACACTTCCCTCACAGTTCTTGCAGGTTCTCGAACGAAATCTCCATTCCTGTCTACCAATCGTGTCGAATGTTTCGATAACTTCTTACCATACACCATTTCGTATGGAGACAACTCTCTACTAGAGTCACCTTTCGAGTTGTCTACATCCACTAAGAATGGTAAATCCGATGGTTAAATGTGAATGCTATGTATCCACGTAATGACTACACATTTTCCCAATGGTCTAAAAAGCTTGTTCCGTCCTTCCATTAGCTTGTAGATAAACTACTTCTTGACTGACACAACTCTTTCACCAGCTATGACATGATTTAAGTCCCTTGGTCTGTAATTATTGTCTCTGGAATCCAAAATTTCATTACACACCTGTTCACTAAGGCCTGTGTGAGGATCATCACAACCTCGGCGTTACGAGAAAAATGGTTTACTATAGTCAGCAAAAAATGATTACCTGCTGGTGTTCAGCCGAGTGGTCCAAACAATCCAAACGCAATGAAACTACACAGTTCTATTGCGTTTGGAAACCTCTGCAACAATATCAGTTTCCGATTAAAATCCAAACACCATGCACAACTTTTGTCTTACTGACCGATATCTTTCTTCCTTTCCATCCACCAGAACTTTACCATAACACTTCCATTCGTCACCCATGGCCCAACAAGATACGATCATGCATTTCATGTAGTATTTCTTACTTCTACTCTGCTAGCACGTCCATCCGTGGTCCTAAATTCGTTTCTCTACACAGTAATCTATCATACATGCTACATTGTTGTTGCTTGCTGTACTGCTTACACTCCTTGTCAGCACTCTGTTCTGTTTACCATTGAACACGTGTCTAACTTAGTGCTTGCCTACTTCTGTTTTTCTGCATATACCAACTGTATCTCAATGCTTCTTCACTGATTTGTGGATCTCACAGGGTTTTAATGCCCATCTTGTCATTGTACGGGATAGGCCCTTCAACCCTACTAACCACTTCAGAGCAGCATCGTCCATCATTACCATGAATCTCCAACCATATAGTTGACACCGGAAGTATATTACTCCACACACCAAGCTAAGCATCTTTTTGCCCATTGTAGATTAATTCTTCCCTGCTGTCTTGATGCAGACACATAAGATGTTCTTAAGTACTGATCTCCTTCTTCTATACATATCGAAGATAATGGTCTGATATCTCACACGACAATGTGATTATTATAGTTAAGTGTAGGGCTTGCGTATATCAGTCTGATAATTGTAATCGCAACATCAGTTATAATAACATGCATGGGATAAAGAAAGCAAGTCGTACAGCATCATCTGACACGTTACTAACTCAGGCTGATGATCAGGATATCAGGTCTATAGTAAAATTCATCAAGAGCAATTAAGTAAAGCACGAATTAAAATAGGTAAAGAGTTATTAGAATATAAGGAGAAGTTACATAATAAATTAGAGGAAATAAATAGAGGATTTAAATTAGCTAAATTACTTTATTTACTTTACTTTACGGCTTGTCGTTGGCTTGTAGCAGGTCACGAAAACTGCAGGGCTCCGGCGGTAGTCGGCACTTGAGCAGATGTGCCTCGTCTTGTACCTCTCCGCATCCTCAAAGAACGTCGTCATCGTTAGTCAGCAGTCCCCACTCGCACAGATTAGTTTTGCATCTGGGTCCACCAGCCCTCAGCCTATTTAGTGTTCTCCTTACTGTATAAGGAAGTTTGTTTCCAGTTGCCATTTGCTCTTTTGGTATTATCTGCAGTGCGGTTCGTTCATTCTCCCATTTACGGACTCTATTATCTTCCCGTGAACCGTCAAGGTTCTCGGTTCTTGCAATAAAGCTATTTCTAGACTTAAGCCTCCGAGCCTGAGTGACGTGCCCATTCAGTGGGTGTCGAGAATCTGTTTCTTTCTTTGTTCTCCCAGTGTCTGCTCCCACCTTCCTTCTGATCTTGGCTGGGGCAATTCCCGTGAACCGTCAAGGTTCTCGGTTCTTGCAATAAAGCTATTTCTAGACTTAAGCCTCCGAGCCTGAGTGACGTGCCCATTCAGTGGGTGTCGAGAATCTGTTTCTTTCTTTGTTCTCTCAGCGTCTGCTCCCACCTGCCTTCTGATCTTGGCTGGGGCAATTCCAGCAACTAGATACAAATTATCCGTCGGTGTGGGTCTGAGACAGCCTGTAACAATTCGCAATGTCTCATTTACACTTACATCAACCTGTTTAGCATGTGCAGATGCTTCCCATACTGGCGCTGCATAGTCTGCTGCGGAAACACACAGAGTAAGTGCTGATGTTCTCAGTACTGATGGTTGAGCTACCCATTCATAGGTTGTCAGCCTGTGGATGATGTTATTCCTGGAGCAGACTTGAGCCTGGGGTGTTTTGGCAATGCTGCTTGAAGGAAAGCGTTCTGTCAAGTACAACTGCAGGATATGTAGGTGTTGGACAGTGCTTTAGCTTCTTACCTTGCCATGCAACGTCGAGCTCAACTCCAGCATCTCTATTCCGCAGGTGGAAAGCACATACTTGGGTTTTGTCAGGGTTTGGCTTGAGGTGATTGACATCGTAGTATTGAGCCAGTTCTTCAAGCGCTCTAGAGAGATTTCCTGATGTAGCATCAAAATTGGACACCAGGACCACCACAGCTGTGTCATCAGCATATACAAACAGTCTTGCATCTTGAGGTATATGTTGGTCATTAGTGTACATATTATAAAGGATGGGATAAAGTACACTTCCTTGTGGTAAGCCATTCTTCTGCAGTCGCCATCTACTGTTCTTACCATTTAGGGAGACATAAAATCTTCGATTCTGCAAAGGACTACCAATAACCATCGACAGCCTACAGTCCCCAGTGAGGTGATATAATTTGCGCAATAGCTTTCTGTGGTTTGCGTGTCGTATGCAGCAGTAAGATCTATGAAAGCTGCTCCAATTATTAATTTTTTTTTCAAACCCATCTTATATATGTTGCGTCAGATTAAGTATTTGCCCACCACAAGATCTTCCTGGTCTGAAACCGGCTTGTTCCTTTATGAGCTTTCCATCTATAGTTTCTGCCACCCGGTTGAGAATCATCCGCTCCAGTATCTTATAGAGATGGCATAGAAGTGACACTGGTCTGTAACTTTTGGGGTCCTTTATCCCCTTGCCAGGTTTTAGTAAAGTCACCACTCTCACCTGCCGCCATAGTTTTGGAATATTCAGCTCTTTAATACAGGTGTTCATCATTTGTAGTAACCAGTTTCGAGCTTTTGGGCCCAAACTGTTTTATCTGCTCCGTTCTCAGGTCATCAGTTCCCGCGGCCTTATTCAGTTACATACTCTGAATGGCGTCCTCCAGTTCGGTTGCTGTGAATGAAGCATTGAGCAGTCCGTAATCTTTTTGTTCTTGGGGTATAACTATTTCCCTTTATCTTTTCAGAAGTTGGCTAGCAATCTGTTTTGCTGTTACCCCGTTGTTCTTCTGCTGGTGGTCAGTTGGGTCGCCACTTAAATTTTTCAGTAATTTCCATGCACGTCTGCTGTTTTGTTTCATGTCAAGATTCTCGACTAGTTTGCACCACCGTGATCTCTTATCCTCAGCAGTAGCCTGCATTAGGTCCTCCCCAGCCTCCATCGTATCTTCGCTGAAGGGGTCCTGAGTGAACAGCTTTTGTACCTGTCAAGTAAGACCTTGCTGCTGCCGGTTAGACCCTGGATATACTGGGTACGGCAACCGCTTGGGATGTTTTTCCTTGATATCCCTTTCACAAGATCGATAAATCTACCTTACTCATCTGGCCGAGGAGGGATTTTCTCAATCTCTTCGTCCAATTGCTCTTTAAATTTCTGCCAGTCTGCCTTTTTGTAATTAAACCGCCTTCGGAAAGGCACCTCCTCTGGTTTAACCATGGTATTCACAACACAAACGACGGGTCTGTGTTGTGTACTTGGGATAGGTTCTTCAACAAGCTTCATGCACTGTGCTGCCAACTTCCTACTCACAAAGATATTGTCAGGATTATATCCCCTTCTCCATCTTCTGCTGTTGAACGATGCTGGCTGTTTTGGGTCATGAATGAGTTGTAGGTCATTAGTGTCAGCCCAGAATTCAAGCTGTACACCATTCTCATCAGTCTCATTACATCCCCATGCTTCACCATGGCAGTTGAAATCGCCCATGACAAAATTAATATGGTCGTATGTAAAATTGTTTGGTTCACGGAAAACAAAGTCCACATCTGGTGGTTCGAACACAGACGTCACAGAGGACTTCTGGGCGCGAATGGTAAGTACTTCAATGTAATTTACTTCGGTCACCATGGCTGACGTTACGTTGAGGCCGGGTCTGATGAAAATCACACTCCCATACTTACTGTGAGGTCTTTCAATGGTCAAATCCATTCCTGCTATTTTAGGTCTGTGCCTAGTGGCTCCCCGGTGTGTTTCCTGTACCAACAATACGTCGCATGTATGCTTATAGCACATGTCTGCTAATAAAACACTCTTATGACTAGAGAATCCCTCGAGATCGTCACATGGGGTGGTCTTGAGAAAGGCCGTTGCATCTTGATGTTAATTCAGATTTGGACTTTAACTTGATATGGTGTTAGAAGGATTAGCCGGTGAAATCTTTCACCGTTTCCAGGGTACGCCAGATTGTGTCTGTCTTCAGTCTTTAGGCTCATAATCTTCTAGGAGGCACCTTCTTTGTAAGCTAAGTTAGGAATAGATCATACTATTGCTAAGTTCGATGCTTTGGAACAAAATGATACGAATGTTGATGCTAAAACTGAGCGATGTGGCAAGAACATAGATTATGAAACACAAGAATGGGGTAAAAAAGAAGAAGTATGTAAGTGAGAACTAGATCAAAAGGTTGACTATGAAATTGAAAAGTTAAATAAGGATTTGCAAGATCAAAATGGGGTAATACAAACAGTAGTTAATAACGTTAGCAACAAACTAAGAGCAATGCAAAGCTATAAAAGTATGTCAGCATAAGCACACATTTCAATGGAATAATTTACGAAGTATCAAAAATGAAAAGGAAATGTATCAATTCACATGCAGGACCGTCTTGTACAGGCACACATGTGCGATTCAGGGTAAATTGATAGAAATAGAGCGAAAAGTACTTCCTGAGAACCAAGGCAAAATAGAGAACTAAGCTGAATAAACAGTCGAAAAATGTTGTGAATTGGAAAGAAATGAAGGTATTAATGACATGAGTGACGTAGAAATTTACGTTCATGTGTATACATTCCATCATTTATCTATTAATGTAACTATATATCCAGTAGCCTTTATTGGAAAATTAGAGGCCATCATTCCTGAGAACAAGACTGAACAAAAAAAATCAAATTCGTGGACAGTAGATTAGATGGAGAAACAAAATCATGGGGAATAAGGGTCAGTAACACGTGTAAAACATATAAAGAATTTGTTCAAGCATTCTCGAATCAAGATCGGTACTGCAGCGCAGCAAACAGAGCGGAAGGTGAAGTATTATCCGACAGAAGGTTTTTATGGTGGAAAAGTTATTATAGTAAGATACGAGAAGGTCCCGTACAGAAGTTCAGCGGTGTCAAGATATCAATAAATATAGACTTGACAGCCAGCTTCTAGGCCAGTAGCAAAAATAGCCAAATATATACTTTATTCGTCTATGGGAGTACATTACGTGATTGAATTTGAGGAAGATGTGAATGAAGTTGAATCATTATACCACGGAAATATCACCACTACAGTTATTACATGAAATGCCGATCAGCGACAGGATAAAATATTATGAATACTAACCTCAGGGGAAAAAACATTCTTTGTATTGCTAGGTAACTGACGCTAACCATGTGCCCGAGTTAACTGATAGCACACTTTATTTCATTTTCCTGCTGTTTGTTCCTCTCCTTCATTCATTCAGAACTAGTATCTGTTTTCTTTAACATTCTTCACTATCAAGATAAAGATCAAGAACTTTCCTTAGACCGAAAGCGACTACATAGAAACAAACTATGACAGAAACAAACTAACACAGCAGATTAACATCTGCATAGCACGGGTGAAAAACAGGCGTTTGACGGAATGCAACAGGTCAGAATATACGAAATATGGGATTACAGACACACCACCAAAAGAACGCAGCATATAGTTACAACAAGACACCAGAACCATAGCAATGAACATTAAAAAAAACATATTGCACAGTATTTTGTGGAAGAATTTTTTAAATATTTACAACAACGATACTTAAACTTTTATGCGTGAAAATATTTTAAGAATACGAAAGCAAGATGAGACTATTACACAGATAATATCCGACTCTATACCAGGTAAGAGAATATGATAACGCACGATAGCAGAACTTCTTGTGGCAAAAATAATGGAAATAATTAAACGTTGTCTTGATATTAAGTTCAGATTGGCTCAAAATAGATATTTCGTTACTCTTTAGTATAAATTGAGACGGCGAAGTGGTTACCTCTGTAATGATTTAGGATACAGCGATAGGCTACGAATAGTCCTGCCATCGACATTTGTGGTAATTGTTGAGTTATGGCTAGCAGGCGATAGGAAAGTCTGCCAATTATTTACGACGAGAGAAAGAGGTAAGTGGAGAGTTCAGCTTATTAGGCCACAGAAAAGTCGGCCAATTATTTAAATAGAGGGAGAAAGCAGAAGTATTGTTTTTAGGCGATAGGAGAGCCGGAAAATGTTATAAGAAGAGCGAGGGAGGAAAGGCAAAAGCCGACTTTCAAATCGGCCATTAAGTAGTATTTATGGACGAAGTGGTTTCCGCCAACTACTTTATGAAATACAAAGGATAGACGTATTGTCGACATTGGACTCAACTATGACATGGAAATCTCCTGAAGACAGAAACGTATGTAACTAGGTCTACACAGAAAGCCACGTAACAGGAAGTACTGAGAGGAACAACGTACAATTGTTTTCAAATGTGAAAGGATAACAAATATTTAGCTAAGAATAATTAGTCCCTACACTTTACAAAGTGGCACAATGTTCTTACATGAATATCAGTAGAAAATACTCTGTCATTATACGAATACAGTTCCACTTGTACCTTCTTTAGCAACAATGACACTCAAATATAGATGGAATAGTACCTCACACTGTGGAATGAAGAAACGATTTATAAACTGAGAGTTTGTGCATTATTATAGAAGTAAGATTCTAAAAGATTCTCTCGATGTATCTGTGAATCACTGCTGTCACTCCGTAAATAAAATTTTAAAAGCATAGCTGGTGACGTTGGCTAACGGCGTGACTCGTTTGGGAACTGGTTCGGTAGTAACAGATGGTGCGAGCAAGCACAGAGCACTTAAAGAACGTGAAGGGCAATGACCCCGCTGCAAATAGCTATAGCTGTGACCAAAATAAAAACGTTGGTGAATCACTGTCACTGTACGACTTAAACGTCGGCTTTGTTTACAAAAACACTAAATCAGAGAAAAACACTATGTATTATGTACTTATATTGTAATAATGCATGAAAACATGTTTATTTAAAATTTGTTCAAAATTATTAGTAAATTAATTTAAGGCGTTTTCTGTTGTTTCATGGAATTGTACTGGAGTTGCATGCTGAGATTAAAGATGGGAGAATGGACCGAAAGTGGTTGAACTCAACACCACTTTTGAAAATCTGGAGTATCACAACGCAAGACCACATCATGGACAATAGAATCACCAGTATGGGTTGCTGTTTTGGGCTCCTTTCGTATGTTCTGGTGAAATGTGAGTTTAATGTTCTTCCGTCTCCTCGTATTTGTGAAATGTGTAGGTGATGCGTTTATTTTGTTTGTAACCCTGAGAAGTGGACGTCTTTATGACGCATTCATATAAATAAGTGCAGAACGGCATGGTGCCGACATAATATTGAAGAAGTTAAAGTGTAAATAATGTTTCATCCAACTGAAAGGACGGCAATACGCCGATAGTAATTGTGTACGAGTGTAACTTCTTGTAAAATATTTTGTTGAACTTAATGAACGGCAGTGCGCCGATAGCAGGTTAAGAGCACTATAAAATTTATAATTAATTGAAGAGTGACTAGGAGATAGAGGATTGCTACAGACTATTCTAGCAAAAATG
This sequence comes from Schistocerca americana, assembly GCF_021461395.2. Classification (NCBI taxonomy): domain Eukaryota; kingdom Metazoa; phylum Arthropoda; class Insecta; order Orthoptera; family Acrididae; genus Schistocerca; species Schistocerca americana. Next base: position 45,996,372 of record NC_060123.1, read on the forward strand.
ATAGACTGTAAATTGGAAAAAGACTACGAACAACATAAAGGTGCAGAATTATTTGAAAATGACAAAATAAATCTCAGGTGAATTGCCTGGTATGAGTGTGCACAGAACACAATATTTCGGCAATCGACCAAGTTGCCATCATCAGGTGCGCTGATGTACTTACACATAATCACATTATTTGATAATATTTACCTCTTAAAGAATAGTGTAATCAGTATACAACGTGTAACAAAATATTAACGATTTTGGGATATAAGGTTATACACAAATTTATTGAGTGTAACAATTAGTTTCTTCTAATCACAAAATATTTAAGTCTGTGACTATGTAAGTCGATTAATAATCTGAAAATGAAAAATTATAAAGAAAATTCAACTTTTGAAAGAACAATAACATATTACAACAATAGTGGAATAGTATGGCTCTTTAGAGATGATAACTGACAAATTTATAAAAATTTGAATCAAAATTTATTTCCAAAATTGTTTGTTGTCTGCGAGAACAGTCCAATTTTTGGAAATCTCAGAAGGAGGGGCATGTGTAATATTTCTGGCTTCGTAGGTATCATATTTGGCCACAGGAAGATCTTCTTAGAACAGTTGAGAAGGCAGCTGTGGCAAGATAACGTAATGTGGTGAGAGATACCAATGACAAATCGTTTGTTCGGTATGGGTACCGTGAGAAAGACCGCTAACATTGTGGTCCTTCTCTGCGATTGGCTGCGGTATTCGGTAGTTGCGAACCAAAATGGCTGTCTTCTATTATTAGTACTAAACCAGCTAAACATCGTATTTACTTGAACTTCAAATTAAAGCATCTCTTAATAAAGTGCTATCATTTCATTATTTTACAAGTATTAACAACTAGCAATATAATAAACAACTGCAAAACAAAAAAGGCAGACGAAGCACTTCGGTGACCTTCGGATCGCGTCAAACTTGGATGGCGGGTGAAGTGGTTCGGCTCTAAGATCAGACTCCGTTCGGCGGTCTTGGAGGACGGACATGTTGTTCGCTGTGGTATCAAGCTAAATTTAGGTAGCAATGTCTAGTGTGTAACATTAGAGCTGGTTCGGCAGTGTCGGAAGACAGACATGTAATTGAGAAAAGTGTGATGCTCATTAAGGAAATACGGAGTTCACTAATTTGTTGAAAAATAGAACTCATTTGTGGCTCTAAAAAGGAATTTAAATGTGGAGTTTCTCGTGTTCTACTAATAAAACGCGAGTAGCATAGCATATAAACAAAATGATTGGAAATTAATCTTTTCTAAAACGACATATTGTCGCTAAGAGTCTCTCACAGCCTCAAGACTATGGATTCAAGTCCTACAACCTGTTTTCAGCGCAGGGGACAACAAGACAGCAGGTTGTGAACATGTGTTAGGACTTACGCATTACACTCTGGGCAGTGGAAGAAAATATGCACCTCGCGTGTACTGCAATCTTAGTACAAATGTGAACAGTGGCACGTTATCCGTAGTAACACAGAGGAGTTATGAAGAAAAGAAATACTTTTGAGGAAAGGGATTTATCATGTTGTTGTTGTTGTTGTGGTCTGCAGTCCTAAGACTGGTTTGATGCAGCTCTGCATGCTACTCTATCCTGTGCAAGCTGCTTCGTCTCCCAGTAGCTACTGCAACATGCATTCTTCTGAATTTGCATGGTGTATTCATCTCTTGGTCTCCCTCTACGATTTTTACCCTCCACGCTGCACTCCAATACTAAATTGGTGATCCCTTGATGCCTCAGAATTTGTCCTACCAACCGATCCTTCTTCTAGTCAAGTTGTGCCACAAACTTCTCTTCTCCCCAATCCTATTCAACTCCTCCTCATTAGTTATGTGATCTACCCATCTAATCTTCAGCATTCTTCTGTTGCAACACATTTCGAATGCTTCTATTCTCTTCTTGTCCAAACTATTTATCGTCCATGTTTCACTTCCATACATGGTTACACTCCATACAAATACTTTAAGAAACCATTTCCTGACACTTAAATCTATACTCGATGTTAACAAATTTCTTCAGAAACGCTTTCCTTCCCATTGCCAGTCTCCATTTTATATCCTCTCTACTTCTACCATCATCAGTTATTTTGCTCCCCAAATAGCAAAACTCCTTTACTACTTTAAGTGTCTCATTTCCTAATGTAACTCCCTCCCCATCACCTGACTTAAATCGACTACATTCCATAATCCTCGTTTTGCTTTTGTTGATGTTCATCTTATATCCTCCTTTCAAGACACTATCCATTCCGTTCAACTGCTCTTCCAAGTCCTTTGCTGTCTCTGACAGAATTACAATGTCACCAGCGAACCTCAAAGTTTTTATTTCTTCTCCATGGATTTTAATACCTACACTGAATTTTTCTTTTGTTTCCTTTACTGCTTGTTCAATATACAGATTGAATAAGATCGGGGAGAAGCTTTAACCCTGTCTCTCTCCCTTCCCAACCACTGCTTCCCTTTGATGCCTCTCAACTCCATTTGGTTTCTATACAAGTTGCAAATAGCCTTTCGCTCCCTTTATTTTACCCCTGCCACCTTCAGAATTTGAAAGAGAGTATTCCAGTGAATATTGTCAAAAGCTTTCTCTAAGTTTACAAATGCCACAAACGTAGGTTTGCCTTTCCTTAATGTAGTTTCTAAGATAAGCCGTAGGGCCAGTATTGCCTCACGTTTTCCAATATTTCTACGGATCCCCGACTGACCTTCCCCAAGGTCGGCTTCTACTAGTTTTTCCATTCGTCTGTAAGGAATTAGTGTTAGCATTTTGCAGCCGTGACTTATTAAACTGATAGTTCGGTAATTTTCGCATCTGTCAACACCTGCTTTCTTTGGGATTGGAATTATTATAGTCTTCTTGAAATCTGAGGGAATTTCTCCTGTCTCATACATCTTGCTCACCAGATGGTAGAGTTTTGTCAGTACTGGCTATCCCAAGGCCATCAGTAGTTCAAATGGAATGTTGTCTACTCCCGGGGCCTTGTTTCGACTTAGGTCTTTCAGTGCTCTGTCAAACTCTTCACGCAGAATCATATCTCCCATTTCATTTTCATCTACATCCTCTTCCATTTCCATAATATTGTCCTCAAGTACATTGCCCTTGTATAGCCCCTCTATATACTCCTTCCACCTTTCTGCTTTCCCTTGTTTGTTTAGAACTGGGTTTCCATCTGAGCTCTTGATATTCATACAAGTGGTTCTCTTTTCTGCAAAGGTCTCTTTAATTTTCCTGTAGGCAGTATCTATCTTACCCGTAGTGAGATAAGCCCCTACATCCCGCTTCCCTTTCGTGCCCCTCAGCTCTTATAACTGCCATTTGGTGTCTATACAAATTGTAAATATCCTTTCGCTCCCTACTAATCATGCGTACGTATGTATATCCCCGCCTCACCCTCACTCTTCTCTCTTTCAACTTGAGGTGCAAGGCATCCCTAGTGGGGATAAAATTTGAAGTTCAAGTGCTTTGGAATTATGAGGATAGTTTTCACAAGCGAAACTGTGAACTGTAACCGACCAGCGAACTACGTAAGGTCGGCGATACACATGAACTGCGAAGAACTAATCAACTGCATGAGAACTGTGATAAGTAGGCTTTGAACTGTGTCTGAACTGTTTCTGCAGATTTTACTGTTTGCTCGCCAATGTCTCGTAATGGATATAACAAAATCTGTAAAAATGGGAGAGAATAACTTTCAATGTTACTTCCGAAACTTCATCGTTTCACTCGAAGACAGTAATTCATTGTTTATTTTGAGCTCTTAGCATGGACATAGCGTCACGTCTGGAAGGCGACGAAATATAGTTCGGATTCCTACCGAACATAGCACCTTGATTCAGTCTCTCTATAAAATACTTTTTCAGCAGTGTAAGCCATTTATCAGATAACTATATATGACAAAGTCAAACTTCAGTTATCTCTACATCGTCAGTGGCCATCACCATATCTTAGGAATTTGATGAAGTATGCCTGGTGCGAAGTACAATAAGGAGAACAACTACCTCGACTGTTTCTTACTCCACTCAAGTTTGTCTAAATAAAACACTAGTAAGTACTGTGACTTGCCCGACTGCATCAAATTTTGTTTTATCAGGTGTGCTTGGTGCACTGAAAGTACTTGTTTCCGTCACATAGTAGATACTTCCAATTATTGTGACGACTGCAGGGAATAAACAAGGAATTATTCCACTGTAAGCGAAGTATACAATTTCAAAATTTTTTATAATAACTATGCTATCAAATATTTTATATCAACAAGTCTCGATTAATGAACATTCCCTGTAATGTAACATCATACATTCCCCTAATTTTCTTTACTCTGCTAGTCATTGGTGTAACAATCATATTTCTGCTACATATTGCTGTCTATATTAAATACATTTTACTAAGGACATTTATGATTTGAGAGAGGTTTGGTACGGTTGAAGTTGACGTCGGACTTTGTGCTACGTGCTCTTATCACAGCTGCCTCTGCTTTTTCGCATATTCTCGTGCTGGGCAACGAAGTCTGTACTAACCGCTGTCATAAGTCATTCTTCGTGTGGCAATAGTGAGTGACTAACATTTTCCTTAAATACTTGCAGTGTATCTTAATTGCTGAATTTTTGACAATTCATTTCCTTCGGTGTATTCTTCATGCGTGAAAGTTTCAAGGTAGATCAAATTGATTCTATATTTCTATATATCCAGAAGGCTTTCGACACTGTTTCTCACAAGCGTCTTCTAACCAAACTACGTGCCTACGGAGTATCGTCTCAGTTGTGTGACTGGATTCGTGATTTCCTGTCAGAAAGGTCACAGTTCGTAGTAATAGACGGAAAGTCATCGAGTAAAACAGAATTAATATCCGGCGTTCCCCAAGGTAGTGTTATAGGCCCTCTATTGTTCTTGATATATATTAACGAAGTAGGAGACAATCGGAGTAGCCGTCGTAGATTGTTTGCAGACAATTCTGTCATACACCGTGTTGTAAAGTCATCAGATGATCAAAACGACTTGCAAAACGATTTAGATAAGATATCTGTATGGTGCGAAAAGTGGCCATCACCCTGAATAAAGAAAAGTGTGAAGTTATTCACATTAGTACTTAAAGAAATCAGCTAAATTTCGATTACGCGATAAGTCACACAAATCTTAATGCTGCAAATTCAGCTACGTACTTATGGATTACTATTATAAATAACCTAAATTGGAACGATCACATAGATAATATTATGGGAAGAGGAAACCAAGGACTGCGATTTATTGGCAGAACACTTAGAAGGTGCCACAGATCTACTTAAGAGACTGCTTACAACACGCTTGTTTCCCCTATTCTGGAGTATTGCTGTGCGTTGTGGGATCCGCGTCAGGTGGGACTGACGGATGACATCGAAAAACTACAAAGAAGTGCAGCTCGTTTTGTATTATCACGAAATAGGAGAGATAGTGTCACAGACATGATACGTGAAATGGATTGGCAATCACTAAAACAAATGCGTTTTTCGTTGTGACGGGATCTTCTCATGTAATTTCTATCACCAGTTTCCTCCTCCGACTGCGAAAACATTCTGTAGCCACCCAAATAGGGAGAAATGATCATCAAGATAAAATAAGAGAAATCAGGGCTCGCACAGAAAAATTTATGTGCTCCTTTTTCCCGCGTGCCGTTCGAGAGTGGAAAGGTAGAGAGAGCTTGAAGGTGGCTCACTGAACCCTCTGCCAGGTTTTGGCACGTCGCACTGAGCCATTTTCTTGAAAGCCTCGGGAGAAAGGGGGTTTTGACTCAGTGCTGGGAACAGCAGGTGAGGACAGAAGCATGATGGTGCTATTGCAGTAAGTCCAGTGAGGAACTTGGAGCTGGCAGAAACAGGCCTAGACCGGTCTCGAACCCATGAGCGTTGCTGGTGATGCCCCGTCGTATCGCTGTTTGTCGTCGCTCTGGCGTAGTGGTGGTGGTACTGCACTGTGGTGACGAGAATGCTTTTGTCCCAAAACTGAGGCATTTTTATATTGCCGTGAGGCGCATTTGGTCACCTAAAATCTGCCGTCCAGTCATGGCGTCGATAAGAAGACACTGGTGTGGTGACATCAACCCACCTGATTACCCGCGTGGTGCAGTTTTCCACAATGTGTGGCTAGTCCCTTCTCGTAATATCGCGTACCTGTTCTTCTGACTAATACGTCGCCACACAGCGGCTGCCAGCCTCCGGCTACTAATGCAATACTTTAAGGCGGATTTCCACAACACTTTATTAAATTTGCTAAAAGACTGGTTAGCGACACTACAGATCCTTTTTCAGCTCTGGCTTTCCTTCAACTTTATAGGTTTCAGAGTATTTATGATGGCCCAAGCTTTATAAATGTTTGCAATCAGCTCTCTAAGCCACTGCTGTTTCCAGGCAATACAGTGAGAATTTTTTTTTTTTTTTTTTTTTTTTTTTTTTTTTTTTTTTGTAGATTTCAAATAGCCGCTTCTCGCTCGCCGATCTCAAATTAACTTCTGAAATAAAAATGTCGTAGCGGAGCTACATCACATCAGAAGTGAAGCTGCCTTCGCGAATTTGATTACGCCGTTCAGTGAAGACACTATCTTATTGTCACTTACTCTGATGGAATTAAATGAAACCGAACTGGTGCCACAGACTTAAATTATGCTCATAAAAAAATCCCCGAGCCGAGAACGGGCTACAAGAGAAACATGTCTTCAATGAGAACAATATTTAAATACAGAATTCGCTATTTTTGCCGTTGTCTGACTCATTTGATCGCCTGTCGATAACACCTCGTGTAAGAACTATGAGCATTCATTCCTGCATTAAGATACAATGAACGTCATTGAATTTTGCGACTACTTTCTCTAGTCGCTCACCAACCCATGGCACACATTGATTTGCCGCTTCTCGACATTTACAGTCCTGACAGCGGGATAGCAAGTGATTCCGCTTAACTTTATTAGCTGCAGCACCATTTAGTGCAACGACAAGAACAGCATCAACAATGCTGTACGCAGTTTGTTTCACTTCGCGCATAGCTTTGAGCAAGAAGCTATTGACAATCGCAGCCGCTCCAGAAATGATTAAACGCAGAGAAGGCCGTAGACTTTTCTCTGCTCGATTGTGTGTGCATTACGTTTGGGGTTGGGCTGGATTGATTTGGGGGAAGAAACCAAACAGCGACGTCATCGGCCTCATCGGATTTGGGAAGTCGGTATTTGCCTGAACCAATTTAGGGAAATCACGGGAAACCTAAATCAGGATTGCCGGACGCGGAATTGAACCGTCGTCCTCCAGAATGCGAGTCCAGTGTGTTAACCACTGCACCACATCGCTCGGTGCATCTCGTGTGACTGTGTTCTTCAACAGGCGGTATGAGTTCTGCTGAAATGTTGCCGTCTAAGTCAAAATCAGGCTCTGAAGCGGGTGCGGATGTTTCAGACCGGAAGCCACAGTCTTTATCTCGCAGTACACTAGAGGCTTCAAAACCAGTACACAGTTCACAGTGCTTTTCCTCCAGATTTTCTATGCAAGCATCCGATGTTGCCAGCAAACATTTTCTTTTTCAGTCGAATGTTTCCTGAGAGCTTCTAGCCAGGGTGTTGATATCGCTACGTAAAAAGTCTTCTTCTTTTTAAATGTTGACTGTTCAAAACTTGCTCTGTTTAGACATGGTCCTTTCCACAGTTGTTAATCTCCCTATGGGGTGTTTCAAGCACTGCTGAGCCGTTCCTTCTCTGTATCTTCGTTTTTCCATCTAAAAGTCACCCTCAGTGTCATCCGCGACATCAATATCAACACCAAAGGGCTTTGTTTCCCTGGATGTATTGACCGGTCCATAAACTGCTGCAAACTCTGTGAGGCCAATCTTCTCCAAGTTTTCTAAACTATTTTCATATTTTTCGACAATAATTGAGGCCACAAGGCTTGCGCCCAACACTTACCCAAAATGAACCAGCCCTGACCTCTTTGTAAACAGAGTTCAGCTAGTGTATTCGAGAGACGTGAGTATAGATTAGAAAGCCCTACAATTGCTTCTTCTCTTGCTTGTTCAAAATGTTTCTTGCATGAGCCTAAAAGCTGCATTTTTGTCTTCTTTCCACAATGTTGTTTTTACAGTGAGTAGGATATTTTTGCTGGTTAAGGCTTCTAAGCTTTGACAATATATTTCAAAACACAAATGGCCGTACCAACCTCAGAACCAACTGGTTACTTGCAATTCCTCGAGAATGTCAGTTTTGTATTAATTGACCATTGCACGTCTGCTTCTCTTTTGCAACTGAAAAATTTAGTGTTCATGTTTTTTATGTCATCAGTTTTCAGGAGTGTTGTATTCTCTAGATTCGTCACTAAAATCGAATCTGTAGAGTTGGATCGCTTTTCTTCAAATATTTTCATGACTGTGTGACTGATACTTCTGTACCTGTTGGTGCATAGTCCATCATGCTTTGCAAGACTGAAGTGCATCATCTTTCCAGTGTCCATGAGTCCAGCAGCTGAATACAGCTCAGTAGGACCTTTAATTTAAAGAACACTATGAGCGTGCAGAGAATATCTCATCCGAGATCCGGAACGCATCAAGTAGTCGATGACGTCTTTTCTCAGTATATCTGTCTTCAAACTGCGACAATAAAAAAATAAGCAACTTCGGTGTCGTATGAACAGGGAGTTTGATAAGACCACCTTGCCACTCAGTGTCAGGATCTCATGATGACAGCGCTGCCCAGAAAAGATCAAATGGGCTGGAGGTGAGGAACCAGAGAGAAGGTCCTAAATGATTCGCCATTATGATCAAGTAGTTTGACACGTTTCTCCAGCACGTCCAATAACAACGTATGTTCAAAATGTGAATTGTGAGCTGATTTTGCTCAAGACATTGCTGCTGATATCCACGCACTCTACTTCATCTCTTCTGTGATCGTAAAAAGTATACTCACTGGAACAGACTTATTTTTTGCTACCCATAACTTGGTGCTGGAAATACTCATAGGGCATTATTAATGTTTCTTGTTCATTTGCGAATACATTTCTATTATTTGTATTAAGATATTCGAATGTATGTTCTTCCAAATATAATATTTTTCCTATTTTACTTTGTGTGACAAACTGCCTCTTTTCTCACTCTTTTCCTTGCGGTATCTCTTCAATGACTGATGGACGGGATTCTTTACTCTGTAGCAGAACTTGTTATTCAATGGCGGTTCCGTCCTCGTCAGATGTGTCAGAAACTGTTCCAATTACAGCGAAGTCTGAAGCAGCATCTGCAGGGGGCATCAACTGGCATGACACGAACAATGAAAATCATTTTATTTTGAGCTCAGTATTTGACGGAATTCTTTTAGAATCATGTAAACACAATTTTCAGTCAGAAACGAATCACGATACCAGTTACTAAAGAAGATATCGAACGGTAACAAGCATGTGTTGTGATATGCGTGTCTATGACGTAATGCTGTAAGACTGTGATGCAAAGCCCCAGTCGTGTTTTAACCAGAGGTTAATAGATAGTCACTGAAATCTTCATGGGCAGCAGTATCCAATCCATTACTTGGTTTTCAGGCCAAGCAGTGATGATCGATATCAACCGCGTTCTGACAGCTCACTACATTTGAAGCAATTGATATGCACTATTCTCCGTCTAGACTAGAAAAGGAGAGAAAAGCTCCACATACTGTTGCGATGTTGCTTTCACGATTCATAAACATATCGTGACCCGTCTATTGTCGCTAATATCTGTAAATAGCACCTGTTCTCCATAAAATCACATCGAAATTAAGCATTAACCATGATCTGATCTGTTTCAAGTCTTTTGCGCAAACAGCAGCAGCTGCAGTTCTTGCGTACATCTCCTCACGTGAACGCCCCAAGTTTACCTCTGTATGAAAAGTTGAAGATATCCGTAGACGTTTCTTTTTCTTCTACTCTCCGTAAATGCGGTTCCTAGCGCAGCGCACATCGTCTTCCTGCTTTTTTCATTGGTATTTACGACGGCATTGAAGGCAACAATTTTTGAAATTTCGAATGATTGGATATTGACAGGACCAACTTTGGCATGTAGATGCTTGTGCTTCTGCAGGTAATTAAAAACAATTTGCATAACTAGCGGTCGACTGTCAAACCTTCACTTGATATTAGTAGGCGACAACTCTTCTGTGATCATAGTGACAACAGCATCTAAAACTGCTTCGCAGCTGTTCGCATATTTCATCGACATGTGGGAAGTGTCGGATGCCCCTTTTTGCTTTTTTTCAATTATTTTAAGGTATCCAGTGGAGATTATCGAAATTTTCCCGTTGTAATGAATATTCCATGACGTCTGGGGATTGCAGTCGGATACCGTTGACTTACTGCCACGATACATCGGCTGATAACCATTTAGCCATCAGGTGTGTGTTTTGCGCTGTAGATTGCTAGTTGACATTGCTACCTTTATATTTGAAGAGGGTTCCTAACTCGAAAGAGGTCGGTCAAATAGTAACTGTCTTTACGCATGCGCCTTCATGACTATCTTTTGCTATAACGGTAGCGATGTGAACTAGCAGTCTCCAGTGCAAAACACTGTCATTAGGATGGATGAATGGTTGTCAACCGAAATCTCGTGGCAGGAAGTCGACATTATCCAGTTGCAATCCCAAAAATCTACGGAATTGTGTTCGATGTTGACAAATAAGTGGAGCCGAACGGGATTACCCGAGCGGTGTAAGGCGCTGCCGTCATGGACTGTGCGGCTTGTCCCGGGGGAAGTTCGAGTCCGCCCTCGGGCATAGGTGTGTGTGTTTGTCCTTAGGATAATTTACGTTAAGTAGTGTGTAAGCTTAGGGACTGATGAGGTTAGCAGTTAAGTCCCATAAGATTTCACACACACACAAATAAGTAGAATAACACAAGAAGACGCTTTTCTGTGAATCACAAGTCTATGAAGACTGACGGAAAGTTTTTCAAACTCACTCTGTAGCACTTCGCTTGAGAAGGAATGTGGTGACGTCTTTCGAATAATTTTGAATCAACTTCAGTAGATATTGTTAACTCCCAGGAGCTGGGTCTGGAATTCTGTCTATTGATATTGGAACTTTAAGCACCAGCTAATGTTTTAATCTTATTTATGTTGCGCGGTTTACAGTATCATTCCAAGTTTCTAGTTTACCCAAGCAGTAACCTACCTGTGTACTTTCGCACTAACTGAAACGAAGCTAAGAGCTTTCTTAATTTGTTTGAAAAGATTAATGGTACTTGATCTGTCTGGACTCTCTCTCCCTCTCTCTCTCTCTCCCTCTCTCTCTCTCTCTCTGTGTGTGTGTGTGTGTTTGTGTGTGTCTTCCATTCAGTGGGCTCTATTTCTTTCTTTATTTCTACTACATAGAGAAGACTGTAGTCGTACTCAGTATTTCTTCGCCAAATTATATTCAAATTTACTCTCTTAACTGGTGGCACAAATTTTCATTTACGTCAGGGAACACAGCTGGCGCGACCTTTTGCTATTATTCAACTGCCGGCCGTGGTAGCCAAGCGGTTGTAGGCGCTATAGTCTGGAACCGTGCGACCGCTACGGTCGCAGGTTCGAATCCTGCCTCGTTCACGGATGTGTGCGATGTCCATAGGTTTGTTAGGTTTAAGTAGTTCTAAGTTCTAGGGGACTGATGACCTCCGCAGTTAAGTCCCATAGTGCTCAGAGCCATTTGATACATTTTATTATTCAACTGTTTTTGTGTTGAGCGTCCATGGGATAAGAAGTAGCAGACAAAATAGACGGTATAGTAGTAGTGTCATTGGTAGAACCCGTTTTTTTTTAGACTTCGAAACACAGCACAGGACGAGAATCGCTTGAATACTTGGACCTGCAGCAGAGAATCTTCAGAGACTCACTCGATATGGAGCCATCATATCCACTCAAAACTATACCCGTTCGCTTATTCAAAATTATAAAGTTGATTTACGCTGTGCAATACATCCTCAGACACTGAATGTGACCCACTAATACGCCATCTGTCTTTAGAATAGAAATAGGAGATGGAAAACCTTACACAAAGTGCAAGGAAAGGAGTGGTTCAAATGGTTCAAATGGGTCTGAGTACTATAATACTTAACTTCTGAGGTCATCAGTCGCCTAGAACTTAGAACTAATTAAACCTAACCAACCTAAGGACATCACACACATCCATGCCCGAGGCAGGATTCGAACCTGCGATCGTAGCGGTCTCTCGGTTCCACACTGTAGCGACTAGAACCACACAGCCACTCCGGCCGACAACGAAAGGGAAAGAGGGATGGTGGAAAAGGGGATGGGGGGATTACTCTAAAGAAACACAAATGAATGTGGAACTTGAATATGAACCGAAAACTTGGTGTTACATAGTCTGTAACTATAAGAGGTTGTTGCTCGCAGATCCCCTTAGGATTGGATCAGATTTTATTGTCGCCTGTGAATACACTAAGTGATAACTCGAAAACAGTGAGTTTATGTGGTGATAGGACTGATTTACCACGATGTCGTCCCTGCTGTCGTGTGCCTTGAAACCTTACATCACCGCCGCCCTACCTGGAATGCTTACGTAAAATTGTGGTGTCCGCCAGACACCACACTTGCTAGGTGGCAGGTTTAAATCGGCCGCGATCCATTAGTACATGTCGGACCCGCGTGTCGCCACTTTCAGTGATAGCAGACTGAGCGCCACCACACGGCAGGTCTAGAGAGACTGACTAGCACTCGCCCCAGTTGTACGGACGACGTAGCTAGCGATGCACACTGACGAAGCCTCGCTCATTTGCAGAGCAGATAGTTAGAATAGCCTTCAGCTAAGTCAATGGCTACAACCTAGCAAGGCGCCATTAGTAACATTGCATGTATCTAAAGAGTCTCACTTGTCTCATCAAGAGCGATGTACCACAAGGATGGATTAAAGTTAAGTATTCCAGAAGCTACGTACTTTTCTTTATAGCAGTCATTACGTATCCTGTTTCAGACCTCACGCCATCCTGCGTGAGCTTATAGCGCGTGCCTTTCGGCTACTTCCGTGGCGTGGCTGTCTTGCTACGCCACAACAAAAATAAATGTAGGATGTGCGTGCATGCGTTGCGTTTCGTCTGGTGTAAATGCTATTTAAGTGAATGGAGCACGTTCCGTTTACAAAAAAAAGATTTAATACCCAATCTTGGAAGAAAGGTATCGTGGTACAGGTTGCGATCGAAGAAAAGGTGTAAGATAATACATCGCCTATTCCTAACTCTGTGCAAAACCTTAGATATGATATACAAATCAGTCACTGCGGTTACGAACAAACTTTAAATCAAATAACGAATATTTAGCTGAGAATACTTAGTCTCTACAGATTACAAAGTCACACAATGTTCTTACATGAATGTCAGTAGAAAATACTCTGTCATTGTACAAATACAGTTCCACTAGTACATTTTGCAGCAACAATGACACTCAAATATAGGTGGAATGATACTTCATACTGTAGAATGAAGCAACGATTTCTTAACTGCGAAGTTATGCATTAATATTGACGTAAGATTCTAAAAGGTTCCCTCAGTGTATCTGTGAATCACTAATAAGACTTCTTAAATAAAATTTAAAGTGCGTAGCAGGTGACGTTGGCTAACGGCGTGACTCGTTTGGGAACTGGTTCGGTAGTAACAGATGGTGCGAGCAAGCGCAGAACTCTTAAAGAAGATGAAGGGCATTGACCCTGCTGTAAGTAGCTATAGTTGTGACCAAAACAACAACAATGATGAATCACTGTAATTGTATGACATAAGCTTCGGATTTGTTTACAAAACAATAAATCAGAGAAAATCACTATGTATTATGTACTTATATTGTAATAATGCACCGGCCGCGGTGGCCGCCCGGTTCTAGGTCCTTCAGTCCGGAACCGCGCGACTGCTACGGTCGGAGGTTCGTATCCTGCCTCGGGTATGGATGTGTGTGATGTCCTTAGGTTAGTCAGGTTTAAGTAGTTCTAAGTTCTAGGGGACTGATGATCTCCGATGTTAAGTCCCACAGTGCTCAGAGCTATTTGAACCATTTTGTAATAATGCATGAAAACGTGTTTATTTAAATTTGTTCAAAATCATTAGTAAATTAAGGCATTTTCCATTGTTTCATGGAATTGTACTGGAGCTGCATGCTGAGATTAGAGATGGGAGAATGGATTGAAAGTGGTTGATCTCAACACCACTTTGGAATATCTGGAGTATCACAACGCAAGACCACATCATGGGCAATAGAATCAACAGTATGGGTTGCTGTTTTGGGCTCCTTTCGTATGTTCTGGTAGAATGTGTGTGTAAATTTCTTACGTCTCCTCGTATTTGTGAAATGTGTAGGTGATGCGTTTGCTTTATTTGTAGCCCTGATAAGTGGACGTCTTTATGACGCATTCATATAAACAATTGCCGAACTGCATGGTGCCGACATTATATTGAAGACGTGTAAACTGTAAAGTATGTTTCATCAAACTGAAGGGGCGGCTGTACACGGATAATAATTGTGTAAGAGTGTAGCTTCTCGGAAAATATTTCGTTGAACTTAATGAACGGTAGTGCGCCGATAGCAGGTTAAGAGCACTATAAAATTTATGATTAATTGAAGAGTGACTAGGAGATAGAGGATTGCTACAGATTACTTTAGCAAAAATGACAGACTGTAAATAGTAAAAATACTACTAACAACATTAAGGTGCAGAATTATTTGAAAATGACGAAATAAATCTCGGGTGAACAGCCTGGTATGAGTGTGCATAAGACACAATATCTCGGCAATCGACCACGTTGCCATCATCAGGTGCGCTGATGTACTTACACATAATCACATTATTTGAAAATGTTTACCACTTAAAGAATAGTATATTCAGTATACAAAGTGTAACAAAAGATTAACGATTTTGGGATATAAAGATATACACAAATTTATTGAGGGTAACAATTAGTTTCTTTCAATCACAAAATAGTTAAGTCAGTGACTATGTAAGTCGATTAATAATCTGAAAATGAAAAGTTATAAAGAAGATTCAACTTTTGAAACAACAATAACAGATTACAAGTATAGTGGAATAGTATGGCTCTTGAGAAATGGTAACTGAAAAATTTGTAAAAATTTGAATCAAATTTGTTTATTTCCAAAACTGTTTGTTGTCTGAGAGAACAGTCCAATTTTTGGAAATCTCGGAAGGAGGGGCTTGTGTAATATTTCTGGCTTGGTAGGCATCATATTTGGCTGAAGAAGCTCTTCTTAGAGCAGTTGAGAAGGCAGCTGTGGTAAGATGACTTATTGTGGTGTGAGGTGCCGATGACAAATAGTTTGTCCAGTACGGGTACCGAGATAAAGACTGCCTAAACCAATATGTAGTAGAGAATAGTGTGATTCTAACTACAGAAATATGCAGATCATGAATTTGTTGAATAGAACTCATCTGTGACTGTAAATGTGGAGTTTCTCATGCTCTGCTAATAAAAAGCGAGTAGCATACCATTGAAACAGACTGATTGGAAATTTATCATTTCTAAAACAACAGTGTCTCGCTAAGAGTTTCTTACAGCCGAAAGATTACGGATTCACTTCCTACAAGCTGTTCTCAACGCAGGGAACAACAGGACTGCAGGTTGTGAGAACTTCTATTAGGACGTGTGCATTCCACTCTGGGCGGTGGAAGGAAAGAGGCACCTCGCGTGTACTGCAGTCTTAGTACAAATGATATCAGTGACACGTTATCTTTGGTAATACAGAGGAGTTATGAAGAAAAGAAATACTTTTGAGGGAAGGAATTTATCATACGCACGTATATATATCCCCGCTTCTCCCTCAGTCTTCTGGGGAAAATCTTTGAAGTTCAAGTGCATTAGAATTATCAGGCGAGATGTTACAAGCGAAACTGTGAACTTTAACCGACCAGCGAACTACTTATGGATGGCGATTTATGTGAAATGTGAAGCACTAGTCAACTGCATGAGAACTGTGATAAGTAGGCTATGAACTGTGTTTGAACTGTTTTTGAAGTTTTTACTGTTTGCTCGGCAATATCTCGTAATGGATGTAACAAAATCTGTAAAAATGGGAGAGAATTAATTTCAACGTTACATCCGAAACCTGTTCGTACCTATCGCAGAAAGTAATTCATTGCTTATTTTGAGCTCGTACCATGGAAGGCGACGAAATATAATTCGGATTCCTCCCGAGCCTAACACCTTGATTCAGTCTCTCAGTAACATACTTTTTCAACAGTGTATGTCATTTTTCAGATAACTGTATGTTGCTGTTAAAGTTAAGCTTTAGTCATCTCTGCATTGTCAGTTGCCATCAGCAAATTTTACGAAATTGATGAAGCATGCCTGGTTTGAAGTACAATAGGGAGAACAACGACCACGATTGTTTATTACTCCCCTCAAGTTATTCGAAATTAAACACTACTAATTACTGTGACGTGCTTGAATGCATTAAATTTTGTTTTATCAGGTGTGCTTGGTATACCTCTGAGCACGACTGGAATGTTGGAGTCTATGTCCACATCAAAATCAGTCTCCGAAGCGGATATACCTTCGAAAGTTTGACGCAGGTAGCTACAGTCTTTACCTCCCAGTATACTAGGGGCTTGAAAACCAGTACACAGTTCACAATGCTTGTCCTCCTGATTTTCTATGCTAGCAAACGATCTTGCCAGCAAAGATTTAATTTAATTTTTATTTATTTATTTATTTTTCAGTTGAATGTTTCCTGAGAGCTTCTAATCAGAGTGTTGCTATTGCTACGTAAAAATTCTTCTTCTTTTTTAAATTTGCCTATTCAAAACTTTCTCTGTTTAGACATGGTACTTTCTACAGTAGTTAATTCTCCTATGCGATGTTTCAAACACTGCCGAGTGCTTCCTTCTCTGCATCTTCGTTTTGCCATCTAAAAGTGCGATTTTGGCGCCTTCAGTGTCATCCGCGACATCAATGTCAACATAAATGGGCTTTGATTGCGTGGATATATTGACCGGTCCATAAATTGTTGCAAAGTCTTTGAGGCAAATGTTCTCCAAGTTTTTTAAACTATTTTCATATGTTCCTATAATTGAACCCAAAAGTCTTCAGTTCGCTTGCAGACGCGGAAGTGTTAAGACGTGCTACGCGGTTGCTCTTCCGTGTGACGCTTGTGGCTGGCTCTGAGCACTATGGGCATTAACTTCTAAGGTCATCAGTCCCCTAGAACTTAGAGCTACTTAAACCTAACTAGCCTAAGGACATCACACACATCCATGCCCGAGGCAGGATTCGAACCTGCGACCGTAGCGGTCGCGCGGTTTCAGACTGTAGCGCCTTTAACCGCTTGGCCACCACGGCCGGCGTGGCGCTTGTGTTTACCTACTACTGCACGCGCGTAACAGCTTTCGTTTGGTACGGTTTTCTGTTAGGCACATAAACACCTGACATTACTATCGGTGACGGCAAGCCCCGCCTTGTATGGTGGGGTGTATGGAGAAGGGGGTGGTGACTTCGATGCCCCTATGGGACAACATCAACAACAACCAACTGCCCAGCGGCTCCATCCAGATGCAGCACCCTTACCAGCTCCTCCAGAAACTACATTGGACAACACGACGGCTGTGATCAGCCACTCGTTAGCAGTTGTTCGGGAAGAATCTGGAATACAGCCGGCAGAAGAGCATATGGATTTATCGGAACAGGATTCCTCCAGCTTCTCCACTACGAGAAACAAGCGACAAAGTGAGTTGTCTGGATTTAAGAAATTCCAAAACCTTCACAGCAGACGCTAATCAACTCTTACCTGTAACTGACGTTTCAAACGTAGCTGACCCCCCCTGTGGCAACTGCTTCTGGGCTCACTCCTAACCAACATGCTGCAACTAACACCCTTCCTGTGGGACCTGCACCTACTCCGAGGTCTTTCAACGTTTACAAACGTACAGATAGGGGACAATTCGTCGTTTATATGGAATGTTTGGACAAAAACTTAGGCCGCTTGCACCCTATGGCACTAGGGAAATTATTGCATATTTCCTTGCCAGAAGCAGCAGGAAAAACAAAAGTTAAGGTGGAACTGAAAACCCCAGACAAGGCTAATTTCCTAGTTGCCAGTGAGGTATTGAAGTCAAAAAATATAGAAGTTTACATTCCTTCCTTTTTTGTCCATAAGCTGGGAGTAATCAGGAAAGTAGACACCAACCTTGAAGAAGCGGAGATTTTGGAAGTCGTACAATCTACCTTCCATGTGGTAGGCGTTCGGAGGTTTACGGAGAGATATGGTAAAGACCAAATCGTTAAATTGCAGACCTGTTTGTTAATCTTCGAGTCTCAAACCTTACCGGAAGCCGTGTCTATTCACGGAACAAGATGTCCCGTAGATCTTGTATGTACCAACTGTCAGGCAGTGCTTTAATTGTCTTCGTTACGGGCACATCAGCAAACAATGTCGATCTCAGATGAGATGCATTACATGTAGTGGTCCACATAATGTTGAAACCTGTGTCTCACCTATCACTATTTGCGCTCATTGCGGGGGACAACACGCATCCACGGATCGTTCCTGCCCGGAATACCATATACAGCGACGAGCTCAAGAATTAGCTACGTTCAACAACATTGACTTCAGGGATGCGCTGTCTATTGCTCGTATGTCAACCTATGCGTCCGTCACCGGGGTTCAACAACATCACTTGCCGGCTCCGATCATTCCTGCTCCAACAAATTTGAGCTCTCCGGACTTTCAAAACCCACAACTCTTCCCGCCGCTGCCCGCCGCAAGCATGCAGAGTCAACAACGCGGAAGTTGGGACGCAACTCAGTGTGGTGCCCCAGCAGACACACGTCGCTTACCGACCTCCCCGGCGGCAGGCGCTAGTAAACAACCAAAGTAACGTTCGTGAGTGGTCTCAGTACCGCAGCCTGTTATATCCCATGCAACATTCATTCACTCCTATCAGCCAAAATCCATACCAGCCTGCAGCTCACAGATTAGCATCCCCACAAGCGCCGAATCAACGACAGCCTCAAGGTCGTGCTGAACTTATAGATAAGATAATAAATGTGATTGATATCGTCATGCAAAACATGAGACAAACTAATGCTATGAACAATTCCGATATCCGGCACCTCGTTACTGGCATATTTCAATCTCTCTCTCCCTAAATTATGGCGGCTTTAGAAGTATTGCAGTGGAATGCGACATCGGCTAATTCTAATAGAGAAAGCTTGCAACGAGAACTGTTCGTAAGTCAGCGTGATATCGATCTGTTATGTGAAACTTGGTTCAAATTCGAACGAACTGTTCGCTTTCAAAATTATTCTATAATAAGGGAAGACCGTCTCGATGGGTGGGGCGGCGTAGCTATACTGGTAAAAACTTCGCTGCCGCATCGATCACACCCATTACACGTACCTGTCACCAACCTTGAATTAGTTGCTGTGGAGATACGAACTGCTCACAAAACCTTTACAGTTGTCTCGTTGTATAACGCTCCCCACCACAGTATCGTGGAAGACGACTGGAGACAATTAATAAGTCAGCTTCGTCCTCCCTTTATCGTAGCTGGAGACGTAAGTGCCCATCATGTAGCGTGGGTAGGAGACGTGACAGACAGGAACGGCAGGACCTTGATAAGCGTTATCGAAGATAATAACCTAGTGATACTCAACGATAGCTCTCCTACTGTGATAACTTTACCTCTACGTAGACCCTCCGCAGTTGATGTAACTCTTTGCACCCTCTGCTTTACTGAAATATCTAATTGGTGCGTTAAAAAGGATTCAATGGGAACCGATCATCTCCCAATAGAGTTTCACATTAACATCAACGTCGATACTACGCACATCTGTTACTCTAATAGTACGTGGAAAATCAAGGAAGCCAATTCGGCCTCTTATAAGGAAACGGTTCGGCGGGCACTCTCTAATACGAGACGTGACTTACGGGACGAAGATGCATACTCAGTTTTACTCAATGCTATGAACGTCGCAGCTGGCATCAGCATCCCTAAGAAAAAAGAGGTTACAGTAATGAAGCACCGTTCTCCTCCTTGGTGGAATTCGGAATGCTCTCGGGAAGTTTCGAAGCGACGACTCGCCTTGAAAACCTATCGTCAGAATCCTTCATTGGACAACTTCTTGGCTGTACAAAAAGTGAATGCGCGAGTTACCAAATTCCTGAAGAAAACCAAGAAGGACAGTTGGAAAGAAATTTGCCTGTCCCTAAATAATGAAACCAGTATGGCAAGCATCTGGCATAAAATAAAAGCTTTTAGAATAAGAAGACTGTCTTCCTCCCCTCCTGCTACCACGGCCTGGTTAGAGGAATTCATAGATACAATCGCTCCTCCCACGGTGCCATTTTTAAACCATCGGTTCCCTGCTGAAGAAGACCGCTATCATGTTCTCCTTCGTCCTTTCTCTATAGAAGAACTCAACGAACCTATTAAAGTATCGAGCGACAGTTGCCCTGGCATTGATCACATACATTACTCTATGCTTGCACACCTGCCTATAGAAGCGAAAGACTTTCTCTTGAACATTTTTAATCAGTACTGGATGAAGAAAGACCTCATATCAACATGGTAATAATTCCAATTCTCAAACGTGATAAAGATCCAAATGTCGGTACTAATTATATATCTATTCCCTTGTCGTCGTGTGTTGCAAAAAAACTGGAACGAATGGTAAAAAGGAGACTAGAATGGTGGCTTTAAAAAGTAATTTGTTGCCTCGGAGTCAATACGGCTTCAGAAAAGGCAAAGGGACCATGGATAACCTGTTTTTGCTTAATATGAATATCACGTCAGCCTTTCAAACGAAAGAGACAGTAGTGGCAGCTTTTCTTGACGTTAAGGGTGCATATGATCACGTACAAATACCGATACTCTTGGACAAGCTGGCAAGATTCGGAATTCCTTCACGGATGATCGGACCTTTTTATGTCTCCCAGGGCTTGCCGCAAGGTGCAATTTTAAGTCCTCTCCTGTATACTCTATATACGCACGACCTAGAAGGTATACTTACTCCCCCCACACAAATCCTACAGTATGCTGATGATATATGTGTTTATTCTACTGCTGCTTCATATCTTCAGGCCAAAACGGCATTAACCACAACCATCGCACACATCGATGAGTGGCTCTCTATCAATGGGCTTGAGATCTCGGCTGAGAAATCAGCAGTCGTTCCCTTCTCCAAGTCGACGACAGCTCGCACTGAAGATCACATTACCTGTGGCAAGCACACCTTCCAAATAAAATCTCACGTTCGATTTCTGGGGACGATTTTTGACTCTCGGTTAAGCTGGGCGCCCCACATCCGATCCACCGTTACCAAGTGTGAAGAAGGTTTAAATGTAATCAGATCACTCACTCGTGTCTGGTGGGGAGCGCATCAGAGTGTTTTACTCACCATGTACCGAGGGATAATTCGATCTCGATTAGACTATGGCTGTCAATTCTACCACACTGCGTCAAAGATTCATCTCTCCAAATTACTCTTCAATATAGAGCCATTCTTCCCTTTCTTGGAGCCATGCGATCAACGCCCACCAACGCCCTTTTAATAGAAGCAGGGGAGATACCCTTGAGCATTAGGCGCCAAATGTTATCGGACAAATTCTACATTCAAGGCATGGCCATTATGGACAGTTCCGTCTATCAAAGTAGAGACTGCATTTATCGACTGTGGATTGCATCCCACAGAAGGAATAAAGTGCCAGCCGTTTGTGCCAGCTTTGACACTTGGTCACCTGTCATACATTCTATACGGCGTTCAACGCATCTACCTGTTATTGAATATGATCTTCAAACGCTCTGCTCTCAGATCCCAGTCCGTTATTTAAGTACGACCTGCCTGGACAGTACTAATGTCAACGTTGGCTTCAATCGTCTCGTTCAAGCACAATGGCCGGGTTTTCTCTGTGTATATACCGATGGCTCCAAAATTCCGCAAGAAGAGTGTACAGGATGCGCTTTTTTCTGCCCTCAGATCCAGATCCGCAAAACCTTCAGACTGCCTACGAGCACTTCTATTTTTACGGCGGAGACAGTGGCAGTTTTTGAAGCACTTAAGTTTCTGTCTAGCACTTCCTTCCCAAAGACATTGATAGTATCTGACTCGCAAAGCGTTCTTAAAAACATTCAGTACAGTCGATGGAACAAAACGACCAACAGTTATATCTTGGATGTGATATCTGAATATATTCGCAGCACACGCACGGGCCGGACGATCCATTTGTTGTGGGTACCTTCCCACTCTGGTATCTTCTATAATGATGAAGTTGATGCATTAGCCAAACAAGCGGCAACGTTAGGCACCGTCCTGGATCTGCAGCTTCCTTATACAGATTACTTACGAGCAGTCAAGGATCACGCAAGACAACAATGGCAGGAAATGTGGAACGTTTCTCAACAGACAAGAGGCGGTTATTACGCAGTGCTACAACCTCGGATTCCTACGCAGCCGTAGTTCATGAGGACACATCTGGACCGATCAACGATTTCTACCATCATAAGACTCCGCTTCAATGATGCCTCTTTCCCACAACACCTACATCGGATCAACGTTTACAGTGCACCAGCATGTGAGTGTGATCCTGAGTCGGAAGCTGATGTCAACCACATCTTATTTATGTGCCCCAAATTTGACCGTGAAGGGTTGGTCTTTTTGAAGATATTGCTGAGTATGGGCTACCATCTTCCTCAATCAGCTTCCTCTCGTTTGTGTACTAAAGTCGTTCGTCTATATAAAGTGATCGTTAACTTCATCAAGAGTACTGGTCACAATCTGTAGGTTTTAATGGTGTACGTCAATTATAAATATGTCTTGCTGATGAAGATATTTCAGAATTGGTGTGAATTGTAAGCCAAGACATTTTTAATTATTTTCCAATTCAATTCAATTCAATTTTTAAAACATTATGTACAAAACTGTAACAGTTAAGCTTTTTATTCTTGTAAATATGCATTTCTGCATTTGTTTATTCAATTATGTGTACATTGTCACTATGTGTTGCCGACGGCTAAATTGAGTACACACTCAAAGGCCAAATAAACAAACAAAAAAAAAAAAAAAACCCAAAAGGCTTGCGCCCAACACTTACCCAAAACGAAACAGCCTTGACTTTCCCCCTTTGTAAATAGAGTTCAGCTACTCTATTCGATATAGATTACAATGCCTTACAATTGCTTCTTCTCTTGCTTGTCCAAAATGTTTTTTGTCTTAAGCCTAAAAGCTACATTTTTTCTTCTTTCCACAAAGTTGTTTTTACAGCGAGCAGGATATTATTGCTGATTAAGGCTTCTCAGCTTTGACAATATATTTCAAAACACAGATGGCCGTACCAATCTCAGAACCTGCTGGTTACTTGCCATTCCTCGAGAATGTCAGTTTTGTATTAACTGATCACTGCACGTCTGCTTCTCTTTTGCAACTGAATAATTGAGTGCTCACGTTTTTTATGTCATCAGTTTTCAGGACGTTTGTATTCTCTAGGTTCGAGACTAAAATCGAATCTGAGGAGTTCAATCCCGTTTCTGCATGTGTTTCCATGACTGTGTGACTGATACTTCTGAACCAGTTGGTGCAATTATCATCATGCTTTGCAAGACTGGAGTGCATCACCTTTCCAGTGTCCAAGAGTCCAGCAGCTGAATACAGCTCAGTAGGATCATTAATTCAGAGGACACTACGACCGTACTGAGAATCTCTCATCCGAAATCCGGAACGCATCAAGTAGTCGATGACGTCGTTTCTCAGTACATCTGTCTTCAATCTGCGACGATAAAAAAATAAATAACTACCGAGTCACATGAAGAGGGAGTTTGATAAGACCACCTTGCCACTCAGTGTCAGGATCTCATGATGACAGCGCTGTCCAGAAACTGTCAAATGAGCTGGAGGTGAGGAACCAGAGAGCAGGTCGTAAATGAATCGCCATTATGATCAAGTAGCTTGACACGTTTCTCCAGCACGTCCGATAAGAACGTAAGTTCAAAATGTGAATTGTGAGCTTCACCACGTTTGGTGATCTTGGTCCTGGAAGGCTGATTTTGCTCAAGACATTGCTGCTGATATTCACGCGCTCTTCTTCAACTCTTCTGTGATCGTAAAAAGTATACTCAGTGGAACAGACTTATTTATCGCTACCAATAACTTGGTGCTGGAAATATTCATAGGGCATTACTCATGTTTCGTGTTCATTTGCGAATACATTTCTATTGTTTGTATTAAGACGCCAGAATGTATGTTCTTCCAAACATAATCTTTTTCCTATTTCACTTTGTGTGACAAACTGCCTATTGAAACTTCCTGGGGGAACATATCAACGCACACTCCGCTGCAGAGAGAAAATTTCATTCTGGAAACTGCCTCTTTTCTCTCTCTCTTTTACTTGCAGTATTTCTGCAATGACTGACGGAAGGAATTCTTTACTCTGTAGCAGAACTTGTTTGTCAGTGGCGGTTGCGTCCTCGTCAGATGTGTAAGGAACTGTTCCAATTTCAGTGAAGTCTGAAGCAGCATCTGCAAGGGCTTCAACTGGTCTGACACGAACAATGAAAATCATTTTATTTGGAGCTCTGTATTCCGCGGAGTTCTTTCGAAATCATCTGAAAACAATTTCCAGTGACCCACGAATCACGATAGCAGATACTAAAGAAGATATCGAACGGTAACAAGCAGGAGTTGAGATACGCGTGTCAATGACGTAAGGCGTTATGACGATGATGCAAAGCCCCAGTTGTAATTTCACCAGTGGTTCATAGATAGCCACTGAAATATTCAAAGAAAGCACTATCCCATTCAATACTTGATCTCGGTTTTCAGACCAAGCAGTGGTGATGGATCTCCACCCTATTCTGACAGCTCACTACTTTTGAAGCAATTGATAGACATTCATTCTCTGCCTGGCCTAGAAAAGGAGAGAAACGCTCCACATGCCGTTGAGATGTTGCTTTGACGATTCTTAAACATATTGTGACCCGACTGTTGTCGCTTATTTCTGTAAATGGCACCTGCGCTACATAAAATAACGTCGAAATTACGCATTCACCATGAGCTGATCTCTCTCAAGTCTGTTGCACAAACATCAGCAGCTGCAGTTGTTGCGTACATGTTAGTGTCCTCAAGTAAGCGCCCCAAGTTTACCTCTGTAAGGAACGTCTACGCATATCTTCTAGCTCTGTATGGAAAGTTGAAGACATGTGTAGACGTTTCTATTTCTGCTACCCTCCGTAAATGCGGTTCCTCACGCAGTGCACATCGCCTTCCTGCTTTTTTCATTGGTTTTGACGACGGCTTTGAAGGCAACAATTTTTGAACTTTCGAATGATTGGAAATTGACATGACCGACATTAGCAAATAGGTACTTGTGCTTCCGCAGGTAATTAAAAGCAGTTTGCATAACTTGTGGTCGACTGTCAAACTTCCACTTGTTATTAGTCGACGACGTCTCTTCTGTGATCATAGTGGCAACAGCATCTAAAACTGCTTGGCAGCTGTTCGAATATTTCATAGACATGTGGGAGGTGTCGCATGCTGACTTTTTGCTTTGATTGGATTATTTTAAGATATATTATTGTGATTCTCGAAATATTCCCGTTGTAGTGAATATTCCATAACGTCTGGGGATTGCAGTCGGATACCGTTGACTTCTTGCCACGATACATCGGCTGATAACCATTCAGCCATCTTCAGGTGTGTGTTTTTCGCTGGAGATTGCTAGTTGACATTGACTTGACTTGACGTAATTCCTTTGGCCTCTATTGGGGCACAGGGCATCCAGGAGAACTCACCATCCGTCTCTGTCTTTGGCCATTTGCCTCAATTCTGCCCAGGTCTTTCCAACTATTTTCGCTTCCCCTTCCACTGTCCTCTTCCATGTGCCCTTTGGCCTTCCTCACTTCCTTGATCCCTGGAGATTCCATTCCAATGCTTTTTTCTCGATGGCTCCATCTGGTTTTCTTAAGGTGTGCCCCAACCATCCCCACTTTCTCTCTCGTATCTGGTCTTCTATAGGTATCGGGTTTGTTATTCGCCAGAGCTCCTCATTACATACTTTTTCTGGCCACCAGATATTCATGATGCGTGGAAGACATCTATTTATGAAGCTTTGTAACTGGGATGTTATATTTTTATCCATGTTCCAGCTTTCACTGGTGTACAGAAGGACAGCCTTCACAATTGTATTGAAAATACGGATTTTTGTTTTATACTTGATATTTCTATTTTTCCGTGTTGGATACAGTTTTATGAAGGCAGCATTTACCTTTTTCATGCAGTTTTTCACATCATCTCCAGCTCCACCATCTTTCGCCACTATACTGCCCTGATATGGAATCAGTTGACAGTCTCCACCCGCTGCTCACCTATTAACAATGGCACCTCCGTGTTCCCTGAATTTACCCTCATTTCCTTTGTTTCGCATATATTTATCTTGAGGCCTGCA
This sequence comes from Schistocerca americana, assembly GCF_021461395.2. Lineage (NCBI taxonomy): Eukaryota > Metazoa > Arthropoda > Insecta > Orthoptera > Acrididae > Schistocerca > Schistocerca americana. The sequence goes on from NC_060123.1 coordinate 46,022,764, forward strand.
GTCTCTGCATGTTCTTCCAGCAAGTTTAATTTTGTCTGTATATCAGTCAGCCTTGGAGGTAGTAAAACTATGTCGTCTGCCAAATCCAAATCCTCCAGACGTTCGTGGATCCCTCACTGGATTCCTCGTCTCCTGCCTGCTGTGACTCTTATCATAACACAGTCAAGAACGAGTAGAAAAAGTGTTGGTGACAAAATGCGACCCTGACGGACTCCAGTTGTTTTTTTTTATGGGCTCTGTCATATTTCCCTTGTGGAGTATGCACCGTTTGTAACCATCATATAGATCTTTTATGATGTTTAAGATCTTCTGTGGTATGCCATATTTCCGCAATACCCGCCATAGCACACCATGTTTCATGGAGTCGAAGGCCCTTTGAAAATCAATGAATGTCAGGTACATAGTTGCTTGGAATTCTTTGCTTTGCTCTAAAATGATCCTTAGAGTGTTAATAAGATAAACACAACTGCGTTGTGCCCTAAAACCGGCCTGTTCTTTACGCAGTCGCTTTTCAAGGGATTCTTTAATTATGTTTAAAGTAATTCTGGTGAGGACCTTACTGGGCACTGATAACAATATAATACCACGCCAGTTGTTACAGGCTGACAAATTTCCCTTTTTTGGGAGCTTTACCACCAAACCATTTTTCCATTCCTTTGGAGCTTTCTCTTGAAGCCAAATATGCTTCAGCAAAGGATGGAGCATTTTAACAGTACTTTCAATATCAGCTTTTAAGAGCTCCGGTGCAATGTTGTCTAGGCGTGGAGTCTTTGTATTTTTTAGTGTTTTCAAGGCATTCCTAATTTCGTCCATTGTGGGGCACTGGAAATTTATATCTTGATCTTCTTCGACTTCCTCTGGAACATCTCTTACTTGATCCTCTTGGTTGCCTTCACAATTTAACAGATCCTTGAAGTGCTCCTCCCATCTCTGTAGCTGTGCCTGTTGAGTTGTAAGCATCACCCCATCTTTGTTCTTAACTGGTCCTTCATGTCTGAAGTTCTTCGTTGACAACCGTTTGGTAATATTGTAGAGCTCTTTCGTATATCCTTGTCTTGCTGCCACTTCTACTAATTTTGCTTGCTCATATATCCATTTCCTTTTATCTCGACATAGCAATGTTTTCACTTTTTTGTTCGCCTCCGTGCATTCTTTATGCGCTTCGCTCTTCTGCGCTCTTGTCTTACAAAAGTTTAACTTAAATGTTAGTTCTTTTCTGTGGCTGATTTCATTCCACGTAGCATCAGAGATCCAATCCTTCCTTTGATGTGCCTGCAATCCTAAGATTTTTTCTTCCACATCTAAATAACTGTCTTTGATTTTTTGCCAGCATGTTTCAATTCTCTCTTCCATAAAGTTTTCTTCAGAGAGGACCTGGAATCTGTTTTGTAGTTCAAGGGCAAATGTTTCTTTGATCTGTTGGTCTTTTAATCTTGCCACATCTATTTTCTTGCACCTGTGATTGAGCTTGGTTCTATTTGCAACTATCTTCAGTCTGAATTCCGTCAAAACTAGGTGGTGGTCACTTCCAACGTCTGCCCCTCTTTCTATTTCTGACACCTAACAGTGAGTGTTGGCACTTGCGGCTTATGACTATGTGGTCTATTTGATTTTCGGTAACGTGGTCTGGAGAAACCCACGTTATCTTATGGCTGTTACGATGCGGAAACAATGTGCCTCCAATGACTGGGTCATGTTCAGCGCATGTATCTATGTACCATTTACATTCCTGATCCCCATTCCATGCACGCCCATGATATGTTCAAGCCCTTCATTTTCTGAACCAACTTTTGCGTTCAAGTCACCCATTAAAATTTTTGTGTCCCTAGAATTTGCTTGTCTAAGGACTCCGTTAAGCTCTGTATGAAATGCATCTTTTAATTCTCCTTTAGCTATTTCAGTAGGTGCATAGCATTGAATTACAGCGACATATCGTACATTTGTTTTAAAGCGTGTGTTATTATCTATTCTGAGACTGGTTTCCACTCCAGTAAGCTCTTCTTGCTGCTTTTAGATAGTAAGAGCCCTACACCATTCCTATGCGTTGCGTCCTCACCTGTGTGACAGAAACACTCCACCATTTTGTGTTTGGAATTCCCCAGATTCTGGCCACCTTACTTCACTTAGTCCCAATATATCTAGTCGATAGTTCTCCATCTCTTTTTCAACCTGTCTTAGTCTCCCTGCCTCTCTTAACGTCCTTACATTCCCAAAACAGATACGGGTTTTCCTTTTCAGGCCAAATGTCATATCCTTAAGATCCATCCGGCTACTTCTCCTTTTAGTTTCTGTGATATGTGTATTTTGGTGGTGCGGGTTATCAGCCCACAGCCCCCGAGTGTCCTGGTGGGGCTGCCACCTCATGGCCTGGACACCTGCCAAGGTTTTATTTCAGGGCCTTACTCCTTAGATAGCTTACAATCACAAGGAGGAAAAGGAAAGGAAGGGAGTGCATAGGATGGGACAAAACAGAATAGGATAGGACAGGACAGGACAGGACACTAGACGGGACGTTGTGAGACACACTTTGTCTTCATCCTCTATAGAGACCTTTCCGGCTTGGGAGGTACTGCTGGTAGTTACACCACCGCAGGCAAGGCCCTCCACTTCAATGGATCACACAAACCCCATCGCCCACCCGGACAGTGCTTCGTTAAGGTGGTGTCTCCTGAGGGGAGACTGTTGTCGCTTATTTCTGTAAATGACACCTGCACTCCATAAAATAACGTCGAAATTACGCATTCACCATGAGCTGATCTCTCTCAAGTCTGATGCACAAACATCCGCAGCTGCAGTTGTTGCGTACATGTTAGAGTCCTCAAGTAAGCGCCCCAAGTTTACCTCTGTAAGGAACGTCTATGAACATTTTCTAACTCTGTATGGAAAGTTGAAGATATGCGTAGACGTTTCTATTTCTGCTACCCTCCGTAAATGCGGTTCCTAACGCAGCGCTCTTCGTCTTCCTGCTTTTTTCATTGGTTTTGACGACTGCTTTGAAGGCAACAATTTCTGAACTTTCGAATGATTGGAAATTGACAGGACCGACATTAGCGTATAGATACTTGTGCTTCCGCAGGTAATTAGAAGCAGTTTGCATAACTTGTGGTCGACTGTCAAACTTCCACTTGATATTAGTCGACGACGTCTCTTCTGTGATCATAGTGGCAACAGCATCTAAAACTGCTTGGCAGCTGTTCGAATGTTTCATCGACATGTGGGAAGTGTCGCATGCCGACTTTTTGCTTTGATTGGATTATTTTAAGATATATTGTTGTGATTCTCGAAATTTTCCCGTTGTAATGTATTGGGGATTGCAGTCGGATACCGTTGACTTCCTGCCACTATACATCGACTGACAACCATTCAGCCATCCTCAGGTGTGTGTTTTTTGCTGGAGATTGCTAGTTGACATTGCTACCTTTATACTGTATTTGAAGAGGGCGCCTAACTCGACAGAGGTCGATCAGATACTGTCTTTACGCATGTGCCTTCACGACTATCTTTTGCTATAAGTATAGGGATGTGAACTATCAACCTCCAGTGCAAAACATTCTCCTGAGGATGGATGAATGGTTGTCAGCCGAAATATCGTGGCAGGAAGTCGACGTGATCCAGTTGCAATCCCGAAAAGTTACGGAATTCTGTTGAATGTTGGCAAATAAGTGGAATAACGCAAGAAGACGCTTTTCTGCGAATCACAAGTCGATGAAGACTGACGGAATGTTTTTTTTCTAAATCACTTTGTAGAACTTCGCTTGAGAAGCAATGCGGTGATGTCTTTCGAAAAATTTTGAATCAACTTCAATAGATATTGTTATCTGCCAGGAGCTGCGTCCCGAATTCTTTCTATTGATATTGGAACTTTAAGCACCAGCTAATGTTTTAATCTCATTTATGATGCGCGTTTTACAGTATCATTCCAAGTTTCTAGTTCACCCAAGCAGTAACCTACTTATGTACTTTCGCACTAACTGAAACGAAGCTCAGAGCTTTCTTAATTCGTTTGAAAAGATTAATGGTAATTGTTCTGTCTGTACTCTCTCTCTCTCTCTCTCTCTTTCTCTCTCTCTCTCTCTCTCTCTCCCTCTCTCTCTGTGTGTGTGTGTGTGTGTTTGTGTGTGTGTGTTTGTGTGTCTCTTCCATTCAGTATGCTGTATTTATTTCTTCATTTTTACTAAATAGAGAAGACTGTAGTAGTACTCAGTATTCCTTCGACTAATGATATTCAAATTTATTCTCTTAACTGGTGGCACAAATTTTCATTTACGTCAGGAACACAGCTGGCGCGACCTTTGGCTATTATTCAACTGTTTTTGTGTTGAGCGTCCGCGGGATAAGAATTAGCAGACAAAATAGACGCTACAGTAGTAGTGTCATTGGTAGAACAGGTTTTTTTTAAACTTCGACACACAGCACAGGACGAGAACCGCTTGAATACCCGGACCTACAGCAGAGAATATGGAGCCCTCATATCCATTAAAAACTAGACCCGATTGCTTATTCAAAATTATGAATTCGATTTATGCTCTGTAATACATCCTCGGACACCGAATGTGACCCACTAACACACCATCCGTCTTTAGAATAGAAATACGAGATGGAAAAGCTTACACAAAGCGCAACGAAAGGGAAAAAGGGACGGTGGAAAAGGAGGTGGGGGGTGGGGTTTACTCTAAAGTAACACAAGTGAATGTGGAACTTGAATATGAACTACAAACTTTGAGTTACGCTGTCTTTAAGTGTATGAGATTGTTGCTTGCAGGTCCATTTAGGGCTGGATCAAATTTTATTGTCTCCTGTGGATACACTAAGTGATAACTTGAAAAAGTGAGGTTATGTGGTGAAAGGGCTAATTTACCATGATGTCGTCCCTGCTGTCGTGTGCCTTAAAACATTGTATCACCGCCGCCCTACTGGAATGCTTACGTAAAATAAATGTACGATGTGCGTTGCGTCTGGTGTGAATGCTATTTAAGTGCCGGCTTTGGTGGCCGTGCGGTTCTAGGCGCTGCAGTCCGGTACCGTCGGGCTGCTACGGTCGCAGGTTCGAATCCTGCCTCAGGCAGAGATGTGTGTGATGTCCTTAAGTTAGTTAGGTTTAAGTAGTTCTAAGGGACTGATGACCTAAGTCCCATAGTGCTCAGAGCCATTTGAACCATATTTTGCTATTTAAGTGAATGGAGCACGTTCCGTTAGCAAAAAAAAAAAAAAAAAAAAAAAAAATTAAATACTCAGTCTTGGACGTGGTACAGGTTGTGATCGAAGAAAAGGTGTAAGATAATACATCGCCAATTCCCAACTCTGGGCAAAACCTTAGGTATGATATACAAATCAGTTATTGCGGTTACGAACAAACTTTAAATCAAATCATTTAAATTGCCTTCAGAAGATCATGACAGGAAGTTGATATAGAATAACTTTCCAAGTGGTTTAGAAATTCGTATGCGAGTGCGAGAAGCTTTTTGTAAGTTATTTAAATTTACTGACTGCCAGCTCATCGATTGTTACCAATGACCACGTGTTTTGAAGCAAAAGAAACCGAGAACAACGGCAACCCCACAAGTAAAAGATAACTTGCACAGAATACGATTTTACCTACCTTCAGTGTCATCACAGTTCCCAATCATCTTAAGGCACCTGGAATGCACATAGGTTGCTGTAATCTCATTATTATGCTGAAGGTCGCTGGTCGTATGAATCCGTATATAATACGCAAGATTTATCAAAGGACGCTCCTGATTATGTGTGAACAGGTTAAAGAACGTGGCGGGAGTGTTTTTGTATTCGAAATAGGACAAGCAAATTAACCATACGATTCACGCCTAGTGCTCTCGTTGGCCGCCATCGGTCAAAGTTTTTGCCTTGCACTAAGAGAACTTTACTTCACTTCCCAGTGTTGGCAAAGATAAAGCGCTCCTGCTGACAGGGACGACTAGTGGCAGATTGTGAATCAAAAACTGAGTTGTGCACAGTGCGGGTGCACCAACCATCTCGCTGTAAAATGACCGTCTTCCAGTTGGTGATACAAAAATCTTTTATAAATTGTTGAATGTATCTCCCGACGAAGGGTAGGGACGCTGGGAGCCCGAAGCGTCATATCCACTTAAAACCACTGTAAAACATGCGTAGCTCTTACAGAAAAATACACGTAAGACATCCTTAACGTGTTAATAGATTTTAAACATAAAAATTATTTTATAAATTTACGTACTTTATAATAGAAAAAGGGTAAATTATCGCGATAAAAACTTAGAATTCACGTAGAAACGACAACATATTATTTCTGAAAAATAAAGCGCAATCACTGATTTTCCGCGAAATAGATATTTCATTGAACACAAATAGCATCGCTAGAGCTGGAGCTGTCAAAAAACGAGTGAAAAATAACTTAACAAGATCACGCAAATTAAAGGAAAATATAAAAATAAATAGTGGAACAAATAACTTATACTGAAAATTAAATGTGTTGTTCTTCGATCTCATGCTAGCTGCGGGCCTGCTGGAAAGGAAATTTTTAAATTAATCCACATTTCGTCTGAATAAAATACATTCAGCTTCATACTTTTCGCACAAAAAAGACGTTTTTCGCCTTTTTGGAAACCATGGCGTCTCGTTTGCAAATGTGGGTCTGTCATTCCGCCTCCTGTCAAAACTAAATACTATAGATAGCAAAATATTCTGAACCTGATTCTAAAAATCTCTGTAGTTTTCAAAAAGTTAATATTTCCTTTTATGGTTTGTTATATCACAGATACTGCTGCCTAATAACACGTTCTCTCATTTCATCAAAGGCATTTTGATTTGATGTACCGTAATCCTCTACGTTTTCTTTACGATAGGGAAGTCTAATCCCACTTCGGTCAACATAGAGTTTCTATTGCCAGCAATAGAACATTATCGACATACGCATCTTAAACGTTTTGCTGAGACGTTCAGTCACCTTTTCTGAAAAAAGATCACCCTTCACTACTTATCATCTTCAATAAACATAATGACGTTAAAATCCAGCTGTCGCGGTTGCCCGCAAAGGCATTTTACTACTTCACTTTCCGTAATGGCATTGCGAGATAGCACAGTCACTACTTTGAACTGGAACGTGGCTGTACCTAGTCATAGGACCAGTTTAGTTCCTGCATGAGAGGGTTTACGGTTCGGTTTGTTGTGCAACTTCCATTGTTGGCCCACAGAGTTCACAAAGCGAATACCTTAGGCACGGCCTACCGATTTGCCTCGTATTTGGCAGATATCCTGTTTAGTACCAAAAATGAAACAAAGATATTTTGGTCAACACTCCCCCCACCCCAACCCGCTCGCAACCTTTTTTGAGAAAAGTGCCCCTAAATTTCATGAGGCGTAATCGACTAAAAATCCGCGCGATCGTTACATAACTGAAAACCGATCGTTTATCAAAGGTGGAGGCGCAAACGAGGAAAAAGTCTGATTCGATGGCCGCTTGTGTATTCTTAGATAGAACGTCTTGGTGCTATGCAGCGACGAAAGGCTCTGGCTGGGGAGTGGAGAACCTGTGTTAGATTCGCAAATGCATCCTTCACTTCATCTTCTATACCTTTTCCCTATCGAAATTGGTAGAAATAGGAATAATAACAATGTGGTAATTAATTTTAATTCTGGCTGCTGTACAAAAGCTCTTTCACAAACAATTACATGTCTTCCCTCTCCTTCGAACAATTACGTGGATGGCGTTCGTCATATAAATATTCGAAGCCAATGTACTCAAGGTGCCAAGAACATGTAATGAATGCAGTCTTCACCCAACTACATCGTTTCTTCCTAAGATTTGGCAGAAACAGATATCGATTGTCTCCCTCGGTAATTAATCTTAACTGAATTCCATGAGTACGATCACATCGCGTCAAAAATATGGGCTGAAATTTGATCATGAATTGTATTATGAATCGTTGTTACATATACGCGGTTAAGCAATTAACGCCGGGTTCTAGGGAGCACATTGCAATTTTGAAACCGAATAACGTTAGGTACCTCGCTGTCTGTGGTCCTTCAAGAGGAATTCGCAGCATTATTGATGCGAATCGTTTTCATACATCAAGGCTTCAAATTTTAACCTTAATAACTTCCTTAAAAAAGCTATACGTAAATGCTCTTTCGGATCATAATGACCCAGTATGGTGTTTGAATAGTATTACGATTGTGATTTGTTAAAAATTATTGTAGCTTTAAATATAGCTTTATTTATTACAATATAAACTACGTTTACAGTATTATGTGCCAACAGTCTCAACAGTGATGTAAATCAACGTACTGTTGTGCAATAGAGTTTTGCTTAGCGTATAAACTATCAATCACGGGCAAAATAAAAATAGAGTTAGGCTTAGTATTCCGGAATTTGGGCAGCGGTATCCAAAGGGAGCTTTACAAACAATAGATAATGCACGTCAAACTAGAATTGCTAATGATGTAGCTAACATTCTCAGCAAAAAATTGTCAAATGGCTCTGAGCACTATGCGACTTAACTTCTGAGGTCATCAGTCGCCTAGAACTTAGAACTACTGAAACCTAACTAACCTAAGGACATCACACACATCCATACCAGAGGTAGGATTCGAATCTGCGACCGTAGCAGTCACTCGGTTCCAGACTGCAGCGCCTAGAACCGCACGACCACTCTGGCCGGCTCTCAGCAGAAACATAGCTCCTCTTCATAATGTTACGCATAACGATAGAAAATTGGTTGAAAGGAGGATATAAGATGAACATCAACAAAAGCAAAACGAGGATAATGGAATGTAGTCTAATTAAGTCGGGTGATGCTGAGGGAATTAGATTAGGAAATGAGACACTTAAAGTAGTAAAGGAGTTTTGCTATTTGGGGAGCAAAATAACTGATGATGGTCGAAGTAGAGAGGATATAAAATGGAGACTGGCAATGGCAAGGAAAGCGTATCTGAAGAAGAGAAATTTGTTAACATCGAGTATAAATTTAAGTGTCAGGAAGTCATTTCTGAAAGTGTTTGTATGGAGTGTAGCCATGTATGGAAGTGAAACATGGACGATAAATAGTTTGGACAAGAAGAGAATAGAAGCTTTCTAAATATGGTGCTACAGAAGAATGCTGAAGATTAGATGGGTAGATCACGTAACTAATGAGGAAGTATTGAATAGGATTGGGGAGAAGAGAAGTTTGTGGCACCACTTGACAAGAAGAAGGGATCGGTTGGTAGGACATGTTCTAAGGCATCAAGGGATCACCAATTTAGTATTGGAGGGCAGCGTGTAGGGTAAAAATCGTAGAGGGAGACCAAGAGATGAATACACTAAGCAGATTCAGAAGGATGTAGGTTGCAGTAGGTACTGGGAGATGAAAAAGCTTGCACAGGATAGAGTAGCATGGAGAGCTGCATCAAACCAGTCTCCGGACTGAAGACCACAACAACAACAACAACAACATTAATAATAAACTTAAAGAAGCAGATGCTCTAATTATTAAGTCTGACGAAGTTTGCTGTTTAGTTATCACCTACAATTCTGAATATGTTTCCTAAACCTTAAATTTGTTTAGCGTAAATAATATTTCGGAAATGCATCATGATCCGCTTCCAGGATTACAAAAAGATGTTAGGTCAGCCATCAATAACGCTGAATATCTAATCAAACCTTTTCAGAAGAAAATCCTCATTAATAGAACCCTCAGCACTCAAAACTTCGGTCTCAATTTAAAATCCACAAACCTAACCTTCCGATACGCCCGATATGTAATAGTATGAATAGTGCGTACCATGATTTGGCCAAATTTCTAGATGACATTCTGAAGAAAAATATTCGTTTTCGAGAACAGTTGTTGCAACAGTCACGTCTTTGTCCAAAAAGTAAGAGATTTAGAATACAGTTCAGACACCAAGTTGTCTTCATTAAACATAAAAAATATTTATACTAATGTCCCTGTACTCTCTAAAGAACAAGTTTTTAACAGTTTTTCAGCTACATCACTAGGCATTCTCTCCTATTTCAGATACGAAGATCATATTTTAATCATCTACTTGGGACCTGGTGGTGGCATTGACAGTTTTTTATATCTCTTCAGTGATATTTATGAGGAAATATCTTTCACCATCGAACTTGAAAACGAGGCCCGCCAATTAAACTTTCTTGACGTGACGTTTAGAAAGGAGATAATATAATCTCATTCAATATTTTTCGTAAAGAAACATATACTGATCAGATCGTACCTGCGTCTTCCATTCATACACAGTCTCATAATAACGCCTTCTTTCATTCAGCTATTCACTGAGCTACTTCCATTCCACTTTCGAAAGAAACGTTCATCGATGAAATCAGTTTACTCAAAATGAGTATAAACCTAGCATAGTAGAAGACATCCTTAAAAAGAAAACTTCTAAAAGAGTTACTACGCTCGGCACCTCTATCACTGAATCCAACCCATAAAACGTATTTCTCTATTCCTTTCGTGGGGCCCATCTCCTATCAGATCCAACGCCTTCTTCGTAATAAATACAACTGCTACGTTGCATTCTCTAGCAATAATAATTTGAAAAAAAAAAAACTTGATTCACAATTTAAAATCGATTCGTTCCCCTTTAGAAAGTTGTGGCGTCTATAAGATTGTCTGCGATACCTGGTCTTCTTACTACATAGGACAAACCTTTACTACTAGATATAAAGACTACCTTTTAAGAAAAAATGGCTCTAGCCCCCAAAATTCTTCTGTTGCCGACCATCTTCTGATTACAGGTAACGCACCTAAAGCTATTTGCGATATCAACATTTTGCACATCGAGAAGAAAGGGCGTAAATGAGATATTCTGGAAGAATTAGAGATTTTTAAACATCTTTCTCGAAATGATAGTTTCATTCACAGTGAACAGCTGCAGTTGCGCAATGAAAACTTCTTCAACGGTATAAAGCCGTTACTTGACATTTAATTTCGGGTCTCCTTGTGCAGTTTACCTAAATGTTATTTTTTCCATCTAAGTTAAGTCATAATTTTTCATTCATAAAATGGTTTACTGGCTGTATTTCATGTAATATCGCTTTCTGCAAGCTCTGTCATTCAGCCCTTCCTGTGTTTTCTATAATGAAGTTTTTGTGCTTCAAACTGTACTTCTAAGCTCTGATGCAGACAAAATGTTACTTTATCTGTCGCTTTTACACCAAATATTGCTTTTTACGTTATGCACTGAACAATATTCATTATAATTTTCGTCTGTCTACTACACTTGAATGTTAAGTAGCCAAGTTGTACCTGCGGCTACTAGGTGGCTCTCTCGCTGCAGCGTCTCGTGTTCACCTGCCCGCACTAGTTAACGCAGGCGCCTCAGTCCGTTGCAACCTGTGTCTGTACACGTATGAGCAGCCCATAGTGTCCCGCCTTCATGCACTCCTTATTATATATTTTGTGACTTAAGCCCTCTGGTCTGTTAAGTATTTTATACGTGACATGTAAGTACTGCCTCTGTCTTTTATTGTTACTCAATACTTACACTTTTGGTAAAAAAATGTCTTTTCCTATATATTTGTAACTATTGTAACCTCCCCGCAAAATGTTAAATGAAAAATGTGAAATGGAGCCAAGCGTAACCTCCCCACAAAATTTAAGGAATGATAATGGAGCCAAATGTAACCTCCCCAAAAAATTAAGGAATGAAATTTGACCATAAACCCACAATAATATCAATTAAATAATGAACCATGGAGCAAATATAACCTCCCAACAGTAATAATAATATCTGGTAAATTTTATAAGGACAGCAGCGCTGACCTTCGGCCCTGTATTCTGAATAAAACAAGCAAAAATTCTTACCTCAATAAAACTGCAATTAAATCTGCTCATAATTATACATTCTTCGACACAGCTTCGTGCAATGCTGGCGTATATATATATTTGGATTATTGAAAGGAGTGATGATCCATTGGAAATGTTCTTTAAATTGAAATGAATGTCTTTCTTTAAAAGAGTTACTTTATAAAAAAAATTATTATTGGGGCATTTTTTTGGACAAATTAATTACAATTAACATACATTATTAGATATGCGCAATGCTGCTTCTTTAGCTTCTACAACAATACTCATCATCCAGAGTCCTGACCAGAGTCGCGAGTAGAGCACACAGCCGACGCACGCCGACTCCCGCAGACTACAACCGTCCACTCGCTACTAAAGCCGACCGACTACTACTGTATCCGACTGACTACTACTGTCGACTCGCGCAGACTAGTGCAGACTCGCGACAAGCAACAACTAACAATAAACTACTCTCTGGTCAGAGATTCTGTCATGCCTCGCCTATCTCCGGCAAATCATACGTCTTACATAAACCTCCACTGGGGGGGGGGGGGGGGGGTTGGGCAAAAACTTGGCAGCGATGGTGAGTCAATTGGACTTGCCATGAGCAACAAATTTTTCATAATTAATTAACTTTACAATCGCAATATATATATATATATATAAGTGCAGAACATGAAATAGAATGTAGTGCACATGCACTGAGTACAGAACATATCAGGCAAACACAAATATATAGGCAACGAGTACAAATCATATTCAGCAATGACACAAGTGCACACGCACTGTAGTTGAGAACATATCAGCAAATCACAAAATGTATATGCAATGAATACAAATCATGTTAACAAAATGACGAAAGTGCACACGCACTGTAATACAGAACATATCTGAGAATCACAAAATGTATACGTAATGAGTACAAATCATTTTAACGAATGGCATAGAATGCACACGCACTGTAAAACTCTCTAGCATTTTTACAACAAATAAACATATCAAGGAATCAAATAAAGTGCACACGCACTATAGAAGTCTTTAGCATTTTTAGGACAACTGATCTTGTTAACAAATGAAATGAAGTGCATACGCAGTGTATATGTCTTTATCTTTTCACAAGAATTAGGAAAGGAATGGGAAGGATTGCGTCATGGTTGTAGCACTTTAGGTTGCACACAGCTGCACTGAAAGTCCATATCTTTCTACAGAAGCACAACACCAAGTGAGACAATCTGAAGCTCTTTTCCTTGAAGTATTAATCAGTGTAGCCTAGACATTGAAATGTCGTAATAATATTCCATGCTATCATTTTGGTAGTACACTAGGTACACAAAACAGTGGGACCATAATAACATCTCCATTGTTCAAGGTGCTGGACAACATGTCGTGTCAACACCATGTTCTTGTAAAGTAGACCAACGTAGAATTAGTGCCAAAACCAAATATAGTCCTCCATGATCATGAGGATAGACAGGACAAACGGATATTGCAGTAATTTCTGGTAATTATGTCAGAAGGTGAAGGACATTAAGTCACATAGTAGTCTTCATTGAGAATTACACTAGTCTAACAACTGATTTGAGTAATTTGTGGCACTCATCGCCCAGTTACTGAACATTTCTGTACCATGTATGTAGTATTACAGAATAATGTTCATAAATTATCTGAATATAGTAATTATTGGCACTCATTGCCCAGTTACAAACCATCAGAAGTCATCATTCAAAACAGAAGCTAATGAATGGCATAGTATTAACATAATTCACTTAATTATAGTAATCATTGGCATCATAGGTCATCTTATTACAGTAATCAATGGCATTCATAGCCAGTTACAAAGGAATTTTTTTTTGTATTCTTCAGAAGTCATCATTCAAAATGAGTTAATTATTGGCATAGCATTTATACATAATTAATCTGATTATAGTAATCATTGGCATCATAGGTCATCATCTTATTACAGTAATCAGTGGCATTCATTGGCCAGTTACAAAGCATTTTTTTTTTGTATGTATTATTCAGAAGCCATTATTGAAGTGACATACTATTCAGAGCTGATCAGTATTACTCAGAACTCTCTTAAACTAGTAGCATTATTTGGGACTGGTAATTCCTTTGTTTGCTTTTGAGTTCTTGCTGCAAATGGAGATGTGTAACGTCATTCGTCATGAGTCAACTGTAGCAAGGTTATGAAACAAGTAGAGTATATGTGATCACATTCATAAACGACATATTTTTAATAAACAACTGCTTGTAGCACATTAATTTCATGAATAATTTATCCTGCAAATTATACAAAACGGATTATTAAACTGAAAGAAGAAACGCATATTATGCTTAAAAGTAGTGAACTTCGAATTAACAGGTAGTGAAATGTGTATAAAAAATATATATGTTCTCTAGCTGTCCTTTCCAAAACCTTCAGTCATCATACCATGCGATATAAGGACATACTGTCAAAACGAACTGCAACAAATACTTAAATAACTACATAGCATAAATACATAAACTTCAACATTATCCTCATCTGCAAAGAAATAACTTCATTATCCATATCATCATAACTCCATTATTATCATCACCTGTAAAGAAAAACTTCATTATCCACAGTAGCATATTCTTCATCATTATTCATCACCATTCATTATCATCTGCAAAAAAGTCACTTCATTATTCATTATACAATTATTCCTTATTGCTTGCATATTTCATCACTAAAACTAAGATGTGTAGTTCTGTCTGACAGCCTGCATCAATCGCCTCGTATTCTGAAAGAAAAAAATAGTTAAGACTGCTATTCTACGATGTGTATAGTATATTCTTGTTAACGCTTGTTAATTCTGATCCATTTACTCTTCATCACGAGGTATTGCATCCTCTTTCGTTCATTCCGAAGGTGAAATTCCCATTTCTCTTTAGTTTCTGTCGTTTACACGTTATTTCTTTCTGAAAATGATGAACAAAGATTAATGTCTGGCATTTAATTCATATAACCATTAGATAAAAACTAGTTTATAGTAACATAATTGAGCATACAGCATAGCATGACAGAAAACATAATACGTCAAAAACGTCGACAGTGTTCAGAAGCAAAATATGTACACAGAGTAACACAATGTAGCAACAAAATAAGTGTAAAATAGTCACGACGTTGAGATATCATAAGGCAAAATGTTAAAGTCAACTGGTGTTTGTTATATCTTAACTGTTTCATAGTGCATACAAACAAAACAGGAAAACAATCATACATACATGAAAAATGGAAAATGTGCACGGTCTGCTGTGTAACGACAAGAAAAGCGACCTGCTAACCTTACCTTTCCGGGCACTTGCCAAGAAAAAATACGACAATCATCAGTAAGCAGTCACATAAATATAATTGCATAAGTGGTCATAAAAATGTATAAGTTCATCTGGAAATGTATGCACGGTCTAATGTGTAACGACAAGAAGAGCGACCTGCTAACCTTATCTTGCCGGGCACTTGCCAAGAAAAAATACGATAATCATCAGTAAGTAGTCACATAAATATAATTGCATAAGTGGTCAAAAAAATTAGGAAATGGCATTACAGTGTGATAAATCATAACGCATGTACATTCAATAAAAGGTTTATGTTGGATATGTGGTGGTTCCCTTTGGTTTTTCTGGTTCTCAACGTTTCGACGAGAACTACATTGGGGTGAGGAATACTGCGAATCCGATATGGACTTGTGTATAAAAGTTCAAAGTTACTATGCCTACCTTTTCTTCTATTGGATAAATAGTGTGTACATACTAATATCTTCTGTCCAATGTGAAAGTCACGGCGTATATAAACCTGTTTTTGTTGTCTTCTCCGGCGCTCTGCGGCACGTTTGATGTTGTTCAGCGCAATGTCAATTATTTCATGGTGTCGAAGTCGACGAGATGTAGGAACGGTTACTAGTTCTTTAATTTTGTTAGGTGGTTCAACATTTTTCAGTATAACAGACGGAGATATATAGTAGATATATAGTAGATTCATTTTGTATGGAATTAATTACATCCTGGAATGAGCGTATGTGTGTGTACCAATCAATATGTTTTTTATGGCAGTAAATTCTACACAGTTTACCAATTTCTTTCATTAATCGTTCACAAGGATTCGAAGAAGCATGGTATCTGGATATATAGATCGGAGAAATGTTTCTAGCTCGTAACATACGTGTCCATATAGCAGATCGAAACTGTGATCCGTTGTCGGAAATTACTTTCAACACATGCCCTACATGAAATAGAAAATGTTTTATAAATGCTATCGAAACTGTTTTAGCAGTAGCTTTGCGTAACGGAGTGAAGGTAACATATTTTGAAGTGAGTTCAACAGCGGCAAAGATGTAGCAAAAACCACTATTAGTTCTGGGATTCGGACCAAAAATGTCTACAGCGGCCATGTGTCTTAATTTAACAGGTACAATGGGATGTAATAGAGGAATAAGTGAAGTCGTGTCTGATTTAGATTTCTGTCAGATTTTACATGACGCTAAAACTCGTCGAATACGTTTCTCCATGTTGGTAAAGTAATAGTTCTGTCTCAGTTAAGAAAAAATTTTCTGGCTCCGTATTGTGCGTAACTTAAATGAGTATACCAGATTAATTTGTTAACAAGTTCGTCAGAAATGCATAATACCCAATTGTTGCTGTCAGGATGAGAGCGGCGAAACAGAATGTCATTACGTACAGTGTAATGGTTTCTAATGGTAACATTATTCCTATCTTGCCAAAGGTGCTTAATTTATTTCCATACGTTGTCTTTACTCTGCTCTTGTGCTATGTCTTCTAATGATGACGAAATGAAATTTCCAAATGCATCTTATTGAATGTACATGACTGAAATTTGCTTTGCAGAAGTTGGTTGCGATGTCTTGCTGATTGTTGCTAAGAGAACGGGATAGTGCGTCTGCTACAATATTTTGTGTGCTGGGAATGTGAACAATAGTAAAATTAAATTCCTGTAAATAAAGTTTCCATCTGCTTAATCTGTCGTGTGTAAATTTAGCCGAAAGTAAAAACTGTATAGCTCTATGGTCAGTGGAAACGGTGGTATGTCTTCCATAAAGAAAATGCCGAAATCTCGTAAATGCCCATACAACACATAATGTTTCAAGTTCTGTAACAGAATAATTGCGTTCAGCAGGTGACAGAATGCGACTCGCAAAAGCGATGTTTTCAATTACTGTACAACCATCTTCTTCAATTTCCTGAAAAATATGTACGCCTAAAGCGGTGATAGAACTGTCGGTAGCAATGGAAAAATTTCTAGTAAGATCTGAGTGCGATAAAAGTGGTGCATTCAACAAGGCTTCTTTCAGGTTCACAAATTCAGAATGTGATTGCCTATCCCAAGACCAAATAGTGTTTTACCTGTCAATTGACATAATCCAGGGGTGTCTAAAGCAGAGTAATGAATAAATTTACGGAAAAAATTAATTAAACCCAGAAAACTGCGTAGTTGTTTCTTCGTCGTAGGAACAGTAATGTCACGTAAAGCTTGAAGTTTTTCCGGGTCAGGCGTAATGCCCTCTGCTGAAATTACATGTCCAAGAAATTTTATAGAAGTTTTACCAAAGTGCGATTTACTGAGATTAACTGTGAGTCCTTGTGCACGAAAGGTTTGCAACAGTTGTTCAAGAATCAGATTGTGTTCAGACCAGTTAGATTCTGCAATTAGAATGTCGTCTGTACGTTGTGATTCTGTCTTTAAGTTTTGTCGGAAGTATTCAAACCACGAAGAAAAGCTGCTAAATAAATAGTTAAACCGAACGGTAATTTACAGAATTGACAACAGTCACCAAAACAGAGAAATGCTATGTAATTTCTGCAGTTCGGATGGAGCTGAATTTGCCAAAAATCCCGATTTCAAATCTAATGTGGAATAAATAGCAGTACCATGACATTTCTGTAGAAGTTCTTCTAGTGTCTGTGGGCGATCTGTTTCATTAATAATAATGTCATTGATGTGACGCGAATCAAGTACGAGGCGAAGTGAACCATCCTTTTTCTTAACAATATGGAGCGGGTTTATGTACGGACTAACTGCCGGTTCAATAATTCCTTGGTCAAGCATAGCTTGCAATTCTTTCTTAACTTGTTCTCTATGAATATATGGAATGGGATAATGCTTGGCTTTAAATGTGTGGTGCTGTTTAACTTGAAATTAATACATAAAACCGGACATAGTACCAGGAATGTTGTCAAAAACTGGAGCTTGCTGTAAAAGAATTTTGTGTAGTTGCTTGCGTTCGTCGTCTGTATTTGCACTGCTCTCTTTAACTTTATCGGAAATCATCTGTATAACGTCGTAGTCGGTTTCGTCTGGAGTATTATAGTTGTGTACGTACGTATCTCAGAACAATGTGGAATTACAGTCTATGTTACGTGATGCGGAAATGACCTCTGTACGATTAATTGTTTGTTCTTCCACAGATAAAGAGTGCTGAAATTCTAAAGCCAGTTGTACATTTTCATCCTTCAACATTAAATAGGAATTTAGAAAGTCAATAATTGCGTCGTGTTGTACCAGAAAATTCGTACCTAGAATAACGTCTGTTGTCAATAAGGGAATAATCCAAAAATTTGAGTGAAATTATAAATGCGTCTGTAATTTTACATCTACTCCCTTACTAGATACTGCTCCTTTGACTTTCGTTTTGCCTAATGGTAACGTAGGATAGGTATTCTCCTTGTTACACTCGTTGAAAGTTTCTTCATTTATAACTGACATAGGTGATCCAGAATCGATTACTGCTGAAAATTTCGATGATCCAATTTTAAATTCGATGACAGGGTGTGAAATGGTTTTTTTGAGCAACTGGTCTTTCCTGCAAAAGAGTGTCTCTGATGTCGTCGAAAGTAATAACATTTTTGTGAGCAATGTTCTGTGTATCTGAAGTATTGCTGGAAGATGCAACCTGTACTGTATCTAGTCAAAGTCTATCTGACGTGCTATTATTTTCAGGAGGATGCTGCGGCACTTCCACTATTTGTACTGTTCTGTTATTTCCTTCTGACGTATTACGTTCTGGATGATATCTACTGTCTGGTTCATTCATGATAATATGTTGATGCTAATGTTCTTGCTGCTGATAAGATCGACTGTTATTGAAAGTACGCTGAAAATTGTGCTCATTATTTATACGTCTGTCATCATAGTCATTTCTATACCGTGCATTCCGATACGAGTTAAAATGATGTGTTTTCTGTACGTACTGATTCCCTTGTTCCTGTTCGTTACTATTTGTTGGGGCTGAGACTATACGTGCACGCAGCGAAACATTAAAGCTAGGTTGACCTTGTAGACCGCATTGTTGGTTAGTTATGCTAACCGGCTGGCTTTCATGCTGTTGCGGTGAAAAACCTCTATTATTTCTAAAATGTGTTTGCGACTGCTGAAAATTTTGCACATACTGATGATTAAATTTTTGTCTGTTATTTAAGTTCTCGTGGTTATCATTTCTGGAGCGTCTAATGAAAAAATTGTTACTTTCGGTAAAATTTGTCATATCGGTTTTTCTTTACTCATTTTTAATTCTAGATAGAGCAATAGTTGAAGAGCTGTTCAGACAGTTATAAAGGATAGTAGAAGAGAAGGCAGCAGTGCAGAAAACTACGGCTCGGGGCCCTGTGCACGCTACGGCACATATTCATTAAAGCGTAATGAATCCCCTGAGGTCCATTACGCGCTGCAAATAAATTTTAGCTTTTGCGTTACAGGCAACGCCAGTGAAAATTCAAAAGCAAATTGCTGTATCCTTGCTAATTCTAGTTTCTGCATTACGGGTAATGGCAGTGAAAGTACAAAAATAAATCAACGTTCTCGTCACTGAATGTGTGAAGAGGTTCACGATTACATAAGAATCTGTTTGTCTGTGTCACTTCGGATTTTAACTCACGTAGTCTCTGTAAATTACCTAAGTTATACTGGCTGTACGAGTGTGAGAAATGTTCGGAATGTGGCGTATGCTGTGCCGTGTTATTGACTGAAACATTTTTTGTTTCTGTTACTTTAACACGTTCCTCAATTTGGTTGCTCTGTTGTTCACATTTCTTGTCGACTTCCGTACCCAGAGTGTGTGAAAGTTATGGTGACTATAAATTAAACGCGTCGCGTATCTGTGTTGCGTTTTCAGGACATTGTTCAGCGACTGCACTAATTTCTTCTCTAACTGATTCTGTTATGGCTGCATCTGTATTACTTAATTCTTGTGCAACAGATCTAATTTCTTCACTACTGTTACTAGCACAAGCCCCAATTTCGTCACGTAACTGTTCTTTAGTATCATGACATTGCGCAGCAATGGCTGTAATCTGTTCACCAAGTTGTTTGTTCCGTTCATTAACGTTGTCGTGTTTTTCGTTCGGCTGTTTAAAGCTTTCATTGAATTGTTTGTTCTGTTCATTAAGTTGTTTGTTCTGTTCATCAAGTTTTTTGAGAAAGGCGCCTTGTTCTTTCTTGATTTGTAGCAATAATGCCATAACTTGATCCAGAGTAACATTACCTACTCTATTCTCTGTGCTGTTTGATGGTGTACCTACAGTTGTCACGTTTTGTGTATCCATTTGGATATTCTGTGATTCTTGAAAGGGTTTGCCAATCGGATGTGTACTGTTAGTCACTACCTCGGAATTAAATAAGTCTGTCGTACTCTGATTACACTGTTCATTTTCGTTAGAAATATTTGTCTGTTCATTACGTAAATTTTGCAAACCGGGTGTGTCAAGCTGGGCAGCGTTCATTGTAACAGAACGTCAGCGTCATCAATTGTCGTCAAATTAACAGAGGACACAATTGAATTTATTTGCTCATCATTAGGATCAAAATCATTACAAGTGGTCGGTACGCACTAATTGTCTGTAAATGGAGGATTGTCATCATTACACTGCGTGTCGCAAGTACTATCGCTCAAATTATTTGAGTCGTCTATTTCACTCATTACACAACGCGATGTACTGTTAACTGTTTTTCGCGGTATTTTTCACTAATCAAAATTATTCACAAATAAAACAAAGATAATTCAAATTGCAACAAACACAATTATAACAAAGAGCAACAAATTTCCGATGATCTGTGGAAGAAAGAGTGACAAATTAGTAAATGCGATGCGCCAAATGCTAATTACATTTAAGTAAATAAGAGCAGATATATGACTACTTATCAAAAGATTCACAATGAAATACGATCCTGGCCGGATGTCGACAAGTGTAACCTCCCAGCAAAAATGTTAAATAAGAAATGAAAAAATGGAGCCAAGCGTAACCTCCCCAAAAAATTTAAGGAATGATAATGGACCCAAATGTAACCTCCCAAAAATTTAAGGAATGAAAATTGACCATAAACCCACAATAATATTAATTAAATAATGAACCATTAAGCAAATGTAACCTCCCAACAGAAATAATAATATCTGGTAAATTTTATAAGGACAGCAGCGCTGACCTTTGGCCCTGTATTCTGAATAAAACAAGCAAAAATTCTTACCTCAATAAAACTGCAATTATATCTGCTCTTAAATATACATTCTTCGACATAGCTTCGTGCAATTCTGGCGTATATATATATATATATATATATATATATATATATATATATATATATATATATATATATATGTATTGGATTATTGAAAGGAGTTATGATCCACTGGAAGTGCTCTTTAAATTGAATTGAATGTTTTTCTTTAAAAGAGTTACTTCATAAAAAAAATTATTATTGGGGCATTTTTTTGAACAAATTAATTACAATTAACATACATTATTAGATATGCGCAATGCTGCTTCTTTACCTTGTACAACAATACTCATCCTACAGAGTCCTGACCAGAGTCGCGAGCAGAGCACACAGCTGACGCATGCCGACTCCCGCAGACTACAACCGTCCACTCGCTACTAAAGCCGACCGACTACTACTGTATCCGACTGACTACTACTGTCGACTCGCGCAGACTAGTGCAGACTCGCGACAAGCAACAACTAACAATAAACTACTCTCTGGTCAGAGATTCTGTCATGCCTCGCACATCTCCGGCAAATCATACGTCTTACACTATGTTATATGCCATTTTAAATGTTTTAATACTGTTGAAGGCACTCTTAGAAGTGTTGAAACCAGGTCAATAAGACTAAAACTAATAGTGACCGAGGGATCATTTGTGTAAATTTTACTTTACGGACATGTTTGTCACAGCATGAACACTTCATTGGTATCTAATCGTCTCATCTTGATGGACAGAATATCAATCTGCAGATATGGTTGCCACCACCGGACCTAGGTGTTGACAGACTACTGGTTTCTATTCTTTTACAAATGGCCGCTCACAATTCATTTGTGGCAGTGTTTTTCTAGCTACAACGTAAGAAGTAACTAGGAACCTTCGCAGTTTTTCCAGAAATGTTCTTCTGTTGTAAAGATATTTTTCAGCAGTGGATTTATTTGTCTCCACAGTAGAAAGACATTGTGGGCAGCAGTATCAATAATATTGTAGAAGACAATCATTTGGTCAGCGGCTGGTTTTCCACTTGCGTGAGTAGGTGCCAGTAAGTTTATCGAATGCGTCAACTGCTCCCTGACTTGCTCTGTAGTCCAACATCATTTTGGGTTTCTTGTCTACTCCGTAGCTTATTTCATCACTGTTGTGCATTGTGCTCATCAGGACGAGCTGTTGTTCTTCTTTGAAACGTAATGTACGACCGTTTTATGTTAGTAAAAAAGAACTTTGAAGTGTGAATATCTTCTTTGTTTGATATACAGGGTGAGGCACTTAAAACTGTCTGCAGCAATATTTGGTGTAATTCGCTTCGGATTAAAAAATGTGATAATAACGTGGTTCACCTTGAAGATGGGCATCCACCAATATAACGCTGGAACCCCGTGTAACATCCCCGGTATGCGGATGGCATGGTAACATTGATATCTGAAATAGAAACCCCCATTTTTTATTGCGGATTTGAATTCTCCGTGAAAAAATATGTAACTTTTGTGTGAAACATTTCTTCCGTTTAGTGATAGATCGCGCTGTAAGCGAAAAACAAGGTAATGAGTTGATAGTTGTTGCAAAACGGTACTATCTCAAAGTCCTTTCCGAAATTCCTTTGTCTACATTGTTACTATTACTTAATGGTTCCCTGTCTTCCCCTGGTAGCTCAGTGGTCAGCGCGACAGAACGTCATACCTAACGGCCCGGGCTCGATTCCCGGCTGGGTCGGAGATTTTCTCCGGTCAAGGATTGGGTACTGTGTTGTCCTCATCATCATCATTTCATCCCCACCGACACGCAAGTCGCCGAAGTGGCGTCAACTCGAAAAACGTGTACCAGGCGAACGGTCTACCCGACGGGAGGCCATAGCCACATGGCATTTCCATTACCAATAGTTCCCTTAACTAACTCTGCTATGCCTACCAATTTCGATGCGGAGAAAACACATAAAGACTGCAGAACGTATTTTAAATTCGAGCACAGTTTTTCAGCTCTCCAACTAGGTGCCTTGGTCCCTACAACAGCGGTGATTTCGTTGAACTGCGTTTACTTCAAGAATATATACGCGGTAGTTGTAACAGTCACGTTCCTCTCTAGGAACATAGTACGCATTAGCGGCCCCCATATATTATGCTGCGTCATGAACATTTAAAGATGGTTATTTCCAAACCGATGCGGTTCTTGTTAGGTTGTACATAAGCTATCAGCAAAATATGAGACGAATTAGTTAGTCGAGTCTGAGGCCCTCCCGTTGTCACTGAACACGGTACACCTAATGCAAGCGGAAATGGTGACAGCGCTGCATAAATGAGGGAACAACATTTGCATTGTCCCAACTAGAAATCTCAATCTGAGGCTCCTCAACAGTCAATGGACGTGTTTGGTCTGCTCACGTGACTACTTACAAGGTTGCCGACAGAGTGGGTGAGCACGAAGGCCGACCTGTAAACTCTGAACACCGTCGTATCCAGATGGCGTCAGCAGCTCGTGGTCTAGTGTCTAGCGTTGAGGCCTCTGGATCACGGGATCCCGGGTTCGATTCCCGGCCGGACTGGGTGTCTGTGTTGTCCACTTCACGTAATCATCATAATCATTCGTGACAGTGGCTAGATTGGACTGTCTAAGAAAAGGGCACTGTGTAACAACAGGAACTTCGTACGGGCGCTGATGACTGCGCAGTTGAGAGCACCACAACCAAACGTCATCTTCATATCCAGGTGGAAGTTGCTGTCCTCCTGCCCCATACACTTTGAAGGTGGCAGCTACCGTCTTGTTGTATTTGATTACTTGACTGCCGCCGGCCGCAGTGGCCGAGCGGTTCTAAGCACTTCAGTCTGAAACCGCGCGACCGCTACGGTCGCAGGTTCGAATCCTGCCTCGGGCATGAGTGTGTGTGATGTCCTTAGGTTTGTTAGGTTTAAGTAGTTCTAGGGGGCTGACGTCCTCAGATGCTAAGTCGCATAGTGCTCAGAGCCATTTGAACCATGTTGAACTTGACTGCCTCTCCCATTCGTCTGGATTCGCCTACCGCATCACGTTTTTCAGAGACTGTGCCAGTTTTAACCCATTTGCTGATCTCAGGTAATCCCCCCAGTGTCGGTAAATCAGCTGCTGCGTCACTGAAGAGCTGACAGAGGTGCAATATTGTCGTCGTGGTCTTCAGTACTAATACTGGATTGATGTAGCTCTCTACGGTAGTTAATCCTGTGCAAGTGTCTCCATCTCAGAGTAACTACTGCAGCCCACGCAGATCTCAAGCCTTCTTACTTTATTTATGGTTTAATCTAAACCTGCACTTTTTCCCGTCACAGTTCCCTCCATCACCAAATTAAACATTCTTTGATGCCACAGAATGTGTCCAGACAAACGATCTATCCATTTGTTCGAATTGTGCCGTTAATTTCGTTTAGCCCCGATTTGGTACCGCACCTTCTCATTAGTTATTCGATCTACGCATTTAATCACCAGCTGTTTCTATTCTCTTCTTTTCTGAAGTGTTTACCGTCCACATTTCACATCCGTACAGTGTTACGCTGCAAATAAATACATTGAGGTCTCGCAAGATTTAAATTTATTTGCGATATTAAGATATATCTCTTTTTCAGAAAAGGTTTCCCTGCTATTGAAGTTGCATTTTATATCTTTCCTTCATAAGCCACCATCAGGTAGTTTGCTGCCAAAATAGCAACACTCGTCTAATCATTTTAGTATCTCATTTCATAATCTAATTTCCTAATCTTCGGTTGACTCTATTTCATTATTGCTATCGATACTACATGTCAAATTAATTCCATACTTCTACATTTTCAGAAGGCTCTTGACGACGTTCTTCACACGAGACGTGTAATCAGCTAGCGTGCCTGTGAACTATTTTTTCAGCTGTGCGGATGGTGTCTTGATTTCCTGTCAGAAACGTCACAGTACGTCGTAACCGACTAAAAATCATCGAATAAAACATATATGATGCCTGGCTTTCTCCAAAGAGGTTTTAGAGGCACTCTGCTGCCCCTAAGCTATGTAAGTGGGTTGGGAGACAAGCTCTGGTAGATTTATTACTCGTGATGTTGTCATTTACCGTGTAGTAAAGTCATCAGAAAATCAGAACCAATTGAAAAATAATTTAGCAAATATTTGGATGGTGAGAAAAACGACAGTTCTGTCTGAATAAGGAAAAGTCTGAAGTTATTTAAATGATTACAAACTGAAATACTTCAAATTTCGCTCACACAGTAAAATCGTACAAATTTGAAGCGTATCGGTTCAAATAAATATCTGGGAATTACAATTACAAACAACTTAAATGGGAACGATCACGTTGATAATGTCCCGAAGGCAAACCAAAACGGCGTTTCAGTGACAGAACACTTTAAAGATGCAACAGGTCTACTAAGGAGACAGCCTACACTGAACTTATTCCTCTTCAGCTAGAGTACTTCCATGCTGTCTGGGATCCTGAAGGAGTGACGGAGGATAGTGAAAAAGTTCAAATAAGGACCCCTCGCTTTGTACTGACGGACATGACTCGAGAGTTTGGGTGGCAACCACTAAAAGAGAGGTGTTTTCAGTGCGGCAAAATCTTTTCACGAAATTTCAATCATCAGGTTTCTCCTCTGAATGTGAATATATTTAATTGTGGCCACCCTTCATAGAGTGAAATGATAATCTAAAAAAAAAGAGAAATCTGGAGCTATTCACAAAGATTTAATTGTTATTTTTTCCCACGCACTGCTGTAAAGTAGAACGTTACAGGAAAACTGTAGATAGTTCGAAGGACCCTCTGCCGAGTGCTTTAGTATAACTGCAGACTAGTCACGTAGATGTAGATATAGGTGTAAGCCCTTGTTTTATTTTTGTTAAAGGCCGCTGACATAGAATGCAAGATTGCCGGTGTTTAGGGTTGGGTTGTTTGGGGGAGGAGACCAGACAGCGAGATCATCGATTCCGTCGGATTAGGGAAGGACAGGTAAGGAAGTCGGCCATGCCCTTTCAAAGGAACCATCCCGGCATTTCCCTGGAGCTATTTAGAGAAATCGCGGAAAAACCATGTCAGGACAGCCGGACGCGGTATTGAACCGTGTTCCTCCAGAATGTGAGTCCAGTGTGCTAGCCACTGCGCCTCTCGCTCGGTGACCCATTCTCGTGCTTCATGAGAATGCTGAGATGAGTGCCTTTAATAGAGCTCGGCCGTCTCCCTCTCTTTGCCGAAATAGCGCTACGTATAGCGAATACTTCATCGACTGGTCATTAATGAACAGTTTTCACTTTCATCTGCGGCTGAGGTGAACCATATAAAGACTACCTTGCTGGGTATTGCTGAGAGCGAAATGGAGGAAGGCCTACAGAGGAGAGCCGGCTGCGGTGGTCGAGCGGTTCGAGGCGCTGCAGTCCGGAACCGCGTGACTGCTACGGTCGCAGGTTCGACTCCTGCCTCGGGCATCGATGTGTGTGATGTCCTTAGGTTAGTTAGCTTTAAGTAGTTCTAATTTCTAGGGGACTAATGAACTCAAATGTTAAGTCCCATAGTGCTCAGAGCCATTTGAACCTAAAGAGGATGAAGAAACTGGAATCTCTGACTCAACTCTGATAATAAAAAGTTAGAATGAGCATTAAAATGCTTTTAAACGAATAGTGGTAAATGACTTACAGTATAGACAGCAGTAAAAGCTCTCAGCGTTTCGGTTAGCAGCGTCCGTAAGTGGAAAGACCAATAAAAATTACTGTAGTTTCAGGACCAACAGACACCAAGCTGAGTTTCACTCGAAAAGTATACTAATGTAGTGGCTTTGATAATGCTCATTCCATTAATTCTCGAGTATTATTCGTTAGTCAGAGACGTTACCACGTGGATTTAATATAGGATACAGAAAAGAGCCAAAGAACAGCAACGTGTTTCGTCACGGGTTCGTTTAGGGCATGGGAGACTTTTCTCACGGCCCTTATTAAAGTCCAGTGGTGAACGTTACTACAGAAACGTTGCACAGCACACAGACGTTGAACGAAAAAATCGGGTGGTGTACGTTCCAAAAAGAGTCATGCAATATATTTCCTTTGTCCATCTCGCGAAATAACCACAACGAGAAAATTACAGATATAAGAGCTGTTTTTATATTAACAGAATCTTCCGTCTGTTCTTGGTAGAACAACATTATAATAAATGAAAAGCACCAGTTTGCTTTTGTTCTACAATATTACTTTTAATGCTAACAGGTTTTCGGCTTACAAGTCCATCTTCAG
This sequence comes from Schistocerca americana, assembly GCF_021461395.2. Taxonomy (NCBI): domain Eukaryota; kingdom Metazoa; phylum Arthropoda; class Insecta; order Orthoptera; family Acrididae; genus Schistocerca; species Schistocerca americana. The sequence goes on from NC_060123.1 coordinate 46,050,272, forward strand.
ACATTTACTGAGTATTATCACCAAAGAAGTTAAATGTTAGCAGACAACATTGGAAGAGAAGTAACACATCTAGAGACCGAGCGGGGTGGCACAGTGGTTAGACACTGGACTCGCATTCGGGAGGACGACGGTTCAATCCCGCGTCCGGCCATCCTGATTTAGGTTTTCCGTGATTTCCCTAAATCGCTCCAGGCAAATGCCGGGATGGTTCCTCTGAAAGGGCACGGCCGACTTCCTTCCCCATCCTTCCCTAATCCGATGAGACCGATGACCACGCTGTCTGGTCTCCTTCCCCAAAAAACCAACCAACCAACACATCTAGACTGAGGTAGAAACATACAGTAAGTAACATCTTTGCAGTGAAATAGTAAAAACTGAACAGTACATATATAACAATGGAGTTGACACGAAAACCTTTAGCACAAAATAGGAATAGCATGCCTACATAACAGTTTCTATTAATAAACAAAACTAATAAAATAAGATAAAATTAGTACTACATTGCTTAAGTACATTACGTATTCTGTATTTACATTGACAACTGTCTCTTCTTTTTTAATTGGTAGTGTATCACTCTCCATGTTTCATACCTCTTGATGCAGCCCTGTCTAGTCCCTTCTTCGATATATAGATTGATTAATAGGGGAGAGATATTACTTTCAGCTCTTACATCATTTCAAGTTCGTATATTTCCTTCTTCCTCTTTTGTCCTATTGGTAGCTCTTGATGCTTGTCTACATTGTACACTATTGGCCATTAAAACTGCTACACCAAGAAGAATACAGATCATAAATGGGTATTCATTGGACAAATATATTATACTAGAACTGAGATCTGATTACATTTTCACGCAATTTGGGTGAATGGATCCTGAGAAATCAGTACCCAGAACAACCACATCTGGCCGTAATAACGGCCTTGATACGCCTGGGCATTGAGTCAAATAGAGGATGGCGTGTACAGGTACAGCTGTCCATGCAGCTTCAACTCGATACCACAGTTCATCAAGATTAGTGATGGAGTATTATGACGAGCCAGTTGCTCAGCCACCATTGACCAGACGTTTTCAGTTGGTGAGGCATCTGGAGAATGTTCTGCCCAGGGCAGCAGTCGAACATTTTCTGTATTCAGAAAGGCCCGTACAGGACCTGCAACATGCGGTCGTGCATTCTCCTGCAGAAATGTAGAGTTTCGCAGGGATCGAATGAAGGGTAGAGCCACGGGTCGTAACACATCTGAAATGTAACGTCCACTGTTCAAAGTGCCGTCAATGTGAACAAGGTTGACCTAGACGTGTAACCAAGTTCACCCCATACCATTGCGCCGGGTTATACTCCAGTATGGCGATGACGAATACTCTCTTCCAATGTGCGTTCACTGCGATGTCGCCAAATACGGATACGACCAACATGATGCTGTAAACAGAACCTGGACTCATCCGAAAAAATGACATTTTGCCATTCGTGCACCCAGGTTCGTCGTTGAGTACACCATCGCAGGCGCTCCTGTCTGTGATGCAGCGTCAAGGGTTACCGCAGCCATGGTCTCCTAGCTGATAGTCCACGCTGCTGCAAACGTTGTCGAACTGTTCGTTCAGATGGTTGATGTCTTGCAAACGTCCCCATCTGTTGACTCAGGGATCGAGAAATGGCTGCACGATCCGTTACATCCATGCGGATAACATGACTGTCATCTCGACTGCTAGTGATACGAGGCCGTTGGGTTCCAGTACGGCGTTCTGTATTACTCTCCTGAACCCACCGATTCCATATTCTGCTAGTAGTCATTGGATCTCGACCAACGCGAGAAGCAATGTCGCGATACGATAAACCGGAATCGAGATAGGCTATAATCTGACCTTTATCAAAGTCGGAAACGTGATGGTACGCATTTCTCCTCCTTACGTTTCACCAGGCAAAGCCGGTGAACTGCTGTTGGTGTATGAAAAATCGGTAGGAAACTTTCCTCATGTCAGCACGTTGTAGGTGTCGCCACTGGCGCCAACCTTGTGTGAATGCTCTGAAAGGCTAATCATTTGCGTATCACAGCATCTTCGTCCTGTCGGTTAAATTTCGCATCTACAGCACGTCATCTTCGTGGTGTAGCAAGTTTAATAGCTAGTAGTGTATATTACCCGTGTTCCAGAATAGCTTTCTACAATTTTTCTCTGTATTTCGAACATCTTGCATTATTTTACTTTTTCGTACTCTTACTTTCATGTTGATGACGTTTAAGAACGTTTTCGGATTTTCCTCCAGCCTTACTTATTAAGCAAAACTTCAAAACTTCCTCTCTGCTGCCTTTACACTTCTGAAAGCCAATTAACTGTCATCTGGCAGCTCCTCGTTTTTCTTTTCCATCCTCCTATACATTGGTCGAGTCAGCGATTTCGATACACGACCCGTTAGGCTGACTGTGCGATAGCTCACGTACTTACCTGCTGCCTATGGAAGTGTACGGATGACATTATTCAAAATGTAGGATGAATGTGTCCACACTCACAGTTTCTACTCACCATTTCGAACAGTCGCTTGAATGCCTATTCGTGCTACCATTACAGACATTTTGAAGGAATTTTATGTATCTCCTGTATCATATTCGAGTACAACTCTTATAAAGCTCTAATAAACTCTAATACGGGTTCCCATGTGTATTCCTTATCGGCTCCCTTTTCATCATGACTCATGTTATCAGACAAGTCCTACAAGTCATAGAGTCGTTCTGTGTACTCTAACCTCCTATCCGCACGCTCGTTTGCTTTTAACCGTAGCTTGCACGGTCCAGTCTTAATGTTAAATCCTTGTTTTTAATTTTTGGCAAGGTTGTTCTCTTATTTTTGTAATAGGAGAATTTGTCCTTCGAACATCCATTTTCTTCTCTTTCTTTTTCATTCAAATTTTTTCTTCACCCATTACGCCTTGGCTGTTTGCGCTTCCAATGTATTTTATTTTTTTTTCCTTTTCGTTTGTGTACTCGTATTGAAGGAAAATGTCGGCACAACAATGCAAACGTTGACGGTGTGCGTTGTCTAATCATCACGTAATCAATTTGTTACCGCTGTTACATCTGTTGATGTCAAAATAACTTCACTACAGTGACAAAGCCTGTAAGATGCGATCACAAAAACGTGTCTCATAATACACAGTTCTACTAATGGTATTGTTCAACATATCGAACATGTTCACTGCGGAGTGAACACCTACTGTTAATGTGCAATTAAAAATGCCGGAAAAATAAACCCGAGGCAGAAAAAAGCTGCACTGAATTGCAAACTTCGAGGCACATAATAGAGTGGACCCTAGTGATTTCAGTAGCAAGTACCGTGAGAGAATCGATCATGCTTCTTATCAAACAAGGTAGACCGCGCATACCATCGACACTGGCGCTTTTGTGCCTAAATTTTTAATGCAAGACAGATGCACAGATAATGACAGCGTAAGAAATCTGAATAAATGCAATTACTCTGCAGGTATCAGTGGATGAAAACTATTCACGTATACCAAAATATGCATAAAATAGCCGTGAACATCAAGTTTGGCTGTATTATACACTCCTGGAAATGGAAAAAAGAACACATTGACACCGGTGTGTCAGACCCACCATACTTGCTCCGGACACTGCGAGAGGGCTGTACAAGCAATGATCAGACGCACGGCACAGCGGACACACCAGGAACCGCGGTGTTGGCCGTCGAATGGCGCTAGCTGCGCAGCATTTGTGCACCGCCGCCGTCAGTGTCAGCCAGTTTGCCGTGGCATACGGAGCTCCATCGCAGCCTTTAACACTGGTAGCATGCCGCGACAGCGTGGACGTGAACCGTATGTGCAGTTGACGGACTTTGAGCGAGGGCGTATAGTGGGCATGCGGGAGGCCGGGTGGACGTACCGCCGAATTGCTCAACTCGTGGGGCGTGAGGTCTCCACAGTACATCGATGTTGTCGCCAGTGGTCGGCGGAAGGTGCACGTGCCCGTCGACCTGGGACCGGACCGCAGCGACGCACGGATGCACGCCAAGACCGTAGGATCCTACGCAGTGCCGTAGGGGACCGCACCGCCACTTCCCAGCAAATTGGGGACACTGTTGCTCCTGGAGCATCGGCGAGAACCATTCGCAACCGTCTCCATGAAGCTGGGCTACGGTCCCGCACACCGTTAGGCCGTCTTCCGCTCACGCCTCAACATCGTGCAGCCCGCCTCCAGTGGTGTAGCGACAGGCGTGAATGGAGGGACGAATGGAGACGTGTCGTCTTCAGCGATGAGAGTCGTTTCTGCCTTGGTGCCAATGATGGTCGTATGCGTGTTTGGCGCCGTGCAGGTGAGCGCCACAATCAGGACTGCATACGACCGAGGCACACAGGGCCAACACCCGGCATCATGGTGTGGGGAGCGATCTCCTACACTGGCCGTACACCACTGGTGATCGTCGAGGGGACACTGAATAGTTCACGGTACATCCAAACCGTCATCGAACCCATCGTTCTACCATTTCTAGACCGGCAAGGGAACTTGCTGTTCCAACAGGACAATGCACGTCCGCATGTATCCCGTGCCACCCAACGTGCTCTAGAAGGTGTAAGTCAACTACCCTGACCAGCAAGATCTCCGGATCTGTCCCCCATTGAGCATGTTTGGGACTGGATGAAGCGTCGTCTCACGCGGTCTGCACGTCCAGCACGAACGCTGGTCCAACTGAGGCGCCAGGTGGAAATGGCATGGCAAGCCGTTCCACAGGACTACATCCAGCATCTCTACGACCGTCTCCATGGGAGAATAGCGGCCTGCATTGCTGCGAAAGGTGGATATACACTGTACTAGTGCCGACATTGTGCATGCTCTGTTGCCTGTGTCTATGTGCCTGTGGTTCTGTCAGTGTGATCATGTGATGTATCTGACCCCAGGAATGTGTCAATAAAGTTTCCCCTTCCTGGGACAATGAATTCACGGTGTTCTTATTTCAATTTCCAGGAGTGTAATTCTAGTTCTCTCCGTGTGTTCGTAATTTTGTTTTATATATGCTTCTGTGTGTGTGTGTGTGTGTGTTTGTGGGTGCGAGATAGAGAGAGAGAGAGAGAGGGAGAGAGAGAGATTACATAGGCCCGCAGCAGATTCAAACAAACTTGTACACATTTGATAAGGTACCAACGGACAAAGAGCTTCGTGTTAAGAATAACGTAGTTTGTGTATTTATTGGCCTGGGGGTGCGGATAGTGAGAACAAGTAAACTAAACTCTCTAGTGCCAATATCAACGTCCACTAAATTCAGAGCACTGACGAGCAAACATCTGCAGTACATATGTTATTAATAGTTTAAGCCACCCCAAAGCTCACGTAAGTTTAAAAGAACTGGAGGAACCAGTGTAATGAGTTGATAGATTGTTTGGTCAAAGTTCTGCTAACACTGAATCTTTTAGCAGTGTGGCTGACACTATCAAAGGGTAACATAGGAACAATTATAACGTTGCTTGGTACACGTATTTGGGACTAGAAGGCCCCTACTCCCAAGAGTGACGGTGACATGTAATGGCACCTAAATTGCATGTAAAAATTTCAGCCGAAGTTAGTTGGCCTACATATCCGATTTACCATGCAGGAGGATGTGCTTTCAGGATAATGCAACTCTACCACTGATGTGAGTTGGACTGGGCGGTGTTTGGAGATGACTTTTAAATATAACAAACTGTAACTCATCAACATAACGTGTAGTTCCAAAAATTCCTTCAGTGTCTTAAAAATGCAATAACCACAACAGAATACACTAACACAAAAAAAGGACACACCACCAAGGAATTGTCCGAAATTGAACGATATCGGTACATATGCGGTAGAAACACAGAAAAACAAATTTTTACAGTTTCAGAAAAATTGGATCATTTATTCAACGGATAGAGCTTCACAAATTGGACACGTCAATAATGCGCGTCGCACCTGTGGTCCTTATGCAAATAGTTATTACGCATAGCACTAACTACTAGAGTTGTTGGATGCCCTGCTGAGGAACATAGTGCCAAATTGTGTCCAATTGGCGCGGTATCGTCACATGCCGAGGTGTTTGGTTCAAATATGGTTCAAATGGCTCTGAGCACTATGGGACTTAACATCTGAGGTCATCAGTCCCCTAGAACTTAGAACTACTTAAACCTACTAACCTAAGGACATCACACACATCCATGAGCGAGGCAGGATTCGAACCTGCGACCATAGCGGTCGCGCGGTTCCAGACTGTAGCGCCTAGAACCGCTCGGCCTCTCCGGCAGGCGACGTGTTTGGAGGGCTCTGTCTATTACGCTGTAAACGTTCTTAAATGGGGTGAGATCTGGTGACTTTGCTGGCTAAGATATGGTTTGGCGAGACCGAAGACAAGCAGTAGAAATTCTCGCCCGGAGAGGGCAAGTAATTTCACTGGAAAGGAAGCTGACGATAGTTTGCCATGAACAGCAACAAAATGGTACGCAGAATATTGTCGACCTATTGCTGTGCTGTAACTGTGCCACGGATGACAACCAAAGGAGTCCTGCTATGAAGAGAAATTGTACGTAGCCTGTTTATGTGTCTGTATGTTGGCAGCGCGATAGACTGCATTAATAACTCTGGCAGCGCTGTGCGCTCTGTGTAGGAGACTCTGTGGCTGGTGGGACTCGCAGTTGGAGGTGAACAGCCAGCGGTGATGGAGGTTGAAAGTTAATACGTTAGTTAGCCATGATGGAGGTTAGAGGTTTGAAGTGTTAGCGCGAGCGGACGGTCTTGACATGTCCGTCACGGAAATGTAATATTGTTGATGATTATATGATCTTTTGGAACTGGATGTCACAAATGATTATATAATTTTTTGAACTGTGATGTCACATTATTAAGGTAAAGGTTGCTAAGTACATTGTTTGCTACAAAATCTTTCCTTTGCTAAACACATGCCTATTAGTGGTTAGAGTCTACGGTAGTTAGAATCTTTCATTTAGCTGCCTTTATTGATGCTTACTGTGTCGCTGTAGATCGTGTAATAAAGATTTTTGTGAGGTAAGTGTCTTGTGAAATGTACAGGTTATTGCTAGTATTTTTTCTAATTCAGGGATATAGTTTTGTGTTAATTATTCGAGCAGTCAGGTTGCGTTTGACTTGCATTTGCCAGGAATAATTCTGTAGGTCAGAAATGATACGATAAAGATAAGAGGCCGGCCGAAGTGGCCGAGCGGTTAAAGGCGCTGCAGTCTGGAACCGCAAGACCGCTACGGTCGCAGGTTCGAATCCTGCCTCGGGCATGGATGTTTGTGAATCCTTACGTTAGTTAGGTTTAACTAGTTCTAAGTTCTAGGGGACTAATGACCTCAGCAGTTGAGTTCCATAGTGCTCAGAGCCATTTGAACCATTTTCATAAAGATAAGAAAGGCGCTAGGATGTTTAATTTCAGTCAGCAGTTTCAGCATTAAATTTAGAAATTTCGCCTTCCCAGTTATTGCAGTTTAAGTAAAAATTTTAATAAAGAAGTTACAAAATGATATGACAGACCGTCGCCTTCGGCTGCCCGGCTGTATGGCGGGCGACAACCATGTTGCCCCGGCACCTCTCCAGACACGAATTGGGTCTGGAATCTCTTTTACTGGAGTAGAATCGTCTTCATTGATGGGTTCCACTTCGAACTGAACACCGATGAGCGACGAAGTCCTGGCTGCATACGCTCCTGATGGAAGTGTGCTACCAGCCTGGCTGCTACCCGCCATATGGCCAGACAACCATGAATGACGGTCTGGTGTTCCATTTCTTTACTAGCAGGACCCCTTAGGTTGTCGTCAGCGGCACTGTTACATCATAATCGTACGTCGGTGATATTGTATGTCCCGTGTTGTTGCCGTTAATGGGAAGTATCCTAGGCTTACATATCATCAAGATAACGGCCGGCCGTGCACAGCTTGTCTTCTTCCTTCGCATTCCTCAGTGTGGCCAGTAAGGGTCTCGAACCTCACACCAGTTGTGAAAATTTAGGGCATTATTGGTAGGTCCCTTCGACCGTCTCGGGCTTTTGAGGACCTATATCGCCAATTGGACAGAATTTGGCACGATACCTCTCAGGTGGCTGTGTTGTCGTTGGCATTCGTTACGTCGTATACAAAAAATTTTATATATATATATATATATATATATATATATATATATATATATATATATATATATAATTTATCAGCATGATTCTTTCTCTCAGGGATATTGTCTTTTCTTATCACTTTTCCTTACGTGCGTAAGTAAATATGAAACGGGTTCTTGAAGGGCCTCAATTATTCATGTACCAACTTTAGATTTTGAACGTGATGACTAAAATGTAGTTGCCGTTAACTGAATTGAATGTTATTCTGTTAATTTCTATTTATTGATTACAAAGCAAGGCTTGAGAGAATTTCGATTGTTGCCGTGGGGCGGCCAAGATAAAACTTACTGAACTCATGGAAACTGTATAGTTTAAAAACATGAACTATAACGTAAATTAATTATCAGTTGCAATTTAAAAAGGTTCTTATAACTAAATCTCTCGCATTTACAATTACTGTTAACACTGAAAAATAAATTAATACTTCGGCGCGTAATGGCCGACGAGAGGCTGCATCTGAAGATGAGGTTCTCGCAGCGCAAGTTACTGAAAAAAATGCTTATTAAAAATAATTAGCCACTGCGAGCATTTGAGGTGACAACTATTACAAAGAAATTCATCTTGTAATAATAACAAGTTTATTTTGGCAATAAATACGAATGACGTACATGAAATATGTTTAGCGGCTCAATGGCTGCCTTCCGTATAGCGAAACAAAACAGTGTGTGTCCCACAAAATACGTCCTTCCTCCTCGGCCGTACAATCGCGTCTGTTTCGATCCTTTTTTATTTTCATAGACATTAAATAAAGATGCTATCGCTGCATATCAGTTGTTTCAAGAATATTAACTATATCTTTTACACTAATTATATTCAAATAATACTTAACTAAGGTTTACAATCGATAAAAAGTCAATATTTATGCGACGTACCGTCACTAGGCCATCCTACAACTCTGTTAATTATTGCCAAGCCGAATATGTGATTGCATACGAACCAAAGGTGGACCAACGCATTAAGGACTTGCACAGTTTATGAAGCTCTTTCTCTTGGATAGATCGTACAGTTATTCTGAGACTGTAATCGCTTGTTTGTCTGTGCATGTACATCGCATCTACCGAATTTCGTCCCTTCTAATAAATCCTTCGCATTTCATGACGGAGCGTGTTTCCTTTTCGTAAGAACGTCGCTGCTTCGTTGCTTTCTCCTTTCTTCCTCGCATCCGACGAAGCGAGCTGGGCTTCATCCGAGTTCGCTTCCCAGAAGTCACGCGGAAGGAATTTCTGCTACAGCCGTTGTTGCCAGTCTTCTGCCCAACCTCAGCCACCCCTCTCTCTCGCAGCGCGCCGGGCCAGCGCGTTTGTATTCAGAGCGCCAGCGTCCTGACAGGGAGGGTCTGAGACGCGAGGTGAGGAACGCAAATCCCGCTAAGAGAAAAAGTACCAGGGCCGGGCGCCGCTAGAGGCAAGCGCTCACCTGCTGCGCCTCGGCGACTTCTTCGAAACGTGGCGACTCAAATCTGCCGGAGAGCTCCTCCGGCGAACTGTTGTGTCATTGTCACTTTTACTGCTACTTTTCGCTACTCCTCCATGCGGGCTACATGTTCATTCACCCGGACAGGGAAATACAGGTAGAGTAGAGTACAGCGAAACAATTTTATCCCTTACTAGGAAAATACTTTGCGTCGTTTTTCGTCCAAGGGCTCTCTTTCAGATCTGCTACGACGTTTAATTTTTCTCACTTCTTCGGTCGTTATTAACACTGGATGAAGGACTGGCTGAAATTCCTTTGCTGTACTTTCGGAAAGTGTTGTTATCCTACGCAACGTCCCCCTGTACATTTAGTATCGTACAAAGCCCTTCCCCCCTCCCCCCCCCCTCAGTCCCTTAAAACTGGTTATCACACTGTGCTCGAGGGCTCCTATAATCCGGGTTTTCTGACTTCTGTCCGTCAGACACACTTTCCGGACGCCACCAACAAACGTATTTGTGACAAAACACTCACCAGCTAAAGATATCATGAATCGGTGGATTCCTCTTCCGTTCCTTTTTCGTTTTCTAAACAGTTATTAGTTACCAAAGTCTTTGAGATCATGGAGAAAGTATTGTAGCATAATAACCATAATTAAGCGTATATATATATTAATAATCGTACATCCATATTTAAATTAGATGAAGGTGGGACGCAGCTGGTATAATTTTTGTTGAAAATGTAACCTCTTCCACTGTACTTAAGATTTTATATTAGTTTGGCTACTAGTTTCGACGTTGCGTCAACGCCATCTTCAGGCCCAATATAACAACACTATACATAAAACTAACAATGTGAGACATCAGTGGTCTGTGAGCTAGTGTACAAAATAAATATATTATAAACATTATATATATATATATATATATATATATATATATATATATATATATATATATATATATATATATATATATACAGGATGAAGTTATTAAAAGTAGTTACATTTCATTCATTTTACATTGACATTAATAATTTTTATGGTACAAACAAGTACAAATGATGTTAAAATATGCACGGTTATTTCGATTATATATCAATACCAGACATTAGAATAAAAATGGTGTTTTATATAAGTCTAGGTGACATGCCATTTCTCTTAGACATATTAATAAAGGCATAAAACAATACTAAAATTGTGTTAAAAACGAATAATAATACCCTAAAACTCTTCTTTGTGTGTACAGTTCAAGTAACAGGAAAGAAAATACGCATTGCCAATCAGAAACACGAAAGGTGACTCCATTGTTTATAAATAGTGAATGGTGGGAAAGGTAGAAAGGATTTACATTTGCATAACAATGTATCGTCATCACTATAAAGTAACAAATTGAAACAAGTTACTGAACCAACATCATTCATAACGATACGAAACACAAGTGAGAAGAAACTGGAAGAATGGTATGGAACTCACTGAATATATTAAAAGGAAGTCAATGATGAAGAACTAATGCATATGAGTCAATTCATTGATCTACTTATTCCAATAAGAGAAATGTAAGATAACATACCACTAAAATGTACCATTTCAGTGTATACGCTACACCTTAGTTACTGGTACCGCCATGACCTTTCTTCTTTCTTTTTTTTTTCGTAATGAATGTCTTTGATCTGGAACGTTTGTGTCTGTACAAAGGTCTGTATTTTACGTTATAATTTCATATTAGTAGAGGTTACAGGATCGTGAGATATTTGCAATATGATATTCTCAGTGACATCTCTCCCGAGATTGATGTTGTGACTATCATATAAAACTGAAAAACTACGGAAAAATCAAAATAAATAGCAATGTGAATTTAGCAAGATTTCTACATAATACAAAATTGGCAATGACGAACAATAAAAATGTGAATTTCTCCGCATGAGTACTAACACAATTACTCTAAATTCGGCTTACATGATGAATAACAAAAATGTAAATGCTCTAGATTCGACTAAGTGTCTAGAGATTAAAATCACAATTAATTTAATTTGAAACCATCCCATAGCCTATAAAATGTGGGGAAGGAGAATCAAAGAGCACACTTCTACACTAAGTTTGTCCAACCTCTTCTGGAGCACTGTTATGCACTATGGGGCCTTGCCAGGTAAGGTTCATAGAGGACCTGAAAATGTTCAAGAAGAGCAGTTTTGTATTATCGTGAAATGGCGCAGAGAATGTCAGGAGTACGTTAACAGAGTTGTAGAGTCAGACATTAAAACAAAGACGTATTTTGATATTTTTAACACCGCTTCAATATTTTTAACATGGCTTCGTTTCAGCAATGATTAGAAATCGTTAAATGAATCAACGCAGAAAAACCAGTTGCTACCAAAGGTGGTTTTATTCAGTATTTTACCTTGTGTCCGATGTTTGTAAACCATCTCCTTCATAAATACTTGTAACAAAATTTCATATCGTAAATCCAAATAATGAAGCGATCTGACATTACTTCTCTGAAAATGCCCTGTCAAAGAATATCATTTTATACATTATAAAATATGCTGGCATTTATGAGCGGGGCTTGTCAAGTAAAAATTGTAACAATCCAGAAACAAAACGAAAGGCGAATTTGGCTGAGTCGAAATTTCTGTCGCGCCAGTCTATTCCTTCGAATGCAAAAATTCTTAGCTGAATCCTGATTACGTAGGGAGGAATCAGATCTCCTCATGCGCTATTCGAAAGTGGAACTGTCGAATAGTAGTATCAAAATAGTTCTCTGAACCTTCCGTCAAACAATTAAGTGTAAACTGCAGAGTAATCACGCTGATGCAGAAACGGGAAAAGAAAGGAACATTAGGTCACAAAAAAATTACATCTACAACAAATGAATCAGAGGTAGATGTAAGTTAGACATCCCCAACAGTTGTAATTTGCTACATTCCTTTTATTTTTAATTTAATTTAGTAGAGACTCGGTATTAACATCTTAAAATACGTCTGCCTTCCGGAATCACCGAAGTATCACAGAGTTTACTGGGGAGTAATATAGAACAGGAGGTCATTTCTGTTTTTATCACACGTGATAATGCATCTGTGATTCGACATCTTAGTCGAAAAGTTGCTTGCTGCAAACCCTAAGCTCCAAGCTTGATTCCTCAGTCGGCCAACCGCTTCTTTAAATGCTGGTAGTAATGTCAAAAACGAAGAGTTGCAATGCGGATCAGAGTCCACGTCAATCCATACAGTCCCCATTACTGGTTAAGTGAGGTAAAATAACGATGTTTAAGAAGGCATGTCGTGTATTCTTGGTAAACCAATGTCGTACTGAAACTAGTCTTTGGTTTCAGAGCAGCTGTCCCTTTAATAGTGCAGCATTATCGTCTGGTAGGCCAATGTAATTCATTTCGGTGTTAGATCCTGAAACAGTTCCTCAGCTGCTATGCATTTTAGCCTTTTCTCGTCCAGTAGAAGCCTTGTGTCTTTAACACAGCTATTCGGCGATTGCAAGAACAGAATAATCACTGTTACATTATTTCTTGACGAAAATCTTGAATGTATCGAAAACTACGCGAGCTGCGAGTCTGCTCCATAACAAACGGAAAGAGCTGATTAAAAAGTTAGTGACCAATTTTCTGAGACCTTCATATTCTTTAAATAATTGCCTGTAGTACTAAGAAGCCGTATAAAATAGAACAAACACGGAAATCCGTTCTGTTGATGGTAACTGGTTCAAGTGTATAGAGAGAGCTCTGGGATAGAACATATTATGTATAAATAAAATCATATATAAAACGTTATTGCGACCAATTCTCAAACACTGCATCAACTTTTAGAGTTCCGCTGGAGTAGGCGTGACATAAGATGAACAAATTCAGAGAAGCCTTGCAACGACCAAAAAGTGTTTCGCAGTACTACATTGCGAGGCGAAATGTGCTACACTACTGCTGCAAACCTCGGGTATCTAGCGCAGGGATGATGAGAACGAGATGACAGATGTTGGGGACGCTTTATGAAGACAGTCATTTACCCTCGCTCAATAGGTGAACTAAGTAAGACAAGTGGTTCAAATGGCTCTGAGCACTATGGGACTTAACATCTGAGGTCATCAGTACCCTTGAACTTAGAACAACTTAGACCTAACAAACCTAAAGACATCACACACATCCATGTCCGCGGCAGGATTCGAACCTGCGACCGTTGTGGTCTCGCGGTTCTAGGCGCTTCAGCCTCGCGATTCCTGACTGAAGCGCCTAGAACCGCTTGGCCACACCGGCCGGCTTAAGTAAGACAGGAAGTTACCATAACAGGCGACATATACCATCCACCATGTACTGTACAGTGGTTTGCAGAGTATATATGTAATTTAGAACATCAGCGGTCTCCCTGTACACGTAACGTTTCAGTCGAAAACATGCGTCAGTTCCAACAGCATTGAATGATATTATTGCATTTCTTCGATCACTGTGTCACGGGCATTATGAAAACTCACACCAACAGAAGCAGTGTGAGCAAACTTTGCGTATTCGTTGATTGAATGAGGTTTTGTATGATGCTCTGATATCACAGATGACCAATGGTGACACCAGTTCTTCAGCTAGTCCACGGAAAATTCCTTGCAGCGATCATTATGTAATCAGAACTGGGCGCACTGTATCATTCCGTCCAAGAACTTCCCAGCTTCTACTAGTAATCTCACCTGACGTCTCTATGACCGCACCAGCCGTTAAACCACGAAAGTGACTGAGTTAATGAAGTCCTATGGTCATACTCTTCGCATTTACGAATACAAAATTTCTTTGAAGAAAGAGTCGAAAAGTGACTCAATCTCTTGCTATGCATTCAACTACCTACTTTGGATAAAACAAATCTCGTTTTCATGCTGGCAGAGAAAGTAACTTCATTTTTTATTAAACCATAGAATATACACTACATTCAGTCACAATTTTTCAACTTACAACACTATAAACTATTTCTGGCAGCCGTCAGTTTGAACCTAATGCAGAAGTTAGAAATAAATTTTAATATACTAATGTGCTTACTGTATTTGTCTTTTCTCTTAGTATTACATGGTAGTATTGCATAGCATACTACAGCAGACTATTTAGAAATTTAGGTCTGAGTTCTGTCGAAATCTCAAATGAAATATTGCCGTAGTTACGTATTTGACTTCATATCAGTTATAAATATTGACTTTTTTAGTTTCAACGCTTGAGACACATGTACACTATCTCTGGGTGTGGCGTCGTTTTTTATCACATTGATTAATCACCGTTTACGTTATAACACCTCTAATAATCAACAATTTTTATGGACACTAATAAGGCATTGACTTATTCCTCCTTTCCTCACATTTACCTTCATTATCAAAATTAGCTTTTCCCGATTTCTCATGCTGTATTTTATCAGTTTATCCTTTGCTCTAGTGAAATTGAGCGACAAAGCTCTTTTCTCTCCATCTCGCTTCCGTTCGCCTTCACAGGTTATCACAGAGCGAGGTGACGTAATTTTGAAGCACTACGGACTTGCATTCAGGAATATAACTATCGCAATCTCCGTCTGGCCATGCAGATTTAGGATTTCCGTGATTTCCTAAATTGCTCCAGGCGAAAGTCGGGACATTTATTTCGAAAAAGTGCACGGCCGATCTTTTTCCCCTTGCTTCCAGAAGTCGAGCTGGTGTTTCGTCTCTAACGATCTTTCCCTCGACCATAAGTTCAACTCTAATCTTATTGCCTTTCTCCACTTATTATTCGATTCATATTTTTAATCTTCACTGCTCTCTTGTAACAGCACATTTCTAATGTTTCTGCTATCTTCTAGTCTGTACTAATTATTGCCCACGTGTCCTTCTCAGCTTGCAAAGTTTACAGAGTGAATAATATCCAGTTTCATTTCTTTCTCAACTACTGCTTTCTTTTCATGTTCTTCGACTCTGATAACTGGGGCATGGTTTCTGTGGATATTGTAGGTACTCTTCCAGTCACGCAGTCTATCCCCACTATGTGCATAATTTGAAAGCGGCTTTTCTAATCAGCAACATCAAAAACTTTCTCTATATAAAGAAATCTATTAATGTGTGTTTTCCTTTCTTCAGTCTGTGTTATAAGATTAGTCGTTTAAAGAATATGCCTTTCATTTCCTGACATTTCTCCAGAACGCAAATTTTTCTTCTCCGAAGTCGGCTTCTGCTAGTATTAGAATGAAAAGCACCAACGATTGAGGATGTTGTGCTTGAATACCAATCAGAAGGAAAGAGCTGTCAAAGGACGATGTATCATGGTGACTCGAATTACAATAGACAGTAGACTGACGGCAGAAGAAATCTACCTGATATTTCAAACAGGATGAGGGAGCTAAAGTTCACATACCTGAATTGGAGACAGGTCGATGTTTATTAAACTTCACGGGGAAAAAATGCGAGTACATACAGCAAGTAGTGCCTCTTTTGTACACTAATGTAGCAACCAGCACTAGCGACGAGTCGCGAATTATCTTTTTAATATATGTTGTCCCAACTGAAAAATGTAAATATTGCAGTTATGTCTTTGCTGAAATCAGTTCCTGGAATTAATTGGTCCGTTATTCTAAGCTATCACAGTTATCAGCCTACGCAGTAACTACACTCTAATGACTCTTTCAAAATATCAGCTTAAAGATAGCTACTGATCGAAAGCAAGACAAGACTGTCTACCATCATACAACCCCATCGCATGTGTAATATACACTTCTAAAATTCTAGTACTGCTAACACCATCTAGGTGGTAGACAGGAATCAGAGAACCTCAGAATGAGATTTTCACTGTGCAGCGTGAGTGTGTGCTGATAAGAAATTTCCTGAAGATTAAAACTGTGTGCCGGACCAAGACTCGAACTCGGGACCTTTGCCTTTTGCAGGCAAGTGCTCTACCATCTGAGCTACCCAAGCACGACTCACACCCCGTCCTCATAGCTTTACTTCAGCTGGTACCTCGTCTCCTATTTTCCAAATTTCACAGAAGCTTTCCTGCGAACCTTGCAGAACTGGAAGAAAGGATACTGCGGAGACATGGCTTAGCCGCAGCCTCGGAGGAGTTTCTAGTATGAGATTTTCACTCTGCAGCGGAGTGTGCGCTGATATGAAACTTCCTGGCAGATTAAAACTGTGTGACGGACAGAGACTCGAACTCGGGACCAAGGCCTTTCCTTGCATGTCCTTTGCCGTTCCTAGTGGTCAAATCAAGTCGGAACAGGGAAATAATACCAGTGGCGTAAAAATAATATTTGTAGTATAAGACGCTAATTCAACAAAACACTTACTAAATGTTTCGCTTGCATAGCTCATCTTCAGGAATCAGTGAGTCTCCATTCAGAACATCTGACGTACATGACACTATTTAGTCAATAATGAAATATAGCCTGCGGCCGGTAGCTATTTAGAAACCTAAGTATTCGATGACGAGCTAGAAGGTATATCACGTGACGCCCGCCCACACCAAATGTCGAGAACAATGACGAACAAATGAATAGGAGGGGGGAGGGTCGGGCAGCAGCAAAGCGAAATCGATTCCCGTTCGGACCTTGGACTTCCGAGCTTGCGTTTTAACCTGGCCTTCACCTCTCAACGATGCGAGGAGTCGCGAGAAACGACACGTGGTTCAGATTACCCGTTAAAATGTACGTCCCCTTTGCCCTGCTGAGTAACTGGGATAGGTTAGGGACAAGTTAATCACCGAAGTGGCATGTCCAATTGAAAGACTTGCATCATGTCAGTGAGCCTAAACAGTGGCATGTTCAGGTTAGGGTGACGTAGATTGATAGCGATCACGGTCTCTTCTCTCCACAGTAAACCACAAAGGTTTAATGGTACTGACAGTTGGTACCTGTGGTGACCAGAGAAATGCAGCAGTTCATCCCCGTGCTCATGAAACCGGTCTTGGCCTATGCGAGCTGTGTGAAACGGAGATTTTGTCTTCTAACATTGTCATCATTGTACCATGGGATGCACGTGACCAGACAAATTGGTACAAAGTCTTTGGCAGTAATGCGATCTTGCATAGTAATCATGAGGCCCATGGAATACGATATGTCTGGCCATACAGTCACCGAACCTCCGCCATGTTTCGGTTTTGGTATGTAAACATGGCCAGAAGTTGGAAACTGTATGAAACAAGACTTATCAGACCAAAAGACATTCTTCCATTGATGTATTGTTCAGGTTTTAAGGGTTTGATACCCCGTTGCTCTTTTAGGGCCATTTGCATCACTAAAGAGTGGTTTTGGGATTCCAGCTCGCTCTACTGTTCTCTGCTTATAGAGCTCCATAGGTGTTGCTTTGGTGCAGACATTATTCACGATTGCGTCAATCATTTCTGTAATGACTTTGGCAGTTATTGACCACTTATTCTTCGTCAACGTCCTCTTTAGTGACCATCTCAATTCACGCTTCCGTCTGATTAGAACTTGGCGTACGATAACTTTCCGCTGTTTAGTATGCAGTATAACTCTTCTAGACGGTGCCCCTTGAAACTCTTAACACTTCGCCTTCCTCGGTTTCGACACTACCCGCCATACTAACATAAACAGTCTGCTCACGTTCGGACCTACTTGGCCATGTCGTAATGCACTCACACCTACACAGAACACTGTTCTGACGAGGACTGAAAATTAAAAGGGCTCGAGGATATTGCACAGGTATAGTTCGTGGTCAAATACAGCAGCTTAACCTGCAGGGTTGCTGTGATGGGCTTTGCTCTAATTAAAGCAGTTGTGGTTGTGCGTACGCATTATTGTAAAACGTATGAAAATATAGCAACAAGAATAACAGTATTATTTGCAAGAAATAAATAATACCTGATAATTCTTATTTATGTGTTGCTGAGCCCACCTATAATGAATTATTTTGCCATACCTTACCAATATAAATAAATACTGAAATGCTCTTTCATTAATTCAGTAAATGACATTATAATGTTTGCACCAAATAATTAATATATCACACCACAATCTCTTCCAATAACAACACTAGTGTCGAAAATGTTATTATTTAATGTGTCTGATAAATTACTCTGAGAAAAATTAGTCGTACACACCATCCACAAAAACTATTTCATTTACATTAAGTTATTTTCACTGTTAGAAGAGAATAATAATAAATTCTTTGGGTTCTGGCCCTTGGATTTCAAATTTAGTAATATCGATCCAAAAAATTAATGTCTCATTATTCATGCATTTTTAAACTGCTGCTCCATACGCTCACGTAATAGCGACAGACAAAACACAGTCTGGACTGGGTAATCTCACCAACGTACTTTTTCGTAGAAAATGAGTAACATCAACCTTTCCCATTATGCTGGATGAAATAAATGCCAGAATCTTGCACTGTTCTAACTGTTCACAATATCAATATTATTCACCAGTTACCAATAATTCAGTATCACCGTACCAGGCGCCAATGGCCGCATTCCTGTTTGCTGCCGACAAAAAACATAAAACATCCATGGTAGGTTATGTAGTTACAAACAAAAGGCTGTACACTAGAACTCCATTTTGTAAATTGTACGTTGTATTTTTTTGATAACCTGCACTTCACACAACACGACTGCTTTTTACAATATTTAGAAAACAGACCTCAGCTTATCTTCGATCTCAGCCGCTTCATACAGCATAGAGAACAATAGAAGAAAAAAAATTTCACAGACAATACGAAGCCAATTTATGATTTTAGTGGTATTATCTTTTGTTATATCATTTTTCTTTGCAATAAACTTCATAAAAATAGTAAAACGTACTGTTGTTGGAAGCTATGTACATTTCACAGTATAATAACAAGTCACAATATAATAATAAGTCTTTTCTCAGTTTGCACATATAGGTTTGAAAGTCATTTCTGGAAAGATATTCATCACTTCATAAATCTCGGTCACTGTCGTATACACTGGTGGTACAAATTATTAGCATTGACATTAAAAGGCTTGGCTACTACCTGTGTTTATGTTCATGCATTCATTTCTCTTGATGATTCCATGTTTTTGACCACCCCCTGTATTTTCGATAAAAGCGGTGACGAACTGTGAAATATTGAGCTCATAATAAAACGTGACAGTAACTACTAATAGTGTCACAAAAGTATTGACTCAAACACTTATACTTGTACTGCTGGAGCTTTCAGAAGTAACGTCACATTTAGCTTCGTTATGTATCTGTGTGGTAAAGTTGATGGATACCAGTGTTTACTGGCCTATTATTAAATATCTTTAACATTTCCTTCACAAGGGTTTGATTACAGTTGTTGTTTGTTATTATTTCATATGAGACGTGCAAGGGTCGCATCCGACTGGGATTCGTCTCCCAGTTATCGCAGATTGGCCGCTGTTGAGTCTGCCACTCGGGCCAAGGACGTTGTGAGGACAAGTTCCATGACGCCTCTAGGCAATGTCCTTTTCTTTTTTTTTAATATTTACTGTAATGTTTTACTACTGTTATCGGGAGTGGTTAGTTAGAAAGAAACAGACTGGTGAATTACCTCCTTTAAGCAGTGTGTAATGCTCGTGACAATTCATTTGTATTTGACCAAAAGCGCTGAGTATATCGTAAGATAGCTACGGAAAAGAAATTTTACTAATTTTTTCGAGTTATTCGTAGCTTTCTGTTGTAAAAAACGGACGTTGAAACAGTTATCTTAGAAAAAGCCAGCGCGAAAGAGAATCGCTGTATTTCTTCAAAGATCGAAGACAATACTCTGACATAACGACGCGTTTTACGCCCATAACTGTCAATGGCGTACAGGCACTGTGCATGTTGACTAGAAGAACAGCTGATTTCTGTTTATTCCATCAACGAAAATACCTGTTATCGATTATTCAAATTTTATAGCGCTTTCTGTGAAGCACTTGCGCTGAATAAGTGTAGGCTTGATGAAGAAGGTATTCTAGGAACATTAAAATCCTATGTTTCAGAAAAAAATTATTTCTCGCCTTACTTAATAAATAAAACATAAGTACATATCTAAGGTTAGGGTTTATGAGGGTACGGTGCTATACAAGTTAATGCAGACTTCAGAAGCAGACGCTACCCGGCGTGCATATTATGTTGTGACGGGCGACGCAGATGCGACTATGGCGTTTCTGTTTTGACAGCAAAGGAGACGTGCCAGTCACGGTAAGCTGCGCTCTGGAACTGTTGCACGATTACACAGCTTCACTAAGAGATAGTTGCAGCTTTGAGTCTAAGAGGTCGGTGAATCCTGACGCTGTGAGAGACTACGTCTGCAGGAGAGTACAGCGCACCATGCAGTAAGCGAACAGAATATAATTATGTGATGGTATACACTGCCTAAGTCGGATCATGTTAACTAAATTTTAATAAATCTGGATTTTAATGCAAATGATGTTAAAGTGAATCTTTGAAACGAACTCGTATCTGAGGTGCAGTTTCCATTGTCACTAAATGGAAGAATTATTAATGGTTATGAAAGCAAACTAATGCCAAATAGGAAACTAATGTTCGGCGCGCTATTATTGCAACATTTTTTTAACGTCAGTGGTAATGGTATGAAACATCCCATTAGAAAAATTAATGAATTACTATGCTGATAAACCTCTTACATTATTTGATTTTCAAACAGCTGAGCAGAACTGAACGTATTCACACATTTCGCTCTTTACTTATTCTGATCAACACTAAACTGACACACGATATTTTTAGCGCAACGCAATCTGACTTTAAAAAATCCCTACAAGAGAATGGCCTTGATTAACAATAACCTATACCTTTCATGAATCACTTACCTCACAAAAAACTTCGTTACTCAAACTACTGCAATACAGCGTGCGCCAATACTACCAGCTGAATAAAAGATTCTAACTACTGAAGGTAATAAGTACTGATAGGCATAGTTAGCAAACGAAAGATTTTGATAGAGAACAAACAGTGTAGTTACCTTAATAGTGTTTAAAAGTCATTATATATATATATATATATATATATATATATATATATATATATATATATATCAGTTCATGACGTCCAGTCTTACAAATTTACTGTCCCTGATGGACACACGTCCAGATCATCCGCTCTCGAAATTCTGCCATCTTTCTTCCCACATCCACCACTGCTGGCGGCTCACCTCCAACTGCGCAACGCTACGCGCTTTTCACATCCAACTGCCTAATACTACAATAGCTAATATTCCAACAATGAAAATCAGCCACAGACTGCACACAGCACAGTTAGTGATTTTCATAGAGAGCGCTATGTGGCGTTACCAACATTAAAACCTAAACAGCCTACTTGTATTCAGCCTTCCTATAAAGTCCTTAAATATCTCATTGATTAGGATTATGGGGATAGGCAATATGGCACCAAGAATACTCTTCCCAAGCACTTAATTACGTAAGGTATTACCTTTCTTTTAGTCCGATTAGCACACATCAGAGGTCAATGACAGAGTAAATGCTAGAGAATAAGGATGTTTTATTCCTTCGTGATAACTGCCGAGTAGAGCTGATAATAGCACGAAGACCTAAATAATCAATGCAGAATAGGTACATTGTATTCGTCAGCTCCAAGAAATGATAAACTTTAATCACAAAGTGCACTCTCGTTAATGTGACACTATATTGCCCCCAATGGCGATATAGCTACGTGCCATTTTTTTTTTTTTTTTTTTTTTTTTTGCAAAACTTACCTGTAATGTCTTTCATAATTGAATATGCAGATCCCAATAGCCAGTCAAGTTTTATCCCTCACAAAGCATGAAAAATGCAAGCAACTTACACTACTCCCCATGACTGCGTTTCTACGAATAATTATCTTCATATCTTCTTTCCTCTTCAAGTGTGTGTGAAATCTTATGGGACTTAACTGCTAAGGTCATCAGTCCCGAAGCTTATACACTACTTAACCTAAATTGTCCTATGGACAAACACACACACGCACGCCCGAGGGAAGACTCCAACCTCCGCCGGGACCAGCCGCACAGTCCATGACTGCAGTGCCCTAGACCGCTCGGCTAATCCCGCGCGGCTTTACTCTTAGTACAGTGAGGATCTATTCTTACTTCAGTAGGCTTGGTATTTTAGCTAGCGAGGGCCGAAGTCGCCGAGCGGTTCTAGGCTCTACAGTCTGGAACCGCGCTACCGCTACGATCGCAGGTTCGAATCCTGCCTCGGGCATGGATGTGTGTGTGATGTCCTTAGGTTAGTTACTTCTAAGTTGTAGGGGACTGATAACCTCAGATGTTAAGTCCGATAGTGCTCAGAGCCATTGGAACCGTTTTTTTAGCTAGCTTGCGAAAGGGAAGTTTTCACTTAGCGAGATGGAATAATTGTGAAGCAGTTTTCCATTGCAAGTCATTCTGTGCGCAGGGGGAAAGCAGTGGAGGAACGCCTGCGATCCCAGCCCAGCTTGAGTGTCTAGGAGGTCGGGCGGCACACCACAAAAGTGGGACGTGCAAGGAGTCCGAGCTATACTTTTAGCTAAGGCAGGTCTCTGAAACGGAGGTGAAAACAAGAGCCCATAAACCGTCAGAGCAGCCACTAAGCTCAGGCATAGCCTGTTGAAATGTTTGTTGGATTTGTAGTAAGCGGTCCTCTGGTTGGCTCATAGTAATTTCTATGGCTACATGGGCGATTTCGAAAACGTGCATACGCAAGTATTTTGATTTGCCAGCACTGAAAATCCGTTTCGTAAAGCAAGAAATTTTCTGCCTTCCTCCCCGCACCATAGGAGAAACACGTCTTACTGCCTATCCATGATACAATCAAACGGGCACGTATCCGTTGAAATTGATTAAATTATCATTGGTCGAGACATGCATGGTGTGTTGCAAATGGCTGGCGAGATTCCCACTCTGGCAGAACGAGCTATCCTTTATAACGAAAAGTTACAAGAGAGTCGCTTCCGGGACTCTGTCTATGACAGTACGCAGGGTCATAGAGCTTCAGAGCGAGATGTCTCTCACTTAAGAGTACAGAGGCCGAGCTGAAATCAAAATTTGTAGCCAGTGCTCCAGCTGATTCTGTCTTATCACAGCTTCAGAGTGGTAAGCAAGTTCAAATGGTTCAGATGGCTGTGAGCGCAATGGGACTTACCTGCTGAGTTTATCAGTCCCCTAGAGCTAGAATGACTTAAACATAACTAACCTAAGGAAATCACACACATCCATGCCCGAGGCAGGATTCGAACCTGCGACCGTAGCGGTCGCGCGATTCCAGACTGCAGAGCCTAGAACCGCTCGGTTACACCGGCCAGCCCAGTAACCAAATGTCATGGATGCATTCACCGAGACGAGGTGACAGTTGAAATTTTCACAGCCAGTTAGTTGCGCCCATCATGTGCTTAGGCGAGCGCTTTGGTGTTCGCCCACATTTTTCCTAGGACTCCTCTTTAAAGAACTTACAGTTTCCATAATCATTGGCCCTATTCGTTAAACAGTGTTGTAACGTAATTCTGAGGGTCGCACACCAGTGCCAAGGCTATAGTCGATATTTGTAATGACTTGTCCGCTGATAAGAATGTTATCAGTGGGTAAATCTATTTACTGTCATCTGTTGGCAATAAACCAGTCTACTATAGTGATCATTAGTTTCCATTTGTAGTGCGTTGGTTTTAGTTTTAGTTTTAGCTATGTCATGTTCCGCAGATCGTTTTACCGATTATTTTATCGATATTATAGGGAAAAAGTCTGATTACGAGATATATATGCACAAATGAATAGTGCTAATATTAATATTATTGAAATTTTTAGTTCTAGACATACAACTACATTTAGAGGTACAATATTTTTTACGATTTCTGAAACAGAAACTCGTCTATGGAGTAGAAGGAATTGTACAAAAGAAATGATTTTACGCTGTATTTAAAACTTGATCTGCTACCTGCCAGACACTTTATGTTGTTTGGAAAATGATAAAAGATTTTTGTTGCTCAATAATGTAGTCCTTCAGCAACAAATATCTTTGATCATTTTCCCAACAACATAACTTGTCTGGCAGGTAGCAGATCGAGATTTAAATACAGCTTAAAATCATTTACTTTGGACAACTCCTTCTTCTCCAAGAACGAGTTTTTGTTTCATTGGCATGTCTGTGTGAGGTGCGGTACTCATACTTTCATGCTTAGTTGGGGCACGCCTAGATATTTTCACACAATAGGACATTATCCGTTGTGCAGCTTCGTCTCTTTTAAATTTGCATGCTTTTCCTCCCTGTAGACCATGGACTGGATCTTTGTCATCTCGGAGGCATTCCAAACAGCTCAACTGACAGCTCACACGAGCATGTGTCGTCTCTTGGTCAGAATTTATCATATCACTGGCAGTCCTATGATTGTCGCTCATTTCTATAGGTTGGTCCATAAGAATTTGCTGCGTGCTATTTGAATCAATTGCCCATTGATCACATTTTAATCCAGGAAATTACTTATGAACGCT
Source organism: Schistocerca americana (assembly GCF_021461395.2). Taxonomy (NCBI): domain Eukaryota; kingdom Metazoa; phylum Arthropoda; class Insecta; order Orthoptera; family Acrididae; genus Schistocerca; species Schistocerca americana. The sequence continues at coordinate 46,075,210 of NC_060123.1, forward strand.
ACAACAATAACTAACATGAAGCATTTAAATTACACTTAATGTGGATACGCTGTTCCAATCTGTGCTTCTCTTATGTCAAAAGATGAAGTCAGGTAAGTGGAGTCAATCGTTGTCCTGCGTCGCGACGTTGCACTTTTGGGGGATGTATTTCATGTTAACGTGTTTCTGGTAGGATGTCATCATGTTCTGTGGCGTGTATAGATTAAAAAGTTTGCAACATGAGGAACTACTTCATTTGTATCAGTATTTTGGTATGTCGAGGTTCATCATGATTGAGCTAGTAGTTTGGCAAGTTAGGGGAAACCGATAAGCAAGTAGCTAATGCTGTCCATAATTCCAAACAATGAATATACTGTGGAAGTCGAGCGAGACAATTCGGAGAGCACTGAGGTTAGGGAAAGTCGTAATTGTAATGTTTAAGGGTCAGTAGTGACAGATAGTGAATAAAATAACATGCAAGTTAATAGAGAACTGTCTGCTGAGAGTCGTTACGTGCAGAGTATGTGACGATGTCACAGGCAACGGAAAACTCCATGCGAGAGAGTAACATGGTGTTACTGTTTCATCACTGCTACCTTTTGATCTCCAGTCCTTCGTAATTGAGATGGCTTTGGAAAACAAGCTTTGGTGCGAGGAAAGTTACCAGTGTCCCCAAATTTCAGAGCACTAGAAAGGAAGAGAAGAACAGCACGAAAGGATGGAAGAGCATTACAAAAAGACAAATAACGTTCTAAAAAGATGGAAGAGTTCTTCGAAAGACAAAAGAAAGTTTCGCGGCACAAACGTTAATAAATAAATAACAAACCGGAAGGGCGACGCACAGTTTAGCAGGACAGAGAACAGTTGAATCAAAATGAGGAACATTTTGAGAATTCCGAGCAACAGTTAATGGTCACGTACAAGTGTGTGAAGAAATAAAGGTAGAGATGGACAAAAAGATCATTAATGATAGCAAGAAGCCGAAAGATAAGATGAAGGAAATAACTGAGAAGCAAGAGAGTACTTGTAACAGTAAATTATGCACGTAATCAGTCAAGTAATAAAGAGCACAACAAATCAATTTTGCAAAGACGTTAAAAACCTCTTAAATGAACATTTCAGGCCTTCAAACAAAAAACTTTTAATCCTGACCCACGATCACAAAAACAAATTAATGGTCTGAAGACATGTACCATGCAACCATAAATAGACTATCCTCTCACGTCTGTTGGGAACACTAACATACACCTAGTGGAGACCAGCAGCAGCTCAGTAGGGTACAAGGTGCGACGAATAGCACTGAACAGACTGATATGTATGTCAAAGTCAGCTTCGGGTCACAAACTCACAGCAACAGCAAAGTTCTTATGCGGGCTAATCAGATTTAGATCTTTTGGCTTAGCAGGGTCTGTCCCAGGTGGCCATTGGTACACCAGTCTTCCTCGTGCTGCAGTCAGTAGCCCAGTGGCTCCTTCGCCTGACGTACAGCTGCCCTGTTCGCCTCATACCTGCAGACTCACGTAGGCTTCGACGTAGGCACCTGGTCAAACACTACAGTGTGGGAGCCCGCTCGTTTCTTATGCTCCAACAGGAGATTGTGCCTCGCATGTCGGCCGGAGTTTTTCCTCTTCAGTACCACACCAATATCCACCTCGCCAGCCTTGTATGACTGTAAAAGGCTCATAACTCGCCACATATGCCCTTTGTGGCGCCATGCATTAAGCCATTGCTTTGTAACAATGAAAGAGCAGAAACTTACACAATATCGATAGGACCCAGCACAGCTAACTCTCTATCTCTTTCTCTCTCTCTCCCCTCTCCCCCCAAGTAGACCAAAAAAGGCCGAAGGATGGAGTTTCCAAAATTGTAAGTACCAACCAGTCTTAAAATGGGTTAAGTGAACATGGTGCACTGTTGCATCTTATCTACTGACTGGTTCTCAACTAGAAGTTTAACTGAGCTGATGATTTTTGTAACCCTACAGGGTCACACAACATGGAGTGGCAACGTATTAGTAATTTTGTTATCAACATTACGATGGACACTGAAATTCGTAATAAAATACAGGGTGTCCGAAACGTCTATCCCTGATAAATTGATAACTCAGACTAGAAATAAGATACAAATATGAAACTTGTGTCGACTTGTTTACAACTATCAAAGTGTTTCTCTGTTTTAGGTTCGCGGTGCCCAAGAAGCCATGTTAACCAATCAGGAGAAGGCACAGTGTGTTCTGTGGTACCATGATAGACGATCACCAACCACAGAGCAGAGACACTTCCAGACAACATTTGGAAGGAATCCACCTGATGTCAGGAGCATTAAAGCCTGGCATGAGAGGTTGAAGAACACAGTATCGGTTGCTGACCTTCCGAGGTCTGGTCGAACAAGAACCTCAGCAGACAGGGTGGAAGCTATAAGGCAGTCTTTTCTGCGAAGTCCGAAGAAATCGGTGCGCAGGGCCTCACGTGAATTACAGATGCCAAAAAGCAAACGTTTATTGTTTCGTGCATACAAAGTGCAAATCGTTGAGGCCTTGTTGGCCAATGCCAGCACACGTCGATATGACTTTGCAGTCGAAATGCTATCACGTATTGAGGATGGTGATGGTTATCTCAGACGAATTGCCTTTTCCGACGAAACGACCTTTTTTGTCAGTGGAGTAGTAAATCACCATAACGCGCGCATTTGGGATTCACAACCCCCTGGCGAGGTCATGGAGTGCACCAGAGGCAGTCCAAAGGTGAATGTTTGTTGTTCGCCATTGCACGATCGAATTATCGGGCCATTCTTCTTCGTTGAGGCTACCATCACATCTGCAGTGTATCTGGATATGTTGCAACTGTATGCTGTTCCTCAGCTGTTTCAGGATCACCCCGATGTCTTTTTTCAGCAAGTCGGTGCACCGTTTCATTTGGGCTTGGACGTCCGTGCCTATCTCGATATGACCTTTCCTGGGCGATGGATTGGTCGTGATGGACCAATTGTTTTGCCTCCACGCTCCCCTGACATAAGTCCATTAGACTTCTTTTTATGGGGTTATATCAAGGACTAGGTCTACCGAATTCGTGTGCCACATCTTGAAACTCTGCGGCAACGGATAACCACAGTCGTTGAATCAATTCCTCCAGTGATGTTGGCTAAAGTGTGGACGGAAATTGAATATCGCCTAGATGTGCTACGTGCTGCCAAGGGTGCTCACGCGGAAGTTTACTGAAGTGTGAAAAAACTTTGATAGTTTGTAAACAATTAGACACCAGTTTTATATTTGTATTTTACTTCTAGCCTGAGTTATCAATTTATGTAATCAGGGAAAGACTTTTCGGACACCCTGTATATCTTCAGTATTTGGTGGGGTGCTACCCTGATTGTATCACTCCACCTCCCTCGGAAGCCCATGATCAATATTAATCTTTGCCTGCCTCCAATTAACTTGGATGACTCCGTGGGTTACCTGCTCTGAGAGATGGTCATTCACTGACTGCAGATTCAACAGGGACGAATTGAGTGTGTAAGCAAACGTTTTGAGCTGCTGGGGTCGTCTTATGAGTGGTGGTGTTAAACTCTAGGCTCAACCAGTGGACTGACCTGCCCCTTTCTGAGCTCAAGAATGGGATATTATTAGAACACAATTCTTATTACAGTTCATGTAATCGGAAAACAACTAAGGCTAATGAGGTATCATCGTCGTGTGAGATATACCATCCTTAAAGCAATGTCTCTTAAATTTCCTCCACCCAAAAGCAGGTGCATTCTCACTTATGTGGCCCAAATATGGACACCGCTTCAGTAAGACGCCTACTCGTCAGTCGAGCTGTTATTCACCCACATAAATCGCACCAAGACATGAAAGACGCCGGCCTAGGTGGCCGAGCGGTTCTAGGCGCTTCAGTTCGGAACCGCGCGACCGCTGCGGTCGCAGGTTCGAATCCTGCCTCGGGCATGGATGTGTGTGATGTCTTTAGGTTAGTTAGGTATAAGTAGTTCTAAGTTCTAGGGGACTGATGACCTAAGAAGTTACAGGGTGTTTCAAAAGTGACCGGTATATTTGAAACGGCAATAAAAACTAAACGAGCAGCGATAGAAATACACCGTTTGTTGCAATATGCTTGGGACAACGGTACATTTTCAGGCAGACAAACTTTCGAAATTACAGTAGTTACAATTTTCAACAACAGATGGCGCTGCAAGTGATGTGAAATATATAGAAGACAACGCAGTATGTGGGTGCGCCATTCTGTACGTCGTCTTTCTGCAGTAAGCGTGTGCTGTTCACAGCGTGCAAGTGTGCTGTAGACAACATGGTTTATTCCTTAGAACAGAGGATTTTCTGGTGTTGGAATTCCACCGCCTAGAACACAGTGTTGTTGCAACAAGACGAAGTTTTCAACGGAGGTTTAATGTAACCAAAGGACCGAAAAGCGATACAATAAAGGATCTGTTTGAAAAATTTCAACGGACTGGGAACGTGACGGATGAACGTGCTGGAAAGGTAGGGCGACAGCGTACGGCAACCACAGAGGGCAACGCGCAGCTAGTGCAGCAGGTGATCCAACAGCGGCCTCGGGTTTCCGTTCGCCGTGTTGCAGCTGCGGTCCAAATGACGCCAACGTCCACGTATCGTTTCATGCGCCAGAGTTTACACCTATATCCATACAAAATTCAAACGCGGCAACCCCTCAGCGCCGCTACCATTGCTGCACGAGAGACATTCGCTAACGATATAGTGCACAGGATTGATGACGGCGATATGCATTTGGGCAGCATTTGGTTTACTGACGAAGCTTATTTTTACCTGGACGGCTTCGTCAATAAACAGAACTGGCGCATATGGGGAACCGAAAAGCCCCATGTTGCAGCCACATCGTCCCTGCATCCTCAAAAAGTACTGGTCTGGGCCGCCATATCTTCCAAAGGAATCATTGGCCCATTTTTCAGATCCGAAACGATTACTGCATCACGCTATCTGGACATTCTTCGTGAATTTGTGGCGGTACAAACTGCCTTAGACGACACTGCGAACACCTCGTGGTTTATGCAAGATGGTGCCCGGCCACATCGCACGGCCGACGTCTTTAATTTCCTGAATGAATATTTCGATGATCGTGTGATTGCTTTGGGCTATCCGAAACATACAGGAGGCGGCGTGTATTGGCCTCCCTAATCGCCACACATGAACCCCTGTGACTTCTTTCTGTGGGGACACTTGAAAGACCAGGTGAACCGCCAGAATCCAGAAACAATGGAACAGCTGAAGCAGTACATCTCATCTGCATGTGAAGCCATTCCGCCAGACACGTTGTCAAAGGTTTCGGGTAATTTCATTCAGAGACTATGCCATATTATTGCTATGCACGGTGGATATGTGGAAAATATCGTACTATAGAGTTTCCCAGACCGCAGCGCCATCTGTTGTTGAAAATTGTAATTACTGTAATTTCGAAAGTTTGTCCGCCTGAAAATGTACTGTTGTCCCAAGCATATTGCAACAAACGGTGTACTTCTATCGCTGCTCGTTTAGTTTTTACTGCCGTTTCAAATATACCGGTCATTTTTGAAACACCCTGTAAGTCTCATAGTGCTCAGAGCCATTTGAACCATTTTGAACATCAAAGACGACAAGTACATATCCGTTACCCTTCTGGGAACGAGACAGTGGACCTACATAATCAATAAACACTGTGTCCATCGGTCTCTCGTGCCTATGTAATTCGCGAAAAGTTCTCACGATCGGGTTCGCGCCCGGGTTATATCTGGATGTTAATATTTGTGTGAAGTTGGCTCGAGCTAATGCATGCCTCCACCTATATCTAGTGAAATTAGTAGCATTGTCAGATAACACTGGGTTCGTCTTTTCAAGGTACGGAATACAGTCATTGAATAAACGGCTCAGAATTGGCGTTGCTGTAGCAGTTTTCATTGGATAGAATTTGACATATTTTGTAAATATGTCCAAGAAAGCTACATTGTATTTGCAACCTCCCCTAGCCCTTGGTAATGGTCCACATACATCCAGTGATAAAATAGCTAGCGGCTTTTCCGGAATAATGGCATGTAACAGGCCTTTTTGCCTCTGTTATTTGGATTTGTTTTGGCCATATTACACATTTTCTCAGTAGTCTCCATACTTTTCTACGTAAATCTGGGGAGTGACAGTACAGTCTCAGTTTGTTCGCACATTTTGCGACACCAAAGCGTCCCCAAGTGTTGCGAGTATACGTTAGTAACTTCCCCTCATATTCCTCGGGCATACATACACACAAATTATGAGTCATAAAACTCTGGCGATGGACTAGTACATCATTCACTGCCTTATACTACTGGTTTATTGTATCTTCTTGTGGCTCTTCTAATTTCTGTCGAATCTTGATCCATCTACGATCACTATTTTGGAATCTCGTCATATCACCACATAACTCTAAATAGTATCTTCAGTTTATTTGGTCTCTCATAAATAAATTGGAAATTCATCTTCATTTTCATCCAAGATGATGCCTTTTTGTAATCATTCTGCTATTATATTCTCCTTCCCTTGTTTGTACACAATGCGAAATTCATACTCTTCATAATCTTGTATGTAATAGTTTGCATGTTTGTAAAAAGCTAAGAGCTTGATGGTCACAATACACAGTGGCTCTTGCTCCATATATATAATAATTAAACTTTTTAAATGCCCACACTACTGCAAGAGCCTCTTATTCCGTAGTAGAATACGATATCTCGCAACTTGACACTGTCCTACTAGTGAAAGCTATTGGGCAAGAGGTGGGCTTGCGATTTATTTTTAGAATTTGGAACAAACAAATGCCCAAACCAACAGATGAGGTATCCATCATTAATGCAAATTCCACGTACATATCCGGATGATAGAGAATCATTGCAATCGACAAAGCTTCCTTGATTGCTTCAAATGTTCGTTGACATTCCTCAGTCCAATGCCAATGCACGTTCTTCCTTAATAAATGTAGTAACGACACAGAATTCATCGACTGATCCTCTATGAACCGACGAAAAATCGATGCAAGACTGCCTTTCCGTTCTAGGAACAGGAAATAGATGTTGTTCGTAATAGTTGCAGTGCGGCGGAGCGCGATTTGCATTTGTCTCCTGAATCAGCTGATTGCTCGCTCGGCTGTCGTAACCACTATTCGACTGCGAGTACGCGCTGTGTCTGTCTAGTCTTGCCTTAATAGCTTCTTGGATCAAATCAGTGGAGTCCAAGACTGACATGAATTCGTCTAAATTCTCCTCCGATGGGAGTATTAACTTCTCTCTCAGCCGGAAGATTCGCCTTCATAATCCGCAGAATATCGTTGTGCGTTTCAGGTTCTTCCCAGTATCTTGCTTTATTTAAATACTTCTCAAAGCATCGTCTCAGACTTCCTGCTTTTACATGAAACGGCTCCGGGTTAATGACCTCTTTTCTTAATCGTTCTTGCACACCCCGTGACCAATACTTAGCAAGAAACGCATTCTCAAATTCCTCTTCCGTTTCGCATGTATCCGTCATATCCGTGGCCCACAACGCACCATCACCTTGAATATATCCTGAAACGTAACTGATCTTTTGCTTTTCAGTCTATGTCCTTGGTAGTACTCCACGAAATCCTTGTATAATTACCATTGTGTTTATGGATTTTCGGTCAGGTGAGAACGTCTGAAACTGCCTATGTTTCAGCCATTTTTCCTCCATTAGCGTTGCATCGTACACATTATAAGCTTGCAGATCTGCATGCATTCAGTTACAATTTACATTTTACTCCGGTGAAGCATGCCCTATACCATAACATGATTCATGGCTTTAGCCCTGCGTTCGTTCTACTTCACGCAGCTCGTTTCTACAGTCTTTTTCTGCCCCTCGCATCTGTTCCATATCTCTGGACGTATTTTCAACAGAGTGAACTATTTTGTTTTTTCATTGTTTGAAATTCGCCCCTAATTGTTCTTTTACCTCTTTAATGTCATCTTTAATAATTTCTGCAATTTTTAAGCTGTTAATAGGCAAATTTCTGAAAGTTCCTTTCATACTTGCATGTACACACATAGCAGCATCTGGTTTTCCTTAGCGGATGCCCATTCATCTAATTTCTTAGCGAAATTCTGTTGATGTTTACTGAAACTCTCTCGTATCAAATGATCACATCCAGAGGCTATGGTAGTCACAGTTCCTGTTAATTCCACTACGGAAGTTTCCACTTCCTCCTGCTTCGATTTCATGTTTTGCATTTCTTCGGTAATCCTTTTTAATTTTCAAAGGTAACTGCTTTTGCGCATCTCGCAACTCGGTTTTCTCATTTGAGATTTGTTGTTGGTGGCTAACGAATGCCTGAATTGCAGCTTTCATGTCTGTTTCCTTTTTGACACAAGTCTGCTCGCTTTTGTGATCAAAAAGTCTTCGTGGTTCTAAGATTTGAGCCATAGTATTTGTCTCCTGTTGAGACGAAGCTGCTATTTCCTCTACACTCGTATTTTCACCAATTTCCTGAATATCTAACACTTCCTCTTTATACATTTTAAATTGTGATATAGTTTTGACCATAACAAAATTAGAAAACATAAAATAGCTATGTCTTTGTACACACTTAATTATACTGTCTCATATTCCTCCTGATAAGAATGCACCAAATAAGTGTCTATGACTACTTCTGAAGAAAATACAGGAATGAAGTGAAAATATACGACTATATTACACTACAAAGATTGAGACTACTCAGCTTAAAATACCGAATTCAGGTGAAATTGCTGATAGTTGTGTGCGCTTGCCTTATCCAGCTTGCGGCGATTTGATATTCTGCGGTTGGATTCGGGACTGCTCAGCCCACACGACCGGACTCCACCAATTGCATTGTACATGAAACACACACACAATATATGGATTAGAACATGCACAAATTTATGATACAATTTTAATTCTTGACCGTCCTGTACTCGGACGACATTTTATTGTATTTTAATTAATTAATTTATTTGAGAATTTTGTTTAAGAAAATTCTCTGCTTCTTATTCATTTTTGGTAGTTTTACTTATGAATATCAGTGGTTTTGTTTAGGTTTTAGCTTCAGTCTTTTAAAAGCTAAAGAATATAAGTCTTTGGTTTTAAATACCACAGGAGTGCTAGATATATGTCCCGCAGAGTCGATCTAGCTGATACTCCTCATTGGAACTGCTCCACTTCAAATCTCTAAAATGTATATTTGGGTACGAAGATCGTTCGGCACAACTAGGTACCATGTTGTATGATGCGTATGGATTGATGTGTGTAACTTTTTCATCAACGAAAAGTTTATTGCTTCTGAGATATTCTCTCGAAGAATATTGACCCTGATAAGATACAGGCTTGGACTATCATTCCACACTGCTCCTCCGATCGATCTACCTCTCGTGATACCTGAAGAATGTTTGTCTAATTTTTATAAATTGATAAATACACACTTTGAATACGTGTTATTTTCTTGAATTAGTTTATTGTGCCATAGACTAACTGATCATTCACAATGGAGCTTAATAGCGTCGCACATCAATAGGAAAATCTCTCCAACATAAAACACGTCCGATCTCTGTACTCGGTTCAGACAGTCCCCCCAAAGGTTACTTATTCCAGAGAGATACGTGCGTTGCACTGAACGTCCAATTCTCGCAGGTAGGCTATACTATTCTTAGCAATAGTAATTCACCGTCCAATTGTCTCAGGCAGCGTATACTACTTCGGCCTTAATAATTCATCGCGCTAAAATAAAAGTCTTCGCATTATTTTTGATTCTTCACGGTCGGGAAGAGTTTGATCATATACATAGGAGCCTATGTATTTTACTTTCTGGTGTCTTTGATGTCTTCTTTGTCTGTTTTATTGAGTGACAATGGTGTTGACTGCCGCACTTGAGCTAATGCTCTTCTTACACTGTGTATCTTAGTGCGAGCGGCTTTCTTAAAAGTGTGTGTGGCCTGTATTCGAATGTAAAACTTTATCATTTATAGTGCTGGGTGAACTTAGCATTTAGCCTGGCTTGTCGTTTATCTACCTGTATCCGTAACTGTGTTTTGCGTGCTGCAAAAGACAGTCATGTTTCACTGACAAGTTAAATTGTGAACCTTCCCGCCATTGCAATATCGTCAAATATTTATTGCGTGCTGCAAAAGACAGTCATGTTTCACTGACAGGTTAAATTTTGAACCTTCCCGCCATTCCAAAATCACCAAATATTTATTGCACAGGTACCGCTGAGGTTGTCTATTAGCTCTATCCAAATAGAGTCTGACAATCAGTGAACTACATGATATAAAATCGTCGTAACATCTGAACGGTTGGCATTAGGACATTCAAAGTGTACGGTTGGCTGCGGGGCATTATGGCAATTGGTGTGCGCTGTATGGTCTGGATCAGCGACGAAACCCGCTTTCATTTGGATGGTTTCGTAAATAAGCAAAATTGGCGCATTTGGGGCACTGAGAATCCGCATTTCGCAATCGAGAAGGCTCTTCACCCTCAACGGATGACTTTGTACTGTGCAATGTCCAGTCACGGAAAATGCGTTGCGGTATACCTTAATGCAACGAACAGTTTTGGAAGATAATTTCATCCCTATTAAAGAATGTGATCCCGATTTCGACAAGATGTGGCGAATGTAAGACTGAGCTCGACCCCATCGAAGAAGGTGAGTGTTTGACTCCTGGAGGAGCACTTTGGGGATCGCATTCTGGTTCTAGAGTCCTTGACGCCACTGGGATGGGCCTCTATTGGCCATCATATTCTTCGGATATGAACACACGGGACTCCTTTGTGTGGGGTCATCTTCAAGACACGAAGTACAGCAATAACCCCAAAACCATTGGTGAGATGAAGGCAGCCAGCCAGGCGGACATCGACTGCATCGATGTTCCGATCGGGGTCAGGGATTTTCTCTGCCTCGTGATGACTGGGTGTTGTGTGCTGTCCTTAGGTTAGTTAGGTTTAAGTAGTTCTAAGTTCTAGGGGACTGATGACCATAGATGTTAAGTCCCATAGTGCTCAGAACCATTTTTTTTTTTATGTTCCGGTACTTCAGTGCGTCAAGCAGAATTTCTCTATTCGTCTGCGCCACATTATGGCCAATGATGGCAGGCATGTCGAACATGTCATAACCCAATATCTGTAGCGACTTTTATATGTTGAATAAATATGTGCACGCGACAGGAATCGGTTACACATCGTTTACATGATAAATAAGTTAAATCTAAAGACCGTAAATTAAACTAAATAGCTAGGAATTACAATTATGAACAACTCAAGTTGGAAGGAGCAGATGGAAAATGTTGTTGGGAAGGCTAACCAAAAACTGAGTGTAATTGACTGGGCACTTAGAAAATGTAACAGATCTATTAAAGTGGTTCCCTACACTATGCTTGTCGTCCTCTGTATGAATACTTCTGTGTGGTGTGGGATCCCTACTAGATAGGACTGACGGAGCACTTTGAAAAAGTTCGGAGGAAGGCAGCTCGTTTTGTATTATCACGAAATAGGTGAGAGATTGTCAATGAAATTATACAGGATTTGGGGTGGAAATCATTAAAACAAAGGTGTTTTTCGTTCCGGAGAAATCTTCCCACGAAATTTCCACTCCATCTTTGTTCTCCGAATGCGAAGGTACTTTGATAACTATGTGTGAGAGAATTAATTTGAGGCAGTACTTCTTCTGAATCTTTCCAAGCACGGAATATTTGCAAACGAAGTTCAGCAATTTCTTTTACCATCCATGAATGTCTAGACGGTAACTTCGGTGCCACCGAAATCTTCACATATGACTAGAATTTCTTTGTGTTACGTAACAGATATATGGATAAAAGTTTTCTGCGGCAGTCATTGAAATGGTCGCGCAGCTACATTTATATATACTTCCTTTACCCTTGTTATGCAACAGTCGAGGTTCCTTTTCAAGTTGCTGAACAGTCACTGTATACCGCGGAGGGTCGTCCCATCATGAACTATTTCACTGGCTACATAGAGTACGTTCCAGTGCATGGTCAATTATTCTTCTAAACTCGTGCCAAAATTGTTCAGAAGGGAAAGCAGAAAGGTGGAAGGAGTATACAGATGGTCTATACAGGGGCTATGTACTTGCGGAAAATATTATGGAAATGGAAGAGGATGTAGATGAAGATGAAATGGGAGATATGATACTGCGTGCAGAATTTAACAGAGAACTGAAAGACCTGAGACGAAACATGGCCCCCGGAGTAGTCAACATTCCATTAGAACTACTGACAGCCTTGGGACACCCAGTCCAGACAAAACTTTAACATCTTGTGAGCAAGATGTATGAGACAGGCAAAATACCCTCAGACTTCAAGAAGAATATAATAATTCCAATCCCAAAGAAAGCAGGAGTTGACAGATGTGAAAATTACCGGACTATCAGTTTAATAAATCACAGCTGCAAAGTACTAACGCGAATTATTTACAGACGAATGGACAAACTGATAGAAGCCGACCTCGGGGATGATCAGTTTGGATCCTGTAGAAATGTTGGAACACGTGAGGCAATACTGACCCTATGACTTATCTTAGAAGAAAGGTTAAGGAAAGGCAAACCTACGTTTCTAGGATTTCTAGACTTAGAGAAAGCTTTTGACAATGTTGATTAGAATACTCTCTTTCAAATTCTGAAGTTGGCAGGGGTAAAATACAGGGAGCGAAAGGCTATTCACAATTTGTGCAGAACGCAGACGGCAGTTATATGAGTCGAGGGGTATGAAAGGTAAGTAGAGGTTGGGAAGGGAGTGAGACAGGGTTGTAGCCTATCCCCAATGTTATTCAATCTGTATATTCAGCAAGCAGTAACGGAAACAAAAGAAAAATTCGGAGTAGGAATTAAAATCCATGGAGAAGAAATAAAAACTTTGAGGTTCGCCGATAATATTGTAATTCTGTCAGAAACAGCAAAGGACCTGGTAGAGCAGTTGAACGGAATGGACAGTGTCTTGAAGGCAGGTATAAGATGAACATCAACAAAAGCAAAACGAGGATACTGGAATGTAGTCGAATTAAGTCGGGTGATGCTGAGGGAATTAGATTAGGAAATGAGACACTTAAAGTAGTAAAGGTGTTTTGCTTTTTGGGGAGCAAAGTAACTGCTGATGGTCGAAGTAGAGAGGATACAAAATGTAGACTGGCAATGGGAAGGAAAACGTTTCTGAAGAAGAGAAATTTGTTAATATCGAGTATAGATTTAAATGTCGGGAAGTCCTTTCTGAAAGTGTTTGTATGGAGTGAAGCCATGTATGGAAGCGAAACGTGGACGATAAATAGTTAAGACAAGAAGAGAATAGAAGCTTTCGAAATGTGGTGCTAGAGAAGAATGCTGGAGATTAGGTGGGTAGATCACATAACAAATGAGGAGGTATTGATTAGAATTGGGGAGAAGAGGAGCTTGTGACACAACTTGACGAGAAGAAGGTATCGGTTGGTAGGACATGTTCTGAGACAAAGAGGGATCATCAATTCAGTATTGGAGGGCAGCGTAGAGAGTAAAATTCATAGATTGAGACCAAGAGATGAATATACTAAGCAGATTCAGAAGGATGTAGGTTCCAGTAAGTACCGGGAGATGAAGAAGGTTGCACAGGATTGAGTAGCATGGAGAGCTGCATCAAACCAGTTTCAGGACTGAAGACCACAACAACACACAACAACAACATGCGTTTGTCCTGAGCGAAATGATTATGTTCATCTTAGAAATACGAAGCTACTGCTGCGTTATCTTTTATTGAAAGCTTTCTGAGCATTTACCTGATCTCCGTACTATAGTAATCACCAATTGGACGACTGACAGATGCTCACAGATACTAACTTCAATATGGACGAATTCAAAGAGGTCAGCTGTATTTTTTGTCATTTAGTCCAATGTCTCTGGGTCGTGAGTGGGCTTCAGAACAATTTGTATTTCACAAGTTATCTTATTCCGGCCACGACTTTCAAATCTCTACGCACCTCAACTGATTTGTGACCTAAGTTTGCATGAATTACGAATCTATTAGTAGAGAATATGTGTATTACCGAGCTACATTTGACCCTCGTCCCCTACGGAACTGAGTGCAGGAATTACACCACACTGTTCAGAATCGCCCTGTACAGCGATGCGAATAGCTACAGCAGTCTTCCTGGAGCGTTCACAGTAACTTCAGTCCCCTTTGGTCAACGGGGGTGTGTGTCTGTTCCTGGCTGGTGAGGAACCGCGCTTTACCCAAATGTCCCCCGAAACTAGAGCTGTGTCCCTACCTTATGCTTTTGAGTGGCCTGTAATGTGCCGCACGCACAGCCAAGCGTAATGCAAACGGAACGCGATCTTGGTGCCGTCCCACTTCTCTGCGACGGGATACTTTGTGGCAAACACAAACAACACACGATCTGAACCGTTATATGAAAGGCCTCTGTCCCCACGGATTTTAGCAGATACACTAAGCCGTCTCCTGTTGGCTTGACATGTAGGAGACGTGATTCCGTACATACTGAGTTACTTTACTCTGTATATAACATACATTATGCAATCCCTTCTTTGATCTAAGAGGTATTTTCTCTTACGTGCGGAAGTGTAGTAAGGTAATGTTACGAATGCCGTGGAAAAACTACTCATGCAGAACTATAGAATCTTTAACTGATATAAAATGAAACCATTTTTATGCGACAAAAGTGTTACAGGGGCAGTGTTTCCCCATTAGGCGTCCATAAACACTATAGTACTACTGATGTTCAGAGATGGTGTTCAAACTGCCGTGGGATATATATTGATTTGTTGATATTGCTGATGTCCTAAGGGTTTGATTGCTTTTTCTTCTCGGAGGAGAGATGAAGCATTTGGTACATGAGACACCATTAGATACTCTGAAAGAGGTGATGCCGACCTAGCTAGTTTCGACAGTGTTAGACAATAATGAGCATGCAATTCAAAATTTTGATAGAGGTAGGTGTTATTTATTTAAATGTAATTTGTATGTGTATAAGATTAGTTATAGTACAAGTATTGCTAGAAACTCTGTACATGAAAAAATTCTTCCACGAGAATAAAGCCTTTGATTTAGGATCTGAAAACGTGGGGTTTGGCAATTAATGATAAGAAACGACATTTTCACCAAAATAATATTTAGCATTCAGCATTCTGAATACCGTCTCTGAAAGTCTCTAGCGTCAGAACTTTCATGGACCCCTGTCGGAAACTTTTTATCAGATAAAAATTTGTTTTAGTCTCCTCTGAACTCGCGAAAAAGGGCTCTAAGCGTAATATGTCCTTTACGTCCTGTATGTGATCACATTACCGTTGCCTCAGAAAAGTAATAGAACTGTATAGGCGTTGAGATGAAGCGACTACAAGAGTGAGGAGAATACGATCTCAGCTGAGGTATCTTACGACGACTACCTGACGTTTACTAAATAATGGTCGTCCATATAGAGCTACCGTGGTGATAACAGAACCTAGTAAAAAATTGGGGGAAAAACAGAGAGATATCGTGCTTGAAATAATGAATCATGAATGAAGTTTGGACTATAGAAAGGTGTAACTTATTTAAATGTAATCTGCAATAATTTTAGATGCATTCAGCAGGAAACAGTAGATGAAGAAGAGGAACAAGAAGGAAATAATTAAATTATCCTATAGTCGTCGAAAAACAGTCCAGTTAATAGACAGTCTTGAACGCTTCTTAAATTATGGAGATAATTTCCTATGTTAAAAACTCCTTAACCTGTCTCATCAGTATGGGAAAATACATACAGATAATTTGAAGCCTTTCAGCTATATTCATTTCAGTAGAAAGAGCTGGTAGCAACTGTGACAATTACTCAGGGATAAACCAACTGCAGGTTACATTAAATTTTGGTAATAAAGTGGGTGTCGTATCATATTTTCCTAACATAGCAATTTTATGTAAGTTCTGTCTCATATAGATGTTTCGATGTCGAATAAAATTGTAGAAAACATGTTCTAGTCGTACCTAGAGACTCACTCTGCGTCTGTTTATTCCGAAAAAGGATCCAGTTGTTTAAATAAAAAGACTGTGGACAAGACTCCAAAATTATTGTGAACTGGAAGAATCCTTCATATAAAGACTAACATATGGATATAACTATACTTTTAAATGTCGAGGCATTAAGATCTATTAAAGACTCGATTCAGCCCCACTTTAACATTTATACTGATAATTCTCTCCTGCCATTTAAGGTATATTAAGAAATTAAATTACGGCAACAATCAATATATATACAATTTACTACTTCCCAATGATTTATTTCTTCCGAGAAAGAAGACAAGTATAAGAGAACACAAATATATAAGATCACAAACATATAAGACCACAAATTAGAAGTTACATCTTTAATCGAGAACTGCAAGTATTAACTCAAACGATAGGACAGGATAAACGGCTTAGCTATCCCGCATTTGACGGAGGTTATTCGAGGAACCTACATTTTCGTTTTCCGTCGTTTCTTAGTCCCTTCAATAACAATCACGACATTACTATGAGAAAGAAATGGTACTTAACGAACAAACACAACCCACGGAATTTCATTATACTAAAGAAACAAAATTTGCAGATTTCTTACAGAACAAAGAACACAGTAGAGTCATACATACAAACAGCAACAGGCAAATCGGATAAATACCAAGATGAAGGTGTTTACCAATTAGAACGTCAAGTTGGTGATTCTGCTTATCTATGAATGACAGGGATGAGCTTCAAAACTGGATATCAAGAACATACAAGAAGCTACAAATATGAAAATATTCATTCTACCTTCGCTGAATACCTGATTAATACCAAAACGAACAACCCAACATCACAGAAGACTTGAAATTTATTAGAGTGAACAATTACAACAATAGTCTCCTGATACTACAGGAAATTTTTTTTATGCGTAGAGCACTGTCAATGAAAAATAAAGTGATTAATAACCAAATTAATTTAAGTAATAACTCACTCATCATGTTTGCCACTAAAACAACAACAAACAGATATGAAAAATCATAGCCAGACGAAATAAAAAATTATTCTGTTTCTGTCTCTGTCTCTCTTGCTTTCTGTCTCTCTCTCTCTCTCTCTCTCTCTCTCTCTCTCTGTGTCTGACTGTGTCAGTCTCTTGCACACACACACACACACACACACACACACACACACACACACACACACACACACACACACACACTCACACATACATAACAAATAATCAAATGTAGAACAACATATACACACAAGAACACAAAAAACGAAGGATAAGTTAACAGTGACAGCTGGCAACTCTAAACATTGTATATATGCATATTCAATACACAGTGGGAATTTGAAGTGTTGAAGTACATTTACTTGTAAAAACGCCGAGTGTCAGGCATCTGGAGAACGCAGGCTGAGTAACTACGTTTCCTGGACGACGCAGATGGACTGAAAATGTCGGAAATTGAAACATAATTTAATATCACGAAACTACTTAAGTTATTTTTAACGTGGAAAAAGAGAGTATAGCAAGAGAAAACGTAATGCAACAACTTACTTGTAGCTACGTCATAACGCATTTATCGTGTACAATAAAGAAACATCTACCTATTATAGGCCACTGAAGAGACCTACAAATACTAGAACCGAAAATCTTACGGTAAAAAGAAACTGCCTTTCGTTTAATTGCAAACAATACATTTTTTTTAATTCATCAGGCTGTGAGGGACGACGGGAGCAAAACCAAGGAGTGAGTCACTAGGTATTGTATGGAAAGCTAGTTAAAAATTTAAAAACCAGAAAAGTAGTGTATTAAAATTAGAAAACCACAAAACGCATTTTTCAGTAGTATGTACTATGTGTAACAGTGCAGTACTGTAAAGTGTGGCTAGGAACTCTTTTACAGGAAAAAATGCATTCACCAGAAGGAAGCCTTTGATTTTTGATCTGAAAGTATGGGGTTTAACATCCACATTTTCCAGCTCTGAAGGAAGTGTGCTAGTAATGAAATAAACGAAAAGTGCTCTCCATTCTCTATAGTGATTAGACGAATGGTATCCAAGTGTGAATCGTTTTTCCAGGTAGCGTTCATTGAGAGTCTACGGCAGGTTTTTCGAATTGGTCCACATTAATAGCAAGAAATTTGGTTTGGAAATATGAATGTAGAGTTAAGGAACTTAGGAAACCAGGATGCTTAAACAACGCTTTGCACCAAGTTCTAAAATTTTATAAGGATAGGTTCCTTTTCCAGTCTCATAGGTAATGGGGATTAATTCTGTAATAAAATTGGGAGGATTTAGTTACTCCACAACATCCGAACCAAGTACTTACAAGCTACTTTTTCATCTTTGCTTCAGTCCTAATAATTTACGCTGTTCGGCTTTACGTATTATTTGGTCATGTCATCACCATAAAATTTGCTTCTACAATAAATCCGTGCCAGAAACTGCATGCACTAACCTTTGAATACACTGAATGCACGGTATTTTGCTAGAGATAAGTGTCAACAAATTTCCTGTAAGACATACTTCACAAATCACTTATGCCACATGACATAGCAGGAAGCTATGTATGAGAACTGCAAGCGAAGAGGCATCATTGTTTCTACGACAGCGGCTAATTACCGAAGTGCAGTGACTGAAGAAGAGGATGAATAACAACCCCGAGCCGAAAAGGTAGTAGTTACGTGGCACCGAAGTTTCTTAATGTGGTTTCGTACAGTACTGCAAAATATTTCGAGTGGAGAATCAGAATCGGGCGCAGGAGAGCATGAATTATGAGATATATTTACGACCTTCGGCTTTCCGCAGCGCGACGGCAAACACTCCAAGGTACAGCTTTTCTGTCGTAACGGAGACCCAATGGCCGCTGCCGCATTTCGTCTTCCACATCGTATCGGGATTTCGGGAACTGTCTGCGCCATCGTGCAGCCATGCTGTTCGTTGAGCATGACTAACGGCCCCGACCACACGCGCAGCCTTCACAGTACCTCGGTCACGGAGGGTGCGCTGTTGGGTAACGTCATGAAGGTCGCCAGCTCCAGAAGGTCATGTCAGATGTCCCTTCTGGCACTGTTCCCGAACTACAGAGAGACTCATGAGGATTACACGCCGAAACCTAGTAACGTAGAAAGCCACTTTTTCGTCGCATGAATACCTACTGTCGGTAAC
Source organism: Schistocerca americana (assembly GCF_021461395.2). Classification (NCBI taxonomy): domain Eukaryota; kingdom Metazoa; phylum Arthropoda; class Insecta; order Orthoptera; family Acrididae; genus Schistocerca; species Schistocerca americana. Next base: position 46,094,313 of record NC_060123.1, read on the forward strand.
TACTAGCAGTTCAATGAAATGTTTAAGCCTTCATGTACAACGTAAGTCATGAAGCGTCAACAATCGGCTATTTAATTTGCGATGCATCACAGTATCAAGCTGCAGCACAATCTAATATGGTTATATAGGATCGTGAAAATGCAAGCTTTCTTCCGCTTTGTAATCTACGTACGGCATGAAATAGCAATTAATTCATAGCTGATTCAATCGTGTAGTAGGTAAATTTTCCCTCTCCTGCCTGGAAACTTGAGCTTCTTCAGACAGTTAGATTTTCAAACACTTTATGGGAATGCATCTGGCTGACATCTTCACTAATAGCCGATATTTTGACTGGTGCACTAATGCAAGAAGAGAACACTGTGTTAGGAAAATTAGAACTTCATTATGCAGTGCACAACACGAAATCAAGCGGACGCACATACTGTAACACCATAGCTCTAATGCCATACGGGTTTATTTTGCCTTTTGTTTTGGTTTGATGTTATAACATTGAGTATCTGTAAAGGTTGTAGGGTTGAATCGATAAAATAAAATTGTATACTCCTTTCTTTGTAAAAACTTTGATGTCATGGTTTGATTCTATGCAATGTAGTATGTCTGTCATTTAAATTCTTTCTCTCAATTGCAGGGAGACAAAACTTACTGTAGACATTTGGAATTTGGGTGAGTAATTTTTTGTAGAAATACTAATATGTGCAAATGTTCTGTTTTATTTAAAATGTTTGTTTGCTGTTATGTTAACTGTTGACCGTCACTTAGGATTCTAAGTTATTTTGTGTGTAAGAGGCAGCGTGGTTCCCCTCGGGAAAGGAACTCAGTAGCGCGCGCAAATTGTGGTTGGCCTAGGTAGAAAAGGTGGAACCAAGAGTCAGTCGGGGACGAGCTACCAAACTGTGAACTGCCCATGTAAAAGTAGTATATTGTGCTGGTTCCGAGAGAGGCCTGCCACTTTCCAATGCCTCGGATGGATGGGTAAATAGCTGGAACGATTCTGGAATTGGGATCCATCATCGCAACCAAGAAGGGACAGAGTCCAGCAATTCTGCCTGCAAATCCACCTACCAACATGCAGTTGCCACCACATCGCGCAATCACTGTAAGGGAATACCATAATAATGTACAGTGAAGGATCAGCTTATTGGATGTGTTAGTGTGCTCAAATATAAGGTAACTTATAATTGAATTCAAGTACCTACCTTGATTTTTTCCCTATCACAACACCTCTCAGGTTCCTCTCCATTTGAACTATGATTACCGAGTGTCGTAGTTTGTGGAAAAAATGAAAGCCTCCCAGTGATGGAAACATTCCAATTTAAACTTTTTGTCTGGAGTGTCAAAGTCACCTATTCAATCATTTACTTGGAATTAAAAGACTGTAGTAATAAAGACAATTTGCCATTTCTTTTAAAAATTAAAAGTTCTTAAAACTGAGACTTACACTCCTGGAAATTGAAATAAGAACACCGTGAATTCATTGTCCCAGGAAGGGGAAACTTTATTGACACATTCCTGGGGTCAGATACATCACATGATCACACTGACAGAACCACAGGCACATAGACACAGGCAACAGAGCATGCACAATGTCGGCACTAGTACAGTGTATATCCACCTTTCGCAGCAATGCAGGCTGCTATTCTCCCATGGAGACAATCGTAGAGATGCTGGATGTAGTCCTGTGGAACGGCTTGCCATGCCATTTCCACCTGGCGCCTCAGTTGGACCAGCGTTCGTGCTGGACGTGCAGACCGCGTGAGACGACGCTTCATCCAGTCCCAAACATGCTCAATGGGGGACAGATCCGGAGATCTTGCTGGCCAGGGTAGTTGACTTACACCTTCTAGAGCACGTTGGGTGGCACGGGATACATGCGGACGTGCATTGTCCTGTTGGAACAGCAAGTTCCCTTGCCGGTCTAGGAATGGTAGAACGATGGGTTCGATGACGGTTTGGATGTACCGTGCACTATTCAGTGTCCCCTCGACGATCACCAGTGGTGTACGTCAGTGTAGGAGATCGCTCCCCACACCATGATGCCGGGTGTTGGCCCTGTGTGCCTCTGTCGTATGCAGTACTGATTGTGGCGCTCACCTGCACGGCGCCAAACACGCATACGACCATCATTGGCACCAAGGCAGAAGCGACTCTCATCGCTGAAGACGACACGTCTCCATTCGTCCCTCCATTCACGCCTGTCGCGACACCACTGGAGGCGGGCTGCACGATGTTGGGGCGTGAGCGGAAGACGGCCTAACGGTGTGCGGGACCGTAGCCCAGCTTCATGGAGACGGTTGCGAATGGTCCTCGCCGATACCCCAGGAGCAACAGTGTCCCTAATTTGCTGGGAAGTGGCGGTGCGGTCCCCTACGGCACTGCGTAGGATCCTACGGTCTTGGCGTGCATCCGTGCGTCGCTGCGGTCCGGTCCCAGGTCGACGGGCACGTGCACCTTCCGCCGACCACTGGCGACAACATCGATGTACTGTGGAGACCTCACGCCCCACGTGTTGAGCAATTCGGCGGTACGTCCACCCGGCCTCCCGCATGCCCACTATACGCCCTCGCTCAAAGTCCGTCAACTGCACATACGGTTCACGTCCACGCTGTCGCGGCATACTACCAGTGTTAAAGACTGCGATGGAGCTCCGTATGCCACGGCAAACTGGCTGACACTGACGGCGGCGGTGCACAAATGCTGCGCAGCTAGCGCCATTCGACGGCCAACACCGCGGTTCCTGGTGTGTCCGCTGTGCCGTGCGTGTAATCATTGCTTGTACAGCCCTCTCGCGGTGTCCGGAGCAAGTATGGTGGGTCTGACACACCGGTGTCAATGTGTTCTTTTTTCCATTTCCAGGAGTGTATGTTTATAATCTCGACAACTTTATTAAAATCAACCTATTTCTGCACAGGTAAACATAAGAGAGGGGGAACTGCAGCATACGTAAGCAATGAGACGAACGGGATACCTCCGTGGCCAGTCGGAAAGAATTCAGAAATGTTTTTCGAAGCAGTAACTATGCAAATAAAGCTGCAGGGAGGGGGCCGTACAGATCACCTAAGTCAACAATAATTAGCTTTTTAAGGAACTAGAAGTATTTATAGATAATTAATAAATTGAATCCCTATAATGTTGTTGTGGGGGATCTAAATATTCATACTTTTAAAGATAAATGTTATACTAGAAATTTATGAGATGAGATCAATGCCTACAATCCCCAGTTTTGTGTAAAAAGCGCGAAAAGATGTTGTCAGGCACCACAAACACTGATAGCCCATGTAATTAAAAATATTTCTCAGAGCACACAAACAGTGCAAGTGATCACACTTCTACCTCAGACCACTATGGAAAGTACTTGAAAGAGTAGGAATTAATGTTAAATATGAAAATATTCTGCCACAGTCTAGACAGCTAGACCTAGAAAATTAGAGTAGACTACAAACATTGCTAATGGGAGAAGAGTGGAAGGAGACATACTCCACATACGATGTTGACGAGAGTTCAACACTACACTATTATATAAATATTGCTTTCCCCATTGTATCCAAAAGTCTAAATACGGGAGTTACTACGAAGTGGATCATCTGAGATATTATAAAATCAAGTGAGGTGCTAATAATGGCAGATGAAAACAGCTGAATAAACAAAGCCACAACTTACATAGACACATAGAAGGAGAAGATGAGATGCAATAATAGAGTTATAAGAGAAATTAAATACAGATTTTACTCGAATGAAGTTTCAACTTCTATAAACAATGCGTAGACTGTGTGGACTTACATAAATAGGTGCAGGATACCGTCTATTAGAAATGACGGTATTAATGTAGTTTTAGGGAACAATACTAAAAAATTTAGGCATCTAAATGATATGAACAATATTTTTAATCTACATAATGCTGAAGTAGTGTAAAAACTAATAAAGCATAACAACAGGTGCGAAAAGCAAAGCAGTACGTATAACACTTCCAATATTATAGAACGTACCTTTCTGATGCCAACAAGTGAATCAAAGTTACCAAAAACAATACACATTCTAAAGGAAAAAAATCGGAGTGTCTTTATGGGATACTTACCTGTGTAGTAAAGTTTGTAACTGGCCAATGAGTGCCAATGATTACTATAATTAGATGAATTATGTAAATGCTATTCCATTAATTAACTCTTGTTTTGAATGATGACTTCTGAGCAATGCATAAAAATGGTTTGTAACTGGCCAATGAGTGCCAATGATTACTATAATTAGATGAATTATGTAAATACTATGCCATTAATTAACTATTGTTTTGAATGATGACTTCTGAACAACGCATAAAAATGGTTTGTAACTGGCCAATGAGTGCCAATGATTACTATAATTAGATGAATTATGTAAATGCTATGCCATTAATTAACTCTTGTTTTGAATGATGACTTCTGAACAATGCATAAAAATGGTTTGTAACTGGCCAATGAGTTACAATGTTTACTGTAATCAAATGACTTGTGAATAATGTTCTGTAATACTCCATACATAGTACAGAAATGTTTAGTAACTAGGCAATGAGTGCCAACAATTACTCAAATCAGTTGATAGACTAGTGTATTTCTCAATTATGACTAGCATAAGACTTAATGTCCTTCACCTTCCGACCTAATTGCCAGATATTACTGCAAAATCCATTTATCCTCATGATCATGGAGCACTATATTTGGATTTAGCACTAATTCTACGTTGGTGAAAGAGTATGGATTCTGCAAGAGTGTGGTGTTGACACATCATTCTGTCCACCACCTTGAACGATGGAGATGTTATTACGGTCCTACTGTTTGGTGTACCTAATGCACTACCAAAATGATAACATTGAACATTAATACAACATTTCAGTGTCTTCGCTCCACTGATTAATACTTCAGGGAAGAAAACTCCAGATTGTCTCACTTGGTGTTGTGCTTCTGTAGAAAGATATAGACTTTCAGTGCAGTTACGTGCAACCTACTGTGCTACAACCATGATGCAACCCTTCCCTTTCCTTTCCTAGTTCTTGTGAAATGGTAAAAAATATATACAGTGTGTGTGCACTTTATATCATTTGTTAATATGTTTTGTACTCATTGCATATACATTATGTCATTTGTTAATATGTTTTGTACTCATTGCGTATACATTATGTCATTTGTTAATATGTTTTGTACTCATTGCGTATACATTTTGTCATTTCTTGATATGTTCTGTACTCAGCGCATGTGCACTTTATTTCATTTCATGCCCTGCACTTATATATATGTATATACTCTGTGACTGTAGACTTAGTTAATTAAGTAGATTATAGAAAAATTTTTTGCTCATGGCAAGTCCAATTGACTCACCATCGCTGTCAGAATTTTGCCCCCCCAGTGGAGGGTTATGTAAGAGGTCCAAGCAGATGTAATTTCGATGTATTGCTCATGCGCTGCCTACGATATGCTAGGTATAAGAGAATCTCTGACCGGAGGCAGTGTTGACTGCAGTAGGAACTGTGTAGCTGTAGCAGTAAGTTGTTGCTAGTCCGCAGTCTGCTCTGGTCTGCTCGTGTTATGTGGCTGGTCGCGGTGCAGCGATGCCGGAGCCTGAGTATTATTGTATAAGGTAAAAAGCAGCCTCACGCCTATGTAGTAATGTAAATGTTTTAAAAATCTCGTAGTAATAATCTTTCTCATAAAAAGTAACTTTTAACAACCATTCATTTCAATTTAAAGAATTTACTAATTTCTCCCATCCATGATCATCCCGATTGTTGCAAAAGAAAAATCAGTTGCTTCCTTTCATAAATGACAAATCTATCGGCCAGCATTGCACAGGGCTGTGCCAGAAAACATTATTTTAAGAGCAGATATATATGCGTTATCCGGCGACTTTATTGAGGTAACAATTTTTCTCCTTTTTATTCAGAATGATCTTTCAGGGCCATGACGCAGCACTGCTGACGTCCAAAATTTACCAGGTTAAATTCACAGTCAATTATTGAAAAGTTATAAATGAGCGACAATTTAATTGAGAGGTTAGTTAGATTGTATTATTACTAGATTACTGAATTAATTTTTTTTGTTGGGACATTATACTGAATGTGAACGACATAATTATAATTTTTACTGTTGAGAGGTTTAGGAATTTTTCTGCTTTGAACTTACATTAAATGAGAAAAGAATTTTGTGGGTAGATTAAATGAGAAAGAATTTTGTAGGGAGGTTAAATGTGAATGAATTTTGTGGGGAGTTTAAATGAGAAAGAATTTTGTACGGAGGTTACAAAATGGGAACGATTTTTGTGGGGAGGTTACACTAAACGTGAATATTATTTGTGTTAATATTTTCTGTTGGGAGGTTACACTAAAGAATTTTTTGGGGATGTTACACTAAAGAATTTTGTAGGGAGGTTACAAATTGGAAAGAATTTTGTGTGGGGAGGTTACACACTCATCTAAAATTGTGGCGAGACTCTTGAAAGGCAGAACATTAAATGTTATAGAGAAGAATAACATATTAAATGAGGCACAGTATGGTTTTAAAAAGTATAGATCTACCACCACAGCCAAAGCTAAACTTTTACTCAATATTTCTGGAGCCTTAGATCAGCACAGAAATGTCTGTGGTATTTGCCTTGATCTCTCAAAGGTATTTGATTGTGTGTGTCACTGCAATGTAATTCACAAGGTGAACAGTTATTGTGCCAGGGGTAAGGCAGCAGACATTATGAAATAATTTGTAGAAAACAGAGTGCAATGTATAGAAGTAGGAAATGAGAGGCGCTATTGTAAACATATATTCTAATTTACAGACAGATAAGTGTAGTATACCTCATGGATAAGTTTTGTGTCTCCTTTTCCTTCCATATATAAATGATAAGACATAAGCAGTGGGTGACAATGTAGTAATGTTTACAGATGACTCTCCACTCATAGGAAAAAGTGACTAAGTAAAAGAAATGGAGTCAGATGCTTCAGCAAACCTGAGTGAGGCTTACAAATATTTCTGTGAAAAAGCGTGCTTGTAAATGCGAGTAAGTAAACATACTTAAAACTACAAGTAAATAAAACTGCTAACACAGACAATATTTCCCTTGTACTGGGTGATGCACATCTCATAGAGGTAAGGAACTACAAATTCTTGAGTATGATTGTGGATAATCATTTGATACGAGAGGACTATGTCAGCAAAATATGCTCAAAATTTAGCAACAACATATTCTCAGTGAAGAAGATATCTAAGACAGTAAACATAGACATACTACTAACAACGTATAATGGTTTGGTGTAACCCCCCCCCCCCCCTCTATCATACTGCATTTTACTGTCAGATGAGTTGTAGATCTGCCTCTAAGACAGTCCTGCAGAAATAAATTCAGGGAAGTTAGTATCATGACAGTCCCTTCACTATACATATTCGAAGAATTGTACACATGAAACCAAATAGTGCTATCCAGCTGAATAGAGATAAACAAAATTACAATACCATAAATAGGAATAATCCATCTACACAGTATGCAGCTCAAGTTATCCGAAAAAGATCCAATAACTGCTTGGTGAATTTTAAGCTACAAATTGCCACCCATAATAAAAATCCCTGAAAATACATCTGCTTTCAGAACCAAATTAAAAGGTTGTATACTCAGCTTTGCCCTATACAGTTTAAATCAATACCTAGAAACTAAGCAGTAGAGAGGAACTTGTTCAAACAGAGAGGCTGTCATAAGAAGTGTATCCATCCATAAGACAGTTAGCACGAATATAAAATACATGTACTGTCTTATTATATAAGAATGATCCTGCTACTGCTTGGGTTTTTTGTTTCAGGCTTCTTGAAAGAGATGATATTACAAAATGAGGCTACCAGAGTGTAAGACGTTATAGAGCACTCAGTCCATGGTGTACTTTACTGACGTGTATATATATATATATATATATATATATATATATATATATATATATATATATATATATATATATGTGTGTGTGTAAATATATATATATATACATAATATACATATATATATACATATACATATATATATATATATATATATATATATATATATATATATATATATATATATGTGGGGTGTCCCGTTTATCTTGACCACCCAAAATAACTGTTTGTCCAGATGAGATTTTTACAAAATGTTTCAAGCCATCAGGGGGACATCAATCACCATGATTGCCTTCGTTGTAGCTTTGTATTTTACAAAGATATGAACAGCGGTGTGACTTTTTTAAACGGAACCCTGTATTTTTTATTCGGTAATTCATTTCCTCTCCTAAAGACCTATTCAGAAATGTATCGCAGTGTACCATTCACTGGAACAGTTACAAATTCGACCACTTGCTGGTTGCCGGACAACAAATGAAAACCAAGCAAAAACATAACACAAAACTGATTTTCACTCTACTGGACCATTGCCCAGAAGTAGAACATTAAAAGTTGTTCAGAGTGATGAACCTTGACACCGCCACATTGGGGCACTCGTTGAATGAAGGAATTATTTACTGCTCCCAGTGTCACCTGCTGGAGAGAATTACAAGAAAGCACGATACGTTCCTGCATGTCCTCTGGAGTTGCTGGTATAACGCGATAGACAGAGACTTTAATGCATCTCCTAAGAACAAAACGGAGAGGATTTAAATCAGGAGACCTAGCAAGCCAAATAACTGTTCCTCCTCGAACAATCCATCTGGCAGGACACCTTTGGTTCAGAACACGACGTGCACGCAAGACATTATGTCCTGGATATCTATCATGTTGGTACCACATAAGGACTCTGGTTCTTAGTGGCACTTCATCCAGAAGAGGAGGAAGAATTCGTCTGAGGAAGTCGATATACGCTGTGCCGTTTAGTCTACCATTTATGAAATAAGGGCAATAATTGTAGTACCATGCATACCACAACAGACTTTAAGTCTCCATTGACGCTGATGCTTCTCCTGCCTAAGCCATCGTGGGTTGTCGCTGGATCAATAATGCATGTTCCATGTATTTACCTGTCCCTTGTTTGAGAAGGAAAATTCATCGGTAAATAGAACATCGGAGAAGTAGTTCGGGTTGGCGAGGATCTGCTGCTGTGCCCACTGACAGAACTGTTCAAGATTCTGGAAATCATTCCAATGCAATTCTTGATGTAGATGTACCTATATGGTAAAGACGGAAAAGGTGACGTGTAAGAATAAGATGTACATTGGTTTTAGGAATGCCAATGTAGTGTTCAAGCTGTCGTGTGCAAACATGTGGATTCATAGTAAGGGAATTGAGAACAGTAACTTCTGTGCGAGTGCTACGATGATTGCTTTGTCGTGAGTCGATATTTCCCGTTTCCTGAAGCGTCGCAACAAGACGAGAAAATATCAGTCAGGAAGGTGGATTCTTGTAAGGACATCGCTCTCTATACAATTCCGCAGCCTGCGTAGCCTTACGCCTATCTTCAATAGGAACAATAAAAGAAACTTTATGTCGCTGCAGTTTGTAGGAAGGACAGCCTTTACTGTATGCCTACTCTACAGAATAGTATTTAAAAGGACTAAACTACTGTACTAAATGTACCTGTACATAAGAAAACGTTATTTCTGTTACTGTCCTGCTCACTTACATTCGCCATAGGTGAGTAGCATTTCTACTTTCTCTTCGTTGGTGTACATTCTACTCACACAACTCTTCAACTGACGATGGTTGACGGAATGACGGGTGTGCATTCTTCTTATGTTTACATTTGTCCTCTGTCACCGTCAGCACGTGGATGTGCTCCTTTACCCCAAGTACCTGCACTAAGCGCTGGGAGCGTCAAGATTATTCTTGTTTTTAGTATTGATTCCACGTATTGACCTGTTGGTTTGAAAGAGTGATATATTTTTAATGACAAATTTCATTAAAGAATAAATATATTGGGAAACAGGCTTCTGCAGGATGTTCTTGAGTTCACACCACATATAACTCTAACTGCACGTTTCTGTGCCCAGATTACTTTAGCTTGGCATGACGAATTACCCCAAAATATAATCCTATATGACTATATGGAATGAAAGTAAGCATAGTACGCCAGCTTTTTCATTTTTATATACCCTATGGCTGACACAAATCGCATTGTATATAGAGATTTACTAAGACGCTTCAGGAGATCTGTGGTGTGCTTTTCCCAGTTTAATTTATTATCAAGCTGTAATCCCAAGAATTTAACACTGTCCTCTTCTTCTATCTGCCTGTCATAATATCTTAGGCATATACTCGTGGGACACCCCTTACAAGTTCTGAACTGCATGTAGTTTGATTTTTCAAGGTTTAGTGACAAGGAATTGGCTAGGAACCAGTGATTAATGTCCACAAATATTTTATCAGCTGATCTTTCTAAGACTACACTTGATTTGCTATTTATTGCAATGTTTGTATCACCGGCAAACAAAACGAACTTGGCATCTGGTAATGTTACTGATGAAAGATCATTGATATTCACAAGAAAAAGTAAGGTCCCTAAAATGGAACCTTGTGGGACCCGACATGTAATTAGTTCCCAGTTGGATAATGCCTGATAGTTTGATACATGTCTCTTTCCTAATAACACCCTTTGTTTCCTGCCAGAGACATAAGATTTGAGCCATTTTGCCGCATTTCCCGTTACACAATAATATTCTAATTTACTTAAAAGGATATTGAGATTTACATAGTCAAACGTCTTTTACAGGTCACAAAATGTACCAGTTGCCTGCAATTTTTTATCTAATGAATTAAGCACATTTTTACTGTAAGTGTAGATAGCCTTCTCAATATCAGAACCCTTTGGAAATCCAAACTTTGACAGTACGTTATTTGAGATAAGATGTTTATAAAAAGAATGCTGGCGAAAGTGAAATTGGACTGAAATTTGATGCAATTTCTTTATCTCCCTTCTTAAACAATGGCTTAACTTCAGCATATTTTAACCATTCAGGAAATATTCCACTGATAAACGACTGGCTACGCAGATAGATTAATATGTTACTTAACTCATAATCACATTCTTTAATTAGCTTAGTTGATATTTCATCATACCCACTAGATGTTTTTGATTTTAAACATTTTATGAAGGACATTATTTCTGCTGGGGTAGTGAGGGTCAAATTCTTATTATGGAAGTTAATTGAAATGTCTGGTCTGAGATATTTCATAGCAGCATCTACAGAACCTGACAATTCCATCTTTTCAGTAATAGTTATGAAATGTTTGTTAAAAAGTTCTGCAATACCATACACATCTGTTACCTATGTATCGTTTACTCTTAATGCTATTTGCTCCTCTTCATGCCTCGTTCTACCGGTCTCCTCCTTCACTATATCCCATATTGTCTTCATTTCGTTGTCTGATATGACTATCTTTTCCTTGTAATATCTTTGCTTTGATGTCCATATTAGTCTTTCATATTTTTCAGTATTTCTTGTAATGTGGTATATCATCAACATCGGAACTATTTCGGATTGACAGGGTTTTCTTTTTGTTTTACAAGATACCCCTATTCCTTGAGTAATCCATGGCTTCTTTGTAGACTTTGCTCTAACCCTGGTAAGTTTTGGAGGAAAACAGTGTTCAAATAAGGTAAGCACTTTATTAGCAAAAGTGTTATATTTTTCGTTCATGCCATGAGCACTGTAAACATCAGTCCAGTGAATGTCTCTGAGGACTGGCCTAAAATAGTCAATCTTTGGCTTATTGATTACCCTCTTGAGCTCAGATTTAAGAGATTTTATATCCCGTTCAGTGTTAACATTTAACAGAAGGAGGTGCATGTCATATGTCATGATCTGAGGGCCCATTGACTATTGGTTTTGTAATATAATTTTGTTCATTGGACTTTGCTATAAATATATTATGAATGGCTGTTTGTGAGCAATTGGCTACCCTAGTAGGGAACTTTACAGTGGAATTAAGTTGAATGATAGTGTTACTAACTCAAATAAGTTCTTATTGGAAGAGTCGTTAACGAAATATACATTTAAATCACCAGCAACCACTGTTTCTTTGTTTTTGGTTGTTAAATTGGCCAGTATAGCTTCAAGGTGGTTTACAAACGGATTAAAGTGTCCTGCAGGTGCTCGATATACACTTAATATTATGAAGGATTTTTTGTGAAATTCTACTTCTGTTGCACATGCTTCCATATGCTGTTCTAGGCAAAATTAATGAATGGCTACGTTCTTAAATTTATGACATTTCATGATGAATGTGGCAACTCCTCCTTTTTCCATTTCTGACCTACAGAAGTGACCACATCCAGTGAAAATTGTCTGCAGATGAATTAAGAAATAAATAAATGCATACGTTGTAGGGAAGACACGTTGGTGTAGTTTGTATCCAAAGGAGAGCGTGCACAATACACTGGAGGGTTTGGTATCCCCAGCTGGTCAGATTAAAGGAAGACATCGAAAGAATTTTGACTCCAATGGGAATCCCTGGAGGGTAGACTATATTGTTTTTTCACGAACCATTATTTGAAAGTTTACAGAACTAACATTTCCAACTGCCTGCAGAAGAATTCTACTGACCCTGATGATCTTCTCGCGTAATAACGACGAAGACAAGAGAAATCAGGGCGTAATAACGACGAAGACAAGAGAAATCAGGGCGTAATAACGACGAAGACAAGAGAAATCAGGGCTCATTCTGATGCATATAGGAAAGAAAGCAAACGACTATAATGGTAGTGGTAAAGGGACTCTCCAAAATGTACTGCGTTGCGGCCTGACGCATACGGGAGTAAGTGTAGACTGTGCTGTATACAGATATAGTGCATGACGTCAGAAATTCCATAACACTAATCACTGATAATGCAGTTGTACATGGAGAAGGCGCAAGGCTAGAAACCTGTGCAGAGTGAAAATCTCATTCTGGAAACATCCGCCAGGCTGTGGCTAAGCCAAGTCTCCGCAATATCCTTTCTTTCAGGAGTGCTAGTTCTGCAAGGTTCGCAGGAGAGCTTCTGTAAAGTTTGGAAGGTAGGAGACGAGGTACTGGCAGAAGTAAAGCTGTGAGTACCGGGCGTGAGTCGTGCATCGGTAGTTCAGATGGTAGAGCACTTGCCCGCGAAAGGCAAAGGTCCCGAGTTCGAGTCTCGGTTGGGCACACAGTTTTAATCTGCCAGGAAGTTTCATATCAGCGCACACTCCGCTGCAGAGTGAAAATCTCATTCAGGAAATGTATTTACACTTTGTTGTCAAAACGTCGACGACACATGTATGTGAAGATATACGCACAGTGTAATGCCAATCTGACGATGACAGCACGGTTCTGTAGAAACCGGCAATTGGAATAAAGGCCTTAAAATCAAGCGATCGTAGCTTCATAACAAATATCCATTTGTATACATCCATTTGATAACTATCCTACACACGAGACGTTGCAGCGCGACTGCGTTAAGAAGAAACACCTCTGGTACTCGTAGCTATGCCATTTTAACGATGTCTCTTATGTGACCTGTAGTTATGTTGTGTTGTGGAAAGAATGTACTTGATATTATCTGCTGTAGCCACTGTTTTTGATATAGTACTGGGCTGTACATTGTGTCAGTGTAGAGAGGCAACAGGATGGTTGATGTCCTATGCGCAGTTTGTGGATGCAGGCAGTGTGGAATGACTTTAAAGTCAGTATCGCCATCAGCCTGTTTTTTATTTGCAGTGTTACATTTACACGATCATGATTTCGTCTTCAAAGTACCTTTATCAAGTGTTTGAGTGTTACAGAGTGCCTAAGATTTCATACTGTCGTATTTAAAATGCAACACTGCAAATAAAAAACAGTCTAATGGCGGTACTGACATTTAAGAAATATATTATGACCGTGGCCCCACATTATGAAAAAAAATATTAAGTGTGGAATGAATTTATGGCCTATATTTTCACTGGCTACACATTCACTGTGAAGATAATGGCATTTTATAAACTTGGAAATAAAATATCACAGAATAACAGAGCAATAAACCAGGGCGGGTGGAAGAATGAGCTGCTGTCAACGTGCATATGGTACGTGTATGAAATACTGTTCCGAAGTTTTCATTTCGTGTTCATCTGAGTAACTATTTTATGCTATATAGGGATATTAAATTATGAAGTAAATTATTGCAAAATAACCGGATAATAACCAATAGCACACAACTCGAAATTTTTTGTAATTCAAATGATCTATACCTCTATCTTGGGTTAGCTCTGGAGTAAGAAATGTTAATTTAGCTATGTCTTGTACCCTGTGTTTGGTCGTCTGGGAAGAGGGATAGGTGGTATGGTGTTTCCTGAAGCATCACTACAGTACACAAAGCACAACTGCGGCATCTGATGGATGTATGCCTGGGTAAGTAGTGGGAAAGTGGTAAGTTGTGCAAATAAAGTTATTGCAGCACCACCTACGGCTTTCCCTCCATTTGGTAACAAATAGTAGTAATGAATGTAAGAGGTTATTAATTACATTGATTGGGTAATAAATAGTGCTGATAAAAGTAAAAGGTTATCGATTTTACGACACACAGTTGTCCAAGAGATATGGGGAACAGCGCACACATAGTCCTTGATTGGAGGACAAATCGGTCAACCACGCCTGCTGAGCTCATTGCTACAGCCAACAGAAACACTAATGTTAGAATTCCCTCCGTTTTTATGCCACTGAATTTTCAGAAACGGTTGGAGGTGGATAGGGAGGGTGCAATTTGGCCTTCGACCTTTGGAGAGATCTGTCATAATACAGACTTCGTTAGTAAAAGACTTGTTCCACTACTATTGCTAATTACAACATGCTCTAATTAATAAAAATTGTGCATATTTATCAGAACGATGATTTCCGCACACACACACACACACACACACACACACACACACACACACACCAACACACATACTTATTACTACAAAGGTAGCATACTGTACCCCGAACCATACTCTGTTCATCAGTTTTTTAAAGATATACTTTTTATCCTTATTGATTGATTAATTGGTTAAATGAAGTAATTAAATATTAATTTGAAGTGTTGTAAATATATTTGTCACTTAGGCACATGAAGGAGCTACTACTTCTGTAAAACGTGACACCACCATCGAATAGAAGTGAAAGTGTCACTTCTATTAAGCTGACCACATTCATTACAAATTCTTTTTTAAAATGTTTTCTACACCATTTATGTTGAGTGTGTGTGCATAGAATTTACATTTCAATTACATGTTGCGTTTAGGTGGTCTGGGAAAAATGGGTGGAACGTAGTGCTATTCTCACCATGTAAATAGTATTTGTACTTTAAATAGTAGTCTAATTTCTTTATTTTATGTATACTGCAGGGCTTAGGAGAAGTGTAAAGGGGTTGTTTTGGCCGCTCTTGGTCATTCTGCTCCTACCGAGCAAAGAGATAACTAGAGTGTGAAGGTCTGTTCGAGTAATTTCAGCTTGTAAGGCGACAGGTTTTGGTTTATAACTGGCCGCGTGTTACATCAGTATCTCTGGTAAATTTAATAAATTCGCTTATAAGTATGACATCAGTGCTTAGTTTTGCCACAAAACATTTAAAAGCTAATGGAGGCCCCACAGAAGATTAATACTATTCACACAGTCCAATACTACCACAATTTTCAGTTGAGAGAGAGAGACAGAGAGAGAAACCCTAAAAAATAGAAAGGTACACACAGCAGTTAATAACCTCTGTACGTCTATACATCCGATGGCTACAGTGTTCCATTTTCTTTGTGGTTTATAGCTCTGGTCCGTTCGTTATACGACCCACTAGATAAACGGGGAAGCCGTATTCTTTATTTTATTATTTTACAGTCACAATCCATGTTTACTGTCCTTTTGGGGCCCTTTGTCACATAACGCTGCTTTACCCTGTTGCATTATTTTTCTTAAATCTGGGTCACGAGTTTTCCCCAGTCCCCTGCTTAGAGAAAATCGCGTCGTAACGGTTAACCTCTATGCTTTATTCTCTTCCATTGCAAAAAGGGTAGATATCATTTTCTTTTTCGCCACTTCTCGAATTAACGTTATATTGCGCAATTTTTCAAGAATCACAATACCTTATGGAAAAATGTATCAAAAATATATTTTCGTATTCCGCGAAATGGCTGTTTAACTCTTTTCCGTGTTTTCTTCAGTAGCCGGCGGTTAATGAAATACGTTCTCCAGTTTTTGATTCATATAAATTATTTGGTTGTTTATTCTAAACTTAGGACGTTGTTGATCAGTGTCAACACGTTTGTGTGTTGACGTATATCTAGCAAGGTACGTATTGCAATTTCTTCTGCACGTTAATGAGAATCGTAACTACGTTTGATGTACCCAGTTGGTGGACGTCCTTATGAATGAAGAACACACCGTTTTTCATACTGTTTGCTTCGTATTCAGTAACATCGGTTTGGCAGCATGTTGGGAAGCAAGTACGACACCACACTTGCTACACATGTGTAAACTAATACCGTCGTAATAGACAGCGGGTTTCCCTCTTCCTCCTTGATAAAGTCAGCATATGCTACAGTGCAGTACGGGCCGGTAGCAAGTGTTCAGTAATACGCCACTTAAGTCCTTGCAATAAATAGGCAACTGCATCAAAATACAGGCTAATATGTTATATTTTTCGTGAAAGTAATATTCGCTGGAACTGACGCCAATTCATTCAGTAGTTTTCGAAAATTTTGGTATTAACGGACAGCAATTGCACAACAACCCAATGAAATCACTGCAATTTTCACGTATAAAAATACATTCCTTATGGTACCCCATTCTTTTGTTATACTTTAATCGAATTTTTATGTTGTTACCCACATTTTCGTATGTAAATATACACACGGTCAAACGGCGTAACTTATATACAAATTTTCTTACTTTTAGTTTCAAAATTACCTTAAATCTACATATTTTCTAAATAAATAAATAAAGCTAATCATCGTCTACATCAATGCTTTAGCAGTGGAATTTCTAAAAACCTCTCTTTATACTATGTGTACAGTTAAGATCAATACCCTCTTCAAATATGAAGTTTTAACCCTAGCAGTTTGGGCTCAGCGATGATAAGCTCGCGATTCAGTGAGGCCCTATTTCACCACCTTACGCGTTGAATTTTTAAAAACATTGAAACATGTGTAACTTATTTCCAACCGAGAAGACGAATACATATCTCCATTGATGCAACTTTCAAAATTCTTTACTAGCTGCTTAATAATGACCTATTTAAAAGAATCTCTCGCCCTCTGTTTCAACTCTGTAAGGGTTCAGTTTCCAAATAAACGCTGAAGCATGTAGTTTTTTATTTCTAACCAAGGAACCAAATAAACAGTTTTCCAGAAACCTGGTTATCAAGGGAAGGCAGGATTCGGTTTCGGTTGTGGACGGGGCCGTAATCTGTTACTATTGGTTGTCTTTTACAGTGACACACATTTATTTTTAGAACAGTAATTTCAGACACAACAATAAATAAAAAAATTTCACATATTGTTAATTAAGTAGTAAACAACTACGTAAATAATAGTGATTTCAGTGCCTTACAATTTAGCGAATCACCATAACATACAGGTGCAGATAATGCTAAAAAAATAACAAGCCAATGTGATCACAGCTGAAGGCCTTAGGCGGCAAGAATGGCAATAAATTATGAATGTTTCAAAACTAGCCGCAATTGCGACTTACAGGTACTGAAATATTAAAAAGTAAGTGACCGCAAACACAGCAGAAGCTATCAGACGCCATGAATGGCAGTAAATAAGGTTTTAAGGTGTACTGCTAAAATGCTAATATCGAATAATTTTTTTCAAAGCAAATGACCACAATCAAGGCTGAACACCTTTCACACCAGGAATGGCAATTATATAAAAAAATTAGACACCTACTGTAAAACAGCAAATACAAGCAAAGGTTAACTGAAAGAAGCAAGCAACTGACCAGCAAAAGTGTGAAATATGGTGATAATAACCCCCATTACGGTAGGTGGAAGGCAATGGCAAACCACCTTCGCTAGGATCTTGCCTAATACGGCGGTGTGTTTTTCGCGCATAGTTCCCTACGGAGTCTGGGACTTCAACGTCCTCATCATCAACCATGTAACACCATCCTTACACTGCTACATTTATTCCAGAAGGCGACCAGAAACATTAATTAAACATAAATAACCTTTAATGTAGGCATTCCAAGGCATTGTAATAAATAATACAATAATAAAACACAAGGACCAGTCTCAGACAGTGGTCCAGGAATCTACATCTGAGAACGACCGGCAACAAACACTTTCGCGAGCGATGAGATAGGAAGCAAAGAAATGCATTCACATCACAAGATGGTAGCTCAGACTAGTGGCAGTGTAACGAGTGGCTAATGATAATCTTGCTGAAGCTACCTGATATTCAACAAACCAAATGCAAGAATGGAAGAACACACCAAAGCTGGAACTGGCGGACTGCACTACACAACCCGGAATACTGTGCTTAGAGCACCCGGAACGTGAAAGGAATCACTACCACCAGAATTCAACAGGTACTACAGTTCTTCTTCACTTTTCACTGAGGATATCAATGCTATGAGCGATCTTATGATTGATATCTTTTCACCTTGAATTTTAATTCTATTCCTGAAACTTTGATTTATTTCAGTCATTGCTTCTTCGATGTACAGATTGAACAGTTGCGGCAGAAGGTTAAGTCCTTGTCTTACGACCTTTTTAATCCGTGAGAAAAAACAAGAGACTAACAATAATTTTAAAATACAAAAGAATTCATACAGGACTTTCACAACTTATATACTACAACTTGAAGCGCTTTCAATATCGTCTTCCAAATTTTTACAGCTTCTGCTCGGCTATTGCAAACAGAAAATTCCTCCAATTAGAGTAGGTATTTGAAAAAACTCCATTTTACAGCCAGAATATCACTGCTGCATTAATAAAACCGAAACAGCACTGACTGGCATTTTGGATACAAGTTGTTTGTATTATGAGTAATACATTATTAATGTAGCTATGTGCCACCTTTTTATACTAGAACACCAACAGTTGTATGTTGTAAATACACTTGAAACAAGCGTACACTTCGGAAACAAGTTTATGTTCGGTATCGACGAAGCACCCTCTCCGAAGCGACTGTAATATTCTCTCGTTCATATCTGTAGACCATTTTAGGCCACCATTTGTTTTACATGTGAGAGTTAAAAATTCTTGCGAATAAAACAATACCTTTAAAAAAATGGGTCAATTGGCTCTGAGCACAATGGGACTTAACATCCGAGGTAATCAGTCTCCTAGAACATAGATCTACTTAAACCTAACTAACCTAAGGACATCACACTCATCCATGCCCGAGGCGGGATTCGAACCTGCGAAGTAGCAGTCGCGCGGTGCCAGACTGCAGCTTCTAGAATTGCTCGGCCAACTTGGCTTGCACTATTGGCTCTGAGCACTATGGGACTTAACATCTTACATCTTAACAGCTTACAATCAAGAAAGCTGTAAAAGCTACACGCCTTGCCGGACAGCAGGTGCAAAGCGAGGACACGTAAACTTTTGTTACATACACTAAACCCCGGGGCTGGTAACTGGGGCGTTACCGGCCACCAGACAGGAAAAATACCCCTGGTTGAACTTAATGAACTGTAACAAGATGAATGCAGTAAATAATAATAAGAAGTCGAAGTAAGCTAATCAGATCTGCTTTCCTCAAACCCTCCACTCGCTGCTCTTCACCCCGGTGACACTACGAGCAGCAACACGATCCCAAGTCACTGTAGAATCGCGAGATGTCACAATGGTAGAGGTTTCTCTACCTGAATTGAAGTGCACTCATCTTAAAGCCTGCAGAATCTAGTTTCCAACAAGGTCTTGCACCCTCCACACCGCAGCCCTTCCATCTGGCAGTCCATGCGCTCCGCCAGCGGTCCCGGCGTGTTGGCGCACTGCACGGACCTGGCTCTCCCTGAGTCCGCAACCGAACTGCCACACTCACACGACTTGGAAAAACAACTACGTCGCCCCAAAGATAGGGCAACAGTTACTACATATCGATAACTGCCACTAGCGGACAGGCAACGATTACGAAACGAGTGGCGTCAGTCAAGACGAGAAGAAGACAAACAACAGCAACCATGCCAACTAAAGGATACGGTCTGGTCTCCAACAGAGGGCGGAAACCTACAAACAGCACCAACACGAGCCCCAGAACGGCTCATTCTTGCAGCAAAATTACCTTAATAGCGACATATTTAAAACAAAGTTCCATCAACTGTTTCACCCACTTAAGCGTTATGTTCCTGAAAAATCTCTTCTTAAACAACATCTAAAGTATGAAGTGAAGACCTTCTTCAAATTTCTGATTTCTGTCTTTAGCGGTTTCGGCAGGGGTATGGTGAGTGAGTCTGTCGGTCCGACAATCAGTCGGTCAGTCAGGATTTTCAGCTTATATACAGAGATGAATGAAGACATTTCCGGCTGATATTGTTGATGAAATCTTTTCGGGCTCTTCGGTGCAGCCATCTGGACGGAAACCCAAGAACATCTCATCAACATACATGAAATCTTAGCTTAATATGTTACATTTTCTACATCTACATCTACATCCATACTCCGCAAGCCACCTGACGGTGTGTGGCGGAAGGTACTTTGAATACATCTGTCGGTTCTTCCCTCTATTCCAGTCTCGTATTGTTCGTGGAAAGAAATATTGTCGGTATGCCTCTGTGTGGGCTCTAATTTCTCTGATTTTATCCTCATGGTCGCTTCGCGAGATATACATAGGAGGGACTAATATACTTATTGACTCCACGGTGAAGGTATGTTCTCGAAACTTGAACAAAAGCCCATACCGAGCCAATGAGCGTCTCTCCTGGAGAGTCTTATACTGGAGTTTATCTATGGTCTGCGTAACGCTTTCGCGATTACTGAATGATCCTGTAACGAAGCGCGCTGCTCTCCGTTGGATCTTCTCTATCTCTTCTACCAACCCTATCCGGTACGGATCCCACACTGCTGAGCAGTATTCAAGCAGTGGGCGAACAACCGTACTGTAACCTACTTCCTTTGTTTTCGGATTGCTTTTCCTTAGGATTCTTCTTTTATGTTACCTCTTACAAGTACGTTGCCGCACATACTACCACGCCGACACACGAGCTCTTGTATTTAATTTTTATGTGCGCAGAATTGTCTCTTGGCAATAAAAATAAATCACAATGTGGAGAAGGCCTCTTATAGCTCAGTAGAGCCTTGTAGTCCGAAGAAGAAACAGCTGACTGGGATAACGTTATGAAAGTTTCTGCTCGCTTTTTCTTGCATGTCCTGTTTTGTGAGGAATACGTGTTTCTGGCAATGTTTCTTGCACAGTACCCGATTCGGCGCATGAAATAATAAATTTCTAGTAACTTAGCATAGAGACCTATAAAGACTGAAAAAAAGACTCGTTTAGTAGCTACCATTTGATCCTGCAGAGTCAATACCTAAGTCGCTATTTTCGAAAAAAAAAGCTTAGTGCAGAAAGAGGAATTTATACAAAAACATACTCTACTTTTAGGTTACTTACTCTAATATGTAAAAGTATTAATTCCATGATACAAAACTTGAAAAGTCTGGCGAGTACAATACACAAAGGCTGTCAGTGTTGGAAAGAGAGCTGTTCCCTTCCTATATAGGGTGCAAACGCGTCATTAACAGATCTGTGGCAACTGTGCTGTTTCACCAGAATAACTGCAAGATAGATCTACTGCCAAGATTCCGGACCATCGGTTCAACCATTGTCAACCTCCTTAACAGCAGTCAAATGTGCCTTATATATTGGGTAAGAGAGAATATATGTCGCTTTATATTCACAAAAATCAGGCAATAGAGGATATTAATAATAGGTCTCCAAGAG
The DNA here is from genome assembly GCF_021461395.2 of Schistocerca americana. Classification (NCBI taxonomy): domain Eukaryota; kingdom Metazoa; phylum Arthropoda; class Insecta; order Orthoptera; family Acrididae; genus Schistocerca; species Schistocerca americana. The sequence continues at coordinate 46,116,127 of NC_060123.1, forward strand.
GAGACTATTGTTTTATTCGCAAGAATGTTTAACTCTCACATGTAAAACAATTGGTGGCCGAAAATTTTCTACACATGTGAACGAGAGAATATTACAGTCGTTTCAGAGAGAGTGAGTCGTCGATACCTAACATAAACTTGTTTCCGAAGTGTACTCTAGTTACGAGTGTATTTACGACATAGAACTGTTTGTGTTCTAGTATAAGGAGCTGACACATAGCTACATTAAAAATGTATTTCTCATGATATACACAACTTGCATCCAAAATGCCAATCAGTGCTGTTTCGGTTTTATTAATGCATCAGTGAAATCTTGGCTGTAAAATGCAGTTGTTTCAAATATCTACTAAAATTGGAGGAAATTACTGTTTGCAGTAGCCGATGCTGTAAAAATGTAGAGGACGATATAGAAAGCGCTTGAAGTTGTAGTATTTACGCAGTATAATTTGTGAAAGTCCTTTATAAGTTCTTCTGTATTTTAAAATTATTGGTTGTGCCTTGTTTTTTCTCACGGATTAAAAAGGGCGTAAGACAAGGACATAGTCTTCTTCCCCATCTGTTCAATCTGTACATCAAAGAAGCGATCACGGAAATAAAACAAAGTTTCAGGAATGGAATTAATATTCAAGGTGAAAAGATTTCAATGATAAGATCGCTCATAGCATTGATGTCCTCAGTGAAGGTGAAGGAGAACTGTAGTACCTGTTGAATGTAATTACCAGGTTAATGAGTGCAATATGTGGGTTGAGAGTAAACCGAATAAACATAGGTAATGACAAGTGACAGAAATCAGAACAGTGAGAAACCAAACATTACAAAGTAAATTAAATTAAGGTATTCTGCTGTTAGGAGGCACAATAATCCGTGGCGAACGGAACACGGAAGACATAAAAAGCAGACTAGGAGTGACAAAAGAGAGAGCATTCCTGGCCATGGGAATTCTAGTAGTATCAAATATAGAACCTATTGTCGGGAAGAAATTTCTGAGAATGTTCGTTTGTAATGCAGGATTGTATGGTAGTGAAACATGGACTGTGGAAAAACCGGTAAAAAAAGACATGAAACATTTGAAGTTTTTTCTACAGGAGAATGTTGAAAATTAGATTGATTAGGTAAGAAATGAGAAGGTTTTCTGCAGAATCGTAGTGGAAACTAATACATGGAAGATATTGACAAGAAGAAGACAGGGTGGTTGAACATCAGTGAAGCCATCAATTAACAACTTCCATGGTACTAGCGGGAGCTCCGTATGGTAAAAATTGTAGTGGAAGACAGAGATTGGAATACATTCAGCAAATAATTGAGGACGCAGGTTGCAAGTGCATACCGAGATGAAGAGGTTGGCACAGGAGAGGAATTCGTTGCCAGCTGCAATAAAACAGTCAGAAGACTGATGACTAAAAAAAATTTAAAATAAATAAAACAAAAGTCCTGTCTTATTGTTTTACTCTGTACGGCATCTTCTGCATCCTGTAGACTTCATGTGGACCTTGTCTGCCTTTTCATTTCATCATTGGAAGTACTAACTATTGAAATATTAGTAACAAGTTCTTGCTAAATTTTAGAAAAAACAACTGAAATTCTGAAGAGTGAGTAATCATATGAACAATAATATAATTACATATCTTATGTTGCACTTAATAGTGGAAGACAGATTGAAGGGAAATCAGGATATGTTCTACGAGTATGGAAACCTAGAGACAGCCTTCGGTAATGAACGAGGCAATAAGATATTCACCATCTATGTGCAAGTTGCTGCTTAAGAACCGAGAGTAACCAACGATTTCTGTCCAGTACATAACGAAAGTGGAAGTAATATAAGTGGCAGCTCAAAGAAGACACATCCTTTACAAAAAATGGGTAACGGAAGATTACAACTTACCACTTCAGCTGTTGAAGTTGGGAGTCGAACAATTTACGAGGAAAAGTGAAATAAATTTGTCAAAATGAATGAAAGTGTGTGTCAGCCAGATACAAATTTAAATTATTACAGGTTGACATCAACATTTTCCCCAGAAATAAGGAAGGCCAAGGAGACCCACTGAAACGGATGGAGATCTAAGCGCACAGAAATTATTTAAAGTAAGATGAACGTGCCAAATAGTAGGCCTAGTAGAGAGAATAACGAAATCCTTAACATCAGAGCTGAGAAAAAGATGCAAGTCGAAGATGCGAAACATAATTCTTTCATTGCCGGAGCACCGTTATTCGGGAAGGCTTGAACAATTAGTCTGGCACCGGCAAATAAAGTCGTCTTTAGCAGAAGAGCTCACCGGCTATACTATGTTGACACTGAAACGAGGAAGAAGTTACCCATTGTGAAAGTCTAGAGCACAGCATTACATGGAAGCGAAGCGTGGACCGTCGGGAACCCTCAGAATAAAAAACAAAACAAAACTTTGATCCATTGTGGATGTGGAACACTGAGACTGTGATATAAAAATGTATTCATAAATTACCACCACCATTCTCCTTTTTAAGTAGATGTGTATAAGTAAAGCAGGATCCATTTCGAGCTGCCCAGAAGCTCATCATCAGATGGTACGTATATACATTCAGCACCTTTTTATTGTAGCTTTGTGAGGTTTGTTGTTTATCTGTGGCAACATAGAAAACGAGACCAAATAAGCGCTACATGTTGTACAGTTTCACGTAATATTTACAATATAAGTTCTACTTAAAGGCACTACTTACACTTAATGGATTCAGCAGATGTATGTTTATGTGTAGCACTTTGGAAAACATTAGTTACGTTTTAGCATTGATTTCACACACTAAAATTAACAAACTTTGCCACAGACACCAATTTACACCTTTTAGGAATGGTATACAAATCAAAGAGTGTGATTAAACCACAGGCTGAAAGTTTTCTTGTTAGACCAAAGACGTTGTTGCTTAACACTCATATCGATATAGGTTATAACTTACTTACAGGGAATATGTATGCCAAATTAATTTAGAGCAGTATATTTTTTGCACTGGTGAAGATTGTATCTTTCTTACAGGAAATATATAAGCCAAGTCAACTGAAATTGGTAACAACTGAGCTCCTAATTAATATGTCCAATTTACAAATTATATGAAATAAGATTTATTGTAACAGAAATATCATCAAAAATAAATCCAGATTTATTGTAACAGAAATATCATCTAAGAATATAATTTCACACCCCTTTTAAAATACACATATTAATTCGCGGCTCTGTCTTTACTAATTTGAGTTAAATTGGCATTTATATTTCCTTTAAGACTGACATTGGATGTACCAGTGGTCTAGGGGTAGCGTCTTTGATTCATAATCAAAAACATCTTCGGTCCCGGGTTCGATCCGCGCCACTGTCTAAATTTTGATAAATAATCAGCATTGGTGGCCGAAGACTTCCGGCATAAGAAGTCAGCCTCATTCTTCCAACGGCCTTGTCAAAGATGGCGGAGGAGCGGATAGAGGTTCAGAGCACTCTCTTGTCCTAGGGGTGGGAAATTGCCCCTAAAGGCGGAAGAATCAGCAATGATCAACGACATGAGGATGCAGAAGGCAATGGAAACCACTGCATTAAAGACACGTAACGTGTATCCACAGGATATGTGGCCTGTAATTGAAGAAGTGTCATGATGATCTCACCATTGGCAAAAGATTCCGGAATAGTCCCCCATTAGGATCTCCGGGAGGGGACTGCCAAGGGGGGGGTTACCATGAGAAAAAGATTGAATAATCTACGAAAGGATAACGTTCTACGAGTCGGGGCGTGGAATGTCAGAGACGTGAACGTGGTAGGGAAACTAGAATATCTGAAAAGGGAAATGCAAAGGCTCAATCTAGATATAGTAGGGATCAGTGAAGTGAAGTGGAAGGAAGACAAGAATTTCTGGTCAGATGAGTATCGGGTAATATCAACAGCAGCAGAAAATGGTATAACAGGTGTAGGATTCGTTATGAATAGGAAGGTAGGGCAGAGGGTGTGTTACTGTGAACAGTTCAGTGACTGGGTTGTTCTAATCAGAATCGACAGCAAACCAACACCGACAACGATAGTTCAGGTATACATGCCGACGTCGCAAGCTGAAGATGAACAGATAGAGAAAGTGTATGAGGATTTTGAAAGGGTAATGCAGTATGTAAAGGGGGACGAATATCTATTAGTCATGGGCGACTGGAGTGCAATTGTAGGGGAAGGAGTAGAAGAAAAGTTTACAGGAGAATATGGGCTTGGGACAAGGAATGAAAGAGGAGAAAGACTAATTGAGTTCTGTAACAGGTTTCATCTTGTAATAGCGAATACCCTGTTCAAGAATCACAAGAGGAGGAGGTATACTTGGAAAAGGCCGGGAGATACGGGAAGACTTCAATTAGATTACATCATGGTCAGACAGAGATTCCGAAATCAGATACTGGATTGTAAGGTGTAGCCAGGAGCAGATATTGACTCAGATCACAATATAGTAGTGATGAAGAGTAGGCTGAAGTTCTAGACATTAGTCAGGAAGAATCAATACGCAAAGAAGTGGGATACGGAAGTACTAAGGAATGGCGAGATACGTTTGAAGTTCTCTAACGCTATAGATACAGCAATAAGGAATAGCACAGTAGGCAGAGCAGTTGAAGAGGAATGGTCATCTCTAAAAAGGGCCATCACGTGAGTTAGGAAGGAAAACATAGGTACAAAGAAGGTAGCTGCGAAGAAACCATGGGTAACAGAAGAAATACTTCAGTTGATTGATGAAAGGAGGAAGTACAAACATGTTCCGGGAAAATCAGGAAAACAGAAATACAAGTCGCAGAGCAATGAAATAAATAGGAAGTGCAGGGAAGCTAAGACGAAATGGATGCAGGAAAAATGTGAAGACATCGAAAAAGATATGATTGTCGGAAGGACAGACTCAGCATACAGGAAAGTCAAAACAACATTTGGTGACATTAAAAGCAACGGTGGTAACATTAAGGGTGCAACAGGAATTCCACTGTTAAATGCAGAGGAGAGAGCAGATAGGTGGAAAGAATACATTGAAAGCCTCTATGAGGGTGAAGATTTGTCTGATGTGATAGAAGAAGAAACAGGAGTCGATTTAGAAGAGATAGGGGATCCAGTATTAGAATCGGAATTTAAAAGAGCTTTGGAGGACTTACGGTCAAATAAGGCAGAAGGGATTGATAACATTCCATCAGAATTTCTAAAATCATTGGGGGAAGTGGCAACAAAACGACTATTCACGTTGGCGTGTAGAATATATGAGTCTGGCGATATACCATCCGACCTTCGGAAAAGCATCATCCACACAATTCCGAAGACTGCAAGAGCTGACAAGTGCGAGAATCATCGCACAATCAGCTTAACAGCTCACGCATCGAAGCTGCTTACAAGAATAATATACAGAAGAATGGAAAAGAAAATTGAGAATGTGCTAGGTGACGATCAGTTTGGCTTTAGGAAAAGTAAAGTGACGAGAGAGGCAATTCTAACGTTACGGTTAATAATGGAAGCAAGGATAAAGAAAATTCAAGACACTTTCATAGGATTTGTCGACCTGGAAAAAGCGTTCGACAATATAAAATGGTGCAAGCTGTTCGAGATTCTGAAAAAAGTAGGGGTAAGCTATAGGGAGAGATGGGTCATAAACAATATGTACAACAACCAAGAGGGAATAATAAGAGTGGACGATCAAGAACGAAGTGCTCGTATTAAGAAGAGTAAAAGACAAGGACAAGGCTGTAGCCTTTCGCCCCTATTCTTCAGTCTGTACATCGAGGAAGCTGTGATGGAAATAAAAGAAAGGTTCAGGAGTGGAATTAAAATACAAGGTGAAAGGATATCAATGATACTATTCGCTGATGACATTGCTATCCTGAGTGAAAGTGAAGAAGAATTAAATTATCTGCTGAACGGAATGAACAGTCTAATGAGTACACAGTATGGTTTGAGAGTAAATCGGAGAAAGACGAAGATAATGAGAAGTAGTAGAAATGAGAACAGCGAGAAACTTAACATCAGGATTGATGGTCATGAAGTCAATGAAGTTAAGGAATTCTGCTACCTAGGCAGTAAAATAACCAATGACGGACGGAGCAAGGAGGACATCAAAACCAGACTCGCTATGGCCAAAAAGGCATTTCTGGCAAAGAGAAGTCTACTAATATCAAATACCGGCCTTAATTTGAGGAAGAAATTTCTGAGGATGTACGTCTGGAGTACAGCATTGTATGGTAGTGAAACATTGACTGTGGGAAAACCGGAACAGTAGAGAAACGAAGCATTTGAGATGTGGTGCTATAAACGAATGTTGAAAATTAGGTACACTGATAAGGTAAGGAATGAGGAGGTTCAACGCAGAATCGGAGTGGAAAGGAATATGTGGAAAACACTGATAAGGAGAAGGGACAGGATGATAGGACATCTGCTAAGACACGAGGGAATGACTTCCATGGTACTAGAGGGAGCTATAGAGGGGAAAAACTGTAGAGGAAGACAGAGATTAGAATACGTCAAGGAAATAATTGAGGACTTACGTTGCAAGTGCTACTCTGAGATGAAGAGGTTAGCACAGGAAAGGAATTCGTGGCGGGCCGCATCAAACCAGTCAGTAGACTGATGACCACAGAAGAAGGCAGATACTACATTCATCAATGAAAAAAGTATATTACTTTAATTTGGCATTCATATTCCCTGCAAGTAAGATATAACCTACATCGACGTGAGTGTCAACCAACAACGTCTTCGGTTCAACACAAAATCTCTCAGCCTGTAGTTTAATCACTCTCTTAAATTGTTTACAATTTCTAATACGTGTAGCTGGTGTCTGTGGCAACGTCTGTTAACTATAAAGTGTGAAAGCAATTATAAAACGTAAATAATGTTATCCAAAGTGCTACGCATAGCAAATACACATCTGCAGAATCTATTAACTGTGGATATGAGCGTATGGCATCGTTGGCAGGGAGGTCCCTATCCGGGGAAGTTCGGCCGCCAAGTGCAGGCCTTATTTTAGTCGACGCCACACTGGGCGACTTGCAAGCCGGTGATGAGGGGGAACTAATGATGAGGACGGCATAACACCCAGACGCAGAACGAAGAAAATCTCCATCCCGGCCGGGAATCGAACCCGGTCCCGCTTGCATGGGAGGCGAGCACGTTACCACCCAGCTAAGCAGGCGGACACTGTTAACTGTAAGTAACACCTTCACGTAGAACATACATTGTAAATATTACATGAAACCGTGCCACATGCAGCGCTTGTTTGCAGGCTTTTTCTGTCTTGCCGCAGCTAGACAATAAGCCTCACAAAACTACAACAAAAATCAACGTATACACATACCACGTGGTGATGATGTTTGGTTTATGGGGCGTTCAACTGCTCGGTCATAGGCGCCCGTAGAAAGTCCAAATTTTCACACAGTCCAATTTTTTACCAGTCTAGCCACTGTCACGACTTATCACGATGATGAAGATGAAATGATAAGGCCAACACAAACATCCCGTTCCCGGGAACAGAAAATGCCCAACCCGGCCGGCAATCGAACCCGGGACCCCGTAATCCAGAGGCAGCAACGCTAGCCACTAGACCACGAGCTGCGGACGTACCAACTGGTGATGACCTGTAAGGCAGCTCCAAACGAATCGTGCTTTACTGAACTACATCTATTTAAAACCTTTCGTTAATAAACCGTTTCTTGTCATGTGATTCTTCAGTTTCTCCCGGGGTATTTGATAATCAAAATATCCACGGGTGTGCTGCCGGTCAATAGTGTCCAACGGGCACAATATTTCGGCGATCATACATGTCGCCATCATCAGGTGAACTGACGGACTGAGCTCCTGTGAACGTGCCGGCACGGAGATCCGTACGCTATGGCTGCTCAGAGGAAACTGGGTTCGGTCGCGGCGGCCGATTTAAATACCCTCCGCCCGCGGCACGCTCCCTCCGCCGTCCGCGCCCCGCGCCACGGTCGCGCGGTGGAACAGATTGCGACGGCGTCTGAGATGTCGTCGGTGTGATGGCTCTGTCCACCGTGGTCGTCACAACCATACGTTTGCTGGATTTATTCTTGATTAACCCAATCGCTGGTTCCCAAGCCTTGCTAAGATTATAGCCACAGTCACGGTTTATGAGGTCGTCATTGGTGCGAATTTCGATGGCCTCTCTAACAACGCTGTCCCAGTATCTCGACGTCTGTACCAGAATCCTCGTGCGGTCATACTCCATGGCGTGATTTTCCGACAAACAATGTTCAGCGACCGCCGACTTGCTCGGATACATCAGCCGAGTGTGCCTCTGGTGTTCACGGCATCGATCCTCGACGGTACGCGTCGTCTGACCAATATACAACTTTCCACATTGATACGGAATCTGGTACAGGCCGGCCTTCCTCAAACCGAGGTCATCTATGGCTCTCCCCACCAGTGCACGAGTTTTATTTGGAGGACAAAACACAGTTCCTACTCGGTGTTTCTTCAGAATGCGGGCGATTTTCCCCGAGAGTGCGCCTGTGTATGGAATAAATGCAGTGCCTACCTCCTCTCTCGTGACTTCATCCATCTCAACAGGTTGTGCTGCAGTGGTTGGGCGGAGAGCACGTTGAATCTGCCACTCTGAGTACCAATTTTTCCGAAATACAGTTCTCAGATGTTCCAATTCCTGGGGTAGACTCTCTGTGTCAGAGATATTGTGCCCTTTGGACACTATTGACCGGCAGCACACCCGTGGATATTTTGATTACCGTTTCTTGTCATGTTCTCAGTTCAAGTTCTCGAACATTTATTTCGCCCTTGTTGGTGAAAGACTTTTGGTAAGCCGTGTTTAGAAATTTCGCTTTATTGGCTCTGTTATTGGTAACATTACCAGACATATTTCAACATACCCTTAAATTATCTCTGAAATTATGTAAGGTGGAGATGAGCCCGCAGGGTGGCCAATGCGCTGCGTTTCCTGTTATTTGGTGCAACGGTGAGGTTTTTGTCACTGGGACGAAACGGAGCCAAAGTACACGAGACGCCAACCCATCACGGCTCCAGATGGGGCTTTAGGCGTCGCCAGCCGCCAGTGACCGACCAGCCAGCCACCTGCGGGCGAGACTCCATCAAAAGAGGGTGCAGGCGGCGCCGGTAGCGGGCAGCTATGGTCCCAGCGGGTGGCAGTGTAAACACCGCCTGATTGGAAACGTAATTACAAGGCATGAGCCGTGATTGCGAGAAAAAGCCCTACTGCAGCTGCAGCTGGTTCGAGCAGCATTCCGGGCACTCGGATTGAAATCCACCCCACAAAGGTGCGGTGTACTGTTTGAAGCGGAACGCAGGGCCTGGAACTCGTGCTAGACTTCAGTACTTGCATACGACTATTGTTTGTCGAGACGGATTAGGTTACGCAAGTGTCGACTGCGTAATTTGTGACAGTAGAGTGAAAATTTATTACCACTTGGACCGAATATAAGTTAATTACGCCAATAGCCATTCCGAGTTCTGTCAACAGCATCTGAGGTGTTAATTTTCAACCGATTCAGTTACGCGTTACGTGGGACACAATCACTCATGAAATGAGTACGTCTGTACGCAACGTATGGGTTTTACAGCACTATAACTCCCCTGTTAACACGTTCTTTCCATACGTCTATCCTTAAAGTTAAGATTAGATGAAGTATGAGGGCGTACGATATAAGCCACTTGTGGCCCATCATTAACCTTAACAGCTGCTAATATGCCAAGCACCAAGAAGGAGAAATCATACTCTGCACATTACTGAATCTGCTATATTAGTGTACGAATGTTGCCGGCTGGAGTGGCCTTGCGGTTCTAGGCGCTACAGTCTGGAGCCGAGCGACCGCTAGGGTCGCAGGTTCGAATCGTGCCTCGGGCATGGATGTGTGCGATGTCCTTAGGTCTGTTAGGTTTAATCAGTTCTAAGTTCTAGGCGACTGATGACCTCAGAAGTTAAGTCGCATAGTGCTCAGAGCCATTTGAACCATTTTGCGTGAATGCTTTTGGCTTCAACAGTGTATTTATGCCACGCAAAGTTTCCTCCAAATCAATCGTTTCTATGGCAGTCTGTTACGGGTTACTAGACAGGATTTGCCGAGCACCTCAGGAAACTACTGTGTACGAAACGTGACACACAAAAGAGACTTGCACGGTAAATTTTCGCACACGCGAAATATTTTCTGTTTACAGTGATCGTTTTCCAAGAAGGACCAGTGTCAGTCATAATATGCCTGACTTTGTTCTCCCAGTACTCGTGATGTATTTAAGTATCGTATAACGCGCTTGTGAACATGTACAGCGCATTTTTCTATTTTTACGTAGACTCCACAAGTTACCTTATGGTGTGTTTACATACATGCTTTCCTGAAGATGTTTGTTGTCTTCAGGCGTTTATTGGAGGTGGTAGCTTAGAAATATAAATCATTGATTGGATATATTAAAATGGCCCTGAATCTCTGAAGTAATTAAATTGTAGCCTCCAAAATGCTGATAAAAGAGCCAGATTATATACTAAATTAAACAAGGACGTGACGTAATTCATAATATTGCAAATCACCAGTTTTCTTCTTCTATTGCGCAAACGTTCTGTTGGCATCGACCTACATAAGGAGGAATGATCATCACGATAAAACAAGAGAAATCAGTGCTCGTAAATAAAATTTCAAGTGCTCGTTTTTTCCCGCTCGCCGTTCGAGAGTGGGTCGGTAGAGAAATAGTTGAAGGTAATTCGTTGAACCCTCTGCTATGCCCCTTATCGTGAATAGGAGAGTAATCACGTAGACGTAGATAAAAATGCAAAATAAATGTTCTGACGATCGTAAGGTAGTGCGTTAATAAACGCTGGACAGGAGATCTGGGTTCCTATTCACATGAGCATATTTCTCGATCAAACAATGATATTACCGTGAGTTTCTGCTTGGATAAAAAATGTCCACATGTATTACATGATTGCAGCCGGGTAACGTCGCCGACAACCGTCAATATTTCGACCGGTGGCGACCCTGTCATTTTAATGACAACACTGCAGCATAAAAGATCTGTTTAAGGCAATTTAACAAGCAGCCACCTCAGCTGCTGATATAACGAAGAGCCTAAGAAACCGGTACACCTTGCTAATATTGAGTAGGGCCCCCGCGAGCATGCAGAAGTGCCGTATCATAAAGTGACATGCACTCGACTAATGTCCTAACTAGTGCTGGAGGGGCTGACACCATGAATCTTGCTGGGCTGTCCATAAAGCCGAAAGAGTACCACGGGGTAAAGATCTCTTCTGAATAGCATATGGCAAGGCATCCCAGATATGCTCAGTAATATTGATGTCTGGGGAGCTTGGTGGCCAGTGGAAGTGTTTAAATTTGGAAGAGTGTTCCTGGAGACACTCTGTGGCAAATCCGGACGTGTTGGGTGTCGCATGGTCCTGCTGGAATTGCCTATCGAAATGCACAATGGGCATGAATGGATGCAGGTGATCAGACAGGATGCTTACACACGTGTCACCTGTCAGAGTCGTATGTAAACGTATCAAGGGACTCATATCACTCCAAGTACACACACCGCACACCGTTACAGAGACTCCACCAGCTTCAGCAATCCCCTGCTATCATGACCGGGTCCATGGATTCATGAGGTTGTCTCCATACCCGTACAGGTCTATCCTCTCAGTACAATTTGAAACGAGACTCGTCCGATAAGGCAACATGTTTCTGGTCAGTAACAATGCAAAATCGCTGTTGGCGGACCAAGGCAAGGCGTAAAGCTGTGTGTCATGCAGTCATCAAGGATTCTCCCGTGGGCCTCCGGCTCCGAAGGCCCATAGCGATGACGTTTCATGGAATGGTTTTGCACGCTGACACTTGTTGATGGCCCAGCATTGGAATGTGCAGCTATTGGCAGATGGGTTGCATTTCTGTCACGTTGAACGATTCGCTTCAGTCGTCGATGTTCCATTTCTTACAAGATCTCTTTTTGGCCTCAATGATGTCGGAGATTTGATGTTTTACTGGTTAAATGATAGTGACTAATATTGACACTCACGAAACGGTCGTATGAAAAAATCCGCACTTCATCGCTACCTCGGAGATGCTATATGACACCTTTGCTGCGCCGGCTATAAGATCACGTAATAACTCATTTAAATCTTGATAACCTGCCATTGTAGCAGCAGTAACCGATCTAACAATTGCTTTTAAACCTGTTACCTTATACAGGGCTATTACAAATTATTGAAGCGATTTCATAAGTTCACTGTAGCTCCATTCATTGACATATGGTCACGACACACTACAGATACGTAGAAAAATTCATAAAGTTTTGTACGGCTGAAGCCGCACTTCAGGTTTCTGCCGCCAGAGCGCTCGAGAGCGCAGTGAGACAAAATGGCGAAAGGAGCCGAGAAAGCGTATGTCGTGCTATAAATGCACTCACATCAGTCAGTCATAACAGTGCAACGACACTTCACGACAAAGTTCAAAAAAGATCCACCAACTGCTAACTCCATTCGGCGATGGTATGCGCAGTTTAAAGCTTCTGGATGCCTCTGTAAGGGGAAATCAACGGGTCGGCCTGCAGTGAGCGAAGAAACGGTTGAACGCGTGCGGGCAAGTTTTACGTGTAGCCCGCGGAAGTCGACGAATAAAGCAAGCAGGGAGCTAAACGTACCACAGCCGACGGTTTGGAAAATCTTATGGAAAAGGCTAAAGCAGAAGCCTTACCGTTTACAATTGCTACAAGTCCTGATACCCGATGACAAAGTCAAACGCTTTAAATTTTCGGCGCGGTTGCAACAGCTCATGGAAGAGGATGCGTTCAGTGCGAAACTTGTTTTCAGTGATGAAGCAACATTTTTTTCTTAATGGTGAAGTGAACAGACACAATGTGCGAATCTGGGCGGTAGAGAATCCTCACGCATTCGTGCAGCAAATTCGCAATTCACCAATAGTTAATGTGTTTTGTGCAACCTCACGGTTTAAAGTTTACGGCCCCTTTTTCTTCTGCGAGAAAAACGTTACAGGACACGTGTATCTGGACATGCTGGAAAATTGGCTCATGCCACAACTGGAGACCGACAGCGCCGACTTCATCTTTCAACGGGATGGTGCTCCACCGCACTTCCATCATGATGTTCGGCATTTCTTAAACAGGAGATTGGAAAACCGATGGATCGGTCGTGGTGGAGATCATGATCAGCAATTCATGTCATGGCATCCACGCTCTTCCGACTTAACCCCATGCGATTTCTATCTGTGGGGTTATGTGATAGATTCAGTGTTTAAACCTCCTCTACCAAGAAACGTGCCAGAACTGCGATCTCGCATCAACGATGCTTTCGAACTCATTGATGGGGACATGCCGCGCCGAGTGTGGGAGGAACTTGATTATCGGCTTGATGTCTGCTGAATCACTGAAGGGGCACATATCGAACATTTGTGAATGCCTATTAAAACTTTTTGAGTTTTTGTATGTGTGTGCAAAGCATTGTGAAAATATCTCAAATAATAAAGTTACTGTAGAACTGTGAAATCGCTTCAATCATTTGTAATAACCCTGTGTAAGCGTTGCCGATCGCAGCACTGTATTCAGCTTGTCCATGTATCTCAGTACCTTAATACTCATGCTATACCAGAATCTTTGGCGCTCCAGTGTGTATTGCTCTTGACTGGATGTGCTTTACGGTCACTTGGATTTGATGTGGATATTATTCTTTTACCAGCGGACACGGACGGTTGTTGAGAAAATGCAGTGTTTACTGTCTGATTTAGCGTGTCGCACAGTCGGTTATGACAGCGCTAAAAGCGATGAGAGGGAGAGGCTAACAGCGTACTGAAGCGATTACCTTGTCAAGGAGACTATTAAGAGTTAATATCCCATAGGCTACAAAGGCCTTGACTATCCGCAGAGAAGGAGTTCCTTTTCGTCCACTTGTATATTAGTTCTCAAACACATATTCTGGCATAACATGTAGTTACTCTGTTGAGTCAACTATTTGGCCGGTGCCAATAACAACTCCACGGATTTCTTACGTAGATTAGAGAATGAGAGTCAATGACTCTGTTACACAACGCTGTGCTTCAAGCGTACATTATCAGAAATTTCTTCGTCAATTTTAGGGCTGTGTGTGGGACTAGAATTTCCTTTCCCGCCAGTGCTAGTCTGATTTTTATGTCCTCTGCTCCATCCGTCATTTTTCTGCCTAGGTAGCAGTTCATTAATTCCATCTGCTTCATGATTACCAATTCTGATGGTAACTTTCTCGCTGTTTCAGTTTATGTTGCCTCTCATTTATTCCGTTTTTCTTGTATTTACTCGCAATCCATGTTCTGTACACGTTAGACTGTTCATTCCATTAAACAGATCCTATAATTCTTCTTCACTTTCACTGACAATAGCCATGTCATCAGCGAATCTGATCATATACACTCCTGGAAATTGAAATAAGAACACCGTGAATTCATTGTCCCAGGAAGGGGAAACTTTATTGACACATTCCTGGGGTCAGATACATCACATGATCACACTGACAGAACCACAGGCACATAGACACAGGCAACAGAGAATGCACAATGTCGGCACTAGTACAGTGTATATCCACCTTTCGCAGCAATGCAGGCTGCTATTCTCCCGTGGAGACGATCGTGGAGATGCTGGATGTAGTCCTGTGGAACGGCTTGCCATGCCATTCCCACCTGGCGCCTCAGTTGGATCAGCGTTCGTGCTGGACGTGCAGACCGCGTGAGACGACGCTTCAACCAGTCCCAAACATGCTCAATGGGGGACAGATCCGGAGATCTTGCTGGCCAGGGTAGTTGACTTACACCTTCTAGAGCACGTTGGGTGGCACGGGATACATGCGGACGTGCATTGTCCTGTTGGAACAGCAAGTTCCCTTGCCGGTCTAGGAATGGTAGAACGATGGGTTCGATGACGGTTTGGATGTACCGTGCACTATTCAGTGTCCCCTCGACGATCACCAGTGGTGTACGTCCAGTGTAGGAGATCGCTCCCCACACCATGATGTTGGGTGTTGGCCCTGTGTGCCTCGGTCGTATGCAGTCCTGATTGTGGCGCTCACCTGCACGGCGCCAAACACGCATACGACCATCATTGGCACCAAGGCAGAAGCGACTCTCATCGCTGAAGACGACACGTCTCCATTCGTCCCTCCATTCACGCCTGTCGCGACACCACTGGCAGCGGGCTGCACGATGTTGGGGCGTGAGCGGAAGACGGCCTAACGGTGTGCGGGACCGTAGCCCAGCTTCATGGAGACGGTTGCGAATGGTCCTCGCCGATACCCCAGGAGCAACAGTGTCCCTAATTTGCTGGGAAGTGGCGGTGCGGTCCCCTACGGCACTGCGTAGGATCCTACGGTCTTGGCGTGCATCCGTGCGTCGCTGCGGTCCGGTCCCAGGTCGACGGGCACGTGCACCTTCCGCCGACCACTGGCGACAACATCGATGTACTGTGGAGACCTCACGCCCCACGTGTTGAGCAATTCGGCGGTACGTCCACCCGGCCTCCCACATGCCCACTATACGCCCTCGCTCAAAGTCCGTCAACTGCACATACGGTTCACGTCCACGCTGTCGCGGCATGCTACCAGTGTTAAAGACTGCGATGGAGCTCCGTATGCCACGGCAAACTGGCTGACACTGACGGCGGCGGTGCACAAATGCTGCGCAGCTAGCGCCATTCGACGGCCAACACCGCGGTTCCTGGTGTGTCCGCTGTGCCGTGCGTGTGATCATTGCTTGTACAGCCCTCTCGCAGTGTCCGGAGCAAGTATGGTGGGTCTGACACACCGGTGTCAATGAGTTCTTTTTTCCATTTCCGGGAGTGTATATCCTTTCACCTTGAATTTTAATTGTATTCATGAATCTCACTTTTATATCTGTTACTGATTCTTCGATATATGAGTTGAAGTCTAGGGGTAAAAGTCTACATTCCTGTCTTCGACCCTTTTTAATCCTCGCACTTCGTTCTTGGTGTTTCGCTCTTACTATTCCCTCTTGGGTGTTGTACATATTGTATATTACCCGTCTTTTCCTATGGTTTACCCCTCTCTGTCTAAGAGTTTCAAATGTTTTTCACAATTTTACATTGTCGACCGCTTTTTCCAGGTCGACAAATCCTGTGAATGTGTCTGCATTTTTCTTTAGCTTGCTTCCATTATCAATTTATTTTCCATTCTTCTGTACATTATCAGACAATATTATTAGTAATCGCAGACTTCTAGCAATTATGCAGTTGTTGATAGTAAGTAATAAAATTGAATAAATGCTGATCAATATCCAATCAGATCTTGATGACATCTCAAAATTGTACAAAGTCTTTCAACATGCACTAAATGTACAGGAATGTAAAATTGTGTGCTTCGTAGAACAGAGAATCGTAGTGCCGTATGAGAACAATATCAATGAGTTGCAACGGAAATG
Organism: Schistocerca americana; assembly: GCF_021461395.2. Lineage (NCBI taxonomy): Eukaryota > Metazoa > Arthropoda > Insecta > Orthoptera > Acrididae > Schistocerca > Schistocerca americana. The sequence goes on from NC_060123.1 coordinate 46,132,522, forward strand.
TATCTACTCATAAAAGTATCTAGCTGTAACAGTTTGTGGGATACGAAATACAATACGTACTCTCACTCAGTCTAAAGTTGGTCAGATGAATTTTTAGAATGGTGAGGAAGTGCAATCTCGAAAGGAGATTCCTTGCAAAGCTCTTATACGACCTATTCTGAGAGGTTGCTGATGTGTGTGTAACCAATGCCAGATGTTACTAACAGAGCACATTGAACAAACAGAAAGAAGGGCAGCACGAATAGTCGCACGTTCGAGAGACAGCTTCGTTCAGATGCCGAGAAACAGACGTCAACTAACCCCACGTAAGCACACTTACATTTGCAAGTTTCAGCAGTCTATAACAAGAGACGAATGTATGAGAACATTACACTCTTCTACATATCGCCCTTGCAGGGATCACGAAGTCGAGATTAGACTAATTACAGCGTGTAACGAGGTATTTAAACAGTAAACTCTTCACTAAGGGTACCACAACCAGTTTCACCGTTGACTCAGTTAAAGCAGTGATTCTTTCTGAGCTTTACAAGCGGACTGAACAGCAGGCAACCGTTATAAATGGTGAGTGTCATGTAGTGAGCTCCACTCACTTCATAGAGGAGCTTCAGCCAGGAAGCATGTTCCGCTGACCAACAGTGGAAACAAAAACATCACTAAGTAAGGGATATTCATTGGAATGCTTACATGATTCACTGGCTGCTTCTCAGCACTGTCACCACAATAGTTGAAAGATTTATCGCAATTGCGCACCATCAGTTATATGTCCATGTCATAGGAGTTTACCGCCAAAGTCTGAAGTCACGAAGTTACTTCTGTCTGCACCCCAGCGTCGTTCTGGAATCGTTTTCCAGTCAAGAAACGCTTCATGAGACAGATGACGTGAAGGTCAATTGGGGAGAGGTTGGGGCTGTAGGCGGAATGGTTGACGATCTTCCATCCAAACTGATCCAATACATTTCTTGTTGTGTTTGCTGTACGTGGTCTTGCCTCGTTATGCACAAACATAATGTCTCTTGTGTACATCTCACGTCTCTTGTTCTGGATTATTGTAAAAATTTTCATTGTCTGACAGTATTCATCAGCATTTCCGGTTCCGCTCGCGGTACAAACTTGCTCTGGAGGATAACACGTTGACCTGAGAAGACTGTTGTGGCGTGCGACACCCATGTTTCGTTACCAGTGACAACACAGTCAAGATACTCGACATTTCTCTGTGCGTGACGCTATAGGAATGTCAATGCTGTGGCCAGACGTTTGGTTTTGTGAACATGTATCGGTTGCCTTGGAACTCATCTTGTACACACGCAATGGAAACCAAGTCCCTGGGAGACAATTTCATTCAAATGCGAGCGAGACACCTGCGGGAAATGACGAAAGACTTCGGAAATTCTGTGTAGTGCTCGTTCTGCCAAATTGTTTGCCGCACATTTTCCATCATTTCTGGTGTCACCATTGACGGTCTGCCACTACGGTGTTCGTTGTGAATATTGGTTCGTCTTCCAGTGCATTGTCTGCACCATCGTCTGACCAAAGTGTCGCTCATTATTTCGTATCCATACATGTGGCACAATTAACGATGGATCTGTGCTGGAGATCGCTTCAGAGCGATCGGTTAAGTACACGAATCTCGCAGTTGACGGAGAGCCATAGTGTCCTAGCACTGTACGGTATCCAGTGCGAACACAAGACTGACTGCACTGCAGCATTATTCCTACAAACTCACTCTACCCTTGCAAATGTGAGTTCGTAGCCGTCTACTCGTGCCATCTCTGGACATGTTCTGTACTTACTTTCTGGATGCACCTAGATCTACGTATAGATGAAAATCCAAACCCAAAATCTTATCATTTATAAACTGACCAAAAAATCAGTGAAAGAGGATTAGATTTTTTTTAATGAAATGGTGCCTCCACAGCTTCCTGAAAATCCCGGATATTAAAGAAATTGATGGTGACCGTGCCGTTTCCTGTAAACTGAAACCTCCCGAGCTACGCGATGAAAGTGTGAAGGGGTAACTGAAAATACTCTACACTCAAGCTTTTCCCATTTCCTTCCCAAAACTCGTCGTCTACCGAGGCTCCGCCTGCACATCCCACTTACCCTATACCTACACACCCTATACATTCTGTCCTAAATAAATTTCTACCTACTCTCTCTCCCAGACAATGAGATTCGCCCACACATTAATGCCACCTACGGACTTTAGCTCTCCCCCTACCTATCCCACTCAGCATCAGCTGTAGCTCCAACGACGTCAAAGCACCAGACTTATATGACAGTCTGACAGCAACTGCGGCATTAGTGTCGTATGGATATCAAGACAACATGATATAACCTGAAAATTGCAATCATGCTGAATGAGGCCTACAGTAATAATTAATACAACCTTGGTCCCATAGGATAATGTATATGAGGTCGTTTTTTATAATGTACATAATTTTGTATATTAGCTGTTCGTCCTTCGACTTTTTAATTTAAAAATGGAAACAATCTTCATAGTTTCGTTAATGCAGCCACCAATATGTTTCATCCAGTTTTTTGGTTTTAGAACCATGTGTACTGGTTCTCTATTAGTAACAATTCGTATCATCTTTGTTATGGTTTCGAAAATGTTCACGGCTGAAGAGTGGAACATTGTCCCTAGTACCACTGAAAGCCCAACCCCCGTTCATACGAGTCGAGGCGAATAAAAAGGATTCTCAGCCTTTCCGAACGTGGCACAGATTCGTCAATTCCTTCCTTCAACACATGTCTACGTACGTGTTCACTAATCAAAACATTGCACTGGATACATGCCTACAGTAAATTTCAAGATTTTTCGGACCCTCCATTCTGCTCTCACCGATCGGGGTGATAGTTTTCCTTGCCCAGCGTAAGTCTAGTACCAAAAATTACTCATTTCATACAGATGAAACTTATACTCACACTTATAAATGGACTTAGTGTGTTTCTGACAGAATTACTCAACATTCATTTTCGCATCACGTACAGTCGGCTTAAAAAATATCCGAACGACCTAAATTGCATTTAACCTGATTCGCATACAACCCGCATAACGCAGCTGTCTAGCAGGTGCTATAATCACTCCTCGGTACAGTCGTTTGACTATTGAAAATGGTTCCAACAAGTCGCCACTAGAAAACACTGCTCTGTATTGCAGTAACTCAAGATGTAAAGTAATACCGCGATACTAAAAATATTAGGGAACGTCTTATCACAGATAAGACTGTCCTTAAGGCTTGTTAGCTCACATTTATTACAATAAATGACAAACATGAAATGTTACTACTTTCATTATTACATTAGATAGGTAAAGCACGTAGTAAGTTCATCGTATTCATGAATTCCTCTTCAAAATAACATAGCGCAGTCATTATTTAACACAAAATGACATTAAAAATTTAAGTTATTCACGAGCAGCTAGTTGTGAATATGTATGAACTTCATATGATACGACGAACCGTCTCGTTCTGCATATGGATTCATACCCAGGTCATGCAGACTACGCAAAGATTTCGTGACTGACGGAAACTAACAGTCATTCCTGACTAGGCATACAGAGTGGTATACCTCGATTTTAGACAGTATTAGTTAGCAAATATCAACTTTAAATAACACAGCGTAAACATTTTCAACGGACAGAAATTCCTACCCCGCATCTATTGTCGCTATTAACGAACTACGAGAGATGTTAAATATTCCTTCTTCACAAGTAACTTACTTGAAATGCCGTAAGGTAAAGCTTTGTGTTGGACAGAGGTTCGAGCCCAGAAGCTAAACGAATTGATAACAAAGCACAAAAACTCTAACATTTCGGATTTTCTCGGCAGTAGCTAGAAGTTTTAACTGATATGACGAGCCGAAACATTAATTGTTTCCTTCCCAGGACTTCAACCCGGCACCTATCGCTGTCACATTGTAGAGAAAACGAACTTAAAATATGGGTTTGTTACACCAGTAGCAACATGTGAGCATGTTTTAAGTATAAATAATATGACAGAGTTCAGTGCTGACTGGGAATCGAACCCCACAAATATCGTTGCTGACTACACACGAAGACACGTGAGCTACCGAATTCTTCTTCAACAGCAGCTCGGAATAACACCCTTGAACGTACAGTGATATAGCAAATTGTTCTGTGTCCCACTGGGAGTCAAATACGTCAGATATTGTTAGTGTTGGCAATGAATGAAAATACATTAAAAATCAAAATTTTTATCCACCAGCAGATAGGTGATCCCATGTTAGAGCTTGATAATACATAATAATAACATTAATGCCGGGACAGGAGTCGAACCCATTCACGCGCAATATGTCCAGATGTTGAGGAATCTGCAGTTTTGAACAAACGGCAAATTGTCGTAGAAGCTGTATTGTCATGAAGGGATCAAACTCCTCGTTAAGGGCGCTCTGTGTTGCATTCCCTGTTCAGAACCAATTTATCGACATACAGAAGCTCAAATAAGAGATTAAATAATTAATCTCTGATCTTACTTAGCGTTTGTTTCCTCACTAGAAATAAATAACTACTATAAGAAAGGTTACTGGTGGTAGAGTTTCTACATGTCGCCACTCCTGACTTCATTCTGGTTCAACCTAACGTCTACTTGGTAAAGAAGGAATATCATGTTTAAAGTGAATTTCAAACCCCAATGCCAATACAACGTCTTCACTTGGCGTAGCCAGAAGAGAATACAATCTGTCTCTTCCTATCAAAATTCATCGTCAGAAGTTGTAATCGAACCCACACCATAAGTTTATGAACCTATCAATCAATCCAACAGTCCACTAAATCCTCTTCTCTGTGGCTCATTTTTATATCATAACGCCGTTGTGCCACACTGGATGGGAGTTCTGACACACAGGCTCCCTGTAGTGGTTTGCAGCATGTTCAGTACATTCATTTACTTGGATGACCTAATCGCCATGAACTAGCTGCCTCGGCTACCCAGTGCATACACTCGACTCTATTTTGTAATCACCAAAATAAAATCACATAACTGCCACCCACACGAAACCGCCACCAGTGTAGGATGCAGAAATTTAAAGAGGAAGTGTTCCTTTCACTTGAGCTACTCTATTGCCCTCTCTGTTTGTTGGAAACGTCATACAGTGCAAAAGAAAATCTGTGACTGTCTGTCTCTCTGAAGTCTAGATCCGGCCAAATGCATTATTTCACAGCACTGCGGAATGCAGAAGTTCTGGAGGACTTATTATTGACTTTTGGAGGTGCCATTCCTACGTGTCAGCTTCTAGCCTAACGGTGTCATGCACTATATATAACACGTTGCGAGTTCGATTACGATCACTGCTACATTTTTAAAACGCAATTTTGCCCTCTGCTGAAGTTATCAATCTAATGGAACTCCGAACATAATTCCCTCCACTTCCCAACACAAAATAGTTGCATGTGGAAAAAGGTTAACGTCTGTTACATTTTGTCCTTTTCAGGTTTAACAGATGGCCAAGCAGCAGATTTATCTCTAAACTTTTGTATTATGTATGGGGAGAGCGCATAGTGCCAAAATGCGTCAGAAAAGTGTTTTCTACATTAGCTGTCGTGTGGTAGTGGCATTTTATTCTTCGTCAAACCTTGTTGGACAGCTTTATCTCCGAACAAGTTTTCTAGATGCATGTAATCAGTAAACAGCTTGTGCATTGTCAGACTGCTATAGATAATATCAGAGAATCCGCTTATGTCGTTGATGATTAATTTCTCTCTTATGTTTACTATTGTTTTAACAACACCAAATGAAATCTTACAAAATGAAATAAAACTATCCACGATAACCTTACGACGAAAGTCTGTTTTAATAAAACTGAGTATCTGTACACAAGCGTGCCTCTATAGGCACGAATTAGTAAAATACTACTCACATAGATTTCCATTGAGTCTTTGTTTAACTGGTATGCTGTGTCATACTAAAGAGGGATGCAAATGTATCATTTCATAAATACTGTATTCCTAAATACCCAAAATTTGCTTGTCCGCAGAGGAAAGATGCGTTACCTGTTGTGCAGCATTGTAAGTTTTTCACCATTGCCCTATGAGCCGAAAGTATTTTCTTGCGATATCCTTATCGATGTTTGATGTGGTTAGTTGTAGCTCTTTCACAGTAAGGATGAAAACATTGCAGTCAACGAAATTGCAACCGCGAACCATAACAGACGCTTTTTTACATGTCAGCACGTTACCATTGAGCTAGCGAAGAGGCTTCCTCTTACGAGACCAGTAGTGGCTAGAACTTGTAAAGCGCTATTTAAAGGACGAGAGTAGTTACGATTTCCATGTGCAACGACTTTCCTGGGCTGAAAACCGTATATTTACAATCTTTTGTAATACCTCAAGTGACAATAACACAGGTTATTCAATGGCAATGACAGGGAAAATCAAGTGAACTTTGAGGCTTAATTCCGTGCATACCAGGTACTAAATCGTCAATCACAGAGTTGTCAAACATACTTTGCCTTGTTATCAAACCACACTTATAAAACAAGCAGGAAGAAGTCTAACCGATGTGATCCTACAGAGGGCTCGGAAGTGACCACAGCTGGCGTCCCAAAGACGACGCTGCTACTTCCTGGAATACGTAACCGTAATGTGTCTGATTCCCATTTCTGTAACTAGGTTTAGGGACTGAAGCGTAGTTACTAATAATACTCAGAACTGACTGCAAACTAAGCATCATAAATCAGTATCTGTGATAAGGCGTTCCCTGATATTTGTAGTATTGTGATATTACTTTACATCTTGAGTTATTGCGATACAGAGCAGTGTTTTCTGATGGTGACTTGCTGGAACCATTTTTAATAGTCAAATGACTGAATATATCTACCTTTACACTGACCATTAGACTGAACTCAGTTCTACACATAAAGCAACCGAGTCAGCTGAAACTGTTGGTATATGCACTTATGCCAGAAACGTAGGCTTTCTTAAAACAACTTCCCAAAATGTTGATATTCCGAGGGTATCATGTATAATTACACGACAGGAAAGTAAACGTTGATGCAGTATAATAGAATGGAACCAAAAGACCACCTTACGATGATCAACGTGAAACAATACCGAAAACTTGATAATTTTCCCAAGTGCGAGGAGATAAGAATGTTTAGTGAATCTCCCTCCATACTGTGAAAGGGTAGGAAAGCATATTGCACTGTTCATTTCTAATAGCAACAGCAGGGCGAAATAATACGCTGCCGAAAAAGGCTGCGTATCTGCTCACAATTCAAAAGTGAATAACAGTATTGCAAGCATCGTGATAACCACCCACAGATCAGTAAAACAAAATTTACGGTTCGACCATAGAATCTTGCATTTTGTAATCTGGTCTATGTACCTAAGCCTACAGCATTTTAGTGAATTACAAAACCTGCAATTTTAGTGTTGGAAAAATAACGCAAACGCAGGTTACCGTCCTGAAGGGAGTTACGATGTGGCCTTGAAACCAGAAATACACTTAGAAACTAAAATCTACTGATTGAAGTTTCAGTCACCGTAGCAGTGTGGCTTTCCTCTTCTCATTGCAAACGTCTCTTCAGTAGCTCCTCAAAAAACGCTCCTGTTGGAAAAGAACTTATTACTTTTCGGATATCCAAGATGTGGAGTAATACATAACATGTACTAGATTCTAACATGGTTGCTTTTTACGAAGTGCTATATTTATCAATAATTTTGCCACGTACAGTTTTGATAATATTTATACAGTGATCGATTTTAATATTCAAGTAACATCACTACTCAGTCCATGTCTGACCAACTAATAACACTAAACAAATACTAATGTCCCATGATGTACAAGTTTCTTGTTTGCGCGATTGTTTATTGAAGCACGTCTGGGAGTTACGCCGAGTTGCGGTTCCTGTTGTATGCAGAATATTTCAATGACCGACCGACCCGTGTCCTTCAGGTCGTATGACATTCCCTGACTAGATGGAGTCCAGGGATCGAGTGCACATAACGGCAAAGCTCGCGGCACTCTAGACATGGTCATCGAAGCATTTTGCACAAATCCAAACAACTCGACAAATCACCAGAAGCAGGGCACTAACTACTATCACGTTCGTAAGGGAGTATTGAACTGAACATGAAACCAATAGTACGTGATGAAACCTAATGCCATTATTCCCTATACTGAACTAATTTACACTCACTGGAGCTACACGGATTTCGTCTTCTTCCTGCAGCCGTTTCTGAAGTAGCTTCATAAAAAGATCGTCAAGCGTAAATTGACAGTCCGGTTGGAAAAGATATCTTTATTTTACGATGTCCAACGTGTGTAATAATACAGAGTACATTTTATTTGCCAGTATGTCTGGTGTAACAAAGTGTCATATTTATCCCGAGTTACGCAACCTTCAGGTATTATTTTTTTGGTTGGTTTGGACAGTAAAGAGACTAAACTACATGGAAATCAGTTCCCATTTCCTTATTCAAAAGGGTCTCGGATTCAAACCATTCCCAAAAAGATTCTGGTGAAGTAAGAAAGTCGCAAATGTAATTGGGAACATTACTCAAAGAGAAAACGGAAGAAGGAAACCAAAAGGGAGAACGAGCACTAAATGAAACAAATGCCGTAGAAAGTACTAAGAAATACAGCAGATGGCGTGGACTGGCTGATCGTAAGAATAAAAAAGGATGAACCAGCCACTCTGAAACACACTAAAATCTCCAGCCTAAAACTACAAGACTAGAGAAACACAGATAGAGAAGAGAGCGTGGAAGAGTTAAAATGGAGGGAGGATGAAACCCTGGAAGAGAAGGGCCCACGCGCATCCTTAGGTTGATGTAAAGCCTACAGTGATTCACTTTAACATCCAAGTAACGTCACTCTTCCACACATCTAAGCAAATAGTAATTCTACACATAACTATTATCCCGTGATATCTAAGGTTTTCTAGGCGCGATAGATTAATGATTCAATTAGGGAAATTTTGCTGTGTTTCATCCCTATTTTATGCACAATACTTCAACGACTGACCGAGTCGTCTTTATCATGTCGTGTGGCGTTTCCGGACTGGTGGCAGTGCTGGCAGTGAGTGAACGTAACATCAAAACTCACTGCACCCGAGGAAGACGCCTGGGACGATCATCGATGAATTGTGTACAAAATACAAAAACAACTCAGTAAAATACTCGGAAGCAGAGCATTAACTAGTATCACGTTTGTGAGTGAGTGATCATGTGAGCAGGAAACGAAAAATACACTTTGAACCCTAGCGCTATTGTTACATACACAGATGTAATATACACTCATCGGAGCAGCACGGATATCTTCTTCTTCTTGCAGCCGTTTCTGCAGCAGCTCGACAAGCAACCCGTCAAGTGTAAACTGACGCTCCTGTTGGAAAAGAACTTATTAGTTTCATCATAAAGAGCACGTTGATAATTCAGATATAGCGCTACTTATTAATATGTACAAGTGTTACGGAGTGTAGCACTTATTAAGAATGTATGGGCCTGTAGACAGTGATAGTGAGAATACATTGGCTGGCTGTAATAGCTACCATTATGCTATGGGCGAACTGTTAAGCTGGAACGGCAGAGGGCTTCAGAGGAATTATTGAAGGTAGAGCGTCGCCATGCCCTTTTTATTCTCTGTTCTGGTGTTCTTTCTCTGGGAAAGACTGTAAGTGGGACTGTGACAATTTTTATGACAGTTCCAGTTTCTCCATTCTCTGACTCTTCCGAAAACAACATTAGGCTTCGAAGTCTGAAATTCAGGAATACATTTCCATTGGTGATCAGGTATTAATCTCAGTTAGCAGGTACCTCGTAGGGCAGCCACATGATTTGCGATGTTGTCTTCAGTCAGTCATATGTCTTGGACGCATATTGTGTGAAGCTCTGCTCTCAGAAGAAATTTCAGCATAATTCTCTACAACTTATTAGGGTCTTTTCCATTCTCAAGCACCTCCATATCAGCATCATAATCCAGGCATTCTTAACTAATGCCCGACACAACTTCCCGGTTGGTCGGTGTTAATTTTAATGGCCGTCAGTAGAGTTGTTGTAACCGTTTCATCGCCATTCGTCTACATTATCAACTTCGTCTTATCTAATGCCAGAAGTGGGAATATAATATACTGCTAACATGGAGGAGACAAGCAGGAGCCTGTGGGATGTGGGGGAAAGAGCAAACACATCACGCAGCCAAGGAGGCCTGTGAGCAACCAATCCATCGAGAGAACGTGCCATTATCCTGCAGGCGAGAAAGACATACGACTGTGGGAATAGGTGTGACTGGCCAGTCATCAGACCAAGTCCGACCTTATATATATCACTTTCTCACACTGAAGTTACCCTGACTCCTATGGGAATGGACTACATTTCTAACTAATGTCTTCATAGTCTGGTGAGAAGTGTGTTAAATCTGTAACGACTGTGGCGTAAATATTCTTATACGCCATATTTTCTGTCCACGTTATCTTTTGATCAGAAGGCGGAAGCGACTTTTAAGAGACCAGCCATTTATTTTACTTGAAGTCGAGATACGGTAAATTTGAAACATTTTGTGTATCCCTGGAGAAGACGTTGAAGACTTTGGTGTGTTGCTGAGTGACCACGAATTCCATTTCCCCCCAGTGATGAAGAAATCCCTCGATTCGCCAGTGACGTTCATCTATGGCTGTATTTTAGGTACGGTCACGAAAACTGAAAATGATCCCTCCATATATGCAGCCAGTGAAGCCTATCTGCTGAGTGTGTCGTGGCGGTCGGTCAGTACCGTTGGGCTTTCAGAGGCTCTTTCTGACGTAATAAATTTCTTAGTTGGTACTTTAGATCATTCTACTAAACTAGTGAAACGCAGTCACTTTTATTAGAAGGTATCGAAATGGTATTAAATATAATTTGGTAATTGTGTGTGTGTGTGTGTGTGTGTGTGTGTGTGTGTGTGTGTGTGTGTGTGTAGTCGCGCGTGCTTCAGTATGCGTGCGTGTGTTTTTAGACATTTTGTACATTTTTAATTCTTTGTTGAATTTTTACAATGAGTCTCACTTTTCCCATACACGGATACCAAAACACAATCGTCATAGTCAATAGTCTAGTAGAGGTTCCTGTCTTAGATGTATTATTCATAATGAATTGTCACATGGGATGTTTACAGCGAACCCCAGATTCATTTACAGTAAATCGTAACAGTCTGTAATACCTTTAGACCAACCTATGTACAGTGAAGTAGCACTAAAACTTTACTACTGCGCTTATTATGATATCACTAGTGCAACGTAACGTGGCTCACCTCAAAGGTACGTCCAGCAGCGACCAACGTATTATCCAGTCTCAGCCCTTCGTCTTTCTCCCCTCCCATACATCGGGAGAAAAACGTCTTGATGCTTCGGAACATTGCTGCAACGATATCGGGCAGCATGCTAGGTCCGACCATACCCTGTCCACGAGTAAATCCTATTGTGATGTCTGACAAGTGCACAGCAAGGAAAAACTTGAGACCGCCATGTCATGTCTTTAAATTTAACTTCTTTAATAAAATTAAGAGCTGTCAGTGTTACAAGGGATCTGTAAGATCCAGATCGATTAAATACCATTTTAATTTACTTGAAAAGTATTATCCATTTATGACTGGTGACGAATTCATTTTAATTCCCTTTTACTAAATCCTAATAGATGAATTAAAATAACACTAGTTCTTCGATGACAGCCAAAGTTCTGCTCGTAACGAGGTATTTCCTTCCGCAATGAATAATTTTATTTCGATAGCAGTTAGTTAAAGCTATCACTATTAGACAGACAGACAGTGCTATTAGCAAGACAGTGCATCGCTAGTTCCAGATATACACCAAGTATAGTTCTTTAAACTTCGCAATTTCAGACAGTCCGCTGCCATTTGGTTACTACCATCCGTTCGTTCAATATGGCACCGCCAGGCAGGACCGGTAATTTAATTAGCGTGTACTTAAGGGAACGTCTTGTCGGTGATGAGAAGTTACTAGTAAATGATGTATGCAACAGTGTGGTGGTTTAAATCCCATATCTCTCCGCAGGGTCTGAGGAGATTACGATTTTTAGGAATATCCGTTGTCTGAGTCAGTGTATTCTCACAGGGCTGCGCCTTTCCATCTTTGTGGCAGAGTCATCAACAACCTAATTTCAACACTAAACCTAGAATCACTCTTCAGCGCCAAGTGAACTAATCGACAACACGTACGACGTAGCAACCATATTTACGATTGAAATTTAACCAGCGACATTTGCATGAAGATATCGCCAGTACAGCTTATAAAATCCAAACGGATCTAACATTTAACTATGTTCATATGTATTAATTTAATTTATTTAACAGAAAGAGAAAATACTTTTGATATGGTGCCATGTCAGCTCTTTATGACTGCACGCAGCTGGAACTTGTTTACGTATTGCCTTCTTCATAGAAGGTAGAATATAACAGATTTGGTGACACTCATAGGTGACGCCGCTCTCGTTGTGAAACTAAATAGTAAGTTAAAGATCAGACGATTTCAGCAACTAAAATTGCGAAAACCACAGCAAAGAGATCTGCCCCTATACGTCACGCTCTCTCGTGACCTTTGTAGCCTCATGACGTATTGAAACAATGTGCTGGAATGTGATTGGAACTGGTTTTTTTTTTTTCGTACCGCTAAATCACATCACACTACGTCGTAACGTTTCAATGTTCCAGTACTTCCTCGCTACACATGCAGTCATTTATAAGTTTATACGATATTGAAACTGCATCTGATTCTATACGGTAAGACACAGAAGACACTTAAGCAGTAGATTATACCTCTCCCGGATACATTGCACCTCGCTTCTGAATCTGGGTATTCGCTTCGTTCAAAGCTTCTGGAAGTCCTTAAGAACTTTAAAATGTTTCGTTATTTGAACTCGAAGCGCTTAGTGTCACAGTACAATATATGAATCAATAACTCACACGACGAATTTGTATCGTTATTTCAAGTGCTCAGGTGAATACGTAAGTAATTTCTAGGCAACGGTCCTCTACTGTTTAGGTGACATAGCATCGGTGTTAGCATATCCTGTGAACAACATTAAAGAGCAACGCCAGTAGCTGCAGAGCTCTACACTGTTTAGAAACGTCGATAGGAATGGGTGAACGAGCAGTGCTGAAAAGATTTAAATAAATCATTGTATGTACCACAAAATAACGGTATTTTGCGACTGGGAGGTATCCAGCAGTATCTAATGTAAAAACGTGAACAGCTTATCAACTCCCAACGGATTTAACACCTAACTACATTCCAAGATATTAATTCCATTTCCTGATGCAACAGAAGACGAAAACTCTTTTGTTACAGAGCCAGCTCTACTAAATGTTACTCTACACAGCTGCCATAAGTTTCCAAAGCTTCTCCTTCTTCACAGACGGAAGAAAGTTCCAACGACACGACTGTGCAATGATCACAGCGAACACGTTTGTACAATTGAGAAGCAAGGAGGTTTGTGACACTTACCATTGCGAAATTATGTGATTAATCTGTTAAGGTATGACAAACGTAAGTGAACTTCGTCAGAAACTCAGTAAAGTGGTTATTCTCTACAAGTCAGGCACCTAACGTATGAACCTGTATGAAACATTAAGACAAAGTGATCATTCACATGTTACACTGTACTAATTACGTGTTCCGAAATCATAACACGATCCGTCGTCAAACTTCAACTTGCCAGTACTTCTCCACTAAATTCACAGTCATTTAAATGCTTGTACGATGCTGTAACTGCAGATGGCTTTGTATGGTAAATAAATAGGTTACATTTAAGTGAATGGCTCATACCTCTTGCGGGTGCAATGCACATCGCCTCTGAAGCTGGGCGTTAGCTTACTTCAAAGCTTCTAAGATTCCGCAAAAACTTTAAAAAGTTTCCTTAGTTGTTCTTGAAACATAACCTCCGACTCTTCAACACTACAATCAACGCTGAAGGTTCTTTTACTGAATAACTCACAGAACGAATTCGTATAGACACTTCTAGTTCTCGAGAGAATATGGAAGTAATTGCTAGGCCACATCCTCGACGGTTTAGGTGATAAAACATTGTTGTTAGCATATCCTGTGATTAAAATTAAATAGCAACACGACTAATAGCAATCCCAGCATATACAAAGCATAATTTTATAGGAACGTCGATATCAATAGGTATTTAATAATATAAATATATGTCAGACGAAATAATCATGCCTTGCTATTGAAAGATATGCATCAGTGTCTAAAGGATGAAACGCCCGAATAGCTAATAAATTCACAAAGAATTTACCAATTAAAAATACTCCAAGCTCTTAATTCAATTTCCTTAACGAATAAGAGAGTTATACTCCTTTGTTACGGTGGAAGGTCAACTCTGTATGACACCACACAGTAGGCATCAGTTTCCAAAACGTGTCAGTTTTCACAGACGGAAGAAAATTCCAGCAGCATGATCCTGTTATGACCGCAGACACTATACATGTGTAATCGACAAGCGAGAAAGACAGCTAATATCGCTGTCGTTGTGAATCTCAGCAACTGAAAGCAATAGAGCCTGCTACAATTCTATCCGTCTGCTCTGACAAACGGCATCATTTTTGGAGTAAAGTGCACAGTTTACACGAGATACTACGACAACCACAGATAACATTTAATAAGAGCCAGATGACATTTTTCAACACGGCGACAGCAATATAGACCATTACAATCAAAAACAAGAACAAACCGAAAGAAAAGAAGTACAAATAAATTGAATCACACTACAAACGGAAACAAGTAGCTCAAAAACCGAAAACAAATAATTTGCCAATAAATACCAAAACCTCGATCTAATTCAGCTAAGCAAATACTATGAACCACAAAAAAACTAACAATTATGCAGCGGTAAAAACAAATTGAGCCTCTTAGGATCAGTGGATTTCATAAGCGCAGCATCTCAAAGAGTAACATTCGAAAAACGGACAAACATTTGTAAATTAAAAAATTATGTATAACATTACCACCAGTAGTGCAATGTCGTTAGGGCTAACCTCACTTTCGACGTACTTCCCACATTAAAAAAGACAGCTAAAGAACTATAAGAATCAAAAGATAATCATAATCACTTATCGTTTCACTCACAAAAAGCTATCTATGCTCTGAAGGTGCTGCCTACCCTTACCCTGGGAAATCGAGTGATATGCAGAAAGAAACAGACAAATATTTCTCTGAAAACAGAATACAAATGTAATCGCTACTGGTTTCTCCACGGCAGTTTAATCTATTGTCTCAGGTTCCACCCAAATCAAACCCTCGTATGTCGCAATGTATTTGAAATAACTGCATAGTACAGACATCACAGATTACACAGGTAAGTAACACAGCCACAGGCTAACTTTGAATAACAGTCCGTTTACATCCAATTCAACATAAGGTCACGACGTCTCATAGGATATCATGGGTCAAAGCAAACGGGTGGAAAAGGACAATGCGCTTAACACGTTTGCATTGAGGAACTAAGAAATTAGTTTGAGAATGCAAAATGAAAGTGCATGAACTACGCCAAATAGAAGGTATAGAAATCCGTCTGAAAAATGAAGTACTTCATATTTTAATCTACATGAAAAATTGAAACAAAATGGTGTTTCACGTTGCATACTGTGAATAACATCAGGTTCTGTAATCACGTCACACTCTACCACATGTTTCAACCTGATAATATTTCTCAAATAAGTACACAGACAATTAAAAGCTTGTACGATATTCTATCTACAGATGATTCCGAAAGGTGAATAGATAAGTGACAGATACGCAAATGGCTCATACCTCTTGCGGGTACAATGCTCCTCGCTTCTGAAGCTGGGTGTTCGCTTCGTTAGAAGCGTCTAAAACTCGGCAAGAACTTTAAAATGCTTCGAAAGTTGTTCTTGAAACACAAAATCAATTCTACAACACTTGAATGAAAGATGAAGCTTCTTTCACCCAATAACTCACACAGTGAATTCGTATAGGCACTTCTAGTACTCGAGAGAATACGGACGTAATTGCTAGGCAACGGTCCTCGACGGTTTATGTGACATAGCATTGTTGTTAGCATACCCTATGACCAACTTAGAGACCACAGAGCACAACATTTTATAGGAACGACGACAAAAATGGTTAAACGACCACTGAAATAAAATTTTTAATAAGTTAAATATATGTTGCAGCTTTTCAGATAATGGCATCGCTTCGAAGCGACGTCGCACGCTCGTGTCCTGGATCCCGCACCACGTAATGGTGCTAAATGTTTTCACACGCTCAAAAATGATTTGTCTCAGTGCAGCGAACATTCACCGTTTTTCTATGTCCATTTGTGTAATACCACAAACACATTTTGTGGTGTATTACCTTCCTATATATTTCGCTGAATCTCTACGTCATGAAGATGGAAGATTTGTCACTTAGACGGATCACATGAGCAACAGATACTTTTATTCCACATACACTGACGGAAAAACGCTGAAACAACCCTGTCGCACCACTATGAGAATGCTCATCATGTTTGCTTCAAGTACACACTGCAAATTTCGTGAGCGTTAGTTACCTTTGAGATTGAACGAGGTGAGTTGATGTTAGTTAAGAGACATTTATCAGCACCACAACCAGATAAGAATGAGGCAGTGTAGTAGGGGTACGAAAAGCTGCATGTTCTTTCTGCGATATTGCGGTCTGACAGCACGAGCGCTCTTGTGATAATTCCATGAACCTTGACTGCAAAATTTTACGTCGATCTGGTGATTCGAACTTTCATGCTGCCAGTCATGAGCAGCATCCCGCCCTGTGTTGTCGAATCCGATAACGCTCTCTCACATACCGCTGTTATAACTCAAATTGCTCTGCAAAATGTCGACATGTTGCTTTGACCTGCTTGATCACCAAATCTGACTCCAGTCGATCAATATGGGACGTCATCTGGCGACAATTCTAGCCTCATTCCACAAACAGGATCAACCGTCCGGGTATTGGCCGACAAATAGCTACCAATACCAAAAGCAATAGCAACCGCCAGAAACTGAGAGATGTAACAAATATACTTTTAGGTAAGATTAGTCACTTCAAATGATGGGTCGTGTTGTGACAGTTTTCCGCTCTTGTAGTACTCATTTGACTATCTACTACGAACATGGGGAACTAACTGCCAATACGATCTTCCGTCGGCGCCTGGCAAGGGGAGAAAAATGAGATGAGAGAGGGGCCCACACGCAGTTAAGGTGAATTTGACATCTCTTCCAGCTTATGTAACGCAGCACCATTGCCACAGGAGTCCTATACGCTGAACAGAGATATGTGAACTAGTGAGGGCATCACGCAAATATCTACGTCGACTGCTGCAGCAAATGCTATGCAACTGCTAAATGTAGACAATATGTACGTAGATGTGTAGAGATTTCCAACTGCAATGAGACGCCGGGGAAATATAACGAGGTAATCCTGAAAAGCCACCGAAAGAAAAGGAAAGTGTTTTCATCTCAAACACTCTGTGCAGAGATTATTAACTCCAAAGCTAATTCAGTTAAGTAAGGAAAGGTGGAAATAACTTAACGTAAGCCCCTTTCTAGAGAATATCTAAAATATTAATAGTTGATCATTATTCACGTTCACCCAACCTCAGTAGAATTACAGCTTCATCGTGTAACGACAAATTTTGAACCTTTCAGACTAAGAAATTATTAGAAACAGTAGTTGCCTACACAACTCATTCAAACCGTAACTCTAATTGGATAAGAAAAGAAAATTCTACGTGCCTACTACAGCGGTATACAACAAAATGTTACCGATTGTCAAGCCCCAATTCTCCTACGCTCTCACCATTGCGACCCTAAGCTTACCGTCCTATTTCCAGCGTATCCTTTCAAAGCACATATTTTACTACATATTGGCGGCATAGAAGTGCTTCAGTATCATCATAAAATACTTTCAATATTTCAATTTGAAAAATTCACAAGAGTTTTTAACTTTATTAATGTGCGACGGTCTGTATCAATAACTAATAAAAGGGTAAATATTTTGATTTTCAGTTTACTCGGCAGTGCAGAGGGTAGGTGTCAGATTACAAATCATGGCGGTCCACGGTCCAAGTACCAGTCCGGGATTTGTCTAAAGACTTTTCTACGCGTAAGTGTTCCTTCACGTTCGACAATGATTTGTTAATGTTAGTAATGCGAGGTCGAATTATGACTCGTATTCCCTGTTACACTGCAGGGCCGCTTACAATAGACTGGATAAATGAGTTGAGAAAGCGCAGAAAGCAACGGGACCGTGGCTTTCGAACCAGTTTTCAGGTTGATGGCAGAATTATCGTTATATGTGTACATGACACAGATTTCCTTTGTGTCCTTGGGTAACATTATTAAATACTTTTGAGTGATAACCGAAATATATACTCCCACTAACCAACCCTTGCACCTCAGAGCATATGAATAAAATTGCACTAAATAAATATCCCTAATTTCTGAAAATACGGATAAAATAATAGAACTGTGTGATGCATTAGGTAATACCCTAGAAAAATATGAAAAATTAACTGCATATCCTGAGGTTTATACAACACTCACCCACTTTTCCTTTCCTCTGTCTCCTTGGTTAACATTATCAAATACTTTTGAGTGATAACCGAAAATATACTCCCACCAACCAACCCTTGCCCCTCAGAGCAAATGAATAAAACTGCACTAAATAAATATCCTTATTTTCTGAAAATACGGATAAAGTAATGTAACTGCATGGTGCATTAGATAATACCCCGAAACATATGCAAAATTAACTGCGTGTCCTCAGGTTTATACAACACTCGCCCACTTTTCCACTTGTTAATTATATAAAACGCAGATTAACGTTAACAAATAATAAAAATGAACTCATTACTGGTATAAAATGGACATTTACTTGCACCAATACATTTACAATGAGGAGGGAAGATAAAGAGGAAAGTGACAAGTGAAGGGTGTCAGTAAAACCACGAATATTTATTTGACAAAGATGGTCGTTTTTCACTATATTTCGCTACATTTTAACTGGTATCATTTTTATGATTTTACATTTTATGGCCAGATAAGAGAATTTATTTAGTATCTTTTCCAAAAAGAAAGAAATTTCATTTAATCAAGAAAGTAAATAAAAAATACTGTTGTGCTTCTATAGGTACCACACTACACATGCATATACAGGGTGAAAAGTATTTAAACCGACAAACTCTGGGAGGTTGCAGGGGACATCAAAACAAATATTTATCCCTAAGGTCACTTTATCCTTCGAGGAGTATTTCAACCGAAAGAGGAAGATTTCTGTGGCTGAAACTTAATTAAACCAACAAGCACTTATCCATTTTTCTATAACCAAGAGACAACACATTAACGCAACCCAATTTCACTTACAGTTGATTTTCAAAAATGCCTCTATTGACACGTAAACAAAGGTTACACCAAACGGTTTAAATGGCTCTGAGCACTATGGGACTTATTGTAACCACATGCGTTGTCTTATAGGGAGTGGGACGTTTTCCAGCAATTCTGGCAGAGCTCTGACGAGAACATTGTAATAGTGCCTGCCATGTAATGGCCTAGGTAGCAGATACGGCCCAATTAAACAGTCCCCAACAACACCGACCCACACATAAACGAAGAGCCGCACTTAATGAGCGCTAGTTAAGTGTGGCATGTGGGTTATCCTCACTCCAAACATGCGAATTGTGAATGTTGAAGACTTCATCATGCCCGAACGTTGCTTCATCGGTAAGCAACGCAAAGGATGGAAATGCAGGAGGCATTTCACACTGTTCCAGGTACTACTGCGAAAGTGGTACTCTGGGTGGATAATCCACTGGTTCCAGGTTGTGGACTCGCCGTAAGTGAAATGGACGTAACGATTGCTTTCGAAGGACTGTTCTTACATTCGTCTGATTTGTCCCCATGTTAAGTGCAATTGCACGAGTGCTGATTGAAGGATCCCGCTCCACATGCTGCAAGACACCTTCCTCATATTGCAGTGTTCTTACCGTACGACGGCGTCCCTGTCCAGGTAATCTGCTAAATGACCCGGTCTCACGCAGACGTTGGAACACAGCAGCAAAGGTCGTATGATGCGGGATACGGCGTTTAGGATATTGTTATTGATAAACCCGCTGTGCAGATCGTCCGTCGTGGTGCGCTTAGTAAACAGAGACAATGCACTACTACACTGGTGGACAGCAGTTGCCTACAACTGAAGAGCATGATACGCCCTCTAACAACTGAAGATCGTAATACGGCCTCTAACAACTTAAGAGCGTGATACGGCCTCCACCAGTTTAAATAATCCTCATAGGAAAAAAATGACATTAGGGAAAAAGATTTGTTTTGATGTCCCATAGAACCTCCCAGAGTTTGTCGGTTTAAATATTATTCACCCTGTATTACTGAGAGTGGGATTTTAATCCGGAAAGGACAGAGCAGTCACTGTAAGACTCAAAGTTTATTATTATGAACCATCAACATATGTTTCACTGAGATATGTAAGTGAACATTGTATTCATGAAATCTAACTTTGTGTCAGGTAAGTGAGCACAGTAAATGTATAACCACGAGAATAAGGCGTGGATACTGCAAGAACGGGATGTGGTTTAAAGCAGCAAACTGGAAAAATAAGAACGAACACTAGCAAATCCATTAAAGTGCGTGACACAAGCAAGTGTATGGCTGAGAAAGTTAAAATTGAGCAGTTAGGCTCTCATGGAAGTTAACTACAATAGACGTGGTGATTCTATTGAAAGCTCATTCTTACCACTCTCATACAGCACGAATACAGTAGGCAGCGGTGGTGACAGTTGAGTATAGCTACCTCTGCACTCGGAACTACAATGGAAACATCCATATGGGTGCAACTGTTATCTGGCGGCAAGTATTTTCATCTCAGTCGCCTGTCCACAAGTATTTCATTCTGCTAGCAATAAGTGTGAGCTATTTTAACCACCTGTAACTTGCCTGTTTGTACAAGTGGAGGAAAACCGCTTGCAAATTTCAGCGGACGCTGCGAGTTCCTTTCAGTAATGGTTTTGTACGTAAGTTAAACAAACTCGTACTCCTGCGGATTTTGTTATAATTAATCAATAATTACAACGTGTGGGGAGGAAAATAGGAGACTTCTCCCAGTCCATGACAGGATTCTGAAGCTAATGAATTGAAAGACTTACACGTAGGTACACACAAGAAAGAACGTGCTCTCCAGTCAGAAAATTCGTTACAAGTGTTTTAAACTAACATTCCTGCGTAGCACGTCTGCTGAGACAAACGGTTGTACTAACGGTCTGCCTTCTCTGAAATCTGGAGCTGGCTTAGGTTTCAACTTTCCTGAAAGGACTCCTAACAGTGCCTCAAGGAAGACTGTTTTCTACGCAGATACCCACCCCACAGTCACACGGCGAGGGAAGTTAGGACCAAGCGAATTCTGCATTATTTACCTGCTTTCAAGGGTAGTTTTAAGCACTGAACGAATATATTACTCTGCTTGATTCTTCGGGGTGCAATGTGTTTGTAATCTTACTTTCCGTGACAGGTGGGCAAAGTTAATTTCCAAAGACTTTTTATTGTACTGAAATAATCTTTTGACACACAGTAACAAGGTAAGTGTTTTATTCGTATATATTTTGTGGGAAACTAGAACCGTATGGAAGATTATACACCTGAATGTTTGACACCACTGGTTGGAAAAAACGCTGTATATGAACCAAAACCCACGCCTCCTCTCCGTACCTTCCTATGACACGAGCACGGGATTCTCTTCGCATACCGCCACAGAGCTGTTCCTAGCGCAGCTGAGAATTGGCAACATCGTCACAAACATTTGACAACAATGTGACACTGCAATCACTTGCGCGTATGGTACTGAATTGACTCGCTAAAGTCCGCAGCTCGTGGTCGTGCGGTAGCGTTCTCGCTTCCCACGCCCGGGTTCCCGGGTTCGATTCCCGGCGGGGTCAGGGATTTTCTCTGCCTCGTGATGACTGGGTGTTGTGTGATGTCCTTAGGTTAGTTGGGTTGAAGTAGTTCTAAGTTCTAGGGGACTGATGACCATAGATGTTAAGTCCCATAGTGCTCAGAGCCAACCATTTTTTTGACTCGCTAAAGTCGCTTGATATTCCCTTTCCATTTGAATGACTATAACATAACCCTCATGTAAACTAAGATACTGAGACAGAAAATTCAATTTTTAGGCTAAAGGAATGCTATTCTTCAAATAAATGACAAGTTTTATTTTCGTGAAGAATTGTGAAGGTGGTTTGATGAACCCTCTGCAAGGCACTTAAATGTGATTTGCAGAGTATCCATGAAGATGTAGATGTTCACGATACGTAATGAGGCTGAGCGACCAATACCATGATGAGAGTGGCGTGCTGGCAGCAGTGTGTCCGTAGCCCCGTGGTTCCGTCCGTGTCTCGTGTAGCAACGACAAGGACGTCCACGTACACAACCGACCATCCAGCAGTTGTTAACCGCAATTATGGAGGAATGAAACGCCCTGCCACAAGAACTCCTTACCAGACTTGTAGCCAGGATGGGAGCAAGCCGCAGAGCACGGACTGCCACACGTGTTTACAAAACTCCGTATTAAGAACAATGTTCCACCTTTTGTCATGGCCAGGCGACCATCATACATCGCAGTGACTTGAGTGTAATTACTGACTTTTTGGAAAAATGTCATTTCTGTTTATCTCACTGCAAATTCCTCTCATTTACGTTCCGTGCTATAATGTAGCAGTTCTTTCTACCTATGGTCCTACACTCCAGGAAATGGAAAAAAGAACACATTGACACCGGTGTGTCAGACCCACCATACTTGCTCCGGACACTGCGAGAGGGCTGTACAAGCAATGATCACACGCACGGCACAGCGGACACACCAGGAACCGCGGTGTTGGCCGTCGAATGGCGCTAGCTGCGCAGCATTTGTGCACCGCCGCCGTCAGTGTCAGCCAGTTTGCCGTGGCATACGGAGCTCCATCGTAGTCTTTAACACTGGTAGCATGCCGCGACAGCGTGGACGTGAACCGTATGTGCAGTTGACGGACTTTGAGCGAGGGCGTATAGTGGGCATGCGGGAGGCCGGGTGGACGTACCGCCGAATTGCTCAACACGTGGGGCGTGAGGTCTCCACAGTACATCGATGTTGTCGCCAGTGGTCGGCGGTAGGTGCACGTGCCCGTCGACCTGGGACCGGACCGCAGCGACGCACGGATGCACGCCAAGACCGTAGGATCCTACGCAGTGCCGTAGGGGACCGCACCGCCACTTCCCAGCAAATTAGGGACACTGTTGCTCCTGGGGTATCGGCGAGGACCATTCGCAACCGTCTCCATGAAGCTGGGCTACGGTCCCGCACACCGTTAGGCCGTCTTCCGCTCACGCCCCAACATCGTGCAGCCCGCCTCCAGTGGTATCGCGACAGGCGTGAATGGAGGGACGAATGGAGACGTGTCGTCTTCAGCGATGAGAGTCGCTTCTGCCTTGGTGCCAATGATGATCGTATGCGTGTTTGGCACCGTGCAGGTGAGCGCCACAATCAGGACTGCATACGACCGAGGCACGCAGGGCCAACACCCGGCGTCATGGTGTGGGGAGCGATCTCCTACACTGGCCGTACACCATTGGTGATCGTCGAGGGGACACTGAATAGTGCACGGTACATCCAAACCGTCATCGAACCCATCGTTCTACCATTCCTAGACCGGCAAGGGAACTTGCTGTTCCAACAGGACAATGCACGTCCGCATGTATCCCGTGCCACCCAACGTGCTCTAGAAGGTGTAAGTCAACTACCCTGGCCAGCAAGATCTCCGGATCTGTCCCCCATTGGGCATGTTTGGGACTGGATGAAGCGTCGTCTCACGCGGTCTGCACGTCCAGCACGAACGCTGGTCCAACTGAGGCGCCAGGTGGAAATGGCATGGCAAGCCGTTCCACAGGACTACATCCAGCATCTCTACGATCGTCTCCATGGGAGAATAGCAGCCTGCATTGATGCGAAAGGTGTATATACACTGTACTAGTGCCGACATTGTGCATGCTCTGTTGCCTGTGTCTATGTGCCTGTGGTTCTGTCAGTGTGATCATGTGATGTATCTGACCCCAGGAATGTGTCAATAAAGTTTCCCCTTCCTGGGACAATGAATTCACGGTGTTCTTATTTCAATTTCCAGGAGTGTAGTTTCATCGAGCGATGTCCCTTGGCAGCGATACACATCATGCGAAAGTTTCTTTAATCATTAAGCTTTGCTCACGAGAAAATTTCGCGTTAGAACGTCTAAGTGCCGTATGTTGTACTAACGCTATTTGGAATACATTATCGATTCGTCGTGCACCATCTAATACTTTAAAAGAGATGAACGTCTTATACCATCGAAAATGTTGTATCTGCAGATGATCTCTTCCTTTGAAGACTCCATAATTTTACCTGCCCTGATGTTCGAATCTGGCTTTGTTTTCCAATAGCTTCGATTTCAAAATGTATTCATTTTGTAACGGGTTTTTGGTAATAATGTAGCCTAACTTGATTTCACTGATTATTAGTGGCGATTAGATTAATACCGTAACAGGTAGACGGTTAAAAACCATCTTGAAAAGATATTCTCGATTGTAGTGCTTTTAAAATTCCAGTAGTATATTGGTTGCTAGTTTCATGACCATGTTGTACCTTATAACAAGTTAAAATACGTGGAAAAACCTCGAAGTAATAAATTTTGTAATTTCAAAAAGAGTTTGTAGTACATAAAAATTGCTGCCAACAACTTGAAGAGCAAGTAAGAAAGTATATGAAACTCCTATTGTAGGACTGGCTACAGGCAAAAGTGTGAAGGAGTACAACGTTGTCCCCTACTGTATTCTTAATGATTTCATAGCTATTAATATTTGAAGAGATTTACATCTTTTTTTTTAATTTCATGGCAGATTTATCATATAAGCAGATTCTGATTCCTCCTCTTTTGGTTTCGAGTCTCTTCAGAAATGCACACTTACACCACTTGTCACAAAATATAGAACTAGTGTGGTTTGCAAGCCGACGTAATTTGCCATAATATTCGTCGTATATGCGTCATCCGACAGCCGTCGCTTGGTAGCTTGGCGAATCGGAATGTAATGACAGGTGAAGCATAACGTGATGTAATGAGGTTAACCTGACGTAATTGAGTGGCGCAGCTGCCGTAATATAGGGTCAGATTCCGCCACGTAATTACTAGTCCATCATTGTTCACGCTACGAATGATAATTCCATGTGGAATGGCGCCCATATCTCGTGCGTGCTATGTAATGTCAGAAAACACAGAAGTAGATGAAGGGAAATGTTTAGAATTGTGATCTATAGATTCCAGGAAGAGCATGAATAGTCAGCTGCATGCTGAGTTAGTAGTGGGGAAATGAAAGCTTTCGAGAAACATACATTTTCGATCATTTTGCTACATCCCAGAACAATCAGGATAGAGTGAAATATAATTTACTGGAATAAGTTTATTTACTTCTTCAAAACGTGGCCGGCCAGAGTGGCCGAGCAGTACTAGGCCCTATAGTCTGGAACCGCGCGACCGCTACGGTCGCAGGTTCGAATCCGGCATCGGGCATGGATGTGTGTGATATCATTAGGTTAGTTAGGTTTAAGTAGTTCGAAGTTCTAGGGGACTGATGACCTCAAAAGTTAAGTCTCATACTCCTCAGAGCCATTTGAACCATTTTTCAAAACGTGTATGTAAGGCCCAACCTTACATAACGACAAGGCCGTTGAAGGCTATTTACCTTTTCTTTCATATGAAGAAATATTAAAATCCATTATATTCCGCACATGAAACAACTTCTAGAAATTTTACTGTATCCTTACATGGTTGTGATGTCCAGAAACCCCATTGTGCTTCTCCATTGCGTGTGTCTGCAACGTCTGTGGTATCGTGAAGTCTGTCAGCTACAGTGTTCCCATCATTCCATCGTTATGACAGTGGATGAAATCTCTCCATCATTCAGCCTCTGATTAGTTTCTACTGAGATTTAATATTTGTTTTATTTGAACACTGTTAATCGCATGTAATATTTAATGTGGTTATTTTACAATCATGCAGCTAATGAGGATTGTGTCAGGTGACACACGTAGATTTGAAGGAATGTTGATCATAGTTGCCATGACTGGTGAATATTTTAGATTACCGTCAGAGTGTAACTTGAACAGCTTCCTACAAAACGTCTTGGAGGGCACGCATGTGTGTACGTGAGAAGCCATCTAGGTGCCAAGTACGTTTGCCACAAGTAACATTGACACGGTTGGAAGTAAGTCACCACTCCAAAGTCAGCCAAGGCGCCAGCATGTGGCTCTACGACTTGTCAAAACGCTCTTTACGGTGAGGGTCAAGCGCACACACGTGATAAGAGACATACAGCTACGACTGTCGGGTGTAATTCGGCAATTAAGACGAACGCACGAAGATAAACTGTTCCGGAAATATCGTATGCTGCCAGATCCCAGTGGGAAGAGGCTCTCCATGGGAGTGTAAAGGAAGCCATGGCCAGTATCAAATCAGTAATAGCGTAACGAGCAGTAGAGGAGAATGGTAGGGCGGTGGAGTGACTGAATATGCAGAAGAAATAACACTGGTCGACAGCTAGCGCTGCTGATGGAGCAGTGGGCTAACACTATTACATGCATGGTAGTAGCATGAGCAGATATCTTACAAGTATCTTACATTTGTTTCATTGAACAGTATTGAAAATAAATAGCTTGTCTTTGTCTAAAAGAGCACTGCACCGGATTTTTGCTTACCTTTTGGGAAAAGTAGCAGTTTAGTATTCATCTCTCGTGAATTAAACTGGCAAGTAGCTATTGATTCGGTAGACAGCAGAACTAGGGGCCCTGATTGCATTTGCGGTCAAACGAATTTATATTCTGACATTACTTCGTGCTAAAATAACATAGCTACACATTGATACAGGATGACAATTATTGAACAACATGAAAACAAAACGAAAATTTGCTACAAATTACGCATTACGCACAACTTATGAAACATGTAAACGTCACTAAGAATATTCGTATATATGTTATGCTCAACATGCCTCCTCAATGGCTGCTTTCTGCTCAGATATGGTTTTTTTTATTATTGCTGTATACCTGTCTTTACTATAGCCCCACAAATAGAAGTCGCATGTGTTGAGGTCCGGAGAATATGGAGGCCAACTGTAGCCGATGCCAGTGGTCTCTGGGTACACCAGAACCAGAATGCAGACCCCAAAGTGCTCCTCCAACTTATCAAACACATTCCTGTCCCGATGGGGTGTTCCCTCCTGCAAAAACTACATCGTGTCGAAATCAGGGTCACTTTGGACAATGGGGATGAAATAATCTTCCAAAATCTTCACGTACCGTTCGGTAGTCACCGTGCCATCAAGGAAAATCGCATCAATTGTTCCAAGACTGGACATTACACATCATGCAGTCACCCACCGAGGGTGAAGAGACCTCTCGATCGCGAAATGTGGGTTCCCAGTCTCCCAAAGGCGCCAATTTTGCTAATTGACGAACCCATCCAAAGAAAAGTGGGCCCAGTCGCTGAAGCAAACAACAAGACGTAGTCCGCGGCCAACCGAGCAGGTTGAACGTCCTAACGCAAACCGTTCAAAAGGTATGACGATTTTATTTCATTTAATTCAGCAGTTGTTCCCAGTATTTCTGTCACTTAAGCTACTGGTATGGTAAGGTAGTCTTCCGTTTCCATACGGATTGGCTGTAGTAAATGCCGAAACCATCGGAATGCTTGATATTGGTGGCCATCCTCGATCCCCACCATCAGGGTGACTGATTTCAGCGTGTATTTTCATTCAAGAATTGTAACTCTCCTGCTGGCCACTACGCGGCTGCTTGCGGAGTGGAAACAACAACCATTGTAACAGGATAAGTGTTCATTTTTTTTCAGTCTTATTGCGGCCCGCCACGAATTCCTCACCTACGCCAGCCTCTTCGCCTCAAGCAGCACTGGCAAGCTGCGTCCTCAATTATTTGCCGGTATATTCCAATCCCTGTCTTCCTCTACAGTTTTTGCCCTCTATAGCTCCCTCTAGTACCGTTGAACTCATTCCCTGATGTCTCAACACGTGTCCTATCCTCTTGTCACTTTTTCTTACAGTTGTTTCTACACATTCATGTCGTCTCTGAATTTGCACAGGACTCCCTCATTCCTTATATTATCAGTCTAGCTAATTTTCAGTATCACCACATCTCTAATATTTCGATCCTCCACTGTTCCAGTTTTCCCACCGTCAAGAGTTTCACTACCATACAACGCTGTGCGCCCAACATACATTCTCAGAAATTTCTTCTTCAAATTAAGACCTGTATTTGATAATAGTAGACTCTCTTTGCCAGGCATGCAGTTTTTGTCAGTGCTAGTCTGCTTTTGAAACAATACTTGCTCTGCCCGTCATTGATTATTTTGCTGCGTAGGATTCCTTAACTTCGTCTACTTTGTGACCATCAATTGTGATGTTAAATTCCTCGGTGTCCTCATTTCTGCTACTTCTCATTACTTTCGTCTTTCTCAGATCTACTCCCAGTCATGTTATGTATTCATTAGAGTGCTCACTCCATTCAGCTGATCGAGTAAGTGTTCTTCACTTTCAATCAGGACAGCTATGTCATCAGCGAATCGTATCAGTAAAATCCTTTAACGTTGAATTTTATTTACACTCCTGGATCTTCCTTTTATTTCCATCATTGCCTCTTCAATGTACAGACTGAAGAGTGTGGGCGAAAGACTACATCCCTGTCTTACACACTTTGTAATCTTCCTTCTCGATCGTCCACTCTTCTTATTTCATCCTATCTTCTGTACGTATTGTATATTGCCTGTCTCTACCTATAGCCTACCTCTGTTTTTCACAGATTTGGAACACGTTGCTCCATTGTACATTGTCAAACGCATTTCCCAGGTCGACATATCCTATGAACGTGTCTTAATTTTTTTTTTGTCTTACTTCCTTTATAAACCTCAAAGGCAGAATAGGCTCTCTGGTTCGTTTACCTTTCCTAAAGCCTAACTGACCGTGTTCCTTTTCCATTCTTTTGTATATTACTACTGTTAGCAACTTGGATGCATGAGCTGTTAAACTAATTTTGCGATAATTTAGCTCTTACCGTATCTTGCAGTCTTCAGAATTGTGTGAATGATGTTTTTCCGAAAGTCTGAAGGTATTCTACACATTGCTGCAGGGAGGGTTAGAATCGTTGTTCGCCTAAATCTCATTATGATTGTTCCTGTAAAAATTAATAATAAAATTTTCGGGTGGAAAACGGAGTCCTCATCTTCATTAAGAGTTCGGAAATCTGGTAAAAGTAGGTTTTATATTCGTTGCTTAAAAACATGTCATCAGCCCACATTTAGCATGCAAAACAGCTATCATAAGTTCCCACTTTATGTCAGATTAAAGCAGTCAGAATTCTCCTAAATCCTTTCCGGAAACTGTCACGCGAATATACAGTTACTTTCTACACATAATGTTGATTTCTTACATAAGTCATTCAGTGGATTTCTTTCACAAAGATTGCTCGCCGAATGTATTCTGTTGTAGATCACAGAACATCGCTACGCGGAATTTTCTATGTACAACAAGTCACATGCGTATGTCTCCTGAACAAAATATCCCACGACTCTCATGCATTTACAAATTGTTCGTAGCAACAAAAGGTACCATGAAAAATGCATCTGAACGCGACGGACCGAATATTTCTTCATCTGTCACATCTTTCCGACGGACACATTTAACATGTCCTTCCTGTCTCTAAAGCTAGTGCACGACTCCCTCAATGCAGTTGATCAAAGTGCATATACTACTTCACTCTAATTGGTTGATCAAGTGAACAGCCAATCAGATCAATCTTTCAAGTTATATTCGCGCCTAAACTGTTCTAAGCCAATCACTATATGAGATTCATTGGCGTCACTTTCACAAGCAAATTATTACTATATTGTTTATTAATTGAAACCAAACGAAAATTAAACTTGAAATAACTTTAGGAATACGTTACTCTACAAATAACTATTCTGGCTGCCTTCTTATAAAAACAAGTACGCTTGGACATACGTCATCAGCAATGCAGGTACAAACATCTCTCCGAAACTATGACTGCGTAATACAGTACGTAAAATTAATCTTGAAATTTAACGTATGTCCCACGTACACACACTCATTCACTCTCATTTATTCTCACACCGACATAAGACACAAATAATAATTCTGTCTGAATTTTATATTACGAAAAAGAAAATTAAAGTTCTAGTACGAAAATCTCAATTAATCAATTCAGCTCATTGAGAGTTCTGTTTATGTTTTCAAATAATACCGAAAGATAGACTATTTTAGTTCCTAACTGAATTTAATTAACTAAGTGTCAGTTCTAGCTATTTTATGTAATTCTCTCTAATTCTGAAAATACCCCAGCCAGGAAACTGAGATTTTGCAACCAGCTTCCTTTCCAAAACAAAAGGCTACATATTAAGTTATAACAAAATTGAATATTATTTAGTATCGTTTATTTAGATTCTTAGGGGCTTGAATTTTCTGTCGCTGGAACTGACACAAGTAGCTTTTCCCATGACCGTTCTAGCGACAGGTGCGAGTAAATCACGCGGAGATACAATCGGCTGTCACCGCCACCGGCTCCAGAGCTACGAGCCATTACTGCATTAAAACGCTTTTTGCGGGTTGCTTCGCAACGTTACACAGCACCTAAGAATCCAAAACTTCTCCTGAGTATGTTTTACGTTTCTTAGTCAACACTTGCTACTTAGGGAAGATTTCAAAAGCTACAAGAACACTGTCAAAAAAATGGTTTTTATCAACAGGAAACTTTTCTTTTTGAATCAAATTGTTCAGGATACGTAACATCATAATATGATTTACCTATTTACATAATTTGTCTATGGCTAGGGCTGATGACATACACACTTTTTTTATGAAAATAAAAATCGTCATTAGCTGAAAGAAAAACACATCTACTCTTGATAATAAAAAAGACACCCCAGCTGCAAACGGGCGTTGATGTACTTCATTGGGGACATGTTGAAAATGTGTGCCCCGACCGGGACTAGAACCTGGGATTTCCTAATTACACGGAAGACGCTCTATCCATCTGAGACACCGAGGGCACAGAGGATAGTGCGCCTGCAGGGCAAACATCAATTAGGGGCACTATGAATGTAGTGGTGTGGACATTTTGGGAATGTTGGTCTCACGGGGAGCGTGCAAGGGATAAGTCCCTGCAGGCGCACTATCCTCTGTGCCCTCGGTGACTCAGATGGATACAGTGTCTGCCATGTAATCAGCAGATCCCGGATTCGAGTCCTGATCAGGGCACACATTTTCAACATGTCCCCAATGAAGTACATCAACGTCTCTCGGCAGTTAGGGTGTAGATTTAATTATCATTTCATTTCAAGTTGCATGGTCATCTACGGTAACTGTTCTTTCAGGAACAGGTACTACCATCATATGTACATCTATTCCTCTTACAAGAATTCTTTACAAAATAATATTTTCTTGTTTAAGGAATACGTTTTCCAAATCACGATTAATAATTTTTTAAACACAAATAATGAAAATTTTTACAAAAGTTCTTTAAAAGTTAAGTCTAATTTATATCTAGTTTCTGTATTCCCCATTAAATTAACGCTAACTTTGTTTTACCTTTTAATGACATCCAAACACTTTACGGAAAATCTAGTTGAAGCATTACATCAATTATAAATATCACGTTAATATTTTGACACTTTCGGGGAGTTCGTTTAAAAAAAAATAAAAGCAGTTACTCTTGCATCACAAAATCGCTTATCATTGGCATACAGCGTCCAGCTCGGTCTCGACCTTGGGTTCTCTCTCAGTCCCATATCAGGTTCATTAAAATTTTCATAACTATAAAATACAGTACGTCTCAGATTCCATTCTCCAACTTTGCATCCTGACCTAACACACATATAAATTATAGTCAACAATTAAGTCTTCAAGTTTGCTTCTTAATTCAAAAGTTAAAAAGCAAAACATTTTCCAAAAATACCTTTCAATAAATTTTTTTCAAAATATTTATCCAAAGTTTACACAAAATTCTTTTTCATGCCATTCATGCTCATTATCTATCCAATATTTCAGTACAGTTAACATTAATGAACTCAGTGAAAAATGAATGAACTGTTTCCCAAACTTTCAGCAGTACACAAAATTGACACTACTACTGAAATGATTTTTTTTTTTCAAACACTGTTAGTGATTAAGCAAGTTACCGCTACAAAATTGGCAGGTTCCAAATTTGCTCTTTTTTAACCCTCTTTCAGAAAAAAATTTACTGGAGGACCTTACACAAATAATCTAGTATACGCCAAAGAAATACAACATCATTAAATATACTGAAATATTATTTCTGCCACCCTCTGCAGCTCTGAAAAGCATCATTACACATTACATAAAGAAATACAAAATTATTGAGCACTGAAAAACATCCAGGCCACATCCAGCAGTTCCGCAACACCTCATATATACATTATACATGATTCTATAAAATCACTGAAATTACTCATGCCCACTTCAGTAGCTCAGAGGCACATCTTACCTACTAATATTTACAGAGAATACGTATTCCACAGAAAAATCCTTATACAATTACCGAAAATTATCCTTGCCAGCTTCTGTGGCTTTAGCAATACTCTTTAAACACATAATTTATAAAGAGCATACATACTTATCGGCAAAGAATACCAGAAGACCTCATGGAGAATACCAAAACTAACTTCAGCCAACTTCTGTGGCTCTTCAATTCTCGTACACAATATTCAAGAATAATATACCTCGCTCAAATTAATAAATACACTTAAGCTCATCTCTCTGTGGCTTTCAAGTCATCTCAAATACAAAACTTCTTTTTACCCTTTAGGCAGCCAATCCTCTTTTGCCTCTGAACACATCACGTTTACAATAACATTTCTACCAGTTAGATAAAACATAGGTAAAATTAGAAATCTTAAGCTCACATCTGTGACTTTCAAAACAAACCACATTTTACACTTTACTTCCTTGAATAGGCCCTCTCTGGCTTTAATCACATTTTTTACACTGCAGCGTCTTTACACGTTACAAAAACTTTTCTATTACTCTTAATAATACTTTATAGTCACCTTAAAGTAATCTTTTCTGTCATTCATAGGCAATTCTCTTTCATCTGATCAGTCACTTCTTAGTTTCTACTTGGGCACTAACTCTCTGTATACTTTGTATTGCTCCAGTACAATATTTACTGATAGGGAAGAAGGGAAGACTATAGTCAAAGTTCTGCATGAAGAATAGTAAGATTGACAATACGAAAGGAATGGAATTAGTATCTGTCAGCAACTACAGGACGTAATGTTCGTCAACACTTAGCACTGCATAGAGTGCAATGCCCTCTGAGGCTTCTTAGGTACTGATATTTAATGATCCTTCAATATGTATTTCTTTAAATTAATAATGTTTCTTAAGTCCAGTAATATGGGTGACATTATATATTCCAATCTGTAGGCATTTGTATGAGGTTTGGGTATGACTCTAAAAGGCCCCACGTATTCGTCAGTAAATTATTCAGTTTGAGACGTAAGTTTCTTAGACTTTTCTTTGGTTCCAACCAGCTCTAGGTCACCAATCTGGAAACTAGTTGAAATTACCCTGGTATCATGTCCCCTTTTCCTTTCCAAAGCCTTTTTCCTAATACTTTCTTTTTCTGCTCCACAGATACCTCAGTAAGAGTCAGAAATCCTGCTAGGTCAAAGAGGAGATCATTAGGTCTAACTCCACCCATTAATTCTAGTAGTGCAAAACCCATAGCTTCATGCTTCAAATTGTTAATCACATCCTCAAAATACTGCAAGTAATTAGCCCAAGCAGAGGGCTTCTTGTGACAGTTTACTCTACACAGACGATTACGTTCTTTCAGGATCCTTTCACACGTTTCCCTGTGGAAATTAGGCCGAAATTTTAATGTGTTTCTCATCTTCAACCACTCCTCAAAACGCCTAGAAATAAACTGCAGCCCATTGTCTGACAAAATTGCCTTTGGCAACCCAATGTTTACAAAATAGTTTTTTCCCAGTTTAGTCACTACTACTTTGGAATTGGTCTTATTGATAGGGTAAAATCTTACATACTTTGAAACTGCATCTACTGAAACAAACACATAGTCACAAAATCCCCTAGAAATGGGCAAAGGGCCGGAAACATCCACCGCTACTAAATCTAGTTTGTCCTGAGGTTCCACAGAGTACATCTATCCCTGTATAACTCTGTTATGTGCTCAAACCTTTTGACATCTGTCACAGTATTCTAGCCTCTTTCGCGATCCACGCCACATGTTATCGAAAATTACTACTTCACTTAATTTAGGGATACACTTACAGGCTCCATAATGTCCATATTTCCCATGTATGAAAACAATCAACAAATCTACATGTTCTTCCGTTAAGAAAATTCGCCAATCTTCATTTGAGTTCTTTCTGCATGTATACAGAATGTTGTCCTTGTATATCTGGTAATATGCAACTAACTATGGAAAATCTGGGTGTCCTATCCTGCTTTTTACTAATTTTAGATTATCGTCCTGGTTTTGTTCCCATCTGAGATTCTTACAGCTGGGCTTAATTGGTCCCTCTTCCTGCAGTTGAGTGACCGCCAGCAAAATTTCATCACAATCCCTGTTCCTTACTGGATCTACCCCCTGCTCTTGTTCCACTACGCGTCTAGATAACGCAACTGCCACAATGTTCTGAGAACCCTTCATATACCTCATCTCATAATCAAACTGTTGTAAATACATAGACCACCTCCTCAGTCTACCATGCTTGAGCTGACAAGTATCTAAATGTGTTAAAGTACTACGATCAGTGAAAATTATTTCTTTAAGTCCCAGGAGGTATTGCTCAAATTTTTGCAGTCCGAAAATAACGGATAAAGCTTCCAGTTCGGAAATTGTATAATTTTTCTTTGCTTGTTGCAACGATCGACTTACCAATGTGGTCCTTTTATGGACCTGCTCTACTCCCACTGTTTCGATCTGGAATAATTCTACCCTCAGACCGTAACCAACTGCATCTGATCCCAGACAAAATGGTTTTGAAAAGTCAGGATGGTTCAAAAACCTGATTGTTCACTACTGCTTCTTTAAGTTCCTCGAATGCGATTTGATATTCGTGGATCCACTTATAGGGTACGTTTTCCTTTAAACGTTCCCTCAGACAAGGTGCATTAATAACTGCCCAAACACAAATTTGCGATAAAACCCAAAACGTCCAAACATTCCTTTTAATTCTTTATGGGTGGTTGGTACAGCATAATCTCTAATAGCCTTTAATTTTCCTGGGTCAGGCACAATTCCTTCATCACTAACTAATTGTCCGAGGAATGTAATTTCTTTCTTAACAATTTCTGTTTTGTCCTATTTGAATCTCATTCACCCCGTTTTAGTGGCATCTAACACCTTGTCTAACAACAGGCAGTGCTCTTCTGAAGTGGGATTCGAAATTAATACATCGTCCACATAAACTGTAATTTTCCTTAACAAATGATCGCCTAAAACCTGGGACATCGTCCAAACAAATGCGCGAACACGGATATTCAACCCGAAAGGAGCTACCTTATACTGGTAACATCTCCCTCAAACACGAAATCTGTGTGCTTTCGAAATTATTTAGCCAAAGGTACGTTCCAGAAGCCACACGTTACATCCATGGATGGATTTTGCACCTTTAAATTTCTTTAATAACTCTTCTATTTTCTCAGGCCTATCACTTTCTGGCAAGATAATTTTATTTAACCTTCTGGCATCCAAAACAAGCCTAATAGAACCATCCTTCTTAGGTACAACAACCAATGGGTTATTACACACACTAATAGATTTTTCCATTACTCCCCACTCGAGCATGTTTTGTATCATTTCTCGAACTGGTTTCTTAAGTACTTCCGGAACAGGAAATGGTTTACGGAAAAAATGTGTATCCTCTTTAACAGTCAAATAGACCTCATAATTCCGAACTAATCCCGGTTGGTCCGAAAACACTTCACAATGCATGTTCAAAATTTGTCTCAAATCTTGATTTTGTATGTCCATCAAATCCATTAACTCACCTATTTTTTTCTCCATCCTGATCCAGACGTTTTCCAATACAGAAGAATCCACTTCCTTCCTTTCCACATATTCATTATAGCCCTCGATTACCTTTGTGGTCCTATAGTATCTTATTGGAATACCACTTTGTTCATTACCTTTTACTTATGAAGGGAAAAGCTACCGGATTTCATGTACTCTAATAATGACATCATTTGTCCCAAAATTAGCCCACCCTTCATATTTGAGTAAGAAATCGACACCTACCAACATTTCAACTGTGAGAGCATTAATAACCAAAAAGTGTAATTCTATTTGTACCCCACTTACTGTGATTGGTAACAATATTTCCTGTTTATCCACATTATTGGCCAGTGGACCACAATATTCAGCCCACTCACAGGCACTGTAAAAATTTGCTTACTCTTAGGGAGAGCATTCACAAAATTCTGGGAGACTGCACAAACTTCAGAACCAGTACCAGTTAAACAAGGTACCTTTTCTTAAAATACAATGACTTCAATGATAGGTTGCCCAATATATTCCCTTCTGATTACAGACTCTGGCTCCACTAGTAAATCATACACTACTCCACGTTTGTCAAACCCTACCCTTTCAGTGGAGAGTACACATAACATAACTGGATCCCCTTTTACTTAATGAATAGTGGCAACTTTTACTGTCCTGTCCACTATAGATAAATCGAAACATCTCTTTAACTTTTCATCCTCTGTACTCACTTTCGTCTCTGCAACCCTGTCCAAGGTATTCCCAGATTTATTTAAATCATCTCCTTCTTCTTCCTCTTCCGCCTCTTCTTCCTCACTCTCGGAAACTACTTGATTCGACCTATTCACAACCTCCTCTTGTATTTACATAGTGTTCATTCCACCGTGTATTGGTGGCCTTTTGTTTGTTTCCCAGTACTGATTCGCCCCCTCCTCCTGATCCTACTCTTCACTATCTGTATTTAGTCCCTTCTTAATATGGTTCCTGCGATCTTTATTTGAGCTTTTTCTTCAGAATAACTACTGAAGTTACTGAATGACCAAACTGTTTTGCAGTGTCATTCTCCTCTATCCTTCTATTTTCTATTATGCTACCCCATGCAGAAGGTGCCTTCGTTACAAATGGCGTCGCTAGCGGGTTTTATCTGTACGATTTCAGACTGCAAACGCCAGCGTCATTACAGACCGCTAACAGTTTTCCCCCTGTGTGGCGTCACTACCACTGACGTTTCTGTCACCTGTCGGGCCGCGCCTACCCGTTACGTCATCAGACTGCAATAAAAATATTGTACTCCGTCATTGAACCTGTTTTCAGCAGAGCCACTTCTCTCCCATATCTGTCTCTATAACGACAGGGTCATTACAAATGATTGAAGCGATTTCATAGCTCTACAATAACTTTATTATTTGAGATATTTTCACAATGCTTTGCGCACACATACAAAAACTCAAAAAGTTTTTTTAGGCATTCACAAATGTTCGATATGTGCCCCTTTAGTGATTCGGCAGACATCAAGCCGATAATCAAGTTCCTCCCACACTCAGCGCAGCATGTCCCCATCAATGAGTTCGAAAGCATCGTTGATGCGAGCTCGCAGTTCTGGCACGTTTCTTGGTAGAGGAGATTTAAACACTGAATCTTTCACATAACCACACAGAAAGAAATCGCATGGGGTTAAGTCGGGAGAGCGTGGAGGCCATGACATGAATTGCTGATCATGATCCCCACCACGACCGATCCATCGGTTTTCCAATCTCCTGTTTAAGAAATGCCGAACATCATGATGGGAGTGCGGTGGAGCACCATCCTGTTGAAAGATAAAGTCGGCGCTGTCGGTCTCCAGTTGTGGCATGAGGCAATTTTCCAGCATGTCCAGATACACGTGTCCTGTAACGTTTTTTTGCAGAAGAAAAAGGGGCCGTAAACATTAAACCGTGAGATTGCACAAAACACGTCAACTTTCGGTGAACTGCGAATTTGCTGCACGAATGCGTGAGGATTCTCTACCGCCCAGATTCGCTCATTGTGTCTGTTCACTTCACTATTAAGAAAAAATGTTGCTTTGCTTCATCACTGAAAACAAGTTTCGCACTGAACGCTTCCTCTTCCATGAGCTGTTGCAACCGCGCCGAAAATTCAAAGCGTTTGACTTTGTCATCGGGTGTCAGGGCTTGTATCAATTGTAAACGGTAAGGCTTCTGCTTTAGCCTTTTCCGTAAGATTTTCCAAACCGTCGGCTGTGGTACGTTTGGCTCCCTGCTTGCTTTATTCGTCGACTTCCGCGAGCTACGCGTGAAACTTGCCCGCACGCGTTCAACCGTTTCTTCGCTCACTGCAGGCCGACCCGTTGATTTCCCCTTACCGAGGCATCCAGAAGCTTTAAACTGCGCATACCATTGCCGAATGGGGTTAGCAGTTGGTGGATCTTTGTTGAACTTTGTCCTGAAGTGTCGTTGCATTGTTATGACTGACTGATGTGAGTGCATTTCAAGCACGACATACGATTTCTCGGCTCCTGTCGCCATTTTGTCTCACTGCGCTTTCGAGCGCTCGGTCGGCAGATACCTGAAGTGCGGCTTCAGCCGAACAAAACTTTATGAGTTTTTCTACGTATCTGTAGTGTGTCGTGACCATATGTCAATGAATGGAGCTACAGTGAATTTATTAAATCGCATCAATCATTTGTAATAGCCCTGTATTCGCACGCTGTACACCTATTCTGTGCCAGCATCTCGTGGTCGCGCGGTAGCGTTCTCGCTTCCCACCCCCGGGTTCCCGTGTTCGATTCCCGGCGGGGTCAGGGATTTTCTCTGCCTCGTGATGGCTGGGTGTTGTGTGCTGTCCTTAGGTTAGTTAGGTTTAAGTAGTTATAAGTTCTAGGGGACTGATGACGATAGATGTTCAGTCCCATAGCGCTCAGAGCCAACCGATTTTGTTTACATTAACTTCGGCTCATTCCTCATTTGGTCTAGCGGGAGGCCTAAAATCTCACCCAGTAGCGGGTGGAGGGGGAGGGGGAGTTCCCATTTGAATACACGAAGCTGACCACATCCACGGAGGAGGGGTGGTTAAGAGGTGGCAAATTGTAGCGCAGACGGATGACTCTTTTACGAATATTAACATTTCTCCTATAAAACTTTTCTTTCGTACGGTGTTAATCGACCTGTTGGAGACACCTAACATATGGTTTTGTCTAGTACCAAGTAAACCTGGTTAAGGAGTTCATATAAATTTCATAATTTAGCAGATCACCACTCCTGTCAAAACACTTCATTGTTTCGAGCAACAACTCTAAATAATGCAAGATATTATATCCACTATAAAACTTACTTAGGCATTACAAAACTGAACAATATTGTCGCTGATTGTAACAATCAGGCCACACCAACTTTATATTGGTAACATGGACCTGTGCCAAGACGTGACATAAAAATTTTATTGCCAAATGATTCGAGTGTGTGGGCTTTGTGAGCGTCTGCGTAGTAAAACAGATATGACTGCAAAAAGAAGAAGCCCATACGAGTAGCAGAACCCAATAAAAGGAAGACCGGAAGAGCCAAGCTGATTCAGGCCTTACGGGAAGCAGTGCTGTGCAAACTGACGCTGGAGGAGTCCACCTGATCGAAGGATTCGTACCAAGACAAGTCATCAAAACAAACAAGACGGATCGTAAAGCCGCACAAGATTAGCCGAGCGGTCTCAGGCGCTGCAGTCACGGACTGTGCGGCTGGTCCCGGCGCAGGTTCGAGTCCTTCCTCGGGCATGCGTGTGTGTGTTTGTCCTTAGGATAATTTAGGTTAAGTAGTGTGTAAGCTTAGGGACTGATGACCTTAGCAGTTAAGTGCGATAAGATTTCACACACATTTCATTTCACGGATCCTAAAATTAAGTAAAAGGTCCCT
This sequence comes from Schistocerca americana, assembly GCF_021461395.2. NCBI lineage: Eukaryota > Metazoa > Arthropoda > Insecta > Orthoptera > Acrididae > Schistocerca > Schistocerca americana. Next base: position 46,172,535 of record NC_060123.1, read on the forward strand.
TGTTATTGTGTAAATTAATGTCCTCTAGTACCAGTAAGAGTGGTGTAAGTGCTTATGATTCGCTAGTATTAGTCTCGAGAACAGTTGTGGAGAACGAAAGAAAACTGTAAGAGTTAATTGAGAACGTGAATGGCCCAGTTGATATAGGTAAAAGTGAGTAAAGAGAACTATTGTTTCGACGTGAACGGTCAAAAATTCCATGGATGAAAGAGAAAAATTGATAGACATCATGTAAGTAGTTTTCTGGATGTGAAAATTGTTTTAGAAGAAAACTGTTATGGTAAGAGGGCGATTCTAATGAATTCATATAGACTGTTCTAACTCAGACTACATTCAGGAGGATTCATAGCTTACCATGAAATACAGCTGATGGGCCATCCAAATCGTTCGAGGCTGACACACTGAGGGTGTCATAAATGGTGCGAGGGAATTGCTTTATGCACTAGGACAGACATGTTTTTATTCAGGAATTGGCGAAATACTGCCCACCGTATGAAACATGGGCGAGAAAATTTGTTTAAGTGTCGCAGCTGAATTAGCAATACAAGAGGGATGGTTCAAATGGCTCTGAGCACTTTGGAACTTAACTTCCGAGGTCATCAGTCCCCTAGAACTTAGAACTACTTAAAACTAACTGACCTAACGACATCACATTCATCCATGCCCAAGGCAGGATTCGAACATGCGACCGTAGCGGTTGCGCGGTTGCAGACTGTAGCGCCTAGGACCGCTCGGCCACTACGGCCGGCTACAAGAGGGTAATGCGATAATGATTACGAGAGAAAAACATCAAGTTCCTATTTGAACACTCTAGCAGGGTGGTAATACACAAGGGATATGCTAGGTTCTAATTCTGGGGAACCGGGACATATATCCAGACATTCTCATAAGCACCGAAGCAGTAAGATTGGTGCATCCATCCACCAGGGCGGAAGAAATTAGGAAACTTCAAGACAGCTGTTATCATTGTGTCGAGTAATCGAAGTGTACCAAGATAACAATTTGTAAAAATGTTAGAAAAGTGGGAATGAGGCTAAGGACGTCGGAAAAAAATGGTTCAAATGGCTTTGAGCGCTATGGGATTTAAATCTGAGGCCATCAGTCCCCTAGAACATAGAACTACTTAAACTAAACTAAAGTACATCACACACATCCATGCCCGAGGGAGAATTCGAACTTGCGACCGCAGTGTCGCGCGGTTCCAGACTGAAGCGCTTAGAACGACTCGGCCACAGCGGCCGGCAAGGATGTCGGACTCCTCGATGCTGTATATGTAATATGCATTTACATACGGTACGTAATTGTAGAGAACAGCTCACTAAGACTGTGTAACAGTGAGATTGGAAGCTAAGCACATACTCCACTGCAGTCACACCCCGCCACCGTCAAATGGTCCCAGTTTAGCGTAATAGCCTTCAAAGCAGAAAACGACGTAATAACGCCACGTTTCCAGGAATTCGGTAAGGAGATGAACTCCTTAATATATATGGAAGCATATGTTAGTTTAATTAAAGAAGAAGCTATGACTACATACACGATGAAGCGCCAAAAAACTGCTATAGGCATACGGCATACGTATTCAAATACAGAGACATGTAAAAAGGCAGTATATAGTGCCGCGGTCGGAAACGCATTACAAGACAACAAGGGTCTGGCGCAGTTGGTAGACCGGTTACTGCTGCTATAATGGCAGCTTATCGATATTTAAGTGAGTTTGAACGTGGTGTTATAGTCCACGCAAGAACGATGGGACACAAAACCTCTGAGGTAGCGATGAAGTGGGGACTCTTAGGTACGACCACTTCACGAGTGTACGGTGATTGCCACGAATCCGGCAAAACATCAACTCCCGATATCGCTGCTGTCGGAAAAAGATGCTGCAAGAACAGGACAAACGGCGACTGAAGAGAACGTTCAACGTGACAGAGGTGTAACCCCTCCTAAATTTCTGCAGATGTCAGTGCTTGGCCATCTGTAACTTTAAGAGCGCGAACTATTAAACAAATCATCGATATGGGCTTCCGGAGCGGAAGTCCCACTCGTGTACCCTTCATGTCAGCGCCACACAAAGCTATACGGCTCGCCTGCACCAGTGAAAACTGGCATTGGACTGTTCATGCCTGGAAACATGTTGCTGGTCGGACGAGTCCATACGTTTACATGTATGGAGACGACCTCATGGAGGCATGGAGCAGGGGACGGTTGAAACTGGTGGCGGCTCTGCAATGGTGTGCGGTGTGTGCACGTAGAGAGATGTGGGTCCCCTGATACGTCTAGATACGACTCTGACAGGTGACATGCACATAATCACCCTGTCTGATCACCTGCGTCCAATCGTGTCCATTGTGCATTCTGACGGGCAATTCCAGCAGGACAATGCGACACCCACACGTCCAGAATCACTACAGAGTTTCTGCAAGAACACTCTTCTGAGTTTAAACATTCCCACTGGCCACCAAACTCCCCAGATATGAACATTAATGAGCATATCTGTGAAGCCTTGCGTCGTGCTGTGCAGAAGAGATCTCCACAATCTCGTACTTTTACGGATTTATGGACCGTAGTGCATAATCTTTGGTATCAGTTCCCTCCAGCACTACTTGAGACATTAGTCGAGTCCATGTCACGTCATGCTCCGGCACTTCTGCGTGATCTTGGGGCGCTATCCGATGTTTTGGCAGGTGTACCAGTTTCTTTGGCTCTTCAGTGTATAACAAGTAATAGGCGTGATGTGCAAAGACTGAAAGAAGAAACAAATGCCAAAGTAGGAAACATTGCCATTACTGATTCACTTTTCCTTGCATCAAGTATATTGTAGCCATTTTGTCGTCACAGCGACGTCTATGATCAGGTGGTGTAGTTGCGAAAAGAGTTCTCCGAAATGGAAATTCGTCGTCATCGCTTCATTGCAAACCCGTCCCGCAAACCGTTCTGCTTCGTTGCCACTCGTACATGTGCAGTTGCGCTTTAAGCCTGCGAGTGCTCGTCTGTGACCCCTCCTGTTATCCCTTAGCGGCAGGGTGGTGTAGTTTTCCACCATTTCCTGCCGCAACGAAACTCATCACGATCTGTGTGTTCGTCCCGTCACGGACAGTTGCCTGCAGACGTTCTTCTCGCTCCATGAGGCTCTGTCGTTACCTGTATTTCCAGTTCGCCTCCTGTTTTCTAAAGATCGACCATTTCTCGTTCTCTACAAGGCCTGTGTAGCTACACTTGTTGTACTGTAGCTTCTAATCGAGCAAAAGACGGCTTATGGGAGTCAGCATGGCGGTCTGTTATCGCTTGTCATCTCCGTGATCGGTGTGTTAAATGTTAGTTTTGTTTATTACAAATGTCTACAGGAGTTTAGCAGCATATAGTTCATAGCGGCGACCTCCTGTGATAAACGTATTACGGATTTCTAGCAGCGTTAGATTGGTGCGTAATGTCAAACTTTCGAAGACTTCCTCTATAGGGAACGTCAGCTGTTACCTGTATGTCATATGGTAATTTACTTAGGTGGTAAGTTAAGAGGTCACAGAACTGGCCAAAGTACCCGGGATTACGTCGTTATTTGTAAAGCCAGAACATTGGTGGTGCCGCCGGTTTCATTAGGCAGTCGTTGACTCAGGTTGTTTCTCTGGAGCCATTCAGCATCAAGCACCCATTTGGTTGTAATTCAACCGCAGTCAGTAGAAGTACGAGGACTGGAACTATAATGGTAGCAACTATTTATTTGCAGCACGTACAAAATAGATACGTGGTTCAAAGTTTTACTGACCTTCACGGTGGTCACCAGCATTGTGTATAACCCGTTACCAGCGATGTGTAAGTCTTAGGATACTCTCAGCAGTGCCAGTTGTGTTGACAGTTCGAGCGGCGCTGTCTATTGTCCGACGAATTTGTAGCAGTTCTGAAGCGAATGCCGTGAAGTGTTTCCTTCAGTTCAGAAATCGAGTTGAATTCACAAGGGCTTAAGTCAGGGGAGTGCAGCAGATCGTATAGCACTTAGCAGCCCCATCAATCAAACAAATCAGTAACAGCTTGCACTGTACGTGCTTGAGTATTGCCCTGCAAAATGATGGTTCTGCAGTAAGTGCCATCGTTTTGTTTCTAAGCTAGTCGCAGGTTGTGTTCCAAAAATGAACAGCATAGAGACAGAAGTGATGACACTTTCTGAAGGACCTGACAATCATTTTGCAGGACAATGCTCAAGCACTTACAGTGCAAGCTGTTACTGATTTGTTTGACTGTTGGGGCTGCTAAGCGCTATACTACTTAATGCACTCTCCTGACTCAAACCCTCGTGAGCTCAACTTCTTCTCCAAACTCTAAGTATATATTTCTATCTGACCAACTTTCATGATGTAGAGAACTGAATCTGACTCTGAAGATTAATGAACTGGCTGTTTGACAGTTTATTTTCCGTGTTTTCCCATCGATGTTTTGAAATATAGCTTAAGTCGTATTGCAAGTATGGCAAGCTGTTTTTCTTTCTTTGACACATCTTTCTTTCTGTGTTGCAAACTCTTCTCTGCTCATGCATTCTTTCGCATTCGTTCTTTGTTGGGTGCCGATGTGCTGATGTTATAAGCACACATTTCAATTCTTTGCCGGAATGTTTCCCCTAAATCTTTCTTTTAGTCAACGGGATTATAACATTTGTGGGACATCAACTCATTGCGTGTTTGTTGGACGTCATCTTTTGCGAGTGTTATTACCGAAGAATTTTCGTCACTTCGATGGAGTCGCGGGGACTTACCCGAAAGCACCTGAGTGGATTTGCCAAGTTTCGCCATTTTCTGACAAACGTGCCATTGTTTATTTTTGGGACCATAGGGATCAATTATTTCCACGCGAAAGTGAGGCTTAAATGCAGTAGTCCTAACGAGTAGTTCGCTGTTTCTCCTTTTCAAACCCTACGTTATACAATTTTCAATTAAAACATCAAAAAATAACATGGTAATAGTATAAACCACTCTTACCTCATTTTAGCACCTATGGAGCGACTTGCTGGGACGAACGTTTGTGAAACAATAAGTCACAATGACACACACCTGGTGGTGAGCTCATAATTCGAAGGCAGTCAATTCACAAACTCGGGGCAGATTTTTATCCTGTTTGCAGATACATCCCAATTACCTCATCACACAGCATACAGCTACTTCCTGATGATAACGAAAGGGGAGTCGTCCAAAGCTTGAGGCAATATACAGGGCTGAAGCGGAAAGAAGTCGTAGAAGTGCTTATTCACAAATATGCACGCTGTTCACGTGCTCCGTTAAATGACAGCTTACCAAACAAGGCTGTTACTGACACTCAAACGAAATATAGCTATGATGTCTCTAATTTATGAAACTTTTCATCAGTATATTGCGATATAAGGAGCAGAGACTTGAGAGAATAACCGCACAATAGTGAGAGCTGACTTGCGAGAGGCACTGCCACTAAAGCCGAACACGCAACTATGGCCACTGCCGAAGGACATGCGTCGTACACCGAATCCACGCCGCCGCAAGGAGACACTGCCAGCAGAATTTGTACCATATTCATAGTGGTGGTCGTAATATATTTATTTTGTCGAATTAATCTGGCAATCTAATTATGTCATAGTGTTTGGCGCCCCCAAATCCTGTAATTTATTATGGATATTCCACGCATATGGACAAATTAAATTATAGTTATTAAAATATGTCAAAATACTAATAACTTAACCACTGCATAAATAATGTCCGACACGGGGTTTCATTCACTACAAGATCGATATTAACAGCTACTTTCGGTGGTTGTGATATCGATCAATGCGAAAACATTCTAGGCGTTACAGTCCCGCGCCATCTGACGGCAATTCCATGTTGTAAACACTGAAGGAGGCTAGAGGTGAAAACTGGAAGAAGACTGATTTTGAAGAATAAATTGTTTGAATGAGGTAAGATTGAATATATGAATCGTAATCGTAACTGAATATTCATCTACAACAGTCTTTTTGAAGTTAGTTAGGAAGAACCGTGAGTAATGAGCAATGTGAATATCACGGAATGTTACGAGAATGCCGCGCATTACTGGCATATGGCAACTAGTTTCTTAGTAGTGTGGCCATCTATAAAAGTAAAATATCGGAGAAATGTTAAGCGATCTCGTGTGAAGCACCTAAATTAAAAAAAAAATCGATATCGGAAAAATGTTGAACCATCTCGTGTGAAGCAGCTAAGTAAGTGGAACGTTCTTAACACGAATTAGATGAAAGAAAATGACATGCAACTAAGTCGGATGTTCGACCAGAAACACCTATCGGGATCTATAAATTTGATGTATGTGAAATGAAAAAGTTTTTAAATTTCGTACCTTTTATTGTTTCAGAACAAATGTTTAATATAATTTGGTATAAGTATCAGATTGTGTGGGCCACGTTATGTAGGTAATCGTTTCAATTCTATAGCTACCTGTCTATCTGATGCAATGAACCGCTTCACTAGACCGATTCTCATAGATTTGACTGAAGACTTTTATTCAGTAACATATAGGAGGGAGGGTGGAAGGCGGGGGGTTTACATACACTAAGCCAAAGAAACTGGCACAGCTGTGTAATATCGTGTAGGTTCCCGCAAGCTCGCAGATGCGGCGCAACACTTGGCATGGACTCTAGTAATGTCTGAAGTAGTGCTGAAGGTAAGTGAAACTATGAATCCGGCAGGGCTGTCCACAAATCTGTAAAAATTAAGAGAGTTGGAGACCTCTTCTCAGCAGCACGTTGCAAGGCATCCCACATATGCTCAATAATGCTCATGTCCGGGGAGTTTGGTGGCCAGTGAAAGTGTGCCTGGAGCCACTATGTAGCAAATCTGAACATGTGGGGTGTCACATTGCTCCGGTGGAATTTCCCAAGTCCATCGGAATGTACAATAGAGATGCATGGATGCAGATGACCAGACAGGGTGCTTACGCACGTGAGTCGTATCTAGACGTACCAGGGGACCCAATATTACTCCAACTGCACACGCCCCACCCCATTACAGTGCTTCCACCAGCTTGATCAGTCCCCTGCAGATACACGTCCATCTGCTCGATACAATTTGAAACGAGACTCGTCCGAACAGGCAACATGTGTCCGGTCATCAGCAGTCCAGACGAGGCGTAAAGAAAGCTTCGTGTGGTGCAGTCAGTCATCTAGGGTAGACGAGTGGGCGTTCGGCTGCGAAAGCCTATATCGATGATGTGTCGTTGGATGACCCGCACGCTGAATCTTATTGATGTCCCAGCATTGAAATCTACAGCAATTTGCGGAAGGGTTGCTTTTATATGACGTTGAACGATTTTCCTAAGTTATTGTTGGTCCCGATCTTGTAGGATCATTTTTCCGGCTGCAGTGATGTTAGAAATTTGATGTTTTAACTCAAATGGTCATACGGGAAAAGTCCTCACTTCACTGCTACCTCGGAGGGCTGTCCCATCGCTAATGCAGCGACTATAAGACGAAGTTTAAAGTTACTTAAATCATAATAACCTGCCATTGTAACAGCACTGAACCAGACACATGTTGTTTTATGTAGGCGCTGCCGATCGCAGTGCTGTATTCAGCCTGTTTACATGTCCCAGTATTTAAAATCGCATGACAATACCCGTTTGTTTCGCGCTCTAGTGTATAGCAATCCCAGTATCCTATACGTGTTTCGATTGATAATTTTTATGGCTGCCAAAAATTTGTAACTTATTATTTTAAATTCAAGATATTTTATTTTGTATAATTATATGTACTTTTAATGCTGTCAAAATATGTGACGTAATGAATCAAGAGTGTGAGCGAAAAATGAATCACGAAATTGTAAGTGATTACGTATGTATACTGTGCTGTATGGATTATCTACACAACGGAGCCCACAAATTCGCTTGGTTTAGTTCAAGTGGCCCCACTTTTCTCATTCCCGTCGCGTTAGTTGGTTTAAGTTAGATTAAGTGGTGTGTAACCCTACGGAATTTGGACCCCAGCAGTTTGATCCAATAGGAACTCACCAAAAATAAAAGAATTCCTCATTCCCTTCACTGTGTGATCACACAGTCTGAAAACAAGACGAAGATACCGTGGTGGCATTGGTATCTGAAATTAATTCTTGGTTTCCAGAGGTGTATGGCACCAGATGTCTATGTACAGATCACTCAGTCCCCATGAATTATGTGCCAGAGATTTTTGGGAACGGATAGCGTTCAAGACCCTTTGGATCATACTGAGATCATTTTAATATGATGGCCAGTATTCACGCACGTTCTCTATCGCGGTCACAAATTCATCGTACCACGATTCAGGCCCTGCGACAGGGACAAGTTATCGGTCTGGAAGATGCCTTCGTTTCTGGGGAAGACACCAGGCGTGAAGGGACACATGTGCTCCGCAGTAATCTTCACTTACTCCATAGTTGCAATTGGGCCTTCGATTATTACATGTCCCTCGGAAGCTCGGGAGATTGTGCTGCATAGAATAATATTACTCCCAGTGTCCACTGTTGGCGATGTGGTGTATATTCTGAGGAGGAGTAAGTCTGGTAGATGACGTATTCTGGCACAACTAACTGCCTGGTGTAACAGGAAACGTGATTCATCCGACCACTGAGAGATACGTCTATACTGGTTAGAATCCCGATGATCTCGTGAGCACTGCAGTCGTATTTTACTTTATCGTTGGGTCAAAATAAGAATAAGCAGATGTCAGCTGCTTGGGAGCCGCACGTTTAACAGTATATGCTGAAAGGTGTGCTGCACTCTTTTCAGAATCGCTCTTTATGCTGCTTTGCAGAGTCAGCAAACCCCAACTTCCACGTTCGGCGATGAGGGATGGGTGACTAACAACTCGTTGTTTACCTCTGGTTTCACCGTCCTTCAGCCACTTTGCAGTTTACAGCTGTAGCAAACGAACGACCTATCACTTTCGCAGTTCCCGGAATGCCCATTCCCAGGTACTGGGCCATAGCTATCTATATACTGCCAGAATCACTTCAGTTCGTACATTTCCCCATTTGCGGCCCGTACAATTATAAGAAAATTCCCCGTTGTTATCTGCTTCCCTTCTATATTTTCTGTATCGTGTGACATGCCCACAACGGCACGAACGAACGAACCGGGCTTCAGCAGGGGCCCCCCGACCCCTGGTTGGCGGAGTCCTAGTAGGCTTGCCCTACTTTGCCTCCAAGTCTTCTCCTATTTGGTGTGATTTATTCTTCTCTGTTGATTTGTGTCTTCTTGTGGCCCTTCTCAGGTTGGTGAAACTTCTTGGCGACTGCACTGCAGACACTGGGTGGGCCCATGACAGGCCGTCTTCGCTGCTCCCGGCGCGGACGGCGTAGGGAGCGCCTTATTTCGACGGCTGCTGAGCAGCCGCCGCTGCGGCGGTCACCACTGCTTCCGCAACTCTCTGCAGCGTGTCGGCGAGGTGTGTTACCTACTCTTCATGCCGCCTCGCAGTGGCAGAAGCCTCAGTATCGTGTTTCATCAGTGTACCTAAAGGCAGCAGAACAAACCCACTGTACCAGCGCAAACTATCTACCGTGCAGTTTGGGAAACTGTATTGAGACATAGCAAACAGGAACGTATCAAAAAAGTCATGTTGTAAGTTGTGTAGCTAATTAATTTTCTTATTTATTTGGTCTGTAGCTGACACCGACTATGCCGCTCACATTGATCGTTTGCTGTTTCATTCTTCACTACAAGAATTAATGAACGGGTCTTTCCATTAATGAGTAAAAGGACATCAGTATAGTGGTTCGAAAATGTATTTATTGCATGAATACTGATCAGTGTGCGCTACACGCACATTAACCGAATAATGCTGTGAGGGACAGAAAAAGGCAGTGAGCTGTGGTAGCACTGTTAGAATGCAGCAACGAAAGCGAGGAGTGGAGCATCACAGACTAAAACGAAACTGAGACCTACTGGCTAACAAATGCTAAATGAAGACAAAATAAACTAAGGGGAGCAGTGCTAGACGTTATCAGTGGATTCGAAAGAGAAATTCTGTCGACCAAAATGGCAAAATAATCAGACAATGATTTCAGTGTCGGTTCCACTACACTCCCTGTACAGGAAATGTTATCGGTAACAGAAATTAGTGTACGGATTCTGGCATAACTATATGTTAGCAAAAAATCAAACTTAGATTTCCGTTATCAAGGATTCTTTTTCTCATTATAACATCATAATTATAATATGTATAGGATGGTAAAATATTGCTTGTGGGTGTTCCCATCTGTGAAGCGAAACACCTAACTATTCTAAGGCTCTCTAATAGTACGATGCTTGATGACCATGTCTAGGGGTCGACGAAATAGAAACAAATAAAGTAAAACTGGGGCATGAGGTATCAATTAAGAGAAAATGCGCAGTTAAAATAAACAATTAATGGATCGGGGTCGCTAACGAGCAATCAGAAAGAAGTACACACTTACAAATATTCGATAACTTCAGGGTATAAAGCATCTACAGGGGCAAAGTACCAAGAATTGCGGGCAGTATGTAACATCCTTGTAAGTCCTGTATGAATTTACTGAGCGATGTTACTGGCATCAAGGAACGCCCTTATGTAGAGAGTATGGGTATGCTATGGTGGAGGGTGGTTGATCAGGGTCTCATAGGCTGCTCGTAGTGTACCTTCATCAGTTTATTAAAAGCTAATGCCCTCATCTAGCTGAGACCTGAAAATGCACTTCAACCAAAGGTCTCGCTGATAGTAAAGCGGTATGGAAGGACACCGGCTACTGCTAGGTTCAGAACTGTCCAAGCTTGGCTCGACCTTCAATTGTCGACAAACGTGACCAGTCACTCTGGAGCTTCGGAGCTGTGCAGCAGGCTCCCACTGCCATTGGCGCAGACCTCAAGGGGCCAAACCCTCGAAGATCCGCTGGTGGACACCAACTGATGATAGGGTTCACTTTACTAACTTGTGGCTCGATGGGCTACAGTTCGGCCCTCAGCCTATCAAGTGACAGCTGGATAGCCTTGACAAGCGCTAGTAAATAGCCTGTATCAGTACGAGGACGAAGAGATGATTGTTCTCTTTATGCAAACAAAATGGCAACTTGACTGGCAGTATTTCTGTAAACAAACTGGTGTCATTTATGTCTGAAGTATGAAGAATATTAGAATGTATGCATTTAGTTATGTTTAGACAAGTCTACTTTGTGACCAAATACTTTCAACCTAAACATAATTACCATAATTAACGATTATTTTCATCATGACATGGGCAACAGCAACCGGTACAAAACTGTCTGGAATGAAAAACAGCACACAGTTGCAGTACGTTATGGTTAATCTAAACCTTGACCATGGTTTAAAATAAACATAATTTAATGCAACTGTGGGCTGTTCGTACCGGTTGCTGTTGTCACTGCCATGATGAAAATAATGAAATATGTACCTGAACAGGTAGTGAAGGCAGCATATAGGTATAGGGACACGTCTTTAAAAATTATGTAAACCAGACTTCTCAATAAGACTATATTATTATAGCAGACATCATTGAAATAAACGTAATTTAGAGCAACGGCTTGTTTATTCGCTTTCTCGTTTGATAATTCGTACATTCTCTTGGAACTATATCCTGTGAGGTAGCGATTTAACTCGAATTGTTTCATAAATTCAGTATCAGGTGTGTTATTTGTTTGACACCTTACAATTTAAGTTTTGTCTTATCTTATGCAATCTTAACTACTATAATTTATGATCGAAAATTACCACCTCATCTCCCCCACTCCTCTAGGCCGATTGGATAATGTATAAATATCTGGTCGGCCTCAGTTGGCTTCGTTAATATAAATTATGAACCAAAAGTCGTCAGACAGGTTGACACTACAGCTGATGTGTAATATTTGTAGTTCTTTATTTACAGTTAGCACCAGAGTATGGTGGCCTATCTTAATTTCTGGGGGCACTCCAATGTGTGAGAACCTATCATTGTGATTTTCACTTTTTGAGCTGCTTGTTACAACATGCCAATTTACTCTCAATATTACAATATTTCAAGAAGACACACATAAATGAAACACTTAAATATAAATAACGGTTATTATCACAGTGCGTTTTAAGAACAATTATACTAATATCACAATAATTTAATGTTTACTAATGAACTCAGTGCAACAAGCACGATTATGTTCTGTTCAGATCTAAGGAAACTTGTCTCTGCATTATTTGTGAGTTAAATGCAATGATGTAACTGTCAGAGTGCCTTAGAGGAGTCTGACATTATGATTGTACAACAGAATTGTAAATTATGGTGAACAATATATTTAGGAACATTTCTAAAATGACGTATGTACTTTTCTAAATTATGCTGTAAATAAGCTGACATTTAATTTTAATACAACAGTAAATAAGTACAGACAGATGACAGTAAAACTATGTCTCACCAGTGTACACAAGTAAGAGAAGGAAGATAGTGCAAATAGCTAGTACGAGATATTTCTTAACATAATTATTCCTGTGTAAATAAAAGTTAACATGCACACAGCTTAAGCTGTTACGATGGCCTTCTATGAGGTTAGGGATTTAAGGACACTTATTGGGTGGGGCAAGCACGTTTCTGCCACCACAATAGCGTTTGGAAGAGGTTCATTTAAAATTGAATAAAGCTGGTGAATCCAGCAGAAGTAAGCCCATTTCATACACATTGGTCGAACAAGTATTTCCTGCTAAGACCTTACTGTGACGTAAGTACATAACTGTGTGTATACATGCATTTAAACAAAAATTTCGAAAAACATAAAAATAAAAATCAAGAAAAAACTCAATGATCAACCTTTACTTACCGTCTCTCAGCTATACTGAGAAATCAAAGAAATGAATTTACAGATTATAGAATGTTAATGTCAATATTATTAATAGAGCTGCTACAAGTAAAGTCTTCAAGAAAGCTAAAAGGAGTGAGTATACAGATGATAGAATGTTAATTTATATATTAATATTAAAACAATTATGTTAAAAGTGCTTCTGAAAACTTTAAACTAATTGCAAGTAGAAATGGTGGACTCAGATCCCTTGAGTACATAAACCATACATAGCTCAATAAAACAGAATCTGAGTTGTGTACAAAGGAGGCCACAGGTTGTGATACAGGGAACAGTGGCGAAAATAAATAATGATGTGGTCACTTACCTTTTGTGATTTCGAAGAGCAAAATGTAGAAAAAATCCAATTTCAGATTTTAAGCCACCCCCTCCTTCCTAATTCCAGTTATTGTCCGCAATAAACAATGTCATTTCTGAAGATTTGAAAGGAGTAAGGTTACAATAAACATGTTTCGGTTCACTTATGTTTGAATTGATCTAATTAAATTTGAAGAGTGTTATTGCCGAATTTGGTTGTTACCTTCAAATATTCTGACACATTTTTGTGTATCATACAGTCTTTTCAGTTTTTACATTAACAAATCTGAAATTACATTGTTCTCCAAAATACGGAGATACGTCCGATCACATCAGAGACATACTTACTACTACTTTACTCTGTGGTTATAACCATACACCAAAGGATTTATGAGTTTCCTTGAAAAATTAATTTCTACTAGTTTAGATTATTATTTCATAAATGAATCCAGAAATAAATATTGTAAATAGGACTAGATTTCGTAATTAAGAACAGAAAATTTAGAGTGTCCCAAATAATTAGTGATTTCAAACGTTTCTAAAAAAGATAATTTTGACTTTACAGTCTTGTACTCATCGACTGTAACATCGAAAATAAACTAATTCCTTTTCATAAATTTTAGCTCGAAATACAACATTCATTGCATAAAACCATATTAAAGTTTCCTGAAAAGCAGCTGAGACAATACTGACCTGTTCCAAATTCAAAAACTATTACTGGTATGGACAACTACTGTTGAGGAAAAGTAATTCAGGAGGAGGATGTCCCGTTCCAACATGCTGCAGCGTATGAAATCTTCAAGTAACCTAAAACACTTCTTAGTTGTCACCATAACTCACTTTAGAGATGTGAAGACCGTGACGCACAATTGGCTATGAAGGGCAATGGTGAACAGTACTGAACACATCAACACTTTGGTCTGCAGTGACAGTAATTCGTTACTATTTAAAAGTACACGAGTTGCCAGTACAGCTATGAACTAACTGTAAACTGTTTCTAAAGCCTACTACACAACACAGCTTTAAAACGTTTTGTATTGGTGATTCCGAAGTATACGGGCACTATTAAATGAAAGACCTAAGCCTACATAAATAAGAAACTGTTCATGCAATAAGGAAGATGAAAGGACACTAACTTGTAATACGTTCACTGACATTCAGTTAGAACTAATATCCCCAATAACACATACAATCAAATAAATGAGAACAGCCACCTAAAAACAAACATTGTAACGAAATGTAAAACAAAATGTCCATGTATCAGCATTGTTTTTTGTGTAGGTAAAACAGACTGTACTGTAGAAAACGGACACTGCCATACAATTGTTCAGTGTATCCAATCCCGAATAGTGGGTCATTCAGATTCCAGGAAAAGATCAACAGAGCAGTGCTGCCATCGATGGAACACAGCTTCGCAGCATTAGCAAAAGATGTGACCAGACGACTATGTTGACACGCTGACGTCACCGCACTACATATATCGAGACACTTATCATATGACAACGATTTTATAATGCCGACACTAAATTACAACAGTAGAGCTTGTTGTATAATATGAATATCTGTGTAAATAAAAACTGAAAACCAAATTTCACAATATAGTTTAGTCTAAGCAAGAATGCTGTATGGAACTGGCAAATAGGAGCAGAATGATATAGTTTGAAAAGTAATGCATTTGTTAAATACTGTAGAAATGAACATGCAAATACCACAAAGAATATAAGCAAAAGTTGATCCACGTTGTTTCACAAACTGAAAACTAGAATCATGCGCCAGTTTTCAATCTGTAAAATTATTCTACTTCATTGGTTATTTTATGTAACTGTACCTATTGTTAAAAAACTTTATAATGGAAAATTACTAATAACATGCGAGTCTAACTTTTCAGATTGGAGATCTTACAATTCGTTTTCCTTTATGGTGCGTGTGAATGGTTGAACAAAGTAAAACACCTCTTCAGACCAAAGGTGAAATGATTCCTGTCATTCCAAGCAAACGAGGAAGTGTTCAGGTCTACTGTGCCAAAGCCGTTTTCATCTAGTTTTCAAAATAAATCTTGCCAGTCAGTCAAAAGTTAGTGCCCCTTAACAATTTAACCAATTTCAACTGAGTCCTAGAAGTGAAGTGACGTTGGACCTTAGGTTCCACATCTTTCAAAAGATATATAAATTTTAATTTTTTTAAAATTATTGCTTTGAAATAATTAATCTGTAAGTGTACCATGACATGACATGTAAAATCGAGGATTAGCGAATGGATATTGGCGGTCATTCAGATTGTATACTAGAAACATTGAAGAACATTTGTATATCCTATAAAACTCACTTCAGGTATTGTCTACGAACCTGTAGGAGGTAGTGTGACTGAGGTCTCTAATTTACCTGGTTTATTGAGTAATAACTGTCATGCTGACATTAAAGTTGTCTACATTCATTGTAGAAACCTTTTAGTAAGGGCATATTAATTTTATGGTATGAGTTTTCTGTTGCACATGTGTCAATAACACCAACCACATTGTTCGAAGGCAGCACGAGGGAGAGCTTATAGCGTAGTGTCGTTTAGATACTACATTCTAAAAAAGTCTAACTTCCATTTTATTATCTACGAAAGCCGAATTAATACTTGTGTACCACTTTTATGTGTTAGTCAGTTTAACATTATCATGGTCAGATTGCTTACAAACAATGATGTTGTACAGTAACCGCCAGGGCCATATACATCAAAATAAATATAATAAGCAACGACGTACAAAAAAGAATGAAGATGATACAATATAATAAGATAACAGAGTACTAATTGATGTATGTTACAGTAGTGACCAGAACAAACCATATAATTTGTAATGCTTGTATTAAGGCACTGTATACTGTATTCTCTAGTAAATTATTTTTTTCACTGTATTATCGGCCCAGAAGGAAGCATTTCGTTGCAAACTCTCTCGGCAGAGGGAGCACAGACTGTTTCTGCCTAGTGATGCGTCGAGCAAGGTTGGTCCTCTCCCTGCTCCCAAACACAAAACCAAAAATTGTGCCACTCTTAGCACATTTATGTGTAAGACAAATATCCTACACATCGCGTAATCTCCAACCCTAGACTCAGCTGGTATAATGGCTCCTTTTCTTACTAGGCTAATTACTGTTTAGCTCTACAGGGCCATTATACTGAAATGTTTCCCCACACCGCCTAGTATTGTCTTTCTATTTGTGTGAGTAACTGTATGTTCACTGTTGTGGGTAAATACATACAGCGTACACAGGGCGGTGTGTGAAACTGATGGCGATTACACGCTTCCGCTGTTGTAGAAATGTGCTCCAGATGCTGCAGATACCGTGTTGAGCTGAAAGTGGTAACCAAAATACGGAGAAATATTCTTCGGGGCTCTGTTGCATAGCAATCAGATTGCTTTCAGTTCTGAGAAATGTCCAGTTACTATTGTGGATTTGAATGATCCATGAAGTGACTTCTTTTCCGAAGAAAACATCGAACTATTTCACTAGAACTGAACGTTCCCGTCGGAACTCTTCTCAACTGGTGTTTATTAGTAAATCACAATAGCAGTACATCGCTGGGTGTATAATAAGACGTACCTTCTTGAAATGAACAATATTGTATTGTTCTATTAACTGATTTCCTTCCATATGCACTTATATTTTACAATGTGAATCAAAATCTCGCAATGGCGTCAATTTTTTACATCACAAGAATGGCTCCCCTCCCCTAAACAATTACTCTTAACAAGAACAAAAGAACTCTCTATCCTAAGAATAATTATGTGAGCGCTGACCGCCACAGAGTAATAAACAACATCTTTGTCTCTCTCTCGCACTGTCACAGCAAGTTACGCTGCATGATACATCATACTGGAACAGATTATTCTTGTGCTGTGCCACGTAACGCCTCAGCTAAATTTTAAATCAAGCTTTAGGCTGTAATGACAGCATGACAGATCGAAGTCTTAGCACAATGAGTAAAGCTCTTTTGGGGTGCAGGCCGTTTCACTGTAGGGTACAGTGATTATAATGAAAGAAGATGAACTTCACACGCTTCCAAGGTCTTATGTATACAATTTATATCTATAGTATATGGAATAAATCGCTTTTACATGAGAAGGATATTGATAGAAGGATAAAAAATACCATGACATCACCTAAATTTTAAGTGGAAAGGAATTCTGATGTAGCTGACCAGAGAAATTCTTATTTAGAATCAAATTGTATCTACGTTATGTATACGATAAATAATCAATATTTTCACATAAATCTATTACAGTCCTGTAAGTAAAAGATTGTCACGTGGAGAAACTGTGTGTCTGTACCAAAACATCTTGACCTCTTTGTCTGCGATGTCCTCCTCACCTCAGAAATTTCTTTCTAAGAAGTACTTTGAAAGTAAATATTGCAGTCGTCGCGTGTCACATTCTATACGATTAGCTTATGGAGACTGTACACTTCAAAAAATGTAACAGTCTCGTCAATAAAATGTATTGTTCTGCCGATAAATGTTAGCAGCTTAACGTGAAATTTTAAACAGGATAGATAACTTGACTTTTTTTGAGTTTCATGAAGTTCAAGAATAATGTTTGGTTTTAAGAAGAAGGGGAACTTTCCACGGATCTTATAATTTTGCAAATACGCATTTTAAGTTACAGAGTTTCTACCTATTGTTAATGCATTCAAATTTGGATCAGAAATGAACAAAAGCTTTGATCTAAAATACTCGAGAAGACATCATCAGTGATCTTGATACCAATATTTGAATATAAAATTTAAAGGGTTCGTGAGTATTAAGTTAGAAAATTCAGAATTATTGTATGCCCCGAACTAATATTGTTTACAAAACAGTTTGCTTTATGAGCAGACACGCTTTAGTACTGAGAAAGCTATGTAGCCTGCTACTTCTATTTACTTCAAAAAATTGTCTTCTTATCTGTGCCATAGTTTTTCAATTTTGCTGCTTGCTTTCGGCGAGTTGCGTACGTAAGGTGTGAGGGACGTCTTGCTAGTCCTTACCCATAACGCTGCTAGATTAACAAGTCTGATCCTTAACTACATAGTGATGTCTCACCACTAACGGATAAGTAGCAGCCCGCAGCTTGTAAGCTCGTGAAAATCTTAAATGAATATTGTGATTTAGTCGTTAATTACCATTTTCATAGAATTTTAGCAAAATTACAGATGACTGAATGTCCTCAAGTAATAATTTCTACATAATATTGCACAGCTGGATTGTAAAACTTCTAATTGACATTGAATTCGTAACAGAGTATAAAATTATCTAATGTGACGGACCAGAGGTTGTATCGTTAGAGACAGTATCTTTTTCTGGCTGCGTACATGTCTAACGGTAATTCACAAACATTCCTTCAGACAAAAAAACTCAACAATAAAGTTCGCTGCCTCCAATGAAATATGGCCACTGTGACGTGACCCTCGTTTCGTATTACACGCGACTTTGCGCCATACAGTGTTCACTTGTTCACTCATCATCTGCTACAGAAGCGTGGCTTTAAAAACCACCACTTGGTATCTCTTGGTCAGCTCGTAAAATTGTGACCTATGACTGCCGGTAGTTGGCAGGCCGCAAAATCTCAGAAATGCGGTGGCTTGTTTGAGATCAAAGCCTACCTTGTTGCTGCTTCTTTGTTGAATGGACGTAGTAAGGACGTTTCTCGTGCGTATTTCGAGATGGGCAGGTACAACCTGCATTATCAAACAAATTGATGAAGTTGTAGCCAGCTTCCAGAATTCGCGTTTCATTTACGTTGCGGACATTTAGAGATGCTCTAAGATGTGGAAAATCGAATTCCTTTCTCGCGTAGAATTTCATTCTGTTTGTTGATGGAACATGAAAACATTTTATGATACATTTGATTTCACAAGAACATGTCAAAGCATTATCCGGTTCCAGTTCAAACGTGCAAGTGCTACAACGTCTCTCTCTCGCTCGTAAACTCACGGTATCCAGCTTCGTAATACTGTTATATAATTTACTTTCGGGACGATGCAGAGCTGTGGTGTTGAGCGTGACACAACTGACGTATTGTTTTCGTCCACTAGGGGCAATACTTCGTATTTTTGGCATTCTTCATTTTTCAATGCTTTACATACTTGCGTTTCTCATGACTCTGACCACGTTGGCGTGTGCCATTAAGGTGGGTAAGAGAGACACCACATGACGGTTTAATTTTCACTGTCTGTACTTTTACAAAAAAATTCATAAAACTTTGTCACCACGACCAGGAAGGGTTCAGGATTCTCACTCATAGCAGTTGAAGCTCAAAACATAACTAAATAATTTTTTTTAGAAGTGTAATTTCATCAGGTTTTCACTTACCATTGGCGGCATTTGTTGCTATAAGTACACTCTTCGTAAGTAAGAAACATATTTTGATGAATATTGCACAGCATTCAATCCATATTTAGAGATGTATTGAACTTTAGAGGTTTCCAAATGAATTAATACCTGTGGTAAAAATTAAGATAATTAATTTTAAATCTGAGGTTTTTGTAAATTTGTATCACCTCATTCTTTTCTTTCATAAATTAAGTAAATTCTAGTGTTTCATACAAATGTAAATATGGTTCGTATGCTGTGCAAAATTCAACGAAAAATCTGTCTTACTAATGAAGAAAAGTGTACTTATAGCAACAAATGCAGCCAATGATAAGTGAAAAAATTATGAATTTCACATGTAAAAAAATTTGTCGACCACAATTAGCGCTGAACAGAGAGGTTGTGATGCGTGAAGACTCCGTAATTAAAAATCTATCTTCGGTCGCGATAGCAACGAAAAATCAACTACGCCGCCACTGGGAACTAAATTCAATGTTCCGAAAAAGTGTCAAGACATTTAACACGAGTATTACACGCTAGTAAGAGGATACGGAGGAGACGGGCTACTATAACAATGGCTTATAAAAGTGAATTGTCTTGCATCTACTGTACGTACCGAACTTCAACTAACATCATATCGTAACTGCATTTAACATGGCGTAGATCTCCGTTTCCTTTGCTTTCTGAGAGTGCTTTGAAACAGCGCGAAATTGGATATGGGGCAGCGAAGACAGTGCCCGATGAAACGAAAAAGCCTGCCCTAACAGCCAGCAGGGACTCTGACATTCGAAAAGGGCAGGTAGGGTAACGACCTATCTGTGTTAAAGTGGGACTGCCACGCGAGCCCCGGAGTCCAGTGGTATTGTTCGTTTACGACTCCTTTCCAACCTAGCGGCTGAGCAGTGCCGAACGGAGCAACATTCATCAGCAGAAGAATGGTCTTCTGCTGTGTTCTGACGAGTGCCATCTTTAGATAACAATCTAGTGCTTTCGTAAAGAAACACGCCATGCCACAATGCAAATGTATTGTCACATCAGGAAGACGGATAACAGAATAGGCTTTCTGGATAAGAGGTGTGGATCGAAAAGTAATTGGTGTCTATAATGAAGAAGCAATCGTTCAACTGAAAAGCGTGAGCGTTAATTTTTGTACGAATTTTTCTTGTTTTGGATGTCAGAAATCGCGCTCGTAGCTTTGAATTTCTTAGACATGAGCTGTCACACTCAAAGGAGATGCCACGCCTTAAAGAGATAATCTTTGCTTTGCGAAGAGCGAGCCTTTTTTATCTGTTACTCGCAAACTGAGGAGAGGAGACAGTCAGCTGAGCCTTGGTGCTAAAAGTGAGTGGTCGAGTATTGGTTTCGTAGCAGCAAGGGACAAACAATGGAGATCTTTAGAATATATTGTAAATCAGTAGAAGACATACTCTAGAGAGAAAAAGAACTGATTTTTTCACTGGTACGATAATACTTGTGAAGTATGAATTACAGGTAATGATTAAGTTTGTTTTATTTGCACCACCGGTTTGATAATGCAACATTCTTGATTAGTCAGACATTCAGATCATGAATCTCTTTGCTCGTCTTTTTTTTTTTTTTTTTGTAGTATTTATTTATCATTGAGAGAGAAGTGGATTTAAGAATAATATCTTGGAATTTTGTTTGAGAGATTATACATGTGAAGTTCAGCTTTCGTAAATTCAATTTTTGTAATTCATTTATTATTGCTATGTGCTTTCAGAGAAAGCTTAAGTATTTCTGAAGTTTGATTAAATATTATTAAGTCTAAAGAAGTAAGATTGATATTGAGTTCAATGAATCAGAGTCAATTCCCACATCGCAAGGAATCAATTAATCTTTAGTTATTTAAAAACCATTATCCAAAATTTGTGAGCCACGAATGACAGCATCGTTTTTAGTGTACGCATTGCAGCTCTGCATACCACTGTAGTTATCGGGTCGAGCTGTAGCTACTAGAGCAGTTTGCACCCACGTGAAGCAGGTTGTGTAGAGAACACATTCTTTCTTCAATTAAATGTAACAGGGACCAACTACACTCTAAAATTATTCAGTTTTCTATTATCAAAGTTCATATTCAGATTCTGTGATCTCAATAAAGAAATGATGTTCTCATGGTTCGCGAAGTTAGATTTATCTTTGCAATCATGCAGTTGATTTTGCCAGCAACAGTTAAGCTATCTACAGATTTTGATCCTTTTTAACATTCACCCTCGCTCACAATAACCAATTTAAACGCATAACTTTCAATTGGCGAAATTCCGTCTAGTTTCGGGTGTTAGGAAATTTCGCGAGATATGTTTTCAAGTCGTCAGAAGAGTACACTGCACTCAATCGCTTTTTGTTTGTAGTTTTGTTTTGGATTTGCTCTATTTATTATTCGCTTGTGTTTTCTTACAGCTTATTGGATACGGTCTGAATTTTTTTTTTGTTACTACTTTCTCTTTTCTATTGTAACTACCATCCCCAAAACACAGTGCATAGCAAGTCACGTAAAGCCAGTATGCAAAATTCTTATGACGACAACACCTTAACTTCTGACGAACCATTTATTAATTCTACAGATAGTAATTCAGCTCAGTTATGCCTGAGGTAGATGCTGCCCTCCAAGACAGACAGATTACGAGGAATATGTGCATTCCACAGATTTCGACTCACAATATTTTTGCGAGCGTCAGTATTTCTTTTGATGACGAGACGCGAGGCCCGCAGTTATAAGCCTTATGTTCCACGCAGTCAGGAAGTATCACCACACACACACATTGCAAAATTTTTCCGAATAGTATTGAATAAAATGACAGACGAACAATCACGTCATTGTACAACTGTTAGCACGAATTCTTTGCAGAAAAAAGGCACTGCAGTTATGCCTCAGCAATTATTGCAAGAAAATAACAAAACATTGACAAATCAGCTATCAAGTCACCTAGAAACAAAATGACAAGAACACAATAAAATATTTCAAACAATGTGACGACAGACGTGAAAATGTACTAGAAGAAAGTGCAAGATCACTAACACAATACACAGTATTTCTCAGGGACTGACTAAGATTGATACAAAATTGGAAGAAATTCAAGATTCCCGCCGAAAAGAGAAACTTTCAGTTACTGAAAAAATTAAAACAATATTTCTAATGCCACGGTCGCAATCTAGCCGCGCAAATCACAAAACCGTTCGAAACAGGTACAGAATTTGAACACAGAAACAAAAATGAGACCAGTACCAAACAACAATTTGAAACACTGACAGCACAGATCGGCCAACATTCAAACAAAGTTGAGTAGATCGATGTAAATCGCTCAACACACACTACGAATATTTTAAAGAAAGCGAAGAATTTCAGTTAGGTCGATAAACTTTTAAACAAAGTTAAGCAAATATAAGTAAATCGCTCAGCACACCCTACGAATATTTCAAAGAAGCCGAAGAATTTCAGTTTTTAAAGCTTTTTAAGGAAGGGCAGTGGACGATAAAGAAGCAGAGCAAACAAGAAGTCAGTATGTTACGCGCTAATGTAGCTGACATTGAAAAGCATTTGACTCTAGTAGTGAGGGCTATCAGGAACAAGAAAAAGATTTCGTTCAAGAACAACATTTAGGCCGACTTAGACGTGAAAGAGTTAGAAAATGAATGCAAACATTCACATACGTATTTTAATGGACAGAACATCAATGAAATAACAAGACACGATGTCTTTGGCTACAAACATTTTTTAATAGTAACAACGTTTATAATTTTCCGCAATGGCGTCAATGATTTACAACCCTTGGATTGGATCCAACAAGTTAACTTTTGTTTCGCTCCAGCTTGTCCAGTGACATATAAATTTAAATTTATTTGCAGTTCTTTGGAAGGTGAATCAGTTATATGAATGCGATCCGTAGAAATACAATGCTTTTCTTAAGAGGAATTAGAAACGAATATCTTGCAGTACACTGGTCAGAGAGTAAACCGCGTGGAATTAAAGACAAACTCATCACTTCGCCAAATTTTAGAAATTCGCAGTTTGCAGCCATAACAGAGTTCTGCTAACATATGTTACAACAGAACAAACTTTTAATAGAACTGTTCAACCAATCTGCTTTAGTCCCGCTTATTAGTCTTCCAAGACGCTTACGCGTTTCTTTACTGACAGGACATCAGAAAGATATCATAAATGCATTCCGTGAGATTTCACAATTGCTTGAGATTCAAGGATCCACTATATGTACAAAAACAGTACCTTTCATCATATGAACCGGAATTAAATTTGGTAAATAGGCATATGGGACATTTCAGATCATTCACTGACAACAGAGAAGGGAATAACCAACATTACCAAAGACAATATAACGGAATAACAATTTCACAGAACGATCGGCAACAAGATACGAATTCTTATCGATATAACCAGAACTTTCATAATTAGATAGGTCACATAAAACAATCATCCACAGCAACTTACCAAATATAACCAAGTAGTAAATTTTGCACAACCATAGGCAGCAAACATATAATCACCATTACCATGAAAACAGAACCACGACTTTCGAGCAAATGACAGAAATTGCAGTAGGAGAAATGAAAATTACAGAAAACAGGAAAACTTTTTTTTTGAACGAAGCGGACACTCGTTTTCACTCACGACAGGTTAATTCTAATTATGCGGAAGTGAGACGAACTTTACAAATAGTTGAAGTTTCACAACCGACATCACAGCGACGTGACAATGGCGGACAATGGTAACAAGAGGAGAATCTTTGTTTCTCTGTTACATAATCAGATAGGTGTGTAATTCTGTGTTAGAGAAATACGGTACCGATATGTAAAGTTGTATAAGCCAATACCATATTAGCTAGGGCTCCTTGTGCTTGCCAAACACATAAGTAGGTGTGTACCCCCTGAGGATTAACGTAATTATAACCCCAGGTGTTACAGGTTACAGCAATAGAATGAAATGTATCACGGAATACCTTTGTATCATTGTAATTCAAAAATCTTTAAAAATAAGTGCTTTAAGTACCCAATTAATCACTCAAATATGTGTCCCTTAGCGCTAAAGGTGCCAAGTGTCGTAATTTCGCAATTATCGTCGTCTGTAAGCAAAGTTCTGTGGATATCAATGTACTTACCTCGTAATAAACAAAAGCGAAATGCTATGCGTGTAGATATCGTAGTTATTACGTACAGTACCGTGATAAAGAAAGTATTACAATGTAACGTATTGTTGTGCTACGAAAAAGGCTGTCTCATTGTAGATATACCACAAAAGTTACTAATAAAAAATGTTTTACTTTCCAGAAGAATTCAGAAAAACTGTGCAGATATAAGACACATCCAGCGCAAAAGCAATAATATAAATTGTGTCACTCATTAGTAACGTCGTGATATAATCATTTAGCTATCAAATAAACTAACTACTGTCTCATCTGGTGTCTATCAGAAAGCACTTTAAATAAACAATGTATTTTCAAGTAAACCAAAATGTTGCATTAATATCTCATCAGCAGTATATGCTCTAATTATGTAAGCCTTATATTCGTTACGTAATCGTGCAACTAACAAGCAAGAATGTAGACACACAATAACACTGTGTCGTCTGTTCACTATAACAATGCATTCGTAATTACTGTCTAAATATGTTCCCAAGGTTCTAGACTTGATAGTTAACTTCAAAACATTGTTGCATTTTAACAACTTCTAAGTGTGACAAAGAGTACAAACGTGTGGTGAAAAATTTTATAGCAAAGATTAAAATAAAAAACAGATTATCTAGAATGAGATTTTCACTCTGCAGCGAAGTGCGCGCTGATATGCCTTTCGCGGACAAGTGCTCTACCATCTGAGCTAACGAAGCACAATTCTCCCCCGGTTTCACAGCTTTACTTCTTGCAGTATCTCGTCCCCTACCTTCCAAACTTTACAGAGGCTCTCCTGCGAACCTTGCAGAACTAGCACTCCTGAAAGAAAGGATACTGCGGAGACATGGCTTATCCACAGCCTGGGGGATGTTTCCAGAATGGGATTTTCACTCTGCAGCGGAGTGTGCGCTGATATGAAACTTCCTGGCAGATTAAAACTGTTTGCCCGACCGAGACTCGAACTCGGGACCTTTGCCTTTCGCGGGCAAGTGCCCTACCATGTGAGCTACCGAAGCACGACTCACTCCCGGTCTCACAGCTTTACTTCTGCCAGTATCTCGTCTCCTACCTTCCAAAGTTTACAGAAGCTCTCCTGCGAGGAAGTTTCATATCAGCGCACACTCCGCTGCAGAGTGAAAATCTCATTCTGGAAACATCCCCCAGGCTGTGGCTAAGCCATGTCTCCACAGTTTCCTTTCTCTCAGGAGTGCTAGTTCTGCAAGGTTCGCAGGAGAGCTTCTGTAAAGTTTGGAAGGTGGAGACGAGATACTGGCAGAAGTAAAGCTGTGAGACCGGGCGTGAGTCGTGCTTCAGTAACTCAGATGGTAGAGCACTTGCACGCGAAAGGCAAAGGTCCCGAGTTCGAGTCTCAGTCGGGCCCACACTTTTAATCTGCCAGGAAGTTTCAACAGATTAGCTCTCAATAAACGGTTTTACTGTGAAATGTGGTGCAAACTTTTAATCTTCCTAGTACGCAGAGTTTCAACTTCAAAGCAAGTATCATGTTGTATAGGTCGGTAAGGAATGCTAAAATTTTCTCAAGGTTAACGTCTACGTTTTTTTTCTCTGAGCCTGCCGGTGCACGTGGCTGCCTGCGGTGCGAGTCATTGTCTGTCTCTTTGCTGGCGCGCGTCGTTATTGGGATTTGGAGATCTAACTTCTAGAAATTCACCTTGCCGAGAGTGCCCTGCTCTGTTTGAATCCAGCCAGTTCTGATGAAATTCATGTCTGTCGTTACGATTGTATCGTGTGCCGTCATGTCGGCACATTCCATAGTTTCTTTCTTGCCGGTCACGTGGTGGAGAATTTCTCCCTGAATCGTAACTGCGCGCTGAACTGTTGCGTCTGAAGTTATTCTGTCTCCCTTGATAGTAATTGTTTTGGTTCCCATATTGTTTGTTTCTACGGTTATCTCTGTCACATTCATTACTACGGAAATGCGATCTTTCTCTGTAACTATTATTCTGCCAACAGTTGTCATACAGGTGGTGTATGTTTTGGCCACGATTTACATTGTAAGAATAGCCTTGTCGTGTCCAGTTATTATTTCTGTCATCGCGGAATTGTGACGGATGTGACCTGTAATTGTTGTGCCCCAGTTTTCGACTTAAGCGATTATCAGTGTCAATTTCCAATTCTTGTAACAGTCCCTGGAAATCTTCAATGTCGTATTTGCAACGTCCCGCCAAAGTAATATGTCGTAAATGTTCAGGCAATTTGATTAAGCAAATGCGGATGAGTTCTGAGGGGCTGTATGGGTTTAAGATGTACTGATTCTTATGTAACATGTCTTCGAAATATTTGACAAGACTGGAAAATTCAGATTGTACGAAATGTTTCATCATTATGATGCTATGTTTTACTCGGTCTAGTGTAGCTTTAGACCAATATGCTGTGAAGAAGGCATGATAAAATTCTCCTTCACTGTGACAATAGTGAATGACCGATCGCATTCTTACAGCTGGTTCATTCTCTAAGTAGCCAGACATAAATTCTAATGACCAGTTGGGAGGAAAACAATGAGAGAATTGATGGAGCCATGCTTGTGGATGAATGTCGTTGCTAGAATTCTTAAATGTTTTGAATTTACATGTAGTAATGAACAGCGTATAGTCAAAATCATCATGGCGGTGAGTCGCATATCGGTCATTGTTACTTCGTTTCAGCGGTTCCATCTCAAAATTCGGTGTACGTATCCAATTTTTTTCATAATTTCGGAAGTGCCTTGTGTTATTATTTTATCGCTGTTCCGCATTTCTATGTCCCTCTTCCCGTGTTGGAGCGCAAGTCTCCTCTGAAATATGTAATTCTTGTATTATTTGTGCCAACTCATCTTGTACTTCCCGGATTTCTCTTTTGTGTTGCGTATTAACTTGATTCAGATTTTTTTTAATTTCCTAATTTGTTCGTATTATTCTGTGTCGTTGAAGGCTACGGGTGTTGTGTCATTCAGATCATCATCTACCTTTGTAGATAAGTTAGTAAACTAATCCGAAAGGTCGGCTACTTTCTCCGATAGTGAGCTGATTTCCTCAGTGTGTCTTTTCTGAACCAAGTTTCAGTGTCCATTTGTGTAGAAATCGTATCCACTGTGTCCATTAAGTTTTCCTGAGTTTTTGCAAGTTGCGTAACCAAATCAGCAGATGCAACTGAGTCAATTTTAGCTTGCAAGGTGTCGTGATTTTCATGAACAATAGTTTGCAGTTCTTTTATGGCAGCTTCGTGATTCTGAAATGCATTTTCATGAAGGGAAAAAATAGGTTGAAAATGCTCAAATTTGTGTTTTTACGTCATTACAGACTTTTTGTCATTTACATTCGATTTTAAGTAACTCAGCAGTTAAATCTTCACGTGTTTGTTCAAGCGTGGTGTCTAACTTTTGAAGCTGTTGCTGTAACTGTTTTTGATTTTGTTCCATTGCGTCTAACTTTTGAAGATTTTGTTCCATTGTGTCTAACTTTTGCTGTGTTTGTCTCTAATTTTGTTCCATTGTGTCTAACTTTTGAAGCTTTTGTCCCATTTGTTGCATTAATTGTAATAACAATGCACTGGTGTCTGAAATATGTTCCTCAGTGCTATTCGGCAGTGCATTTGAACCGGCAATATTCGCATTTTAAAAAGCAGAAAATGTGTCTTAACTTATTTGAGAAAACGGTGAGGATGCAAAACCTGAATCTACAGTATTTTCAAGATTGTGTCCTATCATTTCGGAATCCTGAGGCGAGCTGTTGCCAACCGATCGATCGATAATGCTTCCCTGTTCACTATTTATTTCACTGTCTATGCCATTATTTGCCACCCGCTCCATTTCCCTATGCACAATTACCAAATTACTACTTTGAATGTCTGTTAATTCATTACACGGTGGTGCTGATAAGCTACAATCGTCGTCACTATCATTTCTCAACTTACTCTGGAACCTGGTGTTACGTTTTTCACACGCCATTATTGTCATAATATTTCACACGATAACACAGGAAAGCACAATTTGAAGAGCAAAATAAAAAACACACTAACATAGCACTGAAAATAATATCTAGTTAATTGCAATCGCAGCTGCGAAACACTTGGTGCAAATTTACATGAATGCCACAACTGTTTTACTGTACAACAATGGAAAACTACAAGTACAAAGGAAATTCTCTCTATAATTACGCGCTAGCAATAAACAATAGCTACACTAATTACACAAACTACAAGAAAAAATCAGAAGATTCCAGTGAGGTATCCTCAACTAAGGATCGACATATAAAACGTCCCCTTAGAAAAATTATTGAATTACTGAGCTGGTAAACCCCTCACGTTATTTGATTTTCAAACACCTCTTCAGAACTGAACGAACTAAGACATTTCGCTCTTTACTTATTCTGATCAACACTAAACTGACACACAATGTTTTTTCGCGCAACGCAATCTGACTTTCAAAAATCACTACAAAAGAATGGCCCTGACTAACAATAACCTATACATTTCATGAATCACTTACCTCACAAAAATCTTCGTTACTCGAGCTACTGCAAAACAGCGAGCGCCACTACTACCGGATAAATAAAAGATTCTAACTACTAAAGGGGCTAACTACTAATAGGCATAGTTAGCAAATGGAAGATTTTGATAAAGAACAAACAACGTATTTACCTTAATAGTGTTCAAAAGTCATAATATATATGTAAATATCAGTTCATGACATCCAGTCTTACAAATTTACTGTCTCTGATGGGCACACGTCCAGATCATCCGCTCTCAAAACTCCGCCATCTCTCTCCCCACATCCACCACTGCTTGCGGCTCACCTCCAACTGCACCTCGCTATGCACTGTTAACATCCAACTGCCCAACACTACAATAGCAAATTCCAACAGTGCAAACCAGCCACAGACTGCACACAGCACAACCAGTGATTTTCATACAGTGCGCTACGTGGCGTTACCAACATAAAAACCTAAACAGCCTACTTACAATATCTCATTCACACACTGAAGTTACACTGACTCCTATAGGAATACGATACATTTCTAACTAATGCCTTCATAGTCTGGTGAGATGTGTGTTAAATCAGTAACGGCTCTGACGTAAATATTCTTATACACCATATTTTCTGTGCACGTTATCTTTTGATCAGAAGGCAGAAGTGAATTTAAGAGGAGACCAGCCATTTATTTTTCCTGAAGACGAGGTTGAAGGCTCTGGTGTGTTGCTGAGTGACCAGCAAATTCCATCTCTCTCCAGTGATGAAGGAATCTATCCTTTCGCCAGCGACGTTCATCTGTGCCTGTATTTTAGATACGGTCACGAAAACTGACAACGATCACAATGAAGCCTATCTGTTGAGTGTGAGGTGGTGACCGGTCAGTACCTTTGGGCCTTCGGAGCCACGTCCTGTCGTAATAAGTTTCTTAGTTGGTACTTTTGATCATTCTACTAAACTAGTGAAACGCAATCACTTTTATTACCAGGTATCGAATTGGTATTAAATATAATTTTTGTAATTGTGTCTGTGTGTGTGTGTGTGTGTGTGTGTGTGTGTGTGTGTGTGTGTGTGTAGTAGCGGGTGCTTGCGTGTGCGTGCGTGTGTAAGTAAGGTTTTCAGACATTTTTTTACATTTTAATTCCTTGTTGAATTTTTACTGTTTTAGCTCGTTGAACGTCACTCTTCCCTAAACGTACTGCTTTCTTGCACGTAAACCAATACACTCTTGTCAAAGTCAAAAGTCTAGTAGAGGTTCCTCTCTTAGATGTAGTAATCATAATGAACAGTCACATTGGATGTTTATAGCGAACCGCAGATGCATTTACAGTAAATCGTGACACTCTGGAATACCGGTCGACCAACCTATGTACAGTGAAGTAGCTCTAAGACTTTACTGATTTGCTTGTTATGATATCAGTAATGCAACGTGACGTGGCTCACCTCCAAGATACGTCGAGCAGCGACCAAGTTCTTGTCAAGTCGCAGACCTTAGTCTTTCTCTCCTCCCATTCACCGGGAGAAAAACGTGTTGATGCTTCGGAACATGGCTGCAACGATAACGGGCAGCTCATTAGATATCACCAGACCGTGTTTTCACGAATAAATCTTATTGTGATATCTCACGCGTGTATCGCAAGGAAAAACTTGAGACTGTGATGTCATGTCTTTAAATTTAACTTCTGTAATAATAAGAGTTGCCAGTGTTAGAAAGGATCTGTAACATCGAGTCGATAAAATATCACTGATTTTCTTGAAAAATATTATCCATGTATGTGTGGTGAGGAATTCTTTATTTTAACTTCCTTTTACTAATTCCTAATAGATGAATTAAAATAACAGTAGTTCTTCCATGGCAGCCCAAGGTTTTCTAGTTACGAGGTACATTTATTCTGCAATGAATAATTTTGTTTCGACAGCAGTTATTTAAAGCTATCACTAATTGGCAGACGGACAGTACTAGTAGCAAGACAGTGGATCACTACAATAGTTTCAGATATACACCAAGTATGGTTATTTAAACTTCGCATTTGGATAGACATTACGCCGCGATTTGGTTACTACTATCCGTTCGCTCAATATGGCACCGCGAGGCAGGACCGGTATTTTAATTAGCGTGTACTTAAGGGAACATCTTCTCGGTAATGAGAAGTTACTAGTAAATAAAGTATGCAACAGTGTGGTGCTTTAAATCCCATATCTCTCCGCAGTTTCTGAGGAGATTACGATTTTTACCAATATCCGTTGTCTGAGTCAGTGTATTCTCACAGGGCTGCGCCATTCCATCTTTGTGGCAGAGTCATCAACAACCTAATTTGAACACTGAACCTAGAATCACTCTTCAGCGCCAAGTGAACTAATCGACAACACGTACGATGTAGCAACCATATTTACGATTGAAATTTAACCAGCGACATTTGCATGAAGAAAACGCCAGTACAGCTTATAAACTCCCAACGGACTTAACGTTTAACGATGTTCGAAGGTATTAATTTAATTTATTTAACAGAAAGAGAAAATACGTTTGATATGGTGCCATGTCAGCTCTTTATGACTGCACGCAACTGGAACTTGTTTACGTATTGCCTTCTTCATAGATGGTAGAATATATAAGTTTTGGTGACAGAGATAGGTGACGCCGCTCTCGTTGTGAAACTAAATAATAAGTTAAAGATTAGACGATTCCAGCAACTAAAATTGTGAAAACCTCAGCAAAGAGATCTGTCCCTATACTTCACGCTCTCTCGTAACCTATTTAGCCTCATGACGTATTGATGCAATGTACTGGAATGCGAATGGAACTGTCTTTTTTTTTTTTTTTTTTTACTTTACATACCGCTAAATCACATCACACTACGCCGTAACGTTTCAGTGTTCCAGTACTTCCTCGTTACACATCCAGTCATTTATAAGTTTATACGATATTAAAACTGCATCTGATTCAATACGGTAAGACACAGAAGACAATTAAGCAGTAGATTATACCTCTCCCGGATACATTGCACCTCCCTTCTGAATCTGGGTATTCGCTTCATTCAAAGCTTCTGGAAGTCCTTAAGAACTTTAAAATGTTTCGTTATCTGGACACGAAGCGCTTAGTGTAACAGTACAATATATGAATTAATAACTCACACGACGAATTCGTATCGTTATTTCAAATGCTCAGGTCAATACGCAAGTAATTTGTAGGCAACGGTCCTCTACTGTTTAGGTAACATAGCATAGGTGTTAGGATATCCTGTGAACAACATTAAAGAGCAACGCCAGTAGCTGCAGAGCTCTACACTGTTTAGAAACGTCGATAGGAATGGGTAAACGAGCAGTGCTGAAAAGTTTTAAATAAATTATTGTATGTACCACAAAATAATGGTATTTTGCGACTGGAAGGTATCCAGCAGTATCTAATGTAGAAACGTGAATAGCTTATCAACTCGCAATAGATTTAACAGCTAACTACATTCCAAGATATTAATTCAATTTCCTGAAGCAACAGAAGACGATACAGAGCCAGCTCTACTAAATGTTACTCTACACAGCTGCCTTCAGTTTCCAAAGCTTCTTCTTGTACACAGACGGAAGAAAGTTCCAACGACACGACTGTGCAATGATCACAGCGAACATGTTTGTACAACTGAGAAGTAAGGAGGTCAGTGACACTTACCATTGCGAAATTATGTGACTAATCTGTTAAGGTACGACAAACGTAAGTGAACTTCGTCAGAAACTCAGTAAAGTGGTTAGTCTCTACAAGTCAGGCACCTAACGTATGAACCTGTATGAAAAATTAAGAAAAAGTGATCATTCACATGTTACACTGTACTAATTACGTGTTCCGAAATCATAACACGATCCGTCGTCAAGCTTCAACTTGCCTGTACTTCTCCACTAAATTCACAGTCATTTAAATGCTTGTGCGATACTGTAACTGCAGATGGCTTTGTGTGGTAAATAAATAGGTTACATTTAAGTGAATGGCTCATACCTCTTGCGGATGCAGTGCACATCGCCTCTGAAGCTGGGCGTTAGCTTACTTCAAAGCTTCTAAAGCTCCACAAGAACTTTAAAAAGGTTCCTTAGTTGTTCTTGAAACACAAACTCCGACGCTTCAACACTACAATCAACGCTGAAGGTTCTTTTAATGAATAACTCACAGAACGAATTCGTATAGGCATTTCTAGTTCTCGAGAGAATGTGGAAGTAATTGCTAGGCAACGTC
Source organism: Schistocerca americana (assembly GCF_021461395.2). Taxonomy (NCBI): domain Eukaryota; kingdom Metazoa; phylum Arthropoda; class Insecta; order Orthoptera; family Acrididae; genus Schistocerca; species Schistocerca americana. Next base: position 46,205,802 of record NC_060123.1, read on the forward strand.
CTCGAAGGTTTAGGTGATATAGCATTGTTGTCAGTATATCCTGTGATCAACATTAAATAGCAACACCACTAATAGCAATCCCAGCATATACAAAGCATAATTTTATAGGAACGTCGATGTCAATAGGCATTTAATAATATAAATATATGTCACACGAAATAACCATGCCATGCTATTGAAAGATGAGCAGCAGTGTTTAATGGATGAAACGCCCAAATAGCTAATAAATTCACAAAGAATTTACCTATTAAAAATACTCCAAGCTCTTAATTCAATTTCCTTAACGAATAACAGAGTGATTCTCCTTTGTTACGGTGGAAGGTCAACTCAGTATGACACCACACAGTAGTCATCAGTTTCCAAAACGTGTCAGTTTTCACAGACAGAAGAAAATTCCAGCAGCATGATCCAGTTATGACCGCAGACACTATATATGTGTAATCGACAAGCGAGAAAGATAGCTAATGTCGTTGTCGTTGTGAATCTCAGCAACTGAAAGCAATAGAGCCTGCTGCAATTCTATCCGTCTGCTCTGACAAACGGCATCATGTTTGGAGTAAAGTGCATAGTTTACACGAGATACTACGACAACCACAGATAACATTTCATAAGAGCCAGATGACATCCTTCAACACGATGACAGCAATATAGACCATCACAATCAAAAACAAACATAAAAAAAATTGAATAGGTGGTGCTGTACAGCTTTAATGAATGTTAAGAACTGCCATATGCAGCACACAGCGGTAACCGCATATTTTATTACAGACGATCGATTTCGGTCGAGAACCAGAAAATCATCTGCTCCCAAAGCCATCTCTCCTATGCGTTTGTTTAATTGGAACAGCAGTTAGCAGTGGTGAAATGCTCCATCATTGATATTATCTACATATATATCGAATATTGGGAAAAGCGTTGACGAGGTTAAATGGACGTAATGTTATGAATGTACAGCTAGTATCAATGACGGAACAATGTATACCTGATTACTGCGATTCCATTTACGCAGACGGATAATTGAGGCGATTTTTGAACAAGATGATGGTCTGGTCCTAAACTGAAATCGATCGTTTCAGTTAAAATATACCGTTGGGTACGGTGTAACGCACTTGTTAACAAACAAAACCACGTGGAAAGTATTTGAATCAACATATTAAATGAAATTATCGGAACAATCGCAGTAATGGGAGGGTTGTGGATGGGGACATACTAAAAAGGTTACTAAACCTAAGAACACTTAAGAACTTCTCTAGAATAAGCCGAACGAAAATATATAGTAAACACTAAATTGTATTCGAATAATCCGCTGACCAATACAGAGGAAAAGAAGACAGTGGTACTAGACACCTCCATAAAACAACATAACTGGAAAATAGCACATACACACATTCCTCCGCAATGACGCAAACGAAAATATATATATATAAAAAAAACAAGCTTAATTGAAGCGTACGCTGTACCTATATAGCTTTCACAGAGAGCTGTATCACATGCTCTACACATGTCTGTAACATAAACAGAAAAAACTGCAAAATGGCAGAACTGGAATCGAATCCTTTGCTAGACCTGTAGCTCAAAGGAAGACAGCCATATGACACACAGCTCCACAAAACGACATAATCGAAAAATATTGCATAGGACCTTTTCCGTGATAAACCTAAAATTACAAAAAAAGTAACACACAAAGGTTATCGCAGTATATACAAGACACCCTCCCTCCCCCCATACACACATTCACACGCGCACACACACACACACAGACACACACACACACACACACACACACACACACACACACACACACACACACACAGACATACACACACGTGCGTGCGAGCGCGCTCACACACATACATACACACGAATCCCATTATACAAGGATGACTCACATGAATTTCTCCAGAAGAAAGCGGACAAAAGAAACAAAAAGACATACACATGAACAGTTGGTATCATATTTCGTATGAACTCTATTCCTAAACCGAGGTCAGAGATACAAAACAACACACACATAACATCAACTTCATCGAAAAATTATACAAATAAATTCGTTTAGAACAAACCGAGAGAAAAGAAGTACAAAAAAATGGAATCACACTACAAACGGAAATAGATAGCTCAGAAACCGAAAACAAATAATTTACCAATAAATACCAAAACCTCGATCTAATTCAGCTAAGCAAATACTATGAACCACAAGAAAACTACTCATTATGTAGCGATAAAAACAAATTAAGCCTCTTAGGATCAGTGGATCTCATAAGCGCAGCATCTCAAAGAGTAACATTCGAAAAACGGACAAATGTCTGTAAATTAAAAAATTATGAATAACATTACCACCAGTAATGCAATGTCGTTAGGGCTAACCTCACTTTCGACGAACATTCCACATTAAAGAAGAAGCTAAAGAACTACAAGTTTCAAAAGATAATCATAATCAATAATCGTTTAACTCACAAAAAACTGTCTATGCTCTGAAGGTGCTGCCTACACTTACCCTGGGAAATCGAGTGATATTCAAAAAGAAACAGACAAATATTTCTCAGAAAACAGAATAACATTATAATCGCTACTGGTTTCTCCACGGCAGTTTAATCTGTGGTCTCAGGTTCCACCCAAACCAAACCCTCGTATGTCGCAATGTATCTGAAATAACTGCATAGTTTACAGACATCACAGATTACACTGGTAAGTAACACACCCACAGGCTAACTTTGAATAACAGTCCGCTTACATCCAATTCAACATAGAGTCACGACGTCACATAGGATATCATGGGTCAAAGCAAACGGGTGGAAAACGACAATGCGCTTAACACGTTTGCATTGAGGAACTAAGAAATTAGTTTGAGAATGCAAAATGAAAGTGCATGAACTACGCCAAATAGAAAGTATAGAAAACTGTCTGGAAAATGAAGTACTTAATATTTTAATCTCCATGAAAAATTGAAACAAAATGGTGATTCACGTTGTATTCTGTGAATAACATCAGGTTCTGCAATCACATCACACTCTACCACATGTTTCAACCTGATAGTATTTCTCAAATAAGTACACAGACAATTAAAAGCTTGTACGATATTCTATCTACAGATGATTCCGAAAGGTGAATAGATAAGTGACAGATACGCGAATGGCTCATACCTCTTGCGGGTACAATGCTCCTCGCTTCTGAAGCTGGGTGTTCGCTTCGTTAGAAGCGTCTAAACCTCTACAAGAACCTTAAAAATGCTTCGAAAGTTGTTCTCGAAACACAAAATTTAATCTACAACACTTGAATGAAAGCTGAAGCTTCTTCCACCCAATATCTCACACAGTGAATTCGTATAGGCACTTCTAGTACTCGAGAGAATACGGACGTAATTGCCAGGCAACGGTCCTCGACGGTTTATGTGACATAGCATTGTTGTTAGCATACCCTGTGACCAACTTAGAGACAACAGAGCACAACATTTTATAGGAACGACGACAAAAATGGTTAAACGACCACTGAAGTAAAATTTTTAATAAGTTAAATATATGTAGCAGCGTTTCTGAATATGGCATCGCTTCGAAGCGACGTCGCAAGCTCGTGTCCTGGATAACGCATCACGTAATATGGTTAAATGTTTTAACACGCTCAAGAATGATTTCTCTCAGTGCAGCGAACACTCACCATTTTTCTATGTCCATTTGTGTAATACCACAAACACATGTTGTGGTGTATTACCTACCGATTACTTTCGCTGAAGCTCTACGTCATGAAGATGGAAGATTTGTCACTGAGACGGATCACATGAGCAATACGTACTTTTATTCCACATACACTGACGGGAAAACGCTGAACAACCCTGTCGCACCACTATGACAATGCACATCAAGTTTGCTTCAAGTACACACTGCAAATTTCGTGAGCGTTAGTTACCTTTGAGATTGAACGATTTGAGTTGATGTTAGTTAAGAGACATTTATGAGCTCCTCAACCAGTAAGAATGAGGCAGTGTAGTAGGGGTACGAAGCTGCATGTTCCTTCTGCTATATTGCGGTCTGAGGTGCTATTTCGTTTGACAGCACGAGTGCTCTTGTGATACTTCCATGAACCTTGACTCCAAAATTTTACGTCGGTCTGGTGATTCGAACTGTCATGCTGCCAGTCATGAGCAGCGTACCGCCCTGTGTTGTCCAATTCGATAGCGCTCTCTCACATACCGCTGTTATAACTCAAAGTGCTTTACAAAATGTCGACATGTTGCTTTGACCTGCTTGAACACCAAATCTGTCTCCAGTCGAGCAATATGGGACGTCATCTGGCGACATTTCCAGCCTCATTCCACAAACAGGATCAACCGTCTGGGTATTGGCCGACAAATAGCTACCAATACCAAAAGCTATAGCAACGGCCAGAAACTGAGAGATGTAACAAATATACTTTTAGGTAAGATTAGTCACTTCAAATGATGGGTCGTGTTGTGACAGTTTTCCGCTCTTGTAGTACTCATTTGACTATCTACTACGAACATGGGGAACTAAATGCCAATACGATCTTCCGTCGGCGCCTGGCAAGGGGAGAAAAATAAGATGAGAGAGGTGTCCACACGCAGTTAGGGTGAATTTCACATCACTTCCAGCTTATGTAACGCAGCACCACTGCCACAGCAGTCCTAAACGCTGAACAGAGATATGTCAACTAGTGAGGGCATCACGCAAATATCTACGTCGACTGCTGCAGCAAATGCTATGCAACTGCTAAATGTAGATAATATGTACGTAGATGTGTAGAGATTTCCAACTGCAATGAGACGCCGGGGAAATATAACGAGATAATCCTGAAAAGCCACCGAAAAAAAAGGAAAGTGTTTTCATCTGAAACACACTGTGCAGAGATTATTAACTCCAAAGCTAATTCAGTTACGTAAGTAAAGCGGGAAATAACTTAATGTAAGGCCAATTTCTAGAGAACGTCTAAAATGTGAGTGGTTTATCGTTATTCGCATTCACCCAACCTCAGTAGAATTACTGCTTCATCATGTAACGACGAATTTTGAACCTTTCAGACTAAGAAATTATTAAAAACAGTTGTTGCCTACACAGCTGATGCAAATCGTAACTGTAACCGCATAAGAACCGAAAAGCCTATTCGCCTATCACAGTGGTATATAGCAAAATGTGGCGGCTTGTCAAGCCCCAATTCTCCCACGCTCTCACCATTGCGACCCTAAGCTTATCGTCCTATATCCAGCGTATCTTTTCAAAGCAGATGTTCTACTACAAATTGCCGGCAGTCAAATGCTTCAGTATCATCATAAAATACCTTCAGTATTTCAATTTGAAAAATTATCAAGAGTTTTTAACTTTATGAATGTGCGACGGTCTGTTTCAATAACTAATAAAAGTGTAAATATTTTGATTTTCAGTTTACTCGGCAGTGCAGAGGGTAAGTGTCAGATTACAAATCACGACGGTCCATGGTCCAAGTACCAGTCCGGGATTTGTCCAGAGACTTTTTCTACACGTAAGTGTTCCTTCATGTTCGACAATGATTTGTTAATGTTAGTAATGCGAGGTCGAATTATGACTCGTATTCCCTGTTAAACTGCAGGGCCGCTTACAACAGACTGGATAAATAAGTTGAGAAGGTGCAGAAAGCAACGGGACCATGGCTTTCGAACCAGTTCTCAGGTTGATGACAGCATTATCGTTATATGTGTACATGACACAGATTTCCTTTGTCTCCTTGGGTAACATTATTAAATACTTTTGAGTGACAACCGAAATACATACTCCCACTAACCAACCCTTGCCCCTCAGAGCAAATGAATAAAATTGCACTAAATAAATATCCCTATTTTCTGAAAATACGGATAAAATAATATAACTGTATGGTGCATTAGATAATACCCTAGAAAAATATGAAAAATTAACTGCGTGTCCTGAGGTTTATACAACACTCACCCACTTTTCCTTTCCTTTGTCTCTTTGGGTAACTTTATTAAATACTTTTGAGTGATAACCGAAATATATACTCCCACCAACCAACCCTTGCCCCTCAGAGCAAATGAATAAAACTGCACTAAATAAATATCCTTATTTTCTGAAAATACGGATAAAATAATATAACTGCATGGTGCATTAGACACTACCCCGAAACATATGCAAAATTAACTGCGTGTCCTCAGGTTTATACGATACTCGCCCACTTTTCCACTTGTTAATAATATAAAACACAGATTAACGTTAACAAATAATAAAAATGAACTAATTACTGGTGTAAAATAGACAGTTACTTGCACCAATACATTTACAATGAGGAGGAAAGATGAAGAGGAAAGTGACAAGTGAAGGGTGTCAGTAAAACCACGAATATTAATTTGACAAAGACAGCCTTTTTTCACTATATTTCGCTACATTTTAACTGGTATCATTTTATGACTTTACATTTTATTGGCCAGATAATACAATTCATATTGTATCTTTTCCAAAAAGGAAGAAATTTCATTTAATCAAGAAAGTAAATAAAAAATACTGCTGTGCTTCTATAGGTACCACACTACACATGAATATACAGGGTGAAAAGTATTTAAACCGACAAACTCTGGGATGTTGTAGGGGACATCAAAACAAATATTTTTCCCTAAAGTCATTTTTTCCTTCGAGGAGTATTTCAACAGGAAGAGGAAGATTTCTGTGGCTGCAACTTAATTAAACCAACAAGCACTTATCCATTTTTTATGACCAACAGACAACACATTAACGCAACTCAATTTCACTTACAGTTGATTTTCAAAAATGCCTCTATTGACACGTAAACAAAGGTTACACCAATCGGTTTAAATGGCTCTGAGCACTATGGGACTTATTGTAACCACATGCGTTGTCTTATAGGGAGTGGGACGTTTTCCAGCGATTCTGGCAGTGCTCTGGCGAGAAAATTGTAGTAGTGCCTGCCATTTAATGGCCTAGGAAGCAGATACGTCCCAATTAAACAGTCCCCAACAACACCGACCACACATTAACGAAGAGCTGCACTTAATGAGCGCTAGTTACTGTGCGATGTTGGTTATCCTCACTCCAAACATGCGATTTGTGCATGTTAAAGACTTCATCAACCCCGAACGTTGCTTCATCGGTAAGCTACGCAAAGGATGGAAATGCAGGATGCATTTCACACTGTTCCAGGTACCACCGCGAAAATGGTGCTCTGGGTGGATAATCCACTGGTTCCAGGTTGTGGACTCACTGTAAGTGAAATGGACGTAACAATATCTCTCGAAGGACTGTTCTTACATTCGTCTCATTCGTCCCCATTTTATGTGCAATTGCACGAGTGCTGATTGAAGGATCCCGCTCCACATGCTACAAGACAGCTTCCCCAAATTGCAGCGTTCTTACCGTGCGACGGCGTCCCTGTCCAGGTAATCTGCTGAATGACCCGGTCTCACGCAGACATTGGTACACAGCAGCAAGGGTCGTATGATGCGGGATACGACGATTAGGATATGGTTGTTGATAAACCCACTGTGCGGCTCGTCCGTTGTGGTGCGCTTAGTAAACAGAGACAATGCACTACTTCACTGGTGGACAGCGGTTGCCTACAACTGAACAGCATAATACGCCCTCTAACAACTGAAGAGCGTAATACGGCCTCCACCGGTTTAAATAATCCTCATAGGAAAAAATGACATTAGGGGAAAATATTTGTTTTGATGTCCCATAGAACCTCCCAGAGTTTGTCGGTTTAAATATTTTTCGCCCTGTATTGCTGAGAGTGGGATTTTTATCCGTAAAGGACAAAGCAGTCACTGTAAGACTCAAATTTTACTATCATGAAGCATCAACATATGTTTCACTGAGATAAGCAAGTGAACATTTAGTGAAAGAACGGAGGATTTTGTTGATGAAATCTAACTTTGTGTCAGGTAAGTGAGCACAGTAAATGTATAACAACGAGACTAAGTCGTGGATACTGCAAGAACAGGATGTGGTTAAAAGCAAGAAACTGGAACAATAAGAACGAACACCAGCTGAACCATTAAAGTGCGTGACACAAGCAAGTGTATGGCTGAGAATGTTAAAATTGTGCAGTTAGGTCCTCATGGAAGTTAACTACAATAGACGTGGTGATTCTATTGAAAGCTCATTCTTACTACTCTCATACAGCATGAATGCAGTAGGCAGCGGTGGTAACAGTTGAGTATAGCTTGACCTCTGCACTCGGAACTACATTGGAAACATCCATATGGGTGCAACTGTTATCTGGCAGCAAGTATTTTCGTCTCAGTCGCCTCTCCACAAGTATTTCTATTTCATTCTGCTAGCAATAAGTGTGAGCTATTTTAACCACCTGTAACTTTCCTGTTTGTACAAGTGGAGTAAAATCGCTGGCAAATTGCAGCGGACGCTGCGAGTTCCGTTCAGTAATGGTTTTGTACATAAGTTAAACAAACTTGTACTCCTGTGGGTTTTGTTATCACTAATCAATAATTCCAAGGTGTTGGGAGGATGGCAGAAAACTTCTCCCAGTCCATGACAGGATTCTGAAGCTGATGAATTGAAAGACTTACACGTAGGTACACACAAGAAAGAACGTGCTCTCCAGTCAGAAAATTGGTTACAAGTGTTTTAAACTAACATTCCTGCGTAGCACGTCTGCTGAGACAAACGGTTGTACTAACGGTCTGCCTACTCTGAAAGCTGGAGCTGGCTTCGGCTTCAATCTTTCCTGGAAGGACTCCTCCCAGTGCCTCAAGGAAGACTGTTTTCTACGAAGAGATTACCACCCCCACAGTCACACGTCGATGGAAGTTAGGACCAAGCGAATTCAGCTTTCTTTACCTGCTTTCAAGGGTAAGTTTCAACGCGGAACGAATTTATTACTCTGCTTGATCCTTCGAGGTGCAATGTGTTTGTTATCTTACTTTCCGTGACAGGTGGGCAATGTTGATTTCCAAAGACTTTTTATTCTACTGAAATAATCTTTTGTCACAAAGTAACAAGGTAAGTGTTTTATTCGTATATATTTTGTGGGAAACTATAATCGTGTGGAAGATTATACACCTGAATGTTTGACGCAACTGGTTGCGAAAAACGCTGTATATGAACCAAACCCCAAACCTCCTCTCCGTACTTTCCTATGACACGAGCACGGGATTCTCTTCGCATACCGCTACAGAGCTGTTCCTAGCGCAGCTGAGAATTGGCAACATCGTCACAAACATTTGGCAACAATGTGACAGTGCAATCACTTCCGCGTATGGTAGTGAATTGAATCGTTAAAGTCGCTTGATATTCCCTTTCCATTTGAATGACTATAATATAACCATGTCCATTCTAATTATCCGGGCTGTTATGCCGTGGTCGGTTAATGAATTCTGTGGAGATTCTCAACGTTTCGTCTCCGACTGCGGGAGACATGTTCAAGGGGGTCCGTAGCTTGATGGAAGGTCCAACACACACACTGGCTCGCTACTGACTGCCGCTAAATTCCGTGTCCGCGCACCCCCGCGCCACAGCGTGACGTCACGTGTTTTGAAACCGTCAGTGCAATTGGCCGCTGTCCGTCGCCATCGATCGCCGTTGCCATCACCCAGTAGTGGGCGACTGGTACACATCTTCTATAACACCGGCATTCATATACCGTTTAATTTGACGCCCTCCTCCTTTCGGTTGAAATTATTTGGGTGTTTAGCGATTTCGATTGCCTCCAAGTAGAGCCTTTCGTAGTATCCGCTCGTTGCCGATAGTACTTGCGTCTCCTCGAAACGAATATTGTGGTTCCCTGGCTGGAAAGCATGCTCCGAAACAGCTGATCGTTCCGTCTCTCTTCTTCTACCATTTTCCTTGTGCTCTGTCAAACGTTTAGAAACAGTTCTTTTGGCGGTACCCACATAAACATCACCACAGCTGCATGGGATCCTATACACTCCAGATTTTGCCAATGGTTTGCGAGCGTCCTTGGCAGGCCTAAGGTATTCCTGTATCTTTCTGGTGGGCTTGTAAATTACGGTAATATTCCGCTTCGTCAAGATCCTCCCTATTCTTTCCGTTACATTTTTAACAAACAGCAGGAAAACCTTAGATTTTGCAGTAGCCTGTACGTCAATATGATGTCTGCGTGGCTGCCTCAACGCACGTTTTATTTCGGCGGACGAATATCCGTTCTTCGTTAGTACATTGAGGAGATGTTCCATCTCAGCGTCGAGCAGCTCAGGTTCACAAATATTTCTAGATCTGTCCGCTGTTAGTGTCGTTGTTGTGGTCTTCAGTCCTGAGACTGGTTTGATGCAGCTCTCCATGATACTCTATCCTGTGCAAGCTTCTTCATCTCCCAGTACCTACTGCAACCTACATCCTTCTGAATCTGCTTAGTGTATACATCTCTTGGTCTCCCTCTACGATTTTTACCCTCCACGCTGCCCTCCGATACTAAACTGGTGATCCCTTGATGCCTCAGAACATGTCCTACCAACCGATCCCTTCTTCCGGTCAAGTTGTGCCACAAACTTCTCTTCTCCCCAATCCTATTCAATACTTCCTCATTAGTTATGTGATCTACCCATCTAATCTTCAGCATTCTTCTGTAGCACCACATTTCGAAAGCTTCTATTCTCTTCTTGTCCAAACTATTTATCTGTCCGCTAACGTCTTGATAACACCCCGCTTCTGTTGTGGGTGGTGGTTCGAATCCCGGTGCAAATAACGGTCAGTGTGCGTGGGTTTGCGGTACACTGAGTGGCCCAAATTACCATTTTTGTTTATAAACACAAGCACATCGAGGAAATGTAGTTTGCCGTCTACCTCCTCCTCCATTGTAAACTGAATTCTTGAGTTTATACTGTTCAGATGTTCGTGGAACCGGCTTAATTCCTCCCTACCATGTCTCCACAACACAAACGTGTCATCCACGTATCGGAACCATACATTTGGTTTCTTGCTGGCACGAACATCTGAACAGTAAAAACTCAAGAATTCAGTTTACAATGGAGGAGGAGGTAGACGGCAAACTGCATTTCCTCGATGTGCTTGTGTTTAGAAACGAAAATGGTAGTTTGGGCCACTCAGTGTACCGCAAACCCACGCACACGGACCGTTATTTGCACCGGGATTCGAACCACCACCCACAACAGAACCTGGGTGTTAACAAGACCTTAGCGGACAGAGCTAGAAATATTTGTGAACCTGAGTTGCTAAACGCTGAGATGGAACATCTCCACAATGTACTAACGAAGAACGGATAATCGTCCGCCGATATAAAACGTGCGTTGAGGCAGCCACGCAGAAATCATACTGACGTACAGGCTACTGCAAAATCTAAGGTTTTCCTGCCGTTTGTTAAAAATGTAACGGAAAGAATAGGGAGGATCTTGACGAAGCGGAATATTACCGTAATTTACAAGCCCACCAGAAAGATACAGGAATACCTTAGGCCTGCCAAGGATGCTCGCAAACCATTGGAAAAATCTGAGTGTATAGGATCCCATGCAGCTGTGGTGATGTTTATGTGGGTACCACCAAAAGAACTGTTTCTAAACGTTTGGAAGAGCACAAGGAAAATGGTAGAAGAAGAGAGACGGAACGATCAGCTGTTGCGGAGCATGCTTTCCAGCCAGGGAACCACCATATTCGTTTCGAGGAGACGCAAGTACTAGCGGCCACAAGCGGATATTTCGAAAGGCTCTACTTGGAGGCAATCGAAATCGCTAAACACCCAAATAATTTCAACCGAAAGGAGGAGGGCGTCAAATTAAACGGTATATGGATGCCGGTGTTATAGAAGATGTGTACCACTCGCCCACTACTGGGTGATGGCAACGGCGATCTATGGCGACGGACAGCGGCCAATTGCACTGACGGTTTCAAAACACGTGACGTCACGCTGCGGCGCGGGGGCGCGCGGACACGGAATTTAGCGGCAGTCAGTAGCGAGCCAGTGTGTGTGTTGGACCTTCCATCAAGCTACGGACCCCCTTGAACATGTCTCCCGCAGTCGGAGACGAAACGTTGAGAATCTCCACAGAATTCATCAACCGACCACGGCATAACAGCCCGGATAATTATTATGGACATGGTATTTCCGGGCGTGAAAGTTTACATTTTAGTATAATATAACCCTCATATAAACTAAGACACTGAGACAGAAAATTCAACTTTTAGGCTAAAGGAATGCTATTCTTCACATAAATTACAACTTTTTTTTTCGTGAAGAGTTGTGAAGATGGTTTGATGAACCCTCGGGAAGGCACTTAAAAGTGATTTGCAGAGTATCCATGAAGATGTAGATTTTCACGATGCGTAATGTGGCTGAGCGACCAACAGCATGATGAGAGTGGCGTGCTGGCAGCAGTGTGTCCGTGGCCCCGTGGTTCCGCCCCTGTCTCGTGTAGTAACGACAAGGACGTCCACGTACACAACCGACCATCCAGCAATTGTTAACCGCAATTATGGTGGAATGAAACGCCCTACCACAAGAACTCCTTACCAAACTCGTAGCCAGGAATGGAGCAAGCCGCAGAGCACACACTGCCACACGAGTTTATAAAACTCCGTATTAAGAACAACGTTCCACCTTTTGTCATGTCCAGGCGGCCATAATAAATCGCAGTAACTTGAGTGTAATTACTGACTTTTAGGAAAAATGTCATTTCTGTTTTTCTCACTGCATATTCCTTTCATTTACCTTCTGTACTATAATGTAGCAGTTCTTTCTACCTATGATCCTAGTTTCATCGAGCTATGTCCCTTGGCAGCTATACACTCGCATCATACGAAAGTTTCTTTAATCATTAAGCTGTGCTCACGAGAAAATTTCGCGTTAGAACGTCTAAGTGCCGTATGTTGTACTAACGCTATTTGGAATACATTATCGATTCTAAAAGTATAGACTCATATTGAAACAGTACCAGCGATGGCGAGGCATGACAGAATCTCTGACCAGAGAGTTATTTATCGTGTCTAGTCTGCGCTTGACCGCGCGAGAGTTCAGTTGCGAGTAGGATGTTGTGTGTAGCGAGTCGCGAGAGGAGGCAGTCAGCCGACGGTAGTACTGAGCGGCCGTCGGCATGGGTCGGCGTCGTGCCCCCTTTACATCTCTGGTCAAGGTTCGGGACGAGGTATATTGTTAAATAAGGTAATGAAGCAGCATTGCGCACATCTGATAATGTAATGTATGTTAATTATGATTAATTTGTTCAAGAAATACCCCAATAATTATTTTGTTTTCAAAGCAATCGTTTTTAAGAAAAGAATCATTCCAATTGGAACAATATTTCCTATGTTTTTCCTCCCAGAATTAATTTATCACATTAATTATTGCACAGGGCCTAAGGTCAGCGATGCTGCCCTATTATTGTGGGTCTAATGATTAATCTTGATTTCTTAATTTTTGTGTTGAGTTTACATTGTGCCATTATTTTTCAATATTTTTGTAGCGAAGTTACAGTCGCATGTATTTCAATTTGACGGTGTTTTGTGGGAGCTCAACAACATTTGGGTCGTTATTATTCAGTAATCTTGTGAGGAACTAACTTTTGGCACGTTTCATTATCATAGACTTTTCTTACATTTATGCGGGGAGGTTACATTTAGCACGATGACCATAAACTTTTAATTAATTATTTTCTTTCATTTTTGTGGGAAGGTTACAATATAGCGAATTTATTTTGTGACATTTTATATAATATGTGGACTGTTAAGCCATACTTCGTCGGTCGTGCACCATCTAGTACTTTAAAACAGATGAACGTGTTATACTATCGAAAATGTTGTACCTGCAGATGATCTCTTCCTTTGAAGACTCGATAAGTTTACCTGCCCTGATGTTCGAAGCTGGCTTTGTTTTCCAATAGCTTCGATTTCAAAATGTATTCATTTTGTAACGGGTTTTTGGTAATAATTTAGCTTAGCTTGATTTCACTGATTATTAATGTCCTTTAGATTAATACCGTAACAGGTAGACGGTTAAATACCATCTTGACAAGATATTCTCGATTGTAGCGCTTTTAAAGTTCCAGTAGTATATTGGTTGCTAGTTTCATGACCATGTTGTACCTTATAACAAGTTCAAATACGTGGAAAAGTATATGAAACTTCTATTGTAGGACTGCCTATAGGCAAAAGTCTGAAGGAGTACAACGTTCTCCCCTACTGTATTCTTAATGATTTCATAGCTATTAATATTTGAAGAGATTTACATTTTTTTTTAATTTCATGGCAGATTTATCATATAAGCAGATTCTGATTCCTCCTCTTTTGGTTTCGAGTATCTTCAGAAATGCACACTTACACCACTTGTCACAAAATATAAAACTAGTGTGGTTTGCAAGCCGACGTAATTCGCCATAATATTCGTCGTGTATGATTCATCCAACAGCCGTCGCTTGGTAGCTTGGCGAATCGGAATGTAATGACAGGTGAAGCATAACGTGATGTAATGAGGTTAACCTGACGTAATTGAGTGGCGCCGCTGCCGTAATATAGGGTCAGATTCCGCCACGTAATTACTAGTCCGTCATTGTTCATGCTACGAATGATAATTCCAGGTTGAATGGAGCCCTTATCTCGTGCGTGCTATGTAATGTCAGTAAACACAGAAGTAGATAAAGGGAAATGTTTAGAATTCTGATCTATAGATTCCAGGAAGAGCATGAATAGTCAGCTGCACGCTGAGTTAGTAGTGGGGAAATGAAAGCTTTCCAGAAACATACATTTTCGATCATTTCGCTACATCCCAGAACAATCAGTATAGCGTGAAATATAATTTACTGGAATAAGTTTATTTACTTCTTCAAAACGTGGCCGGCAAGAGTGGCCGAGCCGTAATAGGCCCTATAGTCTGGAACCGCGCGACCGCTACGGTCGCAGGTTCGGATCCTGCATCGGGCATGGATGTGTGTGATATCCTTAGGTTAGTTAGGTTTAAGTATTTCTAAGTTCTAGGGAACTGATGACCTCAAAAGTTAAGTCCCATACTGCTCAGAGCCATTTGAACCATTTCTCAAAACGTGTTTGTAAGGCCCAACCTTACATAACGTCAAGGCCGGTGAAAGCTATTTACCTTTTTTTTCATATGAAGAAATATGAAAATCCATTATATTCCGCACATGAAACAACTTCTATAAGTTTTACTGTATCCTTAGATGGTTGTGATGTCCAGAAACCCCTTTGTGCTTCTCCATTGCGTGTGTCTGCAACATCTCTGGTATCGTGAAGTTTGTCAGCTTCTGAGTTCCCATCTTTCCATCGCTATGACAGTGGATGAAACCTCTCCATCATTCAGCCTCAGATTAGTTTCTACTGAGATTTAATACTTGTTTTATATGAACACTGTTAATCGCATGTAAAAATTACTGTGGTTATTTTACAAACATGCAGCTAATGACGATTGTGTCAGGTGACACACGTAGATTTGAAGGAATTTTGATCGTAGTTGCCATGACTGGTGAATATTTTAGATTACCGTCAGAGTGTAACTTGAACAGCTTCCTACAAAACGTCTTGGAGGGCATGCATGTGTGTACGTGAGAAGCCATCTAGGTGCCAAGTACGTTTGCCACAAGTAACTTTGACACAGTTGGAAGTAAGTCAGCATTCCATAGTCAGCCAAGGCGCCAGCATGTGGCTCTACGACTTGTCAAAACGCTCTTTACGGTGAGGGTCAAGCCCACACACGTGATAAGAGGCATACAGCTACGACTGTTGGGTGTAATTCGGCAATTAAGACGAACGCACGTAGATAAACTGTTCCGGAAATATCGTATGCTGCCAGATCCCAGTGGGAAGAGGCTCTCCATGGGAGTGTAAAGGAAGCCATGGCCAGTATCAAATCAGTAGTAGCGTAACGAGCAGTAGAGGAGAATGGTAGGGCAGTGGAGTGACTGAATATCCAGAAGAAATAACACTGATCAACAGCCACCGCTACTGATGGAGCAGTGGGCTAACACTATTACATGCATGGTAGTAGCATGAGCAGCTATCTTACAAGTGTCTTACATTTGTTTCTTTGAACAATATTGAAAATAAATAGCTTGTCTTTGTCTAAAAGAGCACTGCACCGGATTTTTCCTTACCTTTTGGGAAATGTAGCAGTTTAGTATTCATCTCTTGTGAATTAAACCAAGTGGCAAGTAGCTATTGATTCGGTAGACAGCAGAACTAGGGACCATACTTGCATTTGCGGTCAAACGAATTTATATTCTGACATTACTTCATGCTAAAATAACATAGCTACACATTGATACAGGAAGACAATTATTGAACAACATGAAAACAAAACGAAAATTTGCTACAAATTACGCATTACGCACAACTTATGAAACATGTAAACATCACTAAGAATATTCGTATATATGCTATGCTCAACATGCCTCCTCAATGGCTGCTTTCAGCTCAGAAATTGTTTTTTTTTTTTATTATTGCTGTATACCTGTCTTTACTATAGCCCCACAAATAGAAGTCGCATGTGTTGAGGTCCGGAGAATATGGAGGCCAACCGTAGCCGATGCCAGTGGTCTCTGGGTACACCAGAACCAGAATGCAGTCCCCAAAGTGCTCATCCAACTCATCAAACACATTCGTGTTTCGATGCGGTGTTCCCTCCTGCTAAAACCACATCGTGTCGAAATCAGGATCACTTTGGACAATGGGGATGAAATAATCTTCCAAAATCTTCACGTACCGTTCGGTAGTCACCGTGCCATCAAGGAAAATCGCATCAACTGTTCCGTGACTGGACACTGCACATCATGCAGTCACCCACCGAGGGTGAAGAGACCTCTCGATCGCGAAATGTGGATTCCCAGTCTCCCAAAGGCGCCAATTTTGCTTATTGACGAACCCATCCTAAGAAATGTGGGCCTAGTCGCTGAAGCAAATAACAGGACGTGGCCCGCGGCCAACCGAGCAGGTTGAACGTCCTAACGCAAACCGTTCAAAAGATATGACGATTTTATTTCATTTAGTCCAGCAGTTTTTCCCAGTATTTCTGTCACTTAAGCTACTGGTATGGTGAATGTTCTGTTTCCATACGGATTGGCTGTAGTAAATGCCGAAACCATCGGAATGCTTGATATTGGTGGCCATCATCGATTCCAACCATCAGGGTGACTGATTTCAGCGTGTATTTTCATTCAAGAATTGTAACTCTCCTGCTGGCCACTACGCGGCTACTTGCGGAGTGGAAACAACAACCGTAGTAACAGGATAAGTGTTCATTTTTTTTTTTTTAGTCTTATTGCTGCCCGCCACGAATTCCTCACCTACGCCAGCCTCTTCGCCTCAAGCAGCGCTGGCAACCTGCGTCCTCAATTATTTGCCGGTATATTCCAATCCCTGTCTTCCTCTACAGTTTTTGCCCTCTATAGCTCCCTCTAGTACCGTTGAACTCATTCCCTGATGTCTCAACACGTGTCCTATCCTCCTGTCCCTTTTCCTTACAGTTGTTTCCACACATCCATGTCGTCTCTGAATTTGCACAGAACTCCCTCATTCCTTAAATTATCAGTTTAGCAAATTTTCAGTATCACCACATCTCTAATATTTCGTTCCTCCACTGTTCCGGTTTTCCCACCGTCAAGAGTTTCACTACCATACAACGCTGTGCGCCCAACATACATTCTCAGAAATTTCTTCTTCAAATTATGACCTGTATTTGATAATAGTAGATTCTCTTGGCCAGGCATGCAGTTTTTGTCAGTGCTAGTCTGCTTTTGAAACAATACTTGCTCTGTCCGTCATTGTTTATTTTGCTGCGTAGGATTCCTTAACTTCGTCTACTTTGTGACCATCAATTGTGATGGTAAATTCCTCAGTGTCCTCATTTCTGCTACTTCTCATTACTTTCGTCTTTCTCAGATCTACTCCCAGTCATGTTATGTATTCATTACAGTGCTCACTCCATTCAGCTGATCGAGTAAGTGTTCTTCACTTTCAATCAGGACAGCTATGTCATCAGCGAATCGTGTCAGTAAAATCCTTTAACGTTGAATTTTATTTACACTCTTGGATCTTCCTTTTACATCCATCATTACCTCTTCAATGTACAGATTGAAGAGTGTGGGCGAAAGACTACATCCCTGTCTTACACACTTTTGTAATCTTCCTTCTCGATCGTCCACTCTTCTTATTTCATCCTATGTTCTGTATGTATTGTATATTGCCCGTCTCTACCTATAGCCTACCTCTGTTTTTCTCAGATTTGGAACACGTTGCTCCATTGTACATTGTCGAACGCATTTCCCAGGTCGACATATCCTATGAACGTGTCTTAATGTTTTTTGCCTTACTTCCTTTATAAACCTCAAAGGCAGAATAGGCTCTCTGGTTCGTTTACCTTTCCTAAAGCCTAACTGACCGTCATCTAACATATCCCCGTGTTTCTTTTCCAATCTTTTGTATATTACTACTGTTAGCAACTTGGATGCATGGGCTGTTAAACTAATTTTGCGATAATTTAGCTCTTACCGCATCTTGCAGTCTTCAGAATTGTGTGAATGATGTTTTTCCGAAAGTCTGAAGGTATTCTACACATTGCTGCAGAGAGGGTTAGAATCGTTGTTCGCCTAAATCTCATTATGATTGTTCCTGTAAAAATTAATAATAAAATTTTCGGGTGGAAAACGGAGTCCTCATCTTCATTAAGACTTCGGAAATCTGGTAAAAGTAGGTTTTATTTTCGTTGCTTAAAAACATGTCATCAGCCCACATTTAGCATGCAAAACTGCTATTATAAGTTCCCACTTTATGTCAGATTAAAGCAGTCAGAATTCTCCTAAATCCTTTCCGGAAACTGTCACGCGAATATACAGTTACTTTCTACACATAATGTTGATTTCTTACATAAGTCATTCAGTGGATTTCTTTCACAAAGATTGCTCGCCGAATGTATTCTGTAGTAGATCACAGAACATCGCTACGCGGAATTTTCTATGTCCAACAAGTCACACGCGTATATCTCCTGAACAAAATATCCCACGACTCTCATGCATTTACAAATTGTTCGTAGCAACAAAAGGTACCATGAAAAATGCATCTGAACGCGACGGACCGAATATTTCTTCATCTTACACATCTTTCCGACGGACACATTTAACATGTCCTTCCCGTCTCTAAAGCTAGTCCACGACTCCCTCAATGCAGTTGATCAAATTGCATATACTACTTCACTCTAATTGGTTGATCAAGTGAACAGCCAATCAGATCAGTCTTTCAAGTTATATTCGCGCCGAAACTGTTCTAAGCCAATCACGATATCAGATTCATTGGCGTCACTTTCACAAGCAAATTATTACTATATTGTTTATTAATTGAAACTAAACGAAAATTAAACTTGAAATAACTTTAGGAATACGTTACTCTACAAATAACTATTGTGGCTGCCTTCTTATAAAAACAAGTACGCTTGGACATACGTCATCAGCAATGCAGGTACAAACATCTCTCCCACACTATGACTGCGTAATGCAGTACGTAAAATTAATCTTGAAATTTAACGTATTTCCCACATACACACTCTCATTCACTCTCATTTATTCCCACAACGACATAAGACACAAATAATAATTCTGTCTGAATTTTATATAACGAAAATGAAAATTAAAGTTATTGTACGAAAATCTCAATTAATCAATTCAGCTCATTGAGAGTTCTGTTTATGTTTTCAAATAATACCGAAAGATAGACTATTTTAGTTCCTAGCTGAATTTAATAACTAAGTGTCAGTTCTAGCTATTTTATGTAATTTTCTCTAATTCTGAAAATACCCCAGCCAGGAAACTGAGATTTTGCAACCAGCTTCCTTTCAATAACAAAAGGCTACATATTAAGTTATAACTAAATGGAATATTATTTAGTATCGTTTATTTAGATTCTTAGGGGCTTGAATTTTCTGTCGCTGGAACTGACACAAGTAGCTTTTCCCATGAACGTCCTAGCGACAGGTGCGAGTGAATCACGCCGAGATACAATCGGCTGTCACCGCCACCGGCTCCAGAGCTACGAGCCATTACTGCATTAAAAGGCTTTTTGCGGATTGCTTCGCAACGTTACACAGCCCCTAAGAATCCAAAACTTTTCCTAAGTATGTTTTACGGTTCTTAGTCAACACTTGCTAGTTAGGGAAGTTTTCAAAAGCTACAAGAACACTGTCAAAAAAATGGTTTTTATCAACAGGAAACTTTTCTTAATGAATCAAATTGTTCAGGATACGTAACATCATAATATGATTTACCTATTTACATAAATTGTCTATGGCTAGGGCTGATGACACACACACTTTTTTTATGAAAATAAAAATCGTCATTAGCTGAAAGAAAAACACATCTACTCTTGATAATTAAATGGACACCTCAGCTGCAAACGGACGTTGATGTACTTCATTGGGGACGTGTTGAAAATGTGTGCCCCGACCGGGACTAGAACCTGGGATTTCCTAATTACATGGAAGACACTCTATCCATCTGAGACACTGAGGGCACAGAGGACAGTGCGCCTGCAGGGCAAACATCATTTAGGGGCACTATGAATGTAGTGGTGTGGACATGTTGGGAATGTGGGTCTCACGGGGAGCGTGCAAGGGATAAGTCCCTGCAGGCGCACTATCCTCTGTGCCCTCGGTGACTGACATGGATAGAGCATCTGCCATGTAAGCAGGAGACCCCGGATTCGAGTCCCGATCGGGGCACACATTTTCAACATGTCCCCAATGAAGTACATCAACGTCTCTTGGCAGTTAGGGTGTAGATTTAATTATCATCTCATTTCAAGCTGCACGGTCATCTACGGTAACTGTTCTTTCGGGAACAGGTACTACCGTCATATATACATCTATTCCTCTTACAAGAATTCTTTACAAAATAATATTTTCTTGTTTAAAGAATACGTTTTCCAAATCACGATCAATAATTTTTTAAACACAAATAATGAAAATTTTTACAGAAGTTCTTTAAACGTCAACTCTAATTTAAATCTAGTTTCTGTTTTCCCCATTAAAATAACGCTAACTTTGTTTTACCTTTCAATGACATCCAAACACTTTACGGAAAATCTAGTTGAAGCATTACGTCAATTATAAATATCACGTTAATATTTTGACACTTTGGGGGAGATCGTTTAAAAAAAAAAGCACTTACTCTTGCATCACAAAATCGCTCATCATTGGCATACAGCGTCCAGCTCGGTCTCAACCTTGGGTTCTCTCTCAGTCCCATATCAGGTTCATTAAAATTTTCATAACTATAAAATACAGTACGTCTCAGATTCCATTCTCCAACTTTGCATCCTAAAGTAACACACATATCAATTATAGTCAACAATTATGTCTTCAAGTTTGGTTCTTAATTCAAAAGCTAAAAGCAAAACATTTTCCAAAAATACCTTTCAATAAATTTTTTTCAAAATGTTTATCCAAATTTTACACAAAATTCTTTTTCATGCAATTCATGCTCATTATCTATCCAATATTTCCTTACAGTTAACATTAATGAACTCCGTGAAAAATGAATGAACTGTTTCCGAAACTTTCAGCAGTACTCAAAAGTGGCACTACCACTGAAATGTTTTTATTTTCAAACACTGTTAGTGATTAAGCAAGTTACCATTACAAAATTGGCAGATTCCAAATTTGCTCTTTTTTAACCCTCTTTCAGAAAAAAATTTACTGGAGGACTTTACACAAATAATCTAGTATACGCCAAAGAAATACAACGTCATTAAATATACTGAAAAATTATTTCTGCCACCCTCTGCAGCTCTGAAAAGCATCATTACATATTACATAAAGAAATACAAATTTATTGAGCACTGAAAAACATCCAGGCCACATCCAGCAGTTCTGCAATACCTCATATATACATTATATACATTTTATAAAATCACTGAAATTACTCATGCCCACTTCAGTAGCTCAGAGGCACATCTTACCTACTAATATTTACAGAGAATACATATTCTACAGAAAAGTCCTTATACAATTACCGAAAATTATCCTTGCCAGCTTCTGTGGCTTTAGCAGTACACATTAGACACATAATTTATAAAGAGCATACATACTTATCGGCAGAGAATACCAAAAGACCTTATGGAGAATACCGAAACTAACTTCAGCCAACTTCTGTGGCTCTTCAATTCTCCTACACAATATTCAAGAATAATATACCTCGCTCAAATTAATAAATACACTTAAGCTCATCTCTCTGTTGCTTTCAAGTCATCTCAAATACAAAACTTCATTTTACCCTTTAGGCAGCCAATCCTCTTTGGCCTCTGAACACATCACCTTTACAATAACATTTCTACCAGTTAGATAAAACATAGGTAAAATTAGATATCTTAAGCTCACATCTGTGACTTTCAAAACACACCACATTTTAGACTTTACTTCCTTGAATAGGCCCTCTCTGGCCTTAATCACATTTCTTACACTGCAACGTCTTTACACGTTACAAAAACTTTTCTATTACTCTTAATAATACTTTATAGTCACCTTAAAGTAATCTTTTCTGTCACTCATAGGCAATTCTCTTTCATCTGATCAGTCACTTCTTAGTTTCTACTTGGGCACTACCTCTCTGTATACTTTGTATTGCTCCAGTACAATATTTACTGATAGGGAAGAAGGGAAGACTATAGTCAAAGTTCTGCATGAAGAATAGTAAGATTAACAATATGAAAGGAATGGAATTAGTATCTGTCAGCAACTACAGGACGTAATGTTCGTCAACACTTAGCACTGCATAGAGTGCAATGCCCTCTGAGGCTTCTTAGTTACTGATATTTAATGATCCTTCAATATGTATTTCTTTAAATTAATAATGTTTCTTAAGTCCAGTAATGTGTGTGACATTACATATTCCAATCTGTAGGCATTTGCATGAGGTTAGGCTATGACTCTAAAAGGCCCCACGTATTCGTCAGTAAATTATTTAGTTTGAGACGTAAGTTTCTTAGACTTTTCTTTGGTTCTAACTAGCTCTAGGTCACCAATCTGGAAACTAGTTGAAATTACCCTGGTATCATGTCCCCTTTTCCTTTCCAAAGCCCTTTTCCTAATATTTTCTTTTTCTGCTCCACAGCTACCTCAGTAAGAGTCAGAAATCCTGCTAGGTCAAAGAGGAGATCATTAGGTCTAACTCCACCCATTAATTCTAGTAGTGCAAAACCCATAGCTTCATGCTTCAAATTGTTAATCACTTCCTCAAAATACTACAAGTAATGAGCCCAAGCAGAGGGCTTCTTGTAACAGTTTGTTCTACAGAGACGATTACGTTCTTTCAGGATCCTTTCACACGTTTCCCTGTGGAAATTAGGCCGAAATTTTAATGTGTTTCTCATCTTCAACCACTCCTAGAAATAAACTGTGGCCCTTTGTCTGACAAAATTGCCTTTGGCACCCCAATGTTTACAAAATAGTTTTTTCCCAGTTTACTCACTACTACTTTGGAATTGGTCTTCTTGATAGGGTAAAACCTTACATACTTTGAAACTGCATCTACTGAAACAAACACATAGTCACAAAATCCCCTAGAAATGGGCAAAGGGCCGGAAACATCCACCGCTGCTAAATCTAGTTTGTCCTGAGGTTCCACAGAGTACATCTATCCCTGTATAACTCTGTTATGTGCTCAAACCTTTTGACATCTGTCACAGTATTCTAGCCTCTTTCGCACTCTACGCCACATGTTATCGAAAATTACTACTTCACTTAATTTAGTGATACACTTACAGGCTCCATAATGTCCATATTTAACATGTATGAAATCAATCAACAAATCTAAATGTTCTTCCGTTAAGAAAATTCGCCAATCTTCATTTATGTTCTTTCTGCATGTATACAGAATGTGGTCCTTGTATATCTGGTAATATGCAACTCACTATGGAAAATCAGGGTGACCTATCCTGCCTTTTACAAATTTTAGATTATCGTCCTGGTTTTGTTCCCATCTGAGATACTTACAGCTGGGCTTGATTGGTCCCTTCTTCCTGCAGTTGAGTGACCGCCAGCAAAATTTCATCACAATCTCTGTTCCTTACTGGATCTACCCCCTGCTCTTGTTCCACTACGCTTCTAGATAACGCAACTGCCATAATGTTCTGAGAACCCTTCATATACTTCATCTCATAATCAAACTGTTGTAAATACATAGACCACCTCCTCAGTCTACCGTGCTTGAGCTGACAATTATCTAAATGTGTTAAAGTACTATGATCAGTGAAAATTATTTCTTTATGTCCCAGGAGGTATTGCTCAAATTTTTGCAGTCCGAAAATAACGGATAAAGCTTCCAGTTCGGAAATTGTATAATTTTTCTTTCCTTGTTGCGACGATCGAGTTACCAATGTGATCGTTTTATGGACCTGCTCTTCTCCCACTGTTTCGATCTGGAATAATTCTACCCTCAGACCGTAACCAACTGCATCTGATCCCAGACAAAATGGTTTTGAAAAGTCAGGATGGTTCAAAAACCTGATTGTTCACTACTGCTTCTTTAAGTTCCTCGAATGCGATTTGATATTCGTGGGTCCACTTATAGGGTACGTTTTCCTTTAAAAGTTCCCTCAGACAAGGTGCGTTAATAACTGCCCAGACACAGATTTGCGATAAAACCCAAAACGTCCAAACATTCCTTTTAATTCTTTACGGGTAGTTGGTACAGCATAATCTCTAATTGCCTTTAATTTTCCTGGGTCAGGCACAATTCCTTCATCACTAACTAATTGTCCGAGGAATTTAATTTCTTTCTTAACAATTTCTGTCTTGTCCTATTTGAATTTCATTTACCCGTTTTTGTGGCATCTAACACATTGTCTAACAACAGGCAGTGCTCTTCTCAAGTGGGATTCGAAATTAATACATCGTCCACATAAACTGTAGTTTTCCTTAACAAATGATCGCCTAAAACCTGGGACATCGCCCAAACAAATGCGCGAACACGGATATTCAAACCAAAAGAAGCTACCTTATACTGGTAACATCTCCCTCTAACACGAAATCTGTGTGCTTTCGAAATTCTTTAGCCAAAGGTACGATCCAGAAGCCACACGTTACATCCATGGATGTGAAAAATTTTACACCTTTAAATTTTTTAAATAACTCTTCTATTTTCTCAGGCCTATCGCTTTCTGGCAAGATAATTTTATTTAACCTTCTGGCATCCAAAACAAGGCTAATATAGCCATCCTTCTTAGGTACAACAACCTATGGGTTATTATACACACTAATAGATTTTTCCATTACTCCCCATTCGAGCATGTTTTGTATCATTTCTCGAACTGCTTTCTTACGTACTTCCGGAACAGGAAATGGTTTACGGAAAAAATGTGTATCCTCTTTAACAGTCAAATAGCCCTCATAATTCCGAACTATTCCCGGTTGGTCCGAAAACACTTCACAATGCTTGTTCAAAATTTGTCTCAAATCTTGATTTTGTATGTCCATCAAATCCATTAACTCACTTCTTTTTTTCTCCATTATGATCCGAACGTTTTGCAATACAGAAGGATCCACTTCCTTCCTTTCCCCATATTCATTATAGCCCTCGATTACCTTTGTGGTCCTATAGTCTCTTATTAGAATACCACTTTGTTCATTACCTACACATTGTCTTTTACTTATGAAGGGAAAAGCTACCTGATTTCATGTACTCTAATAATCACATCATTTGTCCCAAAATTAGCCCACCCTTCATATTTATGTAAGAAATCGACACCTACCAACATTTCAACTGTGAGAGCATTAATAATCAAAAAATTTAATTCTATTTGTACCCCACTTATTGTGATAGGTAACAATATTTCCTGTTCATCCACATTCTTGGCCAGTGGACCACAATTTTCAGCTCACTCACAGGCACTATAAAAATTTGCTTACTCTTAGGGAGAGCATTCACAAAATTCTGGGACACTGCACAAACTTCAGAACCAGTACCAGTTAAACAAGGTACCCTTTCTTAAAATACAGTGACTTCAATGATAGGTTGCCCAATATATTCCCTTCTGATTACAGACTCTGGCTCCTCTAGTAAATCATGCACTACTCCACATTTGTCAAACCCTACCCTTTCAGTGGAGAGTACACATAACATAACTGGATCCCATTTTACTTCATTAATAGTGGCAACTTTTACTGTCCTGTCCACTATAGATAAATCGAAACATCTCTTTAACTTTTCATCCTCTGTACTCACTTTCGTCTCTGCAACCCTGTCCAAGGTATTGCCAGATTTATTTAAATCATTTCCTTCTTCTTCCTCTTCCGCCTCTTCTTCCTCACTGTCGGAAACTACTTGATTCGACCTATTCACAACCTCCTCTTGTATTTACATAGTGTTCATTCCACCGTGTATAGGTGGCATCTTGTTTGTTTCCCAGTACTGATTCACCCCCTCCTCCTGATCCAACTCTTCACTCTCTGTATTTAGTCCCTTCTTAATAAGGTTCCTGCGATCTTTATTTGAGCATTTTTTTCAGAAAAACTACTGAAGTTACTGAAGAACCAAACTGTTTTGCAGTGTCATTCTCCTCTATCCTTCTATTTTCTGTTATGCTACCCCATGCAGAAGGTGCCTTCGTTACAAATGGCGTCGCTAGCGGGTTTTATCTGTACGATTTCAGCCTGCAAACGCCAGCGTCATTACAGACCGCTAACAGTTTTCCCCCTGTGTGGCGTCACTACCACTGACGTTTCTGTCACCTGTCGGGCCGCGCCTACCCGTTACGTCATCAGACTGCAATCAAAATATTGTACTCTGTCATTGAATCT
This sequence comes from Schistocerca americana, assembly GCF_021461395.2. NCBI lineage: Eukaryota > Metazoa > Arthropoda > Insecta > Orthoptera > Acrididae > Schistocerca > Schistocerca americana. Next base: position 46,232,526 of record NC_060123.1, read on the forward strand.
GTTTTCAGCAGAGCCACCTCTCTCCCATATCTGTCTCTATAACTACAGGGTTATTACAAATGATTGAAGCGATTTCACAGCTCTACAATAACTTTATTATTTGAGATATTTTCACAATGCTTTGCACACACATACAAAAACTCAAAAAGTTTTTTTAGGCATTCACAAATGTTGGATATGTGCCCCTTTAGTGATTCGGCAGACATCAAGCCGATAATCTAGTTCCTCCCACACTCAGCGCAGCATGTCCCCATCAATGAGTTCGACAGCATCGTTGATGCGAGCTCGCAGTTCTGGCACGTTTCTTGGTAGAGGAGGTTTAAACACTGAACCTTTCACATAACCCCACAGAAAGAAATCGCATGGGGTTAAGTCGGGAGAGCGTGGAGGCCATGACATGAATTGCTGATCATGATCTCCACCACGACCGATCCATCGGTTTTCCTATCTCCTGTTTAAGAAATGCCGAACATCATGATGGGAGTGCGGTGGAGCGCCATCCTGTTGAAAGATGAAGTCGGCGCTGTCGGTCTCCAGCTGTGGCATGAGCCAATTTTCCAGCATGTCCAGATACACCTGTCCTGTAACGCTTTTTTGCAGAAGAAAAAGATGCCGTAAACTTCAAACCGTGAGATTGCACAAAACACGTTAACTTTTTGTGAACTGCGAATTTGCTGCACGAATGCGTGAGGATTCTCTACCGCCCAGATTCGCACATTGTGTCTGTTCACTTCACTATTAAGAAAAAATGTTGCTTCATCACTGAAAACAAGTTTCGCACTGAACGCATCCTCTTCCATGAGCTGTTGCAACCGCGCCGAAAATTCAAAGCGTTTGACTTTGACATCGGGTGTCAGGGCTTGTAGCAATTGTAAACGGTAAGGCTTCTGCTTTAGCCTTTTCCGTAAGATTTTCCAAACCGTCGGCTGTGGTACGTTTGGCTCCCTGCTTGCTTTATTCGTCGACTTCCGTGGGCTACGCGTGAAACTTGCCCACACTCGTTCAACCGTTTCTTCGCACACTGCAGGCCGACCCGTTGATTTCCCCTTTCAGAGACATCCAGAAGCCTTAAACTGCGCATACCATTGCCGAATGGAGTTAGCAGTTGGTGGATCTTTGTTGAACTTTGTCCTGAAGTGTCGTTGCAGTGTTATGACTGACTGATGTGAGTGCATTTCAAGCACGACATACGCTTTCTCAGCTCCTGTCACCATTTTGTCTCACTGCGCTCTCGAGCGCTCTGGCGGCAGAAACCTGAACTTTATGAGTTTTTCTACGTATCTGTAGTGTGTCGTGACCATATGTCAATGAATGGAGCTACAGTGAATTTATGAAATAGCTTCAATCATTTGTAATAGCCCTGTATTCGCACGCTGTACACCTATTCTGTTTACATTAACTTCGGCTCATTCCTCATTTGGTCTAGCGGGAGGCCTAAAATCTCACCTAGTAGTGGGGGGAGGGGGGTGTAGTTCCCATTTGAATACACGAAGCTGACCACGCCCGCGGAGGAGGGGTGGTTAAGAGGTGGCAAATTGTAGCGCAGACGGATGACTCTTTTACGAATATTAACTTTTCTCCTAGAAAACTTCTCTTTCGTTCGGTGCTAATCGATCTGTTGGAGGCACCTAACATAAGGTTTTGTCTAGTAGCAAGTAAACCTGGTTAAGGAGTTCATATAAATTTCATAATTTAGCAGATCACCACTCCTGTCAAAACACTTCATTGTTTCGAGCAACAACTCTAAATAATGCAAGATATTATATCCACTATAAAACTTACTTAGGCGTTACAAAACTGAACAATATTGTCGCTAACGTCATGATTGTAACAATCAGGCCACACCAACTTCATATTGGTAACATGGACCTGTGCCAAGACGTGACATAAAAATTTTATTGCCAAATGATTCGAGTGTGTGGGCTTTGTGAGCGTCTGCGTAGTAAAACAGATATGACTGCAAAAAGAAGAAGCCCATACGAGTAGCAGAACCCAATAAAAGGAAGACCGGAAGAGCCAAGCTGATTCAAGCCCTTACGGGAAGCAGTACTGTGCAAACTGACGCTGGAGGAGTCCACCTGATTGAAGGATTCGCACCAAGACAAGACATCAAAACAAACAAGACGGATCGTAAAGCCGCGCAAGATTAGCCGAGCGGTCTCAGGCGCTGCAGTCATGGACTGTGCGGCTGGTCCCGGCGGAGGTTCGAGTCCTTCCTCGGGCATGCGTGTATGTGTTGTCCTTAGGATAATTTAGGTTAAGTAGTGTGTAAGCTTAGGGACTGATGACCTTAGCAGTTAAGTGCGATAAGATTTCACACACATTTCATTTCACGGATCCTAAAATTAAGTGAAATGTCCCTTGTTATTGTGTAAATTGAAGTCCTCTAGTACCATTAAGAGTGCTGTAAGTGCTCATGATTCGCTAGTATTAGTCTCGAGAACAGTTGTGGAGAACGAAAGAAAACTGTAAGAGTTAATTGAGAACGTGAATGGCCCAGTTGATATAGTTAAAAGTGAGTAAAGAGAACTATTGTTTGGACGTGAACGGTCAAAAATTCCATGGATGAAAGAGAAAAATTGATAGACATCATGCAAGTAGTTTTCTGGATGTGAAAATTATTTTAGAAGAAAACTATTATGGTAAGAGGGCGATTCTCATGAATTCATATAGACTGTTCTAACTCAGACCACATTCAGGAGGATTCATAGCCTACCATGAAATACAGCTGATGGGCTATCCAAATCGTTCGAGGCTGACACACTGAGGGTGACATAAATGGTGCGAGGGAATTGCTTTATGCACTATGACAGACATGTCTCATTCAGGAATTGGCGAAATACTGCCCACCGTATGAAACATGGGCGACAAAATTTGTTTAAGTGTCGCAGCTGAGTTAGCAATACAAGAGGGATGGTTCAAATGGCTCTGAGCACTTTGGAACTTATCTTCTGAGGTCATCAGTCCCTTATAACTTAGAAGTACTTAAACCTAACTAACCTAAGGACATCACACAGATCCATGCCCAAGGCAGGATTCGAACCCGCGACCGTAGCGGTTGCGCGGTTGCAGACTGTAGCGCCTAGAACCGCTCGGCCACATCGGCCGGCTACAAGAGGGAAATGCGAAAATGATTATGAGAGAAAAACATCAAATTCGTATCTGAACACCCTAGCAGGGTGGTAATACACAAGGGATACGCTGGGTTCTAATTCTAGGGAACCGGGACATATATCCAGACATTCTCATAAGCACCGAAACAGTAAGATTGGTGCATCCATCCACCAGGGCGGAAGAAATTAGGAAACTTCAAGACAGCTGTTATCATTGTGTCGAGGCACGCCACACATAATCGAAGTGTACCAAGATAACAATTTGTAAAAGTGTTAGAAAAGTGGGAATGAGGCTAAGGACGTCGAAAAAAAGGTCAAATGGCTTTTAGCGCAATGGGACTTATATTTGAGGTCATAAGTCCCGTAGAACATAGAACTACTTAAACAAAACTAACGTAAGTACATCACACCCATCCATGCCCGAGGCAGAATTCGAACTTGCGACCGCAGTGTCGCGCGGTTCCAGACTGAAGCGCTTAGAACGACTCGGCCACAGCGGCCGACAAGGATGTCGGTCTCCTCGATGCTGTATATGTAATATGCATTTACATACGGTACTTAATTGTAGAGAACAGCTCACTATGACTGTGTAACACTGAGATTGGAAGCTAAGCACATACTCCACTGCAGTCACGCCCCGCCACCGTCAAATGGTCCCAGATTAACGTAATAGACTTCAAAGCAGAAAACGACGTAATAACGCCACGTTTCCAGGAATTCGGTGAGGAGATGAACTCCTTAATACATATGGAAGCATATGTTAGTTTAATTAAATAAGAAGCTATGACTACATACACGATGAAGCGCCAAGAAACTGCTATAGGCATACGGCATACGTATTCAGATACAGAGACATGTAAAAAGGCAGTATATAGTGCTGCGGTCGAAAACGCATTACAAGACAACAAGTGTCTGGCGCAGTTGGTAGATCGGTTACTGTTGCTATAACGGCAGCTTATCGATATTTAAGTGAGTTTGAACGCGGTGTTATAGTCCACGCAAGAACGCTGGGACACAAAACCTCTGAAATAGCGATGAAGTGGGGACTCTTACGTACGACCATTTCACGAGAATACGGTGAATGCCACGAATCCGGTAAAACATCAACTCTCCGATATCGCTGCTGTCGGAAAAAGATGCTGCAAGAACGGGACAAACGGCGACTGAAGAGAACGTTCAACGTGACAGAGGTGTAACCCTTCCTAAAATTTCTGCAGATGTCAGTGCTTGGCCATCTGTAACTGTAAGAGCGCGAACTATTACAGAAATCATTAATATGGGCTTCCAGAGTGGAAGTCCCACTGGTGTACCCTTCATGTCTGCGCTACACAAAGCTATACGGCTCGCCTGGGCCAGTGAAAACTGACATTGGACTGTTCGTGCCTGGAAACATGTTGCTGGTCGGACGAGTCCATACGTTTACATGCATGGAGACAACCTAATGGAGACATGGAGCAGGGGACGGTTGAAACTGGTGGAGGCTCTGCAATGGTGTGCGGTGTGTGCACTTAGAGTTATGTGGGTCCCCTGATACGTCTAGATACGACTCTGATAGGTGACATGCACATAATCACCCTGTCTGATCACCTGCGTCCAATCGTGTCCATTGTGCATTCCGACGGGCAATTCCAGCAGCAGGACAATGCGACACCCACACGTCCAGAATCACTACAGAGTTTCTGCAAGAACACTCTTCTGAGTTTAAACATTCCCACTGGCCACCAAACTCCCCAGATATGAACATTAATGAGGATATCTGTGATGCCTTGCGTCGTGATGTGCAGAAGAGAGCTCCACAACCTCGTACTTTTACGGATTTATGGACCGCAGTGCAGAATCTTTGGTATCAGTTCCCTCCAGCACTACTTCAGACATTAGTCGAGTCCATGTCACGTCATGCTCCGGCACTTCTGCGTGCTCTTGGGGCTCTATCCGATGTTAGGCAGGTGTACCAGTTTCTTTGGCTCTTCAATGTATAACAAGTAATAGGAGTGATGTGCAAAGACTGAAAGAAGTAACAAATGCCAAAGTAGGAAACATTGCCATTACTGATTCACTTTCCCTTACATCAAGTACACTCTAGCCATTTTGTCTTTCACAGCGACGCCTATGATCAGGTGGTGTAGTTGCGAAAAGAGTTCTCCGAAATGGAAATTAGTCGTCATCGCTTCATTGCAAACCCGTCCCCCAAACCGTTCTGCCTCGTGGCCACTCGTACATGTGCAGTTGCGCTTTAAGCCTGCGAGTGCTCGTCTGTGACCCCTCCTGTTATCCCTTAGCGGCAGAGTGGTGTAGTTCTCCACCATTTCCTTCCGCAACGAAACTCATCACGATCTGTGTGTTCGTCCCGTCACGGACAGTTGCCTGCAGACGTTCTTCTCGCTCCATGAGGCTCGGTCGTTACCTGTATTTCCCGTTCGCCTCCTGTTTTCTAAAGATCGACCATTTCTCGTTCTCTACAAGGCCTGTGTAGCTACACTTGTTGTACTGCAGCTTCTAATCGAGCAAAAGACGGCTTATGTGAGTCAGCATGGCGGTCTGTTATCGCTTGTCATCTCCGTGATCGGTGTGTAAAATGTTAGTTTTGTTTATTACAAATGTCTACAGGAGTTTAGCAGCATATAGTTCATCGCGGCGACCTCCTGTGATAAACGTATTACGGATTTCTAGCAGCGTTAGATTGGTGCGTAATGTCAAACTTTCGAAGACTTCCTCTATAGGGAACGTCAGCTGTTACCTGTATGTCATATGGTAATTTACTTAGGTGGTAAGTTAAGAGGTCACAGAACTGGCCAAAGTACCCGGGATTACGTCGTTATTTGTAAAGCCAGAACATTGGTGGTGCCGCCGGTTTCATTAGGCAGTCGTTGACTCAGGTTGTTTCTCTGGAGCCATTCAGCATCAAGCACCCATTTGGTTGTAATTCAACCGCAGTCAGTAGAAGTACGAGGACTGGAACTATAATGGTAGCAACTATTTATTTGCAGCACGTACAAAATAGATACGTGGTTCAAAGTTTTACTGACCTTCACGGTGGTCACCAGCATTGTGTATAACCCGTTACCAGCGATGTGTAAGTCTTAGGATACTCTCAGCAGTGCCAGTTGTGTTGACAGTTCGAGCGGCGCTGTCTATTGTCCGACGAATTTGTAGCAGTTGTGAAGCGAATGCCGTGAAGTGTTTCCTTCAGTTCAGAAATCGAGTTGAATTCACAAGGGCTTAAGTCAGGGGAGTGCAGCACATCGTATAGCACTTAGCAGCCCCATCAATCAAACAAATCAGTGACAGCTTGCACTGTACATGCTTGAGTATTGCCCTGCAAAATGATGGTTCTGCAGTAAGTGTCATCATTTTGTTTCTAAGCTAGTCGCAGGTTGTGTTCCAAAAATGAACAGCATAGAGACAGAAGTGATGAGACTTTCTGAAGGACCTGACAATCATTTTGCAGGACAATGCTCAAGCACTTACAGTGCAAGCTGTTACTGATTTGTTTGACTGGTGGGGCTGCTAAGCGCTATAGTACTTAATGCACTCTCCTGACTCAAACCCTCGTGAGCTCAACTCGATTTCTAAACTGAAGGAAACACTTCGCAGCATTCGCTTCAGAACTGCTATAAATGCGTCGGGCAATAGACCGTGCTGCTCGAACTGTCAACACAACTAGCACTGCTAAGAGTATCCTACGACTTCCACATTGCTGGCAATGGGTAATACACAATGCTGGTGACTACTTGGAAAGTCAGAAAAGCTTTGAAACACGTATCTGTTTTGTTCGAGCTGTAAATAAATAGTTGGCAATATTAAAGTTCCAGCCCTCGTACTTAAGAGAGATACAAAGACTACCGACGCCGCGTTAAACATAGCGATTACGATAAATTTACTGTTGCCGAACATAAAGTCACGAACTAACATAAACGATAAATTATGAAACTGAAATCTTATCCCAAGTATCAACCCTTACTAGTATTCCGTCATGAAAGCAATTGTTGAGACAAGACCTTACAACAAAGCTTTAAACGGGAAACTGAAACCGTAGATCGGGTGTTATAGATAACTCATTAAAATTTCAGCTCTGTTTAGTTATTAATAAGAGATAAATATAAAATTTATCCAAAAAATTGTGAGTTTTTACCCACAAAATTGGACAAAGCACAACAGTTTTGGTGTTACCACCATTCGAGATAAACTTGGATAAAGAAGGAAAACTGTGTAACAAATTTGCCCGCTTAACATTGTTGAATTTTAGCAAAGCCACCCAACACAATGTTTGTTGTGTATCTCATAAATAATGTTTAAAGGTACTTATAAAAAACTAATACTTTGATAAGTCCCCCGGAAAAGTTATTGCGTTATGGAATCGTGCTGAGTTTTACTGTCGCTTTCCATAGTTCATATTATATTGTCGGTGTCAATCACTGACTGTTCCAGTGCCACAGTGTATTTGTAGTCTCCTGGAAATTTCTTATAAAAGACACCTTCATAGCCTTCTTCTTGATACGTTGAAATTTTGACCATAAAGCTATGTCATGAGTTTTTAGTTTTTCCCAGCACTTTTACTACAGTGAAATCATTTCGTAATAAAGAAATTTGATTCTTTCCTGAAATCAAAGGTTCTTTTTCTTCTTATCCTTCCTACACTTCTTCTCCAAACTCTAAGTATATATTTCTATCTGACCAACTTTCATGATGTAGAGAACTGAATCTGATTCTGAAGATTAATGAACTGGCTGTTTGACAGTTTATTTTCCGTGTTTTCCCATCGATGTTATGAAATATAGCTTAAGTCGTATTGTAAGTATGGCAAGCTGTTTTTCTTTCTTTGACACATCTTTCTTTCTGTGTTGCTAACTCTTCTCTGCTCATGCATTCTTTCGCATTCGTTCTTTGTTGGGTGCTGATGTGCCGATGTTATAAGCACAGATTTCAATTCTTTGCCGGAATTTTTCCCCTAAATCTTTATTTTAGTCAACAGGATTATACCTTTCGTGGGAGATAATCTCATTGCGTGTTTGTTGGACGTCATCTTTTGTGAGTGTTATTACCGAAGAATTTTCGTCACTTCGATGGAGTCGCGGGGACTTACCCCAAAGCACCTGAGTGGATTTGCCAAGTGTCGCCATTTTCTCGCAAACGTGCCATTGTTTATTTTTGGGACCATATGGATCAATTATTTCCACGCGAAAGTGAGGCTTAAATGCAGTAGTCCCAACGAGTAGTTCGCTGTTTCTCCTTTTCAAACCCTACGTTATACAATTTTCAATTAAAACATCAAAAAATAACATGGTAATAGTAAAAACCACTCTTACCTCATTTTGACACCTATGGAGCGGCCTGCTGGGACGAACGTTTGTGAAACAATAAGTCACAATGACATACACCTGGTGGTGAGCTCCTAATTCGAAGGCAGTCAATTCACAAACTCGGGGCAGATTTTTATCCTGCTTGCAGATACATCCCACTTACCTCATCACACAGCGTACAGCTACCTCCTGATGATAACGAAAGGGGAGTCGTCCAAAGCTTGAGGCTATATACAGGGCTGAAGCGGAAAGAAGTCGCAGAAGTGCTTAATCACAAATATGCACGCTGTTTACGTGCTCTGTTAAATGACAGCTTACCAAACAAGGCTGTTACTGACACTCAAACGAAATTTAGCTACGATGTCTCTAATTTATGAATCTTTTTCATCAGTATATTTCAACATAAGGAGCCGAGACTTGAGAGAATAACCGCACAATAATGAGAGCTGACTTGCGAGAGCCACTGCCTCTAAAGCCGAACACGCAACTATGGCCACTGTCGAAGGACGTGCGTCGTACACCGAATCCACGCCGCCGCAAGGAGACACTGCAAGCCGAATTTGTACCATATTTATAGTCGTGGTCCAAACATTTTGGTTTTGTCAAGTTAATCTGGTAATCTAATTATGTTATAGCGTTTGGCGCCCCCAAATCCTATAATGTATTATGGATAATCTACGCTTATGGACAAATTAAATGATAATTATTAAAATATGTCAAAATATTAATAATTTAACCACTGCATAAATGGCGCCCGACATGGGGTTTCATTCACTACAAGATCGATTTTAACAGCTACTTTCGGTGGTTGCGATATCGCTCAATACGGAAACATTCTAGGCGTTACAGTCCCGCGCCATCTGAGGGCAATTCCATGTTGTAAACACTGAAGGAGGCCAGCGATGTAGACTGCGGCCCAGATGAAACTGAAAGAAGACTGATTCTGATGAATAAATTGATTGAAAGAGATAAGATGGAATATATGAATTGTGATCGTAACTGAATATTCATCTAAAACAGTATTTTTAAAGTTTGATAGGAATAACCGCGATTAATGAGCAATTTGAAGATCACGGAATGTTACGAGAACGCCGGACGTAACTGGCATATGGCAACTAATTACGAAATAGTCCGACCTTTTATAAGAGCAAGGCGTCTGAGAAATGTTAAGCAATCTCATGTGAAGCAGCTAAATAAAGAAATTCGATATCGGAAAAATGTTAAACCATCTCGTGTGAAGCAGCTAAATAACTGAAACATTCTTAACAAGAACTAGATGAAAGAAAATGACATGCAATTAAGTCGTATGTTCGACCAGAAACACCGATCTGGATCTATAAATTTGATGTATGTGAAATGAAATAGTTTTTAAATTTAGTACCTTTTAATATTTCAGAACAAATGTTTAATATAATTTAGTAAAAGTATAAGATTGTGTGGGCAAGGTTATGTAGGTATTCGTTTCAATTCAATAGCTACCTGTCTATCTGATGCAATGAACCGCTTCACTAGACCGATTCTCATAGATTTCACTGAAGACTTTTATTCTTTAATACATAGGAGGGAGGGGGGAAGGGGGTGGGGTTACATACAGTAAAGAGCCAGTAATGTCTGAGCTAGTAATATCTGAAGTAGTGCTGAAGGTAAGTGAAGCCATGAATCCGGCAGGGCTGTCCACAGATCTGTAAAATTAAGAGAGATGGAGATCTCTTCTGAGCAGCACGTTGCAAGGCATCCCAGATATGCTCAATAACATTCATGTCCGGGGAGTTTGGTGGCCAGTGAAAGTGTTCCTGGAGCCACTCTGTAGCAAATCTGAACATGTGGGGTGTCACATTGCCCCGGTGGAATTGCCCAAGTCCATCGGAATGCACAATGGACATGCATGGATGCAGATGACCAGACAGGGTGCTTACGCACGTGAGTCGTATCTAGACGTATCAGGGGACCCAATACCATTCTAACTGCACAAAGCCGCACACCATTACAGAGCTTCCACCATCTTGAACAGTCCCCTGCTGACATGCAGGTTCCATGGATTCATGAGGCTGTCTCCACACTCGTACACGTCCATCTGCTCGATACTATTTGACACGAGACTCGTCCGAACAGGCGACATGTTTACGTTCATCAGCAGTCCAATGTCCGTGTTGACGGGCCCAGGCGAAACGTAAACTTCGTGTGGTGCAGTCATCAAAGGTAGGCGAGTGGGCATTCGGCTGCCAAAGCCTATATCGATGACGCGTCGTTGGGTGATTCGCACGCTGATGCATTGAAATCAGCAGCAAATTTCGAAAGGGTTGCTTTTATATCACGTTGAACGATTCTCTTAAGTTATTGTTCGTCCCGATCTTGCAGGATCTTTTTCCGGCTGCAGCCACGTCGGAAATTTTATGTTTTACCGGATTCCTGATATTCAAGGTTCACTCGTGAAATGGTCATACGGGAAACGTCCTGACTTCATTGCTACCTCGGAAGGCTGTCCTAACGCCAATACGCCAACTGTAACACGAAGTTCAAAGTTACGTAAATCTTAATAACCTGCCATTGTAACAGCACTGTTGTTGTTTTATATACTCTCTGCCGGTCGCAGTACTGTATTCTGCCCGTTCACATGTCCCTGTATTTGAAATCGCATGACTATGCCAGTTTCTTTCGCGCTCCAGTGTATAGCAGTCCCAGAATCCTATATCAGTTTCGACTGATAATTTTTATAGCTCTTAAAATTTGCAATTTATTATTTCAATTTCAAAATATTTAATTTTGCATAATTATATGCAAAGTTCATGCTGTCACAATATGTGGAGTAATGAATCAAGAGTGTGAGCGGAAAATGAATCACAATATTGTGAGTGATTACGTATATATATTGTTCTGTCGTAGAGTGGATCATCCACACAACAGAGTCCACAAATTCACCTGTTTTAGTTCAAGTGGCACCACTTTTCTCATTCCCGCCGCGTCAGTTAGTTTAAGTTAGGTTACGTAGTTTGTAAGCATAGGGACTTTTGACCCCAGCAGTTTGTCCCATAGGAGCTTACCCAAAGAAAGGAAAAGTAATTCCTCATTTCCTTCCCCGTGTGATGCCACAGTTTAAAAACGTGACGGAGCTACCGTGGTGGCAGGGGTTTCTGAAATTCTTTGTTGGTATCCAGAGGTGAATGGCACCAGATGTCTACATACAGATCACTCAAATGGTTCAAATGGCTCTGAGCACTATGGAACTCAACATCTGAGGTCATCAGTGCCCTAGAACTTAGAACTACTTAAATCTAACTAGTCTAAGGACATCAAACACATCCATGCCCGAGCCAGGATTCGAGCCTGCGACCCTAGCGACTGATCCCTCAGTCCCCATTAATTGTGGGCCAGTGATATTTGGGAACGGATTGCGTTCCAGATGCGGTTGGTCAGATTGAGATCATGTTAATTTGATGGCCAATATTCACGCGCGTTCTCTATCACGGTCACATTGTCATCGTACCATGATTATTCAGGCACTGCGACAGGGACAAGTTATCGGTCTGGAAGATGCCTTCACTTCTGGGGAAGACACCAGGCATGGAGGGATGCATGTGCTCCTCAGTAATGTTCACTTACTCCATAGTTGCAATTGGGCCTTCGATTATTACCACATGTCCCTCGGAAGCTTGGGAGATGATCTTGTATGGCATAATATTACTCCCAGTGGCCACTGTTGGTGACGTGGTATATGTACTGAGCAGGAGCAAGCCTGGTAGACGGCGTATTCGGACACGACCATCTCTCTGGTGTAACAGGAAACGTGATTCATCCGACCACCGAGAGATACGTCTACACTGATTAGAATCCTAATGAGCTTGTTATGACTGCAGTCGTAATTTACTTTATCGTTGGGTCACAATAGGAATAAGCAGATGTCATCTGCTTAAGAGCCCCACTTTCTGAAATATAAGCTGAAAGGTGTGCTGTACTCTATCAGAATTGCTCTCTTTGCTGCTTTGAAGAGTGAACAAACCCCAGCTTCCACGTTCGACGAAGAGTCGTGAGCGACCAACAGCTCGTTGTTTACCTGTGGTTTCGCCATCCTTCAGCCATTTTCCAATTTACAGCTGTGGCAAACGAACGACCAATCACTTTCGCAGTTCCCGGAATGCCTATTCCCTAGTACTGGGCCACAGACACCTAGACATTGCCAGAATCGCTTAAGTTAGTACATTTCCCCATATGCGGCCCGTACTACTATTAGAAAGTTCCCCTTGTTATTTACTTGCCTTCTATATTTTCTCTATGGTGTCACATGCCCACAACGCTTCATGCCGTCTCGCAGTGGCCAGAGGTATCAGCGTTGTGTTTCATCAGTGTACATAAAGACAACAGAACAAAACCCACTGTACCAGCACAAGGTAACAACCATGCAGTTTGGGAAACTGTATTGACACATAGCAGACAGAAACGTATCAAACAAATAATGTGGTAAGTTGTGTAGGTAATTAACTTTCTGATTTCTTTGGTCTGTAGCTGTCATTGACTAAGCCGCTCACATTGATCGTTTGCAGTTTCATTCTCCACTACAAGAATTAATGAGCAGGTCTTTCCATTAATGAGTAAAAGGTTATCAGTATAGTGGTTAGAAAATGTATTCATTGCATAAATACTGATCCGTATGCGCTAGACGTACATTAACCGAACAAGGTTCTGAGGGACGAAAAAAGGCATTGAGCTGTGGTAGCAGTGTTAGAGCGCAGCAACCAAAACGAAACTGAGACTTACTGGCTAACAAATGCTAAATGATGACAAAGTAAAGTAAGGGGAGCAGTGCTAGACGTGATCAGTGGACTCGAAAGAAAAATTCTGTCTACAAATATGGTAAAGTAATCAGACTGTGATTTCATTGTCGGTTCCACTACACTCCCTGTACAGGAAATGTTATCGGTATCAGAAATTAGTGTACGGGTTCAGGCATAACTATACGATAGCAAAAAATCAAACTCTTAGATTTTCGTTATTAAGGTTTAGTTTTTCATTATAACATCATAATTATAATATGTATAGGATGGTAAAATATTGGTATTGGGTGTTCCCAACTGTGAAGCGAAACACCTAACTATTCTAAGGCTCTTTAATAGTACGATGGTTGATGACCATGTCTAGGAGTTGATGAAATACAAAACAAATTAAATAAAATTGGGAAACAGATATCAATTAAGAGAAAATACACAATTAAAACAAACAACTAATGGATGGGGTACGCCAAAGAGCAATCTGAAAGAAGTACACAATTACAAAAATTCAATCACTTCACGGTATAAAGCGTCTACAGTGGCAAAGCACCAAGAACAGCAGGTAGTATGTAACATCTTTTTAAGTCTGTTAAAAATCTATGCCTCACTAAACTAAAATGATGTTTTAATGTCTAAACAAAAGCCACAACTGTACGCCTTCTAACGTGTGTGCAGCTCATGCATGCAGAGCTCAGAGTATTCCAGCAGTAAGAAAAGTGATGTAATCATACAATGATCTCAGTGTCGGTTCCACTACACTCCCTATGCAGGAAATGTTATCCGTAACAGAAATAAGAATACGCGTTCAGGTATACTATATGTTAACAAGAAATCAAAATCTCAGATTTTCGTTAGCATGGTTTATCTTTTTATTATAACATCATAATAATAATATGTATAGGATGGCATTTTGTGTTCTCAAACGTGAAGCGAAATTCCTAACTTTTATAAGGCTCTTTAATATTAAGATGTTTAATGACTGTGTTTAGAAGTCGAAGAAATACAAATTAAATAAAATTGAGGCACGAAATATCAATTAAGAGAAAATGCACAATTAAAATAAACAATTAATGGATGTGGGTGGCTGAAGATCAATCAGAAAGAAGTACACTATTGTAAATGTTCAATAACTTCAGGGCATGAAGCACTCTACAGTGGCTGGTCAGTTCGTTTCCTTAGATCAGATATCTTGAATATCTGTTTCAATTAAACCTGACAATTGCGAATATTTTGAACTACAGGTCATGGCTGACTGTACAAAAAATGGGAGGGATGGAGCCGGTCACAGTTCTGAGTGTCAATTCGATATCATTTGCTGGCATAGCGCCAGCGCATGTGTTTGCCTTTCGTCAGCGGAGGCAGTGACGGCAGTCGGCGTGAGCTGTGAACTTGAGAATCTATGTCGTCGGTGGAGCCGAGACCCCTAGTTATCCCCTAGCTAAGTTAATTGGCATGGTCCACGCTATTTGGATATCATCCCTATATCAAACATTCTGGCCACGCTTTTCCTTTCCGGCCAGTCAGAGCATTCCTACATGCTATAACTCCACGCACTAGAGTTTTTATAGCCTATCACAGGCGTGATTTCTTTCGGAATACTAAGGTAGACAGCTTTTCCTTTCATGCGAGTTTTAACACATGAGGTTACAGTGAGTTCTTTGGACATTTATCTGCCGTCTCCAGCAGCGTTCCTGTAGAAAGTCTTTCCGAAGGGACATCGTTAAAAGCAGGAACAAGGGCGGCTTTTGGTGCCAGCAGTCTGCGCAATGGCTCCACCAACACACTGATTACACTGGACGTCCCGCTGTGTGGGTTTCGGCCCACCATAGGGACGGGCATTGCTGTTGTAAAATTCTCCTTCCCTCAGAACTGTGTTTCGTAGCTCAGGTCTGGGAAATTACTTGTGTGCAATTAGTAATGTGAGTGTTAGTGGTTTATATTCACGATATGCTGGATTGTTTATTCGCTTTGTCTATCAATTATTCGTACATTTTCTTGTAACTATATCACGCGATATACCGGTTTAACTGGAACTGTTTCAGGAATTCAATATGAGGTGTGTTATCTGAAACATCATGGCAGATTAAAACTGTGTGCCGTACCGAGACTCGAACTCGGGACCTTTGCCTTTCGCGGGCAGTTGCTCTACCAACTGAGCTACCCAAGCACGACTCACGCCATGTCTCCGCAATATCATTTCTTTCCGGAGTGCTAGTTCTGCAAGGTTCGCAGGAGAGCTTCCGTAAAGTATGGAAGGTAGGAGACGAGGTACTGGCAGAAGTAAAGCTGTGTGGACGGGGCGTGAGTCATGCTTGAGTAGCTCAGTTGGTAGAGCACTTGCCGGCGAAAGGCAAACTTCCCCGTTTCGAGTCTCGGTCGGGCACACACTTTTAATCTGCCAGGAAGTTTCATATCAGCGCACACTCCGCTGCAGAGTGAAAATCTCATTCAGGTGTGTTATTTGTTTGACACCTTACAATTCATGTTATATTTACGCAAGACTAATCTCAACTACTAAAATTTACCGTCGAAAGTTGCTATCTCATCTCCCCCACTCCTCTAGGTCAATTGTATAAAGTATAAATATCTGGTCGGCCTCAGTTGGCTTCGATACTATAATTTATGAACCAAAAGCCATCAGACTTTTGACACTACAGCTGAAGTGTGATATTTGTAATTCTTTATTTACGGTTTGAAGCAGAGTATGTTGGCGTATCGTAATTTCTGGAAGCGCTCCAATGTGAGACGCCATATCATCGCTATATTCAGTTTTGGATTTGTTTATTACAATATGGCCAATTTTTATCTAAGTATTACAATATTTCAAGAAGACACACATCAATGTAACACTTTAAATATTTACCGGTTACTACCACAGTGCATTATAAGAACAAATATTTTAATATCACAATAATTCAATGTTTACGAGTTATTAGTGCAACAAGTACGATTATGTTGTGTTCAGATCCAAGAAAACTTGTCTCTGCATTATTTGTGTGTGAATTGCAAATGACGTAATTGTCAGGGTGCTTTAGAGGATTGTGACACTATGATCTTACAACAGACTTGTAAATTATGGTGAAAAATCTATTTAGGAACATTTCTACAGTCACATAACTACTTAGCTAAATTGCGTTGTAAATAAGCTGCCATTTAATTTTAATACAACAGTAAATAAGTACAGACAGATGACAGTATGTCTCACCTGTGTGCATAAGTAAGAGAAGGAAGGTTGTGCACATAGCTAGTAAGAGATATTTTTTAAAATAATTATTCCTGTGTAAATAAATGTTAACATTCACACAGTTGAAGGTGTTACGATAGCCTTGTATGAGACTAAGGACTGAAGGACTCTTTTTGGGTACGGAAGATACGATTCTGCCGCCACAATAGCGTTTGGATGAGGTTCATTTGAAATTGGGTGAAGTTGGTGAATCCTGCATAAGTAAGCCCTCTCCATACACATGGGTCGATCACGTATTTCCTACTAAGACCTTAATGTGATGTTGTTGTTGTGGTCTTTAGTCCTGAGACTGCTTTGATGCAGCACTCCATGCCACTCTATCCTGTGCAAGCTTCTTCATGTCCCAATACCTACCACAACCTACATCCTTCTGAATCTGCTTAGTGTAATCATCTCTTGGTCTCCCTCTACGATTTTTACCCTCCTCGCTGTCCTCCAATATTAATTTGGTGATTCCCTGATACCTCAGAACATGTCCTACCAACCGATCCCTTCTTCTAGTCAAGTTGTGCCACAAACTTCTCTTCTCCCCAATCCTATTCAATACTTCGTCATTAGTTATGTGATCTACCCATCTAATCTTTAGCATTCTTCTGTAGCACCACATTTCAAAACCTTCTATTCTCTTCTTGTCAAAACTATTTATCGTCTATGTTTGACTTCCATACATGGCTACTCTCCATACAAATACTTTCAAACATGACTTCCTGACACTTAAATCTATACTCAATGTTAACAAATTTCTCTTCTTCAGAAACGCCTTCTTTACCATTGCTAGTCTGCATTTTATATCCTCTCTACTTCGACCGTCATCAGTTATTTTGCTCCCCAAATAGCAAAACTTCCTTACTATTTTAAGTGTATCATTTCCTAATCTAATTCCCTCAGCATCACCCGACTTAATTCGATTACATTCCATTATCCTCGTTTTGCTTTTGTTGATGTTCATCTTATATCCTCCTTTCAAGACACTGTCCATTCCGCTCAACTGCTCTTCCAAGTCCTTTGCTGTTTCTGACTGAATTACAATGTCATCGGCGAACGTCAAAGTTTATATTTCTTCTCCATGGCTTTTAATACCTACTGCGAATTTTTCTTTTGTTTCCTTCACTGCTTGCTCAATATACAGTTTGAACAACAGCAGGGAGAGGCTACAACCCTGTCTCACTCCCTTCCCAACCACTGCTTTCCTGTCAGGTCCCTCGACTCTTATAACTGCCATCTGGTTTCTATATTAATTGTAAATAGCCTTTCGGTCCCTGTATTTTACCCCTGCCACCTTTTGAATTTGAGAGAGTGTATTCCAGTCAACATTGTCAAAAGCTTTCTCTAACTCTACAAATGCTAGAAACGTAGGTTTCCCCATCCTTAATCTAGCTTCTAAGATAAGTCATAGGGTCAGTATTGCCTAACGTGTTCCAACATTTCTGTGGAATCCAAACAGATCTTCCCCAAGGTCGGCTTCTACTAGTTTTTCCATTCGTCTGTAAAGAATTCATGTTACTATTTTACAGCTGTGACTTATTAAACTGATAGTTCGGTAATTGTCACATCTGTCAACACCCACTTTCTTTGGGATTGGAATTATTATATTCATCTTGAAGTCTGAGGGTATTTCGCCTGTTTCATACATCTTGCTCATCAGATGGTAAAGTTTTGTCAGGACTGACTCTTCCAAGGCTGTCAGTAGTTCTAATGGAATGTTGTCCACTCCGGGGGCCTTATTTTGACTCAGTATCGCATCTCCCATTTCATCTTCATCTACATCATCTTCCATTTCCATAATATTGTTCTCAAGTACATCGCCCTTTTATAGATCCACTATATGCTCCTTCCACCTTTCTGCTTTCCCTTCTTTGGTTAGAACTGGGTTTCCATCTGAGCTCTTGATGTTCATGCAAGTGGTTCGCTTATCTCCAAAGGTTTCTTTAATTTTCCTGTAGGCAGTATCTATCTAACCCCTAGTGAGATAAGCCTCTAATTCCTTATATTTGTATTCTAGCCATTCCTGCTTAGCCATTTTGCACTTCCTGTCGATCTCATTTTTGAGACGTTTGTATTCCTTTTTGCCTGCTTCATTTACTGCATTTTTGTATTATCTCCTTTCATCAATTAAATTCAATATATCTTCTGTTGCCCATGAATTTCTGCTAGCCCTCGTCTTTTTGCCTACTTGATCCTCTGCTGCCTTCACTACTTCACCCCTCAGAGCTACCAGTTCTTATTCTACTGTATTCCTTTTCCCCCATTCCTACTAATTATTCCCTTAAGCTCTCTCTGAAACTCTGTATGATCTCAGTTTATCCAGGTCCCATCTCCTTAAATTCCCACATTTTTGCAGTTTCTTCAGTTTTAATCTACAGATCATAACCAATAGATTGTGGTCAGAGTCCACATCTGCCCCTGGAAATGTCTGACAATTTACAACCTGGTTACTGAATCTCTGTCTCACCATTATATAATCTATCTGAAACCTGTCAGTATCTCCAGGCTTCTTCTATGTATACAGCCTTCTTTTATGATTCTTGAACCAAGTGTTTGCTATGATTAAGTTGTGCTCTGTGCAAAATTCTACCAGGCCGCTTCCTCTTTCATTTCTTAGCCCCAATCCAAATTCACCTACTACGTTTCCATCTCTCCCTTTTCCTACTACCGAATTCCAGTCACCCATGATTATTAAATTTTCGTCACTCTTCACTAACTGAAAAATTTCTTTTATTTCATCATACATTTATTCAATTTCTTCGTCATCCGCAGAGCTAGTTAGCATATAAACTTGTAGTACTGTAGTAGGTGTGGGCTTCATATCTATCTTTGCCACAATAATGCGTTCACAATGCTGTTTGTAGTAGCTTACCAGCATTCCTATTTTCCTATTCATTATTAAACCTACTCCTGCATTACCGCTATTTTATTTTCTGTTTATAACCCAGTAGTCACCTGACCAGAAGTCTTGTTCCTCCTGCCTCCGAACTTCACTTTTTGTCACTATATCTAACTTTAACCTATCCATTTCTCTTTTTACATTTTCTAACCTACCTGTCCTATTAAGTGATCTGACATTCCACACTCCGATCGGTAGTACGCCAGTTTTCTTTCTCCTGATAACTGCATCCTCCTGAGTAGTCCCTGCCCGGAGATCTGAATGGGGGACTATTTTACCTCTGGAATATTTTACCCAAGAGGACGCCATCACTATTTAACCATACATTAAAGCTGCATGCCCTCGGGAAAAATTACGGTCGTGGTTTCCCCTTGCCTTCAGCCGTTCACAGTACCAGCACAGCAAGGCCGTTTTGGTTGGTGTTACAAGGCCAGATCAGACAATCATCCAGACTTTTGCCCTTACAACTACTGAAAAGGCCTCTGCCCCTCTTCAGGAACCACACGTTTTTCTGGCCTCTCAACAGATACCCCTCCATTGTTGTTGCACTTACAGTACGGCTACCTGTATCGCTCAGGCACGCAAGCCTCCCCATCAATGGCAAGGTTCATGGTTCACAGATTTATACCACTTGCAATTGAAAGAACGACAGTAGATTTATATATCAAGCGATTATCTAAGATAATCTAAGGAGTTAGTTAAGATATATAACATTAGAGTGTCAATCTAAAATAACTAAACAATTAGTACACCTTGACAGATCAGATGACTGAAAGTAAGTAATGGTTTCTTAAACCAAACAATAGTAAATTAATGACAACTTCTGATGGGGAAATTAATCTAAATCCCTCAAATATCTCCTCTCATATGATTCTCCCTTTTCATTATATTTTCAGCTACCTAAATCCTTTTTAATCAAATATACTTTTTCTCATTTAAACCTAACCTTATTGAAAGAGCAGAAAAAAGAACAATTGAGATAAAAAACTTAAATTGAAAACGATAACAAATTTATTCCCAGCATTTGATCCATCAACTAACATCTTCAATTTATCATTAAATTGAACAAGAACATTTTTAGGACTATTATTAATCCCATCAATGTTCTGACTTACACCATCACGAATTAATATTATCTGGAATAAACTAAACTTAAACTTACACAACGAATTTAAAACACTACTAGGACCAAAATCATTTAATGGAACAACATTCGTCTTTATCTCAATTTTTATTATAATACTATTTAATAATTTTATAGGATTATTCCCTTACATCTTTACTAAAACAAGATGCTTAGCATTAACATTTGCAATCGCCCTACCTATATGATTAAGATTCATATGATTTGGATGAGTTAATCATGCTAATTATATATTTACACACCTTGTTCCACAAGGAACACCACATGCATTAATATCATTTATGGTATTAATTGAAACAATTAGAAATGTCATTTGACCAGGTACACTAGCAGTACGGCTAGCAGCAAATATAATTGCAGGACACTTACTGTTAACCTTACTAGGAAACACAGGATTGTCTATAGCAATAAACTTAATCTCAATAAAATTATTGGACAAGTACTTCTATTAATTCCAGAATCAGCCGTGGCCATAATTCAAGCTCATGTTTTCTCAATTTTAAGAACTTCATATTCCAGAGAAGTATATTAAACCTATGTTAACAGCTCACTCAAATCACCTATTCCACTTAGTAGACTATAGACCTTGACCACTAACAGGAGCAATTGGAGCAATAGTCTTAGTATCAGGATTAGCAAAATGATTCCACCTATTTAACATCAACTTACTTACAATTGGATTCGGAATTACCTTATTAACTATAATTCAATGATGACGAGATGTAGTATCAGAAGGAACATATCAAGGACTACATACAGGGTTTGTATCTATTGGATTACGATGAGGAATAATCCTATTTATTGCATCAGAAGTATTATTCTCTGTTTTATTCTTCTGAGCCTTCTTTAGAAGAAGACAACCACCAACAATTGAGCTAGGAATATTATGACCCCCAATAGGAATTCAGCCTTTTAATCCTATACAAATTCCATTACTTAATCCAGCTTTCCTTTTAGCCTCAGGAGTAACCATAACATGAGCACATCATAGTTTAATAGAATCTAACCATACTCAGGAATTACAAGGATTATTTTTTAGAGTATTATTAGGGTTATATTTCACAATACCTCAAGCATATGAACATTGAGAAACACCTTTCACTATTGCATATGCAGTTTGTGGTTCAACATTCTTTGTTCCAGCAGGGTTCCATGTTCTCCACATAATTATTGGACTATCTTCGTAACAAGATGTCTACTTCGACACTCAATAAATCAAATCTCACCAAGACACCACTTTGGATTTGAAGCAGTAGCATGATACTGACACATCGTAGATGTAGTATGATTATTCCTATACATTTCTATTTATTGATGAGGTAGATAATTATTTTTCTGGTATAAATAGTACATTTGACTTCCAATCAGAAAGCTTAATACAAATCAAGAAAAACAATCCTAGTTCAATCTACAAGAGTTTTTATTAGATTTATTATTCCAAAAATTGTTATAATCCTTGCAACAACATTATCAAAGAGATTAATTAGTAATCGAGAAAAAGATCCCCAATTGGATGTGGGTTCGATCCAAATAGATCAGCATGAATACTATTCTCCCTACGATTCTTCCTAATCATAGTAATTTTTTTAATCTTTGACCTAGATATTGCACTAATTCTTCCAATTTTAATTATTTTCAAAACTTCAGACATTAAAATCTGGACAGTATCAACAATATTTTTTATTCTAGTCCTATTAGGCAGACTACAACATGAATGAAATCAAGGAGCCTTACAATCAGCAGAATAGAGGATTGTAGTTAACTATAACATTTGGGTTGCATTCAAACAGTATTGATTTAGTCAATCAACCTTAAATAGAATATGAAGTGAAATATGGCAGTCAGTTTCGACCTGGAAGATTGTTAAACAAAATACCCTTATTCTTATTAATTGAAGCCAAAATGAGGCGTATTACTATTAATAATATAATTGAGCTATAAAGTTACAATTAAGGAAATGTAAACCCAATATGAAAGCTGCTAACTTTTTTTATAAACGGTTAAACTCCGTTAACATTTCTAAGATTTATATAGCTTAAATTAAACATTACATTCTCATTGTAAATATAATATATCCATATTTATAAAGTAGTACAAGTTTATATGCCAACTAGCTCTGTAGATGACGAAGAAATTGAAGAAATGTATGATGAAATAAAAGAAATTATTCAGATAATGAAGGGAGACGAAAATTTAATAGTCATGGGTCACTGGAATTCGGTAGTAGGAAAAGGGAGAGAAGGAAACATAGTACGTGAATACGGATTGGGGGTAAGAAATGAAAGAGGAAGCTGCCTGGTTGAATTTTGCACAGAGCACAACTTAACCATAGCTAACACTTGGGTAAAGAATCATAAAAAAAGGTTGTATACATGGAAGAAGCCGGGAGATACTAACAGGTTTTAGATAGATTATATAGTGGTAAGACAGAGATTTAGGAAACAGGTTTTAAATTGTAAGACATTTCCAGGGGCAGATGTGGACTCTGACCACAATCTATTGGTTATGAACTGTAGATTAAAACTGAAGAAACTGCAAAAAGGTGGGAATTTAAGGAGATAGGACCTGGATAAACTGACTGAACCAGAGGTTGTATAGAATTTCGGGGAGACCATAAGGGAACAATTGACAGGAATGGGGGAAAGGAAATGCAGTAGAAGAAGAATTGGTAGCTCAGAGGGGTGTAGTAATGAAGGCAGCAGAGAATGAAGTAGGTAACAAGACGATGGCTAGTGGAAATCCTTGGGTAACAGAAGAAATATTGGATTTAATTGGTGAAAGGAGGTAATATAAAAATGCAGTAAATGAAGCACGCAAAAAGGAATACAAATATCTCAGAAATGAGATCGACAGGAAGTGCAGTATGGCTAAGCAGGAATGGCTAGAGGACAAATGTAAGGATGTAGAGGCTTATCTCACTAGGGGTTAGATAGATACTTCCTACAGCCAAATTAAAGAGACCTTTGGAGATACGCGAACCACTTGTATGAATATCAAGAGCTCAGATAGAAACCCAGTTCTAAGCAAAGAAGGGAAAGCAGAAAGGTGGAAGGAGTATATAGACGTTCTATACAAGGGTGATGTATTTGAGAACAATATTATGGAAATGGAAGAGGATGAAGATGAAATGGGAGATAAGATATTGCGTGAAGAGTTTCACAGAGCACTGAAAGAACTGAGTCGAAACAAGGCCCCCAGAGTAGATAACATTCCATTAGAACTACTGACAGCCTTGGGAGAGCCGCTCCTGACAAGACTCTACCACCTGATGAGCAAAATTTATGAGACAGGTGAAGTACCCTCAGACTTCAAGAAGAATAAAATAATTCTAATCCCAAAGAAAGCAGGTGTTGACAGATGTGAAAACTACCGAACTATCAGTTTTTATGTCACGACTGCAAAAGACTAACGCGAATTCCGTACAGACGAATGGAAAAACTAGTAGAAGCCGACCTCGGGGAAGATCAGTTATGATTCCATAGAAATATTGGAACACGTCAGGCAATACTGACCCTGCGACATATCTTGGAAGCTAGATTAAGGGAAGGCAAACCTACGTTTCTAGCATTTGTAGAGTTAGAGAAAGCTTTTGACAATGTTGACTGGAATACACTCTTCCAGATTCTGATGGTGGCAGGGGTAAGATACAGGGAACGAAAGGCGATTTACAATTTGTACAGAAACCAGATGGCAGTTATAAGAGTCGATGGGCATGAAGGGGAAGCAGTGGTTGGGAAGGGAGTGAGACAGTTTTGTAGCCTCTCCCCGATGTTATTCAATGTGCATATTGAGCAAGAAGTAAATGAAACAAAAGAAAAATTCGGAATAGGTACCAAAATACATGGAGAAGATATAAAAACCTTGAGGTTCGCCGATGACATTGTAATTCTATCAGAGACAGCAAAGGACTTGGAAGAACAGTTGAACGGAATGGATAGCATCTTGAAAGAAGGATATAAGATGAACATCAACAAAAGTAAAACGAGGATAATGAAATGTAGCCGAATTAAGTCGGGAGATGCTGAGGGTATTAGATTAGGAAATGAGACACTTAAAATAGTAAAGGAGTTTTGCTATTTGGGAAGCAAAGTAACTGATGATGGTCGAAGTAGAGAGGATATAAAATGTAAACTGGCAATGATAAGGAACGCGTTTGTGGAGAAGAGAAATTTGTTAACGTTGAGTATAGATTTAAGTGTCAGGAAGTCGTTCCTGAAAGTATTTGTATGGAGTGTAGCCATGTATGGAAGTGAAACATGGACGATAAATAGTTTGGACAAGAAGAGAATAGAAGCTTTTGAAAAGTGGTGCTACAGAAGAAAGCTGAAGATTAGATGGGTAGATCACATAACTAATGAGGCGGTATAAAATAGGTAAGGGGAGAAGAGAAGTTTGTGGCACAACTTGACTAGAAGAAGGGATCGGTTGGTAGGACATGTTCTGAGGCATCAAGGGATGACCAGTTTAGCATTGGAGGGCAACGTGAAAGGTAAAAATCGTAGAGGGAGACCATGAGATGAATACACCAGCATATTCAGAAGTATGTAGGTTGCTGTAGGTACTGGGAGATGAAGAAGCTTGCACAGTATAGAGCAGCATGGAGAGCTGTATCAAACCAGTCTCAGGACTGAAGACCACAACAACATCAACATTATTAAATAGCTAAAAGTAAAAATACATCCTTAACATCTTCAGTGTCACGATCTAGTTATAAGCTATTTAAGTATACGAAAAACAACATAACTACAATAAACATCCAAAAAATAAAAGTTAATAGATAAATCTTGTAATTAGAATCATATCAACCTTGAATATATCTAATTAAATAAATAAATAATCCATATAAACCTTGACCATCAAATAAATCACCTCAACCATAATCAAATGATTTTGATGAATAATAACCTAACTTTAAAGGAACATATCTAACAAAATTAGTTGAAAGAAAATGTTTAAATCATATAGAATCAGCAAAAAAGACTACCACCAAAAACAGCAACAAACAATAAACCAAGCATACCAAACGAAATATTATAACCCTTATCCTCAAAAGAAAATCTAGAATAATATTTATTATCCCAAGATATTGAATAATAAAATAAACAAAGAGAATAAGAAGCAGTTAAGCCAGTAGAATAAAATAAAGAAAAAAATCAAACAATTAATTCATCTTAAACAAACCATTTCAAGAATCAAGTCCTTTGAATAAAACCCTGCGAAAAAAAGGCATACCACAAAAGGATAGACTAGAAACATTAAAACAAACGGAAGTTAAAGGTACAAAATTAACAATTGAGCCTATAAAACGAATATCCTGATAATCGTTCAAATTACGAATTATTGAAACTGCACATATAAATAATAATACCTTAATTAAAGCGTGAGCTAATAAGTGAAAAAATGCAAGTTTTAGATAAGCTATATCCAAAACTCTTATTATTAAACCAAGTTGTCTTAAAGTAGCATGAGCTGTAATCTTCTTGAAATCATATTCAAATTTGCACCCAATCCAGACATAAATATAATTATACAGTCAATTAAAAGTAAAAATCAACCACAATTATATGTATCTAATATTGATCTGAAAGTAATTAATAAATAAACTGCAGCAGATACAAGAGTAGAAGAATGAACTAAAGCAGAAACAGGAGTAGGAGTAGCCATAGGAGCAGGAAGCCAAGAAAAAAGGGGAATTTGAGCCCTCTTAGTTATAGCTGCCAAAACAATTAATATAGTAATAATCTTTCTTCCAAAAGAATTAGAAATGAAATCATAATAAATAATATAATTCCAACCACCAAAATTTAATATTCAAGCAATAGAAATTAAAATAACAACATCACCAATATGATTGGAAAGCGCAGTTATTATGCCAGCACTATAAGATTTTATATGTGGGTAATAAATAACTAAACAATTAGAAACCAAACCGAAACCATCTAATCCTAACAAAGTTCTAATGAAATTAGGACTAATGATTAAGAAACCTATAGACAAAATAAATATTGAAACAATAATAATATAACGATTTATATTCCTTTTGCCTGATATTTAATCCTCTCTGTAATAAATCACCAATGAAGAAATATATACAACAAAAGATATAAAAATAAGAGACATTCAATCCAAAATTAAAGTTAGAACAACCATAGAACCATCTAAATTAAAAAGTTCTCATTCATCAAAAACTGTATAATCAATTATTAAATAATAAACACCTAAAATAATAATTATACTACTAGAAAAGAGTAATGAAATAAACTCAAAGAACAAATAGATAATAAATTCATGGCCTAAGATGAAAAACTTCATATCATTGATTATACAAAACAAAATTTTAAATTAAAATACTTCAGCAATTTAAACAAAGAATTACTCACCCTTTAAACAAAGAATATTTAAAGACAATCAATGCAAAAGTAAAAGATGATATTCATGAAAATAACCAAGACAACAGGTATAAACATCAGAATAATAATTCCCATGTTGAGAACAAGAATATATATATATATATATATATATATATATATATATAAAGTATAAACAGCCCCAAAAAAAGATAAAAAAATTAAAGCAAAATATCCAAAAGAAGATCAAGACTCAATTTTATTTAATAATCTAAGTTCACCTATCAAATTTAATGATGGAGGGGCAGCCATACTTGATGATCGTAAAAGGAATCACCATACAGCCATTCTAGGTATCAAATTAATTATACCATTGTTAATTAATAATCTTCGTCTACCTAAACGTTCATAAATAATATTGGACAAACAAAACAATCCAGAAGAACATAAACCATGAGCAACCTTTAAAGAAAGAGAACCCATATAACCTCATCAATTTACGGTTATCAATCCACCAATAACCATTCTTGAACAGATGAATATGCAATTAAAGACCTTAAATTAACCTGACGAAAACAAATAAATCTAACAATAACCCCTCAAGATAAACCTAAAGATAATCAAAAATAATTAAACTTTAAACCCAAATGAGAAATAATCTTTATAACACGATAAATACCATAACCACCAAACATCATTGAAACATCAGCAAGAGTTATTCTACCTGAAATAGGGTCCTCTACATGAGCCTTAAGAAGCTATAAATAAACCAAAAATATTTGCATCTTAACTAAGAAATCCAAAATTATAAATAAATAAAACATCAAATAATAAGAACCAAAATCAACCAATAAAGGGGAATATAAATCACAAACCCCTTAATACAATCAACAATAACGGTAATCTAGCAACCAAAGAATAAAAACTTAAATAAACAGCAGCCTATAAACGTTCAAGCTGGTAACCTCAACCCAGAATCAAAAGTAAAGTAGGAACTAATCTAGCCTCCCAAAAAAATATAAAAAGAAAGAATGCTCAATCTAACATATGAAAAATACAGCATGATCATTAAAATTAAAACCATAAAAACAAAAAAATTAGAATGATAAGAACTTAAATAAACTGAACCTCTAGCAGTAATTATTGAAGAACAAATTAGAAAACTCAACAAAATCAGAGTAAAAGAAAAATAATCAATACCAAAATAATATATGATTATGTTCAAATCAGCATATGACTAAACACAAATTATAAATACAAAACTCGGCAGAAACATTACATAATGAACCAACCTCCAACAATTATTCAGCAAACAAAGAGGGATCAATAAAATAGTTATAAATAAATACTTTAACATACAGGTAAACCAAAAGAATTAAAAAATCATTACCATGAGACAAAATTATTGAAACGAAAATAGAAAGACCTAAAGCACCTTCACAAACAGAAAAAACTAAAAAAATAACAGGAAAGAAATAATCATAATCAAACACAATAAGAAAAACAATAATTAATACAAACAAAGAGAGAACAATTTACTCTAATCTCAGAAGAACCATCAATATATGTTTACGTTTAGAAGAAAAAACATAAACACCAGCAAAATAAACCAACAAAGAAGTAAAAACAGAGAATATACTTATTAGTTTTAATAGTTTAAATAAAACACCGGTCTTGTAAACCGGAAATAAGTCTAGCCCCACTTTTAAAACTTCAGAGGTGTAAAGCTTCCATCATCGGTCCCCAAAACCGATATTTTAAATAAACTAACCCCTGAAATGATGAAAATAATAATTATATCACTATCAACTGTAATGAATATTAATTTTATAAAATTAAGACACCCTATATCAATAATGCTTTTCATTATCCTACAAACCCTTTTAGTTGAATTAATAACAGGATCAATAATGGATAGATATTGATTATCATATATTTAATTTTTAACGTTTCTAGGTGATATATTAGTTCCACTTATTTACATTACAAGAGTTGCATCAAACGAGATATTTCGACCTAAATCAAATACCATAATTATTAACTTAACAATATGAGTATTTATTATATTGACATTAATTATCCTAGATGTAACAATATTTATAGACTTCATCAAAAATACTGAAACTATAAATATTGATAATTCAATCAATTACCAAGAAGTAACAATATTTTTTCAAAAATTATATAACAGACCAACATTCGTTATTACAATAATAATAATAATTTATTTATTTTTAGCAATATTAACAGTAGTTAAAACCTCTAATATTAACCAGCGGCCTATTCGTAAAATAAGATAATTTACTACTGAATAAACCCTTACGATGAGGACATTCTTTAATTAAAATTATTAATAACTTTGGTTGATTTACCTGCACCAACAAATATTTCGTTTTGATGAAATTATGCTTGGTAATTCAAATCGTAACTGGAGTATTTTTAGCCATTTATTATAATCAAATACTGAAATAATATTTAGTAGTGTAGTACGCATCTGCCGAGACGTAAATAATGGTTGAATTATTCGACCTTTACATGCAAATGGACCATCTATATTATTTATTTGTATTTATTTGCATGTAGGACAAGGAATTTACTATGGATCTTATATATACATACACACCTGAATAATTGGTACAGTAATTCTATTATTAGTTATAGCAACTGCATTTAATTGATACGTTTGAGGTCCAATATCATTTTGAGGTGAGACAGTAGATACTAATTTATTATCAGCTATTCCATACTTAGGAACAGATTTAGTTCAATGAGGGTAGGGAGGATTTGCTGTCGATAATGCAACATTAAACCGATTTTTTACATTTCATTTTATATTACCATTTATTATTACAGCTATGGCTGCAATTCATTTATTCTTTCTTCACCAAACAGGATCCAATAACCCATTAGGGCGAAACGGAGACCGAAAGAATTGCATTTTACCCATACTTTACTTTCAAGGCGTCTATTACGTTTGTATTGATAACATCTTTATTATGCTTAATTAATCCTTACCTTTTAGGAGATCCAGATAATTTGGTACCTGCTATTCCATTAGTAACACCAGTTCGTATTCAACCAGAATATTTCTCTTTTCCATATGCAGTTCTATGGCCAATTCCTCATAAGTTTGGAGGTGTTATTGCACTTTTCTTATGAATTAGAATCATAATAATTTTACCATTTTAGAAAAAAACACCATTCCGAGGTATCCAATTCTACCCTATTAATCAGATTCTATTCTGAATTATAGTTTGTTTATTAAAATGAATTGGCAAATGACCAGCTGAAGAGCCTTACATTATAACAAGCAAATCTTAATAATTATCTACTTTACATACTTCTTAATTAATGTCCATGAGATAAGTTAATTAAGGAATAATAAGTTAATTAGCTTAGGAAAAGCATATGTTTTGAAAACATAAAACTAGAAGTTTAACTCTTCTATTAACTTTTCTTAAAAAATTTCACTAAATAAATGAGATAAATAAAATCTTTAAACCAACAAAGAAAATAAAAAAAATTAAAGATAAAGGTAAAAAATTTTTCAAGCCAATTATATGAATTTATCATAACAGAACCATGGTAAAGTACCCCAAACGCAAATAGAGCCAAAAGATATAACAGCAGGCTTAATTAAAAATATAAAAGAATATAAATCACCACCTAATAAAATTAAAGCTAATAATACTCTTATAAAAACAATTCTAGTATATTCAGCTAAGAAACTCAAAGTAAATCCACCTGCACCATTTTCAATGTTAAAACCCAAAACTAACTCAGATTCACCCTCAGCAAAATCAAAAGGAGTATGGTTACTTTCAGCAAAACAGGAAGCAAAATAAGCTAAAGGTAGAGGGAAAGAAATAATAATAGATCAACAATAAAGCTCATAATTTATAAAATCAAACATGTTAAAACTATCAATTAAAATAATGAAAGATAATAAAATCAAAGCCAAACTAACTTCATATGAAATTGTTTGATCAACAGAAGGCAGAGATCCTAATAAAGGATAATTTGTATTAGAAGATCAACCAGCAATTATAATGGTATAAACACCTAATCTAGTACAACAAAAAAACCATAAGAAACAGAACATATATATAAATTAAGTAATGAAGAATTACTCAAACAGCCAAAGAAATCATTAAGTTATAAACAGGAGAAAAATAATAAAGTAAATAACTATATATAATAGGAATTGGCTGCACCTTACAAATCAACTTAATAGCTTCACTAAAAGACTGTGTGATTCCTACAAATCCTACCTTATTTGGACCCTTACGAATCTGAATACAACCTAAAACCTTAGGCTCCAATAAAGTTAGAAAATCAAAACTAATTAAAACACAAATAACTAATAAAAGAAAATTAGAAATAAACATAAATAAATCATCATAAAGTCTCAATACTATTTGTAGAAAAAAATCTACATAAATGAGTTCTAAATTCAACACATTACCCTGTCAAAATAGAACATTAAATAATATTAAATAATATAATAAAAAATATTTTAACCATATGGTCCTTCCGTACTAATATGGATTAATAGTCTTCGGATAGAAACCGACCTGGCTCACGCCAGTCTGAACTCAGATCATGTAAGAATTTAAACGTCGAAGAGACTTAATCACTGGGCTCCTGCAACCAAAATTTTCTTAATCCAACATTGAGGTCGCAATCTGCTTTGTCGATTACCCCTAAGGTAACCTAATCTTATGATCATAAATTATGGATCAAAATAACAAACATAAATCAATTATAAAATAATAAAGAGTTATTTATTCTTCTTGTCACCCCAATCGTCATCATTAAGTATAGAAAGATAAACAAAAAACCACATGAAAGTAAAATGTTAAGCTCTATAGGGTCTTCTCATCCTAACGAAGAACTTAAGCCTTTTGACTGATAAGTTAAATTAAAAAATTTATTAAATGACAGTTGATTTCTCGTGAAGCCATGCATTCCAGCCACTAATTAAGAGACTAACGATTGTGCTATCTTTGTACAGTCAAAATACCGTGGCTCTCTAAAAATCGGCCAGACCTCAAAATATTTTCAAGAGGACATGATTTTGATGTACAGGCGGAAATCAGTTTTGCCTAGTTCCTTATAATAAGTTTATAAGGTAAAAATTTTATACAAATAAAATATACTAATTCAATCATTACTACAAAAGGCGCTCTGCAACTTCTATGTACCTATTTTATTTGTTTGACAAACCCTGTTGTCAGGGCTATATTTTATATGATTAATGTAACTATGCAGATGTTTGCCTAAACGATAAGGACATATCACTTCATGTTGTTATAATACTGCCGTCTTCTGAAGAAGGTAGATTTATATCTATTGAAACCTAGGTAAAGATTACTTTATCCTTTGCAACTGGTCGGCTGTTCTTAGTCTGATTTACGTGGAACCATTGCTGTAGCGCAGCTATGTTTAAAGTATTAATAATCTTAATATATAACTTAAAATATTTATAAAATCAAAATAAAACATAATGAACTAAAACGTAATGTTGAAGATAGCTGGTTTAAGGCTTACTATCATATTTTGTAAAACTAATTATAGGTTATTAACTTCAAAGCTTATCCCTTAAAGAATAAATAAGTTAATATTTGTAATTAAAAAATTAAATAAAAACAATTACCTTTAAAAAATTAAATTACTTCTTAAGAAACTAGATATCTTAGAAAACGATTTTATTTCATTTCTATAAATAATTTAATAATAATTATTATACATTAACTATAAATTATTTATAAATCAACCCAAATCAATACTAAAATTTTGATAAGCCCTGATACAAAAGGTACAATAAATAAAATTTACTTTAAAAAATGTAAAATAAATCTTCATAAGACACTTACATTACCAATACACTATAATTTAAGAAACAACTCTATTAAATATACTAAGAATAAATCCAACAAAATTATTTATTTTAAATAATTAAATAAACTGAAAGTAAATATCATAAAATAAATAATCAAGATATCCTGTTTTGCACTGAAAAATTTTCATTGTAAGTGAAACACTTTATTAATACGTTAAATCGTGAGCCTCTTTCTTGATACACTTTCCAGTACATTAACTATATTATGACTTATCTATATTGAAGCTACCTTAAAATTATCAAAATAGAATAATCAATAATCAGAGTGACAGACAATGTGTACACACCTCAAGTCCATATCAGTTAAATTAAATAAATTAAATTACTATCAAATCCTCCTTCATTAACAGTATTTCACCAACAAATCAATTATAAACAAAAATCTATTGTAACCCACCTCCTCTTAACTATAAGCTGCCCCTTGACCTGAAACATTCTATAATTGTAAATCTCGAGAATTATAACTCAAAATAGATTCTCTGATAACAGAGATATACAAACAAATAAATTAAGTAGAGTAAATCGTGTATTATCAGTCGCGGGTTGGTTCCTCTGAATGGAGTGAGATACCGCCAAATCCTTTGGGTTTAAAGACCTTAACTGATAGTACCCTGGTAAATATAATTAACATTTAAAATTATAGGGTATCTAATCATAGTTTATTATTTAAATTTCACAGATTCATAAGAAGAGCTACAAAAAAATTTTAACATGTCACCTTACAAATTTATATTACAACCCTAATAATATAAACAACTGATTTAACCAATAATATTCACTTGTATCAATCATATAACCGCAGCTGCTGGCAAGAATTACGCCGATACTAAATCACTTGCTAAATCCTAAATCACTTGTTAATGAAATCAAATTACTGTGAAAAGAACATTTAGAGTAACAAAACATACGTATAATACAAAGAAAAAGTAAACAAACAAGCAAGAATAAAACTTTTAAGAACAAAAAATAAGAGATTTAAAAATTAATCAAATTAAGAAAAAAAGAAAGATTCAAATGATTTACAGAAAAAAAAGAAAAACTTCCCAAACATTAACAAAAAAATTTTAACGCACACCCGTATGACCACAACAACTTCTCTACTGTATATAAATAAAGATTAATATCTAACATGTATACCTAAAAATGTATTATATTCTTTCTTATATAATCTTTCTTTTCACTAATAAAGAAAGATTAAATATTATAATAAATATATTTTATACAATTATGTAAATTAATGTAATAAGTTATTAATATAAAATTAACTTTATATTAAGTTAACTCAAATATATAATAATTAAAGAATCTTATCATAGATAATTTATTAATAATATTATAATAATTATAATCATTATTTATATTAATATAATATTTTATATTTAAAATTATTAATTTTATTTGTTATATCAAATTGTAATTATATTTAATATTAATTTACATATTACTATATACATTATAATATAATAACCTATTTTGAGACAAAATCATAAGTAGGTATAACCCTGGGCAAATAAATGTATTAATATAATTTCTTAATAATAATAAAATAAACTTATAGGTATTTAAAATTAATGTGTCATAATTATATAATTGGGTGTACAGACACTTTTAAACAAAAAGTTTCAAAAAATAAAAATAAGAAGGAAGAAAGAACTCAAAGATCAGTCTTTATTTATCATCACTTGGCTATATTGAGAAATCAAAACAATCAATATGTAGATTATAGACTGTTAATGTAAATATTATTAATAAAGCTGCTACAAATAAAGTATTCGAGACAGCTAAATGGAGTGAGTACACAGATATTAAAATGTTAATTTCAATTTAATATTAAAACTTTCAAGTCAAAAGTGTTTCTGATAACTTTAAAGTAATTCCAAATAAAAATGGAGGAATCAGTCCCTTGGGTACATAAACCATACATAGCTCAATAATACAGAACACGAGTTGTGTACAAAGGAAGCCACAGGTTGTGACACAGTGAACAGTGACGAAATTAAATAGTGAAGTGGTCATTTACATTTTGTGATTTTGAAGAGCAAAATGTGGAAAAAATCCAATTTCAGATTTTAATCTACCACTTCCTTCCTAAGTCCAGTTATTTTACACAATAAATAAAGTCATTTTTGATGATTTGAGAGGAGTAAGATTACAATAAACATGTCGGTTCACTTAGCTTTTCTAGCTGAGTAGGCTCCAGTGCTTCTTGTGTAGGGGTCTGATTGTAGGAGCTGATATTCTTACATTTTAGGTCCTCCTGGTTGAACTGACCTAGATAAATTTGAAGAATGTTGTTGCAGATATTTTGTTGTTACCTTGATATATTTTGACACATTTTAGTATACCATGCAGTCTTTTGAGTTTTCACATAATCTAAGCCGAAATCACGTTGTCCTCCCAAAATACAGCAATATGTCTGATCACGTCAAGAACATACTTACTACTACTTTACTCTGTGGTTGTAACCATACTCCTAGGGGTTTATGAGTTTCCTTGAAAAATTAATTTCTATTAGTTTCGATTATTATTTCATAAATGAATCCAGAAATAAACACTGTAAATAGGACTAGATTTCGTAATTAAGAACAGAAAATATTTGTGTGCCAATTATTAGTAATTTCAAATGTTTCTAAAAAGAATGATTTTAACAGTACAGTCTACTACTCATCGCTTGTAACATAGAAATTAAAGTAAATGCTTTTCATAAATTTTAGCTCGAAATGTAACATATACTACATAAAATCATATGAAAGATTTCAGAAAAGCAGCTGGACCATACTGGCCTCTCCAAATTTCAAAAAATAATGCTGATATCGACAACTACTACTGAGGTAAAGTAATGCTAGAGCGAGATGTCCTGTTACAAGATGCTGGAGCGTATGAAATCTTCAAGTACACTAAAGAACTTCTTAGCTGACACCATAAGTCGCTTTGGAGGTGTTAACACCATGATGCACGAGTGACTATGCAGGGCAAGGTGAGCAGTACTGAACACTTTGGTCCGCAGTAACAGACAGTCGTCACTTTTGAAAAGTACACGAGTGGTCAGTGCATTTATGAACTAACTAACTGTAAACTGTTTCAAAACCTACTACACAACACAGCTTTAAAACGTCTTTTATTGGTGATTCTGAAGTATACAGACGCTATTAAATTCCTAATGTCTAGATAAACAAGAAACTGTTGACGAAATAATGAAGATGAAACGAGAACTAATATCCCCAATAACCAATACAATCAAATAAATGAAAACAGCAACCAAAAAACAAACATTGTAACGAACTGTAAAAAAAAGGTCCATGTATTAGCATTATCTTTTGTGTGTAGGTAAAACGGACTGTACTGTAGAAAACTGACACTGCCATACAATCGTTCAGTCAGTCAATTTTGATTAGCGGTCATTTAATTTCCAGGAAAAGATCAATGGAACAGTGCGACCGTCGATGGAACACAGCTTCGCAGCATCAGCAACGGCTGTGACGAGACGACTATGTTGCCACCCTGATGTCACGCCACTCCATATATAGAGCCACTTATCACATGACAACGTTTCTCAAATGCTGACACTAAACTACAACAGTAGGATTTGTTATATAACATAAATACCTGTGCAAATAAAAACTGAAAACCAAATTTCACAGTAAAGTCTAGTCGAAGGATGAATGCTGGACGGAACTGGCTGATAGGAGAACAATGATATAGTTTAAAAAGTAATGAATTTGTTAAATACACTAGAAATGAACATCTTATTACAACAAAGAATTTAACCAAAAGTTAATGTATTTTGTTTCACAAACTGACAACTAGAATAATTCGCCATTTATCAAAGTGAAAAGCTATTCTACTTCATTGGTCATTTTATATAACTGTGCCAATTATTTAAAAAAAAATTTAATTGAAAATTGCTGATAACATACAAGTCTGATGTTTCAGATTGGAGACCTTAAAATTCGTTTTCCCTGATGGTGTGTGTGAATGGATGAACAAAGTAAAATGTCTCTCCAGACCACAGGCTAAATAATTCCTGTCTTTCCGACCAAATGAGGAAGTGTTCAGATCTGCTGTGCCAAAGTCGGTTTCATCTAGGTAGCAAAATAAATCGTCTAGACAAAGGGAAACGTTACCAGTGAGTCAAAAGGTAGCGCTCCATTTCAGTTCAACCAATTTCAACTCAATACTAGTACTGAAGTGTCATCGGACCTTAACTTCCAGATATTTGAAAAGATGCATTAATTTTAATGTTTTATAAAATATTACTTTATAATAATTAATCTGTAAGAGTTCCATGACGTAAAACATGTATATAACATCGACGATTAACGAATGGATATTGGCTGTAATGCAGATTATACACGAGAAACGTTAAAAAACATCTCTATATCCTATAAAATTTTAGTAAGACACAACATTGCGAAAAGAGGCCTGTCCCATCTTGTAATACGAACCTATAGGAGGTACGTGTGAATGAGGTCTCCAGTTTATCTCGTTTATTGAGTAATAGCTGCCATGCTGACAGTAAATGTGTCTGCATTCGTTGTAGAAACCTTTTAGTAAAGGCATATTAACTTTATGGTTTGAGTTTTCTGCTGCACATGTGTCAATAACAGTACACACATTGTATTAAGGCAGAAAGGGGGAGAGCTTATAGCGTAGTGTCGTTTAAATACTCCATGCTTAAAAGTCGAACTTCCGTTTTATTATCTACGAAAGCCGAGTTAATACTTGTTGCCACTTTCTATGTGTAAGTCAGTTTAACATTATCGTAGTCAAATTGCTTTTGAACAATGATGTTGTACAGTAACCTCCAGGGCCATATACATCAAAGTAAAGTTAATAAGCAATTGCCTACAAAAAACAATGAACGTGATACAATATAATAATATAACAGAGTAAAATAGTGACCGGAACAAACGACAGAATTTGTAATGCGCGTTTCCCAAAGAAAACTTTTATTCATATACTGAATATCGTTTGCTCGAGTAAAGTATTTTTCTCGCTGTATTATCGGCCAAGAAAGAAGCATTACGTTGCAGACTCTCTTGGCAGAGGGAGCACAGATTGTTTCTGCCTAGTGACAGGTCGAACAAGGTTGGTGCTGTTCCTGCTCCCTAACACAAAACATAAATTTTTGGACAACATGGTCGTAGAGAGAAGCAGCGATTAGTATGATTAATCAATAATTCAAGAACAGTCTTAATCGCATTTATTATTGTTATAAATCCGCCAACCGGTTTCAACTCGACGCAGGGGTCATCTGGGTGTTTACACCATTGGTCGACTGCTGGTGGTGTCACTCCTGTCTATCTGTGATAGTTTCCTGCCGTTATGTAGACAGGAGTGACACCACCAGCAGTCGAACAATGGTGTAAACACCCAGAAGATGACCCCTATGTCGGGTTGAAACCGGTTGGCGGTATTATAAGAATAATAAATGCGATTAAAACTCTTCTTGAATTATTTACAAAACCAAAAGTTGTGCCACTCTTGGCACAGTTATATGTAAAACAAACGTCCTACACATCGCATAATCTCCAACCCTAGACTCATTTGGAAAAGATTATTTTTGCGCTGCCCCATGTAACGCCTGTGCAAAATTTTAAATCAACCTTTAGGCTGTAATAACAGCATGACAGATCGTAGTCCTAGCATAACGAGTAAAGCTCTTTTGGGGTGAAGGCCGTTTTACTGTAAGGTTCAGTGATTATAATGAAAGGTGACGAACTTCACACACTTCCAGTATACAATTTACATCTACAGAATATAGAGTGACTCACTTTTACATGAGAACGATAGTGATAGAAGGACAAAAATTACCTTGACATCACCTAAATTTTAAGTGGAAAGGCATACAGATGTAGCTGACCAGAGAAATTCGTATTTAGAATCAATTTTTGTCTAGGTTAAGTATACGAAAATAAACAATATTTTCACATAAATCTATTGCAGTCCTGTAAGTAAAAGATCGTCATGTGGGGAAAACTGTGAGTCTGTAACAAAAAATCTTGACCTTCTCATAGTCAGTGATATCGCCCTCATTTCAAAAATTTCTTTCTAAGAAGTTCTTGAAACTAAATACTGCAGTGGTCACATGTCATATTCGTTAGAATTAGCATGTGGAGAATGTAGGCTTCAAAAAACGTTACAGTCTCGTGAATGAAATGTATGGCTCTCCCAAAAAATTTTAGCAGCTTAATGTGAAATTTTAAACAGGATAGATTACTTAATTTTTTTAAGTTTCGTCAAGTTCAAGTATAATGTTTGGTTTTTAAAATAAGCGGGACTTTCCACGACTCATATAATTTGCCAAATGCGCATTTTATGTTACATTGTGTCTACTCACTGTTAACGCATTAAAATTTGGATCAGAAATGAACAAACACTTTGATCTAAAATACTCGAGAAGACATCATCAGTGATCTTGATACCAATGTTTAAGTATAAAATTTAAAGTGTTCGTGAGTATTAAGTTAGAAAATGCAGAATTCTTGTAGGTCCCGACTAACATTGTTCACAAAACAGTCTGCTTTATAAGCAGACACATTTTTGTACTGAGAAAACTACTATTTGCTTCAAAAAATTGTCTTCTTATTTGTGCCATAGTTTTTCAGTTTTGTCAGTTTTGAGTACGTAAAGTGTGAGGGAAGTCTTCGTAGTCCTTACCCTACACGCTCCTAGACTAACTAGTCTGATCCTTAACTACATAGTGATGTCTCGTCGCTTATGGCTAAGGTTATACCACACATACTTATGCTTCGTCTTATCAGAAGGCCCAAGCAGACTATAAACTTATGTCAATGGCAACTAACGGATAAGTAGCAGCCCGCAGCTTGTGAGCACAGGTTGCGTTAAAATCGTAAACGAATGATGTGATTTATTCGTTAATTACCATTTTTTTTAGAATTTTAGCAAAATTACAGCTGACTGAACGTCCTCAAGTAATTATTTCTACAAAATATGTAAAGCTACTATTGCACAACCTGATTGTAAAACATCTAATTCACATAGAATTCGTAACAGAGAATAAAATTATCTAGTGTCACCGACCAGAGGTTGTATCGTTAGAGACAGTATCTCTTTCCGGCTGCGTATATCTCTAACTGCAATTCCCAATCATCAATTAAATATGGCCACAGTGACGTGACCTTCGTTTCATATTACAGGCGCCTGGGCGCTATACGTTATTCACTGTTCACTCAGAGAATCTCTGTCGTTTGTTAATTCATCTGCTAGAGAAATGTGGCTTTAAAAACCACCACTTGGTATCTCTTGGCCAGCTCGTAAAACAGTGACCTATAACTGCCAGTCAGTTGGCAAGCAGCAAAATTTCTGGAATGCAGTGGCTTGTTTAAGAACAAAGCCTACCTTGTTGCTATTTATTTGTTGAATGGATGTAGAAAGGACGTTTCTCATGTGTATTTCGAGATTGGCACATACAACCTGCATTATCTAAGGAATTGATAAAATTGTAGCCCGCTTCCAGCATTCACGTTTCATTTACGTTGCTGAAATTTAGAGATGCTATGAAGCTGTGCAAAATCGAATTCCTATGTCGTGTTGTATTTTCATTCTGTTTTTTGAGGGAACATGAAAGCATTCTATGCTACACTTGTTTTCACAAGCTCATGTGAAAGCCATTATCCGGCTTCAGTTCAAACATACAAGTGCTAAAACGTCTCTCTCCCGCTTGTAAAATCACGATACCCAGCCTTATAATATTGTTCTCTAAGTTACTTGTGGGGCGATGTAGAGCTGTGATGTTCAACATAACATGTCTGACGTATTGTTTTCGACCATTAGTGGCAATGCTCCGTACTTTTGGCATTCTTGATTTCAATGCTTTACATACTTACCTTTCTTATGACTGACAACATTGCCGTGACCTGCTAATATATCCCGATTTCCATTAAAGTGGGTAGGAGGTCAAACAGGCCGACTTGGAGCGGGGTAGACGCCACAGGAGAGTTTAACTTTCACTGTCTACAGTTTTACAAATAAATTCATAAAACTTAGTCAGCATGACCAGGAAGGACTCACACTCATAGCAGTGGAAATTCAAAACATAACAATATAAATTTTTTACGTGAGAAATTTCTTCAATTTTTCACTTATGATCAGGTACATTTGTTGCTCTAAGTACACTTTTCTTCATAAGTAAGAAAGAATTTTGCACATCATGCAAACTATATTTACAGATGTATAGAACTCTAGAACTTGCCAAATCAATTACAACCTTTGGTAGATATTGAGATAATTAATTTTAAATTTGAGATTTTTCTCAACTTGTAACGGCTCTTTCGTTTTTTCATAAATTAAATAAATTCTGTAAGTACGATTCGTATGCTGTGCAAAATTCAACGAAGAATCTGCCTTACTTATGAAGAAAAGTGTACTTATAGCAACAAATGCAGCCAATGATAAGTGAAAAAACATGATGAAATTCCTCATTAAAAAAAAAATTCTCGACCAGTATTTGCGCTCTACAGAGGATTGTGTTGCGTGAAGATGCCGTAATCTACTTCAGTCGTGATAGCCACGAAAAGTCAAGTGCGCTGCCACAGGGAAGTAAAATCGATAATATGAAAAGTGTCAAGACATTTAATACGAGAATTACACACTAGTAAGATATGGAGGAGACGGGATACTAGAACAATGACTTATAAATGTGAATTGGATTGCATCTGCTTTACATACTGAACTTGAACTAACATCATATCGTAACTGCACTTAACATGGCATAGATCTCCATTTCCTTTGCTTTCTGAGAGTGCTTGGAAACAGAGCGAAACTGGATATGGGGCAGCCAAGATAGTCGCGATGAAACGAAAAAGCCTGCCCAAGCAGCCAACAGGGACTCTGACATTCGAAAAGGGCAGGTAAGGTAAGGACCTATCTCTGTTAAAGTTAGAGTG
Source organism: Schistocerca americana (assembly GCF_021461395.2). Lineage (NCBI taxonomy): Eukaryota > Metazoa > Arthropoda > Insecta > Orthoptera > Acrididae > Schistocerca > Schistocerca americana. The sequence goes on from NC_060123.1 coordinate 46,274,132, forward strand.
CTGCGTGAGCCCCGGGGGCCAGTGGTATTGTTCGTTTATGACTCGTCTCCAACCTAGCAGTTGAACAGTTACCAAAGCGAAGAACTTCCATCAACAGAAGAATGGTGTTCTTCTGTGTTCTGATGAATGTCATCTGTAGATAAGAAACTAGTGCGTTTGTAAAGAAACATGGCATGTGGCAATGTGAGTGCCTAGCCTCGAGCACAGTTACTAACCTTCTATGAACCTATGATGACCCTGCGGGAAACGAAAACGTGCGACTCATAAAAATTCTGGTGACGTCAGGAAGGCGGATAACAGAACAGTCTGTATGAAAAAGAGGTCAGGATCGAAAAGCCATTGGTGTCTATAATGAAGAAGCAATCGTTAAACTTATAAGCGTATGCGTTAACTTTTTAGGTATTTATCTTGTTTAGGATGTCTGAAATCGCGCGCGTAGCTTTGAATTTCTTAGACATGCGAGGGCAGCCTCAATAGAGTTGCCGCGCCATAAAGTGATAATCTTTGCTTTACGAAGAGCGAAACTGCTTCATCTATTAATCGCAAGCTGAGGAGAGGAGACAGTTAGTTGAGCGTCGGTGCTAAATGTGCGCACTTGATTATAGGTTTCTTAGCAAGAAGGGACGAACAATGGAGTTCTTTGGAATATATAGTGAATTAGTAAAAAACTTATTCTGGAGAGAAAAAGAATTCACTTTTTCATTGGTACGATAATATTTGTGAAGTATGGATTACAGGTAATGATTAAGTTTGTTTTATTTGCTCCACCGGTTTCATAACACAACATTCTTGCTTTTTCAGACATTCAGATAATAAATGTTTCTGCTTATCATTTTTTTCCTTTTTTTTGTTGGGATCTATTGATCATTGAGAGAGAATTGGATTTAAGAATTGTATTTTGGAATTTTGTTTAAGGAGAGATTATACAGTATGGATTACAGGTAATGATTAAGTTTGTTTTATTTGCTCCACCGGTTTGATAACGCAACATTCTTGGTTTGTCAGACATTCAGATCATAAATGTTTCTGCTTATCATTTTTTCCTGTTTTTTGTTAGGATCTATTGATCATTGAGAGAGAACTGGATTTAAGAATTGTATTTTGGAATTTTGTTTAAGGAGAGATTATAGATGTTATGTTCAGCTTTTGTAAGTCCAATTTTTGTAATTTATTTATTATTGTTAACTGCTGTCACATAAAGCTCAAGTATTTTTGAAGTTTCATTAAATGTCCGTAAGTCTAAGGAACTGAGATTTAAATTGAGTTCAATTAAACCAGTCATTGCCCACATCCCCAGAGCGAATCAATTTTCAGTTATTTATAAACAATTATTAAAAATTTATGAACCAGTAATAATACCAGCGTTTTAAGTCTACACATTGCACCTCTGTGTATCTCTGTAGTTAGATTTTGCTGCTCTGTTATCGGGTTGCGTTGTAGCTACTAGCACAGTTGGCGCCCTCGTGAAACAAATTGTGCAGAGGACAGATTCATTCTTTAACTAAACATCACGTGAACCAACTTTACTTTCAAAATAATCAGTTAACTTTTATCAAAGTTCATATTCAGATTCCGTGATTATAATAAAGGTATTATTTTCTCACGGTTCTCGCAGTTACAATTATCTTCGCAATCAAGCAGTGGATTTTATCACCAACAGTTAAGCTATTTACAGATTTTGATCCTTTTAACCTTCACACTGACTCACAAAAACGAATTTAAACAGGCAACTTTCAGTTGGCGTAACTCCGTCTACGTTCTGGTGTTACAAAATTTTCCGAAATATGTTTTCAAGTTGTCAGATAAAGTGCACTGCTCTCGATCGCTTTCTGTTTTCAGTTTTGTTTTGGATTCCTTCTATTTACTAATCAATTAAAATGTTTTCTTACAGCTTGTTGGGATATGTTCTAAATTTCTCTCTTTTTTTCATTATTTTCTCTTTTCTATTGAAACTACCATCCCTTGTAACGAAGTGAACAGCAGTTTCTCAGACAGCCAATATGCAAACCTCAAGTGACAACAATACCTTAACTTCTGACGAGTCACTTATTAATTCTATAGAGTCTACATCTACATCTACATCTACATCCATACTCCGCAAGCCACCTGACGGTGTGTGGCGGAGGGTACCTTGAGTACCTCTATCGGTTCCAGTCTCGTGTTGTTCGTGGAAAGATGGATTGTCGGTATGCCTCTGTGTGGGCTCTAATCTCTCTGATTTTATCCTCATGGTCTCTTCGCGAGATATACGTAGGAGGGAGCAATATACTGCTTGACTCTTTGGTGAAGGTATGTTCTCGAAACTTTGACAAAAGCCCCTACCGAGCTACTGAGCGTCTCTCCTGCAGAGTCTTCCACTGGAGTCAAATTCAGACTCAACAATGCTTGAGGTAGATGCTTCCCTTCAAGACAGACCGATTACGAGGACTATGTACATTCCACAGATTTCGGCTGGCAACATTTTTGCGAACTTCAATATTTCTTTTGATGATGAGATGAGGTAGTCGTTATTATAAGTCTTAGGTTCCGCGCAGTCAAGCGGTATCACCACAAAGACGACGCAAAATTTTTTGGAAAAAGGAGCATTAAATGAAAGACAGACGAACAGTCACATAATTATACAACTGTTAGCATGAATTCTTTGCAGAAAAACGGCATTTCAATTATGCTTCAGCATTTATTACATGCGAAAAACGAAACACTGGTAAATGAGCTGTCAAGTCACCTAGAAACGAAATGGCAAGAACACTACAAATTACTTGAAACAATGTGACGACAGGCATAAAAATCTACTAGAAGATATTACAAAACGTTAACACAATTACAACACCAGTTTTCCTAGAGAATGACTAAGGTTGACACAAATTTAGAGGAAATTACACATTCCTACCGATAAGAGAAACTTTCAGTTACCGAAAAAATTTAAAAATATTTCCTAGTGCCGCGGTCGCAATCTTGCGCCTCAAATAACAAAAGCATGAAAAAGAGGTACGGAATTTGGACACAGAGACATATAAAAATGGCACCAGTACAAAAAATCAATTTGAAACACTGGAAGCACAGATCGGTAACTCAAATTTGAGCAAATCGAAGTGAATCGCTCAAAACAAACTACAAATATATTTTAAAGAAACTGAAGAATTTCCACCATTAAAGCTTTATAAGGAAGGACAGTTAATGGTAAAGAAACAGAGCTAACCAGAAATCAGTATGTTACGTGCTAATGTAGCTGACACTGAAAAGCATTTGACACCAGCAGTGAGGGCTATCAGCAACAAGAAAAATATTTCGTCCAAGAAGAACATTCTGGCCAACTTCGACATGAAAGAGAGTTTGAAAATGAACGCAAACGTTCACGTACGTATTTCAGCCGACAGAACTTTAATAAAATAACAAGACACGACGTATTTGGCAAATTTTTTATTAGTTACGGAGTTTAAAATTTTCCGCAGTGGCATCAATGACTTACAACCCTTGGATTGGATCCAACAATTTAACTTTTCTTTTGACTCCAGCTTGTCCAGTAACATAAAAATTTAAATGTGTTTGCAGTTTTTTGGAAGATGAACCTGCTACTTAATGCGATCCGTAGTAAGACAGTGCTTTTCCTCAGAGGAATTAGAAACGAATTTCTTGCAGTACACTTTTCAGAGAGTAAACCGCGTGGGAAGTAAGGAGAAACTCATCACTTCGCCAAGTTTTAGAAATTCACAATTTGCAACCTTAACACAGTTCTGCTAGTACATGTCACAACAGAACCATCATTTAATAGAACCGTTCAGCCAATGTCTTTTAGTCCAGTTTATTAACCTTCCAAGATGATTACTTGTCTCTTTACTGTCAGGACATCACAAAGAAAGAATAAATGCATTCGGTGAGGTTTCAAAATTGCCTGAGATTCAAGAATCCGACTATATGTACAAAAACAGAACCTTTTGTCAGATGAACCACAATTAAAATGGTAAATAGGCATATGGGTCATTTCGGATCATCCAATGACAACAGAGACGGGAATAACCAACTGTACCAAAGACAATATCACTAAACAACAATTTCAATGGACCCAAAACAAAATAAGAATTTGTATCAAAATAATCTGCACTTTCATTATTCAAGAGACCACATAAAGCAATCATACACAGCAACCTTTCAATCAATTACAAAGGAAAAAAATATTTCCATAGCCACAGGCAGCAAACATATTATCACAATTGCCGTGAAAACAAAACCACGACTTCCGAGAAAATGACAGATATGGAAGGGAGAAATGAAAATTACAGAAGACAGAAAAATTTATTTTGTACGAATCAGGCAGTCGTTTCCACTCAAGACAAGCTAATTCTAACTATGCAGAAGTGGGACGATCTGTACAAATAGTGAATTTTTGCAAGCGACAGCGGCGACGCGACAGTGGCGGATAACGGTAACTAGAGGAGAAGACTACAGAAGATTCACACATAGACACAACAGAATGTATTGCCAGTCACACCACATTACTGGAAAATCATTTGTTTAGAAGATATCAGAGACAATTCAGCGACTACCAATCAAACAGGCAAACAAACTGTAATCGCAGTTTTAGGTTCAAGGTCCACAGTTTCAGCAATCAGTGATACAGAATTCAACAAAGGTAATTCGTATGGAACTTGCCCTACTTCACCAATACATACAACATATGTTAGAGAAGCAGCTTCAGGGTTAGATGTGCATGTAAAGTCACAAATATATGTACAATTTACTGTACAATGTCACACTTTCCTTGCAAATTTCTGGATCCTTCCACTGCTAAAAACAGAGATTATGCTAGGCATGGATTCCTGAAACAGACAAAAAGGATTAATGTATTTTAAGAATTCGTGTACTTCGCTACAAAACAATGATACGCAGGTTACATCGCTAGAAGAATTATTCAATCGACTAACACGGGATTAACAGTCTATAGATTTTCACCCCAAACAAAAACCACAATTAGTCCACATCATTACTCACTGATGTAGGTACTTTTATTATTAATGAAAATCAAGAACCAAATATTGACATTTCTCAAATAATAAGAGCGAATGTAGACAAGTGGAAGCTCCAGCAGACAGGAATCCGAAACAATTACAGGTAGTCCTATGAACTTATTCTCATGTTTTTACAACGTTCCCGGATCTATGCGCGGAATTCTTTTAGAATTTCAAGAGAAACCCCATATTACCTTTGTTTCTAAACATTATAACATTCTGTTCATTTATAGAGACAGAGTAAAACGGGAAATGGAAACTCTGCTCCACCAACGCATAACTGAAAGAGGTGCTACCCCTTCGTTACACGTTGTTCCAAAAAAAATATGGTTCCCTCAGACTTGTTTAAGATTCAAGACTAATTAATGACATCGTAGTAACAGAAATTGGCAGACAAACATTAGATGAGTTGCCCCAAAAATATCATGGACTCATCGTATTTTCCAAGTTTTTCGATTTGAAATCAGTATTGTGGGAGATCGCACCACACCCAAAGTGTTGCGAATACACAGCCTTTCTACGCTTCGAAATTTGTTTTCAGTTTTGCAGCTTCCTTCCGGTCTTAATATTTCAACTGCAGTTTTCACCACGGGCTCGAATTTTGTTTACCCAGTACATTTAAAGGGCAGAATCACCGCTTATGTGGTGACACTCGCTGCGGAGGAAACCTGGTACCAACATAACAATGTCTTGAACCCATTATTCGAAACATTTTCAAGTCATGAAACTGCGGTCAGTTCAAGCAAATCTGACCACGGAAAACGTTTTGAAAATGTTTCATCAAATTTTTAATTAATATCGTTGCAGCTTCTGGTATTGTACCCGATCCGGACCAACTTCAGGACATTGCAGGTCCTACTACTAAGCTCCAGGTCAGAAGTTTTCCGGGCCTCGTTAGTTCTATTTTCGCCTTTTCATTCACTGCAAAGCTATGGGCATTCCAAAATTATGTCAGTTAAGTGGTGAAACTCAGCTTACATTTGGGACGAACAAGCACAAAATGAATTTGATACACTGGACCAACCTTTATGAAATGCAACTTTACTACACCTTTTCATCTCACCCAAACCTTTTGCGTGATTTTTGCATCACGACTGGAAGCTCTAAGAAAGCTCTTTGCGTTCACGTGATTCAAGAGATAGAGAAAAATGATTTTATTGTTACCAAGAGCATTACATTTACTAGCAGTGTTCTTTCCGCTTCCGAACGAAATCACAGAACTTGAGGCACTAGCTGTATTTTGGTGCTTTCCAGATATTCGATATTTTTTATTTGGTAATCATACAATAGTATATACAGACTGTGGTGTCACCGCCAGACATCACACTTGCTAGGTGGTACCCTTTAAGTCGGCCGCGGTCCATTAGTATACGTCGGACCCGCGTGTCGCCACTGTCAGTGATTGCAGACCGAGCGCCACCACACGGCAGGTCTAAAGAGACGTCCTGGCACTCGCCCCAGTTGTACAGCCGACTTAGCCAGAGATGGATCAGTGACAAATACGCTCTCATTTGCCGAGACGATAGTTAGCATAGCCTTCAGCTACGTCATTTGCTACGACCGAGCAAGGCGCCATAGCATTTGATAATTAATATTGTGAAGCATGTACCGTAATGAGAGATGTTCTACAATTGTGGATTAAAGTTAAGTATTATATCAACTACGTACTTTATTTGCTACTATTAATTCCCTTAACCGTTCCAGACCTCACGCCAGTCAGTGTGTAACTAACGCGTGCATTTCGGCCTCCTCTAGCAACACAGTGTTGGCTCTTCTGCCAACACTACACAGACCACCACGTGCGTTACATCGTCGTATGATCGCCACACTTTCTCACGTTCGCTTGGGGAGACGAGCATTATATATACAGGAATTTTATTTCACTATTACTCACACTTCTGCAAATGAGGATACTGTTGCTGATGCCTTTTCACGATATCTTGGTGGCTCATAATTTGGTTCATCCACATAATTCTGTCAGTCTGACGTCATTCTTCCATACATACAACTCGTTGCTTTCGAAAGTTATGTTTCTTCTCCTTAAAGGACATTGCAACAGACCAAGATATCCCGTATGGAAGGATATCTGGCAGCTGTGGCGAGATACAAGCAACTCCTACGATGCTCTAAGGATTTCCGCAGTTCAATAATCTATTCTTCTGTCAGTTGAATTTTGTCATCTACAGTTAGCGTTAAGCTACCATCCGATTCAGATTCACTTTCACCTCACTTAAACTTCCACATTCACTCATATTACCAAATTTAAACATAAAACTTTCACTATTGGCAGGCTGAGTGTTCTTGTACAGCAACTGGTGGCCGTGTCTTGTTTTCTGGGTTGGATAAAGCAGGCTGCACGATTCAGCAAGATACAGGAAGTTCGTTCGGGATTGGAGGCGAGTGTGTACTTGAGAGTTCATGCACGAATGGAGAAAACTGCACACATCTTGGAGTTTGACGTGAGTGTTGGCATGGAACGGATTGCTTTGAGCTGCTATCTGCATTCGAGCAGCCGATTTCGGCTCCAGTCTTCATATCGGCAAAAGCACGACCCTCTCCCTGTGCTTCAGAGAGACAGTTGCGACGGAAATCCTCTGCAGACCTCACGCTGTACGGCGAGAATTATTAGCAGCATCGGCATCTTAGAACAACCATTGGTTGGAATTTAGGCACTTCATTTCAGCTATCTGTCTCAAGTGCAGTAGTAGGGCTTCTCAGCCCATGACCAAGACAATAGTCCATTTGTTTCTTCAGTTAGAAAGTTTTCTGGTCATTTTTAGAATGTCAGTTGCGTCTAAGAAGTAACGTCGCTTCCCTTCGCTTTGATATCGGTTAGTGAGGGGGAGATGGATGGAAACGAGCATCGTTGCACAAGTCAGACACCCGTGGATGGATTAGGGAGCCCTTCTACCACGGGATGACGTAATGAGCCGCAGAGTTCAGTGAGCCGTTGACTGCAAGTACGTCTGGGCAGTGGTGTGCATTAGGACCGTCACCCGTTGGATTCAATAAGAGGGCAGTAGCTGGCAGAGATAGAGCGCCACAATCGATGCATGATACAACTCGTCCAAACTGCTGGTCCGCACGGCACAGGGCTCAAACTGTAGCCACAACGTGACTGACATCGAAGTCGTGTGCTCAATACGGACGATGAGCAGTGTCGGAGGAAACCTTCGTGACCGATGGACAGCGACATAGGGACAGGGCTATCCACAGACTGGGCTAAACTAGTTTCAGCCCTTCTCATTTGGTCACCTCCTGACTACCTGGAGCTGTAGCATCGCCCAAACTACGGTGTGGCGCTACATTATGATCTAAAAAATATGTAGATATAATAAAATCTGTAGCAATAGAATCTCTAGCTGAAACATTAACAGCATATTCCAAATAGCTTTCATACGTTATGATGCATTTAAATCTGTAGAGAGACATATCTCTACGAATACTGCGTTGCATTATCAAAATGGGCACAGGACATAGGACTCAAACTAAACCCATCTATAATCCAAGCGGTACATGTTCGTCACTCTAAAATCATCAGCCCAAAACATCGGGATTCCGTGTCATCTCTTATCCTAAATGGAACCGATATTAACTTCTCTCCCTCAGCAAAGAGTTTGGGAGTAATAATAGACGAAAATCTAAATTGGACAGAGCACGTAATTGCAGTGTGGAAAAAAAGCATCAGCATCCATTTATGTGCTACAAAAATACACTCCTGGAAATTGAAATAAGAAAACCGTGAAGTCATTGTCCCAGGAAGGGGAAACTTTATTGACACATTCCTGGGGTCAGATACATCACATGATCACACTGACAGAACCACAGGCACATAGACACAGGCAACAGAGCATGCACAATGTCGGCACTAGTACAGTGTATATCCACCTTTCGCAGCAATGCAGGCTGCTATTCTCCCATGGAGACGATCGTAGAGATGCTGGATGTAGTCCTGTGGAACGGCTTGCCGTGCCATTTCCACCTGGCGCCTCAGTTGGACCAGCGTTCGTGCTGGACGTGCAGACCGCGTGAGACGACGCTTCATCCAGTCCCAAACATGCTCAATAGGGGACAGATCCGGAGATCTTGCTGGCCAGGGTAGTTGACTTACACCTTCTAGAGCACGTTGGGTGGCACGGGATACATGCGGACGTGCATTGTCCTGTTGGAACAGCAAGTTCCCTTGCCGGTCTAGGAATGGTAGAACGATGGGTTCGATAACGGTTTGGATGTACCGTGCACTATTCAGTGTCCCCTCGACGATCACCAGTGGTGTACGGCCAGTGTAGGAGATCGCTCCCCACACCATGATGCCGGGTGTTGGCCCTGTGTGCCTCGGTCGTATGCAGTCCTGATTGTGGCGCTCACCTGCACGGCGCCAAACACGCATACGACCATCATTGGCACCAAGGCAGAAGCGACTCTCATCGCTGAAGACGACACGTCTCCATTCGTCCCTCCATTCACGCCTGTCGCGACACCACTGGAGGCGGGCTGCACGATGTTGGGGCGTGAGCGGAAGACGGCCTAACGGTGTGCGGGACCGTAGCCCAGCTTCATGGAGACGGTTGCGAATGGTCCTCGCCGATACCCCAGGAGCAACAGTGTCCCTAATTTGCTGGGAAGTGGCGGTGCGGTCCCCTACGGCACTGCGTAGGATCCTACGGTCTTGGCGTGCATCCGTGCGTCGCTGCGGTCCAGTCCCAGGTCGACGGGCACGTGCACCTTCCGCCGACCACTGGCGACATCGATGTACTGTGGAGACCTCACGCCCCACGTGTTGAGCAATTCGGCGGTACGTCCACCCGGCCTCCCGCATGCCCACTATACGCCCTCGCTCAAAGTCCGTCAACTGCACATACGGTTCACGTCCACGCTGTCGCGACATGCTACCAGTGTTAAAGACTGCGATGGAGCTCCGTATGCCACGGCAAACTGGCTGACACTGACGGCGGCGGTGCACAAATGCTGCGCAGCTAGCGCCATTCGACGGCCAACACCGCGGTTCCTGGTGTGTCTGCTGTGCCGTGCGTGTGATCATTGCTTGTACAGCCCTCTCGCAGTGTCCGGAGCAAGTATGGTGGGTCTGACACACCGGTGTCAATGTGTTCTTTTTTCCATTTCCAGGAGTGTATAATAAACTCTTCCCCTTCGATCTGAAAAAGAAATTGGTACAAACGCTTATACTCCCAATCATTGACTACAGCCATATTATCCTACAAGGCCTCTCTCAGGAAAATTCGCGACGTCTGGAACTGGTCATGAATGCCTGGGTCCAATATATCTCTCACGTTCGACTTTTTGATCACATTTCACCAGCATATGCAAAATGGGCCTGGCTGCGTGCAGACAAACGCAGAGATTTCCATACACTCTGTCTCATCTGCTGCATTATAAACGTACACTGTCGCTCATAACTCGCCTCCCCCTTTCCGCATATGTCGGAACAACATGACGGAAACACACGTTCCCATCGTAATAAAATCCTCTCTGTTCCACTGCATCGCTCAGTCACTTTCACCAAGTCCTTTACAGTAGCGGGAACCAGACTCTGGAATAACCTCCCTCGTTATGTTAGAGAACTTAAAAACATGTCCGGCTTCAAAAAAACAGTTAATAACGTATCTACTTCAGCAACAGTAATGCCTTCCTCTGTACATGAATGCACTTCACCTCATTACTTCTCTCTTTCCCCCTCCTTCAATCTCCCTTCCCCAAAACTCGCTATACTAGTAAACATCTACTTTACACACGAAGATATTAATGTACATGTGCACAAATCTTCATTACAATTGCCAGTTTTCCTCATGTTTATGATTATTATTTGATTTTCTTTTTTACTGTTAATATTATTGCTTTTATCATAATTTGTATGTATAGAACCCGTTGTAAAAATACTGGAAGCATTTACCTTATTAGGTCTTAGCCATTACTCTTTATTCTTATTGTCACTAGAGTAATCTAAATTTATTATTTAAACTATTGTCATTATGTAACTGTGATGTGTGCAATGCTGCATGTGTGGAACACTGGTCCGATGTAAGAGAGGGCCTGATGGACCGAATCTGATCAGGTTAAATAAATAAGTAAACAAAACCCAAATTCATACCTTATAACAACAATAACTGTAGAAAATCGCTCTAACTGCTTACGGCTGCCTCTTGTGCCCATTCTGTCCTGTTATTCTAAACTCACTAAATTGAAACACCGGCTAAAAAACACCATGTGTTTCCAGGTACAGCAGGTAACTTCAGTACTTTATTTGAAAACACACAATGAATGACACGTAGACACTGATTGGCCAAAACCACGTTCTTAATACCGTGATGGTTCATATTTGGAACACAGTGAAGCTGTGATTCCGTTTGGCATGGAATCAACATGACCTTGGTAGATATCCGGAAGTAACTGGTACCACATTTCAATGCACAAATCTAGCATGTAACTTACGGTCCAGTGGTACGTGAGCATGGAGCTGACCACTGTTTGCGTCCCTGACGTGTTCTGGGGATTTCAGATAAGTGAATTTGGTGGTGCCAAAATATCAATGTGAGTTCAGTATAACTCTCATTAAGCAATTGTACCACTATTCTGGCCTTATAACAGAGAAAGTTATCCTTCTGGAAGATATCACCACCCTCGGGAAAGACATGAAATCTGAAGAGATACTCGTAGTTTTCACTTACATTCTGGTAGTACAAAGCTGTCATGGTGCCTTCGATTACTACCGCCGGTCCCATGGAGGCCCAGTTGAATGACCTTCAAACCATAGTTCTGCCCCCGCTAAGTTGTGTGTGTTGTGGTGCATGTATGGAAGAGATATTCGCCTAGATGTCTGCGAATATGGACAACACCATTGACCTGATGCAACAAGAAATAAATATTTCAAAAATCTACCTAAATTGCGAAATGTTAGTGGTCTTTACCCAGGTTTCAGCTAGAGTAATATAGCCTGCCTCAGAAGCATAAAATAAAGTAGTACATGCGTGAATAAGACACGGTCATACATAAAAAGTTCCAACGTAGGATCCGCGGGTATCCGGCCGCTTTCCATGAAGTGGGGCCGGCGCTGTCCCTCAGCTAAGTAACGTGGCTTGACAGCTTTTTATGTATGACTGTTCATTATTCTGGCATGTATTAGTTTATTTTATGCTTCTGAACCAGGCTATATTACTCTAGCTGAAACCTGGATTAAGTCCAGAAACATTTCGCAGTTGAGGTGGATTTTTGACATATTATTTCATCTCAGGGCTCAAACTTGTTCACAATTCTTAAATTTAAGAAGAAATGTGATTTATTCAACCATGTATCATGTTTCGACCCAATCTCGATGATTCCGTGCATACCACGAAGTGTCAATTTTATTGGTTTGAAATGAGAACACACTGGGGTTGCGTGCTGTGCACAGCTCGTTCAACAAAGTGTGCTGAACGATGTACTCCTAAAAACTGGCACCTGCACTAGCACTATACCTTGTCGCTACAGCTGCCACAGATCGCCGCTTATCCTGTTTTGCCGGCCGGAGTGGCCGAGCGGTTAAAGGCGCTACAGTCTGGAACCGCACGACCGCTACGGTCGCAGGGTCGAATCCTGCCTCGGGCATGGATGTGTGTGATGTCCTTAGGTTAGTTAGGTTTAAGTATTTCTACGTTCTAGGGGACTTATGACCACAGCAGTTGAGTCCCATAGTGCTCAGAACCATTTTTTATCCTGTTTTACTGATTGGGGCAGCCTCCTACCTACACTTAGCGTGATGAGAGGACGACGTCCTACTCATTGTAGCCTAGTGGTTTCCATAGATGTTGCCGATGGTAGCTGGCATGTATCCGACCAGTTTAATCGTTTCCGAGAGGCTCTCTTCCACTCGTAGTGCTGTGATAATCAACCCATTATCATATTCCATTTCGTCAGTGGGGTTCCTCAACCGCAGCCCAAATCCTCTCGTGAATGATGCTCACTGGTGCACGTACACATGGTAGTTCTGAGTATTGAGTACACTTTCGGGGATGACGGAGGAGGGTAAACGTGTCCATCTGAGGTAACAGATCATAGTGGGGAAACGACCGAGTCCAAAGTTACAAGGTAGTAAACTCGACTCAAGTTCCGTCTTAGCCTCCCGAGCACTCAAATAGCCCCTTCCTCCGAATGCAGGCATTGCATCGACGCACAAACTCTTGTACTCGTTCCAATACCCCAGGTGTCGTTCAGCAGTGTCGCATGCAGTGTGAATTCTTGCCAGGAAATTCTCTTCAGTTCCATCAGATGTCTCGTACGCGAGACTTTTCACATTCATCAGCAGGAAGAAATGAAGTGGGATCTTACCATGTGAACACTAACGAGAAAGGACCTCAACATTTCAGAGAATGTCTGGCTCAGGTGTTCACGAACATTCATGAAAAGTGAGGTGTTGCTCCGTCACGTGGAACCACACCGGTTGTCAAATGATAAGTGGATATGTTCGAGGAATCTGGGACGAATATTCCTGACACTCTGTACACTGCTGCATTTAAGTGGGGACGAAGAAGAAACGGACCTAGTACGGAAAAAAATAAATGGTTCAAAGGGCTCTGAGCACTATGAGACTTAACATCTGAGATCATTAGTCCCTTAGAAATAAGAACTACTGAAATCTAACTAACCTAAGGACATGACTCACATCCATGCCCAGGCAGGATTCGAAACGGCGACCGTAGCGGTCGCGCAGTACCAGATTGAAGCGTCTAGAACCGCTAGGCCACAGTGGTTGGCAGTAAGGAAACAATGACTAACCCTGCCCACACGTGGGCTGATAATCTATGTCGTTTGCTCTTCACTATTGTAGCTTGGGGACTGTCATCCTCCCAAACGTGACTGTTAAGCATGTGAAATATTCTTCGTGTTTGAAAAATGAGGATCCACTGTAAGGCACTTCAAGAAGCGTTGGCCGAACACGACACGTGGTCCGGAGTCAGCATGGGTCAAAGCATGCACGCTCTGTGGATGCCTGGGGAGAGGCTGTATTTCCCATAATACTCGCCCACAGTACTGTGTGAAACATTCACTTCACGTTTAGCTGATCGAATGCTGATTGCTGATGCCTCATTCATTCGCACAAGCACTGCATCTTCCAAGTTATGAGTCCGCGTATTTCGTTGTCCTTCTCGGTCGTTCTACTGTTGTACCAACTGGCCTGTTTCACTTGGTCGCTCGAAGACGCTTGCAAACATTGTGGGAACAGGGTATCTTCGATGCAGATATTTAGTGCTCTACAACCTTGCCCCTTCCCTATTGCTTCCATTTGTTTCTACATACACGAAAATCATGTCTTCAAGTTGTGTACCTCTGTACAACTCCTTTTGGTTAGAGCTGATAGGGTTTATTGCTTCAACTAGTATACACAGACCGTAATTTACTAGTGTACAGAAGTTGTACATCGGTACTGCTCATGTCACCAGATAGTAAGCCATCTGCACTGGATTAGTAGACTTATTTTCCCCATCCCTACACGTAAATGCTCGCCTGGATTATCTACCCAACAATCTCAGCAACCACAGTACCGGTAAATATACTCAACTGTCAGGGGCATCAGAATGATTTTGGCTCATAAATTTCGACTCGGCCCGGACGATTGCCCCTCATCTCAGATTGATATATTTGCCATCCTCCGTCATCTATGACAGTCTGTAACATCACAACGGAATCAACATGTATACTTTCCTTACCACGTCACATGTCCGCAACTTCACTAGGTGGCACTCGGCCTTACCGGGGACAATAGTGATTATGTGTTGCCCCATCTGCGTGTATAAAGACAGCTCACATTGTGCACCAGAACTTCAAACATTACTGGAACACGAGTTATCTGTTCTAGAATACATGCAAAAACACAAACGTTCAATCTTCTACCAGCACTGCTTCACCCTTAACACTCGTACGTCACACTTTCGTTTACATGCTCACTTTATCGAACGGATTCACGTTCCACTGCATATCGAACACAGAAAACAGAAAAGCAACATTGTTGCGTACTCACTTCATTATAAAGAAAACTTTACAGGTTATCTGTGACCTCAAGTCAATTTACTCCTCCGTCTCCAGTGATGTAAACTGTCGGTGCGTAGGACGCCCGTGTGGCTCATACATGATTTTGGATACGGTCTCCACTTTCTCCCTTTACATGAAGTGTCCCACAGTTGCGTGTTCTGAAGAAGAGATAATGGTAATTTTTAGACCTACGTGTTCGGCTGTGGTAATCAACAATCAATTGTATCATGTCTTCTGTGAAGATTTTTGAGTTTATGATATGACACTAAGTTATTTCTCGTTTCATTCACATTACAAACAGCATAATTTGAATATCTACTTCCGAATTTGATGCATCATTCTCTGTGACGTGTGACACATGAGAACCTTCAAATTCTCTGTGATAGTCATAACAGATACGAGATAGTGTGTGTGTGTCTTGTATTGACGCATCGATAAACGATGAAAGGATCATCAAATGTGAGGCCATACTGCCAAATTCACTGTGTGCTGCTACGCTCTGCTCTGCGCATTTTTAAGGAAGCTCTTTATCTCTCGTGACTGTGGAAACGTATTCTTTCAGCATTTAAAATTCCGTTTGACTGCGTGCTACATGTTTCGTTAACGGTAGCACTAAGCAAACATTTTCGAATGACTTCTGTGTGTGTTCTGTTTTGCTCTGCTATTACGAAACAGATCTGACATTTCATTTTACTTTATCGTCCGTTCTAGAACCTACAGATGAAAACATTCCGATCTATAATGGTTGGTGAAATATTGATTTACGAGGATCAGGGAAATGACATGGAAAGACTAGTGTCCTTTAATAAACATCGTTTATCGTCGGACGATACCATTCATTTTTATGCATTTTCTTTAATAGCAAAAGATCCCCTTTGAATAAGAGGTCTAAGAATTAAAGTTAATATGCCATTACGGGCATTAAAATTAGTGAGTGAGACAGCCGTTGAATTAAAATAATAATAACCTCGAACGAATTCAAGAAATAAGACCTTAATGATATTGGCCTTTTAATTTACTAAAATTGAAGAATTGACTGCAAACATATAGCAAGCCGCGCTAGGAAATGGTAGAGTGTCGTGCCCTTGGCCGCAAGTAAGCCAGGTAGACGTGGCAAGAAGCCGCCAACACAGAATACTCTCGCAGCAACTTCACCACATGTCAAACAACATGAAAGATAAGTGTCTGAATGGATTATAGTAGAAGTAAAGTTGTGGTTTAAATATGATTGTAAGCACTGAGAGTTTCCAATAAGTCGATACGCCGTAGGAAATAAGCTTCGCCAACAGACAACTACAGACAGGGAGCTGTAATTTCTCCGGAAAGAAACATAATAAACAACTCGTTAAGGTCATACACTTAGCCGGAGCTCCCAACGTGCTTAAAAGATGTGGATGACTGTAAAATCACAGAGCACACCAGCTTCTAAAACATCGCGAAAACAACATTAAAACTTAGAACAGTTGGTTCTCTGGCACAGAGTCATAAAGCAAACACAAATATTGTTCGAAAACTGGATAAGATTGCTGGCTCCTGATATAGCTACGCGAGACAACTGGGTATATTACATAACCTTAACAACATTAACCATGTCAAATTGTTTGAGAAAAAACGCTGGCCAGCAGGTCAACACAAGTTAACATTTTAAAGAACACAGTTATTTTTTTAGAAAACAACGATCTATAATTATTATAAATAAACGGGAAGTAGTATTTATCGCAAAAATATCTTTAATGTGGTGACCGGTTTCGGACATATTATATCATCTTCAGACCTACAATAAACAAGAATCCTTATAAACATATACAGGACGAAATAGTAAAATGAGAAAACAGTAAATAACAGTAATATACCATAGATATCTGCCAGAGGCAGTGGCGCATGGCAACCCTCTTGCTTGTGGCTGGTGGTGTACTGCAAGGTGAAGGACGCCAGCCACTAACTTAATACTTGTAGCCGCGCCCACCTACTCCATTATGATGTCACGGATAGCAAGTCAGGTAAATTTTATTTGTGCAGCTTACGAAAGTTACGTGGTAGTTACTGTTAAGTCATGTTACCATCTATAGAACATATAAAACAAGTTAAAATCTTATAGCTCATAAAATACAGCGAAGCAAGGTTAGTACTGCGACCTAAATAGTGTGGCCCTCTACCATGTAATGTTACCGACCAAAGCAAAGATGACAGCAAGAACGCCATACTAGTACCATGGCTACGTACTCGTCTTACTAGGACCAAAGGTGCTATCTGTGGGAAAAGCATCCTGGTCGCTCTACGGTTGCAAGGGACATTTCGTCATACGAATGTGCCTATGCTCTTCAATTTGCTTAGTATCACATTATAATGCTTCATATTTTGTGTACTATATTAACAAGTGACTGTTGTTTGACCAAATATTACGCAGGATTAATTGCGTGTGAGCACCAATCAAATCTCTTGCCATACGTGTACGGTATATTACTAACTTAATACTTGTAGCCGCGCCCACCTACTCCATTATGATGTCACGGATAGCAAGTCAGGTAAGGAAGGATCCTTTATTGTATGATTATATGATAGCGGAACAAACACTGGTAGCAGTTACTTCTGTAAAATATCTGGGAGTATGCGTGCGGAACGATTTGAAGTGGAATGATCATACAAAATTAATTGTTGGTAAGGCGGGTACCAGGTTGAGATTCCTTGGGAGAGTGCTTAGAAAATGTAGTCCATCAACAAAGGAGGTGGCTTACAAAACATTCGTTCGACCTATACTTGAGTATTGCTCATCAGTGTGGGATCCGTACCAGATCGGTCTGACGGAGGAGATAGAGAAGATCCAAAGAAGAGCGGCGCGTTTCGTCACAGGGTTATTTGGTAACCGTGATAGCGTTACGGAGATGTTTAATAAACTCAAGTGGCAGACTCTGCAAGAGAGGCGCTCTGCATCGCGGTGTAGCTTGCTCGCCAGGTTTCGAGAGGGTGCGTTTCTGGATGAGGTATCGAATATATTGCTTCCCCCTACTTATACCTCCCGAGGAAATCACGAATGTAAAATTAGAGAGATTAGAGCGCGCACGGAGGCTTTCAGACAGTCGTTCTTCCAGCGAACCATACGCGACTGGAACAGGAAAGGGAGGTAATGACAGTGGCACGTAAAGTGCCCTCCGCCACACACCGTTGGGTGGCTTGCGGAGTATAAATGTAGATGTAGATGTAGATATGTCTCTTATCTGTAGTTTTACTATTTGACAAGGGATGCTTTTCCCCTACCCTGCTATGCAGCGGTTATTAGTATATGTATTAACACTATATTTTCAATATAACTTTATGGTTACCGCAGACATTATTTCGTTGCCCATGACGTGACCGTTCAGAGAGTGGTTTTATCCGTTCTTTATTGACATAATGTCACTAATTTTAAGCTCATGATAGCCATCACGTTGCATTCTATGCAGAACAAAGATCGCAACGGTAATATAGCTCTTACTTATAAATTTCTGTGCCATTCCATTACTGATATCGCATTCTAGATACAATATTTATTTGGACGAGATGTTGCATTGGGCCTTAATTAAATAGAAAATACTAATATTAATGAACAAATGCAATAATTTTAGTAGCAGTGTGACCGGTTACGAAGTCTCCTAACCGGTTGTCCCTGACTATTATTAGCACGCAATCTGACTGCATAAAATAAAGATAAAGAATGACAAGGAATTTCCATTAATACAATTGATTAATTAAGTCCCGTGCAACTATAAAAACTACGAAACAACAAAGCACAGGTGTAACTGTTCTGTGTGTGGTAGTGTGACTCAACACACATGTATCCGACTCGGTTCTTTCTCAATACGAAAAATATTTTAAACACCATTTCCAATGAACTAATTGAAAAAAACAGAAATACTCTAATTGCGCATAGAAACCAGAATTACAAGTCTAATAAATGAACACGAGCCGGTTGCTTTGTCGACTGTACCGGTGAGCAACAGGGCTTGTTATTAAAGATAACTGTAATACCTTTCTACCTCATTATATATTGAAGAAAATATTCCATTTAGCCAGCATAATAAATCGAAGGCCCAACTCCAAATATATTCTCACAATCGCATTTCCTTCCATCTATACATTACACCACCCGAACAGTGCAACATTTCGGTCAACACTCAGATCGTCTACTGTCTCGCCCAACAGAACAACTACTGCGCCAAGTGAGGCGGCGGAATAATAATCTTTGGCGCAATCTCTGGCGCTGTGACTCAGTGTAGCCACCTTTCAATGTCTTTTGATTAAAATTTTAATGGTAACAGTAACTCATGCGCATACCACTTACCCATATCACGTACTGATCGACCTTCGCTGGGTCTCCCTGGCAAACGTAGAGCGAGCCGGACGCTTTTCTCACAGATAGCCTCTTTGGCCCTATTGAGACGAGTAGGTAGCCATGGTTACTAGTGTGGCGTCCTTGTTATCATCTTTGCTTTGGTCGATAACAGTACATGATAGACGGCCACACTATTTAGGTCGCAGTAATAACCTTTCTTCACTATTTTTTAACTTGTTTTATAAGTCCTGTAGATGGTGATAATGACTTAATACTAACTACCACCTTACTTTCTACAGCGGCAGAAATTCAATTTACCTGACTGGCTATCCGTGACGTTATGCCGGAGGCGGTGGGCGGAGCTTCAAGTGTTTCATTAGCAGCTGGCGTCCATCACGTGACAGTACACCACCAGCCCCAAGCAAGAGGGTTGCCTTGCGCCACCGCCTCCGGCAGACATCTATGGTATATTAGTGTTATTTATTGTTTTGTCATTATACGTACTCGTCCTGTATATGTTTATAAGGATTCTTGTTTATTGTAGGTCTGAAGATGATCTTATAATAAAATCGAACCGGTGACCACATTAAAAAACTCAAGATACACAAAACTGTTAAGGCTTTCGTGGCCACTTGTTGACGAACTGCTATTGGCTTCTGTCTCGGTTTCATCGGCTGACGTTCATGTGATGGTTTTAGTGACGTTGCGTCAGCGCGAGTGGCTGGCATTGTCAAAGCTTCACTCTGAATAGCTGGTGGTGAACTGCAGCTGTGATCGCAGCCGCAGATTATATGTACGTGACGCGTCAACGTCCGAGGGCTTCTCCGCGCTCATTTCCTATGCGGTTCTCCTCTTGCTACCTGCGACGGTCGTTCGCTGCAGCACGGGCAGTCAAGATCGGTTTACCTTAAGGCTTTCTGTTTTCTTGTTGAAGCTATTAACGTGTTTCTGTATTTCTATAGCCTCTCTGAAGAAGCGGGTGTGTTAGTGCTTCTCTGCACCCAGAACATCCGTGTCGGCGAATTTTACTACGTGGTCGGTCTCATGCTCACCAGACGAACGTCGGCCTAAGAACCCGAGACAGAAGCCAACACGCAGTTTATGGACACAAGTTACTTCAAAATTACACTGAGCGGCCGGGGATATCCTAT
Source organism: Schistocerca americana (assembly GCF_021461395.2). Taxonomy (NCBI): domain Eukaryota; kingdom Metazoa; phylum Arthropoda; class Insecta; order Orthoptera; family Acrididae; genus Schistocerca; species Schistocerca americana. Next base: position 46,294,621 of record NC_060123.1, read on the forward strand.
TCCCAAAATCAGAGAGCCAAATAACAGGCTTGTATAACGACTCAATGAACATAAACGCCAATATCTGTTCAAATATTTTGCAGAGCGGGAAATTCATGCACGGAGCTGAACAGCTAGTAGCGATGGCCATAAGCGATCCCGACCTTTGCCTTCTGCCCAGTCCTGGCGAAGCAGATTGAACGACCAGCCGGAAAAGACGTACTACCGATCCGCACCACGTGTGTGTTGCTCCAAGCACTGCTGCTGCCCTGTAACTCCCGCCAACTGCCGGATCCACGCTCTTGGGAGGCCTCTCTCCTCAGGCGTGACTGTAGTGGCCGCTTTTGAACACTAGGAGAGGCAGCATTAGCCACACAAGGGAGTAACCAGCGCCCCTGGTGAGACGCCACGTAAAAGTTATTCCCGAAATGTATCGCCAGGGCTCACTTGAAATGTCTTTGGCATTTAATTGCGACTATAGTGAGCAGGTGTAGTATGTGGAATTTCCTGGATTTGTTCTGGACAAATTACACCTCCAACATTTTACTTTACAAATAGAACCAACTAAAAATTTTACGCCTGTCTCATAGAGCACCTATATAATATTCAAATAGCAACAGTTAAGAACTACATAAAAAGGGACTAACAAAGTAACTATGCTCTTAATCATTGTGAAAATTCGAGACATTCGCCATACGTATAATTATTTTTCACATAATCGCCGGCCGGAGTGGCCGAGCGGTTCTTGGCGCTGCAGTCTGGAACCGCGCGACCGCTACGGTCGCAGGTTCAAATCCTGCCTCGGGCATGGATGTATGTGACGTCCTTAGGTTAGTTACGTTTAAGTAGTTCTAAGTTCTAGGGGACTGATGACCTCAGACGTTATGTCCCATAGTGCTCAGAGCCATTTGAACCAATTTTACACATAATCTCAATAAGATACTGTTCAGTTACACACTTACTGTTTCTCAGGATGTGTACGTATACTGGACATCAATTAATTATGACTTCAATTAGTTAGACATGTTCCAAAAACAACATGAATAAAAAAAGATTACAATAACACAATAACTAATAGTTATAAGTGGCTACAATCCATAGACTATTTAACAGATTAAATATTACAGTGTTATTCGTAGAATATCCAATTAAAAAATCCTTACGTCACTTGGTAATAATGAAAACTGTGCAAACTTCTTATTCTTAATCATCCAGGGCTAAACACAAATAGGGTAGATAATGTAATAGATATCATATAATATTCTGTTCTGTTACACAAACTCCTACTATATGCATTGACAGTGATAGCTGATCATAAGGACATGTAAGAAACTCAACGTTGCGACCACACCAAAATTACTACCGAACGACCCTGTCCAAGTAACACAGAAAAATAGAAAACATACAGTACTGTCGTTGCCGAGACTGGAGTCTACACAGCGTTTCACTTGCAAGAATATTCAAGTGGTCGACTGCTAGCGACTATGTCTTCATGTACCAGCTGCCGTTCCAGCTGGAACCACACTGGACGTCACCCCCCCCCCCTTTCCCTTGGCAGCGTTACATCCTTTATACACAGCCCACAAGTAGAAAGAGAAAGAGGGAGAAAGAAAGAGAAAGAGAGAGAGAGAGAGAGAGGAAAACCAGTGCTGTATGACGGGCACACGACAAGTGTCCGCCTTCTCGCTCCGCCGCCTTGCTTCCTTGTGTTCTCTTCCATCGCTGCCTTCCAACTCAAAGTGTTTACTTTACTCAGGCTTTTGTGAAAGGCCCCACTTGTCGATCCCAGCGCTAGCCAAAAGATACCGCTGACATCGATACTTTTAGCCGTCACAGTAACGGGTCATCCCTCCTCATCCAAACCATTACAAGGTGGCCCGAGAACTGGAACAGCATAACAGAGCAAGGAAGAGAAGCAAAACTAAAAGATAGGACTAGAATTCGGCCTCTTAACCGCTAAGAAAACGGGACTAGAACCTTAAAATAACCTGGACAGATCTTCCGATCGTCAAAAATATATTTTTGAACCAGCATCTCGTATATCTCTGGTACTATTAAATTACATCCTTTGAGAGCCATCTTATCACACGAGCTACCACCTAATTCACTAGACATGAGGGAGATACACACTATAGACCTTCTGTGTTTGCAGATTGTTAACGAGGACAGGAACGGGCCACGAATCTCGGGACCTCCCGCCCCTCCCCCCTCCCCCATACCACCATCCCACCATCACCACCCAAATCCTTTTACATTGAGGTACGATTTTCTGTGGAATCTTATCCGCAGCCATAATAGCCATATGGAAGTCCTTAATAGAGTCCTCTTGCAGCGACGATGTGTGCTTAACTGCCTACCTCTGTCACACTGCGTTCCTCCCATCGTTATGCGATGTGGTTCTTGACCTTCGTGCATTTCCAGTTCTCCCTAATGATCATAGTATGAAGGCTTTCACGACCGGATGACATATCTTCTGGTAAACCTTGCGGGATATAAGGTCGTGGTCCATGAAACTCTTCAGCTCCTAACGTTTCGTCCAGAGCTGCGCTGGACATCTTCAGAGGGGTGTTTCTCCTCCGATGAGTCTTGCCGACTGACGGGTCGGACGTCTGAGAGCGACTTATGTATCGTAGAAAGTGGGCGTGACCAGAGTTACACGTGATATGCAGAGATAACCTCTCTGACAAAGGAAATCTCTGCATATCACGTGTAACTCTGGTCACGCCCACTTTCTACGATACATAAGTCGCTCTCAGACGTCCGACCCGTCAGTCGGCAAGACTCATCGGAGGAGAAACACCCCTCTGAAGATGTCCAGCGCAGCTCTGGACGAAATGTCAGGAGCTGAAGAGTTTCATGGACCACGACCTTATATCCCGCAAGGTTTACCAGAAGATATCTCCCTAATGAGTTTTGGGTTCCTATCTTCCAAATCCTTGACAGACCTCCAATTGGAAATGGAAGAGTTAGGCGTGTATGCTAGCATCAACATCATCGGCACTGTTCTGTGTCACTCTTGGGTGTCACGGAACAATTCCAAGGATGTGATTGGTACCATATAACTATCCTCTCCTGTTGGTTAGACCTAGAACGCACCTAAGTTGATTACCACTCTCCAGACATAATAGTTTGCACTGTGTGTGAAACTCTAATTTTTACTTGGCAATTGGGACAGCTGGAGCTTCTAATTCATACGCTGAGTGTTCTAATTCAAGAGATGATAGAGCGTGGGACGTGTACACTTTCGGCCTTTCCTGACCATCCGTTAGCAATAATACGGCAATGAAGGAACTGGTGTCACGAATGATTTAGAAAAGTCAGCCACCACCAATATCGGAGCACTGGCTAACGGTAGCTTTAAAACGTGATACAAACCGGATTTGTAATAGCTGGTTTAGTGGTGCGGCCATATTTGCAAAATTGGATATGAATTTGAGAAGAAATTTACAATTGCAGCAGATTTTGGGCGGCCGAAGCTTCGTGACAACAGTCATCCAAAATTTGTCCACTCTCTCCTCTTGTGCGGTGATAGTATCCCCAGAAAAAAAAAAAATTCGTAATGAAATAAATCCACGTTAGATGCTCACCGTTAACCCTGCTATTTTCAAATGCAGAAAGACCGCATCAATGTCTTGTCAAAGGTTTTTCTAAAAATGCAATTCATCTCAAAGATTTTCGTAAGAATTATGATATCACACAACTAGTCAGAGAAACTTTTCATCATATAGATCCGAAAACATTGTCTACTAACTGCTTTAATACGGTGGTGCCTGTCGCAACCCGAATGGTACGTTACTGAACTGACGTAGCATCAAGGCAGTATAGAATTCATACGGTGCCTTGGGTTCTTCAGCCAGCGGAATTTGATAATACGTTTCGTTTAGACAGAAAACACCAAGCTCAAAAAAACCTGAAAAGCGTGCATACATACCTGGCAGTGTTGCTGGTTGCAGAATGCTTTTAATTATTATTTATTTTCAGCCCTGTAAACGTCTACTATAGTCATAGTCATAGGTTATGGGACACTTTCCTTGAGTTGACAAGGCTGTACGCCTTGTTGTTTAGGAAGTAGCTGAAGTTTGTCATGCCTGAAGATCGGTGTAATACCGAAACGCGTAACGTGTTCTAATAAAACAGTCAATTTGTAAGGGATCTGTGATCCCACGATCATAGATGATAGTATCCGACGCCCAGGTCGATAGCAGACAACAGTCGACTGTCGAGTGCCGCAGTAGGCAGTGAGACTAGAGTCGAGTGAGACGAGTGTCGGGTGAAAAGTAGTGCTGGGGAGACGGGTAGGAATGGTGGTCGAGTGAGTGGTAAACGGCAAATTCACCGGAGTATGACAAATGAGGGCGTCCCCCTGATCGTCGTGGGGTGGACCCTCATCGATACCTACGAGGTGCGGCTAGAAAAAAACCGGACTGATCCTGGAAAAAACATTTATTTACAACTATTTACAATTTCATGTTATCTCCTTCAATGTACTCTCCTCCTCGGTCTCTACACCGCTCCATACGAATTTTCCACTGTTCATAGCAATGCTGCAGATCATTTTCGGTAAGTCCATACATTACTTCCGTCGCTTTTTCTTTTACTGCTTCAACAGTCTCAAATCTAGTTCCTTTCAAAGCTGACTTGACTTTAGGGAAAAAAAAGTCACAGGGGGCCAAATCAAGTGAGTAGGGTGGATGATCTAAGATGGGAATGTTGTGTTGTGCCAAAAACGTCTTCACTGACAACGCACTGTGAGCTGGGGCATTGTCTTGGTGAAGGATCCATGACTTTTTTCTCCACAAATCGTTCCGTTTTCTCCGTACTCGCTCACGTAGGGTAGACAGGACGCTAATGTAGTAATGCTGATTCACTGTTTGTCGCTCTGGTACCCAATCAATGTGCACAATCCCTTTGATGTCAAAAAAAAAACAATCATCATTGCCTTGAATTTCGGTTTTGACATTCGTGCTTTTTTCTGTCAAGGAGAACCAGGAGTTTTCCAATGCATCGATTGGCGTTTAGTTTCGGGATCGTAAGTAAAAAACCACGATTCATCGCAAGTAATAACATTTTGTAAGAAGGTGGGATCACTTTCAATGTTTTCCAGGATGTCAGAACAAATCATTCTTCGGCGTTCCTTCTGTTCAATTGTGAGACACTTTGGAACCATTTTTGAACACACTTTGTTCATGTTGAAACTTTCATGAAGAATCTGCCTAACACTTTCCTTGTCAACTCCTGTTAACTCAGACACTGCTCTGATTGTTAAACGGCGATCTTGTCGAACAAGTTTACCGATTTTTTCAATGTTTGCATCAATTTTTGCTGACAATGGTCTGCCAGTGCGAGTGTCATCACTGGTGTCTTCGCGGCCATCTTTAAATCGTTTAAACCACTCAAACACTTGTGTTCGCGATAAACAATCATCGCCGTACACTTGTAGTAACATTACAAACGTTTCAATTGCAGATTTTCCTAGTTTGAAACAAAATTTGATGTTAACACGCTGTTCTTTGTGTACACTCAACATTTTCCGACGCACAGACGAAACGTCAACTACTTGAAACAGACTCCACGGGCAGACTGAGTGCAGGAGGCAGATGAAACTCGAGCAGTAGGCGGAGCGAGAGTCACGTGACAGGCCACGCGACTTTCACCCTTATTGCATTCGTTTTATTGTTTCACCAGTACTAGTCCGGTTTTTTTCTAGCCACACCTCGTATTCGCGAGTGATATGAAACCAAAAGTGGCAAGTGCCGAATTACGTGTTTCGCGTCAACCGCGTCGATCAGCAACATTCATGGATTGCAGTGAGGATTGTTGTGAGTGTTACCCAACATCATTGCGTGTGACGAAGTAATTAAAAGCCACAGTCAATAAACAAATATAACCATAACTAGCCGAGTAAGGCAAAGGTAGCAACTGCCTGAGAATTATCGTTTCATTATAGAAAATACATATCAATTGTACATCGCAACATTTATGGTCTTTAATAATAAACAAACTTTCAATCATTAACTATTCCGCCTCAGAACAGCCACACTCGGTTGAAATACCACTGCAGGAAAACCGATGGCCTTCATCCATTAAGCACACGGTCACTTAATCATAATAATTAACTGTTTGGAGGCTTCGATAAGTTACACAAAACCCAATATGGACATAACGGGGGTGTTTCAAATTGAACATGTCATGACTTTATTGCGATTGTACAACACTGGTGGCCAATTATCAACACCAAACCCATCTTCTGCATAACATTACAACCTAGCACTGCTGCGGTAGTTAAAACAACATCCGTCAGAAACGGAAATCTCTAAGGATATCCCAAAATACGAATCTCTGAATGCAAACTCCCCTTCAACCAAAGACAAGACGGATTCAGCGTTTGACAGACTTGATCCGTAGAGCGCAACTCGGTCAGTTTTCGTAGAGTCTTCTACCGTTTGCACAAACTTCCAGCCATAATTGTCACAATCTTTCCAGAATCCATTAATACGCGATCTGACTCCTCATTCGCATACTAGCAAACAAAGGGTAGGCGGTCACGAGTCGCCACTGTCAAACTGTCGTGCGGTTGCACCGTGGAACAGCGGATCTATTTACGCCTTCCGCCCCCCAAACCTTATGTCACTTCCCCTTGCTTTCCAACCTAGCGAAATGGCCAATCTTCCCACAGAAGTAACATGTTAGGAACACTGCCCCCTCCTTTCCCTCCACATTCCAGGCCGAACATCTCATTGTTCTATCTCCGGATACGAACCCTCGTGATTTCATCCCATGTCATCCAACCAATTTGCAAACTCAGTTACCCTCACTGTCTAATAATCTGAGCTCCCGGTAGAAATATTAAACTAGAACCATCTCACGGTCTTTATTCTTCTGTTACGTATTGAATTACTTCTGTTTCATGTATTTTTATTCACCGTACCTTCACAATAGATAAAAACTTGGGCAAATAACGGTAAATGACTCTTGAGGTCACGGTAAAAAGTAGACTAGGCCTATGCCCTCGTTATTATTATACTTTTACGTACTCAAGTTTCTCTGGTTTTTTGTACCTTTGTTTACCAAACCTTCACAACAGTTACAAAACTCATTTAAATATCGGAAAAGGACTGATTCGCCACTTGTGTTCGTGAATAATTTGTGTTTATTTGCTCGTTCGTAAACCTATCTGGAGTACATGTATCCGAAACATAGCTACGAAGTTGGTCTAAGCTGTTTCCCACCATGTTCGGCTCACTAATATGCCGACACAACTCCAGTTTAGCAAAGGGTTGCAGCAGCCTGAGCAACTGCTGATCAGGCATTTGGAATATTGACAATTCTGCACCTACAACTGCATCATTATTGTTCAAATTACAATTACGTGCCTGGCAGAGGGCTCATCAAGCAACCTTCAACCTAATTCTCTACTCATCCACTCCGGAACTGCGCTCGGAAATTAATTTTTTCGGTGCTTGCTCTGATTTTTCTCGTTTTATTACTATGATCGTTCCTCCATAGGTAGGTGAGCGCCAATAAAATATTATCACACTCTGAGAAGGAAGATGGTGATTAAAACTTCATGAATAGTTCCAGCCGTACCGAAAAACGCCTTGCCATCCCCAAACACTATCATATTGGTGACGCTCTCTCCTCTACTTCACAACAGTACAAAACGAGTTGCCCTTCTCTGAACTTTTTCGATTTTCTCCATCGATCCTATTTGATATGGATCCCACACAGACCAGCATTACTATAGAAGAGTTCGCACAAGCCTAGTGTTGGCAGTCTGTTTAGGAAACCTGTCGCATTTTCTCGGTGTTCTGTCAATAACGAATTGATTTGCTTTACCGACAATTTTGTTATGTCGTCTTTGTTTTAACTTAATTTAGATTCCTGTGATCTATCATGTAATTGAAATTTTGCAGATTCCTTTTAGTACTAATGTTGATGACTTCACACTTCACAATTAGCTGTATATTATTGATTTTCAACTATAATTCACGGAAGTTTTCGTATCTGTGGCACGGGTGGCACAGATACTATAGATAATTCTCCCCTTGCTGGAAGAGACAAAACAATGGATTTGGCAGAGTAACGGAATTGCTAAACACGCTCGATGTATCTACCGTAAGGTGCGTTTCGGTTGATTCTAAAAAGGTCAAACACTGAGAGCACAATTATAGTCCGATTAAAATCAATTGACCGTTGACGTATGTCACTATGCGCCCCTGTCTTGTCACATGAGCTGCCGGCTAGAGCTCGGCAATAGGCTGCACGCAAACGCGGAGGTTAGTCCACAAATGCCGTTAATGTGTAACGGGGAGCAATATTAGAAGCGGCCTTCGAGAGGTATGATGGAAATGGAAGACCCTCGGTTAACAGCTGATTTTAGGCGAACACCGACTGAACTGCGGCAAACGAGGGGTTTAGTAGTCTTCAATTTAAGCTCGCTTCCTAACATAACCTCAACCACGTGATGTGCTACGTATCCCAGAAAAAGATGATCGGCGATCCGCAGGACGACTAAAATCGCTATTGCTTTGTCCACGGCATTTGGGGCTAGCCTCCACGGGCAAGCTCAATACAGAAAATTTATATAAAACGTTGCATAGCCATCTCCCGCAGCAAAATGTCCGTTTCAGCGGTAAAAGCATACCCCCTTCACCCACACTGACACATATTCAGATTAATTTATTTTGCGATGATTCCTGGTCCTGAGAACCTAGAGCGTTGACGACAGGTAATACGACTTACCCACATCTGTACTATAGACCTCTGCGACTTGAAATATCTGGTTAGCAATGACGTCATGGCTCTTTAAATTTCCTAGACCTGCTGCTGCTTTATCGATTGTAGGCCCACTTACTATTTCTCTACCGTTCTGCTCCGCAATGGCGCTCGGAAGAAATGAACACTTAAATCTTTCTGTGCGTGCTATGGTTCCTGTCATTTTATTGTTGGTTACCTGAAGCTGACCTCTCAATGGCTACATGTGATGCCTCGTTACCAACCGATCAACAGTCTTCGTGGGAACTTGACACCAAATTATAAGCTAAACAAGCAGTTCCGAAACGAAAAAAAGACCGAGAAGAAACCTAAGAATAAATAAAAAAGTTAATGTGGTGAAGGAAATGGCACGGTTAATTATTAGAAATAGGGAAGTTACTTTCAAACCAATTACACGAAAAAAATGATAATCATAGGGCTCTGATTAGATTTAGAGAAATAAAAATTTTCTTTACATTTGCCGAGATTAGAACCTTCGGGCAATGCAGCATGTTCATAGGCTAGCAACTGCGCTATTTTAATAATGACTCTGATGTTCCAGTCTCACTAATAGCCAGTCTTCAAGGCTTAGGCTTCACACAAATTCATATGAAGCTCATCTAATGTAACCGTGTATAAATGATGACGGAACGCGTCTTGTGCGGAAGGATCCGGTAGTGTTTCGTTAGTGCTGTGCATGAAACGTGTGTATTATGTTAGCGTCGGTGTGTGTGTGTGTGTGTGTGTGTGTGTGTGTGTGTGTGTGTGTGTGTGCGTTCGCACGCACGTTGCTCTTGGTTTCTCTGTAATGTGCGATGAAATACGAGATTTAAGGGCGAGACCCAGGATCAGGGTTCTAAACACATCAGGAAAGAAAGCCGGAAAAAAAATAGGAAGTGGAGTAATTGTTGTGACAGTTTGGCAACGACGAAAGGTTCGAGCGTGACGTTGAGTCCTCTGACTGGAGGAAACCAGCTTCAACGCTAGAGGTGTCAACTAGCAAGTATTTTAATCGGGCATTAATGATATTAATGGACACACAAATTCCGGCCACTTGCGCCGTGCTGACGCCAAGCAGCTGGTCAAACACGTATCAGGTCACCCAACTCTCTACTGTTGACTGTCCCAGAACAGCCAGTTCGTATTGCTCTAGCTCCTTCCCGAGGTCGCTCGCTCCCAGTAATTTCCTTGAGTCCACACCGGAAACTGAACAGATTCCAGACACAGCAAGGCTTCTACAATATCAAAAGTAAACAATAGATTATAATTACCGTCAACTGAAAATTTTATACCTTCCGTAAGGATCTCCTTTGCAAATTTCAAACAGCAACAGTTAACAGCTACAGAAATGAAGCTCAGTAAATAACAATGAAATTCATCGTAGTCAAAACTGGAGGCATTGACGACCCATATAAGATTTATTTGATACATACTCTGGGATTAAATACACAATGTTTGTCATGACTACATTTACATGAAGGAATCCTGTTCTCCTTAAAATAAGTATAGGAAAGAATCATTTTAAATTGAGAATGTGTAACAGATTAAATTTTACCCAACCAGTCATTCTTAGCCAACCAGAGAGTCAACGAAGTACACTACACACAAATGCAATTAACACACCAGATACTACGTAGTATTCTAATCTATTACCATACGCATCGACAATAAATGCTGATCAGAACAGCAGCTAAGAAATTCTACGTGTTACCACACCAAAATTTCCAACGAAAAACGCCTTTCAAACACTGCGTCATCAAAACGATCTTGCACGGCCTTTACCGAGGTTTGGCGTCCACAGTGCCGTCAGCTCGCAAGAAAGTTATGCTAGTGTCTACGTCTTCTAGTACCAAGTGCCACTCCAGCTAGGCGTAAACGTCACTTCCACGTGGAACATTATCGGGCGTCACCGTCATATTCCGCGGCAGCGCTCCTGCGTCGATACACAGGACAGGAGAAAGAGAGATATAGAGCGAAAGAGAGAGAGAAATCGATGTTCAAACAAGATATGAAGTGCCGGCATAGTCGCAGCTTGAAAGCGAAACTCCCCATCGCCTCTCCCTCCGATCTACTGATAACATGACCAAGTAGATAGTCCGTAAAAAATTGAACACAGATAAAATATCAAAGCGGGAGGAAGGTGTACTCAACTATGAAAAGAAAGCAAAATAGAGAGAGTGAACGGTCCAAGATTAACAACTGAAAATTCGATTGGCGTCAAAGAGCCACCGCGTCGTGGCTTCGTGGTAACAGCAGTAGACTGCAAAACGGACGAGCAGGGTTGACGTTCCCTGGTGCCTTTGATTCTTCGTTTTTAACATGTTCCCGCAACGTTATGAACTATCCATCCGGGCACTGACACTTCTGTTCTCTTTCTGTAGTCTTGGCAGTTGTCATACTATGCACTGGTTGTAGAATATGAGTCATGTGGTAAGAAAATAGAATATGAGTCATTGTTGTTGTTGTTGTGGTCTTCAGTCCTGAGACTGGTTTGATGCAGCTCTCCATGCTACTCTATCCTGTGCAAGCTTTTTCATCTCCCAGTACCTACTGCAACCTACATCCTTCTGAATCTGCTTAGTGTATTCATCTCTTGGTCTCCCTCTACGATTTTTACCCTCCACGCTGCCCTCCAATACTAAATTGGTGATCCCTTGATGCCTCAGAACATCTCCTACCAACCGATCCCTTCTTCTGGTCAAGTTGTGCCACAAACTTCTCTTCTCCCCAATCCTATTCAATACTTCCTCATTAGTTATGTGATCTACCCATCTAATCTTCAGCATTCTTCTGTAGCACCACATTTCGAAAGCTTCTATTCCCTTCTTGTCCAAACTATTTATCGTCCATGTTTCACTTCCATACATGGCTACACTCCATACGAATACTTTCAGAAATGACTTCCTGACACTTAAATCTATACTCGATGTTAACAAATTTCTCTTCTTCAGAAACGCTTTCCTTGCCATTGCCAGCCTACATTTTATATCCTCTCTACTTCGACCATCATCAGTTATTTTGCTCCCCAAATAGCAAAACTCCTTTACTACTTTAAGTGCCTCATTTCCTAATCTAATTCCCTCAGCATCACCCGACTTAATTCGAGTACATTCCATTATCCTCGTTTTGCTTTTGTTGATGTTCATCTTATATCCTCCTTTCAAGACACTGTCCATTCCATTCAACTGCTTTTCCAAGTCCTTTGCTGTCTCTGACAGAATTACAATGTCATCGGCGAACCTCAAAGTTTTTATTTCTTCTCCATGAATTTTAATACCTACTCCGAATTTTTCTTTTGTTTCCTTTACTGCTTGCTCAATATACAGATTGAACAACATCGGGGAGAGGCTACAACCCTGTCTTACTCCCTTCCCAACCACTGCTTCCCTTTCATGTCCCTCGACTCTTATAACTGCCATCTGGTTTCTGTACAAATTGTAAATAGCCTTTCGCTCCCTGTATTTTACCCCTGCCACCTTTTGAATTTGGAAGAGAGTATTCCAGTCAACATTGTCAAAAGCTTTCTCTAAGTCTACAAATGCTAGAAACGTAGGTTTGCCTTTCCTTAATCTTTCTTCTAAGATAAGTCGTAAGGTCAGTATTGCCTCACGTGTTCCAGTGTTTCTACGGAATCCAAACTGATCTTCCCCGAGGTTGGCTTCTACTAGTTTTTCCATTCGTCTGTAAAGAATTCGTGTTAGTATTTTGCAGCTGTGACTTATTAAGTGACAGTGACCCGTATATGCAATGAGTTTCCTTTAATTTACGTCTATGGTCACAATCTTTTTCTTTTAACAGATTACCGGTTTCGGTCTTTAACGACCATCATCAGGTCTGTTTCGTAAAAACAAAGTCCTAATGTACTGCTGCGATAGTGGCATCGTCAAATGGCTCCAGTACATTAGGACTTTGTTTTTATGAGTCATGTGGCAAGAAAATGTGATGAATATTGGGAGCAGACGGTATAGGACATAAACGCCTCACAGAAATGAAAACAACAAATAAACGGGTGTGAACTATGTTTCTACAAACGAACTCAAGAGTTAAAACCTCCAAAGCGGAACACCACTTAAAAAACCATAAAAACATGTGTTTTGACTGAGCGTAGGGGAAGTGTGTGATTGTGAAACTGTTGCGTCCATTTGTTGCAGCTCGTGAAACAAACTATTATCTTTTCATCATTTTCTTCGGAGCGATTACATTCACATTCACAGTCATACGAGCCCCTAAATCAGACTAGGAGGCACATGTCACTTACTTACCAGGCGTACAAATCAGATGAATCGATAAGAGGCTCCTACCATATGGCACCTGTCCTGTGACTAATGCCATGTATGACACACCTGACGTATTTTCAGGTGGTGGTTTCGGTTGACTTGTCACCTTGTCGTAACATTTTTGGGTTTTCATTCGAAAGTCATTTCCTTTCACAAGCTGCGATATCGTCGCGAAAAAACACAGTGACCCGTATATGTAATGAGTTTCCTTTAATTTACGTCTATGGTCACAATCTTTTTCTTTTAACAGATTACCGGTTTCGGTCTTTAACGACCATCATCAGATCTGTTTCGTAAAAACAAAGTCCTAATGTACTGCTGCGATAGTGGCATCGTCAAATGGCTCCAGTACGTTAGGACTTTGTTTTTATGAAACAGATCTGACGATGGTCATTAATGACCGAAAGCGGTAATCTGTAAACAAAAAAATATTGTGACCATAGACGTAAATTTAAGGAAACTCATTTCCTTTCTGTTGTTAATAGAGTAGTTGCGCAGAATCAACCTTTATTATCTGTCCTTCCATCACACCTCGCTGTTTCAAACGGACGTTACACCACGACACAAACACAAATTTGAATACAGCGAACAGTTTAAAAAAGAAGAAAGTTGACACGAGGGAGGTATTGAACACTGCTCGTCTCTCTTGCAGTCTACCACCAGTGACCATTCTAGCACAACGCCGTCACTGCTCGAATCTGCTCATGTTGCACTTCCTGTACTTTGACCGTTCACTGTACCTATTTTGCTTTCTTTTTTTTTTCACAGTTCAGTACATCTTCTTCGTGATCTCGTGCTTGATCTTTGTTCAGTTTTTGATGGACTGTCCACTGGCCCTCTTTCCATTAAATCTGACGGAGGTGCGATGTGGGGTTACCCTTATCAGAAATAGTTATTAGATTGTAACGCATATTCGCCTTCACTAGTGAATGATGCAACGCTACTCTTTCCCTTCAACTTCACCTTTACCTCACCCTCTCTCTATATTTCCTATCCGATTATAACACAATATGAAATTCGAGATGAACAGGTCTGTATACATAAATCATTTCCTTCCCTTGACTGGTTTTCAAGTATTGTTGGTTTCTAAAATGAGAATCCACGTGGTTCCGATTCATCACAGTGTATTGTTTTTGCTATTGATTCGAATATGTAACAGAGTGAACGTCTCATTTTTGAAGAGAAATATCGGCATATCCAATTCGTAGTTAGTCCACGTATACACACTATTAAATTTTTTCAGCAATACCACTTCGTATAACTTAGCGTTAACTAAAGTAAACATGTATTCTTCGTGACATCTCCCATAATGCATATTTGAAATGCATCAGATAACACGATAAGGCACCAGTGAGGCCATAGGGATCACGTGACGCCATAAGCTGTATTGAACTTCTCTACGATGTTCTGATGATGGAACACGGCCGCGGCCTGTTAATACAAGAGTCTACAGTAGTCTTGTTATTAGTGACGTACAGACGTGATATGGACGGGCTTAGGATTACAACAATGTCCTCTTCGTCGTCTTCCTTTCCATTTACTGTGGAAGAGATCACTGGATTTCTTCATACGATAGTCGACTACTATTGTTCTGCACTGCCTTGGCTGAACGTTTATATAATTCTACTGATTTCGGAGATTCATATGAACTGTCCACATTCAGGAAAAGTTAAATTCGTTATAACATGAACAGCTGTGTTAAATGGAATTTAAATCAACCCATTTCTTTTGTCTGATAAGGTACAGAGTAATTTCTGAATAAATTACCATTAGTTCACTTTTTAAATTAATAAACATTTCCTGTTTCATGCCTAATGACAGCCAGCAACCTGTTTCAGACGTTCGAGTTGGAACATAATACTCCATTCTGAACTATAGTAATAGACACATAGTCTACACGGATATACTTTTGATTTCTAGTATTGTGGGTTTCAGAACCATCTTAGATTTCATCGTTTTACTGAACGAAAAAGCTACGAGAGAGTATTTGTATTAGCCACGAATTCTGGGGCAGGGCGGTTTGACCCAGGCTTTGTGCATTCTTTCTCTTTTTTTTTATCTGGCTGTCGTCATGCCTTTAAATTACGTAGTATTTGTGTCGTGATAGTTTTGTGTAATTTATATCCGTGTAAATCTAATTTCATTGTAATGTCAGATCTCGGCCCGGAAGGAGAATTAGTATCAGTGGTCAAAATTACTCGTAATGACCCTGAAAGAGATACAGCTGATTTGCGGTGTAGGGAGTTCAGCGAAGATCTAGGACGACATTATGTAATGGAAAACCTCCCAAGTTTTATTGAGAAGAGAACTGTTTATCGGTGAGAAGAGAAGGAGGAGTTCTTTTCAATGTGGTTTGTTGAAGATATACGGATAGAACAGAGGTACTGAAAGATAAAGCGACGTTTCTATTGCCGATATTTTTTTTGTAGCTTATAATAACTAATAATTTGGAGAGGTAGGTGAATTCGCAAGAGGAGAGGATCACAAGCGGCGAAAGAAGGAAAAGAGATTTGAAAGATGGATGACATTGGGTAAATTTCGTCATACAAGATGATACAATTTACTCTGAAAATTCTAGAGCCTCGGAACGCGTCAGAGACAGCCTGTGGTAAACTTGAATAATTCAGTTAGGCCATTCATCGTCCCGGAGTTTCAGGAACCAGACATATGAGTTTAGTTTGCATTTGAAAAGAGACTGATCTGTGTTATGCCGCCGAGGCAAGTAGAATGGACTACTGTCGCTGGTGTAGTAAACTGTATTGAACGGTTAGACGACTCACAATTGGTACTGTATCTACGCACCGAGAATCAAATCCATGAACGCTCAGTATACTAAAGAGTGTATTAGTCAGCTGCCCAACGCTAACACTAAGTGGTATTTTCTACGATTAGCGGTCACTTGCGTTTTATCACAATTTACGGTGGAGCAGTGGAAACTAGTTTCTTTCCGTTTTTATCGGTATGTTTTGATAGTGTGAATCTTCGGAGCAGACGTCGCATTATTATTAGGAATCTTACACCGCTGTTAAGTGCTTCAGATCGGCGATCAACGAAACAACGAAGCGTCGTCACCAAAGATATTGCATCTGACATCCCAGGTAGGGAACAGCTAAAAATACATCGATGCAATCACATTGTCCGATGTCAGCTGACATTTGTCAAAGCAAAATTTACGAGTGTAAACATTGAAAGTGGCACATGGGTCTATGCCAGATTCAGATTCATCTCATTTATAATTCTCTCTCAGTAAGTCGGTAGATTATACACTACTGGCCATTAAAATTGCTACACCATGAAGAAATGCAGATGACAAACGGGCATTCATTGGACAAATATATTATACCGGAACTGACATGTGATTACATTTTCACGCAATTTGGGCACATAGATCCTGAGGAATCAGTACCCAGGACAGCCACCTCTGGCCGTAATAAAGGCCTTGATACGACTGGAATTTTGAGTCAAATAGAGCTAGGATGGCATGTACAGCTACAGCTGCCAATGCAGCTTCAACACGATACCACAGTTCATCAAGAGAAGTGACTGGCGTATTGTGACGAGCCAGTTGCTCGGCCACCATTGGCCAGACGTTTTCAATTGGTGACAGATCTGGAGAATGTGCTGGCCAGGGCAGCAGTCGAACATCTCCTGTATCCAGAAAGGCCCGCACAGGACCTGTAACGTGTGGTATTGCACTATCCTGCTGAAATGTAGGGTTTCACAGGGATCGAATGAAGGGTAGAGCCGCGTGTCGTAACACATCAGAAATGTAACGTCCACCGTTCAAAGTGCCGATAATGCGAACAAGAGGTGACCGAGACGTGTAACCAATGGCAACCCATACCATCACGCTAGGTGATACGCCAGTATGGCGATGAGGAATACACGTTTCCAATGTGCGTTCACCGCGATGTCGCCAAACAGAGATGCGACCATCATGATGCTGCAAACAGAACCTGGATTCATCCGAAAAAATTACGTTTTGCCATTCGTGCACCCAGGTTCGTCGTTGAGTACACCATTACAGGCGTTCCTGTCTGCGATGCAGCGTCATCGGTAACCGCAGCCATGGTCTGCGAGCTGATAGTCCATGCTACTGCGAACGTCGTCGAACAGTTCGTGCAGATGGTTGTTGTCTTGCAAACGTCCCCATCTGTTGACTCGGGGATTGAGACGTGGCTGCACGATCCGTTACAGCCATTCGGATAAGATGCCTGTCATCTCGACTGCTACTGATATGAGGACGTTGGGATCCAGCATGGTGTTCCGTATTACCGTTATGAACCCACCGATTCCATATTCTGCTAACAGTCATTGGATCTCGACCAACGCGAGCAGCAATGTCGTGATACGATAAACCGCAATCGCGATAGGCTACAATCTGACCTTTATCAAAGTTGGAAACGTGATGGTACGCATATCTCCTCCTTACACGAGGAATCACAACAACGTTTCACCAGGCAACGCCGGTCAACTGCTGTTTGGGTATGAGAAATTGGTTGGAAACTTTTCTCATGTCAGTACGTTGTAGGTGTCGCCACCGGTGCCAACCTTGTGTGGATGTTCTGTAAAGCTATTCATTAGGATATCACAGCATCTTCTTCCTGTCGGTTAAATTTCGCGTCTGTAGCACGTCATATTGGCGGTGCAGCAATTTTAATGGCCTGTATTGTATTATGTTTTCATAATTTCCTTGGGAGTGATTACATTTTCAGTCATACGAACACCTAAATCAGGCTAGGGGACTTATGTCACTCAATTACCAGACGTACAAATCAGGTACGTCAATATGAGATTCTTACCATATGGCACGTATTCTGTCACTAATGCCATGTATTCCACACCTGACGTATTTTCCGGTGGAGGATTCGATTGACTTATCACCTTGTCGTCACATGTTTGAGCTTTCCTTTCCAAAGTCATTTCCTTTCTGTTGTTAATAGAGTAGCTGCGCAGAATAAACTTTTATTATAGGTCCTTTCCTCACATATCGCTGTTTCAAACGGACGTTACACCACGAATCAAACACAAATTAGAACGCAGCGAACAGCTAAAAAAAGAAAAAATTTCACACGAAGTAGATTGTGAACACTGCTCGTCTCTCTTGCAGTCTATGACCAATGACCATTCTAGCACAACGCCGTCACTGCTGGAAACTTCTTTATGCTCCACTTCCTGTATTTGGACCGTTCACTGTTCCTATTTTTTTTTCTCAGTTCAGTACACCTTCTTCCTGCTTTCGTACTTGATCTTTGTTCAGTATTTGATGGGCTTTTCATTGGAGCTAATCTTACCATTAAATTTGACGGAGGTCCGATGGGGAGTTACCCTTATCGGAAACATATATTAGATTGTAAAGCAAGTTCGCCTTACCTGCTGAATGATGCAACGCTACTTTTTCCCTTCACCTTTGCCTCACTCTTAGTCTCTGTTTACTATCCGATTACAGCACAATATGATATTCGAGATGAACGGGTCTGGATATTCGAGGGTTGTCCAGAAAGTTAGTTCCGATCGGTCGCTAAATGGAAACAACAGTTAGAATCGGAAACATTTTATTTGCAAGAGTCAGTTACACTTTCCAGATACTTCTCTATATGGTCGCCGTTCCTGCTTTTACATTGGTTGTAGCGCTGTACCAACTTTCCAGTACGCTCGTCTTAGAAGGCAGCCGCCAGTGCTTTCGGCCAGTTCTCTACGTTGGCCTACAGCTCGTTGTCTGTACCAAAATGTTGTTTTCATATCCAGCGGGACATGTGAGCAGACATGAAACTGAGAGGGAGATAATTACGGGCTGTACTGTGGGTAACCAAACATTTCCAATTGAAAACAATGCATTTCCCCTGCAGAATGCAGCTGAGAATTGTGATGAAGAAGAAAACGCACGACAGTTATGTAATGTTGGCTGCATAGCTCAGGCGAAATTTCTCACCACGCCTTCGTACTTGGCGGGAGACGCAATTGATATAGGTATCTTTATGTGCTCCCTATGTGTTCAGAACTAAAAAGAACGACGCAAAGCGATCGACGAGCATACTAGAGACACTGCCTGACACAACTGTGCTAAACTTCATCGCATATTCACTGTGGTTTCCAGTTAGCGATCGATCGGCACTTACTTTCTGGTCAATCCTCGTATAAATCAGTTCCTTCACTTGACTATTTTTCATTCTTTGATGGTTTCTAAAATGAGAATCCTCGTGATTCTGATTCATCAGAGTGTACTGCTTTTGCTACTGATTCGAACGTTCATCAGAGTGAACGTTTCATTTATGAAGATGAATAACGGCATATCCAATTTGCAGTTAGTCCACGTATACGCATTATTAAATTTTTCAGCAATACCGCTTCGTTCAACTTAACGTTAACTCAAGTAAATATGTATTCTTCGTGACATCTCCCATGATGCATATTTGCAATGCATTATTAACAAGCCAAGACACCAATGAGGCCATAGATACCAAGTGACACCATAAGCTGTATTAAACATCTCTGCTATATTCTGATGGTGGACCACGGCCGCGGCCCGTTAATACAAGTCTACAGTAGTCTTGTTAATAGTGACCTACAGCCGTGACATGGGCGGGCTTAGGATTACCACAATGTCCTCTTCGTCGTCTTCCTTTCTCTTTTACTGCAGAAGAGATCACTGGATTTCTTCATACGATAGTCAGCTACTGCTGTTCTGCAATGCTTTGGCTGAACTTTTATGTATTTCTACTGATATCGGAGATTCATATGAACTGTCCATATTCACGAAAACTTAAATTCATTGTAATATGAACAGTTGTGTTAAATGGAATTTAAATCAACCAGTTCTTTTAGTCTTATAAGCTACAGAGTAAGTTCCGAATAAATTACAATTAGTTCACTTCTTAAATCGATAAACATTTCATGTTTCATGCTTAATGTCAGCTAGCAACCTGTTTCAGACTTTTGTGTTGGAATATAATACTCCTTTCTGAACTATAGTAAAAGACACGTAGTCTACACGGAAATACCTTTGATATCTAGTATTGTGGGTTCCACAACCGTCTTAGATTTCTCGTTTTACTGAACGCAAAAGCGACGAGAGAGTTTTTGTATTAGCATGAGAGAATAAGAATAACAAAGTCTGTGATTGGCCAGTTTGACCCAGGCTTTGTGTGTTCTTTTTCTTTTAGCTGGCTGTCGTCAGTCCTATATTGTATTTCTTTACACTACGTAGTATTTGTATTGTGATAGTTCTGTGTAATATATATCCGTTTAGTTTTTGAGTATACGTAATTTCATTGTAATGCCAGACCTCAGCCAGGAAGGAGAACTAGTGTCAGTGGTCGATACTACTCCTAGTGACGCTGACAGGGAGACAGTTGATTCGTGGTGTAGGGAGTTCAGCGAAGATCTAGGACGACATTATATAATGGAAAACCTCACCAGTTTTATTGAGAAGAGAACTGTTTATCGGTGTGAAGAGAAGGAGTTTTGATCAATGTGACTTGTTGAAGTCACAAAGGTACTGAGAGATAAAGCAACATTTGTGTTGATGATTTTTTTTCTGTAGCTTGTAATAAATAATAATTTGGAGAGATGAGTGAATTCACAAGAGGAGAGGATCACAAGCGGTGGAAGAAGGACAAGAAAGAAGATTTGAAAGAGGGATGAAATTGGATTAGTTTCGTTGTACAAGACGATAGAATATATTTTGCAAACACTAGAGCCTCGGAATGTGTCAGAGACAGCCTGTGGTAAACTTGAGTAATTCAGTTACGGCATAAATCGTCCCGGAGTATCAGGAACCAGACATATGAGTTTAGTTTGCAATCTAAATGTGATTCTGATCTGTGTTATGCTGCCGAGGCAAGTAGGATGTACTATTGTCGCTGGTGTTGTAAACTCTACTGAATGGTTATATGACGTAATTGGTACTGTATCTAAAGGCCAAGTGTCAATTCTGTGAAAGTCCGAGAAGTCGAAAAATTAACGATCAGTATGATAAAGTGTGTGTTAGCTGCCTAACGCTACACTGAGTGGTGTTTTCTACGATCAGCGTTCAGTTGAGGTTTTTTTGCTTTCTACGTAGAAGCAGCGGAAATTGGTTTTTTTTTTTCATTTTTATCAGTGTGTTTTGATAGTGTGACTCTTCGGAGCAGACGTCGCAATATTATTAGGGATCTCGCATCGCTGTTAAGTATTTCATATCAGCGATCAACGAAACCACGAAGCGTCGTCACCAAAGATATTGCATCTGACATCCCACGTAGGGAGCAGCTAAAAACACATAAATGCAGTCACATTGTCAGATGTTAACTGACATTTGTCAACACAAAATTTCCGAGTATAAATGTTGGAAGTGTCACATGGGTTCATGTCAGTTTCATATTCATCTCATTTATAATTCTCTCTCAGCAAGTCTGCAGGTTATAATTACGTATGCAGCATGAACGAAATTTACCGAGAAAGATGCACATGGAAATCGTAGTCTCACTAAGAGCGATATACAGACCGAACGCTCTACTCTCGAAATGCAGACAAGAGAGACGACATTAGAGGAACGTACTGAAAACCGAAAGTCATTATCAAAAAGAGAATAGAAGAACTATTTTCACTCACTTTACTAAAGAAATTAATATCACTTACATTACTCCTAGGGTATATTTTCGTCGTGCGCAATGCCTTGTCTGGTGCATGCACATTTCTTTTTTTCCGTTCCCCTGATACACTGATGACACATTTTTTAGGAAAATTGAGATATTCGCACAGGAGGGAGATTTACCAGATAGTCATATGTTGTGAAAATATAAAGACTGAAATATTTACTATCATGCAATGCACTACTCTCACGCCACGATCCACCCTTAAAGCGGAAAACAGTACCCGTATTTCCTCGTTCGAGAGTCGAAGGTTCGATATGTATCGTTCGCAGAGAGGCCACGACTTCGATGTGCTCCATTTCTTGAAAATTACTGGCCAGTTCAATGCAAGGACTTTACATAATTTTTCACGAAACGAAATAAGTTGACACAGTTATTTACATGGAAGACACCAGTTTTACTACCCTATTACTCTGCAGACATTACAAACCTGAAGTGTAAATAACGAAGGAGGCTGTGGAAACGACCAGTGTGACGTTCCACATGGTACGGCAGCATGTCTGCAACCTATCATTTGAGCTCTTACCGTCATGGACGATCATCTGAATGGCTCAAAGCTGGCCACAGTGTCACTACGGTGGTCACAGTAACTGATGTGTTCAAAAGTGTCACCTGGAAATTAAAAACGTGCGCTGAAGTAACTCTATTGCGAAAGCATGCTGGTGGTTGTAGACGGACCACCACACAGCAGTAGAGTTGATACGTAGCCCTAGTGGCGTAATGGAATAGACAGCTCACTCCCCAAAAGACTGCTGCCGACCTTGTAGCAAACACAGAGAGGCTTTCCTCTGTCAAAATCATTTCGCGGTGATTAGTTCTGGCTGTCATGTGTGCTCGGAAGCCTGTTAAATGCATACCGCTTCAGTAACGTCATTGTCCGCGTAGGGAGCATGCCGGTTAGGGACAGCAACAGTGGTCCATAGTGATGTTCCTCGACGAATCTCGCTTCAGTGCGGCAAGTGATTCCCTCCACCATGTAGTATGGAGGGAGAGAGGGAAACGCATTACACACCACTGACGTTCATGAATGTTATCGGTATATACTAGGCGTTATGGTATGGGCTGGCTTTATGCTCAATGGCTGAACACCGCTCTATACCTTTCTGCAAGGTACCGTGACTGCACAGCGGTATTGCAGGGAGAATATAGTGGTGATAATGATGACGGTTGGTTTGTGGGGCGCTCAAGTGTGTGGTCATCAGCGCCCGTACAAAGTGCCGGCCGGTGTGGCCGAACAGTTCTAGGCGCTTCAGTCTGGAACCACGCGACCGCTACGGTCGCAGGTTCGAATCCTGCCTCGGGCATGGATGTGTGTGGTGTCCTTAGGTTAGTTAGGTTCAAGTAATTCTAAGTCTAGGGGACTGATGACGTCAGATGTTAAGTCCCATAGTGCTCAGAGCCACTTGAATCAACCCGTACAAATTCCCAATTTTGACGCAGTCCAACTTTTACACAATCCCGTCTAGCCACTGCCGCGAATGATGATGATGATGATGATGATGATGATGATGACGAAATGATGAGGACAACACAAACACCCAGTCCCCGGTACAGAGGATATACTGGACATACTGAATGATGTCCGTCTGTTTTGGGGGGCAGTAGGTTCCGGCATTCGGTTTATGAATGACAGTACCCGCTCTCTCTGGACCGCTGAGGTGGTGCACACACTGGCATGTGAAGATAATGAACGTGTGGAATGGTCTGCATACTTCCCGGACCTAACACCTACAGGGAAAGTCTGGGATGTTCTTGGTAGACGTGTTTCACAACGAACACGCCCGTCCTTGAACTGTACAAGAACTGAAAACCGTCTGAAGGA
Organism: Schistocerca americana; assembly: GCF_021461395.2. NCBI lineage: Eukaryota > Metazoa > Arthropoda > Insecta > Orthoptera > Acrididae > Schistocerca > Schistocerca americana. The sequence continues at coordinate 46,318,086 of NC_060123.1, forward strand.
GGAATGAGACAACTTCCCCCAAGGACATATCAAAGTTTGGTAGACAGCATAAATAAAGGTACAATGTGTGCATTAGTGCCCGAAGAGGACACATTCCTTACTGAGAGTCCGACAGTGACCTTTGAGTTGGGAGTCCGACCTGTGTCAAATATAAACGGTATTTATGTCTGTTGTAATTTTTCCCATACGATTTTATCCGTACCGTTTTTCTTTATAAGTGTATTCCTCCTCCCCTGTTACGTACATGCTGTGTTTCAACTTGTTTGTCTTTTCCTGTTATTATTACTGTCCTTTAACTTCTCTGTCCCTTAGCAATTGTCAGCCAGTATTGTTTCTCGACCTTAGCTACGATCCCAACAGCACCTGTCCGAATTAGTTCTACGTCTAAGTTCACACCTAACTGACAGCATTTTTCTAACGGCCTATCAATATACTGCATTGGTCGTACTAGAGTATTGTATGTATTTCACTTTTCAGATGCTTGACAATTTTCCTTAATGATACTAATTCATTTATTTGCTTACTTAATACTGATTTTGCATGATCATCACATTTCATATCGCTACTTTGTACTGTGCGTACTACTCCTAAGCTGCTACGTTCTCAAGAAGTTTCCAGTCTCATAGTCGGATCCTGTCGCACTCTTTCATTTGTTATATGCATCTTAACCTATTTCATCACTCCGACTGAAAGCTGGCATTAAATAACACCAAGTGCTGTTCCATTTCCTTAGCCCAATGACAATACTTTCCTGCACAGACCACAAACTGTCCTGTAGGGATCTAGATCTTGTTGGTTAAGCCTCTCTTGTATACTGAGAATCTTAGATGCTTCCGTGGAAGACATTCGATGTTAATTTAGTTTTAGTCTGACGTGCAACACTGTGTAATTGAAATAATCATCGAATTACTCATATACCTGCGACAATATTCCCTCTGATCATGCTTGCTTAGTAGTTGATGATGTGGTATAGTGTCGATCGCATTTCGGAATTCCTGGAAGACGGAATGTACCTGTACAGCTGCGTCTCCAGTTCGCAAGGCGTCACGTCCGTTTTATACGAGCGGTGTATCTTGAATCCTGGCTGATACAAGGAAAGAAGGAATATTGGGGTTTAATGTCTAGTTGTCCCACCACTGAGTCATTCAGAGAAACTTATCCATTTCCAAGAACTCACATTTTTGAATCGTGAAAATGCTCTGCGATTTTGCCAGAGATGGATTTCCGAAAGGCGTACAAAAGGCACTCGAATTATGTAACAACAGAAGGGGAGGAACACAATTAAAGTTTCGCGGGACAGTACGTAGCAGCTCCTGTAGGCAGTGAATGTGCTGGTCCCAGGCAGGTGTATGGCGGCGCCCGCAGGGTGTACGGTGGTGGCGGTGGCGGCGGCAGGGGTGGCGGACATGGAAGTTTGCCGCCCCACACGATCCCGCCTGACACCCAGTGCGCCGGCAAATGGCTCAGTGAGGTCCACGGCAGTTGGAGGTGAGGGTGGCGGGGCAGGATGGAGACGGGTGGAGAACTTTGGTGTTGCGTTGCCCAGGCGGCTTCAGAAGACGTGCCAGAGTGCACAGTGCAGGACAGGACATGGCGAAGTTAGGGGCGCCTAGTGCAGTGTTCCCGCTTTAGCACTTAGGCTCCGCACGGCTTGTACTAGTGTCCAGGTAACCCCGACAAGCGCTAGTCTTTATTAACGGATAGTTTACTAACTACACTGCTGACTTTTAACATTGTAACACCGGGATGGATACAAAATAACGAAATTTTACCCATCGTGTGTATAGATTATTTTAGATGAATACAAGATTAAACGTGCAGGCGGTTCGGCGTTGTACACGATGCGAAAGTAAGTACGCAAACCTACCGCTTCTGGCAGCAGCAACGGCTATAACCCAACTGGGCATCGAGACCAGCTGGCAATACATGTGGGTCACCTCTATACAGGAGTATATCAGACTCGGCAAGTGGTAGCTTACAAGTTTCTCGCCATTCAATGACCATTTGTTTTATTGGCTGAGGGATCCCGAGAACTTGCTGACCAGGATGACAGTCAAACACTTTGATGGGAAGCAAAAAACTGAACAGCAGATGCCAGCTAAACTCTGGTAGCCCACCAGCGGCCATGGTAGGACATCGCGACCAATTGGTGGAGCTGTTAAAATGACCAAAGGTAGGGCGGCCGGCATGGCAGCATATACCATACCGTCGGCTATAAGCTACACTGCTCAGTGACATAGTGCTCAGTGAATTATTGGCTTCGCTATCGTCTCGTTCTCGTAATGCATTGTGGTTTACTGATCTCCGTTTCCGATGTGCCTCTAGTTGCCATTCTCGGGATCACTCATTGTTTAGCGCTGTCCGTATTTTGTCGTTGTTTGACTCTTGTGTACCCATGCAGTGAACCGCTGTTGATTTCTCGAGACTCGTCTGTCTACCCTCAATATATTTATTTCTATTGATTCCCGATATTCGGTCAGATCTTGGTCAAAGTATTCACTGCAACCCCCATTGTCGCCAAGCCCCCTCCACCCCTCACTCCGCATCATCAGCTGCTACAGCCCTACAGAAGCAGTTATATCAGTATCTCACGAGGGTACGTGGATCTACGTTTATACCCGCAAGCCCATTAGTGACGTGTGGCGGAGGGTAATCTGTACATCAGTGTCACTTCCCTTCTTCCCTGTTGCGGCAGTGAAGTGTAGACTTCAGAAACTACTGCTTTAAAAGCTTTGTATATGTATGAACCCCTCTCGTATTATCTTCATGATATTATCGAAGTATACAAGATGTACATAGGGAGACATCACATTACAGGGAATAACCTTTGTCAGAGACAAAATATTAGCTGATGCCTCCCGACGGTGCTACGTGTCTTTGGTTCCTCCCACGGGAGGCGGTAGCGGGTAGTCTCTCTGTGGCATGCGCATGCACTGTGTTTTGCCTATAATCTAAATATCTGCTTCGCGTGAAAGGGAATACGCCGATTTTATGATAAGCTTCTGATACCTTTTTCACTCTAATAGACACTCATTATTAAGGTATTCTTGTTGAAATATTATCAATTTATTGGGATTGGTAGTATGTAGATGCAGCACTCTCCGTTAGTAGACCCTGAGAGGTCGGTGAAAACTCATTCTCCCAGGGCTGGCGAACTCATTAAAGAGACGTGTAGCGTCGCTGGGAAGTGTCAACGAAACTTTTATGTCTAACATATCCTGATCGATCATCCGTAGAAGCCTGATACCATGCAGTTAAAATTCCATATCTATATTGGAGAAGGTAACATGTTGGAATACTTTTCTAGTAACGTATAACAGCAGAATTTTAACATTTAACTAAAATGTGGTGTATAACGCCTCTGCTGATCATCTTCTTTTGTGTATAAACCATATTGGCGAAAGGTCCTAGACTGACAAGCAATGCTCAAGTAGTGTTCCATAGAGAGTTTTGTAAGCTATTTTCGTCGTGGATGGACTACATTTCCTGAAAATTCTTACAGTGAATCTCCCAGGCTTACAGCATCTACCGTCTCCACTGCAAACCCTAAGGGGGTGGATTCACCATCAATTCTGTATGAAGAGTCGCTGCCCTTCAGTAATCGACCACCGATGCCGGCAATACGTGTCATCGAATGGCCGTCTCCAAAGGCAACGCCACGGAAAGAAGTGGACCAAAACCAGACGTCACTAATCTCTAGGTAGCTGTGCAGCTAATCCGTTGGTGTGAACACTGTCATGGCACTCCTAGCCTCTGGAAGATAACTTTCGGCACTGAAGGACCAATTTTCTGCGATATGTGATGCATACTAGATGTGTAGCTTCCCACATATAGAACCAATGCAGACTTTCCTGGTAGACAAGGCGTCCGGTAATAAGTGTTGGTATCCAATATTGTGGGCGCTGTCACTGAAGAACGGCAATGAACCAGTGGCAAAATCAAGCAGAAACGAAGTTTCGTCCGCGGTGTTGATTCAGTGAATTGTTTCGCATGAGTAGGCTGTATTTACGACATGCGAAGGTGATTATAAGGTCCCATACTCCAGGGAGCGCAGGGGACGATGCGGGATACCCGCATCGCCGACTAGGCAAAATCCTAGCGGAGGTGGTTTGCCATGGCCTTCCTCCACGATATGCCATACACTTGCCTTATTTATGGACTTTGATAGGATGACTGTTGGCAAACTGTTGCTTATAATTTCCACCTGCTACGTACTCACATCTTAGTGTGTGACCGTTTTTCAGCTGTCGATTCTTTGAATCTCATTCAGTGCACGATCAGTCTTCTTCACTGACGGGCCCAGGTGTTCTGTGGAAACAGTTGACAAATTGGCGAGTCATCGTTATAAGACAGTTTTTAGGTATTTCGTAATGATATTAACTTCCTGTGTAAAACTGCACGCGAACAGCCACGTGGAACTGTCAAGTCCAATGTACATCTAATGTATCAGGATTAATAGCGAAAAAAGACATTTGACGAACGTAGAGCGAACCAGGGCAGAACGGTAGCGCTAACATTAAAATGATTAGTTAAAATGGCAAAGAAAAAGCTTAAATATTCTGCGTGACATTGAATCCATTCTTTAAACAGTGAAACAAAGAAATCTGATCCAAAGCCACACAGGTGGACACTACATAAAATTAAAAAGAGCTGGCAGTTGGTCCTGGGGCACAACGGAAACACATTCGTAACTCTAATACAGTGTATAGGCTACTACTGATTCAGGTTTTTTTGCAAATTTAACTTCAAAGGCTTTACAAAACGCAATTAGTATATGAGTTTGTAGATGGCAGAACGTTAGTGACTTGGAGCACAAAATTCACAGACGAGTTATCTTTCATCGTCTCCACTGTCAGTTCCTGCAAAAGTGGTGTGTGCCCATTTATGAAGCGAAACACATGCCACCCAATCTACTGCCCAGCATGGTCATAAATATATAAAGACACTCAGCAACAATCCCATGTGCTCCACTTTCGACATTTGTTTTATTCGTCCTTGAATTCTCCATGTTCCTTTTCCTTTTCAAGGAATGAATTTTTTTCTACTTTTGGCCCTTTTCATGCTGTGCAGTTGCTTTTAGTACTTTCAACGGCTGCGTGAAGTTCATTCTAGTAAGCAGACGAAGAGTCACAGCACGGCCGTTCTCCCCTTTTGCATCAAATTTTGGAAAGGCAACAATGCGCTGTGGATGAGCATGCTGAATGTTGTGGAACTTAAAGGGGATGCTGCTTCTTCAACAGGCCTACTTCTTTATTCTACTGCAGCCAGTTTCAGCATATTATCACAGACAGGAGTAATTGATTGTTCTACGACAATGACAAATCAAGTTGGTGGTCTTGGTGTCCTGTCTTCCATAGGCCGACTATTTGGTGCTGGTGGTCCGAATTCTGTACCGGTGAAGACATCCACGTTGGGAGGCCCAATTCCTGTAGTCTCTTTAACTGCAGATATCATGGACGCAGAGTACGAACATGCTGTGGCCAAAGCTATTACTAGATACCATAGAATGATAACATTGCCAGGATATGTTCTGAGCCACCTTCGAGTTTCTTGCTCACCCCATGAAAGACAGACTTCATTAAGCACACATCAAGGGTCTGTAGCTTATGAGAAGAAAGGGGAGGAAAACATAAGCACATCACGTTATGCGCCGTAGTCAGTGATTTGGAGATTCCTTGTGTGCTTTGAGTGGCATTCAAGAATAAGTAGCACCAAGTTTCATTTCGTTGACCTGGGAAACATTACAAATTTCTTGATTCACTCGGTTGAAATTCAGCCTCATTCACTGCGCTCTACCCTACTACTAACAGATAGACTCAAGAAGAGCTCCTTCTACATTCTGTTCCTGGGGAATATCTGCATAGGAGACACATAGACACTGCCGGATGAAACACATATTACTGCTGATACGCTTTCCTTTCGTCTCTGATGGCATTAGATGCCCTACGTGGTGACTTTCTCGGGGACCATTATCTTCGAATGCCCCTTTTGACTGACGCATATCCCAGTCTCGTCGCAATTACAAATGCCACCTGCAGACATCGTGTCGAGAAATCCTGCCATTTGCTTAGAAATCTTAGACACGCTTACACGACTGAAGCTCATTGCTTGAGCAACAGAGGTAGACTCCGGCTTTCTGATGTTAAGGTTAGATTATCACGAGGGCAACTGAGTCATCCGGTCTTCACCTTCCATCTTCAAACATTTATTAAGGTTTTTGATCCAAGGTGGTTGCCGATCTGGGGTTAATGTAGAGAAAATTAGAGATTTATTCCCGTGTACGTGAATGTCGCACGCCCACGTGATCACGAAACATGAGTGCACGATACAGGACGACTGAAAGTCATAAAAACCCTTTGCTGCCTAGCATCACGTACAAATTTCGTTTAATGGTTTTGAACAATTCCTAGCAGTTTCACCGTGTACACTAGAGTGAAAACTGCAGTTGTGCCACAGTCCATAGGGGTGCATTCACGTTCAATAGACTGGCAGGTCCACGATGTCCTCAGAGAAACGTTGAATTTTTTATATATTTTTTTATTTATTTATTTATTGTTCAGTGGGACCACATTAAGGAGAAGTCTCCATGGCCATGGAACGAGTCAATACATGAAATTATAACATGATTGTAGAAACAGATAAAATGAAATATAAGAAACATATTTAGCTGACACGTCGTTAGTTTAAATAAAGAAAATCAAGAGTGTAACACTGGAATTTGCTTAATTTTTTAGCTCTTCCAGGAGCTCCTCGACAGAATAGAAGGTGTGAGCCATGAGGAAACTCTTCAGTTTAGACTTAAAAGCGTTTGGGCAACTGCTAAGATTTTTTAGTTCTTGTGGTAGCTTATTGAAAATGGATGCAGCAGAATACTGCACTCCTTTCTGCACAAGAGTCAAGGAAGTGCATTCCACATGCAGATTTAATTTCCGCCTAGTATTAACTGAGTGAAAGCTGCTAACTCTTGGGAATAAGCTAATATTGCTAACAACAAACGACATTAAAGAAAATATATACTGTGAGGGCAATGTCAAAATTCCCAGGCTATTGAATAGTGGTCGACAAGAGGTTTTCTAACTTACACCACACATAGCTCGAACAGCCCGTTTTTGAGCCAAAAATACCCTTTTTGAATCAGAAGAATTACCCCAAAAAATAATACCATATGACATAAGCGTATGAAAATATGCGAAGTAGACTACTTTTCGTGTTGAAATGTCACTTATTTCAGATACTGTTCTAATGGAAAATAAAGCGGCATTTAGTTTCTGAACAAGATCCTGAACATGGGCTTTCCACAACAGCTTACTATCTATCTGTACGCCTAGGAACATGAACTATTCCGTCTTGCTTATAACATGCCCATTCTGTCTGATTAAAATATCAGTTCTTGTTGAATTGTGAGTTAGAAACTATAAAAACTGAGTCTTACTGTGATTTAGCATCAAATTATTTTCCACAAGCCACGAAGTTATTTCATGAACTACATTATTTGATAATGTTTCAATATTACACACAAGATCCTTCACTACCAAGCTGGTGTCATCAGCAAACAGAAATATTTTTGAATCACCTGTAATACAAGAAGGCATATCATTTATATAAATAAGAAACAGCAGTGGCCCCAGCGCCGATCCTTGGGAACGCCCCATTTAACAGTGCCCCATTGGGACTGAACATCATTACCACTCTCAATTTTGCGGAGAATTACCTTCTGCTTTCTGTTCTTAAAGTAAGAGGCGAACCAGTTATAAGCTACTCCCCTTACTCCATAATGTTCCAACTTCTGAAGGTTATCAGCAGTATAACAGCTGTAAAGAACTTGGCCGCCTTTCTCATCGCACTACTGACTGCTGTTTTAGCCGCGAAATATATGGGAATCATCGACCATGGGGACGGGATGGTTTGATTGAAGCCCCGAGATAGTTTCGTGCCTATTCTGAGGGGCAGTGGACATGAAAAGTTTTCATTCGCGACCCACTACACCCTTTCTCATCGAATGCGTCGACACCATGGTGTCTGAAACGTCCCCGAGGCCGACGACGACGTGTACCACACTTTAGTACCATTACAGAGGAAGTTTGTAGGCACCATTGAAACAAATATACACGCGTGCCTTGCAATGGGAGACAATTACAGGGCAGATCTTAAACATAAGTGCGGCAGTGGGAGACTTACAGGATTTCGAAGAAGTGACTCTCTTATTGTGTTGTGCAGTGTACATTCGGTGTACCTCACACAACACTCATCAAAAGCCTAAAATAATCCTATTTTATGCTGGCTTGGCGAATTACTTACTTCATTTCGGATTTGTTACGCCAAACAATGCAAATTTAATGTCGGGTGTCATAAAACCTGATATCGAATGGATTAGATTAAACTTCCGAGATGCCAGCGGTAGTAATTAAGGAACATAAAATGGCGCTGTTACGTCCCTCACGTAAATGTCACGGCTCCAGGCGTGGAACGCAGCCGATGAATTCAGCGAGCCTTTCAGATAATAAAGCTCCCTATCATCAATCCAATTAATCGAGTATTACTCGCGCCAATTAAGGCTGACGACGCCCACTCTACGAATTGAGATGTAGAAGCTGGATCACAGGTTCATATACCTCAGACGGAGCTCTGCCCTCGTGAATTTTATTAATAGTTTTGAGCAGACAACAAATTTATTCAGATCACAATTATTTGTCTCCTATATACCCTTTGTCTTAATGGTACATGAAGTGGACGTGCTTAATGAAACAGGATGAAACCAGCTCCAGACATTTGTGATTTCTCTATACATCCCTTTCTTTATCCCACTGAACACATTACAGGTGAAAGACCACTGTCAACAGTCGTCTTATTCAAGAAAGTCAACTGCAGTAGTAACTTAATTCGCATATTCTGAAACTGTAAGTGGAAGGACATTTGTATAAATCAGAAACAAGGCAGAACCATTATTTTAGCTGTTAGAAAGTTCCCTCAATAAGTGATTATATGCTTGCAGTTTCAAAATATGCAAATTTTTCCTTTTTGTGGATTGTGCAAGTACAGAAATTAAAGAAATTCCAGTGCCCCTAGTGAAATATTGGAAATAGTAATAGATGGTTCAAGGCAGATCTATTATTATCGAATTTCGTCATGACCAAACACAGTTACCACAGAACTACACAACCAGTAAAGGTAGGTTTTTCAAACAACGAAATACATTTTTGCAGGTGAAAAGCAACAAGAGATATTTATCAAAGGAAATACAAGATAAGTTGCTGTATAGTAATTTCGTGTGTATTCCAATTGGCTCCAGAATTTAGCCAAAATCCAGGGAGAAATTAACACAATAAAGAAACGACACATGAAAGCTATTTTATGTTTCTTTCTCCCTGGATTCCGTTATAGACCTAAACTAGTCAGAATAAATACTAAATTGCAATACAGCACTATTCACGCATCTCCTACTAATCCAACAAAAATACCAGACAGTGTAAAGTTTTGCGACTGTAGGTAGGTCATAATCCTTACTGGAAAACCCACAACCTAGCATTAATGAAGTATCTTAGAACAGCTATTGTTGCAGTACGTATGATTACTCCACATGGTGAGATAAGAATGATGAAAGTGGTATATTCTGCTTATTTTCGGAGGAAACTCAGTTTACAAAGACGGCATTTTCTGAATAAGCAGTTCTTTTATTAGGATTGTATCTGTGGGTGATTCGATAATAACTCATTTTCCTTCAACCATCTTTAATATTTACGAATACGTCACTAATGTCACAACTGGTATTCGTATTCCTGTACATGTACAATCTTCAAAAGGAAAAAGATTTCTGACTTATGAAATTACAGTACATGACCAGTTATGCGTATCAGTAACAACATCTTGCGCACATCTCTTCAGGAGCCAATGTATTTTGGTAACTCATACACACTTTATATATTCATTATCGATATATCACCAGAGCTCTGTGGATGATCATACAATTTCTACGTGTTTTGGGAAGTTTGCTTTGTTAGTTGTGCTCCATATTATTCCCGTAAATATGTTGTCTAGTTACAAATGGTATTTGTTATTTAAGAAAGAGAATACGCATGGAGTGTTAACATTTTGTAAGTAGAAACGCTGGCCTAGTCAGAAAAAAGCTATTGTCAAAGAGTGCAATAAATTGTAAACGCATTATCGCTGGGCGTGCGAGCGCGCCAAAAGTAGTAGCAGTTGGAAGTCATGAGAAGACGATTGAAGACGTTGGTTGTGAGTATTCGCAGGAATGGCTATGCAAAACTCCGGAGTCAAAAGTCTGTTTCAGAAGTGCAGAGCAGTGAGAACTGAAATGGCTGTTTTGGCGGATGCGTAATATGGGCAAGCCATGTCATTTAATGGGCATAGTGAAAATGCAGCAAGAGTAATTTATATAACATCAAGGGTACTGTGGGCCCTTGTTATTGGCTATGGTATGGTAAGGAGATCAACCTGTGCCCTATTTACCGCTAAATGAAGCCACTCGACAAACCAACGGCTTCATGAAGTCAACTAAGATCTAGACTCCAGAATGAGATTTTCACTCTGCAGCGGAGTGTGCGCTGATATGAAACTTCCTGGCAGATTAAAACTGTGTGCCCAACCGAGACTCGAACTCGGGACCTTTGCCTTTCGCGGGCAAGTGCTCTACCAACTGAGCTACCGAAGCACGACTCACGCCCGGTACTCACAGCTTTACTTCTGCCAGTACCTCGTCTCCTACCTTCCAAACTTTACAGAATCTCTTCTGCGAACCATGCAGAAGCACTTGCCCACGAAAGGCAAAGGTCCCGAGTTCGAGTATCGGTCGAGCACACAGTTTTAATCTGCCAGGAAGTTTCAAGATCTATACTTTTTATAACTAGAAGTCTAAAGGACTGACCAGCGGAGTTGGAATTTTATTGCTTGAATAACATTGTTTTCGAGTATATTGTCACGTAAGTAATTTTCCTAAGCCATTATCCAAGTATTATCCAACCTATCCCTTTGTATGAACCGAGATAAGCAGAAAAAAACTGAAAATGAAGTGAAAACTAATTTATTAGATTATCAAAACATAATTTTTGTAACTTTCGGACAATTAGGTAATAATGAAATCTATGGTTGTAGTAGGAGTAATGTCGGAAATAGAATGATTCAAAAGCCAGTGTTAATTCATTTGCCAAAAGTAGAGTAAATTTCATTAAAAATTGGTAGTAAAGCCATACGTAACTTGGACACTGGATGTCATTGTCAAAGTAGAGTTATAATTTATAGCTTGTGGCATAATCTGTAACTTTTATTGTAAAGAAATATCAAAGTCACTGCTCAATTTAAACAATCTTTCTGCTTGCTACAATTACGACAGTCGTTATTACGATGAATAACGTAAAAAGTTTGTGTCCACAGCCACTAACAATCTTACTTTAATTGATCTTCTAAAATTAATATAACATATTGTACCTATTTGCTGTTTGATTAGTCAGAACTACTGTGACGTATGTGGTGTGAAATAATTTAAAGTGAGCGTTAGGTACTGTTCCTACGTCATGACGGCAATAACCATTCTTACATAAGATTTATTACGAGTATAAAGTTCAATTTAATTATTGTTGTTCCGGTGAGGAATTGGCGACCGTTGGTTATTTCATTAATGACATGCTTGGAAAATTAGTCTTTTACATTTTCCATTAACTAATGATAATTAAAAAAACTAGTTAACGTAATTAAAAATATATAAAATTAACAGAAATTTTTTTTTCTATCTGTCATTGCTAAAATAGTGAGCAGTGGCAATTCGGTTATACCTATTTACATTTCTCTCGGTTTTGCATTATTCTTCGGAGTAGATGCCTTTTCCCCACAGATTATGGACTTCAGGTATATGGCCGTATAGAAAAGCCTAATTAGTTGAAGAGGTAAGAATATTTTGGAAATTTGCAGTAAGGACCATGGGACCAAACTGCTGAGGTCATCGGTGCCTAGGATTACACACTACTTAATCTAACTTAAACTAACTTAACTACACCCACGCCCGAGATAGGATTCGAACCTCCGACGGGGAGAGGGTTATAGCATCCTTCATTACCAATATTACTCTTTCCCCAAAAAGGATGAATACAATACTAGGACCAGAAAGAACCTCTACATAGTCTTCAAGGCAGCTAAGACTAGTGCAGGAAGAATGGTGTAACTATGTTGTTTAGCATCATCATATGGACAATCAAAGCACTGAACGTATAGGAACCCATTACCCTTAGAGAATGGGAATATTACATGTGATACCCCTTGCATGTAAATCAAGGGCATAGGATACATTTCGAAATCAACATTCACTGGAATGAGTTAGGTCATTACGTGTTACGTGAACGTGATCTTAATTTGACTAAAACTGTTACAAAACTGGAACCCACTACGAAGCTGACTGCCCCTGTACCGTACATTTGGAAGGAAATATGCCACACGTGACCTGAATGTTTGTAACGTCTCAACATTTAGCTGGTCGCTTCTGTGCCTTCCCAGAGTTTCGTTGTGGCTTATGTTACTACATCTTAGTCTCAAGTTCTTTCACACCGATGGCACCGAAAAGTAGTTAGCCTTCCTACTTCATGGACTATTTAGGTTATCGCTGGAGGGAGAGCAAACTTTGAAGACAGAGGCAGAGTGAACATATTTAAATAAAACATCCCAGTAGTGGGATGAGGAGAGAGCTGAACCCCTTTTTTGTGTAGGTTACATGTGTTAAGGATCAAGTATACATTCAGAGTCCAGTTACCCTCTGACTCTCCACTTAACCTATTGTTACGGTAATTGATTTATAATCCTATGGGGGTTGGTTTCTGACCTCTGGGTTATAGTTGGTCCTTCTGAAAAAAAACCACCACATTCCTTCCCCTCCTCCTCCATCTATCTCGGAAAAAGGAGAAATTTTTGTCACCTCTCCCCAATTCAGTGAGAACCACATTTCCCCCAATGGGAAATCATCTAGCCCTCCTGTTTTTCCTCCTACTTCCTCTCTACCATTCCCCACTTCCTATCCCCTCTGCTGCACTGTGGGAGAGGAAGGGTGTAATGCACCTTCTTAGTTTATTTACTCAATTTCTTTTTGGGGGCACTATCCCACTGCCGGATTGTCATACAGCTGCCTCCACATTCCACTGCCTGTGGGCCCTATTTTCTGCCACATTCACCCCCACATTTTCTGATCACTTGCGGGTATATTCAACTGGCTGACAATACCACTGAAGTTGGCTGGACATTGCTAAGACGATAGAAGAAACAACCTTATAAACCGGTCTACAAATCGATAAACGCTTTGTAAATAGCCTGATCATAACTGCGTAAAGAGAAAAACTATTCGAACTTCTCAATGAATGTACAACTATCGAATGGACCGCTTGTTTGACACTGTGCAAGACTGGTTAAGTGTTTTAAACTCTAAAATAGTTTTTAGAATGTGCTTCTCTGTATTGTCCACCAATCGCAGCCATGGAATATCAGCTAACAAATAACTTACAGAGCAGTTACTGCATGGTTTCTAACAACACTGCTCTCTATGTAAACTGACTTGACATGAATACATAAAGGCTTGGACTGCTGTCTTGTATGGTTTCCTAAAAAATAGATGTAGTAAGCCGCTGAGAGATGTCTTAGGAGTTAATGGTACGCTGATGATATGTTATAGAGAAGGAGATGTTGTGGCAGGTAATTTGTCGCACATTTAACTCTTTCTCCGTTCTTTTCTCAGCCAGTATGAGTTGTGTGGCGTAACGTGCATTCGTTCCTCATACAGTTTCGTGATCTTTGTGAGTGACTTAGGACTCTATCTCCCTCAATCGTTAATAGCAAACGTCCCATGATGTAGTCAGTAGAGGACTTCCAAGCCTTATTTGTTGAATCATGTCAACCAAATCGATGGTAAACCTATTTCGGTACCTTCGTACATCCATAGTTGAAATGCTGGACAGTGGGACGTCAGCTAGTATAGATTTATATTAAAAATGAAGAAATTCCTCCAGTTGTAGTTAAGGTGTCGATTTTATTTTGGTAACTAGTTTCAACGTTGTAACAATGTCATCTCACCACTGACTTACAGTATCAGCCGGACGCAGTTGACGTCATCAAGTGCATGGGCCTCAAGATGACATTGTTACAACATTGAAACTGGTTGCCAAAATAAAATAGACACCTTATATACAGCCGGAGTAATTTCTTCATTCTTAATATACATTTCGGTATCATTCTGTAGATGAACGAAGATGTATGTGAAGTATTCCAGTTCCCCGACACATCTTCGACATAAATCGAATCTTAAGTTGTATACCTACAGTGATTCCAAATTACTGATAGCCGTTGTGAGGTACTGAAAACCTGTGTATTCGTCAACTCGACACCTGTTGCTTGTGTAAGAGACTGTGTTATGTTCACAGAATTAGTGCAGCTTGGTGTATAATTTCTCATATCGAACACAGCTGCCTTACGGTTGGCTGTTTTCTCATAAAATGTCGTTCTTTCTTGAATTTTCAGTTGCTATCATTTCATAGGACTGACACAAACATGAAGACACTTCCGAACTGTAATTGAATGTGAACATGGTTGCTACACACCTCTGGAAAGGTATATATTGTATTTATCACAAAGAATGTATGATTTTCGCCCTTTGGTGTGCAAGGTAGTATTTTTACCATTGTGGTGTGGTATGTAGTAGTTTTACAAACTTAATGTTTTTCACCGTAGTGATTGTAATAGGAAAGTTGCAGGATGGATGTATGTCAAGTTTTGTAAATACACTGGAGAGCCAAATAAACTGGTACACCTGCCTGATATCGAGTGGAGCCCCCGCAAGTGCGTGGAAGTGCCACAACACGACATGGTATGTACTCAAATAATGTCTGAAGTAGTACTGGATACAATTGACACCATTAATCATGTAGAGCTGTTCATGTAGCCATCAGAGTACGAGGAGGTGCAGATCTCTTCTGAAAAACACGTAGCAAGGCATCCCAGGTATGCTCAATAACGTTCATGTCTGGGGAGCTTGGTGGCCAGTGGAAGTGTTTAAACTCAGAATAGTGTTCCTGTATCCACTCTGTAGCAATTTTGGACGTTTGGGGTGTCGCATTGTCCTGCTGGAACTGCCCGAGTTCGTCGAAATTCGCAATGCACGTGAATGGATGTGATTGATCAGATAGGGTGGTTACGTACGTGTCACCTGTCAGAGTTGTATCTAGATGTATCAGGGGCCCCATGTTACATCAACTGCACACGCCCCACACCATTATAGAACCTCCACCTGCCTAATCAGTCCCCTGATGATATGCAGGGTCCATAGATACATGATATGTGCTTAATAGATTTGTGCAATCTTCTGCCGTTTCGGCTTCGGATTTCCTGCATAATCATTTGAGTGACCGGAAAAATTTGTATTTGTCAGAGGTCGGAATGTGTTCTGGAGCATGTAGTGTATTGTGTTGTCATTATTAGCAAAATACTGTTGTCCTCCACTCGTCCCGTGCCATTTATTTGGTTTCCACTCACGTGTCCTGTTAAAGACTGTTCCGCTCTCAAATTTTCTTGCTGTGGTGGTTTGTTTCCGTACTGATTTTGTGGATAATTGTGTGTTGAGTTTCCGTACTGTGGCCGTTGTGTACTATCCATTGGATTTTACCGCTGTTTATTATTATCCTTCGGTCGCAACTGTCCATTTCCGTACGACACCAGTTGATTTCTGTAGCCACCGGACGGTTGGTAGTAGGCGTCCCTACCGCGCGAACTTCCGTCATTGCCTTTGTTGACCGCGTAACCTCCACTGTTTCGCCAGCTCACTTCATTCGGAGCGCTACCAACATTTGCCACCGCGTCTCCGCGAATCAAATCCAATGAGTCCAATATGGATAGAAATGCTTCGGTATCGTCCTTGGAAACATTAACTAATTTCTCCCTTATAGACATGGGCAATTTTGTTTTCAAAATCATAATCGCGTCATTATTTGTTATTGACGAATCCCAGAATTTAATTTTTGCTAAATATTTTTCAAAATTTCTTCTGACACTGTCGTGTTTCGAATTGAACATTTCGGCATTGAACACTTCTTTTCCTAAGCGCTGCTGAGCACC
Source organism: Schistocerca americana (assembly GCF_021461395.2). Taxonomy (NCBI): domain Eukaryota; kingdom Metazoa; phylum Arthropoda; class Insecta; order Orthoptera; family Acrididae; genus Schistocerca; species Schistocerca americana. The sequence goes on from NC_060123.1 coordinate 46,334,181, forward strand.
ATCACTCCAAAATTTGTTCAGAAACATCCGCTCGAATTCATTGTATGTCCTGCACTTGTCTGTCATTTCTACTCCCCATAAGGCGGCATCTCCTGTTATATACCCTGTTACAAGTTGTATTCTTTGCTTGTCTGTCCAACTGTTCGGAAATCCTCCAGAGAAGTTTCACAAAAATACGATCGGATGTATGTCATGGTTTTGCGCGTGAAAGGTTGGAAATGTTTTTTGTTTCGATACACTTTCTTCCTGCATTTGGGTTATGAGTATTGGTGGGCTGTTCACTTCAGTGTGGTTATGCACTGTGCCTGTCGGCCTGTGGTATGACGTGTGATCGAGCGGAGTGCTGTAATGAACTTGCCTATTGTCATTTCGGTATGGGGAGTGATTCCATTCGCTACCCACAGCATGTGAGGGACTTTCAACTTTGTTCTTTAGTGTCTGCACCTCTTCAATGACCTGCTGCTTCTATTGAGGAAGGTCTTGTGCCAAAGTTCGCCTTATATGTGCTAGCTCAGATAACACGGTGACTCCCGATTTTCCTGGTTCCGCCAAACGATCATAAGTAACTTCCCTTACTACTTCCTTCAGTCCTGTCTTGACCTTTTTTTCTATCAGATGGTCTTTGGTTTTTATCCACTCTGTGTAGTGGTCGGATTACGCTTCGGCGTGAGCCTTTACCGTAACTTTTACCTGCTCCTCTATGTCAATTGATTTTACTTGTTTCGTCAAATCATCTACCTCCTTTCCCATATTAGTGAGAACCACCTTCACGGCTCTGACCTCCTCTGACATGGTATCACAATTACCGTTTAATGCTACAGTTTCGCTATGGTATGCTTCTACGGTGGCATTAATTTCACCCTTCGCAGCTCCTAATGCTGCATCAAATTTACTAAATACCTGCTTGATCTCAGCCTCAACTTGTTTACGGATCTTAGTTTTTACTGCTCCGATTTGCCCACTTACTTGCCTTGACCTCGCCTAATTGGGTATTCAGATCAGTTTTCAAGTCGGTAGTTATTTCAGTTTTTACTGTGTCAAATTTTCTATTTACCTATTCAAATATTTCATTTATCGCATCAAATTGTTTATTTAAATCGGTAAAAGCTCGCACTAGTTATTTTTTCTATTTTTTGAATCATTGCTTTTTTTTTGTCCTCTCGTTCAGCTCTCTCTCTTGCCTTTCGTTATTTTTCTAACCGCAATTGTTCCTTTCCTGATTTTTTTCCTTTCTAACCACAATTTTTTTCTTTTCCCTGTAATTATCTGCCATCCAATTTTGGATTTGAAGGAGTATTGCATTCGTATCTACAGTTGGGTTACTACCCACGGGAATCGTTTGAATTGTTTGGTCTGCGTCAATCATATCACCGGCGTTAGCCGTCGCCTCCACTCGCATGCTAATTGCACGTGAGCGCAACGAATATTGAGTGCTGTTCATATCGTCACAATCACCTGCTGTGGGGATTAATTTGTGTTTACCCTCCGTCATCTCGCGGTGTCTGTTTGTCAACAGTGTTGCGTCAGCTACACGTGGTCTGCAACGCGGTTCGTCTGTCCTTTGCTTGTGACGTCAGATCACGTGCTGTCTGTCAAGTGTGGAAGTTGCACTCGCCGAACAAACGACTGTGAACTGAAGTGGAGAAGACAAGATGGTATACGGGCACACTAAACAACTGAATTAGCACACAGCACTAGCATTTTACATGAAACACGACGCCATATTTATACATTGAAATCAAGACACAACAATGGGATTTAGACACTACGTTGCAAATCCTACTAAATTTTGACTAAAGAAATTATTTTAAGCTGATTTTTTAAATGTGCAGATGGAAATAAAAGGAAGAATGGTAAAGTAGCTCGAAAGACAACTGTACTACTGAAGCCTCACAACTGCATATGATGATTTTTTCGTAACTTACGTTTCATGTCTTGAAAGTCGGCAACTGGATATAAAATTTCTCCATTTTCCGCCGTCGGCTCGTCTTTCCTCTTTGAAACTTTCACCCACAATTTTTTAAGCGCATAGCGTGCACATGAGAAATAAATGTATTGTTAGATACATCTATATTAGCATCAAACACAAGAGGACCGACTTTCGTGGTTTCAGTGAAGTCGGCGTCCTAGATGGCCGAGCGCTTCTAGGCGCTTCAGTCTGGAACCGCGTGACCTCTACCGTCGCAGGTTCGAATCCTGCCTCGTGCATGATGTCCTTAGGTTAGTTAGGTTTAAGTAGTTCTAAGTTCTGGGTGACTGATGATCTCAGATGTTAAGTCCCATAGTGCTCAGAGCCATTTTTATCAGTCAAGTCCCTGTTTGGGCGCCAAGTGTGGTTTTTTGTTAAAAAGTATTTATATTTTGATTAAATTATTATCCTCTTGTGATGATTCAGAAATCTGCTGTGTGTTTTGCACCACTTCTTGGCGGGAAGAGAAAAGACTTTTCAAAACCTTAAGTCCTGTATTTGATAGCTTATATGTCGCCTGAAATCGTTTGCAGAAGGGTTCTCAAGATTAAGATCAGAGTTCGCATTGCCACTTAATTTATTTGTGTCCTTATCATGTTCGATCACGACCGCATATGAGACATAGCAACTACGAACAGAGAAACCTAAGGGACAGAGCTGGAAATTTTCTTTGCTATAGTACACCACAAGTTAAAAGAAATTGGATCTAAATCACAAACAAGGTAAATGGCATTGAGCCTTCTGCCGTAACTACGACGTTTTGACATGCATTCGGTCCCTGGTAGCTGAATGAAAACTAGAGAGACACCGTTATTCCTGTTGCCATTAATAGGAGATAGATAACATAGAAATACTTTAAGTAATAACCAGGCACTACAGCATTTGAGAGAGCCATAACCAATTTAGTTACCCTAGTCACTATTGCTAATAATAAGCTCCGTAAAATTTCAATTTTCTTTCTTTCTGGCTGTTTCTCTAAATAAAGTCCTTTAAAATCTTCGATATTTCATCTTAGATGCACACACAAATTCTTACATAGCACTGAACAATAGTAATACTTTATAATAACTAATTAGTAATTGCGGACCACGCCATATACGCGTCCGCCGTCTTTAAAAAATGTATGCGGAATATGGTAACAGAAGAGGAATACAATTCTTACGCTGTCCAAAAATAAGAAACACAAAATACAGTTATCGATACAATTTATGCACAATTCGTATTCTGCGCCTCCTCGCGTAAGATATTCTTTGAAACATGAGGGGGTCGCTGCTCAGCGACGATCTAAGAAATTGTTACACAAGTTGGATGGCTTTTATGAGCCTGCAAGGGTAGATTATCGCATCTAAGTTTATTTTAGCTATCGAAATAGATACTAATATTACAACAGGTCCTAACAAATATTAAGGTGATAAGTACAGATCTTTTTTTAATCTGATGGTAGAATGCTTAGAGGAAACATAGGGAATACCATATTGTTGTACAGTATTTTTACAATGAGTAACGATACTTAAACTATGTTGAAACATGTGTATCATCCTATTTCTTTTGTGTTCGAAAATAAGTTGTAAAAGTTGTTAATCTACATTTCGTGTGAGAAATTCAAGGTGTATGGATAACAACATCCCTTCTCAGATAGGGTGAAGTGGATTTTTTAAAGCTGGGAATAGCCTATGTCAGATTAGGACATGCCAATAAAACCACAGGTCTAACTGCACCTTCTGGTCAGACAGCATGCTGCAGTCAGTGGCAGGGGCAGTTACAGGTTCATGGTTGACCAGAAGCTGCGACATAGCCTGTGATGACTGGTTAGTTACTAGGAATGCTGCGAGCTGTCAGCTCTTGGCTGCAGCTGTAGGGACTGATTCAAGCGGCAGCGCCCTCTGGGTGGTTCAAATGGTTCTGAGCACTATGGGACTGAACTTCTGAGGTCATCAGTCGCCTAGGACTAAGAACTACTTAAGCCTAACTAACCTAGGGACATCACACACATCCATGCCCGAGGTAGGATTCGAACCTGCGACCGCAGCGGTCGCGCAGTTCCAGACTGTAGCGCCTAGAACAGCTCGGCCACTCCGGCCGGCCCCTGTGGGTGGCTAGACAACAAAGTAATAAGTATGCTGCTTGAGTGGCGACAAAAGCAGATATGTGTGTTGTATAAGAAGATTCAATATGGCGGGTGTTTGCCCTGGATGGTTACCCCCCCCCCCCCCCACACACACACACACAACCCCCAAACCGTCCCTCTTAATTAATCAGTTGACTGTTTAGCAGTCATGGTGAAAGTGTCTCTGGCCTCCAAGTTTCTTGTATGGCTGGAGATGTGTGTGTAGCTGCCAGCATGGCTGATGTTTGTGTGGCGCTCTCCCGATCAGTGTGGCCGTGACTACCCATCAGTTGGCGAATGGCGTGTTCTTCATGATTGTGAGTGTGTATTATTAGAAGGATGTTTTTCACCAGATATCTTTAGTGTAACATATGAACTTTGTGCTTGTGTTCCCAACTGTCAGTGCATACAAGACCTCATATGTCTTTAGCACTGCGATATGTATACGGCGATAATTTAATTCTTCATTTGCAAAATGTTTGCATGTGCTTCTCAAACAGGTAAAATATGTTTCATTATAGAGAAGAACCATTGTAAGGTGGTGGTTAGTGTTTCAAGCAATCTATTTGCTCCTGTAATTTGTTATCTATGTGTAGTTCAAAATTTTTTTCAAGATACGCAATTATGATCACACCGTTTACAGAGCTGTTTTTTTGTGTGTAGATGACTTCATAGGAATGTCTGATTTACTGTTATAGCAGTGTCCTGCCAATGTAAAATGGTAATTTTGATTATGGCACCCATTTTAGCGAATGGATACACATTCAATCAGAGAAAGTGGTGGTGAGGTTGGTGGAAAATGTGGGACAGTTGGGGTGGCTGCAGGACAGTTTTGAGTATGCTCTGGTGGATATATTGTGGATTAGATTTGTCAGTCACCAAACTTCAATGCGAATTTTAATACACTCCTGGAAATTGAAATAAGAACACCGTGAATTCATTGTCCCAGGAAGGGGAAACTTTATTGGCACATTCCTGGGGTCAGATACATCACATGATCACATTGACAGAACCACAGGCACATAGACACAGGCAACAGAGCATGCACAATGTCGGCACTAGTACAGTGTATATCCACCTTTCGCAGCAATGCAGGCTGCTATTCTCCCATGGAGACGATCGTAGAGATGCTGGATGTAGTCCTGTGGAACGGCTTGCCATGCCATTTCCACCTGGCGCCTCAGTTGGACCAGCGTTCGTGCTGGACGTACAGACCGCGTGAGACGACGCTTCATCCAGTCCCAAACATGCTCAATGGGGGACAGATCCGGAGATCTTGCTGGCCAGGGTAGTTGACTTACACCTTCTAGAGCACGTTGGGTGGCACGGGATACATGCGGACGTGCATTGTCCTGTTGGAACAGCAAGTTCCCTTGCCGGTCTAGGAATGGTAGAATGATGGGTTCGATGACGGTTTGGATGTACCGTGCACTATTCAGTGTCCCCTCGACGATCACCAGTGGTGTACGGCCAGTGTAGGAGATCGCTCCCCACACCATGATGCCGGGTGTTGGCCCTGTGTGCCTCGGTCGTATGCAGTCCTGATTGTGGCGCTCACCTGCACGGCGCCAAACACGCATACGACCATCATTTGCACCAAGGCAGAAGCGACTCTCATCGCTGAAGATGACACGTCTCCATTCGTCCCTCCATTCACGCCTATCGCGACACCACTGGAGGCGGGCTACACGATGTTGGGGCGTGAGCGGAAGACGGCCTAACGGTGTGCGGGACCGTAGCCCAGCTTCATGGAGACGGTTGCGAATGGTCCTCGCCGATACCCCAGGAGCAACAGTGTCCCTAATTTGCTGGGAAGTGGCGGTGCGGTCCCCTACGGCACTGCGTTGGATCCTACGGTCTTGGCGTGCATCCGTGTGTCGCTCCGGTCAGGTCCCAGGTCGACGGGCACGTGCACCTTCCGCCGACCACTGGCGACAACATCGATGTACTGTGGAGACCTCACGCCCCACGTGTTGAGCAATTCGGCGGTACGTCCACCCGGCCTCCCGCATGCCCACTATACGCCCTCGCTCAAAGTCCGTCAACTGCACATACGGTTTACGTCCACGCTGTCGTGGCATGCCATCAGTGTTAAAGACTGCGATAGAGCTCCGTATGCCACGGCAAACTGGCTGACACTGACGGCGGCGGTGCACAAATGCTGCGCAGCTAGCGCCATTCGACGGCCAACACCGCGGTTCCTGGTGTGTCCGCTGTGCCGTGCGTGTGATCATTGCTTGTACAGCCCTCTCGCAGTGACCGGAGCAAGTATGGTGGGTCTGACACACCGGTGTCAATGTGTTCTTTTTTCCATTTGCAGGAGTGTACATGAAGTCTGAAAAGTGGGAATGGGGTATAGTAGAAAGTGGGCTAGGGGTAATGGAATGTGGAGCTGTAGGACAATTAAAACCTGAATAATATGAGTAAATAAAATCAAGAAATGGATCCACTACCTTATTTCTTTTTTTCTCCAGTAGCTCAGCAAAGACTGAGTTTGTCCCACCAATTTGCTAGTGGAAGAGAGGAGGGGTAGTGGGGGAAGGCAGAGAGGAGGTCGTGTTGAAGAGGGGAGAGCTGAAGTTCTCACAGGAGGGAGGAAAATGGATCTGAATTGAACTGGGGAGGGGGTGAAGAAAATGCGCTCCTTTTCCAAACGGGGTTGCGTAGGTGGAGGAGGAGGGGGAGGGATGTGAGGTTTCTCACAGCGATGGGTGATCCCCAGGGTTTGCATTGATCAACTCCCAGGGGGTGATAAATCAATTTACATAACAGTAGTTAACGGGGTGATGGGGATATTTTGCCTTTCATGTATCCATACCCCTGAATGTATGTAGCCAGCACAAACAAAGTTCCTCACCACTCTCTTTGCTCCACTAGTTATCGCTTACATCTTTTTTCCAACTTTTAGTGTTTTCAGACACATAGCTGCTCGCAGATTTGAGTATTCACTTTGTGCATTGGTTTTCAAGCGCTACGTGTGTGTGTGTGTGTGTGTGTGTGTGTGTGTGAGTGAGTGTGTGTGTGTGTGTGTATCTGGGCTGTGATGGGGGTTTGGGGGGATGGGCTCAAGGTGTGGGAAACTGCTTCTCACAGTAGAAATAACCAGCAGTCATCAATGGCATTAGGCTGTGAAGGCGATAGAAAGGTCACGTTTAAGAGCACGAACCGTGTATCCACAGTAAACGTGGCCTTTAACTGAATAAAATGTCATGGTGCTCTATCAGTTACCAAAAGATTGGTGATTGGACCCCCATTCAGATCTTTCGAAGCAGGTGGTCGAGAAAAACAAAACGATAAGAAGATTGAATAACCAACGACGCAGTAATGTACTGTTAGTCGGGCTTGGATTTTCAGGAATTAGGAAGTGGTAGGGGAACCAGAAAATCTGAAAACGGAATTGCAAAGACTCAGTGCAGTTATAGTGGAGGGCACTGAAATGAATTGGAAGAGGGTAAGGATTTCTGGTCAGAAACATGGAGCGTAATGCAATGAAATGTCGTGTGGCTAGGGCCTCCTGTCAGGTAGACTAGTCGCCTGGTGCAAGTCTTTAAAGTTAGAGGGAGCAATAAGAGTGGAAAACCAAGAACGAAATTCTGGTATTAAAAAGGTGATAAAGCCTCTCGCCCCTAAAGGTCACTCTGATCATCGAAAATGCACTGTCTGATGTAAAAGAAAAATTCGATGGTGTGGCTAAAATTTGGGCTGAAATGATATCACTGATATGATTCGTTGACGACATTGCTGTCCTCAGTGAAAGTTATGAAGAATTACAATATTTGTTGAATCGGATGGCCTGATGAGTAATGCATACGTTCCACGAGTAAAACGGAAGGTAATGAGTTTAACCACTTTCTTAAAATCGAAATTGGTGACCACGAAATGGATGGTGTTAAGGGTACACGCCCCTGAACTGGCTGATTTTTTTAGCTTTATCTTCACCCCAATAGTGCGACTGATCTATACATGAGAGATAGCTCAAAATTCTTACACACTGTTAGGGTCATCATTCAAAGCATTTCTCAGAAAATCATTGAGATATTTATTACATTTTGGTACTGAAACCAATATTTATATTAGTATAAACAACAGAACACTATTTCACTGTGGTACCATTTTCTTTGGAACCATTGACTGCACAGCTTGGAAATGGAATCAGAATACAGACAACATTCACATAAATGTTTTATGCCTCCAATTGACTTCCCTGATGCTGATCTGTGAAAAAGACAAGCAATTTATTCTACTAAAAGAAAAATATTTTAAAATGTCGCTCAAATATCACCGACATCATCATCATGTTTTAAATTTTCAGGAAATAGTACGCAAGGGAGATAGAGGAGATCATTCTAAATATCTGTATCAATTTTTGTAAGTTTAACTTCAGTCATTTAAGACAAAAGTGTACCTTTAATGATGAAAATTCAAGTTTTTGGTAAATCACAAAAGAAGATTTACAGGTTTATTAACTTACCACTATGCTCGTTTTGAACATTCCAGCTTCATACTCCAGTTGTTCCTTATTCTCCACACTCTTTCTCTTCATTCTATTCTTTATCCTTTACTCCTTGGTAGCAGCTTCAGTAGCTGTCTCTGCTTCGGTTAGATGCCACTTATCAATAGCAACCGTTAGAGCTGAAGGCTTATTCCTTCACATCTGGATGTTCAATTTCTTCATAACATTGATCCTTGAAATTGCAACATCATTGAATCTCATTATTGCATCCATTCAGCACTGTCGGCACAACTAATACAGTTTTAGGTATTCTCTCCCATATACAGCTGTTGAAGCCTTCATTTGTATTCTGAGAGAGACCATGCATACATTTCCTAAGCACATTTTCATTTGCCAGATCCTTATATACGGGCCTAATTGCCTCCATTTCAGCAAGTGGTAAGGAATGCTTACAGGTATATTGTATACGTGTAGCATTGCTCAACCAGTACTTGTACCACGAATCTTCCCCTTTTGGACACAAACCTTGCTGTGGGGTTTCATATGTTGACATTCTGTGAAAACATGTAACCAAAACAGCTCGTCTCATGTACTCCAAATCTCCTACATTTCTCCTTATTGCTAGTCCATAATATTGAGTCAAGGAATCAGTTTTACTTTTTGTAAGACGACATGGACCACCTGCATGTGTCCTATCTGACAGTTTTTTTCCACTGAAGTCTTTACATAATTTTCTCAGCCGAACTTCTATTCTTTTTTTTGTACATGCCCAACAAACTCAAGCTTTTCTATCAGTGTGGCCCCATATGGTCTGCCATTATCAACAAAAGTGCGTCCTTTACAGTCTCCATCCTCACGGTAGCCTACATACCTTACACCACTACTGACCTCTGATCTTGTAAACATGCTTAGAACTCCTTTCGTTTCCATGTTTCCACATGTGAAATCCAAGTTCTTTACACAAACATGGGTGCCAATAAATTTACTTGAACATCCTTGGCAGTGCTTTGTAAGACATTCATAATCTAGTATCTTACTAGTTTCAATAAATGTGGCAGTTACAACCCCATTCAGAGAACTATGACCTCTCTTCTGCCAAGATCCATCAAATGCTGCTACAATGTCTGTATTCTCAGACAAGGCTACAGTTTCTTCTGCTGATCTTTTCATTTAATGTTCACTTACACCACATAAAGAATTGTGTATTAATTTATTGTATCTGTTAAACCTCAATGGAGGTAGAGGCAAATCCATCACTGCACAAAAAGTCTGGGCAGCTCTCCTACCCATTCTGATACATGGTATTGCATAAACCAGCTAAATATTTACACTGTAATGTCGACTATCAGTTAATGGCGAAATCATAGTGTCATTTTGCATCTTACACGAGTTACAGGCAATCAATAACCGACTTGAAACACCCTTCCTTGCTGAAATGTCCTCGGAAACGTCAATACTATCTTCCCAATTGCAGTATTTACATTTCACAGCACTCTTCAAAAGTCTTGACAGCATATCTGCGTTCATTTCCTTCGTTATTGCTGCTCACAATATTACTAGGCCTGTTATTATTACATTCAGAAAGCGAAAGTTTACATCTAGAAGCACTGCCTTAGTCACAGTTTCTGCAGGCTACTGTTGAAGCAACTGATGTGTACTATTCGGTTGTGTTTGGGACTGGCCGCCGCGAAATTTTTGTTTGGGCCTAAACTTCTTTATTCTCGGCATTTGTAGCACAGGAAACATACACACACAAATCAAAACAACACACAATAACTATAAAACCACACGCATAAGAAATTCCGAAATCATATATTTTCATATCTTTGTTTACATTCGAACCATAGCCTTCTTGATATGCCTATACTTTGGTGGCGGGAGTCAGTGCCTTCTCGAATACACGTATGTTAACGAATCGAAACTAACGACTGAAAAAGCGGAAGAACAAAATAATGCATCACGTATTATGGTGGTGGTTTCAAATTTTATTTCTGATATTTTGTTTTAAAATTATTATTTTTTTAAATACTGAAATTGAAATGCAATTACCACCATCATAGGTAATGGTGGACATATTTTTAGCTAGGCTTCTCTACAGGGAATGCCTGTTGGAGAGTATAATTTTGGGACGTGGTTTACGCCTAAAAGCTATCGGACTTCCTTTTGCAAAAGGTGAATATTTAGATCCAGGTTCTATTTTGAAACCAAACCAATCGTATTCCACTGATTATTTCCGTTAATATGCGGCCATTCACCAACAGACACCCCCACACAAAGTAAGCCACATTTACTTATCAAATTCATAAAGAAGCTGAGGAAAACAGGTATGATTAGTGGTAATGATAAACACAATGAAATTAAATAATTAGTATTACGCAAAATGAGTACTAAAAACAGAATCCCTGCGTAATACAGGTTATTGCGACCGTACCGGAAAATGGCTGAACCGGAAGGGAGAGAACAAAAGGTTGCCGGTCCGGTTCATTTAACATAGATAATGAAATTACAGAGAGGTTTAATTGTAATCAAGTATCTATTAAGCAGCGATAAAATCGTCTCAGCGCTACTGCGCGAAAACACAGTCACGAAATCCGCTAACACTTGATGAACATTACAGTATTCTGACGCACTTCAAACTGGCAGATGGGTGCGGTCCCTGTGCCACATTACGAACAGAAAATGATAATGCCCATAAACTACACATTTTTGAAATCAGCATGAAACACTTTTTTGTCATTTTCACGAGCTTGTCCCCTTAACTGCAGTATTCGGACTACACGCCGAGCACCCTGCAACCACACACCCACTGTTGTCATGCGGGTAGCCTAGTTTCAGGTGTCGTCCTATACCACCACTGGCGTCAGCAATTAAGCTACTAGAATAACAGTTCTGAGTATAAGGCCAGTACGATTAGGACCAATATGAGGCTTTTAATTGTCGGAAGCAGAGAAGGGGCCATCGGAGGCGCTACTTTCCCCGACAAACCGAGTCCCTACCTCTGACACGTGGCGCAGCCAGCGCGGTGCCGTTAACCTCTGCAAGTCAAGTTTGCGGAGGTACTGTAATCATTCACCTGAGAAGCACTTGGACAACCGCATGGTCGCCAAGAAATCGGTAATTTTCCGGAGTTTGTAACATTTTCATGCCGATGTGCTCTTTGGCCATTTATTATTGTATATATACTTGCTTTCATCTTTATGTAAATTTATATGTACACGAGGTATGAATTAATTTGTTTATTTTGCTGTATAATCAATTATGTATATTATGTAAATATCGCTCAGTAATCGCTGAGGGAATGTTAGGGAAACGTTAGGTTTTTGTGAACGAATAGGTATCGTTGGAGTAGCTGCAGCTCTGGACGCGGGAGGATGTTACGACAGAGCGCGCGCTATACAGAGAGAAAACTCTGGTGTCAGACTTGATGAAATGCGGACATGTGGATGGCATGCACTGTACTGGCAGAGTGATTGTCTAGCGGCACGTGGCAAGTGAAGAGCGTGGGCGGCGAAAATATTGGCTGCAGCAACATCAAGAACCCGCCACGCCAATATCATTGCCAATAACTCCCGTGCTCGCTAATTAGCATGGAGAGGAGCCAGCAGCAGTATCGTCGTCAGCGACTTCGTTACGGCGAGAATGGACTGAAGTAAGATTCCTGCATCACAGCTTATTGCCAACAAGTTTTGAAACGGCGTTACTCAGCTTTGTGGTGTTTTGCGAGTGAATAATTATCATAGGTTAATCAAAACTGTTTACCCGTGATTCTCCAAAAATCATTCACCAAGTAGGTTCCTGTCTTGTCTTATTGTTACAATAATCCGAGTACCGTTTATGAAAAATGAACATTGCAGTACCAGTTAATTTTGTTTATGAACTAAATGATTCATTTAGATTAAAGATTTGAACTTAAAGCATTCAGTAATTCCAGTCTCACTAATTTTAAATTTGAACTTTAATTTGAGGCGATCTAATTGTTGCAAATAGTAAATCAACTAATCAAATTAAAATGATTTCTGGCACTATGAACAAAAGCACTAACTAGAATTAATGAGTGAGTCTAAATATCAGTGATTATTGTAATTTGTTGTTAGTAACGTAATGGTTCACATTTTGACTTGCAGTCATGCTGAAGTGTAATAATTACCTTTTGATACAGTAATTATCAATTTCTACAATCCCTATTCAGAAGTCAGTAGAGTTTCTTTCAATTATTTTTTTGCCATTTTCCAAAATTCATATGAAAATGTAGACGTTATTGTGAGGTACCGCCATTGTCACTCACAACAGTAAGTAACCATTAATCTAAGTATTATCTTGTATGTTTTCAACATTTCAGCGCTATTAGTAAATGACATTTCGAGCGCAAACTATTTTCTTTCTCGCTTTGTTACGTAAATGATTCAATTGTTTTTGCTAACGTGCGTGCAGCCCTCTGTTGCCGCGCGTGTTCGACACTGACTGTTCGGCTCATTAATTCACCAACCGATCAGAAATTTTGCTCAATTGGGCTTCCGACCGTATTTGTTTTAGCTGTATTTATTTCAGTAACTATTATTATTCTGTTCCGATTCACGTGGTATCCCTTCTCGTTGGCACAGTACGTGAATGATAACACAAACCTTTCCAACAACAATACTAAATTTAACAGTAATTAAGTACGCGGAATAAATTGTCCTAGATGGTATCTTGTTGTTAACCACCCCCTCATTTATCGGCTTTATATTGAATCTTCGGAACGATAGCCTTTTCAAAACTTTATTCCAGTTGTTTAGGCGCATGCTTACACGGTCATATATTTTAACATTGTCGATAGAAGGGAAGCGGGACGTTACAAGTTACACCAAGAAATTGTGCTGAATGTTCCACGATTCCCCTTTCAGAATAACTCCCAGCTAGCGCAGAACACCGCAGAACCTGGAGGGACCCTTGTCTCACCGGACATCACAGTGCAGACCCTCGGCTTCATGGTGCACCCCAGTGTGTTAGGGCTTCATTACGAACCGTTCCAACGGAGTTATTCCTTTTGTTATCTCTTCCTGTACTTCACCTCAGAGGTGTGTGGTAAACAGTAATATTATTCCGTCCTGTAATATTTCGTGATTATACAAGTTATTACTTCCAGTCTATGTAGCCACTGTCATATCTGGCTGCATCTTCACCATTCGGACTCTTTCACGCCTTGTGAAGGAACACTGCAACCTTTGAAGCAATGTACACATGACAGACGAATCAAGGAGACACAAAAAGCAGACTAGGGAATTTAAAGTGGGCGTTCCTTGCCAAAAAAGTGCGCCAGTATTAAATATAATGCTTAGTCTGAGGAAGGAGTTTCTGAGTTGTTTGCTTCCTGTAGTAACTGTCATATCATGTACACAAAATCTTGACTTAGAACAATAGTGTCCAGATAGAGCTGCATTTTGTGTCTTATCTGGACTTACAGCATCTCACGCCCATGTTAAATTCCAAAAAGTTACGTTTCAGTGTGAATAACTTTCCGCATTCTGATAAGTGTTAAATTTGTTATGCACTGATCTTCGTGTGACGTAGAACAAACAGTTCGCAACTGTTCATATGATATCTCTCTCATTCTATTAAGAATTTTACGCGAATTAACTTGGGCAACTGGAGAATTTATACTCGCACTTTTGAGGCACAACTTTAATGCAGCTTCGCAGCTGTTTGTGGTTGGTATCACGAGATTACGTGTGGAAGATATTCTTTTGCGAAAAACATTTACTGCTATAGAGAACGAGCCACATTTCAAGTAACATATCTTGAATTCTTCTGGGCATGCAGAGTTATAGACGTCCTTAAAATATAATGTGTATAGTAACCCCATACCGTGTTATAGCCAAAGCCTTTTTATTAACATGCTATTTTCTGGTGCTATGAGATAATTTCGGCGCCGTGGCCACCATTAACATATTTTCATAACACATCGATTTCTAACACCTTTTATATATGCGTATCATAGGTGTAGCACTGACGAAATCGTTGTTCTCGAGATAATTAATTTCTCGGCGGTGGGGTTTGTTACTGAGCAATAATTGCTAAGACCATAGTATGTTCCGCAAGTTTGACAGCTTAGTCAACTGAAGCTGTCAAAGTTACGAAAAATACTGAACAGGCCTTAGCTAATACTGTCGAGCAACAAATCCATCGCCGAGAAATTAAGTATCTAGAGAATAACAAATTCGTCTGCACTACACCTCCGATATGCAGCTATACAAGGTATAAGACAGTGACAGCGTTATCGATGTGTTATGGAAATAAACTGGTAATGGCTTTGTTTTGCAACATAAAATGTTGGTACTGCTGAGTTGAGCATGTGGCAGTACAGGTGTCCAAGACATGTGGGGGGAAGTTAGGCGTCGTGAGTTTGCAGGTGAAGAAAAGGAACGTTTAATAACGTTATTTAAAGAAAGATAGCTAGTACAACATAAGTAATTGAGGACACAGGGTGTAATTACTGCTGTGAGATGGAGATATTAGAGCAGGACAGGAAATCATGGAGGGTCGCATTCAACGACTGAGAAAAGGGTGCTAACTAAAAAAAAAAATACAATAATAACAATCAGGCCTTCCTTCTGTAGTGGTTCCGGTGATGACAGCGGTAGATACGGTAGATAACTAGACTCCGAATAGGGCACTATCTTCTTAGCCATAAACATCTTTTAAGAGGCGATCCTCCCCCATTTGTCCCCACTGCTCACAACCGTGGACGGTGAGACACCTTTCACCTTCGTGCCCCTATTTTAATCAACTACGCGCCTGTTTACAGTTGTCGCCTGATCTATCTTCCATTTCAGCAGATGACACGCGCTCAGCCGACCGCGTCCTTTAGTTTATCAGTGTCAGTGGGATGACATTGGTCATTTGAAGCTCTTTTTTGGGGAATACAACCCGCCTTCAATAGTAGTTTTCTAAGATTCAATTCAGTTTTTAGTTTCCCTTTCTTGAGTTACGTTCCAATTGCTGCTGATTTAACATTCGGTTTTTTACCTTTCCCTAAGCCACAGAATGGTTGCTCGTGACAGTAGCAGTTTTGCGCCCTAAAACCATAACCACAACCACAACTAACAGAAGGTGGTGGACAACTAATACTATGGGCTACTTCCGCATTTAGGTCATTATCTTTCGATGACACTGAATCCCCTAATGTCTCTTTGTGCAGACTTCTTGAAAGTTTAAAATGGTCAACTTGTCCGATAACTTCATTCCTGTATCACTCTCACTGTCTTGAATGCATGCCCTGTGGATAGAAAAATCTTGATATCTCACGTCCATTCCCTACGTACGCAAAGAAGGTTCGCCAATTCGTCTCTGGAATTTCAAATATCATATCCATGTCCACTGCTGTCTTTGATAGAATCAAGACATCAGCAACAATTAAGTTTTGGTTTTCTCTAACCGACCTTTAATTCCTTTACCATTACTGCTTGCTCTGTGCAATACATCCCAAAGAAACATCGACAAACTTTAGGGACAGGTTCCTTATATAGAAATTAGTAAAAAGTATCTAGTAAACTTGGGCTCTAAAATGGATGTCTTCAGAGGTATGAGCACTTGCAGATTACATCTGCTGGTGAGTCCTTGCTTTCCGTATGTTGTTAGGAGCAAGTGTTGATCAAAACAAGAACAAAAATGTTTAGTAAACATGGGCTCTAACATGCATACCGTAAGAGCTGTGAGCATTTGTTCACCTTCGCCAGTGGAAAACACATTTCTTCTTCTGAACAAGTGCCCACTGCTCTTAAAGATATGCATTTTAGAGCCCACGTTTAGTAGACTTTTTCTTGCTTTGGTTCATATTATCCCCTCTCAGAATATGAAGAGCAAACAGCTTTCAGCATAAGAGATAATGTTTCATGGTATCGAAGATGAACAAGTACCCACTTGTCTTAAAATATACATTTAAGAGCCCTTGTTTACTAGACATGTTTTCCTTGATTACATCTGCTGGTGAGTCCTTGCTTTCCGTATGTTGTTAGGAGCAAGTGTTGATCAAAACGAGAACAAAAATGTTTAGTAAACATGGGCTCTAACATGCATACCGTAAGAGCTGTGAGCATTTGTTCACCTTCGCCAGTGGAAAACACATTTCTTCTTCTGAACAAGTGCCCACTGCTCTTAAAGATATGCATTTTAGAGCCCACGTTTAGTAGACTTTTTCTTGCTTTGGTTCATATTATCCCCTCTCAGAATATGAAAAGCAAACAGCTTCCAGCAGAAGAGATAATGTTTCATGGAATCGAAGATGAACAAGTACCCACTTGTCTTAAAATATACATTTAAGAGCCCTTGTTTACTAGACATGTTTTTCTTGTTTTGGCGTGAGTAACCTGTTTATATGGTCTGTTGGTTTTTCGTTGTTATTATTTATTTGGTACACTCTTTATAAAGAATAAGAGACAGGCTGCGACTACGTGTCACTACCTTCTCTACAACTGCCTGTATACCATCTCCTTCGATCTTTATAACTGTAGATGGGTTACTGTACAGGTTGCAGACTTTATTTCGCCCTTTGTTTGCAGTTTATCCCAGATAACACAAACTGCAAAAAGTTATGTTTGCCTTTCTTCCCACTGTAATCTACGATTTATGTACGGTAACTTTTCTCTCTTATGTACCTACACTTCCCTAGGCTCTGAATTTATCCGACACCACGTCGCCTCTACCAGTGGGTCCATTCTTTATAGATAATTTGTGGCTGAGTTATGAAACTGAAGGTTCGGTATTGTTCTTACGTAGTACACTTGCCTTATTTGCTCCCGTAAGGATTACATTAGTCTCAATCTAACTGGTCTGTGTCGTAATTGCTGAATGGAACAGTTTCTCCCAACAACCAATGGATCAGTTTCTCCCAACTACCTCAATGATTCAGAAGGAAATTATTCTACTAAAGTTGTCTTCTTCCGACGTCTATCTTTCAGTGACTTGTCAAACTCCTCTCTTCTCAGCTCATGCACAATCATTTCCTCCCAATGATGTAGTATTCAGTTTTTTTCGTTATATTCCTTCAACGTGTTCTACCCGCCATTAAGTACTCTCTTCTGTTTTTGGTATCAGCTTGTGATGTGATGTGTCGTATTCACTGTTTTCTCCGAAGCTATCGTTAATTTACGTACATCTAGAGTCTACGTATGCTACAGTCAAGCATGTTTTACCGATTCGCATTTCTCTCTTGACTGCTGCTGCGTGATCAGTTTGCAGCCTCACTAAATTGGCTTGCTTTGTGCCAGAGTCATATGCTGTAATTTTAGATATTCTTCCTTACCATGTATGTGGTGGTCAGAAACAGTCTCAAAAGCCTGTAAGGGTGTTACAGGATAATAACTGCTGAGAAATAAGTGTTAAGAAAAAAATCAATACATTGCGCACTTGCTGAGTTAATTACCAATGAAGTTATTCAATGATGCTGTTTCACGTGCAACTTCAAGAGATTCGCCAGATACAGTGACTGTCAGTTGTTTCCACAATGTAGACGTTAGTGTACGAGAGTGCTCAGACTTTGGCTCGGATTTCGTCCATACTACCGACCCATTTCCTAATTTTTGTATCACTGTCTTGTTGGGTTTGAGGAAACAAAATGCAGAACACGTTACCCAACCCCTTCCCTGGAGCACCGTTTGAATTTGTGCCTGACTGGTTAATTTCAGTTCCAGTTAACTCGGAAACGGCGCAACCCATCGAGTTTATTTCTTAACAATTACTCCTCAGTGCAACCTAACCTGCAGTGCGTTTACGGGATTTTCAGACTGTTTTTGACCACCCTGGATATTCAATGTCTCCTTCGCCATCCCAGACCGAGCAAGGTGGCGCAGTGGCTAGCACACTGGACTCGCATTCGGGATGACGACGGTTCAATCCCGCGTCCGGCCACCCTGATTTAGGTTTTCCGTGATTTTCCTAAATCGCTGCAGGCAAATGCCGGGGTGGTTTCTTTGAAAGGGCACGGCCGTCTTCCTACCCTGTCCTTCCCCAATCCGATGAGACCGATGACCTCGCTGTCTGGTCTCTTCCCTCAAAACAACCCAACACCCCTCCCCCCCCCCCCACCCAAGGATTTATAGCGTGTTCTCTATTTGTGTCTAATTGTTCTACCCTGCCCTCTGTATGGCATCTGTCAAGGCTTCCTAATCACCTTTTACGGCTCTTAATATGTTTGTTTTTACTAAAAAAACTTTGCCTAATGCTTCCTTTGAAACTCTCAGAAATCGCAGGGTACTTCAACTCCTCTATATACAAACTCTTACATTTCCCATTCGTGCCACCCCTTCTGCTTTACTCTGACAGTCGCAACTAATAGATTAAGTTTTGGAGTTTAAAATCTGGTGTATTAATCTCTGTCTACAGTCGCGTAGTCTACTTGAAACCTGCCGGTGTCTCCTGGTCGTTTTGTACATATATAACTTTCATTCACTAGTCTTACACCAAGTGTTCAGTTACACTATTTGGAATATTCTACCCAGTATCATCCCATATAATTTTTACTGCCTAGCGCTAAAAAAAATGGCTCTGAGCACTATGGGCCTGTACTTCTGACGTCATCAGTCCCCTAGAACTTAGAACTACTTAAACCTAACTAACCTAAAGACAGCATACACATCCATGCCCGAGGCACGATTCGAACCTGCGACCGTAACGTTCACGGAGTTCCAGACTGTAGCGCCTACAACCGCTCGGCCACTCCGGCCGGCACGGCCTTGTGCACGTTCCCTCCTTATTTTTCTTTCTCTTTCTTTTCTCATTCTGGAATTTCAGTCCACAATGACACTTCAATGTATAAATAATTTTCTTTTATCAGCTGTGATTTTAGTATCTTCGTCAACTGCGGTGAAAGCGGCTACATGCACTTCTACTATTCACTACACTTTTAGTGGCTGCAATTTTCCCTGCACTAAGTGGTTAGTAGTAATTAAGCGCATTATCATTTTCCTGTTCATTATTAGAACTACCAGCACTGATTCTGATTTTATTCGTTCACGGTTAACGCACTGGAAGGGTGTCGTTAACTCGGAAAAATTTTGCTTTTAGCAAAGGAAATAAGTCTTACTATTTCTTTGAGTCTAACATTTGCAAATCCTACTCGACGCAGCCGCATTCACTTGAGCGGTCCCGAAATTGCCTTACCTGACATCCCACGTCTAGGGTTATGGCTTACATTTATCTCCAGCAGTACCCTTCTCTGCGTTACTGAGAGATCAAGCTAGGAACGAATATGCCGGCTTTAGTAGCACTCGAGAGGTTTATACAGCCGACTGCACCGGAGCGACGACATTGTCTGATTTATTCTCCATACCATCTGAGGACAAGATGGTCATGACTTTAGTCGCATCTTATGCCGAAAAATTCCAGACGGGGCAGCAAGCTGAAACATGTGGAATACTCTGCAGAGGAATGCAATTTCACGTAAACGTACACCAAAACATAGAAGGAAATAACCTGTCATCCCAGATAAACTTTCTCCTCAATTTCATATAAAAACGTCCGCTTTATAAATTTCTATGTCTCGTTGCTCTTTCACATTGGTAGGACGAGTTCCTTAGCAATAGCGTAAGCTGTGGGGTGGAAGTGAAGGCGTAATTGTACTTTGGTATCAACAGCATTTGTTGATAATTCTACTGATGAACACAATTACTGAAATACTACTTTAAGTCAGTGTTTACCTACAGCCAATTTTTCTAGTTAATTGCAACAGGAGTACAGAATTTATACTGACATAATTTTTCAACATAATGATCTGCTTTTTACAATGCCCTTGGTCCATCATTGCACAGGCGTTCCGACAGTCTCTGCAAAAGAATGTATTTGGATGCGCAGCAGCCTTAATATGAGCCCTCTCTTTCATCTGCTGTTCTGCGTAGAATCGAAAGCCTCTTAAACCATCTTTAGGTGGAACAAAGAAATGATGATCCGACGGGATAAGTTAGGGTCTGTAAGCGGTAGGTTCCATTACTTCGAAACTAAGCGTCTGAACATTCCGTACAGGGTGGGTGGGGGAATGTGGAGCCGCATTGTCAAGCAATAAATGAACGCGGCCGGCAATAAACCTCTGCACTTAATGCGTCCAGCAGGCTTCATCATGTTTAATGGTGTGTCATTGTCACGTTCACTGTTAACTCTTGATCCACTGGCCACTGTGAGTCCCAAATGACGGCGAGAGTCAGTTTTCCTATAGAATGTTGATGCTTGGATTTCTTGTTGGGAGGAGATTCGGGATCCTTCCATTCCACACCTAGGCGTTTGCTCTCTAGTTCTGTTGAATCTACTCTTCATCTTGAGTGATGATTCATGTCATAAACCTTTCCCCTTTGTTAGCACAGCGATCCAATAGATGTTCACAGATTTTCGTACGATTAAGTTTATGTTTTCCATCGAGTTGCTTTGGAAACACTCTGGCACAGAATTTGCGGAATTGAGTGTGTTATGCATGATTTCATACGCAAAACAATGACTAATCTGCATAAGGCATGCCAGAGAATCAACAGTTTCTCGTCTGTTATTCAGCATCGAGGCAAGAACTTGTTCGATATCGGTATCTCTTGTGGCTGCAGCTGGGCGCCCCTGTCTTTCCTCATCCTTCACGCTCGTTCGGTCACTTTTGAACTGTTTAGACCACTGGTAAACATTCCACTTTGACGAAACATTAGCCCCGAATCTACGATATTTCCTAGCTGAGGCCAAAACTTGATAGTGGCGCTTCGTCTCTACCTAGACCGTTTGATATAGGCCCTCAAAAATTTAAATGACGTTTTCTCAAAATTATGTCCATTTTGAAGCGCATATTTTTTGAAGAATTTGATATATATATATATATATATATATATATATATATATATATATATATATATATATATATATATATATACTCCTGGAAATTAAAATAAGAACACCGTGAATTCATTGTCCCAGGAAGGGGAAACTTTATTGACACATTCCTGGGGTCAGATACATCACATGATCACACTGACAGAACCACAGGCACATAGACACAGGCAACAGAGCATGCACAATGTCGGCACTAGTACAGTGTATAACCACCTTTCGCAGCAATGCAGGCTGCTATTCTCCCATGGAGACGATCGTAGAGATGTTGGATGTAGTCCTGTGGAACGGCTTGCCATGCCAATTCCATCTGGCGCCTCAGTTGGACCAGCGTTCGTGCTGGACGTGCAGACCGCGTGAGACGACGTTTCATCCAGTCCCAAACATGCTCAATGGGGGACAGATCCGGAGATCTTGCTGGCCAGGGTAGTTGACTTACACCTTCTAGAGCACGTTGGGTGGCACGGGATGCATGCGGACGTGCATTGTCCTGTTGGAACAGCAAGTTCCCTTGCCGGTCTAGGAATGGTAGAACGATGGGTTCGATCACGGTTTGGATGTACCGTGCACTATTCAGTGTCGCCTCGACGATCACCGGTGGTGTACGGCCAGTGTAGGAGATCGGTCCCCACACCATGATGCCGGGTGTTGGCCCTGTGTGCCTCGGTCGTACGCAGTCCTGATTGTGGCGCTCACCTGCACGGCGCCAAACACGCATACGACCATCATTGGCACCAAGGCAGAAGCGACTCTCATCGCTGAAGACGACACGTCTACATTCGTCCCTCCATTCACGCCTGTCGCGACACCACTGGAGGCGGGCTGCACGATGTTGGGGCGTGAGCGGAAGACGGCCTAACGGTGTGCGGGACCGTAGCCCAGCTTCATGGAGACGGTTGCGAATGGTCCTCGCCGATACCCCAGGAGCGATAGTGTCCCTAATTTGCTGGGAAGTGGCGGTGCGGTCCCCTACGGCACTGCGCAGGATCCTACGGTCTTGGCGTGCATCCGTACGTCGCTGCGGTCCGGTCCCAGGTCGACGGGCACGTGCACCTTCCGCCGACCACTGGCGACCACATCGATGTACTGTGGAGACCTCACGCCCCACGTGTTGAGCAATTCGGCGGTACGTCCACCCGGCCTCCCGCATGCCCACTATACGCCCTCGCTCAAAGTCCGTCAACTGCACATACGGTTCACGTCCACGCTGTCGCGGCATGCTACCAGTGTTAAAGACTGCGATGGAGCTCCGTATGCCACGGCAAACTGGCTGACACTGACGGCGGCGGTGCCCAAATGCTGCGCAGCTAGCGCCATTCGACGGCCAACACCGCGGTTCCTGGTGTGTCTGCCGTGCCGTGCGTGTGATCATTGCTTGTACAGCCCTCTCGCAGTGTCCGGAGCTAGTTTGGGGGGTCTGACACACCGGTGTCAATGTGTTCTTTTTTCCATTTCCAAGAGTGTATTTGGATGCGCAGCAGCCTTAATATGAGCCATCTCTTTCATCTGCTGTTTTGCGTAGAATCGAAAGCCTCTTAAACCATCTTTAGGTGGAACAAAGAAATGATGATCCGACGGGACAAGTTAGGGTCTGTAAGCGGTAGGTTCCATCACTTCGAAACTAAGCGTCTGAACATTCCGTACAGGGTGGGTGGGGGAATGTGGAGCCGCATTGTCAAGCAATAAATGAACGCGGCCGGCAATAAACCTCTGCGCTTAATGTGTCCAGCAGGCTTCATCATGTTTAACGGTGTGTCATTGTCACGTTCACTGTTAACTCTTGATCCACTGGCTACTGTGAGTCCCAAATGACGGCGAGAGTCAGTTTTCCTATAGACTGTTGATGCTTGGATTTCTTGTTGGGAGGGGATTCGGGATCCTTCCATTCCACACCTAGGCGTTTGCTCTCTAGTTCTGTTGAATCTACTCTTCATCTAGAGTGATGATTCATTTCATAAACCTTTCCCCTTTGTTAGCACAGCGATCCAATAGATGTTCACAGATTTTCGTACGATTAAGTTTATGTTTTTCATCGAGTTGCTTTGGAAACCCTCTGGCACAGAACTTGTGGAATTGTGTGTGTTATGCATGATTTCATACGCAAAACCATGACTAATCTGCATACGGCATGCCAGAGAATCAATAGTTTCTCGTCTGTTATTCAGCATCGAGGCACGAACTTGTTCGATATCGGTATCTCTTGTGGCTGCAGCTGGGCGCCCCTGTTTTTCCTCATCCTTCACGCTCGTTCGGTCACTTTTGAACTGTTTGGTCCACTGGTAAACATTCCACTTTGACGAAACATTAGCCCCGGATCTACGATATTTCCTAGCTGAGGCCAAAACTTGATAGTGGCGCTTCGTCTCTACCTAGGGCGTTTGATATAGGCCCTCAAAAATTTAAATGACGTTTTCTCAAAAATATGTCCATTTTGAAGCGCATATTTTTTGAAGAATTTGATATATATATATATATATATATATATATATATATATATATATATATATATGTATATATATATATGATAGAGAAAATGTACGACATGTTGTTTGGTCTTAAGTGTGCCAAACTGCAGATCTACGACTCTTCACACAGCGATAGCCTGTCGTGCGTCACTGTCTTCAAATGTGTATATTGCACGAACACGTAATAACTCATGAACAGGAGAATAAAGGCAGGATAAGTGATCTGGTGATTCTAGTAGGGTTAGTGAAGCTTCCCAGAGAGTAAATCTTGACAACGGCAGGAATAGTTACCGAATTAGTGATGACAACGTTGTTTGAAAGAACGAGGAAGAAGAAAAAACGATGATATCACACAAATGATATGGAAGGGTATAAAGATTACAAATTTATATTGATTTATTTGGTACTATTACTAACTTTCGATCTCATGCTTGAGAAACTGGAGCATGTGAATGGAATGCAAAACTATTCCCTAACATAAACCTTTTTCGCTTACAGTAAGTGTAATAGGCATTTTGTATTGGTAAATAGTGAATCATAATTTATCGTGTTATTTATGTATATGAGGTAGATAAAAACGACCATTTTTGCCGAAACAGTCTCGCTTTTTTGGGGTGTGCTAGAATTGCTGCAAAATTGGAAAGGCCAATTTCGTTTTATCTAGCAGACAGCGTCAAAATAGACACAATCAAACCGAGAAACCACGCCAATCTTCGGTACTATTCGTATCAACAGCTTTTCCAGTCTTCACTTGAAACAGCGTCAAAATAGACACAATCAAACCGAGAAACCACGCCAATCTTCGGTACTATTCGTATCAACAGCTTTTCCAGTCTTCACTTGAAACTTCCGGGCTGACAGGCCGTGGTCGATGTATAAAACTCTTCTCTGGCGTTTCGTATCCGACTGCGAGAGACACACTTCGAGAGACGGTCCTCTGGAGTGGACACGAAATCAACCATCTGAATACGGTACATATGAGTAGCATGACAAGTTTTCGGACTCCCCCTTCCGCAGAGTACTCTTAGTTGAATATACGCCATAGCTGAGCCCCATTCAACACTCCCGGTATTCAGACGACCGTTCCATTCACCAGAGCTCAAAAAGGTTAATGATCAGTACTAACCACGGTATCACCGATACTGACCAGAAGCGTCTTCTGTCCGGAACACGTC
This sequence comes from Schistocerca americana, assembly GCF_021461395.2. Taxonomy (NCBI): domain Eukaryota; kingdom Metazoa; phylum Arthropoda; class Insecta; order Orthoptera; family Acrididae; genus Schistocerca; species Schistocerca americana. Next base: position 46,359,181 of record NC_060123.1, read on the forward strand.
ATGTAGCTTGTTGACGCAGTCCTGGGCTGCGCTCTTCCGTCTCGCTCCCTGGTTGCAACCATTCTCACCCTAGTGGCTGTCGGCAGAGGGCGACACCTGAATGGCGCCGGTCGCGCCACACTGTACTAAATGGTTCAAATGGCTCTGAGCACTATGGGACTTAACATCTATGGTCATCAGTCCCCTAGAACTTGGAACTACTTAAACCTAACTAACCTAAGGACGTCACACACTGTACTACCGGCACGGGAAGGGTGTGCGCGGCATTCAAAGACGTCGAACATGGGGCGATAATGCCATCAGCACAAGGATGTTACTTGGAACTAATTAGACGTGGACTAGCACTGCAACATACTTCACAGTTAACAGTCATGCTTCAGACTTCAATTTGATGTGTGTCTGTTGTGTGTGTGAATGTGTGTGTGTGTGTGTGTATGTGTGTGTGTGTGTGTGTGTGTGTGTGTGTGTATGCATTTTTATGCTGCTGACGTATTTTTGCGCTCATTTTTAAACACTGAACTAACACAGCGAGACTTAACAAGCATTATAGATGTGGTTCTTAGATCAAAGCGTGAACGCTGCCATCCGTCGGTGATAACAAGCAACATAAGCATGATAGTTGAACTAAAACACATCTTTGACTACTAAATAGTTCTCATTCATGAATTTCATTGGTGAAGCTAAGTTTTGTATTTAACTGGAACTCAACATCAAATGATATCTTGTTTTCAATGACATCTACAGATGCGAACCATTAGCACCTCCTTCCTGTTACCCATTGTTACTTCCGTCCCACCTTGTCCTCTGAAGACCAGCTCCTGTACCTAATTAATTTCTTATCCCATCAGCTTAACACTAAAAAATTTTTGTCTCCCTCGAACTGCAGATAACCTATGAGAGTTAGTGACATTCCAGTCTTTTTTCCAGATTTCAAATGCACACACTCGAAATTAATTAAGTCTTCCCTATCCGAATAGAAAGGCTAAACACGGTTGGCGGTGGCGTGTTTGTTGCTGTCAGAAGTAGTTTACCTTGTCGCGAAATTAAAGTAGATACTGCCTGTGAGTTAGTAAGGGCAGAGGTCATTGTTGGCAACCGGAACAAAATAATAATAGGGTCCTTTTACCGAACTCCCAATTCAGATGATACAGTTGCTGAAGGGTTCAAAGAAAACTTGAGTTTGATTTCAAACACGTACCCGACTAATACGATAATAGTTGGTGGTGACTTTAATTTACCCTCGATATGTTGGTGAAAATACATGTTTCATTCCGGAGGTACACATAAAATATCATCCGAAATTGTGCTAAATGCATTCTCTGAAAATAATTTCGAGCATCTAGTTCATGATCCTCAGAGAATAGCAAACGGTTTTGAAAACACACTTGAACTCTTAGCAAGAAATAATCCTGAGTTAATAACGAGCATCAAAACTGACTCAGGGATTAGTGAAAACAGAGTTGTCGGAGCCAGGCTAAATATTGTAATCCCCAAATCCTCCAAAAATAAGCGATAACAGTACATATTCACAAAAGCAGATAAAAATTCACTTCACGCCTTCCTAAGAGACAATCTCCACTCAAAAAAATGTTTCAAATGGCTCTGAGCACTATGGGACTTAACTTCTGAGGTCATCAGTTCCCTAGAACTTAGAACTACTTAAACCTAACTAACCTAAGGACATCACACACATCCATGCCAGAGGCAGGATTCGAACCTGCGACCTGAGTGGTAGCGCGGTTCCGGACTGTAGCGCCTAGAACCGCTCGGCTACCCCGGCCGGCAATCTCCACTCATTTCAAGTTATTAATATAAGTGTAGAGCAGATATTGCTTAAATAAAAGAAATATATCGGCAGCAATTCAGTGATTTATACCAAATAAATCAACAACCGACTGAACTGATCGTTCTTTGTACACAAAACTGGTTAGAACACTGTTGCAGAAACAACGAAACAAACATGCCATATTCAAACAGACGCAAAATCCCCTAGATTGGCGATATTTTACAGAAGCTCGAAATTTAGCGCGGACTTCAATGCGAGATGCCTATAACAGTTTCCAAAACGCAACTTTGTCTCGAAACATGGCAGAAAATTCAAAGAGATTCTCTTCGTATGTGAAGTACGTTAGCGGCAGGAAACAATAAAAGCCTTCTCTGCGCAATAGCAATGGGGATACTATCGGAGATAGTGCTGCCAATCCAAAGTTACTAAACACATCCTTCCGAAAGGCCTTCACAAAAGAAGACGAAGTAAATATTCTAGAATTCGAATCGAGAACAGCTGTCAATATGAGTAACGTAGAAGTAAATATCCTCGAAGTAGTGAAGCAAATTAAATCACTTAATAAAATCAAGTCCTCTGGTCCAGACTGTATACCGATTAGGTTCCTTTCCGAGTATGCTGATGCACTAGGTCCATACTTAACAATCATATGCAACCGTTCGCTCGACGAAAGATCCGTACCTGAAGACTAGAAAGTTGCGCAGGTCACACCAATATTCAAAAACGTAGGAGTAGTCCACTAAATTACAGGCCGATATCGTTAACGTCGATTTGCAGCAGGATTTTAGAACATATATTGTGTTCGAACATTATCAATTACCTCGAAGGAAACGGTCTACTAACACACAGTCAACATGGATTGAGGAAACATCGTTCTTGTGAAACATAACTAGCTCTCTAATCACATGAAGTGTTGAGAGCTATTGATAAGGATTTCAATTCGACTCCTTTTTCTTTTTTTTTTGGATTGACAGTGTACCATACAAGAGGCTGGTAGTGAAATTGCGTGCTTGTGGAATACTGTCTCAAATGTGTGACTGGATTTGTGAGTTCCTGTCAGAGAGGTCACAGTTCGTAGTAATTTACGGAAAGTCATAGACTAAAACACAAGTGATATCTGGGGTTCCTCAAGGTAGTGTTATAGGCCCTTTGCATTTCCTTATCTATTTAAACGATTTGGGATGTTTGCAGTTGATGGTGTCGTTTATCGACTAATGAAGTCGTCAGAAGATCAAAACAAACTGCAAAACGAATTAGAAAAGTTTATCTGAAAGGTGCTAAAAGTGGCAGTTAACGCTAAATAACGACAAGTGTGAGGTCATCCACATGAGTGCTAAAAGGAACTCGTTAAACTTCAGTTACACGATAAGTCAGTCTAATCTAAAGGCAGAATATTCAACTAAATACCGAGGAATTACAATTCCGAACAACTTAAATTTGAAGGAACACATAGAAAATGTTGTGGGGAAGGCTAATCAAAGACTGCGTTTTATTGGCAAGACACTTAGAAAATATGACACATTTACTAATGAGACTGCCTACACTACGCTTCTCCGTCCTCTTTTAGAATACTGCTGCGCGGTGTGGGATCATTACTAGATAGGACTGAAGGAGTACATCGAAATTGTTCAAAGAAAGACAGCACGTTTAGTATTATCGCGAAATATGGGAGAGAATGTCACTGAAGTGATACTGGATTTTGGCTGGACATCATTTAAACAAAGGCTTTTTTCGTTGCGACGGGATCTTCTCACGAAATTCCAATCACCAACTTTCTCCTCCAAATACGAAAATATTTAGTTGACACCGACCTACGTAGGGAGGAACGATCACCACGATTAAATAAGGGAAATCAGAGCTCGTAAGGGAAGATATAGGTGTTACGAGTTTCTGCGCTCTATACGAGATTGGAATAATAGAGAAATGTGAAGGTGGTTCGGTTAACCCTCTGCCAGGTACTTGAATGTGATTTTCAGAGTATCCATGTAGATGTACATGTAACTGCATTCTCCCTATCTAACCACCCATTATTTGTCAGTATTGACAAGACCATCTTCCATACACTCCTTCACACTGAAGCTTTACGCCGAGGTTTTGTCCCTTCTCCTCTCCTCCCCTCTATCTCATCTACACTGTCGATATACCCAATCCTCCTCCTCCACTTCAGCATCTTGAGTATGCTGATAACACTGCTTTCCTCTCACTTTACTTACATTCCGGAAATCATAACGAGCCCTTCAAATGCACATCAATCAGTTTATCTCCTGGTGGAACCAGTGAATTTTTAAGCTAAATCCATCTAAAACCCAGACAATAATTATAGGACGAACTACTCACACCTTCCACCTCCAAGACTTGTTCCTTGTCATTTCCATTGCTGTTATCTGTTACAGGGTCTACGATGGCTTGGTTTCGGCTATGATTCTCTGCTGAAGATATGTGCGCGTGTGTGTGTGTGTGTGTGTGTGTGTGTGTGTGTGTGTGTGTGTGTGTGTGTGCAGCTGAAGAAGGTTCAGTCATATTTAAAATAGGTTTTTAATAGGATATTGTTAATAGGTTTTTAATTGCACCTTGTTTACAATAATTGGCCTGGGACAGCAAGTAACGATGTTGCCTGAGGTGAATTATGCGGTATTTCCCAGAGGGACGGACTGCAGCTTCTGACTGTGCTCCCCTAGGGCTCCTGTTGCTGCTGCTGTTACAGCCTCGCTGGATTCCTTGACTCCAAAGTTGTAGACGGTGCACTTGCTATGACGGCGTCAGGCTAGGCCACGCTCCAGAGCTTGGAGTGTAGAGGTCTCCTGTTGACACCCCAGCGAGGCATCGATGACTGGATCCTTACATTACATTCCTAGAAGGTGGCCACCGAAGGGTCTTTCAGGGCATCCAGATGCTTATGCGGCAGGTAGGCTATCTTCTAAAGCTTCGTGTACAGAAGAATCATTAGCTGCAGCCGCGGCTGCTGTTAGAAATCGAGTGAAAAACAGAGAAGCTGGACAACCGTTTGGTATTCATGAGGCTTTTCTTCGGGAAAGGTTGTAGATGGGTACTATAAATTGACTAAAAATGGTCACAAGAACGGTGTTTGATGAACATCGGGAAAAACAAGTTGCTCACTGTTTGCTAATATTGACGAATTTTTTTACAGTGTGAGTTGAACAGAACTGAAGCGAACTGATGAATTTGTTGAAGGACACGTCAGAAGTAATGGTTTCAGCTCTGAAAATAAATTGGATGGGAAAAACTGGGCACAACAATTTTTGAGGCGGCACCTAAATGCAAGCTTGTGCGAACACAATACTTTCGTGTAATGTACAAGAGATGCGTCTGTCTAACGACATCATGAAAGTTACTGAGAACTATGAATTTCTATCATCACAGGTTTCCAGAGTCGACAAGACGGGAATTTCTACAGTACAAAACCTCCATCCGTCATCGATCGGAAACGACAGAAGTAATTACAACTACGATAAGTATGGAAGCTTACTGAAACATAACTGAATGTTGCGCTTTGAGTGCTATAGACATCTTAATACCTCCTGTATTTACTTTTTGCAGCGTGAAAATATTGAATGTAAGCATGTATTGCTGTATAAAGCCGTTGTGCATCACTGTTGAATTTCTTCTAATGTGGCAGAGATGTTTTAAACAATGCACATAGTCTTCCCTTGCAAGTCCAACCATTAAGATTACGGAGGGTCATTCCTCTAATAAATCCGTAATAAATTAACATTTCTACAGATAAAATGGCATAGTAGTGGTCTCCGTGTCACCGCACATTTCCCATCGATTGTTCCAATGTCTATGGTTTTTTAAATATGATTTCAAGAAATTATTTTACATGACGAGAGCATTTCGCTTGTAAAAATACTCATACGTCACGAGAATAATGATTTTAGGGTTTATGAAGAAGACACCCACAGCTGGCGTCGAAACCAGCTCAAGTTAAACCTTGATGCTACCCGTTCGCTGCAGTATACAAATAACCCAAGTGATGAAACTTGTTGCACCGGTGCAAGATGACTCTTCTAGACATTCCTCGTAAACATGGAACGAAAAAAATAAAACATTAGGATCAACCAAATCAAACTTATTTAATGATCAGAGATTCTAACTCCCACTCCAAGGAAAAGAGGTTTGGAAGAAGTGAAAGAGAAGAAGGATAGTAAGAAATGTGCTAAAGCTGCAGCAGAAATCGGAGTTTAAAAGGACGAACAACTAAATAAGAAGAGAAAGATTCCTTTATGTAGGTACCTTTGCGGCAGATGAACCTGGTAACGAAGTGGAACTATGTCCACATGATAGCTAGGATAATATTGACACTCAGGATCTCCAGTGTGTCACTGACAAACGAAATGACACATCTGAGGTGTGTCTTTACGGTGGGGAACTGGGTCACTACGAAGAACTATGGAATCAGTTCATGCAGCCAGCTCCGAAGCAAAAGTGAGATGTGATTACTTCCCTAGTAATAAATAAAATTAACTACATATATTCAAGATTTTTAATTAGCATTACATTTCATTTACGGAAATCGTATTTTATATAGGGTAAGTTACATAAAAACGTGCCCTAGTATCATACACAAGGTCTTCCTGAATAAAGTTGTCTCAGGCTTACATTTAAGTATGACTTTAGTGTACGATATGTGGTTCAGAAAAAAATTGTCTTTGTACTGTTACCTCAAATGGGTGGGGAATGGTGCGCAACGCCCATTTTCAATTTCGTTTTTTGCTTACTGCTTTAATTTTACAGAGAGTCACATACCCTGTTCAGCGAGAATATTATGACCCCGTACTTAATAACAGGTATGTCATCTGTGGCACCGATAATAGAGGCGATGTGTTGTGGCATCGTGGAAGCAATGATGCGTTGACAGGTCGATGAATGGAGTTGGTACCACATCTGTATACTGTAGTGAACTCGAGAAGTTATTTTGTCCCATCAGATACCGTGAAAATTACCCATCAGGTCACCCCAGGTTTGGCGTCAAAAATTGTAGTGAAGTACTCGGTAAATTATTTTGTGACATCACATACCGGTGGCCCCATGTTGTGCCCCAAAACTGTAGTGAATTCGAGAAATTAAATGAAATCAAACACAAAGGGTACAAAATTAAGGAGTTCATGTATGAATATAAAAGATTGCTTATATGTTCAAAGCATGAAAGAAATGTATTTATTTTCGAGCTGTTTACACAAAAGAAAACAAAATTATAAATCCCAGGACCGATTTCTCGGCGTGGACACGACTTGCTTATTAAGGGGAAGGAGGAGGGAACCAATCGTCTCACCATTCTTGTTATCGTTCATCATATACTGCTGTTGGCGGCAGGAGCTGCGTCAAATGGTTCAAATTGCTCTGAGCACTATGGGACTTAACTGCTGAGGTCATCAGTCCCCTAGAACATAGGACTACTTGAATCTTACTAACCTAAAGATATCACACACATCAATGCCCGAAGCTGGATTCGAACCTGCAACCGTAGCGGTCACGTTGTTCCAGACTGTAGCGACTTGAACCGCTCTGCCACAGGCGCTGCGTCAGTGCGGCGGGTCGCGTCGGAACTGTGCTGCAAGAGTTGGCTGCCCTCATTAGCAATCGCGGCTTTGTGGCGGGTCCCAGGTACGATCTCCGGGTTGTCTGACCGTCATCGGTTGCGTGGAAAAAGTTGTGCTAACACGCCATCGGAAAGCGGATGTGGGCGATGGGTGGAAGATCGCCCATGTCCTCTCGTTTCCGGGGTGTCTGCACGACTCCCTCTCTTAGCTTCTCATCCATCTCTGAGCTCAACTCCTCTTCGAAACATTATTACTTTCGGCGATGTCATTGGCAGACGAAAGTTTCAATGTAGCTCAATGACAGATCACCGTTTAATCGCCACGCCTCTCCGTGCAGGGTTTAAATTTTCTATCTGGCGTGTGCTTCGTGAATTGGCATCTTTCTCACGATTTCACATTCTTAAGGTGCATTCCGAGTTTGTTGGGAGAGCAGCAAAACAACACTCCTTTTTAACTGCTCTCTCTGCGTGAGCACTGGACAGACTCATGTTTGGGCCCCATCTCAAAATCTGCTGGTGTCCGTCATTTACAAGGAATGTCCTCTCTACCGAGAAAGAAACATCTTCTTAAGAATGCTGGCTTCTTTCACTCGCCTCCCTGCGCCGGTTCCCCGCGCTTTCTTGCACACTGCCCCCTGTGCCCATGGGGTGCTGGAATTGTTGGCACATCCCTGTTTTTTGAGGCAGGTAAAATGACTGCAGCAAGACCAGAAGAACTCGAATAGTTTGGCGCGTACCTTCTTGGCGTTCCGTCTTTAATGCGATTCTGTCTGTTTTAATTATTCGGGAGTTGACTGTCTGGCTTTATACTTTCTTTGCTTTTTGCGTTTAATTTGGTTGGGAAACCGTTGATATTCAACTTAACATAAACATAGATGGACATGCGAAATGAAAGGTGGCAATAAATTTTTCATCTGTGATTATTACTTTACGTATGAAATGTTCTGTTGTAGATTAATAAAAATGAATTTCCTTGAATATTCCAAAATATTGGTTCAAATATTACTTTTATTCAAGTACTAAAGCTGTGTGTGCAAGAATGAAAGTATTATTGTCCATCTAACTTAGCAAATGTTTTCACATTGCAGTGGATTTTTGTTTTAGTTGATATACCCCGACTAGCTTTGAAGCATACGACTATCTTTACTATATGAAAATGTTTTCTTTTTTTTATATTTCTAAGCTCTCATGAAAATTGTCCACTTTTAAATGCACTTTACGATATGCTCAGAATTTATCACTTCTTTTAATGAAAATTTACAAAAGCTGCAGCTTGTATCCACCTGTGAATGTACAACACAAAATCTACTATCTTTTTTTTTATTTTGCGTCTGGAAAGCTGTGAATAGAACCACTTTCTTATTTTCGTTCACCTCTATCTATACCATTTGTAGGATGTGGTCGTTATTGCGATCGTATATTTAAATCTGCCGCTGCTGCAGACTGCTCGCTCGGGTCCGCAGCTCCGCACCACCAGCGATATCCAATAAATTGCTGAAATTTATTTAATATAATGGGTAATGTCCGGTGCGAACTTAGCAGTAATTTTGACAAACAGATGTTACAAGATAAATCTATTTTAACAGAGACAATTAAGATCTTTACACACCTATTACAATCCCAGCTACAAATGGCGTCGATCATCGACTTGTGGCAAAAGAAGAGTACTTAAGAGCCTAATGCAACGTCACGGGTTCCACTCCCATTCAGTCCGTGCAGAAGACAAGCGATTCTATTACAATATATTGCCTATTTATATCTTAACTAATTCTTGTACAGTCTTTGTCATTTTTATTACATATCGTTTCTTCTGAGGCGGTTTTCACCTCCTCCGCCACAGATAGTATTCCACACTCTTTGAATAATCATTTGTAATAGCAAAATTCCTAAGTTATGTTTTTACTCACAAAGTGTCCCTTTGAAATTAAATTAACAGAAATACATTTAAATTATTTGTTACAGTGAGCATTATACATCGAAATGTTCTTTTAACTTTCTCTTTGGATGCGTGCTGCCAGAGAACGCTACACGTCCTGGTGGCTGCAGGTGTCCATCAGCTCTCGGCACGATTCCCTTTGTCAGACAGGCCCTTCGCATCGTGTCCCTTCTTGAGCTAGGCGAGGACGTCGGCCCGGCTTCCCGCTGTGTCCTTGCAGAATGTGTGCATCCAGGGACTCGCCCCAGGGAGTACGAACCCTTCTTCCTCCACAGCTGCATGCGGCGACTTGGCGACGGTGGCTGCGGTATTACAATGCACCAGTCACCTAATTCCATCACACTCTAGATCTGCTCCATCTCGTTGAGACCTGCCGAACTGGGAGGCCAGTATATCAATAGGAACTCACCACTGTAATCTAACCTCTCCATCATATTCCTGGCTTTGAAACGTGTCGCATTAACTTGCTCAAAAATGGCCTGGCGTCAGGAAACATGGATAGTCATGTAGGGGCGTATGTGCTCTGCAACCAGTGTGTGGTTCTCCTTGGCCTTCATGGTGCTATGCACGAGCTCCATTGGGCCCACGGAAGATTAGGTCTATGATCCCCTAGAGTGTAATGAAGCTGCCAACAGCTTCTCCATCCCACAGTACAGGTGCCAATGAGCTGTTCCCATGGAAGACGACAGATTGTCTCACTCTCATCAACATGGTGCAGAACGTATCGGGATTCATCAGACCATGCAACGCTATGACACTGCCCCAAAGCCCAGTGCCGATAACCACGTCCCCATTCCATAGATGCCGATTTCGTTCTGTTAACCTTGGTACATGCATGGGTCATCAATCGCAGACGCTCATTGTTAGCAATTTTTGGTGCGCTGTGTGTTCAGATACAGTTTTACTCTGCTCAGCACTGATGTTAGTTCCGTGACAGTGCATCTGTCCTCTTTTACCAGCCTGCACAGCCTACAACGTCTGACATCTGTAATGGTGGGTGGCCACCCCACAACGTCTCAATGTGGTTTCACCATTTGTAATAACTGAGACACCTACAGCCATTCTTAACATGTCGTTTATTGTATGGCTATCAGTTTCGATGTTTCAGTGCACCACCTTCGGGCTTTAGTAGATGCTCAGGAGGGAGGGGAGGGGGGAACACCATGTGTATAAACGATGCATCAGCGGCCAGCATGTACAACTGGTTTTTGGAGTCTACCTGGAACAGCGATGATGTCACTCCAGCCATCAACTTCCCAAACATAAAGTGTTTGTGTGTGTGTGTGTGTGTGTGTGTGTGTGTGTGTGTGTGTGTGTGTGTGTGTGTTCGTTTGTGTTCGTGTGTGAGCGTGTACATGTACATGAAGCAAGAAACTTGTAGTAACTCAATAAATGACATCACTCGTACTGCTATAGGTGTTCTATTTTATTATATAAGTGAACAGACGAAGTCCCTCAGACTTCCAGTCACAAAGAAGGACGTACAAAACCTTAGTACTAGAATAATGATGACAAAACCAGAGGCTGTATTTGACTATAATGTCGTTTCCTCTTTTTGAAACATGCTACCAGTTTCGACACTATGTGGTATCACTGCACTGTGTTTGATTGTGACTTTGCTATGGTTGATGTATTGCCGCCGTTGGATAAGCAGCTGCCAGCAGCAAGTCGTTTAATCTTAGCTCATTTATTTGTTACATAGTTTAATTCTTAATTTCTTTCCGTGTTTTGGGTACTTGCATTGTTTAATTCGCAAATTTCGGGCCTACTATAGTATTTGAGAGTTGTAGCATTGCGTTTTAGTTCTTGAATAGTGTTAAATCGCGTAGTCTCCTTCTGCCGCCGGGCAGTGTGTCAGCAGTGCGCAAGTAGCAGCATTACTGCTTTTACTGGGCAGTCTTGTATTTTAATAACCGTTTAAATTTTGGGTCGAATTGTTTGTGCTCTCTGTAGATTAGTTCAGACGTTCTTTGCACAACAGTATTCAGCATGGATAGGAAATGTGACTGATGTGTTCGGATGCGGACTGAGTTGGCATCCCTTCAACCCTTATTCAGGCAGTGTTCGCTTCGGTCACACAGCTTAAGAATGTGGGGGTCTGGACGGGGGTTTGTCGGTGACGGCCAGGTCGTCCAACGCATCCCCCGATCGGATTACGGTTGTGGCTGCCCGGGAGCCTGCCCACATTGAGGCTGACCCCTCACCCGTGGTACGGTGGGAGGTCTTCTCGAGATATGGCAGGGGGCGAAAGACCTTCCGGAGGACTGAACGGAAGGCCCTCCAGTTTGTCTAACGAACCGGTTTCAGGCTCTGTCTTCGGCCAGACATGGCTGCTTGTACTGTTCCAGAGGTTGCCCCTCAGTCTGCAAGATCTGGCCGGTCGCAGAGGGTGGGCTTACTGGCAGTTGGGAGCTCCAACGTCAGGCGCGTAATGGGGCCCCTTAGGGATATGGCTGCGAGGGAGGGGACGAAAACCAATGTGCACTCCGTTTGCATACTGGGGGGAGTCATTCCAGATGTGGAAAGGGTCCTTCCAGATGTCATGAAGAGTACAGGGTGCACCCTTCTGCAGATGGTTGCTCTTGTCGTCACCAATGATGTGTGTCGCAATGGATTGTAGGACATCCTCTCTGGCTTCCGGCGGCTATCTGATTTGTTGAAGACACCCAGTCTCGCTAGTGGGATGAAAGCAGAGCTCACCATCTGCAGCATCGTCGACAGGGCTGACTGCAGACCTTTGGTATAGAGCGGAGTGGAGGGTCTGAATCAAAGGCTGAGACGGTTCTGCGACCGCGTGGGCTGCAGATCCCTCAACTTGGGCCATAGGGTGGTGAGGTTTCGGGTTCCACTGAATAGGTCAGGAGCCCACTACACTAAGCAGGCGGCTACACTGGTAACGGGGGTTGTGTGGCGTGTACTGGACGGTTCTTTAGGTTAGATGGCCTCGGACAAGTACAAAAAGGGCAACAGGCTCAAAGGGTGCAGGGCAAAGTCAGGACATGCGGGGACCAAGCAGCAATCGGTATTCTAATTGTAAACTATCGAAGCTGCGTTGGAAAAGTACCGGAAATTCAAGCGCTAATAGAAAGCACCAAAGCTGAAATCGTTATAGGTACGGAAAGCTGGCTGAAGCCAGAAAAAAATTCTACCGAAATTTTTACAAAGGCACAGACAGTGTTTAGAAATGATAGATTGCATGCGACCGGTGGTGGCGTGTTTGTCGCTGTTAGTAGTAGTTTATCCTGTAGTGGAGGTTATACTCAACAACCAAGCTCCTTTTACCGACCTCCCGACTCAGCAGCAGTAGTAGCGCAGCAGCTGAGGAAAATCTGGAATACATTTCGCATAAATTTTCACAGCATGTTATAGTCTTAGGTGTAGATTTCAATTTACCAGATACAGACTGGAACACTCAGATGTTTAGGACGGGTGGTAGGGACAGAGCAACAAGTGACATTATACTGAGTGCACTATCCGGAAATAACCTCAAGCAATCTAACAGAGAACCGACTCGTGGAGATAACATCTTGGACCTACTGGTAACAAAGGGACCCGAACTTTTCGACTCTGGGGAAAAACCCAGCGTGGTTCAACAACAAAGTTAGGAAATTACTGCGAATGCAAAGAAAGCTTCACTTCAAGTTTACACGCAGCCAAAACCTCTCAGACAAACAGAAGCTTAACGATGTCAAAGATAGCGTAAGGAGGGCTATGAGTGAAACGTTCAGTGAATTCGAAAGTAAAATTCTATGTACCGACTTGACAGAAAATCCTAGGAAGTTCTGGTCTTACGTTAAATCAATAAGTGGATCGAAACAACATATCCAGACACTCTGGGATGATGATGGCATTGAAACAGAGGATGACACGTGCAAAGCTGAAATACTACAACTTTGACCCAAACTCTACCAAAGACTAAGACTGCACTGCAGTTCCTTCTGTAAATCCACGCACGAACGAAAAAATGGCTGACATCGAAATAAGTGTCCAAGGAATAGAAAAGCAACTTAAATCACTCAACATAGGAAAGTCCACTGCACCTGGCGGGATACCAGTTCGAGTCTACGTGAAAAAACTTGCCCCCCTTCTAACACCCGTGTACCACAAGTCTCTAGATGAACGGAAGGTTCCAAATGACTGGAAAAGGGCACAGATAGTCTCAGTTTTGAAGAAGGGTCGTCGAGCAGATGTGCAAAACTATAGGCCTACATCTCTGACATCGATTTGTTGTAGAATTTTAGAACATGTTTCTTGCTCGCGTATCCTGTCATTTTTAGAAACCCAGAATCTGCTGAGTAGGAATCAACATGGATTCCGGAAACAGCGATCGTCTGAGGCCCAACTCGCTTTATTTGTTCATGCCACCTAGAAAATATTAGATACAGGCTCCCTGGTAGATGCCATTTTCCTACACTTCCGGAAGGCGTTCGATACAGTTCCACACTTTCGGCTGATAGACAAAGTAAGAGCCTATGGAATATCAGACCAGCTGTGTGGCTGGATTGTAGAGTTTTTAGCAAAGAGAACACAGCATGTTGTTCTCAATGGAGAGGCGTCTACAGAGGTTAAAGGAAACTCTGGCGTGCCACAGGGGAGTGTTATGGGACCATTGCTTTTCACAATATATATAAATGACCTAGTAGATAATGTCGGAAGTTCCATGCGGCTTTTCGCGGATGATGCTGTAGTGTACGGGGAGGTTCCAGGATTAGAAAATTGCAGTGAAATGCAGGAAAATCTGCAGCGGATAGGCACTTGGTGCAGGGAGTGGCAACTGACCCTTAACATAGACAAATGTAATATCTTGCAATACATAGAAAGATGCATACTTTATGGTATGATAACATGATAGCGGAACAAACACTGGTAGCAGTTACATCAGTAAAATACCTGGGAGTATGTGTGCGGAACGATTTGAAGTGGAATGGTCATACACTCCTGGAAATTGAAATAAGAACACCGTGAATTCATTGTCCTAGGAAGGGGAAACTTTATTGACACATTCCTGGGGTCAGATACATCACATGATCACACTGACAGAACCACAGGCACATAGACACAGGCAACAGAGCATGCACAATGTCGGCACTAGTACAGTGTATATCCACCTTTCGCAGCAATGCAGGCTGCTATTCTCCCATGGAGACGATCGTAGAGATGCTGGATGTAGTCCTGTGGAACGGCTTGCCATGCCATTTCCACCTGGCGCCTCAGTTGGACCAGCGTTCGTGCTGGACGTGCAGACCGCGTGGGACGACGCTTCATCCAGTCCCAAACATGCTCAATGGGGGACAGATCCGGAGATCTTGTTGGCCAGGGTAGTTGACTTACACCTTCTAGAGCACGTTGGGTGGCACGGGATATATGCGGACGTGCATTGTCCTGTTGGAACAGCAGGTTCCCTTGCCGGTCTAGGAATGGTAGAACGATGGGTTCGATGACGATTTGGATGTACCGTGCACTATTCAGTGTCCCCTCGACGATCACCAGTGGTGTCCGGCCAGTGTAGGAGATCGTTCCCCACACCATGATGCCGGGTGTTGGCCCTGTGTGCCTCGGTCGTATGCAGTCCTGATTGTGGCGCTCATCTGCACGGCGCCAAACACGCATACGACCATCATTGGTACCAAGGCAGAAGCGACTCTCATCGCTGAAGACGACTCGTATCCATTCGTCCCTCCATGCACGCCTGTCGCGACACCACTGGAGGCGGGCTGCACGATGTTGGGGCGTGAGCGAAAGACGGCCTAACGGTGTGCAGGACCGTAGCCCAGCTTCATGGAGACGGTTGCGAATGGTCCTCGCCGATACCCCAGGAGCAACAGTGTCCCTAATTTGCTGGGAAGTGGCGGTGCGTCCCCTACGGCACTGCGTAGGATCCTACGGTCTTGGCGTGCATCCGTGCGTCGCTGCGGTCCGGTCCCAGGTCGACGGGCACGTGCACCTTCCGCCGACCACTGGCGACAACATCGATGTACTGTGGAGACCTCACGCCCCACCTGTTGAGCAATTCGGCGGTACGTCCACCCGGCCTCCCGCATGCCCACTATACGCCCTCGCTCAAAGTCCGTCAACTGCTCATACGGTTCACGTCCACGCTGTCGCGGCATGCTACCAGTGTTAAAGACTGCGATGGAGCTCCGTATGCCACGGCAAACTGGCTGACACTGACGGCGGCGG
Source organism: Schistocerca americana (assembly GCF_021461395.2). Lineage (NCBI taxonomy): Eukaryota > Metazoa > Arthropoda > Insecta > Orthoptera > Acrididae > Schistocerca > Schistocerca americana. The sequence continues at coordinate 46,374,643 of NC_060123.1, forward strand.
TGCACAAATGCCGCGCAGCTAGCGCCATTCGACGGCCAACACCGCGGTTCCTGGTGTGTCCGCTGTGCCGTGCGTGTGATCATTGCTTGTACAGCCCTCTCGCAGTGTCCGGAGCAAGTATGGTGGGTCTGACACACCGGTGTCAATGTGTTCTTTTTTCCATTTCCAGGAGTGTATAAAATTAAATGTTGGTAAGGCAGGTACCAGGTTGAGATTCATTGGGAGAGTCCTTAGAAAATGTAGTCCACCAACCAAAGAGGTGTCTTACAAAACACTCGTTCGACCTATACTTGAGTATTGATCATGAGTGTGGGATCCGTAGCAGATCGGGTTGATGGAGGAGACAGAGAAGATCCATGAAGATCGGCGCGATTAGTCACAGGGTCATCTGATAAACGTGATAGTGTTACCGAAATGTTTAGCAAACTCAAGTGGGAAACTCTGCAAGAGAGTCTAGGGAAGCAGCCTATTCACGCCTTATAAAATTCACATAGGTCTTTCGATTGTGTGCCAGCCACTCAGCTGTAACCAACTGTGCCGTCATAAATGTTGCGCAATACTTTAAAAATCAAGTAAATAGCCTGAATAGCATGTCAGGGGTAATACTAAATCAATATGTGTTGAATATCAGTTCAATAACTGTAACTATTTTCGAAATTTATACATTGTTCTGTAAAAATCATTGGCGCAACAGAAAAGAGCTGGAAACTTAAAAATTTATATTTAGATTTCTTTTGCATAATAATTTAGTAGAAACAGTATTATGGACCTCACAAATTAAAATTTTAGTTGAAATTCATGATTATCTGGTTTTTGTCTTAGGATTTAAGGAAGCAAGGTACATTAAGTAGGCGAATAAATAAAGCTAGGCTGTTTAAATTTAAGTAGAAGGGAGATCCGCTAAAATCATAAAGATGTGAGAAGTTTCAACTGAATAACTATAAAACTATAGTGATAGCGTACCTCCAAAGGGCAAGTTCAGAGCTCGTCTACTGTGTGTAGTGTAATTAAATTAATTATCTCGCCCAAAATATTTGACTTTGCCACGTCAGACTTTTATTATGATTACTTACCTGTGTGCTGATTGCACATTTAAATTGAGAGCTTCATCGGCCATCAGCAAAGGAAGCAATGATTTATTTGATATAGTGGTGCATTACTAGCAAAGCGGCTAGTCGGGAGAGTAGATTTGATCAGGCGTTTCCTTAGCCGTCCGCACCGTGGCTTTATATGTAATAAAGTTGCGTGAAAAGGAAGTCCCCAGTTCTATCCAGATGCTGATTAGCGCACCACCTGTGCCAGAAGTCACGTCGCGTCTGTATCGTTGATACAAACAGCCTCGGATGCGGTAATAAGTTACTCGGGATGCGCGTAACCATAATATCGTTTTCGAGTGAAGTGTTAATTTTGGGATGACGTTAATGATCTATCTTTAGTTTGCATAAGTCGTATTTTCACGTGCCCCTGCAGGACAGGCAGTCTACCATTATTAGCGTTGCGTTTGATGAACATTATCATCAAATTATGGCGAGCATTCAGTCAAACATTTAATTTGAACAGTTATAGTGGCATCAGTGCATTAGACTCTGAACTGCTCTGGTAGTTGGATTGTGTGGATTCTTTTTGGTCTGTGACTTTCAGAATATAGTGATCGTTTTAGAGAGAAGGGTTTTTCATTATAAATCCCAGACAATCTCCTAATTCCTCAGAGCTATAAGCTGTAGCTATAAATGTATTTCTCAGATGAAGTGGGCACTAGGAATTCTAATTACAGGCTTCACGTTTTGCTAATCACTTTCTAGTAGTCAATATTGTAGTTAGAGAGCCAGTGTTGAGAACGGCAAACTACAAAATAAATAATGGGAACATTAACAATTATTCCACCCACTGCCCCAAATATGGTGCATCGGGTGGGAAAGAAACTGAGTAAAAGTGAAAGTGATTTTTAAATGTTCGGATTTGGGAGTGAATTGAGACACGCAACTGAGTAATAGAACAGTGATAGTTTTACGTGTGCATGTGGACGACGCAATTGGATTAACAACGCATCTGGATTGACGGAGCTGGCACTGAGACTAGCGGCGCTGCCGGCATCGCGAGAAGCCAGTTTCGCCTCACCGCAGTCGTCTGCCGGACCAACCGGAGCTGCGCCTGCAGTTGCGGGCCTCACAAACGCACAGCAGCCGTCGAAGTGCCATCTGCAGTTCACTGCACCACGTCGCATCAGTAATCCTGGTACGCCGCGCCGGCAACGCCATACGCCATGCAGGAGGAACTAAGTTAAGTGAAAAGCTGTTAAAAATTTTACTAACCTGCACTAAAATACCTTCGGCGATGGAACCGCCAGAAGAAACTGAGGTTAAAGTTAAATCAGAACTTATGTCTGTTGAGGGAACTGTAAATCCAGAAACGGTTCAAGTGTAAATTTGCATGAAAATAGTAATGTTAAATTGAAATATGAAGTATTGTCTCCTGACAGTAGTGTGGAAAGTGTCAATGATTCAATAATAGAGTCCCCTGTAGTAAAGCAGAAATCAGAAAATATTAATTTATTGGATGATAGTTTATCTGATGAGTTAAAAACGAAACAGTCATCAGAGGTGGTAGGGTTTAAAAAGGATAAGTTACATATGACTGATTAATCGGATGTTTCATTTCGTTTTGATGATTCTGGTATTGGAGCTAGTTTTTCGTTACCTGAGTGTGATAAAAAACCAGCTAGTGAGCAACCGAAAGTTACTGGGGCTATTGATTTCAATGTTATATTACAAGCAATAGCTACCAGTAATGCTAAAATGACAGCTGAATTAAAGTCTGAAATAACTGAGGTCAAAAGCAGTAATGCTGAATTAAAGTATGAGGTTGTGGCCAGCCAAACTAATTTTAATAAACGATTGGAGGTAATGGACAATACCTTCAAGGCTGGTTGCAATAAGTTGAAAGAGGATCTGGACAGTTTGAATTATAAAATTGATTACAATCATGAGGATATTAATAAATAGGTTGCTCAACAATATTCTGAAATGTATAAAACAGTAAAATCCGAAGTTGCTGAGGTTCGCAAAAACTTCCAAATGGAAGATGTGAAGCTGGAGAACAAGTTAACAGGAAAGATCGAGGCGGAATCTGAACTGTGCTCAAATAGGTTTAACGATGTTAATATAAATCATGAACCATGGACCTTGCCATTGGTGGGGAGGCTTGCGTGCCTCAGCGATACAGATAGCCGTACTGTAGATGCAACCACAACGGAGGGGTATCTGTTGAGAGGCCAGACAAACGTGTGGTTCCTGAAGAGGGGCAGCAGACTTTTCAGTAGTTGCAAGGGCAACAGTCTGGATGATTGACTGATCTGGTCTTGTAACAATAACCAATACGGCCTTGTTGTGCTGGTACTGCGAATGGCTGAAAGCAAGGGGAAACTACAGCCGTAATTTTTCCCGAGGGCATGCAGCTTTACTGTATGATTAAATGATGATGGCGTCCTCTTGGGTAAAATATTCCGGAGGTAAAATAGTCCCCCATTTGGATCTCAGGGCGGGGACTACTCAAGAGTATGTCGTTATCAGGAGAAAGAAAACTGGCGTTCTACGGATCAGAGCGTGGAATGTCAGATCCCTTAATCGGGCAGGTAGGTTAGAACATTTAAAAAGGGAAATGGATAGGCTGATGTTAAATATAGTGGGAATTAGTGAAGTTCCGTGGCAGGAGGAACAAGACTTCTGGTCAGGTGACTACAGGGTTATAAACACAAAATCAAATAGGGGTAATGCACGAGTAGGTTTAATAATGAATAGGAAAATAGGAATGCGGGTAAGCTACTACAAACAGCATAGTGAACGCATTATTGTGGCCAAGACAGATACGAAGCCCACACCTACTACAGTACTACAAGTTTATATGCCAACTGGCTCTGCAGATGACGAAGAAATTGAAGAAATGTAAGATGAAATAAAAGAAATTATTCAGATTGTGAAGGGAGACGAAAATTTAATAGTCATGGGTGACTGGAATTCCAGTGTAGGAAAATGGAGAGAAGGAAACATAGTAGGTGAATATGGACTGGGGCGAAGAAATGAAAAAGAAAGCCGCCTGGTAGAATTTTGCACAGAGCACTACATAATCATTACTAACACTTGGTTTAAGAATCATGAAAGAAGGTTGTATACATGGAAGAACCCTGGAGATACTAAAAGGTATCAGATAGATTATATAATGGTAAGACAGAGACTTAGGAACGAGGTTTTAAATTGTAAGACATTTCCAGGGGCAGATGTGAACTCTGACCACAATCTATTGGTTATGAGCTGTAGATTAAAACTGAAGAAACTGCAAAAAGGTGGGAATTTAAGGAGATGGGACCTGGATAAACTGAAAAAAACAGGGGTTGTACAGAGTTTCAGGGAGAGCATAAGGGAACAATTGACAGGAATGGAGGAAAGAAGTACAGTAGAAGAAGAATGAGTAGCTTTGAGAGATGAAGTAGCGAAGGCAGCAGAGGATCAAGTAGGTAAAAAGACGAGGTCTAGTAGAAATCCTTGGGTAACAGAAGAAACATTGAATTTGATTGATGAAAGGAGAAAATTTAAAAATGCAGTAAATGAAGCAGGCAAAAAGGAATACAAACGTCTAAAAAATGAGATCGACAGGAAGTGCAAAATGGCTAAGCAGGGATGGCTAGAGGACAAATGTAAGGATGTAGAGGCTTATCTCACTAGGGGTAAGATAGATACTGCCTACAGGAAAATTGAAGAGACCTTTGGAGATAAGAGAACGACTTGTATGAATATCAAGAGCTCAGATGGAAACCCAGTTCTAAGCAAAGAAGGGAAAGCAGAAAGGTGGAAGGAGTATATAGAGGGTCTATGCAAGGGCGATGTACTTGAGGACACTATTATGGAAATGGAAGAGGATGTAGATGAAGATGAAATGGGAGATATGATACTGCATGAAGAGTTTGACAGAGCACTGAAAGGCCTGAGTCGAAACAAGGCCCCCGGAGTAGACAACATTCCATTGGAACTACTGACGGCCTTGGGAGAGCCAGTCCTGACAAAACTCTACCATCTGGTGATCAAGATGTATGAAACAGGCGAAATAACCTCAGACTTCAAGAAGAATATAATTATTCCAATCCCAAAGAAAGCAGGTGTTGACAGATGTGAAAATTACCGAACTATCAGTTTAATAAGTCACAGCTGCAAAATACTAACACGAATTCTTTACAGACGAATGGAAAAACTAGTAGAAGCCAACCTCGGGGAAGATCAGTTAGGATTCCGTAGAAACACTGGAACACGTGAGGCAATATTGACCTTACGACTTATCTTAGAAGAAAGATTAAGCAAAGGCAAACCTACGTTTCTAGCATTTGTAGACTTAGAGAAAGCTTTCGACAATGTTGACTAGAATACTCTCTTTCAAATTCTAAAGGTGGCAGGGATAAAATACAGGGAGCGTAAAGCTATTTACAATTTGTACAGAAACCAGATGGCAGTTACAAGAGTCGAGGGACATGAAAGGGAAGCAGTGGTTGGGAAGGGAGTAACACATGGTTGTAGCCTCACCCCGATTTTGTTCAATCTGTATATTGAGCAAGCAGTAAAGGAAACAAAAGAAAAATTCGGAGTAGGTATTAAAATTCATGGAGAAGAAATAAAAACTTTGAGGTTCGCCGATGACATTGTAATTCTGTCAAAGACAGCAAAGGACTTGGAAGAGCAGTTGAATGGAATGGACAGTGTCTTGAACGGAGGATATAAGATGAACATCAATAAAAGCAAAACAAGGATAATGGAATGTAGTCTAATTAAGTCGGGTGATGCTGAGGGAATTAGATTAAGAAATGAGGCACTTAAAGTAGTAAAGGAGTTTTGGTATTTGGGGAGCAAAATAACTGATGATGGTCGAAGTAGAGAGGATATAAAATGTAGGCTGGCAATGGCAAGGAAAGCGTTTCTGAAGAAAAGAAATTTGTTAACATCCAGTATTGATTTAAGTGTCAGGAAGTCATTTCTGAAAGTATTCGTATGGAGTGTAGCCATGTATGGAAGTGAAACATGGACGAAAAATACACTCCTGGAAATGGAAAAAAGAACACATTGACACCGGTGTGTCAGACCCACCATACTTGCTCCGGACACTGCGAGAGGGCTGTACAAGCAATGATCACACGCACGGCACAGCGGACACACCAGGAACCGCGGTGTTGGCCGTCGAATGGCGCTAGCTGCGCAGCATTTGTGCACCGCCGCCGTCAGTGTCAGCCAGTTTGCCGTGGCATACGGAGCTCCATCGCAGTCTTTAACACTGGTAGCATGCCGCGACAGCGTGGAAGTGAACCGTATGTGCAGTTGACGGACTTTGAGCGAGGGCGCATAGTGGGCATGCGGGAGGCCGGGTGGACGTACCGCCGAATTGCTCAACACGTGGGGCGTGAGGTCTCCACAGTACATCGATGTTGTCGCCAGTGGTCGGCGGAAGGTGCACGTACCCGTCGACCTGGGACCGGACCGCAGTGACGCACGGATGCACGCCAAGACCGTAGGATCCTACGCAGTGCCGTAGGGGACCGCACCGCCACTTCCCAGCATATTAGGGACACTGTTGCTCCTGGGGTATCGGCGAGGACCATTCGCAACCGTCTCCATGAAGCTGGGCTACGGTCCCGCTCACCGTTAGGCCGTCTTCCGCTCACGCCCCAACATCGTGCAGCCCGCCTCCAGTGGTGTCGCGATAGGCGTGAATGGAGGGGCGAATGGAGACGTGTCGTCTTCAGCGATGAGAGTCGCTTCTGCCTTGGTGCCAATGAAGGTCGTATGCGTGTTTGGCGCCGTGCAGGTGAGCGCCACAATCAGGACTGCATACGACCGAGGCACACAGGGCCAACTCCTGGCATCATGGTGTGCGGAGCGATCTCCTATACTGGCCGGACACCACTGGTGATCGTCGAGGGGACACTGAATAGTGCACGGTACATCCAAACCGTCATCGAACCCATCGTTCTACCATTCCTAGACCGGCAAGGGAACCTGATGTTCCAACAGGACAATGCACGTCCGCATGTATCCCGTGCCACCCAACGTGCTCGAGAAGGTGTAAGTCAACTACCCTGACCAGCAAGATCTCCGGATCTGTCCCCCATTGAGCATGTTTGGGACTGGATGAAGCGTCGTCTCACGCGGTCTGCACGTCCAGCACGAACGCTGGTCCAACTGAGGCGCCAGGAGGAAATGGCATGGCAAGCCGTTCCACAGGACTACATCCAGCATCTCTACGATCGTCTCCATGGGAGAATACCAGCCTGCATTGCTGCGAAAGGTGGATATACACTGTACTATTGCCGACATTGCGCATGCTCTGTTGCCTGTGTCTATGTGCCTGTGGATCTGTCAGTGTGATCATGTGATGTATCTGACCCCAGGAATGTGTCAATAAAGTTTCCCCTTCCTGGGACAATGAATTCACGGTGTTCTTATTTCAATTTCCAGGAGTGAAGTTTGGACAAGAAGAGAATAGAAGCTTTCGAAATGTGGTGCCACAGAAGAATGCTGAAGATTAGATGGGTAGATCACATAACTAATAAGGAAATATAGAATTGGATTGGGGAGAAGAGAAGTTTGCGGCACAACTTGACCAGAAGAAGGGATCGGTTGGTAGGACATGTTCTGAGGCATCAAGGGATCACCAATTTAGTATTGGAGGGTAGTGTGGAGGGTAAAAATCGTAGAGGGAGACCAAGAGATGAATACACTAAGCAGATTCAGAAGGATGTAGGTTGCAGTAGGTACTGGGAGATGAAAAAGCTTGCAAAGGATAGAGTAGCATGGAGAGCTGCATCAAACCATTCTCAGGACTGAAGACCACAACAACAACAACAACAACAACAATATATAAGTAAACATATGTCAAGCACAAGTAGATGCAATCAAAACTGATACTACTCATATTGTGCAAAGAGTAGATAATGTTGAAATGAGAGTAGAAAATGTTAGTACTAACACCGCTAACATTGAGAGTAAAGTAGCTTCAGTAACTTCTGGAAATGGTAGTATACAACAAGTTGTAGCTGCAAACGCCTAATTTGTCGGATGTCGGCAGTTCTTGTGATTCGATCCAGAAAAAAATATCCACCTGCGAGATTTCTGGAACGATTTTGAAGACGTGATTCCAGCAACTTGATCTGAACGAGAGAAAATCTCATTTATTAGAAGCCTTTTAGCAGGTGACGCCATGCGTTGGTCAGTTGATGTTATGTTGAAGTGTAAAACATTAGTGAAATTTAAAACAGCTTCCATTAATGAGTATTGGCCTAGCAATAAGCAAAATGAAGTGTTGAGAGAATTTTGGAATGGAAAACGCTTCAATGCAGGCAAGGAATCTATTAAAGAGTCTGCTAGGTCATGGATTTCACGTTTGTAACATATGGCGGAAAAGCTGAAGCCTGAAATGATAATACTAGGTCTTGAAGCGAAACTGCCACGGTTTTGGCAAACTAGGATTATATCTGCCACCAGAGACAAACTTGATCGTTTCATTGAGGATTTGACACATGTAGAGCGTGTTGCTGCCAATGAGGAGCAAGCACGTAATAACAGAAATGCTAATAACACTAGTAGTAATTTTAAGAAGGAGCAGAATGGCAATGTAAACATCAGAACAGTAGGTGTTCGCCATCCTTAGAGAGGTAGGAATTGGAGAAATAATTATCAGAACCAACAATGGCCTCCAAATGATAGTAATTTTGTTCCGAACAAAATTATGCAGGTAAACAACAGTGGGGAAAGCAATGCTGTGGTTATAATGGAAATAAAGGAAACAGTAGTAGGCCGAGGCCGAAAAACTAGTTCCCATCCATGAGGACACTGGCGCTCACCAGGCAGTTACTTTTCCTAAGCCAGTAATTACAGTAATTGGTAAGACAGATCAGAATACTCAGACTGAACATGTGGATGAGGGGTCTGTAGCATCTAAGGATACAGCAGAAATATTATATCACTCACAGCATTTAATAGGTACCGTGTTAGAGACGCTTTCTAAGTGGGAAGAGAAAGAGAAGGCGCAGCAGTGTAGCGGTAGGAAAGAGCTACAAAATACTGAATTGTCGGGTGAAGAAGCAGAAGAAATTCAAGCTTATATTTACGATGAGGATGATGTGCTCTTATCTAAAGCGCCTGTGCTGGATGTTGATACTGTACTAATAGATTTGGGACAGTAGGTAAGTGAGAATGTAGAGGATAGCCTCTTGGGGGTCCATGAACCCACTAGCTATGACCAGTTGTCACTTGAGAAAGAACCCGACGATAATAGTGAATGTGGTTTAGCTGTAACTAGTGTTATGCCCGGTCTGGAGGCGCAAAATCGCTGAGACTGCAGTAATTTGGGTCATGTTCGGCAAACTAAATGTAATGAAATCGTGCGGTCTTTCGATTTAAAATTAATAGACCGACTGGAAAAGGCAGTTGAAAATGTAGTTCAGGAAACCCCTACACACTTTGACCTAAATGTAATGAAGACAGATGTCGATCACTTTAGTTGGAGACAAATCCAAAAGGAACGATTGGATGAGTTTGAGGAACCACCTGTACAACCTAGAATAAGCCACCCTATAATAATAGTGAATATGTTGGGTATCAATGTTCGTTGTCTCTTAGACAGTGGAAGTGAGGTGAGTGCGGTATGTCAGTCCTTCTCTGATGCATTACCTAGTAAAGACAAGCTTACCGTAATGAGGGTATCAGGACTGAGAATAATTGGTGCTACTGGCAAGGTGTCAAAAAAGGTAAAACAAAAAGCTTCGCTGCCCTTTAACATTAAAGGTAATTTAATTGATCAGCCATGCTTAATTGTAAATAATCTCAATATTGAGGATTTAATTGGCATAGATTTCTTGTCAAAATATCAAAGTGTTGTTGACTTTGAAAGAAGCCAGTTAAAAATGGCCTTGCCGATAACCAGAGTAATTACGGTACCTTTTATTGATAAACATGTAGTAACTAATGATGAAACTTGGGAGCTGCCTATACGAGTTCTGAAAAATTGGAGATATTGGGACGAAGGTGTTAATCTTAGTAAAAGTAAGCTAAACAGAGAAGAAGAAGAAGAAGATGAAGCAATTATTTTGGACAAGATAGAAGCTGAATTGCAGGAAATCGATAACATTCAGCTAATCAGAAGGTAGAACTGAGACAGCTTTTAAAAAGGCATCATAAGGTATTTTCAAATCGACCTGGCGTCGTCAAAGGTTATGAATGTCAATTAAAGGTGAAACCTGGCCAAGTGTATTTCAGGAAGCCTTTCCAAATACATGTAGCTAGGAAGGAGGCGGTCCGAAAGGAGATACAGAGAATGGTAGAGTGGGGTGTGATGGAAAAAGCGGTCAGTGAGTACAATAATCCTTTTGTTGTTGTACCAAAAAGAGACAGGAGTGTCAGATAGGTCTTGGACGCTCGTTGGTTGAATGAAATAGTGGTTAGGGAAAGTGATAGACCGCAGAACATGGACGACGTATTGCAAAAATTCCGGGGAGTAGAATTCTTAACCTCTATGGACATCACGTGTGGATATTGGAATTTGCCACTGGCGGAAAGTTCAAGGAAGTACACAGCTTTCTTGTACGAAGGAGTTTGTTACCAATACCGTGTGGTACCTTTCGGACTTAATGTCTCTGTTTGTGCCTTCGTACGTGTGATGTGCCATGTTTTAGGACCAGCCTTAAGTAATAAAATAACAGTCTATGTAGATGATCTGTTAATAGCAACTCCTACCTCGGAAGAACACATAGTATTATTAGAGTAAGTGTTAGAGGCTATTGAGAGAGGTGGCGTGAAACTGAAGATTGAAAAGACAGAGTGCGTTAAAGAGGAAATAGGTTTCTTGGGATATATGATAAGTGGAAAAGGTATTCTGCCTGACCCAGGCAAGCTAGCAGTCATTGAAAAATTTGAGTCTCCCAGAAATAAGAAGCAGTTGAGAGCGATGATCGGTCTTTTCGGCTTCTATAGGCGTTTTGTTAGTGATCGGGCTTCTACTGCACCCTGTCTTCACCTCCTGCTGATAAAGAATACCCCTTGGGTTTGGACTGCAGATTGCCAACAGGCATTCGAGGTGCTTAAACAATCTTTAATTAATAGTCCTATTTTACATCGTCCTGATTTTGAAAAACCATTCTGCATGTCTGTTGATGCTAGTGGCTATGGTATAGCTGTGGAGATATTCCGAGTAGAAATAGAGAACGAACAAGAAGTGCACAAGACTATAGCTTTCGCAAGTCGATCTTTACAGGCAGCAGAGAGAAATTATGGCATCTCAGAACTGGAAGCATTGGTTATTGTATTTGGGGTACAGAAATTTCAGCTGTATCTAGAAGGTCACAAGATAATTGTTTACAGTGACCATAGGCGTTGACCGTCTTAAAGACCTGTAAGTTGAGGAATGTTCGTTTGGTAAGATGGTCATTGAATCTCCAGCAGTTTGACCTTGAGGTTAGATATATTCAAGGGAAAGTTAATTTGGTAGCTGATGGGTTATCTAGAAGTGCGGAGCTCTGTGACGACGCGGGAATTATAGCAACAGACCTAAGTGAAGTACGAATGTTTGCGTTGCACGAAGTAAAGGAAGAAAGTGCATTAAAGACGGTGAGTAAGAGCTTGAGACGTGAGCAGAATGCATATGACCAGCTGAAATTAGTGAAGAGCTATTTAGGAAATACGAATTATCCTAAGGTTTCGCAGTACTACTGTCTGCATAAAGGTATTCTGTTTAGGAGGAAAAAGGTAGGTGTTTCTTAGTGGAAGCTGTGCTTTCCCTCACAACATGTAGACTTACTAATCGACTATGTAAACCTGAGGTATGGGCACTATGGTGCAAAGAGGTGCATTGCAAAATTAAAAGAGAAAGTTGTGTTTTGACAACATTTAATGCCGTGTTGCAAAGCGTCTAGCATCTTGTGTAGGGTGCCAGAAAGTCCGTGCTACTAACACCAGAATACAAGGGGATATATAATCAGTAGGGCCAACTGAAACCCTAGAATTACTGGCTTGTTATTTGTTTGGCCCTCATCCTGCTTCGAGAGGTGGTTGCACCCATGTTTTTGTTGTTGTGGATGGATTCAGTAAATATGTTAAGCTATACCCAATTAAAAGGCCAAATGCAAAAGCGTTGGTAGAAAAGTTGGAAAAAGATTTATTCATGAACGTTGGTGTTCCGAAGAGTTTGCTGTCAGACAATGGGCCTCAATTTACTTCTGATAGATTTAAAGAATGTATGGATAAGGACGGAGTGAAACATCTGAAAATATCTCCATATTTCCCCCAGGAAATACGAGTGAACGTATTATGAGAGAACTGAATAGGCTTTGCAGGACTTATTGTGCTCGGAAACACTCAAGTTGGGCAGAGCACATGAAGTACTTTGAGAATGTAATTGACAACTTAAGGCATGATGCAACTGGTTTTGCGCCTTGCGAATTGATGTTTGGCCAATAACTGCACAATGTGTTTGCAGATATGGTAGAATTCCCTATTCTAACGCAAATATCCACAGACGAGAAGAAGTTAAAGGCTAGGGAAAATATAAGAAAAAGGGCATTGGAAAGGAAGAAGCGTCATGATGTAAAAGCTGTGCCCACCAGTTTGGAAATAGGTCAGTCAGTCCTTGTCAAAACCAAGAAAAATTCAAAGAAAATAAATGCAGATACAAAGAGATTCATCTTCGTATACCAAGGATCTTTTAGGATCATAGGGAAACCACATGCCAATGCAAATAGGCTAGAGTGCCCTGAGAGTAAAAAGCTATTAGGTCTCAGGAACGTGATCGATCTAAAGTAGTTCATAGGTAGTGAATGCTTTCTGTAGGGAGGAGGTTGTTGTGTAACCTCTACACAGTGTGGCAGCTGTGTAGTCCCAGCTGTGTGAGATCTTCTTTCCCATTTCAGATTTCACTCTCTCTTCATCTTTTCTATCCACCTAAAATTACGACCCCTTCTTTCCAATACGAAAATTTTCCGTCGTGGCTATCAAGCCATGAGTTATGTAACCATTCTATCCACCGATTAGTGAAGAAAATACCTAAGGTGACAAACCTAACAGTGACATAAACAATAGGGAAGTGTGACGTAATTAAGATACAAATGTATTTGAGTAACGAGGATGTATAGAACCCTGGTAATATTGTAAGTACAAAGTATTGTTTTATTGGAAATGGTCCCACAATAATATTTAAAAAAGATATACAAGTTCGTTTATAAGCAGGATCTGAAGTGGCTATGAGACCTCGTGTATGCATTAGAACTAACTAATAAATAGTAAGAGAGAGTGCCTAGAGTTCTGGAAAGTAGACAGATAAGTTGTAAAAATGAACTCACCTTGTGCAGCAAGGAATGGCAGTGCAATTGAATTGAGTAGTGTTTGTGGTTGAGACGTGAAGGACACGTCCCTGAAGTATTTATAAGGTGGGAGCTGGCCATTATTTTGGTGTTGGGTGTGTGGTGACTCACCTACATGTATTTAGGTTATGTGTTGGAGGTGTGAATGCGACCATAGGTACCCTTATGTTTGATGAGACAGAGCAGCTCATGGTGTGCTATAGGTTTAAGGAATTTAGCCTTACGCTCATCCATAATTACTTAATGCACTTTTGTGGTAGGTCGAGAGAGACTACCTGTGGTTTCAGCGTCCGATCGAGTGGAAATGGATTGCCACGTGAGCAAACTGATCAGCTGCAATACACTATAGATATGAAATAAATGTGCTATCCTATGCTTTTAATTTTAATGGAGTGAGTATTACTTACGTTCATACACTAGCAAAGTAAGTAAGTACATAATTGCAGATGTGAAACTGACACAGCAGCAGAAGACCAATAAGTGGATTTAGTAGTCAACTAAACGTAGTGTGTTTTGAACACTCAGAACTGTACTATTACCACAAGTTACTCACATGCGCAAAGAAGCTGAGAAGACAACTACTAATCAAATATACTCATACTATCTCTAAGAATAAGGTAACCGAAGATGAGTCAGCTAAGTAAATAAAATACAAATGTATCAAGAATATACCGAGCATTGGTTCAGTGTTCTGGCCCAGAAATAATAAATTGAGATTAAATAGGATTCATGATTGTATGCCTTGAGCATAAGTTTTCTCTAGTACGTGACTAACAGCGTTTTGAGCCATTTGTTTACCGATTTTATTATAGTTAAGTAACCACTAGAGTAAAATTGGAAAAGTTCTGTTAACTTTGTTCCAGCAACATATTGAAAGGTAAAATGTATTTATGTCCAAATTTCATTGTGACCCACCCATAGATTTTAAACGAACAGTGTCTGAGGCGCTCTTTTTTTGTTTGTTCTACAGGACAAACCAGATAATGGCAGCCTGGTAGTTGCGTGAAAGCGTGGAGTGACTTGGACACAAGTCACAATGACCCCTCCCCTTTCCCCATGTAAATTAGAGGGAACGTGAAGGACGCACACCATAGCAACTTCCCCTCCTCTACCCTTGTGAATGGAAGTGTAGAACGCCAGCCAAAGCGGCTACAACCACGTGTGGAAAAATGAAATCACCATGAGTTGTGAAATTTCCTTTTAGGTTTAGAAATGACTGCTAAGATTTAATTATCTGTTTATATATCTTTAATAAACGTTTAAATTTTAGGTCGAATTGTTTGTGCTCTCTGTAGATTAGTTCAGACGTTCTTTGCACAACAGTATTCAACATGGATAGGAAATGCGACTGCTGTGTTCGTATGCGGGTTGAGTTGGTATCCCTTCACTCCCTGATTCAGTCTCTGTTGGCTTCGGTCACACAGCTTGAGGCTGTTGCCAATGGGCATCACTGTGGGGGTCCGGACGGGGGATTGTCGGTGACGGCCAGCTCGTCCCACGCATCCCCCGATCGGACTACTGTTGTCGCTGCCCAGGATCCTGCCCACATTGAGGCTGACCCCTCACCCGTGGTAGAGTGGGAGGTCGTCTCGAGGTGTGGCAGGGGGCGAAAGACATTCAGTAGGGCTGAACGGAAGGCCCTCCAGTTTGTCTGACGAACCGGTTTCAGGCTCTGTCTTTGGCCAGACATGGCTGCTTGTACTGTTCCAGAGGTTGCCCCTCAGTCCGCAAGATCTGGGCGGTCGCAGAGGGTGGGCTTACTGGTAGTTGAGAGCTCCAACGTCAGGCGTGTAATGGGGATCCTTAGGGATATGGCTGCAAGGGAGGGGAAGGAAATCAATGTGCACTCCGTTTAGATACTGGGGGGAGTCATTCCAGATGTGGAAAGGGTCCTTCCAGATGCCATGAAGAATACAGGATGCACCCATTTGCAGACGGATGCTCACATCGGCACCAATGATGTGTGTCGCAATGGATCGTAGGAAATCCTCTCTGGCTTCCGGCGGTTATCTGATTTGGTGAAGACTGCCAGTCTCGCTAGTGGGATGAAAGCTGAGTTCACCATCTGCAGCATCTCCGAAAGGACTGACTGCAGACCTTTGGTATAGAACCGAGTGCAGGGTCTGAATCAGAAGCTGAGACGGTTCTGCGACCGTGTGGGCTGCAGATTCCTCGACTTGCCTCATAGGGTGGTGAGGTCAGGAGTCCACTACACTAAGCAGGCGGCTTCACTGGTAGCATGGGTTGTGTGGCGTGTACTGGACCGTTCTTTAGCTTAGATGGCCTCGGGCAAGTACAGAAAGGGCAACAGCCTCTAAGGGTGCAGGGCAAAATCAGGACATGCGGGCACCAAGCAGCAATCGGTATTGTAATTGTAAACTATCGAAGCTACGTCGGTAAAGTACCGGAACTTCAAGCGCTAATGGAAAGCACCGAAGCTAAAATCGTTATAGGCACGGAAAGCTGGCTGAAGCCAGAGTTAAACTCTGCCGAAATATTTACAAAGGCACAGACAGTGTTTAGAAAGGATAGATTGCATGCGTCCGGTGGTGGCGTGTTTGTCGCTGTTAGTAGTAGTTTATGCTGTACTGGAGGTTATACTAAACAACCAAGCTCCTTTTACCGACCTCCCGACTCAGCAGCAGTAGTGGCAGAACAGCTGAGAGAATATCTGGAATACATTTCACATAAATATCCTCAGCATGTAATAGTCTTAGGTGTAGATTTCAATTTACCAGATACAGACTGGAACACTCAGATGTTTAGAACGGGTGGTGGGGAGAGAGCAACGAGTGACATTATACTGAGTGCACTATCCGAAAATTACCTCGAGCAATTTATCAGAGAACCGACTCGTGGAGATAACATTTTGGCCCTACTGATAACAAAGGGACCCGAACTTTTGGACTGTGTAAGCGCAGAACAGGGAATCAGTGATCATAAGGCCGTTGCAGCATCGCTGAGTATGGAAGTAAATAGGAATATAAAAAAAGGGAGAAAGGTTTATCTGATTAGCAAGAGTAATTGTAGGCAGATTTCAGACTACCTAACAGATCAAAACGAAAATTTTTGTTCCGACAAAATGTTGAGTGTTTATGGAAAAAGTTCAAGGCAATCGTAAAATGCGTTTTAGACAGGTATGTGCCGAGTAAAACTGTGACGGACGGGAAAAACCCAGCGTGGTTCAACAACAAAGTTCGGAAATAACTGTGAAGGCAAAGAAAGCTTCACTCCAAGTTTAAACGCAGCCCAAACCTCTCAGACAAACAGAAGCTTACCGATGTCAAAGTTAGCGTAAGGAGGGCTATGAGTTAAACGTTCAGTGAATTCGAAAGTAAAATTCTATGTACCGACTTGGCAGAAATTCCTAGGAATTTCTGGTCTTACGTTAAATCAATAAATGGATCGAAACAGCATATCCAGACACTCTGGGATGACGATGGCATTGAATAAGAGGATGACACGTGTAAAGCTGAAATACTACAATTTTGTCCCAAACTCTTCCACAGAGGAAGACGGCACTGCAGTTCCTTCTGTAAATCCTCGCACGAACGAAAAAGTTACTGACATCGAAATAAGTGTCCAAGGAATAGAAAAGCAACTGAAATCACTCAACAGAGGAAAGTACACTGGACCTGGCGGGATACCAATTCGAGTCTACGTGAAAAAACTTGCCCCCCTTCTAACACCCGTGTACCACAAGTCTCTAGATGAACGGAAGGTTCCAAATGATTGGAGAAGGACACAGGTAGTCTCAATTTTCAAGAAGGGTCGTGGAGCAGATGCGCAAAACTATAGGCCTATATCTCTGACATCGATTTGTTGTAGAATTTTAGAACATGGTTTTTGCTCGCGTATCATGTCATTTTTTGAAACCCAGAATCTGCTGAGTAGGAATCAACATGGATTCCGGAAACAGCGATCGTCTGATGCCCAACTCGCTTTATTTGTTCATGACACCTAGAAAATATTAGATACAGGCTCCCAGGTCGATACCATTTTCCTTGTCTTCCGGAAGGCGTTCGATACAGTTCCAAACTTTCGGCTGATAAACAAAGTAAGAGCCTATGGAATATCAGACCAGCTGTGTGGCTGGACTGAAGAGTCTTTAGCAAAGAGAACACAGCATGTTGTTCTCAATGGGAAGCGTCTACAGACGTTAAAGTGAACTCTGGCGTGCCACAGGGGAGTGTAATGGGACCATTTCTTTTCACAATATATATAAATGACCTAGTAGATAATGTCAGAAGTTCCACGCGGCATTTCGCGGATGATGCTGTAGTATACTGGGAAGTTGCAGCATTAGAAAATTGCAGTGAAATGCAGGAAAATCTGCAGCGTATGGGCACTTGGTGCAGGAAGTGGCAACTGACCCTTAACATAGGCTCTAGCGGTTCTGGCGCTGCAGTCCGGAACCGAGGGACTGCTACGGTCGCAGGTTCGAATCCTGCCTCGGGTATGGGTATGTGTGATGTCCTTAGGTTATTTAGGTTTAAGTAGTTCTAAGCTCTAGGGGACTTATGACCTAAGATGTTGAGTCCCATAGTGCTCAGAGCCATTTGAACAATTGGAACCTTAACATAGGCAAACGTAATGTCTAGCGAATACATAGAAAGTAGGATACTTTATTGTATGATTACATGATAGCGGAACAAACACTGGTAGCAGTTACATCTGTAAAATATCTGGGAGTATGTGTTGCGGAACGATTTGAAGTGGATTGATCATATAAAATTAATTGTTGGTAAGGCAGGTACCAGGTTGAGATTTATTGGGAGAGTCCTTAGAAAATGTAGTCCATCAACCAAAGAGGTGTCTTACAAAACACTCGTTCGACCTATACTTGAGTATTGATCATCAGTGTGGGATCTGTAGCAGATCGGTTTGACGGAGGAGATAGAGAAGACCCAAAGAAGATCGGCGCGTTTAGTCACAGGGTTATCTGATAAGCGTGATAGCGTTACCGAGATGTATAGCAAACTCAAGTGGCAAGCTCTGCAAGAGAGTGTAGGGAAGCGGCCTACTCACGCCTTATAAAATTCACATAAGTCTTTCCATTGTGTGCCAGCCACTCCGCTGTAACTAGCTCTGACGTCATAAATGTTGCGCAATGCTTTAAAAATCAAGTAAATAACCTTAAACGTTTCTAGCACGTCAGGAGTAATGCTAAATCAATATGTATTGCATATCAGTTCAATAACTTTAACCATTTTCGAAATTTGGACATTGTTCTGTAAAAATCATTGGCGCAACAGATATGAGCTAGAAACTTAAAAATTTATGTTTAGATTCCCTTTGCGTAATAATTTAGTAGAAACAGTATTCTGGATCTTACAAATTAAAATTTTTGTTGAAATTCACGATTTTCTGGTTTTTGTCTTAGAAATTAAGGAAGCTAGATACATTAAGTAGGAGAATAAATAATGCTAGGCTGTTTAAATTTAAGCAGAAGGGAGATCCGCTAAAATCATAAAGTTGTGAGAAGCGTCAACTGAATAACTATAAAACTATAGTGATAGCGTATCTCCAAAGGGCAAGTTCAGAGCTCGTCTACTGTGTGTAGTGTAATTAAATTAATTATCTCGCCCAAAATATTTGACTTTGCCACGTCAGACTTTTATTATGATTACTTACCTGTGTGCTGATAGCACATATAAATTGAGAGCTTCATCGACCATCAGCAAAGGAAGCAATGATTTATTTGATAACTTATAGTGGTGCATTACTAGCAAAGCGGCTAGTCGGGAGAGTAGATTCGATCAGGCATCTCCTTAGCCGTCCGCACCGCGGCTTTATATGTAAGAAAGCTGCGTGAATAGGAAGTCCCCAGTTCTCTCCAGATGGTGATTAGCGCACCACCTGTGCCGGAAGTCACGTCGCGTCTGTATCGTTGATACGAGTACAAACAGCCTCGGATGCAGTAATAAGTTACTGGGGATGCGCGTAACCATGTAATCGTTTTCGAGTGAGGTGTTAATTTTGGATGACGTTAATGATCTATTTTTAGTTTGCGTATGTCGTATTTTCATGTGCCGCCGCAGGACAGACATTCTACCATTATTAGCGTGTCGTTTGAAGAACATTATCATCAAAATATGGCGAGCATTCAGTCAAACATTTAATTTTAACAGTTATAGTGGCATCAGTGCATTAGACTCTGAACTGCTCTGGTAGTTGAATTGTGTGGATTCTTTTTGGTCTGTAACTTTGAGAATATAGTGAACATCTTAGAGAGAAGGGGTTTAGATTATGAATCCCAGACAATCTCCTAATTCCTCAGAGCTATAAGCTGTAGCTATAAATGTATTTCTCAGATGAAGTGGGCACTAGGAATTCTAATTACAGGCTTCACGTTTTGCTAATCACTTTCTGGTAGCCAAAATTGTAGTTAGAGAGCCAGTGCTGAGAATGGCAAACAACAAAATAAATAATAAGAACATTAACAATTATTCCACCCACCACCCCACAAGAGGCGCTCTGCATTGCGGTGTAGTTTGCTGCCCAGGTTTCGAGAGGGTGCGTTTCTGGATGGGGTATCGAATATATTGCTTCCCCCTATTTATACCTCCCGAGGGGATCACGTATGTAAAATCAGAGATATTCGAGAGCGCACGGAGGCTTTCCGGCAGTCGTTCTTCCCGCGAACCATACGTGACTGAAACAGGAAAGGGAGGTAATGACAGTGGCATAAAAGTGCCCTCGCCACACGCAGTTGGGTGGCTTGCGGAATATAAGGGTTGATAGATGTAGAACTAACATATTAATTATTGTTTGGAATGTGTGGTTGTGTATGGTTCATTAGTAACTGGGAGTGGGTCAGTGTCGATGTCTCAGCACAAAGCTCCTTTTGCTTGCACAGTTTGGTTACACTGATTACACTGTACGGAGTATCAATACGTACAGGTCGTTGGTGTTATTTTAATGCGTTTCTTTATTGGTGTTTATTAGCTTATGGTCCAGTATGTGTAGAAGCACATATGTGGATACTGGTTTTACTGGTCTCATCTTACTAGGCTACTCATTATGTCCTTCAGTTGCCCATAAATAGTGAATCTGCCACATGAGATGTTCCTCGGCAATAGTTTGTCGAGATTTATCATATATGATACCTTTAACTCTGTGGGTACGTACTGATGGTGGCTGTCAGGGATATGTGTGATGGCAATCAATTACTGATGTAATTTTTATGTGTGTGGGTTCCCCTAAAGTCCATTAGGTCATTGAGTAAAAAAAATTGCAGTGTACGTTACATGTTAATTTTGTTTTATGCAGATAACAATAACATATTGTTAATATGTAATCCTATCGGGTGATATACCTCTTTTAGTCATAAACTATGAATTATGTTGTCCATGTTCTCATACTTTTCTGTCATTTTATGCATATTTCCATATGAACCAGTCTTAAGATGGCACCATGTTGTGTCAGAACTAATGCAATGGTTTAAAAAGAATGCAGATCAAATACAGCCACTGTTTTTAATCGTTATTCGTATTATGCGTCCAGTTGCAGTCCCACTTAATGGATTAGCAGACATACAAAACTAGGTGTCACCTTGTTTTCGACAAGTGTTGAAAAAACTCATTACAGCACTCCTCGAAAACCCAACACGTCGTGCAGTTTTCAAAATGCTCGAACCATACCTCTGGGCCAGTACAATCTGCCCCCAGTCAAACTCAGATGGATCACGCACCGTCCGCATTCTGCACATGGACAGCGCACTCACTGATACTACATGCGCCATGCGCATATCCATCAGGTGGCCATCCTATCGCCTGGACGGATTTATATAGACAGTGCGTCGGTAGTCATCATTTTCTGATTGATCAGTGTGTGTGATCCATTCAAGATATCTGCTGTAATGCTCAAACCTAACCTTGGTACTTTATCATTCTGCAGCAAGTGGACAACTGTTGTGGAAGTGGAGAGAAAAGGGTTTGTATTTTTTAAGTGTGTGTGTGTGTGTGTGTGTGTGTGTGTGTGTGTGTGTGTGTATGCGTGTTTTGCTGATGGACGTGGAAATGTTGCAAACAAAATTATTAGGGCTAATTTTTTGGTGGATGGTGCAAAAATTCAGATCAGTTGGATGCTTTTGGACACTGTTACGATGGTGTCTCTAGAGCTACATTGCGATTGTCTTTCTTTCTAAATGGAGCCTTTACAGTGCATCATAACTGGCTGCTTCACTATATTGGTGGCTAAAATACTATTTTATCATTGCCGTAGAAGGGGTGGGGGAACAGGGTGGAGAAGGGGTTGGCGGGTTAACACGTTTTACTTGGCAGACTCTTTTAAGTCTTCCATTACTGTTTTTTCTTTAATTTTTGACTATCTGCTTGCAGTTTCTCATCAATATTACTTCACTGAAAAAGGAATGTGGCTTGTAATGTCATCATGATCATGTCATAGATAAGGGGGTGTTGTACTGTTTCTACTGGGTGGACTTTGGTTAAAAACAATGTAAACTAAATAATACGATAAATTTTATAAATAATCGAGAAGTACGCAGAAGAACTACAATGGACATGTTATTCCATGGAATCTTGCGCTTCTATGCATGAACTATCTTTCGTTTATCATTCGCTTATCTCATTTGCTCGGATTAGGATCTAAGAGGACATTCTTGTGCAAAGCTCATCTTGCTGTACCAGCTGATAATTTAAGTTGTACTTAAAACCCGAAAAATATAATGGTTATTTTGTCGAAAGAACTTGTGTATGTGGTTAATCCATCGTAAATCTGATACCTTTATTGTCTTCAGTAGATATGGGCCTTAAGAAAGAATTTTCATTGTTAGGCGCCATCTTAAAAAAATCTTTAACTTTTTTCTTTTATCTCATCTACGAGACGTGCCGTCGGTTATGACAATTAACTTTATTCCACATCCCATGAGACCTGAGGCAGCTACTAATAATTTAACAATTTTGTATGCAGATTTTCTTTATATAACGAGATAACATCCCAGGCAGAAAAGGTCTGGTGACAGGATTCCAGTTTCGTTATAGGATTTCATTTGTAGATGCTACTCTTGTTATCTTATATTGGGGAAGGAGACGAAACCACGATGTATCGACGACTGCGTAACTACCCTGAGAACTGAGCTTGTTTACTGACAGTGAGTGCTTATACATGTTGAGGTAAACTAAACAACGAATTACACTATTAATAGTATTCCTACATTAGTTATTTCTCTTTTATGCTGAGCTATTGCATTAATGTGTGTTTCTTTTTAGTATAAGTCACGGCTCATATTTTATTTTATTACTTAACACTAATAGTCACAAAATAATAAAAAAATTATTTTATTACATTACAGTGTGACTTGTGATGTCATAGATGTGAGTAAAGTGCGCCGTTGAGTACTTTAGAGTATTACTTTTATCTGCATTTATAATTAGCAGCCATTCATCAGAGTGTATTTAAATGATTCTGAATACCGTAGTCACTCAAAGACAATACTTCTGCAAACGTACTTGCATAGTCAGCAAACATTGTGAGACTTCCCCCCTCCCCCCCCTCTCCCTTCATGCCCTCCCCAAACCCAGTCATCTGACATATCATTTTAGAATGGCATACTTGTTATAATGAGATGGTGAGTGTACGAAAGATGGTGGTGGTGGTTAGTGTTTGACGTCCTGTCGACTACGAGGTCATTAGAGACGGCATACGAAAGGCTCTCCTCTGATAAGCAGGTATGGAACTCATTAGTGAAGCAGCAGTATTCCAAGACGTGACCAAGCACAGACAGATGTAACAGCTCTCGTTTCGGTCTGACAGGTGGCGGTGGAGAAGGTAATTCCGTTAATGGGGCCACAGTTAGGCATTCAGAGCCTCTCCTAGGAGGTGGAGACCCGGACAGGGTTGATTAGCCTAATTCATGGATGGCACAGTCAGTACGCGCTCCTCAGACGGTAGCTACCTGATACACTGGTCAAGAAACTCATAAAGTATTTAGACTCTCACCGTAACACAAAGCATTAATGATTTCAGTCCGAGATGTGGAGTTGGTTGAGGGGCAGATGTATATTAAATGATGGCTTAAGAAGTGGAGTATAGCTGATACATCTATTGCTGTGAACTGGCGATATCTTAATTCATAATTAGTTGTAAGGATATTAAATTTAAAATGATATGTAGTAAAAATATTTCGAGAATGTTCTAAACTGCTGATATAACTACCTGGTTAGAAAGAGAGCGCATGTAACTCCCCATTATAAAAAGAATAAGGTGCACAGATTTTCTTACAAATACAATTAACGCCGACTGTTTTGCGATCCTAGGGTGCATTGAAGCTCGCAAACTTTTAAGTTAATGTCAAGAAGAAACTTCTCTCAAAGTATCAGAGCGAGTCAAGTAAAAAATTCTCGTGTGATATTGACTGCGTTCAGAATGAGATTTTCACTCTGCAGCGGACTGTGCGCTCGTATGAAACTTCCTGGCAGATTAAAACTGTGTTCCAGACCCATACAAGAACTCAGGACCTTTGCCTTTCATGGTCAAGTGCTCTTACCGGCTGAGCTAACCAAGTACGACTCACGCACTGTCCTCAAAGGTCCCGAGTTCGAGTCTCGGTCCGGCACACAGTTTTAATCAGCCAGGAAGTGTCATACAGACTGCGTTATTTACACAAGACGTGTAGCAACTGATAAGTGTACACTATATGATCGAATGGAGACTTCAGCACTAGATGTCATGAGAAGCTGACTCACCAGTATAAGAGGAGACAGGATGTATTGTGTTCTCAATTAGGATGCAGTGCCTACAGAATGGGTCGATCAGGAGGGCTAAGTGATTTAATGTGTGGACTATATTTTGTACATAAAAAATTAAGAAACCCATTAGGTAAATTTCTAGTGTTTTAAAGATGTCCACGCCGATTGTTGGTGATATGATTGTAAAATGTAAATGGAAATGCAGGGGCAGCTAAACCAAGACCAAATAGATCTCATGAAGTGATCGAGAGGGATCGTCGAACATTGTTTAGGGTTACTGAAAAAACTCTCATGAAATCAGCCAAGGTAATCACTTCTGAGTTACAAAGAGCTACTAACAGTCCAGCTTAACACACAATAACTGTGTGTAGGGAGTTGAAGAGAGTGGGGTACATTTGTCGAATAGCACTTCATAAGCCACTTATATCCATAGTCTTCGCTAAGCAAAACTTAATGTCGTGTAAAGAGCGATAAACCAGGACAGTGGGAGACTATAAGCGAGAATGGAGAATCGCGCTACACCCTGTGGCAATCCGATGGAAGGTAAATTCGTGGAAAACATTATCTACCAACATGTGTGAATCATGGAGGAAGTGGAGATACAGTACATGATGGTGGTTTTCGTGGTTGAGATGTGTCTTCTAACGAGCTTATGACAAATGCATATATGAACAACGCTGTTTACCGCAGACAATTCAGAGATCATAGATTGTAGCAGAATGGGTCAGCACATATTTTGAGTATAGCAATATTCCTGAATGGACTCACTGCCCTGGGGACCAACCTGCACACTACGAAAAACCTTTTAGTTGAGCTACAACACCAGCATGCAAGTTCGCTACCTCCTCTGGTAACACCTCCTATGGTTTGGGCTATCATTCCAGTAGAATCATTCAAGCAAATCACTGAAACATTTCCCATCAGAATTCAAGCCATCATAAAGATGATGGGTGTACATGACTTATAACAGGCGAGTACTGTAAGAAGCTCGTCATTTCGCTACCCTGCCTAATAAATCACAATTTAGTTTTACTGTAATGGAGTTGTTTATGTCAGTGAGTGTCTATCCAGTTGGAGAGTTTGGGTGCTGGTGTACACATTTCAGGGTGGCCATCCCTACCTCCTCACCACTTGTTGCAGCAACTTATATTTATTAGTGTTATTTATGGTACAACAATGCTCAAGACTATGTCCAGCCAGTAACATACGTGTATAACCAATGATCGTCGATGGTGGTGCTCTGTCAGAATCCTGACAGTAGTCGTAAATATGACAGTATGGCTCAGACCAGTCTTACTGAGCATTTAGCCCAGTGACTGTTGGCCACTGATTTAATTCTAGTGATGTATTCAGTCTTCTTAGCAATACTAAGGCTCAGTTATGTTGCTGACAGGCCCAGAAGCAGGTTGTAGAAGTGATCTCTGGCCACTTTTGTGAATAGTACCACTTTCAGAGATTCCATACAAGTCATAGGCTATGCTAGTGTGGTGAGAAGGCAGATAGGATGGGTAATGTGTTGGGTGTGAATGCCACTCTGTCTGAGATGAGAGTAGGCACACACAACTTTGGGAGTCAGCTACATTGATTTGAACGACCCACATTCCCTGGAATCCAGTACTGTGGCCACAGTCAGTGCGTCTTGTGCATCGTTGGGAATCAGTGTAGGTCGCAGAGGGCTAAAGCAGTAGCGGAGGCTGCCAGCTGTGGCTGTGTTCGAAGTTGGCAGTTAAGGAAGTCTGGGCCTGTAAGGCACATGAGCCTGAAAGGAAAGTAATGGATCAATGGATCATTTGCTAGAGCGAAAGAGAGCAGCGAGTCTTCTGAGACACCTGTTCTGAGGGGCCTCAAGAACTTCTGTGTGTTTGGTGTACACGACAATGGGCAGCATGGAAAGGCCTTCTGTTTGTGCAACAATCTGATGGAGCAGTTGTTGTCTTTACCTGGCCGTACACCAGCCATTCCCCAGAAGGCAAAGAAATGGCTTCTCCTGCTCATAAGAAGTACTACCTGCATGATTCAGAACTGACGGTAGTGGCCTGTTGGCTTTGTAAATAAAGCAATCCACCATGATATGTGTGAACATGTTTTGAATCTAGACGATAGTAACACAATTTCCTGCATGGAAGGCTGTAGAAATTAGGTTGCACGTATCTATTGCACGTGGAGCATGTGAATACGTGTGTTGTGGTTGAGAGCAGGTATAATTGTGTCAGTACAGGCCGAAGGCATGGTTAAACAAGCTAGGGAGAAGAAGCTCCATTAAAGTTTGGGTGAGCAGCCTAATAAATTGCCATACTTCTTCTAATTTCCGGCTGTGTATTGCTCAGACAGCATAAGGGTGACCCAGAAGACTGTCTTCAGGCTCTCTCTTAGAATGTCTGAAGGATATATAGCCAAAATATTACAAGAAGAAAAAGAAAAATATTGTTTACCATCATGCTTGTTCGGATGTTCTCCGTGTCCAAGAGCTCTTGTGTTTGCCTTTTTGCTCATTTTTCCATACTTCTCCTATTATTCTCAGAAACTTCTTTGGTTCGCAATCTAATACTTGGGACTTAAAACAACAAAGGGGAATGACGTCTTCCTACCATATACCACTTCAAAGTGTGACATGCCAGTCCTCACATGAGCCTTTGAGTTGTGTGTACAAACTGCTTATGGAAAATAGGTGTCCTGGTCACTTTGTCTAGCATTCACTTAGAAGCTTAGTATCCTAGAAATGGTCTTGTGGACATGCCCCATTCTCCCACTGATATGAGTTGGGAATGGTCGTGTTCATAATTCCTGCAAGCTTATGACACAAAATAGATATGTCTTATGCGCTGAAGTTAGGTTCATACCCTGATCTGTGACTAAGGTATCAGGTACTCCAAATATCAATATCTAACTGATAACTACTGCCTGTGCTACAGTGATCGCCTATTGGCCTGGAAATAACGTCATTTCCAAAAACCGCCAAAAATTTTTGATGGTTGTAAATACATTCCTTTTGCCTATAAACGTTTTGTTGAATGGTCCGCGGACTTCTAGCTCTAGCATTTCAAATGGCTTCGACCACTCTGGTAACCTCTGCTAAAGGATTTTCGATGTAAAAATTCCACTCTCTGTGTGCAGGGTACACAGCTGTGTCTACTGTTCCACACTATACTTTCCATTGGTCCAGCGAAACTATTACACAATAAGTCTATCAGTTGCTTGTCGTCCAACGTTACCTGGAAACACATGGTCATGAGCATTTTGTAACACTTCATTCCGAAGAGATGCTGGTACCATATGATCTGCATCTCATGACACTACACGACAAATTCTCATTTAGTACAAAGTGTTGCTGTGACTTTAAAGCTTGCCAGTCTTTATGCTCTGCCTGTGCTTGCCGCCTTTCTAACAGACTCATGCCCAGTGTACTCAGCTAGCCTACTTTGTTACTTAATGTGTCCATTTTTGTGTATCTCCTACTTGGCTTTTTGATGACTGAGATTGAGAGACCAATGTGTTAGATGATGGGGTGGACCTTTCAAACCACATGACCTATCCCAGCTTCGAATTTTCTAGCATATAAGTAACGTCACAAATATTTAATTCAGTATATAATCTCCAACATATCCTTTTCAGTTCTTGAGTGTTTATTCTCTGCTTCATTTAACCGCCTCAAGGAATATACCACTGGATGCTCCTGTCCATAAAAAAAATGTTACCCAAAAAACAGCCAACTGTTTCGTTATAAATGTCACATGAGACTACACACTCTTATTCATAATTGGGAAAAGCAGATTCTGGAACAGAATTCAATGAGTCCTTAAATCTTTCGAATGATAGCTGACATTCTAGTGCCTATTGAAACCTCACTCCCATCTTGAGACATCTCTTCAAACGTTCAGCTAATATTGCAAATTCCTTTATGAGCATACGGTAGTAGTTACATAAAATTGTGAATGACTGAATCTGTGTTGTTGTTCGTGGTGTTGAAAAATTTCGAGTCAATATTAACATGAGTCGCTTCTGTAAGGTGAGAATTGTTTTCTGCACCAGGTTCACTAATTATTTGTCCCAGCTAGTTAATTCGAGTATGAGTAATAAATCACTTGTCTGTGCTCAGTCTCAAATGTGCTGATAATAATATATTAGAAACGTCCTCCAGTTATCTCTTACGCTCTGGTACATCCTATGGAAAAGCTATTAAGAAAGTTAAGTAAACCAAACAGTCCTTGAGCTTTAATCCCCTTTAAATGCCATCCAGTAACCTCTTAAAAGTAGCTGGTGTGTTTTTTAATCCAAACAGCATCGGATTGTATTGATAATGTTCCGTAATGACACTGACGCCAATTATCCATGGATTCTGTAGTGGTAGAGTTTGCTTATTCAGATACATACAGTTGGAGAAAAACATTTATTCCTGCATTCTACTCAATGCTTTCTTAGACAAGATACCTATATTTGCACTCCAGGGGCTTTCATTAGGTTCTATAATCCCATCCTCTATTTGCTGTTCTATTAAATACTCCATTAATGGTCATAAATGACTTGCTATGTGATATCGTTTCTTATTAATCGGTGAACTGCCCTCTGTAGTTATACACCGCTGAGTTGTTGGTGTAAATTATAACAACCCATCTGTGGAAACAAGTCCCTTAATTCAACATTCCTTCCTCGATAGCTGTGGAACCGCTTTCCTTCAAGTGACTCACTTTCTAGCTTTACACAGCATCTTCAACAGTCTCCCTATGGCTTATATGAAGACTCGGCAGATCGACGAGTGCTTCCTCTGATATTTCAAAAGATGGTACCATTATACCTTTAGACAGGCTCACTTCACCTCTGCCAACTGTAACTATATATTCTGCATCAGTATTACTTATACTTCCTGGTACTACTTTGCAAGAAATAATGCCAACCGTCCAACTCTTCACTGCTTGAGGTAGGCTCTATCATATACAAAGTCCCACAAGTCGGATGGTTACTGTTAGGAACCGACATATTTTTTCTCACACCTGCTGGTATGTTAACCTGTTGATCAACTTCAGCAAACTCGTCTGCAGTTTCATGACAGGGGAACCTGGCGACAGTGCTTAGTTAGAAACTGTGGCCCCCAACTGAAACAAGGTTTCATTGAGCCCAAATGTATATTGAAATCAATACTAGCACAAAGTCTGTCGAAAAAATCTTGCCAAAGAATCAGTGAATACACTTTTAATAACTTTATTTATGTTT
This sequence comes from Schistocerca americana, assembly GCF_021461395.2. Classification (NCBI taxonomy): domain Eukaryota; kingdom Metazoa; phylum Arthropoda; class Insecta; order Orthoptera; family Acrididae; genus Schistocerca; species Schistocerca americana. The sequence goes on from NC_060123.1 coordinate 46,403,947, forward strand.
TCAACGTACTTTTGTTTTTCCAACAACCTTACGCGGTTCGACTTTCCGTCGTTTTCAAAGGCTACAAGTACACATACAAAATTGGTATCAGAAGATATGAAAATATGATAACATTTCAACATTTATAAGAGACATTTTGCTACGATTAGAATATAGCTTCCTAGCTTATCAGTGTTATGTCTGTCACTTAAAACTGTTCATTAGATACATTTATCATGTCAACATTCACAGTTCCTAGACGAGTGCAAATCGCTACCAGGGGAAAAGTTTTGGAAGCCAAGTGGGCTAAACCGCTAGGCGGCGCTGGGTATGTGGTACGCTTTGCAATTTGCTTTTGTTTACAACCATAATTTTCATCATTACGTCGCAGAAAACAATTTCATCAGTAAAGATGGAAATAACGTTACATTGTTTTAGAAAAAGGTATTATCTAATAAAACCGTGGGTAAGACATGTTTTTTTGTTTGTTTATTTATTGATCTTTGAGTAGTTGAAACTAATATATTGGAACAGCGCTCTGAATGACGTTGGTTTCAACTTCCTGGTAACAAACAAATCTTTTGCTTTTTTTAAAAAAAATTACAGCACGTAAATTAGCGTCATCAGTAAAATTCCATAAATATTTAATCAAAGTTAACATTAAATAGATTAGTAGAGGTCTGGAAGGGAATTGGTTGAAGATGGCACACTTAAGATAACGTACATAAGATCTTCTGTGGTTGTATGACCATGAAACTATTTTCTGCGAATAAGAAACGCTGTAGAACACCATGATGCAATTAAAGAAGTGAGGCAAGGGGATGAAGAGGTACACAGTATCACCTAATGAACAATTTTATATGACTGGCAGAACACTGGTGACTAGGAAGCCATATTCCAATCTTTTCAATACAGGTCCTATCAACGGTGAAATTTTAAATTTCCATATCTTCTGATGCGAGTTCAGTGTTTTATCTGTAGCCATTGATAATGACGAAAAATCGAAACGCGTAAGGTTGTTAGAAAAATAAAAATGTGGCCAAGACATAAGAAAAGTTATTGAAAGTGCTCCCAAATGACTGCATCGTCTCACAGAGTCTCGTAGACACTGAAAATCCTTCACTCACAAGGTAAAACTTCCTTATGTTCTGCATGCTTCGTTTTCCTAGTAGTAAAACCAAATGTTTTCATATCCAATTACTCAATAGTATTATCATCAACTCATTATAATTTATTTATTGGTTGCAAAAGCCTGCTGCTGCTCACCAGGTCCAGACTGATGACAGATGAGTGTGCGTCATGTAATCCTTGTTCCACACTACTCACAAAGCTCATTAAGCAGCGTTCCTTCGATGCACTAACTTGTGCCGTGTTACAGTCTGTCTGGACTATTTTCCGATGGTCGAAGCACTCCCGTTTGAGTACTACGGCAGCTTTTCCCGTTGATGTTTTTCATTTTTCCTGATCTGACAATCCGATGCCCAGTGGCCCACTTTCCCACACGAGTAACACACTGGCGGCCGTTAGTGTTCCTCTGTTTGGCCCTTACATCTATACACGTATCATTTGAGCTCCAAGCGAATAGTCGGCGTTCTACACGTCGCTGTGTGAGAAAAACTATCCCCTCCAAGTGCTCTGAAATTCTAAGAGCTGTTGTTCAAACACAGCGATTCCCAGTAAGTATTCTCGGTGCGATCTCGGCAAACATTCCACGAAAACCCCCTAATTGGTCTCCGAATTCTTGGTAGATACATATGTCTGCACATTAACTTTGCGAATCATGTTGATTCTGCTGTCTGAGACGAAGTATTGAGCTTCTCGCGAGCAAACAGTGTGCTGTTTTGTTTTTGGGAATACTGGTGCAGACCAAAATGGCTCTGAGCACTATGGGACTTAACCTCTGACGTCATCAGTCCCCTAGAACGTAGAAATACTTAAACCTCACTAACCTAAAGACATCACACACATCCGTGCCCGAGGCAGGATTCGAACATGCGACCGTAGCAGTCGCGCGGCTCCGGAAGAACCCAGAACCGCTCGGCCACCGCGGCCGGCCTGGCGCAGCCCAGTGACAATGATTTATGGTGGGTCTCATGATGTAAAACTTATGTTTTGGATTCGAATGTCACACTCAACTTCGCCACATACATTGTCACTTCCTCTGACCAGCCGCTAATTGGAGCAGTAGCTGTAAAATAACGAATGACTAGTGATACACTTATTTACCTGAAAAGGGATATGTAAGTGTGGCTACAACTAGATGAAAACAAGGGAAAGGAACTCCCAAATCTGTCTTATTTTTCTTTGACTCCGACTGTGATTAAAACTAAACGGCGTTTAACATGTCAAATTTACGAAGGAGCCCTTCATGTTTGAACCGTGGTAAAAGTTCTTGTTTTGAAGAGCGCACCTCAGCGCTTTTCCCCTGTCCCCTCCCTCCACCCCTCTTCCCCCGGGCTTCCCCTCCCCCTTCCTCCCTTCTCCCCTGCCCGTGGCATCTGCTCTTCCTTCTCCCTCTCCCACCCCCCCCCCCCTCCTCCTCTCTTGGCAGGTCCCCAGACTCGTACACGGTTAATGAACATTCGCGCGCCGGAGATCAACGCCTCGTGTTCTGTGTGTGCCGTCATTTTGTGCTTAAGTGGTTCAGTGTTATTCCTTTTGTGCACCTACGTTCACGTGTGACAATTTTCGTCTATGTATCAGTCCAAGTGTTTGAACAAATTTTATCTTGGACTCTACGCCCGTGAACGGCTCCATGTATTTTAAGAAGTGTTTGTCTCCGTTTATATGTCCACCGTATTTTTTTCTCTAAATTTCTTCATTTGTAACTTTTGTGTTTCTCTGAGGCCCAAGAGCGGCGTAGTGCGCTGCTGCTGGCCTGCCTGTACACAGGTTTCAAAATAACAATAAAGAAAAAAAAAAAACTCGCCAGTCAGCCAGTCTGGGTTAGTTTCTCGTCCCCAACTTGCTACTCTGTCTCTCATCCGCATTTGTTAGGCTGATTATGTCTGTCTGTCGTTCAGAGTGCTAGTATGTCTGTCGTTCGGATCAACCTTTAAAGCCGGCAAAATGAGAGTCTTTCCACTCCGCCAGTAAGAGAACTCAGCGAGCGGTAGCCCGGTCGGGATTAGTTCCTGCATCTGAGTCAGCGTGTTAGGCCGCCAGTCTGCTCGAGTTTGCTCAGGCAATGGTCACTGGCGGTTGGATCGATCGGTTGGTCAGTCGCGCACTGAGACACAACATGACTTGTCCGTCTTGAGCGTCAGCGCATGTGAGGTCGCCACGTGAGTCCAGTGGACCGCGGCGTATAGAGAGGGGTAGTGACTTCACAGTCGACACGAGAGCAACGGAGTCAACCCACGACATCGGTCTGGCCGGGGCGAGCTGCGACGCCGCGAGCCGGGAGATCGGCGCGCCTTCCTGCGTCCGGGAGGGTTCGGGAGAGCGATTTGGGGGTACTGCGCCAAGTCTTTTCGAGAAATCGGAGTTTATTAGAAGTTAAGTGATTGATGATATGTTGTTTGATTTATTCTTGCTAAATTCTACTTGTTTTCTTGGTGAGGTCACCAGGCGTTTTGCTTTGGGGTTGTCCCACCATTCTTCTCCGTTTGCCCTCCCGCGGGAAGGTGGTTGTTTATTAATTGATTGGTCCGTTTTTCCCTTATGGAGTAGGGGTGGGTTAGAGCGACCTGCGGTTCGTGTTGTTCGGTAATCTCCCTATCGTTCTACCGTACGTTAGTAGCTGCCTCTGTCATATTTGTCGGATTTGGTGTGTTAACGAATTTATTGCATGGAGTATAACAACCTAATGCCCGAAATATGTTTTGCTCTTTGCAAACTTAGATATTATTGCCTATGATCTTGGGAGCCGGTATCTGTGTACTGTACAACATCTTAACTATAGTTTGGCCACCCTTGTAGAATTTTATGTAAGATTGCATTTTATGGGCTTTCATTTAAATGATCATTTTAGTATACAAAGTTGCCACCCTTTCACCGTAAGACTTTTCTTAGAAGTTAAACTCAAGTTGCACCTTCTGTGGCCAGGGTTATATTTTATCTGTTAGTGTTTTGTACCATTTCCATCCGTCCTACGGGGGTGAACAGTTTGCGTGCTTGTGTAAATTGTTAAAACTCTTAGTTTAAAGTTATCTGGTGTGTTGCAGATTTGCACCAGCGCGGTCTTTCAGAGGCTGTTGTGAGCGGTCGTAACTACGGCCGTGTCAAAAGGGTGCGGCAAGGTTCTCTGCCGAAAAGCTAATACAGTCAAAACTTGTTTCTTTCTGCCTCTGAATAAATTGTACCTTTTATATTTAGAGGTTGATTTCTGATTATAATTTTAAATCTGTTTCTTTAAAAAAATGCTTTTAGGCACTATTAAAGTGAGTAAAATTCCCATTTGTTAAAAGGAATTTAGTTATGATTTTATCAGTTACTCCCTGGCAACTACTTCCATGCTTACATAGTGTGATTAAATATGTCTATGTTCGTGATGAATCGCTAGTAAATGAAATTAATTCTTAAGAATAATCTTTGAAAATAAACCATGGTTCAATGTTCATGCATTTCGTAATTTGCAATGTTAACACGCACACTAGTCCAGTTGGCAGCAGCGGGTCTAGTAGCAGTAGTAGTAGTAACAGCAGCAGCACGTGTCTCTACAATTTTCCGGACTCAACTCCTACTATTATTAATACTCAAAAACACAAGTAACCACCTAATATTCCGAAATACACTTACAATTAAATAAATAAAATTCCACACTTTCACGTGGGGTAAAATGTGTGAGTTTCTAAGGGACCCAACTGCTGAGGTCATCAGTCCCTAGACATACACACTATCTAAACTAATTTATGCTAAGAACATCACACACACCCATGCCCGAGGGAGCACTCGAACCTCTGTCGGGAGGTGTCGCGTAATCCGTGACATGGCGCCTCAAACCACGTGGCTATTACGGGTGGATTCACGTGGCTTTACAAACCTAGCAATAAACATAGTTCAACCAGTTCTCACAGCAATTACGTCTAAAGGCCGACAAGAGATACAGGATGAAACATAAACAAGATAAAACTCACCTTAGAACATTGTGCTGACACGTAACTACATGAGTACTCAGCCTTTACTACTCGACAACCAAGTACAGCGTTTGGGTGCCGTGAGTTAGTCAACAATCATTACTACCACCAAACAGTAGAGCATGGACGTCGAACGAGAACCACTTACTGTTACCAGCAGTAGCAACCCAGTCTGTTGAGGGTCACTAAGTGCCAGGATAGGCGAGAGAAATTTAGTGAGAGGGAGGTTTCGCTACGGTGAGGCAGATAGTGAAAACGATTTTTTTTTTATTTCCAGCAGCAATGTACATTACGAAGTCTGTCCTCTAGGCCATCCAGCACACATGCTAGTGGAAGTATTTGTGGAATGCCCTAATTGTGACGTCCGTTGTCTCCCAAGTGGCAACATCAGTGTGAACTCACATGAGGAATATGATGTCTCAGATTATTCACAGATATCGCGCTGCCGTCATATCAGCTTTTCAGTATATGCACAAGCAACGCAGTAAATTTTTTTTTGTTACGGATCGTGTGGCATGTTTCTTTCCAATCGTCACCTAATATTGAATGGAGCCTACTGAGGTACACTTATAGGTCGCAACCAAATATTGTAATGATACTAATATAAATTAAAATGAAACTATTACACCACTGGCCATTAAAATTGCTACACCACGAAGATGAAGTGCTACAGACATGAAATTTAACCGACAGGAAGAATATGCGGTGATATGCAATTGATTAACTTTTCAGAGCATTCACACAAGGTTGGTGCCGGTGGCGACACCTACAACGTGCTAACATGAGCAAAGTTTCCCACCGATTTCTCATACACAAACAGCAGTTCACCGGCGTTGCCTGGTGAAACGTTGTTGTGATGCCTCATGTAAGGAGGAGAAATGCGTACGTCATTTTTTCGGATGAACCCAGGTTCCATTTACAGCATCATGATGGTCGCATCCGTGTTTGGCGAAATCGAGGTGAACGCACATTAGAAGCGTGTATTCGTCATCGCCATACTGGCGTATCACCCGTCGTGATGGTATGGGGTGCCATTGTTTACACGTCTCGGTCACCTCTTGTTCGCATTGACGGCACTTTGAACAGTGGACGTTACATTTCAGGTGTATTGCGACCGTGGCTCTACCCTTCATTCGATCCCTGCGAAACCCTACATTTCAGCAGGATAATGCACGACCGCAGGTTGCAGATCCTGTACGGGGCTTTCTGTAATCAGAAAATGTTCGACTGCAGCCCTTGGCAGCAAATTCTCCAGATCTATCACCAATTGAAAACGTCTGGTGAATGGTGGCCGAGCAACTGGCTCGTCACAATACGCCAGTCACTACTCTTGATGAACTGTGGTATCGTGTAGAAGCTGCATGGGCGTCTGTACCTGTGCTCGCCATCCAAGCTCTGTTTGACGCAATGCCCAGTCATATCAACTCCGTTATTACGGCCAGAGGTGGTTGTTCTGGATACTTATTTCTCAGGATCTATGCATCCAAATTGCGTGGAAATGTAATCACATGTCAGTTCTAGTACAATATATTTGTCCAATGAATACGCGTTTATCATCTGCATTTCTTATTGGTGTAGCAATTTTAATAGCCAGTAGTGTATATTGTAAGCGAGGTATGTCTCTGATGGACTCTATAAAGCGGTTCGCTGACTTTGCACGATCGCAGAGCCAAAGATACTGCTTCTAGTTTGAGGTTGTAGTGTTGGAGTAAGAGAGCGATTGGTGCATTGCAGTGAGTGTGTATTAGTCTGCGAGTGAAAGGGGACGCTGTAGGCAGTTGTTATTGGTGTGCTCTCTAAAGCCACCAAGTGTTGAATTATAATGTAGGAATTTTCTCATACCAATATTTTGTGTTATACCGCACGTAAAATATGTGATTGAATATGATTTTAAAATGAAATTTAAATTTGTGACAAGAAAAGGATACTGATTGATATTGCAAAGAAGCTTTACGAGTACGTACAGTGATAATACAAATGTGGAAGCAGATGTCTTCCCACAGTTAAGGTAAAGATGTTAATTATACATGTCTTTCCTTTTGCCAGAGCGTTAGTGCAGATGAGTTGGATGGTAATTGGTAACAGTGAGTTCTGTGTGTGTTGGGCAACCCCAGAATGTACGTAAACAGGTTTGATGTAGAGGCTGGTTAGATATTACCTTTTGTAATGTTTCTACGATTTGTTAACACAGGTATATGTAACTTGATAATTTATCTTTAAGCTTTTTAGTGATGTTACATAGTACTTGCTGTGCAAATCTCGTTGATTGTGAGAGCGTCAGCAAAGATAGGTTTTCATTTAGTAAAAATCATGTAATTTTTCTGATTAATGTATTGTCAATTGACTGATGTTTTGAAAAGCTTAACTTAACTTCGAATACAACTGCACTATTGAAACCGTCAATGTCAGTTATTCATCCATATCAGTGCCACCTTCATGTCATATGCTTTTTAAAGGCATTGAATTGTTCTTAAATGTTTTCATTTATCAGCCAAAAGAATTTTAAAGTATTACGGCCAGCATTTGACACCACTGAGCCTGTAGCTAGTATATTTTATTCATCTTCATGAGAGAGCAAAATATATCGCGATCCACCGTTGCTGTTTTAGATCCAGGACTGTTTTATTTATTTGTTACGTGCATAGGGAACAAAGTTATCAGTTCTGAGCAGGGCCAGAGGATTCAGTACCTAAGTGACTAAATTTATTTTGCACTGACTCTGTTTCTTTACTGGTATTGGGAGTTGCCTTCCCCAATCAATTCGTTTGAAGCTTTGCTAAAATAACACGGAGTGAGTACACCACCTGCAGTTACAACATGCATACACCGTAATTCGAGTTTTGTATGCATTTTCAGTTCAGGCAATCATTTAAGCATTCCAAAAATTTAAAGAACGTTACAGTACGCCACCTCATTTTAAAACACCAACTAACTATACACATTGTACCAGCAAACCGACAAGTTCTGGAAGTTTTATTTTATTAAATATGGGAAGTAAAATTAACTGTTAGTGAAAGCACTAAACTTGAGGTTCTAGAGTGCACTACATTTTGCGGGGGAGCAAAAATTCTGACATAAGCTATTGAGCATTATTCACAAAACGTATTAACTTGCATTCGAGTGTATAAAAGTGCAAATACAACGAAACAAGTATAAAGATGTGTTGGAACGTCATGAAGAGACGTTTACTAATAATTTGGAAAATTTCTTTAATATCGCATATGCCAATGCTCTACAAAAATGAAAACTGGAAAAGAGAACGGGATACTTTTACATGGCACAGAGGCTATATGGCAGGAGCAAACCGAATACTTGCGGACATAAAGGAAAAGGCGACGCAGAGACATTTGGAAACAAGATAAGAAAACAAGAAAAACAAAAGTGTGGAGCATCTACTTCCAAATCTTCTGATATATTTCCATATTCCTCATCTGAGGAATCAGACAAGGCACTATCAAGTTAAGATCAAAACCGAAACTGGTATCTTGAGTTCTGGAAGGCGACGAACGAAAGGCTTTATTACCGAAAAATTAGCGGTTGCCTTGGATAGATGCTCACTGAGTGTAACAGAATCTGTGTGTATCGATTGCTGCAGGCGCACTTCGTCACAGTACTGAAGAGCTCTATATTAATAAATCCTCTCTTCGTGGAATCAGGCAGAAGAAGAGAAGAGAACGGTCTGAAACAATAAAATGAGCTTTTAAGAATGATATCCCTGCAGTTCTTACAGTTCACTTGGGTGGTAAACCTGTCAGCGTCAAACGTCGAGGATTGAAAAGAAGAAAGACTTGCACTCATTGCTACATTTGGGGACAGTGAACAGCTCTTTGATGTTCTAGAATGATAGAATGGTTTTGATAAAGAGCAAGCAAATGCTGTTTGGAACACAACACAGTACTGAGGTAATGAAAACAGTGTACAAATTATCTGCAGTGATACAACTGCCTCAAACACCGGCCGTCTTAATGGGTTATGTATCTTACTTTAACACAACCTGGACAGAGAGTTGCTGTATTTACAATGCCGTCATCACATTTATGAACTTATCTTAAAAAGCAGATCTGAATGTGAAGTATTTGGTGTAACAAGCAGTCCCGAGGTTGTGAGAAAGCTGGAAAAGTATCAGTGTTAGTACTTATTGCACTGGCAAAAAGAGATCGTCTATGTGGTTTCTAATGAGTCAGAAATAAAGGAGGTGTTAGATAAATCAGCGGTTACAGATGATTACAGTGATGTCGTAGCCCTGTGTAATATTTTTGGTAGGAGACTTTGGAAAGTAAACAGAAGGTGTAACATCCTGTAGCAATGCATCAAATCATGGATTCAGTGCAGTGGAGCTGTAAAAGCAACTCATCGGGATCTGTGCTTCCCAAAATATCAGAAATCAAATGAAAACATAGATTCCACGATTTCAAACACTGGTTTAAGGGAATAAGTCATCATTTGTAGTATTCAGCAGAATAGTCGTCTCTCTAATCGCTCTTTGATGATGAAGCAGTCGTACAAACCAATATCGAAATGGTAGCAAATTTGCCATGGCGATCTACAAATGGAAAAGATGTATTCGAAATCTGTATGGACCAGTATATGATAAGGTTAAAATTATTGTGATTAATATTTATTATTGATTTTAATTCATTAATTTACATCTCCTATTTCACTCTCATCTTTGTTTCAGAGAAAACATTAGCCGACTTAGTGTCAAGCAAGGGCAGAGAAAAGATATCTTGCATTAAGGTTTCGGACGCTTGTTTTATTCAAGCATATCCTTCAACATGAAAGTGTAGCGCCTCATATTTAGACGGTAAAAGGATAGTTACGGAGTGAAAAGCTGAAAGGTATGTTAAGGTAATGCCAGAGTTTCACGAACTGTAGTTGAGTTAAAGAATATCGTAGACAGTACCCCGACTACAAGAAAGAAATACTGGAAAAGTATTTTCAAGAGCACTAGCTCCCCCTAAGAAGCGAAATAGTACTTAATGTCAATTTAATGTAGTCGTCAATAATTTCAGAATGACTAAATACTACAAACTCTAACATTCCCAATACTAAAATTTGTCACTCTGGTCAGCACGGGTTAATGTCATGCTAGTGCGATGAATTACTTTTCTGAGTGATTGTAACCGAACAGAAAATATCTACTGGTTGAACGTAAAAATTTTGGAAAAAAATGGCGTCCAAAACAAGAATCATCCTCACCCATACGCTTACTCGTGATGCCTGAGTCATGTCTTCGCATGCGATAGCCAAGTCTAGATAGTCGATAATGAGCAGCAATGGCCCCAGTCTCCCACCGGGAATCGGCCAGTGTGGTGGCTGATGACGTCTAGGTGGCTAGGAGGTTGTGAGGGCGCAAATCTCCCAACCATTGAGAGCACACCTGCCCCAACGGTACTGGAGGCAGGCAGCCTGCAGATGTTTATCACCAGAGGTGGTTGCGGTTCCTTTGAAACGCAACACACCGTCATTGTCTGTAGTTCTAGATGCTGACAGAATGCCGGCATGACTGAGTATCATGCTCCTCTGGACTCGATCATTTATACAGTTATTACTACATTACTGACGTAATCTAACTGGAGCGATTGGGAGGGGCGGATTTGTTACGCACTGCTCGCCCCGTCAACGTTTCTGGGCTCGCTCCGAGGATCCACAACGAGCGCGAGTTGCTAGATGCAATAATTTTAGCTACTTGTGAGTTTTCGCCAGCATACAAGTAATCTGACATCCATATATCACTTCACTCACGGTTACACCTGTTCCAGCATTAGCTTCACAAACGGTTCAAATGGCCCTGAGCACTATGGGACTTAACTTCTGAGGTCATCAGTCCCCTAGAAACTTAGAACTACTTAAACCTAACTTACCTAAGGACATTACACACATCCATACCCGAGGCAGGATTCGAACCTGCGACCGTAGCAGTGGCGCGTTTCCAGACTGAAGCGCCTAGAACCGCTTGGCCACACCGCCGGCCCAGCATCAGCTGCTCTACGCGCTTCACGCGTTGGCAATGTCGTGAACCCGTCTGGCCAGAGTGTTTGACAAAATGTCAGCAATACTGACCAGTGGCCTACTTGATCAGCTCAATGGTCCGAGCTGACCCCTATTGCTTGGCAGAGGCCGAAAGAAAACTTAAAAACGCATTAACTCTCAAGCTACGGAATTTTGTGGAGCACAGCAATATACTGGGTGCTCAAAAAGTCAGTATAAATTTTAAAACTCAATAAACCACGGAATAATGTAGATAGAGAGGTACAAATTCACACACATGCTTGGAATGGTATGGGGTTTTACTAGAACAAAAAAAAACAAAGTTCTCAAAATGTCCAACAGATGGCACTGGACAGCAATACGTCAGTGACTGCGCATGACAATCGTGTATAAAAGGAGCTGTAATGAGAGAGAGAATCAGATGCGCCAGCAGTCGCAGCATGTTGACGTTACCTGAATAGGCGATTTTAGTGAAGCTGTATTATCAGAATGGGGAATGTGCTAGTTCATCGTTTCGATCCTATCGCCATAGGAAGGGGATTCGAACGGGTGAAGGTCCGTTGACAAATGCAGCTGTGGCGAGAATGATTTCGAAGCTCCAAGCAACGGGTTGTTTAGACGATAGCCCCGTAGAGGTCGACCGAGCACAAGGCGTAATGCTGCTGATACAGTTCAGGAAGAAATGGAGACTGTAGTGGGTTCGTCTATGCACGGGGAAGTCAGCGCTCGTGCAGTCGCACGTCGCACCGCCATTCCACATTCCACACACTACTGTTTGGTTGGCACTTAGGAGTACCCTCCGATGCTATCCGCACAAAATCCATCGGCATTATGAACTGTTACCTGGCGATTTAGTGAAGCGGAGGGCATTTGAAGTGTGGGCGTTTCAAAAGATGGTGGAAGATGACGATTGGTTGAGTAACGTGTTGTGGACCGACGAAGTTCATTTCACGCTCCGAGGGTCTGTCAAAGTCCACAACTGCAGAATTTGGGCTACCGAAAATCCTATAGCTGTCGTGGAAACTCCAATGCACGACGAGAAAGTCATGGTATGGGATGGATTTACCATATCAACCGTTATCGGGCCTTTTTTCTTCGAGGAAATGCGTAATTATAGTTTTGTAACTGCTACCGTGACGGGCGAGAGGTACACCAATATGTTACAGAATCGCATCATCCCCAGTATGGCTGGTAAACACGTGCTGGAACGTACGATTTTTATGCAGGATGGCGCTCCACTCCATATTGCTAGGCGCGTGAAAGATCTCTTGCGCGCCTCGTTTGGTGATGATCGTGTGCTCAGCCGCCACTTTCGTCATGCTTTGCCTCCCAGGTCCCCAGACCTCAGTCCGTGCGATTAATGGCTTTGGGGTTACATGAAGTCGCAAGTGTATCGTGATTGACCGACATCTCTAGGGATGCTGAAAGACAACATCCGACGCCAATGCCTCACCATAACTCCGGACATGTTTTAAAGTGCTGTTCACAACATTACTCCTCGACTACCGCTATTGTTGAGGAATGATGGTGGACATATTGACCATTTCCTGTAAAGTACATCATCTTTGCTTTGTCTTACTTTGTTATGCTAATTATTGCTATTCTGACCAGATCAAGCGCCATCTGTCGGACATTTTTTGAACTTTTGTATTTATTTGGTTCTCATAAAGCCCCATATCATTCCAAGCATGTGTGTCAATTCGTACCTCTCTATCTACATTATTCCATGATTTATTCAGTTTTCAAATTATTACTGACTTTTTGATCACTCGGTATTTCTGACAAAAAAGTGAAGCATCCAGAAGACGTAGTCGGACTCCAGCATAAATTCATACACACACTCTCTCCTTGACACACAGACAGCCACACACACACACACACACACACACACACATCCGTATACAAAATCGACTAGAGTGTAAAGTGTTCCAACACTCAGTGTGCATTTGTGCTGTTCGTGTTTGTGTTTCTACCAAATCTGGTAAGGTTTTTTTTTTGGGGGGGTCATCAGTCTACTGACTGGTTTGATACGGCCCGCCACGAATTCCTTTCCTGTGCTAACCTCTTCACCTCAGAGTAGCACTTACAACCTACGTCCTCAATTATTTTCTTGACGTATTCCAATCTCTGTCTTCCTCTACAGTTTTTGCCCTCTACAGCTCCCTCTAGTACCATGGAAGTCATAAGTCATTCCCTCATGTATTAGCAGATGTCCTATCATCCTGTCCCTTCTCCTTATCAGTGTTTTCCACATATTCCTTTCCTCTCCGATTCTGCGCAGAACTTCCTCATTCCTTACCTTATCAGTCCACCTAATTTTCAACATTCGTCTATAGCACCACATCTCAAATGCTCCGATTCTCTTCTGTTCCGGTTTTCTCACAGTCCATGTTTCACTACCATACAATGCCGTACTCCAGACGTACATCTTCAGAAATTTCTTCCTCAAATTAAGGCCGGTATTTGATATTAGTAGATTTCTCTTAGCCAGAAACGCCTTTTTTGCCATAGCGAGTCTGCTTTGGATGTCCTCCTTGCACCGTCCGTCATTGGTTATTTTACTGCCTAGGTAGCAGAATTCCTTAACTTCATTGACTTCGTGACCATCAATCCTGATGTTAAGTTTCTCGCTGTTCTCATTTCTACTACTTCTCATTACCTTCGTCTTTCTCCGATTTAGTCTCAAGCCATACTGTGTACTCATTAGACTGTTCATTCCGGTTAGCAGATCATTTAATTCTTCTTCACTTTCACTCAGCGAATCGTATCATTGATATCCTTTCACCTTGTATTTTAATTCCACTCCTGAACCTTTCTTTTATTTCCATCATTGCTTCCTCGATGTACAGGATGTACGTAACATAAAATTTTCACTGGCCACTGTTAAGGACTCGGATATGACGCGTACTTGTGTGAGACTGGGTCCTCAGCGCCTTACAGAAAGGGGCCTCTTTGTGTATCTCCACTTGACCAGTTGGTCGAATCGTCTCCTACCTATTTTTATGGTGTGTTCGCACGTAACAATGGCCCCGTGTTAGATTGAATGGGAATATGAAAGCAGCCATTCTCGCTGCCAAAGTGTCGGTCTACCACATCTCACCACAGCAAGCGAGGATGCTATATTGTGCAGCGTAAGCTCTTCCCATCTGCGACCATCGAATAACAAGTAACGTACTCCCTGGAATATACTTAGTCATAATGCACCATATGATAAAGACTAGCAGTAGCCACATTAGACATATTTGAAGCCTGAGGAGAGGCTGCCTTCATCCAGTGATTTGGAATCGTGCATCAGTGTTACACATGGCGTCATGGCATGTGAATCGGTCGGGTATGACATCAGGTCACGGATATCTGTGAATGAGGTAACTGTGATTGGGCAACAGTATATCACGGACGTCCTACATCCTGATGTGTTACCTCTAACGGCGCAAAGTGTCAGTGCCATTTTAACTGGACTATACTCGACAAGAGAAGCACGCGTCTCTATCAACCGTCAACATAATTCTGAGTTACTACAAACGCCCGAAAGATCTCTGCCGCCATCAGAAAATGTATTGGGCCAGCTAATAGTATATCAACTTCGCCCCAGTAACTGTATCGATGATGTCAAGGACCACTTACAACACTCATAGCCTATTTTGCCTCAGGATAGGATATTGTGGTTCAGTCAACTCCAGTAGTTTTCGCTTCTGCTGTTGCTAGTAAATCACGGGAAACAATACCTACAATAAACTACCAACGTCAGCAGGAACCTAAAGTGGAGTGACACATAAAACCAACTACAGGGAAAGTTGGTGACTGATTGAGATTAATTTAGAAATAAAACCAACTGCAGGGAAAGTTGGTGACTGATTGAGATTAATTTAGAAATTTTAAAGAAACTTAATACATCCAAAGCAGTTGCTTAGAAAACACTTGTTTAACAGATTCTTTAATATTGTTGAACCCTCTGTGACCATTTCAATCGGGATTAAGAGACAGACAGAGACCATTTAATGAAGAGGGACAGGTTTCGTCCAGGGATCGTTTGTAAGCACGATATTATTCCGGAGATGTTCACCAAACTGCAGTGGTGGTCGCTGCAAGAGAAGGATTGTATATCACGCGATGGTGTTACAGTTGAAATTCCGAGTGCTTACTATCGAAGAAGAGTCGGCAATGCATTATTTCTTTGCACATACGTCACACGAGATGGCCAAGAGTGGGAAAGCATGGAAGGTAGAGTTCATACGGAAGCGTACAGATAGTCATTTTTTCCCAGGCACCAATCGTAAATGAAAGAGGATAGGGGCAAAATGATTGTCGTACCAGAGCTACCCTCCGACATATATCCCAGGATGGCATGTGGATTGTAGATGCATGTTTTCATACTGTATCAGAGTGAAGAGAGAACTCAATGCATGGACTCAAATGAAATCTGGAATAAAATAAAACTGATTTTGTTCAGACTTTAGATAGAATGCAACATTTTATAAGCGATACATCGCTAGTGTGCCGTTAAGTGTTTTTAAAGTGGTATGTGAGCCTTGCTGACACCGGCGTATGAGTTGCTTTAAATCTTGGCTGTTACCCTGCGTTTGGTTTCCCACGGTTATTGTGGTGATGCAATGGTTTCTCCTCTTTCTACATGTGGTAGCAGCGGTGTGTATCGATATTTGCGCCGTATACCATCTTTTGTCAGGTGCTTATACAGGGTGTTTCAAAAATGACCGGTATATTGGAAACGGCAATAAAAACTAAACGAGCAGCGATAGAATTACACCGTTTGTTGCAATACGCTTGGGACAACAGTACATTTTCAGGCGGACAAACTTTCGAAATTACAGTTGTTACAGTTTTCAACAACAGATGGCGCTGCAAGTGATGTGAAAGATATAGTAGACAACGCAGTCTGTGGGTGCGCCATTCTGTACGTCGTCTTTCTGCTGTAGGCGTGTGCTGTTCACAACGTGCAAGTGTGCTGTAGACAACATGGTTTATTCCTTAGAACAGAGAATTTTTCTGGTGTTGGAATTCCACCGCCTAGAACACAGTGTTGTTGCGACAAGACGAAGTTTTCAACGGAGATTTAATGTAACCAAAGGACGGAAAAGCGATACAATAAAGGATCTGTTTGAAAAATTTCAGCGGACTGGGACCGTGACGGATGAATGTGCTGGAAAGGTAGGGCGACCGTGTACGGCAACCACAGAGGGCAACGCGCAGCTAGTGCAGCAGGTGATCCAACAGCGGCCTCGGGTTTCCGTTCGCCGTGTTGCAGCTGCGGTCCAAATGACGCCAACGTCCACGTATCGTCTCATGCGCCAGAGTTTACACCTCTATCCATACAAAAATTCAAATGCGGCAACCCCTCAGCGCCGCTACCATTGCTGCACGAGAGACATTCGCTAACGATATAGTGCACAGGATTGATGACGGCGATATGCATGTGGGCAGCATTTGGTTTACTGACGAAGCTTATATTTACCTGGACGGCTTCATCAATAAACAGAACTGGCGCATATGGGGAACCGAAAAGCCCCATGTTGCAGTCCCATCGTCCCTGCATCCTCAAAAAGTACTGGTCTGGGCCGCCATTTCTTCCAAAGGAATCATTGGCCCATTTTTCAGACCCGAAACGATTACTGCGTCACGCTATCTGGACATTCTTCGTGAATTTGTGGCGGTACAAACTGCCTTAGACGACACTGCGAACACCTCCTGGTTTATGCAAAATGGTGCCCGGCCACATCGCACGGCCGACGTCTTTAATTTCCTGAATGAATATTTCGATGATCGTGTGATTGCTTTGGGCTATCCGAAACATACAGGAGGCGGCGTGGATTGGCCTCCCTATTCGCCAGACATGAACCCCTGTGACTTATTTCTGTGGGGACACTTGAAAGACCAGGTGTGCCGCCAGAATCCAGAAACAATTGAACAGCTGAAGCAGTACATCTCATCTGCATGTGAAGCCATTCCGCCAGACACGTTGTCAAAGGTTTCGGGTAATTTCATTCAGAGACTACGCCATATTATTGCTACGCATAGTGGATATGTGGAAAATATCGTACTATAGAGTTTCCCATACCGCAGCGCCATCTGTTGTTGAAAATTGTAACTACTGTAATTTCGAAAGTTTGTCTGCCTGAAAATGTACTGTTGGCCCAAGCATATTGCAACAAACAGTGTATCTCTATTGCTGCTCGTTTAGTTTTTATTGCCGTTTCAAATATACCGGTCATTTTTGAAACACCCTGTAGTTACGGATTGGCGGTGCGCAGCGGGTAAGTCGGTGGGAGCGGATCAGCAAGCAAGTCTCCGCGCAGCGCAGTCGGTCGGCCCGCTGGCGGTCTCTACGCCGTGTCGGAGAGTGTGGGGGATGTTCCGAGTGCTGCGAGGTTCGGGGCTCACCGACCCAGGATTACCGAAGGCACGTCTGTTCAAGTTGTCCCGTTGGTTCCTGGTTCGCTGTTGGTGGTATTCCTCGGAGCAACAGCGAGTGTTCGAGTTGGTAAAGATTTAGCCGCCGTGTAGTGCAATTAACTATTTTTGTCGATTTGAAATTCAAGTGCTCAAGCGGAACTTTCTGCATTGTGGCCGATAGTGTTCCGGTTACCTGCCCTGGTCACTGACGTAAATTCAGACAGTGTCCTTTCCTCACCTGTTGTCGCTGTCCAACATCGTGTGTAGTTTTTTACAGTTTAATGTATATTAGGTTGTGGGCAGCTGTGTCTGTAACGTTTTGGCTTTGGAACCCTCGTATGCTGGTCGGTGGTTAGCAAGTCGTCTTGCCGGTGGATCCCTGACTGTCTCTTGGTTGTGTTGCCGGGGGATCGAGTATGGTTGGGTCGACTTCTTGTCTCACCTAGGCAAACGTTAAGATTTCAAGGGCCGATAGAGCCCACTGGAAACTTCTGAGCGCTGTTGCCTATACTGCCTTTCTTATTTACGTTCAATTGTGTGTTTTTAATGGCTAATATCCGATGCTTTGAATTTGTATGCTTGTAGTTGTGTTTTAAAATCAAAGGCATTTCTGCCTGTTGAAAATTGATTGTATTTTTTTTTAAGGCATCGGCCTTCAGCCGCCTTAAGTTTTAAGGATCTTATTTATGAAGTATTACCTTATCGAAGACAAAGCTTGTAACATTATGTGATTGCCTTATCATTTTAAATCATTCACTAATCGAGCAGTCGCTCGGCAACAGCTACAGTTAGCAAATAATGTTGCGAGAATGTAAAAGGTGAACCACCTGTGACGTAACTTGTTTATTGTCGAAGCACCGTCAGAGATGCTGTGAGTTATTGACTTTGAAAACCGCGGCACGAAAAACGGACAGAAGAAGAACACTTTTTTTACAGTTTTTTTTATGTACGAGATATTCTCGATGAACAGTTACTCATTCTTCTCTTGTCTCCTGTAACTTGTGTCGGACGCGCATGTCTTGCCGCTGTATTATTATTGTTAAAAAATAATATTGTTCTAGCGTAAAGTAAATGTGTAATACTAAAAGTGCCTAGCAGTAGATTTATTGTGCGACGTGTATGTGAAAACGTCAAAGGAATTGTTTTCATTACGAGAAGTGCCAGTCAAAACGGCATCCATGTTAAATCCTTCATTGCAGTGTAAGTTCGTCTATTACTTGCCATAAATTTAGATTTCAATGGAACTGGTGTATGGACTATATATTTAATATAGAATCTATGTCTCACTACTTCATGAAGTTATTTAATTTTCTTTATGTTTCTGCCAAATAGAGAGTTCACAGTCACGAATTATTTCGTGGAGTTCGGACGGAAGTTGCATGCGGCGAAATATTTTCTCCGCGCCATATTATACTGATAAATGCATGATAAACTACGGTCCCTTAGGATATTCATGTTGAGCTATCCAAAAATAATTATATTTTGAATAGGCATTTACGCTCTTCCGCAATGCAACTTCCGACTGATCAGACGATCCAACAAGAAACAGCCGCACACGGTCGGCGTTCGCAAATATGTTTCCACCGCTGATTATAGCTATATGTTACAGCACAAAACTAAACGTATTGTTATAATTAGCGGCTACGAACGGGGACATTTGTAACTGTATGTTTATGTATACACATTGCGTAAACATATCGTTATAAACTCTGGGCTCTCTACCTGTTGGAAATTGATTGTACGGTATTGTTTTTAAAACCACCGGCCTTCAGACGCTTTAATTTTTAAGGATCTTGCTTATCAAGTATTCTTTCAAGATAAGCTGTGGGCCTTCTGCCTGTTGAAAATTTATTGTCGAAGGCCTTCATCCGTTTTGAAGTAAGGTTTTTTATTGGTCATGAAGCTTGGGCCTTCTGCCTGTTTAAAAGTAATTGTAGTTATGTTGTTTTAAATTTACGGTCCTTCATCCGCTTTTAAAAATTTGATCTATCTGACCAGTCAAGTCTTACATCGCTTGTGCTTAAATACTGTTTTAGGTTAAAGCCTAGAGCCTTCTGCCTTAAAACAAAAAAAGAAAAAATTATAGCAGTTGTGTTTAATTCATGGGTTTTCAGCCGTTTCAGAATTAAAGACGTTTTCAGTCGATACTCACACTTAGAAGTTGCGCTGTAATGTTTGGACGACAAAAATAAAGTGTCATGTTTGCAATGTAACTGACAGCCGCTCATTGTGGCCCCCTTCCACAATTCCTACTACTTGTCCGGTCCTGCGATGGTAGCAGGGCATTTCAATATGTGCCATTAAGCACTAGAGCACGTGCGCATTGCAGCCTTCAATAGCTTCAACGTACTGAATATGGGCGTAATGAAGTTCTACACAGGAGCAAGAGAACATGCACTTGTTCCTGTAAAGGCCGACATCCCGCCACCTGTCAAATTCCACAGTAAGGGAAATCACTATATCTCATGAGGCAGAGCCCCATGTGAAACCTAGAACAGAAGTTCACAGTGCTAACACTCGAGCTCTAGCCGTCACCGAGAATGGAGTCTCGCACAAACACCAACTGCAAGTTCCAAACTGCACGTCGGCAGCCCGCTCCGCCACCCTAGCCGTAAATTTGCGACGCGGAAATAGGAAACGCTCTCTCCGGCGAAACAATAGGCGTGGGCTTCGCCAACTTTAATGGGTCAATACGCTAATTACTGTGAAATTTTCGCGACCCGCGGAGACTAATTAGCCGGGAAGTTGGGAGCCGCGGAATAATTAGCTTCCGTTGGCTCGGAGGTCGCCGCCCCAGCTCTGCCCCCTGTTAGCCCTTTCGCCGCGTCCATCGACGTCTTCGCCCTGCAGGTGGTAAGTGGCTGCGGGCCGGGTGTTAACACTGTCTCTCCAGAGCTGGAGACACGAAGCGAAAGTTTCGCTTTCTGTGGTGGCACTTCACATGAAATCCCCGTCAATGAGCTGACTCACATCCACCCACTAGAAACCCGGGGGATCCTGTATTAAACGTGAATACTGAACGATTCATTCGCATTTATAGAGAAGCTAGAACAAACCAAGGAAAGTATTTCTGAAGGCTGTTACGATTTGTATGGGTGTCCCATGCAATTCCCATAACAATGACTCCACCCATATCTGTTCTGAAAGAAACTTTCTTTTACCTCAAACGATTAACTTCGAAAATAAACGTCAACATATATTCTACAAGCCATCTTACAGTGAGTGGTTGAGAGTGCTTTTAATAAATTTGTGTGAAATATTATGGGACTTAACTGCTAAGGTCATCAGTCCCTAAGCTTACACACTACTTAACCTAAAATGGTTCAAATGGCTCTGAGCACTATGGGACTTAACATCTGTGGTCATCAGTCCCCTAGAACTTAGAACTACTTAAACCTAATCTCCTATGGACATCACATACATCCATGCCAGAGGCAGGATTCGAAGCTGCGACCGTAGCGGTCACGCGGGTCCAGACTGAAGCGCCTAGAACCGCACGGCCACACCGGCCGGCACTATTTAACCTAAATTATCGTAAGGACAAATACACACACCCATGCCCGAGGGAGGACTAGAAACTCCTTCGGTACCTGCCTCAAAGTGTGCTTTTAATACCTCTTTATCTTCTCAAATGGTGTATGGGAAGCTATTGTCACTAAATCCCTTTACAAGCTCTAATAACTGTGAGTTTCTAGTCGTGGTCGCTTCATGAGACATTTTGTGGTTGGAGTCCCAGAATTTCAACAATAATTCCCTTCGTGATGCATAACGCTCCTTCTACAGCGTCTGCAGAGGAATTTGCTCTAAATCTCTGTAATGATTTCCAGTCAAAAAGACACTTCCTTAACAAAAACCGTTGCTTTGCGTTATATGTTCACCAACCTTCACGTAAATTAACTTTGGAATGGGCTTCAGACTCGTGCGGTTCTAGGCACTTTAGTCCGGAACCACGTGACTGCTACGGTTGCAGGTTCGAATCCTGCCTCGGGCATGGATGTGTGTGATATCCTTAGGTTAGTTAGGTTTCAGTAGTTCTAAGTTCTAGGGGATTGATGACCTTAGACATTGAGTCTCATAGTGCTCAAAGCCATTTGAACCATTTCTTTGGGCTTCAGACTGATAAAAACTACTCATGAATCGTTCTTATATCTTTCTTTCATAGATGATTTATATTTCTTTAACATTCTCTCGTAGAATCTCTCCCTGGTGTATTCTACCCCCGAAATTAGTTTTATGTGGCGATTTCAATTTAAATAACTCTGAATCATCACTTCTAACAGCAGTTGTCAACAATAGCTATTCGTGTGAAATGCGTTACATTTGTTACAATCGGTGTTACTGTCAATCTCTGTACGAACTGTCGCTCCTCCGCTGGTCTTCAAGCACTTTTATGCAGTCTTACAACCTTTCCATAGACCACTAAAACCCCTGTGAATAGTCTCACGAAGTCTTTAACGTTATCCACTAAATCATTAATATAGAGTGTTAATACGTAGTGTGATTAGTAAGTCATCTCCTACAGGACAAAGTCTACATTGGTGCTTCAGTAGTCTTGACCCAAAGGCAGACGCCGTGATTAGTAGAGAAAGCTAAAATACAAAGAGGCGAAGGCATGTTACAGATGTGCTCTAAACGTACGGACAGAACGTTACTTCTTTAGTGAACGACGACCAGAAACTTAACAGTATAATGCAACTGCTATCTCCAGTCAGTTTTCCGCACGTATCTCCAGTGCAGAGGGTATTGAAACTGACTTCCATCCTGCAGACGAAACATCTGAACATAGTGATGTACACTACTGGATCCTGGCACTAAGGTCACTGTTGGTATTCCTGTGATATTTACCTGCATGTCATTTAACGTTCTTTGTATGCTGCTACACACTGTACACTACAGGTGCCCTCAAAAGAAAAAGTTTAGTGGTGTCAAATGGTTCAAATGGCTCTAAGCATTATGGGACTTAACATCTGAGGTCATCAGTCCTCTAGACTCAGAACTACATAAATCTAAACTACATAAATCTAACTAACCTAAGGACATCACACACATCCATGCCCGAGGCAGGATTCGAACCTGCGACCGAAGTAGAAACGCGGTTCCGGACTGAAGCGCCTAGAACCGCTCGCTCACATCGGACGGCTGTGGTGTGAAGGTCTGGAGACCTAGGTGGCCTAACACTGTACACCGTCTACCATTCCAACGCTCGGGTACTGTCTGAGTCGGCAGACGTTTCATCTGAAGTATGGACGTGTGTCATCCTGCTGGAAGTAAAGCCTCCATCTCCGTTCAAGAGGCAGATCGTCCAAATGGGGTAGTAATGTTTCCTCTAGATGACGTCTATAGCGCGCAGCAGTGAATTTGTTGCTAAAATATAGTTCCTATATTCCGCTGATGTGTGTCTTTCTTCGAGCCATTCACAGATTTTCTCCCGTCTGTCAATATTATCATCGTGGAGTTCTTGCACAAAGTCGATTCCATAGGGATGGAAATGATTAGAGGAAAGTATCCTGCACTCGGATGGTTGGTTGATGCCGCATTGCTGTGCCACGTCCCTTGTTGATCGAGGTGGACTCACTAACGCCTCCTGATTGTCTGGCAATTGTCGCTGTGTGTGTTCGTTCGGATCGTTTTTTGTCGTGAACACTGCCTTTTGACTGGAACCATCCCATTAAACGGTTATTCATTCTGATGTTAGGCGTTCGTTGGTTTGTATTCCGCCTGATGTATATTAATCAGTATCCTCAGTAATAACTGGCCGTGTAGTCCAGCGCACTACACGTGACTAATCACTTTGGCTTTGTGGTAGTGGTCGATCGTTTCTCTCACTGTGTTTTTCACTATCTCCACTAATACCAGTGGATAAAAATTTTGAAGCATACTGTATATTTTAAACAGTAAAAACCCTGAAACCTCTGGTTATAGCCGAATACTCCTTTACATCTCTCGACTTAGTTCCCTTAAGAACGAAGGGTTGAGCTCTATTTACGATAATGTTCTGAATCCAATTATAAATCCTGTCCGAATCTAGGCAAGCTATATTTTTCTCACTAAATGGCGTAGAAGACCAGGAATACATCTAGACTGAAACATCAGTTACTGCGAGACTGAGATTCATAAGCGGAATATTAATGAAAAGTAATTCGTACCCTAAAGGAGTGGCTTGCAAGACACCTGTTCGACCGATTCTTGAGTATTGTTCATCCGTCTGGAACCCTAACCAGTAACGACTGATAGAAGAGAGAGAACAGGTCCAACGAAGAAAGGAGAATTTCGTCACGGGCTGTGTAGTTAGCACGAGAGGGTTACAGAGTTGATCAACAAACTCCAGTGATAGATACTGTAACGAGAGGCGTCCTGTGTCTCCCAATAATCATACAAAATAAATTCACTTTCGTCTTTTATAGAATTGCAAGATGATGGGGCGACTGATAAGCTCTTCATCGGAAAGAGATCGCAAGATGGTGCCTTAAATATTCAGAAACCTAAACGGAAAGACTCTGTTCACGGAGGGGATGACACACATTACATTGTTCAAACTTACTTAATTTCTTCCAAAATTAATCTAACAACACACAAGGAAAATTAACTACAATATAATTACTTTTAACTCTTTCCTTTTATTACAACTATAACTACTCCAAAACATAATATTCTTCATGTAATAGAACGATAGGACATCCGTTAAGAGTTGAGGTATCTTTACGCACCTAGTTCTGACGCAGATTCTCAAAAGAGAAGTGAAGATTTTCTCACAAAATTATTTACGTTTTGGGTTACTTAAAGCCTATACAATGTGAGGACCAAATTAATAATTTCACTGATCAGTAAGAGTTACTCCAGCTGGTTGCTTAGCCTTATCAGTTTCTAACTGGGCACTGCATGAAACGTCAACTTTCAAACGTTTCCGTTCATTAGCATAAGACACCTATAATGACATGGCTGATGCAGTGGTGGTAGAGTACGAGTCAGAGGCTTCATTCAGTTACGACATCAGGATCAGAAATGTGGCGCATAGATACTGGATGATGTGATTTATACTTGAACTCGCTACCTAGGCTTCCTCATTATATCTGTATCTTTTCACACGTTTGAAATTCATCCACGTCATAGTCACCTCCACATTATTATATATATTACCCTCAGTATACTTCCACACTGGACTTGCATTCGGGAGGACGACGGTTCAATCCCGCGTCCGGCCATCCTGATTTAGGTTTTCCGTGATTTCCCTAAATCGCTCCAGGCAAATGCTGGAATGGTTCCTCTGAAAGGGCACGGCCGACTTCCTTCCCTGTCCTTCCCTAATCCAATGAGACCGATGACCTCGCTGTTTGGTCTCTTCCCACAAAATAACCAAAAAATCAGTATACCTCCATGTTTATCATCACTTTCTCTCAGAGATATCATAATACATCGTTAACTTCACTTAACGCCTGACTAACCTTTCCTACCTCTGGGGTTACAGCAGAAGATAGATACTTCTCACGTAAATTATGATATTTACGATAGCAGCAGAGACCTTTGCCTGCCATTTCACGTACGCCCTGTATACTTCATCTTGCAGAGAAATCTCCACTCGATAGAAGGGTAATTAACATACATATCATCATCCCTCAGTGACTCCATGATACGTAGTACCTTCATTTTCACTTTAAGCATAAACATAAGTGTACTTCATCCTTACTGTCATCTTCCTTGGTTACAACGGATCAGTTCTTTTTTAGCCTATTGAAAATACTTTGTCGCTATGTGCGTGAATGCCTAGTTTACAAAGCAAGGGAATGACATCAAAATATGCAAACAGGACAGGAAGAAGGTAACCCATTCTTGTACGGCCGTGTCTGTCGAGTAAATAACAGCAGTAGCAAGGCTGTGAAATAACGTTAAACTTTATTAATTGCGAGAAGGAAGGATGCAATCAATACGGAGAAGGAAGAAAAGAACCTGGCTGTTTAGCTCCCGAATCAGGTTGGTCACGCAGCATTCTAGCGGTTTCCGCGTCAGAGGCGTTAATTGCTCGGTAGACATCCGCCGGCCAAAAGTCGCCAAACCCCATTAGCAGTCTAATGATTATTTTTCAGCTGGCCTTAAAACGAAAAGGCACTCCCAACAAGGTTTAGAGTTTAGAGACCGGGCAGACAAATGATTTTGCTCTCTTCCAGATTTAGTGCGATGCGAACAAGCCGTAACTCCCTCATGTCTGTTGTAGGGGTGACAATCCACTCTCAGCTGTGCCCACAGAAACAGTGGTAATACGATTCATTGGAGAAAAAGTGTGGATCGTGACACGAAAACTAGAACCGAAGGAGTAACTCGATCAGCTAGAATTCTCTGTGGATGTTATTCCACAACTTGATAGTCACAGGGTCCTCGATATCAATTGAAAACACTATAGGGACGTCATAAAATTGTAATTTCATATGCTACAGACAAACTAAAATGTTTCGCTAAATCATTCTCGATATTTCCCTTGAAACAACAGTACCTGCAGACATCTTCTTAAAATAAAGGCGTTGTGGGATGAAGGGGCTCACCTAGTCACATGATGAACTTACTTCCTCTCTAGAAGCAATATCTGTCTTCACTTCTGCTTAACTGGCTTAAACATGTACTCATTAATAAGGTAACTATTGATAACAAATCTAAGTAAACGCCTTGTACACTGATAGAAATTACCTACCAAATACAGTCAATAATCCCATACGATACAGTCATGTGCGAGGGTGCACTCTGTTATTACAGCTCTACAAGGGGTGCTGTTCATTAGAAACGTAATTTTGAGGCCAGAGATTTTAAAGGTACTAAACAAACACATTGACTCGTCACGGCACAGTGTGGCATGGTACGATTGTTGGCAGGTTGGTGACGGATACGTGGCGCCCATGCATGGGTGGTGTGGAGAACGCACCTGCTAGCAGAAGGGTAGAGTGAAAGAGATGCTCCCGATTCGACGCCAGGACCTATGGGCTGGGGTGAGGGGCTGCTACGATGAATAAGAGGCAAGTGAAACACATAGGCACAGGCAGCAGCAGACCCTCTTGCTGAGGTCATCATTGGGGTAGCGGCATGACTGGCGACGTAACGTGTCGTCCGTATATAGACTGCAGTGATTGGTTACAGCCAGGCAGTGGGGTGTCACTGCACGCGGTGGCTGAGGCAGAAGGACCACAAAGCTATGCGGTAGTTACAGCTTGTTCACCAACGTTCGCATCTCGGCCGGCTGATCAGGCTGCTGAGCGATGTACAGGGTGACACCAGTGGGTGATGCATTTCGGAAGCAGTGGCGCCAGTTTAGCCACGCCGATTGAAAATGACACCCAAATGCAGCGAAGTGCTGACGAGGCTGTGGAAACAGCAAAGACCAAACGCATGTTTTCATGACATAGCAACCAGCTATGAGGTAGGTCGCAGCGAGTTTAGAGCTGCGAGGTGCCAACTCAGTGGCTGCAGCCATCAAATGCGGCAGACACATGCTGTGGCTGCTGATCCATGGACTAGTGGATGACCTGTCAGGTAGGCTCGTAGGCGGTAGGCTGGACTCAGGAGCAGGCACCGTCGAAACCGCTAATTCGGCACCGTCTCGTCAGTGGGGCTGTCACGCCATGGCACTCTGTCAGCAGAGTACAGCAACAACAATCTCTAATCAGCCAAACAACTTCGACCCGAACCCAAAATATACAGCCATCATTCGATCCGGATGATAGGTGGTACCATTTCTGACACAGATACATACAGACCACACCTGCTGTGGAGGTGGCCTGCGTCAAGGATGCGAGATGGGGTTGCCAGAAGGGAGGTTATCAGAAATGAATTATTTGGTTAACTGTTGGTATACTCTGAAATTACGGAATACAGAACGGTTTGTCCACGTTGGACTGAATGGGTGGCCGCCAATCTCCTTACTAAACATGGGAATAGGAGTAGAACAGGGAAGGGGTCCACTTGGCCACAAAATTCCTTGGCATCACTTTATTCCGTCTGGATCACAAAAATAACATTTTCTGGCTTAATCCGATTAGAAGGAACTGTCATGGAGAATTTTAATAGTAGAAAGCTACAGTAAAATGCTCAGGCCGAGATTTTAAAACGGAATTATTTTATCAGAAACGTCAGTGATTACATTCATTAATGACATTCTTTTCCCACGTGTAATTCAGTACACATAACAGGAAATACTAAAAGCTGTTAAACCTCTGTTGGACCCAGAATATGGACTTGTAGTACCCAAAAGATGAATGAGCCATGCGGGGGCTTGCGGTGGTGCTGTTTGTAGGTTTTGACCTCTGTTGGAGGCCAGATGGTGTCGTTTAGTTGGCATGGTTGCGGTTGTTTCTCTTCTGTTCTCGTATTGACTGACGCCACTCGGTTTCGCAAGCGTTGCCTGTCCGCTAGTGGCAGCAGCGGCGGTTATCGATATGTAGTAACTGTTGCCATATTTTGGGGCGACGTCGTTGATTTTCCGGGTGGTGTGAGTGTGCCATTTCGGTTGGGGTCTCAGGAGGAACCAGGTCCACGCAATGGGAGAACACGTCAGGACCGCTGGCGGCACGCATGGTCTGTGGGATGGAAGGGCTGTAGTCACTAGGGTGCAAGCTTTAAGATCAGTGCCTTTCTATCCAAGTAGAGAAACCTCCACCATTGTGACATCTCGCGATTGTCCCGTGACTTGGGTTCTTGATGCTGCTCGTAGTGTCGCCGAGGTGAAGAGCAGTGAGTAGAGGGTTTGGGGAAGGCGGATCTGATTAGCATTCGTCGACTTCTTATTACTGTTTACTGGGTTGAACTTGTTACAGTTTTTAAGTTCGCGGTGGTGTGGTTTGCTGTTAAAGGTGCAGAGAGCGTACGTTCTTATAAAAACGAACACATACATTGCTTCCTGCTATGTACATCCTGTGGAGAGACCATGAAGGTAAAATTAGAAAGCTTCGAGTCCTCGCAGGGCTAGCCAGCAATCATTCTTCTCGCGAATCACGTGACTGGTATGGGAAGAGGGGTAAGGAACAGTCGGCCGTTGTGACCGAGCGGTTCTAGGCGCTTCAGTCTGGAACCGCGCTGCTGCTACTGTCGCGTGTTCGAATCCTGCCTCGGGTATGGATGTGTGTGATGCCCTTAGATTAGTTAGGTTTAAGTAGTTCTAATCCTAGGCGACTGATGACCTCAGATGTTACGTCCCATAGCGCTCAAAGTCATTTGAACCATTTTTCCGAAGGGACACTACTAAATAAAATAACCTCCGAGACAAACCTTAAGATGGCTTTCGGAGTACATTTGTAGATGTAGAGGTAAAACTGGGGACTAAGTGATACGTAAAGTGAAGAAATTCAGCCTCCTTGGAAGCAAAATAACGCATGGTGGACTAAGCAAGCAGACGAAGATACGAAGCTGAATAAACAGAGGCTAAGAAGACATTCTTGATAAACGGAAGTCTACCAGTGTCAGACATAGTCGTACACTGTGGAACACTTTTCTGCAAGGTACATGTGCAGTACAGTATTTTATGGAAGTGAAGCATGAACTGTTACAAAATCAGAGCCGCCCACGGTGGCCGAGCGGTTCTAGGCACTTCAGTCCGGAAACGCGAAAGTGCTGCGGTCGCAGGTTCGATTCCTATCTCGGGCATGGATGTGTGTGATGTCCTTAGGTTAGTTAGGTTTAAGTAGTTCTAAGTTCTAGGGGACTGATGACCTCAGATGTTAAGTCCCATAATGCTCAGAGCCATTTGAACCAACAAAATCAGAAAGGGAGAGAAACAAAGCATTTGGAATCTGGTGCTTCTGAAGGACGACAAATATGAAGCACACTGATAAGATAAATTTGCATCTTAAGAATCGCCGAGAGAGGAAATGTATGGAAAATACAACTTGGATGAAGGAACAAGTAGAGAGAAGCTTTGTTAAAACGTCATTGAATAACTCCAATGGTGCTGGCGGAAGCCACAGGGGAGAAACGTGACTGGAATCTATGCAACGAATGATGCAGGTCGTTGTGTGCAGGTACTAATTTCAGAGTAAGAGAAACACACAGATGAGGAAGTCGTGGTGGACCGCGCTAAACCGTCTCTGTCTTTAGAAAAAGAAAGAAAGGCTTGCGATTGCCAAGAGGCATTCCGCGCCAATGGGGTGAAAAATATGGTTGGTGATTTCACCCCTTCAGCTACCTCCAGTTTCCAACGTAAAGTGACGAGGGCTCGGATATTTTCTCGACGACTGGTCACTGTCGTCTAGCCCTTCCTAAGCGAAATCCGATTTTTCCTTCCATACTCCCACAGGGAGTGCTCCGAGGGTAATGTGGCGTTCATCCCCGTAATATGGGTAAATGTCGGAGTCATCGGCAGCACTCATGGTTGATCGGTAACAATGGGGTCCTCTGCATGAAGGTGTCGTTGTTGAACGCTCGCAAGAAAATGAAAGACTTGGACGAAACTTCCACTAAATGAGTGGCATCTCTATTCACGTGTAGATAAATGCAAGTTTAAGCCCATACTAATTATTAGATCCACTTTTAGTTATGGCACGTAAGAGCGTTTACATTTGACGATCGGGCGAGAGATACGATTATGCAAGGTGGTGCAGTAGTTTTCACTATGGACTCACAATCAGGAGAACACCGGCCATCCTGATTTAGGCTTACAGTTATTTCTCAAAATGGCTCCAGGCAAATGCCCGAATGGTTCCTGAGCTGTGTTACTGCTGAAGTTACGTGCTAGAGAAACCAAAATTGCAATTTTACCACAGCTACCCAAAGGAGATATGGAGCTAGGAATCTTTGGTGATGGACAAACTTGACGTTGGTACATAATTTTAGTTTCAACTAAAGAACAAATTTCATTTATACAGAATCAGAATTACAATATAAAAATTTAATTCGGGACTGTGTCCTCTTAGAGGCAACGGCCATGGTGCAGTGGGTACACAGGTTCCCGTGAGATCACTGAAGTTAACCGCTGTCGGGCGTTGCCGGCACTTGGATAGGTGACCATCCAACCTCCATGCGCTGTTGCCATTTTTCGGGGTGCACTCAGCCTCGCGATGCCAATTGAGGAGTTACTCGACCGAACAGTAGTGGCTCCGGTCAAAGAAAACCATCATAACGACCGGGAGTGCTTTGTGCTGACCACACGCCCGTCCTATCCGCATCCTCAACTCAGGATGACACGGTGGTCGGATGGTCCCGATGGGCCACTTGTGGCGTGGAGACGGAGTGCTTTGTCCTCTTAAGAAAATATACAACTTACTTAACAGTCTACCCTTTAAAAAAAGTACAAATGGAACTACCAAAGATCAAGTCTTCAAACTTCGGACGCTTCTCCTTCACCAAACTTAGAAAAACTATGTGATTAGATCATGAATTACCATAACAAAGACTACTTTAAAGATAATAATTATATCTGATAGCAAAAGGATCACAGACAGTCACCACCATAAGCACACTATAAAGTTCATTGCTTACATAACGAAAATTTACACAAAACTAATGATTCACGTTGAGTTACTTATAAGAAGATCTCGTCCGTCCTTGGGGACAGGCCGGACATTTAACTAAAGGATGGAAGCGCGGTTTATACACGGTGGTGTAGAGTAGAAAGCAACCACGAAGCAGTTTCGAAGATGATCAGGCTGCAAGCCAGGGCAGAAAGCACGTCGAACACACACACGATCTAAGACTGCCCGCCAAGGCGACAAACCCTATCTGCCGCACATACCAGACTATTTCTGCAACAGCAAATAATTCAGGCGACAGATAAATTCAACTCGTCATCCACCTTCTTCAAGATCATGCAAGGCTTCCTAACTACGTTACTATCTGTAACATAACTGAAAACCAAACTGAGACATTTACTGAATAAAAGAAACATTAAAATTACAATGACGTAAGAAAATTTCTGCCCTTCATTTTAAAAGAAAGTCTAAAACCAAAACTGGGCGAAGAGCACACTAATTAACATACTACATCCAATTAATACTGCAAGGAACCCTTAAAACAAGCAGTAAGGCTCTATTCCCTTTTGTATTTGCCGAAATAATTAGAATCCACTCCGCGGAAACCACACCTCGAAGACTTAGACTTTGTAAGTTCCGTAGAACACTCTGTAATTCAGAATAATCCTTAAGCGATCTCCGGTAGACACAACACGCCACCATAAGTTTCACAAATCTTCACAGGTTAACAGCAGAATACGAATCATACGTAGCTTAATGCTTCTAGTTAAGCGATGAGAAGATGCCCAGCATCAGATGACCGACCGACCACCGTCTCGCAAGCAAACAAGTCGACTAATAAGCTCTGTAGACCCGGCGGGCGGCAAAAGAGCAAGAACGGCGAGGACGGCGAGGCTCAGGCACAGTGGATCGAGACGAGGGCCTGCCTTCAAAACATGTCGCTTCGTTGAACGCCGACCGGAGAGAGCGAGCGGCCACACGCCAAGCCGGAAAACCAAAAGCGGAACAGTCAGAGATAAAAGACCAGACGAGTGTCGATATCACCGGCGCAACTGGAGCATAACTAGCGGCAGTCGCCACGGCTAGGTGCCTTTGAAAGGGCGTCGTCGATTTCCTTACCAGAGCTTGTTCTTCGTCTTTATTGACCTGCTTGTCGCCGAGACGTTCAACTCTAAGCTTCAGATTTCCTTCCTGAGAGACCTAGATCGTTTTTTTTTTGTCATCAGTCTACTGACTGGTTTGATGCGGCCCGCCACGAATTCCTTTCCTGTGCTAACCTCCTCATCTCAGAGTAGCACTTGCAACCTACGTCCACAATTATTTGCTTGACGCATTCCAATCTCTGTCTTCCTCTACAGTTTATGCCCTCTACAGGTCCCTCTAGTACCATGGAAGTCATTCCCTCATGTCTCAGCAGATGTCCCATCATCCTGTCCCTTCTCCTTATCAGTGTTTCCCACATATAACTTTCCTCTCCAAATCTGCGTAGAACCTCCTAATTCCTTACCTTATCAGTCCACCTAATTTTCAACATTCGTATATAGCATCACATCTCAAATGCTTCGATTCTCTTCTGTTCCGGTTTTCTCACAGTCCATGTTTCACTACCATACAATGCTGCACTCCAGACGTAGATCCTCAGGAATTTCTTCCTCAAATTAAGGCCGGTATTTGATATTAGTAGACTTCTCTTGGCCAGAAATGCCTTTTCTGCCATAGCGAGTCTGCTTTTGATGTCCTCCTTGCTCCGTCCCTCATTAGTTAGTTTACTGCCTAGGTAGCAGAATTCCTTAACTTCATTGACTTCGTGACGATCAATCCTGATGTTAAGTTTCTCGCTGTTCTCATTTCTGCTACTTCTCATTACCTTCGTTATTCTCCGATTTACTCTCAAACCACACTGTGTACTCATTAGACTGTTCATTCCGTTCAGCAGATCATTTAGTTCTTCTTCACTTTCACGCAGGATAGCAATGTTAACAGCGAATCTTATCATTGATATCCTTTCACCTTGTATTTTAATTCCACTCCTGAACCTTTCTTTTATTTCCATCATTGCTTCCTCAATGTACAGATTGAAAAGTAGGGGCGAAAGGCTACAGCCTTGTCTTACACCCTTCTTAATACGAGCACTTCGTTGTTGATCGTACACTCTTGTTATTCCCTCTTGGTTGTTGTACATATTGTCTATGACCCGTCTCTCCCTATAGCTTACCCCTACCTTTTTCAGAATCTCGAACAGCTTGCACCCTTTTATATTGTCCAACGCTTTTCCAGGTCGACAAATCCTATGATTGTGTCTTGATTTATCTTTAGCCTTGCTTCCATTATTAGCCGTAATGTCAGAATTGCCTCTCTCGTCCCTTTACTTTTCCTAAAGCCAAACTGATCGTCACCTAGCACATTCTCAATTTTCTTTTCCATTCTTCTGTATATTATTCTTGTAAGCAGCTTCGATGCATGAGCTGTTCAGCTGATTGTGCGATAATTCTCACACTTGTCAGCTCTTGCCGTCTTCGGAATTGTGTGGATGATGCTTTTCCGAAAGTCAGATGGTATGTCACCAGACTCATATATTCTACACACCATCGTGAATAGTCGTTTTGTTGCCACTTCCCCCAATGATTTTAGAAATTCTGATGGAATGTTATCTGTCCCTTCTGCCTTATTTGACCGCAAGTCCTCCAACGCTCTTTTCCATTCTGAGTCTAATACTGGATCTCCTATCTCTTCTAAGTTGACTCCTGTTCCTTCTTCTATCACATCCGCCAAATCTTCACCCTCATAGTGGCTTTCAACGTATTCTTTCCACCTATATGCTCTCTCCTCTGCATTTAACAGTGGAATTCCCGTTGCACTCTTAATGTTACCACCGTTTCTTTTAATGGCACCAAAGGTTGTTTTGACTTTCCCGTATGCTGAGTCTGTCCTTCCGACAATCATATCTTTTTCGATGTCTTCACATTTTTCCTGCAGCCATTTCGTCTTAGCTTCCCTGCACTTCCTATTTATTTCATTCCTCAGCGACTTGTATTTCTGTATTCCTGATTTTCCGCAACATGTTTGTACTTCCTCCTTTCATCAATCAACTGATTTCTTCTGTTACCCATGGTTTCTTCGCAGCTACCTTCTATGTACCTATGTTTTCCTTCCCAACTTCTGTGATGGCCCTTTTTAGAGATGTCCATTCCTCTTCAACTGTACTGCCTACTGCGCTATTCCTTATTGCTGTATCTGTAGCGTTAGAGAACTTCAAATTTAACTCGTCATTCCTTAGTAATTCCGTATCCCACTTCTTTGCGTATTGATTCTTCCTGACTAATGTGTTGAACTTCAGCCTACTCTTCATCACTACTACATTGTGATCTGAGTCTATATCTGCTCCTGGGTACGCCTTGCAATCCAGTATCTGATTTCAGAATCTCTGTCTGACCTTGATGTAATCTAATAGAAATCTTCCCGTATCTCCCGGCCTTTTCCAAGAATACCTCCTCGTCTTGTGATTCTTGAACAGGGTATTCGCTATTACTAGCTGAAACTAGTTACAGAACTAAATTAGTCTTTCTCCTCTTTTATTCCTTGTCCCAAGCCCTTATTCTCCTGTAACCTTTTCTTCTACTCCTTCCCCTATAATTG
Source organism: Schistocerca americana (assembly GCF_021461395.2). Lineage (NCBI taxonomy): Eukaryota > Metazoa > Arthropoda > Insecta > Orthoptera > Acrididae > Schistocerca > Schistocerca americana. The sequence continues at coordinate 46,438,478 of NC_060123.1, forward strand.
CATTCCAATCGCCCATGACTATTAGATTTTCGTCCCCCTTTATGTACTGCATTACCCTCTCAATATCCTCATACACTTTCTCTATCTGTTCATCTTCAGCTTGCGACATCGGCATGTATACCTGAACTATCGTTGTCGGTGTTGGTCTGCTGTCGATTCTGATTAGAACAACCCGGTCACTGAACTGTTCACAGTAACACACCCTCTGCCCAACCTAGATCGTAATAACCCATTTGTGTAGATACAAATTCCTCAGAATTACTGATATCCTGGGAAGGACCATCAAAACCCGGAAACTGCAGGGACGGGTATCTGGCTGAAAATGGAGGAAAAAATTGTCCTATGAACATGTGTATGAAAATGCATCGTTGACAAGGTAGACTGCGCTGACGAATGAAAGTTCTTCTGACCGCGTGCTGTACGTTCCACGCGTGCTGTAGGCTGTGTGATTAACGCAATATACTGTAAGCAGCACAGTGGTCTTGTATCGATTTGGTAAACAAGCTGAGATTGTGTTCGTGGACGGCCAAGCAGGTGGAACCAGTCTAGGGGCACTACCGACCACATCACACAATATTTCAAGCCCTTACTGGGCGTTTATGTGATCATCTGTCCCTTCAGTCAGACATATATGAAGAGTGGTGACGGGCTGTGCGTACACCACATTTGGAGGACCTGGTTCTATAGGTTCTGAGACGAACTCTGGGACGAGCTTGAGGCAAGTGGCCTACCAATATCGTGTAAGCCAAACTAAGCTTAGGTCTACACTGCATGACAACCGCCACTCCCCTGTCACCTGCAGTCCCATGGAGGCCATTTTGAACGTCTGTTGTGACCTGTATGCGATGCTGCTCTGCCATGTGTTCTGGGTCGATTTGTTGCCGTTGTATGCACATTGTCCATTACCGGACACGTGTTCATAGGGACTTTTTCTTCCACTTCTAGTCAGGACTACATCCATGAAGTTTGTGGAGTTCATTCATGTTAAAGATGTGTTGGACAGGCGAAATATGAGTACCTCCAGACTTCATGAATGTAGTGAAGTTAATATTATCTAAAAATCTGTATGGTGAGTCATGACTGAAAATTTCTGTCGTGAAATATTCAGAGATGAATGTAAATACTTGTAGAAGCCGACCTCTGGGTGGATTAGTTCGGGGTCTGGAGAATTGAGGTTGGATGTGATGCCCTATAGTGCTGCTACTTGTTTTAGAACGTAGGTTAAAAATATAGAGAAAGCTATTGACAGTGTAGACTGGACTACAGTCCTTGAAATTTTGAATGAAACAGAGACGAACTGCCGAGCGAGGAACGTCACTACAGCTTGTAGAGAAGCCAGAATTCAGTTACATGAATCGAAGGACATCAAATTGATACAGAATTTAAGAGAAGAATGAGGTAGCGTTGTAGCCTCTCTCCTACGGTACTCACTCTGTACGATGAGTGAGCAGTAAGGAGAACTAAACAATAATTTGAAAAGGAAATTGAAGTTGCGGTAAAAGAAATGAAAATTTTGTGGGTTACTGATGGCATTTTGATTCTTTCAGCGATGGCGATGTACTTCCAAGTGCGCTGAACGGAAGGACAGTGTCTTGAAAAGAGGTTTTAAGAGGAAAATCAGTGATTGTGATACTAGTCGAATTAAGTCAGACGAAGTTGAGCTACTTAGATCAGGATCTGAGACAAATAATGCAGTCGAAGAGCTTTCCTGCATGGCCACCAAAAAAACTAACAATGACTAGGGAAGAGAAGATGTGAAATACAGGTTAACAGCAGTACGGAAAATGTTCTGGAAAAAGAGAAATTTGATAACATCGAATCTGAGTAAGAATGTATGGCTTCGCGGCGATATGAATTAATAAAATTTACACGGGCTTCCACCCGCGTCAGGTGGTTGATACCCCACAACCATTCACCCGAGCTCTCCTCAGTTATTGTCAAGTGGTAAGAATGACTGTCATTCTTACCACCTGAAAATGACAGAGGAGAGCTCGGTCGAAAGCTCGTGGGATTTCAAACATCTGACGCAGCTGGAAGCCCGAGAAAATTTTATTCATCGAATCTAAGTATTAGGAAGGTATATGTGTGGAGTATATCCTTGTACGTAAATGAGAACTGGACTACAAGCAATTCAGGGAAAGAGGTTATAAAAGCTGTTGAAGTGGTATATAACATAAGAGTGTGGAAAATTAGATGAGCAGATCGAATAACAAATAAGGAGGTACTGACAAGAAATAGAGAAAAAGAAATTTCTGTCCCGACTTTGCTTGGAAAAAAGGGATTGGTTGACATTTGTATCCTGAGGCATTAAGGACCGGTTAGTTTGATTTTATCCGTACTGGAAGAGAGGTCGTGGTTGTGAATAGCAATGTTAAAAAATATATCGGCTCAACCACTTGTTTATAGTGTAAAACACTATGATTGACCGCGTTTCGGAAGCCAAGCTTCCATCATCAGAATAATAAAAAGTAAAAGAACCTGTTAAAACTCGCTAAAACGAAACATGCACCAGGCACAATAAAATTGATAATAAAATTAAAGCCGGCCGGAGTGACCGAGCGGTTCTAGGCGCATCAGTCTGCAACCGCGCGACCGCTACGGTCGCAGGTTCGAATCCTGCCTCGGGCATGTATGTGTGTGATGTCCTTAGGGTCGTTTGGTTTAAGTAGTTCTAAGTTCTAGGGGACTGATGACCTCAGCTCTTAAGTCCCATAGTGCCCAGAGCCATTTGAACCATTTTGAATAAAATTAAAACATACTAGAACAGCTGGAAATTACGATACATAGCGTGGTTAATCTGGACACACTGAATGAAAGCTATCTGGTGATTCAAATAGTTTTTTCAAACATTTCACTGGTTTCTTTTAGTAACTACATTTTTAGCAATTGGCAGGATACCATCATTTCATAAGGTCCTTGGAACATGTATACGTTATCTGTTTGTATAGACATCTCTGTGACTTCCTTGTTTACTTGCGCGTGAGCTCACTCGCGTTTCAGTGTCGTGTTTGGCTACGTGGTGTGTGGTATCAACGAAGACGCACGGGCGGTTTACGACGATAGAGGAGAGAGCCATGTGGTTAGATGTTTAACACCATAGGCTACACCATTTTAGAGATTTTTTATATTTTGACGACTATGCGGAGATGCACCTTGGAAGACACGGCTGCAACAAGGCAAGTAGTCACGATGTTTTACTTTTATTATCAATTTTATTGTGCCTGGTGCATGTTCTATTTCAGCGAGTTTTAACAGGTTCGTTTACTTTTTATTATTCGTATAATGGAAGCATGACTTCCGAAACGCGTCAATCTTAGTGTTTTACGACATAAACAAGTGGTGGAGCCGATATATTTTTTAACAGGGACCGGTCAGTTTAATGGAGAAGTGTAGTTTGAGAGAAGAAACAGTGGGAAGAGACCAATGTTCGAATTCAGCAGTGAAGCTCAAATGTCTCTTGGCTGCGGTAGATATCCAAAAACGAAGGGGCTTGCACATGTTGGGCTAGGGTCGAGAGTTACATCAAACCAATCTTCGGACTAATGAGCATAGCAGGTAGCAATAAGTCTGGCGCATAGAATAAAACAGAAATGTAAAAACATTTTTTACATTAAAATGGAAACATGAAGCTTAATTCTACTGATAAATCTCCTAGTGTCATCCTACACTCGTACTATGGTTAAGGGGGGTAGGACGCCAAACGGGCCGACTTGGAGCAGGAGAGGGACCACAGGACTTTTTTTTCTACTGTCTATACTTTTACAAATAAATTCATAAAACTTTGTCTGGATGACCAGGAAGAATTCAGGATTCACACTCACAGCAGTGAAAGTGCAAAAACATAACAAAATAAATTCTTTTTAGATATGAAATTTCGTCATTTTTTTCACTTACTGTTGGCTACATTTGTTGCTATAGGTACATTCTCCTTCACAAGTAAGAGAGATTCTTTGATGAATTTTGCACAGCATGCGAACCATACTTACAGGTGTATGAAACTCTAGAATTTTCCAAATCTATTAAAAAGTATGGTAAAAATTGAGTTAATTAACTATAAAATTAGATTTTTTTCTAAACATAAAGTGTAAAACGTAATAGCTCATTAATTTATTCATAAATTAAATAGCTTCTAGCGTTTCAGACTCCTGTAAGTTTGGTTTATATGCTGTGCAAAATTCATCTAACAGTCTCTCTTACTTATGAAGCAAAGTGTACCTATAGCAACAAATGCAGCCAATAGTAAGTGGAAAAAATGATGAAATTTCACATGTAAAAAAAAATTATTTTGTAATGTTTTTGAACTTCCACTGCTATGAGTGTGAATCCTGAATCCTTCTCGGTCATGCTGACAAAGGTTTATGAATTTATTTGTAAAAGTATAGACAGTGAAAACTAAAATGTTCTGTGGTGCCTCTCCTGCTCCAAGGCGGCCCGTTGGACGTCCTACTCCTACCGTCCAGTGGCGAACCCGGGAGTGGCCGCCCCCGCAGGCAGCTGCAGTCCTCCGTGCCGCTGTCGCTGGTCCCCATAAATCCGCGCTGTCAGGCGGCAACCGTGTCCGCTACTCCCCCGCACGTCCCTCGCCGCCCCTGCACACTTTGGTGGCTGCTGGGGCGCATCCGACGCCGGTGTCACCGCCGCGCCCTCTGGGGTGTGAACTTCCCTCTTCCGGCGAGCGGATAAAAAATACACGTACGTATATAAATATATCTGCGCTGCAGCCAAAGCGTCTGTGGATGGGCTGGTGGGGGCGCTCTTTTACGAGCCAGTTCTGGGGGCTTTCCGTCAAGGTTTCCTTTCTGATACCGTAATCCGTCTCGCCGCGAGAAAAATACCCGCCCACCTCTGGCTGCTTTCCAGTGCGTTTCACTTCTCGTAGGCGAGCTTCACCGGAGCTGATGAAATGCTAGTGGTTGTGAGCGCCTCGTGTGACGGATTACCAATCCCCGCTGTCTTTCGTACGTCAAATGGTCCGAGTGCATCAGAGATAAATTGTCGAGTCATTTGAAAGTAATGGTCAGTCAGTGTTCGGGACTTCTGTAACACATCTCAGGCTTGTCGCAAAAACATAACCTCTCCAACTCGAAAATGGAAAGTATCTCCTGCATGAATTTTTCATACAAACACTAGTCAAGGAAAATGTTTGAAATCTGATGCAGAACGTAGAAGAATGAAAGGGGAAACTCCATTTCGGAAGTAATTTTCGCTAGTCATAATGCGTTTTCCTAAACAGCGTATCCCTAGACAAAAAAATGGTTCAAATGGCTCTGAGCACTATGGGACTCAACATCTTAGGTCATAAGTCCCCTAGAACTAAGAACTACTTACACCTAACTAACCTAAGGACATCACACACACCCATGCCCGAGGCAGGATTCGAACCTGCGACCGTAGCAGCCGCGCGGTTCCGGACTGCAGCGCCAGAACCGCACGGCCACCGCGGCCGGCGTATCCCTAGACATTCCGAGGAATTTCCATGACAATGATCAGCTGAATTTTGTTACTGACCTCTAGTGCCAAAATCAGTTTTACTCTTGTGTGGATAAAACATTTGTTAAAACATTTGTTTCGTGCTACTAGTTGCGAGAACTCTTTCGCGGAGGTCGCCCACGGCACGTTTTCCTACATCGTGAGCCGGCCCCGGTGGCCGAGAGGTTCTAGGAGCTTCAGTCCGGAGCCGCGCGACTGCAACGGTGGCAGGTTCGAATCCTAGATGTGTGTGATGTCCTTAGGTTAGTTAGTTTAAGTAGTTCTGTTCTAGGGGACTGATGACCTCCGATGTTAAGTCCCATAGTGCTCAGAGCCATTTGAACCAACCTACATAGTGAGTCTGACGCTTGTTTCTCTGGACTGACACACCTCTTGAGACTAAACTGTCATAATGAATATGTTGAACGAATGTCGTTTCATTCATCTCTGTCAAAGGGGTAGCCTTGATCATTACGAATTTTAACATCAACTTACTTTCAGTTGGTCGGGTTTTCGTTTAATCTGAATGTTTTACCGAAGCAGCGGTCGATTGACCCTTACATGAATTCTTCGATCAGTGTGTCGATGCCTCTCGGTGTCTGTCACACAAGTTTTACTAACCTATAAGAAAAAGTAATACAGACAAGAATGCAAAAGCCGAAACTTCTCGGTAGAGGCGTTCGGTAAGGCTATTGCCTCCTGTACATTATATCAAATACTTTTGTACACCACAGGTTTGCGGCTTAGTTCAACTAACCCTGGAAGACTGAGCAGTGTATCTCTGACAAGTTTTATGCTTGCATGACATAAATACAAGCAACCTGTGCAGAGTGAAAATCTCATTCTGGAAACATCCCCGAGGCTGTGGCTAAGCCACGTCCCCGCAATATCCTTTCTTTGAGGAGTGCTGGTCCTGCAAGGTTCGCAGGAGAGCTTCTGTAAAGTTTGGAAGGTAGGAGACGAGGTACTGGCCGAAGTGAAGCTTCGAGGACGGGGCGTGAGTCTTGCTTGGGTAGCTCAGATGGTAGAGCACTTGCCCGCGAAAGGCAAAGATCCCGAGTTCGATTCCCGGTCCGACACACAGTTTTAATCTGCAAGGAAGTTTCAACCTGTGTCTGTTTGTACAAGCAATTCAGTTGATTATGCTCCATAGTTTTGTGTTCAGACCTGAATACAAACATGTCTTTCCTTTAGTTTACTGTATATATGTTTGTATGTGAACGAATGAGTTAAATGGTTCAAATGGCTCTGAACACTATGGGACTAAACATCTGTGGTCATCAGTCCGCTAGAACTTAGAACTACTTAAACCTAACTAACCTAAGGACATCACACACATCCATGCCCGAGGCAGGATTCGAACCTGCGACCGTAGCGGTCACTCGGTTCCAGACTGAAGCGCCTAGAGCCGCACGGCTACACCGGCCAGCTAACGAATGAGTATTTTTGTGTATATTTCGGGGTCTGTTCTGTAGTAGTAGTTGCGTGGAGTTTCATCTGCTGGAAGCAGAAGAGAAGATGATTGTCGCCTGCTTTCAGTAAAGGGCGATCAAACTAAAATCCCTCTCATATGAATTCAGAGGTCTATCCTTTATGCATGGGGGATCTTTATTCTGTGTTGGTGGCGGTAACGGCCCCGTTGTCAGTTCCATCTGTAATCCGGGTTACCGGGGTGCTTGGTTCAGAAAGGAACTCTGCGTCTGGTCGCCGGTGAACATGGTCATGGGATTTAGTAAGTCGTCTAATGGGTTACAATATGTCGTTAAGTGCATTTCTAGTTACTAAAGTATCGTTGATTAAATTTCCTTCGCGTTAGCTGAAGCGCCGTTATTATTTTTCAGTTCGTTTTACGTTTCAAAGTGCAATATGTTTGTTTTGGAGTTTATCAACGAGCACAACTTCCCTTGTTCCCTTGGAACAGCGGGGTAGAATAATCACCAGAGAAGGTGTCTAATGTGAGCTAGTAACTTAAAATGTAGTGAATGTGGTGTGATTGGACCTACACGCGTGTTACTTTACTTTTTTCTGATTTTCTGTATGATTTCTGTGTCTGGTCCATACTCTTGTTTGAATTTCATGTACGTTAGGTGACGAGCCATGCGGGCTGCTCGTATTTTGTAATCGTGTTTCTTGATTCGGTTTAAATCTCAGGTGTGCCGGCAGATGATACGAACTCTCAGGTTTCAGTATTTTATGCGAATTTGTCAGAGCTGCCTAGTCCAGTAGGGGGCCACGTGCACCGTGAAATTGTTCCAAAGCATTCGCTTTTGCAAGATTAGTTCCCTCATGTGTGGCTCGCGATCATTTGATCTTGTCGTGATTTTAATCAACTTTCTCGTACTATTGGAGTTCCTCTTTTCTTAGAAACGTTTCAGTTTGCTTAAATATATATTGTGACTTGCCACGTGGAGATATCGGCTCTTGGTTGTTGGTCATAATTTGTTATGTTTTGATAATGCTTTTGTAAATTATAAACGGATCAGAAGTCTTTATGGGTGTGCGCATGCATTTAGTGGTGGTAAATTGTGTCTTGTTCTGTTCTGGCGTATGAGTGTAAGAGTGAATGTTTCCCGCAGTTTATCCTCTCGAACCCTCGCCCTCGTTACACCATGAAGTCCTTTATCTTATTGTATCACATCAATCCTTTAGTGTTCGTGAAAGTTAACCTACTGTGCCCTCTTCGCTTATTTACAATTGTTTAAGTGCCTTTATTATTTTTATAAACTGAGATTTGTATGTTCCTCTTACATATTCTCTGGGAAGGGCTGTAACCAGATAAATTCGTGAGCCCAATATGTTCAGCTGAAGAGGAATGATATTTCAAGTCACTGTCATATCAATAATGTTCTTCAACTTTCCCAATTAATTTAAATGAAATTAATATTTCTCATTGGATTAATGAATCAACTGATTCCATTCAGTCATTCTTAACACTTAGGGAAGGGCTTACGAAGGGCTAGAGCTGGTGGTGACCCTGTTTTATTGTCATTGTTTTCTCTCTAGTACTGGCTTAGCCACGGAAAATTACGGATGTTTACGAAGCTCGCACATGGTAATAAAAAGGCAGCAAACTTAGAAAATTAACGGAAGATCTGTTAGAGGACGATCAGTCTGATTTAGGAAAGGCCAAGGCTCCAGGAGGCACTTCTGACTTCGCACATTATAATGTAAGGAAGACAGAGAGGAAATCTAAACACGCTTATATGAATTATCGATCTAGAAAAAGCGTTAGACATTGTGAAATGGTGCAAGATGTTCGAAATTCTGATAACAGGAGTAAGCTACAGGGAAAGAAGGGTGATAAAAAGTATGCTCAAGAATCGAGAGGTTTAAATAGGATTTGAAGATGAAGAAAAAAGTGCTCGGATTAAAAAAATGGGCAAGACAGGTAAGCAGTCTGTAGCCCCTACTGCTCACGTCATAGATATAAGGTGCAATGACCGAGACAGCATAAATGTTCGAGAGTGGGACTTAAATTCGACGCGGAAAGATATCAATGGAAGACTCCCTAATGACGTTGCTATCCTCAGTGAAAAAGGAGAAGAATTAAGCTATTGCTGAATTCAATAAGTGGTATATGAGTTCCGAATATCGACTGAGAATAAATCGAAAAAAGACAAATGCAATTAAATGGCGAGAAACTTAAGATCTAATTGGTAGTCAGGAAGTAGACGAATTTGTGGAATTCTGCTATCTTCGAAGTAAAATAACCCGTGATGGACGAAGCAAGAATAGCCTAGCAGAGGCAAAAACATTTCCTGTCAAGAGAAATGCACTGGTATAAAACACAAGCCAGATATTGAGAAAACAATTCTGAGAATATGAGTTTGGAGCACGGTATCTATGACAGAGAGTCATAGAGAGTGGGGAATCCGAAACTGAAGAGAATCGAAGCGTTTGAGATGTGATGCTACGGAATAATGTTGAAAATCAGGTGGACTGATAGGGAATGATGAGGTCCTCCGCTGAAACGGTGAAAAACGGAACATAGTGAAAACGCTGACACGATGAAGGGACAGGATGGTAGCACAGCTGTAAAGGCATCATCGAATAAACTCCATCTTACTAGAGGGAGTTGTAGGAGGCAAAATCTGTGGGGGAGAACGGAGATTCGAATACATCCAGCATATGATTGAGGACGCAGAGTGCAAGAGCTACTCTGAAATGAACAGGCTGGCACGGGAAAATCAAATCGTTCTTGTACAGAAAATTCCCTTATAACCCAAATACGATGGAGAGCTGCTTCCTGTTGTGCAGTTGTTTTCAAATTACTTATTTACTCAATTAATTTCCCTTTCAGGGGTAGGGCATTCAGGCCTTCTCTAATATGTAAACTGTTTAGCTAGCTCACATAGCAATTTGCACAGGAAACGAGCTGTACAACAGCCTTTTCAGTAGTCGCAGGGGCAACAGTCTGGATGATTGACTGATCAGGCCTTGTAACACTAACCAGAACGGCCATGCTGTGCTGGTACTGCGAACGGCTGAAAGCAAGGGGAAACTACGGCCGTAATTTATCCCGAGGGCATGCAGCTTTACTGTGTGGAGAAATGATGATGGTGTCCTCTTGGATAAAATATTCCGTAGGTAAAATAGTCCCCCATTCGGATCATCGGGCAAGGACTACTCAGCAGGACGTCGTTATCAGGAGAAAGAAAACTGGCGTTCTACGAATCGGAGCGTGGAATATCAGATCCCTTAATCGGGCAGGTAAGTTAGAAAATTTAAAAAGGGAAATGGATAGGTTAAAGTTGGATATAGTCGGATTTAGGGAAGTTCGGTGGCACGAGGAACGAGACTTTTGGTCAGGTGAATACAGGGTTATAAATTCAAAATCAAATAGAGGTAATGCAGGAGTAGGTTTAATAATGAATAAAACAACAGGAATGCGGGTAAGCTACTATAAAAAGCTCAGCGAACGCATTCTTGTGGCCAAAATAGACACGAATCCCACGCCTACAATAGTAGTACAAGTCTATACGCCAACTAGCTCTACAGATGACGAAGAAATTGAAGAAATGTTCGATGAGATAAAAGAAATTATTCAGATAGTGAAGGGAGACGAAAATTTAGTAGTCATGGGTGACTGGAATTTGACAGTAGGAAAAGGAAGACAAGGAAACGTAGTCGGTGAATATGGATTGGGGATAAGAAATGAAAGAGGAAGCCAACTGGTGGAATTTTGCACAGAGCACAGCTTAATTAGAGCTAACACTTGGTTCAAGAATCATAAAAGAAGGTTGTATACATGGAAGAAGCCTAGAGAAACTCACACGTTTCAAATAGGTTATATAATGGTAAGAAAAAGATTTAGCAACCAGGTTTTAAATTGTAAGACATTTCCAGGGGCAGATGTGGACTCTGACCACAATCTATTGGTTAGGAACTATAGTTTAAAACTGAAGAAACTGCATAAATGTGGGACTTCAAGGAGATGGGACATGGATAAACTGACTTAATCAGAGGTTGGACAGAGTTTCAGGGAGACAAAAGGGAACAATTGACAAGAACGGGGGAAGAAATGCAGTAGAAGTAGAATGGGTAGTTCTGAGGGGTGAAGTAGTGAAGGCAGCAGAGGATCAAGTAGGTAAAAAGACCCGGGCTAGTAGAAATCCTTGGGTGACAGAAGATATATTGAATTTAATTGACAAAAGGAGAAATTATAAACATGCAGTAAATGAAGCAGGCAAAAAGGAATACAAACGTCCCAAAAATGAGATCGACAGGAAGTGCAAAATGGCTAAGCACGGATGGCAAGAGGATAAATGTAAGGATGTAGAGGCTTATCTCACTAGGGATAAGATAGATACTGCCAACAGGAATATTAAAGAGACCTTTGGAGAAAAGAGAACCACTTGTATGAATATCAAGAGCTCAAATGGAAACCCAGTTCTAAGCAAAGAAAGGAAACCAGAAAGCTGGAAGGAGTATAAAGAGGGTCTATACAAGGGCGATGTACTTGAGGGCATTGTTATAGAAATGGAAGAGGATGTAAATGAAGATGAAGTGGGAGATATGATACTGCGTGAAGAGTTTGATACAGCACTGAAAGTCCTAAGTCGAAACAAAGCCCCAGGTGTAGACATCATTCCATTAGAACTACTGACAGCCTTGGGAGAGCCAGTCCTGACTAAACTCTAACATCTGGTGAGCAAAATGTATGAGACATGCAAAATACCCTCAGACTTCAAGAAGAATACAATAATTCCAATCCCAAAGAAAGAAGGCGTTGACAGATGTGAAAGTTACCGAACAATCAGTTTAATAAGTCACGGTTGCAAAATACTAACGCAAATTCCTTAGAGACGAATGAAGAACTGGTAGAAACCGACCTCGGGGAAGATCAGTTTGGATTTCGTAGAAATATTGGAACACGTGAGGCAATACTGAACCTACGACTTATTTTAGAAGCTAGATTAAGAAAAGACAAACCTACGTTTGGAGCATTTGTAGACTTAGAGAAAGCTTTTGACAATGTTGACTGGAATACTCTCTTTCAAATTCTGAAGGTGACAGGGGTAAAATATAGGTAGCGAAAGGCTATTTACAATTTGTACAGAAACCAGATGGCAGTTATAAGAGTCGAGGGACCTGAAAGGAAAGCAGTGGTTGGGAAGGGAGTGAGACAGGGTTGTAGCCTCTCCCTGCTGTTGTTCAAACTGTATATTGAGCAAGCAGTAAAGGAAACAAAAGAAAAATTCGGTGTAGGTATTAAAATCCATGGAGAAGAAATAAAAACTTTGAGGCTCGCCGATGGCATTGTAATTCTGTCAGAGACAGCAAAGGATCAGAAAAAGCAGCTGAACGGAATGGATAGTGTCTTCAAAGGCGGGTATTAGATGAACATCAACAAAAGCAAAACGAGGATAATGGAATGTAGTTGAATTAAGTCGGGTGATGCTGAGGGAATTAGATTAGGAAATGCGACACTTAAAGTAGTAAAGACGTTTTGCTATTTGGGGAGCAAAATAACTGATGATGGTCGAAGTAGAGAGGATATTAGATGCAGACTGGCAATGTCACGGAAAGCGTTTGTTAAGAAAAAAAATTTGTTAACACTGAATTCAGATTTAAGTGTTGGGAAGTCGTTTCTGAAAGTATTTGTATGGAGTGTAGCTTTGAATGGAAGTGATACATGGACGATAAATAGTTTGGACAAGAAGAGAATAGAAGCTTTCAAAATATGGTGCTACAGAAGAATGCTGAAGATTAGATGGGTAGATCACATAACTAATGAGGAGGTATTGAATAGAATTGGGGCGAAGTGGAGTTTGTGGCACAACTTGACATGAAGAAGGGACTGGTTGGTAGGAGATGTACTGAGGCATCAAGGGATCACCAATTTAGTATTGGAAGGCAGTGTGGAGGGTAAAAATCATAGAGGGAGACCAAGAGATGAATACACTAAGCAGATTCAGAAGGATGTAGGCTGCAGTACGTACTGGGAGATGAAGAAGCTTGCACAGGATAGAGTAGCATGGAGGGCTACATCAAGCCAGTCACAGGACTGAAGACTACAACAACAACAACACAGGAATTGCAGAATGAGATTTTCACTCTGCAGTGGAGCGTGCGCAGATATGAAACTCCCTGGCACATTAAAACTTTCTGCCGGACCGAGACTTTTCACGGGCAAGTGCTCTATCATCTGAGCTACCCAATCACGACTCAGAATCCCTCCTCACAGATTCAATTGTGCGAGTTCCTCGCGAAAGGCAACGGTCCCGAGTTCGAGTCTCTGTCCGGCAGACAGTTTTAATCTGCCAAAAGAATTTCAGAGGAAACGCAGTTATGCCAGTTTTCTTAACAATGAGTATTTTTTTTTCATAACGTAACGTTCGTTTCAACTGCGTGTAACGATATACTAACAGGAATGCAGGACAGCAGTAGTGATGAAATCATGTCGAAGAACATGTTGGCTTGTATGGAGAAGACTTAGAGACAATAAAGTCGTCAGATTAAATTCGAGATGTAGAGATGGCGAAAACTGAAATGGCGTTGAAAATACGGCAGAGTTTCTGGTTCTCTGTTGGACAGGACGAAGAAAGGTGCGAGATACTGACTGCTACGTTGCAGACATGGCAGTTGGTTAAGATTTAGTCTCCTGTTGAATACAAAGTAAATTTGGATCAGACGCAGGTTGTTCGGAATTTCGTCGCACAGAAGTACGGATGAAATATGGCAGGAGATTGAAGAAAGTTTCGTATTACGTGTAAACACAGCCAAGCTACTTTACGAATGAGATCCCTACATGAGTTGCGGACATTCAAGTAGCATACTGAGGGGACAACAGTTGAATTTTCGCAATGCCAGAGGAAATGAAAGCAAAAAAAGTATTGTATGTGTGAAACTCAACTCAAATAAAAACACTGTCTAAAACGATAACGAGATCTTTAACGTTATATCCATTACTGTTATTCACAAATGAATCTTGGCAATAATTGCAAAATTACGTGTTATAACCCTTACTAAGGAATAAATTATGCAGTGTCACCATCACAATCGGTATACGCGATATGTGACATGGGATTCGCAACGCATTCATTGTGCACTGAAAGTTAAGTAATTGTTTCAGGTTGGCTATTATGTTGCAAGCTCCTCTGATAGTTCATCTATACAAAATTTTGTAGTGTCTTTCTCTGTATTTTAGGCAAACATACAATGCAACATATCCTGGACTTCTATGTCATCGGAGGAATAACAATTGTCCACCTCTACCTGGGTAGAGGAGGAATCCGTTCACGTGAAGCTTCAAAGTCTAACTAGTGTAAGATTATGGGTGGAATGATGATTGACCGGTAGCTTTGAGGTAACGACACAATTCCTGCTAAGCTTTCCTTATATTCGTAGAACATACACGTACAAACAGAACTAATTTAAAATATGTAGAAAAACAAATAAATCTTTGAAGTAGCAATCATTATACCCTAAAAAATATTATGATAATGTGGGATGGGTTTTTACCATATTTGTCTTTACCACATTTGTTGAGAGTGGAACAGTAATTCATGGGTTAATGAAATAATTCGGCTAATCACTTAAGGGGGGGCAGGACGTCAAACAGGCAGACTTGAAGCAGGAGAGGCATCACAGTACATTTCAACTTCCAGTGTCTATACTTTTACAAATAAAGTCATAAAAATTTGTCAGCATCACCAGGAAGGATTCAGGATTCACACTCATTTCAGTAGAAGTTCGAAAACATAACAAAATTATTTTTTTTCATGTGAAATTTCATCATTTTTCACTTACTTATGGCTGCATTTGTTGCTGTAGGTACACTTTTCTTCATAAGTTAGAGAGATTCTTCGATGAATTTTGCACAGTATACATACCATACTTACAGGTGTATGAAACTCTAGAATTTATTTAATTTATGAAAAAACTAATGAGCTATTATATTTTAAACTTCATGTTTAGAAAAAACACAAATGTTTTAGTTAATTACCTCAATTTTTACCACAGTTTTTAATAGATTTGGGAAATTGTAGTGTTTTAAACAACTTTAAGTATGGATTGTATGCTGTGACAAATTCATAGAAGAATCTGTCTTACTTATGAAGAAAAGTGTACTTCTAGCAACAAATGCTGCCATTAAAAAGTGAAATAAATGATGAAATTTCACATGTAAAGAAAACTATTTAGTTATGTTTTCGAACTTACACTACTATGAATGTGAATTCGGAATCCTTCCTGGTCATGCTGACAAAGTTTTATGAATTTATTTGTAACAGTATATCCAGTGGAAATTAAAATGTCCTGTGGTGCCTCTCCTGCTCCAAGTCGGCCCGTTTGACGTCCTACCCCCCTCAAAGTATCGAAGGGAAACCACAGGGATGCTCTCTAACGATGGCTCTATTATTATATGCTTCCAGTCATTTTGTAACACAACACTATTAGATGTCAACACTCAAGAAGAGTCAGAAACTGGCTTAAAATCAGCAACACCGTTTGACTAGTTTCCCAGATTCTAAGCGTCAAAACCACTGTCTGGAATTGTGTAGCTTTCAAGAACTGCACTTTCTCCAATTGAATTAACGAAGCAGTCGCAAAACGTCAATCCCCATTTCGCTTACAAGCCTATCATTTTCATGGTGTCTATTAAGTTCACTTATTGGTATTGTACCGGTTAATGTTATGGAATGACATTGAACAGCACTGAGAGCTTCGACAACGTGTTGCTCTGCTTACAAATTGTTCCTTCATAGCTTGATATTTTTCAGAGGCCTGTTTCATTGCCACTTGGCGCGCAGAAATTACATTAAGGGGGAATATTCTCACCGGGCCGAAATGCCGGGTGAAATCTTAGGAGGAGCGGTCCAGGTAGGAAGAGGGGATCTACATTTGGCTGAAGCAAAGGCGACATCCGAGAGGTCACTGAACTGACGCTACTGCCCTGGTGCTAACGCTGGACCAGTGCTTTTGTTCGCTAGATGGGCCGGTGTCCCTGCCTTCCAGTCACAGCAGGCCACAACGAGCTGGCGCCTCGTAAATCAGTTTACGGCAGCGGAGGAGAGTTCTGGACGTCTGGCGGAGTTTGCTGGCTGAATGGCCGGCCGCGTACTCTTCAAGTTCAGTACCTATAGCCATTGTGATTGTTCCCGTTCCAAATACAAATGCATCAGGCGCAGCAGGGTGGCTGTAAGACTGTGTACGCAGGCCTACTGAACTTCTGCGTCCCCAAACCGCTTGCATTCTGGCTGGAGAACAGACTGTGACCTCAGTTGACATAATGCGGTATCTAACTTTCGGCGGAAAGCGACCCGATTAGGGTCTCGTTTGCTTGGAGAAATTTCCTGTGGGTTCTATATACGATTGATAAATTCTGTCGTCCACTATCGCCTGTTTTGACCTTTGGCGGACTCGACGTGTTGCAATCTTTGGGGAGCTATGCACGGAATGCAAGATCGGAATGCGAGATCTGGTATTCCGACGTGGACCGCCGGACGTGTGGATGAGTAGGTCGGAGTATTCAGATCGGGAAACCCTAGCGATTCAGAGACGAGGTACTAGTGATGGCTTCACTTACAGTCCATTTTTGGAGACTGATACCAGCGGCCCTGATCGCCAGCTTCCAGATTTATTCAACGCCGACCATGGGGTTTACACACAACGGTATCTGTAGATAGCAATACACTGGCAGCTATTTATGAAGGTCACAACTCACGACCCACTACCAGAGACGGTTCAGAACAGTTAGCTACATAATGTGTTGCATTGGTATGAAACCAGTGATTCTTGAGCGAGATGTAGTATTAAAGGGAATTCCGGTTCAGAAATTAAAATCAGGCAATGCAACACTGTGCCACAAATGAGAATTTTGCCAGCCCTTATTACACTACTGCCCATTAAAATTGCTACACCAAAATGAAATGCAGATGATAAACGGGTATTCTTTCGACAAATATATTATACTAGAACTGACATGTGATTACATTTTCACGCAGTTTGGGTGCATAGATCCTGAGAAATCAGTACCCGGAACGACCACCTCTGACCGTAATAACAGCCTTGATACGCCTGGGCATTGAGTCAAACAGAGCTTGGATGGTATGTACAGGTACAGTTGCCCAAGCAGCTTCAACACGATACCACAGTTCATCAAGAGTAGTGACTGGGGTATTGCGACGAGCCAGTTGCTCGGCCACCATTGACCAGACGTTTTCAGTTGGTGAGAGATCTGGAGAATGTGCTGACCAGGGCAGCAGTCGAACATTTTCTGTATCCAGAGAGGCCCGTACAGGAACTGCAACATGCGGTCGTACATTATCCTGCTGAAATGTAGGGTTTCGCAGGGATCGAATGATGGATAAAGCCACGGGTCGCAACACATCTGTAATGTAAGGTCCACTGTTGAAAGTGCCGTCAATGCGAACAAGAGGTGACCGAGACGTGTAACCAATGGCACCCCATACCATCACGCCGCGTGATACGCCAGTATGGCGATGACGAATACGCACTTCCAATGGGCGTTCACCGCGATGTCGCCAAACACGGATGCGAGCATCATGATGCTGTAAACAGAACATGGATTCATCCGAATAAATGATGGTTTCCATTCGTGCACCCAGGTTCGTTGTTGAGTACACCATCGCAAGCGCTCCTGTCTGTGATGCAGCGTCAAAGGTAACCGCAGCCATGGTCTCCGAGCTGATAGTCAATGCTGCTGCCAACGTCTTCAAACTGTTCGTGCTGATGGTTGTTGTCTTACAAACGTCCCCATCTGTTGACTCAGGAGTCGAGACGTGGCTGCACGATCCGTTACAGCCATGCGGATGAGATGCCACTTATCTCGACTGCTACTGATACGAGGCCGTTGGGATCCAGTACGGCGTTCCGTATTACCCTCTGCATACCATGGGTTCCATATTCTGCTAACAGTCATTGGATTTCGGCCAACGCGAGCAACAATGTCGCGATACGATAAACCGCAATCGCGATAGGCTACAATCCTACCTTTATCAAAATCGGAAACGTAATGGTACGCATTTCTCCTCCTTACACGAGGTATCACAACAACGTTTCACCACGCAACTTCGGTCAACTGCTGTTTTTCTTTATGAGAAATCGGTTGGAAACATTCCTCATGTCAGCACGTTGTAGGTGTCGCCACTGGCGCCAACCTTGTGTGAATGCTCTGAAAAGCTAACCACTTACATACCACAGCACCTTCTTCCTGTCGGTTAAATTTCGCGTCTGTAGTACGTCATCTACGTGGTGTAGCAGTTTTAATGGCCAGTAGAGTATAATTATGATTCTTACTTATTTCATGCTCTCTCTTGGAATTATAGTTAATAATTCCCCATCCTGTACTAAAAATGTGTGGTACTGCTACTGTGGCGACCTGCATGTGTGACACAATTCAATGAACATAGAGAAATGACACTATTAACTAAGCCACAAATGTTTCTTCGGAAATGAAGTGTGGCTGCCTGAGGTTATGTCTATGAGTCTGATATAAAACGATGAAGAGTTGAAGGGACACAGAGGGGTTGTGGGTAGTTTGATAAAGGACATTTGTTGTCAGTCAAACTGGGACACAACCACAACATGGCCTTTAAAATCCAACTAAGCAACAGCGTATACGAGGGTTGTCAGAAGGTAAGTTCCGATTTATCGCGAAAAAGAAACCACAGCGAAAACCAGAAACGTTTTATATGCGCCAGTTAGGTACACCTTCCACCTACTTCTTTACATAGTCGCTGCTCCAGTTATGAGTTCTGTCGTAGTGTTGTATCAACTTTCCGATATCCTCGTCATAGAAAGCAGCCGCCTGTGCTTTCGGCCATTTATCTGCACTAATATGCACTCGTTGTCAGTGCAAAAATTTTGTCTTCATAGCCAGCAGTTCTTGTGAGCAAAGATGAGACTCAGGGGGAGCCAATTACGGATTCTATTGTGCGTGATCAAACACTTATCACTGGAAACGCTGCAGGGTAGTCTTCATTGCCCCTGCAGTGTGCGTCCGAGAATAGGCATGTAGAAGATACTGCTCGGCAGTTGTGTTATGTGGGCTGCATGACACAGGCGAAATCTCTAACCAGGCCCTCATTCACGGCGGGAGACGCCATTCCCTACGCATCTTTACGTGCTCACTGTTCACTCAAAACTGAAAAAAGCGACGCGACACTATCGACGGGCATACTAGAGACACTGCCCAACACTTCTGTGGAAAACTTTCTAGTATTTTCACAGTGGTTTCCATTTCACGACCGATCGAAACTTACTTTCTGGACAACCCTCGTATATTGCCTGCCAAAAAAAGTGAAGCATCTCGAAGAGAAGAAGGACAGGAAGTGAGATAGTAAGTGAGAGACCATGAGATGATGGTTCCATGATTAAAATATTGAATCAAGCTTGTAAAAACGTTGCACCCACTCTGGCCCGGGTTAGCGTACTGATTGGTAGGAACGGTGCCAGTGTGTATTCGTGAGTATAGGTTGTGGGTTCTGAGAGGGTGTCTTGTATGTGTCAACATATCACATGTACACTATTCAGCCCAGGAATGCATCATACCTGAAAGTAGCGCATTAACATAACAACACAAAGTTATTCTAGACAGATGGTAATAATTCTAAGCAGTCATATTACTCGGCACATATGATGTACCAAGAAACCAACAAACAAGAAGCAAATATTACAGTGTCGGTCCATAATGGCTTTACAAGTGATATACCAGAATCACATTTGTAACAAACACTAGAAGCTGTCACAAAAACAGATACACTCAATCAGCATCAACCTTCACACACTACCAAGCCTAAGCTAATGAATCAATTACACAGACGTTGCTATTACAGACAAAGAAAATGCAACACACAGTACTTATGGCTGAATCACGATGTTTGCATGAAAGCAATAGTCACAATGCAATAAAGCGTCACTTTGTTATGCAATACGGTCTCAATGTGCTGTGTTCATTTTCACTCTGCAAAATATCTAATGTCTTTGACGTGACTGTAAACACCACATCAGTTACCAGCTGAATCACCTGCCCACCCATAGATGCGGCCACAAGGGCATCATATTTCCTGCTCTTTATGATACCGCAGTAACGAAATTGCCTATAATTCCTAGTCTCTTGCTTCAAGCTATTGTCTTGTCCGTAACATCATCCGCTCCCGAAGTAGAAAATTTCCCAGCACAGCTGGTTCACGCTCAGTGTTGACCATTGTGACACTAAAAGCAAACTGCCAAACTCCTCGGCGCTTTTGCTGGCCATCACCGATATGTCGTCTGAAGAAACCTGCAGGACATTTCCAATGATTGCTCACCACCACAGCAGTGGAGTCCAGTGCTGGTAAAATTTGTCGTCTCTCACTCCTTGCATGCTGTGGCGACTCCTTGGCCAACAACACCAGCATAAACAAGTGTGGTCAGTGCATGATCAAATCCTTGGCACACCCCACAACTGGCAAGCTACTGTCCCAGCGATCAGTGGCACCAGCCTAATTTGATGTTGCCTATTCTACCCCAAACAGAATACTGCATGTTGCTATTTTGCGTCGCTTTAGGAAAGTTCAGAGCAGCAGAGTGCCATAGCTGGCAAGTCAGGTAGAGAGACAACGGTTTTGCAAGCTTCTGCTATGAGAACTACCCCCACCCCTCCGAAACTAGCTACCATCTGTCCGTTTCAAAAAGCAGAGGAATTGACGACAAATGTAACTACTTAACTCAAAGCATAACTTACATAACCATGACAAACCATGACAGTAACCTGCCACTCTGATGTACACCAGAACGAACAACTGTGGTGACCAAGTGAGGTGGTTTCTTGCACTGTTCTCCTTGTCCAGGACAGCGCCGGGACATCACCTCACTCTTGGCCAAACTGGCAAATAATATCAAACATGTCAAAGAAAAAAAAATCTTACTAGTATTAAATTCTGGGTCCTCTACTTTGCATGCCTGAGTGACACAGACCACTATAATCATAATGAAATACATACTTGGTCAACTGAAGAGGATGCAGACAACAATTCGCTAATGATGACGTACACACACGCTGCCTTGTTTTGAGATCCATTTAATATTTCCCTACCTTACTATCAACAACAAATCACAGACCATAGTTACACATTGTGTAATCCTTACCTTTAAGCTACTCAGCGGCCCCTGTGAGTATGTCTCATTTTCGAGAAACCTAAGGATCGAATCGATTACTGCGCGGACCAACTCAACATTTTCAGTGACCTTATTCGTGTCTATTTTCTAGCCAGGTGTCAACTGCAGTAACTCCTCCATCACCTGTCAAAGCTGTCAGGACAACTCATAACCACTATATGCAGGAGCCCAACCCCAAATGCATACATGTTAGAGTAATTCTTCCTTGCATAATCACTTGGCACCTCGCGAAACCTACTGGCCATATCTGCAACGTTAAGAAAGATAGGAAAACACAATTTGTAAGCAAGATAATCTCAAGGCTATGAGTACCAACCCACATCAATGTAGCAGAGAATTCAGGTCGAGGGGCTTTTGGGTTGATGGTTGCATGAGAATGGACTTCTTTTTAAAATATCGTGTGTTCTAACACCCTATATCACGAAACAGAAATAACTCCCATGCCGAAAATTGGAAATAAAGAATATTTTGACATTGAAAAATTCTTTCTTAAATTGGGAACAGCAAAAGAAAAATAATAAAAATTCCAGAAAAAGTTTTTCAGACTGCAACGAAGTGTGTGCTAATATGAAACATTCTGGCTGACAAAAAATGCCCCAAATTAGTTCTAGTCTCACACAATGTTAACCTGTAGGAAGATTCAGTAAAAACTATTGTAAATAGATTCAAATATTCCTAAGCAATAGACAGATGACATAACTAGCGGATTCTCTTGAAAAAGCAAATATCACACTAACGGCCCACATTTGCCTTACAAGCATGCACCTTGAGTCATAGTGCAGAGAAGAGTGGGGTAATTGCGAAGACTTAAGGGAGAATTGAAACAAAACAAAGCCAGTTAAAGCTGCGAATATTATTTATTACTGTAACATGACTTACACGAATCAATCTTAAGTGCACAACATTAAAGTACGTAAAATTCCAGTACTGAATGAAATATTAAGATGGAAACAAAACCTTGGTGTTTGGCATCGCCCCACTAAGCGTGGAGTAATTACGCATTCACATGTTCAAATCATAAGAAAGTCGCAGATACGAGTAAAACGTCCATTTCTTTCACCTTCTTTTAATGTTGACATCTGCAAATGCTTGAAAGTTCTTCACGTTTTTCCTTATTGTGTTTTCTTTCTTCTTTTCTTCTAGACTACCTTTCGTAGTGAACTCGTTATTATAGCTGAATGTCATTTTCTGGGATTGACTTTACGTTTCGCATGTGGCAGTTTGGGAACATTAGTCCTAACACTATCTTCGGGTGGAACCGATGTGTCCAAATCAGTTATAGGGGTCACGAGCCTCTGCTGCATACTTAATGTCGATACCAGGCTAATCTGTGTGTCTCAGGTGTCAGTGCTGTTTGCACATTTGATGTCAATGATACCTATGTATCTGGTATCACTGATGTCACATCTATGAAATTTTCATCGAATTTAGTTTGTATCTATTGGCCAAATGCCAGCTGCTTGCAAACTGTTTGCTGCTTTCTCTATACTGCTATGAGACAAAAGGGTTCCATGAAACATTCAACAACTTGTTACTGTGTAAGTCGTTGGTCTACATTTGAAGACATCTACAAGTCGCGTTCTCTGTTGTATAAATGTGTCTGATTCTGTGGTTGCATAAGATATGATGTATATGGTGGAAGGGATAACGATATTATTCCCCGCTAGTGACAAAGATGACAGCAGGCAACATAAACGTGTTTTAACTGACTGCCTAAAACAAGTATAATTGGTTCTGTAAGAGTTGGCTTAGTATAGGAGATGAAGTGGTGTAATCAATCTACGAACAGTTTTTCGTTGATCCAGCTCGAATCACTAACTGCTACTATCCTATCAGCGTTGCCTCCACGCAGTAACTCAACATTAAATCGCTTCCTCTTAAAAATAAATAAAACGGAGGGACATAGTTTCCTGAAGCACTAATGCGTCAACAACTGTTGGTATAGTACCCCTTTCACTACGTTTTGCCATATCCACTAGTTTTTGGCACGTAGGTGCTAAAATCCTTAAATTCCTTCGGACCTTAGAAAGGACTGTCTCGTCAACATTGTAAATGCGATTAGGATCAATGTGGCCATCTATTCGGGCAGCAACAGAAGGCCAAGACGCCAGCAGCAACAGCGAAGTAACCGATTTGTTGACATATTACGTGTTCCTAACCAGGAGTAAATTGTATAGTTTATTGGTGCACTTTGGTAGTTTAGTTTCTTGAGTTTCTGCGCGTTAATGTTTAAAGACGCAGTTCTCCCGTTTACGTTTGTGTCGGAAAGTAAATCGATTTTGGGAATTATTGCAAGTTCCTTATGAGGAGCGAATTATTTAATCGCACCTGAGTGCTTTGGTAGTTCAGCTTTTCAATCTCTGCGAATTAATCTAATTTATTAGTCACCTCGAGTTTTCCTCCGTGCCTACAGTAGATTTTCGAAGCGCTTGTGGTTTATCCTCTGTCTGTGTAGTATGGATTTCTGCAGTCTCTAGTACGGCTACGGACTGTGACTGCTGTGTGCGTATGCCTACGGAGTTGGTGACACTTCACTCTCCCTTCCACACTGTCATGGCTTTGGTCACAAAGCTTGAAGCCGCAGTGGGCGGGAATCACTATCGTGGGCGGAAATCACTGTCGTGGGCCGGCTGTTGGGATCCAACGGACGTACAGCACGTCTGAGTCCGCCGTTCGGTCCGCACCGATGGCCAGTCCAGATACTGCTCGCACTGAGGTTGACCCCTTACCTCTGATCGAGTAGATGGTCGCCTCGGGTCATGGACAGCGACGAAAGACATCCCAGGGGGCTACACGTAAGGCCTCCCCGGTTAGTCAGACAATCAGGTTTCAGGTGCAGTCCGTGGCTGACACTGTCCCTCAGACAGATGATGCAGTCCTTGTCTAGTCGTGCTTCAGAATAAACCTCTCAGTAAGCAAGATCAAGGCAATCACGGTAGGATTATAGGTATGTGGGAGCTACAGTGATATGTGCATTGGCTCAAATGGCTCTGAGCACTATGGGACTTAACATCTTAGGTCATCAGTCCCCTAGACCTTAGAACTAATTAAACCTAACTAACCTAAGGACATCACACACATCCATGCCCGAGGCAGGATTCGAACCTGCGACCGTAGCAGTCCCACGGTTCCGGACTGCGCGCCTAGAACCGCGAGACCACCGCGGCCGGCGATATGTGCATTATGGTGCCACTAAGGGACATGGCTACCAACGAGGGGAAGAACGCCAATCTGTACTTCGCATGCATACTTTGTGGAGCAATTCCAGATGTGTAACGGGTCCTGCCAGATGCCATGAAGAGCAGAGGGTGCACCCAACTTCAGGTGGTGGCTCACGTCGGTACCAATGATGCTTATCCGCTTTGGATCGGATGAGATTCTCTCCGGTTTGGAGCGACTAGCAGAAGCGGTGAAGGCTAGCTGTCTTGCTTGCGAGATGAAAGATGAACTCACCATTTGTAACATAGTCGACAGGAGATATTGCGGTTCTCTGGTACGGAGCAGAGTGGAGGGTCTGAATTAGAGGCTCAGATGGTTCTGCGACCATGTAGGCTGCAGATTCCTCGACTTGCACAAGAGACTTTTTGCTTTTCGAGTTCCGCTGAATAAGCAAGGAGTCCACAAAACCCAGCAGGCGGTTACACGGGTACCAGGGGTTGTGTGTCGTGGAATGGGCGTTTTTCTAGGCCAGAGTAAAGGGCGTCGGGAAAACACTAAACGGGCATCAGTCTCTAAAGGTTCAGATCGAACACAGGATGAACATAGATCCAGAAACCATCGGTATAACAGTTGTAAATTGTCGCAGCTGTACAAGGAAAGTACTAGATCTCGAAGCGCTAATAGAAAGCACTCATGCTCAAGCCGTTATAAGCATTGAAAGCTGGCAGAAAACAGAGATGCGTTCATCCGAATTTTTTCCGCAGGAACAGGCTAAGCACAGTAGGCGCTGGCGTGTTTGTTGCTGTTAGATGTAGTTTATCTTCTAGTGAAATTGAAGTAGATACTTCCTGTATTTTAATATGGACAGGGGTAATTCTTAGCAACAGGAATAAAATAGTAATTAGAGCCTTTTACCGACCGCCCAATTCTGATGACACAATTGCTGAAAGCTTCAAAGAAAGCTTGACTTTCATTTCGAACATGTGCCCGACTCGTACGATTATAGTTGGTGGTGAATTTAGTTTACCCTCGATATTTTGGCGAAAATACATGTATGAATCACGAGTCAGGCATAAAACATCATCCGAAATCGTGGTAAACGTATTCTCTGAAAATTATTTCGAGCAGTCTGTTCATGAGCTGACGCAAATAGTAAAGGGTAGCGAAAACACACTTGACCTCTTAGAAACAAAGGATCCTTAGCCAAAAACGAGTAGTGGTATTAGTAAACACAGGGTTGTCGTTGCGAGACTGACTACCGCAACCCCGAAATCCTCCGTGAACAAAACGTATACCTATTCGAAAAAGAGGATAAAAATTCACTTGATACCTTCTTGGGAGACAATCTCTACACCTTCCAAATTAAGTGTAACTATAGCCTACATGGTGCTGGAATTCAAAGAAATGGTATCGTCAGCAACTGAGAAATATATGGCAAATAAATTAAGAAACGACGGAGCTGATCACCCCTTGGTGCACAATACGGGTGAGAACACTGCTGCTAAAACCATGAAAACAGCATGCCAAATTTAAACGAAGTCAAAATATCCGAGATTGGCGATCTCTTACAGAAGCTCAAAATTTGACGCAGACATCAATAGGAGATGCTTATAATAGTTTCCACATCGAAATTTAGTCTCAAAACGTGGCAGAAAAACGAAAGAGATTCTGGTCTATTGTGAAGTATGCTAGTGGGAAGACACAGTCGACGCCTTATCAGCAATGGAAATACTATCGACGTCAGTGCTGCTAAAGCAGAGGTACGAAACACAGCCTCCCGAAATTGTTTCACCAAAGGAGACGAACTAAATATTTCAGAAATCCAATCAAGAACAATGCCACCATGAGTAACTCACAAATTACATATCATCTAAGTACTGGAGCAACTTAAATCGCTCAATAAAAGCATTTCTTCCGGTTCAGACTGTGTACCCGTTAGTTTTTTTTCATAGTATGTTGATACAATAGCTCCAGACAACACAAGTATGTACAACCACTCGCTAGACGGAAGATCCATACTCAAAGATTGGAAAGTTGCATAGGTAACACCAATATTCAAGAAAGGTAGTAGGTGTAATGCACTAAAGTAATTAACGCAATATGCAGGATTATTTTGGAATATATATTTTTTCGGAAAATTATGGACTGCCTCGAAGAGAAGGGTCCATTGATACGCAGTCGACACTGATTTAGAAAACATCGTTTTCTTTAAACATTACTAGCTCTGTACTCACATGATGTGATGAGTGATATTGACAACGGATTTCAGATTGATTCTATGTTTCTAGATTTCCAGAAGGCTTTTGACAGTGTACCACACAAGCGATATATAAGGACATTGCGTGCTTACAGAATATCGTTTCAGTTATGTGACTGGATTTTACATTTCTTGCCAGAGAGCTCACAGTTCGTACAGAAGGAAATTCATCGAGTAAAACCGATTTCTACAAGGTAGTGTTATAGGCCCTCTGCTGTTCCTTCTCTAAATAAACGATTTAGGAGACAAATTGAGCAGCCGTCTTAGGTTGTTTGCAGATGATGCTGTCGTTTATCGTCTAGTAAAGTCATCAGAAGATCAAAACAAATTGCAGAACAATTTAGAAAAGATATCAGTATTGTGCAGAAATTTACAAACGGTTAAAAATGGCTCTGAGCACTATGGGACTTAACATCTGAGGTCATCAGTCCCCTAGAACTTAGAACTACTTAAACTTAACTAACCTAAGGACATCACACACATCCATACCCTAGGCAGGATTCGAACGTGCAACCGTAGTGGTCACGCGGTTCCAGACTGAAGTGCCTAGAACCGTTCGGCCACAACGGCCGCCAGAAATTTACAACTGACCCTAAATAAAGAAAAGTATGAGGTAGTCAAATTGACTGCTAAAAGAAATCCGTTAACTTCGGTTACACGATAAATCAGTCAAATCTAAAGGTCGTAAATTCAACTAAATACCTAGGAATTATACATACTACTTAAACTGGAAAGAACAAATAGAAAATTTTGTTGGAAAGGCAAACCATAGATTGTTTTTTATTGTCAGACCTCTTAGAAAATGTAACAAATGTACTAAAGAGATTGCCGGTATTGCCCTTGTCCATCCTCTTTTGGACTACGGCAGCGGAGTCTGGGATACTTACCAGGTATGATTAACGGAGTACCCCGTGAAAGTTACAAGAAGAGCAACACGTTTTGTATCATCTCGAAATAGGGGAGAGAGGGTCTTGGACATGATACAGGATTTGAAGCGGACATCATTCACACAAAAGCGTTTTTCGTTGTGGCGAAATTTTCTTATGAAATTTCAAACACCAGCCTTCTCCTCCGAACGCAAAAATATCTTGTTGATGCCGACGTACAGAGGGAGAAACGATCATCATAATAAAGTAAGGGAAATCAGAGCTCGCACGACCAAATATAGGTGTTCTTTTTCCATTCGCTATTCGAGAGCGGAATAATAGAGAATCGTTCTGAAGTTGGTTCTATGATCCCTCTTCCCGGCACTTAAGCGTGATTAATAGAGTATCAACGTAGATTTGGATGTAGATACATTTTGTCTGCGAAGCGTGCTGGTTGTTGAAGTATAGTTTTACTTCCGTTTCATTTAAATCTGTAATCCTACTGCTGGAAGTGAACGCAAGTTTATGTTGCGATATATTAGGATGCTTTTTTAAAACCTTAGAACGTCTTTTCCTGCCCTGAGGAATGGTTTGTCAAGTTTATGGGTGAAATTATTTACTTCAGCTAATATGAAAGGTATTTGCCGTACCATCTCTGTCGTTAACTCATGAAATAGTTTACTGTGCTTTAAGATGTTTTTTTTTCTATTTTCATTTCTAGTTCGTCTAAAAATATAGCTTTAAGTTCAGGTTTTGGTAGCTATGTCGTCTAATTCGTATTTGGTCTCCGTCTTTCGTTGGTAATTTCTTGGCATCTGAAAAAGATGTTATTAACTGGATATGAGTACTTGCGAACTGTCGGCATCACCCCACTCAAAAAATCCGGCAATACCCATCACATACTGTAACGTACAACAATGTTCTTATTTGTTGTTAGAATCGTATGATGCACGCGGCGAGTACGAAGATACAATGTATAATTTGACGATAATTCTAAAAAACTATATAGCGTTTTATGTTATGCCTAAATATTATACAGCGTTTGAAGTTCACTAATACGTTATATGAAATAGTTGGAAAAATATGAAGTAAACGTACCTTTTATAGCGAGCGCAGCGTCAACTCACAGCTGTTTGTTATGCACTGTGTTCGAGCTCGACTCAGAATTGCGGCACTGAAAACATCTTCCATCCTTCTCTAACATATCCAAACGTACGTGTACACCATTAATCTAATACCGTGATACCCCACTCTCCTCTGTATATAAGATTAGCAACTACCACAGAAAGAGACGCACTCTACCAGCATTCGCCTTCACCGATTACCCAACCAAAGCTGATAAAACGACTACACACAGGTACTCATTACACTGACAAAGGAAAGCAGCAGAACAAAGCTCAAAAGCTCAAAAGAGGAAAGGCCGCTGGACCAGATGGGATACCAGTTCCATTTTACACAGAGTACGCGAAGGAACTTGCCCCCCTTCTTGCAGCAGTGTACCGTAGGTCTCTAGAAAAGCGTAGCGTTCCAAAGGATTGGAAAAGGGCACAGGTCAACCCCGTTTTCAAGAAGGGACGTCGAACAGATGTGCAGAACTATAGACCTATATCTCTAACGTCGATCAGTTGTAGAATTTTGGAACACGTATTATGTTCGAGTATAATGACATTTCTGGAGACTAGAAATCTACTCTGTAGGAATCAGCAAGGGTTTCGAAAAAGACGGTCGTGCGAAACCCAGCTAGCGCTATTTGTCCACGAGACTCAGAGGGCCATTGACGCGGGTTCACAGGTAGATGCTGTGTTTCTTGACTTCCGCAAGGCGTTCGATACAGTTCCCCACAGTCGTTTAATGAACAAAGTAAGAGCACATGGACTATCAGACCAATTGTGTGATTGGATTGAAGAGTTCCTAGATAACAGAACGCAGCATGTCATTCTCAAAGGAGAGAAATCTTCCGAAGTAAGAGTGGTTTCAGGTGTGCCGCAGGGTAGTGTCATAGGGCCGTTGCTATTCACAATATACATAAATGACCTTGTGGATGACATCGGAAGTTCACTGGGGCTTTTTGCAGATGATGCTGTGGTGTATCGAGAGGTTGTAACAATGGAAAATTGTACTGAAATCCAGGAGGATCTGCAGCGAATTGACGCATGGTGCAGGGAATGGCAATTGAATCTCAATGTAGACAAGTATAATGTGCTGCGAATACGTAGAAAGATAGATACCTTTTCATTTAGCTACAAAATAGATGGTCAGCAACTGGAAGCAGTTAATTCCATAAATTATCTGGGAGTACGCATTAGGAGTGATTTAAAATGGAATGATCATATAAGGTTGATCGTCGGTAAAGCAGATGCCAGACTGAGATTCATTGGAAGAATCCTAAAGAAATGCAATCCGAAAACAAAGGAAGTAGGTTACAATACGCTTGTTCGCCCACTGCTTGAATACTGCTCAGCAGCGTGGGATCCGTACCAGATAGGGTTGATAGAAGAGATAGAGAAGATCCAACGGAGAGCAGCGCGCTTCGTTACAGGATCATTTAGTAATCGCGAAAGCGTTACGGAGATGATAGATAAACCCCGGTGGAAGACTGCCGGAGAGACGCTCAGTAGCTCGGTACGGGCTTTTGTTAAAGTTTCGAGAACATACCTTCACCGAAGAGTCAAGCAGTATATTGCTCTCTCCTACGTATATCTCGCGGAGAGACCATGAGGATAAAATCAGAGAGATTAGAGTCCACACAGAAGCATACTGACAGTCCTTCTTTCCACGAACGATACGAGACTGGAATAGAAGGGAGAACCGCCACACACCGTCAGGTGGCTTGCGGAGTATGGGTGTAGATGTAGATGTAGATGTACTTAAGGCTAAATACCACTAGTGAAGCCCCCCAGGGGGTCCACAACTCTTTTGTGGACACGTGTGTAGCGAGCACGGGACCCCGAGCTAATGTGGCCCTCCTTCCTTTCCGGGTTGCATACCTTCCCTTCCCTTTCCGCATCCCTCCCCGTCCCCCATCTTCGCCCCCCCCCCCTCACCTCTGGCTCTTTCCTTCCCTTTCTCCCCCTCTGGGAGTATGGTTTGTGCCTACGTCCGGAGACGGACGCTCGAAACTTTTCCAACTTACTTGCTTTCTACACTTACATGTCCTCGTCCTTCCTCCGTCCTTCTCTTTTCCTTCCCTCTTCTCCTTGCCCTTTTCTCCGCTGCGGCGTTTGAGACCCCCTCTTCTTTCCTTTCCCTTTCTCTTTTTTCCTCCCTGTGTGTGTCTGAAGGCCGACCCACGCACTTCAATGCGTAGCCGGTGACGGGGTAACGCGTAATTCCCCGCCCCGGGTAGACAGGTAGGACACGTACGTACCCCCTGGTAACGGCCAGGCCCAGGGAGGGGTGATTACCCGAGCTGATACCTTCCGAAAGTGCCGATTGGTCCCTCCGTCCGTTTGTCGGGAGGTGTGATCTGAGGTGTGAACAATCACCTAAGGCGGGTGTGCCCTCGGTGAGGGCCCCCACAAGGGAGGAGCGCGCCATCGGAGACGCTGGTAATCATGGGGGATTCTTCCGCAATGGTTTCCTCACCTTCCACTATGTCTGCTCATAAACGTAAGTTAACTGAGTCTCAGCCACAGACGGTTCTTCCATCGTTGCCACAGTTCCTTGTTGTTTCTCGGTCTGACGAAGGTCACGACTTTTCCACGGTCAACCCTTTCATTATTCAGAAAGGTGTCGACGCAATTGCGGGTCCTGTAAAGTCTTGTTCCAGATTACGGAATGGCACCCTGTTGTTGGAAACACACAGTGCCCTCCAGGCTCAAAAATTGCTGCGTACTTCTCTGCTCCACACCTTCCCTGTCCGGGTGGAACCGCACCGTACCTTAAATTCCTCGCGTGGAGTCGTTTATACACGCTCCCTCGATGGATTGTCTGACGAAGAAATTCAGCACTACCTGTCTGACCAGGGCGTCACAGCTGTTCATTGGGTTATGAAAAGGGTTGACTCGAACATCATTCCAACCCGCACTGTCTTCTTGACATTTGACAAAGTTCAACTCCCATCAAAAATCAAAGCAGGCTACGAGATAATTTCCGTTCGCCCTTACGTCCCAAACCCTACGCGTTGCTATCGATGTCAGCGGTTCAATCACACCAGCCAGTCCTGTTCCAATCCGGCCAAATGTGTTACGTGTGGCAAGGATGCCCATGAGGGTGCTTGTCCACCTCCATCCCCTCGCTGCATCAACTGTATGGGTGACCACGCTGCTTCCTCTCGAGATTGCCCCGTTTTTAAGGACGAGAAACTCATCCAGGAAATTAGAGTAAAGGAAAAGGTGTCGACCTTTGCTGCTCGAAAGTTACTCGCCAGTCGACAGCCCACTGTGCCTCAGAAAGGAAAATACAGCACTGTCCTTGCTTCTCCTCGGCCAACAAAGGAGGCGGCCACGCAGACTTGCGACCTCACCTTTAGTACCACGGTCGTCAGATCGGCCAACGCAAAGATCGCCCGTTCAACCTCACCACTTTCGCCTGCCCACACTATGGCTCACCCTTCGTCGGGTTCTGCTAAATCTCGAGCCCAAAAGTCAGACGCCAAGTCTTCGAAAAAAGAGCATTCTCGTGAAGAGTTTTTATGTACCGCAACTTCACAACCATCGGTTCCTCCTTCATCTAAACATCATACTTCCAAGAAGGCTACGAAGAAACACAGTTCCTCTCCTTCTCCGCCAAGGCGTGTCCCATCTACAGCACCACCTGGCGGAAATCGCCCTCGGCCGTCTTCTGTGTCGCCAAGGCGCACTGCTGGTGGCCGGTCAACTGGCCGATCGTTGGTGGCTGGAGCTGCTCCTGACCAACCTATGGATCAGGATCTTCTGCCTTCGACTGAATGCCATTCCATGCTGTCGGTCGCAAGCTCTGAGCAGTCGTTGAGTTGACAGCACCCTTGGTCACGTTCCTCCATTTTCTGTTCACCCTATGTCCATTATCCACTGGAATATCCGCGGCATTCGAGCCAATCGGGATGAATTGTCGATCCTCTTACGATCCTACTCGCTGGTCATCTTCTGTCTTCAGGAAACAAAGCTGCGTCCCCATGACCGCTTTGTTCTCCCTCATTTTCAGTCCGTCTCATATGACCTCACCTCTGTTGAAGGCACTCCAGCCCATGGAGGACTCATGATTCTGCTGCACGATACTCTCCATTATCACCAAATCCCCTTAAACAGATCCTTCCAAGCTGTCGCCGTCCGTCTTTCCCTTTCTGGATACACGTTCTCTCTTTGTACGGTATACATTCCATCGTCCACACCAATGGCACGAGCTGATCTCCTTCATCTTCTTGGTCAGCTTCCACCCCCGTATTTGCTGGTTGGGGACTTCAATGCCCACCACCCACAATGGGGATCTCCACATCCTTGTCCACGTGGCTCACTATTGCTAGACGTCTTCCACCAAGCGGATCTAGTCTGCCTCAACACTGGGGTCCCCACATTTTTGTCTGCCTCCACGACAAATTTATCTCATTTGGACCTTGCGGTCGGTACTGTTCCGCTAGCTCGGCGCTTCGAATGGTTCGCCCTTGATGATACACAGTCGAGTGACCACTTTCCATGTGTTCTTAGACTGCAGCCTCAACTGCCATATATGCGCTCGCGACGCTGGAAGTTTGCCCACGCCGATTGGACACTTTTTTCGTCTCTAGCGACATTCGATGACCGTCGCTTTCCCAGCGTCGACGATGAGGTCACACATATTACCGACGTTATTCTCACAGCTGCGGAACGTTCAATACCACGCACCTCCGAATTGCCCCGGCGCCCCCCAGTTCCTTGGTGGAACGAGGCATGCCGTGACGCAATACGTGAGCGGCGACGTGCTCTTCGCATTTTCCGTCACCATCCAACTTTGGCAAACTGTATCCGATATAAGCAGCTCCGAGCGCGATGCCGTCGCATCATCCGCGATAGCAAGAAGGCAAGCTGGAAATTCTTTATTAGCTCATTTAACACCTTCACTCCTTCCTCGGAAGTTTGGAGTCGGCTTCGACGGTTCTCAGGCGCGCCTAGTTTCTCCCCGGTCTCTGGGCTCACTGTCGCGCATGATACCTTAGTGGACCCCGTCGCAATTTCTAACTCATTGGGTCAGCACTTTGCTGAGATTTCGAGCTCTTCAAATTACCCGCCAGCATTTCTCCCGAAGAAACGTGCAGCCGAAGTGCGACATCTTGCTTTCTCCTCTCAAAATCACGAAAGCTACAATACTGTTTTCTCCATGCGGGAACTCCAACATGCCCTCTCTTCTTCTCGCTCCTCCGCCCCAGGACCGGATGGTATCCATGTCCAAATGTTGCTGCATTTATCAACCCATAGCCTGCGTTACCTCCTTCGCCTTTACAATCGAATTTGGACCGACAGTACCTTTCCCAGGCGATGGCGGGAAGCTATTGTCGTTCCCGTTCCGAAACCTGGAAAGGACAAACATCTCCCCTCTAGCTATCGCCCCATTTCTCTCACGAGTAGTGTCTGTAAGGTTTTGGAGCGTATGGTGAATTACCGTTTAGCTTGGTGGCTGGAATCCCGCAGTCTTTTAACACCTGCCCAATGCGGATTCCGAAAGCATCGTTCTGCCGTTGACCATCTTGTTGCTCTCTCCACTTATATCATGAACAATTTTCTCCGGAAACGCCAAACGGTAGCAATATTTTTTGATCTGGAGAGAGCATACGATACCTGTTGGAGGACAGGCATCCTCCGCACACTGTTCTCTTGGGGCTTTCGCGGCCGGCTGCCCCTTTTTCTTCGCGAATTTATGGCAGAGCGTACATTTAGGGTGCGGGTGAACACTACTCTCTCCGGTACTTTCTCCCAAGAAAACGGAGTACCCCAGGGCTCCGTGCTGAGTGTTGTACTGTTCGCCATCGCCATTAATCCAATTATGGATTGTCTCCTTCCTGATGTCTCGGGCTCCCTCTTTGTGGACGATTTTGCGATCTACTACAGCTCTCAACGGACCAGCCTGCTTGAAAGACGTCTTCAAGGATGTCTCGATCGCCTCCACTCGTGGAGCATCGAAACCGGCTTCCGTTTCTCACCCAGTAAGACCGTTTGTGTTAATTTTTGGCGACGTAAGGAGTTTCTTCCACCCTCCTTACATCTAGGTCCTGTCAACCTTCCGTTTTCCGACGTCGCTAAATTCTTGGGTCTTATGTTTGACAGAAAACTGTGCTGGTCCTCCCACGTTTCCTATCTTTCAGCTCGCTGTCTGCGTTCCCTTAACACCCTCCGTGTCCTGAATGGTACCTCCTGGGGAGCGGACCGAGTGGTCCTTCTCCGCCTCTATCGCGCCTTAGTGCGCTCGAAATTGGATTATGGAAGCATAGTCTACTCCTCTGCTCGGCCGTCTATTCTTCGGCGTCTCGACTCTATCCACCACCGTGGATTACGTTTAGTGTCTGGAGCTTTTTACACCAGCCCTGTGGAAAGCCTTTATGCTGAGACTGCTGAACCTCCGCTGTCCAATCGGCGGGCAGTCCTTCTGAGTCGTTATGCTAGCCATCTGTCTTCCATGCCTGCTAACCCAGCCCATGACCTTTTTTTCGACACCTCCTTTGATGTCGGGTATGCAGGCCGCTCCTCCTCCCTACTACCCCCGGGAGTCCGCTTCCGTCAACTGCTCCATTCTCTCCCCTTCCGCTTTCCTAAAACCTTCTTGACAACTTGGGGTACAGCACCGCCTTGGCTCCGTCCCCGGATCGATTTGCTCAGAGACCTATGTCAATTTCCCAAGGATGGTACCCCTACACTTGTCTACCGTCGGGCATTTGCTGCTCTATGTGCACAAATGACGGAAGCCACATTTATTTACACCGACGGCTCGAAAACATCGTTAGGTGTAGGGAGTGCCTATATTGTTGGCGACACCCCAAATCACTTTCGGCTTCCCGACCAGTGTTCGGTTTATACTGCGGAGCTTTACGCTGTTCTCCAGGCTGTCCACTACATCCGCCGCCATCAGCGGATACAGTACGTAATCTGCTCAGATTCTCTCAGCTCTCTCCTAAGTCTCCAAGCTCTTTACCCTGTGCACCCTCTGGTCCACCGGATTCAGGACTGTCTGCGCTTGCTCCACCTGGGGGGCGTCTCAGTGGCGTTCCTCTGGCTCCCGGGAGACGCTGGTATCTGTGGGAATGAGGCGGCCGATATAGCGGCCAAGGCTGCAGTCTCTCGGCCAGCTATTCAGTCTCTTCCGTTTACCGATCTACGGAGCGGTTTATGTCGCCAAGTTGCTCATTTATGGCATGCGCATTGGTCAACACTTCCCCATAATAAATTGCGGGAAGTGAAAGCCCTTCCTTGCGCTTGGACCTCTTCCTCCCGAACGCGTCGTCGGGAGGAGGTAATTTTAGCTAGACTCCGGATAGGGCACTGTCTTTTTAGCCATCGACATCTTTTAAGCGGTGATCCTCCCCCACTCTGTCCCCACTGCTCTCAGCTGTGGACGGTCAGACACCTTTTAATTGAATGCCCCTATTTTAATCCCTTACGCTCCCGTCTACAGCTATCGCCTGATCTATCGTTGATTTTAGCAGATGACACGCGCTCAGCTGACCGCGTTCTACAGTTTATTAGTGACAGTGAAATGACGTCAGTCATTTGATTTTTTTTTTTTTTTTTGGGGACAACCAACCCCTTTTTATAGTGGATTTTTAAGCATTCCTTCTGCCTTTAGTTTCTCAAATTTTATGACTTTGTTCCCCTTGCTGCTGATTTTAAATTTCGTTTTTTTCCTGTTTCCTACGTCACGGGCTGGGCGCTAATGACCATAGAAGTTTTGCGCCCTAAAACCACAAAAAAAAAAAAAACCACTAGTGAAGCACGACCTCTGTGCGAATACAATAATAACATTCCACTAAAACATCACTTTTATGTACACCGCTGCTGCACCATGCTATGTAATATTTCACTTCAAACAATTTGTAATGACTTCCACACGTTTCGAAACACGCAACAGATACCACCTGGTTTCACCACATTAACTATCTCTTGTATAATAATTTACTTAGTCAAATATTATCACCTGGCTACAAATAGAACTGGCCACAAAAACAAATCACTTAGTGCTGCTTAGAATATTGTTGTAAGTACACTAACCATGGCTGTTCCATGTCTCCGGCTGTGGACTGTCTTCGTCTACTGGGCAATGGAGACAGAACTTCCCACTCCCCAAGTAGATGGTAAGGTGTCAGAATAAATGAAGGTCAGATTTGCACCTTATATGAGAGTTTTATACATCGCAATGGGAAGGTGAATATGGTACCTAACTTAATTTGGAAGTAATGAGCAAATTTGCCTAGCAGTATGTAATACAAAAAGGGATGACATTCAATCAACAGTAATTAATACACCGTTCCAATAATGCATGTTTGAGCAGAAGCTGAAACAAACAGTGAGAAACGTTTTAGTTTGGAATTCAGATGGAAAACGCAGAGGCAGGGCCTTGATACAGGGGGTACCATGGAAACCACTTAACGGGGTGCCCCAGGCGGAAAGTCAACTACCGACCAGGTGACTCAGATGGGGAGAGCGAGTATAATGGCCCATATGAGACAGGACAGGAAAGAAAGCTTTTAGAAAACTGCATTTCGGAATTCCAAATGGATATGAAACAGGACCAGTGACGCATTTTATATCACATGTCCAGCGAGTGGTACACACGTGAGAGGGTCAATGTACGCATTTAGGCATCTGGCATAGGCACAAAACGTCCGATTGGCGGAAACGCGCTAGGAAGGAGATAAGAGCCAAAGTTTCGAAGCAATATAATGGTAGGGACCCGGCGATTGGTAGAGAGAGTTATCGCAAAATAAGATGAACGCTCCTATTGGTTGAAAAAAGCCGTGACGTGAAGAACGAAAGATCCCAGGTGGGGAGACAGTTCAACTCTGAATTAAGCAAGATGGAAATTTTCGTGGACTCTTCTCTGAACTGGTGTCAAGGGCAGAGTGGAGCGCATAACACTCTGTATGACGCAGAGGAGTAATTTGTATGAACACTGGGTTCACATTGGCTGATGTCCAGCTAGAAATTAGCTGTAGCATCATTTAGCTCCAACTGCGGAGAAACTAACCATCCAATAGGTTAATTGTTCTTGCGAGAACTGAGAGGGCATTATAATATACTTGCTGCTCCAACCACGTGCGTGTATATCGCCACATTCTAAGACTATGGATGAGTACATGTTCTCTCGCATAACGAGAAGCATAGGGAAAGTTTTTGCTGAAAAATTCAGCCGAGGTGTGATTAGTTTTACAGGAATTTCAGCTGAAGAGGGCGGATTAGCAGACAACAGCTCATCGCAGCCTAATGTAAATACCGCTTGCATAAGCGTAAACTTGGTGGTTCACCAGATTGCATCCACTGTAAACTCGAGCGATCTTGGGTAATCTTTTGCTCAATTTGTCACATAACTATCCATCCACCGTTGACTTGATTGTCATCCTAAAAATAGAGCCGAACTTTGAACCGCAATCGGACGACGTACATATTACTGACCAACATCATAACATAAGAGTAGGAACAATTTTGTGAGGAAACTTCCAGTTAAACTTTAATATTGTCGTGTTTAGGAAACTTTAAACTTCTGGGAGTTAATATTTAATATTGTTGTGTTTGGGATTATTTCACTTTCTGATGGTGACAAGATGCTTTATCCTGACAATTGTTTTTTGTTGTTACATTGAAAACTGCTTAAAAAACCCTTTTTTTTTTGCTAATAATGCGACATTAAACATGTAATTTCAACTTAACATAGTTATCTTCAATCCTAGAATAAGTAAAGCACAATATATTGCACCTTACGGATGATCTCCATGTACAGCATGCTCACAGTCTGAATAGTCCATTGTGGCGTCTCAAGCATGCTGCTTGGCCCCACGACACTCAGCCATCCATTCTCTCTTGGTTGCTTGCAGGCCGTCAACAAACAGTTGGCTGCAGCACCATCCACAGGTAGCTGCGGCCACCTCCTTGGCTACCCACGCCAGTACAAGATACGTTTGGAAGGCGTGCCAACCGTCGCCATACAACTTGTTAGCCACCGGAACAGTGGCCTCCAGTGTCTTCAAAGAACAACGTCCTCTCCACCTTGTTGTTGGTATCTGCGTTCTGTGGCGATTCCTGACAAATAAGTGTGGTCAGTGCATCATAAAGTCCCCTGTGCCACGGTACAGGTTGTCAACCGCTACAGTGATCAGTGGCGCCAGTACAGTCAGTGTCGGCTGTTTGGCCGACTACTGCAAATCCCTACTGTATCTCCTTCTGTATCTTGTGGCCTCAAGAAAGCTGTCTGCTGTGCTGTTTCTGTCCACACCCCACCAGACAGACAAACTGGCTAGACCCTGGTGCCATTCCTGAGCTGCCGCGTCCGACGGGGTGTGTGAACACGGCCACGAAATTCAAGTTCACACTGCGATACAGGGTGTTCTGAAATTCCCATTACAAATTTCTAGGACTTATAGACATTACATTTTGAATAGGAACCCATGTCCGGAAACGTACCGTTTCCATGCTACAGCCCTTTGAAAACGATTCGTGGGTAGATATGCAACACGATAGATTGACAGATGTCATTTGATGTCCACCATACCTCTTTCACATGGTTCAAGACTAGGGTTGTTAAAGGTGATATGGAGTGTTGGAGGGGGTATTGATATACTGTCACAATATTCTAGACGGCACTGGGAATAACATCCATTCCACGCATAGTTGCTCCTGTACTGATTGACAGTTTCTCTTCAACGTGGTGCAGTGCAGCCTCAAATGGTTCAAATGGCTCTGAGCACTATGGGACTTAACTTCTGAGGTCATCAGTCCCCTAGAACTTAGAACTACTTAAACCTAACAAACCTAAGGACATCACACACACCCATGCCCGAGGCAGGATTGGAACCTGCGACCGTAGCGGTCTCGCGGTTCCAGACTGTAGCGCCTAGTACCGCTCGGCCAGTGCTGCCTCTTCCAATTCAGATGTGAGGAATCAACATGAAGCATCAGTCACGCATCCTAATGGTGAAGGTACTCCATTCTGAAAGCCATTGTCTAATTTTGACGCAAAGTGTATGCCATCGAAAGGGAAGTTGTGCAGTGTTAAAGGTGACGAGAAGCTCTTCCACTACTGTGAGCTTCGTCATAGAGAAGGATCTGGTCCCTGTAAAATTCACAGAGAGGTTAATGAAGCTCCAACATGGTCAGAGAAGAAGCAGAGACGTCAAACTACATCAAAAAGTTCGACGTAAGCACCTTCCCTCCCTACAATAATTGTTTGTAAGGGTGGAATCACCAGATTTTTGATAACAAATTGATATGAAATTGACAAGAAAATTAATGAAATTGATCAATTAATTAGCCCCAACCTCCCAATCCACCCCCAATCCCAAACTCACCCTGAGATGACCTCACGTGTCTTCTTTAGGTGCCAGGTGGGCCACCTGCCCCCTCCCTTTCCCTCTCCATCACCATCCGTCGCCTACAATATTGGAAATATTATGGATTTTTGGCCGGAATTTTGGATCTTAGTGGGTATTTCTTTGTCTCACTCTCACTTGGGAGTTTACAGGAAATTAAAATTGTAGATTCCCTTTCCAGAATTCGATTCTGGGGCTCGAAACCTGCTCCTTCTGGAGACAGAGCCCAACTGCCCTCCCCCTCCCACCACCCAACAAATGGAGACGCAAGAGATGAAGGTTAGATTAGTGTACTTACTTATTTTGGTTGGTACGCTGAGGTACATACATAATTGATCATAAAGACCGGCCCCAATTACACATCTATATGCATAGTGCTACACAAGGACTCCCTAAAATAGTAAATACAGCTCAAAAATTGATTATGGCATGCAAATAGTGTTATTATGCTAGAGAAGAAATCACTCAAAACAAGTGGCAGGCACACGCAATCTCTACCCTTCACCTACATACGGGCAGGAGAAAGGTTGGAGTGGGAGGTAATATCTTAATTTTTTTGTTGGCAAATATATTCAACCGATGAGATTCTAGTACCAGACAGAGAAGAGTTTAAGAAGTGTATTATCCATAAGTTTACCGTTAAGGACTATATTTATCACTGCTTGGTGTCGGAGTTCTCTACTGATACCTGCTCGACATTCTTCTAGCAGCCCAGGTACTTAAAGCCGCTACATGCTAGAACTGATGGAAAATGTTTTACTACTTTAATTACACATCGAGATTGTCGTGAAAATAACAGCACTCGTAATCACAATAAAAATGGCTATGAACACTATGGGATTTAACATCGGAGGTCATCAGTCCCCTAGAACTTAGAACTGCTTAAACCTAACTAACCTAAAGAAATCACACACATCCATGCCCGAGGCAGGATTCGATCTTGCGACCGTAGCAGTCGCGCGGTTCCGGACTGAAGCGCCTAGACCCGCTCGGCCACGCCAGCCGGCAGCACTCGTAAACAACAGGTCACAGTGCGAGACATGCATTGTGGAGAACGGTCATCCCAAAAGACTGGAGAGGGAGCGGTAGTTGAAAGTGTCTTCTCCTTAATGTGCGACCATAAACTGCCTAAATTACGACTTTTACCTCCAATCATCCCTTCTACACTCTCCCTTCCTCCACCTATGGTGGGGACACAGGCCTTTCAAACTGTCAACCGCTATTGATATCTCGTGGTGTTTTCTGCAGGATACCCCACTTCTGCCGTCAGACAAGCGGCTACCCGACCACTTTGAGGTCTTGGTCCTCTGCCAGCACAAAAGCATGTAAAGCCAGTTACACAATAGGAGATAAATGGGGCCCACACCGAGTGCAACTTGTTTGTTTCTAAGAAATTTTGCAGCCGACCACCACTGTACATGCTGCCCCCTGATTCGTTGTCAGTGCCCACAGTTCTGAGGGGAAAAATTTCACTATAACGATTATATTTAACATCACCACATCTCTTACAATCGACTACCTACTAAAAAGGAAAACACAATTGTGATGATAATAAATGCCCTATTTACACGAAAATAGATGAAGTCCACTTTACATTAGTTTTATGAGCAGATTCTG
Source organism: Schistocerca americana (assembly GCF_021461395.2). Lineage (NCBI taxonomy): Eukaryota > Metazoa > Arthropoda > Insecta > Orthoptera > Acrididae > Schistocerca > Schistocerca americana. Next base: position 46,479,933 of record NC_060123.1, read on the forward strand.
GGCAGTTTTTATGTTTGAGTGCAGTATAAAATTCGCATCCCAATATTTTTGCGACACCAAACTAAATGCAACGCCGCCTATTAGAGACGACAAAAATTCAGAGTTCGTGCTATACACCACCTGTACACATAACCTGTGTAAAATTGGGAAGAAAAACTTCCACTGTTTTACGGCAAAAACTACCGATCACCGCAGAGTGTCCTTGTTATTTCATTGACGTAGAGAAAAAGCGAGAATTTATACTCAGAAGAAAAAACATCTGTATTAAGTAATTTCTTTCAGCGTGATAGACAAAATACAGGGCCGGACATGTGTCTGTAAAGAAAGTAACATGAACAATCATTTTACTTTTGTCAACAACAATTTTTAATTTAAGAGGATGTAGTGTTTAGTACACTATGCCAAGTCCTGTTTTACCCGTGTGAAACTATATCACACCAGTGTTTACGAAACCATTGTAACAGAACCTCCTGTTGGATTTCACCATACCTTTCACTTCGATTACACTGAAAGCAGCAGATTCTTGTGTTCTAGTTTTGTAAGAATTTTGATCATCACAGCCTGCTTAATACGATCTGTTCGCTTGTCAGAAAAGTACTATCAATCCTAGGTTCCACAAGAAACTATACTTCAAGTGTTGTCTAATTTATAATTGGTGGTTATGAAGTTCAAAGGGCACAGAACTTGCGGTAACACGTATTTTTATACATGAAATTGAGATGATAATAATAAAAACAGTTCTGACTCCATCAGAGTAGATACAGTCTATTTCTATTTCTTTTATGAGCAAAATCGGTGTAGTTTTGAGAGAACATTCTGCATCCATACTTCAACCAGTTATACCACTCCTTGTAATAGAACCTCCTGTAAGATTTTACTGTCACTTTTCCGATATAACAAAAAGTAAATACCACCTGATTGTTGACATAGAGCATATTACACCTACGTGTATAACTCCATTGGAGCAGGAATCCTGTGCTTGAAGTCGCTTGCACAGGTCTGTATAAAGTTTCGTCGACTCTACTGGAAGAAAACCATATCCAATAGACTACCAATCACAAAGAGGGTTCCTGTTTTGTTCCTTCATAAGCAGTTTAATAAATAGGTTTATCAGCTGTAACACATCCAAGCAGTGTATGACTACAGCATTGCACACAACCATTCACTTTGTTTCTCTATCATGACTTCAAGGTCTGTATCAGGTGCTAAATCATCAGAACTTGTTTTGATCCATTGACCCTCACAGAAAGCTGAACATCACATGGTGTAAACTAAGCAGATACCACAACACACAGGTTGGATAGAAGATAGAGGAAATATTGTCAGTGACAAAAATATGGAAGACATCGCAACGTATGGAAACTGGAAGAGTTTGTGGCATTGTAGGGTGTTTCTAACAGCTATCCAAAGATGATGACCTGCACAGTTAATCTCATCTTCCACAGCAATGACTTATGGAGGTCTCAGTGTTATGTACATGATTACTGTTTTGGTGTTGACCTTCACTGGAAGGCGTTGTTCACAAAACATGTGAGGCAGTACCGATTAAAAGAGTACTCTTATCTTACTGATGAACTGAAAATACATGTGGAGGGTACCGCCGCATATATAAATATGAAAAGTCTGCAGCAACAAGGAATACTTCCAAACAACTGTCTGAAGCTGATGACCTCTACACTTAATCCCATGTTTTACTGTGACAAGTAGCTGATATCCTGTTTTCCACCACGGCTCTCTTCATCTCTTCCAAGTGGTGACAGTTAGTCGTTACGTGGTAATCAACAACGTATGAGTCAATGGATGGGATGGTATAGACAACGTTCATATGGGGCGATGTACTCTAATATGTAACGTGGATGATAGTACGATCGAGTTTACCAAGTTTATCAGTTGGTCTGTAACTTCAGTGCCTGTCAATGACACAGCAGAATGATTCCCAATTTCTGTGTTACCACTAAAACACCCCTCCACTACTTTGCAGGTATACATTATATTGTGAATGCATATTGATGACTGTGCAGCACATCCTTTCATCCATAAAGACTAAAGCATATCAGACATCGTCCTATGCTTATGCAATTAGGCTATCTACATAACTCCAGCACATCGATCATGGAGCAGAATTCAAGATTATAAATTGCCATCTTCCCTATGTGGGTGTGTGTCACTGATTATCAGAGCATTCATAGAAGAAAGTCGGAGGCTGACAGATCGTTCCACATTGTCCTTGAACAATCCTCCCTGCAACACCAATCTTACCCACGGCCCCAATCTATATGCACGATATCTCTCCAGATGCGTTCCTTTCAAAGACGGCACAACCTCTTCACAGTGTATAGTAGACAAGAGAGTGCTGAAATGATGCAACAGATAGTTAAGAAGCAACGCTTGTTTTATACATGATGGAGCTCGAAATGGGTGGAGTTTGAAACATTTCACGTAAATCAATGTTACTATCAATTCTGAAGCATTATTCTACGGTCTGTAGTCAGTTTCAGGAAGGTACCGGCATGAGAGAAACGACTGTACAGTACAGGGCTATTACAAATGATTGAAGCGATTTCATAAATTCACTCCCCCCTGCGGGTTCGGGGGTGAGAATAGGCCCGCGGTATTCCTGCCTGTCGTAAGAGGCGACTAAAGGGAGTCTCAAATGTTTCGGCCTTATGTGATGGTCCCCTCTCGGGTTTGACCTCCATCTTTCTAAATTATTCCGAAGAGCGAGCCAATTGGGGAAGGGCGCCTTACATGGTGCACTGTATCCGTCGTGCGTTGAGACCTTTAGCCGGCTTTTTCGTCGTTGCACTGGGGTCCCGCTCGTTTTCCATCTCTTGGGCGAGGATACGTCCCTGGGTGCGATTCCCACGCTGCAATCTGCAGTGTTTCTTTTACCTGCGACGACGACCTTGGACAGTTTTGCACCTAAGATCCAGCACAGTAGCCAGCCCGTTGTGGTGGGGCCGCCATGTACCCTCTTGGTTGTAGCCCCCTGACAACACAGAGATCGCTCTACTGATGCCTGCGCCGTTAACTCCCCACGTATGCCAAGGAGTAGATGCCTATCCTCCTGGGGTATCGGGACTCCCGGCAACGGCCATCCTGCCAGGTGGCTTTTGCTGTGGCTGGGTGGCGCCCGTGGGGAGGGCCATTGGTCGGAGTAGGTGGCATCAGGGCGGATGACCCGCAATGAAGCGTTGTACATCATCTCTCGCTGGCGGCCAGCCGCCAGCAGTCTCTAAGCGTTCTCGGGCTCAATTTAATGCTCAGAAGTACGATCCGAAAACGTTCCCCTCCCTGGCCACGCCGTGGGAAGAGCGTAAGTCTCAGGATGGAGGTAACAGCTAATCGCCCCGATTTTTAGTTTGTACGAGAGCTGATGGAGAGTCTTTTCTCTCCACAAAGCCTCAGTTCTTCGTCGAGCATTTAGAGGACATGTTTGGGGAGGTGGAAGCCTTGTCTAAAATGCGCTCTGGGTCAGTACTGATACAAACGGCATCCTCCGCCCAGTCACGCAGGTTACTTGCTTGTGACAAGTTGGGGGATGTTAACGTTACTATTACACCACATAAGAGTTTAAATATGGTCCAGTGTGTTATTTTCCATAGGGACCTCCTTTTGCAGTCTGATGACGAGCTGCGCGCCAACTTAGAACGTAGAGGTGTTCATTTCGTCCGGCGCGTTCATCGGGGTCCGAGGGACAATCAGGTTGCTACCGGTGCCTTCATCTTGGCCTTCGAGGGTGATACGTTACCGGAAAAGGTCAAGGTGATGGTCTACCGCTGTGACGTCAAACCCTATATCCCTCCCCCGATGCGGTGCTTCAAGTGCTGGAAGTTCGGCCATATGTCTTCCCGCTGCACTTCCAGCCTCACATGTCGAGATTGCGGACGCCCATCTCATCCCGATACTCCATGTTCCCCGCCTCCCATCTGTGTCAACTGCGGGGAGCACCATTCACCTTGCTCGCCTGACTGCAAAGTCTTTCAGAAAGAGCGCAAAATCATGGAATATAAGACCCTGGACCGGCTGACCTATACTGAGGCCAAAAGGAAATATGACAGACTCCATCCTGTGAGAATGACATCTTCTTATGCAGCTGCTACAACACCTGTGCTAGCCCCATCAGTTTCGAGACTTCCAGCCAGCTCGATAAGCAGTAAGACTCCTCCTGCCCCCTTGCCCGTGGGGGGCTCTACCCAACCGGTTGCTCCTGCACCACCTACCTCAGGAGCAACCTCCTCCCACACGTTGGGGACGTCCGTCCCCGCTTCTCATCCGGAGAAGCGTCTACCTTCTTCAGCTACTCTCGCCCGTAAGAGTTCCCTTGGGACCCTCCCTTCCCAGGGTTCCACCAGCGGGATGGATGACGGCCGCCAGTGGCATAAGTCCTCACCAGTGGCCGGGCGTAGGGCTTCACGATCCTCCTCTGTCCGGAGACTGAATCGGTGAAGCCTTCCCAGCCGGTGAAACCCAAGGTTCAGCGAGAGAAGTCCAAGAAAAAGATCTTTAAGGCGAAAGAACTTGCGGTGGCACCAACCCCACCGCACCTTTCGCGCTCTGCGTCTGAGGATGAAGTCGAGATTCTAGCGTCCGCTGAGGACCTTGATCTCGCTGGTCCCTCAGACGCCATGGATGCCTCTCGTACGGGTACTGAATCAGTGGCAGTGAGTGAACAAGCGGCGTAAATTGCCTTCCCAGTCCTTTCATGCCTTTCTCAGCCATGGAAAATATCATCCTCCAGTGGAACTGCGGCAGTTTTTTCCACCATCTAGCTGAGCTCCGCCAACTTCTCAGCCTTCGCCCTTTCTTCTGCATTGCTCTCCAGGAAACTTGGTTTCCAGCAATTCGAACCCCCGCCCTCCGTGGCTATCGGGGTTATTTTAAGAACCGGGCTGCTTATGAAAGGGTGTCTGGTGGCATCTGCATATATGTCCTTCACACTCTGCACAGCGAGTCTGTCCCTCTCCTGACTCCTTTAGAGGTGTCGCTGTACGTGTGTGGACGCCACAGGCTGTTACCGTCTGCAGTCTTTACATTCCACCGGATGGTGATGTCTCGCAGCATGTCCTGGCTGCACTGGTCGCCCAATTGCCGCCACCTTTCTTGCTATTGGGCGACTTCAACGCCCATAACCCTCTGTGGGGTAGGTCAGTGGCCACAGGTCGAGGCGCCATCGTTGAGCATTTATTGTCGCAGCTCGATCTCTTGCTGTTAAATGATGGTGCCTTCACACACTTCAGTGTGGCGCATGGCACCTACTCCGCCATTGACCTTTCCATCTGTAGCCATAGCCTCTTACCGTCTGTCCAGTGGAGTGTGCATGACGACCTGTGTGGTAGTGACCACTTTCCGCTCTTTTTGTCACTACCACAGCGTCACCCTTCTCATAGCCCAAGCAGATGGGCTATGAATAAGGCTGACTGGGATTTGTTCTCCTCCGCTGCCTCTTTTGAGCCTCTCTCTACTGATGACATTGATGCGGTGGTTCAATCGGTCACCACCGGAATCGTTACTGCCGCCGAATCTGCCATTCCCCGTTCTTCTGGGTCCCCTCGGCGGAAGGCTGTGCCTTGGTGGTCGCCTGAGATCGCTGAAGCGGTTAAAGATCGCCAGCGGGCGCTCCAGCGTCACAAGCGACATCCCTCCTTAGCCCACCTTATCGCCTTCAAACGGCTGCGTGCACGGGCCCGCCTCCTTATCCGCCAAGGCAAGAAGGAGTGCTGGGAGCGGTATGTGTCCACCATTGGCCTCCATGTCACTCTCTCGCAGGTCTGGGCCAAGATTCGACGCGTCTACGGCTATCGGACCCCTGCCAGCGTCCCTGCACTCTCACTGAATGGAGCCGTTTGTACTGACTCCGACGTCATTGCAAATCGCTTAGCAGAGCATTTTGCTATGAGTTCCGCTTCTGCGAATTACCCCCAGGCCTTCCGCTCCATTAAAGAGCGGCTGGAACGTCGGAGCCTTTCGTTTCGCACCAACCACCCGGAATCTTACAATGCTCCATTCAGTGAGTGGGAATTTCGCAGTGCCCTAGCTGCTTGCCCTGATACCGCTCCTGGGCCGGATGGCATCCACTGTCAGATGCTGAAACACCTTTCAGTGGACTGCCAGCGGCGCCATCTCGATCTTTACAACCGTCTTTGGGTCGAGGGGGAGTTTCCGTCGCAATGGCGGGAAGGCATTGTCATCCCCGTTTTGAAACCTGGACAGACCCCTCTGGAGGTGGACAGCTACCGTCCCATTAGCCTCACCAACGTTCTTTGTAAGTTGCTTGAACGGATGGTGAGCCGGCGCTGGCATTGGGTACTGGAGTCTCGGGGCCTTCTGGCTCCATCTCAGGGTGGGTTCCGAAAAGGCCGCTCCGCCACCGACAATCTGGTGAGCCTGGAGTCGGCCATCCGTACTGCTTTCGCCCGCCGTCAGCACCTGGTCGCTGTCTTTTTCGACATGCGGAAGGCGTACGATACGACATGGCGTCATCACATTCTTTCTACGCTTCATGGATGGGGTCTTCGGGGTCCTCTGCCGATTTTTATCCGCAATTTTCTGTCGTGTCGTACCTTCCGGGTGCAAGTCGCGGCCTCGTATAGTTCCTCCCACGTCCAGGAGAACGGTGTGCCACAGGGCTCTGTTTTAAGTGTCTGTCTGTTTTCAATAGCCATTAACGGGCTTGCTGCGGCCGTGGGAAATTCTGTCTCCGCTTCCCTGTATGCTGACGACTTCTGCCTTTACTACAGCTCTACTGGCATTGCAGCTGTTGAACGTCAGCTACAGGGCGCTATCCGTAAGGCGCAGTCTTGGGTTGTAGCGCATGGGTTTCAGTTTTCGGCAGCCAAGACCCGCGTTATGCATTTCTGCCGGCGCCAAACAGTCCATCCTGAGCCGCGGCTTTATCTTGCCGACGAACTCCTTGCTGTGGTGGAGACCCACAGGTTTTTGGGGGAGGTTTTCGATGCCCGGTTGCCTTGGCTGCCTCATATCCGGCAGCTGAAACAGACGTGTTGGCGGCATCTGAACGCTCTGAGATGCTTGAGCCACACCCACTGGGGCGCCGACCGCTCTACCCTGTTGCGGCTCTACCAGGCGTTAATCCAGTCCCGTCTGGATTATGGGAGCCTGGCTTATGGCTCAGCATCCTCATCTGCGTTACGGGTGCTGGACCCAATTCTCCACAGCGGGATACGCCTTGCCACTGGTGCTTTCCGCACGAGCCCTGTGGACAGCTTACTAGTGGAGGCAGGTGTACCTCCACTGCGGGTACGACGCCAACAATTACTGGCTGCTTATGCTGCCCATGTTTTTAGTTTGCCCGGGCATCCAAATTACCGTGTCCTGTTCCCGCAGTCGGTCGTCCATCTGCCGGTCCGTCGGCCCCGGTCGGGTTGTCCGGTCGCCGTACGCGTCGAGGAGCTTCTCTGCAGGCTTGGGTTTTTCCCTGTTCCACCTCCTTTCCAGGCGCCTCTGCGTACACCCCCGTGGTGTGTTCCTCGCCCTTGCCTTCAGCTCGACTTGGCACAGGGCTCGAAGGACTCGGTCCCTCCAGAGGCCTTCCGCCGCCGCTTTTATTCCATCCTTGCCACGTATCAGGGCTCTGGAATTGTTTACACCGACGGTTCGATGGTTGCTGGTCGTGTCGGGTATGCGCTAACTCTAGGGGACCATTCCGAACAATGGTCCTTGGCGGCTGGCTGCAGCGTTTACACTACTGAGCTAGTCGCCATCTTTCGAGCCCTAGAGTCTATCCGCTCCTGCTCAGGTGAGTCCTTCGTGATCTGTAGCGATTCCCTGAGCGGTTTACGAGCTCTCGACCAGTGTTTTCCTCGTTCTCGTCTGGTGATAGCTATCCATGAGTCCCTGCATACTCTTGCGCGTTGCGGCCGCTCTGTGGTCTTTGTGTGGACCCCCGGTCATGTCGGTATCCCGGGCAATGAACATGTTGACCGCCTGGCGAAAGAGGCCACGTGTAAACCATCTCTGGATGTTGGCCTCCCAGGGACTGATTTGCGGGCAGTCCTCCGCCGAAAAGTTTTTGCGCTTTGGGACGCTGAATGGCGCGATCGGATTAAACCCAATAAACACCGTGCCATTAAGGAGACGACGACTGTGTGGCGGTCATCCATGCGAGCCAACTGCAGGGACTCCGTCGTCCTTTGTCGGCTCTGCATTGGCCACTCCCGGCTAACACACAGTTATTTACTGCGCCGGGAGGACCCTCCTGTATGTCGCTGCGGGGCGGCTTTGACAGTGGCCCACATTCTGTTGGCCTGCCCCCTTTTAGCTGTGGTCAGGCAGACATTTGCGCTGCCTGATACGCTCCCTGCCCTTTTAACAGACGACTCCACTATGGCTGACTTAGTTTTACGTTTTATTCGGGCAGGGGGATTTTATCATTTAATCTGAGTGTTTGTTTTATTTTATTGTTTTGTGTTGATTCTGGCCTTTGGCCTATGATTTTCAACTGATTTTTTTTTTAATGTGTTTCTAAGTGGTTGGCTTTTCCTTTTTTATTTCTATGGTCGGCCAACCACCGTCACACTCTGTGTGGTTTTAGTTCGTTTTGTCTTGTCTTTGTCTCAGTTTCTCTTGTTCTGTATCGTCTGTGATCTCTTCTGTTCCTCGTTTTTATTCACTGTGGGTGTTCTTTGGTTTTGGAAAAAGGGACCGATGACCATAGCAGTCTGGTCCCTTTAATCCCCCAAACCAACCAACCATAAATTCACTGTAGCTCCATTCATTGACATATGGTCACGACACACTACAGATACGTAGAAAAACTCATAAAATTTTGTTCGGCTGAAGCCGCACTTCAGGTTTCTGCCGCCAGAGCGCTCGAGAGCGCAGTGAGACAAAATGGCGACAGGAGCCGAGAAAGCGTATGTCGTGCTTCAAATGCACTCACATCAGTCAGTCATAACAGTGAAATGACACTTCAGGACGAAGTTCAACAAAGATCTACCAACAGCTAACTCCATTCGGCGATGGTATGCGCAGTTTAAAGCTTCTGGATGCCTCTGTAAGGGGAAATCAACGGGTCGGCCTGCAGTGAGCGAAGGAACGGTTGTACGCGTGCGGGCAAGTTTCACGCGTAACCTGCGGAAGTCGACAAATAAAGCAAGCAGGGCGCTAAACGTACCACAGCCGGCGGTTTGGAAAATCTTACGAAAAAGGCTAAAGCAGAAGCCGTACCGTTTACAATTGCTACAAGCCCTGACACCCGATGACAAAGTCAAACGCTTTGAATTTTCGGCCCGGTTGCAACAGCTCATGGAAGAGGATGCGTTCAGTGCGAAACTTGTTTTCAGTGATGAAGCAACATTTTTTCTTATTGGTGAAGTGAACAGACACAATGTGCGAATCTTGGCGGTAGAGAATCCTTTACGCATTCGTGCAGCAAATTCGCAATTCACCAAAAGTTAACGTGTTTTGTGCAACCTCACGGCTTAAAGTTTACGGCCCCTTTTTCTTCTGCGAAAAAAACGTTACAGGACACGTGTATCTGGACATGCTGGAAGATTGGCTCATGCCGCAACTGGAGACCGACAGCGCCGACTTCATCTTACAACAGGATGGTGCTCCACCGCACTTCCATCACGATGTTCGGCATTTCTTAAACAGGAGATTGGAAAACCGATGGATCGGTCGTGGTGAAGATCATGATCAGCAATTCATGTCATGGTCTCCACGCTCTCCCGACTTAACTCCATGCGATTTCTTTCTGTGGGGTTATGTGAAAGATTGTGTTTAAACCTCCTCTACCAAGAAACGTGCCAGAACTGCAAGCTCGCATCAACGATGCTTTCGAACTCATTGATGGGGACATGCTGCGCCGAGTGTGGGAGGAACTTGATTATCGGCTTCATGTCTGCCGAATCACTAAAGGGGCGCATATCGAACATTTGTGAATGCCTAAAAAAAGCTTTTTGAGTTTTTGTATGTGTGTGCAAAGCATTGTGAAAATATCTCATACAGTAAAGTTATTGTAGAGCTGTGAAATCGCTTCAATCATTTGTAATAACCCTGTATAAACACACACTCCTATAGTTATATGGTCGTCCACATAAAAATGCTATACTGTTAAGGTCTTATGGTTCCTGAAGTATTAGTTGTAAGGAATCCCATGCTCCTAATACTCTAATGCAGAATATATCTGTCCCACATCAGACATTCCATCATCCCACAAGTTTCCTACCTCAATCACTACTCAATGACAAACTTTAAAATGATAAACGTTCTTCCTTCTACACTATTCCGGTGTCCTAGGATGGCACTGTCAGTGTATATCCACTGCTCTAGCAGCTTATAAACCAACTAGAATGAGAGACTGCTATTCTGCCACTTCAGAAATTAATGGATTCTATATGTCTTTTCAAGTGGGAATGTGCATACCCACAATCACACTTCCCACATCAGTTGCGCTTATCATTAATAGTAGTAGTGTCAGTTTTGATGAATGTGGCTATATCTCACTACGAAAGAGATAGATGAAAAACTGACATGAATAATTTCGATAGCTGGTACATTGAGTTACCACCCACGCCCTGCTTTACGAAAATGAGCAAGAAGAAGCAGCAACATCTTACGAAAGAGTAACACCATCAGTAGCCAGAGGAGAAGTAACAGTCTTATTGCTGTTTACAGTGTCTTCAATACAGCTCTGGTAGCATTCCTTTTGCACAAGGCAGTCCTGGTGTGATATTAGGTAGGTTGGCTCATCTGTAGGATAATACAGCAATTTCATCCTAACATCACAGCTTTCAAGTACACGGCCCGCCCCCCGCTCCCCCCCTCTCTCACTCTATTAAATGTGATGTGACATTGGTCCACTCTCCTACAGAACACTCTAGGGAATGATTTAAGTCTGATAACTGCATTGATTCTTCTCCTAAATAAGGAAAAACATTGTTTGTGAGAACCTAACATAATTCAGTAATAACTGTATTCGACTGCATATGTGTGTGTAGTTATGGATTGGGATGCACATGCAACTGATGCAGGAACTTTGTGTGAGGGTACACACATTTCCGACTTAAAAAGACATATAGAGTCCATTCATTTCATGAGAGACAGAACAGCAGTCCTCCGACTTCATTCTTGTTGGTTTATAAGCTGCTGGAGCAGTGGATATACACTGATGGTACCTTCCTAGGACCTCAGAATCGTGTACAAGGAGGTAGTTTTTATCACTTTAGATATGTCACTCTAGTGAATGGGATAGAAAGCTTGTGGGGTGGTTGTATGACTGATGTTGGTCAAATATATCCTGCGTTAGAGTATAAATACTGTTGCAGTTTACATGACTAATTCTTTGAGAACCAGAAAGCTTTGACAATATAGCAGTTTTATGTGGAGAACCTTGTAACCAACCTGCCAGGGTAGCCGAGGGTGCTAACGCGTTGCTTCCTGGACTCGGGTAGGCGTGCTGGCCCCAGATCGAATCCGTCCAGCGGATTAACAATGAGGGCCTATGTGGCTTTTAGGCGGTATTCCACATCCTGCTAGGTGAATACCGGGTTGGTCCCCACGTTTTGCCTCAGTTACACGCGTCGCAGACATTTGAAACACGTTCACACTGTTTCACGATTTACGCTAGATGTACACAGATGGGGTACCTTGATTCCATCCCTGGGGTTACGTGGTGGCGGCAGAAAGGGCATCCGGCCATTCCAAAAGCTAACCTTTCCAAATCCGTTGTAACCACGCTGACCCTGCGATCGCTGTGGGACTATGGCGTTAGCGAAAGAAAGAAAGGAAGAACCATGTAACCATCGGAGTGTGTGTTTGTGCTCTATAGTAATTTCTATCATGCCGGTACCTTGCTGGTACTGATTCCAAACAGTGATATAATGCTATCAGAATGGATAGTACTATTGATTTGGAAGATATGTTTCAAACTGCATCCATTTGGAGCTTCATCATGTATAGACCACACGTTTTCTCTTAAACATCAGTTATATCACTATAACACTCTCATGTCTTCTATACATCGATAAGAAGTGGTATCCTCCACGACACGCACGCATCTGCTAGCTAACAAACATGTTTTCTAACAGCTGTAATATGGAAATGGTACTTTGTCAGACATGGGTTCCTACTCGGAATGTTAGTTTCTCACTCCTTTACACCAGCCCTTGACGTCTGTAAGGGAAATTCCGAACACCTTGTATATCACTGCCCAGTTGAGATACTAGGTGTAGTAACCCCTTGGAGTTAGTGTGCAGCGTCGCATCCTGGAAATTTCTTTTAACTTCTGATTATCTTCAGCTTCCCATTGGCAATTGAATCCACCTTTTTTTTTTTTTGCAAGTCTCTTTCGCATTTGGCTGGTGTCTTTCCCCATTGTTTATTTTTTAAATTTTTTTATTTATCTTTTTTTGAATACTGGTTATTTGGACTTCTACTTGGTGTTTGTTGTGATCATCTGTCATTGTTTCTTCGAGCAACATGACCGGTCCACTACCATTCTATGTAAGTACATTTCGTATTGTGATACTGACAATTGTTGTACTTCTGATACTTATATTGCCTCCTTTCTGTATTTCTTAGAGCAGGCCAACACTAATCTTTTCACTCCTATTTGAGCTACTGTGAGGTCTCTACCAAAGAACTTATTTAACGTTCATGTCCCACATCCAGAAGTTACTGTGGGAGTTATACGTTGGTCAAAAATGCTCAGCCGATATCTTATAGTAGAAAAATTTCCGTAAGCTTGTCAGCCTAAATTAATACGTCCATATATTTCTGTTTTAAGTCTCCTTTCTCTTTTACAAGCTTACCGAGATAGAATTATTCAGTGACTCTTTCCAGCTGTGTACTTCCAACACCTATTTTTCAGTTCGGTGACTTTCCATTTATCATGACGTCGGTGTTGTCATAGATCGTTTTCGGACCAACATCAGAAAGACCTCCATGTTCGCTGACTAATATTTGAAGTTCTGTATACTATTTTCTAATACTAGAGCAGAACGTCATTACCAGATCTAATGTTATTCATTCTCTTCACCCATATATACAAGCAGTATTTCTCCACAGATCTGAAACACGAAAGCAGTGTGATACCAAGTATGCAACGCGGAACCTGCCAGGGGAAGTATGCCACTTGCCGACTGGGGCGAAAGAAAACGAGGTAGAATGTTTTTTATTCCAGGCTTTGATCACAATATCACTTCGCCGGCCGGGGTGGCCGAGCGGTTCTAGGAGCTACAGTCTTGTACCGTGCTACCGCTATGGTCACAGGTTCGAATGTTGCCTCGAGCATGGATGTGTGTGATGTCCTTAGTTTAGTTAGGTTTAAGTAGTTCTAAGTTCTAGGGGACTTATGACCTCAGAAGTTAAGTCCCATAGTGCTCAGAGCCATTTGAACCACAATATCACTTCTTTTGACGATAACCGGTTACAGTCCGTAATGACCGTCGTCAGATCTTTTCTACACAATGTCATCGTCAAAAGAAGTGATATTGTGATCAGAGACTGCAATAAAAGACATTTGACAGTATTGGATCACTGTTTGTACACTCGACAATGTCGCAGCTGGTAAAACGAGCTACAATAGATTCAGCGAACTCTCATGAATTGTAGCAGAACATTAGGTCACGTACGGAATTTAAACGTTATGGAGCAATGTAACATTCGCTATAAGGAAACGTGTGATTCTCACAAACATCGATTATGCGAAATTTGACTCACGTTCTTTACACGGTACATATAGGGCGATTCCAAATGATTAAAGGGATTAGAAATGGTTATACAGGACAACAGTACATCACCAAGAATTACAGAGAATATCAAAGAAAGTTCAAAGCGTTTTTAAATACTTCATGGGTAATTTATATGAGTCCCCTCGGTCACGTAAACCACATGTAATCGATAAACCGTTCTGCATCACACATTAGGAAGCATAGGTAGCAACACAAACAAGAAGTTATTAAGTTACACAATCCGATTGTGTAATTGTCTCTATCAAAAGGAAGCACATACGCAATATTTTTCTCATCACCTCATAAGAATAAACCAATGGGTGGCAGGTCCAGACATGAAAGTGACCAACAGCAAATATTCAATATGATCCTCCAACTATTTGGATGATATTCTCGACCACCTTATAGTCTTATGCCGTTACAATTTCCTACGAAGCGTATCGGCATTTTTACCTGATGTTCTTTGAACGAAACCGACTGCAAAATATGAAATGTGTCCAAAAAACAATGGTGCTTCATTTTAATGTTAGGGTTGGAAGATGTTGATTTATAAGGTATAAACCTTAAATGAAGGTAGGCAGATCAGAATTTAACGTAGCGTTATCGGCGAGGTCATTATTGACAAATTACATGCTCGGATTACGAGAGGATGGGGAAGGAAACCGGCTGTGTCATTATCAAAGGAACCATCCTAGGAGCGATTTATGGAAACCACGAGAAACCCCAAACTCGATGGCCAGAAGATGATATCAACCGTTGTCTTCCTGAATGCAAGTCTGGTAAGCTAAGCATTGCAGCCCTTCGTCCTGTGCGAACCTAGAATCCCTGATGTCTGTGTACTCAATCCTGCTGAAAGATTAAATAATTTGTAGTAACTGTATCAAGCTGTGGCCATTTCTCAAGAACGCCCGGAAATTTTTTTGTTGAAATGCTTAACTGATTGAAGAGGAAAGGACTGCACCAGTTTTGTGCTGACATCGCACAGAACAAATTTACTTTCGATTGGTCACATTCAGTATTCTGAACATACTTTTGAGCCTAAGTACTTTTTATCGATGCATAGTTTTGCATTAAATAGTTGTAACCGTATGTAATCACATATTCATTTGCAATTGCCCTGTACTCAGTATCAGGCTTAGAAGAAATCAGAACACAAGGTGACCCAGATGTGTAACCAATGGCACCCCATACCATCACGCCGTGTGATACGCCAGTATGGCGATAACAAATACACGCTTCCAATGTGCGTTCACTTCGATGTCGCCAAACACGGAAGTGACCTTCATGATGCTGTTAAGAGGACCTGGATTCATCCGAAAAAATGACGTTTTGCCATTCGGGCACCCAGGTACGTCGTTGAGTACACTATCGCAGGCGCTCCTGTCTGTGATGCAGCGTCGAGGGTAACCGCAGCCATGGTCTCCGAGCTGATAGTCCATGCTGCTGCCAACGTAGTCGAACTGTTCGTGCAGATGGTTGTTGTCTGGCAAACGTCCCCATCTGTTGACTCAGGGATCGAGACGTGGCTGCACGATCCGTTACAGCCAGGCTGATAAGATGCCTGTCATCTCGACTGCTAGTGATAGGAGGGCGTTGGGATCCAGCACGGCGTTCCGTATTACCCTCCTGAACCCACCGATTCCATATTCTGCTAACAGTCATTGGATCTCGACCAACGCGAGCAGCAATGTCGCGATACGATAAACCGCAATCGCGGTAGGCTACAATGAGACCTGTATCAAAGTCGGAAACGTGATGGTACGCATTTCTCCTCCTTACACGAGGCATCACAACAACGTTTCACCAGGCAACGCCGGTCAAATGCTGTTTGTGTATGAGAAATCGGTTGGAAACTTTCCTCACGTCTGCACATTGTGAATGCTCTGAAAAGCTAATTATTTGAATATCACAGCGTCATCTTCCTGTCGGTTAAATGTCGCGTCTGTAGCACCTCATCTTCGTGGTGTATCAATTTTAATGGCCAGTAGTGTAGTTGGTCTTCCACGACTCTACACAGAATGTGGGGGTTGGTGGCTTGTATAGTCTGTAGCGTAGGAGATATGGTAATTTGTTCCAATTCTGCAGATAGAGCACAATGATGGATCACACACAAATGCTTCGGAGCATGAAGATGGAATTCCATATCAGAACACAGCTACGTGTTTAATTGTAGACCCTACGACAGCTTCAGCTACGGCTGCACTGACTGCACTGACCATCGGGCATCGACGGTCGATCAACGGAAACGCTTCAGATGTTCGGGTGAATCATATTTTTGCTACACGATGTTGATGTTGTCTCCTCAAACGCCTTCCTGAACCATCAGCTCGCAGTGAATGAGACCCTCATCAAGATGAACTGACTCTGGCCATCTACAATGAACATTGAAGAGAGTTGCGAATGGTAAAATACCTGTTTGCCAGGTCAGACCTGTAGCAGAAATATTGAATTATTTTAAACTCCTGACACACGAAGAAAGAGGACTTACATGTCTAGAGAAACTGTTCATAAACTGTTAATACTGGTATTTCAGAGCAAAATCGGCAAAAGTTTGTGTCACGTAATAGTGTTCACACATACATCCCGGAGACACCCTCAGATACCTTACGTCAAAGGAATGTATCACCAAATGAAGATTAAATCAGACAGACGACAGTCAACTTTCCTTTTTTTTTTTTTAGTAATGCTGTGGTGCAATATATTTAAATTTAAATATCGTTTAGTGAAGTTTATCAGCTCCTCCATCCTTTTTCAAACACACACACACCCACGAGAGAGGGAGAGAGAGAGGGAGAGAAGAGAGAGAGAGAGAGAGAGAGAGAGAGAGAGAGAGAGAGAGATTATGAAAGAAACAAGTTTGAGTGATTCTTTAACCACCACCACCACCCCTCCCCCTTACCACTTTTCGCTGAGGACTGACTGTAGGCAGTAGCACTACTACCAGAAATGTCTCATTTACATAGTAGGGAAGAGGAAACTTTCAAATGTGAATGCACATGATCATCCTTCGACATAATGAACTCTATGGCACGACCAAATAAAGTCCCAGTACGAAACGATCACCCAAAGTCGTTAGAAGACCCCATAGGACTGCAAATTCCACTAATACGTTCGTGAAGCACTTACTTTTAACTTGCAGTAGGAGGCTGAAACCAGACGACCCTAAGAAGAAAACGCTTTAAATTATTATTTCATGGATGCAGTGTTGATACATAAAAAATATGTATGAAAAGCCACAGGTAGTGAAACACACATGAAATTAGGGAAACGCATATGAGAGAAAAGAATTGCCTGTTATTTAGTTGCGAAGACTGACATCAGACACGTAGAAGGTTTTCATCAGCAATTGTGTGTCTGGTATCCAATGGCTCACATGAAAAACGAGAGTGACATTCATTTAATGAAAGAAATGAGTTCGGGTAACACTGATGTTCCAAGATCAATGCGTTACGTTCTTGAGCCTCCGTTAAGTTCCAGTTCATAAATCTACAGCAGTTCGTATTTAATTTCGTTCCGAGAACTTCAGTGAAACAATTGAATTACTCTCCTCTAAACAAGAAATGTTCTAGGATCTCGGTTTAGACTCTTTGCATCCACGCATTTGCATTTCATTTGTCATCATGCCAAAGTTCGATAAGATAATCAAATTCTGAATCTCTAAAGAGATTCCAAAACGATTGCAGTTTTACGTGAATATTCATAACGTATATTTAAAACAGATTTTTTTTTTGCAATCTATCAATGTGGATTTCTTTTTCATTTACTCCTCCTGACTCACTTCCTATCACAAAAGTTCTTATACATAGCAACATACTGGGTTATACATGTTGATGAGTCAGTTAAAAAGCAATCCCGTTCCGTATTCTTTGAAAAATAGCGTGATCTGGATGAGTAAAAAAAAGAAGAGAAAATTATAGATGGGATCGTCCAGTCGCAATATGAAACATTTAATCTGAAAGCTGTGACCCAGTTCTGAATCTTAGTAATGAAGCGTGTGTGCAATGCTCGTCATAAACCAAATTTTTGTTTATATTAGAAGTGCGAGTGTGATGGTCTAATACCAAATACAGCAACAAAAACTAACAGATAACAAAGTCTCTAATATTCAAAATACAGAATAATGCTAAAACAGTGAGGAGACACCCAAACCTGTGGAATACTGTACCGGGAAATGGCAGCAAGATCTGCCCATCTGGGTAGCTTGCAAAATCAAACTTAATGATACGTCAAGATACCACAAATTATACCTCAACCAAGCAGCATAAATTTCATGCCAAATAAGCAAGGAAAGATCACGCTACTGCAACTGAGTCACTCTTTTCCTGAGTCATCAGTCTTCTGACTACTTTGATGAGGCCCGCCATGAATTTGTCTCCTGTACCAACCTCTTCATCTCAGAGTAGCACTTGCAATATATGTCCTCAAGTATCTACTGGATGTATTCCAATTTCTGTCTTCCTCTACAGCCTTTGCTCTCTACAGCTTCCTGTAGTACCATGACAGTCTGTCTTTGATGTCTTACCAGACGTCCTATCCCTTCTCCTTTTCAGTGTTTCCCATATATTCCTTTATCTCCAATTCTGCACAGAACCTCCTCATTCCTTGCCTTATTTACCTTATTAGTACACCTAACTTTCAGCATTCGTCTATAGCAACACGTCTCAAATGCTCCGATTCTCGTCTGTTCCGGTTTCCCCACAGTTCATGTTTCACTACCATACAATGCTGTGCTCCAAGCGTACAATCACAGAAATTTCTTCATCAAATTAAGGCCTGTGTCTGATACTAAAAGATATCTGTTGGCCTGGAACGCCCTGTTTGCCAGTGGTTGCCTACTTCTTAAGTCCTGCTTGTTCCGTCCGTCATTGGCTATTTTGTTACCTAGGTAGCTGAATTCCTTAACTTCATGTACGTCGTGATCATCAATATCGAAGTAAAGTTTGTCGCTGTTCTCATTTCTGTTGCTTCTCACTACTTTCGTCTTTCTTCGATTCACTATCATTCCGTATTCATACTCATTAGACCATTTCATTCAGCAGATCATGTTATTGTTCTTCATTTTCACTGATGATAGCAATACCATCAGCGAATCATATCATTGATATCCTTTCACCTTGAATTTTAATCCCATTCCTAAACTTTTCTTTTATTTCTATCATTGTTTCTCCGTTATACAGACTGAACAGTACACCGTTTCTAAACCGAGCATATAGTTCTTGGTCTCTCACTCTTATTATTCCCTCTTTGCTCTTGTACATATTGTATATTATCCATCTCTCCCTATAGCTTATGCATACTTTTTGAAGAATTCTGAAGATCTTGCACCATTTCACATTGTCGAACGCTTTTTCCGGATCGACAAATCCTACGAAGGTGTCTCGATGTTGCGTCACTTACATTCCCCCCAAAAACTTAGGAAACCCTGTACCCATTAGAACGTGAGAGCGGTGGACGGCGACGAATTGACCACGGAACATAGACCATCCCCTAGAACAGTCTTTTTTCTAAAACAGTGTATGTTGAGTGGACGACTCAACGCTGTTCTCTGTATATTCCTGGAAGAAAAAAACGAGGAAGGCTCCAGAAG
Source organism: Schistocerca americana (assembly GCF_021461395.2). NCBI lineage: Eukaryota > Metazoa > Arthropoda > Insecta > Orthoptera > Acrididae > Schistocerca > Schistocerca americana. The sequence continues at coordinate 46,499,217 of NC_060123.1, forward strand.
TTCCTCTTCTTCGCATACAAAACACTCCTTAATAAATAAGAAGTTGGTATTCGGATGAAGTAGTGTCCCCTCGGTTGGTCGACTGCATCGTGTTTGCCCAGTCATTAGTTGTCCGAAAACAATACGCAAAAAGGTTTTCTGGCTATGGGAGTCGCGCCAAGGCGCCTTCCACTCGGTGCTAGAAGAGGCACCAACTCCGGGAAAATAAAGCACTAACCCGGCTTCTGCGAAAACTGCCCAGCTCCCAGGGGTCCTTCGCCTTCCTAATGACGTTCACTGACCACCTCCTGCCAACCGATCACCCAGAGTCCACACTGGAGAACACTTCCCCAGTGAGAAAAAAGTCTTTCCCAGCTAGAAAATGCCTCTGGGTACAATCTAAGAAAAATTAACCACAAAATAGTCGTAAATATGAATCAGTATCACGTAGCGATATGTATGATTTGTGCAATACGTATTTACCCTTCTTTTACGAGGGGCGTTCAGAAAGTAAGCTCCGATCGGTCGCGAAATGGAAACAACTATGAAAATCCGATAAAGCTTTGCACAGATGTGTTGGGTAGTGTCTCTAGTATAACCCCAGTTAGCATCACGTCGCTCTTCTCATTGCTGAGCTCGCAGTGAGTGCGTAAAGATGTCCAGAAAATAGTGTCTGCCGCCAAGTACGAGGGCCTGGTGAGAAATTTCGCCTCAAGCTATGCAGCTAACATTACATAACTGTCGTGCTGTTTCTTCTTCAAGACAATTCTCAGCCGCATTCTGCAGGGGCAATGAAGATGCTCCTGCATCGTTTTCAAATGGAAATGTGAGACTACCCACAATACAGTCCGCAATTGTCTCCCCCTGAGTTTCATCTCGGGTCACATGAACCGCTGTCTTTGAAGACAACATTTTGACACAGACAACGAGGTGTAGGCCAGCGTGGAGAATTGGCGGAAAGCACTGGCGGCTGCCTTCTATGATGAGGCTATTGAAAAGTTGGTACAACGCTATGACAAAAGTCTAAGTCAGAACGGCGACTATGTAGAGAAGTAGCTGAAAGGTGTAGCTAATTGTTACAAGTAAAACATTTCTGATGTTCACTGTGGCTTCAATTTGGCAATCAATCGGAGCTTACTTTCTGAACAGGCCTCGTAAAAAGAGTAAAAAGTCCCCTGATAGTGATCCTCGTACATCACCTGCTTAAGGATTTGCAGAAATTAATTCACTCAAACAAACATCGCAACCTGAAAATGACCCCTAACGGTCTTTTATCAGGATTATTGAAAAAAGCTACGTGTGAATTTGCCTGTCAGATTTACAGGAGCAGTATCACACCAGAAAAAAAATGTAGTACCCCAGATTTGTACTTCAATAAAATACATTTAGCAAAACCGAGAATATAAAGTTAGAATGTTACGTTCCAGGTAATAAAAATTCGATATTCCTTAACTTTACTATCGGGCTGGGTACACATTGCAAGCTTGATGTTTCATCGCTTTGCTTGAAAATTTTCTTTTAATATGCAAAGCAATAATCATGTATAACGCGAATATTCCATCTTGCTGTGCCATTATCTTGAACTGATGATGTATGATTGATAGAACAAAAGGATGATGAAATGTCATGTCAGAACCTTCTCACACACAGGGATGTCGGATTTACTGTAATGAAATAATCTCATTGTGTTAATGCGTCGTAAAGAAGACTAATATCTAGAAAATCTTGTGTCAGAAGAATTTCTTGGGGCGATAATATTTCATAACTCCCCATTAGCTATTTAACGTAACATCCAAGATCCCCTTATTTGTCTGTACTATTTACAACTTTTGTAATGTATTTAACTGTGTGAGAAAAGACACAAAACAAACTAGATAATTGAATAATTAAAAATTGGATCTGGTGCCAACTGAATGGGCCTGATGTAATTTGTTACCTAGCAAATGTGACCCAGAGAAGGACAGATGCGTGCATGAGCTGCACCTCTAAATGCACGAATCTGTCACTTGTTTACATAGAAAAATAAACGGTTATGAAAAATTATTTTTAGAATGAAGTCATTGTGTTTGTACAACAACTCGTTTTCCACCAATCAGAGGGTTTTCACATGGGCCTGGTTAACAGTGTATTCTTAAGATTTTTCCTCTTTAGAGCCACAGCTCAGATTTCGTAAGGCTGCACCTGTTTAAAGAACGACCGCCTTTGGAGCTTAGAGCTCCCCGATGGCTAATTTTACACAGACACCTATTTTATTTTTGCCGATACAGAGTTGAAGAAAGATGTGTGCAAGTGATTCCTTTATGGCTTAATGTGTGGGACAGTGGCTAACCTCGTCAGTACCTACCGCCCGGGAATCCCCTCGCCTCTCTCTGCGAATATTCTGCTGCCGAAGTATCTGCACATATAAATTAGCAGGTTATTCAACTGCTAACTACATTACCCCAGCGATGACGTGTTGCAATGATAGAAACTCAGGTTGAAAGTGACTGTACAATGAGGAGAATGTAATTTTAAAATACTTCAGCTTGGTATCTTAGCTCAAACTAATTACGCAAGCTTCAAAGGAAATCAAAACATAGTTTCTACAGCAAACTTCGACAGCAAATCCTGTCATAGTCGAACTTGTTACTGACTGTCTAACTGAGATATCGTTATCACTACAAAACGTAGTTTGAATGTCGTACTGCTGCTCGTAACAATACACCTATTCAAGAGAACGCCCATTCCTTGGGGCTTCGGTGAGTCTATCCACAGTAATTTCAAAGAGGGTGGCGTAATCAAAATTATACAATACTTTCTTGCAATAAGACGTTACGAAGATTCTTAAGTGACACAGATGGAGACACAATTCCTAACAATAGTATAGTCAGGATCGCATAAAGCTCTGTTGTCAGGAGCTGGATAATGGTGAATCCTCAAAACCACTCCGCAGTTATCCCAGAGCTTAATTCGCAGGTAGCATTTGGCACCCATCCCACCAAAAAAGAAGTTAAATGATCGTCTCAAGGTTGTTCACTGACTCCGCGAAACACATCCTTAAACCCTTCGCAGGTCACACACAGAACCACGTCATGGTACATGCTTTAGACCTATAAACCGCTAGAAAATGTTTGCACAAAGAAAGATACATTATCTCATAACAAAACGTGTTAAACACAACATGGATAGAAACCTAAAAGAATAATTGTAAAGAATCGAGAAAAACTTAATGAAATTTTAAGGGAATGGTACATTACATTTTGTTAACTTTCTAAAACAGAATGAATCACTCCAACGGTTAGGATCTGCTTCACCACCAAAAACATTGTCAAAATAGGCATCATGGTGCTGTGATCCCGTACTGATAAGAATAATGCCTATTTTGAGAATGTTTTTTGTAGTGAACGTTGACATACTGAAGCTCACATCTAACAAAATTAATATTATTTTAAAGACGCGTCTAGTTCCAGTGTCCAATCCATCATTATATCTCGATTGTGTCCAACAAGGTACAAACACATGATCAAACTGTTAGGAACTACAATTTTCATACACTGAAGAGCCAAAGAAACTAGTACAATGCTTAATATCATGTAGGGCCCCCGCGAGGACGCAGAAGTGCCTCAACACTACGTGGTATGGATTCGACTAATGTCTGAAGTAATGCTGGAGGGAAATGACACCTTGAATCCTGTTGGGCCATTCATAAATCCGTAAGAGTACGAGGGGCTGGAGGTCTCTTCTGAACAGCACATTGCGAGGAATCCCAGATGTGCTCAATAATATTCATCTCTGGGGAGTTCGGTGGCAAGAGGAAGTATTTAAAATCAGAAGAGTGTTTCTGGAGCCACTCTGTAGCAATTTAGGACCTCTGGAATGGCGTATTGCCCTGCTGTAATTGCCCAAATCCGTCGGAATGCACAGTGGATACGAATGGATGCAGGTGATCAGATAGGATGCTTGCGTACGTGTCACCTGTCACAGTCGTATCTGGCTGAATCAGGGGTCCCATATCATTCCAACTGCACACGCCGCACACCATTACTGAGCCTCCACCAGCTTGAACAGGCCCCTGTTGACATGCAGGATCCATTGATTCATGAGGCCGTCTCCACAATCATAAACGTCCATCCGCTCTACCACTTTTGAAACGAGACCTATACTACCAGGCAACATGTTGCCAGTCATCAATAATATAATGTCGGTGTTGAAGGGCAGAGGCGACGTGTAGAGCTTTGTGTCGTGCAGTCATCAAGGATACACGAGTATTCCTTTGGCTTCGAAAGCCCAATCGATGACGTTTCGTTGAATGTTCGCACGCTGCCAATTGTTGATGGCCCAGCATTGAAATCTGCAGCAATTTGCGGAAGGGGTCCGCTTCTGTCACGTTGAACCGTTCTCTTCAGTCGTCGTTTGTCCCGTTCTTGCCGGATCTCAGAGATTTCATGTTTTAACGTATTCCTGATATTCACGGTAGACTCGTTAAATGGCCATACGGGAAAATCCCCACTTAGTCGCAACCTCGGTGATTCTGTGTTCCATTGTTCGTGCGCCGACTAAGACAGCGCCTTGAAAATCACTCACATCTTGATATCTTGCCACTGAAGCAGCAGTAACTCATGTAACAATTGCGCCTTTTATAGGCGTTGCCGGCAGCAGCGTCGTATTCTGTCGGTTTAGGTATGACTCTTTTTGAATGCGCGTGCCTGTACCAGTTTCTTTGACGCTTCAGTGTAGGAAAATTACATAGAAACCTACCGCTAAACAAGAACAGTTACTTATGGATAGCGAGCACACAATGGAAAATAGCAAACTACATAGTTAATACAAGTTAGCCAACATTAATTAAAATAACCCTAAGCCATGAATGCCTTCGGATTTGAGAAATGGTGTGTCCCAACCACCTTCTTCATCCTCCGCCTCTCTGGGATTGCTGCATTGGCGGAGACCAGGCGTTTTATCTGGAATCTCCCAGTGTGCAGAGAAGAACATCTGTACATTATTCTTCCCCTTACAGGGGACGTGGTGGATTTTCACCGGCAGCTTCTGTCCTGCGTAGAAGAATTCTTCACCTTCTTCCTCTGCCGTTGAAGTGTTGCTCTGATGACATCTGCAATTATTTCTGCAACATCTGGTCTGTGCCTGTACAGCTGCTGTGATGGAATTCTTACTATGCTTAAAGGCACCCACTTTGCTCAGCAGTTGACCAGCATAGGTTCATCACTTTTGATTCATATTCCGTGAATGTTTCTGCAGTACCTTGAGAATGGCAGTAATTTCACAAATACATCCCTGTTCCTGTGACTATTCATGAACTCCAGCTTCTTCTGAATTGACCAGGATTTCGGCAGGCTGACGTTAAACTATCCGATCCAGATTTCGCCGTGCAGGTCTATGCCTGCATGATAAGTAGGTAAACCTGAGCAAGGGTGAATGCTTGTCAACCATGTCCTGTTAATTGATGGAAGCAGACCCCAGAACCAAGCATGATTCTCTCACATTGCCCCTGCTTTGCATCGGTGCATCCATGGCACTGTCTTGAAAATTTTCTTAACTGTCCCTCTCATTATTGATCATGCATCTAATGCGTGCTAGGAGTATTAAACGTGCCTTGACACCCAGCTGCTCAGTTTCAGCTCAACATTGGGCTTGAGAGATATAAACTCCTCACCTTCTGCGAACTGTCTGGTTCTCAAGCTACAGATTAAGGTCTCTTCTCAAAGAGTCTCAACTCCTTGGGATGTCGAGGAGTGGTTTCCTCCCCAGTCTGCATCCTCTGAGAAGGTGAGATGATTGTTTCCTCAAGTTTTTTCATATTTAATGCATAGTGGATCAACCTGGTTACTTTACTCTTCATTATCTCTGTTATCTTGACTAGCTGTTCATCCGCTGATATCAGTTTTGATTCGAGTTTTTTTGTCTAGGTCTACCACTTTTTCCTAAAATGGTTTTCTATCTGTTTCGGCTTTTTCCCTTTCATTCTCCACCGTCCGATCCATCTCTCACACTCCTTTTATAACTGCTTCGCCTTCCCTATCTCTCTCCTTTTATTTCCTGGCTTGGTGCTTCATTTATTTCCTGTCTGTACTGCTTTCCTGCCCCTCTCATCCATTTCTTTCCAGTCTGCTTTGGTTTTGTCTAGCACTTGTTTTACCCAGAATGGAATATTTCCCATATTTCAATCAGGTGAGCTGCTTAGTGTAATGGTGAACTATGTAAGTGTGCAGGCTTTCGTGGCCGTTGTCACTGAAGTTAAAATCTTCAGGGTTATTAGGCCGCGTCATGTTTCTTCTAAAATGTTCGACGTTTCGACCCCTCTCCAGGGATCTTCCTCAGGATCGTTAGGTGTCCACTACTGTTCTAGCAGAAGTAGACACCGAAAGATCTTGAGGAAGATCCCAGCAGAGGGGTCGAAACGTCGAACATTTTAGAAAAACGTGACGCGGCCTAATAACCCTGAAGATTTTAACTTTAATGGTAAACTGTTTTGCAAGATTCGCTGTTTTCACACGATGAGCTGCTGGTGTAGTTTCCTGGGTTTCTGACAGTGCAATTGCAGTTGACAACTCCTCCACAGAAAATTCTGATGGGACATCCTCCGTTTCCACTTACGTCTCTAGATCATGTTCGACGAACCTTAGCCATGACAAAAAAAAAAAAAAAAAAAAAAAAAAAAAAATCTGAATCTGTAACATAACGAAGTACTGTTATCATAAGTTTGATAACAGAGAATGATTATAAGCATTATAATATCTTCACTCAACATAAAAAATTCATCACATGTAATACAAATACTTTTAACAGAATCCAATAGATACAGGTATACAGACAGAGAATCTAATTATATGTAACACATAGCTCGCATGCTTTGTGCAAACATATGCTGCTGCGGCAGATTAAAGAGCAAGCTCAATGTGGGGTAAAAATGTTTGCCACAACATTTCAGACCCCCAAGATTTGTCTTACTGTGCCGTCATGCCTGCGGGATACCAAGAGAGACCAAAAGTATGATCCTGGATAAGGGTTTACATGATAGCTGGGTCTCAGTTCTGGATCAGTGCTAAAGAGCATATGTGCACAATGAAAACATCTTCATGGTAAGATAAACAGACTTAGCCTGGTTACATTTAGCAAGAATAGGTTTGTCTAAACCAGACATTTATTGGCTTTAATGGCTGTCCAAAATAACAATAAAAATTAAGAGAGAACAAAGTCACTTAAACTCAGTTCAAAAAAACAAAAGCCGATAAAACTGTCACAAGGTACCAAAACGTTTCGAAGACTGCATGAGTAATGCACTACAAGGTATCCTTGTTTGAGCAAATTGCAATATCAGAGTTAATGAAACAACAAGTTGTCACAAATTTAACGAAATCCAGCGACACAAGTTATCTACAATACTGCCCATTAAAATTGCTCCACAACGTGCAACAGACGCACCATTTAACCGACAGAAAGAAGATACTGCGATAAGCAAATGACGAGCATTTCAGAGCATTCACACAACGTTGGCGCCGGTGGCGACACCTACAAAGTGCTGAAATGAGGAAAGTTTCCAACCGATTTCTCACACGCAAACAGCAGTTGACCGGCGTAGCCTGGTGAAACGTTGTTATGATTCCTCGTGTATGGAGGAGTAATGCGTACCATCACGTTTCCGACTTTGATAAAGGTAGGATTGTAGCCTATTGCGATTGCGGTTTATCGTATCACGACACTGCTGACCGTGTTCGTCGATATCCAATGACTGTTAGCAAAATATGCAATCGGTGGGTTCACGAGTGTAATACGGAACGCCGTGCTGGATCCCAACGGCCTCGTATCACTAGCAATCGAGATGACAGGCATCTTATCCTCATGACTGTAATGGATCGTAGAGACACGTCTCGATCCTTGATTCAAAAAATGGTGACGTTTGCAAGACAACAACAATCTGCACGAAGAGTTCGACGACGTTTGCAGCAGTATGGACTATCAGCTCCGAGATCATGGCTGCGGCTACCCTTGACGCTGCATCACAGACAGGAGCGCCTGTGATGGTGCACTCAACGACGAACCTGGATACACGAATGGCAAAACGTCATATTTTCGGATGAATTCAGGTTCTGTTTACAGCATCATGATGGTCGCATCCGTGTTTGGCGACACCGCGGTGAAGGACTGTTGCCCTCGCCATAACATTCTCCAGATCTCTCACCAGCTGAAAACGTCTGGTCAATGGTGGCCGAGCAACTGGCTCTTCACAATACTCCAGTCACTACTCTTGATGAACTGTGGTAGATTAGATTAGATTAGATTAGATTAATACTAGTTCCATGGATCATGAATACGATATTTCCTAATGATGTGGAACGAGTCGAATTTTCCAATACATGACATAATTAGGTTAATTTAACAACATACTTAAGTTAATATAACAACTTTACTTTTGTGTGTTTTTTTGTTTTTATTTTTTTTTTATTTTCATTTTTTTATCTTTTTAATGTTTTTGTTTTTTTTTCTTAATTTATATCTAAAAATTCCTCTATGGAGTAGAAGGAGTTGTCATTCAGAAATTCTTTTAATTTCTTCTTAAGTACTTGTTGGTTATCTGTCAGACTTTTGATACTATTTGGTAAGTGACCAAAGACTTTAGTGCCAGTATAATTCACCCTTTTCTGTGCCAAAGTTAGATTTAATCTTGAATAGTGAAGATCGTCCTTTCTCCTAGTATTGTAGTTATGCACACTGCTATTACTTTTGAATTGGGTTTGGATGTTAATAACAAATTTCATAAGAGAGTATATATACTGAGAAGCTACTGTGAATATCCTTAGATCTTTAAATAAATGTCTGCAGGATGATCTTGGGTGGACTCCAGCTATTATTCTGATTACACACTTTTGTGCAATAAATACTTAATTCCTCAGTGATGAATTACCCCAAAATATGATGCCATATGAAAGCAATGAGTGAAAATAGACGTAGTAAGCTAATTTACTAAGATGTTTATCACCAAAATTTGCAATGACCCTTATTGCATAAGTAGCTGAACTCAAACGTTTCAGCAGATCATCAATGTGCTTCTTCCAATTTAATCTCTCATCAATGGACACACCTAAATATTAGGAATATTCTTCCTTAGCTATATGCTTCTGATTAACGTCTATATTTATTAATGGCGTCATACCATTGACTGTACGGAACTGTATGTACTGTGTCTTATCAAAATTCAGTGAGAGTCCGTTTACAAGGAACCACTCAGTAATTTTCTGAAAGACAGTATTGACAATTTCATCAGTTAATTCTTGATTCTCAGGTGTGATTACTATACTTGTATCATCAGCAAAGAGAACTAACTTTGCCTCTTCATGAATGTAGAATGGCAAGTCATTAATATATAATAAGAACAACAAAGGACCCAAGACTGACCCTTGTGGAACCCCATTCTTGATATTTCCCCAGTTTGAGGAATGTGCTGATCTTTGCATGATACGAGAACTACTTATTTCATTTTTCTGCACTCTTCCAGTTAGGTACGAATTAAACCATTTGTGTACTGTCCCACTCATGCCACAATACTTGAGCTTGTCTAGCAGAATTTCATGATTTACACAATCAAAAACCTTTGAGAGATCACAAAAAATCCCAATGGGTGTTGTTTGGTTATTCAGATCATTCAAAATTTGACTGGTGAAAGCATATATGGCATATTCTGTTGAAAAACCTTTCTGAAACCAAACTGACATTTTGTTAGTACTTCATTTTTACAGATGTGTGAAGCTACTCTTGAATACATTACTTTCTCAAAAATTTTGGATAAAGCAGTTAGAAGGGAGATTGGACGGTAATTGTTGACATCAGATCTATCCCCCTTTTTATGCAAAGGTATAACAATAGCATATTTCAGTCTATCAGGGAAAATGCCCTGTTCTAGAGAGCTATTACACAGGTGGCTGAGAATCTTACTTATCTGTTGAGAACAAGCTTTCAGTATTTTGCTGGAAATGCCATCAATTCCATGTACGCTTTTGCTTTTAAGCAAGTTTATTATTTTCCTAATTTCAGGGGGAGAAGTGGGTGAGATTTCAATTGTATCAAATTGCATAGGTACGGATTCTTCCATTAACAGCCTAGCCTCTTCTAATGAACACCTGGATCCTACTATATCCACAACATTTAGAAAATGATTATTAAAAATATTTTCAACTTCTGACTTTTTGTTCGTAAAGCTTTCATTCAATTTGATGGTAATACTGTCTTCCTCTGCTCTTGGTTGACCTGTTTCTCTTTTAATAATTTTCCAAATTGTTTTAATTTTATTATCAGAGTTGCTGATTTCAGACATGATACACATACTCCTGGATTTTTTAATAACTTTTCTTAATATAACACAGTAGTTTTTGTAATTTTTGATAGTTTCTGGGTCACTACTCTTTCTTGCTGTCAGATAAATTTCCCTTTTCCGGTTACAAGATATTTTTATACCCTTAGTAAGCCATGGTTTGTTACAAGGTTTCTTACGAGTATATTTAACTATTTTCTTGGGGAAGCAGTTTTCAAATGCATTTACAAAAATGTCATGAAATAAATTATATTTTAAATTGGCATCAGGTTCACGGTACACCTCATCCCAGTCTAACTGCTGTAGGCTTTCCCTGAAATTTGCAATTGTTAAATCGATGACTGAACGTACTACTTTGGAGGACTGTTTAGTATTGCTGAATGGAGCTATGTCATATATTGTAACTAGCTGTGCACCATGATCAGAAAGACCATTCTCAACAGGCTGAGCATTTATCTGGTTAAACTTATCTTGGTCTATAAATAAGTTATCTATCAGTGAGCTGCTATCCTTTAGCACCCGAGTAGGAAAATCAATAACAGGTGTCAAATTGAAAGAACCGAGTATTACTTCAAGGTCATTTTTCCTATTACCCTCTTTCAGAGAATCTACATTGAAGTCCCCACAAATAATAATTTGCTTCCCCCTGTCTGACAGATAGCACAACAAGGAGTCCAAATTTTTCAGAAATAGATGGAAATTTCCTGATGGGGACCTATATACAGTTACAATTGTAAATGTGCCTTTATTTAATTTAAGCTCACAGGCACATGCTTCTATATGTTTCTCTACACAAAACATTTTTGTTTCTATACTTTTTGCACAATGATAACTTTTGACATATATGGCAACTCCTCCTTTCTCCATATTTTCTCTCATTACGTGTGCAGAGAGCTTATAACCACTTACATTTACCTTGTCCATATCAGTAACAATGTGATGCTCAGACAGGCATAGTATATCTATTTCATTCTCAGCTTCTAAATCTTCTGAACAAACCAGAAGCTCATCTACTTTATTCTTTAAACTCCCAATATTTTGATGAAATATACTTACATTATTTTTAATTATACTTTTATGAGAACCTTTCCTTATTCTAACATTTGCAGTACTCTCCTGTTTGAGTTCCTCATTGTGCTTAGGCCTAGTTCCTATACCAGTGGTCACATGGTGTTCAGAGAGGCAGATTATGTCGACTGGGTTGGGTGACTTTAATTCATCAATGCAATTACCTAGGACTGAGATACAACTTGGTGGAGATAAAATTTCTGGTGATTGGTGAAAATGTATAATTGGTAGCTGTGATTGGTGATCCAATGTGCTAGAATTGTCCTGTTTAATTTCTTTCCTAAACTGAAGATTTGTTTCAATCCTGACCTCTCGTAGAACTTGACATCTTTCTGTCTTACCTATCCTTAAAAAGGTGCTGCTCCAACACCTGTAACCACTGGTATTTTACCATTCATGGCAGTGCCTCCCCCCCTTAAATTTCCTGCTATTACCCCAGCCAGTTTCCCCTTCCCTTTCCTGTTGAGATGTAGGCCGTGCCTGGTATAGTCCCACCTACTGAGATAATCAACAGGAACCACACCAATATGAGCCCCCGCACCCGACCCAAGCAGCCGTTCCAACTCCAAATTAACTCTCCCAACAGAAGAGTTCAAATGAGGCCGGTCATGGCGTCTCAGACAGATACAAATTCAACATTGGTGTGTCTCGATGCCGACGCAATCTTTACCAGGTCACACTCTCTACTGTACCCAGGATCTCTGTCGATGCTGTTCCCTGGCCCTCCCACAATAACCACGGTGTCTTCCCTGGTAAATCCTTTACAGAGTGAACCTAAATCCTCTGTCACCTGATCCAGACTAGCACTTGGTTTGAAAAAATTTGTGACCTGGTATTCTGGTCCTGATTCCTCCTGCAGAAGTTGGCCTACACATCTGGCATGAGAACTGCCTAACAACAAAACTTTCTTCCTTTTCGATGACTTTCCTACATTCTTTTTCAATTTCCTATTGAAAGTTTGTTGTGTCCTGTCTACACCTACCTCTGCTTGAGGCTCATCAGTTTCTAACTGAAGCAACAGGTGAAACTTATTTTTGACATTCACCACAAATCTGTCAGACTTAGTTCTAGGCCTGTTCCTTCTGCTACCTGTTGCCACTTCCCACCTCCCTTAGCCCTTCTCCCTCCTTAACCTGTCCAGATCTTCCCTAGCCTGATCTAGCTCAGCCTGAAGGGCAGCAATTTTCCCCTCCTGTTCCACTATCTTCCTATCTCTGCTGCAAATCCTACATAACCACTGATGAACCTGATCCACTTTCCCAACACCCACGCCACTGCAGTCCCCATAGTGAAAAAAACTACTGCATCCATCACGCCAAACCCCGGAACTAACAATTCCACGGCAAGTCAGGCACTTCTCACTCATGGCAAAAATAATACTTTAGCTAGAATAAATCAATTAAATTACCGAAAATCAAAAAAGACGTTACAAGAATTAAGCCTATTCACAAATGTATATAAGCAAGTTTCTGATTTAAAATTCCGCTGTTTTTCTGAGATGTGTATTAAAACAACGAAGGTATACGCTATTTACTATATATTTCACTCGATGGAATGCAAAAAAGGACAATTAAACGAGATACTTTAACTTTGATTCTCCAAAAACGTTACGAGAATTAGGCCTATAAACAAATGTATATAGGCAAGTTTCTGATATAAAGTTACACTGTTTTTCTGGAATCTGTATTAAAACAATGAAGTTATACGCTATTTACGGTAGTTTACTTATTTGTTACCGAGAAACTAGTTAAATTACTGTGAAACAAGAAACAAACACGTTTACAAAATTTAAGCCTAAGCGCGACTTCGCGAAGTTACGATCTTTTCGTGTTTTCTGAAAAAATACGCAAAGAAAAGTCAAACCTTTAACGGCAAGACTAAACGATACACTAATGCACGTATTTAATTTGTTGTCGGCGTTAAACTAAATTATATTCCTGTCTAAATCACTTAACTTTCTGGAAATGGTTTCTGGCGTCACTTACTCGGCGGCCATCTTGGAACAGACTGTAGTTCCTGAAGAGGGGCAGCAGCTTTTTCGTGTTGAAGCTCCATGGGCAGCTGTACAAGTGCACGCCATCAAAGCTCTGTTTGATTCAATGCCCAGGCGTATCAAGGCCGTTATTGCGGCCAGAGGTGGTTGTTCTGGGTACTGATTTCTCAGGATCTATGCACCCAAATTGCGTGAAAATGTATTCACATGTCAGTTCTAATACAATATATTAGTCCAATGAATACCTGTTTATCATCTGCATTTCTTCTTGGTGTAGCAATTTTAATGGTCAGTATTGTAGTAACAAAACAAGGACTGGGAGATGAGCAGTCACGGCAGACGTCGATAAAATGACCACGAAACAAATCCCCTTTGGAGAAAGCTCCATATTGAGCGGAATGCTCAGTGCTGTTGCCTATGTGATGAATGACAATGTCACACATTTCATGAGAAAACAGGAGAACGCTGCGGAAACATCCTACTTTTGATGTACAAAACCGATCATAATAATTAAGAATTTGGTACTCTGATGGAGCTATGTCCCGTCGACATTTTTGCTCTTTGCACAAAGTGCAGAGGTGAGGTTTCTCAATGAATATAGGTAAATCATATTTTGGAGCAAAAGCTGTGGACTTTTTTTGACAGTATAGTGCTGTGTGTCGATGTTTAGTACTTTGCTATCCGAGTAATGCAGGCAAAAATGTCATTGGAGATGGGAGTGGCGTCACAACGTCTTCTGCTCACGGCAGGGGGAGTCGCCAAGCACAGAAGAAATATGCAGGGAACGGGCTGTAGCCTTACTTCTGCCGAAATTTTCCGTCTCCCAGGCAACCTTCTCTTTTCCACGTGAGACTCACTGTCAGCTTTCTGCTTTCAAACAGGACACAGAGACCACTTCGGGAGCACACATTCCCAATGACCAAAAGGCAAATTATGCCTCCTAGCAAATGTGCCAATTCAATGTAAATAAAGTAAACCATAAAAATGTAGCAAAACTGAATCAATATTGTGCAGCGATAGGCGAGAATAACATTAGAAATCTAATCCATAACAGCATCTATTTATTCAGAATTTATCTAAACTTATGGATACTAAGAAAGGACATATCTGGTGAGTAATTTCGCTGTCGTTATCAAATAACCGGCTACTGAAACGTGTCTGTCGTGAGCATATCAAAAACTGACTGGCATGTTACAACACAGAATATAATTGAGGGCCAGAATGAAAAACGTCCTAAGTACATTGACCAAAATATTTTAAGAGAGGCAAAAAAGGTTATAATTCTACATCTACACCTTCATCTTCAACTACATCCATTCTCTGGAAAACCATTTTTAAGTGCTTGGCCGAGGGTTCATCGAACCACCTGCACTCTGTTATTCCAATCTTGTATAGCACGCGGAAAAAACGAATATCTATATTTTTCCGTGCGAGATCTGAGTTCCCTCAGTTTATTATGGTGATCGTTTCTCCCTATCTAGGTCATTGATATACTGGATACCCGCAATGAGAGCGTTGACGTTTATGCTGGTTCCACACGTTCTTTGGGGTTGGATCTGTGGATCTTGCTGAGCACTATTGAATCTGAATATCTTTCACAAAATTCATACAAACATGTAACATTTCTGGATCACTATTATGCTATTGAAAAATTACACAACGATATCGTCGCATGAGAGATAACAGATGAAGAAGCTGGATATCCATGACATACTGTTGTGGTATGAGAGTTTCTTCAGTCAGTACCAGTAGTGACCAGAAGTCATACGCAGTCGCTCCTCGGTCCATCGCGCCTGGAGTAACAGCGTTCTGCCTCTCCAAAACACTGGAGGGATGTGGCAACCCAATATGCCCTCACTACATTCTCTGACGATATTCATCCTGGGTAGTACAGAGTTGTAGTTCATTTCTGGACACAATACGATGCGCTCCATTAGCAGTCTATGCTTCTCAGTCGAGGTACGATTTCAGTTGTAGCCATTTGTGTTGTTTCGTTAACGAGAGTATGCGCATTGGACGGTAATTCCGTCTTATGGATTCTAGTAGTCTCCGAACGATGTTCTGGGACGATAAACTGTTGCAGTCAGTCAGTTAATTATGTTGGGAGACAAGTGCAGATGTGAAGGGGCTACAGTGCTCTTGGTGTACGGAACAGTGCCCCTCTCTTGTGGTGATCAGATATGGTCGGTTGCCAACCGTCCCTTTCTCATGCAGTCCAACATGGGGGCGCTGTAATATCTGAATACCCCAAAAATCTACATGGTTACACGATTCGACCAGCTGGCCAAATGGAGATCTACATCTACATCTACATCTACATGGTTACTCTGCAATTTACACTTAAGTGCAAGGCTGAGGGTCCATCGAACTATTTTCATACTACTTCTCTACCATTCTACTCTCGAATGGTGCGTGGGAAAAAGGAACACCCACGTAGATGACCTCGCACTTTTCTTTGTTTAGTGCCAATTGCCACTTTTCGCACTATACAGACAATCTAATCGGGCTGCACCTACATCATTTATATAAATCAGGAACAGCAGAGGACCTATTACACTACCTTGCGGAACGCCAGACATCACTTCTGTTCTAATCGATGATTTACCGTCTGCCACTACGTACTGTGACCTTTCTGAGAGGAAATCGGGAAATCAGTCATACAACTGAGACGATATTCCATTTCCACGCAGTTTGATTAATAGTCGCTTGTTAGGAACTGCATCAAAAGCCTTCTGGAAATCTAGGAATATGGAATCGATCTGAGATCCCTTGCCGACAGCATTCTTTACTTCATGCGAATAAAGAGCCAGCTGTGTGGCACAAGAACGATATTGTCTGAATCCGTGTTGGTTATGTATCAATAAGTCATTACCTTCAAGGTGATTCATAATGTTCGGGTACAGTATATGCTCCAAAATCCTTCGGCAGATCGAGATCAGTGATATGGGTCTGTAATTCAATGGGTTACCCCTATTTCTTTTCTTTTAGATCCACAATGACAAAACTGTCTAATACTGTAAACGGGTCATAGTGCTGTTTCACATGAGTAGGTAGCATATTCATGTGCTTCACAGTCATCGCCACATCTGATGCAACTTGTGCCGCTTATATATTCTATCAGGCTTGTTACCAGCTCTGAACGCGTGCAACGCTAATTCACTCTGTTAGCCACTCTAACAATTTAATGAGAATAGCAACAGTAATCATTTACATACCTGAAACGAAATGTTGTGTGGCTAGGGCCTCTCGTCGGATAGACGTGTCGCCTGGTGCAAGTCTTCAGAGTTGACGCCACTTCGGTGACTCGCTTGATGATGATGAAGACAACGCAACACCCAGTCCCTGAGAGGAGAAAATCTCCAACCTAGCCGGGAATCGAATCCGGGCCCCTTTGCATGGCATTTTGTCGCTCTGACCTCTCAGCTATCGAGGCAGACATTTACATACCTACCAGACATACATTCACGCACGAGGTTACATTGGCATCCGACCATATCTTCTGGTGCTCCATCTATCAAGCAAAGCAACTTGTTAAGAATTATTGTGCTTTTACCAGTATTTAACCCAACTTGAAACGTTTTTCCTCTCCTGAAATATTATGCCTATTAATTATAATAGAAAGGTGAAATTTCAAAAACAATTGAAGCAATGAGCACTCTTTTTGTATCGAACGGTTGTTCACGGCACTCAGTGAAGACTGTAAACAACTGTACAGTTATGCCCTGACTTCCAAGGGATATTTAAATCAACTTTCATTAGACCTGTATGCTAATTAACTTAACGAGTTATTCGTAATTTTTTTGCAGCTGTTGGTGGCTGCATGAGCTTCACAACGTTTTGACTACCAACACTGAATCATTCAGTAGCATTGCGATACGTTATAGCACTAAACCTACTGTTCATTGATTACTATTTCATTCTGCACTACAACGCCATAACTCATCTCACCCTGTGTGTGTGTGTGTGTGTGTGTGTGTGTGTGTGTGAGAGAGAGAGAGAGAGAGAGAGAGAGAGTTAGCAGTGCTCAACGATGATATTGACAAAACCCTTACAAAATTATCAGAAACGACTACGGCAACAACGGAGAAAATGCGAGAAAAGAGAGTTAAAACGCAATGTGAGTAAAATCGCACTCACTTTCACCTAATCTCTCCCACGATCACCTTCACAGTATCACCAGCTCACATTATGGACGATAATATTAAATTTGTTCAAATATTTTGAAGCTAGATATAAAGGGTATGTGGCTGGGTGACCACTCACCAAAACGGCGGATCGGCCAGCCAAACTCGTAACACATTACAAACGTCACCCTAAAATTTTAGGGAACAGCTGAAATGTAGAACCACGTTCCACTGTCAGCTGAAATAGAGGGCAAATCTGTTGGCAATGAGCTGCTGCTCTTTGGCAAGAAAATGAAACACAAGCCAACGAAATGTGGTGACCTGTACGCCACAGGCATCAACCATTGGAGGGTCCTTCCGCTGAGGCAAGTAGACATATGTCATATTGCGGTGCCCTATGCAAAGACGAGTATGACGACCTCAAGCCGCCCAAATGGCTGCGAGAATATTCGCAGCAGCCGCGTTTATTGTATGTCACTTTCAACCACTCTTGGTCCCATCGACGCATTACTCTCTATCTCAACAGCAAGGTGATAGCATGCAGAGGAATGACACACTGAACTAATTGAGGATCGCAGAACGCCTTCTTAGCTACTATATGCATCCTTTCGTTCTCTGGTACACTATGTGCCTTGGCACCCAGCTCAACTCCTTCCCCTGCATTTATCGTTGGAAGAGGGCCTCGTGAATATTCAGGACTACTTTGTATTTAGGGTACAAGCAGTGGAGAGTGTGACGGACAGTCAAGAAATCTGAACGGAATTTAGCACTGAAAACGTATCATCCATTCCAGTGCCGGCGAGATTGTGTATAAACGCATGTTACAGATGCTGAAGTCTGGAGGTAGTCGCATCTTGAGTATACGATCAAGGGAAAGAAGAGAACAACAGATGGAGTCCTCTTGTTTCCAGATACCCGTGCATCCAGTTACGAAGTTGTGATGCTCAGTGAAAACGTCACAAAATACTATAGTAAAAATATATGTACATCACAAAATCTGAAGTTAATCTGGGCCTACGCAGTAACCAGCGTGGTAAAAGTTAAAGCCATGGATTTGGGCCTGAACATGGTCCCCATCAAGTGATACCAGCAGACACTTAATACAGATCCCAAAAGGTCTAGCTGCTTATGGACGATGGCACAAGAAGCATTTCAGAGTTGGACGAGAAATAGTATGGTGTGTGGCTGAATTTCGAACAGCGACGACCATACGCTCCTGTCACACCACGAAGTGCTGCAGCCAGATGGCGGGTGGGCTTCTCCAGTCTCAACACGGAAAACGGAGTACGGGACTAGTCCTATAAGCACCCGTGACAGCCTAATCCCCACAGATCTGGAGGCCTCGCTGATTCATAAACTTTACATCCATAGCCTAGCTGTGGTCGTTCAAAAACTCTATAAAACTGGAGCAGTTCTGTCCTATCACCAAGACCTGTGGATAAGGCACTTTACTAAATTCTGGTTGCTGTCACGTGTGGTAACCACGACAGTTTGTAATGAAAAATGAGCCCTAGAAATGTCACTGAATCTTAAAATGTAGAATGGTGTCCCTCATAAGAAAGTCATGTAAATTAGAAATACGATGAGTACGATTAAAACGAAAAAACAATTTTTGCCTGCAGGCAACTGAATACCTGCCTTAGCAGCCCAATCTTCAAACCTCTGAAATGTAATGTGCACCCGGCGAATCGCTGACGTGGTACTAGAGGTGGAAAAGAAAACTGTAAAAGCCTTGAAACAAGTAGCATTGTACAGCACTCTTTACTGGTGACTTGGTGCTGTATATACATTGAAGAGCCAAAGAAAGTGTTACTCTTGCCTAACATCGTCTAGCTTCCACGAGTGCTGACTCAACAAGACGTGGCATGGACTCGACTAATGTCTGAAGTAGTGCTGGAGGCAACTGACACCATGAATCCTGTAGAGCTACCCGTAAATGTTCATATCTGGTAGTTCAGTGGCCAGCGGAACTGTTCAAACTCAGCAGAGTGTTTCTGGATACGGTTAGTAGCAATTCTGACCGTGTGAGGTGCCGCAGTGTCCTGTTGGAATTGCCCAAATCCGTCGGAATGTACAATGGAGATGAATGGATGAAAGTGATCAGACAGGATGCTTACGAACGAGTCAGTTGTCACAGTCGTATCTACAGGGTGTGGCAGAACCGACTAAGAAGTTTCTATCGATTACCGCTGGGGCTGTGGTGGGGGTAGGCGGTTGCACGTGATCTGCCTTTGTTCAGTCGTTCACCCGATTATAGAAGACAACATGGTCTGTACCGGTGCACATCGCGATTTAGCCGTTCGAGCTTATTACGAAAACAACAGCTCTGTGATCGCTACACAACGAGCTTTTCGTCCACAGTTCAACATTCCACTCAACAATGTCCTTCCTAATGGAAACACAATTCGATCCTGGGTTCGGCAGTTGGAAGAAACTGTAACATACTAAGAATATATATATACACATGGCCAACGCAGATCCATCAGAAGGCCAGAAAATGTGTTGCGGGCAGAACAGCAGTTCAACAACGCCTCAACGTTCTGCTCGACGAAATGCTGTTGTATTGGGGATTTCATACCGCAGTTTGAGAAGGATTCTGCGATAATGATTCAAAATAAAGATTGCTCGGGAATTACGCCCAGCTTACTACGCCAACCTTCAAAATCTGTGTGAGGGAATGCTTGCTCAGATCCCTCCAAATGCAGCTTTCTTCCGTAGTAAGCAGCTAGACCATTTGAGATCTGCATGAAGTGTCTGCTGGCATCACTTGATGAAGACCAAGTTCAGGCTCAAATCTATGGGTTTAACTTTCGCCACGCTGGTTACTGCGTAGGCCCAGATTAAATTATGATTTTGTGTAGCAGAGGACGGATTGCACTCCTGCATATACTTTTATTACAGTACTTTATGACGTTTTCACTGAGCATCACAACTTCGTAACTGGATGCACGGGTATCTGCAAACACGAGGACTCCATCTGTTGTTCTCTTGTTTCCCTTTATCGTATCCTCAAAATCCGACTATCTCAAGACTTCAGCATCTCTAACATGCGATTATACACGATCTTGCCGGCACTGGAATGGATGTTACGTTTTTATTGCTAAATTCTTTTCCGATTTCTTGACTGTCCTTCACACTCTGCAGTGCCTGTACCCAGAATATAAAGTAGTCCTGAATATCCACGAGACCTTCTTCCAGCGATAAATGCAAGGGAAGGAGTTATCTTTACGCTGGTTGCCAAGGCGCATGGGTGTAACGGAGAAAGAAAGGATGCATATAGTAGCTAAGAAGGCGTTTTACGATCCTCACTTAGTTCAGTGTGCCATGCCTCTGCAAGCTATCGCCTTGCTGTTGAGGTAGAGAGTAATGCGTCGATGGGACCAAGAGTGGTTGCAAGTGACACACAATAATCGCGGCTGCTGCGAATATTCTCGCAGCCATTTGGGCGGCATGATATCGTCCTAGTCGTCTTTGCATAGGCCACGGCAATATGACATATGGCTACTTGCATCAGCGGAAGGACCCTCCAATGTGTGATGCCTGTAACGTACAGATCACATTCTCATCTTAGTGGGTGCGTGAATAAGCAGATCTCTCGCTGAAAATAAGCCCCGAATAATCCATGAAAGACCCAAATATTCTCCTAAGTGACAGTGTGGAGTGCAATACCAAGATTTGGCGTTGTAGCCGCTCCTAAAAACAGAACAGGACCGAACGTCAAATTAACGAGCTGTGTAGCAAAGACAGTTGTATACAGAAATTGAATAAACCGAAATTAGCTGTTGTGAATAAATAGTACTTAACAGCTCTTTGCATTTTAATTCAGGTTCACTTTACCATTAATTTCATCGTCTATGGCTGCCCATATTAGAAGTTGTAACGACAATGAAGCGAATGGCTAACCATCGTAATCTGGCCTCTATGTTAGAAAACAGACAACACCTTAGCCACCACCTCTTTGTAATCAGTAGATTTCGATCCACTACCGGGAACCTGACTTTTGAGGAAGAAGGAGTGACCTTGACAGTGAATTCTGCACGTTATGTTTCAATGTTTCAAAATTTTCTGCATCCCGGAATGGTCGAGATTGTTGGAGAATCTGAACTGGGGGGACTTATGGTTTCGACGGTATTGAGCTACCGCTCAACATAGCTCGAATTTCACTTGATTTTTTTAAAGAAATGTTTCCGTGACACCTCGTCTCTTTGAGGGGTGATGTTGGGTGATCTGCGCGGTCACCAGATTCCGCATTTGACTACTTTCTTTGGGGATATCTGAAGGAAAACATTTTCAATAGCCTCCCTCACACCCTAACAGAGTTGAAAGAGCGGATTATTGACAAGGTGAATGAGATAGGCCGCGATATGTGTGCATGAGCTGCTACAAACTATAGGGATCGTCTGCAACAGTGTATTGATTATAACGTCCGCCATCTTGAGGACATTATTGTCAAAACTAAATGAAGGTGAAATGGTATATTGTACTAGCTTAGAAAATAAAAACCTATTTTTTTCTACACATTCAGATTTATTTGTTATTGCTCCTTAAAACTGCTTAGTCGGTTCCGCCGCACCCTGTAGTTGTATCAGGGGTCCCATATAACTCCAACTGCTCACGCCCCACACCAATACATGGCCTCTAAAGCTTGATCATTCGCCAGCTAACATGCCGAGTCCATGGATTCATGAGGCTGTTCCCATAGCCGTACAAGTCCATCCCCTCGATACAATTTGAAACGAGTCTCGTCCGACAAGGCAATGTCTTTCCACTCATCATCAACTGTCCAATGTCGGTGTTGACGTGCCCGGGCGAGGCGTAAAGCTTTGTGTCGTGTAGTCATCAAGGATACACGAGAGGATCTTCGGCTCCGAAAACCCATATCGACGTTGTTTCGTTGAATGGTTTGCTCGCTGATACTTGCTGATGGCCCAGCATTGAAATATGCAGCAATTTGCGGAAGGGGGGCACTTCCTTCGAGTTGAGCGACTCTTTTCAGTAGTCGTTGCTCCCGTTCTTGCAGGATCTTTTTCCAACATCAGCGGAGTCGTGGAATTGATGTTTTAGCTATTTCCTGATATTCATGGCACACTCGTGGAACGGTCTTACGCGAAAACCCCCACTTCATCGCTACCTCGCAGATTCTGTGTCCCCTCACTCGTGAACTGACAATAACACCACACTTAAGATCACTTAAATCTTAGCAACTTGCCACTGTAGCAACAGTAACCGATCACACAACTGCAGAAGACACTTGTTTTTTTATAGGCGTTGCCAACAGCAGCACCGTATTCTGCCTGTTTACGTATCTCTGTAGTTGAATACACGTGTGTACACCAGTTTCTTCAGTACTTCAGTGTACGTATGGCACATAGGCTGACTCTTGAAATATGGCTTTGAGAAACACAGATCCATTGCTGTAAACAATCCGACAACACATTATCAATTCGGTCCCAAAGAGGGTTTCGGTAGGAAAGACCCTGTGAAGATCGGGAGGTAACTACGAAAGCCCCTTTCGGTGCACCGGCCCCTGAATACTGCTTCCATTTAGTGTCGTGCACTTTACTGATGTCAAAAGTACAGTCATTAAGTGGTGGATAGCGGCCTCGAGCAGTGTCAATTTGCTGGTAGTGGATCGAAATCTACTGAATCCAAAGCGATGGTGGCTAAGGTATTGTCTGTTCTCTACCATACAGACCAGACTACGTCGGTGTGCCATTCGCTTCATTGTCATTACAACTTCTAATATGGGCAGCCATAGACGTTGAGATTAATGGTAAATTAAACCTGAATTAAACCGCAAAAAGCTGTTAAGTGACGATTGATTCACAACAGCTAATTTCGGTTTATTCAACTTCTGTATACAATTGTCTTTGCTACACAGCTCGTTAAAGTGACGTTCGGTCCTGCTCTGGTTTTAGGAGTGGTACCAACAATCGGAGCGCCTGATCCTGGCTATAATTGGCAGTAGTCGTTGTTAAATGCTCTGCAATTTTATGACAGAAGACTCCGGCCGTTGTTTGGACGCATCCCTGTTTCAGCACTGCTGCTGTTAGTAAAGAGCTATATTCACCCAGAATCCTGTTTCTGGCTTACTATACTTTCGTAGAACAGGTAGAGAGACTGAAAGAATCTAGGAACGTTGGCCATGATATTTCATTGCTCTCCTTAATGATGCTCTGTGCGTTGGCTGTCGCTGCTCTAAAGACTGCCAGATTACCTGCTGTTGGGCGACATTTACACTATCATAGAGCTGCACGCTTTATTCTGTTTCCTGAGGGGCACGTATTGGTCCATAGTGTGCCTCTGAAGATGACCTGAGGACTTTTAGATGGATTAGTTAGTCGCGTGGTCGGTCACTTGCGTAATGTGGTCCTTCCATTCTTGGACGCTGCCTCAGTATTCAAACACAGCCTGCTGGTTCAACTGCATCCAGTTAGTCCTGCTCCTCTTAGGAAAGTAGTCAGTGGAATGAAGCTCATCAGCTGCTTCATATTGAGCAGACGCTGTGGGGGCATAAAAAGACGTCTATGACTGAGGACGACCCAGTAGCAGCTGAGCAATTAGTGGAATTATCTGTACTGAAAATGCACAGTTCCTGAGACATCATTAGGTTCCCTAAAGCTCAGTCGCTAGGGGAGGTTGGGCTCGAGCCTCATAATTGGTTGTAAGCACTGAAATTCCCCAGTAGAAGAAATCGGTGAGAAAGTGGTTCTGTAACACAGGCAAGGGTCTCAGAGTCTATTGCATCTTGGGGAGGAAGACATAGTGAATTGGTAGTGACCTTCTGACCCTCATAAACTTCAGTGGCTACAGCTTACAGGTCAGTAACGTGGGACAGAACAGATCAGTGGCGTAGTTTTTGCAGAAACAAAGCAACTCTCCGTAGTCGTGTAAGGCCGTAGTAAGGGAGACATTTATCATCGGTGTTGCTATTACACCCTGTCTCTCCGCTGGATGGGAAGCCTCCAATGGGTGGAGGTTGAAACGTTGGGGCGAAACTGTGGGCTCATGAAGACTTCAAATTCCTTGCCTCAGAAGCGGAAGCAGCAGAACGATCAGGTCGAATGATGTCGACGTGGTTTGATGGTTTAGCGCTTGTTGTCACGTCCGGTGGAAGCTCCTCGATATCAATTGCGGCGTAGAAATGCTTTGTAGCCGCTACCACAGCAGCAGTAGAGGCAGTGCTGGATGGTTCATCAGACTCTTTTTACTTGTGGTGCCGGGAGTGCTGCAATCTAGGAAACTGTTGCTTTGTCTGGTGTTCTCTGCAGGCTTCGGCCTCTGCAGCTTTACACGTGCACTCAAAAACACAGGTGTTAGTGCTGACACTAACAACCGCCGTTTCTGTAGAGGTACCGGCTGCCGAAATAGGATTCTTAAGGACTGAGGTGGAAGATGTAGTGAATGTGGTAGCTTGAATGACCTTATAGGTCTCCTTAGCTTTGCAGTACCGAACGCGTTTTGTTGTTTTAATCTCCTGTATCTTACTTATTTCGAATTCTCTACAACAGAGTGATTTCCAGAGCAATTTACACACTTTGTAGGAAATGAATAAATAACACCTTCAGGCGTGACCTTACAGCATTTGGCACAAGTGGCTTCTCCTTTACATCACAGAGTGATATGGAAAAATATCTGGAACTTAAAACTGCATATTGGGTTGGGTGACACAGGGCCACGCGGTTAAGCGAAGGAAATATGCCTTGCTAGCTCTAGGTGGTTGTTGTTGTTGTGGTCTTCAGTCCTTAGACCAGTTTGATGCAGCTGTACAGGCTACTCTATCCTGTGCAAGGGTCGTCATCTCCCAGTATCTACAGCAACCTACATCCTTCTAAATCCGTTTAGTGTATTCATCTCTTGGTCTCCCTCTACGATTTTTACCCTCCACGCTACCCTCCAATACGAAATTGATGATCCTTTGATGCCTCAGAATCTCCTACCAAACGATCCCTTCTTCTAGTCGAGTTGTGCCACAAATTTCTCTTCTCCCCAATTCTGTTCAATACCTCCTCGTTAGTTACGTCATCTAGATCTGGGTGTTTTGCGCTATTTAAGATAAGAATAACGGAGCCGGATTTTTCCGCATCCCCACCCACCGTTTCACGAAATGTTGCACGTCAACGATACCTTCTTGAGCCCCCAATTTTTCAATTCTTTTTTGAAAATATCGACAAGATCTCTTCATGATACAACACCTTCGCTGCTGTTCAGGGTAGTGTGTAGCTCCGTTTCGACGGCATATTTCCCCAGGTATTTAGCATGACGGAGGTTCGTCACTTGTTGGGAGTTAGACGTTTCAAACACAATGTCACATTTCAAAGTCGACTGACTGATTTTACAGTGTCACTAACGTCCCCTAAACCTTCTCGAATTTAGAAATGTGAAACATCCTAAAAACTGCCCTTATTCCTTTCAACTACCAGGAAACATTCTGCCCAGCAGCGTGCGTTTTGTTACAAGAAAAAGTACCCTGATACGTGGTTATGAGTAGATAGGACGGGTTGCTGCAGTAACTATTTGGATCTGAGGTGATCCAGGATAACCGAAACATAATCTACTTGAAAATGTGCAACTTAGACGTAATAATAAATGATAATTATGTTAAATATCTATGCAGCTGATGAATCGCTCAACATGATTATGTCGACTATATTGAAACTGAAGAACTCTGAACTACCTAAGAGTATAAAGAGGCTACAAAACTCCTCTACTTGGATTAAAATTGATACGCACCAGCAGCCTTCCCCTCACATGGGCCCCACGAACAGCTAGCAGACACAGCATCACGTGCCTAGGCTGTATACGACTGAGGTGGCTTCCCTGGCGGTTGCCTGCTTATCATGCATCTTATCAGCGAAACACACCCGAGAGAGGGAGAGAGAGAGGTTCAGAGGTTTTTATTATCCTCAAGATCTGGGCTGTAAAGGCAAGATTCCCAATGCGAGTTCTACGACTGCCCCGTATAGTCGTTGCAGACTCGTGCTCAGAGATTATTATGACATATTACTGGCGTTGCCTACCAGTCCTCAGCTCACGAACCCCAGGGTCATCAAGTCCATGCCCAGCCAACGAATCATGAGATCCTGAGTTCTCTCCCTTTCCCGTAATTGCTGAGACACATAAGGAATTACATTATTCAGTAGTTAGCATTACTTAATAGCTGACAAATGACGAAATCTGAGTGAAAGTGAGGATGAACTACAGGGCATGTCGAATGGAATCAAAAACCTAATGAGCACACATTGCACTAAGTAGAGAGACACGAAACTGAATTTCAGACCATGAACACATGGCGGATGATGCAAGGATGATATAACAGCTGTGAAACAGAGACAAATATGGCATTAAGGTAAAAAGCGGTATACTAATATCAGACGCCGGCCTCAACTTGAGAGAAGAATTCCTGAGAACGTACATTTGGCGCACAGCACTGTATAGAGGTGAATCGTGGAAGGTGGAAAAACTGAGAGAAGAGAAACTCGAAGAGGTTGAGATGTGTTGTCGCGGAAGGACTAGATAATTAGATGGACTGATAAAATATGAAGTGATGTTTCTCCTCATAATATTGAAGAAGAGGAACATGAGGAATAACTTCCATGGTGTTCTTTCCCAACCTAATTACTGCCTGTATCGTTCTCTGGCCTGGCGTCATGGTGGTCTAAACTGCCCATTATTTCTACGAAGCAGCTGCAGGTCACCTATAGGTGCTACTGTGGCTTGCTGTTTTCGTTCTTTATTCTTATTTCAATTCATCACGAAGAGGCGGACTGGAAGCTGTAGAAAACTGTTTTCCTTTACATAAAACGAATATCTGAAACGTATAACAAACAAACTGACGATGATAATCAGTTTTTAGAACATTTAATACGTTTCATTCCTTTCTAAAATGCAGTTAAAATATAATTACTGGTGACCATGTTAACGATATTACGGTGCGTGAAAAGAATCTTGGTAAGACGGACTGACAAGACTTTGGGCTCTGTGGGACCACAGTGGCATCTAAAGTCAGTATAGGGGAAGGATGACAGTGGAGGAATTGTGTCAAGTGGAGCATTTTGACTGGTTTTGGAAAGAGGAGTTTATCTCTGGACGGATATCCTCTTTTCGCAGTGGGCGGTAGTTGAAATTCCGCCGAGAGAGGATAGATAATGCATGAAGTTGAGCTGAAGGGTACCTGGTGTATTGAATAGTAATACGGTATAAGGGGATATGGAGATTGGAATATATGCAACAAATAACGGAAGACACTGGATGCAAGTGCTACTCTGAGACGAAGGGTTTGGCGCAGGAAAGAATTCGTGGCATGCCCCATCAAACAAGTCAGTAGGCCAATGACACAAAACAAAATTGGCAACATTTTTGAGAAATAGAGATATTTACTGAAAATGTGTTTCGTAACAAAGCATTTGTAGTGTGCTCACACTAGATTAGAAGCAGAGAAAAACATGATCAGGGGTTGACAGATATCAAAATTCAGTAGGATAATTAGGAATGGTCCTTACCAGGACTTAACATTCAAGGTTACAGGACTGATGATCAGTTCCTTCCCGCAGATACCTCAGAGCAATAGACAATACTAGGAGAGTATTACCGTGATGCTGAAGGAACTGGACCGACAGACGCTTGAAGATAGGGGTAAACTATTCCGGCAAAGTCTGCTAACAAAGTTTCAAGAATCTGCTTTAAATGATGACTCTATTAATATTATTACAGCCTCCTAAGCACCGCTCACACAGAATTCACGAGGACAAGCTTAATAATTATACCGCGCACAGTGGCCTTCAAACAATGATTGCTTCTGCGCTCCATACGTAGATCGAACTATAAGAAGCTCTAATGACTGGTGGAATGGGACGTATCTTCTTATATGCATTTCTCGGTGCTGTGGAGAGTGCGAACGTACATGTAGATGTAGATGATTACTATCATAGGCATACATATTAATACAACTGATTCAATGGCAAGAGTACGTTTTAAGAGTTAAGTATTGTACTTATTTGGGTTTATATATGATGAAAAAACTCAATAACGTGTGTACGATGTGACTAAATGAAGCAAAATGACAACACGTGAGTGTGGTTTTAACAGTAACCAAGAAGTTACCATGACTGATGTTGGAGGATGATTCTTGTCGGTCAATATAGAATAAGAAAACTTTTTGCATCAGCAAATATTTTCTACCAACTTAAGAGACTCCAAGCTATCAGTAAAATTAATTTTTACGATCCAGTTTCCTACACAGATAGTTTGCACTACACTATTTCGTTCGTTCATTTGTTTTGTGTTTAGTAAGCGTTAGTTCGGCTCCTACTGCCTTCCAGTATATACCTTAAAACGGTAAGATAGGCATCTAGCTTGTGTTTTCTTAGTTGCTATATTTCTAAAATTTTGAGCATGTTTTTATTTTACATTTAAGTGATTTATTCACGAGTTTTGCCCCTGCAAACAGTCCTCAGGCCCTCTGTAGCGCACTTTCCATTTCTGATGGAAAGCTAACTTCACAGCTCCTTAAGTGTTAGCCTCCATTTGTGACACGGCATGGTTTTAGCAAGTAGCTATATAGGTTTATTTCTGTACTTTTATAGTCAGTTATAACATTAATAAAACTCCACCTGTGGAGTAGGTCTATCATCTTTGACTAGCAATCAGAACGACATCTGTCCTGGCTCAGAAACACGCCAGCGCTTAAATTTAGTTTCATAATTACCATTGACCGCCAAACACTTCTGACGTAAGACGTCACCCTCATTCCGAAAATGTCCTTCACAAAGAGGGTGGAGGAGCTGACAGATGTTCAGGGCACTCTCTTGTCCTTGGGGTGGGAAACTGTCCATAAAGGTGGAAGAATCAACAAAGGTCAACGGCATGAGAATGCAGAAGGCAATGGAAACCACTGCATTAAAGACACGTGTATCCACAGGACAATGATATCTCCATTGGTGAAAGATTACTAAATAGTCCCCCATTAGGAACCCCAGGAGAGGACTGGCAAGGGAGATTGACAATGAGAGAAATTGAATAATCAATGAAATGATAACGATCTACGAGTCTGAGCGTGGAGTTCCAGAAGCTTGGATGTTGTAGGGAAGCTAGAAAATCTGAGAATGGGAATGCAAAGTTTCAGTCTAGATATAGTATTGGTCAGTGAAGTGTAATGGAAAGAAGACCAGGATTTCCAGTCTGATCAGCACAGGGTAATATCAACAGCCACAGGAAATGATATAGATGGAGTAAGATCTAGTATGAATAGGAAGGTAGGGCAAAGAGTGTGGTACTGTGGGAAGTTCAGTGATGGTGTTGTTCTTAGCAGAATCGACAGCAAAACAACACCGAGGTCGATAGTTCAGGCATTCATGCCGACGTCGCAAGCTGAAGTTAGAGAGATAGAGGAAAGAAATGTGGATATTGAAACGGTAATAGAGTACTTGAAGGTACATAAAAATCTAATAACCATGGGGAACTGGAATGCAGTTGTAGGGAAAGGAGTAGAAGAAACAGTTACAGGAGAATATGGGCGTGTGATAAAGAGTGGGAGAGCAGAAGGACTAATTGAGTTCTGTAATAAGTTTCAGCTAGTAATAGCGAATACTCTGTTCAACAATCACAAGAGGAGGGGTTGCATATGGGGAAGGACGGGTGATAAGAGAAGATGTCAGATTACATCATGGCCAGGCAGAGATTCCAAAATCCGATACTGGACTATAAGGCTCAGTTGGTAGTACAGTTGAAAAGGAATGGACATCTCTAAAAAAAGGCAACAACAGAAGTTGTAAACAAAAACATTGGTAGAAAGAAGGTAACTGTGAAGAAACCATTAGTAACAGAAGAAATACTTCAACTGATCGATGAAAGAAGGAAGTACAAAAAAGTTCAGGGAAATTCACGAATACAGAAATACAAGTCAGTAAAGAATGAAATAGATAGGAAGTGAAGAGAAATTAAGATGAAATGTCTGCAGTAAAAATGTGAAGACATCGAAAAGCTTATAGCAAAGTCAAAACAGCCTTCCGTGAAATTAAAAGCAAGGGTTGTAACATAAAGAGTGCAAGGGGAACCCCACTGATAAATGTCGAGGAGAGAGCGGATAGGTGGAAAGAGTACATGGAGGGCCAGTGTGAGGGGGGAAAATTTGTCTTATGTGACAGAAGAAGAAACAGGAGTCGATTTAGAAGAGAGAGGGGATCCGATATTAGAATTAGAATTTAAAAGAGCTTTGAAGAACTTAAGATGAAATAGGGCAGAAGGGATAGAAAACCTTTCATTAGAATTTCTCAAAGCATTGCGGAAAGTGGCAACAAAACAATTACTCGCGTTGGTGTGTACAATGTAGGAATCTGGCGACATACCATCAGACTTTGGGAAAAAATCATCCACACAGTTCCGAGGACTGCCAGAGCTCACAATAGCGAGAGTTATCGCACAATCAACTTAACAGTTCATGCATCCAAGTTGCTGACAAGAATAATATACAGATGAATGGAAAAAGAAATTGAGGATGAGTTAGGTGACAATCAGTTTACCTTAAGGATAGGTAAATGAGCCAGAGAGGCAATTCTGACGTTGCGATTGATACTGGAAGCAAGACTAAAAAAAATTCAAGACACGTTCATAGGATCTGTTGACCAGGAAAAAGCATTCGACAATGTAAAATGGTGCAAGCTATTAGAAATCCTGAGAAATATTGGGATAAGTTATGGGGACAGACGGGCAATATACAATATGTAAAGAGCCAAGAGGGAATAATGAAAGTGGACAACCAAGAACTAAATGCCCGGTCTAAAAGCGGGCTAGACAGGGATGAAGTCTTCCACCTAAATTCTTCAATCCGTCCATCGAAGAAGAAATGATACAAATAAAGGAAAGGTTCAGGAGTGAGACTAAAATACAAGGTGAAATGATATGAAACACGATTAGCTGATGACGTTGCCATGGAAGTGAACTAGAACTACATGATCTGGTTAATGGAATAAACAGTAAAATAAGCACAGAAAATGGATTGAGACTAAATCGAAGAAAGACGAAAATAATGAGAATCAACCGAAATGAGAAAAGCGAGAAAATTAACATCAAGAATGGTGGTCATAAAGTAGATGAAGTTAAGGAATTCCACTACCTGATTAAACCCCGCCCAAACAGGCTGTGGTGGCCCAAAGGTACCTATCGGCCGCCGTGTCATCCTCAGCCCACAGGCGTCTCCGGATTCGAATATGGAGGGTCATCTGGACAGCACACCGCTCTGCCGACCGTATGTGAGTTTCCGAAACCGGAGCTGCTGCTTCTCAATCAAGTAGCTCATCAGTTTGCCTCACAAGGGCTGAGTGCACCCTGCTTGCCAACAGCACTCGGCAGACCGGATGGTCATTCAGCCAGCTGCTAGCCCAGCCCTGCATCGCTTAACTTCGATGATCTGACGGGAACCGGTGTTACTACTACGACAAGGCCGTTGGAAATTCCACTGCCTAGCCACCAAAATAACCAATGATGGACGGAACAAGGAGGACACCAAAAGCCGACTAACACTAGCAAAAAGGGCATTCCTGGCCAAGAAAATTTGACTAGTATAAAACATACACCTTAACTGAATTTAAGATGTGGTGCTACAGACGTACGAGTATATGGCAAACGTGGAGCGATAAGGTAATAAATGAGGAGATTCTTCAATGGTTCAAATTGCTCTGAGCACTATGGGACTCAACTGCTGAGGTCATTAGTTCCCTAGAACTTAGAACTAGTTAAACCTAACTAACCTAAGGACATCACAAACATCCATGCCTAAGGCAGGATTCGAACCTGCGACCGTAGCGGTCTTGCGGTTCCAGACTGCAGCGCCTTTAACCGCACGGCCACTTCGGCCGGCTGAGGAGGTTCTGGAAGGGAAAGGAATATGTGGAAAGCACTGACAAGGAGAAGGGACAGTATGATAAGATATCTGTTAAGACATCAGGGAATGACTTCCACGGTACTAGAGGGAGCTGTAGAGGCAAAAACTGTGGAGGAAGACAGAGGTTGGAATACATCCAGAAAATAATTGAGGACTCAGGTTGCAAGCGCTACTCCGAGCTGAAGAGGTTGTCACAGGAGAGCAATTCATGGAGGACCGCATCAAACCAGCCTGAAAACTGATGACTCTTAAAAAAAAACAGATTCTGGGATGGTTAGGATGTGAGCACGCTGTGTACGGCAGCAGAAGGGGCTGGATGCAATACGAGAGGTGTAGCGATGGCGCGAACGTGCCGTGTTGCATGAGAGACATTCGCTGTCACATTTTTCGCTCACGAACTCAGCTGCTGAGGCACCTCCCAGTATATCGGACGCGGAGGATGCGCCCTCAAAGGAGGATGAGTGGCAGGAGCTAACGCGTTCGGGTCGTTCGAGGCGCTGGGCGAATCTGGACGATGCCCACCTGGTCCCGCCCATTCACCCTTCGAGTGGAACGTGGCCGCTCCTTCAGCAGGGTACGTATTGGTATACGTAAACAGAGATTTACTACATTGAGGAAGAAATTCGGAACATCCAACAATAATTAACGTAGGGTAATGAAATTTCGGGGAAACATTTGTCTAGGTAACATATTTAAGTTAATAACATTTTAAGATCACAGCATAATGTAAGAGCGATATAAGAGACATTGCACACGTGAAATACTGGTACGTTAATAACCCGTGTAACCGCCAGAATGTCGAACGCTAGGACGCAGAGGTGCATGCATTATGCTGTACAAGTGTGGGACGTCAGTTTGTGGGAATTAGTTCCATTGGTCTTGCACTTGGTCTGTCAACACAGGGATAGTTAATGCTGGTTGTGGGTGACGCTGGAGGTTTCGTCCGATAATGTCCCATATGTGATCAACTGAAGAGAGATCAGGAAGATCAAACAGGGCAACAGAGCATATTGGGTTACAACAGTGGTATATGGGCGAGCGTTATCCTGTTAGAAAACACCCGAAGAATGCTGATCATGAATGGCAGCACAAGAGGACGAATAATCAGAGTGAGGTACAAATCTGCATTCAGGGGGCGTGGGATAACCGTGAGAGTGCTCCAGCTGTCATAAGAAAATCACACCCCAGACCACAGCTAAAGGTGCAGGTCCAATGTGTCTAGACACTGGTTGGTAGCACGCCATCAACTGGTGTCCTTGTAACCAACACACGGCCATCATTTACACCTAGGCGGGACCACCTTTCATTAGAGTACACAACAGCCCTCCATCCTGCCCTGTCGGTTGACACTATTGAAGTTGCAAATGACGGTGGTTTTGGATCCGTGGAATTCACGCTAGAGGGCGTCTGACTCGAAGCTATCCCTTAAGTAACAAATATGTAACAGTTCGGTTGTACCAGTGTGGTGCTCAAATTGTTGCTGTAGATGCAATACGATGAGCCGGGGCCATATGCTGAACAAAACTGTCTTACCTTTCGGTAGTGCCACGTGGCCGTCCACAGCCCTGTCTCCTTGCCACCATACGTTATTGTGACCACCGTGGCCGGCAATCATGTACAGTGGCTACCTTCCTGTCAAGTGTTTCTGCAGTATCGCAGATGGCACACCCAGCGTATCGTACCCCTGTTCCACGACCTCATTCAAACTCAGTGAGGTGTTGATAATGGCATCTTTGTCTCCTGGAAGGCATTCTTGACTAACTTCAACTCACCACGTCCAAAGTCAACTGTGACAAAGCCTCATGACCGTTCCAGTGTATATTTAATGCAAACCCGATTTTCTTGGTCATAGTGGCGGTGCTAGCCCCATTCTTACGCAACTGGTGCGAAATTTGAATAAACAACATCTTTCAGCTATAGAAACGGGTCTACCAACTTTCGTTTGTCTCACAACTTCCTGTCAGTGTGGATACTTTTTTCCCGTCTCTGTAGATATCTGGAACTCCAACGTTAGGCACGTTATTGAGCCCTTAGGCAGATGGTGTTCAGAGCTGAAAGGAAGCCAATGTCCAGTCGGTACGTCTGCCTAGGAGTCTCATCCGACGTGTGTAAGTGGCCATTCCAGCGGCTTTAGAGCTTGCAGGATACAGTTTGCAAGTTGCAGCTCAGGTCGGCGCCACGACACCTGTCGCTTGGCTTCTGAGGCCATCCTATCCTCAGTTCATACAGGCGGCTGCCGGACGTGGTGAAGACTGCTGGCTACTCTCGCCTGGTGCAAGGGAGCTTGCAGTTTGTAACAGAGTCGCTAGGGGTCTTTGTGAACGGTCTTAACCAATGGCTTTGTCGACTCTGTGACGGTCTTGGCTGCAAATATCTGAACCCACGTTATCGGGCGGGGAACTGTAGAACTCTCCTTGACAGGTCTGGTGTGCACTACAAAAAGGAAGCAGATCCTCGGCCACACTTACTGTGTGCTCAAGGGGATTTCTAAGGTTAGGCGGTGATTTGAGGTTCTCTGATGAACACTACCCAGAAAAACTGCAGATGGCGAAATCAGACCGCGTTCACAGTAAAGAAACATCGAGTATCATAATTTCATAAGTTAACTGTCGAAGTATTCTAAGAAGGTTCCCGGATTTACTGCTCTCCATAAAACTTTTCGCGCTCAAATTACTCTTGGGACCGAGAGCTGGCTGGAGCCCAAAGATGAAAGCTCTGAGATATTTATTGACTGGGGGAACGTATATAGGAAAGACAGATTAGAGGCCGTAGGACGGGGTGTATTCATTGCAACTGACCAAGATATTGTCTTTACTGGAGTGGAATTCATTGTTACAGTCAAGTCGTCTGATCAAGTATAGCAATAACAGGGGGACTCAAGTTCATTGTTGGATGTTTCTACCGCCCACCAATTCCGCTGTGACGGTTTTACGGTCATTGATAGAAATTTCTGGTCAGCAGTGCGGAAATATCCAGATCGTGCAATATTAGTTGGAGGCGACTTTAAGCTACCGCTTATACATTGGGACGTCTAAGGATTCATTGAACGGGGTACAGACAGAGTGCCCTGCGAATTCTTTTGAAGAAGTTTTCCAAAAACCGCGTAGAGCAGCTAGTTCCGCAGCTTCCACAACAGCTTCTATCCAGTCACTCGTTGGCCAATCTAACGAGGCAATAGAGGATAGCAAAAGACAATCTGAGGTTTTAAATTTCGCATACAGAAGAATCATATGTACATACAGTCGTTTGACCATCGCAGACACTCCTTTTGAATGGACGTAGTAATAAGCATCGCTGGTGTACAGAAACATCTGGAAGAGTTGAAACCAAATAAGTTTCCAAGTCGTGAAGAAATCCCAGTTCAGTTGTACTAAGAGTTTTCTACAGCACTGGCTCACTACTTAGCTTCCATTTATTGTGAATCTCTCA
Source organism: Schistocerca americana (assembly GCF_021461395.2). Lineage (NCBI taxonomy): Eukaryota > Metazoa > Arthropoda > Insecta > Orthoptera > Acrididae > Schistocerca > Schistocerca americana. The sequence goes on from NC_060123.1 coordinate 46,534,994, forward strand.
CCCAGCGCCAAGTCTCAAGCGGGTGGAGACAAGCGCAGGTGACTCTTGCATATAAGAAGGGTAAAAAAAAAAAGGAACCGCAACATTTTAAACCAATATCCTTAACAACGGCTTTCTGCAGAATTCTCGAACATATTCTCACCTGGAATATAATAAATTTCCTTCCTCCGTCGGAGGTTCGATTCCTCCCTCGGGCATGGGTGTGTGTGTTCGTTCAAATGGCTCTGAGCACTATGGGACTTAACTTCTAAGGTCATCAGTCCTCTAGAACTTAGAACTACTTAAACCTAACTAACCTAAGGACATCACAAACATCCATGCCCGAGGCAGGATTCGAACCAGCGACCGTAGCCGTCTTGCGGTTCCAGACTGCAGCGCCTTTAACCGCACGGCCACTTCGGTCGGCGTGTGTGTGTTCCCCTTAGCGTTAGTTAGATTAAGTAATGTGTGACCCTAGGGAGCGATGACTTCAGCAGTTTGGTCTCATAGAACTTACAAAAAAAAAAAAAAAAAAAACAGTAAATTTTCTTCAGAGAGATATGTTTTTGTACACAATTGAAACGGTTTTAGGAAGCATCGCTTGTGTGATCTCAGCTTGACCTTTTCTCACATGAGATGCTGCGTACCATAGATGAAGGGCAACAGACAGATTCTTTACAGGTAGGTATCCGTAAGGCGTTTGACACGGTAGCATACTGCTGACTGTTAACGAAGGTACAGGTCCACGCAACCGCTACAATCGCAGGTTCGAATCCAGCCTTGGGCTTGGATGTGTGTGATGTCCTTACGTTAGTTAGGTTTAAGTAGTTCTATGTTCTAGGGGACTGATGACCTCAGAAGTTAAGTCCCATAGTGCTCAGAGCCATTTTTTTTTTAAGGTACAGGTTCCCAGCTATGTGAGTGTTTCGTGGACGTTTTTAGTAACAGAACCCTATATGTTGTCCTCGACGACGAGTATGCATCAAGGAAAAAGGTATTGCCCGATGTGCCCCAGGGGAATGTGATTGGACCGCTGTTATTCCCTGTATACATAAGCGATATGGCGGACAAGGGTAAGCAGCTGTGTGCTGCTGTTTGCTGATGGTGCTGCAGCGTACAGTCGTTGAATGACTGTAGGAAGATACGAGGTAGACAAATTTTCTTGTTGGTGTGATGAATGACAACTAACTCTAAATACAGAACTACTTTAGGTAATGACAACTAACTCTAAATGTAGAAAAATGTAACGCAATGAAGATGATTATTAAAAAAAACTATAATGTTCGAGTACATCATTAGTAATGTGCTACTTGACATACTCATGCTGATTAAATATTTATGTGTAATGTTGCAAAGCTATAAGAAATGGAACAAGCATGTAAGAATTGTAGTGAGGAAAGCGAATTGACGACTTCTATTTACTGGGAGAATTTTAGGTTCAAAATGGTTTGAATGGCTCTGAGCACTATGCGACTTGACTTCTGAGATCATCAGTCGCCTAGAACTTAGAACTAATTAAACCTAACTAACCTAAGGACATCACACACATCCATGCCAGAGGTAGGATTCGAACCTGTGACCGTAGCGGTCACTCGGCTCCAGACTGTAGCGTCCAGAACCGCACGGCCACTGCGGCCGGCCAGAATTTTAGGAAACTGTGGTTCATCCGTAAAGGAGACTGCATACAGGAGACTTGTGCGACCCATTGTTGAGTACTGTTAGAGTGTTTGGGACCCGTACCAAGTTGGGTTAAAGGAAGACTCGGAGGCCGTTCAGAGGCGGGCTGCTAGATTTTTTATTGGTAGGTTCGAACAACATGCAAGTATTACGGATATGCTTAGGGAACTCAAATGGCAATCACTGGAAGGAAATCGACTTCATTTCGAGGAGCACTATTCACAAAATTTGAAGAATCGGCATTTGAGGTGGTCTGGAGGACATTTCTACTGCGATCGACGAACATTTCGCGCAAAGACCATGAAGATGAGATTCGGCAGATTGGGTTGTACCGAAGCATACGGACAGTTATCCTCACCTCGCTCAGTTTGCGTGTGGCACAGAAAAGGAAACGGCTGTTAGTGGTACAGGGTGCCCTCCGCCACGCACCATGCGGTAGTTTGCCTCGTGTACGTGTAGATGTAGATACTTCAAAAAAGGTAAAAAGTTAAGCAGTTCATTAATTCTTACAAAAAGAGACATCACTGTCGACCATTTCAGCCTATTAACAATTTACGTGTTGTGTACAACGATTTTTTGTATGTACATACTTAACCTGCCTCGGGCATGGATGTGTGTGATGTCCTTAGGTGAGTTAGGTTTAAGTACTGGGTGATCATAAAGTCAGTATAAATTTGAAAACTTGATAAATCACGGAATAATGTCCATAGAGAGGTAAAAATTGACACACATGCTTGGAATGAAATGTGGTTTTATTAGAACAAAAAAAAAACAAAGTTCACAAAATGTCCGACAGATGGCGCTTGACAGAAAATCTGCTACCGTGACTGGTGAGAGGTACGCTGATATGTTACAGAATCGCATCATCCCCAACCTAGCTGATAAACACCTGCTGGAACGTACGACGTTTATAGAGGATGGCGCTCCACCCCAAATTGCTAGACGCGTGAAGATCTCATACGCGCGTCGTTTGATGATGATCGTTTGCTCAGCCGCCACTTTCGTCATTCTTGGCCTCCCAGGTCTCCAGATCGCAGTCCGTGCGGTTATTGGCTTTGGGGTTACCTGAAGTCGCAAGTGTATCGTGATCGACCGACATCTCTAGGGATGCTGAAAGACAACATCCAAAGCCAATGCCTCACCGTAACTCCGGACATGCTTTAAAGTGCTGTTCACAACGTTATTCCTCGACTACAGCTATAGTTGAGGAATGATGGTGGACATATTGAGCATTTGCTGTAAAGAACATCATCTTTGCTGCGTCTTACTTTTTTATGCTAATTATTGCTATTCTGATCAGATGAAGCGCCATCTGTCGGACATTTTTTGAACTATTGTATTATTTTGGTTCTAATGAAACCCCATGTCATTCCAACCATGTACGTCAATACGTACCTCTCTATCTACATTATTCCGTGATTTATTCAGTTTTCAATTTTATACTGACTTTTTGATCACCTGGTATTTCAAAGTTCTACGGGAGTGATGACCTCAGAACTTAAGTCCCATAGTGCTCAGAGCCATTTGAGCCATATGTACATACTTACGAAAATCAAATGTTACTCACAACCATAACAGCAGTGGTAGCAATACTATTTATCTGAATTACCTCATTGGTCATTAGGTGCACCACACAAACGATACCACTCTCTAACTCGAAAGCGGAATTCTGTGTACATCATTTTGATCTCGGTCCAAACCCCACCATGGCGGCAGGGGCTAATCTGAATTGCTTACGACGGATCCTGCCACAATTCGCTACACCTGGCGTCAAAGTCAGCCCGCTAGCTGCGTGCCGGCGGTAGCGTCAATCCAATCTGCATGACATTAGGGTCACCGCCACCACTGTACTGCCGGGGGCAGCGTCGCCTGCAACGGACCGCAAATAGACGGGCCAGAGCTGCCTGCTGTGGCCTGTGACGTCACCGGGAATCTCCCAATCCTGGGGGTGCGCTGTCGGTTGTGTTGTCTCAGCGCCGCCGCTGCTGCTGCTGCTACGATATCTAGACACGTGACCCTGGGGCTGGCATGCCAGTGTCTCTCTATTACCGTGTCAACCTAACGGCTTACTCCACTGGTCGAGCCAAGGGCAAGGCGCATAAAGCTACTCACCGTGCAAGGAATGTGGAGAAAGAAGCCCTCATTCCTAAATGACTTGCTAGTATTGTGTGGTTGCACCTGCATCTTCATACGTACAATACTGGCCATTACAATTGCTACACCACGAAGATGACGTACTAGCGCCGCGAAATTTATTCGACAGTAAGAAGTTGCTGTGATATGCAAATGATTAGCTTTCCAGAGCATTCACACAAGGTTGGCGCCGGTGGCGACACCTACATCGTGCTGACATGAAGAAAGTTTCCAACCGATTTCTCATACACAAACTTCAGTTGACCGGCGTTGCCTGGTGAAACGTTGTTGTGGTGCCTCGTGTAAGAAGGAGTAATGCGTACCATCTCGTTTCCGACTTTAATAAAGGTCGGATTGTAGCCTATCGCGATTGCGGCTTATCATATCGCGACATAGCTGCTCGCGTTGGTCGAGATCCAGAATATGGAATCCGTCGGTTCAGGAGGGAAATACGGAACGCCGTGCTGGATCCCAACGGCCTCGTATCACTACCAGTCGAGATGACAGGCATCTTATCCGCATGGCTGTAACGGATCGTGCAGCCACGTCTCGATCCCTGAGTCAACAGATAGGAACGTTTGCGTGACAACAACCATCTGCAAGAACAGTTCGTTGACGTTTGCAGCAGCATGGACTATCAGCTAGGAGACCATGGCGGCGGTTACTCTTGACGTTGCATCACAGACAGGAGCACCTGCGATGGTGTACTGAACGACGAACCTGAGTGCACGAATGGCAAAACGTCATTTTTTTCGGATGAATCCAGGGAATCCAGGTTCTGTTTGCAGCATCATGATGGTCGCTTCCGTGTTTGGTGACATAGCCGTGAACGCACATTGGAAGCGTGTATTCGTCATCGTCATACTGTCGTACCACCTGGCGTGATGGTATGGGGTACCATTTGTTACACGACTCGGTTACCTCTTGTTCGCATTGACGGCACTTGGAACAGTGAACGTTACAATTCAGATGTATTACGACCCGTGGCTCTAACCTTCATTCGAACCCTGCGAGCGTTACATCTCAGCAGCATAATTCACGACCGCACGTTGCAGGTCCTGTACGGGTCTTTCTGGATACAGAAAATGTTCGACTTCTGCCCTGGCCAACACATTCTCCAGATCTCTCACCAATTGAAAACGTCTGGTGAATGGTGGCCGAGCAACTGGCTCGTCAGAATACGCCAGTCACTACTTTTGATGAACTGTGGTATCGTGTTGAAGTTGCATTGGCAGCTGTACCTGTACACGCCATCCAAGCTCTGTTTGACTCAATGCACAGGCGTATCAAGGCCTTTATTACGGCCAGAGGTGGTTGTTCTGGGTACTGATTTCTCAAGATATATGCAACAAAATGGCGTGAATGTGTAATCACATGAGCCGGCCGAGGTGGTCGAACGGTTCTAGGCGCTACAGTCTGGAACAGCGTGACCGCTGCGGACGCAGGTTCAAATCCTGCCTCGGGCATGGATCTATGTGGTGTCAGGTTAGTTAGGTTTAAGTAGTTCTAAGTTCTAGGGCATTGATGACCACAGAAGTTAAGTCCCATGTGCTCAGAGCCATTTGTAATCACATGGCAGTTCTTCTATAATATATTTGTCCAATGAATACCCGTTTATCATCTGCATTTTTTCTTGGTGTAGGAATTTTAATGGCTAGTAGTGTACTTCGCTAGCCACCAGGCGGTGCACAACGTGGGGTAACCTGTACCGCTGTTAGTCATTCAGTTTTGTTTCCTATTAACAAATGGAAAACCTACTGCGTTTGTGCGTTCGTAGGGCCAACGATTTATACTTTTTGTCTTCGCCGTAGTTACGCAAGTCGTACATTGGTGACAGTAGGACTGATTTGCATTCTGTCGCAAATGCCGTTTCAATATACTTTCTTAATGATGTTTCGCGAAAAGAATGTCTTTTTCTATTCAGGGAATTGCAAGTGAATTCATGGAGCATTTGCTTAGTACTCATATGTTGATCGAACCTACAAGTATTAAATCAATTCTGAACTGATTCGATGTGTTCATTTCATCTGACCTGATAGGGGTTGGTGACACCTTAGTAATTCTCAAGAATTGGTCGCACAGGTATTCTGTACGCGGTCTCCTATGTACATGAGCTATACTTTCCTTTACATACGAAATACATACTCTGCCCACGTCATGCTGTACAGTCTCACAGTGATGGAACGACGACACCTGCCCGTACACTAAATCGTCTTCGGGGAAAGTCGCATACTGTAAGTTACACTACCGTTTGCAAAAAATGTTCAAATGTGTGTGAAATCTTATGGGACTTAACTGATAAGGTCATCAGTCCCTAAGCTTACACACTAATTAACCTAAATTATCCTAAGAACAAACACACACAGCCATGCCCGAGGGAGGACTCGAACCTCCTCCGGGATCAGCCGCACAGTCCATGACTGAAGCGCCCTAGACCGCTCGGCTAATCCCGCGCGCTACAGTTTACAGATATGGGGAACAAGATCGGTCCTATCACACATCCCAGGGCGCGCCTGAAAACACTTGTCTTTGATGAAAGCTCGCCGTCCAGGATCACGCTCTGGGTTCTGTTTCTTAAATAATCTTTGAATAACTCACATACTTGAGAACCTATATCATTTGCTCGGCCCTTCATAAAAGCCAGTAATTTGCCACAGAGTCAAACGTTTTCCGGAAGGCTAGGAATATGGAATCTGCCAGTAGTCGATGGTTCGATGGGTATTGTGTGAGGAAATGGTAAGATGACTTTTGCATGAGCACATCCACCACTGCTGGCGGCTCACCTCCAACTGCGCAACGCTACGCGCTGTTCACATCCAACGGCCGAACACAACACAAGCGAATATTCCAACAATGCGAACCAGCCTTAGATTGCACACAGCACAGTTAATTATTTTCATACAAAGCGCTACGTGGCGTTACCAACACAAAAACCTGAACAGCCTTCTTACAGTTGTCACTAGAACATATTATTAGGATGAGTATCAGCTGTTTGTCATAATTTCGAATGTACGATTCCTATCCTGTAGATATATACCTGAAAATGTGACCTGAAACCACGAAACCGGCCTTATACATTTAAAAGTTAATGTGCAGCTGAAAGCGAAAACATATATTCAAAGGATTTTCTCACCGAAGCCAATTTAGTTTGCATGTTTATCCAGAATTATTATGAGACAGGAAAATTGAGAATATCAATCCATTGCGTAAAAAGCGAGGCACAAGTTTATTATTGAGATAATTCTGTAAACCTAAGCAAATCATACCAGTTGTAAAGGAAAATGTGTTTTTTCAAGTAGATATTATATACCTTGGCCAATCAAATTCTTCTGGGTTTGTGAACGCATTGTCGACTATAAAATTCCGACGTTTCAGAGAGTATCGCAAACCGCATTCCTCAGGATGTAATGCTAACTGCTGAATGGGCGCTAGTTTAAATACTTGCATACGTACTATGGAGGAGTGCTGTCATTGGATATAAGGTTGGGAAGGAGAGGTATTAGGTGTTATTTTATTGGTCTTTGCATTGCGTCTTGTCATTGGCGAAAATAGGCGTTTTCCTTTGGAGTTCCCTCAATTGTTTGTTATTGGTGGAAATCGGCGAATGGGAAACTGAGCGGCGACTGCACGCTAGCGCTGTTTACTAGCTGCCTAGTATCGGCTAGGGCGCGTCAGTACTCTGTGTACCATCCGCCGCTTCGGCCTAAAGCGCACCTGTTGCTGTGCGAGAGCTGTCCTTCTCCAAATAACACCTAATACCCTTCCTCCTCAACCTCATATCCAATGACAGCTTTCCTCCACCGTATATAAGTGATGAAACCAGCGCCCATTCAGCAGTTAGCAATACACCCTTAGGAAGGCGTCTTGCAATATTCGCCGAAAAGTCGGAAATTTATTGTTGACAATGAGGTCACAACCCAGAAGTATTTTATTGACTGTGACAATGGTCGTAGAAGCCTGAGTTTACACTGATATACATTATTGGTCCATAATGAAAGCTGAAAGTAAAGAAAATCCAAGGACCTACGTTTACAATGATATGGGAGCCTTATGTCCGATTGGTAGCCCTGAATGATTAAATATAGCTACTTCTGGAACATTATTGCTTGAATAAATTACAGTTGTAGTTTCCGGCTTTCTCTGGGGTGTCCGAAACTGGATGCACTGAGCAGGCTAAAATTCCATGACGAAACCAACGGACTACAAACATCTGTTGACATTTAGAAATATGTGTAAGCTGTTTTCAGTAATAATATTTACAAAACTCTCCACCGAAAGAATTTATGACTTGAAGGAAATAAATAGTGTACATAGAAAACAAGACGGACAGAAGATTTAATACCGAAGTACGCTACCAACTGCTTCAGGTTTAGACTATCGAACCATGTGTTGATATTCATTAATACGTAAAAATTTATTATCTGTTTGTTTAGACTATACACATATGTGTTGATATTCATCAATAGGTAAAAATTAATTATGAGTTTTGGTTACTTTTATACCTTGCACGACACGTTTCGAGGGCGTGAACCTTACCTTCTCTGGGGAACATGAGTACTTTCTTTCCTTCATTAATGCTCATTTTGTGCGTGCCTCGGATCTTCCATGGTGTCTCGCAAACTCACGCTCACGACCGCGGCCAGAATCCACGTACTTTCAAGTTGTGAGGAGAGTGAAAAAAATCACGTGACCTACTACTCTGCTGGTTTCATCAGAAATGCGTATTGGCGGATCCAGTTCAATGCTTCCCGCTGACCCTCACGTAAAATCAGTGTTAATAAGGGTTGCTTCCTGCTTCACTCTATTCCGCGAGACGGAGTTAAACTTCTCATAACTCCACAGTTAAATATTAAATACTCCATAAATATCTAAATACTTTGAAGAAATTCTGAAATCCCACGACTGGCTAGAATATGCACACCGATAACAGTTCATCCACCTCTTCCTCCTAGCTACCCCAATAAACGACAATGAAAACGGTGTACAGTTCAACGTAAGTGCTGACAGAGTCACAGAAAGAATGCCACTTTTTAATTTCTACGTGAGCAAATGAAATTTATTGACATGAACCTACCCTAGTCAAGTCCGTCCCTTTTATCCGACACTAACTCCAGCTAGATAAAGTCTCCACACTCTGCTCTGAAACCATCGCCTAACTTTGAAAGTTTGCTCTGCCTTAGTTAATAACGATGACGGAGCCTTGTACAGGCTCGTGTCGGTAGAGGTTTCACCGCTATCATTACCTGTGACTATGTTGTTGTTGTTGTTGTGGTCTTCATTCCTGAGACTGGTTTGATGCAGCTCTCCATGCTACTCTATCCTGTGCAAGCTTCTTCATCTCCCAGTACCTACTGCAACCTACATCCTTCTGAATCTGCTCAGTATATTAATCTCTTGGTCTCAGTCTACGATTTTTATCCTCCACGCTGCCCTCCGACGCTAAATTTGTGATCCCTTGAAGCCTCAGAACATGTCCTACCAACCGGTCCCTTCTTCCTGTCAAGTTGTGCCACAAACTCCTTTTCTCCCAAATTCTATTCAATATCTCCTCATTTGCTAAGCGATCTACCCATCTAATCTTCAGCATTCATCTGTAGCACCACATTTCGAAAGCTTCTATTCTCTTCTTGTCCAAACTATTTATAGTCCATGTTTCACTTCCATTCATAGCTACACTCCATACAAATACTTTCAGAAACAATTTCCTGACACTTAAATCTATACTCGATGTTAACAAATTTCTCATCTTCAGTAACGCTTTCCTTGCCATTCCCAGTCCACATTTTATGTCTGCTTTACTTCGACCATCATCAGTTATTTTGCTCACCAAATAGCAAAACTGCTTCACTAATTTATGTGTCTCATTTTCTAATCTAATTCCCTCAGCATCACCCGATTTCATTCGACTACATTCCATTATCCTCGTTTTGCTTTTGTTGATGTTCATCTTGTACCCTCCTTTCAGGTAACTGTCCATTCCGTTCAACTGCTCTTCCAAGTCCTTTGCTGTCTCTGACAGAATTACATTGTCATCGGCGTACCTCAAAGTTTTTACTTCTTCTCCATGGATTTTAATACCTACTCCGAATTTTTCTTTTGTTTTCTTTACTGCTTGCTCAATATACAGATTGAATAACATCGGGGAGAGGCTACAACCCTGTCTCACTCCCTTCCCAACCACTGCTTCCCTTTCATGTCCCTCGACTCTTATAACTGCCATCTGATTTCTGTACAGATTGTAAATAGTCTTTCGCTCCCTGTACTTCACCCCTGTCACCTTTATAATTTGAAAAAGAGTATTCCAGTCAGCATTGTCAAAACCTTTCTCTAAGTCTACAAATGCTAGAAACGTAGGTTTGCCTTTCCTTAATCTAGCTTCTAAGATAAGTCGTAGGGTCCGTATTACCTGTGACTATACCCTAGGAACAGCTCCCGTGGTGGAGTGCGCGATACGCCCCTCCTACTGGCTTCTAGAGCGCTCTCGGTCCAGGCTCGCTCTCATACTGTTTGGAGTTTTTGTGCTGCAGCCGACGAGGGAAGACGGTACCTGCTAAACCACCGCGGTCCCTCTGGAACTGGGCTCAGTCGCTAGACAGGATTTGAAGAGGGTCGCGCTAGTGACAAACAGAGGACGGGTCAGTCGAAGGAAAGAGCTATTAACGGTTCGCCCCGCAGTCACTGAGGACCATTAATTTGGTGAGAAGGTTCTTACGATAATCCCCTTCTAAGTTTTGCTGTTCCCATATCTTTCTAGGAGATTATCCGAGGCTAAATTTACTAGAGCTGTGAAGCTCCATCAGCATCTACTGTATAAATTAAGAATTTTGGTCTAGATCTAGTCGTTCATCTAATGTTACTTGCAAAATTGCAAACCACCGCCACTAGAATTGTTTTCTGTTATATTAACGATCTTGGTATAAGCTTTGATTGCGGCTTGCTCTGGTTTTCCAAGTTAGTAGCTTATTTAATTCTATTTGTCGGTCAGTATACAGTAAGAGCTCTGATAATGAATTCATCATGAAATTGCCTGATTTCAAATACTTTATTCTGTTACCTTGTTCGTCAGCATGTTTTTATGAGACGACATTTCGTATATTGTAATACAGCCAGTACTCTGAGCCATATTATCAAGAATGCTAGCGGGAGTGTGCGACCAGTCTTACTGATGGACCCTGGCCCCTAATTGTATTTCGTGTACTTTAACACACGTTGTATTATTTTGTGATTTCATTTTGACACATAGTTTAATCATTACCATACATCTATGCCTCGGAGCCTTAAAGTTGTGATATTTGTTATTTCGGCAGTACTGGTTTTAAAAGTTAAATAAGTTTTTCCTCTGGCATACATTTCTCTTGGTCTAGTCATTTCCCTCTTAGCTCCTTACTGTCCTTTTAGTGTCGTTCAGCACATCATCTACAGCTTCTTTAGTACACAACGCTTCTAAAATCAATATGTATCAAAATTTCCTTCATACAGTCTGGTTTCTCAATTTTTCTTGGTACTTCATTGGCTAAAGCCATACGTTTCAAAATACAATATATATATATATATATATATATATATATATATATATATATATACTTCTACTTGAAATAAATGGTAAAACATCTGCACAAACTCTAACAGTCGTAATTACTAACGAGAAGGATAAGACACAGAACCGATGGTTATGCGCGGATTGCTTACTCTGATTTTCTTCAGTATGCAGCAGATGTTGACGTGACGATGATGAATCAATGATACTTGCTTCTAATCTTTGACGACGTGACTGTCGATGTTTCAAGTCGATGACGATCAAGCAATCCAAGCTTACAGTGATAATTTCAATCCTGACAAGGGCTTAGCCAGGTGAAACGTTTCTCTCTTTCGTCGTCGAATCTTCCTTGGCGTCGTGCAAAATCACACTTTGATCGTGACCAGAATACACGCCCTTTTCGCAGGGTATGGCACGTGAGGCAAATCACACGATCTGCAATTTCACAGATTTAATAGAAACCCTGCAGCGAGCCTCTATTATCTTGACCCTCTAATACGATGATTAAGTTTGGAAATTAATTAAATGATATTCTGAAATCATTAACATAACCAGTTAGTAAATATGACTCTTGTAAGCCCTAAGAAGTCAGATGGCCACTTCAGTTGGTGTTGCTTTGCTAGACTCTCTTTCTGTGAAATAATTGGCTCAATTTGTTCAGTCTGTTGTCTAAATAGTGGAGTGTGCAACCATGACATTTCAGGCCCTCAGAGAACCAAAACATGTTGTGTGCCAATACCTTCGCGTGAAAACAGTTCTCAACATATACACAACGTAACGTGTGCTTCCATAGTAAACATAAATCACAAACAGCTTCACTTTTCCGACATAAAGATAAACACTTTCTTGAGTAGGTCTGCCTCAATACACACGTAACAACACAATCGATAAAACACAGTAATATAGCATTTACGTTTCATTCATCACCTATCTGAATTATTAAAACACAGTCACACACTGTATCCATACCTAACACTGAACGTAATCTATAAACCACAACAAACACTCTCACTATTTGTAAAATGAGTATTTTTAAAGTCTCGTGTGTAAATCAACTGTACTCTAATCAACAAGAGAACAAGTATCCTTTGAAAAGTACACTACTGGACATGAATGAAGTGTAGCCTATTGAAATCTTACTGATGTATATAAAAATTTCAGCACTCTGCCCTTCTGCATCAATTTTGAAAAAGTCAACTACATTAATGTAGAATTATTACTTTCAGGCGTTTAGAAGTAATTATACCTGAGAGAAATCACAGTACCTGTTTCTTGTAGCACTTTTTCATTTCTTCGTAACTGTTACATACCCATTTTATTACGATAACGCATTGCATTTGTTTATAAATGTATGGTGGACAACTTTTATTTTACCTGCGAAGACGTGATGTAATTAAGTTATCTTTAGTGTACTGAAAAGTTTTTTGTTAGTGCCGCTGCAATGATATTACAGACTCTCTTTCACACATAACAATATGTGTTATAATCGTTCAAAGCACTTTCGTAAGAGAGAAGACCCATGTCAGCTGATTAAAAAACTGAGACTCCATGTCACTGTTCACTACAGCTGTAGGATAGCCACTTCTAGAACGTACGACAAAGATCCACTTATATCAATTTAACATCAGCTTCCATTGTCGACTTCATCAATACTCCTCTGAATACCTGTGATAACGATCTTGCTGCGTGGTCAAGTTGTCTTCATTAAACCATTCATTCTTTAGCCAAATCACAAAAATACGGCTCAGAGCTAACATTTGTAGAAACAAAAGGATCTGCCACATCTTTCCACATCGTAGGAAATCTTAGCAGCTCTTCCCTCCAAAACGACGTGTCAGGGCCTGTGGAAGAAGCCACACCTTCCCAAGTGCTACCCCCCAGGGGGTCCACAACTCTTTTGTGGATACGTGCGTGGCGAGCACGGGGCCCCGAGCCATGGCAGCCTTCTTTCTCTCCAGGGCTGCATTTCCTTTCCCTTCCCATCCTTTCCCCTCCTTGCTCCTCTCCCCTCGCCCTCTCCTCTCCCTCTCTTGGTGTCCCTGCTTATGTTGGCCCCGCTATCCTCCTGGTTCTGTTGGTTTTCCAATTCGGCTTTGTTGCATAATCATCTCCTCCTTTTGGCATTCCTTGGTCCCCCTCTGGGGTGTGACCTCCATTACAAAATTTCTCCTCCGTAGTGTGAGCCATTTGGGGAAGAGCACCTTACCTAGTGTCTCCGACGTGCGCCCTCCTAGTACATTCCACCTTTTCTTTCACGTCGTTGTCTGATACTAGGGTGCATAGCCAGCACGGTAGCCAGCCCGTGTGGTGGGGTCGCTATGTACCCTTTTGGTTGAGCCCCCTGAACACACAGGGATTACACTTCTGATACCTGAGCTGTGACCTCCTCATGCATGCCTTGAAGTGGTTCCTCGTCATCCTGGAGCATCGGAACTCCCGGCAATTGCCGCCGTGCCATACGGCCCTTGCTGTGGCTGGGTGGCGCCTGTGAGGGGAGCCCCTGATCGGAGTGGGTGGTATCAGGGCGGACGCTATACAAATGAAACGCATACGGGTCCAGAACTCTGGCCGTTCTTCTGCGGCCGTCTCTCCGCGTGGAACTGATTCCTCAAGTGCTGCTTCTCTTGCCCCTTCGGCTACCCCCTGGGAAGAGGGTCAGGCCCGTCGTCTAGGGACAAAACCGTTCCCCTGTTATCTAGTTTGCACCAGGACTGATGGAGATACTTTCACCAGTGTCAAACCTTTATTCTTTGTGGAACACATTGAAGACAAGTTTGGCGAAGTGGACTCCGTGAGCAAGATGCGGTCGATTTCGTTGCTGATAAAAACAACTTCAGCTGCCCAATCTGCGGCCCTTCCTGCCTGTACCCATCTCGGCACAATTCCTGTGTCCATTACCTTCCACCAGTCTCTAAATATGGTACAACGTGTGATTTTTCACAGGGACCTCATCCTTCAAACTGATGAGGAACTTCGAGACAATCTCGGATGGCGGGGTGTTCACTTTGTTCGGCGTGTTCAGAAGGGTCCTAAAGACAATCGTATTGATACTGGTGCTTTAATCCTTGCCTTTGAAGGGGATACCCTCCCTGAGAAAGTTAAGATTATGGTCTATCGCTGTTATGTGAAGCCGTACATCCCACCTCCTATGAGGTGTTTTAAGTGCTTGCGTTTTGGTCACATGTCTTCCCGCTGTTCCCAGGCCCCTCTCTGTGGTGACTGTGGACGTCCACTCCATGAGAGGAGTCCCTGAGTTCCCCCTCCTGTATGTGTAAATTGTCATGGTAGTCATTCTCCACGTTCACCAGATTTCCCAGTATATAAGAAGGAAAAAAAGATACAGGAGTATAAGTCCCTCGATCGTTTAACCTACACAGAGGCCCGTAAGAAATATGCAAGACTTCACCCAGTGTCCATGACATCTAGTTACGCCTTGGTTACATCTTCACCCCCTTCCTCCCCCTTCCTTGCCACCATCCCGGACCCCTTCCTCCCCCCCCCCTCCCCGGCGGCTCCCACACCTTCTCCTATGGGCGCTGCTCCCCCTCCCCAGCCAGAGAAGTGTCCCACTCCTTCGGCGTCTGCCGGTCAAGGGCGCCTCTCCCGGGATGCCCCTTCCTGGCACCTTCCAGGCCAAAGGTCTGCTGCCACGCGACGACCGCGAGAGCTGCGGTCTGTCGGCCCCCAGGTCGCCCAGTCTCTTTCTGTTCCTGATCTTGCTGCAGCTGGCTCCTTTACGCCACACAGCCCCCTCGATCTCAGCCAAAATGAAGAAGAAACTTAAGTCCCAGGACAAAGAGCCTCTGGTGTCACCGGAGGTCCCTCCCCCGACTTCACAAACGGATTCTGACCTGTCGTTCATGGATGTCGCCCCCCTCCTTGTCGGTGACGGGTGGTGACCCGGCGGTATGACTGGATTTAGCGTGTTCAGCCCCCATTTAAACCATTGTTCTGTGGTTCTCCAATGGAATTGTAATGGATACTATCGTGACATTCCGGAATTGAAATCCCTTCTTTGGTCCTACTCTGCAGCTTGTGTGGTTCTCCAGGAATCTCATTTTACTGATTCTCACTCACCGACCCTCCGTGGGTTCTGTGTTTTCTGTCGAAATCGGGTCGGACCCCTTCGGGCTTCTGGTGGCGTTTGTACGTTGGTCCGTACAGACATTGCTAGCATGTGGATTCCTCTTCAAACTACATTGGAAGCGGTTGCTGTTAGGGTCCACCTAGACTCTGCAGTCGCAGTTTGCAATCTTTACCTCCCTCCTGACAAGACTCTTACACCTGCTGCCTTAACCGCCCTTCTTCAGCAACTTCCTCCTCCCTTCCTCCGCCTTGTTGATTTCAATGATCATCATCACTTGTGGGGCAGTGCCTTTCCATCTAGATGAGGTCTTCTTATAGACCAATTTATTGCAGACCACGACCTGTGCCTTCTTAATGATGGCTCCCCTACTCATTTCAGTGCCGGTCATGGTACCTTTTCTGCCATTTATCTTTCTCTTTCTTCTCCCTCTCTCCTCCCTTCATTACACTGATCGCCACACGACGACCTTTGTGATAGTGACCATTTCCCGTTGATTATCACGCTCCCTTCCCGCTCCCCAATGGACAGGTCGCCTCGTTGGTCTTTCTAACGCGCCGATTGGTCTCTATACACTGCACAGGTCGAGTTTTCTCCCTCTTTGTCGGGTTGTATTGATGACGTCCTACGTGACGTGTCTGACGCGATTGTTCGCGCTGCTAGCCTTGCTGTCCCGCACTCATCTGGACCATTTCGTCGTCGGCAAGTCCCGTGGTGGAGTACAGCCATTGCCATTGCCATCCGTGATCGCCGTAGAGCTTTGCAACACTTTAAGAGGTACCCATCCGTAGCCAGCCTTAATACCTTTAAACGCCTTCGTGCTAAAGCCCGTTATTTAATCAAACAGATGGCATTTGTACGGACCCATTAGTTCTTGCAGAACATCTTGCAACCCATTTTGCAGTGGCATCAGCGTCAGCCCCCTATCAATCTGCTTTCCTTCATCAAAAACAGCGGGCTGAAGCACCCACCTTATGTTTCACCACTTGTGAGTCAGAATCTTACAACGAACCTTTTACTGAATGGGAATTTCTTTGTGCTCTATCTTCTTCTCACGATACGGCCCCTGGCCCAGATTCCATTCATAACCAACTGCTTCAACATCTCAGTGCTCCACAACGGCAACATCTTCTTCAGGTGTTTAACCGTATCTGGCTCCAGGGTGACTTCCCTTCTCAGTGGAGGGATAGCATTGTGGTTCCTGTCCTTAAGCGTGGTAAGAACCCCCTATCTGTTGACAGCTATCGGCCAATTAGTTTGACCAATGTTGTTTGTAAGTTACTTGAACGGATGGTAGCCCGTCGGCTCAATTGGGTCCTCGAATTTCGGAATCTATTGTCCCCTTACCAGTGTGGGTTTCGAGAGGGTCGATCTCCAATCTATCATTTACTTCGCTTGGAATCCGCAGTTCGGCAGGCATTTTCCCAGCGCCGCCATTTGGTTGCAGTGTTTTTTGACCTTCGCAAGGCCTATGACACGCCCTGGCGCCATCACATCTTACTAACCCGTCATCAGTGGGGTCTTCGGGGCCCACTCCCGACTTTTATCCGCCAGTTCCTGATCCATCGGTCATTCAGAGTTGGTACTGCTTTTAGTTCTCCACAGACACAGGAGACGGGCATCCCACAGGGTTCTGTCTTGAGTGTCCTTCTATTCCTCATTGATATCGATGGACGTGTGGCCTCTGTCGGTCCCTTGGTCGCCCCTGTCCTGTATGTGGATGATTTCTGCATTTGGGTTAGTTCCTCCTCGATGGCATCTGCAGAACGGCAGCTCCAGGTGGCTATACGGCGTGCCTCAGCATGGACCCTCTCACACCGGTTTCAATTCTCTCCTTTAAAATCGCGAATGGTCCACTTCTGTCGCCGTACTACGATCCACCCTGATCCAGAGCTCTATCTCGCTGCACAACGATTGCCTGTGGTCCCACAGTTTCGTTTCCTGGGTCTTCTTTTCGACAACTAGCTCACTTGGCTGCCCCATATCAGACTCCTGAAGGTAGGATGTTTCCGTAAACTCAGTGTCCTTCGCTTCCTTGCCCACTCCTCTTGGGGTGCGGACCGTTCCCCCCTCCTCCGTCTTTATCGTGCTCTAGTTCTGTCTCGCTTGGACTATGGTTGTCAAGTTTATGCTTCAGCTGCTCCTTCCACACTGCACGTGCTGGATCCAGTCCACCATCGTGGTATCCATTTGGCCACCGGTGCCTTCCCTACTAGACCTGTTGATAGTCTCCTGGTTGAAGCTGGGATCCCCCCCTTCTGTTCGGCGGTCCCTGCTTCTGGTGTCTTATGCCCTCACTATCCGTTCTTATCCCACTCATCGTTCCTATTCTATCCTGTTCCCAGACCATGGACGTCGCCCACCCAACTCCCGCCCTCAGGCGGGTTTACCGGTTGGGCTGCGCCTTGTGTCTCTTTGCCGTGATTTTCAGCTTCCTTCTTTGTCCTGTCTTCCTCGCTCCCACCCCTCCAGCCCTCCTTGGTTAGTTCCTCGGCCTCGAATTCGGATGGATCTCCGCCGAGGTCCGAAAGATTCCATGCCCCCGGTGGTGTTCCGTTCCTTTTTCCGCCAAATTTTATGGGAGTTTCGGGATGCTGTTGTTTTTTACACTGATGGCTCTAAATCTGCTGATCATGTTGGGTATCCCTTCACGTCCTCTGTTGCAACGGACAGTCATCTGCTGCCACCTACATGTGGGGTGTTTACTGCGGAATTGATGGCAATTTCCCAGGCCCTTACCTTTGTTAAACAATCCCAACACAACCGCGTTTTGTTATGTACGGACTCGATGAGTGGCCTTCTTGCTATTGACCGGTGTTTTTCGCACCATCCCTTGGTCTCTGCCATCCATGACCATCTCGCTGATATTCACCGTGCTGCTTGTTCCATTGACTCCCATTGGGTCCCTGGCCGTGTGGGTATCCCGGGTAATGAGCTCGCTGATCGTTTGGCTGGGGGAGCAGTTACTTACCCCCCCATTTTCTGTAACCCCTCCTGCAGCGGATTTACGGCTTCACATCAAATCCCACTTCGCACAGTCATGGGCCAATTCTTGGGAGGCTACTCCCCTGTCTAATAAACTTCGTGCAATTAAGGTGACACCAGGCCCGTGGTGTGCTTCCTTTCGCCTCTCCCGAAAGGACTCGACCACACTGTGTCGTCTCCGCATTGGCCATACCAGGCTGACCCATGGTATTCTGTTGCGTGATGATCCACCCCCACTATGTGGTTGTGGAGCCTTCCAGTCAGTAGCCCACATTTTGGTTGAATGCCCCCTTCTTTTGGCTCTACGTGCTGAGTACAGACTCCCCCACACTTTACCTTTGATGTTGGCTGACGATTCCCGGATGGTCTCTCTAGTTCTCGGTTTCCTCTGGGAGAGTGGCTTTTATTCTCAGTTTTAAGGTTTTTATTCTCTCTCTGGTGTTGGGGCAGGGCGGTGAGTGTTTGGGTGTCTCCCACAGTAGGCTGTGTTCGGAGATTCCCGATTCACCTCCCTGACCGAAATCCTCTTTTCTTCCCCTTTTACTCTGTTTTTACCCTTTTTTTTTTTAAGGCTTGGTTAGTCTTTCTATTCCCATACGTACTCTCTACATTATAGCAGTTGTACCTTTTAAGTCACAGGTGGTCTTGCCTATGCTGCTTCAGCATAGTGTGGGTTCGTTCTCTTGCCGACTTCCCTCATTTTGTTTTTTTACCAATGACAACGTGACTGCCCTTTTACGTTTTTCCCTTTTTCCGTTTTATTGTTCTGACTTTACTGATATGTCCCATTAGCGGAATGGAGTACATTTGAAACTAGGGACTGATGACCTTGCTGTTTGGTCCCTTAAACCTCAAACAACCAACCAACCATCCCAAGTGATGGTTTTCTTCCCATCAACTTAAGCAAACAATATTGTTTCAGAATTCTCACTATCACCCAATACTTTTCCTCACAAATGTTGCTCGTCAGTAATAATATTTACAAATATGTAAACAAATTATAAAGTTAAAAATAGAACATATAGGAGTTTTTATATGTTAGAACATCAGATTAGTCCCAAGGTTACACACTACTAGAGCGATGAGATCAATAACAACCACGCTACCCGGCCAGTGGATCTGTTACATTAATTAAAATATGTAGCTGAGAGATTACGCGTTTGTATACTTCTTTCCTTATTAGCGCTTGGGACATTCGCATGCAGATTCACTCGTCGATTCATATATCATTCGTTACCTCGGCAACGAGGCCTCTATACACTACGCAAAGTGATATTGTGAAGCTGTAATCTGAGAGTGTTCTTTTGGTTGTGTGGTGTAGGTGGCGATTAGTTACAGATGACGCAAAAGCCTAAAAGTGAACTTATTACTCATGGTCGATAACATCCACTGCAGCTGTATAAATTTTATGATTCATGTGAAAGGGTTTCCGACGTGATTGCAGCGGCAAGACGGAAATTTGCAGACTTCGTGCGTGGAAAGGTAGTTGGAGCTAGACGCATTGGACATTCCATTTCGGAAATCGTTAGGGAATTCAGTATTCCGGAATCCACACTTTCAAGAGTGTGCCGATAATAGCAAATTTCAGGCTTTAGCTCTCACCGCGGACAACGCAGTGGTCGATGGCCTTCACGTAATGACCGACAGCACCGGCGTTCTCGCAAAGTGGTCAGTGCCCAACTGACAAGCAACACTGGGTGAAATAACCGCAGAAGTCAACGTGGGACGCGGGACGAACGTACCCGTTAGTGCGACGAAATTTGGCGTGAAATGGCCGTGGAAGGTGACGACCAATTTTCCCTTCGCTAACTGCGTGACAAGGCCTACAGAACCTCTTCTTGTCTCTCGGTCATATCGATTGGATCTTAGACCACTGGAAAGCTGTGACCTTGTCAGATGAGTCCTGATCTCAGTTAGTAAGAGTTGATGGTAGGGTTCGAGTTGGAAAGAGACCCCACGAAACCATGGACCTAAGTTGTGAACTAGGCACTGTGCGTGCTGATGGTGACCTGTATTTACATGAAATGGACTGGGTCCTATGGTACTGGATGGATGGATGTAGGGATGGAGAAATTTGTATGGGCGCAAGACGGCAAGGTCCTCAGCGCCCGCTCAAAAACTGGTTGGCACAGGTGTCACGACGATACCCAGAACAGGAAGATAAAACAGAACGTAAAACACTGGAAACAAAGATTGGAAAACTATGTTCGTACCGACACCGAAGCATGGGACGAAGCATGGCGTAAGCAGTGAAACATGGACAACACAGGAGGAATGTGGTAGAAGGAGCTTAAACAGTATAGGAGATGGGAGTGGCTGGCTCACTGCAAAGTAAAAAGGGAGGAGCCATCCTCTCTTCAATACACTAAAATCTCCAGCTTAAAAGAATAGGGCAGAGTCCTGATACGTCACAAAACTTTGAAACCCTAGTTACACTCGTTTCATCATCAGCTAAAATAGAGGGCAGATCACCACCAATTTTTGCTTCTACCCTTGCATCACGGTATAAAACACATTCTGTTAAACTGTGGCGGACAGAGATGTGCAAACTACAAGCATCACGCTACGGGGGATCCTCCCACCGTAATAGAAAGCTATGTGTGAGAGGACAGTTCCCGACCCGAAGACGTATGAGGGCCACTTCATCCCTCCTGAGCAACCGGCAGGAGGAACGGCACGGCCGAGCTCTTGACTTCACCAACCGCAGCTTATTGGCCGTCACCGCCAGCCATTCTTTCTCCCACAACTGCATGTAATTCTTGAGGAATGCAGAAATGACAGACTGCGAAGGAATACGACACTGTGCCACATCCTGCCATCGGCCTCCTTAGCTGCCCGATCGGCCTGTACATTACCCCATATTCCAACATAACATGGCACCCAGCAGCATGACACATGCTTACCCCGCTGTTGGTTGTATATCACCATGTTGTAGTTCTGGGTGGAGATTTGAATTTGCCGGATATAGACTGCGTGACTCAAACGTTCATAACGGATGGCAGGGACAAAGAATCAAGTGAAATTTTTTTTAAGTGCTTTATCTGAAAACTATCTTGAGCAGTTAAACAGAGAACCGACTCATGGCGATAACATATTAGACCTTCTGGTGACAAACAGACCCGAACTATTTGAAACAGTTAACGCAGAACAGGGAATCAGCGATCATAAAGCGGTTACGGCATCGATGATTTCAGCCGTAAATAGAAATATTAAAAAAGGTAGGAAGACTTTTCTGTGTAGCAAAAGTGACAAAAAGCAGATTACAGAGTACCTGACGGTTCAACACAAAAGTTTTGTCTCAAGTAAAGATAGTGTTGAGGATCAGTGGACAAAGTTCAAAACCATCGTACAATATGCGTTAGATGAGTATATGCCAAGCAAGATCGTAAGAGATGGAAAAGAGCCACCGTGGTACAACAACGGAGTTAGAAAACTGCTGCAGAAGCAAAGGGAGCTTCACAGCAAACATAAACATAGCCAAAGCCTTGCAAACAAATAAAAATTACGCGAAGCGAAATGTAGTGTGAGGAGGGCTATGCGAGAGGCGTTCAATGAATTCGAAACTAAAGTTCTATGTACTGACTTGACAGAAAATCCTAAGAAATTTTGGTCTTATGTCAAAGCGGTAGGTGGATCAAAACAAAATGTCCAGACACTCTGTGACCAAAATGGTACTGAAACAGAGAATGACAGACTAAAGGCCGAAATACTAAATGACATTTCCAAAGCTGTTTCACAGAGGAAGACTGCACTGTAGTTCCTTCTCTAGATTGTCGCACAGATGACAAAATGGCAGATATCGAAATAGACGACAGAGGGATAGAGAAACAACTAAAATCGCTCAAAAGAGGAAAGGCCGCTGGACCTGATGGGATACCAGATCGATTTTACACACAGTACGCGAAGGAACTTGCCCCCCTTCTTGCAGCGGTGTACCGTAGTTCTCTAGAAGAGCGTAGCGTTCCAAAGGATTGGAAAAGGGCACAGGTCATCCCCGTTTTCAAGAATGGACGTCGAACAGTTGTGCAGAACTATAGACCTATATCTCTAACGTCGATCAGTTGTAGAATTTTGGAACACGTATTATGTTCTAGTATAATGACTTTTCTGGAGACTAGAAATCTACTCTGTGGGACTCAGCATGGGTTTCGAAAAAGACGGTCGTGTGAAACCCAGCTCGCGCTATTGGTCCCCGAGACTCAGAGGGCCATGGACACGGGTTCCCAGGTAGATGCCGTGTTTCTTGACTTCCGCAAGGCGTTCGATACACTTCCCCACAGTCGTTTAATGAACAAAGTAAGAGCATATGGACTATCAGACCAATTGTGTGATTGGCTTGAGGAGTTCCTAGATAACAGAACGCAGCATTTCATTCTCAATGGAGAGAAGCCTTTCGAAGTAAGAGTGATTTCAGGTGTGCCACAAGAGAGTGTCATGTGACCGTTGATGTTCACGACATACATAAATGACCTTGTGGATGACATCGGAAGTTCACTGAGGCTTTTTGCAGATGATGCTGTGGTGTATCGAGAGGTTGTAACAATGGAAAATTGTACTGAAATGCACGAGGATCTGCAGCGAACTGACGCATGGTGCAGGGAATGGAAATTGAATCTCAATGTAGACAACTGTAATGTGCTGCGAATACATAGAAAGAAAGATCCCTTATCATTTAGCTACAAAATAACAGGTCAGCAACTGGAAGCAGTTAATTCCATAAATTATCTGGGAGTACGCATTAGGAGTGTTTTAAAATGGAATGATCATATACAGTTGATCGACGGTAAAGCGGATGCCAGACTGAGATTCATTGGAAGAACCCTAAGGAAATGCAATCCGAAAACAAAGGAAGTAGGTTACAGTACGCTTGTTCGCCCACTGCTTGAATACTGCTCAGCAGTGTGGGATCCGTACCAGATAGTGTTGATAGAAAAGATGGAGAAGATCCAATGGAGTGCAGCGCGCTTCGTTACAGGATCATTTAGTAATCGCGACATCTTTACGGAGATGATAAACTCCAGTGGAAGACTCTGCAGGAGAGGCGCTCAGGAGCTCGGTACGGGCTTTTGTTAAAGTTTCGACAAAATACCTTCGCCGAAGAGTCAAGCAGTATATTGCTCCCTCCTACGTATATCTCGCGAAGAGACCATGACAATAAAATCAGAGAGATTAGAGCCCACACAGAAGCATACCAACAATCCTTCTTTCCACGAACAATACGAGACTGGAGTAGAAGGGAGAACGGATGGAGGTACTCAGGGTACCCTCCGCCACACACCGTCAGGTGGCTTATGGAGTATGGATGTAGATGTAGATGTAGACCAACTAGGTACGGATTCTGTAACGATTGTAAGGCACTAAGGGAATCGGAGCAGATGAAAAAACCGATTGCACCGAATATGAGTCATCTACTTCAGAGCCTTCAGGATCGCATGGAGCTCCGTTGCGGAAACGGTATATTGATCAGGCAGGCGAATCCTGGTGACATGGTGGGGGAAAACCACAGAACAGCCCAGGAAATTCCCTTGTTTGGAGACACCAGTATAGACGACGGTAAAGTCGTGATGCACATCTAAAATGTTAAAAAACAGAGACGGGAATGAAAGATCTGGCGTACTATCTTTCTTAAAGTTAGTCCAATTTAAAATAAGTCTGGATTTCTGGAGGAGCCAAGCTGGAACACTGCTCCAACCTCGACGTAAAACCGAGCATGGTGGCGTAGTGGTTAGCACATTGGACTCGCATTCCGCAGGGCAGCGGTTCAATACCGCGTCCGGCCATCCTGATTTAGGTTTTTCGTGATTTCCCTAAATCGCTCCAGGCAAATGTCGGGATGGTTCCTTTCAAAGGGCACAGCCGACTTCCTTCCCCGTCCTTCCCTAATCCGATGAGACCGATGACCTCGCTGTTTTGTCTCTTCCCCCAAACAAGCTGTAACGTTCCCTGGCAGCATACACACTATTAATAAACTGAAATGACATTTAATTGTACTATGTACGCCGCTGTGAAGCAATTCGTATATACTGTAATTGTTTAACAAAAAATATTATTTAGTTTTGTATAAAGGACGTTGGTTATTATTGTAATATTTTCTGTAATAATATTCTCGATGTATTTATGATTGTAATATGTCTATACTCATAATGTAATTACGAAATATGTTAATATCTGCGATGAAAACGTGTAAAATATAGCCACAGAGGAAAATAATGTTGTAAGATTACAAAGAGGTATACATAATCAGCAATAGTATAAAGAGCATTACATAATGTGCATTCTTTGTCGTCTCCCTCGAGAGCTGACAGAGAGAGGAGCCTGTGACGTAGCATTATATGAATGAGTAGACTTCTTTTGTCTGTATCTACCTTTAGCCGCCACTAGATGAGGAATTATAAAGGTGTGTAATTTTAATTATTGCTATGGTCTAAATACATTATAATTTATCAAAATTGTGTATTACTAATGTAAATTAGCTTGCCCATGTCATCTATAATATTTCTTTAAAGAGTTTTCAGCACTTTTAGCGATTATCGTTGGTGTTGTTGGGCTGTGCTGCGACCGAACGATTTGCAGCGGCGGCACATTTAAAAAATTGTTCCGCTATAAAATTAACCAAACCTGTAAATCGGGAGCAGGTAAAATTAGCAGTGAATTACGAAATATTTTTCTTTTACAGCGATCCTGAGGCTGACTGAATTTATTACTGGTCTTACATTTGTGCATTCATAGGCGGGTAATTAACGTGGAAGTTGTTAATCTGTTGGTTCTTTCAATTTCTAAAGCAAATAACTTAAACATTAAGTGAAGTGTGTTTTGTCAATGATAATTAAACGTTCAGGTCGGCTTGGCAATATTTAACAATTTTATGCTAACAGAGAAAGCCTTGTGTTCCGTAGCTAACGCCGGGAAAGAATTCAGTAAATATTTAAAAACCCACTGCATCTAGAAAATATGTGCCAAGGCCGAAATACGTAAAAAATTTAATTTAAATAACTTTCAAAGTCATAAAAGTTATTAATCAGTTAGTCTGCATTTATCAGCATGAGAGGGTTGCTAAAGTTCACGTAATTTTAAGTGTGCTTAATTCTGTCTAAATGAATTTTTATTACCACGCGTAAAAAAGGGTTCTACAACAAAGTTCGTACTGAATGAGTAAATTACAAAAATATTTAAAGCCATTTCTTCCCCACTTACATCCACTCATTTTACATAATGAATATATATATATATATATATATCATCAAAAACCGAACCCCTCGACATAAAACATTAACGCCAGCCCCGTATCCATCGCAGAAAGGGACTCCTGTGCGAGAATCTCATACGGCCTCGATGCTTGTTACCGGTTTTGAAATTGCCGTGCCAGAGGAAGCTGAGCAACGGTATGGTATGGAGATGTGTATGGTGTGGACATACTTCTATACGCGTGATGCACCGTATGTAGCCGTCGCCGCATATGAAGTGACGGTTCACCAGCCTCTGCACAGAGGCTTAGTATGGGGTTAGTTCTGAATGCCCCAGTTCCCAACATAATCCATTCATTTTGCCCGACGTCCACCATCTTTAAATATGAAGGTCTTGCAGACCCATACACGGTACACCCATCATCAAGCCGAGATCGCATAAAGCCCTGTAGAACTGGAGCACACAAGCTTTGTCTGCTCCCCATGTACTGTCGCTAAGACCTTTTAAAATACTTCAAGTGTTAAGTGATCATTGTTTTACGTCTTTAAGATGAGGTAACCACGTAAGCTTGGAGTCAAAAATGAGCCCCAGAAATCTCACTGTCTCTTTCAAAGTAAGGACAGTGTCTTTCATTCTCAATTTGGCAAAGGGTAAAATCGAACGAGAATGGTGAAAAAGAATACACATGGACTTCTCGGTTGAAAACTTAAAACCACACCTCTGCGCCCATTCATTCAAACGCGTAACAGTAAGTTGCTTATGCTGCTGGATCCTATGGTCCAACTGAACCTATCATTGACTGGGCATGTTTATATTCGCCTACATGGAAACCATTTTCTCCCATCAGACGATGGAATTTTTACAAATGACAATACACCCTGTCACTGGGTCTCAATTGTTCAAGTGTCTCTGAGCACCATGGGACTTAACATCTATGGTCATCAGTCCCCTAGAACTTAGAACTACTTAAACCTAACTAACCTAAGGGCATCACACAACACCTAGTCATCACGAGGCAGAGAAAATCCCTGACTCCGACGGGAGTCGAACCCGGGAACCCGGGCGCGGGAAGTGAGAACGCTACCGCACGACCACGAGCTGCGGACGTCACAATTGTTCGTGATGGGTAAAAGTGAACAGTCTGCACAGTTCGAGGAAACGAGATGTTCACCCAGATAGCGCGACTTGAATCTCTTCGAACATTTATAGGATGCAATCTAAAGGTCAGTTCGTGCTCAAAATCTTCTAAAATCCTCCACTGTCAACAATTTAGCACTCAAGGACGGCTACAGAGGCAGTGTGCCTGAGTAGTTGTTCTCCAGTGGACATCCAACGAGCTGATTTGATCCCATGTCGCTTTGCTGCACTACGGTAGGCAAAAGGAGGTCGGCATCCATGAATTCACCAGTCAAAAGGAACAAAAAGGAGATTGGACACAAGATTAAGAGGTATCACATGACTTCGGTCACCTCAGTGTACGTACAACAATTGTTAGGGTCCTATCAAGAGAAACATTTGTCAAATAGTTTATTGCTTTCTAAGTTGGATAGCATCCACAGGAGGCATGTGGCGACAGCGGTCGGTAAACATGCTTTGCTGTCTCAGTGCTGTGTTCAGGAGGTGGCGCCCCTCCACTCTTCACAAGCCTGCCTTCAGACACGGCAGCTGGCGACAGTGGCCCACGTAAAAATATCGACCCAGTGGCTCGAATGTGATGGCTGGCGCTGTCGGAACTCAGTGGCTCGGAAATAAATGGGCATTAGCTCGACCACTGGGCCATCATGAGTATTTCAGCACCCATGGCAGGAGGTCCTGTCGGGATGGAGGAAGAAAATTGGCAACCTCACGGCAGCAGCCACCAAACAGCGGACGCCGATTCTAAATCCAGCTATCACAACCGCCTTAGTCTTCCGGACAGCCAGCTTTTATACACGATGAAGCGTATCTTTTTGTGTCTGAGCTCATGTGCTACTGAAACGTCTGGTAACGCTGGTTTTTTCCCAGCGCCCGGGTCACAGTTGCTGAGTCACTAGTATGGCGTAAATGCTGAGTCAGCAGGTGTCAGCGACGGCCTGACATTTGGCGTCGGGACCTGTAATGGGCCTGCACTACTACAATTCCTTGTAACCTGTATCAATTTTCTACACTACTACACATGTTAAATAAGTCTAAAATAAGTGTCTCCCGCCTCGCATTGACCTGTGAATTAGCGATAAACTTCACAACTCATTAGTCATTAACTATTTTCAGGTGTGATTCCGAGAACCTGCTACTATACTGGAAAGATTTGCTGGTAAGTCTTCAGTAAATAATCTCCAGATGGTTATTAATAACTGCACTAATGAAGACAGGTAGTACACCTTAGTCTGATCAGGGAAGCATAACTATAACTTTCAGATAACTATAACTTTCAGATTTGCACCGAAATAAATAAGTTTTATCGATACGAAATTAATCTAGCCAACTCCACCACATTTTAGATAATATGTCTGAGCTGTGTTACTGCTCTAGCTACTTGCTAGAGAAACGAAAATTGCAATTTAACCACAGCTACTCAAAGGAGATAGGAAGCTTGGGATTATTGCTGAATGACAAACTTGTGCCTGGTACATAATTTCAATTTCAACTGAAAAACAAAATTCATTATTACAGAATAACAGAATCAGAATTACAATACAAAAATTCAAGTCGGACGTTTGTCCTCTTAAGAAAATATACAACTGGCTTTCACCGTCTGCCCTCCTTTTTATATTAAAGAAAGGGTACAAATGGAATTTCAATAGATCAAATCTTCAAGTTTCGGACGCTTGTCCTCCACCAAACCCAGAGAAACTATGTGATTAGATCATGAATTAATATAACAAACAGCATTTTAAAGATAACAGTTAGATGTTATTGCAAATGGATTGCAGACGTTCACCATAAGCACACCATTAAGTTCATTGCATACATAACCAAAATTTACACACTAATAATGGAAAATGAAAATGAGCAGTTGGTGTTATTGGCAGGGAGACCTATTGTGGGGCACGTCCAGCCGCCTTGGTGCAGGTCTTGTTACACTCGACGCCACAGTGGGCGACCTGCGAGCCGGAAGGAGATTAAATGATGATGAAGAGAGCACAACAGCCAGTCCCTCAGGCGTGAAAATCCCTGACCCAGCCGGTAATCGAACCCAGGCCCATTGGGTGGCAATCAGTTACACTGATCACTCAGCTATCGGGGTGGAGTACACGAGACTAATGGTTCACCTTGTGTTACTTTTGAAAAGATCTCATCCGTCGTGGGGGACAGGCCGGATCTTTAACTAAAGGATGGAACCTCAGCTTTTACATGGTCGTACTCGGAACAGACGAGTAGAAACCAACTGCCAAGCAATTTCGAAGATGGTCAAGCTGCAAGCCAGGGCAGAAAATACTCCGAACACACACACGATCTCAGCCTGCCTGCCAAGGTGGCAAACTCCATTTGCCCCACGTACAAGACCATTTCTCCAACACCAAAAAACTCATGCAGCATGCAAATTCAACTGGTGATTCACCTTTCTCAAGACCATGCAAGGCTTACTAACTATGTGAGTATCTGTAACAATTAAAATTACACTAACTTAACAAAAGCTCTGCCCTTAATATTAAAAGGAAGTCTAAAACCAAAACAGGGGGAAGAGCACACCAATTAACATACTACATCAGATTAACACTGCAAGGAACCTTAAAACAAGCAGTAAACCTCTATTCCCTTTTGCAGTTGCCCAAATAACTACACTCCACTCCTTAGAGCTCGTAAGTTGCGTGTAACACCCTCCTATTCAAACCATCCTTAACTGATCTCTGGTACGTACAACATGCCACCATAAGTTTCAGAAATCTTGACAGGTTAACAGCAGAATATGAATCATTCATAACTTCATGCTTCCTGTTACGCAATGAGAAAATGTACAGCATGAGATGAGAGACCCACCACCGTTTCGCACGTAAATGCATCGGCTAATGAGCACCGTACACCCGGTGCATCACAAAATGGCAAGGACGGCTTGAATGGCGAGGCCCAGGCACAGCCAGATCGAGAGAAGGGTCTGCCTTCAAAACATGTTGCCTTGTTGAATGTTGACTTGAGAGAGCCACAGCCACCACCAAGCCGGAAAATCCAAGTCAGAGGTACAAGACCACACAAAGTGGAGCATAACTAGCTCTAGGCGCCATGGCTCAACGTCCACCCATCCTTTGAGCCCCAACAATAGGATACTCGTGAGAGTCCTGGACCAAACAGCATCGCTTATGCTCTTTAACCAGAACTCACATGAGCGAGAACTCATCACATCTCAGTTTCCCACCAATCCCCAAACAAAAAATAAAATTTCATTTGGCCATCACAAAAAAATAAAAATCAATTTCTACATTAAAAATGATGTGCTAAGCTAAGCTGTTTAAGAGCTTAGAACATCAAAGTAAATAAAAATTAAATTTCTCTCAAGAAGAACTAAATCAATTTTTTTAATACAATTATGTGACTTGTATAATTTTTATTTATTCATACCTTGATAAACGAAATTGAAATTAACAAGTTCATTCCAATTTTTCATCATTTTTAATGATTTTAGTATATCGATCTCGAAGAGTAATTTTATATACTTCACCTAAAACTAATGATATCTCCAAATTTTGTGGACCAAATTCCTGCTTTTGAAATTACATATGGTTTATCTTTTTCAAGCTCCAACAATTATAACCCATTACAATGAGTTTTGGTAATAGACCATCAGTGCTTCTACTCATGGACAATTCTGTTTATGTAGAAAAGAATTTAAAAACTAATATTTGTAAGATGAAGAATGGAAAATTAAAGAAAAAAAGATTGAAAAAATTTGAGAACATTTTCATTTTTTAAGAACTCAAGAATTCAGTTTAAATATTTCCGAAAGGTATATGTTGTGCATCATAAGTAAAATTTTTTACCATATGCAATAACAGATGCAATTGTATCTTTTGGAATATTTTTCTTGAAGAATGGACATAATTTCATTGTTTTTAGAGTTGTTACAGCATTCATTCTCTTGGACATGTTAATTGCTTACATCATGTAATTTTTAAATAAAATTGAATGGGCTCACATTTACAACGTTCTTTAAGTGTCTTATTCTTTTAAAATCTCAGAAAACATCATAAGTTTTAAGAAGTTATTTGGCTGTTCAAGATTCCACAATTTCTGAGGAAAAACCTCATTTCTTCCATTTTTGACATAGATAATTAGTAATTTGACGGGGTTGAATAGAGACAAATCAATCATCTGATTATTCTTACTGTTAGTTTGGAAAACATGGAAAATGAAGTGGGACATGTCAAGTTCTGTTGAATTGTACTAGTTTGTGGTATCCATTGCAAAATTACGATTTCCCTGTAATCTGGAAGATTCAATTGTTTGGAGTTCAAAGAAGGAAATTGGAATTTATGGGTGTTTAAGTCTTTCTTGTTCTAATTAAAGCGAGAATTCTGGTTCATATTCAACAACAGGAATATATATTACCATACTTTTTACAACAGTGTGGAAAAATCTGTTCCATGTGCATGAATATTGTCAAAAGTTATGTAAAGTTGTGAGCAATTGGGTTGGGTCCAAACCTCACCAGTCTCCTTGTTGGGGAGATTTAAATTATATTTTGTCATATCATTCACGAGAAATTAATAGAATTGCTAACTCTCGGTATGGTTCATGACATACACTAAGACTGTTTTAACTGGTGCTGATATATTTGGGAAAAAGATTATTAATATATATTTTAAAATTACAGACCCATGGACACCTATGAAGTCGATCATATTATCATTTTTGTCAGTTGCAGTAATTTCTAAACCTTGAATGGTCTCAAACATCGGATATTTACGCGATAATGTGGTTCTTGAATAGTTGGTCCTCCAAATCACGCATTCGGCTTAAATGTCTTTAGACTGCAACAATCTACTCATTTAAATTAATAAATAAATGAGAGATTGGGAGCCAAAAGATAGCATTCCCGAAAAGAGGACAAAAAAATAAATACTGTGAGCTTTTACCAAATTCTATCTGATGTGCCACAATTCGACTGAGCAGATGTGGAAAAATAACATTAATGATTAGCAATAGTATTTTAGCCTCTGGTTGGTTGAGTTGGAATAAAATCAATCATTTGTATGTTTACTCCAAGAGTTTTGGCCAGCCAAAATATCAAGAATTGTTTTAAAAGATTTGAATAAAACAGAAGACATGCACACTGCGAAAATTGCTACATTTATCAAATACAAACATGACATTAATTCATTACATAAATGTCTAGATGATTCAGTTGTTGGTCTTGATGACTTCATTCTAAAAAACCACTATATAGTTAGAGAATATTTTACAAGGGTAAGATATAAGGTAATAGTTTGCATTTACTTGACCCAAACATCCTAAAAGGTACCACAACAGATAGTGAGAGACCAGATAAACTTTTAAACGTTTTCAAGCAGGTTGACATAAATTTGAATCATATTTATTGCGCTTTGTTTGTGGAGATTTGAAGTTTACTAATTTTAATGAGATATGTAGTAAATGTGGGAATAGAGAAAGAATTGGATTGTGTCCCTATTGGTATGTCAAGAAAAATTAATGAAGGTAAATATAGAGAAAAATTTGGGATTTTTCAACATTGAAGATAAGTGCTGAATGATGAACATAAATGATGAACAGTGAACATAAACTATGAACAGAAGCATAGAACAACAAGCACTAATGTTGAATGATAAACATAAATTATGAGCTCTAAATTTAAAAATTATTACCATTTTATTCTTAACAAATGTTTGTGAAATACAATCCCAAAGTCGTCAACAAAGCGAGACAAAATAGAAGAATTAAAGAGCAGTTAAAAGAAGAGTTTAATAGATGGAAAAAAGCCAAGAAGAGAGAACAAAAAATTTAAAAAAGATCAACCACTTATCGTTGCAATAGAAAAAGTTAATTAAGGAATTGATGTTTTGGGTGATAAAGTACTGAAGGCAATTGAAGAAAATAGAGGTGTTAAAAACAAATCGTTCCTTATAATCGATATCATTTTGATTAATTTAACGATATTCCAACAATTAAACATTATGAAGATGATAAAAGGGATTACACACTAAGCTAATCAGAAACATTGAGTTAGTTACCTTATTGTTATGAAGAAAGAAAAAAATTAAAAGACAAAGATCTAAAAAAAAAACAAAGTGAAAGAGTGCTAGAAGATGTCATAGGAAGATGAAGGTTTTGGATTAGAGCCTGATGGAGCATTTAAGTTTGTTGGTAAATTACCTGTAAAATTTTAATGAGTTAAATTAACAGTTTGTGAAAGAACATATGAAGCTACCAATGGATCAATGAACACTTTAACGTACAAACAAATAACTAGGGATGACATGAATACATTATTCACAAGTTATGATTGATCAAATAATGCAGATATATTGATTCAATCAAGAGCATTATATTATGACATTAATCCAAATGATATAAAATCTAGTAAAGGTAACAGATATAAATATCTGATAAAAGAAATTTCTGAACTGAATCTTCTCAAAAAATTCTCACCAGATTTAGATTCAAGTTTAGATGAAAAGTTGGTGAGGGTTTAGTTGAAAAATATAGAGGGAAACTGGATGAATATGTTTGGATGAATGATGTTCGTCAGTTAATTGACAGATTAGCAGTTATTTATGTGAATAATTAGCAGGAAATTATCACAATGACAATCTTTAGGATAACAACAATGTTAACAAACAAATTTAGTAAATTTATCATAAAAAATGTAAAAGGATTTCCATATCTAATTAGATGTTTGAATACTCTTCCGCACACATTTTGGAAATATGAAAAGCATTGAAAAGGGCCAACTCAATTAGGCTTTCAATATTTTACCAGTATCAGAGATGAATTTAGCACGATATTCATACTGCAGACCTTTTACTGAGCTAGAAGAAAGATTAGCAGGTGGTTATCCAGGAATAGATAAATTAGATGAAGCTCGTAAAAAACCATCACATGGCCTACTGTGATCATATAGATTTAGAATCTAGACATCAAGCTGATAAAGAAATTCAATTAGCTGGAAAAAAAATGCATAACACAGCTGCTAGTTTCATTGAGAATATTCCAGCCACAGCTGTTAGAGTAATAATGTACAGAAAACGAAAATTAGGAATGAGCCTCTTAGTTGACAAATATGGTTGTGGTTTGTATTTCTATAACAATCTTTAATCTACATAAATGAATCACTTTTCGATCGATTATACTTTGCTTCCAAGAGGTAAAACGAAGCCAAAATCAATTAAATTGAAGTTTAATAATGATCAATTAACTGTGATCGAACATTTTTTGACATATGTTCAGAGGAGGAAGAAAGAACAGACAACTGGATGCAGTCCAGAGACTGCTTCAACTGTGGTTTACAAAGATTTGCTTGTATCTCTGACTATTCCTGTTGTGAAAAAAATCACTGAAAATCTGACAAAAAGGAAAAAAGGTTCTGGACTCATAAAACACAAAGGTGCTATTCCTCTTTTGTTGTTAGCAGCTTTTCCTTATCTTGCAACAATTGGCTCACTTACTGGCAGACCTGGAACAATCGCAAATTCAGTCATAAACAAGAGAAATGCCGATGAAGTGCTAGAAGAAAGAAAAAGATATAATTTGGAAATTAAAAGGTAAACTGATGCTGGACTGAAAGAAAACAAAAATAATTTAAAAATTTAGCAATCTTTAGCTAATTTTAACATAGAAAGATGTTAAACAAATAAATAATAAACTCTTTCAGTACGTTTTTATGATTGATGAAATGCCAGATGAAGTGAAAAGTTTAGAATATGAAATAGTAAGTTTTGATACTTCTGATGATGTTAGCACTCATTGGATTGGCTATTATGGGAATGACGATAAGAAATTCGTTTCTCATTCATATGCGGAAAATATTCCCAAACACCTCACAATTTGGGAAGACATGATATCTACTACAACTGAGAGAGAAAACAAATCTTCGATAAAATATTTGCTGGTCATTTGTGTTTGACTGGTTTGGAATTGTCATGCAAAAATTATACGTTTAGTGATATTTTTCACTGAGAAAATGGACATTTTTCAGACATCGAACTGAAATCTGTAGATTTTCAGTAAATAAACAGAGATTTTGAATCATCAATAGATCCAAAAATTAGTAATGTGACCAAACAACTTTGGAAAGCATTGAATAAATTTTTTAAAGTAGCAAAATATTATATTGATTTCAAAAGTAGAAGAATTGTTAACATTAATGATGCACTTGATGATTTTGATGCAGTTAGTAAAAGATACTTGGAAATGAGATTTTTAGAACCTAAACAACAATATGTAAATGTGTTAACAATGTTTCAAAACAATTATTCCCAGTGAGATATTAAGAAAATATCGTCAGATTACTCTTAAATAACAGATTTAACTCCGTACCTACACGGAATAAGTCTTCAGAAGGTGAATATTCTATAATAACGAACCTTGTGGAATCATTTACAAACCTTGAAGCAAATTTAAGTAAAACAAATGGCATTAATTGTGGAGCAATGGAACATCATTCTAAAGATATAAATAACACAAAAACAAGGATTAATTCGATAGAAAATGTGCTTAAAACTATAGTTCCAAATTTAGATGGAGAAGTTGGTAATGATATAGAAATACTAAGGTCCTTATAATCAAACACATTAGAATGTAAATTATTTTTTTATTCTTTGTAAATAGAGAATCATTATTACATTTACTGTTTGAAGTGAAAAACGTTTACTGACACTGTATCCTCATAGATTCACAACCAGTCCCACAGGCAGGAAGTTAGATGCTACATAGGTTTCTTTTCTGTAAAGAGATGTTATTGTTGATGTATCAGCTTAATGAAGCGAAATGATGTTGAAGCATACATCTGCGTACATACAATGCACACATTGATCCAAATTATAAACACTTGAGGTGCATTCTCTACAAAAGTAAAAGTGACTGAGATACGTATCTTTTATAATATGTCCGTAAGCAGCCTGAGTTTCCATATCACAGTTCAACTTCCACATGTGGAGTTAATCCACAGATATACTTTTTTCTTAAAAAAAATTCTCTCAGAAGACTTGGAACATGACGCTACAGTTATAAAACTTTTATATTTTACCAGTGAGGTTTTGGTATATAAGACAATGATTCGCTGACTACGACACCGAGAGTTAAATTTGCACTCACTTCTTTCGATTCATGTTAATGTAAAAGTTTTCTGGCCGTCGTGCTGTGATATGTGAAATGACTGTGTGAACGAAATCGACATTTTGACCAAAGTCGTAGCTGTTTCTCTTTGTGTCTGGCCATCGTGCTGTGATGTGGGAAATTACTGTGTGAATGAAATCGTCATTTTGATCATGATCGCAGCTGTTTTGCTCTGTGTCTGGCCCACAACTTTCCTGCGGATTGACTCTGGCCGCGGAAGCCTATGAACTTACTTAATTTAATATCTTCATGGGTTCGCTACATAGCTTCAGGCGGCTGTCCCGAGTGTTGTTTCTGTAACATCAACAACTATTTGTTCTTCGTTTAATACTTTACCGTGTGCGTATCTGTTGAGGTGAGCGCGTCTGGTCAAGAATTACACCTAGATAGCCTCCATACAACTTTGTTGCACGGTTTGGTGTTTCCACCTGTGAACTCACGAGCCCTGTCGGATGTGTTATGACATCAAGTACAGTCAGCTCCTGAATGGGCGTTATTGCATGAGTGGAATGTTTGCGGCTGCTGATCTGGCCGCAGGCACATCGACGTAGATTAGCCCATAGGCAAGCGCATGAAATGTTTCCTGAATACCACATAACTAGGTATTCCGCGCTCTAGTCTAGATCCTTTGTAATCATATTATTTTAATCTCTAAAGCTGTATCAAGCATTAGGAAATGGGTATATGCAAATCTATGAATCCTTTTACTGAAGTGTTTTATTGGGGTAGATCATGTCTCCTGAGACTACGTAGTTGAATCCATGTCAGTAATCGCTGTCCCAATTACAGCGAAGTAATGTAATTCAATCTGTATACTGACCAAGCAGCAAAGGAAACAAAAGAAAAATTCGGAGTAGGTAGTAAAATCCATGGAGAAGAAATTGAATTTTTGAGGTGGGCTGATGACATTCTAATTCAGACAGAGACAGCAAAGGACTTGGAAGGGCAGTTGAAAGGAATGGACAGTGATTTGAAAGGAGGATATAAGATGAACATCAACAAAAGCAAAGCAAGGATAATGGAATGTAGTAGAACTAAGTCGGGTGATGGTGAGGGAATTAGATTAGGAAATGAGACACTTAAAGCAGTAAAGGAGTTTTGCTATTTGGGGAACAAAATAACTTATAATGGTCGAAGGAGAGAGGAAATAAAATGTAGACTGGCAATGGCAAGGAAAGCGTTTCTGAAGAAGAGAAATTTGTTAACATCGAGTACAGATTTAAGTGTCAGTAAGTCGTTTCTGAAAGTATTTGTATGAAGTGTACCCATGTATGGAAGTGAAAAGTGGACGATAAATAGTTTAGACAAAAAGAGAATAGAAGCTTTCGAAATGTGGTGCTACAGAAGAATGCTGAAGATTAGATGGGTATATCACATAACTAATGAGGAGGTATTGATTAGAATTGGGGAGAAGAGGAGTTTGTGGCACAACTTGACAAGAAGAAGGGACCACTTGGTAGGACATGTTCTGAGGCATCAAGGGATCACAAATTTAGCATTGGAGGGCTGCGTGGAGGGTAAAAATC
Source organism: Schistocerca americana (assembly GCF_021461395.2). Classification (NCBI taxonomy): domain Eukaryota; kingdom Metazoa; phylum Arthropoda; class Insecta; order Orthoptera; family Acrididae; genus Schistocerca; species Schistocerca americana. The sequence continues at coordinate 46,572,366 of NC_060123.1, forward strand.
GTAGAGGGAGACCAAGAGATGAATACACTAAGCAGATTCAGAAGGATGTAGGTTCCAGTATGTACTGGGAGATGATGAAGCTCTCAGTACTGAAGACCACAACAACAACAACAATGTTGTGTGTTTATTGATTTTACACTCGACAAGTAGCAACTCTGATCGTTATTAGTGTGCAGTCTTCATTAGCAGTAACTGTTGTTTCCACGCAAGAAGCAGCCGTTGTGATGATTTCCATCGAGCATGACTGATGCGCTGTATCAAAAGCCAATCTCGAGTAACCACAAAAGAAATTACAAGGATAATGGCTTTGTTCTTGGGCAGGTTGCAGAACCACGCCTTTACATGATTATTACCGTGTTACAGACAGTTATTCCCTAGACAAGAGCTTCTTTATTTACAAACCATTTCGATGAAATGCTTTTTTTGTCAGACAATAATGTTAAGAGTTTGAAGAGAGACATACATACCCCATTCAGTGTTAGTGCATGTTGTTGCGGTTTCTACCGGTACATATACAGGTCACGTTATTATATAATCTTACTAGAATGCTTTGTGTGTGCATTTCACTATCTCTTCGTTATTGTCGTGCTATATGTGATACTGTAAGATATGTTGAGTGATTATTAACTCGATCGAAACGTACGTATGACAACGTGAGTATTTTGCTTAGCATTATATCAGGACATTTCATATGCGACCTGTTTCCACATATATTCTCTCATTTATATATGAAATGCATATTTAGCCTTTGCCGTACAATTACGATCAAATGTACTGGCAACAGAGGCCCTCAAATGTCATAGTCTGCCAATTATTGAGGCCAACAATTAGGTGTCAGGCATATGTGTGAAAGTGACACAGGCCGAAATCAGTAGCTCCATCCATTTGCAATGATACCGTCCCCAGGGGTAATATAATGCAGATAACGCGTCGTAAATGTGTGCATAGAGCTTCATAATTGTCAATAAATCTGATGGGGTCATCAGCATGCTGCGTCACGATAATTGGAAATCCCACTACTGTCACTCCTGTTAGCGTGTAAACAAGCGGCTAGCGAGTGATTACCGGCAAATCACGTAGGCGGGTGTAGCTGTGGTGCAAAGCCGTACGGAGTGGCTTCATTCTCACCAGCGGTTTCCGCCGCCACAACGTATCAACAGAGCACGACTCCTAGCCGGCGGTGCCGCATATCGATGTCCGTCACGCGTTTCCATTCAAAGCTAGAGCAGCGCTGAAAACTACGAAAGGAAGGGACAATGCAACAGAACCCCAAGAAAGTCAAATATTAAAAAATACTGGTTAATCTGGGTGCTGTAGATAAGTTTTAAAACTGTTTCTCACTGCGGCAGCAATGAATGAATACATTATCTGTGCAAAAATCTGAGGACGTCACTCCAGTGCTATTGAACCATACGCAGTGATATTATCCGTGAGGCAAATCGTTTCGCTATCTAGCGCAAATAAATGTCCGACCTGACGGATGAACGCGTGGGTTAGCCGCGTGGTCTAAGGGGCCTTGTTGTCACGGTCCGCGGTTCTACCGCCCACCCCTTTTCGGAGTTGCGAGTGTGTGTGTTGTCCTTAGCGTAAGTCAGTTTAAGTTAGATGGAGTAGTGCGCAAGCTTAGGGACCGATAACCTCAGCAGTTTGGTCCCATAAGACCTTACCACAAATTTCCAAAATATCCTGACGTATCGGCAGCTGAGATTTCACAAATGAAACCTATGTATTGCAACATTAGCAGTACTAATATGTCCTTGTTAGTTGGATGACATAGCGGTCGGATGATCCCGGTAGGCCACTCGTGGCCTGAAGACGGAGTTCTTTTTTTTTTTTTTTTTTTTTTTTTTTTTTTGCTGTCATTCATTAATATATTGTCCCGGATGAAACGCATTTATTCATTCTCCACCGTTCTGTTCTGTATGTAAGATTTGTAGGACAAGACACCGTTGCAACTATGTCATCGGTTACGGGTTCGCATAGATTTGCACGTCTAATCTATACGAATGAATAACAGATACCACAGCAAATCTGTCCTAAAAATCTTCGTCACTGAAGACACAGTGTAACAGTTCTTTCGGTGTGCGAGAGATACGGTGAGGAGTGCAGTTTTAACAGCCTCCTATTTATTAGCCACTGGTGGGGCGAGAATTGAAATGCTGATCCTATACGCGTTTTAATTCAAGTAGCTAAGCAGGATGATGAATTTTGTGCTGTCAGTGATACACGAAGGTGAACAGCTGACTTGGTCGATCCGGCAGAAAACTCGGCAGATTAAGAAGGGTACGAAGTTTAGTAGGTTGCGTCAGCGACAACTACAGAGGAAGAACTGTTGTGCAATTCGGCTCCAACGTGAAGCGAACTGATGTGCTGCATGCGAGTTGGAAAACAATGGAGCTGCCTGAATAAGGCCCGGAGAAAATAAATTAGGGTCTCGTGTGGAAAACGTGTTTGCCCTAGCAAGCTAACGTGAATACGAATTCTATAAAAAATTTAATTCTTAGAATACATCACTGGATACTTACCGTTGTTTACTTGCAAACTGAGTGCCCTTAACATGAGTTCGAAATTGTTCAAATGGCTCTAAACACTATGGGACTTAACATGTGTGGTCATGAGTCCCCTTGGCTTAGAACTACTTAAACGTAACTAACCTAAGGACATCACACACATCCATGCCAAAGGCAGTATTCGAACCGGTGACCGTAGCAACCGCGTTTATCGGGACTGAAGCGCCTAGAACCGTTCGGCCACAACAGCCGCCTAACATGAGTTAACATTGACTTAGAACTGTTATATTGCTGCCGGCCGGGGTGGCCGAGCGGTTCTAGGCGCTACAGTCTGGAACCGCGTGACCGCTACGGTTGCAGATTCGAATCCTGCCTCGGGCATGGATGTGTGTGATGTCCTTAGGTTAGTTAGGTTTAAGTAGTTCTACTTTCTAGGGGACTGGTGACCTCAGAAGTTAAGTCCCATATTGCTCAAAGCCATTTGATTTGATATATTGCTAGATGAGTTAACGAAAGATTACTCTGAAACTTCACTATAATGCTAATGTGTATCCAACTAGTCTGATTAGTGTTGTTCGTAAGGATCCCGGTTCCCGAGCGCGTGGATTCCACTGTGAAATCAGAGTAGGTTGTCCAATGTACTCTATTGTTCATTCATGAAGACGTGAGGTTAGTTCTCTTTGCTGATCATACAAGTATATTAATGACACCTGACAAACAAGAATTAACTGATGAAATTGTCAATACTGTCTTTCAGAAAATTACTAAGTGGTTCCTTGTAAACGGACTCTCACTGAATTTTGATAAGACACAATTACCACAGTTCCGTACAGTGAATGGTATGACGCCATTAATAAATATAGACCTTAGTCAGAAGCATATAGCTAAGGCAGAATATTCCTAAAATTTAGGTGTGTCCATTGATGAGAGATTAAATTGGAAGAAGCACATTGATGATCTGCTGAAATGTTTGAGTTCAGCTACTTATGCAATAAGGGTCATTGCAAATTTTGGTGATAAACATCTTAGTAAATTAGCTTAGTACGCCTATATTCACTCATTGCCATCATGTGGTATCATATTTTGGGGTAATTCATCACTGAGGAATTAAGTATTCATTGCACAATAGCGTGTAATCAGAATAATAGCTGGAGTCCACCCAAGATCATCCTGCAGACATTTATTTAAGGATCTAGGGATATTCACAGTAGCTTCTCAGTATATATACTCTCTTATAAAGTTTGTTATTAACAACCAAACCCAATTCAAAAGTAATTGCAGTGTGCATAACTACAATACTAGGAGAAAGGATGATCTTCACTATTCAAGATTAAATCTAACTTTGGCACGGAAAGGGGTGTATTATACTGCCACTAAAGTCTTTGGTCACTTACCAAATAGTATCAAAAGTCTGGCAGACAACCAACAAGTATTTAAGAAGAAATTAAAAGCATTTCTGAATGACAACTCCTTCTACTCCATAGAGGAATTTTTAGATATAAATTAGGGAAAAACACAAAATCATTATTAAAAAATAAAAAAAAATAAAAAAATTAAAAAGCTGTTATATTAACTTATGTATGATGTTAAATTAATTTAATTATGTCATGTATTGGAAAATTTGACTCGTTCCCCATCATTACGAAATATCGTATTCATGATCCATGGAACTTGTATTAATCTAATCTAATCTAATCTAATCTAATCAGCAACATTGTTCACTGTCGGAACGCCGTCGTGAGGACTATCATTGGTTTATTGCGTCGGGGAATATCTGGCTCTCAATGGAGGAGGGAGACTTACCACAGTCCATGTGAAACACTAATTAACGCCAGAAGGTTTCAGAAGAACCTGCAGGCTAATATTGTTGCTTAGCGTTAGTACAATAACGTGGTTAATCTACTGAAATGGACTTCATAACTCAAAGCATCTCCTGAGATAGTAAATAATCGTCAGTTTGCTAATTCAATATGGGAGTCGGGGAAATTTTAGAGGGAGACCAATGCTTGACTGTAGTAAACATCTGCAAATGAATGTACACTGAAGCACCAAGCGAAACTGGTATAACCTTGTATATTCAAACACAGAAATATGTAAACAGGCAGAATGCGATGCTTCGGTCTGAAACACCTGTATAAGACGACAATTGTTTGGCGCAGATGTTAGATCACTTACTGTTGATACAATGGCAACTGATCAAATTTAAGTGAATCTGAACAGATGTTGTAGTCGGCGTACGAGCGATGGGACACAGCATCTCCGAGGTAGGGATGAATTGGGGATTTTTCTATACGAGTGCACCGCGAATATCAGGAATCGACTAAAACATCAAATCGCCAACGTTCCTGGGACCTGAAAGTTGGTCCCGCAAGAATGGGACTAATGATGACTAAGTAGACAGAATAGACTCGTTCAACGTGACGGAAGTGCAGCCCTTCGGCAAAGTGCTGCAGTTTTCAGTTCGGGGCTTTCAACAAGTGCCAGCGTGGGAATCCTTCAATGAAGCATCATCGATATGGGCTTTCGGTGCCCGAGGCCCAGTTCTGTACCCTTGAATACATCACAGAGCCTTACACCTCGCCTGGGCCCGTCGTAACCAACATTGCACTGTTGATTACTGGAAACATGTTACCAGGTCGGACGTGTCTCGTTTCGAATTGTATAGAGCGGATGGGCGTGTACGGGTATGGAGACAACCTCGTGTATCTAAGGACTCTGCATGTCAGCAGGTGACGGTTGAAGCTCTTGGAGGCACTGTAATGGTGTTTGTCGTGTGCAGTTTGAGTGATATGGGACCCCTGATAAGCCTAGATACGACTCTGACATGTGCCACCTACGTAAGCATCGTATCTGATCACCAGCATCCATTCGTGTCCATTGTGCATACAGACGGCCTCGGGCAATTCCAGCAGGACAATGCGACGCCCCACACCTCCAGATTGGCTACAGAGTGGCACCAGGAACATTGTTCTGCGTTGAAACACTTCCGTTGGCTACAAACTCCCCAGATACGAACATTACCGAGCGTATCTGGTGTGTCTGGCAACGCGCTGTTCAGAAGATGTCACCACCCCCTCGTACACTTACCTATTTATGGACAGCGCTGCAAGATTCATGGTGCCAATTTCCTGTAACACTACTTCAGACATTAGTCGAGTCCATGCCACGCCGTATTGCGGCACTGCTGTGTGTTCGCGGGGGCTCTATACGATATTAGGCACGTACACCAGTTTCTTTGGCTCTTCAGTGTAGGTTTTACTGGTTACATAGAGATAAATGGCTTTGATCTGGATAAACTAGCGTAAACGGCTGCATCAAATCAGTCTTAGTACTCAAGATCACAACAACAATAAAAAATAGTTCCAGTTCTTATTGCAGTTCAAAGCAGACAGGAATTAGTCCTGCTAATGGAACCAGCCACATAAGGAAATTAATTGGTAATAGCTTTCGCTTACGTAAGTCCATTGAAAAGTTATTAGCAAACAAATTTTCTGTTAGAAGTCATTTTAAAAGGCGTTTTGCAAGCTTTATATAGCAAAAATGCTAGTTGAAAATCTGTGGGCACGTATTACTTATTACTAGATATATTACTTAGTTTGAAGGCCTGTAATCTCCTTTTGGTAGCTACAAACATTATTGCAAACTAATTATTATCTGTATAATTGACTTACTGAACTAACAACTCGTAAGTATTATCCTCCACAAACTAGCACGAGTTTTAAAAGCAACACTATCCCACTCACCTTTTCTGAGTTTGTCATACAATTGTGTCTTTTCACGTAGTACGTGAACCCATTTATTGTAATCTAGGAAGTGCTTCCCATTTCCGCACACTCTGACTCTTACGTTTCAATAGTTCGTCTGGGCACAGTAGTTTCACTTTGTACTTTAAAAGTGATTATGGAAGGCCTCATACTTGTACTTTATTACAGAAAGTTTCTAAGAAGGTTTGGGAGTTAAAGCATCTAATTTTAGGTATAGTCTTAGTAAGTGAGAAACGAACCAGGGTGTTGAACTTGGGAAATGTAAGTGACTTTGACACATTTTTATCATTATTGTAATTTTATAGCTTTTAATGTGTGCATCTTAACAATGTAAATCAAACTGTCATTATGTGAAAGTAGAAGCTTTGAGTGAGCAAGGAGTGGGAGCAGCATACATTGAAGTGCTGAGGAAAATCTACGAGAATTCTTCAGCTTATGTTAACATCGGCGAATCAACTCAAGAATTCCGCATCATGAGGGGTGTCAAGCAAGGCGATCCCATCTCCCCAAAACTGTTCTCTACTGTATTGGAAATGGCTATGTCAAAGCTGAGCTGGGAAGGTAAGGGAATTAGAATTAATGGAAGAAGGCTTACCAACTTGAGATTTGCTGATGATATTGCCTTACTGGCCAAAGACTTCGCAGAGCTCTAAAACTTAGTTACATATCTTGCATTGGAATGTCAGCTGGTTGGCTTGAACATGAACCTTTCCAAAACAAAAGTAATATCCAACAAATGGGTCCCGGCTGGAGATGTGAAAGTCAAGGACAGTCTACTAGAAGAGGTCAGTGAATATGTCTACCTTGGCCAGATTATAAATATGAAGGGAGACCTAGGGCCAGAAATCAATCGACGCATAAAGCTTGGCTGGCTAGCATTTGGGAAGAATTCAAAAGTATTCAGATCAGAAATGCTAGTAAATCTGAAGAAAGCAGTATTTGATCAATGCATTCTTCCTGTGATGACGTATGGACACTGAACTCATTCACAAAAGGGAAACTTCGGACAGCACAGAGAGCCATGGAGAGATCAATGCTGGGCTATACAAGAAAGGACAGGAAAAGGGCAGATGACATCCGGTCTGTGACGAAGGTTAATGACATCTTAGAGAGAGTAGGTTCCTTGAAATGGCAGTGGGCTGGCCACATTGCAAGAAGAAAAGACAACAGATGGACGAAGCTAGTACTGGAGTGGAGTCCGAGAGAGCACCGGAGGCCTAGAGGAAGACCACCAGACAGATGGGACAAAGACATCAAGAAGATCGCTGGTAACACCTGGCAGAGAACTGCCCAAGACCGTCCCACTTGGAGAAGACTTCTGAAATCCTACCTGAATCCACAACTCGAAGAGGCCACATCATCTAATGATTGAATTGGCTGATGATGATGATGAGATAGGTGATATTACATGGGCCTTTCAAAACAGAAGTCTTTGGGATTAGAGATCTAACTCACGTTTCAATCATTCGAAGAGAACTCTCAAAAATTTCAGAAGAAGTGTCAAATATATCTTTCATAAATAGAAAGCTGCTTCATCTGTGTAAATTTAATAATCTGTAGATAATGTCAGAAACCCTGAGATTCAAAATTACAGAGTCAGGTGCGTATCCCAAACCTTTTTTTGTAGATAGGAAACCAATGCACACAAATGAATGTTTCGAGCGGAACGAGGTATGGAACGGGAATGTGTACGAAGAACATGTTGAAAGGCTACTTTCGTTTCGTGACAGAAATCTCCTTACCGAATCGCCTACATGAAGATCTATTAACAACATCTGTCAACGTTAACGAGAAACGCACATTTGAGATGTATAGCATTGCAACCGTAATGAAACATCAATTTCGCATCTGTCAGGAACAAAATTTGCACAGAACGTCCCTCAGTGATTCAGAACTGTGAGACTGTGGGGTGAAGTCTCTCAGACATATGCATTTCCAATCACTGGCTCCTCGTCTTGAGAACTCAGTTAATAAACCAATTTTATATACATAATGTTCACCCAAACATTTAGATAGTTTGATTAGATTAGATTAGTACTTGTTCCATAGATCGTGAATACAACACTTCGTAATGATGTGGAACGTGTCACGTTAATAAAAGGTGTCCATACAAGATATTACACGACACAAAATATTACATGACACTTAATATTTTTATTTATTTATTGGTGGGGGATTGGGGAAATTACCCACGTACTATATCCAGAAATTCGTCCAATGAGTAGAAGGAGTTGTCATTACAACATTCTTTTAGTATCATTTTAAATGGTATATGGCTATCTGTCAGGCTTTGATCTAACCTTGAGTAGTGAAGATCATCCTTTCTCCTAGTGTTGTAGCCATGTACAATGCTATTACTTTTGAATTCATTCGGATTGTTAATAACAAATTTCATACGTGAATATATATGTATTGTGAATCTACAGTGAAGATCTCTAGCTCTTTAAATAAGTGTCTGCAGGATGATCTTGGATGATCTCCAGCAATTATTCTGATTACATGCTTTTGTGCAATGAACACTCTTTTACTCAATGATGAGTTACCCCAGAATATGGTGCCACACGAAAGCAGAGAATGAAAATAGTCGTGGTAAGCTAATTTACTTAGATGTATATCGCCAAAATTTGCAATGATCCTAATAGCCTCTACATTATGATTTGTGTTAAACTACATTAATTTAAACTAAATTTAAAAAAGTAAAAACTTAAGCAGAGTAGATGATGCTGAGACAAGTACTTTAACATAAGACACATTGGGCCACACAGATGTCGGAAAATACCCCAAAAGTGGATGAGAAATGTTGAACATGCGGCGTCACCACATTACGTACCCAGTTGCAAGTGCAGCGACTTGACTTGTCGATCCTACCCTCGCCGGTAGAGGCAGTGCTACACATCGCTCCGCTGCACTACTCTGTTTTCGAACACTATTTTTTAATGTCATCTGCGGTAAACGTAGAAGCCACAAAGCTAGTGTCCCCTCTGTAACCTATCAGAACGTGTTCCAATTTGTGTTTCTTTCCATTTTCCCTCCTTCTTTTTGAGTACACACTTTATTTAATAAAGAACACTTAGGTCATTACCTGCTAGCGATGCAGCTCAGAGGCATTTACACTCCTGGAAATTGAAATAAGAACACCGTGAATTCATTGTCCCAGGAAGGGGAAACTTTATTGACACATTCCTGGGGTCAGATACATCACATGATCACACTGACAGAACCACAGGCACATAGACACAGGCAACAGAGCATGCACAATGTCGGCACTAGTACAGTGTATATCCACCTTTCGCAGCAATGCAGGCTGCTATTCTCCCATGGAGACGATCGTAGAGATGCTGGATGTAGTCCTGTGGAACGGCTTGCCATGCCATTTCCACCTGGCGCCTCAGTTGGACCAGCGTTCGTGCTGGACGTGCAGACCGCGTGAGACGACGCTTCATCCAGTCCCAAACATGCTCAATGGGGGACAGATCCGGAGATCTTGCTGGCCAGGGTAGTTGACTTACACCTTCTAGAGCACGTTGGGTGGCACGGGATACATGCGGACGTGCATTGTCCTGTTGGAACAGCAAGTTCCCTTGCCGGTCTAGGAATGGTAGAACGATGGGTTCGATGACGGTTTGGATGTACCGTGCACTATTCAGTGTCCCCTCGACGATCACCAGTGGTGTACGGCCAGTGTAGGAGATCGCTCCCCACACCATGATGCCGGGTGTTGGCCCTGTGTGCCTCGGTCGTATGCAGTCCTGATTGTGGCGCTCACCTGCACGGCGCCAAACACGCATAGGACCATCATTGGCACCAAGGCAGAAGCGACTCTCATCGCTGAAGACGACACGTCTCCATTCGTCCCTCCATTCACGCCTGTCGCGACACCACTGGAGGCGGGCTGCACGATGTTGGGGCGTGAGCGGAAGACGGCCTAACGGTGTGCGGGACCGTAGCCCAGCTTCATGGAGACAGTTGCGAATGGTCCTCGCCGATACCCCGGGAGCAACAGTGTCCCTAATTTGCTGGGAAGTGGCGGTGCGGTCTCCTATGGCACTGCGTAGGATCCTACGGTCTTGGCGTGCATCCGTGCGTCGCTGCGGTCCGGTCCCAGGTCGACGGGCACGTGCTCCTTCCGCCGACCACTGGCGACAACATCGATGTACTGTGGAGACCTCACGCCCCACGTGTTAAGCAATTCGGCGGTACGTCCACCCGGCCTCCCGCATGCCCACTATACGCCCTCGCTCAAAGTCCGTCAACTGCACATACGGATCACGTCCACGCTGTCGCGGCATGCTACCAGTGTTAAAGACTGCGATGGAGCTCCGTATGCCACGGCAAACTGGCTGACACTGACGGCGGCGGTGCACAAATGCTGCGCAGCTAGCGCCATTCGACGGCCAACACCGCGGTTCCTGTGTGTCCGCTGTGCCGTGCGTGGGATCATTGCTTGTACAGCCCTCTCGCAGTGTCCGGAGCAAGTATGGTGGGTCTGACACACCGGTGTCAATGTGTTCTTTTTTCCATTTCCAGGAGTGTACTTTCTTACCTGTGAAGCAGTAAGATAGGTTTTTGTTGTACTGTACTTTGCAATTAAACAGCGGAGTCCGCAAGACCGGCAATCAAAGTAAGTCTTACTTCAAAGTAATCGTTTAGCTGTCTAACGGAATGCAAAAAAAATGCTGCGTACCCGACCCAAGACTTTAACGTTGAGGCCAACGCGCACATAGGCCAGGCACCACGCCGACGTGAATACTTACTTCACTTGCCTTTGGGTAATCAGGTGCGACTGACAGACAGGTTACGCCGCTGCACTTCCTGTGAAGTACGTTATCTGGTCACGTAACATGTAGAACATTCGTCATACATTTTTGGGGAATATCCGACATGTGCAACCCTATGTCTGTTACATTAAATTAGTTGTCTCAGCGTCATCCACGTCGCGTCGGAGGTTTTTAAACGTTAATAAGAACCATCCAGTACATAACACATACATGGGTGCACAGATAGTAAAAAAATTTTTACTCATTATTCACGACCTACACAATGTAAATCGTAGGACAGTTTCTGATACTGTCAGTATACGTCTGAAACGAGAACGTCTTACTTGGGTCTGCATATATTACTATCGTAATAAATTCGACAGTAGGAAGATATGTAGAGCATTTTCGTAAGGTTATACGCTTTACAATATTGTTCGGTACTCTCACGAAACCGGCGAATCGGATCAGGCTATGTAACGGATAGATCTCATGTTCATGGAAATTCGTACCCATTGTCTGGCCAGCCGCAGAGATTTGTCGTTCCTGAGGATCCCTTAAATTAGAGTCACCGTTACTCCGTCGGCACTTCAACAAAAGGCGAGGTAATTCTCTCCTCGCGGTTGTCTGCTTTCACCTGATTTACCCCGTGACTAATGTCCCCGCTCGTGGCACTATTTCAGTCAGAGAATTAAGGTGCTATGTTACCACATTAATTCACCGAGATAGGTAGCACAGCCTCGGTTGGCGGAATTCATCCCTTAACGAACAGTCAATAACGTCCTGAAAGTCATTCCAAGGGTTCCTTTTCTATTGCTGCAAAGAAAATCAATCTGTATTCAGTTGGAGTCCTTATACATCAAACATTTTGTGACGGCGCATAAATACGAGGATTGTTTTTTAAGTAAGGGCCGTTCGCGTGTATAGTCCCGTAGTTCGTGCGGACGCCGCAACAAGCCACCGCGCCACTTGCCGGCATCCTTCCCGTTCACACTGATGCAAGTTGCAGTTGTGTAGCAGAGGTGTACGCATCGCTGTGCTGCTTTATAATGTTTACGATTATTGAATCGCCCGCCGCGTGTGAGATACGGTCAGTGATACGTTTCTTGACCGCGGGAAGCCTATCAGCTGGAGAAATTCATCGTCAGTTAACAGAACTTTAATGCTTGAATGCAATGAGTGAAGGTAAAGTGCGTCAATGGGTAAGAGAGTTTAAAAATGGCCGTCAAAACGTCCATGACGAAGAACGCTCAGGCCGGCCCTCTGTGATCACTGATGATTTGGTGGCTGCAGTCAAAACGAAGATTCGTGAGGACAGAAGATTCACAATTTCCACTATTTCTTTGGAATTTCCACAAGTTTCAAGATCGGTTTCGTATAAAATTGTGTCTGAAAACCTAAACTTTAAGAAACTGTGTTCTCGGTGGGTACCCAGACTCCTCACAGAGGACCACAAAGGGAAGAGATTTGCCACTTCATTCGACTTTTTGATTCGTCACGAGGAAGAAGGGGATGACATGTTGAGTCAAATTGTCACTGGAGATGAAACATGGGTATCCCATATCACTCTCGATAGCAAGCGACAATCGATGGAATGGCGACACACAACCTCACCCGTCAAGGTCAAAGCCAAACAGACGCTGTCGACGCGCAAGATTATGGCAACTGTGTTCTGGGACCGGCGCGGTGTTTTGCTAGTGGACTTTATGTCACGAGGAACGACAATCAACTCAGATGCCTACTGTGCAACTCTAAAGAAGCTCCGCAGAGCAATTCAAAACAAAAGGCTCGGCATGCTGACAAAAGGAGTTTTGCTCCTGCACGATAACGCTAGGCCTGACACCTCTAGAAAGACTCGGGATTTGATTGATTCTTTTGGCTGGGAAGTTTTGGACCATGCACCATACAGCCCCGACCTTTCTCCTAGCGATTTTAACCTTTTCCGGTACCTGAAACACCATCTTGGCGGCAGCGCTTCAACGACGACGATGAAGTGAAAGCGGCCGTGAACTCTTGGCTGTCGGAGCAGGCGGCCGAATTCTTTGAAGACGGAATTAAAAACTTTGTTGTACGGTATGACAAGTGCTTAAATCAACAAGGCAACTATGTACGAGAATAGGTAAAAGTCTGTAGAATCAGAAAATAAAAGTTTTTTTTTTACAAAAGTATTTGTATCTTTTTTTTAAAAATAAAAACGGCCCTTACTTAAATAACAACCCTCGTATTATCTTCCTGGGCCCTAGGTCACGGACCAAAGCGTTGCGATAAGAACTAGTCTGTGGAAAATGTTCGAAGCTGAGCCACGAAAAGTCAGAATACCGAAAGGCAGACACATTTGGATGTATACCATGAAAATACAGAACCAGGACTTGCGATAAATCAGTGGCACTGCCGTATCTACTGGCAACTGTATGAGATGCAGATAGAGTGCATATGACGAGCGAATATTACGTTACCGACAGCATTCACTAATATGCAGTACAACTACAACGGTCAGACACTAAAGCCCTCCTTAAATACAGGTACACATATGCAAAGAGACAATACATATAAGCGCCAACGTAAGTCTCCCTCAATTAAAAACGAGAGATTAGCATTGTACAGTCGCCTGACGACAACATATAGGTATGGAGCACAATTAACAGATCTAGAAGCGATAATCATGAGTCGTTGCAAACGTGTGACTTAATACAGCAAAGATATTTTAACGTCACTGATTACGTATACAACTTGGTGCAGGGAGCCACTGACTACCACTACCAGATAAAACACGAAATGTTCCAGCGGGCAATCTTCCCGACTGGACTTCTGTTACGAGTGGAAGAGCTGGAAGAGGACGTTTTCTACCAGTGTAACAAAACAATCAGATAACAAAAGTAAAAGAATGCTCTAGGCACCTCAGTGGTACCAACACATATTCATCTCACAATACCGAAAATAAAGGAAGAGATAGATCTATTGACACACAAATACAACAAACACGAAGAGAAACAATACCTCTTAACAGTTCACTACGTTAAAACGCATTGTTAAAATTACAATAAGAATGTGAATATAGCAAAAGGTGGCCTTACATAAAGCATGTACGTATTATACACTGAAGAGACAAAGAAACTGGTATGAGCATACGTATTCAAATACAGAGATATGGAAACAGGCAGAATACTGAGTTGCGATAGCCAACGCATATATAAGACAACACGTGTCTGGCATAGTTGTTAAGTCGATTACTGCTAATACAATGGCAGGTTTCATGATTTAAGTGATTTCTAACGGGGTGTTATAATCGGCACACGATCGGTGGGACACAGCATCTCCGAGGTACCTACGAAGTGGGGATTATCTCGTACGACCACTTCACGAGTGTACCGTGAATATCAGGATTCGCCTAAAACGTCAAATCTCCTACATTGCTGCGGCCGGAAGAAACATCCTCAAAGAACGGGCCCAGCGACGTGACAGAAGTGCCACACTTCCGCAAGTTGCTGCAGATTTCATTGCTGGACCATCAACGAATGACAGCGAGCGAACCATTCAACGAAAAATCATCGGTATGGGATCTCGGGGTAGAAGGCTCACTCATGTACCCTTGATGTCTACACGACACAAAGCTCTCGCCTCGGCTTAGCCCGACATTTGACTGTTGATGACTGGAAACATGTTGCCTGATTGGACGAGTCTCTGTTCAAATTGTATATACCGGATGAACGTGTACGGGTGCGGAAACAACCTCATGAATTCAAGGATCTTGCATATGAGCAGGGGACTGTTCAAGCTGGTGGAGGCTCTGTAATGGCGTGGGGAGTGTGCAGTGTCTCATCACCTGCATCCATTCATGTCCATTGCGCATTCTGACGGACTTGGGAAATTCCAGCAGGACAATGCGACACGTCCAGAATTCCTACAGAGTGGTTCCAGGAACACTATTCTGAGTTTAAACACATCCACTGGCCACCAAACTCCCCAGACATGAGTATTATTCAGCATATCTGGGAGTCCTCACAACGTGCTGTTCAGAAGAGATCTCCACCCCTCAGTGTTGTTGTTGTGGCGTTCAGTCCTGGGACTGGTTTGATGCAGCTCTCCATGCTACTCTCTCCTGTACAAGTTTCTTCATCTCCCAGTACTTACTGCAACCTACGTCCTTCTGAATCTGCTTAGTGTATTTATCTCTTGGTCTCCCTCTATGATTTTTAATCCGCACATTGCCCTCCAATGCTAAATTTGTGATCCCTTGATGCCTCAGAACATGTCCTGCCAACCGGTCCCTTCTTCTTGTCAAGTTGTGCCACAAACTCCTCTTCTCCCCAATTCTATTCTATACCTCCTCATTAGCTATGTGATCTACCCATCTAATCTTCAGCATTATTCTGTAGCACCACATTTCGAAAGCTTCTATTCTCTTCTTGTCCAAACTATTTATCGTTCATGTCTCACTTCCATACATGGCTACACTCCATACAAATACTTTCAGAAACGACTTCCTGACACTTAAATCTATACTCGATGTTAACATATTTCTATTCTTCAGAAACGCGTTTCTTGCCATTGCCAGTCTACGTTTTATATCCTCCCTACTTCGACCATCATCAGTTATTTTGCTCCCCAAATAGCAAAACTCCTTTACCACTTTAACTGTCTCATTTCCTAATCTAATTCCCTCAGCATCACCCGACTTAATTCGGCTACATTCCATTATCCTTCTTTTGCTTTTGTTGATGTTCATCTTATATCCTCCCTTCAAGACACTATCCATTCTGTTCAACTGCTCTTCCAAGTCCTTTGCTGTCTCTGACAGAATTACAATGTCATCGGCAAACCACAAAGTTTTTATTTCTTCTTCATGGATTTTAATACCGACTCCGAATTTATCTTTTGTTTCCTTTACTGCTTGCTCAATATACAGATTCAATAACATTGGTGAGAGGCTACAACGCTGTCTCAGTCCCTTCCCAACCATTGCTTCCGTTTCATGTACCTCGACTCTTATAACTGCCATCAGGTTTCTGTACAAATTGTAAATAGCCTTCCGCTCCCTGTATTTTACCCTTGCAACGTTTAGAATTTGATAGAGAGTATTCCAGTCAACATTGTCAAACGCTTTCTCTGCAAATACTAGAAACATAGGTTTGCCTTTCCTTAATCTAGCTTCTAAGATAAGTCGTAGGGTCAGTATTGCCTCACGTGTTCCAATATTTCTACGGAATCCAAACTGATCATCCCCAAGGTTGGCTTCTAGTAGTTTTTCCAGTCGTCTGTAAAGCATTCGCGTTAGTATTTTGCAGCTGTGGCTTATTAAACTGATTTTTCGGTAATTTTCACATCTGTCAACACCTGCTTTCTTTGGGATTTGAATTATTATATTCTTCTTGAAGTCTGACAGTATTTCGCCTGTCTCATACATCTTGTTCACCAGATGGTAGAGTTTTGTCAGGACTGGCTCTCCCAAGGCCGTCAGTAGTTCTAATGGAATGGTGTCTACTTCCGGGGCCTTGTTTCGGCTCAGGTCTCTCAGTGCCCTGTCAAACTCTTCACGCAGTATCGTATCTCCCATTTCGTCTTCATCTACTTTCTCTTCCCGTCCCATAACATTGCCCTCAAGTAAATCGCCCTTGTTTAGGCCCTCTATATACTCCTTCCACCTTTCTGCTTTCCCTTCTTTGCTTAGAACTGGGTTTCCATCTGAGCTCTTGATATTCATACAAGTGGTTCTCTTTTCTCCGAAGGTCTCTTTACTTTTCCTGTAGGCAGTATCTATCTTACCCCTAGTGAGATAAGCCTCTAGATCCTTACATTTGTCCCCTAGCCATCCCTGCTTAGCCATTTTGCACTTCCTGTCAATCTCATTTTTGAGACGCTTCTATTCCTTTTTGCCTGCTTCATTTACTGCATTTTTATATTTTCTCCTTTCATCAATTAAATTCAATGTGTCTTCTGTTACCCAAGGACTTCTACTAGCCCTCGTCTTTTTACCTACTTGATCCTCTGCTGCCTTCACTACTTCATCCCTCAGAGCTACCCATTCTTCTTCTACTGTATTTCTTTCCCCCATTTGTGACAATTGTTCCCTTATGCTCTCGCTAAAACTCTGTACAATCTCTGGTTTAATCAGTTTATCCAGATCCCA
This sequence comes from Schistocerca americana, assembly GCF_021461395.2. NCBI lineage: Eukaryota > Metazoa > Arthropoda > Insecta > Orthoptera > Acrididae > Schistocerca > Schistocerca americana. Next base: position 46,589,521 of record NC_060123.1, read on the forward strand.
TCTCCTTAAATTCCCACCTTTTTGCAGTTACTTCAGTTTTAATCTACAGCTGATACCTTCTAGTATTTCCAGGATTCTTCCATGTGCACAACCTTCTTTTATGGTTCAAATGGATCTGAGCACTATGGGACTTAACTTCTGAGGTCATCAGTCCCCTAGAACTTAGAACTACTTAAACCTAACTAATCTAAGGACATCACACACATCTATGCCCGAGGCAGGATTCGAACCTGCGACCGTAGAGGTCACGCGGTTCCAGACTGTAGCGACTAGAACCGCTCGGCCACTCCGGCCGGCCTCCTTCTTTTATGATTCTTGAACCAAGTGTTAGCTATGATTATGTTATGCTCTGTGCACAATTCTACCAGACGGCTTCCTCTTTCATTTCTTTCCCCCAATCCATATTCACCCACTATGTTTCCTTCTCTCCCTTTTCCTACTCTCGAATCCCAGGCACCCATGACTATTACATTTTCGTCTCCCTTCACTACCTGAATAATTTCTTTTATCTCTTCATACATTTCATCAATTTCATCATCATCTGCAGAGGTAGTTGTCATACAAACTTGTACTATTGTAGTAGGTCTGGGCTTCGTGTCTATCTTGGCCACAATAATGTGTTCACTATGCTGTTGATAGTAGCTTCCCCGCACTCCAATTTTTTTATTCATTACTACTCATTACCTACTCCTGCATTACCCCTATTTGATTTTGTATTTATAACCCTGTATTCACCTGGCCAAAAGTCTTGTTCCTCCTGCCACCGAACGTCACTAATTCCCACTATATCTAACTTTAACCTATCTGTTTCCCTTTTTAAGTTTTCTAACCTACCTGCCCGATTAAGGGATCTGACATTCCACGCTCCGATCCGCAGAACGCCAGTTTTCTTTCTCCTGATAACGACGTCCTCTTGAGTTGTCCCCGCCCGGAGATCCGAATGGGGGACTATTTTACCTCCGGAATAGTTTACCCAAGAGGACGACATCATCATTTAACCATACAGTAAAGCTGCATGTCATCGGGGGGAGGTCTCGCTTACGGAATTATGGACAGCCCTGTGGGATTCATGGTATCACTAACCTCCAGCGCTGCATCAGGCATTAGCCGAGTCTATCCCACGTCATGTTGCGGCACTTCTGCGTTCTCGTGGGATGGGGGAGGGGGGGGGTCGTTCACGATATTAGGTATAGGCAGGTGCTCCAGTTTCTTTGGCTCTTCAGTGTATATGGTCGCAGCACACACAGCACAGACTTACAGGGGAATAGCCACACTGAAAACCTCCAGTTGCCAAATAATCTTAAGATAGCAAACAACATTCCACAAACAGAGATACTGAAAGTCCAGTGCTAAATACAAACAATCTCCCTAATAATACAGTTAAAAATACTTCATCCACACATAATTCCCAGTGCACACAAACATAAGAGGAAGACAATGTCAGGACGTCTCCAGGACACACACAGAAACACCAAACAACACGACAATAAAGTAGGTCATTAAGACAATCTTGAGAGTATCTTACGTGTAAGTAGGTGAGAAAGCAGGGGAATTTTCCAGACTACTGAGTCAGGTGATACGCCTCAGTCGCCAGGAAAGGGGAATAATACGTTTTGCTACAACACAGCAGACCGGCATAGTGATAATTGTAGTGTCTAGGCAAGACAGCCTAGACACAATGAGAGGAAGCCGAAAGGCACGCGCTAAGCTAAAGCAGGATGGCGTGAGGTCTGAAACAGGATACGTAATGAATGCTATAAAGAAAAGTACGTAGCTTCTGGAATACTTAACTTTAATCCATCCTTTTGGTACATCTGGAGATTGTGGCGATACAAGTGAGACTCTTTAGATACATGCAATGTTACTAATGGCGCCTTGCTAGGTCGTTGCCATTGACTTAGCTGAAGGCTATTCTAACTATCGGCTCGGAAAAGGAGCGAGGCTTCGTCAGTATAGTCGCTAGCTACGTCGTCCGTACAACTGGGGCGAGTGCTAGTCCGTATCTCGAGACCTGCCTTGTGGTGGCGCTCGGTCTGCGATCACACAGTGGCGACACGCGGGTCCGACATGTACTAATGGACCGCGGCCGATTTAAAACTACCACCTAGCCAGTGTGGTGTCTGGCAGTGACACCACAATAATTATGACACAGAACCTCCCAACCGCACATCGGGAGCTCCGTAGTGTGTTAGGACAAGAATGCGCACGAAGCTGTCAAAGTTTAAACATAGATAAAGTTTATAAGGACTTCATGAGGTTACATGGGCACGTTTACTACGGCGCTAAAGATACACCTAAGTGCTTTGGCTTTACTAGATACTCCACGCTGCGAAGGTCTTACAACTAAACTGCATTAGGAGCACTTTCATTCGAGTGGAACTGGTTCTACATCAGAACGAAGTACACGCAGATATAATCTGTCTCCAAGAACCACACAAGCGTGGTGATAGAGAATCAGGCCTTCTCAAACACCTTGTAACAATTACCGGAACCTAAAACCTTTAAGCTGCAATTATTACAGCGAACGTAAATTACACAGTCACTAAAATAACATAACATGTGGCCACATATGAAATTAAGTGCGGACGAGATTTTTGGATCATATACATGTATGCATAGTATACGTATAACATAGAGCATTTTGCTTACCAAATAAGAGATGTAGCACAGTTTTCTAGGGACAAAAGGTTACTCATACTTAGCGACTTGAATGCCTGGTCGATTCTATGGCACGCAGATGGAACAGACAATAGGGGACAAATCGTGGTTGACACAATAAATGAATACCGTCTATTTGTTCTAAACAAAGCAAGAAAAACACCTGTATACTGCAACAAAGCAGGAAGAACGAGAATAATTGACATCTCATTAGAAAATGCAAGTCCAACAAGTGGGAAATACTAGAAAATACGGAAACACAGTGATTACAACGCTATACTCGTCCACACAAACACATACAAAAACACAAACACACAAACTTCACATCAACAAAAACAAAGACATTTTCTAAACGAGGCTGACTGGCAAAAATTAAGGGACGTGGTTGAAGAATTTTCCCTCCATACAACCAATAGCAGACACTATGAAGCTCACATTGTGACGGACCTACTTCAAAAAGTACAACAGTTAGCTACCCCAAAAACAACGGAACTAAGGAAAGACACTAGAGACAAAAGAAAGCATTACAAAAAATGAAGACAGCATACAGCAGGGAAGTAGGATTGAAGCTATTCGGTGATGCTGAGGAAATACATAAAATCAAATTGTACAATATCAGACAGGACTGCTGGAACAATTTTGTCTAAATTCTGCTACGAAACAATAAATGGGGTGGGGAGTGGGGGTGGGGGGAACCATTTAAGCTTGTAACAGATAATGTAAAGATGCCGATAGTAAAGTCAACTTTTAGGCACACGGACGGCTCTACAACAAGCCGCTGGACAGGGTCAACAAAGTACCTGCTGAAAAAAATTCTTGCTGGTGACGAAAAAGCGAATGACCAGAAAACTAGAAACATCACACTGATTTACGAAAACAAATTTTTGACACCTACACAAATGGAGCCGCTAGTGTCCCATTTGCCCATGTTTGGCGTTAGCAATAAGGCTTCTAGTCCAGTTGGCATACACTCAGAAACGCTAAAACATACTGTTGCACAGGTGAACCCCTTTCTAACAGAGTTACTGAATAAGGCACTGCTGCAAGGCAGGGTCCCTGCCGTGTGGAAAACTGCGAACGTTGTAATCATCAAAAAACAGAGTATCAGGGCTCAACAGACCCAAAGATTTACAGCCGATCTGCCTCCTGAATACTTTGGCTAAGGTGCAGGAGAGGCTCCTGTTTAATAGATTTCATTCGCACAGGACGCAATTTGGTATTAGTCCACATCAGTATAGTTTTAGACCAGAAAGCTCAATACACGATGCAGCCAACCGCGCCCTGGAAATATTACAGGACACACAAAAAAGACTGAAGTAGCAATAGCAATAACGCCTTCGACAATCTGTGGTGGCATACCTTGTTAGCAAAGCTACGAGAGATGCAGACACCAACAGTTTTATACAGTGGCTAACTCGACTACTCCTACGATAGCGTGGTGCAATGGGAAGCAGGAACGTAGAAGGTTACCAAGAAAATTACAAAAGGGTGCCCACAAGGCTATATCTGTGGGCCAGTTTTCTAGGTTATTGCCACAGAACCTCTCATGAACAATCCGGACGAAGATGATAGAGTGAATAGTAACCTATGCTGAGGACTTGCTAGTAGTAATAGCTGCAAACTCGAGAGTGCAAGAGCAGGGCTACGAAACTCCTTAGAAAAGTAAGTGACTGGTGAAGCCTTAAGAAGCTCACATTTGCGGCCCTGCAGAGGCCACGATGGTGATCCATCAGGAATTAATTTATTACTTAATTATTAACAATACAGAGTAACACAACACCTTCGTAACTACGCCGAATAAACATGATCTGAAGGGAAGCGTCACATATAAGCACCAAACTATACCATCTAATCTCTTTCAGCTACCATTCGCTCCACATCTGTAATCACCGTAGCCTTCAGGTGTCTCACATCTAAAACTAAAGTCTTCTACTTGCGATTCGCTCCACATACACAGTCAACAGTAATGGCAAAGAGGAAGTACTTTACATTGAAAGAACGTTAGCAGCCGAACTTACAAGGGAACCTCCCCATCGCACCCCCCCCCCCCCTCAGATTTAGTTATAATTTGGCACAGTGGATAGGCCTTGAAAAACTGAACACAGATTAATCGAGAAAACAGGAAGAAGTTGTGTGGAACTATGAAAGAATAAACAAAATATACAAACTGAGTAGTCCATGCGCAAGATAGGCAATATATGGGATAATGTGAAGTCAGGAGCGTCGTGATCCCGTGGTTAGCGTGAGCAGCTGCGGAGCGAGAGGTCCTTGGTTCAAGTCTTCACTAGAGCGAAAATTTTACTTGCTATATTTTTACAAAGTTATGATCTACATCTACACATCTACATTTATACTCCGCAAGCCACCCAACGGTGTGTCCGTTCGTTCATTGACGTCTCTGTTCACTGTAATAAGTTTAGTGTCTGTGTGTTGCGACCGCACCGCAAAACCGTGCGATTAGTAGACGAAAGGGCGTGCCTCTCCAATGGGAACCGAAAACATTTGATCGCAACGTCATAGGTCAACCGATTCCTCCACAGGAAAACATGTATGATATATTCTATACAACACTGGTGACGGCATGTGCGTCACATGACTGAAATATATTGTCGACCAAACTAACTTGCACACTTGGCGAATGGGTAAAAAGATTCTCCTACCTTGCCCGGTTTGGTTTTCTTGTGGATGTGATAATCACGTCCAAAAAAGTGATGAAAACATAAGTTTGTGTCACATAAACTGCAACAAATGAATGCAACAGTTTCACACTCGCACAGTTTTCTCTGTGCACTGTCAAAACATATATTTTTAACGTTTTAAAATTTTTCCGTGTGTAGACCGTCAAATCCTGCATATGTCCAAGCAAATCTGAACATGTCCTGGAATTTTGGAGAGCGAAGTTGATTATGTGTGAGTGCCTGAACTCTGATAATTGTGTGAAAAAAAAAATTAAGCTTCTCACTCGAGAGAATACTTGAACCAAGGACCTCTCGTTCCGCAGCTGCTCACGCTAACCACGGGACCACGGCGCTCCTGACCTCACATTATGCTAAATGTTGCCTATCTTGCGCATAGACTACTCGGTTTGTATTTTTGCTTATTTTGTCATAGTTCCACACAACTTCTTCCTGTTTTCTCGATTGATCTGTGTTCAGTTTTTCAAGGCCTATCCACTGTGCCAACTTATAACTAAATCTGATGGGGGTGCGATGAGGAGGTTCTCTTGTTAGTGTCCAAATCCTGCGTATGGGACCGGAATTGGGGACATCACACTCCCTTTTCCAGTCATTAATTAATTAATCCAATCATTCATTCATTAGTTGTGTTATGCAGAACTCATCGAGTAGAAGTACTGAGGGATATGATACGTGTCAAGGCATACATTAACAAATGACAGGCTACTCGTAGAATATTAATGTGTGTTCTGTAGTATCATTCAGATATCAGTATACTGCTACATTTGACTGACCAAGCTAAAAGTAATTTACTAAATTTGGGAGACAAATAAAGTCGGAAATAGCTGCGGTTTACATTGTACTGGTAACTTAATATTTACAAGAGTACCGCAGCAAGGCGTTTGAAATCAACAGTAGCAAGTTTACAATACACTCCCACACACTACGCAGCTTTGCAGTCAACTCTGATACAGTTTATGCAGCAAAAAGTACTTTTTGGTCGTTATATGTGGATGATAAAATAGCTCAGAGTTGGAGTGAAAACGATGTATGTTCTCACATTTCTTTCGGACTTTTAGCAATTACTAATGTCTTAGTTGACATTAGATGTGATACTATTATATACTATTGCACCAGAGTATAGGCACAAAACTGTACACAGAGAAGCAAGGCAGACATGAAAACGATTTTTCAGTTTTTATTGCGTTTTTTGTACAAATTTATTTTCATTATCAGGTACATGAATAGTTAGTGAGCAAATTTGCTGTAAAGTGAGCGTACGAATTTCAGGATCGTTAAATCTATCTCATTGCGATGTACTATTATACCGTTTACGCAGTATTCGCACTCCTCGCTGAAGCTGAGTTCATATTCATTTACTTTAGATGCACTGCGCCGCAAGCCAGTTCTATAGGACATGAGAAAGTGAAGTATGTCAAATAAGCCAGGAGATTCGTCGTCAGGTCGTCAGAGGGATAGATACGTCTAAAATCAAGCAACGCCTAAGTGACATTCCTTATTAATTTGCCTATATTTAGTCCTCATTTTAATTTGGTATCCAACTCGACCACAAATAATTATTCCTTGTCTGATTCAGCACTGATTCAGCCCTGCCTGATGTTCCTCTTCTCTGTGATTAGAACCCTGCTCGTGACACAGTCTACCTGTATAACTGTGTGATTCATTTTATGAAAGTAAGACTATCAGTGCAAGCGAGCTTTGTTTCGGTGCTCACAAACTGTATTTAACATGAACATACGTCGTTTATAATTAATAACACGATCTACGTCCTGAATGACTTCTTCTTATTTTCTTATTCTGGGCCCATGCACAGGATGTGGACAGTAAGTTCGGCTATTAACTTGGCTTTCAATAAAAAGTACCTCCTCGTTGCCAGTCTTTCGTACTGTGAGGGTCGTGCTCAATTTACTGTTGATTCTGATGTGGAGCGAATTGCTAGTAGATGGCTTTAGTTCCTGACGTGAGACACTTGTAAGCAATGTTGACTACAGATGTGAGGGGAATGGTAGCTGAAATCTTTCGATTATTTCTTAGTTTCAGACACTTAGGTAATAGAGATTAGATGGTATACTGATGTACCTCTCTATAGATCTTCCCTTCATATCATGATCATCGCTTGTAACCTTTTCGATAAATTCTGGAGACGGCCATGTTAGCTGCTTGTAATTCCCATAACAACAAATATGTGTCAACAGCAATCAATTGCAATTTGTCCTTAAACAGTTGAGCATTGGTTTATCAGGAGAACGATAATGTCGTTCTTTTAGCTGTATTTGATTCTACCTTAGCTCTAAAATATAGTCATAAACTTCCAAATACAAAAAAAAAATAAAATAAAACTGGATTTTAGATCCTCTATACAGCATGTAATGTATCGTATCTGATTAGAGCGCCTCGGCAACTATTTTTAAGCACTTAGGAGAAAATTTCTTCCAAAAAGGAAATAAATCTGTGGCACATTGCAGACCATAAAAACTACAGTTTTATGGTGGCATCATGTAAAAATGTAATACTGTCATGAAGTCTAGGACACGTTTGGATGCGACGTTGGAGCACTCAGTGACAAAATTGGAGTGTAATAGTTTCTGCGAATAAGAACGTGACCAAATTGCATCTCTCACTAGTACTGATCCAATTCCCTTAAAATTGTGGCGTCATATGACCAAGTTCATGTAACCTAAAGTCGTCGTCATTCTCATCAGTGACGTAATCACGGTTTTCAGTGATATCAGCGTCCATATCAGTGTGAAGCCACATACCCAGCACCCCCTCCTCATCGAAAGTTAATCATAAGGAAGTATTAAACATTCCGATGGCAGAAACAGTCAAGTAGCATTAGTGAAAAGTTAAAACAATGTACACCTCCCCCTGCCAGCAACTAATCGTAACACAGAATTAAACTAACCAATATGGTGGAAATAGTCCAATTACGTCAGTGGAAAACTTTGAAACATCCTTCACCTCCCTCGTATCACCAACCAGCCATACTGTAGTACCTCCAGCCAATGTTAGTGCAGTACTGCAGTATTAAACATCAATATTGTGGAAATAAACCGGTAGTGTGCATTATATTATGTGCATTATACCCCCCCCCCCCGCCTCCTCCTCTTACCAGAAAACCAGAAAATAGTAATTAAATAATGTCAAATTACATTATTTCCGATGCACAAATAGACATCTTCAATACAGAGCTTAGTATTAAAAATTGGACAAATATGCAAGAAAATATATGTAACAATCAGATTAATTCCAAGATACTCACTGTTTCCCAAAGACGTAAAAATAGTGACGCAAACGTCACTAATGTTACTAAAGTTTTCACTTATACCTCTAAAAATGGCCAAATACGCGATACAAAAACTGCGTGACTTTCAGATTACAGTCATGGATATTCATTGTTTCTGAAAGACAAAATAATGCCAAGTTATATCATTTACGTACTCATTAGTACCTCTGACATAGCTACATCCAGGCTTTTCTCAAAAGTATCTGAAATAATTGAGAGAAGCACGTTAAAGTATATTAATTGGCTACAATACTGAATATTTTGTTAATTATGTTTGCTTACTTGTAAAGATTCGTTTCTTGACTTGTTCAGTAGTCGCATCGGTAAAGTTCATTCGGAGCTATATATCATGCACTATTCAGTATTGCAGCGAGTGTTTATTGTAATTGTCTGTTGTTGTTGTTGTGTTCAGTCCAAAAACTGGTTTCGGTTTCACGCACTTCTTCGTGCTACTCTGTTCTGTGCAACCCACCTAGTCAGCGAGTAACTACTGCAACCGACATTCCTCTAAATCTGATTAAGGTATTAATCTCTTGATCTCCCTCTACAACTCCCACTCCCCTCATCATCCCACATACACACACACACACACACACACACACACATACACACACACACACACACACACACCATCAGTACTAAACTACCGAAGTAGTACAGGAGAGGACACAGGGATTCCGGAACAGTACGGCGCGACGGACGCACGGTCGCGGGAAAGACTTGGGGAGTGGAGTTTAGCACGTGGTTGTGTGAGATGGAATATTTTGGGGTGCAGACTTGTGCTCTTGTGTGATTTCCGTGGCTTCTGCAGTGAAGACGTAGTATGCATTCAGAAGTGAATATCTCACGGGCTATGTTGTTGCTCATAACTAATTACGTGAAGCAGGAGTCTGTTTCCCTGTCATTCAACTTAGATTTTATTTAATTGCTGGACCATCGACACTAAAAAGTGTTTTATATTCTTAAAGGGCGTTTTTAAAGGTACTTCTGCTATCATACTCATCATTTAAAGTCGTTAAAATAGTACCTGCAAAATTTATTTAATTGCAATCTTTCATTTATAAATTTCTATGTTACACTCAAAAATTGCAATTGCCGAGTGATAGAAACCTTCGACCATTCGATTCATGTGTATATTCATATTCTATACTGTGGACTCGGCATTATTTGCCTTTTAATGCGGCAACTATGTATCCCAATCCCTAGACAACGAAACCAGCCAAAAGTTTTAATATTTCTGAGGGTGCGTTGTTGAGTGCTACAACATAATAATCGTTTTATTTGAAAGCCCGCAATAGGTAGATGTGCTAGCCATAATGCATTAGGTATTATGCGTTAACCATTAGATGTTATGGATTATGTGTTATAGTAGGTGTTATTCATTCAGCGCACATCCTAGCTCTTTAGTCCGGGGGGGGGGGGGGAGGGGGGGTAGGGGATCTAGAAATCCAGCTTCATGTTCTGATGAGAGCATTTTGGATATAATACTTGGAATGGCCGTGTAGCTTGGTAACTTTGAGTTGGTTCAGTGATGCTGAATGTTTGATTTCATTGTAGATAGCTAAAAAATTGTTAAAGATGAAGGTGGGGGAATAATGTTTCAACAGGAGTAAATATATCAGCTTAACCCAAATATCAGAGGAACAGAAATATCAAAAGCTACATTATGAACTTTTGGTGATACGTCAAAGAATATGGAAGTGTTTGAAACGAAAAATAGCGTTCCCCTCCTTCCTTGCATGATGATCTTAGTCAATTCTGAACATTCAGTATAACTCTCTCTGGGCTGCTACTGTTCTTTCAGGCAAGGTATCACGACTCAGAGACTTGGATCTGTCTTTCTTCAGCTCATCTTTTTCTTATAAAAAGCTTTCAGATATATAATGTCTGCAAGAAATTCTTTTCCAGTCAAAAATAGGGCATTGTGTTGTTGTTTCGAAAACTTATGAATTAACACGGAACTGAGAGTTTCATTCAGCATGAATTTTGCCTGTTCTTTCCATAGTAAGCCGAACATAGAAAATATGTCCAGACCTAATTGTCAGCAGTTTTGTGTGTATGATAATAACTAATGCAGACAGTTTACGTGTAGGCATATTTAATTCGAAGTCTTATTGTGCTCCCAGAGAGTGTGAGATCATGTATAGAGTAAAACTTTATTTTTGCTTAAATTTTCTTTTGCGTTATGATAAGCAGCAAACCAGTCTTTGGACTGATGACCACAACAACAACCACAAGCATGCAAGCAGTGTGTATTTTAACAAGTTATAGAGACACATTAGAAGAGGTAAACGTTCTGTTTTAAAAGTTCACAGAGCTTGCAAGTGTTGTGCACTTACTAAATTCCATCGTAAACGAGTGCACCTTAATATAAAACTTCTTATCAAAAGAGCCAAAATACAAAATGAGAGCCTTTTAATAAGAGATACATAAGAGTTAGGTGTGGCAATATTTAATTTAAATTTTCATGGTGCTTGCATAGTGTGAGATATCTCACTATACATGATTTATTTATTTATTTTTTAAATATAGACTCTGATGTTATCTCTGGTGATGCCACATCTCTCACTGTTACCAGCTTCGGTCATATCTCTCGTGTGTGTTTAGTAACAGGCCATTCCGTTCTACAGATTGATATCCTACCTAAAATAGAGCACCTCAGTCCTTCCTTCCCTCAAATAAAATTGGGTTGTACATGTTGCGGTAGTTTTATTGGATATTATTGCAGTTGACTACAGGTCTATCTTTACTGAGCCACAGATTTTATTTTAGTGAGCAATGGTTTCCCAAAATGCAGCAGCCGTTCGTTTTTGTAATACTTCTCATCGATTGTACTTTTTCTTGTAATGCATTAGCTTCACACAAACGAAATAATGATACGTTATGTGATGACAGTACACACACATTTTCAGAATGTCTATACTTTAAGTATTTATACACTGTTGAAACATAAAGAATACATTTTGAGACCAATTTTAGATTATGATGTGGCTTCTTAGGCAAGGTATAGTGATTAATCCAAGACTTGCTGGTTTTTTTTGTGCTTAACTTCAGCTAGGTGCTCTACCATTTCTGCAGTAACTGTTACCGATCATATTTTTGTAGTGATACATTATCTTCTGTCCCATCCTGTTATTGTTAGCAATCATGACAGAATATGTGTGTAGAAAATTATTTTGAAGTAGACGCACTGCGTCAATCCACACATAAATCATCACACTTTCTGGACATTTTCAATTCACTTTATGCATTTAGGGATTGTGGCAATGCTGCCATTACATTTTTTGGTGCAACTGAGAATACTATGTAAAGTAATTTACTTGAGTAATACAGCGTTTTTTCTTGTATTTAGCCTCAATTTTATCCTAGATAATCGATGTAAAAATTTCACTTGTGTTTCTGACGTACTTTTGCAAACATGACAGAGTATTATGACATCAAAGATGTCGAAAATAATTTATTTAATGCCCCATTGTGTCTTAATGATGTTTGGTTCACATATCGAAATACGAACATTTTTACCCTGTACTGATAACTGTTTCTGACAGTGAGGACATGTTGTGGGAAAGAAAATAAACTTTTTTCGCTTTCTAGCAATGGAATCACCTATCGGCTACATCACAGTTTTGTATGTGTACGAAAATTTGGTTTTATCTTTGTGCCTTTCAGAAATAATTTACTTTCTTCAAGGGTTATATAATTTTTCTGAAAATGGGATACCACGTTTAACACTACACTCTTACTGGTTGGATAGAGTGCAGTGTATGTTGGGAATAGTGTACTGTGACATCATTTACATACTAATTTTTGATTTTTGAGAAAGAGGAGGAGGCATATCGTATAATGCGCACATCTGGTCTATTTCCTTCAGCTTCGATATTTAATAGGGCGCTAAGATGTGCTTCCGATAAGGAGTACTGCACTGTGTAATTGCTCAGAGATAGTGGGAGAGCCGGGCTTCTTTAACTTTTTCTGCTAACACAGCTGAGCTATTTCCGTCGTCTTGAACTTGTTTAATACTGTACTATGATTGGTTGGAGATAATTTGTACTACACTGTCTGACTGGTTAGAGGTAGGGAGGAGGAGGATAATGTTGTAATTTTCCACTGACACAACCGCGATTCTTCCACCATGTTGAATTTTTAATAATACAAGATGATAAGCTAGAGATATGTGGGGAGAGTAGGGGCAGGGGTATGGTTTCAAACTGATGAACTTGACGATGTCCCTGCCAAAAGCGATGATGTCAGTGACAGTCCTGATGGCATCACTAGGTTACATGACTTCAAAATGTAAACAGAGTTAATCTGAATCGCAATAGATATTCTGCAGTCAACATATGGCCCCAGACGCTGAAGAGACGGTAAGGGGCATGTATATTATTTTTATGACAGCCTTTTCTGTGAGGTCCCCATGACGTCACGTTTCAACAAGACCATGCACGACCGGCTGTTCCATGTGCTGTCCTGACGTACCTCGATACGGAGTTTCCGACTGTCGTCCAGGCCACCACGTCCGCCACGTCTCTCACCTAATGAAAACATCTTGTCGTAGGTGACAGAGATGCTGGCGGGCTGCCACTATATGATGATGAATCCATACCTCCTATCCAAGCTCTGCCTGACTCGATTCATAGGTTAGGGTCTTTATTGCCGCCAGGGGTTACATACCTGTGTATTAAATTTCGCATATGTATTTATCCCCAAATCACCTACAGACTATTCCTACTACACTGCATACGCACTCGGAGCCAACTTTCGATGTTCGCTACCATTACTGATGTTATGATTTCAATGTTCAGCAGTGCATATAGTATAAATGAAAGAGGCTGTAATGTACTCTATTGACCATCCGGGATTTGGCACAAATAATATTTGCAATGATTTATTTACACATCCAGTTTTTTACTGCAAACGACACGCTGTAGACAAATTATTATTTATGATTGTCATAAATCATCTTCACATGGTAGCTAGCATCTAAAAATTACAATAATTAAGCTTTCGACAAAAGTATATAATCATCGCGGGAAGTGCAAGATAAATGCAGATGATTCTATTTGACCAGGAACGGCTACTGTTGAATGTCCTCAACAAGTTGCAAGTGTCAGTCGCGGTCAAGACAGTGTTCTGTGTAGTTGTGAGCACAGTATGTCACATTTAAGTGAATTTGAAAGGGGGAAAATTGTTTCTGCCCTTATAGTTTGTACTTACGTAACCGAAGTAGCCGATGTGCTATTTATTTCAGGTGGCACTGTATGTAAGAATTACACCAATTACATGGAAAGCGGAGAAAAATCATCGCGCGGATAGAAGCGTGTGTTGAGTGATCATGACGGTTAATGAACAGGATTGCGATGAAAAACAAAGAGACGACAGGTGCACATGTCATTGCAGAATTTAATGTCGCACCCGCGAACCCTATCATTCCAATTCCAATGTGAAGAGAGTTCATTGATGCAAACGCCGGTTTGAGGATAAATGATGCGGCAGTCTTAAAAACTGAAATGTTGAACAACGGAAGAAAGTAATATGATCAAAAAAGTCTTGCTTCCTTCAGCCACAATGGTTTCTATGCAAGGTCGCACTACTATCATGGATTATATAACCATTTTGGGTGATCAGGTCCATCTCATGGTACAGTGTTCTTTCCCTAATCGCGATGCTGTGTTACAAGACAACAGCTCCATCGACGAGAACTGGTTCTGTTAGCAAATGGAAGTATTGTCCCATCTCCTCTGGTCATCACAATCAGATCGCAATGTTATTGAACATTTGTGACCTACTCTGGAGAGAAGTACGTATGATCGGTATCTACCTCCTTCATCGTTATCTCAACTTGCCACTCCTTTGCATGGAGAATGGTATAACATTCCCTGGAAGATCTCATAGAACTTGTATTTATCGATTCAGAGGTAACTCGGAGCTGTTTTGAAGACAAACGGGTTTTCTGCGAGGTATTTCGGTGTTTCCGTAGTTTTCTTCAACTCATGTATGACAACTCATGTAATACAGTCTTTGTTCACAATGTGCTGCCTGCTGCATATGTCTTCTTAAGATCACCAGCGTGTGGCCTCAACCCGTTACGATTGAAAGTGTGTCTTGGTATTGACCCCTGAAGAAGTAAAATGAATTACGTGATTCAGACTGTGATACAAAAGGCATTTCCATCTTGTTACAGGAATTAGTAAGGTCTTAAACTAGAGGTGGGCAAACTCGTTCATCTTTTGGAATTAGTTCACTGGCGGTCGGTCCTTTTCCGAAACCGCTCATTTTTATTCGCTCACCGGTCCCTTGTTATCTGATAATGTGCTGTACTGATTTGAGATAAATATCCAGTACATATATCAAGTACGCTCAATTTAACTTCTGTACGATAAAGTCGTTGATTACCTAATACAGGTAGGTTATTTACTCCGATTTTATTACCTGAATGTGTTCTCAGAACGGATCTAATTAGTTAGCGATGTGACCCTCCAGTGTCTAAATGGAAGGCAGTGACAGTCCAGGACAAGCTGAACGGAAGTTCGATCCACGGAATCCATTTATAACGCAGCGCAGACCACCGAAATCGACATCACTTTCGGGGGAAGTTCCTGTTTGTAACGCATCCTGCGTGAAACGAACATTAATAGCTTTTATTTACAATTTGCGTGTGTCTAAATCAATTACGCATCCAAGTGTCATGATGTGCGAGAGGAGAAGATTTATTTGGATTATTACGTCTAACACGGGAGCTGAGAAACTGGGTACGAAAATTAGTTTGTATTAGCAATGGTGGCTGCATAAATAGGCACTTAACAACTGAAAATAAGCAAGACATTGTTTACAAAACCCTGTCGACATGACACACGTTTTTGCTTTGAAGATCTTTACATCCGAAAATAATATGTTTCATCAGTCAGCAGCTACAAAGCGCCAAAAGTACGTGCAAGGAATCTGTCATCAGTTATTTGAGAAAGAGAATTTCCGAGCGAGCACAGGCGCCATTAACAGACTAGAGTGAAGCGAGTATGAAAATCAACAAATCAGTAAATTAACTGAAAAGTGCTTATACATATATTTTACTCAGACACGTATTCAAAAATAAAAAGAAAAAATGTCCACTTCTAAGTCAGTGCTAATAATATTAAACATACTCCAGTCGTTTATATTAGTAAGGAAAAGGTCAAGAAAAAGTTGTCCATGAAATTTGTATCAAACGACTTTTCTATTAAATCGTTAGTTTGTGCCACAATGGCGTAAAATACGATCCCTTTTACACACACATATGGTTATATTGAAAACATTTTAGGAAAATGTCTCTCGTATTTGACTTGCAGGCATACGATAAGTGTGACGATTATATTGATAAGTTTTTAATTAACTGCGCAATATATTCTCGTAAAACCAGCTCTTTCAGTATCTGTTCGTGCTCCAAAGGGATCCATCATGCAAGTTGGATGGACAAAATCAATTACATATTGAAATTGTTTATGTTCTTTATGAAGTAGAATTGGGACTACAACAGTCTAAAGTTTGTACTATGCACGTGTAGATGTACGAATACTGCAATATCGTTTATAATTCCAGTCCCTGGCTCTTTCATCTTAAATCATCTGAATCAAAAGTGAGAAAACTTACTTTACTGAATTGGGAAGCAGAACCAAACGAGGAAGGTAGATAGGGATTCAAGTAATAATCAGTGAAGTTATGGCTAGTGGGACTGAACTGCTCGATTACAGTAAAATTAGAATATATTGAAACAATTTTACTCGAGTGACAAGTTCATTAAAAGAGATTCTTTGTAGTGGCATGTAAATAAAAATGTCAACGCCCTACACCTAGTTAATAAACTAAACGTTAAAAATTATCCAATCAGACAGACATTAAGTTCATGTAACAATGTAATAAGTAATCTTTCAAAGGAAACTAGGCATGGAAGCTACATACTCATATACTTTTGGTTTTAGCCAAATATGCCATAAACTATCAGTGCAAAGAAAAGATACTTTATAGCATATTAAGTGTTTGTAAAAGAAGAAATGATTTACACGTCATTTTTGCCTCACACGCTTAGTAACTGTCATGTTTAAAGGTTGTATTGTTAAACTTAATGCAGTAATACAGTATTGACTATAATGGTGAAAGTAGTAAGATTTTCCCTAAAGAAACTTATGTACATTTTAACTTCGTAAATGCGAGTTAATGCCATTCTAACAATTTTGGAATGGAGAGACAGCCCTTCCCCTGTTCCTACAAAGTCGAAATTACGAAAAATTCATTTCTTTTCCTAAGAGGACAAACTAGGAAACTAGGAAACAACCAACCATGAAAAATAAGTACCTCGATCTGTGTCACGTTTCATTTATGTAACCAAATCGAAAATCGCAAGATTTATGCAAACATTCTTACACTACAACAACAACAACAAAAAACAGATTTAAAGTCATCGGTAAAATTACGCCTTCTATCAAGTAGATTAAACCTAAAAATTCTTCGAAGAAAATCAAAAGTCATAATAATAAGTACGTGCTGTATAGGTGATCAAAACGACAAATAGCTAAGTACATTTCTTTGCTTCTCTCTGAAAAATGTACGAATTATATACAAGTTAATTTTTATTTAAGTTACGTAATTACGAAAGAGTTGAAATGGACCGTGGGACGAGCCACCGAAAAGTAACGGGATTGAGGCGAGAACGGGACAGGCCGAAATCTATCTGACCATTCAGGGTATGAGACCGCCCGCGGCTGCTCCGACAGTTCAGAGAAAGAGACGGGCGGCGATCGTTCCAGGAAAGAGACATATGTAACCAATTTCGTGAACCATTCCCCTGGTCCCATTCGTTCGTGATCGCCCCTCCTCTAGCCTAAACTACCAAAGATTCCTAAAATATACAGCCTAGAAAAGTCCTTGTTAAGATATAGACTATTTTACTCGTGTCGAGATTACCCAGCGATCAGCGGTGGAGCCTTCGTAGCGCTGCCGTACGCTGTCCACTGCTACATTTTTACTGATACTCTTAGTCTCTCTACATTGATCAATGGCTGTGATTGTACAGTCAGTCGCAGAATGCACACTTGCTTCTTAAATGAACCATTACGTATTCATCCTTCTGTGGTTGCGCAAGCTTCAGAATCAGTCTTTTCTGAGAGTGTCAGCAATGTTATCAACCGAGAGTAGTTATATTACCTTTTGTGAGAAATAGCAATCATAGTTTTCTGCTGTAATATAACCAACGAAATTGATAGCCACGCGTCATGTGCACCGAATGAAGTCCTCAGTTAGACTCTCAGGTACTCTGACGTCCAAAGAAAAGACAAACTGTCAGTTTAAGCCTCACACGCATTCCACGCCGGATGTGAAGTGATTGTGGTAACTAACAGAAGATTCTCCTGGAAATAGTTATGTGAAGAATTGGACCTTGAGAGAGCACAAATCATTATATTCCATGGTTACGAATAATTACTTCGTACATACCACTTTCAGTATGTGCTACCGTTCAAAAGACATCACGAAAAAACCGCAGATCGCTGCCCTCCCTATCCGCCAAACCCTTTACGTATTCAGAGAACACCAGCGGCCATGTCACATTTCATTTCCATGGAGTACTCCTGAGAATAAATTTATCTCTGATGAACACCCGTCGTCGAGGGCAACATACTGGGTTATATTACTTAAGAAGTCTTCGAGGCACTCACATATCTGCGAACGTGTTCCAGATACTCGGCACCATGTCAAATGCTTTCCTCAAATCTAGAAACATAGACCTGCCTGTTGTCCTTCATTTATAGTTTGCAGTATATCATGTGAGGAATGATCAAACTGAGTTTCACACGAGCGATTCTCTCTAAAACCATGCTAATTCGTGGACATAAGCTTCTCATTCTCAAGAAAGTTTAATGTATTCGAACTGAGAATGTGTTCTGAAGTAAGGGACATGGGTTTGTAATTCTGCGGGTCCGTTCTTTCACTTTTCTTATACATTTGAGTCACCTGCTCTTTCCGGTCACTTGGGATTCGTTCTGGTAGAGTTATGTAAGAGCCAGTACCATGGAGTACTCCTCGTAAAGCTGATTTGTGATTTCATCTGGACCTGGTGATTTACTTACTTTCAAAAATCTCTCGGTTTCTTTTCTCTACACCATACAGAAGTCTGTCTGATGGTCAAATGACGATGTGTTAGCACTATACTCCTGTGTGAACGATTTTTTGAAAGTGAAATTGAAAAATTCGGCTTTCGTGTTGCTGTTTTCAACTGTGGCGTACGTTAGGTGTCGAAATTGGGTGACCGTAGGAAAACAGAGGACGACGTAGACAGAGTTTCTAATTGGTGTGATAAGTAAGAGCTAGCTCTACCTGTGGAAAGATGTAAGTTAAATAAGGTGAGTGAGAAGAAGAAACCTGTAATGTCCTGATCCAGTATTACTTGTGTCGTGCTTGAGACAGTCAGGACCTTTAAATACCTTAGTATAACATTGCAAAGCGATATGAAATGGAAAGAGCGTGTGAGAAATGTGGTAGGAAAGGAGAATGGTCGACTTCGGTTTATTGGGAGAATTTTAGTAAAGTGTGGTTCATGTAAGGACAGTGGTGCCACCCATTCTTGAGTATTGCTCGAGTATTTGCGATCCGTACTAGGTCAGATGGAGGGAAGACATCAAGTAATTCAGAGGCGGGTTGCTGGATTTGTTACCGGTAGGTTCGAACAGCACGTAAGTGTTGCGGTGTTACGGAGATGCTTTGGGGACTCAAATGTGAATCCGTCGAAGGAAATGTTCTATTCGAGAAACACTGTTGAGAAAATTCAGAGAAACAACATTTGAAGCTCACTGGCACATGATTCTCCTGCCAATAACACACAATGGCCTAACAGCCAAAAAGATACGAGAAATTAGGGCTCATACGGAGGCATAAGAACAGTTGTTTTTCCCTCGCTCTATTTGCGAGTGGAAGAGGAACGGAAATGACTAGTGGTGGTACAGAGTACTCTTCGCCACGCACCGTGTTATGGCTTTCGGTGTGTCTCTGTAGATGTAGATACAGATATAGAGCTCATTACTTGTCCTCGGATAGGAGGCGCAAATTTGAAGAAGTTATGGATAGTTTGGTGCCCAAAACGGCGATCCTCCCTCATGATGGTCAAACATGGTCGGACGGAATATTTATGGCCTGTTTGCATCTCCTCACGTTCCGTTTTTGAATGTGGGAGAGTAAATGGCCTAAAATCTTGAACTGTATGATTCGAACAGCCAGCCAAATAAAGATGCACGATGGTGGCACTTTCAAACTCTGTAAGGTGTTCATTACTGTCACGTGAGTAAGCAGCTTCTATGTGTCTTTTACTGTGATTAATCGATATCTCACGCTATTGACCAAGCCTGGTAACAACATTAAATTCGAACAATGCCAATGCATTCTGGTGGGTATTCTACCTGTCACTGAGAATTCCTGCTCTATCTGCTAATGATGTGTAAGTGTATGTGGTGTAGCGGCACCATTGTTTAAGATGGGAAAAGATTAGCTTCGGTGCAATATTTCAGAGGGCACAAGTTATAGCCAGGCACAGGCCTGTTGGCAGTAAGTTACACTACCAGCAGTTGCGAAGTACAATGGAGGTCACAGGGCGGTAGACCCGCTGAAAAGAGTAAATGCAGCAGTTTGCAAGGCGCAATTTACCGGCAGAAGATGCCCACTGGCCCAACCCAGGTGTTATGAGTACATGACTTGGATCGGTATGTTAGCAAAACATAGGTGCGCAGCCACGTATAAATAGGCGCTGGTTCACTAACAAGGATTCAAGTGTGGCAGCTCTCCTGTATGGCGGGGCATGTCACACCACCTACACACAACAGCAGATGAGCCGCCAGCATTCCAGTTCACGGCAGGTCACTAGTTCAACCCTCTGAGGCCAACATGGAGTCAGCAGCTAGCCAGCAGCGGGTGACACCATGGCTTGCTACTCTTACTACTTCTAGCAGCCTTGTGGGCTCCCAACACATGCCGGAGGCATCCCGAGGCGAGGGCCACAGATTCAGGCGCCGGATCATACGTGCTTGTTGTCACTGCAATCTTAATGATGTCGTTGAGGAAGCATGCCACAGGCCACGATGCAGCTGCCAGTGGGCGGCGCTGAGGCAGCAGGGGCAGATACCAATGAGTCAACAGCTGGCGCATCCTGACATCACCACAACTCTGCAGACGTACAAGGCAGACACACAGCAGGGCATTGCGTGGGTCACTGAGGCAGCTATTCCACACGAAGCCATTTGACATGACAGCAAAGTGGTGTCCTCAGCATTGTGGGGCCCAGTGACGCAGACTGAGAGGAACGGGGCACTGTAGCTGGAAATAATAAATCACTTGGGAAACTTGGACGAGTTTTAATATGGCGCATCCTGACAGTGCCCCTCCTTGTCCAACATACCTATACAGTAGTTATGCTCACATCTGACCACGTCATTAGTGTGCTTCATTTTTTTTGTCAGGCAGTATATATTTGATCACTGCTCCACTCTGTTACCTGTAAAGATTGGGGATGTCTGACATTGCATAGTTTAGATCTGCTGGCTACTGGAAGCAGAATAATCTTTGGCATTAGGGATACTATTGAGGAGAGCAACGCCAGTACCAATTGAATATCATAGCACAGACATCACAACAGACATATCACACAGTACCAGCCACATTACTGCCAAAGCCCTTTCCACAGTGGGAACACTGATTTCCATCTGATCTCCAAAGTTAAACGCTGTCCTGCTTGGCTAACACTTGAGTAGACCACTATGTGGGTTTTCCGAGCCATTTGAGGGCGCTTTTGGCAAGTAACCAGCCATCGTGAAGCCATTTGAGGAAACTCTTGACTCAGAAGTAGCGGCTCCAGCCACGAAAACCGACAACAGCTGGGATAACAAACGGTATGCTAACCGCATCCCCCTCCATACCCACTTCCAGTGATGCATATAGTCCGTGGATGACATGGCGGTCGGTCGGTGCCGCTCGACCTTCTGTGGCATGGTTTGACGCAGTTTTTGCCAGTTTGCTATTTATTTAACATGTACCTCCCATTCTGTAGATTATTTTACTCATACATCTGGCATCAACTGGCAAACACATTCCTATGGACAAAAGTTGCTAACAGATATAAAAAGGAATCTAAGGACAATTCTCTAATCTGTTCCACTTGTTTAGTGCATTTCCTTCTCAAAACATGTTGGAACTGCATAACCTGTGTGGGTTAGTGCTCTTTATGTGAATGGCTTTCACTTGCTACTAATACAGTGACAGTAAATATTCCATATAGAGGCACCAGTGTCTTACGTATCAAACTTTTTGGAGAGGTTCATCACACAACAGGTATTAAATAACTAAATTTTTTTCCAGTTGACTCCTAATGTGACTGTAACTGGTAAAAATACTCATTGTCGCATGAAAATATCCAGATACCGAAAGTAATCTGGGGGTAATTCCTGACATGTCAGTAACACAGTTAAAGTATACATACTCGCTTTACATATCAAAGATGCTCTGTTTTTAAACCAGGGGAGATCGGGTAAGCTATTGGAGTTTCTGTGCATTCATCAAAGTGTTTGATGTGGGAACCCCAGTGTATAGTGTTAGAGTATTTTGCTGGAATATACCATTTATCACACAAGGAATGTATCGAAGTTTATGTTCCTTTAATCTGTGCTGCAGAGCATTCAGCTTCCTTTCAACAATTCGGTCCTAATGTCACGTCCTGTAGCTCTCCATGCTTACGGAGGTTGGAGAGGTATGGGTCCTGAATATGACTACTTACTTTGGCTGTCCCGCAGGTCTCCTTCAGACTCTTTGACTTCGAAATGACCGCAACTAACGGAAGCGACACTCATCGCTAATCACCACAGAATGCTGTAGAACGTCCCAGTAAACTCCGGTTTTACACCACGCAAGTCAGTGTTGTCTGAATTACGGAGTCACAGGTAAGCGACGCATGCAACTCGATATACGAATGCAAGAGTAGTCTGAACCCGACGGTTCGTGGTAGCATTCTGATATGTCTGTCTGGCAGGATTTCAGCTCACATTGCCTGTCCATCAGATCTACGTGATGAAATCGGATCTTCTTGCGGCGTAGCCCTCTGGAAGTACCCACACTTGGTCTTCTTGCCACAGTCTTCTTCGAAATCCATGCCCACACAACTTGCTGGAAAGTCATTACACTGCAGCGTACTGTCTCTGAAAAATATTATGGACCCACCAAGTCCTTCATGCCAATGTTTCGATGCCAATGAATCAACGCTTCTCAAAGAGCAAAAGATAGTGATACTGTGCAATATCTGGGTAAGCAATGGTGCCATCTTTACCTTAAAAGTTCAAGTGACGTTATACATACCGGTACGTATCATAGCGCCCAGTTACAGTTATTTATGTGTAGGAATGATATTTTCTGCACTGAAAGTAACGAAAAAGGTCGCATAACTATAAGGTTGGTGCACAATATCGTAAGTTTTTGGTCTGCATGTTAGTATTACGGCTGTCATGGTTTTATTTTAGATTTATCTTTTTCTGTCTTCCTACTGTAATTTTATCTTTTGGACATAGTGATTGGAGCTGTGGACACTAGGAAATGGAGGGCCAAGTGGAGAAAGGGAAAGTGTTCCGAAATGTTCTTCTCTTTGAGTTTAGTAGAGGGCGACAGAATGGGAGACAGCCAGAAACATTTGCGCAGTGTATGGGGATAATGCCATATGTCAGAGCACGGCAAGAGAATGAATATATCGTTTTAAAGAGGATCGTTTTAACACTACTTTATCCACGTTCAGGGAGAGGTTCAGGGTTTGATGAAGATCGTTTAAACACATTAATCCACAATGATAAACATCGGTGTAATCGATGTGGTGAAATGTGAGCATTCCACTATCGTGCGACGTTTGCATGCAATGGGGAAGATTAAAAAATTGGGTGTATGGGTACAGCATGCTCTAAGCCAAAATCACATAAAAGAGCAGGTATCCATATGTTCACTTCTGCTTGCCCGTAGTGAATTCGCTCATGAGCAACACCAACCACTTCTATCCTGTACAGTTATTGGTGACGAGAAATGGTGACTTTGTGCTATCATAGTCGCGCGGGATTAGCCGAACGGTCTTAGGCGCTGCAGTTATGGACTGTGCGGTTGGTCCCGGTGGAGGTTCGAGTCCTCCCTCGGGCATGGGTGTGTGTGTTTGTACTTAGGATAATTTAGGTTAAGTAGTGTGTAAGCTTAGGGACTGATGACCTTAGCAGTTATGACCCATAAGATTTCACACACATTTGAAAATTTTTGTGCTATCATAAGGAAAAGATAGGGCCAGTTGAGCCCAAACAAAGCAGTCAATCCACATACAAAGACTTGCGCGCTTCCGCAAAAGAAAATGCTAAGCAAATGGTGGAAGACCAACTGTGTGGTGTATTGCTAATCGATTCCCCGAGGTTTAACCTTCACTGCTGGGATTTATTGTGAACAAGTGAGAAGTTTTTCAACCGTAATCCAACAACAACGGCCAGGAAAACTGCGCTAAGTGGTGCTATTCCACGATAACACACGCCCTCATTCTACCACACTGATAACACAATACAGGTGTTGGGTTGGGAAGCTATATGATACCCACCTCATTCTCGTAATCTTGCACTCTCATATTCTCAACTTGGGTCTTCAAGAAATATCCTTCCCGAATTAAAGTGTCATCTAACATGGCTCGGCGAGTTCTTCGCCTCAAAAGAACCTGATATGTACAGTCATGGAACGAAAAACTTACCCCAGCGTTGGGAGACCGCTTTAAATAGTGAAGCTGAATATATTACTGATGCCTAAGGTCCCTGGTATATGTATCTGTTGCTTTCATAATACTTATGAACAAATGGTGCGAACTTACGCACCAGCCTAATATGAAATTTTAGTGAACACATTCCATAGTCTCGGAAATGCAGGAGTTACTTCATACTTTAAAGTTTTCCATTTCAGTCAGTCTACTTTTCCACTTGCTGACATTGATGTGTTTCTACGAGGTCCAGCCTATCGCTTCACTGTGTCTATTAGGGAGGTAGGGATACAGGCAGTGATGAGAGCCCCAACAGAGTTCGAGGGTGACCAGCTGTAGCCCGGGGAGTGCGCGCTGATAAGCCGCCCGCGGCCATAACTCGCGTTTAGCTGATTGGTTAAATTTCAGCGCGACACGGCCGCTCGCCGACTCAGCCGAGAGTAACGAGCCCCAAGCACTGTGCTCGATAACAGTCACAAAGCAGCCACCGACACCGTCACGCATTCCCTCTGCATCCAGGATCGCTTCGTAGCGTGCGTTCCGCATGCTTAGCTTCACAGTTGTTCCACAGAAAGTTTTTGATTCCTTTCCGTGTACGAGCTCACATTCCGAGTATAAAAATGAAAATCTAAAAAGAATTAGCCTGTACCTATTACAAAATAAATTTATATTTCATTACAATTACCTCTTCACACAACTTGAATTTTGCACCTAACACAAACTATGAAATTTTATGTTTACGATAAGTTGCTTCAAAACATCGTAATCCTGCAGGTATGTCTCCAACAGATTTAGCTCTTACGCTTCCACCTTACGCAGAAAGAAAAAGGAAATACTTATCAAATATTAGGATAAATAATTTTTTTTCTATTAAAAACAGTCTTGATCACGATTTATTTATTATGGTGGCCGGTTTCGACCACTACTGTGGTCATCTTCAGACCTACAAGTATACAAAGCTTTAATTAGAGGGCTACATACATTAAAGAAAATACATAAAGTTATAAAGCTATAAAACGATGAATTACCATTGAGTAGGAACCTATATCTGCTGGGGAATCACTACTGGAGAAACCAGTGCACGTCTTGCTATATATAATAGAGGCTCTGCCCACTTCTGACGGCATGATGTCATTACTAACCAATGAGTTATAAGTCTAATAACAATGTCAAACTTCTTAGTTGAAAGAACTCTATCATGAAATAAAAATAAGCACACGCTAAACTTACCTTATTAAACAGCTATTGTCAATTAAGAAGCGTTAAAAATATTTAAATATGTGGGATAAATGAACTTTGGTTTGGCACTACATGTGTTGCCCTCTCAAGGTCTGTTAGTCAACCATTTGGAACCACTGGTTGCCATGGTGAAGTTGGACGCCGTTCTAAAGATGAGGCTGCAAGCTTCCTTCCACTTAAGTCGTTGTAAAGTCGATAGGCGAACTAGTGGTTGCCATGGTGAGGACAAACGCCAGTGCAAAGATGTGGCAGCAGGCTTCTTTCTAACGAATTTGTTGCGAAAGTGGAATGGCGAAGACTGTCACGTCAGGCGATATATTATTGAGCAGCAACATGTCTTTATTGAAACGATTTTCAATACGTAGGCTGCAATAATCTGTAGCTGACATGTATACTATGTGCTGCACAAATAAGATACGAAGCACTTGTACATATTTATGAAATTTTGTCTATGAAGTTCGTATGTGGATCGAATTTTTTTTAATTGCGTCTGGCAGTTTTTAAAAGGCATTGCTATTCCTTACGTTTTATGCCAGTCTTATAAACAAATTAAAATACTGAAAATGAAAGGAATTTTAAATTATAATACTATGAGCCGTAGTGTCAAAAATAAAACGATGTGAATTAGCAATATGCAGTCTAAAAGCATATCATGTTTTCCATTGGTGCGTACCACAGGTTCTGAAGTATTCTTTTACATCCCTTCCAAACTGCAATATTTCTTTAGTCGATCCAGGGTTCCGTGGTTTCCTTGGTGGCCATCCAATGGAGCGTTATGTATTTCTCTCAGAGTTTTCGTAGCTAATCTCTGCCGTGTCCTCATCTGTTTCTTCGTGCTTCGTCACTATTAGCATTCACTCTCCTACCTCCCTTCTGGTTTCCTCTGCAGATTATCGTGGCATTATGATTAAGGCGTTTGCATTAACGTTTAATCGACCCAGTTCATACACGAGTTCATATGAATATTCTTCCAGTTTCACCCTGAGCTTTAATGAAAGTATGGATTGCTCTTTTACACTAAATATACACTTCAGTGGCATATGATGTGTTGTGATTGTCAACTGGATGCCATACATATATGGTGTAAATTACCTCTTTGTCTAAACTAATGCCAAACTGTCGAGCTGTGTTGCTGACTAGTTCTTCTCTGGTATATTTAGTGATGAAAAAAGTGTTGACGGTCGATAGGTTGCATCCAGTCTTAACTTATGAAGAAATTAGCCCTACCATTTAACCGCTTTCTACTGTGGTAATGATGAAAGGTTTCTCAGAATCTGGATGCTGTAATATCTAAGGCATTACTAATTTTCGTTTAATCCTCCGAAAACATTATTATGATGTTTTTCACATTCATATATTTCGTCGGCCTTTAGTAGCTCAGGCAATGGGATTGCCAATTGAAGGAGCTTTTTAATTAATTTTGTGATAGTATACTATTCGACCTAGGTATCGTTATATTTATTCACTAGTCTCTCGCACTGGGAACGTATTCACTTTCTCTCCATTTCGGGCATCCGGCTGTACTCCAGTATACTATTTTCTATGTATAATTTGACTTACTTCGGTATAAATTGACATTTCCCTGGGTGCAACTTTCGGTTGTGTATCCTTAGCCTGTCAACGGCATCTCGCGTTTTCTCTCAGGGAAAATACATATCAGGTACCATCACTGAGGTGTACTAAACACTTTGTTCCGGCAACCCTGTTAATGCATCATTCATCAACCTTAGGAATTTGTGTGCTTATTAATTCCACTGGCATATCCTTACTTTAATAGTGCTGAGAGTTCATTAATATCTGATTACGTTTGAATGGTAAGTCGAACATGTAAAAGTACTTCTCCTTTCGTAACTGGTCCACTTTTTCTGCTACGTTAGGTATTGG
Source organism: Schistocerca americana (assembly GCF_021461395.2). Taxonomy (NCBI): domain Eukaryota; kingdom Metazoa; phylum Arthropoda; class Insecta; order Orthoptera; family Acrididae; genus Schistocerca; species Schistocerca americana. The sequence continues at coordinate 46,617,047 of NC_060123.1, forward strand.
GAACGCTTCTCATACTTAAGCCTCATTTACTTTATGGTATCTGTTACCAACCATAATTTCAAAAGCGGTTCTAATGGCTCTGAGCACTATGGGACTTAACTTCTCAGGTCATCAGTCCCCTAGAACTTAGAACTCCTTAAACCTAACCAACCTAAGGACATCACACACATCCATGCCCGAGGCAGGATTTGAACCTGCGACGGTAGCCGTAGCGCCTAGAACCGCTCGGCCACTCCGGCCGGGCCATTATTTCATCTGCCCACAGAAATCTAATTTTTAGGGACTAAATGGTTCAAATGGCTCTGAGCACTATGGGACTTAACATCTATGGTCATCAGTCCCCTAGAACTTAGAACTACTTAAACCTAACTAACCTAAGGACATCACACAACACCCAGCCATCACGAGGCAGAGAAAATCTCTGACCCCGCCGGGAATCGAACCCGGGAACTCGGGCGTGGGAAGCGAGAACGCTACCGCACGACCACGAGATGCGGGCTTTTAGGGACTAATAATACTGGCGTATTCCATGGACATTGGCTCTCTGATATGACACCATCAATAAGCATTTGTTCTGTATTTTCTTGCAGAACATGCTGCGAATTTGGCATCATATAAAGTCTGACGTTTATAACATTGGTTTTATGTTGCACAACTGTTCTAGGCCATGTTCTTCTTCTGCATATAGGTGCTGTGTTCTAATAGTATCCCTCATCTGTGCGACGCGAGTATTATATTCTTGTGCTTGTACTGGCGCTTCCTCTACTTTCAGTACTGTTGTTTTCCTGCACAGTGCTTTAGTAGTTGAATGTGGAGAACTTACGTCACGCTATTCCTCACTGGTGTTCAACACACTGATAATACACACTGGTCTTTTATATCATCCTAGAGCTTGTGGAATGTATATTTACTTTAGTACTTCTTGTTTCAGCACTGAAACCTGTTCAACGTCCACATGCTGCTTCATACGACTTCTCATAACCTTCTCCCCATTTGATGCAGTCGGTGTCTTTTGTCCGTGAAGTTCGCTTTCCCTCCCGCGCGTCGTACAACTTGACCTAAGATCTGCTTCAGCTGGTTACTCTCACCGACAGTGTTCTGCCGTTTTAAATTCATTTCGTCGAACTGGTCCCACTGTTACAACCCACGAGACCCACTCACCTGTCCAACAGCCTTATGTGGTCAATAGTGAGCTTCCAGCAGTTCAGTCTATTTGTTTTTTCCATTTCTGTGCACAATATTTCGGTCACCACCCCAGCCATGTTCCTCAGTTCCTGCGAGTTTAGACTTTTTGTATACTCGCTACCTGGACTTCAACCAGACTGAGATATATTGTTGGTCTCATATAGCTATTTATAGTCGACTTTGCTTCCCTACTTCAGCTGTACGCTTTGATGCTCTTTTGTTCTACAGAGTACGCATTGATACTTCGTGAAATTCCTTCAGGAATTTCCATTTCCACTTCTAATGGCTGTCATGCTTGGTGAGATATTAATAAAGCATCATAGGGCGGCTGTGGATGTTGGGAATCGGGCTCAGCTATAAATATCGGTGTGAGACCATCATCAGCTTACAGCCTGGTTGGGGTCGAAGCAGAGAGTATAAAGAATAGCAAAACTCGCTGCACTTGCAGAATACGACTGGGACAGTCGTCAAAATATAGTGAACAAGTCGGAAACAACAACTCGACTGAAGCCCGAGAAGTTCACTGTTAATCAGCCACGAGAGAACTTGTAAGAGGTCTATGATTAAGGAATGAATTTTCAGGGCCATGACGCAGCACTGCTGACGTCCAAAATTCACCAGTTTAAATTCATAGTCAATTATTGAAAGGTTATAAGTGAGTCACATTTTTATTATACCTAGGTTACGGAATAATGAACTGTTGGGAGGTTACGGAATTTTTTTGTGGGGAGGTTACAAACTTAAGATATAACATCTGGAATAATGCGACCCACACGTTCTTGTAAAGAGCGGATTGTGCTTGCAGTTTCTCTCTGAGTGATAAGACGATTGTCCTGAACCAATCTGTCAATATTTTTCTTGGGAGACTCGGTGGTTGCTGTCACAGGATTTCTAAATCTTTGTTTGTCACGCAGGTCAGATGTTCCCACCTCAGCATCTTTAAACTTTGTCGCCCAACGATGCACAGTACTCACATCAACACAACACAATAAACTGCTTTCATTCTCTGATGAATCTCCTTTGGGCTGACACCTCTCGCTGTCAAGAATTCAATGACTGCACGGTGCTTAAATCGCATTGACCGACCGTCTGCGCAGGGTTCTATACTTTACACTGTAACAATACAACCGTTCAATGTTATGGCTTCCCGCGAACTGGAGCTGTAGAGAAGAGGCTATGGAACAAGGCAGCACCTGCCGCATACCAATGCTGCCCGCTGTTGAAGAGTTACGAAGGTGGAGACATTACAATTCAGTCAACCCTCGTAATACCTGACATCTGACAGTGCTTATTTAACAACTCTTATAGGTACTGGGTTGTACTCTCCATCCATCGCCACAGCTTTACTTTATGGCTTTTCGAAATCGTGCGTTGCCCTTTACTGCAAAACTTTCGACGATACTTCTCAGTGGCAATATAAGCTTCATGGAGTTCCCGGTGCTGTGATACACGTAGTGTCCTTTATTTCCAGGATAGGACGTTCAGCCATTTTCATTGACATTTGTGGACACTTCGATATTTTACGTCTCTTTATGCCTAGTCGAGTCTCGATCAGACGCGCGGTGCCAGTTTACATCTGGACTGACAGCTAAAGTGAATAAAATTCTCTAGTGGTGTCTTGTGGTAACCACAGTGTATAGTCAACCTACTGTCACTCACAGGCTTTCGGTGTTTAGAGGACCTGCGACGCAGCTACGTTACGTTGGTTGAATTCGATAGTAGCATCACTTCTTTGCTAACAAGTGCACAACACGTCTACTGATTTCCGTCTAATTTGGATAATTCCTCCGTGGTGCGTTTCGTTTTTTGTCTAAGAGCGTATACTGCGTTCCTTTCCTGTGTAGTGATGCATCTTGCTTTCAGAGCTATATTGCGCGTGTGTAGTAACATGGGATTGGTTTATGAGTATCCCCTTTTTATTACACTTCTCATAGTTGGAGAAATACTCAAGGTGGATAGAGCGTCACCTTAGTTTCACTGGAATAGTTTCACTGACCATTTGTTACTATTTTCTCCCTGTATTTGATGTCAGATGGTTCCACACCTCAGACCATTAGGCAGTATTGTATTTATTCTGTTCGGATCCAACTTTTTCTTAGAATTACGGTACCCTAACGGCTGATCTATCCCAACACGACTCAGTACTTTCTCTCACAGTTACGCATTCACTACTAACGCTGCCTTACCTTCCTAAGCTAAGAGAAATTGTAACTCGTATCCTGCAGCATTAACGCTTCAGAAAAATATGATAGGGCATAGGCAGGTAAGCGGGGAAGTAAAGCAAGTGAACGTGCTGATTCTATGTGTTCAATCGGTAGAGAAATTCCCTACTGAGGGCAAAACTATCTATATCCAGTTCTGGTACAGCATACTATTTTCATCTGTCAGGAACCTTGAAAATAGTGCACTCTCCGTTGCAGTGTGCATATTAATTCTGGAAACAACAGAAGGTGCTGAGACGCAATAAGCATGTGTTTTTATTACTACTACTCTCGATACGACGATCTGTTCGCCCATTTGCAGGGTCGATGTTTATGTGTTAGAACTAAGTAAACACGAGGTGTCGATGTTGAACTTTTGACAAGCATTCCTTGGTCTTAGAAATGGAACGCCTTAATTAAAGTTCTAAGAGAGGCCAAAGAGTTATCGGAGACTGCCGTTAAGTGTAAAGTAATGTAGTCTGGTGGAAAGTTAGCAGTAGTGATGTTGGCTTAACAGCATGAATGTGAGGAACTTTTTGGAGCAAGCGACTGACATGAACCAAGTCGATAACTTGCTGTCGGCGTATCTTTCACAGAAGTCGGCTTCAGTAAAGTATGAAATTCGAGTTTATTTTAGGATACGTAAATCATATCTCAGTTTCCACAACGTCCTGCAACATACAAGTTTTTCTTTCCTATCAAGTGTAACAATACTGTGGCCGGAAATAATACGTAGATAAATAATGGAAGCAGTATATTTTAATGAACTAGTACAAAATATCACATGAAAAGACCTCTCATTAATGTGAGAGTCCTACGAAGGGATAATAAAGAAAATGTACTCTCCAAACAGTGTAAGTTGGTGGAATGACTGAAAGAAAGATTGTCTGACATTGTGAAGTGAGAACTTGCAATATTAAACACGAAAAGCTTTTCAAAATCTAATAGCGACATAGCGATACGTAGCTAGGAAAAATGCGTGGAATAACTGTAGTTTATACGCGATGGAGACCGAGGTGTTTATTTTACTCATAACTCCGTAACAGCAAACACAAACCTTAGTTCGGAACAGAACACGCCAGGAAACGTCACCTAAGGTGTAGCATTGCTTAAAAGTAGAGACTTCGTAATCTCGGACAGAAATTGTAGATACAGCAATCATTAAAAGAAAGAAAGAATTAGTACTTTTACGTAGCGTTGACTGTTAGGTCGTTAGAGACCGAGCACAAGCCCGGATTAGGATAGTAGGGCGAAGGAAACCTACTTTTCCTTTAGGAATGGAACGATCGCGGTATTTGCCCGAAGCGATTTAGGAACATCAGGAAAAACCTAAATATGGTAGGCCGTACGAGATTTGTTTAGTCTTCGTACCTGATGCTGGTCCACTATTTCATGAATGTCCGAAGAGTGGTGGCACTGTACATAGCCTTCAAAGTGGCTTTTGAAGTTGACGTGCTTTCCAAGCAGAGAGCTGTCTTTGGTTTTCTTTTGGTGGAAAGTCAGAGATATTCGTAGGCACTTGCGTCATGTCTAAGGGGACTCAGCACTGAACAAGAGCAGGGTGAGTCTTTGGGCTAGGCGTCTGTCGTCATCTCCACAGCGTGGTGAAAACCTGCCTGGTCTTCAGCATGCCGGCCGGATGCATACAGCGGCGACTCCTCCCAGGTTGCAACGTACAGACACTTTTGTTCGAGGTGATCGACAGTCACAGTCAAATTCCTCGCTGAATCAGTGAACGTCTCTGTCGGTAGTCGTGACACACTTGTCCACCAGATGGGGTACTCAAAAGCTTTTCTCGGCACCTAACAGAAGACGATGAAGGGCGAGGAGTTCGGTGCAACGAAAGATGCACTCACCGGGAAGCAGTACGTGAAAGATGTGGTAGGTTATTGATGCAGCAAGACATTGTCTCCGACGTCAACCAAGAGGATTGTACCGTGAGAGCGTACGGGATCTCCTAGGAAGGCGGCGTGTGGGCCGTCGCATTGATCGGAGATTATGTTGAATTATAGGGTTTTGCAGACGAAAGAGTGCGGAATAATATGGTGTACGGATTCCTGAATGATACAAACATGTTTCCAGGAAAAAAAGGTGTTGCAATACGCTACATATTAGACGCACCTCGTACATTAATAGGTGTAAAATTGACGGAGAAAATAAAATGAAATCGTAATGGGAAAATCTAAGTAGAGTCTTGGTGAATCGATCGTATGATGGACCAATACCATATTGCTGAGATTACTTTGTTTTCTGGGCATAGGAGTACTGGAGGTAACAGCCTGTGGCTGGATCGTCTTGTATTAACTGAAATAAATTTTGCTTCTCTACTCGTAGTTTAGAAATGCATTATTTCTCAACCGGACATAGTCTTCTAATAACTCTCATATCTTTACAGTTCTCATGTTGTTGGTGTGGTCTTGAGTCCAGAGATTGGTTTGATGCAGCTCCTCATGCTGCTCTATCCTGTGCAAACTTCTTCATCTCCCAGTACCTACTGAAACCTACGTCCTTCTGAATCTGTTTAGTGTATTCATCTATTTACCCTCCGCACTGCCGTCCAATGCTAAACTGGTGATCCCTTGATGCCTCAGAATATGTCCTATCAACCGATCCCTTTTTCTAGTCAAGTTGTGCCAAAAATTTCTCTTCTCCTCAATTCTATTCAATAACTCGTCACTAGTTATGTGATCTACTCATCTAATCTTCAGCATTCTTCTGTAGCACCATATTTCGAAAACTGCTATTGTCTTTTTGTCCAAACTATTAATTATCCACGTTTCACTTCTATACAGGGCTACACTCCATGCAAATACTTTCAGAAAAGAGTTCCTGACACTGAAATCTATACTCGATGTCAATAAGTTTTTCTTCTTCCGATACGCTTTCCTGGTCATTGCCAGTCTACATTTTATATCCTCTCTACTTCGACAATCATCAGATAATTTGCTCCCCAAATAGCATAACTCTTTTGCTCCTTTAAGCGTCTCATTTCCTAATCTAATTCCCTCAGCACCACCCGATTTAATAAGACTACATTCCATTATCCGCATTTTGCTTTTGTTGATATTCATCTTATATCCTCCTTTCAAGACACTGTCCACTCTGTTCAGCTGTTCTTCCAGGTCCTTTGCTCTCTCTGACAGAATTACAATGTCATCGGCGAACCTCAAAGTTTTAATTTCTTCTCCATGGATATTAATTCCTACTTCGAATTTTTCTTTGTTTCCTTTACTGCTTGCTCAATATACAGATTGAATAACATCGGAGATAGGCTACAACCCTGTCTCACTCCCTTCCCAACCACTGCTCCCCTTTCATGTCCCTCGATTCTTATAACTGCCATCTGGTATCTGGACAAATTCTAAATAGCCATTTGCTCCCTGTATTTTATTTATTTGTTTATTTATTCTATTTATTTATTGATTTATTGAACCTGGCAAGATTAGGGCCATGAGGCCCTCTCTTACATCTAACCAGGCATTCTACTTATTTTACATTCATATGTTTTAGTAGGCATGTTGAACTACATCTAGTACAAAAAGTGAAATAAACAATTAGAAAGGTACACCTGGAAAAATACATACATATAGAGTTTATATTCGTAGATCATAAGTACTGTTATAATTAGACATTATCGAAGAGACAGATTTTAAATAGGAGTGCTGGCAGCAGGGAGTATGAGGGAGACTCATGGTGAAGGGAGGAGAAGAATAGAGAGACATGATGGAACATAATTAAGGAAATATAAAGGAAAAGAAGATTGCGTGGCTAATAGAGATAGATGAAGAGGAAGGCATCTCAGGAGCAAGATAGGATACGCTAGCTTTGCTATTTGACAGATGAGAGGATTGGCCTTGTACATTAATTTTTTGGAAAACTTTATGAGGATGATAGTAGGAAATGCTTCAACTTCTTCTTGAAAGCAGCAGGAGATTGAATTTTGCGCAAGGTAAGGGGCAATTTGTTCCAGAGGCAGACAGCGGCAACTGAGAAGGAGTTTGCAAAAGTTTTTGTTTTGTGAGTGGGCACAGTTAGGATACCAAATAAGAGTGACTTCGTGTTTCGATTATGATGGAATCACAGGTTTTTAATCTCTGAAGGAAGGTACTGGGGTGCTTGCGCGACGAGGAGTCGGTGAAGTAGACATAGAGTGTGGTAGTCACGCAATTTGTCCGGCCGCAGCCACCCTAGCTCGAAGTATGAAGCACTAACATGATCATATCGGCGAATGTTGCAGGTGTAACGCACACAGGCATTCATGGTTAACTGTAGCCGTCTTTTGTTTTCACTACTCATGCCTTGTTCAATCACGTCACAATAGTGGAGGTTCGGTAGAACGATTGCTTGCACGAGCTGGCGTTTAAAGTCCTGTGGAAACATGTTCCGAAACTTTTTGAGAGCATAGAGACACACTGCGACTGTATTCTCCGCCCACTTGAGATGCTCATCCAAAGTTACACCCAAGTTCTTCACTGTTTTCTGATATGGTACTGGAGTACCGTCGAGCAGAATAGGAGGTAGCCGTTCGCGGAAATCTGCACTTATTAATTTCTGATGGGCTATTAAGGTTACTTGCATCTTTTTTGCATTTAGTTTAAGCCCCAGGTTTTTCGCCCATGTCACTACTGAAGACAGATCATCATTCATCTGAGCGATTGAAGTGTTTACATCATCAGGTCTGACGCTTAGGTAGAGCTGGAGGTCGTCGGCATAGAAATGATATTTACTGGAGGACAGAACCGACGAAATATCGTTGACATATAAAGAAAACAAAAGTGGTCCTAAGACTGATCCTTGTGGCACTCCTTAGGAAACATGTTTCCAGGAAGATTTTTCATTTACGCAGACAACACATTGCTGTCTGTCTTTTAAGTAGCTTTCAAACCATCTCACTGCACTATCAGAGAAATTAAGCTCTTGCATTTTCCTGAGCAATATATCAAAGTTAAGTGTCAAAAGCTTTGCTGAAGTCCAGTAGCGTCAATATTGTTGCCTTTCGATTGTCGATGGGAAATTTCAGGTCATCAGTTACTTTAATTAGAGCAGTGTTTGTGCTGTGATGTTTACGGAAACCGGATTGAAATTTGTCATATAGGCTGAATTCATGCAAGTGTTCAGTGATTTGGTCATGAACAATATATTCTAGTGCATTGGAAACAGCAGGCAGTATGCTAATTGGTCGGTAATCACTAGGCAGTTGTGGGTTTTCGATCTTAGGGATGGGTCGAATTATGCTTCTTTTCCATGCAGTGGGGTATATTCCGTTCCCGAGGGAAAAATTAAATATGTCAGTTAAGGCAGGTACTAAGATATCGGCAACGTTCTTAATCACAGTTATACCGATACTGTCGTTGCCTATTGCATCAGAAGAGATTCTCATTATTGCTTTTCTTGCTGTATTTGTTGTTACATGTTTTAGATAGAAGGTATCGTTGTTAATTATCCTGTTTGGGGATTCTTGTGGACGGTAATTATCAGCCGTGCGGGTATTCAGAGGTGATGAGAAGAATTCATTTAATTCGTTAGCTGACACATGAAAAGTAGTTTCCGATTTTGCCTTTCCGACCCCCAAGCTACGGAGATTCTTCCATAGAGTCGTGGGCGTCAGATCGCTCCATACAAGGGAGCGAGCGTGCCTGATCTTAGCATTGCGAATGCATTGTTTCACTCTGTTCCATAGCTTTCTATATTCTTCGAAACGCTCGGGTTTCAGATCTGCCTTGAAACGCCTATGGGCAGCATTCCTATTAGTCATCATTTGACGTAATTCAGCTGTCAGCCATGGAGCAGGAGATTTTTTTACGCGGATAGTGCACACAGGTGCATGTTTGTCATAGAGGGCAGTGAGTTTATCACCAAGTTCGTTAATTTTGCCGTCGATTGTAGGTTCTCTGATTATTTGATCCCATGAGATTTCTGAGCAATCGGCTGTTAGAGTGTCAAGGTCAATACGTTTCATGTTCCTACAAGCTATGTAGCGCGATTTGATCCTTGGGGGCTGCACAGAGTAGGCCAGGAATATTACATCATGTGCTGAGAGGCCAGGGGCCGATGTTTGACCAACATCTCTTACTTTGTCAGTCTGTTTCGTTGCGATTACGTCTATAAGAGTATGACTGTGCGCCGTACGGTGTGTAGGTTGTAATGGAAGAATGTTCATGCTGTTGCAACTAAACAGTCTTCTTAGGTTTATTGCGGAGGGAGTGTCTCTTAGCAGGTCTATGTTCAAGTCTCCCATTACGATGACATGTTGGTTTTGACACTGAAGTGAATGTAATTCCGACTGGAAGCAACTCACTGAGCTTATTTTTGGCGGCTTGTACACGACGCCAGTCAAGAATTTATGACTTTGTATATTTATTTCAATGAAAATGATTTCAGCCTCTTTTTCTTCAGCAGGTTTTGACGTACATAAGGCCTTCGCTTTGAGATCTGTTCGTATATACGCGCCGACCCCGCCACCTCGCTTTTTTGATCTGTCTGCCCTAAGCAATGTGTACCCTGGGAGATGAATAGATGCAGAGGATATGTGTGGTTTCAACCACGTTTCGGATAAGAGGATTACGTGGTAGTTTAGTTGGTTGAAGAGGAGGCTAAGTTCTTTGTAATGTGCAGGTAAAGACTGGATGTTGCAGTGAGCTGCTAAAAGCTCTGACGCGTTCCGCTGAGCAGCCTGGAGTAGGGTGGCAGACTGGTTTGTCCCTTTGTTAGGCACTACCTGCCGCAAGGGGCACTGGCCGCTGCTTCCGCCAAGTGACATAACACAGGGGTGTCCGAGATTTTGCACGCCCTGTTTGTGACTCCACGAGTGCCAAAAGAAAGGCGACTGCAAGAGATTTCCTGAGGTTGCAGGAGTATTGAAAATGGATTAGTGGTATTCGGTGCAAGGAGAATATGACCAAAATAGTGACGGCTGTGTGTCACTGTGTATCCTATGCCGTAAGAGGAGAAATTTAATTAGCGTATTTGAAAAAAACTTAGGGTGGAAATAAGGGGAAGGGGAGTGGTTTAAGAGGCCGATGCTGCCAGCAGAGAGAAGTAAGCTTAATAATTAGTAGATTATTGTAGGAAGCTACAATTAAATTGAAATTTACGAAAGTGATACTGGTGGAGATTATCGTAGGAAGCTACAATTAGAATGAAATTTGATAAAGTGATACTGATAGCGATTTTTGTAATGAACAATTTAAACCGAAGAGATGGGTGATTAATTAACTAAAGGAGAGACTAATAATTGCAATAGAAGTATTACAGAATGGAAGAGAATAAACTGAGAAAATGAAAAAGTATTATCAGTAACTAAAATTAAGTAATGATTAGAGCAACAGACACAAAAATATAGTAAAAAGTTAATACAGTTACAAAAACAATTAGTTGAAGGTACAAATATGAGTATAATTAAAACCTTAATACGATTACAAGACTATATCTGAGTATAGGGCTGCTACAATTTGAAAATGGTGTTAGGTTTGCACTTTTGGCTCGAGTAGCTTCACTTAATACTATTCAGTTCTGTCATGTTTGTGACTGTCTTCTTTTCAGCTGCTGTCTTAATGATTACTCTGCCATCCTGAGTCCACACATTCTGAAGACCGAAATGGGATATGGCACTGTTTAAAATCTTTAGCCGTTCGTGTGTCAAATCTTCCCTTATTGTAAGCCCTGTCCTTGCTAACTTCCTCTTCTGGTTAAAGGTCTCTGCCCTTTTTCGGTATGAGACAAATTTAATTATTATTGGACGAGGTTTGGTAGCACCTGGTAGTTTTCGTCCCACCCGATGGCTCCTGTCAGTGTCTGCTTTGGTCACTTCAACGCCTAATTTTTCACTCGCAACCTGTATAAGCAGGTTGTCTGTGTCTTATTCATTATTTTCTGTTACTCCAAACAGTCGCAGACTATTTCACCTTTGGTACTGTTCTAACTCGTCTGTTGCGGCAGATAGTTTCACTTCCAACTCTCGTGCCTTTTTCTCGTATTCAGACACAGACTTTTTAGTGCTGTAATTTCGGCAGTATTGGCCTCCACAGTTTCACGCATTTTGGCCAATACTGCTGCCGTTACAGTACCTGATATAGTGCCTGCTATCAGATCGAGATTGTTTCTATCGCGAAGCGCAGCATTTACCTCAGAGCGGACCAGCTCCGCTATATCGGGAGCCGGCGCCGCACCTTCCTCCAAGAGCAGACCCGCCGCACCTGCTGCTTCCCCGCTGCTGGACGCGCTGCTGTTGGCTCTTCTGTTTACCATTTTCTCGAAGATATTGGCGGAGCACAGAAAAAAATAGCACTACTGCACAGAACACTGTTGTTTACACGATTTCCACTTGTACTAGACAACACCACCCGCGAGAACACCTTCGAATTCAACTAAATTATGCGAGCCGAACTTAACACTTGTTACTCACCAGCCGCCATGATATACCATCAGAATTTGAAGAAGTGTGCTCGAGTCAACATTGTCAAAGTTTTCTCTATGTCTACAAATGCTAGAAACATAGGTTTGTCTTTCCTTAATCTATTTTCGAAGATAAGTCGTAGGGTCAGTATTGCCTCACGTGTTCCAACATTTCTACGGAAACCAAACTGATCTTCCCCAAGGTCGGGTTCTACCAGTTTTTCCATTCGCCTGTAAAGAATTCGTGTTAGTATTTTGCAGCTGTGGCTTATTAAACTGATAGGTCGATAATTTTCACATCTGTCAACCCCTGTTTTCTATGGGATTGGAATTATTACATTCTTCTTGAAATCTGAGGGTAATTCGCCTGTCTCATACATCTTGCTCACGAGATGGTAGAGTTTTGTCAGGGCTGGCTCTCCCAAGGCCGTCAGTAGTTCTAATGGAATGTTGTCTACTCCCAGGGCCTTGTTTCGACTTAAGTCTTTCAGTGCTCTGTCAAACTCCTCACGCTCTGTCATATCTCCCATTTCATCTTCATCTACTTCCTCTTCCTTTCCATAATATTTTCCTCAAAAACATCGCCCTTGTATAGGCCCTCTATATACTCCTTCCACCTTTTTGCTTTCCCTTCTTTGCTTAGAACTGGGTTTCCATCTCAGCTCTTGATATTCATGCAATTGGTTCTCTTTTCTCCAAAGGTCACTTTAATTTTCCTGTAGGCAGTATCTATCTTACCCCTAGTGATATGCGCCCCTGCATCCTTACATTTGTCCTCTAGCCATCCCTGCTTAGCCATTTTGCACTTGCGTTCGATCTCATTTTTTAGACGTCTGTATTCCTTTTTGCCTGCTTCATTTACAGTTCACATAGCAGACCGTTATTAAGTACCTTGTTGACTACATCCCGCACAAAAAACCACTGGTGACAGAGCCTGTCTCTAAAATAACGTCGCCACAGAACATCGATAGTGCATCACACGTCTTCAGCAAAAGGTGACATTATGGAGACACGGCAGGGTCCTCACATACAGCAGTACACCACTTGTTCCTGGCAGAAACTGGGAGGTCGTGATCTCGCCTGAGACCCTCCCGTGTTTACCACGTAGGTCCAAGGCGGTGTCTCCTGTGATGGAGTAAAAAGCGAAGAAAAGAGCCAAAGGTGAGGCAATTTGTGGTAAGTCGGTCGCAGCTGCGGCGGAAATTGGAATGCGCCCAGCTCTCCGGAAAGAGGCAAAATTTCATCTCGTCGAGTAAGTCACCATCCAGCTCCCGGTAGAAGTGTGTGCAGGTGGCTGCCCTTGACGTGGCACCAGCTGTCGTCGACACAGACGTTCACAGTGAGAGATACGAGTCGTTTGTCCGTATACCTACGAAAGTTGTGGCAGTCGCTACTTTAACTTCTCGAACTTTTTCTAAAAATAATTCAGCTTAAGGTATAGTGACGTAATCATCGGCGTGTTAGTCATACCCGACTTTACTAAATTTCAGCTAAATTTAAATGTATTGAAACGTCCCCTTAGAAAAAATATTGAATTACTGTGCTGGTAAACCCCTGACGTTAATTGATTTCCAAACAGCTGAGCAGGGCACAAATGTATATCTATCTGCATATTTTATAACATTATCCAGTGTATTACCCCAACCTTTAGGCAGCTAATATATGCAACATGTAATCTTAAGACTCCTTGCCATGTACATGTTTGCTCTCATGTAATCACTCCTTCCTCTCTCTCTCTCTCTCTCTCTCTCTCTCTCTCTCTCTCTTTCTTCAAAGAGTGTCATCTACGTATGATTTTACTGCTGTAGCCAATATGATCATCGTAATTGAAGCCTATAACATTTTACCTAATTGTTATTAGCAAGTATGAAGTTTAAGCCATTTTAACACTTCACCTGATTGCATAAACGAGTACGAATGTTTAGCTGTTTTAACCTTTCAAAAGTGGATTTATATACCACCTGAAGTACACACACATATATTTGACACCTCAAAACAAACACCTCCAAATGGTTTAAACGATTATTCTGTAATAATGTTGTTACATTGTATATTCTTTGCACTTTGCGATTATGTCTTCGCTTCTGCTGTATGAACCTTGCACCCAGCTGATTCCAGACGCCATATTTGTTTACAAATGTGGCAGTATACATGTGAAGTGTTACGACAGAAAAAGGAACCTGTGACCACTGGAGGTACTCTAGATTACTTATTAAAGTTTACCATTAAATATCAGTTTAATTTTTTGTCAAAAGTTATCCAAAACCATATTCTGAAATAGTGCCTTGTTTCTCCACTAGGCAGTGCCACAAGTTCCTCCAAATGTCGTAACACAACATACACACATATGTAATATTAACTAATGTAAATCCACCCGATGATGGAGTTTTAAACCTTCGAAACGCGTCGTGGAAAAAATGAAACGGTGACTGGTAACAGTAAACTTGTTGTTTCGTTTAATGTCAGTAACAGTCACGGTAAAGCCTAACCTAAAAATGTTCGCATTTAAAGAACTGAACGTACCCAGACGTTTCGCTCTTTACCTATTCTAATCAACACTAAACTGACACACAATATTTTTAGCGCAACGCAATCGGGTTTCAATAATCCCTACAAGAGAATGGCCCTGACTAACATTAACCTATATGTTTCACAAATCACTTACCTCACAAAAATCGTCGTTACTCGAACTACTGCAATACAGCGAGCGCCAATACTGGCAGCTAAATAAAAGATTGAAACTACTGAAGGCACTAACTACTGATAGGCATAGTTAGCAAATGAAAGATTTTGATTGAGAACAAACAATGTATTTACCTTAATAGTGTTCAAAAGTAATAATATATATATAAGTCCATGATATCCAATATTACACATTTACTCTTTCTGATGGACACACGTCCAGATCGTCCGCTCTCAAAATTCCGCCATCTCTCTCCCCACATCCACCACTGCTCGCGGCTCACCCCCAACTGCGCAACGCTACGCTCTGTTAACATCCAACTGCCCAACACTACAATAGCATATACTCCAACAATGCAAACCAACCACAGCCTTCACACAGCACAGTCAGTGATTTTCCTATAGAGCGCTACGTGGCGTTACCAACATAAAAACCTAAACAGCCTACTTACAGTATAAATGGGATAGTAGTTCAACAAAGTACTAAACAAAGCAATTTTTGGCATGTACACATTTGTTTTCTGTGTCTGATACAGTTTCAATAAGTGAGAATATGGTTTTAGCTGTTACATTCGTAGCCATCCCTTAACAACTGTGTATATAAAGTATCTCAATTGAAGGCTTCAAAAATTTCTCATTTATACTTTCCCGAAGTTGCACATATGTAATTACATGAAATGAAATGTCTCGATTACTTTGGATTATTTGCAGATCTAAAGCAAAGAAAGAATGAAGTTTGTAACGTGTAATATTTTGCAATAAACTGAAAAAAAAGCTATACATAAATGCAGAATTTACCTAAGTTGTTGTGTCAGACATCCATTCAGAACCTCATACCGCAGTACTCTGTTTTGAAACTGCTGTCAGTGTTTGAAATTGGCACGTGATGGCGTTAAGGGAGAGGGGAGGGAAAAAGGGGAAAGAAAGGAGGAACAGGAAAAATGGATGGAGGTTGGTTGGCAGAGGGGAAAGGAGGAACGGAGGGGGAGCAGCAGGAATGTCGTGAGTTTAATAAGAGGATAACTGCTAAAAACATATAATAATGTAAAAATTCTCGTTAAATGTTAATAGTATAGAACAGTGTGTGTGTAAACTGTAAATGGGATGAAACAGTAAAATTATAAAACTGAGCAAGGGGGACCGAATCCCATAAAAGAAAGCAACGGAGGACAGTTGGTCGGGGAAGTAGTAGTAAATACACTCCTGGAAATTGAAATAAGAACACCGTGAATTCATTGTCCCAGGAAGGGGAAACTTTATTGACACATTCCTGGGGTCAGATACATCACATGATCACACTGACAGAACCACAGGCACATAGACACAGGCAACAGAGCATGCACAATGTCGGCACTAGTACAGTGTATATCCACCTTTCGCAGCAATGCAGGCTGCTATTCTCCCATGGAGATGATCGTAGAGATGCTGGATGTAGTCCTGTGGAACGGCTTGCCATGCCATTTCCACCTGGCGTCTCAGTTGGACCAGCGTTCGTGCTGGACGTGCAGACCGCGTGAGACGACGCTTCATCCAGTCCCATACATGCTCAATGGGGGACAGATCCGGAGATCTTCCTGGCCAGGGTAGTTGACTTACACCTTCTAGAGCACGTTGGGTGGCACGGGATACATGCGGACGTGCATTGTCCTGTTGGAACAGCAAGTTCCCTTGCCGGTCTAGGAATGGTAGAACGATGGGTTCGATGACGGTTTGGATGTACCGTGCACTATTCAGTGTCCCCTCGATGATCACCAGTGGTGTACGGCCAGTGTAGGAGATCGCTCCCCACACCATGATGCCGGGTGTTGGCCCTGTGTGCCTCGGTCGTATGCAGTCCTGATTTTGGCGCTCACCTGCAAGGCGCCAAACATGCATACGACCATCATTGGCACCAAGGCAGAAGCGACTCTCATCGCTGAAGACGACACGTCTCCATTCGTCCCTCCATTCACGCCTGTCGCGGCACAACTGGAGGCGGGCTGCACGATGTTGGGGCGTGAGCGGAAGACGGCCTAACGGTGTGCGGGACCGTAGCCCAGCTTCATGGAGACGGTTGCGAATGGTCCTCGCCGATACCCCAGGAGCAACAGTGTCCCTAATTTGCTGGGAAGTGGCGGTGCGGTCCCCTACAGCACTGCGTAGGATCCTACGGTCTTGGCGTGCATCCGTGCATCGCTGCGGTCCGGTCCCAGGTCGACGGGCACGTGCACCTTCCGCCGACCACTGGCGACAACATCGATGAACTGTGGAGACCTCACGCCCCACGTGTTGAGCAATTCGACGGTACGTCCACCCGGCCTCCCGCATGCCCACTATACGCCCTCGCTCAAAGTCCGTCAACTGCACATACGGTTCACATCCACGCTGTCGCGGCATGCTACCAGTGTTAAAGACTGCGATGGAGCTCCGTATGCCACAGCAAACTGGCTGACACTGACGGCGGCGGTGCACAAATGCTGCGCAGCTAGCGCCATTCGACGGCCAACACCGCGGTTCCTGGTGTGTCCGCTGTGCCGTGCGTGTGATCATTGCTTGTACAGCCCTCTCGCAGTGTCTGGAGCAAGTATGGTGGGTCTGACACATCGGCGTCAATGTGTTCTTTTTTCCATTTCCAGGAGTGTATATTGTAGGTTTAACAATAGAGGGTCTTATCCTAAAACTGCAAAAATACGTTATGTAAATTTTCTGTAAAATTATTCTAAGTGTAGGGAAATGGATGATAAAATTTTGAAACTGATAAGATGGTAAAATATGATACTGGATGTAAAGTAACTAAAACTGGATTAGTATCTTAACATGTTAATTGTGAAACATTGAAAGTATAAAACCATATGGTCGTGCTCTGAAAGTGCAAAAAGCTAAATTTATAAAATTCTGGTCAAAATGTTGAAAGATTATCACAGTTTATTCATAAGTAGTAAAAGATACACAGTTCGTGAAGTTATGGAGGTCTGTTTCTGTACAGGGCGTATAGCAAGTGCTGCTAATTCCAACAAACTTCATAAAAAATTTGAAGTATAGAACCATGAAAAGTATGAAACCAAAATTATCTAGAATCCAACTCGGGTCCTGAGTTCGAGTCTCGGTCCAGCACACAGTTTTAATGTGCCAGTAAGTTTCATATCAGCGTACACTCCGCTGCAGAGTGAAAATCTCATTCCAAAAATTATCGAGTTAAATTAAGCGCAGTGACTAAATTAACAAGGGGCAGGATGTAACATTTACGGATGACTGCGTTTTCTTCTGCTTGGTGGCGCTATATGGCGATGCAGTATTTCACGTTTCCCGTATGCACGCTGACCTGCTGGTGGTAGACGGTGTGTGAGCAGAAGTGCGGCCGCTCTCTCTTCTCGCTGAGTGGGGCTGTTGATTTTGTAAGAAAATGCTCTGTTAATAAATCGTTATGATGATTTAATGCGTTGCCAGTCTCTATCAGAAGGCGTGTAAAAATCTCATTCATTCCAACATTGTCAGGGGATCTGCCATACGTTCCTGTGCAGTACTTCCAAATGTGTATTAATGTTTCCAAAGCGTGCTTCGATATTTAAGCTTCAGCAAACGCTCTTTCTTTTTCCTTGTGAACTGAATCGTGTTCTCTATCTTCGAAGCGTATTTCAAATATCCTGTCTGTTTAGATCAACGTAACTTTTTGGGCAGCTTCCACATTTCAGTTTGTGTGCACCTGCTTCGAGGCTATTTTGATCACATGATGCCTCAATCTGAAGCGAATAATGCCATTAGTTTTAAACCATATACGCATCCAGGTATTACGAGATTGTCTAGCAATAATTTCTGAAATCAATCCTTTATCACTCAGGGGCATAACACTATTTTCTTGTCTTACTCTTCAGCTGTTAGCGTAAAACCATTGATGTTCTTCCAGTTTTCTGTTGTAACCTGGTTACTGCTGAGACTGGGTAACCGATGTTAACTGCAACTTATTTTACAATAGCAATTTCTTGGTTCCTCTCAGACTCATTTAATGGCAGTTCCAATAACCTAGTAATCATCACTCGTACGCCCAGAGGAGTCAAAATGACCCTTATCAGTTTTTAAGTTCTAGCAATGTTTTGAAGAATGATTCAAGCGGCATTTACTTTCGTGACATTTATTTATTTTGGCATGTACATTCATTATATTAAAAAACAGTGCGTTTCGCCTAGTGGATTATCACTTTTTTCCTGTTTTACCTTTAAAGTTTTGTTTAGAGCTATGCCATACATTTGTCTCTTAGATTCTCAAGCTTCAGCTATTTTACTCTGTAGTGCAATAAATTACTTTCGTTCATATTATTGCCATTTGAAATGACAACAATGGACTCGGTTCACCATTGTTCGTCATTCCCTTGTGAGAATCAGTCTTTCAAAAGTGATTGTGAGCTGAAGACTGATACATATCGGAAAGAGTATTTACGAGATGAAGAGGTCCTTGCTGAGTCAGAAAGAGTTATGGAAGGTGATTCTGATGGTGGCGAACAGTTTTCTGACGATTCAGAGCAAGAGATTCTACTGCAGATGTTGAGAGATGATGAAGCATATAATACTAAGGATTCTGATTCTTCAGTTACAGATAATGGAAGTTTACAGACTAGTAAGTACTTTATTATTATTGCTGCTAATTTATAATCATAATGTTCTAACTAGATATAGTGTTACTGTACTTATTTAGATTTTATAGTGTCTTTCTTACATTTGTTCTATTATTCCTGCTCTATATGTCGAGAACAATTATGTAACAAAAGATGAGATATCCTGTTCCTTGGAGTATGCTAATGAAAGACCTAAAGAAGTTTCTCCTGATGGAACAGTTTGGGTAGAAGCAGTGCCTAATTCAAAGGTGGGCGTCTTCCTAATCACAATATGTTGAGAGAATCTCCTGAACCTATACCACATGCAAAAAGCAATATAAGTGATGAACTTGTGTTAAGTGCTTGGCACTTGTTCATAGTCAACTACATAATCAGACATATCTTGAAATGCACTATGACAGAGGCACATAGAGTACTAGGAAATTACAGCTCGTCAGTGACCACGGAAGAACTGGATGCATTTATTACAATTATTTATGCTCGTGGTGTGAGTGGTTGCCGAAGTACAGACATTCACAGCTTATAGTCAGATTCCTGGGGCCTATCATTTTGTGCGGAAACCACATACGCTTCATCTTGGTGTTACCATAAATACAAATGAGGAAAAAACTCCACAAACTGTATGTAATTGTAACAAAACAAAGTTTGGGATTGACATAATAAACGAAATGGCGAGTCAGTATTCAGGCAAGGCTTACTCATGAAGATTGCACTCGTTCTGCAATATCCCTGACCTAGCAGGAATAAATGCGTATGTAGTACTTAGGGCTGTTCCTGGCAATAAGAGCAAAGGAAGACATTATATTCAGCAGTTTAAAGATGAACTACGCTCTTAGTATGTGAAGAGTCACTTTCTTCATATCACCACGGACAAGTGTGAAAACAATGAAAATTAAGATGAAAACGAAATGCCACAGAATCGCCGCAAATGTCAAGTTCTCAAATTCTGCTAAGGGGATAAAACAATTTCCCAGCACGATATTTGTAAGAAGATGGTTTGCGGAAAATGTACAAAGAAAACTGAATACAAATGTGTCAGTTGTGAAACACAATGAAGCCGCTGAAATTTCTGTACACATGAAAAGTTCAATTTTTGGTGAATTTAGAAAAAATAAAAGCCTGTCCCTTGCTTACACTTGTTAGGGTGTTACCAAGTTCAGTCAAATTAGTTTATATGTCAATAAATAATGTAATTTGTGCCTGTTCTTGTTATTCGTAACTCTGTATCTGAAATGGCTATGAATCTTGTAAACATCAAACTATAATAAATGCTTAAAATTTCGAAATAATAGTTCAGAAAACTTTTTTTAAATGGTAGGGGTCAAAATGACCCCTCTGGGCGTTAGAGGGGGTAGGCAAAGTCTGGGCGTCTGAGTGATATTAAAAATGTGCCGTCTTCATTCTTACTGAATTTAAAGACTTAGGATCAGTAATAGGCTAAAACGGTGTTTGTCTGCCTCCCTTTTAACCTAATGGTCGAGATTTTTTATGGCTCCTTTATTTTCGTGCTCGAATTATTAGGTGACCAGCGCTAAAACTCTCTGCTCTGTCATTAAATTGACTTTGATCTTCTTTAGCTAACAAACTGGAGTCAGCCATGTAGCTGTAAAAGTAAAGGACATAGTTGTCTCCTGCTGGTATGTTAGTGAAAAACTGGTGTCCCAAATGATTAAGGAAAATCTCAGCCATAATGCCGTATAGAGCTCTTCATTTAATACTCATGAGTTATAGAGGATGATATTTAGAAATTATTGCTAAGCAATTACGTAACACCGACATGCTTATAAGGATACAGCAGCCTCAGCGTGCTGACTAGCTACGATAAATACGTGACAACTACGCGCTATACAGCGCCACCAAGAAGAAGGAAACGAAATTAACTATAAATTTTACATCCTGTTCCCAGTAACCTTAGACACCTCTCGTAGTCAAAGCAAAATAGTAAGTTTTCTCACCTCTCGCCTAACTTCGAGAGCACTGGCCGTGTATCCTGATGCTGTTTGGAATTCCTGTGTGATGGTCTGCATAGATGTCTGCCTATTACACATTACGACCCTCTACAACTGTCGGCGGTCTGTGTCATTCAACAGACGGGGTCGGCCTGTACGCTTTTGTGCTGTACGTGTCCCTTCACGTTTCCACTCCACTCTCACATCGGAAACAGTGGACCTAAGGTTGTTAAGGAGTGGAAATCTCGCGTACAGACATGTGACACAAGTGATACCCAATCGCCTAACTACGTTAGAAGTCGTGAGTTCCGCGGAGCACCCCATGCTGCTCTCTCGCGATGTCTAATGACTATCGAGACCGCTGATATGGGGTACCTCGCTGTAGGTATCAGCAGAAGCACTTAGTGTGCAAAACGTATGTTTCTGGGGATGTCCGCATACTTTTGATCACATAGTGTATGTAATCAAACGTTTCGGAAATAATTACGGAATTCTATACTCCGAGATCCAGTGTGTCGAAAGTGTGCCGAGAATTCCAAATTTCCGCCGTTACATCTCACCCGAAGAAGGCGTTTGTGGACAGCCTTCACTTGCCGACCGAGAGCTGGCTCAAATGGCTCTGAGCACTATGGGACTCAACATCTGTGGTCATAAGTCCCCTAGAACTTAGAACTACTTAAACCTAAGGACATCACCAAGGCAGGATTCGAACCTGCGACCGTAGCAGTCGCGCGGTTCCTGACTGAACGCCTAGGACCGCTAGACCACCGCGGCCGCCAGTATATACACGCTTCCAATGTGCGTCACCGAGATGTCTCCAAACACGGATGCGACCATCATGATGCTGTAAAAAGAACATGGATTCATCCGAAAAAATGTTTTGCCATTCGTGCACCCAGGTTCGTCGTTGAGTACAGCATCGCAGGCGCTCATGTCTGTTATGCAGCGTCAAGGGTAACCGCAGCCATGATCTGCGAGCTGATAGTCCATGCTGCTGCAAACGTCCTCGAACTGTTGATGGTTGTTGTCTTGCAAATGCCGGACCGAGAGCTGTGGCATTCGTGTAGAGTTGTCAGTGCTAAGCAACACTACACGGAAAAACTGTTGAAACCAATGTGAGGTGTAAGACGGATATCCTTTAGGACAATAAAGCGAAAACGGCTACGGAAGCAGACGACCGACGTGAGTATCCTTCCTAACAGCACTGCGTTTACATGGAATCGTTGACTCGAAATAGTTATGATCTCCTACTTGGAGACCATTTTCAGCCGTTCATCGGCTTCATGTTCCCAAACAAAGGTTATGGATGACAATGCATTATGACACTGGGCCACAATTGTTCGAGACTGGTTTTATGAATATTCTCGACAGCTCGAGCAAATGATTTGGCCATCAAGATCCCCCGATTGAATTATGCTAAACATTTATAGGATATCACAAAGAGGGCAGTTCGTGCATAGAACCATGCACCAGCAACACATTCGCAGTTATGGACATGTATGGATGCAACATACCTCACAACTTCTGTATGTGAGTCACAATGACTTGTAGAGTCCATTCGACATCGAGTTGCTGCACTATGTAGGGAAAAATTATGTTCGATACTATGCCAGGTGGTATCGCACGTCCTTTAGTCACATCAGTGTAAACCAACTGTGAGGAAAGTTTACTCCTCTAATTATCTCCAAGATGTATGGGCAGACTTCCCCTGAAAAGATGTATATTCATAAGACCTTTTTTTCTTTCTGCGTTTACGTCCTGTACTACTAGGGAGATTGTAGGTGAAGTAAATTAGTGAAATTTCATCCGGGCTTCACCCTTAAGTCAATTATGTCTACTAACTTCAACTGAAATAGTTTGGCTCATAGCCCGCATCTCGTGGTCGTGCGGTAGCGTTCTCGCTTCCAACGCCCGGGTTCCCGGGTTCGATTCCCGGCGGGGTCAGGGATTTTCTCTGCCTCGTGATGGCTGGGTGTTGTGTGATGTCCTTAGGTTAGTTAGGTTTAAGTAGTTCTAAGTTCTAGGGGACTGATGACCTAAGATGTTAAGTCCCATAGTGCTCAGAGCCATTTGAACCATTTGAACCAGTTTGGCTCATAGCAGGCGTGCCCTGATGAACCAGTTTTCATAATTAAGTTCACACATGCACAGTTATCATGACAGTGATTTAAAGCTGAGTACACATACACTCCTTGCAATTAGAACTAGAAACCAGTATCCAAGACTCTCATGACCATGTCCGACAACATATGTGTTATTTAAAGTATTTTGGAAACTAAACACACTTTCACACAGTTCAGCGTACTATCTAAATTGAACGTAATGCTGGATATAGACAGAAAAAATGAAACTGAGTGTACCGAAAAGTTCCACTTTCTGCGACGAAGGCGTGAAAGGAGCCTTTAATTCCGCTCAGGATCTTCCATAACGCCGCAGAACTTGTTCCTCCGTTTATCTTCTTGTCCTCCGGGCGTGTGCAGCCGTCCAGGAAGGAAAATTTCCTTGGAGGGCTCGAGACGAGGAGAGCGGTAATCTTTGGCCCGAGTTCACAGCGCACAGCGGACTTCTCTTTTTCATTAGAGGTGTACCCCGTAAGTCTTTCGCTCTCGCGGCTTGAAAGTTTGTGCTCCGTCTGACGACGTCGGTTGGTACGCCGCTAACGCAATTCTGAGCAAAGATGGCTGAGATTTCGCGCTCCGTTAATGATCCTTTCACCAGGTAATCGTATTATTAGGCGGTAACGAAAGTAGACAAGCTGAGTAAGCTGAATTTTGAAAGAGGCGCAGCTTTCTTTGAGAGCTCTCTTCTGAACCCTATCTTATATGCTTTCCATCATCAGTTACTACAAAAACTTGCTTAACTACAACCAACAGTGAACAAATTCTGTGAAAGGTGCCATTTCAGTTGATTACAGCACTAGGGAATTGACTGCTGCTAGAAGTGGTGAGTTCCTATGGATGACGTCAGAATTATCATCCATACTAAGGAATTTTTCAGAATGGGATAGGAAAGAGCCACCGTGGTACAACAACCGAGTTAGAAAACTGCTGCGGAAGCAAAGGGAACTTCACAGCAAACATAAACATAGCCAAAGCCTTGCAGACAAACAAAAATTACGCGAAGCGAAATGTAGTGTGAGGAGGGCTATTCGAGAGGCGTTCAGTGAATTCGGAAGTAAAGGTCTATGTACTGACTTGGCAGAAAATCCTAAGAAATTCTGGTTCTTATGTCAAAGCGGTAGATGGATCAAAACAAAATGTCCAGACACTCTGTCACCAAAATGGTACTGAAACAGAGGATGACAGACTAAAGGCCGAAATACTAAATGTCTTTTTCCAAAGCTGTTTCACAGAGGAAAACTGCATTGTAGTTCCTTCTCTAGATTGTCGCACAGATGACAAAATGGTAGATATCGAAATAGACGACAGAGGGACAGAGGAACAATTAAAATCGCTCAAAAGAGGAAAGGCCGCTGGTCCTGATGGGATACCAGTTCTATTTTACACAGAGTACGCGAAGGAACTTGCCCCCCTTCTTGCAGCGGTGTACCGTAGGTCTCTAGAGGAGCGTAGCGTTCCAAAGGATTGGAAAAGGGCACAGGTCATCCCCGTTTTCAAGAAGGGACGTCGAACAGATTTGCAGAACTATAGACCTATATCTCTAACGTCGATCAGTTGTAGAATTTTGGAACACGTATTATGTTCGAGTATAATGACTTTCCTGGAGACTAGAAATCTACTCTGTAGGAATCAGCGTGGGTTTCGAAAAAGACGGTCGTGTGAAACCCAGCTCGCCATATTCGTCCACGAGACTCAGAGGGCCATAGACACGGGTTCACAGGTAGATGCCGTGTTTCTTGACTTCCGCAAGGCATTCGATACAGTTCCCCACAGTCGTTTAATGGACAAAATAAGAGCATACGGACTATCAGACCAATTGTGTGATTGTATTGAGGAGTTCCTAGATAACAGAACGCAGCATGTCATTCTCAATGGAGAGAAGTCTTCCGAAGTAAAAGTAATTTCAGGTGTGCCACAGGGGAGTGTCATGGGACCGTTGCTGTTCACAATATACATAAATGACCTGGTGGATGACATCGGAAGTTTACTGAGGCTTTTCGCAGATGATGCTGTGGTGTATCGAGAGGTTGTAACAATGGAAAATTGTACTGAAATGCAGGAGGAACTGCAGCGAATTGACGCATGGTGCAGGGAATGGCAATTGAATCTCAATGTAGAAAAGTGTAATGTGCTGCGAATACATAGAGAGATAGATCCCTTATCATTTAGCTACAAAATAGCAGGTCAGCAATTGGAAGCAGTTAATTCCATAAATCATCTGGGAGTACGCATTAGGAGTGATTTAAAATGGAATGATCACATAAAGTTGATCGTCGGTAAAGCAGATGCCAGACTGAGATTCATTGGAAGAATCCTAAGGAAATGCAATCCGAAAACAAAGGAAGTAGGTTACAGTACGCTTGTTCGCCAACTGCTTGAATACTGCTCAGCGGTGTGGGATCCGTACCAGATAGGGTTGATAGAAGAGATAGAGAAGATCCAACGGAGAGCAGCGCGCTTCGTTACAGGATCATTCAGTAATCACGAAAGCGTTACGGAGATGATAGATAAACTCCAGTGGAAGACTCTGCAGGAGAGACGCTCAGTAGCTCGGTACGGGCTTTTGTTAAAGTTTCGAGAACATACCTTCACCGAAGAGCCCAGCAGTATATTGCTCCCTCCGACGTATATCTCGCGAAGAGACCATGAGGATAAAATCAGAGAGATTAGAGCCCACACAGAAGCATACCG
Organism: Schistocerca americana; assembly: GCF_021461395.2. Classification (NCBI taxonomy): domain Eukaryota; kingdom Metazoa; phylum Arthropoda; class Insecta; order Orthoptera; family Acrididae; genus Schistocerca; species Schistocerca americana. Next base: position 46,642,857 of record NC_060123.1, read on the forward strand.
ACAATCCTTCTTTCCACGAACAATACGAGACTGGAATGGAAGGGAGAACCGATAGAGGTACTAAGGTACCCTCCGCCACACACCGTCAGGTGGCTTGCGGAGTATGGATGTAGATGGAGATGTAGAATCTGTTTGTGGCAATATGGTCATTCGTCATGATACCATCTCATTTTTGGTTTGTGTGTCAGTTTAGCCACTAAATTCCCACAACTTCTCTGGCCAACATCTAAAAACCGCAAATACATTTCATAGTAAGTAAATCAAAAACCCCCAACTTCATTGCGTACATAGTACCACTGAAAAACATATCACTTTATGACTATCTGACACACTAAATAATTTTGCACCTTTTTTATCCTTATCATCTGGAATATCAAATTTTATAGAAAGATATATGTGAAAGAAGAATATCAGTCCACCTCGATTAAATGTAGCAAAGAGAAATGTAGACCCGTTTTTAACCCTTGCACATAAACCAACTATAGAAAATACTGTTCCAGATTCTGCACCCAGTAGTTGATAACAATCACGGTACATTTCAGTACTTGTTACATTTGACGTGAAGGAGCTCCGCAACATAAGACACGAAACGGAAATACAAAATGTCTATAATTGCGGTCGGAGGAAGGCAACATCAAACCACCTCTATTAGGATCTTGCCTAGCTCGGCGCTGCGGGTCAACCGCAGAGTTGCCCTACACTCTGTCAAGAAGAACGGGTAGTTCAATTCCATCTTCCTTCTGTGAATTTCAGAGTATTTTGTTGTTCTTCACTAACATAGCGAAGAATGATCATCGCAATCCAAAAATTAATCAAAGCTCCCAATGAAGAGATTTAAGAGTTCGTTGTTCGCGCGCGCTGCTGTTCAAGAGTGGAAAGCTTGAAGGGAATTCGGTGAACACTCTGCCAGGGACTAAATTGTGAACGGCAGAGCAATCGTTTTGTAAGCGTATTGTCATATCGCTGGCTTAGGTGTGGAGTATCTTTGCGGGAAGCCGCGTCTGTAGTGAGTCGAGCACCCGACACGAAACTGTTATGTTGTGTAGTGTGTAGCTCTGCATATAGAAGCATTGATAGTATTCAGGTTGAAGTGGTGCTGCAAGTGCTATTACAGTAAAGTGATTAAATATGGAAGTAATTAAGAGGAAAATGCGTCAAAATGTAATTAAAAGTGAGCAGTGTCACCGACAACGTATTTGTGTATCCTCTCGTTGTGTGCCGCACAGTATCAATCATCCACTCCGTGTTCCATCTCTCAGAATGAACTGATGTGAGTCAGTAGGAATTAGTTACCATAAAAGAGTGCAGGCAAGTGCCGGTGTCTTGTAGCGAGCGTGAGGACATGCGTTCGATCATCGCGTTTCCGCATTAACAACAATCAGCCGCGCCGCGACGGATACACGCACGCTCGTACAAGTGAGAACTGAGAACTGAAAAATTAACTTTACGAACAGTGTTGTATCATACTAGTGACAAGGAGGACTATTACCAGATACCTGTATGTGTGATGAGCGTAAGAACTTTGGCTCGATCATTCGGCTTCCGCATCATCAACAATCACCCGCGCCGTGTCGGTTACGCGTACGCTCGTCTAAATTATATTTTGGACTGTTAATCATCAAGATTGTTAATTGGGATAAACATTTACGATTTAGAGTGTAAACAGTGCAACCTGTGGTTTCCATATCGTCTCAGAATATAGATGTTCATACCAGTCAGAGGACAGTGTTGTGTTTTAACGTTGAGTGGCTCCCCTAAACCCGCTTGCATATTTCGATAGATAATTTCAGGCCAGCCAGCAACAGTCTGGAGCAAAACAGAACAACCGCCGTGGAATTATCAGGTACGTGGTGTGGACAGGGCATACGGTCACGAAACAACGATGAGGTTGAGGGACCTCCACCCCGCTTAGTACTCACGGGCGTGTCACAGTGTTGACATACAAATAGGTGTAGGATGTGATACACAATGTTTCCACACTTTCAATAATAGTTGGGGTAGTTGATATATTACACAAATAGGACATACATTCTATGTGAAACTCCAACGTAGAAAACTGAAGCAGTGACTAGAATGTCCACACGAACTTCAGTGACAAAGTTTCAATGCACTGGACGTGAAAATGTCTGGAAGATAATTGTAAATGAGGCAAAGAGGGCTCATCAGAAGTCTGATGTACGCATGCAGTCATTCTGTATTCACCAAATACAGAAACGGCATAGCCATAGCGCTAGAAATGTACGTACAGACATACAAATCACGACAAAAATAAGAAAATCTGATGGAAAAGAATCAACATTTTAACAAATAGATGGCGCAATGATAGTTAGTGATAAGTAAGACTCAGTACTGATCTTAACCAAAAATACGGAACCTTTAGGAAACACACCGCACACACACACACACACACACACACACACATTAATGACATTAACGGAATCGTCTGCTGGGGTGTAAAAAATATGAAAGCATTACATTGTATCGTAGTTACAGTGTGTACGCACAACAATTTGTATGGTCCGTTGGCGAATAAGTATTTTTTTATCAATTACATCAGAAGTGTACCAAGCAATATGCTTTGTAAGCACTATCCATAAATTTAAGCAGAGTGTCAGAAACGTTACTAACCTAGTAACGTGGTGATTGCGGCTACACTCCACACAAATACCTTCAGAAACGACTTCCTAACACTTAAATCCATATTCGACGTTAACAAACTTTTCTTCCACAGGAGCACATTTCTTGCCACTGCCTGTCTGCAATTATTATCTTCCTTCTTCACCTGTCGTAAGTTATTTTGTTGCCCTCATAGCAAAACTTTTGGCCATCCTTTAGTGTCAAGTTCCTTAATTTTATTCCTTGACCATAACCTCATTAAGTTCGACTACAGTCCATTATCCTTGGATTGCTTTTGTTCATGTTCGTATTGTATCCTCCTTGTAAAGCGCTGTCCATTCGATTCAAACAGATCTTCCAAGTCCTTTGCTGACTCTGCCAGAATTTCAGTGTCCTCGACAAACCTCAATCTTCTATGTGAACTTTAATTCCTACTCCAAATACTTTGATTTCCTTTACTGTTTGCTATTTGCAGGGAGAGAAAATGGCGGGGATAGGGTACAACCATACTTCACACGTTCTCAACGATTGTTTCCTTTTCATTCCTCTCAGTTCTTATAACAGTTCTCTGGTTTCTGTACAAGCTGTAAACAGCCTTTCGCATCCTGTAGTTCGCCCCTTCTACATCCAGAATTTCAAAGAGAGTATTCCAGTAAACAGTGTCGAATGGTTTCCCTAAGTCCACAAATGTTATAAACATAGGTTTACCTTTCCTTAACCCCGAATGTCGGCATCTACCAGTTTTCCCATTCTCCTGTAAAGAACGAGCGTTAGTATTTTTACAATCACTTTTATTAAATTGATAGTTCGGTAATACCACACTTGCCAACTTGCTTTCTTTGGATTTGGAAGCCTTGTATTCTACTTGAAGTCTGAAGGTATTTTAGCTATCGCATACATATTGATCACAAGATGAAATAGTTTTGTTATGACTGGCTTTCCCAAGGCTATCAATAATTATTGTGTGCTAATTTTCAAGGACTCATATGGAAAATAGAAAGCAGAGAATTTCTCTTCGCCTAATTCGGGAGAGCAATGAACCTAAATGACGGTTTCCTTTCAGTATTCCAGACTACTGACTTATTCAAGAATTACATATATGAATGCGTAATACGGGCCGTCATAAGCAGTTTCCACCATTTTCTACAGTTTTTGTGGTTGAATCTTACTAGCCGATTAAACATACTTGTCGGACCGAGACTGTAACTCGAGATCTTTGCCTTTCGCGGACACGTTTCTCTCTTCATTTTGTTCGTTATTGTTCATTGCAGTTGGTCGCGGCGGACGTCATCAGACACCCGTTTTTATTACGAAGAGCAGCCTGCCCGCTGACGGAACACGCTGGGCTACCCAAGCATGCCTCACCCTCTGTCCATCACAGCTTTACTTCCTTTCGTACCTCATCTGCCTCTTCAATATCCTTTCTCCGACAAGTGTTTGTCTTGCCACTCTGTAATGTTTGGAAGATGGGAGATGAAGGACTGGTGGAAGTAAAGCTTTGAGATAGAGGCGTGAGTCGTGCTTGGGTAGCTCAGTCGGCAAAGCATTTGCCCGCGAAAGGCAAGGTTCTCGAATTCGAGTCTCAGTTGCGTACTCGATGTAATCTGCTAGGAAAGTTCCACATCAGCGCACGCTATACTGTACAATGAAAAATCATTCTAATTATTGCGGTTGTGTTTTGTGCATATTTTGTAGTTATTTTGTCTTCTACACGTTCAAGTGCTGAATAATACATTAAAGATATTTCGAGAATACTATTAGTTCTTCATCTACGAAATTTTATGGTGAGGAAAATGGTAATATTTTTAGAATTGTTTACATAACGTGTGGCCGGTTGAGTCACACATCGTCGGTCTTGCACCAGGTGTACCCCGAAACAGGTCTTTTACCACGGTTCGTACGACAATTGTGCAAATTACCCTTTTTCTTTAATAATTTCTCCGTGGGTGAGACTGACTGGTCGTTCTGATTTGATGGCTTGGCGAAGGCTGGTCAAGGTTTGCGATTAACGCTGTGCATTCGCTGTTGTCCCGTGCTGCAGGAAGTGAATCAGAAAGGGGCCATCTTGGTCAGTATAACCTATCCTGCACTCCTGTGGATGGGCTTGGCTTTCCTTTTTGGGGTGGTAATCCTTGACGCTTCCATTGGAGACTTTGTCGTTAAATTCTGGTTAGAAGTGATGACACCATGACTCATGTCCAGCCACCACTCGTGCCAGGAACGCATTCCCTTCCCGAGCATAGTGCTGCAGATGAGCAAGACAGTGGGCCATTCGACATGCTCCCTGGTGTGGCTGAAGACGGTGGGCCACCAATTGGGCACACACTTTGCGCATGTGCAGTCGTTCCTTCATGATGGTGTGAACACTTCCGACGCTCAATCCGACCACGGCGGCTATAGCTTTCACCGTTACTCGGTGGTCCTGGGTAATGAGTGCCTCCAACAGCTGGAGGATGTCATCGGTAATGTAGTGTGGTGCTCCAGACCGTACATCATCGGCTAATGACAATCATCCCCTTCCCTGAAGCGCTTGTACCACACGTTGACCCTTGCAAGGGACATGCAGTGTTCGCCATACACTTGTGACATTCGTCGATGAATGTCCGTTCCTCCTACTCCTTCCACTGTCAGAAAACAAACATCACCTCTGTGCTCTTGTCACTGTTTGCAATGGGAGTGACAGCAGTGGGTGATGCACTCTGCTGGTAGCTCTGTGTAGCCACGTAACATGTAAGCGTACCCTGTAGCGACGGGCTCTGAACTTCCACTCTCTGGTTGGAACCACACCTCGTTACACACGATACGATATTACCCTCCTGTCACCGGTTTGCGTATTCCAGACTCCGGCTCGTTTCTTTTGACCGCCCCTTATACATGACCATGTTGTAATGTTGTATCTTGGAACATGCTTTCACATTTGGAAGATCTTATATGCCCAGAGTACATTTTGCAATATCGGAAAAATCCTCCAGCACAAGAAATGTGACTGTCACCAGTTAACCCGTGTCTGGTCGTCATTGAGTGACTGTAGGAGGATACAAGATGACTTGGACAGGATTTGTGATTGGTGTAAAGAATGGCAGATAACTCTAAATATAGATAAATGTAAAGTAATGCAGATGAATAGGAAAAAGAATCCTGTAATGTTTGAACATTCCATTAGTAGTGTAGCGCTGGACACAGTTACGTCGATTAAATATATGGGCGTAACATTGCAGAGTGATATGAAGAGGGACAAGCATGTAATGGCAGTTGTGCGGAAGGCTGATGGTCGTCTTCGGTTCATTGGTAGAATTTCGGGAAGATGTGGTTCATCTGTAAAGGAAACCGATTATGGAACGCTGGTGCGACCTACTCTTGAGTACTGCTCGAGCGTTTGGGGTTCCTATCAGGTCGGATTGAGGGAGGACATAGAAGCAATTCAGAGGCGGGCTGCTAGATTTGTTACTGGTAGGTTTGATTATCACGCGAGTGTTACGGAAATGCTTCAGGAACTCGGGTGGGAGGCTCTAGAGGAAAGGAGGCGTTCTTTTCGTGAATCGCTACTGAGGAAATTTAGAGAACCAACATTTGAGGCTGACTGCAGTACAATTTTACTGCCGCCAACTTACATTTCGCAGAAAGACCACGACGATAAGATAAGAGAGATTAGGGCTTGTACAGAGGCATATGGGCAGTCATTTTCCCTCGTTCTGTTTGGAAGTGGAACAGGGAGAGAAGATTCTAGTTGTGGTACGAGGTACCCTCCGCCATGCACCGAATGGTGGATTGCGGAGTATGTATGTACCTGTAGATATAGATGAAGCCGGCCATTGTGGCCGAGCGGTTCTAGGCGCTTCAGTCCGGAACCGCGCAGGTTCGAATCCTGCCTCGGGCTTGCATGTGTATGATGTCCTTAGGTTAGTTAGGTTTGAGTAGTTCTAAATCTAGGGGACTGATGACCTCAGATGTTAAGTCCCACAGTGCACAGAGCCAATTGAACCATCACCGGTTAAATATGGAATAAGATATTACATTATGTTTCTGTTTCTGGCTAGATGCGAAAGTCTGAAACGTATACCTGTGATCAACACTGTAGTCTGTATTTCAGTCCAATGAATAACGATTTTTCATAATAAAATGGTGTAGCGTGACCTCCCGTAGCTATTTCCGTTTTTACGATTGTGGCTTAGTTTGCGACATTTGTAACAAGAATAATTTGATCCGCAAATTTAAGACGAATTAGATTATTCCATATTTATGGTGAACGAAAAGCAATTGTGCCTTCTTTCGAATCCGCACTGACATTTTTGGTAATAATTTGATGGTAAAAGCAGTTTCTCAAACTGACGGTGCTGTACTTAACTGTCACAAAGTACAGCCCTGTGGGAGCATTGGTAACTAATCCGTAATAGTTTCAATAAGTTAAGGATGTGATCCCGTGACAGCGCCAATGGTTGGGTACCAGAAAATTCACGGAGTGTAACACACAGAGTACCGGGCATAAGTATTGTGTCGACGTTCGAACGGATACATCAAGACCAAGAGTTCGTCATCAGTGTATATGCTTAGCTCCAATGCTAGCCTGACTCATACTGCGATACGGAGGATCTGTGATAGACTCCCAGTGTCCAACTCATATCTTTCTATTGTGTAAAATAATTGAACGATTCGAGACTCAGAATGGTCAGCCTGAATAAGTAAGCAACGAAATTGACACACACAGACACACACACACACACACACACACACACACACTGTTGTATTGTGTAAAAGAATTGAACGATTAGAGACTCAGAATGGTCAGCCTGAATAAGTAAGCAACGAAATTGACACACACACACACACACACACACACACACACACACACACACACACACTGTTGTATTGTGTAAAAGAATTGAACGATTAGAGACTCAGAATGGTCAGCCTGAATAAGTAAGCAACGAAATTGACACACACACACACACACACACACACACACACACACACACACACACACACACACTGTTGTGTCCTGCCCACTCGTCGAATATGGAGTGCCTAGAAAACCTATTTTCTCGGATCGCTAGACAACAATTCAAGTAAATCGTATTAACAGATTTTTATTACACAGTAAGATAAACGACAATAACAAACTTCGAGAAATTTTCAGTGGGATGTCGCAAGCAAAGCGCGACATGCAACGTAAGCAGTCCCTTCAGTATATACAATTCCCAAATCAAGCGAGACAACACAGTTCCTAAGTCACTGCTGCAGAGCTCATAGATCGGCTAGACTTCTGTTTGGTTGCGGTCAGGTTTATGTTTTCTTCGCCTAGAGGCCGCTACTGTCTCGGTGTCGTCTTAGAGAGGGGTCGGTCAGCGTATTATTGGCTGATGCCGTCTCACAGCTTTCTCTGTTCTGACATTCATGACCGTCGTGTCGGCGATTTAGTTTGACGTCGGAACACACACTTTCATGGTGGCATTGAATCGAAAGACTTACTCCAAACTTTTGAATTTCTAGCTATACTGCTCGTGACAAGTGTGCGTCTACAGAGATCCCGCGCAGGTATGGGGTTCGCCAGGAGCTGAGTGAGGTGGGGAGGTGAAACTTGTGGAGCGCTGATGGCCCGGCTGGCTTTTTAATGGTTCCGCTCTGGAAGTTGGCACCGCGAGACTGCTGGTGATTCGGAGCCCCGCCGGCCCCCACAGTGAGCGGCCAGCTCGCCGATCCTCGCACGAATGCTGCTCTGCAGCACACTCGCAAGTCGTTGGCCCAGCCTCCTTTCGTACCCACCAACAGGCACTGTAACAAAGCAGTACCATAACTATTCTAATAATCTGCAGTGTCCCCGACCTGATGCTGGTTAACTTTGAAATGGAAAAAGGTGTTCCCTTACTTAAAGGTATCACTAAGGTTTCACCATATGTTACAAATAAAAACAGTATCAAGGCTGTCATCTGTTACAGGGTAGCGAAAGGATGATAGTCGAAAAAACTCGAAATTGCTTTTATTAAGGAATTCGAATTTATATACGAGGTGCCTTCAAGTTCGAAGGCCTCCGAATTTTTTTTTTCTCCGGACTGGAAAGAGATAGAAACATGCGCATTGTTTTAAAATAGGGCCGCGTTCATTGTCAATACGTCCCAGAGATGGCAGCACCGTACGGCAGATGGAATTTTACCGCCAGCGGCGAGAATGAGAATTTTTTTAAATACTTAAAAGGGCGACGTTTTCCTTACTTGAACAGCGTGCAATCATTCGTTTTCTGAATTTGCGTGGTGTGAAAACAATTGAAATTCATCGACAGTTGAAGGAGACATGTGGTGATGGAGTTATGGATGTGTCGAAAGTGCGTTCGTGGGTGCGACAATTTAATGAAGGCAGAACATCGTGTGACAACAAACCGAAACAACCTCGGGCTCGCACAAGCCGGTCTGACGACATGATCGAGAAAGTGGAGAGAGTTGTTTTGGGGGATCGCCGAATGAGTGTTGAACAGATCGCCTCCAGAGTTGGCATTTCTGTGGGTTCTGTGCACACAATCCTGCATGATGACCTGAAAATGCGAAAAGTGTCATCCAGGTGGGTGCCACGAATGCTGACGGACGACCACATGGCTGACCGTGTGGCATGCTGCCAAGCAATGTTGACGCGTAACGACAGCATGAATGGGACTTTCTTTTCGTCGGTTGTGACAATGGATGAGACGTGGATGCCATTTTTCAATCCAGAAACAAAGCGCCAGTCAGCTCAATGGAAGCACACAGATTCACCGCCACCAAAAAAATTTTGGGTAACCGCCAGTGCTGAAAAATTGATGGTGTCCATGTTCTGGGACAGCGACGGCGTAATCCTTACCCATTGCGTTCCAAAGGGCACTACGGTAACAGGTGCAACCTACGAAAATGTTTTGAAGAACAAATTCCTTCCTGCACTGCAACAAAACGTCCGGGAAGGGCTGCGCGTGTGCTGTTTCACCAAGACAACGCACCCGCACATCGAGCTAACGTTACGCAACAGTTTCTTCGTGATAACAACTTTGAAGTGATTCCGCATGCTCCCTACTCACTTGACCTGGCTCCTAGTGACTTTTGGCTTTTTCCAACAATGAAAGACACTCTCCGTGGCCGCACATTCCCTAGCCGTGCTGCTATTGCCTCATCGATTTTCCAGTGGTCAAAACAGACTCCTAAAGAAGCCTTCGCGGCTGCCATGAAATCATGGCGTCAGCGTTGTGAAAAATGTGTACGTCTGCAGGGCGATTACGTCGAGAAGTAACGCCAGTTTCATCGATTTCGGGTGAGTAGTTAATTAGAAAAAAAATCTGGGCCCATAGAACTTCAATGCACCTCGTACATTGAAGCATTGTTGGCAGAAATACTATGCACTCACTCCCAAAACTAACTATTCTGTGAGCGTGCACGACAGGCCTCGGCCTGAGAGAATCGGTTATGCGCTCGCTTCCTATTTATACCGATTAGAATAAACGTAATTTGCTGGAGCTTTGCTTTGGCGGTTTTACTCGAAGTTTTAATGGTCTCGTTTGCAGATACACTTAAAAAATAACACCGACTAGAATCGAAATTGTCAAAATTGTTTCAAATTTGGTCGTATATCTATTCAGTGTAGGCCATACTGCATTAACGCACGTGGCAAGTGCCCTTCACATCATAAGCAGCAATGAAATGCATCGACTCTGTGAAGGTATAGATGCCACCTGCTATGCGCTCAGCGATGCCAAGGGCTTTGGGGACGAAAATGGGAGCTTCTCAGGTTAAAGTAGCAGAAAGTGGCCATTCACTAGCAGGGGCGATAATTATTACGGGAGAGACGTCGATGATATCCCGTAAGTATCACATTCGTCCTTTTTTTAGATGATAAACATTTGTCAAATTTTAAGGGACATTTTCGATATTTTAGTCGTCACCTACGCTATAATTTGTATCCGCTTTTGGTCTCCCTTGAACCAAATTGAATTCTCTTCAGTTCATATTCTTTATGTTGATATTTAGTACATTCTTTTGCCAAAGAAGAGGAGTCGAAAAATGACCATATTTTCAAATATCAATAATTTCGCTTTTTTTTCAGATCACTTCGATGAACTGAAATTACATCTGTAACGACCAGGATGATGCGTTAAATCATGTTTCAGATAACCACAACCATAGTTACAGCGACTACCGTCGATCTACCTCCTTCCAGAGCTGCCCCGAGAAAGTAACAACTACACAGTGAAGCGTAATATTTTTCAATAAAAAACTATGAAATCTGTAATATATGCTTTATTCATTGCAGCAAAACCCATTTGTCTATTACATTCCAGTGTGAAGAAAAAAAATCCCTAATTTCAGCAATATTTTCGTCCGTCACCCTTAAATATATAGAGAATACCGGACAACAGCAGCATGCTGAAACGAACTCATTTTTATTTACTCAATAAAAGTCACATGAAGAGCAGCATATCACTGTCGTAATCATGTCACTACAAGACGCATTTTGCTCTACGATTCCAACGAACAAAAATTTATAAATAAATAAATAAACAAATAAAAAGGAAATCACTTGAGAGTCGGGTGCTCGTTTGTTAAATGAAAGAACCATAATCCATTATTATTGGAGTTGCAATAAAGAATTTCTTGCGTCCAGTCACACGTTCGGTAAGAAACCGTAAATTAGGAGAAGAAAATAGGGCAAAATACTCACACAATTCTTAGAATGACTATTTGTAATAACTGAAAAATCCTACTAGTTCACCCATTGACTGGAATAGCATGGTACATGGGAGATTTTAATGTCATTTATAGAAAGACGAATCCTAGTATTCCGCAGTATATATGGTTCCAACAATGATAAACTGTGCTGCACGGTGATTGGCCCAAGCGAACGAACTAACGGCAGACGTTAAAGTTCCAGGCTTCTTCAAACGAATGTAACAACATGACACTTTGATTTTGAAAGTCAACTACACACATACAGTGTACTCTAAACCTGTTTAAACTGACATATGTGGTACTTAAAGATCAAGACGACATAATCGGAGATTGTATAAACATTTAGAGATCGTGTGACTATCGTAAATTTAAGAGGAGTGTCCAGAAAGTAAGTTCCGATCTGCCGCGAAATGGAAACGACTATGAAATTCCAATGAAGTTTTGCACAGGTGTGTTGGGCAGTGTCCCTAGTATGACCGTCAACCGCGTTACGTCGATCTCTTTAGTTGTGAGCACACAGGGAGCACATAAAGATACCAGTACCTGGAACAATAGTGTCTCCCGCCAAGTACGAGGGCCTGGCGAAAAATTTCGCCTGAGCTATGCAACCAACATTACATAACTGTCGTGCGCTTTCTTCGTCAAGACAATTCTCATTCGCATTCTGCAGGGGCAATGAAGATGCTCCTGCTCCGTTTTCAATTGGAAATGCTTGATTACCCACAGTACAGCCAGTAATTGTCTCCCTCTGAGTTTCATCTCTGCTCACATGAACCGATAGCTAGGAAGATAACATTTTGGAGCAGACGACGAGCTGTAGGCCAGATTAGAGAATTGGCGAAAAGCACTGGCGACTGGCTGCTATAACGAGAGTATTGGAGAGTTGGTACAGTACTACGACAAACGTCTAAGTTGGATCGGCGACTATGGACGTAAGTAACCGGAGGCGTAGCTAACCGTTACGAATAAAACATTTCTGATTTTCACTGTGGTTTCCATTTCGCGATGAATCGAAACTTACTTTATGGACAACCCTCGTATTCATTCTGAAGGTGGAAACATCACACCACAGTAAACAGATACTGATAAAATTGCCCAGCGTCATGCATATGCAAAACCTAAAGCACTCTTTTTCTCTCTGCCACGTCTGTCATCCACTCTATGGCCTCTAATGATTTGGAAACCTCATCATATCCATTTCTCCCACAAGAAGATTACTTTGGCTGGGTTGTCTGGCTTGAACCATCCAACATAAGAAAATCTATAATACTTTGAGTTGAGTAATTATCTCTTAATATTTCGCGTATCAGGCTCAATGTGGTACCATTATCGCGTAAATTTAGCTTCGCCCCTGAATCTTCAGTAGCTTTAGACTTTACATTCTGAAACAATAATACCTTAGCTACATTGTGCAGACACTGAACTCTGCGTTTTAAGGAAACTGCGTAAGTTCTAACTTACTCGTACCGAAATACGAAATTATTGAAATTATTCCATTACTACCACCTATTCCGATACTTCACTGCCGAAACAGGGATTCATATCACACAAACACAAATGGATGTACTTATACTAAGACCGGTTTCTTTTCTGTGTTGTCTTCTGTTACAGTGCCCGTGGCATCCTTCCTTTGGCGTTGCCTTCCATGCTGTTTTAACCTATATTTACTCTTATGACTTGATAAGCTCATCTGGACCTCAAAATAGGTCACTCATTCTTTTTTCGACCTGTATTACTTTTAATATGTTCGACTGTGATGTGCAACTCTCGTCTTGCTGTAACAATCGGGAGTCTGGATAAATATCTCCGGACTCTTTTCTGTGTTCTTTGTTGTCGTTTCTGACCTTGCCTATGAAAAGCGCATTTGCCACACATTTGTCACGAAAGGTTTCCTTATGTCGTGTTCTCATTAATTTGTCTGCGAACGTGTCCGCACAGCTATGTCACCAATGATAAAGTTATGCTACAATTTGTTCTGATAACTCATAGTATAAATCAGTTTAAGTCGTACCCTAGTTCGAGGTTACACAGGGGCTTGACAACAGGAGGATTCCAACATAAAACAAATTATACATTCACAGTATACTGAAACGAGTAAACAAGACGAAAATATAGGAAACACGTTTCGCAAAGGCAGTACATTATAAAAATTCAACCGATGAGGCAGTAAGATATGATAAACTGGCATCGGTACACAAAGGGATATGCCACGCCCTATTAGTTGCGGACACTACATTAGCAACAATAAATTTTATACTGGCTCATTTGTAACGTCGTAAGAAGTGAGAGAGAGTAGAAACCTTCTTCAGTCACTTAAGAGAGGATATTTACGTTAGAAAGTAGAGCAAGTTTTGTGTTACCAATTCTATAATTTATTTCACATATATACTGAACTGAGAGAGGAGTACTGTAATGACTTTACTGTTATGGCTGAAGGGCTAACTTCTTCAACAGCAATTTTTTCCAGGTATACTGTTTTAGAAATCACTTGTGTATGATTTAATGCAAGAGATGTCTTCTAAATCCCATTTGAATATATCTAAGCCGCATTACATAGAGGCGGCTCTTAGTATAAGCTTAAACTGATGTTTTGGATGGCTAGTGCTTTTTAAAGCTCTCTGTGTTTCAGTTAAGATTCTCCAAAGCTGTAACTAATTTATATAAATCCTGAATCACCTCCATCATGTTGTTTCCCGTCTGCCGGTTGTAAAATAGTTACCTTGTAAGTGTGGCGAATCTTATAAAGATTCCTACGAGTATAATTCCACCCATTCAAGTTTGATCGGTGTTACCTGTAAACGGGTCTTTGTGGTCGAGTACTCGTGTTCGTTAAAGGAAACTGTGAATAAAATTGTATTACTTCATATAGCTTAGCTATGGTAGATACGATGGCTATTCGGGAAGTAAGGACTGATCGATCGCGAAATAGGAACTACAGTGTAAATCCCACAAAGATTTGCAGAGATGTATTGAACAGTAGCTCTAGTATACTCCTCGTTCGGTCATCACGCTCTTTTCAATTCCGAGTGCACAATAAGGACTTCAAGGTGCCTAGAAAATACACTACTCGCCATTAAAATTGCTACACCTCGAAGATGACGTGCTACAGACGCGAGATTTAACCGACAGGAAGAAGATGCTGTGATATGTAAATGATTAGCTTTTCAGAGCATTCACACAAGGTCGCCGCCGGTGGCGACACCTACAACGTGCTGACATGAGGGATGTTTCCAACCGATTTCTCATACACAAACAGCAGTTGACCGGCGATGCCTGCTGAAACGTTTTTGTGATGCCTCGTGTAAGGAGGATAAATGCGTACCATCACGTTTCCAAGTATCGCAACTGCACTTTATCGTATCGCGTTATTGCTGCTCGCGTTGCTCGAGATCCAATGACTGCTAGCAGAATATGGAATCGGTGGGTTCAGGAGGGTAATACGGAACGCCGTGCTGGATCCCAACGGCCTCGTATCATTAGCAGTCGAAATGACAGGCATATTATCCGCATGGCTGTAACGGATCGGGCAGCCACGTCTCGATCCCTGAGTCGACACATGGGGACGTTTGCAAGACAACAACCATCTGCACGAACAATTCGACGACGTTTGCAGCAGCGTGGGCTATTAGCTCGGAGGCCATGGCTGCGGTTACCCTTGAAGCTGCATCACTGACAGGAGCGTCTGCGATGGTGGACTCAACGACGAACCTGGGTGCACGAATAGCTAAACGTCATTTTTTCGGACGAATCCAGGTTCTGTTTACATTATCATGATGGTGGCATACATGTTTGGCGACATCGCGGTGAACGCACGTTGGAAGCGTGTATTCGTCATCGCCATACTGGCGTATCACCCAGCGTGATGGTATGGGGTGCCATTGGTTACACGTCTCCGTCACCTCTTGTTCGCATTGACGGCACTTTTAACAGTGGAGGTTATATTTCAGATGAGTTCCGACCTGTGACTCTACCCTTCATTCCATCCCTGCGAAACCCTACTTTTCAGCAGGATACTGCACGACCGCATGTTGCAGGTCCTGTACGGTCCTTTCTGGATACAGAAAATGTTCGACTGCTGCCCTGGCCAGCACATTCTCCAGCTCTCTCACCAGTTGAAAACGCCTGGTCAATGGTGGCCTAGCAAGTGGCTCGTCACAATACGACAGTCACTACTCTTGATGAACTGTGGTATCGTGTTGAAGCTGTATGGGCAGCTGTACCTGTACACGCCATCCAAGCTCTGTTTGACTCAATGCCAAGGCGTATCAAGGCCGTTATTACGGCCAGAATGGTTGTTGTGGGTACTGATTTCTCAGGATCTATGCACTCAAATTGCGTGAAAATGTAATCACATGTCAGTTCTAGTACAATATATTTGTCCAATGAATACCTCTTTATCATCTGCATAACTTCTTAGTGTAGCAATTTCAATGGCCAGTAGTGTAGTATCCTCCGCCAGGTGTGAGTGTTTGTGAGAAATTTCGCCTTATTTCTTGCAGCCTAGACAACATAACTGTCATGCATTTCCTTCTGCATGACAATTCTCTCCCTGACACTGTATGGGCTATGAGGAACCTCCTGCAGCGTTTTTGATGGAAACTGTCAGCTCACCCACCATTTAGGCGAAAATTAGCACCTTCTGATTTTCATGTCTGCTCACATGAAGCCTTGGCTATGAAGACCAACATTTCGGTACAGACAACAAGCTGTAGATCGACATAGAGATTTGGCAGAAAACATAGGTAGCTGCTTTCGTTAGATGTTTGACAGTTGGTACAATGTTACGACAAATGTCTCAATCAACTCAGCGAGTATGGAGAGAAGTAGCTGGAAGTTGTAGCTAACTGTTGCAAATAAAACATTTGTGACTTTCACTGTGGTTTTCATTTCGAGACCGGTCTGACCTTACTTTACGAACAGAGCTCGTATGTACCATTATAATTAGTCCCTTTGTGAGGTTGGTAAGTATAATTATTTGATTGGTCTAGACTGCACGTCTGACTCATTGGCACTGCTCCTACTTTATATTACTTTCGCTTCGCCGCGGAAGACACATATCATCAGAGCTTAAGCCGTTTCTGCAGTTGGTATGGTAGTCAATATGTACTCGTATGTTTGAATTACCTGTCAACGTGCAAAGCCATAGAGCGATTAACAGTTTGGCAGCAACTGCTTAGTATTTGAAGTAATGGATAATTTCATTTTGACCCTCCAACGTGGGGACGTCTTTGTTCATTTTTAAGTATCGTGTTATTCTCATGCATTTCCAGGGATCTAGCTTAACTGCGTACTTTCTCATTGTACAAGATTAATTTTCTTGATAATACAATACTGGTCCAGTACGCTTTATCTCGTAGTATCTTTCCATTCCCCCAATCGCTCCCTACTGCTCCTTCATATTTGCTCTCGAAAATGGAATACCGTCTTCTTTGGAGATTTATTCCTGCCACATGGCAGTCAGTACTGTGACGTTGAGGCTCCTCTGATGAACGTCATGGCGTCTACGTGCGACTTCCGACTCATGTACTATGTCGGCTGCCATACCTACATTCATACTTGTGATGTCCTTTTATTCACAACACATGCAATGGCTATCAGTTTCACGACTGTAGTCTATCATGTTTCAACTTCTAATAACTTTTGCTGGCCATTGTGACCGAGCGGTATTAGGCACTTCAGTCCGGAACCACGTGACCGCTACGGTCACAGGTTCGAATCCCGCCTCGGGCATGGATGTGTGTGATGTCCTTAGGTTAGTTAGGTTTAAGTAGTTATAATTTCTAGGGAACTGAAGACCTCAGGTGTTAAGTACCATAGTGCTCATAGCCATTTGAACCGTCTGAATCTAATTTCTTATACTGCGTTCGTAATTTCTGGAAAGTTACGAATTCAGTTTGCAATATTTAGAAATACTTGTAGCCTTGGGAGAATGTCTGATTGCCTGTGAGTTGTCCACTGTTACCTAGGGTGAAGTTACTGCAATTTAGTGACCTTGCTGAGGCTGTACGCGCGCCGCTTTCCGGTTTGCATGTTGACACCCCTGCGTTTGCTCACCTGAACGATTTTCTGCAAGTCCCCATAATGAACAGCAATAAGAGACCTTCGTGGTGTAAGTAACCAGTATTCTTTTATATTTAACATTAACGAAATTTACAGTCATGACAACGTGATGTCATCGGCCAAGAAACCATCCCTCTAATGCGGTCAAAGGCCCATTGAGTGGAAATAATGTGACAGCAATAACTACACCTTCGTAACTGGTGAAAACAGAGTGGTGTCTCATGTGCGAGGACGATATCAATGCTGGAAGAATGAGAGAACTCGCCGAAAGGCATAATATGACTAAATAATAAATGATGAATATTCAGTAGTTAATTACGTAATGATTAAGGGGTGCATTAAGGTAGAACACGTGAAACCTAGAACGCACTTTAAGGATAAACTGCATCGTTCTTTATCAGAATGCCCAAGCGACACGATAAGCTGAATCTTTTTAATGCAGTAACGAATATTGGTCACCGTCTTAAGGTGATGGATGGAGAATGAGAAAATTTTATAAGTGGCTGAGTTCTATAAGTGACTTTCTTTGTGGTGATATCAACAAGCTGAGTTGTAAGATACTGTTTTAACGTTTATGAGGTAGTCTGATGTACGAGTACTACCAAAACAATGTGTCTCTCTCAGCTTTTGGTTAATTAAAACAGAGCACGTGATTACTAGTATAGATTTATGATATATGCAAAACAGTCTCTAAGTCCTCTACAGCTGAATGCCGATACAAGAGATTGCAAGGAGCTGTTATTATCCTCAAAAGCCTAGTGAACATATTTCGTGATTGTACGCTACTGGCCATTAAAATTGCTACACAAAGAAGAAATGCATATGATAAACGGGTATTCGTTGGACAAATGTATTATACTAGAACTGACATGTGATTACATTGGCACGCAATTTGGGTGCATAGACGCTGAGATTTCAATACCCAGAACAACCATTCTGGACGTATTAACGGCCTAGGTATCTCTGGGCATTGTGTCAAACAGAGCTTGGATGGCGTGTACAGGTACAGCTGCCCATGCAGCTTCAACACGATACCACAGTTCATCAAGAGTATTAAGTGGCGTGTTGTGACAAGCCAGTTGCTCGGCCACAATCGACCAGACGTTTTCAATTGGTGAGAGATCTGGAGAATGTGCTGTCCAGGGCAGCAGTCGAAGATTTTCTGTATCTAGAGAGGCCCATACGGGACCTGCAACATGCGGTCGTGCAGTATCCTGCTGAAACGTAGGGTTTCGCAGGGATCGAATGAAGGGTAGAGCCACGGGTCATAACACATCTGAAATGTAACGTGCACTGATCAAATTGTCGTCAATGCGAACAAGAGGTGACCGAGACGTGTAACAAATGGCACCCCATAATATTACACCTGGTAATAGGCCAGTATGGCGAAGACGAATACACACTTCCAGTGTGCGTTTACCGCGATGTCACTAAACACTGGTGCGACCATCATGATGCTGTAAACAGAATCTGGATTCATTGGAATAAATGACATTTTGCCATTCGTGCACCCAGGTTCGTCGTTGAGTAAACCATCGCAAGTGCCCCTGTCTGTGATGCAGCGTCAAGGGTAACCGCAGCGATGGTCTCCGAGATGATAGTCCGTGCTACTGCAAACGTCGTCGAACTGTTCGTGCAGATAGTTGTTGTATTGTAAACGCCCCCATCTGTTGACTCAGGGATCGAGACGTGGCTGCACGATCCGTTACAGCCATGCGGATAGGTTGCCTTTCATCTCGACTGCTAGTGATACGAGGCCGTTGGGATTCAGCACGGCGTTCCGTATTTCCCTTCTGAACCCACCGATTCCATATTCTGCTAACAGTCATTGGAACTTGGACAACGCGAGCAGCAATGTCGCGATACCATAAACCGCAAACCAAGTCGGAAACGTTATGGTACGCATTTCTCCTTAAGCGAGGCATCACAACAACGTTTCACCAGGCAACGCCAGTCAACTGCTGTTTGTGTATGAGAAATTGGTTGGAAACTTTCCTCATGTCAGCACGTTGTAGGTGTCGCCGCCTTCGCCAACCTTGTGTGAATGCTCTGAAAAGTTAATCATTTATATATCACAGCATCTTCTTCCTGTCGGTTAAATTTCGCGTCTTTAGCATGCCATCTTCGTACTGTAGCAATTTTAATGGCCAGTAGTGTAGATATATACGATAACCTTCTGGACCTGACCATAGTTACTTTTCCCTACTATCACGTACTGGCACTGCTGCGGCTGCCATGTGAATTCGATAGAAGCGAGAAGAATATTAGTGTTTCATGAACTACTATCAACGACATATGAAGCAAGGCAGCGTAAATAGTTGAAATAGTACTTTGTGAGAGATGTATGGGAAAAGTGACTATAAAAGTTGTAGTGTATAAATGAGTCGTCTATCGTGGAGGCTGTTCCCAGTACGGTTACATACACTTCCAAACAACCCAACAGAGATAACTGCGTTTTCAAAAAGTGACTGTACAATTAGTTCTACCACCTTCCCCTTTAGTCTTGGTCGGCGCAGCACCACGCTGAGTTCGAGGAACGAGCTTCTCCGACGGGAGAAGATATGTCGTGCTGCGGACGGAATATAGCGAAGCAGAGTAATTTTGAGACACAGTGATCCACTTAATATCTTCCGAGTACAACCAGCTTATTGTGTAACCAACCCGCTAGCCACACTGGCGTTACTTCGACGAGTGGCAAGACTCCAATGAGTAACTATGCTTCGACGCAAAGTAACTGAAGTCAGCTGCGCTTGTCATCGCCGCCAGACAAACAAATTACTTGGGCTGATGGTGCTACAAATGGAAGAGTACAGCGACAGAGCTCAACAGACCTGTGTTGGGTCGGAAAGCCTTCGCCAGGCAGCAACATGCCACACTTCCCAGGATCCCGAGGTTGGTCGTTACCTCTCCATGGATTCTTGCAGAAGCGACCGCGACCAGCCTTCGTCAGGTTGCCGCCGGCTATAACAGCGGCAGACTCTCTTGTCTGCACGGACACTGCACAGCCCTGCACTGGCCACCGCCACC
Organism: Schistocerca americana; assembly: GCF_021461395.2. Lineage (NCBI taxonomy): Eukaryota > Metazoa > Arthropoda > Insecta > Orthoptera > Acrididae > Schistocerca > Schistocerca americana. The sequence goes on from NC_060123.1 coordinate 46,663,238, forward strand.
ACCAACGCCGCCAGGAACTGTGCATTGTGGCTACCCTTACCATTGTCACACTCCTGTCTCCGTCGCCCTTCTGATCAAACCCACAGCGCCCGGGTGGGAGGGCAGTGACGGCATCCTGCTGCTCAGAAGCTTTGCTCCACACCTCTCAACAACGGTCGACAGACTTTGCAGCAACTAATAGCAAGAGTAGTAGTAGTAGTAGTAGTAGTAGTAGTAGTAGTAGTAGTACCAACAGCAGCAATTCGTTTCATGTGTACATCACTTTTAAAAGGATACCGAACATGTCTTGGTATTCTAACATTCTGCGTGGTGTCTGTTTGTTCTAAGTCTTGTCTCAATACCACTTTCGCGCAACGACGCTCTGAGCGTGTTTTTTAGGGAACTGACTAGTTTGAACCTGGGACCTGTTGCTGTTAAGGAGACCCCAGACCATACATGACATGTAGAGTTCAGAACAGTTCTGTGAGATTAGCGATGACATACTCAAATAATGATTTCAGCGTCAGATCAACTGCACTCCCTGTAAAAGAATCTTAATACTAACTAAATTTAGTGGAAGGGGTTCAAGGCTTTCCTATTTTCAGTTAGCTGGTAAAATAACGTCCAAAAAGTAGTTAAGTTTACCATTGGAATTTTTACTTTACTCAAAAAATATTGTTTGTAAACTGCACTATGGATAAATGGAAATATTTTAATACAGGATGATAAAAACCAACTGCGTTGAATAAAAATGTGAACGAATATTCCGTGAATGGGTTTCCAAGTTCTATAATGGATCGAAGGATGACCTATGCCAAATGACATCTGTAATCTAGGTTTAAGTTCAGTTTCATAAAAGAGAAAAGTATCAAAATCGCCTACAATAACCCTCAATTTTCTTAAATTACTTATTTAACTTGTTGCAAATTACAGTGGCTGATGTAGCTTCTCAATAATTATATAACAGAAAAATCATCGCGTTTCAGGTTTTGACTTCAAGTAGCAAATGTGAATACCACGAAGTTTAATTGACGATCGACACTAGTATTACGTAAAATGGTGATGTATCAGATGAGACTTTTGCTGTTCTGAGTGAAGCCTTATGCGCTCTTATGCGGCATCATGTGCGTTCATAACCTAGTCGGTGGATAGTCAGCGTCAGGGGGCGGCGGGCGGCGCAGCTCCACACACCTCGCTGTCTCAGTAGCAATGCTCTCGAACTTCTCCTTACTACAATTTACCGAAGTTGGTTTAAGAAAGAGGTATCTGGCTGTGCTTTCAACTGACCATTCAGCGTCTCAATGTTAACTTTAAGCTCCGCCTACAAAAATTCTGTCTATCCAATGAGAAACGTTTTTTTTCGTGGTGGGGCAATGTTTTTTAATGTTTGCCACACAACACAGACGCGTATAGTCTCACGCTAAAACTTGCAGCTGGTGTGGCCCTTTTAGTGTTATCCTAAGATCTATACGTTTCTTCTGGAGGGCTCTATCTTTTAACATGGGCTGGGGGATGGACCTCCGGCAGTTTCCCGGCAATGTGGGTGTCCCTTATCGTAGGGCCTTCTAGCCTACAGGGCTCTGCTCTCGGCTTCTGTTCTCGTTTCTCCCCTCAGAACTGCGTCTTTTTCATGGTGGGAAGGTGTGACATGCATTTAGGCGTTCTTGTGTTAGTCTGTGGTATTTCATTTGCTCACTCATTGTCCGTATTACTTTGGTTAATTTAATGGCAGGATTTATTTGGAGCTATGTGACATACTGCCGGATTTGCTATCATGTCAGGGTTTTCATGAAATGTGTGGGATTTGCCTGACACCTTACAGTATCACAATTTAATAAAAACGTAAACGACCAAATTCATATGTACAGGCATTTACGTATAGGTCCAGTTTGACAAGGATGGGATGGGTAGTCGTCGGAAACCTTATTATAGGAACCATCTTGGCATTTGCCTGAAAAGATTTACGGAAACCACAGAAAACCAAATCACGATGGTCGCAGGAAGATTTGAGCCTCCACCCTCACGAATACAAGACCATTCTGTTTGAAACAGTGCAGCCGCATACGATACTGAGCATTTATATCACAAAATGTGCGTGAACCGTGATTTATTTTCAAAGAATGTTCTTAAAAATTTATTTTATTTACTAGTTATTCATCAAGAACATTAACACATTTAATCACACAATCTAAGCATGGAAGTAGATGTCAGGGAGTAACTGACGAAATCATAACCAAATTCCTTTTAACAAATGTGAATTTTGTTCACTTTAATAGTGCCTAAAAGCATCTTTTAAATGGTCGAACGCCTTTATTTATCTGAAAAGTATGCATTTCAGTTTAAGAAGATGACAGCTGGCACACATATTTCATTTCCAGCGATAACTGCTAGCCATTCTTTTGGACCCACTATGCCTAACCTTTGCAGAATATCGATTACTAGAAAGTAGTCTATCATTCGAATTAAACACAGCACTACAAACGATTATCACGATCAAAATAAAAGGAACATTTTCCAATAGAGACTTTAGCCTATATAAAACCAGATGAACATTTCATCACTGCAAGTATGTATCTTAACATCAAGTGAAGATCTGACAACGTACAACGCTGAAAACAGCGATGTATGTGCGGTATTAATTTGTACCATAAGTGACATTTTACCTAAAGTACTTATGTAATTTTTTAAATTATTTATTAAGTTATATTAACATTTCGTACGGTACTTGCAAATGTGTCATGAGCAATCCGATCTCACATTTTGCATCTATCTTAAAAAAATGTCATTTATTCCAAATTTATCTTCCGCGCCCAACTATGTGGATAATGTTAGAACCCAACATGGAAGTCCAGTATGAACGGATAACGTTACTAATGTGAACAGTAAAGAAAACATCGTCACAGTGTGACATGATGGAGCGTAATAGGGGGGGGGGGGGGAGGAGGGGAGGAGTAGGAACTCGTCGACGCAGAGTATCCACTACATACTCCACAAAGGTGAAGTACATCAACCATGATTTGAAACGTATAACTTCAACGCTAGACTTGACCACGAACCGAGTGAATACATCAAACGTCGGACCGCCGCAAACATTGTCGAAACACTGCTTACAATGACACTGTGCATAACTTGTTTAAGACTTCTTTGTATGACATACTGAAGCCACTGGATCAAGTTAGAGATAGCTGTACCGACCAGCCTGGTTGCTAAATGTTTTGCAATCATTCTCCTGATTCTTTTGATGCAGCCCCGCAACAATCTCCGAGCATCCTACGTCACCAGTTGTTTGTTAAATCTATTCCAGTCTGTATCTTCCTTCTAGAACTACCTCTGGTACCAAGGAAGTTAGTCACTGATGTCTTAACGCATAGCCAATCATCCTGCTCCTTCTCTTCGTCAGTGTTTTCGGAATGTAGCTTTCTGTGCCGTGTCTGAGGAGAACTGCCTCATTCCTTATCCCGTCAAACCCGCCCACATGTTGCGAAAATTGTTACGAGTACGCTGTCGAAATTTCACTGGAAATCCTTTATATATTCTGCATTGGGTCCCGATATTTCTCCATGCCATTTTCATGTTCTTGGACACCTGAAGAAATACCATGGTGGCCATTGTTTCGCTTCGGAAGAAGAGGTGCAAGGATGGGAACAATCATGATCATGTAATCAACCGCAAATATTTTGCCACGAAACCATCGACCGTCTTACACCACAGTCGAATAAATATATTAACACTTAAGATGACTATTTCTGAAATAGTAACTTACCTTATTTTACTTCATTCTTGGTTTGATTTGACTGCCCTTTACAAAAGACATATTTAGATCTTTAGACCTAAGCATGACCTCATTCATTTTGAATGGATTTTTCCTTTTTTTTCACTGGTGATGCCATTGTGTCACTAACTATACCATGTTTTACGGAACATGCAAATTAATTAAGACTCTATATCTGATTATGTCTAGGAAATAGGCACCGTCCAAATATTTGTTTGGTACACACTGGCTAATATTACAATTCCCTTCGATATTCTATAGTTTACCTTTGTGATTTATCTTAGTTTACCCCGAAATCGATTACTATTTTAATGACAGTTAAATTAAATAAACCCTTGAAATATTTAATATTAATCCGATTTCTCATATGTCAATCACCATCGAGTGAAGTGCCACGTAGAATGCCACTTTGTTTGCAGCTGTAAAAATTTTTCCCATATTTGTTATTAATCTCCAAAGTAAATATTAAATTGCGCTCTTTATTTGTCTGGGCTTGTCAGCCACACCCATCTTCGCTCTGGGCTCACCTGCTGCTGGTTGGGGTTGAAGACTATTTCGTCTGGTCTCAGGCTATAGTGGCGACCATCATATGACACATTACCAAGAAGCACCCAAAATCATCAGCTTGAGAAATTCTGTAAAACGGGACCCAAATGTTTCAACATTCTGCCAGGAATACGACAGATGAGCTATTTATGTCTCCCTTGTTACCGTAGGCTGCTTGTTGTCATCAGTGGACAGAATTTCTTAGTCTAAAAGTGGCCTGGTGTGAAGATTAAAGATATTTCTATGTTATATTAAAATTTGTGTCACGAATACCTAGATTTCTCTCATTATTAACTAAGTTAACATCCTTTTTTTAACCAGTGTTTGTTCGAATTTAACTGAGAAGCACTTTACTGAAATAGGTGCCCCATTGCAGATGCTGAGAGAAGCACTTTGTTGAAGATAATTCACGAGTGTTCTAACTGGTCAACAATCATATATTACTGCAAGGCAGGCCAAGTTAATAAATCGCCAACATGACATTTTGAAAGCTAGTTGAGCGTCCTTGAAGTTCTCTGGAGCTTCCAGACGGAAGGTTACAACATGGAAAGGGGGACCGTTGCAGGGCTGGTCGATAGCAAACTACTCCCAGAGAGTGTACTGTTTCTTTTATTGCCGCGACGTTGTATTGGGATATTGAGTATTGCTTGGGCAGTAGCAGGTTACCTCCAGTACCAGCTGATTTCAGGCAGATCATTAATAGTACAATAATATGGTGGCGAAAGTTGTTGAAACTCAAAAAAGGACACAGAAAGACCCAGAAGGCCGTTGCGACGCATCAAGAGGAGATAAGGGAGCTGTCGGTTGAGGAAAGGAGTAGCCCTCGTAATGCCTCCACCCCCCACCCTTCCCCCCACAGCTGTTACCTCTCTTGGGCTCCATCTTGAATGGAGCAAGAGCTGTACACAGCTACACGCTGCCGCAGTCAGTCGATCAACAGTAAGCGGCGGGAAACTGCTTTTGCGTTTGATGTCTTAACAAAATTTGGTCTGAATTCACTGGAGAGGCCCTGAAATTTGTGTAAGTCCGGACACTCAAGACGAATGTAGCATGCTAATGAAGCATTCTGATGAGGCTTTGAGCTACAACTGTATTACAGCAAGTAAGTGAAGGATTAAGCTATCGAAGCCGTAAGTGGTCTCTCTCTTAGGACCACCATAGACTCCAATTTGAATAACATTTATACCGTCTAGTTGGCAGCCCACGTTCCACAATATTAGTTCTGTTGGTAATCGTATCTAAAATATCAAGTAAGTAATTTGCAATATTCTACTTATGATCGTCTCAATCAGATGAATGTTTATGTCGAATACCAATTTCTGTGACATTTATTCCCTTTCCAAATGTTGCCATTTCTTTCGTCTAAATTGTTGGGAGACGCACCTACCGTTACTATCTTCCACAAGGAGCAATCCACCAACTACACGACATTAAAAAATATAATGATTCAAAGGATCGCATGAATGTTTCGACTCGTCAAGAAAGTGGATTCCAGCAGTTACGAAATAATTGTTTCCTCTAAAAAACTGCATTAATACATATCATATGAAAACTTCCGTGATGTGAAAAGAAAAGAAAATTTAACAATATTCACTTCCTTCGCTAAACGAAAGAAAAGGAAATATCTCAGGCCAATATGTTTTGGTTGTCTGTTGTAACTGTTCAGTGACCCTCTATCATGAAAGTTTAATAACATTCTTAGCCCGAAGGGTGTAGACATTAATGTAATCGGACTCCGATATTGACAAATATACGTTCTTTTCCTGTTAAGAGAATGATTAACGAAAGATTACATATGAAGATGGAATAGTTTGGTCGTCGGGAATTCCGGCTCCACTCCTCTGATGAAGGCTACTAAAAATCAAAAACAAGTAATCTTAAAATAATTTTTCAGATAAGGTATGTCATCTGATAACATGAAATTAAATACGGTTAAGCAGTTAATATTTAACTTATTATATCGTAAGCAGGCAATAAAAAGAACCTATATGTTCCTTCTGCCCGGAGCAAACAGAGAAATATACGTGAGTACATAAAAGACAACTGAAGCTAAAACTTAAACTTCACACATAAAATAAAGTAGCATATGGTTAGCGTCCCAGGCTCGTCTTTTTAGTAAGATACATTGGTATTTATACATCTAATGGTTAAACATTAATAGTCTTTAGTACTGAATACCATTTATAAAAGAGATATTATTATATATTTCTGTTGTGATTAAAAAGCAATTCAACATCGTCCGCTTGAATGCGAGACTGGTTCAAATGGCTCTGGGCAGTATGGGACTTAACATTTGAGGTAATCAGTCCTTTAGAACTTAGAACTACTTAAACCTAACTAACCTAAGGACATCACACACATCAATGCCCGAGGCAGGTTTCGAACCTGCGACCGTAGCAGTCGCGCGGTTCCTGACTGAAGCGCCTAGAGCTCCTCGGCCACCGCGGCTGGCGAATGCGAGAAGTTATGAGCATTGAGAGCACTCACTTCCAGCATTCAGTCCCATAGCTAGGTTTTGTTTACTGCTAGGCTGCCATACACACTTTAAATGGTAGATACTTTTAAGTATTTTATTGCATGTTAGGGTTTGGAATAAAATAACCATACATGGGCTAATACTGTAAGTTTTGCCTCCTCATTTAAGCATGGAAGACGGACCCTGAAACCGAATGGAGAACCTAAAATTTCATGTTAAAATAAGACCTTCAATAAGCTTACGTACAATAAGTAGTTTTGTGATTAACGAACATAAACGAATTTCTCAAATTTTTATGATTCTTTTTCTCACAAATTTATTTTTCTTGATTCTTTTATGTTTATGATGGATGCATACTTTTTGCTTAGTATTTCATCGTCTGCTAACCACCATTAGAAAGAGTTCATTTTAAATGAAATTCTTGAGTCACATGCAGCATTCTGTAATTAACATGAATTAATGAAAGTGACATTAAAGCTCACCTGGAATGTAATTTACAAAATTTAACAAGAAAATATCGTTGACATGCATGCATGAAATCTGGTGCGGTAAGGTTCGATGGTCCGGCGACGGAACAGGAAGTTGGTCGTTGACTCCATTACCCAAGACGAATTGGCGGGAATACTGATGACGAAGCTGGTGGAACAACCAGAATTAACATGTAGACATCGAATGAGCAGTTTCAGTGCAAAATAATAAAAACCAATTCTTGGGTATACTGAGACAATGCTTTGTTAAAGAATTATATTATAATAACGACTTGTTTTGTAGAAAACATTAATGTGATCCACGCGTATTGGGGGCTTATGTCTAACTTTTCTTTTCAGTCTGTAAGACCTCTTATGGGGAATGACCTAAAGCATTATTTCAAAGTTTTGTAGCCTGAATTAGTTCGTTAGTTACCGTTCAGTTCACAGACCACTGCAATCATTGAATAAGCATCCCTGTACATTTGTATCTTGTTACTGCACAGTGTCAGTTGAAACGGTTTAAAGTTCAACAGTTACGCCCATAGAATTACACGACTCGACGATTAGATGTACTACAGTTGTCGTTATTGCGCTCCACCATAACATTCGCTGTATTATAACTGCAGCTATCGCATCGGGGTCCCACAATTCGTGCATACTTTTCACCCGGTCTTGACTGTCCATAGATTGACAACCGCAGCACCATACCTCTAGATTGGGTGGGTTTAGTGTACTATCACTTTGTGCCTCTTACTTTCACGTCGGTAATTTTTACATTTACTCCCTCTTGAGAAAGAACATAGTCTTTTTTCTGTCCCGAAGATCGTAAGTTCTTGCTTACAAGTGGTTCAAGTAACATTTGTAACTCTTACAATATTCACTTACGTACAAAGCTTTTCATAATTCTTATCTGCGTGGCCATTTTGGGCTGCATATTTAACATGTTAGCCCGACAGTTCCAAAGAAAATTATTCTTTTTGATCGATTAAACACATAAACTGATATTGAGGCTGTCATCGTCTCACTTATGATAAAATAAATCGCTGCATGAGCCCAGACTAGACCGTACATGAATGACAAAAAAAACACTACATACACGACAGGAGATGCACGTGAGAGCGGAAGAAGGAATGCCTGATTTAATTGTATATAAACATTCCACAGATAATTCAAAATAAGGCAGACGATATTCATCGCACATGTTACTAAATAACTATTAATTTTTGTTAATTTTTGTAGTATTTCAATATTATGAAACTGCTTCATCACATGAGATTTGGTTTGGCAGATCAGAGCTATGGGTTAAAGTATTTACTGAACGGAGTGGGCGATATTCCTAAAGGGTAACTGTTGTCAGTAAGGAACTGAAAACTTTTCACAATACAATTATGGAATCCTGCAGGGATAGTGGAGAAGTGATTGGTTGTGACTGAATAAACGTCTAATGGTTGACTACACTTTAGTAAATACATGCAGTACTGTACATAGGGTCTTAACATATTGTAGTGCTGTTTCTTTCTTTAATCTTCTCCATGAATTCTTACTCTTCCACAGTCCTGTGTATCTATCTCCAACAAAACATTCCAAAAACGAAATGGCAGGTGTCTACCGAAACAACCGAGAAACTAATACAGTATATATATATATATATATATATATATATATATATATATATATATATATATATATATATATGAGTGTCTTTGAGTGTCTTAGATCGGCGAAGGAGAAAAGAGACCCAGTTGCAATGTCGGGAATATACCGTATACCATGCACATGCGAAAAGTTTATGTCGGAATGACTGGACGATCCATCAACACCAGGATCAAACAGCATAAGCGACATTGCAGGTTGGGGCAGGTGGAGAAATCAGCCGTGGCAGAGCACGCACTGAATGAGACCGACCAAATAATAAAATTCACCGACACGGAAGTTCTGGCTGTAGAGAAGCATTATCACACGCGCTTGTTCAGAGAAGCTGTAGAAATACAAAAACACGCGAACAGTTTGAAAAAGAAAGAGGAAAACCTTAAGGTAACCGGATCCTGGCTTCCCATACTGCAGCGAACGACCGTCGCAGGTAGCAAGAGGAGGACCGCACCGGAAATGACCGCGGAGAAGCCCTCGGACGTTGGCGCGCCAGATACATATAGTCAGCGCCCGAGAGCTCGGCTCCAGTTCACCACCGGCAATGTAGGGTGAAGCTTTGACAATGCCAGCCACTCGTGCTGGCGAAACGTCAGAAAAATCATTAGATGAACGTCGGCCGAAGAACCCGAGACAGAAGCCAATAGGCAGTTTGTCAACAAGTGGCCACGAAAGCCTTAACAATTTTGTATGATGCAACTTACCAAACGAAATCGTTGACATGTCGATAGACACACAAACACACACACAAAATTCAAGCTTTCGCAACCAACGGTTGCTTCATCAGGAAAGAGGGAAAGAGAGGGAAAGACTAAAGGATGTGAGTTTTAAGGGAGAGAGTAAGGAGTCATTCCAATCCCGAGAGCGGAAAGACTTACCATCCGCACATATACAAACTATATATATATATATATATATATATATATATATATACCCTAGCCGAGCCTCAGGTACAGGGCGGGTCGCAGGTGGCGGATAGCGAACGATCCATCAGATATGGTGGACAGCTGCGAATAAGGGGAAACCCAAATAAGCAGTCCCGGACCGAGGCGGCAGCATCACGAGGGTGTGGGAGGGTGACTTTTGGCAAGGGTCACACTCATTCAAAAACCACAGAACCCGAAGACGTTGCTGTGTCATGGCGAGTAAGTGACGCCATTACAATAAGCACTGTCAACACCCAAATCCAGGACGCGTCTGAAGTGGGAACCATCGGCATCCTGGTCAGCGTCTGTTCACACAATGTGCGGCTGGTCATAATGCGCCAGGAACTAACAATCCCTGGTTCTAAACACCCAGTGGAAACACAGGACCAACTTGATTACAAGCAAGTATGACTCGTGCAAGTAATAACAACATTACTCCAGGTGGTAACCAATCCACCCATCAACAGATGGCAACCAGGAACTCGGATTCTGGGGAACCTGGACTTACACGATTACATCAGAGAAAGTCGGAGCTCTCTGGCAAACTTCCACTTAAAACACCTACATACATTGGAACCCTTAACATAAATACATTAATACAACCAGGAAAACTTCTAAACCTTACAACAGACCTTGAAAAGCAAAAGATAGTAATACTAGCTTTACAGGGGACACGTTTTACAGATGAAGAAACATCAGATTATGGCAACTATCGCATCTTTAAGAGCAAGACGGATAAACGAATCGGAAGAGGAGCCCCCCATCTCGGGATGGCGTTTATCATACACAAGAGCGTGCTCAGCTCCATCAAGGAAGTTACACCCGTAAATAATAGGATAATGACGATGCGCTTACAATGTGCCAACAAAACATACACAATGGTTAATGTTCATGCTCCCACAAACGGAGACAACAAGAAAAACCCCATAGAAACAGAAAAGTTCTGGGAAAATTTGGAGAATATAATGGCCAAGATTCCAAAAGATGATACAAAAGTTCTACTCGGCGATTTTAATGCCGAAATTGGTAGAGAGAAAATCCACCAAAAAACCGTAGGCAAATATCCTGCACATAAATTTACCAATAAAAATGGTACAAGGCTCGTCGAACTATGTAAGCAGAATAACCTGAAGATAATGTCAATATCTCTAAGAAAATGTCCAAGAAAACAAAAGACATGGAGATCTCCTATACAACAAATTGGCGAGTTTCAAATGGATCATGTGGCGATTTCATACCCAGTACAAAAAGAAATTTACGACGTCGAAGTACGCAGAGGAGCAAACATTGATTCAGACCATTACCTAACTAGAATTAAAATCTAGTTTACAGCACGAAGAAGTCATCAGAAGAAAACAGAAATACAGAAATATGACACCAAGAAGATTAAAGAATCTAAAGTAAAAGAAGAATGGGAGAAGGAAAAGGCAAACACATGGGAAGAATTTCATTCTAAAATCACGCGAATAGCTAAGGAAACTATTCCCTTGAAAAAGATATTCAAACACCCTTGGTGGGATTCAGACTGTGAAAATGCATTGGAAAGGAGAAAAAAGGCATTTCAAGAATATAACAGTAAAAAACCACAAGAAAGTCTACATTTATTTAACGAGGTTAGAAAACAGGTTTCAAAATCTACTAGGCAAGCAAAAAGGAAGTACACAAAGGCACAACTGGATGCCATAGAAAAAATTTCCAAAACTATAATACAAGAGACTTCTACAGAACTTTCGCAGATAAAATACGAGGATATATCCCTCAATATTTATGTTTCAGAAAACCAGATGGTAAATTAGCCCTAACAAACCAGGAAAACTGTCAAGTATTGGCTCAATATTTTTTTAACCTACTAAATTACCCAGAACCTAGTTTAAGGTTTCCCAAAGAAATCAGTGCCAACGCTCAACCGGATTCATTACCACCAACACAGGAAGAAATCAAATGTCACATTAAAAACTTAAAAAATAATAGAACATCTGGCGAAGATGGCATTGTTGCAGAGCTATTAAAAAACCTTGGACCAAATACGTTGCAAGAGCTCACAAAAATAATAACAAAAATATGGGAAACAGAAAATTTACCAGAGGATTGGAAATGTGCCCTTATTCACCCGTTACATAAAAAAGGAGACAGAACAAATGTCAATAACTACAGGGGAATCTCACTTTTACAAGTCACCTACAAAATTCTCTCAACATGCCTGCTGAAAAGAACACAAGAGCAGCTGGAACGCAAATTGGTGATTATCAAGCAGGCTTCCGCCCCGGTCGCTCATGCATAGAACAAATATTTAATTTAAAGACAATATTAAAACACAAAGCAATTAGAAATGCTACCATAATTTGTACATTTGTAGATTTTAAGAAAGCCTATGACTCAATTGACCGGCAATCTTTGTTTAACATTTTAGTGGAACTTGGACTTGACTCCAAAACACTAAGGCTTATCAAAGAATCACTGACAAACACTGTATCTAAAGTTAAATTCAGGGGAGAAATCTCTGAACCTTTTCTCATAAAAACTGGAGTACGTCAAGGTGACAGGCTATCTCCACTTCTGTTTAATATAGTCCTGGATAAAGTCATTAAGGAATGGGAAAAAGAATTAAAAAATCAATCCTACTGGAAACCAATCCATCTTGGTAGAACCAAAGACAACGTGGAGATATCTTGTTTAGCATTCGCGGACGACTTGGCCATACTTGCAGATGATGAAGAAATCGCCACCAAACAAATAGAGATCCTTAAGGAATGCGCGGATAAAGTAGGTTTACAAATTTGGTTTCAAAAGACAGAATTTTTCTGTACGAAATTCCATATACACAGTTTGAACACAAAATATGGAAAAATAAATAGAGTAAAACATTTTAAATACCTAGGTGAAATTTTGGAGCCAACCGGAGGAGAGAAAGTTGCACAGAAGATCAGACAACAGAAAATGAAGAGAGAATATGGTATGACACATGAAATATACAATAAAAAATGCATCTCCTCGAACACAAAAATCAGACACTACTGCGCAGTAATTATGCCAGCAGCACTATATGCTAGTGAAACGCTCACACTCCACACAAAACGTGATTTAGAAAAAATACTAAAAGAAGAACGCAAAATTATGAGAAAGATTTTAGGTCCAAAATTAACAGAAGAAGGATACCGGATACAATCAAGAAGAACCACAGAAACTATACCAAACCTGGCAGCAGACATAAGAAGGCTAAGATTAAAATTTTATGGACATGTCACTAGACTTCCCCCCACACGACTCACCAACAGAATTCTCACTTACATAGAAAAAGTCAAATCAACAACACTATGGATTAGCCAAATAAAATTAGATTTACAAAAAGCAAATATTGAACTTAAAGATGTCAAAGATAGAAAAACTTTTAGAAATAAGGTGGAAAAGTGGATTGTATTGTCGGAGAAGGAAGCACTAAAGAGACCAGGAGCAAAATGGACAGAAGAAAGAAAAAGAAAACATGAAGAACGAATGAAAGAAGTATGGAAGGAACGACGTCAGAAAGCTTTGCGTGATCCTTCTGAGTCCATTCGCGATAAGTAAGTAAGTATATATATATATATATATATATATATACTTATGTGTACTATATACTTCGGTAGATGAAGGGTGAACAAAGGCGCTTTCTGAACTTAACAGAACGTGTCGCTGTACAGATTGTTTTAAAAACTCCTGAACACTGTATACAAGATATAAACGTACATAATAAGTCAATAAGCGATGAACGTTTCAAGTGGGGTATGTTGTACTCAGTGCATAATGCAACATTCTGTAATGCACAAATTGCAGTCCGCTACAGAATGTAACTATGGAGTGTAACTGTTGTAAATAAATTTCACGCGTCCATGGAAACAGTAATGCTAAGGAGAATTTAAAGCAATACATTTTAGAACAATTAAGAGAATGCACAGACCTTTTCCATTTGTAATAGCTGCACGTAGGCTCGTGTTTCCCACGGATAGTGTCTCTCTTTCACCAATAGCGAATGGGCAGCCTTGCAGTAATTGGTCGGCGCTTGCAGTCTAATGGCGGATGTCACAACTTGCGCGGTTTCCCACATATCACAAAAAAACTCGTAGATATGCCTGGTAGAAGGACTGCACACGTACATAAATAAGATAACTCTCCAAAAGACACTTGAAAACACATGCAATAACAGCTACATTAAAACGAAAAGGAAAGATGGTGTGAACAGTAATGACTACTGTGAATGATTACCATCAATCTTTACAGAAACTACAATTTTTTAAGATAAGAAAGTATTTAAAATTACAACTGAAACCTTGTAAAATATTAGGAGTCTTTTATAAGAGAAGAACGTTTACAGTTATCTGTGTATGGTCGTTGCCATGTGATGTCATAGGTGGATCGTTAGTACTGGTGGTGTGATTAAGGTATGAGTAGTTCTATCAGTTGCCAAGTTGCCATATTTGTGTCCTCTTGTTTGGTACAGGATTTCCCAGGCAGTGATAGCATTCTTCGTGGTGTTTCTTTGGCCACAAGATCGACGATCGTAGCTATGCCTATATATATAACGAGAGCGTTACTTGCGCCACACTTCTTGAGAGATTTAAAAATAATGCCTTGTCTCCCTTTAGACCACGACAGTTTCATCTACTGACACACTTGTTTGACTGTAGGTCTTTTTAAAGACGCCGTTTTAAAGCTAGCTTCGAGGTAAATTAATATTATACTTTATCCATCATCGTTTTGCTCCATTCCTCTGTCATACACAATTTAAGTGGTTTATTTATCGAGGCATCAAGAGGTCGCAATTGTAAGCAAGTCCTCCTGGAATAGCCGACCAGTGTGGCCGAGCGGTTCTAGGCGCTACAGTAGGGAACCGCACGACCGCTACGGTCGCAGGTTCAAATCCTGCCTCGAGCATGGATGTGTGTGATGTCGCTATGTTAGTTCGGTTTAAGTAGTTCTAAGTTCTAGGGGACTGATGACCTCAGATGATATGTCCCATAGTGCTCAGAGCCATTTGAACCTCCTGGAATAACAGGTCTGTCTCAATTATTCATCCACAGATTGTTCTTCAAATGACTACTATACTATTCTAGCGAAAGAAGAGAACTCTCTTTCAGTTTGAGTAAAGCACATGTCTCTCTTCCACTCCCCGTTAATCCATAATTCCGTATCAGCCTTGTCAGTCCAAAGCTTGTCATGTACGTGAATAACAATACCAGGCGGTATTTTGGAAGCTTTCAATGCTGTTTTATGCTTGAAAATGGTTATTGGATTAAGTTTAGTAGCGTCAGCACAAAGTGAAGGGAGACACTGTAGTTCATTTTTTTCATGTCCCTTTGTTTTTATTGTTACGGGTTTAGCACCTATCATGGCAACAGTTCTATTACTCGGCACATGAAATGACAGCGCAGTTTCGTCCGTATTCGCTATTTAGGTTAGTTCCACACTGGGTTTCTTAAGATGATGATTAATATAGCGATGGACGGATAATATTTTCTCTTTACACTCTTGCGGCATTTTCTGAGATATTGTGGGATTGTTCGCATGCTAAATCCATGTCACTTCATATACCTGCTGTACCAACCAGCTCCGCTGTTAAGTTCCACTGCAGCGCTAGCTTACGAGTGTATATGTCAATAATTTTTGTATTAATTCCATTGGCATTTTGATAGTGTCCTTAAATCGATTTCAATACGGCATCATCTAATTTTGGCAATTTGACGTTCAGTCCTCTATTGGCACGTTTGGTCTTCCTCATTCATTTCTGTTCTCCTTTACTAGCCCACCATTACGAATGGTTTTTCTGTAGGTGGAGGACCGAAATGCCACTCAGCTGCTCTTCTATTTTCGTGTTCTTGTACAAGTACTATTGCTTTCAATTTATAGCCCCCATCATATGAATGACTTTTATTTTTTTCCATTAAGAAACTAGCTAAAAAAATATCCTACTCTTACCGGCAACACAGACCACTTTCAGTTCAAGTTCACTGTGACTATAGACTAATGTGACACATCAAAGGCAAGACATTCATCTGGGTTTGTTATGGCGGGGCATTAGGGAGACAGCGTTAGCAAACTAGTGAGTCCCTGCAACTCATGTTCGTCATACGATGCACTGCTGCTGCCAGTCGAATCAATATTACCAGATAGAGATAGGCTTCCTGCGGCATCCGGTACAGGACCATTATTAAGACATATTAAATCAAGCAATGGACGTCTTTATATTAACTTCGAGCGTAAGGAGCTCCGGAATTTGGAGGCAATTTTTCGAGTATAAAAGAGCGTCTTATAATCTGTAAAATACGGTAATAAGATTCAAGTACCAATATTAATAAAGTGAAACATATTCACATTTCATACTACAGAACAAAAGATTTCATATTGTAAATAATCAAAGACATATGTACAGAGTAAAAGGAAGCAAAAGGAAATAGAGTAGAATAAAATAACGTATCGCAGCTATCAACAACGGTTTCACATGCCGCCACTTCATGAGACACTGAGGAGAAGTTTTGAATTTATTCCTTCCCATACAGTATCTTATGCTCAGCCACTTTACTTCCTCTCTCTTTATCTGATAAATAATTGTAGTATTAATTTATTTCGCCTTCAGTATCGGAATCGTCTGCTCCGTGTAAACCATCACCGCAGAGACGTTCGTTACGAATTTCTGCTTTGAACACGGATGCTGTGACGAAGAGAATTTTGTTTCCCCTACAGCATCATTCTTATAGGTGTCCAGGACACACCAGAGATTTGCAAGCGGATAAGTGAGTAACAAGTTCATAGTCACTGTGGAACCGAAAGCGCATAAGCTAATTGACATGTACGCTGGCTTTAAAATTGTGGCGCTTGAGTGTCAATAGGAAAATAAGAACTCACCGAAGCAACAGTCTCAACAAGAGCTTCACCGACTGTGTCTACACAAAAGTGCATATCCAAGAGCTCTTCTGGAAACAGGATCGTGCGTTTCCATGTTACAGGTGTGACGCAGCGAGGTATTTTGGTACTGCCAGTAGTTCTGTGTGCACGGGTCTCTGATTAGTCGATTCGATTCACCTACCGAAAGGCTGTTCAGAGAGGTGCTCCACCCCACGGCCGGGCACTCGTTCGTACAGCGCCGGTAAACAGCAATTACGCGCCAGCCACACATTTGTTTGGTTCGCCAACTCCAATTAGCGTCCCCTAGAGCCAGGGATCGCACTGCGAACACAAAAGGCCGTCAAGTGAGCACGGTTTCTCCGCTTTTAGCTGCGAATGGAGCCTCTGGCTGACTTCATTAAGGACAATCAACTTCCGCCGTTTGCTCTTGCTCATTTGGTGCGAACAGAGAGAGCAGTCCGTTACTCTGCGTTGAGGTCCTGTGTACAACATATG
The DNA here is from genome assembly GCF_021461395.2 of Schistocerca americana. Taxonomy (NCBI): domain Eukaryota; kingdom Metazoa; phylum Arthropoda; class Insecta; order Orthoptera; family Acrididae; genus Schistocerca; species Schistocerca americana. Next base: position 46,680,425 of record NC_060123.1, read on the forward strand.
ATGCAGGTGCAATATGCCATCTTGAAAGCCTGGATGACGGGATTTTTTGTGCAGTATATCACATTTCATTTAGTACTGAAGCATATATGACAGCATTCAGCTATATGATAAATGCTGTTTGGTTCTATTTGTCGAGGAATAGTGGTGAAAACTGGGTAAGACATGCTCCTTTACAGAAGGACTGGCCTTCTAAACAAATTATTTAACTCCATATTTCACCAAAAAGTTCGATACAGTCCACAACGACAAAGAACAGCCACAATTAATATGGTTAAATTAATGTTAACATTCACTCCGACCATTAAGAAAAATGCATTTCTCCACTGCTAAGAGCTCTATTAACTCTTAACATAATTTTCAACAGATATAACTATTTTACAATGGCCGTGGTGGTCTAGCAAGTGGATTACTAGGTTTCTAGATCCCGGGATCAGTTTTCTATAGTGGTAGAGATTCATGCTCGTTCCATTCCCTCATGGACGGCTCAAGGGCCCCTCAGACTGCTATCGGCCGGGACTATGGCCCTGCCACCCTGTCCGTACGAAGGCATGTCACGGGCTTGCACCACAGATTTACTCTGTTACTGTCTTGTGGCGTTTAAAATAGCCAATATTTGACAATGGATCTGGGACAGTATACTGTTGCTACAGTACTTTTCACAGAAGTAAGGTGAAATGATGGTACTATGGGTTTTGCGGTGTGGATGCAGCATCCATTGTTCAATAGATGAAGAGTTCCCCCATGTGAAAGTTTCCTCTTCATGCTACAGGTAAACATATTCAAAGAAGCCAGTCTCCATACTTTGCTGCTGGGGCATGAAGCGACATCCCCATAGTGCTGTTCCTTCTACCCAAATAGTCACATAAAACGCTAAAATTGAATTCTGTTCTTTTATTTAAAAAAATGATCATTGAACATCTAGTTACCTTGATTATTTGAAGACATACATTAATGTCAGCGTATGTACAGAGTGAGATCCCTAAGACGTACCACCCAAAATTTGTACTGAACCAGTAAATACATTGAACAGCAAAAGAAACTTGTTCAGTTGCCTGATATCGTGTAGCTTCCCCGCGAGCAAGCAGAAGTGACGCAGCACGACTTAGCATGGACTGGACTCATGTCTGAAGTAGTGCTGCATGGAACTGACACCGTGAATCCTGCAGTGCCGTCCACAAATCAGTAAGATTAGAGGGGGTTGAGATCTTTTTATGAACAATACGTTGCAAGGGATCCCAGATATGCTCAATAAAGTTCTTGTTTGGGGAGTTTGGTGACCAGCGGACGTGTTTAAACTCAGAAACGTCGGGTGTCGCATTGTCCTGCTGGAATTGTCTAAGTCCGGCGGAATGCACAATGGACATGAAAGGATGAAGGTGATCAGGCAGGATTCTTACGTACGTGTCACGCGTTAGAGTCGTATCTGGACGTATCAGGGGCGCCATATCACTCTAACTGCACACGCCCCACACCCTTACTGAAACCTTAAGAGTCCCCTGCTGACATGCAGGATCCATATTCATTTGTCTCCATACCCGTACACGTCAAACCGCTGTATACAATTTGAAAAGAGACTTGTCCGACGAAGCAACATGTTTCCAGTCATCAACAGTCCAATATGGGCGTTGACGTGCCCATGCGAGGCGTAAAGTCTTGTATCGTGCAGTCATCAACGTTACGCAAGTGGACCTTCGGCTCCGAAAGCCTATTTAGATGATGTTTCGTTGAATGGTTGCACGCTGATGCTTTTTGATGGCCCAGCATTGAACTCCGGGGTTGCACTTCTGCCACGTTGAACGAATCTCTTCAGTCGGTCCCGTTGTTCCAGCATCTTTTTCCAGCCGCATCGATGCCGAAGTTGATGCTTTACCGGATTCCTGATATACACGGTACACCCATGAAGTGGTCGCACTGGAATATCCCTACTTCATCGTTACCCGAGACGCTGTGTTCCATCGCTACTGCACCGACTATAACACCACGTTCAAACTCATTTAGATCTTAATAACCTGCCATTGTAGAAGCTGTAACCGATCTGACAACTGCACCAGACACAATACCAGTTTCTTTGTCGCTTCAGTGTACATTAAGAAGCTATTTTCTTTCAGTTATTTTCCGGTCACTTTTCTGAATCGAATTCAGACTCAGTGAACTGCGGTTAACAATCATTTTTTTTAAATTTTAGTTCCTTTTCGTCTGCCATCTACGATGTACTGTCAGTAACTGTCTTTAAGTTATACTGGACAATGCGGCGAATTTTGTGACACCTGCAAGCAATGTTTGACGTATATAGATGCCAAGCTGTGAGACAGCATTTTTTCAGTGAAGCTGAAAACGGTTAACTCGAATGAAATCAAGCGATGCTGAAGGAACTGGATTACTATATGAGACACTAAAAGTAGTTGAGGCGTTATCCTATTTGGGCAGCCAAATAATTAATGGTGGTCGAAGTATGGAGGAAGTAAAATGCAAAATATGGTTCAAATGGCTCTGAGCACTATGCGACTTAACTTCTGAGGTCATCAGTCGCCTATAACTTAGAACTAATTAAACCTAACTAACCTAAGGACATCACATACATCCATGCCCGAGGCAGGATTCGAACCTGCGACCGTGGCGGTCACGCGGTTCCAGACTGAAGCGCCTTTAACCGCACGGCCACACCGGCCGGCAGTAAAATTCAGACAGGACACAGAAAGATAGGTATTTCTGAAAAACGGTAACGAACCGTAACTCTGGATGGATCAGTGTGTCGCCTCTTTCTTGTGGCCGCTCTTTGCCGCGGTACGATTGCTTGCGATCGCCTATTTAGGGGCGCGCGGAACAATTCGAAGAGTGTCAGCGTAGCGGTGAGACGCGGTGGTAGTTACACGTAATGTTGTAATATCTGCTTGAAGATACGATTGATTCCGCGTCTTCGAATACCGGCCATTTACGTCGTTTTTCAATATGTTTTATATTTAGAACACTAGCCAGCATTTAACCGTGATCCTAACCTTTTATGACTGGCTGAAAGTACTACTTTCAGGTTCCAAATTTAAATAGTTACATATTTCTTCCTCATAGGATAATTTTCTTTATACGAGTCTTCTTGGACATCGCTCTTTTCCACTCACTGCACTGGGATAAAGTGTCTTTTATCGCAGCCTTTGCCGGCCACGGTGGCCGAGCGGTTCTAGGCGCTTCAGTCCGGAACCGCGCGACTGCTACGGTCGCAGGTTCGAATCCTGTTTCCGTCATGGATGTATGTGATGTCCTTAAGCTAGTTAGGTGTAAATAGTTCTAAATACTAGGGGTTGATGAACTCAGATGTCAAGTCCCATAGTGCTCAGAGCCTTTCCTCTTTGCCTATTGAAAATAAAATTTTTCGTGGTTCAGGAAACTAAGAAAGATCTTAAAAGAACATAATGTTTGAACGAACATTTTAAGAAATCGAAACGAAAAATGCTGACTACAGAAGAATCAGGTAATACAGTCCTTCGTGCACGAAGTCAACATCATCATCTGAATCGTCGATGTCGCCATTACCGCTCTCATTCTTAATAACATCTTCCTCCCCTTCACACAAACTTCCGCCGTCCGAAAGACATCGCGAGGCCATGTACCTCGCCACGCCTGAAGATTGTCTGAGCCCATTAGTATACGTTGTTTAGTATTTAAAAGAGTGGGGAAATATACCCCGTCACTTACCGAGATCGGCTGTCTGGCTAAATTCTCACGTCCCGTCAGCTGACGAGGTTGGAAGTCAAAGTGCTAATAACAGTAATCTTAGTTGCATTTAAATGCATAGCTGTGTTCGACACAATCACAAATGTTGATTAATTGTCTTGCCACATATTTTGGCTCCACTCATGGCTGTTGTGATACAACAGCCTTAAATTACTTTCATATTGCTTGATGCAGATACAGGGTGTTACAAAAAGGTACGGCCAAACTTTCAGGAAACGTTCCTCATATACAAAGAAAGAAAATATGTTATGTGGACATGTATCCGGAAACGCTTACTTTCCATGTTAGAGCTCATTTCATTACTTCTCTTCAAATCACATTAATCATGGAATGTAAACACACAGCAACAGAACGTACCAGCATGACTTCAAACACTTTGTTACAGGAAATGTTCAAAATGTCCTCCGTTAGCGAGGATACATGCATCCACCCTCCGTCGCATGGAATCCCTGATGCGCTGATGCAGCCCTGGAGAATGGCGTATTGTATCACAGCCGTCCACCATACGAGCACGAAGAGTCTCTACATTTGGTACCGGGATTGCGTAGACAAGAGCTTTCAAATGCCCCCATAAATGAAAGTCAAGAGGGTTGAGGTCAGGAGAGCGTGGAGGCCGTGGAATTGGTCCGCCTCTACCAATCCATCGGTCACCGAATCTGCTGTTGAGAAGCGTACGAACACTTCAACTAAAATGTGCAGGACCTCTATCGTGCATGAACCACATGTTATGTCGTACTTGTAAATGCACATGTTCTAGCAGCACGAGTATCCCGTATCAAATCATGATAACGTGCTCCATTGAGCGTAGGTGGAAGAAACTGAAATGAGCTCTAACATGAAAATTAAGCGTTTCCGGACACATGTCCACATAGCATCTTTTCTTTATTTGTGTGTGAGGAATGTTTCCTGAAAGTTTGGCCGTACCTTTTTGTAACAACCTGTATATACCGTATATGAAGATGGCCGTCTCTATAATGCGCACTCACCAACCCAAGTTACTTCCGTTTGAAATTTATGGTATTACATCAAATCGGTACGGAGGACAAACGACAATGAGTTATCAGCACTAGAAGACAAACACAACATATCTCCCCTCACATTCTCTAACTCTAGTGGCCACTCTACATAACCGTCTGCCTTTGAGGTAAGCTGTCAAATTTACTTCGCTCACAAACGAGTCCACCATTGTCAATTAAAATGAAGCAAATCTTAAATATTGCTTTCTTCGTAGATACACCAAGTTGTTACTGAGCAATAAATTAGTCTTCAGAATTTCTTAACGCCAGTTGAACTTTTTGGGTTCAGCTGTCAGTTGCTCACTATTTACTAACAGGTGATTGCAGACGCATTGTCGTTAGCAGACAGTGACCTTGTCTTCATAGTTGCGTCTTATTGCAACTTGTTCCTGGTTAGCCGTCGGGGAAGATGCGTATAGTTACTGTTAACGTTGTTTCTTCGATTGCCAATTTTTGAATTTGGTATCCTGATGTTGTTCAACTCTGGTAGGGACTGTTTATAAACTTACTGCTGTTGCTATTAAAAATATTGCACCGCATGTTTGTGTGTGAGGAAGAAAATTTGCAATTTTAGTTATCATTGTGATAAAGTCTGCATTTCGCCTTATTAGCTATTGCATATTTCATTGTTCTGTGAAACTGTAGTTTCACGTGTGATATCGTGTTACGCCTGTTAGGATTTTAGTGTTGATTTGCTGATTATTTTCTGACTGTGTCTTTTTAGTATGGCTGAGGCAGAACTCAATCATGAATTGTAAGATTTCGTAAGATATGTTGAAGAATGCTATTATCTCAGTGTTAGTGGACGATTGGTACCGGTAATGCTGCTTCACTCACTGAAAATTTTAGTATTCTTGTTTCGGACATTGTTATTATTGTTTCCGGTGCAGTAAGGTTTTTCGTTACTGTGGTCTTTCGAAACAGTCGTTTTGGAAGAATTTTACTCACTACTCTAGTGATTTTGTTCGTTAATAGTATTCCCAATAAATGGCATGTTTTAGCCGGGCGGAGTGGGCGCGCGGTTTGAGGCGCCACGTCACGAAGCGGGCGGCCACTCCCTCCGGAGGTTCGAGTCTTCCGACGGGTATGGGTGTGTGTGTGTTGTACTTAGCGTAGGTTAGTTAAAGTTAGTTTAAGAAGTGCGTATGTTTAGGGACCGATGACCTCAGCAGATTGGTCCCATATAAATTCACACACATTTGATTATTTGAAGTGGCATGTTTCATATTTTAACTACCCCCAATCACTTCAATTACAAAGACCACGCTGCTGTTGATTTCCAATTACACCGTTAAACTGTATTATAATCAAAAGGTACGCCCAACAACACAGAGGTCGAAAATGTGGGGTCTGTTTTTAGATACACATGTGATCGATTCACTCATAATTTTTTGTTGGTAACTGTCTACATCTACATCTACATCTACATCTACATTTATAATCCGCAAGCCACCCAACGGTGTGTGGCGGAGGGCACTTCACGTGCCACGGTCATTACCTCCGTTTTCTGTTCCAGTCGCGTATGGTTCGCGGGAAGAACGACTGTCTGAAAGCCTCCATAGGCGCTCGAATCTCTCTAATTTTACATTCGTGATCTCCTCGGGAGGTATAAGTAGGGGGAAGCAATATATTCGATACCTCATCCTGAAACGCACCCTCTCGAAACCTGCCGAGCAAGCTACACCGCGCTGGAGAGCGCCTCTCTTGCAGAGTCTGCCACTTGAGTTTGCCTAACATCTCCGTAACGCTATCACGGTTACCAAATAACCCTGTGACGAAACGCGCCGCTCTTCTTTGGATCTTCTCTATCTCCTCCGTCTACCCGATCTGGTACGTATCCCACACTGATGAGCAATACTCAAGTATAGGTCGTACGAGTGTTTTGTAAGCCACCTCCTTTGTTGATGGACTACATTTTCTAAGGACTCCCCCAATGAATCTGAACCTGGCACCCGCCTTACCAACAATTAATTTTATATGATCATTCCACTTCAAATCGTTCCGCACGCATACTCCCAGATATTTTACAGAAGTAACTGCTACCAGTGTTTGTTCCGCTATCATATAATCGTACAATAAAGGATCCTTCTTTCTATGTATTCGCAATACATTACATTTGTCTATGTTAAGGGTCAGTTGCCACTCCCTGCACGAAGTGCCTATCCGCTGCAGATCTTCCTGCATTTCGCTACAATTTTCTAATGCTGCAACTTCTCTGTATACTACAGCATCATCCGCGAAAAGCCGCATGGAACTTCCGACACTATCTACTAGGTCATATATATATATATATATATATATATATTTTTTTTTTTTGTGAAAAGCAATGTTCCCATAACACTCCCCTCTGGCACGCCAGAGGTTACTTTAACGTCTGTACACCTCTCCCCATTGATAACAACATGCTGTGTTCTGTTTGCTAAAAACTCTTCAATCCAGCCATACAGCTGGTCTGATATTCTTTAGGCTCTTACTTTGTTTATCAGGCGTCAGTGCGGGACTGTAAGGTCCACTTCACTCTTCGCCTTTAGTCTCAGTACAGCTCGGAACCGCCTCGCGGCTTATTTTTTTTTTCTTTTTTTTGCCCGACAGTGTTATTTCCACAGTAGTGGTGGTAAATATCAGTATGGATACACTCATGAAGATTTGGCAAATATATTCCTTTTTCACTGAATGCCATGGAAGAGCACCACAACTACAATAGGCTGCGCCATTCACGCAACGACGGCAACCACATCAGCCTTCTGTTCCATATGTGGTTGGTGATGTACGTTTCGATGACATCATATTCCAGGTGTCTTCATTTCAGAGATACAAGGCTAACTAGGTTTAAAAAATTAATCGTAATTACGTTACTACTCTCTAACAAGCTTCAGGAGTGTATTGTTGGTTTGTATCAACTTACCAGGATCTCCGAAATATTGTCCGTGGATGTTCGGTTACGTCCTCTACAATTCTCTCAATGGCACTGGAAAGAGCTTTCAAAGAGGGGTTCTTTAGCATAAGATACATGGAACTTGAATGTAACATCACTGCAATTCACTGTTACGCCGTCACGAGAAGTGATTTCACGAACTCCCGCCCTACTTTATCAACTGTAAGGAAACACGTAACTAAGGTACAATTTATGTATTTCTTGTTATCACTGTCATATTGTGTGATGCACTTTTGGACGATCAATACTGCACTTCGAAATTCATTTCGATTTGTCCCATATTCGACGGTTTTTCATGCCTTCTAGATCATCGGCGTTTTTTTTTTTTTTTTTTCTTCTGTACTTGATTTCATTTGCCTTATAGGAACATTTCATTAGGTGTCTAGTGTAGTCAGCTGCAGACCATTTTCTTTCCTGAAGTACTGATCCGACGATCCCCAAATGGTCAGTTACAAATTTCTAAGCGAAATCACTTCCTCGTCTCTAGCTGCTATGTTTCTGCATTTAAATTTATGAGCGTATACTGTGAGAGGACGTGCTGTCATTTCCTTAGTTCCTCTTATATTATCAAAGAGAAATTAGGTATACGATGTAACAGTCAGGATAAGGGCACTCTCATTAACACACCATAACGTAGCTATGGAACGCGTCCGTCTCTATTTAGAGACGTGTCAGCGTATCATGGTTCCTAGAAAGTAGCAGCCTGTTAAAACAAACGGCCACACTTGCTCCAGGCAGGTGCAGACAAATTCAGTTACAAAGTTCGCGATATAGAACAGCCGATAATAGACAGGCTGACCTGGTAGTTACAAGATTCAACACTAGCAGCCAATGGAAGCAACAAATCTCAGAGAACCCGGAGAAAGGCTTATAATTACGTGTGCTTTATGAACGGGATTGCATCATGCCGATACAATACGTATGCTTCATATCCGGCAGTATGTAATTCAGTAACTGTGGAACCATATCAGCTAGCAACTGTTGATAGTTGTGACCAGTTAGGATCAAATCAATAAGACAAGGAGCAATTATGCTCTTACTGAGATGCCTGCACTATATACAGCCGACAAAGGCCGTTTTATAAGCTATAATTAATATCGCAGTGCCTTGCAAACGATGATTCAGCCGCAAAAAAAATCGCCTTATATTTTACGTTAACGTATTTGATAAACGGTATTCGATTTTGAAGTCCTTCACATGAAGCTATGGATGGAACGCAACGTGTAAACGATGAAGCACGTTGGTGTCTAGTATTCGCAGAAAACTCGCACTTTCGACGTAACTCTTGTAACACTGTGGTAAGATGACAAATATTTTTTTATGGTTAATTATATTTGCCATGAAGTGTAACCTCTGTAATATGTGCCCTGTGATATGCTGTAATATGTTTTGGCTTTCTTACACAGACTCTTTAGTTGTATTTAGGGATGAATAGTTTTGTTTAAATAATTTTTTGTAGAAATGTCGATGTGAACAAATGATATGTTTTCTTTAAAATGTTTGTTTGCTACTCTGTAATTGGTGATCCTCACTCAGGCTTTTTAGTTCTTTCTGTATGAAAAGGTGTTGTGGTTCTCCTCTGGAACGGAAATTAAGTACTGCGTGCAAAATATAGTTGGTGCAGGTGAAAAGGTGGACAAGGTAGTCAGTCGAAGACTAGCTACAGAACAGCTGGCAGCTAATGAACAAATTGTGCATGGTGCAGATGCCGAGCGAGTCTTTTTGTGGCAGTTTCCACTACGCCAAAGCCTTGGGTTGGTGGATGGATTAATTATTATGCTCTGTTACTGGAAATTGTCTTAAAAATCGGTGGAAGAATATGACAGAGCATACCACTTCCCACAGTAAATCTATCCACCATACTGTACTCGCCACCACATAGCGCAATCACTACGATGAAGTGGAGGAATTATAGAAGTGTAAAGTGAAGAATCAGCACATTTATCGTTTTTAAAATACAAGGTAACTCTGAACAAAATTTATAAACTTACCTTGCTTTGTTTCCGATCATAAAACCTCTCAGGGTTCGCTCCACTTGAATTATGATTACCGAGTGTCCTTATTGTGGAAGAATGAAAGTCTCAAAGCATAACAGTTATTTAATTAGTTTTGTTGGATATTAAGTGAAAAAGAGTAGTTAAAAATACTGTGGATTTGGCAAAATTGAGGGAAGTAGTAAGTGTAACTTTGTAAAAACCTCCCAGTGATTAAAATAGTTCAATTTAAAGTTTTGCGAACTTTCAAAGTTATTTATTTAATTATCAACATTAAAGTAAAAGACTGATAATAATGAATAGGCAATAAACCACTTTGAGTTTAGTTCCAATAGTAAATGTTATTAAATGTTTGCTTGAAGTATTCACTTGGTAAATAATTTTTGTGCAGCCTAATGAAATAGCACAAAAGGTGAGTCAGTCTTTAAGAAAGTGTGTCAGTTTGCTTTTTAACTATGGTAAAGATTAAAGGCCCCCGACGGTTGAACGTTGCTCAAAATAGACTAATCTATTACATAAAAGAAAATGCTAACTAGTTTTGAAGCATATGTTGAGTTTTATGCCCCTCGTGTGTGTTAGGAAGGGTTATAACAGTTTATGAGCACCCATTTATTATTGTTTTGTTTCTGCTAAAGGTAAAGTTAACTGAAGTATCATTATCTATGAAAGCAGTTACTTTATTACTTTCACGAAACACTGAGAATATGTATGCAAGTGAACTTTATTTACATTTATGCTGTGTAAAAGGTATTTGCTAATTTGAGACTAAGTTCATGCGCAACTTCCAATCCAGTATTGACTTGCATTAGTGGTATCAAGGAAGTTACTAAGATTGACATTAAATATAGAAAAGTGTATTAGTGCCTGTCGTGTTTGTGAAAATAGTCTTTTTCTACTATGACTGTTAGAACCCACTTTATCATTGTCTTATGCTTGTGACTCTGTTCATTGCAATTTCTTACGAGATAACTATAGGCTGTGTCTTTCCCTTGATAGCAGTTTATTTTGTCTTTAAAAGAAACGTTACACATTTCTATACCTAATCAGACTGGCGACCGTATTCTCTATCATTTGAGCAATTTCATGAATGAAAACAGTTTCTAAATAGGATCTTCTTGTTGTTGTGTATTTACGTAAATTCAATTGAATCTCCGATAAGTTACACCCTTTAGGTATTTCACGGTCAAAACTACAAAATCGTTACAGAGGGAAACATTGTACTGCTTCTATATACCATAATTGGTTAACAAGATAGTTTCAGAACATAAACGAGTGGCAGGGATAGTGTTACACTCTTAGTGACGTGTGGGTTGTTACCACTACCAAAATCTGTGATGAATTTCTCTCAACCTTGGCAGTTCTGTTTCGCTGAAGCAAACTCTGAGAAAATTTAGTATTACCATAATTTTTTTTTATTTGTTTCTGAAGGAAAGACTTGCTGCCTGATATTATATAGCAGATAGTACTGTGTGTGAATTTACGTATTATACCATAAAAATTCAGTTTTATTACTAGCACGTTTTTTTGATGCCAACTTAGGTAATGATAATAGAAAATATAGATAATAGATTCTGGATGCAATTTATTTAAATAATGCATCTAATGGAAGAAACAAGACATGGCAATTTGACTTTGTTATGGTACGACCGTTCTTCCTTTTATGCCTCCTGCGTGTATGGTTACATCTGTTACATATGTTGTGTTGACAGTGGTAATGCTTATTTTAATGTAATGATTAGTTGTGTTCTAATCTGTTTCCGAACTGAAAGTAACAGTGGAGATTGAGAGCTGACTTAAAATGTATTAGCCTGCTGCATTAGGTGCGAGGGCTGAATCAAAGTAAAAGAAATGGCGCACCTTGAAGGAGTTTCGCAAATTGGTCACACATACGAGTATCGACAGAAAATGCAAAAATGCAAAATTGTGAACTTTGAGAGTCGGTAGACGAATGTGTGGTGTTACAGTGCAATTTCATCGCACAGCGGGCAAGGATAATAAAGAGGGGACATGTCAATAGCAGGGCACAAAAACTTAGCAAATTTCATTCCGTGTACTCTTTTGGACAGGAAGTGTGTAACTGGGACCCGCACACAGGAACCTGAATAATACACGCAAATGACATCATTTGAAAATGGACGTGTAGTTAGGCGCAAGTAAACCAGTTGAGTTAATAGGCTAATCTGTCGACATCTGAATATGAGGAATGCCGCTGTTCGACGACGTTGTCATGAACGGGTGCACCACGCCTGAACATAGTCAAGAACGAAGCGGTTGATCTAGATAACGGTGGTACCGAGCCATCGTCAGGAAACAATTAGAGCTTCTAATTCATTATTATCATCGATCTGAGGGGCAACTGGTGCGTCATTGACCACCAGGAACATTGATAGATCTGGTGGACTACTCCGCACGGAACGGTGGGCTGCAGAGTGGTGCGGCAGCTGTAGTTGTAGTGAAGTTGCATAGGAGCAGAAATGATTGGTCAACACGTAAATAACGTAAACATGAGCTTTACTTAACGTGTGTCTTACTGCAAGGGCTGCGAAGAATCCGTACAAAAGAAAAAGCAGAACTAAAGAGTGCAGTGGAGTGTGAAGCTCTCGCGCGAGTGAACTGTCGAAGGCTGACTAAGACTGAGGACGAAGACGGCGACTGCGATTGGGTCGAACAGTTGCCGCCCACCATCCCCCATCAGTGCGGCAGAGGACGCTCTTAGCTGGAGCCGCTAAAGGCCTGCGTAGTAAATAGGCGCAATTTACTATGGAGACGAAAAGGAACGGGGAATAGAATTTCCTGGATGTGTCTGTGATCAAACGACTGGACGGAACGTTGGGCCTTAAGGTGTATAGAAAGGCCACACATACTGATCGTTATCTACATAAAGATTCAAACCACCATCCTAGACAAAAAAGAGGTGTGATGAAAACCTTGGTTGACAGGGCGTATAAAATTCGTGAACCTGTTTATTTAAAAGATGAGATTGAACATCTACGGTCAACTTTCGTGAAGAATGGCTATTCTAGCAAGGATATAGATCGAGCACTTCGCTCTAGGCAGAGAATCAGGAGCAACGACGAACAACAGTCGCCCAAGGGCAAAGTTCTTCTTCCGTTCATTGGTAAGGTCACAGATCCGAGTGGGAATGTTTTAAGCAAGTATGGGGTGGAAACTATTTTCAGACCCACCAGGAAAATAAAAGAATGTTTATGATCGGCAAAAGATGCACGAGACCCTTTGGCTACTCTGGGAGTATATAAAATTCCTTGTAGTTGAGGACAGGTTTACATCGGTACCACAAGGAGAAGTGTGAACACCCGTCTTGTTGAACATAAGAGGAATTGCCGCTTGGGTCACACGTATAAATAGTCCGTAGCGGAATATGTTTACCAGGAAGGTGATCATGAAGTAAAATTCAACGAGACGAGCGTCATATCAACAACCTAGCATTATTTCACACGCTTGTATAGAGAGGCTATTGAGATTGATAAACACCATAATAATTTTGAAGGGAAAAGCGAAGGTGTTAAACTGGATAAAATTTGGATGTCAGCGTTGCACCGCAAGCGTGACTATCGATCACCTTCAATCGAGAATGTTGGCATTACCAGAGACAATCTCATAGCCGATGCCACGTGATCTACAGTGGCGCCCTCTGTACTGCCTATATAATCAGCGCTCCCTCGAGTTCTCTTCGCAATTCGCCGCTGTACCTCCGAGGATGTCTCCTGCAGTTGGAGACGAAACGTCAGGGGAGAGATTTATACTTCGACCACGGCCTATCAGCCCGGAACTTTTAAGTGAAGACAATACCGGCCGTGAAAGCTTACATTGAATGATCAAACTTTCTTGTTATGTTAGTATTGTGTGGGACCCTTACCAGTTGGGTCTCATTCAAGAGATTGAGAAGGTCCAAATAAGAGCGGAAAGATTCGTGACTGGTACATTTAACCATCGCGAGAGCGTTACGAATCTCATAGATCTGCGGATTGACGACGCGCTAAACAGAAGGGGCTGCTCACAAAATTCCGAAATCCGAACTTCGCCGAGGATGTAGAGCATATGTTATTACCACCGACTTTCAAATCGCGCAATGATCACCATCAAAGCTAAGTGAAATTAGAGCTCGTACTGAGGCATTCAGACAGTGGTTTTTTTCTCGCGCGATCCGAGAGTGGAACAGAGGAGTGGGGGGGGGGGGGGGGGGGGGGGATATGACTTTGGCGCGAACTGTGCACTCCGCCACACAGCGCTTGTTGGCTAGCGGAGTATATATGTAGATGTAGATGTAGGAAACAGTGGTCAGGCTAGATGCGGTACAGCCTGAGTCAGTGGCAAAGTGACAACAGACAATATGACGGACGACTGCCTGGGTGAACAAATATGCAATGAAAACCAGGGCACTTACACCTTAAGCTGTAACACCGAGCGCATCGGTGGACCAGTACACGACGCGGTATATCATCAGCGAGCGCAGAGCACCGAGTTGCGTAAACGAAGGGGGAAGAAAACTGGTAAACCAGAGTAGCAAAAGTACTGCCATCCTGTTGACGGGAAGAACAACGAGGGGCCAACTATCACGGGCGTTAAAAAATCTGAATTAGTGAGTTACATTCTAAATAAAAAAAAACCATTACGTAGAAAGTTACATCAAAAACCTTAAAAGTACATTATGAGTGGTAAAGGAACATACTGAATAGGAGCAGTACAAAATTGTAGCAAAATTAACTGGAAGCCGGCGACATAATACCCATGTACAAACCGTAAAACACAATGAACAATTTTTCCCGTTACACAAGTGAAACGTCCGCAGCTCGTGGTCTTGCGGTAGCGTTCTCGCTTCCCGCTCCCGGGTTCTCGGGTTCGATTCCCGGCGGGGTCATGGATTTTCTCTGCCTCGTGATGACTGGGTGTTGTGTGCTGTCCTTAGGTTAGTTCGGTTTAAGTAGTTCTAAGTTCTAGGGGACCGATGACCATAGATGTTAAGTCCCATAGTTCTCAGAGCCATTTGCACCATTTGAACACAAGTGAAACGGAAGCATTCAGTTTAGTGGGGGTATATATGGCGACATGTAACAACGCGCCATAGTCAAGAGTTAAAAGAACATACATAAGTGCTGCTCCTATCTGAAAGATGACCGCTGTGGCCGAGCGGTTCTGGGCGCTTCAATCAGGAACCCCGCTGCTGCTACGGTCGCAGGTTCGAAACCGTGCTCGGGCATGCATGCGTGTGATATCCTGAGGTTAGTTAGGTTTAAGTAGTTCTAAGTCTAGGGGACTGATGACCTCAGATGTTAAGTCCCAAAGTGCTCAGAGCCATTTGAACCATCTGAACCACTTAAAAAATTGGTTCAAATGGCTCTGAGCACTATGGGACTCAACTACTGAGGTCATTAGTCCCCTAGTGGAACTGGAAAAATGTTTATTGTGTTTTCGGTTTATACATAACTTTTATGTCGCAGGCTTCCAGTTAGTTTTACTACAGTTTTTTACTGCCCCTGCTAACTATGTTACTTTACTACTCATAATGTTCTTTTAACGTTTTTAATTTAACTTTCTGTGAAATGGAGTATTTATTTTTATTATAAATCACTAATTTAAATTGTGAACAACCTGGATATTTGGTCCCACGTTGTTCTCGTCAAAATGATGGCAGTACCTGTTAGCTTCCCTATTTGTGTACGCTACGCCGTGCTCTGCGGTCAGTGGTGATACACCACGTCCTATACTCATCCACTGCGGTGCTCGGAGTCACAGCATTAAGGGTAAGTGTCTTGCAGTTAATTGCATATTTGTTCACCAAGGTAGGAAATGGAAATTTTTGGTAAGTTATATGGAGCCAAACTTCTGAAGTCATCGGTACCTAGGCTTACACACTACTTAATGTACCTTAAACTAACTTACACACGCACAAGCACACACACACGCACACGCACATGCACACATGCCCAAGGGAGGACTTGAACCTCCGAGGAGGAGAGCCGGGCGAACCGTGGCGTGTCGCCCTCGACCGCACGGCTATCCCTCTGGGCCACCTAGGTAGTATTGACTCGTGGCACTTTGCCTGGCCGCTACTTCGCAAAACGTTATATGAAATTTTTTACTTTTTTATGTGTACTACTGTGTGTAAAAGCTATTACTAGCTCCGATCTTTTGCTTATTTTCAGTATCATATCTGATGATAGGCATGTGAGAGCCCGATACCGATCGTGTTTTAAATAAAAATAAACTTACAACTGAAGCGGTATTATCAACCTCTGCTCTAATGCTCAGCTGCGGATGTTCCTCCAACTCGACTATAGCAGTAAACTCGTAAATCAATTATTGGTGAACATTTTAACCTAAATTCCGCTTCCCAGACACAAGATTTGCTTATGATACATCCATTGGCCAGTGTTGTGGAAGAGAATAAGTTGGTGGTTTGGTTTGGGGTATAAATGGACCAAACTGCAGGGTCATCCGACTCTTTTCCCTGACGCAACCAAGGCTCAAGATAAAACAACTCCCAAATTGAGGTCGGGAAAGTACAAGGAGGGAAAGGAATGGGGAACTACAGTGAAGGAGAAAAAGAAAGAAACGAAAAAAAAACAGGGAAAACGTACACCACAAGGAAAAGCAGAGCAAGATATTAAAACCGTAGTGCTGACGGTCTGTGCTGGCTGATCATAAGAGCAAAACAGGATGAGCAGGCCGCTCTAAAAGGCCAGGCACCCACCCTTAGATGGTACAGTCAGAACCCCCTCACGAATAAAACGTAAAAGAAACTCTGCGTTCAACACCGTAAGTCGGGTGCTAAATTGGGCAGTCCAACAAGATGTGGACGACACTCATAGGTGAACCACAGCGACACTGAGGTTGGTCCTCGCAATGAGGGAGGTGACCATGTTTTAGCCATATGTAGCGATGTGGAGCTGGAAATCGACAGCAGATACCCGGCGAGTTTTCTCCCATGGACGGCGGCCACACATTTGTTGACCACTGGATAACCCGGAATTTATTTGATGTACTCACTGTGCGCCATTCAGTAATCCAGATCGCAGAAACCTTACGGCGGAAGACCGATCGTAAATCGGTCTAAAGCAGGTCACTCTCTAGAGATGGTTTCCTGGTAGCCTGTTTGGCCAGCCGGTCAGCAAGTTCATTGCCAGACATCCCGACATGCCCTGGAGTCCCACTGTTGCAGAGGGCATAAAGAGAATCCTGGATAGTCATTACCAAAGGATGTGTAGGAAAGCACTGGTCGAGAGCTTGTAGGCTGCTAAAGGAGTAACTCCACATGACAAAATACTCACTGGAGCAGGAGCGGGTATGCTCAAGAGCGCCATAGGTGCCAACCAACTCTGCAGTGAAAACGCTGCAGCTGTCTGCAAAGGAGCGCTGTTCAGTATGGCCAGTTCAGTATGGCCATTGTGAGAGTAAGCGAGGACAACAAGACCGGTGACCTTTCATCAATCTGAGTAGATTATTTCTGAGCCCTCCACCTCGCCAAGAGGCAGTGGACCCGCAGGATAGACGGTAAGGGGAAAGCTTCGAGTTCATTAAGAAGCGACCGGAAACGGACGGTGAAGGGAGTTCCAGTTCTTGGCCGCCATTTGCGGAAGATGGATCGCCGTGTTAAGGAAAAGGAGACGGTCATTTGTATGGCGAGGTGATATGTGAATGTGGGCGGTGTAATTCTCAATCAATAGTTGCCGCCGAAGCTGCAATGATGCAACGCCAGGTTCCCCAAGGAGGTTGTTCACGAGTCTCGTTTGGAAGCCTCTCGTAGTGACACGATCTCCACAGTGCAGGACAGTCCAACAGACGCAGTGCAGACGGCGATGCTGAGCTATACACCACACTCCCATAACCAATATGGGACTGTATGAGGGCTTTGTACAGCTGCAGCAGTGTAGGATGATCAGCACCCCAGTTGGTGTGGCTCAGGCATCGAATAAGATTAAGGTGCAGCCAGTACTTGTCCTTAAGCTCATGGAAATGGGGAAGCCAATTTAAGTGGGCGTCGAAGACGAGTGCCAGAAAGCAGTAAGTATCCACCACATCTAGTAGTTGGTCGTCGAGATAAAGTTCTGGATGAGGATGGAGTACGACGACGACAGGAGTGCGTGACACAAGTTTTCGCAACCGAAAACTGAAAGCCTTGAGTGAGGGTCCACGACTGCGCCTTCCGTACAGCTTCCTGCAGCCGGCGTTCCGCAGCAACAGTAGAAAAGGAGTAGAAGGAAACACGAATATCGTCAGCGTATAGGAGGGGAGATACTGATGATCCTACTGCTGATGTGAGACCATTGACTGTAATTAAAAAGAGTGGGACACTCAGAACAGAGCCCCGTCGGACCACATTCTGTTGTATATGGAGTGCAGTCTGGGAAGCACCGACGCGAACTCTAAAAGTGCGGAGTGGCAAAAATTTCCGTACAAAAATCGCGAGCAGCTCCCAGAGATTCCACTCATACAGAGTAGCGCAGATGTGGTATTGAAGGCCTTCGTCAGGTCGGAAAAGACGGCAATAAGATGTTGTCGCCGATAAAAGGCCGGTCGAATGGCAGACTCCAGGTGCACCAAGTTGTCGATGGTGGAGCGTCCTTGGCAAAACCCGCCCTGGGATGGAGCCAGAAGGCCGTGAGACTCAAGGAGCCAACACAAAGCCAGCCCACCAAACGTTGAGCAGCTTGCACGGAACGTTGATGAGGGCAATAGGTCACAGCTATCAACATTTAGTGAGTTCTTCCCAGGCTTTAGAATTGGAATGACGATACTTTCCTGCCATTACGATGGGAATTCGCCATCGCTCCAGATGCAGCAGATGATGGCAAGGTGGTGGTGGTGGCAATCCGCTGAGAGATGGTTCAGCACTTGGGAATGGATGCGATCTGGGCCACGGGATGTGTCATGACAGTCGGCTAGGGCACTGGGGAATTCCTACTCATTGGAGGGAGCATTATAAGTTTCAAGGTGGCGTTGAGCAAAAGATAGGTGTTGTCGTTACACCCTCTGTTTGGGGAGTTGAAAGGTGGGGGTGGTACTTTTAGACGCAGAGCTGCGAGCATAATGCTTAGCAGGACACTCTGCGATTACGTCTGGATCGGCACTTACAGCTCCATTTGTGGAAATTCCAGATACACGTGTAGGAGTCTGATAGTCATAATGTCGCAGAGCTTGGCCCGAATACGGGAGGGGGAGATTCGTGTTCAAGTACTGGAGACATACCTTTCCCAACACTCCTGCCTCCTTCACTTGACGAGGAAGCGAATCTGGGCTTGGAGCCGTTTGAAGGCAATATAAAGTTCACAAGGGGTGGGGGGGCCTATGATGTTGGAGGGCTCGCCTGCGAATGACCACAGCAGTATCCAGCTGTGAGTTAACGAGCATTTCGCTCTCATTTAAGTACATGGCCGAAAGACTCAGCCTTCAGGAAAGAAAAGAACCCTGTCGTCCTGGACAGGATGCCATAAAAGGGAGCAGATTCACCACGAGATGGGGAAACTCACTGGAGACTATTGTCTATTGAGGCCTAAGCGCTGTAGTGTGCGACTGAGACCGGTGAGAACCTATGGCATAGGGGAACAAAGTACGAGACGTTTGTGCCCAGGGAGACGTTGTTGTTGTTGTTGTGGTCTTCAGTCCTGAGACTGGTTTGATGCATCTCTCCATGCTACTCAATCCTGTGCAAGCTTCTTCATCTCCCAGTACCTACTGCAACATGCATCCTTCTGAATCTGCTTAGTGTATTGATCTCTTGGTCTCCCTCTACGATTTTTACCCTCCACGCTGCCCTCCAATGCTAAATTTGTGATCCCTTGATGCCTCAAAACATGTCCTACCAACCGATCCCTTCTTCTAGTCAAGTTGTGCCACAAATTTCTCTTCTCCCCAATCCTATTCAGTACCTCCTCATTAGTTACGTGATGTACCCACCTTATCTTCAGCATTCTTCTGTAGCACCACATTTCGAAAGCTTCTATTCTCTTCTTGTCCAAACTAGTTATCATCCATGTTTCACTTCCATACATGGCTACACTCCATACAAATACTTTCAGAAACGACTTCCTGACGCTTAAATCTATACTCGATGTTAACAAATTTCTCGTCTTCAGAAACGATTTCCTTGCCATTGCCAGTCTACAATTTATATCCTCTCTACTTCGACCATCATCAGTTATTTTACTCCCTAAATAGCAAAACTCCTTTACTACTCTAAGTGTCTCATTTCCTAATCTAATCCCCTCAGCATCACCCGATTTAATTTGACTACATTCCATTATCCTCGTTTTGCTTTTGTTGATGTTCATCTTATATCCTCCTTTCAAGACACTGTCCATTCCGTTCAACTTCTCTTCCAAATCCTTTGCTGTCTCTGACAGAATTACAATGTCATCGGCGAACATCAAAGTTTTTACTTCTTCTCCATGAATTTTAATACCTACTCCGATTTATTCTTTTGTTTCCTTTACTGCTTCCTCAATATACAGATCGAATAACATCGGGGAGAGGTTACAACCCTGTCTCACTCCTTTCCCAACCACTGCTTCCCTTTCATGCCCCTCGACTCTTATAACTGCCATCTGGTTTCTGTACAAATTGTAAATAGCCTTTCGCTCCTTGTATTTTACCGCTGCCACCTTCAGAATTGGAAAGAGAGTATTCCAATTAACGTTGTCAAAAGCTTTCTCTAAGTCTACAAATGCTACAAACGTAGGTTTGCCTGTTCTTAATCTTTCTTCTAAGATAAGTCGTAAGGTTAGTATTGCCTCACGTCTTCCAACATTTATACGGAATCCAAACTGATCTTCCCCGAGGTCCGCTTCTACCAGTTTTTCCATTCGTCTGGAAAGAATTCGCGTTAGTATTTTGCAGCTGTGACTTATTAAACTGATAGTTCGGTAATTTTCACAACTGTCAACACCTGCTTTCTTTAGGATTGGAATTATTAC
This sequence comes from Schistocerca americana, assembly GCF_021461395.2. Classification (NCBI taxonomy): domain Eukaryota; kingdom Metazoa; phylum Arthropoda; class Insecta; order Orthoptera; family Acrididae; genus Schistocerca; species Schistocerca americana. The sequence continues at coordinate 46,701,030 of NC_060123.1, forward strand.
GTTCTTCTTGAAGTCTGTGGGTATTTCGCCTGTCTCATACATCTTGCTCACCAGATGGTAGAGTTTTCTCATGACTGGCTCTCCCAAGGCCATCAGTAGTTCTAATGGAATGTTGTCCACTCCCGGGGCCTTGTTTCAACTCAGGTCTTTCAGTGCTCTGTCAAATTCTTCACGCAGTATCTTATCTCCCGTTTCCTCTTCATCTACATCCTCTCCCATTTCCATAATATTGTCCCCATGTACGTCGCCCTTGTATAAACCCTCTATATACTCCTTCCACCTTTCTGCCTTCCCTCCTTTGCTTAGAACTGGGTTGCCATCTGAGCTCTTGATATTCATACAAGTGGTTCTCTTCTCTCCAAAGGTCTCTTTAATTTTCCTGTAGGCAGTGTCTATCTTACCCCTAGTGAGACAAACCTCTACATCCGTACATTTGTCCTCTAGCCTTCCCTACTTAGCCTTTTTGCACTTCCTGTCAATCTCATTTTTGTGGCGTTTGTATTCCTTTTTGCCTGCTTCATTTACTGCATTTTTATATATTCTCCTTTCATCAATTAAATTCAATATTTCTTCTGTTACCCAAGGATTTCTATTAGCCCTCGTCTTTTCACCTACTTGATCGTCTGCTGCTATCACTACTTCATCCCTCAGAGCTACCCATTCTTCTTCTACTGTATTTCTTTCCCCCATTCCTGTCAATTGTTCCCTTATGCTCTCCCTGAAACTCTCCACAACCTCTGGTTCTTTCAGTTTATCCAGGTCGCATCTCCTTAAATTCCCACCTTTTTGCAGTTTCTTCAGTTTCAATCTGCAGTTCATAACCAATAGATTGTGGTCAGAATCCGCATCTGCCCCTGGAAATGTCTTACAATTTAAAACCTGGTTCCTAAATCTCTGTCTTACAATTATATAATGTATCTGATACCTTTTAGTATCTCCAAGATTCTTCCAGGTATACATCCTTCTTTTATGATTCTTGAACCAAGTGTTAGCTACGATTAAGTTATGTTCTGTGCAAAATTCTACAAGGCGGCTTCCTCTTTCATTTCTTCCCCCAATCCATATTCACATCCTATGTTTCCTTCTCTCCCTTTTCCTACTGACAAATTCCAGTCACCCATGACTATTAAATTTTCGTCTCCCTTCACTACCTGAATAAATTCTTTTATCTCGTCATACATTCATCAATTTCTTCATCATCTGCAGAGCTAGTTGGCATATAAACTTGTACTACTGTAGTAGGTGTGGGCTTTGTGTCTATCTTGGCCACAATAATGCGTTCACTATGCTGTTTGTAGTAGCTAACCCGCACTCCTATTTTTTTATTCATTATTAAACCTACTCCTGCATTACCCCTATTTGATTTTGTATTTATAACCCTGTAATCACCTGACCAAAAGTCTTGTTCCTCCTGCCACCGAACTTCACTAATTCCCACTATATCTAACTTTAACCTATCCATTTCCCTTTTTAAATTTTTTAACCTACCTGCCCGATTAAGGGATCTGACATTCCACGCTCCGATCCGTAGAATGCCAGTTTTCTTTCTCCTGATAACGACGTCCTCTTGAGTAGTCCCCTCCCGGAGATCCGAATGGGGGACTATTTTACCTCCGGAATATTTTACCCAAGAGGACGCCATCATCATTTAATCATACAGTAAAGCTGCATGTCCTCAGGAAAAATACGGCTGTAGTTTCCCCTTGCTTTCAGCCGTTGGCAGTGCCAGCACATCAAGGCCGTTTTGGTTAATGTTACAAGGCCAGATGAGTCAATCATCCAGACTGTTGCCCCTGCAACTACTAAAAAGGCTGCTGCCCCTCTTCAGGAACCACATGTTTGTCTGGCCTCTCAACAGATACCCCTCCGTTGTGGTTGCACCTACGGTACGGCCATCTGTATCGCTGAGGCACACAAGCCTCCCCACCAACGGCAAGGTCCATGGTTCATGGGTGGAGACGTAGCAGTGTTAAATATGGCTATAAATATGGCTATAAAGGGTAACATTTATGAAAACTATTTAATTCTGTAGTAATGCAGAGAATCAAGCAACAGTAATTTTAATCAGCCATCCTCCATAAATTTTCATCGTGATCTCAGTATAACATGAATGTTGATCATATTTTTAACAGTTTAGGATTTTCTGTCAAACTCAGATTAACAAGTTTTTTAACACAGACCTGAATGTTAAAATCTGAAAGCTTTGGTGGATCTTAACTATCGACATTTCATATAGAAGCACATCACTACAATGACTCTGTATCTTTATTTGTTCGAAATATATAGTAAATTTAAATTATCAGTATTTTCAGTCAAGTATCAGATCATAATTTTCTCCACACAAATCACATTGAACAATGACAGCATGACACCTTATGGAATCATTAGGTAATAGAATATTTGTAGTACAGTTTACTGCATATTAGCTATTTTTGTTCTTTATTTATTTACCAGAAAGGACATTGGTGCAAGGCTACTGGTGGTGACGTTCAAAAGCTACGAAGGAAATTGTATTGGTTTTATGTAAAAGAATGTAACGTTTATAATGTAATGGATATTATTGTTACTCTATTTAGAATTTTAAGTGGTCAAGCTTTGATTATTTAAGTATGTTAAAATGTAAAATAATGTAGAAAAAGCTGGAGCCAATCAGATGGAGGGTTTCAGGAAAGGGAACTGCCCTTGTCAGTTGAACGACAGTGTTCAGCACGTGGGGGACGCAGCGAGCCGGCCGCGGTGGCCGAGCGGTTCTAGGCGCTTCAGTACGGAACCGCTTGACCGCAACGGTCGCAGGTTCGAACCCTACCTCGGGCATGGATGTGTGTGATGTCCTGAGGTTAGTTAGGTTTAAGTAGTTCTACGTTCAAGGGTCTGATGACCTCAGATGGTAAGTCCCATAGTGCTCAGAGCCGATTTTGAGGTGGCGAGAGACGGGCAGAGGGACGCTTGTGGTCGAGACACCAAAGGGGACAGCCGACCTTTACGCAACTAGGAAGTGAAACGACTTAGAAAATTTGGATTTTATCCATACTGGATGAGAGGTCGTGGTTGTGAATGTCATTGTTAAAAATATATCGGCTCATCCACATGTTTATAGTGTAAAACACTAAGATTGACGCGTTTCGAAAGTCAAGCTTCCATCATCAGAATAATAAAAAGTAAAAGAACCTGTTAAAACTCATTAAAATGGAACATGCACCAGGCACAATTACATTGATAATAAAATTAAAACATTATCAATTTTATTGTGCCTGGTGCACGTTCCATTTTAGCGAGTTTTAACAGTTTCTTTTTACTTTTTATTATTCTGATGATGGAAGCTTGACTTCCGAAACGCGTCAATCTTAGTGTTTTACGCTATAAGCAAGTGGTTGAGCCGATATATTTTTTAATATTGACTTAGAAAATTTCGCGTTGTGTGGTATCGCAGGACTTCGTCTCCGAGCGATGAGCAGCCGTGTTCTTGGTATTAACTCCAATTCTTCCCCTAGTATATCGAGGTGGAGTATCGAAATTGTAATTTGCGATGAGATTGTGAATGATCGAGCTGTTTCAAAGGGATAAGCGCTCGGATGTAACAGTAAATCTAAATACGACCACTTTCACTATTAGTTTGCTTTCTGAATAAATATTCCAACCAAATCGCAAGTGAATGGTGTACATCATCTATGGGTCATTAATTTAGTTCCATTATTGTTATTACTGTTATTATATGCTATGTTAACTGTATTTCTCAAACTTGCCATCAGCCAGACAATTTAACCAAAGGGTCACAAGTGTCTAATTTAGGGTGTTCGATGCGACACTTTCGCTTCAAGCCCTAGACGAGTTTGAGACAAGACATTTCGACGAAGATGAACTGCATGTGAACCCGAACATCTATGGGATGTTAACTCGCACAGCGACCATCAAGCTACTTATTTCGGCCAGGGGCAACCAGAGGAGAAAGGATTTCCGATTCAGATGCGGTAAAAATGGTATTTGCTGTGGTCTGAATCACCTAATCTTTGGTGGCATGCAAAAGAGATTCACTGGTGGTAGTGGATGTGAAAGTGTCCCAGTCAACCTTGGGAAGAGCCCACCTGGGCAAGCATCGAGATTAGGTACGCCAGAATAGGGACCAAGAAGAGTGGGAAGTGGTCACTACCACACAAGTCGTCATGTGCTCTCCAGTAGGTGGATGAGACAAGGTCAAGGCTGCAAACCGATATATCAGTGGCCAAATGTGTGCCATATGTCGCAGAGAAATCTGTGGGGGCACCTGTATTTAAGAGGCGAAGGTCGAATTTAATTAACAGGTGCTAAACATCTTTGCTACCGACAGTAACCTTGGTTCCACCTGACAAAGTGTTAGGAGTGTTAAAATCACCGAAAAGGAGAAAAGGTGGGGGGAGTTGCAAAATAAGTGGAGCCAAAACAAAGGGCGGTACGTTAACATCTGGAGGGAGGTAGATGTTAGAGATGGTAATTTCCTGCATTGTCCTCACCCTGGCAGCTACAGCTTCTCTAAGTGTTTGAAGGGGCACAAGTTAGCTACAGACTGAGGTAAGGACGCTGATGCTTACTCCACCTGATGGTCTGTCTCAGGCAGGAAGGTATTTGCAATACCCAAATAGCCATGGAGGGGTGAGGGTGTCCTCATTGCACGAAACCTGGTTTCCTTAAGATCAATCCCAAAAGCAGGTGTACTGCTCAAAATTTGATGTAACTCAGCCAAGTGGGAGAGAAACGGTCACAGATCGACAGGAGAATGACGCTTTATGTCGTACGGGGTGGTACAAAATAACCAATGAGGCAAATTAGGCATCAGCATCACCTCTCACCACTAGTTGAGGGTTGGCATCCAGTACCATTGCATCCGAGGCGTCGGCGAGATCTAGGTCCTCAGGGGACGCCAGAATCTCCACCTTGTCATCAGACATAGAGCCATGGCGGAGTGCTGGTATGGGGGGCACTGGAGGCCCCCTTTTGTTTGTGGGCTTCTTCTTTGAAGTTTTATCCTCTCGCCACTACTTATGGGCTTGCTAGGAGGGCTTCTCAGAAGTGGCCCAAGGGAAAGGGGAAGACCTTGAAGCTCTTTGACCAGCAGCCAGTAGCTCTTCCAGCCACTGGTGTCCACTTGACCACTATGGAAGACCATGGAAGGTAGAGTCGCAAGGGATCCAATCCACCTGAGAGGAGCTGAAGGAGGCCATGGCTTCTCTGGCTGGAGAGGGGGGGGGAGGGGACTGATGTCCCGAGCAGTTTGGGGGGCAATGCTCCCAAAGTAGAAGCTATGGATGCAACAGAAGATGTACCCACAGCCCACTGGAGGGGCCAGGAAGATGGCCAGTCCTGAGGTCCCACTGGAGAATGCTTCAGTAAGGGGCAGAATGATGTCAATGATGGCGACTCCATTGCAGCAGCAGCATAGGTAGATAGCATTCAGACAGGGTGCAGTCTTTCAAATTTTAGTTTAGCATCGATTTAAGACAGCCTCTCCTTTTGGAGTACATGGCAGTCTGCCGAGTAGTTGTAATGGTGCTCTCCACATTTCAAACAGGTGGGAGGAGCGAACATCAACAGTAGCTACATGTAGCTACATGTGGCGCTGGAATTACACCAGAAGACATGGGCCACAAATTCCAGCACTCAGAGCACCGCATAGGGGGAGGGACATAGGATTTGTCCTCACATCGGTACACCATCACCTTCACCTTTTCAGTTAATTAATCACATTCAAAATGCCAAGACGAAGGCACTGGTAGCAGCCCTATTGTCTTTGGGTACCCTGTGAACGAGCCTGACGACATGAACAACCCACCGTTGTCCTTTGGCTCATTGCTCGTCGTCGGACTGCAAAAGGAAATAGCAATGAAAAATAATTCCCTGGAATATGTTGTGGCTTTCTTGGGGAGTGACCAAAACAGAAATATCACCTACTTGTCACAGGTGAGAAATGCGGGGCTGGGTTGGGGATGCCGTCTGAATCAAAACAGACCCCATTGTCACTTTCCCAAACTTATTCTCCAGGTGCTCAAAAAAGAAAAAAACAGAGGTTTCGTATTCAGAAAGGAGTACCCATCAGTTCTGCTGCACATAGAGATTGCTGGGGCCATTTGGTTCTAAGCAAAAGATGACTTGGTCCATTTCATTGCAGGTCGTCCACTTTCACAGCACCCACTCCGATCAGGGCTCTCCCCACTGGTGCCACCCAACCACATGAAAGGGCACCTGGCCATAGACAAGAGTTCTGATGCCAAAGGAAGACAGGCATCTTCTCCATGGCATACGTGGGGAGTCTGCAGTTCAGGCATTGGCAGTGCGATCCTTGTGTTGTCAGGGAGCTACCACCAAATGGGTATATGACGGCCACACCACAACAGACTGGCTACCGTGCTGGATGTTGGGTGCCAAGAAATCAAATATTGTCATGAGGGTGTCAGAGGATAGGGTACAGCAGAAGAAGATGATATTCGCCAGAAGCCGACCTCATATAAATACTTGAATTGCAGGGTGAGATGCAAAACCTTGAAGAGGTGAAAGAGATTGAAAGTAATTGCACAATGGATAACTGGTGCACCACATAAGACGTCCTTCGCAAAATGGCCCCGCAATTCTGTAGAATTTTGAAAGCGGGAGGTCAGACCATAAAAAGGGACCTGAAATTATAGGGCCATAAGTCGCTTCTTACGACAGACAGGAATACCTTGGGAATTTTCTGACCCCGGCACCAGCAGGAGGGGGGAGGGTAGCGGGAGTGAGGGGAAAGAATAAAAACCTAATAACATAAACACCGTTGCAAAATGAAAATACGGGAATGACAGGTAGGAGAAGAAATTCCGACAGTTAAACTCAGTTTAAATGCTCGTAATCATGAATTAATGCTATTTTATTGTGATTTCATTGAATTTAAAATGGACGTGGTATACATGTACTGATAAATATGACTGAAACGCAGACTCAAAGTCGAAGCAATAATTTATAGAAAAAGTCAGAGGACCACGTGCAAGACACTCTGGTAAAGGTGTTTGCGTGATAACAGATGAAGAAAACAATTCTCAGCTCTTAAACAAGTCGTAGGCGTGTAACAACAGTATTAAAATTCAGAAAGTTCGTTACAAGAATTGGATAAAGTTTTTAAAAATGCAGTAAAGTGAAGATTCTGCTGATGCAGATTTTGTATGCTAGAATATGAGAGCAGTAATACAACAGAATAGAAAAACTAATTTTTGTGCTCATGTGGTTTAAGTAAATCCAGCTTGTAGAGGTTAATTTAAAGATCTTGATCCACATAAGCATTTTCTTCATTTTCATTTCTGAAACAGTTTATAGCTCTCATTTCATTCATACAGAGTGATATTAGAGCTATTCTAGAGTTCAAGTGAACGGACATGGTAAAAATAACATGATTGGTTGTGTCTGGCACAGTATTCTTTGGCAAGTATTGCTCCCAGAAGTAAGAATGGGAAGAGATTTTCGTTCAGTGACTACCAACTGCATGAACGTTCAGTGAGATCTTTCATGCTAAAATACTGTTACGTTTTGGATAATCGTTTTAGGATTAATAATTTGGCTTTAGCTTGAATGAAAACTGTATATCGAATTTCCTTGAAAAATTGCTTGCACTAACTGCTATGCTGTATCGGTTGGAAGAATTCAGTAACGACAAACAGCAAAAACATGTCTTACACGGTGATCCGTTCCATCACTCATTCGAATGTTTTTTTGTAAGGAAGGCTCATGATTGGAAACCTTAAGAAGTCCCCATTTTTGTTGTTGTTATCAGTGATTTTATGACATACAGTCAGAAGGCAGTTCTGTTGAAGGTCTCAGTGTGTCCTGTACAAACCTGATGATCACAGAATAAGAGGTGGAACCACAACCATTAGACCTTTGTTACTGCCTTCTTCGCCTCCTCAGTTTCATCACTCCCATCCCTTCTCTTCATTAACAAATTAATTTCTTTGATGCATATCAACATTTCACGAAAGTGCCTTCAGCTTACAAGACATGGATATAGAAAACATTATTCATGTATGGAGGAGGGTCCGTAGTCAATGAATGATTATGAGGGTAACAGGAAAGTGAAAATGGGCGACTCATTTAAGTTCCAATATCTTTCAATATCATTTTCTTGATGGAAAGCTGTATGAAACAAAGTAAAAAGAACGCTGGAAAACGATGTCACCAAGTAGTCAGATAACGGAAATAGCAAACCTATACACAATGTGAATAGAAAGGACGCATTGGTCAGGTTAGCTGTGCCTACATGTGTCACTGATAATGTTACACTACCTTAGCGAGATGAGCTAAAAACAACTTTGTATCTATTACAAAATTGAAATTGGGCTACATGTTTTACAAGTGGCTAGAGCCTATGAATATGTGACGTTACTTTACAATGGATGCTTTTGTCATTTAAGAAAACGCCAGTTCTTATGAACTTCACTGTGCAACGTGTATAACTTTAGAGGATGAATTTCGTTTACAACGTTTAATTAGAATACAGATCGTGAGTGATATCAGTACTCTTTGATACAACAACGTCTCATACAAATCTAGCACATGTTACAAAAGGTAATAGTACAATTGATGTTGCCGGCCGGAGTGGCCGTGCGGTTCTAGGCGCTACAGTCTGGAACTGCGAGACCGCTATGGTCGCAGGTTCGAATCCTGCCTCGGGCATGGATGTGTGTCATGTCCTTAGGTTACTTAGGTTTAAGTAGTTCTAAGTTCTAGGGGGCTGATGACCTGTGCAGTTAAGTCCCATAGTGCTCAGAGCCATTTGAACCATTTTTGAACAAATGATGTTGATTTGTACTGCCACATAATGAAATCAGAATTTCAATGAAACTACAAAATGAACAGTATTCGTACGTGGAATTGCTTAAATTTCCAAACAGATACGTCAATATAGAATATCCTGGTTTCCGAAAGTCTTTTAAGGCCGATAACAGGAAATAGACATCACAGTTTTCTTCCCTGTTCATCGGCAACCTAGACTTGACTGTTGTCTCCATTGCCCTTGTCGTCGATGGCAACTTTACACTGACCTCGCTTCCTGTGGCACGGTCTTTCTGCGAGATCAGAACTGTTCATTACTAGTCAACTTTTGACGTGGAAGATGTTTCGGTATTGATGGGCCTGTATGTCAGTTCGTTTCAGGTCTTATTCAATGAATAGTTAGTTTATAATCAACGAATATGTTAGTAATTTTAGAGTATGTAGCCCAATTTCCAAAATCAAATGAACTCTTATATTAAAACAATGTCATCAGTTTAGCATCCCAGTTGATGCTAATTAATCTTTCAATAGTAATAGTTTGACAGCAGATCATTAATTTATAGCGCTTCTGCACTCTGTGTAAAAAATGATCGTGACTTGTTGTTGGCCAGGGTGTCCATCTGGGAAGTTCGGCCGCTGGGTTGCAAGTCTTATTTCAGATGACGCTACATGGGACGACTTGCATGTGAGTGATGATGAATGATGATGTGGACAGCACAATACTCAGTCCACGAGCGGAGAAAATCTCCAACTTGGCGGGGAATCGGATACTGGTCTGCCGCACAGAGGGAAAAAGTGTTACAACCCAGCTATGCAGGCGGACACTCTTTGTGAAATATGTATTGAATAAGTCATGCAGTGGCAGTAGTTCAAGATAGTTACAAACCGTTGGACACAAATGTAAACAATATCGATACACTTCACTTACATGCTATATTATGGGACTTAGCATAGTTACCATTTCCTTTCCCTTCCATTCTGCTTTCAACTGATTCATTACTTTGGTCAGGGTTCTTTTCAAATTTTGTAGATTGTTGTACTTTACGCATCAATTCCGTATTAATAGAGCACATGGGTGAATTTAACTGCATGAGTGCATTAAAAATATACTACACTCTCGAGTTGCTTTTATTGGATGAGGTCCTGGAAAGTTATTAATTAGATTTCTTCTTTGCTGAACTGCACAAGTATCAGTACTGCTGAGTTGATGCACTGGTGTTGGTATGTACCGTCATGTGGGTTGTTAACATGTTCAATTTAGTAGTTTGTATCAGTAATTATAGGGCTGGTGTAGAACCTGGTTGATTTTGTGGATGTCATAAATACTGTATTTCTAGTTTACTATTCATATTTTCGCAAAAGAACCAAGCTCATGTTGGGTTATTCACATATGATACGGCTTATTGCCAATGTGTACACTTGTCTTGTGGTTTGAAATCTACATACGTTCTGAACATATCTGTATCACGAAGGACTGCTACAAATATAAGTATAGATTCACCTGGTAACTGTTAAGTATTTTATTTTCAGATTATTGTACTTAATAAAAGAATAGCAGCTCACTGATACCTTCGTAAAAAGTCTCTCAAAACTTCCTACTACAATTCTTAATGAGAGCACTCTTTCTTAACACGTAGCCTGGATTATAACTTTGTATGAAAGGAATAACGACTTTCTACTCGTCATATGCCTGAGGTTTGGAATTCAATGACTAAGAAGTAATCAAAACTAATCACTGTTTTTAGAAACAAATAGGAGGTTCAGAAAGTACACAGACAACTTAGGCCATTGCTTAAGCCAAACACGAAAATATTATGTAATATCTCCTGCAAAGTTTTTGGATACATGTATCTGAATACAGTTCACAAGACAAATACTTGTTTCAGTACAGCAAGAATCGACGGATAGAAGTCTTGTCCAAGACCATGCATTCAAAGATAAAAATGTAGTAACTGTATTACTCTTCCACAGAATTTAAATTACGAAGGACTTTTTACCTCACGAAATTGATTAGGATAATGCCACAAAAAATACATAAATGCATGTCATCAAGTAACCTCGAGTAGCTAAGTCTCTTGTGTTTCTCAATAAGATAATCATGAAATTATTAAGCTCAATCCAGGAATATTAGGATGCTTAAAGAAAAAAATGCCTTTTGTACACCTCTATTACGTAGCTTTTCTTGTGCAAGAAGATTGTATACCTTCGCTAATATTAATTTTTTGAATAATATTGTTATCTCTTAATAGGTTTGTTGACAACAAATTCAGTCACTTTCAGGAAAGAATTTATGAGGTAACCTCATAACTTAGTGTCTGGGTACAAGAAAAGTAAAACCCATATTTGTTCTTCCATGCTTGGAGAAACTTGTTTTATGCCTAGTTTGTAACACCCAAATTCACATGAATTTTTTGATGTCAAAAACACATTGGACACACAAGTTATCATTGAGTCATTTGAAATTGAGTAGTGAAATGTCGAGATTTGTTGTCTTAAAGATGTAGTTACACGATTTGTATTGGAGGAAACTTTGTATAAAATAGCCAACGGTGCCTAATTTTAATAAGCTTATCATGGTCTGTATGGAGCCTGACATGAGTAGATTTTATTTTGAAAATGTTGACTATGGCATATGCAAACTGTTGTGCTATACCATGTTATTTGTTGGGAATACCTAGTATCGTTACGATTTGTTTTTCCGACACTGAAGTGTGGATAATGACATTCTGATATAGTGAAGCATCTAAAAAATTTATGGGTGGTACTGTTTCGGATGGATCAAGCCATGAGAATAGCTAATCGCCAATTAACTTATCTGAATCAGAATTAAGAAGAGCCTCAAGCTGGAAAATGACACACCCAAAGAAAACTTCGAAATACTGGAGAAGGCGTGGAGTACCAATATCATATTGTGCTTAATAGACCTCAAATGTAGACACTCTCGCCAAATAGTTCACATTTGGAGTCAGTCATGTTTTTTCGAAACTGATGAGTGGAGCAATTTCACAGTGAGTGGTCTGACTCATCCACAATTAAGTGTAGGTGACTCCACAGGTAAATTCTAATTTTAGTCACAATTGCTTCGGATTTTAGCTTCTAACCAGAAGAACGACACCGTTCGCAGATTTTTATTTCACGCACATTAAAGCGGCACGAATGTGGCATGCGCTCTCAGCCATTCAGGGGGCCGGTTGTGACGCACGGTTGCCTACGGTCCCCCACGGCAGGGGCTTCCCGCTCCCCTTCCACACTGGCTCCACCCCGCGAGGCACAGGAATCGATGGCGACCATCCGTCACACGACGCAGCTGGTCCCCATTACACGCCAGGACTCACGGCCGACACTGCGGCACGTGCAACTCGCCCCACTGTCTCCGACTGGCATATACTGCCCAGCATCCTCCTGGACTGCGCTTTTCCCTAGGTAAACAACACAGAAACAAGAGGCACCAGCTCACTTTGAATGCGGCTCCCTATCTGAGATTACTAACACAAGATTGACATACACGTTTCTCCTTTCATTTGAAGAGATCATTCAATCAATTAGTTCCCATACCGTCCTCCATCTACATCTACATAGATACTTCGCAAGCCAACGTACGGTGCGTGGTGGAGGGTACCATGTGCCATTGTTTGTGATTTCCTATCCTGCTAAACCGTCTATTTACCTCCGTACGAGCCATAATTTCTCGTGTCACATTTTATGTGGTCCTTAAGCGCTATGTATGTTGGCAGTCAGCTTCAAATACCAGTTCCCCAAATTTTCTCAATAGTGCTTCTCGAAAAGAACATTGCCTTCCACCCAGGAATTCCTATTTGAGTCCCTATGTTTTTCGAACCTCCCGGTAACATATCCGCCTCTGGATTGTTTCGATGTCTTACTTCAGTCCGTACTGGTACGGATCCCAAACACTTCAGCAGTACATAAAGACAGGTCGCACCAGCATCCTATATGCGGTATCCTCCAGAGGTGAACCACTGCTTGTCAAAACTCCCCCAATAAGGCGAAATCGACATTTCGCTTTCCCTACCGCAGTTGTCAAATGCTCGTTCCATCTCACATCGCTTTGCCCACCCCGTCAACCAAATCATCTATGTATATGTACATCTACATACATACACCGCAATCCACCATACGGTGCGTGGCGGAGGGTACCTCGTACCAGAACCAGCATCTTCTTTCCCTATTCCACTCCCAAACAGAACGAGGGAAAAATGACTGCCTATATGCCTCTGTATGAGCCCTAATCTCTGTTATCTTATCTTTGTGGTCTTTCCGCGAAATATAAGTTGGCGGCAGTGAAATTCTTCTGCAGTCAGCCTCAAATGCTGGTTCTCTAAATTTCCTCAGTAGCGATTCACGAAAAGAAGGCCTCCTTTCCTCTAGAGCCTCCCACACGAGTTCCTGAAGCATTTCCGTATACAGAGAAGAACAGCGGTCCCACCACACTCCCCGGGGTACTCCCGAAGATAGCCCTATCTCTGATGAACACTCGCCGTCGATTACAACATACTGGGCTCCATTATTTAATAATCCCTCTAGACACTCATATTTCTGTGAACTTCTTCTATATACTAGTACCTTCGTTAACAGCCTGCGTGAGGCACCGTGTCAAATGCCTACCTGAAATCTAGAAATGTGAAATCTGGCTGTTGCCGTTCATCCATAGTTCTCAGTATATCATGTGAGAAGAGGACAAGCTGTGTTTCTCTAGACCGACGCTTTCTAAAAACATGCTGATTCATACACATAAGCTTCTCAGTTTCAAGAACGTTTATCGTATGCGAACTGAAAATGTGTTCAAGTATACTGCAGCAAACAGAAGTTAGGGATATTCGTCTGTAATTTTGTGGGTTCGTTCTTCTACCTCTCTTATGCTGTATGTGAAACACTTGCACTTTCTGCCAGTCGCTTGGGACTTCCTGTTGGGTGAGAGATTCACGACAAATGCAAGGTAGGTAAGGTAAAATCCTTTCCTATCTCGCCTTAGTCCTTTTTCACTCCACGTGAATACGACACCCAGCATCCCCTTTAGTCTGATTTGCACACGTTCTCTTATCTGCTCCTACAGTTTTTCACTTCTACTATTCCAACCCAGTACCAGCTTAAGTATTCCAAGATAACATAGGAGGAGTCCCAATAAGCCGTAGCTTCCTTTGATAACGATTCTCAATGGACTTCAGTCCTCACACATTCTTTTTAAAACCTCTTTAATACATACTTTCTTCCACCTGTTTAATTTTAATGCTTCTCGAGAGCACCAAGATCTAAATGTTCACAGCACCTTTCTCTGCTCTTCAGATGGATGTTCTTTCACTTCCTTAAAAGGTGTTGCTTGACACGTTCATTTTCAGCGATTGATTCCTCACTTCCATATCAATATCTCTCCCAAATAAAGCTTTTTCATACGGCTATACTTTTCTGTGTCATTCAACTTCTCATGTGTCTGTTGCTTCCGCCATCGTGTGTAATCTTAATTTCGTGTATATGGTAATTGTTTCACTGCATTCATTACCAAGTCAGTCACAATTCTTAGGTGAAGTAAGTTGTTACTTTCCTTTGTTCCACTATTAATTATCTTCTTGTATTCTGATTATTTAGTAGGTGTCGGTAGCGATGGGGCGCTAACCCTCGCAGTACCAAGATGGCGGTTGGAGGACACTTTAGGCCCACCCATTTAAATGTTGTCATCTAGTCCTGTACCTTATATATTACGATTGGGAAGAGAAAAACATTATTGTTTTTAAAGATTTAGTCTACCACCTTCCGTAATTGTTTTAAATTTTTGTCAAACAAGAAAAAATTTTAGTCTTAGTAATGGATGTTACTTTTGACAGTTAATGTCATATGCATATTTTCGGGTTAAAGACCGTTCTTACATTTCAATAGATCTTTAAAAAGTATGTATTGAGTAAAAGTCAACGACAATTAGCGAAATTTTTTCCCTTTTTTAATTTTTTGCCGTCGTAATGTGTTTGGGAAAAATGCGTTGATATTGCTAAGACGGTTCTAAAAGTGATTTTCAAGTTCTGAACTCTACTTATGTATCCGTGATCGTTTAAGAATTGTGTTCTTAATAAAGGTTAAAATAAGCGAAATTTATTTTTTAAATTTTTTTGTGGTGGACGTAATGTACCCTCCTTCCCTTGGCAGTACATGCTACGCAAAATACGTTGGTACCTAGTTTGAAGCCTATAGACCTTTCTTTGCACAGTAACATTCTCAAAACGAGTATTCCCTGTTCCTGAAAGGATCAGTATACTGTAGGGTAAGTAACGTGTTGAGCGTCTGTCAGGTTATAGATGATTTGAGAAGCGCCGTCAGTCTCTCCCAATGCCCATCGCCTCACGTAGGGTTGACAATAATTTCTTAGTCGACGTTCGATCTTCATTCTCGGTTGTAAACACAGAAATGAAAGTAACTGTACGGTAACTTCTGCTATCGGCTCTATATATTAACAAAGATAAATAACACCGCACCTCCCCAACACCTCTCTACCAGCACTAGTTATAACACATTTGACCTGCAGTAACACACTTCCATTAAAATGAATACTACTCCATCATATTTGTGTTTCCTTTCCTCGATGTCAGGAGGACCTAGTTCCACAAATTTATTAGGAAATATTAATTTCCTACTGCCTCAATGCAAGAGAACAAGTTATAGAGAAAATTGAAAGTGAGTGACATTTACTGGGAGGGAGAGATCCGAAGCATGTTTCGTTATCGACCAATTATGAATCAGCGGGGCGACGAGAGCAATTAGTAATTCTCAAGTGTACAGCTGTTTTACGTAGTATTTCGAACACAGTTGGTGTGAAGAGTGTTTTTCGACCTGCGTCTAGGTTCAGGGCAGTTCAATGGTCCGTCATGGATGGCCTTGTATTTTCGTAAGACGGGTATGTGTAAGGAAACCGACTGCCGTGGGATGTCGTACACCGGTCAGACTTTCAGGTCTGTAAAGAATGGTTCATTAGAGTGTCAGATTCATACACGCTGAAGCCAGCCAGGAGAATTTGCGATTGCAGAACACTGTAGAAAGAAAGTGTTGTGATTAAACTACCAATTGACGTTATAAACAGAGACGGGGCTTTCTGCCTAAGTTATTCCTGGAATACTGCTTTTTCCCTGTTTTAACATCTTCATGAAATGGATAATGTCCCGTTTTTCAAAGCAGGGTAATGCGCTGCAGCAAATATTGCTGACCACACGACTGCCTACCGGAGGTTACATGAATACTCGCAAAGTCCATCAAATTTACGTCATTTATCAATATCTGAGTTTCCTGCACAGGTAAATTGCTGCAAATGGTTCATTTATCAGTGTGTGAACTTTTAACCGCCCAGATATCCTGCTAATGAATGAAGCGTTGTTCTAGCTTAGGTATTATGCAGTTTCACAGGCTGTAGGCATGGGTTGATGAGTATTCTTGCGCACATCATTAACAAAGATTTTCTTTCAGTGGTTAAGAGAGTGTTATTGGCGACCGCTTAAGGCTTGATCATCTATCCAGGCTTAGCTAAAGAGATGTCTATGATTTTATAGAGAATACATTCCCTCACATATTATGATGATGTGTATTTATCTCTGCGGCGAACTCTGTGTAGTTTAAGCATGATAGAGTTCCTCCTCGTTTTAACGTTAATGCCTGTCAGCCTCCAGACATAGGACTCCAGGCCAAATTGGAAAGGATCAGTTACACTACTCCCTTGGCTTCTACAGCCACTAGACTTTGTTTAGTGAGGTGTTTGAAATCTCTTTTGCGTACCACACCGTTTCAAGGTTGACTTCTTGATGCCCATATTGTGCAAGGGTACGAAATTGTACGATAGGATACGTCAGTGCATCAGGGTTTCAGTGTGATAGCTGAATGAAGCCTCTGTTAGTCCTAACTGAGGCTGTTATGACCATTTCATCTCATAGTAATTTTTGATATGCTAGCGCTTTCTGTTTATAGTGCTTAATAAGATTATTGTACTATGAAGCGTTGTAGAAAATAAGGTCGAAAATAGAACTAACGTGTTAGCTGTCCAACAAACGTACTGAGTATACTAAATGTATTGTCTTCTATGTATGAATAAAAAGATGTAATAGTGAAACAATGTCTTCACCATTCGTCGCGGCTCGGTTTAGTCGACATGAGTCTGTCATAGATGCGGAAAACGCACAGCAGCGATACTGTGTATAGGAATAACATTCTCCATCACGGAGAGGATTATTAACAAACTCAAATTAAAAAGCCTCTCAGGTGATATTCTACTTCCTTCCAACTTACAAGTCGCACTGGCACCCACACCCCTGAACTAAGAATTCATACACAGTCAGACCCGTGGTCTACCAGTCTGGCATTAGCTGTCGCAGCGGTCGCACGCTCCTCAAGTTTGCTCCGTGAACGTTCAGTGTTTACGTCAGTGTTTTCGTGTTTTGTGCTCGTTTATTGACGTTTTGCACGTGAATTAAGCGTTATCAATTGAGCATTTGGTCTTCTTTCGTGTCATCTTTCTACGAAGTGCCGTTGGGATTTCGGCGTTGTCCGAGATTTCTTCGCTGCAGAACACCATGGCAAACTCCGTGAGAAAAAACACCGTGATTTTCACCTTCGACAAGTACACCCGTCGAGTACAGCCCTCTGCACTTGAAATACACGACTGGATTACCGAGGTAATTGGCCTTCATTCTGAATCTGTTCATACCATGCAACTGGACTCTGATGAATACTGCATTTTTGTAAATTTTAACGATTCCGCGAGTGTAGACCGCTTTCTGGCAAAATTTGGTTATGAAACGGATTTTATACACCGTGATGGTACTAAAAGTACTGTCAAACTCCGGAATTCCGAGTCTGTAATTAGGAATGTTAGGGTTTTGAATATTCCCATAGAAGTAGACAATTCGAAAATTAAAGATGTCCTTTCAAAGTATGGGGTTGTCAGGCAAATAGTCAACGAAAGGTGGGCTTCGCATTTCAAGCTGCAGTGCTTTAACGGCATTCGCTCCGTGGAGATGGAAGTGAAAGCAAACATTCCCTCCCACATCTTTGTTGACGGGCACAAGGCGCATGTTATGTACTCAGGGCAAACCCCTACATGTCATGTATGTAACGAGTCTGGTCACCTCCGTCAGGACTGCCCTCGCCGTGTATTTGTGCTAACAAATAACCTTACGCAACGCCGGAAATTGACACTCAACGATTTGTTGCCAGCCAGTAATACAACAGAGCCAGCGGCGGTCGTGGATCCTGTTACTACCTCTGAAAATGTTGCACTTAATGTTAATGACTTTCCGTCTTTAAAACCTGCATTAACTGCTGAAATTCCGTCCCGTGACAGCGAGATTCCCACAAAAAAGCGTCCTCTAGAGGACACTGAAAGAAATGTTGATGAGGACTCTTCCTGTGAAACACCCGTTGCCAGGAGGCCGAAGCCCAGTCCTGAAGATCTGTTGGAAGTGGAAAAAGGAGATGGAATGAAGGTCGATGTGGCTCCCACTTCCGCACAAGGACTTATACCGCCACGAACAGATAGTGACGCAGCGGGTAGTGATTTTTCACGGAAATGTGACCCTGAGCCTGAGGTCACGGCTGAAATAACCGCATCAAGTGCACAACCCATACAGTGCGAACCGTACGAGGAAGTACCAGGTAAAGAACCTGCTGACTCCGAAGCGCAACGCCGCGCCGAAGGAGGAAATACACAAGCATCACCGCCTCGCCAGCAAAACAACACAACAGACACCACGCCGGAACCAAACATTGACGACTCGCAAGCCACGGCCGTTGCCCCATTTAGCCACCGCCGGCGGCTGCGACAGACACCGGGCCTTGCTGTCACGCGTCATCAAGCGAAAGTCACACCAGAGAAGAAAGACATCAAGAAAAAGAATATCAAATATGAAGTCATCAGGTCCAACACTGACGAGGAGAAAGAGAATGGCCACAGTGACTTATAGCAATGCATTGTCAGGATTTCAGGATACTTTTCTTCTCAAGCTATTTGTTTAAAAGCAGTGCAAATTTTCTAGGCAGTTAGTACATGTAATGGGCACACAGCTTGTAAAGATCGTGCCTTGTAAGGAAGCACGTTTGCTGCTATAATCATACCGAACCTCATCCCAAATAGCTTCTTCCGGTATGTCTGTGCTGCAAGCTTATAGCATTACTACTATTAACATTAATAAAATACAGTCTCCCTTGAAATTGGCAGCACTAAAGGAATTCTTGTACCAGTCCGGAACAGATATCGCGTTGCTACAAGAAGTTGCGATAACGGAATTTCGGATCCCAGGCTTTTTTGAAATCGTTAATGTTTCTACGGAAGCCAATATCGGTACAGCCATTCTTATAAGGGAAGGCATTCCGGTGACTGAAATCGAACGACTAGAATCAGGAAGAGCCATAGGCATAAAACTTTTCGATGTGACAGTGATTAACCTTTACGCCCCATCAGGAACTTCCCACAAATTGGATCGTGCGAAGTTTTTTCAAGATGAACTGATTTATTTATTGAGGAAAAATCCGTGTTCTCTTATATTAGGTGGAGATTTTAACTGTGTTTTAAACCAGAAAGATCAACAACCCAACTTCAACTACTCGCCACAGTTAAAAAAATTAGTAAGTGATCTACACCTTAAGGATGTGTGGGAACTTCAGCACCCGACGTCAGTCGGGTTCACGTATATAACCAGCCACTCCCGCAGCAGACTAGATAGAATTTACGTGTCACCAAATTTGCAAAATTATTTATTAAACGTTGAGACTATTCCAGTGTATTTTAGCGATCACAGTACACTTTTAACTTGCTTTAATCTAAGTGTACAACCAACCCGTCGATTCAGAGGCCAATGGAACTTAAATATCTCTGTTTTAACTGACGAAGAACTGGAACAGGAAATAAGGTTTGCGTGGACTATGTGCCTCCGCACAGTAGACAAGCACCCAACAGTCATAGACTGGTGGACAAGGAGGGCTAAACCAAGGCTGCGGAAAGTTGTCATGCAGTATAGTGCAGCCAGGCACAGGGAGTTGAGGAATACAATGGAGTTTTATTATAAAGTTTTAAGAGACTTATATCAACAGGCCCATGATGACGTAATTCGTCTAAATGATATCAAAAAAATAAAAGCCAAGTTATTAAGCATTAAACGGCAACAGATGGAGGGACTCAAAATTAAATCGAAAGCCACATCAGTCGTAGCAGATGAAACAGCTTCTCTGTATCACTTGGTGCGGCATGCTAAAAACAGACGTCAAACTTTAATTGATGAAGTCCAGACGCATACTGGTACGAGGCTCACATGCCAGAAACAAATACTGGACGAAGTCCACAGGTACTATGAAACCTTATATGCCCCTACCACAGTGGAAGATGCAGCTCTCGAGGATTTTCTCACTATTTTAGGTCCACAATTGTCGGGAACAGACAACGCTGACATCCTGTCACCTATTACTAAAGATGAAGCGCATGAGGCAGTGCGTAACTCACCTCTCAACAAATCTCCGGGACTTGATGGCCTCCCTGTGGAGTTTTATGCCCGCTACTGGTCTATAATTGGGGACAAGATCACTTCCATGGCAAATGAGGTCCTGAACGGAAAACCGGTCCCTGCAGAGTTTAAGGAAAGTAAAATAGTACTGATTCCTAAGAGTAAAGGCAAAACCAACTTAAACAATTTTCGGCCTCTTTCGCTACTAAATTCTGATTACAAAATAATTTGGCGTATTATCAACAAAAGACTCTCTGCCTTTTCCAACAAAATATTGAGTCATCACCAATCTTGCTCTCCGACCAGAACGATATTCGAAAGTCTATCTGCATACAGAGACGTCATTGCAATTACCTCAGTGACAAGTATAAAATGTGCTTTAATCTTCATAGATTTCAACAAAGCTTTTGACCGCGTTAGTCATAGATACCTCTTTGCGACGCTGTCAAGAATAGCTTTCCACCCCCAGATTGTGAACATGCTAAGGAATATTGCAACAGGTGTAAATGCGAAAATAGCAATCAATGGCCAAACATCTAAACCAATACAGATAAGGCGAGGGGTTCCACAGGGCAGTCCCTTATCAATGTTTTTATTTTCAGTATCTTTAGAGCCCTTCCTCCGCACTGTCCACGAAAGATTAACAGGCATAACATTGAGTGGTGAGAAAACTGTCATACGAGCTTATGCTGATGACGTGGGCGTTGTAATAAGGAATAAGGAGGAGACAGTTACACTGGAAAGAGAAATCCAAAGATATTGTCTAGCATCGGGAGCGACAGTAAATGAAAACAAAAGTCAAATATTGAATCTACGGGGCCTAGATCACCTTCGACTGGCATGGGCAAAACAAGACAACAAACATAAAACTTTGGGAATCACCTTAATGGCATGTCCGATGCGGATGGCTGCTTTTAACTGGACGGAAACTAGGAGGAAAGTTCATGGTGCTGTAATGGAGAACATCCATCGAACTATGGACCTGGTGCAAAAAGTCAGATTCATCAACTCCTGCGTTTTGTCTAAAGCGTATTTCACTGCGCAGGTATTTCCAATCCCTAAACTAGTAGCGAAAGGGATCATGTCCACTGTTACCAATTATTTATGGAGAGGAGACATATTCAGGGTTGGTGCGACTACGGTTATACTGGATGTCAGAAACGGGGGCCTCGGTTTGGTGCATATTGGCAATAAAGCGTCTGCTCTGTTCCTGAAACGGACTTTCCATATACTCAGAGAACTTCCACAATGTATAACCGCAAAGCTCTTTGAGGCTGTGACACCCCATAGCCTGCAAGCACCGATTGATGTGCGAAGGATTAATGCCCGTCTGCAGTATGTGAGGAACTTTTTCCTCGAAGCAAGTTATCTTAGTGACGAAATCAGAAGCAACACACGTATCACAGCGCGCGACATCATACTTGAAAGGAAGTTAAATGAGGGTAGAAACAAAATTGAAACGAAATTCCCAAATTGTGACTGGAAAGCTGTATGGCGGAACATCAACTATGCCGGGCTATCTACAGACGCTATTTCCGCATGGTACAAAACAGTTAATAATGTCATCAGCACCAACGAGAGACTATAAGGGATCGGTTTAAACCAGACACACCTTTGTGGAAAATGCAATCTGGTGGATACACTCAGCCACAGATTCACCTGTGGTGGCAATGTGCATAACTGGAATTGGATCAGGCAACAAATCGCCTTTCTCACTAGATCCTCTACGCAATATATAACGCCGTCGCTCCTCCTGAGACCGGACATGACATACTTTCCGAAATTAAAAACCAACGCCATTAGCTGGTTACTGGGAAAATATGTTAGTTATGTCATCCACACACTTGGGTCGGACAACGAGATAGAATTCCGCGTTTACATGAAGTGTGAATATGCAAAAATCAGCACGTATCGCAACCACAAGAAGCACTATGGCAACATGCTGAAGATCATTTTTGAAAGAATGGGTGTTGGTTAAATATGTGAAACCACTACAACACCTTGAACGAGAACGAACAGAAGAAAAATGAAAGTCACTTGGTTCCTTATTATTATTTACTTTAACCTTGCTTCCGGAACTTTTTTTTTTTTTTTTTTTGTGTGTGTTTAATTGGATTGTATTTAAACTGGTTCATAGTCAAGAAAACTGGTATTAAATATGCTATTATTTTTTATTCAATGGACAGTTTACAAATTAAACAGTGAATTCAACTTTGTAGACAAACCCACTGATTGGGTGACAATAATTTGCACCTAGAATAATCTCAGTTATCTTGAGCAAAGTTTATACTGTAACCACTTTTAAAGTTTGTTTTACCATTATTACTGTATTAGACATATTTAGCATATAAATAGTTTTAAAACTGGTTCTTTTTTTAATGTTGCAAATGGTTTAATCATTAATTGTACTGTTGAATACTTGAAATGTATGTTTTAGTAAAATACAATAAAAAAATAAAAAAAAGGGGTAGCGTCTTTGATTCATGATCAAAACGTCTTCGGTCCCGGGTTCGATCCCCGCCACTGCCTAAATTTTAATAAATAATCAGCATTGGTGGCCGAAGACTTCCGGCATAAGAAGTCTGCCTCATTCTGCCAACGGCCTTATCAAAGATTGCGGAGGAGCGGGTAGAGGTTCAGGGCACTCTCTTGTCCTAGGGGTGGGAAATTGCCCCTAAAGGCGGAAGAATCAGCAATGATCAACGACATGAGGATGCAGAAGGCAATGGAAACCACTGCATTAAAGACACGTAACGTGTATCCACAGGACATGTGGCCTGTAATTGAAGAAGTATCATGATGATCTCTCCATTCGCAAAAGATTCCGGAATAGTCCCCCATTCGGATCTCCGGGAGGGGACTGCCAAGGGGGAGGCTACCATGAGAAAAAGATTGAATAATCAACGAAAGGATAACGTTCTACGAGGCGGGGCGTGAAATGTCAGAAGCTTGAACGTGGTAGGGAAACTAGAAAATCTGAAAAGGGAAATGCAAAGGCTCAATCTAGATATAGTAGGGGTCAGTGAAGTGAAGTGGAAGGAAGACAAGGATTTCTGGTCAGATGAGTATCGGGTAATATCAACAGCAGCAGAGAACGGTATAACAGGTGTAGGATTCGTTATGAATAGGAATGTATGACAGAGGGTGTGTTACTGTGAACAGTTCAGTGACCGGGTTGTTCTAATCAGAATCGACAGCAGACCAACACCGACAACGATAGTTCAGGTATACATGCCGACAACGCAAGCTGAAGATGAATAGATAGAGAAAGTATATGAGGATATTGAAAGGGTAATGCAGTATGTAAAGGGGGACGAAAATCTAATAGCCATGGGCGACTGGAATGCAGTTGTAGGGGAAGGAGTAGAAGGAAAGGTTACAGGAGAATATGGGCTTGGGACGAGGAATGAAAGAGGAGAAAGACTAATTGAGTTCTGTAACAAGTTTCAGCTAGAAATAGCGAATACCCTGTTCAAGAATCACAAGAGGAGGAGGTATACTTGGAAAAGGCCGGAAGATACGGGAAGATTTCAATTAGATTACATCATGGTCAGACAGAGATTCCGAAATCAGATACTGGATTGTAAGGCGTACCCAGGAGCAGATATAGACTCAGATCACAATATAGTAGTGATGAAGAGTAGGCTGAAGTTCAAGACATTAGTCAGGAAGAATCAATACGCAAGGAAGTGGGATACGGAAGTACTGAGAAATGACGAGATACGTTTGAAGTTTTCTAACGCCATAGATACAGCAATAAGGAATAGCGCAGTAGGCAGTACAGTTGAAGAGGAATGGACATCTCTAAAAAGGGCCATGACAGAAGTTGGGAAGGAAAACATAGGTACAAAGATGGTAGCTGCGAAGAAACCATGGGTAACAGAAGAAATACTTCAGGTGATTGATGAAAGGAGAAAGTACAAACATGTTCCGGAAAAATCAGGAAAATAGAAATACAAGTCGCTGAGGAATGAAGTAAATAGGAAGTGCAGAGAAGCTAAGACGAAATGGCTGCAGGAAAAATGTGAAGACATCGAAAAAGATATGAATATCGGAAGGACAGACTCAGCATATAGGAAAGTCAAAACAACCTTTGGTGATATTAAAAGCAACGGTGGTAACATTAAGAGTGCAACGGAAATTCCACTGTTAAATGCAGAGGAGAGAACAGATAGGTGGAAAGCATACATTGAAAGCCTCTATGAGGGTGAAGATTTGTCTGATGTGATAGAAGAAGAAACAGGAGTCGATTTAGAAGAGATAGCGGATCCAGTATTAGAATCGGAATTTAAAAGAGGTTTGGAGGACTTATGGTCAAATAAGGCAGAAGGGGTAGATAACATTCCATCAGAATTTCTAAATTCATTGGAGGAAGTGGCAACAATACGACTATTCACGTTGGTGTGTAGAATATATGTGTCTGGAGACATACCATCTGACTTTCGGAAATGCATCATCCACACAATTCGAAGACGGCAAGAGCTGACAAGTGCGAGAATTATCGCACAATCATCTTAACATCTCATGCATCGAAGCTGCTTGCAAGAATAATATACAGAAGAATGGAAAAGAAAATTGAGAATGTGCTAGGTGACGATCAGTTTGGCTTTAGGAAAAGTAAAGGGACGAGAGAGGCAATTCTGACGTTACGGCTAATAATGGAATCAAGGGTAAAGAAAAATTAAGACCCTTTCATAGGATTTCTCGACCTGGAAAAAGCGTTCGACAACATAAAATGGTGCAAGCAGTTCGAGATTCTGAAAAAAGTGGGGGTAAGCTATAGTGACAGACGGGTCATATACAATATGTGCAACAACCAAGAGGGAATAATAAGAGTTTACGATCAAGAACGAAGTGCTCGTATTAAGAAGGGTGTAAGACAAGGCTGTAGCCTTTCGTCCCTACTCTTCAATCTGTACATCGAGGAAGCAATGATGGAAATAAAAGAAAGGTTCAGGAGTGGAATTAAAATACAAGGTGAAAGGATATCAATGATACGATTCGCTGATGACATTGCTATCCTGAGTGAAAGTGAAGATGAATTAAATGACCTGCTGAACGGAATGAACAGTCGAATGAGTACACAGTAAGGTTTGAGAGTAAACCGGAGAAAGACGAAGGTTATGAGAAGTAGTAGAAATGAGATCAGCGAGAAACTTAACATCAGGATTGATGGTCACGAAGTCAGTGAAGTTAAGGTATTCTGCTACCTAGGCAGTAAAATAACCAATGACGGACGGAGCAAGGAAGACATCAAAAGCAGACTCGCTGTGGCAAAAAAGGCATTTCTGGCCAACAGAAGTCTACTAATATCAAATACCGGCCTGAATTTGAGGAAGAAATTTCTGAGGATGTACGTGTGGAGTACAGCATTGTATGGTAGTGAAATATGGACTGTGGGAAAACCGGAACAGAAGAGAATCGAAGCATTTGAGATGTTGTGCTATAGACGAATGTTGAAAATTAGGTGGACTGATAAGGTAAGGAATGAGGAGGTTCTACGCAGAATCGGAGAGGAAAGGAATATGTGGAAAACACTAATAAGGAGAAGGGACAGGATAATAGGACATCTGCTAAGACATGAGGGAATGATTTTCATGGTACTAGAGGGAGCTGTAGAGGGCAAAAACCGTAGAGGAAGACAGAGATTGGAATACGTCAAGCAAATAATTGAGGACGTAGGTTGCAAGTGCTACTCTGAGATGAAGAGGTTAGCACATAGTCAGTTACCTCCATGTTCCTTGGATCATGACTGTCACCTCTCACTGTGCTACATCGGGAGTTTAATACATTGTCGTAGCTTGCATTTTACATTGTCAACCTCACTTCACAGTAAAAGATCTTTAGCACCTGGCTATAAATATTGTAATTGCGTGTCGCAACATGGCGAAAGTACTCTACTGAATAACGTCGTCCAGAAGATAGTTATTAACTTTAAATTACTGTCGAAACCAAGAGAAAAGTGTAAATCGATCTTTACCTCACACTGCCTTCAGAGACTTAACTGGATGATCACCTCACGAGGACTTCCCTAATAAGACTGCTCAGAAACTGCCTCCAGTACCCCGCCTGTTTGTTCTCTGCTACGCTATCTGCAATATCTCCTTAATAAACATGTGTATGATATTGCTTTATTGATAAGATTAAATTTGTATTACAATAAAAAGGAAAATATTTAAAACAGTTATCATATAATATGAACTACATTTCATCATGTAATATTCGTTGTTATAGTCCATAAACGAACAATTAAATTTCGCGACAAATTACATGCTCACATCTTGCCAAACTGATGATTCCGGTCAAATCTTAATTACTCTCTACACTTCATTACCAGTATAATTTCAGTTTACGTGTGTGAAGTGTTTTCTGGTTACGTATAGCACCTGTTGTGAGATAAGGTTCCACAAGTTTTCACATGATGGCAGTTATAAGAATACACTTTCAACAACTAATCTGCAAAACAAATTTTAATATTTAGCTAAAAGCTTCATGAACAAGAAACGGAAGTTCAATCCATCTTTTGTTATATATGTGTGAAGGTTTTACAGTGTGTAGAAACATTCTTTAGGAACAATATTTTCATTTGTCCACGTAATTTCCAACTCTCTCAACTGCCTTAGGCCTGCCAGCGCCTGTATACCCGCAGGGTAAAATTCTGGACCAGCTTGTTGGAGCCACTGCTTGGCGGCGTGCACAAGGGAGTCATCATCTTCAAACCTTGTTTCACGAAGAGAGTCTCTCAGTTTCCCAAAGATGTGATAGCCAGGTCAGGACTGTAAGGCGGGTTGTTTCAGTGTTGTCCATCCGAGTTTTGCGATCGCTTCCATGGTTTTTTTACTGACATATGGCCGTGCATTGTCGTGCAACAGCAAAACATCCTGCTTTCGCCGATGTGATCGAACACGACTCAGTCGAGCCTGAGGTTTCTTCAGTGTCGTCACATATGCATCTGAATATGTGGTGGTTCCACTTGGCATGACGTCTACAAGCAAGTGTCCTTCGGAATCGAAAAACACAGTAGCCATAACTTTTCCAGCAGAAGGTGTGGTTTTGAATTTTTTTTCCTTGGGTGAATTTACGTGATCCCACTCCATTATTGCCTCTTCGTCTCTAGTGAAAAATGATGGAGCCATGTTTCATCACCTATCACAATTCTTCCAAGAAACATCCCCACCATTCTCGTACTGTTCCAAAAGTTCGCTGCATACCGCTTTTCTTGTTTCTTTGTTAGCCACTGTCAACATCCGGGGAAACCACCTGGCACAAACCTTATTTAACGCCAACACTTTCAGTATTCTGAAAACACTTCATTCCCATATCCCAACGTAGCGTGACAATTGGTTCACTGTGATTCGTCTGTCAGCAGTCACCAATGCGTTAAGTCTCTGCACATTGTCTGGAGTGTGTACAATACGAGGCCTGCCACTGCGAGGAGAATCCTCAATATTGCCGTGCCCGCTTTCATCACGTAACCTGCTTGCCCACCGACTAACTGTACTGCGATCGACAGCAGCATCTCCACACATCTTTTTCAATCTCTTGTGGATGTTTCCCACTGTTTCGTTTTGACAGCACAGGAATTCTATTACAGCACGTTGCTTCTGATGAACGTCAAGTGTAGCGACCATCTTGAAGACATGCTGCGAGGGCGCCACTCACGGGAACAGGTTGAAATAAGTTTGAAAACAAGCGGTTAGGATGTATCTACACACTGTAACACTTTCACACATGCAGAATGAAAACTGTATTATTACAAAAATAGTGTGCGTTTCTTTTGGAGTGACCCTCGTACATTTGTGAACGTCACTGTTGTTTCCAAGCGGTGATTGACTGTTGACGAGGAACTTCACAAGGCAGTTAGTGTACTCTGAGACCGTTGTAAGTATGCTCAACTGTTCAGAGAGCCGTCTACAAAGGGTCTTAAAGTGAAACCGGTACAATATTCTTCTTACATGCTTATTTGTAACAAACGCCATTTTTCTAATCGACGTGTTACACCATAACACAATACCGGAAGGTATTAGTTGATGAAAATAGGATAATTAAGCCAAATTTCAAACACTGTCGTCTCCGGAATTTGGTATCATCCTTTACGGTAATGTTGCAGAGGTACGAAGGTAGAGATATCCTGTATCATGTGACTTCCCCTTCTAACAACCCTACCACAACAGCCGGCCAGGGTGGCCGAGCGGTTCTAGGCGCTACAGTCTGGAACCGCGCGACCGCTACGGTCGCAAGTTCGAATCCTGCCTCGGGCATGGATGTGTGTGATGTTCTTAGGTTAGTTAGGTTTAAGTAGTTCTAAGTTCTAGGGGACTGATGACCTCCGAAGTTAAGTCCCATAGTGCTCAGAGCCATTGAGAGCCTATCACAACAATGGTCAAAATATAATAATGATTGTGGTGTTGCTCACGCTGCTAAATACTGCATTTTCGGGCAACAACAAAGTTATTATGTGGCAGGTGTTATTAGAGCCCAGTGAAAAAAGTCATTTCACGTAATAATTAATAAACTAGGCACTCTTCTTTTCGTGTTTCCCACGCTGGTCTGCTTGTAAAATCATGGCATGGTTTTGTAGACGCACTTCACATACCATTCTTGAAGATTAAACCTTTCAAAGTTAGCACAATGGTGATGTGAAATAACAATCACTTCTTTTTTATTGGTTTTGTTGCAATATCACGTAACACACAAAACATTACCTCACAATACAAAGCACACTTGAAAACATCTTCCTCACTGTTTAAGTTCACCTTTTATAAGCTGACTACAATATGCGTCTTTCCAACATGACGACCAAGACTAGACTATCTCAAGGTCCGACTCTCTAACTAACTAACTAATAATCGCTTACGAGCCCAAAAATCAGGAGTTACAAATACGTCGAAGATCACAGTGATAAAAGAAAGAATACACATACGAATAATATCATTACAATATAAACATATCAATGTATCACAAATGAAATCAAATCTAAATGTTGTCTCAGAAATATGTCAACTACTTTACAGGAACACAGTAGAATATTGCTGGTATCGAGAGGTTCAGGTGAGGTGCCGTAATGGTTACGTAATTCAAGTACCATTACACCCTTCAGGTCCTTATCAGTGTAACTTAAGAATTTATATTACGTTTCATTTACTGTTTTAGCCTGATATCCCATTCTAATGATGTAATCAGGCTTTTGGCAGTACTGAGTTGCACGTATTATTTTTTATCTAAATTCAGTGACCGTCTATATGCAGAGACCAAATTATTTACTTTTTATCTCTCTCCCGGTGGAAATCTACGAATGGTACATTAAGGGGACGAAGTAGCACTTGTATATTAGGTAGCCTCCGCCACACACCACGCGGCGGGTTTGCAGTGCAGATGAAGACGTAGACGAGAAGTCTCACCAAGTGTTATTGTTGAGCGTGCAGAATATCACGCCACACCGGCTTAACTCTCGTGCCAGACTGGAGCATCGAGGACTTGGCACTGTGAGGAGCTTAACGCAGGCTTCCCGGAATCACAGAGTGGCGCAGTTAAGTTGCTCCATCCGGATATGTCTGCCTGCCGCCTGCTGCGCGTCGAACGCACGCCGCTGCCGCTGCCAGCCACGCCTCTGTGAATTCATGAACCGCGTCTGCAAACAGTCGAAGCGCGCCGCTCGGCGCAACTCGGAACGCCGGCGCAGCGCCTGCCTCTGCGACGAGAAGTAAACAACGTGAATTATGAGTGCGAGGCATTCACGGCGGCGCACCGGTGTGCAATAAGCCCTCGCTTCGGCCTTCCCAGTCCGCGTGCTGCCCACTCCAAACTCTGGTCCCCTACCTCCTCACAGGCTCCTCCACCGCCACCGCCCTATCCCACCACCCTCCACATCCTCGTAAGTTTCTCGATAAAATCATGATTAAGGACTTTAATTAAAACAACTTCATCTCTGGGGAGTTGCAGGAAACAGCGATGTCGGTCTTCCGGTATTGCGCCAGGCGGCGGAGCGGAGCCCCGCCCCAGAGAGCGCGAGCGGGTAAGCCAGGCAGATACCGCCGTCCCTGGAAGCCCCACCCAAGTCGAGGAGTATCAGGCAGCGGATCTCAAGTGACGTATTTCCTGTGATAGCGTGGGGGGTAGCGGTAACGTTCCTGATACTTCCGTTTGCAACCACAATATCTCCATTGTGTGTGCCGTGGCAAACTTTGCTGTCCAATTTACACATACGTTTACACACAGAGAGCTCACGATTTTACTGGAGCGAATATCCCGAGTTTTCTGGTTTGTGGATTATCCGTTCAAAATTCAGCATCTTTTGAAAAAATAGAAGAAACACTACTACAAATTTTGAGGTGTAATGTTTACTTTGCAGTTTCAGTCTCACATATTTTTAATGGTATGATTAGTTCCGATCTTCGTTCTGTGTAGTCTCATAAGAAACACGTGGTATTCATGAAAGTACACGTCATAATACTACCACTGTAGTTCCGTATGGACTCGAAGCGCTGATTACGCGGCTGAATAGATCTGAGGAGAATAATCTTTGATCGCAACGAGTCATATCACAAAGATAGATCGATTTTAGATATCAACACATTTGCTGAATCTCTCGCGATGAATATTTCGGAGTCAATGAAAACATAAGCTAAAAAGTCTCTTCGGGTTTGCTGCCGGCTCCTAAAATCAACTTGATATTTCGGCGATCCAACTGGTCGCCATCTTCAGGAAAATGCTGCTTCTGCTGATGTGTCCCGCTGAGAACTGACGCCAGGTTGCAAATCGACGTCCCATATAGGCCATCGTTCAGTACACAGCGCATGATCCACCCATCACGGTTTCTGCCTTTCTAGACAGGGAGGTGGCGCCGCCCTTAGTGAAATACTGCTGGCAACGGTATATCGCAGTCAAGGCCGCACCGAAGAACGTTCAGTTTTGATGCGAGGTAATAGAGGATTCCACGTCTTGCTAAGAGGAAACCTATTGTCTCTGTTGATTAAATTATCAGGCAACCTAATTTCAATCGCCTCTTTATAGACACTGTTCCAAAAACTAGAAATGTTGACAACAACCACAGTTTCGTCAAATTTCATACTGTGTCCCTCATTTAGACAGTCTTCTGCTACTGCCGATTTTTTCGGCTGTTGTAGTCTCGTATGACGGCGATGTTCCACACACCTGTCATGAACTGTGCGAATCAAACGGCCAATGTATGCTTTCCCACATTGTCACGGAATTTTGTACACACCGGGTTTCCTAAGCCCCAAATCATCTTCCACAGAGCCGAGCAGA
The DNA here is from genome assembly GCF_021461395.2 of Schistocerca americana. Taxonomy (NCBI): domain Eukaryota; kingdom Metazoa; phylum Arthropoda; class Insecta; order Orthoptera; family Acrididae; genus Schistocerca; species Schistocerca americana. Next base: position 46,732,544 of record NC_060123.1, read on the forward strand.
GCCCTTATCTTAGAAGGTGGACGAAACACACTGTTAATGTCAAAATTCCTTAAAATTCGTCCAGTCTTAAACGATAAGCCTCCGGCATGCGCCGTCATCTGAACGGTGGTCTATATAGGACGTCGATTTGCAACCTGCCGTCAGTTCTCAGCGGGACTCATCAGCAGAACCAGCATTTTCCTGAAGATGGCGACCAGTTGGATCGCCGAAATATCAAGTCAAGTTGATTTTAGGATCCGGCAGCAAACCCGAAGAGACTTTCAAGACTTATTATGCCGGGAAAGCCTACGTAATCACAAAACATAAGCTTTTCTGTCTAAACTAGAAAACATATTTTCGCTTGGAATACAATATCATAGACGTACGTGACTCGTGTTTTACATCGCCTGACAATGCAAGTCCCTAAACTACCATGTGTCGTCCTAAAATAAAATGTTCCGTTCTCGCAGATAGGTCATCCGGTAAGTGCGACGACTCTGCCTTTGAAGTATGTCCGTGGATGATATGTTAGCTGTACGTTTTTCCTACGAGCTAAGGATTCATAATTTCCCAACTCACAAAAAGCCGAGACACTTAAACACGTACATCAGCTGCTATATGCAACTATTGTTCGATTTCACTGACATTGTGACTCGCCAAAAAATGAGAACTAGAACCGTAATCAAGAAAGTAAAATTGAATGAAAAAAACAAATGTTCAATCTTATGGGACTTCACTGCTAAGGTCATCAGTCCCTAAGCTTACACACTACTTAACCTAAATTATCCTGAGGACAAACACACACACACACACACACACACACACACACACACACACACACACACACACACACACACGCGCGCGCGCGAGAGAGGATTCGAAACTCCTCCGGGGCCAGCCTCACAGTCCATGACTGCAGCGCTATAAACCGCTCGGCTCATCCCGCGCGGCAATGAGTGAAAAACAGAAACGTTAATACAGGATACAAGTTTCCTGTGAATAAAATAATAGCAAGTGGCAACAGATATTGTGTGTTTGAAGCGTAATTTTGTAAATAACTTGTATGTGACGAGCAAGGTGGCGCAGTTTCTAGCACACTGGACTCGTATCCTGGAGAACGACTGTTCAAACCCACGTCCGAGCATCCTGATTTAAGTTTTCCGTGATTTTCCTAAATCGCTTCAGGCATGTACTGGAATATTTTTTTTATATGGCACGGACGATTTCCTTCCCCATCCTTCCCTAACCATATGGGACCGATGGCCTCACTGTTTGGTCCCCTGCCCCAAATCAATCAACTAACTTATAAGTGTCTGCCGTGTAACGTGTAAGTAATACAGTCAATCTCTACACGTAGCATGTACGGCGGCGTGCTGAGAAGTAATACCACCTAACTGTTTTTTTTTTTTTTAGCTCTTAAAGCTTTCTAAGTGAAACAAACGTTACTAGCATTCTATATACCGAGTCTTCATGTGTACATATTTATTTCTCAACATAGTCAACTTGGCGACGAACACATTTCTCGCAACAACAGACCAGTTTGTTGAGACAACCGCTGTGTTTTGTTTATGGAACAAAAACCACATCTCTGTTTCCACCTCTTCATCACTGACAAAATGAAGTAGTTGAAGGTATTCTTTAAGTTTTGGAAACAGATGAAAAACGGATGGGGCGTGGATAGGACTATGTGAGAATGGTAGAGGACAAAAAACCCAGGGTGTCGGATTCTTGCAGATCGCGTGTGTTCCCGCATGGTCCTGTTTAAGGAGAGGGCTCTCCATGTGTGGATGAACTCTTCGAATTTGAAACTCGATTACAGCACGCTGTTTCTCACGGACCGACATAGTTAATGTTGCATATCACCATGTTACACGCTACGATTCGGAGCCCTCTAGCGGTAGAAGGCTGCAAAAATGTAGTCATGAGTGAAAAAGATGTAAATGTTACGAAAAACTGTTTTACTTCACAATTTTTTTAAAAAAATTTACATAAAAATTTCCGAATAATTGCTTTTCGGAACGTCGTTTTAATATGTTTATGAACACAGTAAATAGTAATGCAAGGGTGCAGGTTCTAGCAATGGCAACATTGAATAAATCGTTTCAGATTTCTGGCCCCGTCTAGTTTTTAAAATGTTACCAGATTTCGACAAAATAGTTTCCATTGCCCACTCGATGTTTCTGAGAAGTATCCCATCCTATCACCCAAAGATCTTTGTTACTCTATCGTCTATCGTTTAGGTTATACTGACCTGTTACGATGCTACAATGTTTTCCTGATAAAGACTCAGGATGCTGTAAGAACACTCTATAATTATTGGTACCAGCGTATTGTACGCAATTCCATTTACTGATATGTCGCTTCCTCCTTGAACCATTCCATTAAAACCTAGTCTTCCATTCGTTTTTCCTATAACTGATTTTGCCTGTTCTTAGTATTGCACCAAAATAAATTTATAATTACATGCTGCAGGAACTATAGGACACCTTGTGAAAGGTATTATTTTGCATTTCTCCTGTTATTAAGAGAGCTGCCATTCATTACGCCTACTGAAAATTTATGCATACATTACCGTTTTTGCTTTTGATCGTCGACCGACGGGGCGTTCCTCTAGACAGCGGCATCGTCATCGAGTAATTTCACAGGGCTTCTGTCTTTAGCCGACAAGTCGTTCAAGTAGAACAAGAGCACCAGAGGTCTTATTACGTCTTCTTGAGGTACACAGATGCTACACTCGTTTCTGTTGAAGGTAAGGTATCCCGCACAATGTACTTCGTTCTGCTAAACATTCAACGAATCTCACACCTTGAGCAATCCTACAGGAGTAACATATAACACTTGGGAAGTAGTTACATATGTAACTGATATGCGAGGACATAAGATTATAAGTAAACGCGTGAACAATATTCTATTGCGTGCGGAGATATTCAGTTGATACCGAAACTGAGACAGGCCTCAAGTAAAGACATCCATATTCGTACAGCAAACGTCACTTTAGTGGATCTGAAGACGAATGGTAATTGTTTCTAAGATCATTCATTGTCCGGTACAGTCATACTAATTCGAATTGGTTGGGATAGTGCCGGACACCTCCAGAATCAATGAACTGTTGAAACAGTTTAATTTTTTCCAAACTAGTGAATCCAAGTTTCCTAGTACTAAACAGTATACTGATGTCGCAGTTGACACAATGGACACGCATTTGGAAGGATGACGTTGGGAATCCCCATTCGGATGTCCTTATTCAGTTTTATGTGATTTCCAGAAGTCACTTACTGTCAGTGGCACGATGATCCATTCTGAAAAGGACAAGACTGATTTCCCCTAAAACCTTGCCAGATTAAACGTGGGGTTTGGTCTTCTTTAATTCCTCCCGTTTAAAACGAGATAACTTGGAGTTTAGATCTACGATCGCGGTATCCAAATAAACTGAAGGATTCATGGCCGGGGCAGCATTTAGATTTATTTAAGTGGATTATCGATTCTTGATGAACAGCCGTCATCAAAATTTACGTATAAGAAAAATTCACGGTAATGTTTTCGTCGATAAATACGACGTAGCCAGCAACAAACAAAATGAATAACCACATGAAAAAGACGTATCGAGTAAGTTACGACACAAGTGCTATCTCTAGTTTAATCCTTTCTGGGTCCAGAACTCTTATACGATTAGTGAGGTTAAACTACCTCACTAAAGTAATGTAACCCATAGACGACAATCCTATCACTTACATAGATACCTGTCTTGCACCAATTTCAAACTAATACTAATTAACACTCTCGACAGTTCATTCTTCACTTTGTCTGTAATACTTTTATTTTCCTTCAGATAAACATTGTTTCTGTCTAATTAGGTTCAAGGCTGCCGTTTCGGAACGAGCTCTTTTGCATCTTCATAGAACTACACTGGCAGACGCTCAGGCATGAATGGCATGCTACCGCGCGACGGACCACCTACGCTAAAACAGCACCTTTCGAGTTTATCTGACCGCAAGGCCCAAAGGATTGACCATAGAAGCCTTATGGAAACGGTAAGCAGCGGAATTGTTTGCGGTTGCATCATGCTTTGAAGGAAAAAGTGCTCTCGCCTTGTCTTCCGTCCTGAGCCACACACTCAAGCAAATAGTATTTTAGCCATTTGTTTTGTGTTTAATATGGACTCATTCACCGGCACTCTTCCGTCAACTGGTGAGACATAGTATGCGGCGAGCAATTCGGTTGAGATCATGCGATTGGTTTCCACAATATTAGTCCAGTAAGGGGGAAGACCGTCTTTTTCCGTTGCCGATATCAACTGCTGAAATCTGTCTCTGTGCTAGGCATCAGTAATTCTATGAAACATTTTGACTTTGCGAATTCATTAACTCAAACCTTTTTCCTGTAACTGCCAAATCCAGCACGTTAATTTGAATCTATAAACATATTTTCATGGGATAACGTATTTCTTACACTAATGTTGCACTTGGTCACTGCTAACATTCCACATGAGTGCCTTACTAGTATTTATCGCTTTTTAAATATTTTCAGCAATCCTCATAAGTTGTTGCTGATGCAGTTCTTCATTGTATCCTGTCATTGAGACGTCTTGCAACAAGTAAAGGCACTAATTTTTAGAAAACAAGTATTTATTATACACTTCATAGCATTCACCAAAGAAGCTCAGTGATTTTAGATCCTTAGGTAGTGTAGGTAAGAGACGACAAAAATATTTCTCCTTGCCCAAACTGGAGCTACAATTTGCGATTTACCACACTTTGAGACCTTGTAGTATGTGGGTTGCAGTTCGTGTAGGTGTTCAATATTCACTTGCGGTGCTTCTCAATAACATCCGCCATTTTTGTTGTGATTTGTGTAGCCTTCCATGTCCAATTGTCTCTTAAAATGTTACATGGTGTCAATAGTGGGTCATATTCAATATGTGGTGGGTGTACTTGAAGGCACAAACTATATACGTAAACTTGTGTAAAAGAAGCGTCTCCACAGAAGGGCAATTTTTTTTCTAAATAAATAAATGACCAACGTGATGATGTCTTTTCCCTACAGTGTTAATTTACGTAAAATATCACAATTTGAACACAACAAAGATTATTAGATCGTAGCAAGCAAATAAAGCGAATTAATGTTATACCATGATGAAATATCGTTGTTCAAATCTAACTAGGACGATAAATGAAATGAGAGATTAATTTAAAGTAACTAGTTATTGGGGGGAACTTTAGAATACCATATAGATAGTTTTGTCTAAGTTATTTGTCTAGTTTCTGATTTTAGAATTTTAACTAGCGGGTAAATAATGTTCATGCGTTTGGTGGGTAATGGTGTGATGATTTTAACTGTAGCTGTTTGTACATGCTGTACTTTTATATGTGCAGAAATCAGTGTGTTAGCTGTTTTTTCTCTGTGTTGAACAGTCTTCCAGCAAACACGTCGTATAGTTTAACACTAGTCCAAGTGGACTATGGCTGTCGGTATAGACTTACGATTCTGGGCCCACGCGTCACACATCAACACCTGATAAGTTGCCCAAGGGAAAATAAGCGTTAGTGGCTTGCTCTTGCGACGTGTAGTTGGAGATACTAACCAATCTACAAATGTAGTACCACTAATAGCTATAAATTTTAGTCAGTAAATCATAAGTATAAGGTGAATTACCTGAAACGTTAACTGGAAATACTGCGGAAATCGAAACTACTGTTGATGTGCGGATTTCACAGAATGGACAGATAGTCCGGGGCTCGTATAGTTAGCCAATAAAAGATAGTAATAATACTTATAAAGTGTGTGCTTTCTGCAGATATACACTTTTTGAAATGGAGCGATGACTATTGACGTTAACTAACTAAAAGTAAAGTGAGTTAGAACGTCAGTTGCGTATGTTGCAAGTATATTGTGGGAGGCGTTCACAAGATATCGTATTTTGAAAAGTTTCCACGCTCACAACCCCCTGATTATTTTCCAAATAATGCCGTACCAAAGATATACCAGGCAATAATAATGAAAGTGCAGATAAAGAGGTGTGGGTTGTAGATACACTAACGCGCTAATACTGAACAGATTTATGCTGGAATAATTCTGACCGTCAGGTGCAAATCTGACGACGTGAGTACAAGAAGTAGGAATAGAAATCTTTTCGTATTTAATCGCTTAGGGTCTGGAAGTGGACAGAAATGGTCAAACAAGTGGGACAAGCATAAACACCGGCTACACAGTTTGTTCAATATGAGCACTGGAGACACCGACTGTAAGTAGGCTGTTCAGGTTTTCTTATCGGTAACGACACATAGTGCTCTGTATGATATTCGCTGGCTGTCCTGTGTGCAGTCTGTGGCTAGTTTGCATTGTTGTCTGCCATTGTAGTGTTGGGCAGCTGGATGTGAACATCGCGTAGCGTTGCGCAGTAGGAGGTGAGCCGCCAGCAGTGGTGGATGTGGGGAGAGAAATGGCGGAGTTTTGAAATTTGTAAGACTGGATGTCATGAGCTGCTATGTATATTATGATTTTTCAGCACTATTAAGGTAAATACATTGTTTGTTCTCTATTAAAATCTTTTATTTGCTAACTATGCCTATCAGTAGTTAGTGCCTTCCGTAGTTTGAATCTTTTATTCTGGCAGTAGTGGCGCTCGGTGTATTGCAGTAGTTCGAGTAACGAAGATTTTTGTGAGGTAAGTGATTTGTGAAAGGTATAGGTTAATGTTAGTCAGGGCCATTCTTTGTAGCGATTACTGTTTACTGAAAGTCAGATTGCGTTGCGCTAAAAATATTGTGTGTCAGTTTAAACACAGTCATGTATAATTTTTCTAAGGGGACGTTTCACGACAAGCAGGTGTACAGTTTCAGATATGCCCAAACCTGGAACTAATATTTTTCCAGAGTAAATCGTTTACGCATCAACGCATTACCATATCCAACAAGCTCCGCTGTGATTCGCTGAGGACAGTCTACACTGGAAATCCGTGAGTAGCTACACTTTAATTATAACCATCTGCTGTATACCTTGAGATTATTTTTGTACTAACAGCCTACTCTTAATCTAATTACACTTATTTTGCCAGAAACGGTGTATTTTTCTGTGATAGTATGCAACTTGTGCTCGCCGCAATTCGTCTGTCATGTGCTGCTTTGTTCCCAACGCAGAATCCTTTAATATTGTCCGCTACTTGGTCCCCAGTTATGATTTTCCTTTTGCCGTGAATCTTATTTCCGCTACATTTCTCTCGTTCATTGTCAGCCCAAATTGCTCAGGTATGCCATCCACCAATGTTCTAACTGATTGGTTTTCGCTCAGGTTGACTACTAGAGGAGAAGAATGCCTCCTCACCTAACGCTCTTTTTAATCCGAGCCCGATACTCCGTTGTTGGTCCCCATTCTTATTCTTAACTCTTGGAATAAGCATTTCTTATGTTAGTTGTAACTGGTATCTGTAGTTCCGTGCTCAATGCCCATGCCTGCCACACTGTATTAATCACTGCACATCTTCCACAGCTCACAGTCCGAGAATGTTTTTAGAAGCGAAGTGAATAGTTCCTCGTTATCTGTTTGCGGAACATTACGCGCCCCTCAAACTGTTACCCACTCAAAATGGCTAGCGGCAATTAGAGCGTTTGTGAATTAAAAACCGTATCAAAGACTTGACTTCCTTTGTGGCATTCCAAATCCGTTTGAAGGGAGGCAGCATCAGAGTTTGTGAGATAGCAATTAACTGGGAACCAGACCGACGGGCATAGGACAAACGCCTCCTTGTGGAGTGTTTCCAGAGAAGAATAACATTCCAGAACTAAGTGATCTGCTAAAACAACGCACCGCTTTCAAAGCTTTGTCCCCCCCCCCCTCTCTCTCTCTCTCTCTCTCTCTCTCTCTCTCTCTCTCTGTGTGTGTGTGTGTCAAACGGATCGTTGCGACCAGGGCTAAGGGATTTATTATACGAGTGTAATATTCAATCTGATAGCAGAATATTGTCATACCTAAAGGACAAGTTTATAAAAGTATGAAATGGGGCATTGAATTGTAGCATTACGTTAATGAAGGCTCCATTCGCCTCTGACAGAACGAAATTGTTTTAATTTTTCTGAGAAACTAATTTTCGTACATCACATTTCAATGAGATTCAGTTTTAAGATTCTCCCGCGTATTTCCTAAATGAGTTAAATGTTGCTCTTTCCATAATGTTTCGTTATTTGTGAAATCTAAACAGTTTTATATATACGAACCAATAAAATATCTGCCTCAGATCTCTGTATGCGTTTTATTAGTTTGCGACTCCACCCAAAGACGGGTACCATAGGCAACTGCATGAGAAGAGGCGTTCACAAGTTTACTTCTGCTGACGCACGGACCGTCTACAGCGTACTTAATGAAGCAGTAAGTGGAACAACGCGTGTAGTTTTCACATGCACACATTATCAATGCACACCAACACAAATAATTCTGTACACATATTACTGATAAGATTTTAATCATCTGATAATGAAACCTTGAAGTCTGACGTGTTTGCTGTTAAGGTAACTTGGTTCACTTTTCAGCACAATAATTCAGGTCATCATGCATCTATTTCAGTCAGTACTTGCAACGTTAGTACTTTATGTTTCCAATCGCAGAAGAGTGCCCCGAGTGGAAAATTTCAAAACTTTCTCCACTTATATTTACTTCCCTTAAACTATACACTCCTATACAGTATCCGGGAGCGATTAAAATGATTTATTATTATTTCAGTTCCTTGTAATTCTCCCTGTGATAAAACTGTGTGTGGGTTGTAGACCAGTTTCTTCGAAATCAAGAGACACTAGACTGACCTCTAGTTTACGTACCCAACTCACATTCTCCAACCTATTACCCACTACCCTAAAACGATATCAACACCCTGTCACTTTTTTCTCCTTGAACAGAGTAGCATATTCCGTACTATTAACTTAAAATTCAAGAACTTTTTCTTTTTCTCATTTCAATCACACCTCTACATAAGTGTGACGTAGTATCCACCGATTTTTAATTATGTTCTATTAAGAGAATAAAGTCAGAGAAGATATATGAGAGGTAACTAAAGACGTTAGGAATTTAGGACCGGGACGCCATTTTTCAGTCTCTTTCTGCAACTTTTATTTAGGTGCAAATTGTAAATAATACGATCCGGGAGAGTGGATGAGTTGTAGTGAATTCAATGTATTTCAGGTCTTAAAATTTTGCTCATTTGATGGTGTTATCCAGTAAGGAAAATGAGAAGAAGCAAGCGATCAAAGTAGTGTTAAGGTAAATGCTGAAAATGTGACCAGCTGACGGTGCTAGCAACAATCTTGTAGTGTTAAATCTATGTTGTTGTGGTCTTCAGTCCTGAGACTGGTTTGATGCAGCTCTCCATGCTGCTCTATTCTGTGCAAGCTTCTTCATCTCCCAGTACTTACTGCAACATACATCCTTCTGAATCTGCTTAGTGTATTCATCTCTTGGTCTCCCTCTACGATTTTTACCCTCCACGCTATCCTCCAATGTTAAATTTGTCATCCCTTGATGCCTCAGAACATGTCCTACCAACCGGTCCCTTCTCCTTGTCAAATTGTGCCACAAACTCCTCTTCTCCCCAATTCTATTCAATACCTCCTCATTAGTTATGTGATCTACCCATCGAATATTCAGCATTTTTCTGTAACACCACATTTCGAAAGCTTCTATTCTCTTCTTGTCTAAACTATTTATCATCCATGTTTCACTTCCATACATGGCTACACTCCATACAAATACTTTCAGAAACGACTTCCTGACACTTAAATCTGTAATCGATCTTAACAAATTTCTCTTCTTCAGAAACGCTTTCCTCGCCATTGCCAGTCTACATTTTATATCCTCTCTACTTCGACCATCATCAGTTATTTTGCTCCCCAAATAGCAAAACTCCTTTACTACTTGAAGTGTCTCATTTCCTAATCTAATTCCCTCAGCATCACCCGATTTAATTCGACTGCATTCCATAATCCTTGTTTTTCTTTTGTTGATGTTCGTCTCATATCCGCCATTCAAGACACTGTACATTCCATTCAACTGCTCTTCCAAGTCCTTTGCTGTCTCTGACAGAATTACAATGTCATCGGCGAACCTCAAAGTTTTTACTTTTCTCCATGGATTTTGATACCTAGTCCGAATTTTTCTTTTGCTTACTTTACTGCTTGCTCAACATACAGATTGAATGACATCGGGGAGAGGCTACAACCCTGTCTCACTCCTTTCCCCAACAGTGGCTTCCCTTTCATGCCCCTCGACTCTTATAACTGCCATCTGGTTTCTGAACAAATTGTAAATAGCCTTTCGCTCCCTGTATTTTACCCCTGCCACCTTTAGAATTTGAAAGACAGTGTTCCAGTAAACATTGTCAAAAGCTTTCTCTAAGTCTGCATATGCTAGAAATGTAGGTATGCCTTTCCTAAATATGTTTTCTAAGATAAGTCGTGAGGTCAGTATTGCCTCACGTGTTCCAGTATTTCTACGGAATCCAAACTGATCTTCCCCGAGGTCGGCTTTTACTAGTTTTTCCATTCGTCTGTAAAGAATTCGTGATAGTATTTTGCTGCTGTGACTTATTAAACTGATTGTTCGGTAATTTTCACATCTGTCAAACTTGCTTACTTTGGGACTGGTATTATTATATTCTCTCTCTGGCTCTCCCAAGGCCGTCAGTAGTTCCAATGAAATGTGGTCTATTCCCGGGGCCTTGTATTGACTCAGGTCTTTCAGTGCTATGTCAAACTCTTCACGCAGTATTGTATCTCCCATTTCATCTTCATCTACATCCTCTTCCATTTCCATAATGTTATCCTCAATTACATCGCCCTTGTATAGACCCTCTATATACTCCTTCCACCTTTCTGCTTTCCCTTCTTTGCTTACAACTGGGTGTCTTTCTGAGTTCTTGATATTCATGCGATTGGTTCTCTTTTCTCCAAAGGTCTCTTTAATTTTTCTGTAGGCAGTATCTATCTTACCCCTAGTGATTTAAGCCTATACATCCTTACATTTGTCCTCTAGCCATCCCCGCTTAGCCATTTTGCTCTTCCTGTCGATCTCATTTTAGAGACGTTTGTATTCCTTTTTGCCGGCTTCATTTACTGCATTTTTATTTTTTACTCCTTTCATCAATCAAATTCAATATTTCTTCTCTTACCCAAGGATTTCTTCTAGCCCTCTTCTTTTTACCTTTTTGCCTTCACTACTTCATCCCTTAGAGCTACCCATTCTTCTTCTACTTTATTTCTTTCCCCCATTCCTTTCAATTGTTCCCTTATGCCCTCCCTGATACTCTGTACAACCTCTGTTTTAATCAGTTTGTCCAGGTCCCTTCGCCTTAAATTCCCACCTTTTTGCAGTTTCTTCAGTTTTACTCTACAGATCATAACCAATAGATTGTGGTCAGAGTTCACATCGGTCCCTGGAAATGTCTTACAATCTAAAACTTGGTTCCTAAATCTCTGTCTTACCATTATATAATCTATCTGAAACCTGTCAGTATCTCCAGGATTCTTCCATGTATTCAACCTTCTTTTATGATTCTTGCAGCAAGTGTGAGCTATGATTACGTTATGCTCTGTGCAAAATTCTACCAGACGGCTTCCTCTTTCATTTCTTAGCCCCAATCCATATTCACCTAGTATATTTCCTTCTCCCCCTTTTTCCTACTCTCGAATTCGAGTCACCCATGACTATTAAATTTTTGTCTCCCTTCACTACCTGAATGATTTCTTTTGTCTCACCATATATTTCATCAGTTTGTTCGTCATCTGCAGAGCTAGTTGGCATATAAACATGTACTGCTGTAGTGGGCTTGGGTTTCGTGTCTATCTTGGCCACAACAATGTGTTCACTATGCTGTTTGTAGTAGCTTACCTGCATTCCTACTTTTTTATTCATTATTAAACCTACTCCTGCAGTACCCCTATTTGATTTTGTATTTATAACCCTGTATCCACCTGACCAGAAGTCTTGTTCCTTCTGCCACCGAACTTCACTAATTCCCACTGCATCTAACTTTAACCTATTCATTTCCCTTTTTAAATTTTCTAACCTACCTGCCTGATTAAGGGATCTGATATTCCACGCTCCAATCCATAGAACGCCAGTTTGCTTTATCCTGATAACGACGTCCTCTTGAGTAGTCCCTGCCCGGAGATCCGAATGGGGGACTATTTTACATCCGGAATATTTTACCCAAGAGGTCGCCATCATCATTTAACCATACAATAAAGCTGCATGCCCTGGGGAACATTACGGGGAAAAATGACGGCTGTAGTTTCCCCTTGCTTTCAGCCGTTCGCAGTACCACAACAGCAAGGCCGTTTTGGTTAGTGTTACAGGGCCAGATGAGTGAATAATCCCGACTGTTGCCCCTGCAACTACTGAAAAGGCTGCTGCCCCTCTTCAGGAACCACACGTTTGTCTGGCGGCTCAACAGATACCCCTCCGTTGTGGTTGCACCTATGGTACGGCCATCTGTATCACTGAGGCACGCAAGCCTCCCCACCAGCGGCAAGGTCCATGGTTCTATAGACTGCCTAATTTCACGTCTACATTCACGGCCATAGTCAACAGCTGGGCAGTGCATGATAGAGGGTACTTACCTTCGTAATACCTATTAGGGCTTTTTCCCTAGTAATCTCAAATCGAGCGGTGGATAAACGACTGTTTAAACGCCAATGTGCTCACTGTAGTTAATATAACCAGGTCCTTTCGATCACAATGGGATCTGAAGGAGGCTGTAGAATATCCATAGCTTCCAACTGAAACCGCTAGTTGAAACAAAGCGGTGTTTCATATGATTAATCGCGTTTACCTTCAAGTGTCTGCCAGTTCCGTTTCTTCAGTATATCCGGGATTCTCACGCATGGTGAAGCAAGTCTGTGATCGTTGGTGAATCCCTTCTCTGAATTCTTTCAATTATCCCACTTTAGTCCTATTTCGCACTGCACCCACACCCTTGAGCAATATTCTACAATGGGTCTTTTGTAAGCAATCTCGTCTAGCATGGACGCCTCTGTGGCTGAGTGGTAATCGCAGATAGTTGCCATGCGGAGGATCCAAGGTCGACTCCTGACACTACCAAGGAATTTTCCTTGCTGGGAGGACTGATACGTGCTCCACTAAGCCTCGTGAAGCCAATTCAGGACCGAGTAGTATGGGCTCTGCTGTCAAGTCTGCAAAACGGCCGGGAGAGTATTGTGCTGAACACTTGCCTCCACATCGCACCCACACCTCACCGCAATACAGAGGATGACACGGCAGCCGGAAGATATGCCTTGGGGCTTCACATTTAGAACGATGGACGTAGAGGACGTCATTTGCCTAATAACAGAAGCCCATCACCGGATTCAGGTAAGATTGAGCCTAGATAATTGAATTTTTTCATGCCGCCATAGACTGTCACATCCAGGTGCACTGACCAGCAAGAATATAATGACCATTTACCTAATAGCCAGTATGTCCCCCTTTGGCACGTACAACAGCGGCGACAATGAGGCCTTTGTAGGTTGCTGGAGGAATTTGGCAACGCATCTGCACACACGAGTCACCTAACGCCCGTAAATTCCAGAAGGGGTTCGGGGGAGGGGGGCGATGAGATCTGACGCCATGTGCAGTGACATCCCAGATGTGTTCCGTTGGGTTCAGATCCGGTCAGTCGGGAGCCCAGTATATTAGTTTGAAATCGCCACAGCGTCTCTCGAACCACACCGTCACATTCCTGACCTTGTGACATGGCACACCATTTTCTAAAAAATGCCGCTGCTGTCGGGAAACTTGATCGTCATGCAGGGGTGTACTTGGTCTGCGACCAGTGTGCTATACCCCTTGGCCGTCATGGATGCCGAAATGAGCGTTCTCCAGAGTACAATGGAGCCGCTGCCTCCATGTCTCCGTTCCGCAGTACAGGTGGCAAGGAGCTGTTGCCCTGGAAGACGTTAGATTTTGGCCATCCCATCGGCCTGATGAAGAAGGTATTCTGACTCACCAGTCCATGGAACGCTCCGCCACTGCACCAACTTCCAATAACGATGGTCGTGTGCCCATTTCAGATGTTAACATTGGCACATGCGCTGCGAAGGCCCATCCATAGGAGTGCTGAATGCAATACGTGCTCACACTTGTACACTGCCCAGCGATGTCTTATGTTTGTTGTGCCGCAGTTCGCCGACTGTTCTGTTTTACCAGTATGCGCAGCCTACCATGTCCGACATCTATAATGACGGATGGCCACCCAACTTCCCGACGTCTGGAAGTGGTTTCACTTTGGTTTCGCCAAAAATTAAGACACTCACTATAGCAGTCCTCGAACACCCGACAAGTCGTAAAGTTTTCGAAATGTTCGTGGCGAGCCTCTGGGCCATCACAATCAGTCGACAGTCAAACTCTGGTTTATCATGCGCCTTCTCCATTCTACACACGGACAGCATGCTCACTGATACTACATGCACCCTGCGACTGTCTAACTAGGAAACATGCCTCGCCAAGTGATGCTGCTAACTCGTGGGCAAGTTTATATCGACAGTTGTCGTGATGTTCATACTCGTCACTGTATTTGTATGAACTGACCGATTTCAGTTGTGGCTCGTTGATACGATAATCACCGTAAGTCTATTCGCTTTATGAAGTGCACAGTTTTACATTCCAGAAGATTCAAAATAAGTTGCCAATATTAGCACTTCTTTGAAGTACTATAATGATGTGACTGAATTTGTAGCTTTTATCGGACTGTGTCACGCTATGAATAACTACGTAATACGCAAGTCTGCTAACAATATTACTATTGACTACAACGTTACTAACATAAAACACGATAGTTAATGGTACCAACACACTTTCCTGGAGCAGATAGAAAGTTACTTCTGCATCTCTCGATGACGGCTTTAGCCGAAATCGCTTGCAGAACTTAGAAAATGTGACCTCGACTGTTTTTTTCCATCAACGCTAAAGGTGCCGCATGGGAAGACCAAAACAAAGACATTGTAGATACTGAAAAAGGCGATAGAGTATCCTTCGATCTAGACCCGAGGACCCCCTCAAAATACGTCTGCAACTTACATTGGAACAATGTGTCCCCAACCGTAAGCGAAGTAATGAAATCGTTGCAGGTTAGAGTGCAAGCGGATAACTATCTTCTGGTTCCGAGTACTCTTGTAGAATATCTAATCCTTCCGTGCCTGTTGAAATATACCTCACCTTTCGCGGTCTGGAGTCGTTCTTATGCTGTCTCCAAATGTTATTACACAGTTGCTTTTTTGTAACTAGGAAATGCAACACAGAAAAATAGTAGTACTACGTCAAATACATAGCACGCTACTCCTGCCAAGATACACTAAATATTTGAGGGCCTGTGTCCTCCGAGTAGTTTGCTTTGCTTCAGTAACAAGACAAATATGAAAATACAATTGCCACACATCAGAATTCCCACAGCCTAAACGGTAGCTGCTACTTGTGGTTCACTAGATACACTTTTAAATTTAACTCTATCGATTCCCGTATGATATCACAACAATATTGCAGCCATGTGGGACTCTGAAACCGAAAGGGAAGTTCTGAATCTGCGTAACAGCTACGCACGATATCCTCCAAGATGATTAAAACTGACAGCCCTCCAATTCGCCACCAAACGTGTCATCAGCGCCTGTTAACCACAACACGCAGAAAGATAAGGGAGCAAATAATAAGCAGTCAGCAACACGAGACGTCACGCCATAAGCTTTGTTTATTTATGCTACCAATGTCTAATCCTGTCATTATTGTCAAAGTCGTAAGTGTTGGTTCTCAACCCCCGTTAATTTCATTTCCTAATCGACTGTTCGTACTTTGCTAACAGAAACTGAACTACTACAAACCTTTTTGTGCGTGGAAGGGCTACCTCCATCCTCAGGCAACAACCGATGCGGTCTGCCTCAATAAATGTCCTGCGGCTCCTCCTTATAACTTATGGACCGACTTCTCAATTTTGTGTGTTTTTCTTTCGGGGGGGGGGGGGGGGGTTTCTTCAGTGTTCTGACCGATTTGATTCGGCCCGCCACAAATTCCTCTCCTGTGCTAACGTCATCTCAGAGAAGCACTTGCAACCTACGTCCTCTACTATGTACTGGATGTATTCCAATCTATGTCTTCCTCTACAGTTGTTGCCCCCTACATCTCCCTCTAGTACCATGGAAATCGCTCCCTCATGTCTCAACAGATGTCCTATCATCCTGTCTCTTCTCTTTATCAGTGTTTTCCACATATTCTTTCCTCTCCTATTCCGCACAGAACCTCCCCATTCCTTATCTTATTAGACCACCTAATATTCCACATTCGTCTGTAGCACCACTCTCAAATGCTTCGATTCTCTTCTTTCCCGGTTTTCACACAGTCCATATTTCACTACCATACAATGCTGTACTCCAGACGTACATTCTCAGAAATATCCTCCTCTAATTAAGATCGATATTTGATATCAGAAGACTTCTCTCGACTAGGAATGTCGCTTTGCCATTGCTAGGCTGCTTTTGATGTCCTCCTTGCTCCGTCTGTCACTCATTATTTTACTGCCTAGGTAGCAGAATTCCTTAACTTCATCTACTTCCTGACCATCGATCCTGATATTAAGTTTCTCGCTGTTCTCATTTCTAGTACATCTCATTACCTTCGTCTTTCCTCGATTCGCTCTCAATCAATACTCTGTACTCATTAGACTGTTCATTTGATTCAGCAGATCATGCAATTCTTCTTCACTTCCACTCAGGATAGCAATGTCATCAGCGAGTCGCATCATTGATATGGTTTCACCCTGAATTTTAATTCCTCTCCTCAACCTTTCTTTTATTTGCTTCTTCCATGTACAGATTGAACAGTAGGGGCAACAGACTACATCGGTGTCTTACACCCTTTTTAATACGAGCACTTCGTTCTTGGTCGTTCACTATTATTATTCCCTCCTGGCTGTTGCACATATTGTATATGACTCGTCTCTCCCTATAGCTTACCCCTATTTTTCTCAGAATTTTCGAAAACCTTGCACCTTTTTACATTGTCGAACACTTTTTTCAAGTCGACAAATCCTATGGAAGTGTCTCGATTTTTCTTTAGTCTTGCTTCCATTTTTAGTGGCAACGTCAGAATTGCCTCTCTCGTGCCTTTCCTAAAGGCAAAGTGATCGTCACCTAGCACATCCTCAGTTTTCTTTGCCATTCTTCTTAATATACGATTCTGACAAGAATGTGCTACCGCGCCCATTCTCTAGTAACACTGTTCGAAACAAGTTTATGGTCGCACTATCTCCTGAAGACTTATTTTTCTGGATGGACTGCTTTTCTTTCTCCCACCCTTCAAGACTGGAGGCAAGTCCAACCACCTGTTGGAAAAAAGAGTGTCTGTCGCGTCAAACTCTGAGTTACTTTTTTCTCGGTAGTCTCTTGCGCTAACACTTCAGAACCGTTCTAAAGCATCTCTGCAGCACGTCCACGGCTGGCTTTCTTTTGCCCGGTGCACTCGGCAAATGTCGTCGCTACAACGGTCGGAAGCGGCTCTCGTGACTTTCTGCGAAATCTGTTGTGTGCACTCAATAATTAATCAAATATGTACTGATCGAAAGACTGGATTAATATGCAGTTTGCGCCAACCGATTTTAAAATAAAAAGGGCACTTCTTGAACATACGTTCCATTATTATTCTTTCTCATAGCGCAGTTACTCGACTATGTAACTTTATTTATAGGATTCGAGCGTGGTCAGTGAGACAGCAAGTCACTGTCACTTCTCAGGTGGATAGACATCTAAAATGGACAATCAAGAGCAAGGACAGGAATTGTATGGATCATTTGATGATAACTGACAACATAGTAAAGAATGCTGAATTACGAACGGTTATTGACCTGGAGGACGTTGGGGAAGAGAAACTTATAAATTTGGGTAAAACAGGACTGATTCATGACTGCGGAACTGACAGAACTGAGATTTTAGTAGACGATAATCCGAGAGTCTGACAATGATGATAAAATTTTAAACATTTTATTGGCTGAAGATCCAGCAACCGCACGTTAACTTAAATACAGGATGTACGTATAGCCTCCTCGGATGCGCAAAATTATTGTCAAATTCACCATGGTTTCGACAGTACTACCGTGGTCTTCATCACAATAAAAATTACATAGGTTTACCTAAAAAATATAAGGTCATGGCTCAAAAATACGATATTCTTAATAGGGTTACTTCAATAAAATTTACAAACAGTGTACTTACATGTAATCACATCGCTGATGAAAAACATCTGAGCAAAAATGCTCTCGTCAAATAGAAACTGTCAGAAGAATAAAAAGTAAACTGTAAAAATGTAACATGTTTATGAACTGGAATAAAATGTTCTATCGAAATACAATGGCAGTCGCGAGGTCACTCTGGGCCAAGAACTGCATCAAGGAGCCGGTATCGTCACACTAGACGGTTTAACAGGCCAAGGCAGCCACGATTTGGATACGGAAACAGATTCGCGCCATCCAGCAAGAAGTGATAGAATCACAGACAAGTGAGGACTGCACAGACAATTTTAAACATTACAGGCAACAATAGGAACCAGTGCATGAAAGTTACAACATACCGTAACAATCTTTTTTTTTTGCAAAAAACATGCAGTTCATAGAATGTACATAGAAAATATTAAAATGGAAAGGACAAAGAAGTTTAAGAGTCTACATTCAGGAGAGTATCGCCATTGAGACCATTTTTAATTAGCGGCTCTATACCTTGAAAAAAGTTTTTGTTGCGTAATTACAACTGTTCGTTAAGAATGAGACAGTCCTTCAGAGACAGGTGTTCGTAAATCAGTAGCTCTTCTAAGACGTAGAGCCTAAAGCCGTTTTTCTCCAAGTGCAAGATCTGGACGTCTGTTACATCTTTAGGCATACGTCATGTGGTTAACAAATGGTCAGCGAAAGTTGAGTTGTAGGCATTGGTGCCTTTTTTACATAGCAGGTGTTCCTTGAACTTGTAGAAATAGCTCGGTCTGTTTGGCCTGCGTAATAGGCGGGACACTGCAACGCCATAGCTTAGACATTACATACCTTTTGTTGACTCATTTAGCTTTCTATTTTGTTCAACATCCCATAGTTGAACTTCTGTAATTAATGCACAATTAATTCTATACTGTAATGAAGAGTAATCTCTGTGATATGCACAATATGAGTAAATTATATGTTTTGTCTTTCTTTCATAATCTCTTTGGTTATAATTGAGGATGAATAATTTTGTTTAAATAATTTTTTGTAGAGCTGCCAATATATGCTGATGTTCTGTTTTGTTTAAAATGTTTGTTTGCTGTTATGTAAATTGCTGACCTTCACTTAGGTTTCTTAGTTATTTCATACGCAAAAGGTGTTGTGGATCCCCTCGGGAACGGAACTGAGTAGCGCGCGCAAAATGTGGTTGGCCTAGGTAGAAAAGATCAGTGGGGGACGAGCTACCAAACTGTGAACTGCCCATGTAAAAGTTGTATATTGTGCTGGTTCCGAGAGAGGCTTTTCCTGACGTTTTACAATGCCTCGGATGGATGGATGAAGAGCTGGAATTTTTCTGAAATTGGTATCACCGCCACCAAGAAATGACAGAGTCCAGCAATTCTACCTACAAATCCACCTACTAACATGCAATCGCCACCACATTGCGCAATCACTGCAATGGAGCACTATAATAATGTACAGTGAAGGATCAGCTAATTGGATGTGTTAGTGTGCTCAAATATAAGGTAATTTATAACTGAATTAATGTACCTACCTTGATTTTTTCCTTATCATAACACCTCACAGGTTCCTCTCCATTTCAACTAAAGTGATTACCGAGTGTCCTTACTGTAAGAACATTAAAGCCCAGTACTTTGCTAATTAATGCCTCTTGAACATAGTAAAATGAAAGTTAAAGTTAATGTGGCAAGAGAGTGAGTTAAGGGAAATGATGTTGCTGAAATTAATTTTCCTATTAAAACTGCTTATTAATATGTTGTTGCCAACTTCAAACTTAAAAGTTCTTAGGACTGAGGCTTATAAGGTTTTGCTTAGTAAATGATCACATTGCTGCCTGTTGTAAATCGCAGAAGGTGAGTCAGTATCTTACAAATATGTTAATTTTGCGTCTCACTGTAGTAAAAGTGGAAAACTGCAGTTGTGGAAAGTTATATACTCATGCTTGCTAAGCACTTGTTTCTTTTGGGTATTGAAAGTGTATTGATAGTGTAACAGAATCCACAGGTTATCCTTTATGCTCATGATAAATAACAATTAATAGAAAGACTACTAGTTATGAAAACAATAATTTCTTTATTCAAACAACAGTGAGAAGTAACCTGTTACTGGATTCCATTTAACTTTCATTCTAAATAGATTACTATTTAGCTGAGAGAGGCTTAACCTGTGGCCAGTTTCATAATTTTGCAGTGAACTTCATTTACAATTTTAAGTCAGCTAGGAAAATGTTTGGAAAGTAATACTGAACCTATGGCCAATTTATGATTCTACAGTGAATATTATTAGTAATGTTATAAAGACCATTCAATTTGAATAATCCATGAAAGAAATAGTGTATATTGTTATCTGTTATAATTATGCCAGTAGTTTGTTCTGATCTGTTAACTCCGACCTTAACCCGAACACCCTGTATTCAGGTGCCAGAGTTCATTGCACTCGCGTGTGGCAAAGTATAGGTTATGTTTGTCCGTTAAAGCTACTCACACCTGTTTTCTTAAACAAGAATGTTAATCACTCTCTTGACTAATTAGGCTGGCGACCGTTTTCTTTATTCTTTAAACAGTGTAGCTAGGTAAAATATTATTTGTTACTGTTTGAATATTTACGTAATACTGACTTTTATTTCTGATAAGCCACCTCCGTTAGGTACAACACGGTCAATATAACAAAATTCCTCTCAGAGGGTAACACTGCTCTGTTGCATTATACCATAATTGCTTTAACAAGGTAGTTTTAATTCACGACCTGCCTTCAACTTTAAGGTTGTGGTATAGTTGTAGCAGACAGAAGTGTTATACGAGGCTTTTCCGTAACCAAATATGGTATTTGATTACACAAGCTACGTAAATACGGTTGCAGTGCTATACGTGGTGCCCCGTTACAGGACGCTGTTCAATTTACAATTACAGACGGAAAAAATTGTAAGTAGTTAGCATTTTACAAACATGGAATGAACATAAAACGTCCTGCGGCACGAACCTGTACATTATTTGACAAAACGGATGGTGAAAATTCAGCTTAAATTGAAAAATAAAGATATCAGCACTTAACAGTAACTAATATGAACAGGAAACTAGAAATAAATCTAGACACAAGAGAACAGAATGCAACCAGGAGCAGTTCAGGCAACACACCAACAGATGGCACGACGCGCGAATTAAATTACGTACGATATCATGCGGACGTCAATAAACAGATCGGAGCAATAAATGTCGCGGTTACTAAACAAGACAAAGTAGGCGATGTTGTCAAAGACTTTGGCTATGCTAATGAATCGAGGGATATGTTAGATTCACCAAAAACAGAAAAGGGTGTAGGATTTGAACACGAAAACTAAAAGTGAAATGACACTAGAACTGACTGACTTGCTTAGAATACTGTCTGCGCAAAATGACAATATTAAGGCACAAATTGCAGCACAGGGTAGTGATATCAATCGACAAATGCAAGCGAAAAGCAAGAATCTTAGTGAACAAGTCGACAAGGTTGATGTAAAAGTAGACATTGTGAGTAATGAAATTAAAAACCTCAAAAGAGAGATTATTGTCATTAATGGCAATATTGCCAACATACAAGGACAAATTGATGATATTAATTTAACATTTGACACTGAAGTAATTAAAATTCAAGATCAATTAGAACTCTTAGTCTCTACTACAGTGGACGAAAAGGTATTCGCTAATAAATCCGAAATACAACGAGAATGTTACGTGGGATTGCACAGATTAAACAATCTGTAATAGAAACAAGTAGGGAACCAACCAAACATATTGTTACTTGCAAAAAGAAGTGTGAACATAGCGCTTCACAAATCCAAGGCAAAATGTATGACTTGGAAAGTAAAATACAAACAGGACCTACCCATTTTACTGAAAGAATGCCTTTCAGTAAAATATCAGAGGGCGACGAAAACTTCGACCTTCCAGAGAGGCATAACGGATAGCACACTCTTGATTTTCTGAAGAATTGCGAAAGGAACTAACCTGAATATTTATATGACCAGGAACAAATTAATGTTGTAATCAGTGCATTAACGGGTGAAGCAAAAAGGTGGGGGTTGAATCTGGATACTAACCAGATGACTTTTGAAAACTTTAAACAAAAATTTATTGACGAGTACAGGTCAGAACAAAAGCAAGACCAGTTGTGACGTGAGTTTCTAATGGCCAGGCTGTATGATATCAGAGGTAGACAAACCGTGAAAGAGATTTGCGAATCATGGTACAGAAAGCTCATACATTTGAAGGCTAGGAGGACTGAAGCCGAGATCGTTTGGGTTCTTTGGCAGAAACTGCCTGAGGATTCTAAACGATATGTTGGGAGTATCCACAGAAGTTTTTCTGTGTTCTTGGAAAGGGTAGAGGATGAAGATCACTGGCGAAGAAATCGTGAGCCTCGTCCCCATAATAACAACAATTATTCCCAAGAAAGTAGTGACCAAAATGAACGACCTGAAAACGATGGATTTCGTGTAAACACGATTCAGAGAGATCGTGCGAGAGGAAGAGGAAATTATACGATGCGTAGTAGGGGATAGATGGCAAGGAATTTCCCAAATAGAGACGAAATGGAAAACTGAAAACCGCGGGTGTTACGGGCCGGATTCACGCGGAAACCGGTTTTGGGCCCTAAGAAAATATGTCAGATAATAAATTCGAGAAGGAAGGAAGTTTATGGATGCACCTGGGGAAGACGTGCGCAGAGTGATACGTAGCGGTAAGCCCAGCGCGAGGCTTTTCCGTGACAGGAATATTTCTTCAGTGCGGGAATAGTGAGTAATAAACCAGATTTGGTATTTGAATACACAAGCTACGTAAAGACACATGCAGTGTTATAACACTTGCCGCAAATAATTTTATAGACACCAGAATTCTGCAAAGGGGAAAGCGTAGGTTTCAAGTTATTTATGATGTAACGTTTTAAAGAGTTATTAATGGAGAAGGCTAGTCTAGAATTATATTTCTTTTGAAGAAAACGCTGTGTCCTGTAAGAAATTGGACCCAACAGTGGTACAGAGAGCAATTTTTTCTTTTCATTAGACTCGTTACTAGAAAGGCATAGAGTGGTGATTCTCTTATTGGTTTTCCTACTAAAAATACTGTCTACTCTAGATCAAAGTCATTATTGACAGCAACAGTTTTAATCAGATTGATTTCAAAATTGAGATATTCAGATGAAGGAAGGGTGGAGTTTGCTCTATGAATAGCAGAAGGGCCATCTTATGAGAAGGCGAATTTACTGAAGTAAATGGTTTAATTTAATCATAACTGGTTTCTTTACGGAGGATATTTACGCTGATTTTGTCCTGTACTACTGGAAGGAGAGAACTAGAAAGTTAAATTGCCGGTACTCATTTTCCCGTTATCAGGCGAAAGAAATATTTTCATGAAACTCGTTGAACGTATTAAAAAATCTGTTTATACCATCATTAGGCCGTTTGAAAATCATCAAAACGTCATCAATGTATCTAGCGTATGAAATAAAGCCTACAGTTGACACTGAAATATTGTTGAAAAATTTTACTTCCAAGGTATTAATGAACACATCTGCAAAGATTCCTGTTAAGGGGTTCCCCTTTGCAAGGCCATTTAGTTCCTGATATAGTTTTGCATTATATTCAAAATAATTGCATTTTACTACAATACGAAGTAAATTCATAAAGTTGGTGATTTGCTCATCAGATAAATCTTTGTCGAAAGAATGTAAACTATTTCCCACTATGTCAAAGGCTTCTAGTATTGGCACATTTGTGTAAAGATTTTTAATGTCAAAGGATATTAATTTCGTATCTGTATCACGTGAACGTTTTCGATTTTATTAATTAAATCATGACAATTGGAAACAGAATAACTGCTGTGGAAAACTAACGATTTTTCAACACATCTTTCAAGAATTTGGCTGTCGTTATAGGCACTGTTCATACTGTTGAAAATTTGGCGGATCGGATGGTCTTTCTTATTGACTTTAAACTGATCTCGCAACTTAATCGTCTGTGGATTCATGTTCACTAGCTTCTTTTATTAAAAAGGTTCAAGAAGAGCTTTGGCATCGTTAATAGCGGTTCTGACTTCTTTCTGCAAAGTTGGCTCAGAAATATCGTTTTCCTGAAAGAAGCGTTTCTGTAACATATTCTTCTTTGTTAGCAATGACAATGGTATTATCCTTATCAGCCTTCATTACCAAAGCATCTTTTCCTTCAGGCTTGGTATTTATGGTTTTAATTAGTTTTTTGTCGGAATTAACAGTATTACCAGAATTGGTTAGGCTTTTGGTGACAACATTATAGATATCATGTGCTACTTCCTGTCCATTTTTATATTTTCTATGTGCATTATTTGAAATGTATTCTTTTGTAAAATAAGACCTTTACAGTATGTTGTAACTTTCATGCACTGGTTCCTATTGTTGCCTGTTATGTATAAAATTGTCTATGCAGTGCCTCAATTGCTCTTCTGTATAATTCGATCACTTCTGGCTAGATGGCGCGTATCTGTCTCGTGTCCAACTCGTGGCTGCTTTGGTCTGTTAAACCGTCTAGTGTGACGGTAGCAGCTGTTTTACGTAGTTCTTGGCCCTAAGTGACCTGGCTACTAACATTGTATGTCGATGGAACATTTAATTCTAGTTGATAAAAATGTTACATTTTTACAGTTTAATTTTTGTTCTTGTGACAATTTCTATTTGACGACAGAATTTTTGCTCAGAAGTTTTTCATCCGCTATGTGATTACATGTAAGTACACTGTTTGTACATTTTATGGAAGTAATCCTGTTAGTATATCTTATTTTTAGGCCATGTCATTTTATTCTTTAGGTAATCGCATGTAATTTTTATTCTGGTGAAGACCGCCTTTGCCGCGCGGGATTACCCGAGCGGGTCATGGACTGTGCGAATGGTCTCGGCGGAGGTTCGAGGCCTCCCTCGGGCTTGCGTGTGTGTTCTTCCTTAGGATAATTCAGTTTAAGTAGGGAGTAAGCTTAGGGACTGATGACCATAGCAGTTAAGTCCCATAAGATTTCACACACATTTGAACAAGACCGCCTTAGTCCTGTCGAAACCATGGTCAATTTGAAAATAATTTTGTGCAGCCGATGTGGCTAAACATACGTCATGTAATTAAGATGATAATTATGTTAAAACTGTGTTATTTGGCCGATGATGATTAATTTTCTCTTGTATTGTTTGAGAAGAGGAGGGGTAATACTGAGCTACCCTGATGCCTTCGGAGCAACTACAAGTCTAATAAGCAGCCGCAGGCACGTTCTGTCCTTAAGATCTGACTTAAGGCTTATGACTTCTTCCAATATGCAAAATCACGGTATATTTCCTATTTCCTTTGAATCTGGTAAGATATTTAACGCCTGTACTTCGAATTTGTTCGATTGTGGTAAAAGAATTTTGTTGACTGCTCTTACATCTAACATTAATCTAACAGATGCGTCTTGGTTAGAACCACATGTATCAGAGTGTTCACTGTTTCAGCATTCGTTCAGTTTCATGACATAAAGCTTCACGTCTTGTTGACGGAACGCAGTATCTTTTGCTGTGGAGTATTTCATGCTCATTTACCTTTACTTTACTTTCACGGTCTTTAATTAATACTGACCCACTATCCCCCGACAAACGAAACATATCCTGAATCTCGTTAAGACTTTTACAAAGCACAACTTCTGCGTTTTCTTCCTCTCGTGTCACTTCTTCTCCCCTAACACAATTAGTAACAAGTACCTGAGCTGTAGATCGCTCCATGTTCTAACAATATCACCACTTGCAAAGTAGGATAGAAATCAGATTAATAATGTTGCTCACGCAGCATACGTTCGCTTTATCAGGCAACAACAAAGTTATTGACTGTGGATGGTATCGTCAGAATGGAAATAATGAAGTCACTGAAAAACGTCATTAATTTTGGCACTTATCTTGAATGGATTCCCAAATAGATTTCGTAGAAGTAGTTATGGCTCATCTTGTTGATTCTGGGGTGATTCCACTTTGACTACCAGAAGGTCCAGATCTGTATTTTAGCAATATTTGAAGACCTAACAAATGCGTTTTCCAGGAAATTCTTAATGATCAAACAATCCCACATCAGAACAGTGGTATGGGAAAAATAATTTCTGACTTGGTGTTCACGATCCACATTTTTGTTAAACTTCTTGTAAATTCAGATATACTTCTTAATTGCCACATCATCAAGAAAAGAGTTTTGTATCAATCTTCATATATTTAATTTCCACTTTAACCAAAACAAGACTTGACTGTTCTTTTACAAAGCGAAATAACAAATTAACTTCTGCGAAGTGAAACAATTACTGCTCTGTGCGAATTCGCGCCAAAACGGTTACAAGTAAGTCAAAGATTATGACAGTCTCACAGAAATGAATGCACACAAGAACCATATCACTGTAATATATCGATACATCGGAGTACCTATAGATTAATAAAACCAAATGTGATTATTTTCACAAAAATATGTCTGTTACTTCGTAGAAAGGTAGTACGATATTACTGGTATCGAGAACTGGGGTTGGAGTACCGTAATGGTCAGGTAAATAAAGAACCATTACAATATCCACATTAATAATACGTAGTACACTCACGCACGCACACGTATTAACATATCCCCTATATGCAATTTCTCCTTCTCCCTTATCCTTCTGCATGCATAACTGGCCCATCGTAAAATCCACTTACATTCATTTCTGGTCATCAAATCTGTCGCTAACATACACCCAAGAGATAATGATAGAACTACCAGATAACTTTCCTCACACTCTTCTTCAAAGATGTAAAACGTCAGTAATATTTGAGTCTTATATACTTGCTTCTATTTCCTAGGGCACTGATAACACGTACACTTCTCACAGTCAAATTGAGATTTGTGCAACATCTTTTAACAGTAGACACAATTTATTCTACAACAAAGAGACCTGACTACTGCTGTCCAGAAGTGCATCAATATTTATATTGCAAACATTAATATCGGTAATGGGCATCAACACGTGTTCCTCCTATAGCATCAAGCCATTTGTTACATTATAATCTGTAACACATTGAATGTTATTAACAGTAAATGCCGGCTGCCAGTGGTAACTGGAATTACGTTTTCGAACCGAGCTCCATCGGCAACCTCATCCAGTTTCACTGAGGTGGACGAGCTGGCAAGTGTTCTTCTTTCCTGTCCCTGTCCAGCTATTTATCTTAAGTTTGTCCGTCATTCAGCAACCGATAATACCGTTCATGATGATTAAATTCTGCACTGGCTGTCTTTATTTTGTCCTTCTGCGCGATTCAGCTTCCCTTCTGTCAAACCGATTCGGTGCAGTGAAATTTCTGTGGAACCTATCTTCATCTGGTGAAGAACGTGTCTCACTAACTTCCCTCCGTCATATAGTCTCCATTCTTGGCCGTTACTCATCATGCAATGCAGCATGATATATACTTCTTCAACTTCACTGTATAAAGACAAAGCCAGTATGTATCACACTGTAAATGTTAACTTCCGAAATGAAATTTCAGTTCAGAGAAAACTAGATCACCTATACACACGTATTTATTCCAGTGTTTCTGCTGACAACAGTTATGCCTTGACAGCCGACTCGCGGTTTTGTGACAAGTACTTGCTCAAAAAAGTATTTCACATTCCTTAAGACATGGTTCAGTTTTCTGTTTTCCTGGACGAGTTTTAGTGAAAGGATTTCGAAATTATTTCATGAAAATCGCTGGATGTATACCATCAATTTGTTTGAATACTTCAAGTGTTTCCAGTTTTAAACTGTGGGGTATAATACACAACTGGCCATTAAAATTGCTGCAGCAAGAAGAAATGCATATTATAAACGGGTATTCATTGGACAGATATTTTATACTAGAACTGACATGTGATTACATTTTCACGCAATATGGGTGCATAGATCCTGAGAAATCAGTACCCAGAACAACCACCTCTGGCCGTAATAACGGCCTTCATACGCGTGAGCATTGAGTCAGACAGAGCTTGGATGGCGTGTACAGGTACAGCTGCCCATGCAGCATCAACAAGATACCACAGTTCATCAGGAGTAGTGACTGGCGTGTGGTGACGAGCCAGTTGCTTAGCCACCATTGACCAGACGTTTTCAATTGGTGAGACATCTAGAGAACGTCCTGGCCAGGGCAACAGTCGAACATTTTGTGAATCCAGGAAGGCAGGACCTGCAACATGCAGTCACTCATTAACCTGCTGAAATGCAGGGTTTCGCAGGGATCGAATGAAGGGTAGAGTCACGGGTCGTAACACATGTAAAATGTAACGTACACTGTTCAAAGTGCCGTCAATGCGAACAAGAGGTAACCGAGACGTGTAACCAATGGCACCCCATACCATCACGTAGGGTGATACACCAGAAAGGCGACGACGAATACACGCTTCGAATGTGCGTTCACCGCGTTGTCGCCAAACACGCATGCGACCATCATGATGCTGTAAACAGAACCTGGACTCATCTGAAAAAATGTTTTGCCATTCGTGCACCCGTGTTCGTCGTTGAGTACACCATCGCAGGCGCTCCTGTTTGTGATGCAGTGTCATAGGTAACCGCAGCCATGGGTCTCCGAGCCGATAGTCCATGCTGCTGCAAAGGTCGTCGAAATGTTCGTACAGATGATTATTGTCTTGAAAACGTCCCCATCTGTTGGCTCAGGGATCGAGACGCGGCTGCACGATCTTCTGTTACAGCCATGCGGATAAGATGCCTTTCATCTCTACTTCGAGTGAGACGAGGCCTTTGGGATCCAGCACGGCGTTCCGTATTACCCTCCTGAACCCACCGATTTCATATTCTGCTAACAGTCATTGGTTGTCGACCAACCCGAGCAGCAATGTCGCCATACGATAAACCACAATCGCCTTAGGCTACGATCCGACCTTTACCAAAGTAGGAAAAGTGATGGTACGCATTTCTCCTCCTTACACGAGGCACCACAACAGCGTTTCACCAGGCAACGCCGGTCAACTGCTGTTTGTGTGTGAGAAATTGGTTGGAAACTTGCCTCACGTCAGCACGTTGTAGGTGACGTCACCGGCGCCAACCTTGTGTGAATGCTCTGAAATGCTAATCATTCGCATATCGCAGCATCTTCTTCCTGCCGGTTAAATTTCGCGTCTGTAGCACGTCATCCTCGTGGTGTAGCAATTTTAATGGCCAGTAGAGTAATAAGTCCAAGAGGCGGGGCGTCCGGATGGATGTCCATTGTGAGGATTCATTTAAGTAGCATGAAAAAGACCTTCAACAGCTGGGCTCAAATTTTTATGACCTCACATACATTGAAGTTTAATAACCAAATGATCTGAAAATATCTATAAAGGAACTGAAAAATATTAAGAAGTATAAGTGAAGTAGCTTATAAAATGAACCATAGTACCGAAAATGTTTAAACGAGGTTGGAACTGAATTTACAAAAATTATAGATAATTAATTTAAAATGGCAATTCTTTCTTTAAGAAATCCAATTCTTTTGTGACGTTCGAAAACTGCTCAGAGCTATTGCAGTATTCTTGAACAACATTGGTGCGTTTTTGCTAGAGCCACTTGCGTATTTCGTCCTTTGCTAACATTGAAAGAATGAACTGTTGTGTCAAAATAGACATGAAACGCAATCAAGTAATAAATTAAATAAGACCTCAAAAATGACATCATCCTTAAAAAATTAAACAATGCACGGTATCTATATGACAAATACTGCTAATATACAGTGACATATTTGTACTCATAATTTGCGAGATTTTCATACTTTTGAACAATTGTCAGTTCGTAAGTCAAGCGAGATTAAATGTCAACGGTCTCTGGGTGTTACTAATAAGCTGTAATGAAAGAGAATGAAGCCGTCGATGGACTGAGTGACGTAACTACTACATGTGTACGTGGTGAACTCAGAACCATAATGAATTACGAGGCGTGTAATGTTCGCCACTTGACCATGTTCTGAAGTACTTGCATCTTCTGTATCTTGTCAGAAGCAGCTGTATTGACGTAAACAGCGTAGGCTCACTGTGATATCGCGCAATTGGGCTTAAATTAACAACTCGAAAAAATATCAATACATCCAAATCTGTAAACTTGGTAAAATTTACTTTCATTGCAGTGCCAGCGTCGTTGAACGCATCTAACAAAAATATTGCATAATTACGTTGCTTAGAAACTGCTAATGGTCGTTCGAAGTTAAACTCTGTTAGTGGTCCAAAAACGCAAAATGTGGGAAATGTTATTCATATGAAATTTTTAGTGACAGGAAAACAGTTAATTAAGAAAATGCGGCTTACGACAGCGCCAATCGAAATGACGGGATAGTGTTGAATCTGTGAATATAAAATCAGGTCCTACTGCATTTATACTGTCAGCTAGTTTATGCTTATAACACTTACCAATTCTCTGTAGAAACAAATAGGAGAAAATTTGTAAATTAAATGTATGGATAAAATATTTTGCCTCTACTGACATGAAAACTTGCAGGCATTCCTGAGCCCAGGTGTGGTAGCAATGCTTCTTATGTTCACTACTCACGATCACATTGTCGACGTGACTCAACTGCGTACCACATCTATCACGTCAATAAATATTGTTCCAAGTTCTGTAGACTGAGTTTGTACACCTCAAATCATTTTCGTTGCAGCATTCGCATTGTCAGTACACTATTGACTTGCAGTGACAAATTTCTTAATTCTGCTGTCTTACCAACCCAAAAGTTCCAGCCGCACATTTTTGACACTGAGCTTTCAATTTTTCTAATTGTAATTTCAGTGCAATAATTTTAGCTTCAGGATTATCGGATCCTATCAGAAACTTGGCCTTGATTCCATCATGCTTTTGCAAAATGAAAGGAACAAGTTGAGATTCTGTGCATCTTAATTCAGCGAGTACCATCTGTGCCTGATTATTTCCAGCAACGATTTCATTCTTTAAATTCTGAATATGTGTCCCTCCGCGTGAGGTATCGGGTTCCGTATAATCCACTGATGTTGCAAAACTCACATTAGTGAGTTTACTCTGTTTTCAAATTCTTCTGTTGTTTCTTCTCTCTCAGAATAATTATGTTTCCTGCGAACTCAGAGCCTCCACTCTCTGTTCCAGTAATCGCTGTCTAACCAACACACCTACCTCCAACACAATAAAAACAAAAATAGATCTTAACTTCTTCAACTAAGTTAAATGGCTACTGTCTGTTCATTCTATATCAGTATCAAAGGTTCCCCGTGTAGTTTCTCCCGAGGTGCTGCTACGCATTTCACGAACAAACTCACCGTATAACTGATGTGATCTACTTTGGCCGCATATGAAATTTACACGTCGTCCATCGTTCATGCGTTCTAAGCTCCTTCCCCGACATTCTCTACCAAGAGTTACTCAAAAATCGCTTATTGTAGGAGGCAGGAGAGCAAATAATCGGCCACTGCCGAATAGAGGCCACATTTATTAACTGATTCCTGTGAATATTTATCGTAAGTTATTGGATCTTCTATAACCATGGGGCAACATTATACACATGAAATACAAAATTATTAGACTTATTCAATGCACGCGCCCGATAAGTCTATGCGCCTGTGCAGACACACCTTCTCCTTGATACTACTGCAGCACGTTGGCACACACCAAAACCCCCTATTGTGGTGGCAAAAATCTGTGCACTCTCATTCACACAACAGAAGACGCAGACACACACAAACTGATAAAAAACGAGAACACCTTACGTAGATATACATTTCTCACTGACGGACAAAATTCTATGCCTAAGGAACAGCCTCTGCTACATATATCATGTAGTGTGGAAGGTTTTAAGACCAACATTAACGGTGGCCTGCAAGACGCTGAAAGGAACAGATACCCATAGGTAAGGAAATCAATATGTTCCAATATATAGACTTTCTAGCATAATTACACTTTGCTACGCCACTGGAATACAGACAGTAAAACTTTGAACACTTCAGATGCAATATGAACTGGACCACCATCGAACTTGTGAATACGAGTTAGGACGGTGACATGTGTAATGAAACAATATGATCTTGTATCACAGAAATCAAGACACATTAGTAAGATTTATCGACCAGGAAAAAGTGTTGGACTATGTAAAATGGTGCAAGTTGCCCGAAGTTTTGAGAAAAATTGGAATAAACTGCTCGGAAACACGACCAATATGTAATGTGTGCAAGAACGAAGGCAGACAGTAAGGACGGGTGACCAAAAGTGATGTGCTCGGATTAAACAGTATATAAGACATGAATGCAGTCTTTCGACCCTATTGTTCACTGTTTCAATCGAAGAAGCAATAACGGTATAAAAAGTTTCAAGGGCGGAATTAAAGTTCAGAATGAAAGGACGACTGTATTAAGATCCGCTGATGACACTGCTATTCTCGGTGAAGGTGAGGAGGAAATGGACAGTCCAATGAGCACAGAATATAGATTAACAGTAAACAGAAGAAATACGAAAGTAATGTCGAATAACAGACACAAGGATTCTGAGTTTCTTCCGGCGTCTAAAATATTCATAAAAGTTACGGAAATGAAGCCGGGTGAAATCTTCGACTACAGCCGTTATGTCGACATTTCGACAAGTGCACGACAAGCCATTTTAAAGGCACAAATGCAGCGCGAGAACACAGTGTGAGGAAATTTAAAACCTTGTTATGATGGATACGTTGTGAAAGAAACTCTCCCTTTCTCTCTCTCTCTCTCTCTCCTCTCTCTCTCTCTCTCTCTCTCTCTCTCTCTCTCTCTCTCACACACACACACACACACACATACAAATCGTAAACACTAAAACAACCATCAAATCGAATACTACGAACGTCAGAAGTTATCGACAGTGAATAATACTTACCAACGGGTGGCTGGCATTAATTCTGTCCCTCTATTTGTTAACAACTAGATTCCAAGAAGAATTTAACTAAAAACCTCCACCTCGTTTGATAAGGTCACTTGCTAATTTAATCCCAATGTTTTCTTGAAATCACCAACCCAGTAAACGAAGTATATGCCAGGATTTTAGTGCTGTTTTATTCCGTAGAATCACCAGTTCATACTCGCTGTTCTGTAACAGTAGGTTTTTCTCGATTTTTGTAAGCGCGTCTGACGCTTGAGCTCAAAACCCAGGTCCTCTATAGTCCTCATATTTGACTAATGTAAGAGGGGTGTTCAGTAAATAGTGCAGCACATTTTTTTTTCTGAAACCAGATTGGTTTTATTCAGGATTCCAATGCATCACATTACTTCCAACTTTTGGTCACCAGCACCCTACGCCCTGTTTTTGAACATAATTTCCATTCATTGGGACGGCCCTGCGACGCCTTACTGGGAGGGCCTAAATGCTTGCATGGTATCGTTCTCCCGGTCGATGTTGGAGCCAACGTCTTGCTGCCTAAATAACCTCCCCGTCATCTACGCACTGCTTCCCGAGTAGTGCATCCTTCTTTGGATCCAACAAACGGAAGTCGTAAGGAGCGAGTACCGACCTGTCTGTAGATCGGATGAGTGTTCCTCTCAGTAGCACAGACATGGGTGTGACCTTACGTTGACATGGGAAAGCCGAAGTTTGTTTTCATATTTGTGGTTACGGAAACGCTAAAGTCGTTTCTTCAATTTCCAGAGGGTTCTACAACTTGAGAGTTCATTGCTGCTCCATGAGGGAGGCATCAAAGAGAACAACCCCTTCAGAGTCGCACAAGACCGTCGCGATGACATCTCCAGTTAAGGGTGATGCCTTGAGCGTCTTCTTCGCAGGAGAGGTGGCGTGGCGCCGCTCCATGCTCCATGGATTACCGATTTGTTTTCTATTCCAAGTGAGGAACCCATGTTTTTGATCGTCTGTGACAACGTGCGACAAAGTATTGCCATGATCAGCCTCGTAACGAGCTAGCAATTACCCACAGAGGTCCTTCGTTGATCTCTATAATCTTCTGATTCGCGGCAGAGAATAACATTTAAGTACCCAAACTAGAGGTCAAGTGAGTCAGCTCTACCAATAAAGACGTCAGTTGCACAGTGAAATGATTGATTATGATCCGTCATACACCTCGAATGACAGTATCCACACGCCTTTGGAATTAAAATAAATATAGCAACTCTCCTCAATGTATATAAAATTCTATCAAGACGTTGGAAAACGTGTCTGTGTATTGTGTATTGAACCGGAGACCTAGGAACAACAGAGAGACTTCATCCCGCCGTAGACCGCAGTGCTTCACAACCCCACAATATGGGCGCAGCAGTCCACTCACCCCATCGCCGTCCCACACCCAACTCAGTGTTACTGCGCGGTTCGTCCCACAGTGGACCCCTGGGGATGTCTCACACCTGATCAGTGGAAAACGTTAGGGGTACTAAAACGAGAACATCCAACAGTCTACATAGGTGGCTTTAACTCGCACCGTCATAGATGCTATGCAATCTGCAGTTAAGTCGGCCTGA
Organism: Schistocerca americana; assembly: GCF_021461395.2. Classification (NCBI taxonomy): domain Eukaryota; kingdom Metazoa; phylum Arthropoda; class Insecta; order Orthoptera; family Acrididae; genus Schistocerca; species Schistocerca americana. Next base: position 46,767,190 of record NC_060123.1, read on the forward strand.
AATTAATGCACTGGGCAGAGTTGAAAAACGTTCATTTGGTACACGACGCTCAAGATAAAGGCACTGTCCAGGCAAGGTTTTGGATTACGACAGCATCACACGATCTGTGCTTCGTGACAAAATCATCACCAGGTATAGCCCTACCAATCACAGTAAAAGTCTTAGCTCTCACCAGCTGCGACATAGTCGTGTATTTCAACAGTGATCCAATACTGTCAGATGTTTTTTATTCCAGTCTTTGATCACAATATTCTTTCGAAGATGATCGGTTTCAGTCAGTAACGACCATCCTCACATCTACAGTATAAAAATATATACACCTAGTGAGCAGTGTGTCTTTCAACACAATACAGCATTACGTATCACAATATACTATTGTTGTGGCTTGGCAAGACAGCCAAGCCACTATGAGGAAGCCGAAAGGCACGCGTTGAAGCTCACGCAGGCTGGCGTGAGGTCTGGAACAGGTGAAGTAATTGAGACTAGCAAATAAAGTACGTAGCTGTTGGAATACTTAACTTTAATCCATAACTGGTGAACATCGCTCTTGACGGTACATGCTTTACAGCATCAATAGTAACTGGTAAACGCGCCTTGCTAGGTCGTAGCAAATGACGTAGATGAAGGCTATGCTAACTATCGTCTCGGCAAAAGAGAGCGTAATTTGTCAGTGAACCATCGCTATCAAAGTCGGCTGTACAACTGGGGCGAGTGCTAGGAAGTCTCTAGACCTGCCGTGTGGCGGCGCTCGGTCTGCAATCACTGATAGTGGCGACACGCGGGTCCGACGTATACTAACGGACCGCGGCCGATTTAAAGGCTACCACCTAGCAAATGTGGTGTCTGGCGGTAACATCACAACCATCATAAAAACAGGGAAATGTACAGATAAAATACGGTAAAACGTACCTTTCCTACACCATCTCCTAAAGTGATAAGGCCGTAATCGCATCGTCATAACACATAAATATACTCAGCATAGCATTGTCGCACAGATGAAAAATAATGTGTAGAATAGGCTACATCATCCACACTGTCATTTTTGCAATTGGCTACTGAAGTTCAGTAGCTACCAGAAATATGTTTTCCTACATTCTACAGAGGTGTCGCTACTGTGGGCTTGAATGTAGTCGTCATTTACGTAATCTGATAAAAGAAATTAGGTAAAATAAATGTAGCAGACTTTTAAATATTGAGAACTATTATAGAAAGCAATTGCGACTAAGTAAAAGACGGATACAGTTACCTAATAAAATTAATAAAAGGAAATATATAAATATAATAGGTCTGACACTTTTATGGTGAATTTACGGTCAAAAATTAATATAGTTAATACATTGCCTGTAGCAATCTATAAATTACCTATGAAAGATAAAACGTCTGTATGACACCTGAAGAAAAGTCAGCTCAATGATCAGCACCCTCTTTTGGGTCGGCCGCCAGGCGCGCAATGATCGTAAGAAGAGGGCTTTACATACAGCGTGATATGCCTCCCACAGGAAACGTCTAAACAACATATTAACAGTACACAAATAAAATCATCATGTCTGGCCCTACAATCAATGAATAGGTAGGACATAATCTGTTACAGGATTAGGGCACAGAATGTATGGAAGTAAGGCAAATGCCTAAAGTTCTCAACATAAATAATCAAGCAAGGCTAGGTATAAATAAACGAGGCATTATTTGGTTACCGTAGTACGTTATTAAACGAAGCAAAGTAGGGGCTGGGCCCAAAATCGCTTTGTCCATTGAGTACCTTAGTAGGTTCATGCTTTTTTGCTTTGTAAATCTCCAACTCCTCCAACAAGTCGAGAACGCGAAATTACTCACGCTCTGCAGAATACACCGCGTCTTCTGTTTCTGTAGTAAACGCTGTTTATTGGTGCATGGTGCCTATGGCTTGAGCAAATGCGGTAACCTCATTGTCGTCCCTCTCTAATAGTAACAAGTTGTTATCGACACAGCGTTTATAATATACAGGGTGAGTCATCTAACGTTACCGCAGGATATAATTCGTAAACCACATCAAATACTGACGAACCGATTCCACAGACCGAACGTGAGGAGAGGGGTAAGTGCAATTGTTTAATACAAACCATACAAAAATGCTCGGATGTATGTTTTTTAACACAAACCTACGTTTTTTTTTTAAATGGAACCACGTTAGATTTGTTAACACATCTGAACATGTAAAGAAATACCGTAATCATTGCCGCTTGTTGCATTGTAAAATGTTAATTACATCCGGAGATATTGTAACCTACGGTTGACGCTTGAAACCTCGAGACGTTCAGCTGCGTGTTGTAACAAACACGGGCCACGGTCGGCGAGCAGCATCTCCAGGGACTTGTTTACGATGACGACCGTGCTTACAAGTCTGGCTATAGTGCACTGTTGTGGTTTGGTCTAGCTGTCGCAGTGTCCGCATGTAGCGCTTCCTGCTATTGTTATTCTGGATTCGTCTCCGCACGCAGACCAACTGTAGTACACCGTGTTACTAGACGTCTGTGATAGTGTTGTAAGGTGTCAGGCAAACCCAACACCTTCCATGAAAACCCTGACATGATAAGTAAATCCAGTAGTATGTCACATAGCTCCGAATAAATCGTGACATTAAATTACCCAAAGTAATACGAGTAACGAGTGAGCAAATGGAATACCATAGACTAACACAAGAATGCCTAAATGCATGTCATACCTTCCCACCGTAAGACAGACGCAGTTCCGAGGGGAGGAACGAGAACAGAAACCGAGAGCAGAACCGTGTTAAGCGAGAAGGCCCTACGATAAGGAACGGACACTCACGTCGCCAGCTAACCGCTACGACCACACCACCCGCAAGTTTACAGCATGAGACTTTTTCGCGTCTCTGTTACGTTAGGACCCCCCCCCCCCCCACCCCCCAGCCCATGTTAAAAGCTAGAGCCCTCCAGAAGAACAGTATAGATCTTACGATAACACAAAAAGGGCCACACCACCTGCAAGTTTTAGCGTGAGACTTTTTCGCGTCTCTGTTACATCAGGACCACCCCCCCCCCCCCCTAGTCCATGTTAAATGATAGAGCCCTCCAGAAGAACAGTATAGACCTTACGATAACGCTAAAAGGTCTACACCAGCTGCAAGTTTCAGCGTGAGACTTTCTCGCATCTCTGTTACGTTGCAAACTTTAAAAACATTGCCCCACCACGAAAAGTATAACGTTTCTCATTGGATAGACAGAATTTTTGTAGGCGAAGCTTAAGGTTAACATTGAGACCCTGATTGGTCAGATGAAAACACAGCCAGATAGTTTTTTTTAAACCAACTCCGGTAAATTGTAGTAAGGAGAAGTTAGGACGGAGAGTTGCTTCCGAGAGGGCGAGCTGGACGGAGCTGCGCCGGTCGCCGCCCGCTGACGGACACCGACAAGGTAATGAACGCACGCGATGCCGCATTTTTGAGCGCATAAGGCTTCACTCATAACTGCAGAAGTCTCATCTGTTACATCACCTTTACGTAATACTAGTGTCGATCGTCAATTAAAGCTCTTGGTGTTCACATTTGCCACTTGAAGTAAAATTCTGAAACTCGATGATTTTTCTGTTATATAGTTATTGAGAAGCCACATCAGCCACTGTAATTTACGACAAGTTAGATAAGTAATTAATGATAACTGAGGGTCACTGTAGACCATTTTGATAGTTTGCTCTTTTGTGAAACTTAATTTAAACCTAGATTATAGATGTGATATGGCATAGGTCATCCTTCGATCCATTGTAGAACTTGGAAACCCATTCAGGGAATATTCGTTCACATTTTTGTCGAACGCAGTTGGTTTTTACCATCCAGTATTAAAACATTTCCTTTTATCAATAGTGCAATTTATAAACGATGTTTTGTGAGTAGAATAAAATTTCCAATGGTAAACTTAACTCCTTTTTCTACGTTGTTTTTACCAGCTAACTAAAAATAGGAAAGCCTTGAACCCTTCCACAAAATTTAGTTAGTATTAAGATTCCTTTACAGGGAGTGCAGTGGAGCTGACGCTTGAAATCATTAAGTATTTGGATATATCATCGCTAGTCTCACTGAATTCTTTTGAATTCTACATGTCATGTGTGGTCTGACGTCTCCTTACCAGCAACAGGTCCCAGGTTCAAACTAGTCAATTCCCTAAAAAACACTCTCAGAGCGTCGTTGCGCGAAAGTGGTAGGGAGACACGGTATAGAACAGACAGACACCACACAGAATGTTTAAAGTGTAGTGTTGTAGGATCTGTGACCATGGTGTATTCGAACTCTGAAAAGGCGGAGATGATACTCATCTATGGCGAGTGTCGACGAAATGCAGCTGAAGCCTGCAGGGTGTATGCAGAACAGTACCCGGACAGAGAGCATCCAACGTGCCGCACATTGCAAAACGTCTACCACCAACTGTATGCAACAGGTATGGTCGTAGCACGCAAACAGGTCCGTAACAGGCCCGTCACAGGAGAAGCGGGTGCAGTTGGTGTGTTAGCTGCTGTTGCCATGAACCCACACATGAGTACACGGGACATTGTGAGAGCCGGTGGACTGAGTCAAAGTAGTGTCATGCGCATACTGCATCGTCACCGCTTTCACCCGTTTCATGTGTCGCTACATCAGCAATTACATGGTGATGACTTTAATCTGTCAATGGGCATTAACAGAGAATGCGTTGCAGTTCTACCTGTTTACCGATGAAGCGTGTTTCACAAACCACGGGGCAGTGAATCTACGGAACATGCTTTAGCGGTCCGTGGACAATCCTCGCTGGCTCAGACAGGTATAGCGACAGCGACCGCGGACTGTAAATGTATGGTGCGGAATCATTAGCGACCACTTCATTGGTCCTCACTTCATTGCAGGGGCCCAAACAGCTGCAACATACATCGCGTTTCTACAGAATGATTTACCAACGTAGCTCGAAAATGTCCCACTGGAAACGCGTCGACGTATGTGGTATCAGCATGATGGTGCACCTGCACATTCCGCAATTAACACTAGGCTGACCCTTGACAGGATGTTCGACGGGCGTTTCATAGGACGTGGAGGACGCATAAATTGGCCAGCCCGTTCTCCTGAGCTTACACCTCTGGACTTCTTTCTGTGGGGTACGTTAAAGGAGAACGCGTACCGTGATGTGCCTACAACACCAGAGGATATGAAACAACGTATTGTGGCAGCCTGCGGCGACATTACACCAGATGTACTGCGGCGTGTACGACATTCATTACGCCAGAGATTGCAATTGTGTGCAGCAAATGATGGCCACCACATTGAACATCTATTGGCCTGACATGTCGGGACACACTCTATTCCACTCCGTAATTGAAAACGGAAACCACGTGTGTACGTGTACCTCACCCCTCATGGTAATGTACATGTGCGTCAGTGATAAAGACCAATAAAAAGGTGTTAGCATGTGGTCGTAATGTGCTGTTCCAGTCTCTTCTGTACCTAAGGTCCATCACCGTTCCCTTTGGATCCCTACGTAATTCGGTACTCTCCGATACACACGATCGAACAGCGGAGGAGTGGTACTCAAGCGTCAACTTTAGGTTACAATTTCTCCGGATGTAATCAACATTTTACAATGCAACAAACGGCACTGATTACATATTTGTTTACATGTTCAGATGTGCTAAGAAAACTAACGGGGTTCCATTTAAAAAAACCTAGGTTTGTGTTAAAAAACATACTTCCGTGCATTTTTTTATGGTTTGTATTAGCCAATTACACTAGCCCCTCTCCTCACGTTCGGTCTGTGGAATCTATCCGTCAGTATTTGATGTGGTTTACGAAATATATCCAGCGGTAATGTTAGGTGACTCACCCTGTATAGTCTTGTCCTTCAGTAGTGGAAACGTAGCAAAGAACTTACATTCTAACTCGGTCATGAAAATGACTGCTAACGTACCAGCCAAACTGTTCCAATCCCAAGACTACCTTTTTGTTGATATATTTTGTCATTGAATGTAAAATAGTTATAAGTTAACGCGAATTCTAAAAGTTCTATTAATTCTGTGTATTCTGCAGTACTAATCTTGTTATGAATTAGCAGATTACATCTAATGATCTGAATAGTTTCCTTTATTGGGACACCACTGTAGAGGTTTTTCACATCTAGGGAAGCTAGTGTCGCATTGTTTGGAATATGTATATCTTTAATCGCGTTAGCAAGGTCATAACTTTTTTTCACCCCAAAATTGGTAGAGAAAGTGTACACTGCTTTCCGTTTCTTGTTAAGAAACTTACTTAGTTTACAACATGGCGATGACAAATTGTTAATTATGTATCTTAACCTGCGATCTCATTTGGGGGAGCTTAGGATTCATCATTTTTAGCGATTTCTTTTCGTAATCGTTAAGCAGAAATTGGGAACTGTCTATTTTTTTCCGTAAATCTACTTGCAATTTCTGTGTTGGATGTTTCTGAACTACAATTATCTCATTTTCAGAGAAGAATTTCTCCGTTTTCTTAATATAGTCCTCTTTATATATAAGGACCGCTGTCTTACCCATGTCTGCGCGAATGACCATTGCCTTCTCTTTTCCTAACTTTGAATTAAGATTTTATTAAGATTTTATGTATTGACTGTTGATATGTTGTTTAAACGTTTTCTGTGGGAGTCATATGACGATGCATGTAAAACCCTCTGTAGGGTATTATCTTACGATCGGTGCGCGCCAACATAACGTCCTGGCGGCCGACCCAACAGATGGCCATGTTCATTGATCTGTCTTTTTTCGGTTGTCATATAGACATTGTATCATTCATAGGAAATTTATAGGTTGCCACAGGCCATGTATTACGTATGTTAATTGTTGACCGCAAATTCATCATAAAAAGGGCCGGACATATTCTCTTCACATAAATACTTTTAATAATTTTATCTGGGTAACTGTATTCACCTTTTAATGTACCACAATTGGTTTCTATGATAGTTATCAATTTTAAAAGTCTGCTACATGTATTTTAGATAATGTGTTTTTATCAGATTACGTTTTTTGCGTAAATCATGCCTAGATCTAAGCCCTCAGTAGCGACATCTAGGGAAGATGTAGGCAAACATATTTGTGGTAGCTACTCTACTTCAGTAGCCAGTGGCAATAATGACTGTGTGGAAGATGTGGCCTATTATACACCTTATTTGAGATCTATGTGACGACACTGTGCTTATTATATTTATATGTTTTGACGATGGCATTATGGCCTTATCACTCTGGGACATGGTGTGAAAAAGGTACGTTTTACCGTATATCAACTGTACATTTTCCCTGGTTGTATGATAGTATATTTTGTTACGTATTGGTGTATTATGTTGAAAGACGCACTGTTCAGTAGGTGTATATATTTTTATATTGTAGATCTGAGGATGGTCATTACGGACTGAAACCGGTCATCGTCTAAAGAATTGATACTGTGATCGAAGACTGGAATAAAATACATTTGACAGTATTGGATCACTCTTTGTTGGTGAAAATAAGTTTAAATGATTGCTTTTAAAACACCATGATATAGAGTAACGGCTGAAGTCCTTACTTAAGCAAAATTGCAATATCTTCTCCGCTGAAGGCCGAAATAATATTTCAGATCAGCTAAGGAAATTCTTTAAAAGCCAAGCATTTAAAAATTTCGGCTAAAAGTCATATTAAGGAAATTCAAATTAATTCTTCGGCTGAAAGCCCAAATAGAATACCTTTTGTCACATAATAAAAGAGATCACTAAAGGCAAGCTTTTACACCGTACAACAGAAAAATATTTTAAGAAGTATCTTGTCAGCTGAAGGCCCAAGCAATTACTCAAGTATAATTAAAGACAACTTTAAGATAAACATTTACGGAACACGACTGAAGGCCGCTTCAAGGATTCAAAATAATTAAAGAGAAACATTACAGACAAGTATTTACGTATTAAAGCCACATTTTGTGAAACAAACGCGGCTGAACGCCTTAATACAGAGCAACTTGGATTTAAAATGAAACACGGCTGAAGGCCTAATCCTAAAGTTATGAAGTTCAGCTGAAGGCCATATACTAAACATGAAACAGGCAATATTAATACACGGTTGAAGGCTTGGCACAGTAATTGCGACCAAATAAAATGACAATGACAAAAAACAACAGTGGTGCTCAGAATTGTCCCAACTGTCGGCCTGGGGAGAAAACAACAGTTTAGGTGAATGGTTCAAATGGCTCTGAGCACTATGGGACTCAACTGCTGAGGTCATCAGTCCCCCAGAACTTAGAACTAGTTAAACCTAACTAACCTAAAGACATCACAAACATCCATGCCCGAGGCAGGATTTGAACCTGCGACCGTAGCGGTCTTGCGGTTCCAGATTGCAGCGCCTTTAACCGCACGGCCAGTTTAGGTGAGACAGGCAGCCAGGCGTAACACTGAACAATCGGGTAGCAACACGACCTAGGGACGGCTGAGGAACCAACCTACAGCGTAATCAATTCCCTTTCACCCGACACACTTGCTGCTCTATTTCAACCGACCGATTGACTACTCCAGTGCTCAGACAGCATCTTGTGCTCAGTGGAAATCACAGAAGCTACACACGGTTCCACGTAAACACACTTACACAAGAACCCGAACAATCGTAAAAGTAATCACTGTAGAACCACAAGGACGAATCAATTCGACACACAGAGAGCTTCCACAAGCGGTCGGCGACCAAACACAAGTCGTCCGATGAGTCGAGCGACCGAACGACCAACCCAGGTCGTCCCCACTCATGTCACGTGTGTCGGCAACGGTTGGGAGTGTTTTGGCTCTCCGAAGCTGACAGCAGCTCCAACCCGACTCATCTCCGTGTCCGTAAGGAACTCGTAGACACGGCGATTCGGGCACAATGGCTCGGACCCATTCGTGCGGAGGTAACTCTTGCCTATTGGTCACGACATCTCTGCGCAAGGAAGGAACCGACCCACGTCCGGCACGATGACCAACTGACGAGGCCCAGAAACGGTCAAAAGACCCAATACAAGTGGCCCGGTGAGACGACCAACCGAACGACCAACCAACGGTCGTCCGCTCCAATCTCCTGCTGTCGGACTGTGCATGTGGGTCGCCAGCGGTCGGCGAGTACTGGCTGTCCGCGCCACTCTAGCGCTCCGCCCCCGACTGCTGCTACGTCCCTGACTGAACTCCAGACACACGGCGACCCAGAAATATTAGGGATCGCTCCAGAGATGGTACGACCGTGCCCTTATGGATGACCGCTGCTGTTGCCACTCACGGGCAAACAACCCAGCAACCAAGTGGCGCCAGTAATTCGAAAACGAGGAGAGAGAACCACAGAAACAAGATGACGAGCAATAAACGACATGACCGCGAGTTGGGCACAGCTCAAGAACACCCATATATTTATAGACAGTACCATAGATTGGCTATTGAATTCGATGCTTATATTATAGTATTGTATGCTTTCGTGCCTTGTTGCTTTTTATTTAGTTTTAAAGTTATTTTCTGTAGTTTGGATGTCGAGTGCAAAACGAATGAAGGGAGTTCCCACGTTCCACATTGCAAGAGACACACATGTCTGCTACCGCCCGGCAGCCAAGTGACTGGACAGGTTTGTTCGCCATTGTCGGTATGATAACAGAGGCCTTACTATGCCCTTGTTCACTGCAAGATCTGAGCAGACATTCTGAAAGCGCCTATGAATTTCTGCGATGCTCTGGTTTTCCACCAAAAGAATCTCAATGAAGGGTCCCATCTTGGAACGTTCGTCCGTTACAGATGCCATTTCGAAAGTCTCGTGTAAGTACGCCACCTATCGGAACTTTATTAAAATATAGGCGTTGAAATAGGATTATTGCACGACGTTCCACAAGAAATTGCGCATTTATTTTTCAGTTGGCCAAGAAAGACAATCTATTGCATTACTTATTGAACGCAACTTGCATGACACGTAACAACTATAAGGTATACGTAGACGTCTGCCTCACGCAAAACCAACGTCACCCTTTACAGATCCTGAAAGAGCGCTAAACTTTGATGGTTGTGTTTCCCGACAAATCAGTCTATCAAATCGTAGTTTTTTGTCCTCTTGTTGCATAATTTCACTGGAACATGGCTCCCATGCCTGATTCAAGCTTACAGAGTCACTAACATTTCCGTAATATCCGAATACTATCAGTGCAGAATCCCCCACTGAAACTGTGGTGTACTCACATAGTTTATGGTTAATTCGGTTAACGGAGAAAAGCACTGAAACCTAATTCAAGTTCCGACCTGCTCCAAATTTTCAGTTGTCAGTCTCCGTTAATCACATTAGTTGTAAAGATTAATGAACCGTTTGCACTGCTATCGTTTCATGTTCTTACATCACTGATTTAATTCCCATCGATACACTTGTTTGAATTCGGTGCACTTAATTCAGTTGAGTTGTTACAACCTTCAGTATACTTCCGAGTGTATCATTTTCTTTTTATTTCAAAAAATATTCATCTTCTTCATACAATGTCGTTTATAGAGTCCTATAAGCATCTTGCTTGCTTTATTTATCGTACCTCAGCTAAGTGGCGGCATTGTGTGATTAACCAACGTTTCTCCTGTCATATATACTTTCACTTTACGTTTCCTACATGAATATGTCATTCAATCTGAGATTATATCTACAATTTCAGGGTCTTTATCTTCACAAGCAAACGTTCGACCCGTGAAACAGGTATGGCTGTACCCAAAAATACGTCTTCTGATACGCGTCAGTTCACTGCCTGACCTCCGCATCTCATGTAATTCAAAATCATTACTATCTGAATTCTGGCTGTCGGTCAGTCCCTGCTGAAGAGGGCATATACACGGGTAGAAAGTCAGAAGAAACAGGTTTGAGACGTCCAGTATCCAAACATATTGTACTTGCAGTACCCTGACTGACATGTAGCAAGATTCCACCTCGGTTCTGGTCAACCATCATCTGCCGACTCTTCTGATTGTTCTGATGGGTGAAGTGAACGCTACAGCAAGCAGACAACTACTAATACAAGTACTTTAGGCCCCTGTTTCGACCAGAACTGAGTGGAATCTTCCTACATGTCGGTCAGGGTCCTGAAGATGGCTTAGTAAGTCGCCAAAACTGGTAACCAAATAAAATAAATTTGGAAATTAGACAAGTGACAGGTGTTCCATTTGACATCCTATATCCAACAGCCGAGTCTCGGAACCATCTCTGAAAACATGGACATTAAGATACACACGGGTATGTTGAAAGCTCAGCTGTACGTTCAGACCTACAACGATGGTTCATGGATGATAACGGACTGGGCGTCGTTGCCAATCTAAAAAACGGCTGCAGGCAACAGACAGATTGAACCAAGAGGAATTATTCCCGGGAAAAATGAGTCTCCATTGATCTAAAACAAAAGCTACATGCTGGCGTTCCTCTATAAGATACGAATCAGTTTACGAATGCCCACTTTAAGACATGCTCAAGACATTTCCTCAGTACTCCCTGTAAAAGACATCGAGGTCGCCTTTTGGTTGTAAAACTGTTTATTTTTAAAATACGCTATTGCAGTTTCGTCCTTGTGGCCATTATCAAGCGGATTTGATTCTGCTTAAGCACATGTCCGAATTTAAATATATGTCCATGTCATCGTCATATCCTGGCGTATTGTAACGCTCAAGACATTTGTCATAAGCTCCGTTGAAATAATAGTTTAGATACTTGGCTATTCCCTACTGTACATTATTACGTTACGTACGCTATATGCGTTTCACCGTCACTATTTATTCATGCCTTGTTCTTCTTATTTCTACTCCAAAAACCGTTAAGCTATCCTACTCGGAAATTTTCTCTGAGGAAATTTGAATGGACAAAGCTGACGATCTATTACGCAACCTTATGTCGCGAATCTCTCGCCCTGGGCAAAGTCTCAGGCGACTGGAAAAAGGCGAGTTACTCCTTTATACAGGGTGTTACAAAGCGGTACGGCCAAACTTTCTGGAAACATTCCTTACACACAAAATAAAGAAAAGGTGTTATGTGGACATGTGTCCGGAAACGCTTAATTTACATGTTAGAGCTCATTTTAGTTTCGTCAGTATGTACTGTACTTCCTCGATTCACCGCCAGTTGGCCCAATTGAAGGAAGGTAATGTTGACTTCGGTGCTTGTGTTGACATGCGACTCATTGCTCTACAGTACTAGCATAAAGCACATCAGTACGTAGCATCAACAGGTTAGTGTTCATCACGAACGTGGTTTTGCAGTCAGTGCAATGTTTACAAATGCGGACTTGGCAGATGCCCATTTGATGTATGGATTAGCACGGGGCAATAGCCGTGGTGCGGTACGTTTGTATCGAGACAGATATCCAGAACGAAGGTGTCCCGACAGGAAGACGTTCGAAGCAATTGATCGGCGTCTTAGGGAGCACGGAACATTCCAGCCTATGACTCGCGACTGTGGAAGACCTAGAACGACGAGGACACCTGCAATGGACGAGGCAATTCTTCGTGTAGTTGACGATAACCCTAATGTCAGCGTCAGAGAAGTTACTGCTGTACAAAGTGACGTTGACCACGTCACCGTATGGAGAGTGCTACGGGAGAACCAGTTGTTTCCCTACCATGTATAGCGTGTGCAGGCAATATCAGCAGCTGATTAGCCTCCACGGGTACACTTCTGCGAATGGTTCATCCAAAAGTGCGTAAATCCTCATTTCAGTGCATATGTTCTCTTTACGGATGAGGCTTCATTCCAACGTGATCAAATTGCAAATTTTCACAATCAACATGTGTGGGCTGACGAGAATCCGCACGCAGTTGTGCAATCACGTCATCAACACAGATTTTCTGTGAACGTTTGGGCAGGCATTGTTGGTGATGTCTTGATTGGGCCCCATGTTAATCCGCCTACGCTCAATGTAGCACGTTATCATGATTTCATACGGGATACTCTACCTATGCTGCTAGAACATGTGCCTTTACAAGTACGACACAACATGTGGTTCACGCACGATGGAGCTCCTGCACATTTCAGTCGAAGTGTTCGTACGCTTCTCAACAACAGATTCGGTGACCGATGGATTGGTAGAGGTGGACCAATTCCGTGGCCTCCACGCTCTCCTGACCTCAACCCTCTTGACTTTCATTTATGGGGGCATTTGAAAGCCCTTGTCTACGCAACCCCGGTACCAGATGTAGAGACTTTTCGTGCTCGCGCTGGCCGCTGGTGGCCGAGCGGTTCTAGGCGCTACTGTCTGGAACCGCGCAACCGCTATGGTCGCAGGTTCGAATCCTGCCTCGAGCATGGATGTGTGTGATGTCCTTAGGTTAGTTAGATTTAAGTAGTTCTAAGTTCTAGGGGACTGATGACCTCAGATGTTAAGTCCCATAGTGCTCAGAGCCATTTTCTTCGTGCTCGTATTGTGGACGCCTGTGATACAATACGCCATTCTCCAGGGCTGCATCAGCACATCAGTGATTCCATGCGACGGTGGGTGGATGCATGTATCCTCGCTAACGGAGGACATTTTGAACATTTGCTGTAACAAAGTGTTTGAAATCACGCTGGTACGTTCTGTTGCTGTGTGTTCCCATCCCATGATTAATGCGATTAGAAGAGAAGTAATAAAATGAGCTCTAACATGGAAAGTAAGCTTTTCCGGACACATGTCCACATAACATAATTTCTTTCTTTGTGTGTGAGGAATGTTTCCTGAAAGTTTGGCCGTACCTTTTTGTAACATGCTGTATAAGATGGGCATAAGTACAAACCCTCAGAATTACGCGCCAATAACCGTAAACGACGTTAGCTGCTCAATCTTTGAACACATTCTCAGTCTGAATATAATAAATTTTCTACATATTGAGAATCTTATGTCCAATAATAAGCATGGTTTTCGAAACTATCACCCTATACTTTTCGCACATGATATACTGCTAATTATGGATGATGGGAAACAGCCAGATTCCATATGCAAATATTTCATGAAAGCGTTTGATAAGCTGTCCCATTGCAGGCCGTTAAAGAAGGTACTACAATATGGAATAAGGTCAAAGATATGTGAATGACTCGAAGAATTCTTAAGCTATAGAACGCAATATGTTGTCCTCGACGGCGAGTGTTCATCAGAGAGAAGAGTATCGTCAGGAGTGGCCCTGGGAACAATTATAGGACCACTATTGTTTTCTACATAAATGGTTTGCCGGACAGGGTAACCAGCAATCCACGGTTGTTTGCTGGCGACGCTGTGGTGTACAATAAGGGTGTCAAAGTTGAGTGACTGGAGGAGTATACAAGATGACACAGAAAAAATTTGCAGTTGGTGTGATGACTGGCAGCTAGCTCTAAACGTAGGAAAATGTAAGCTGATGAGTAGGAAAAACAAACACGTAATATTAGAATACAGCATTGGTAGTGCGCTGCTTGACACAGTTACGTCGTTAAAATTTTAGGGTGTATCGTTCCAATGCAATATGAAATGGAAGGGAAGCGAATGGTAGATTTCGGGTAATCGGGAGAATTCTACGAAAGTGTGGTTCCTTTGTAAAGGTGACCGCATATAGGACGCTAGAGCGACCTGTTCTTGAGTTCTCCTCGAGTGTCTGGGATCCGTACCAGATCAGATTAAAGTAAGACATCGAAGCAATTCACAGGTGGGCTGTGCGGGCTTTCAAATAGAAAAATGAATGAAATGAAATGAGGTGGCCCTCAACTACGTACCCTCTGACTCAGAGTTGAAACATTAAAGTTTTTAAAGGTTTCGTTGTCTAGGGGCTGGAATAAGAAGTTGCCGCATTACAGGCCAAATACTGCTGAGTCTACAGTATACAATGTGAATATACACATGAATCGAATGGTCGAAGGTTCCTATCACTCGGCAATTGCGAATTCAGAAGGTAACAAAGACGTTTATAAATGAAACATTGCAGTGAAATAGAATCTGCGCGTACTATCTTGACGACGTTCATTGATGAGTACGATAGTACAAGTACTTTTGAGAATGCAGTATATTTCCGCAAAACACCTATTGGTGTCGATGGTCCAGCAATTAAAGAAAATAAAAGTTGAATAACAGGGAAACGATAGATTCCTACAGCTCGTAATTAATTAGTTATGAACAACAACATAGCTCGCGAGATATTCACTTCTAAACGCACACTACGTCTTCACTGCAGAAGCCTCGGAAGTCACACCAGAGCACAGGTCGGTACTCGGCAATATTTCTATCCTCCGCGACCACGCGGAGACTGTTCCACTCTCCAAGTCTTCCCGCCGACTGTGAGTCCGTCGCGCTGTAGCGTCGCGGGCGTTAAATGTCCTGTGCCGTCCACTCCAGCACTGCCCCCGAACTACCTGAACTACCGCAGTGTCCTCTCTCCCATACTCGCTTCCATCCAGCGTCCCCTTTCACGAGCGCTGTGATTGGCTATAGCGCTCACTCCATGTCTTCAATCCAACGCACCCACACGAACATAATGAAATGCATTCTAAATACTCGATTTACATTTGAATACCTTTAAATTCAGTAAGTATTCCTACGGAAGGACCACAAACACGCTCTAACACATATTATTAGATACATAACCATATATCAAAGGAATGGAACAGAAGATAGGCCAGTAGCCTAGTGTCTCTGTGCTTTCGAAAACTCAGTAAATATTTAACCAATTTCTTCATGAATACTATATCTTGGATATAAACAAAGACAAAGACGAGTAAATACGCCGGCCGCGGTGGTCTCGCAGATCTAGGCGCTCAGTCCGGAACCACGCGACTGCTGCGGTCGCAGGTTCGAATCCTGCCTCGGGCATGGATGTGTGTCATGTCCTTAGGTTAGTTAGGTTTAAGTAGTTCTAAGTTCTAGGGGACTGATGACCACAGATGTTAAGTCCCATAGTGCTCAGAGCCATTTGATCCATTTGAACGAACAAATACAGAGTGAGTCACCTAACATTACCGCTGGTTAAATTTCGTAAACCACATAAAATACTGACGAACCGATTCCACAGACCGAACGTGAGGAGAGGGGCTACTGTAATTGGCTAATACAAACCATAAAAAAATGCACGGAAGTATGTTTTTTAACACAAACCTAGGTTCTTTTAAAATGGAACCACGTTAGTTTTGTTAGCACATCTGAACATATAAACAAATACGTAATCAGTGCCGTTTGTTGCATTGTAAAATGTTAATTACATCCGGAGATATTGTAACCTAAAGTTGACGCTTGAGTACCCCTTCTCCGCTGTTCGATCTTGTGTATCGCAGAGCACCGAATTACGTAGGGATCCAAAGGGAACGGTGATGGGCCTTAGGTACAGAAGAGACTGGAACAGCACATTACGTCCACATGCTAACACATTTTTACTGGTCGTTTTCACTGACGCACATGTACATTACCATGAGGGGTGAGGTACACGTACACACGTGGTTTCCGTTTTCAATTACGGAGTGGAATAGAGTGTGTCCCGTCATGTCAGGCCAATAGATGTTCAATGTGGTGGCCATCATTTGCTGCACACAATTGCAATCGCTGGCGTAATGAATGTCGTACACGCCGCAGTACATCTAGTGCAATGTCGCCGCAGGCTGCCACAATACGTTGTTTCATATCCTCTGAGGTTGTAGGCACATCACGGTACACATTCTCCTTTAACGTACCCCACAGAAAGTAGTCCAGGAGAACGGGCTGGCCAATTTATGCGTCCTCCACGTCCTAAAAAAACGTCCGTGGCCCGTGTTTGTTACAGCACGCAACCGAACATCGGAGGTATCAAGCGTCAACTTCAGGTTACAATATCCCCGGATGTAATTAACATTTTACAATGCAACAAACGGCACTGATTACGTATTTGTTTATATGTTCAGATGTGCTAACAAAAATAACGTGGTTCCATTTAGAAAAACGGCAGTTTGGGTTAAAAAACATACTTCCGTGCATTTTTGTATGGTTTGTGTTAAACAGTTACACTAGCCCCTCTCCTCACGTTCGGTCTGTGGAATCGGTTCGTCAGTATTTTATGTGGTTTACGAAATATATCCAGCGGTAACGTTAGGTGACTCACCCTGTATATTTATAAGCAGACTGTGGAGTACTTATGGCCTTACGCAATTGGTAGTAATAGGCCACTTTGACCTACAATAACTGATGTGCAGGGATATTACAAATGATTGAAGCGATTTCACAGCTCTACAATAACTTTATTATTGGAGATATTTTCACAATGCTTTGCACAGACATACAAAAACTCAAAAAGTTTTTTTAGGCATTCACGAATGTTCGATATGTGCCCCTTTAGTGATTCGGCAGACATCAAGCCGATTATCAAGTTCCTCCCACACACGGCGCGGCATGTCCCCATCAATGAGTTCGAAAGCATCGTTGATGCGAGCTCGCAGTTCTGGCACGTTTCTTGGTAGAGGAGGGTTAAACACTGAATCTTTCACATAACCCCACAGGAAGAACTCGAATGGGCTTAAGTCGGGAGAGCGTGGAGGCCATGACATGAATTGCTGATCATGATCTCCACCACGACCGATCCATCGGTTTTCCAATCTCCTGTTTAAGAAATGCCGAACATCACGATGGAAGTGCGGTGGAGCACCATCCTGTTGAAAGATGAAGTCGGCGCTGTCGGTCTCCAGTTGTGGCATGAGCCAGTTTTCCAGCATGTCCAGATACACGTGTCCTGTAACGTTTTTTTCGCAGAAGAAAAAGGGGCCGTAAACTTTAAACCGTGAGATTGCACAAAACACGTTAACTTTTGGTGAATTGCGAATTTGCTGCACGAATGCGTGAGGATTAACTACCGCCCAGATTCGCACATTATGTCTGTTCACTTCACCATTAAGAAAAGATGTTGCTTCTTCACTGAAAACAAGTTTCGCACTGAACGCATCCTCTTCCATGAGCTGTTGCAACCGCGCCGAAAATTCAAAGCGTTTGACTTTGTCATCGGGTGTCAGGGCTTGTAGCAATTGTAAACGGTAAGGCTTCTGCTTTAGCCTTTTCCGTACGATTTTCCAAACCGTCGGCTGTGGTACGTTTAGCTCCCTGCTTGCTTTATTCGTCGACTTCCGCGGGCTACGCGTGAAACTTGCCCGCACGCGTTCAACCGTTTCTTCGCTTACTGCAGGCCGACCCGTCGATTTCCCCTTACAGAGGCATCCAGAAGCTTTAAACTGCGCATACCATCGCCGAATGGAGTTAGCAGTTGGTGGATCTTTGCTGAACTTTGTCCTGAAGTGTCGTTGCATTGTTATGACTGACTGATGTGAGTGCATTTCATGCACGACATACGCTTTCTCGGCTCCTGTCGCCATTTTGTCTCACTGCGCTCTCGAGCGCTCTGGCGGCCGAAACCTGAAGTGCGGCTTCAGCCGAACAAAACTTCATGAGTTTTTCTACGTATCTGTAGTGTGTCGCGACCATATGTCAATGATTGGAACTACAGTGAATTTATGAAACCGCTTCAATCATTTGTAATAGCCCTGCACTACTTACGTACATGCCTGTAATTTATACCAATTTAGGTTAACACTTATAGCTTTCTAAAGACATGGCGATCGACAAAATCGGATAAAGCGTTTATATTTTGGAAATTCGTTACTGGGTGTTACTTGTATAATCTACAGTCAGATACTAAACTTTAAACTAATAAATATATTGAAAATCTGATTACGCCATCAGAATCGTCGTGCAAATGATAGTAATGTATATGTTTCTCTTTGAGGTATCATGATTCATCTGGCTACTATTAATTTCTATATGAACTGTGATAAGTCTGCCATTAAGGTTTCACAATGTCAGCCATCCTTGGCACTCCCAGCGTGTCTCCTTCATCGACACAGCGTCACAATGGGATTCCCAGCCACGCAGGTGTACCATGCGCTGGATCTACCCCTTACATCCGGCCAACGTTCGCCACCAAGTGTTTGCTGCCGGACCCCGCCTGGCTGAGCGGCCGGTGCGGCCACGCCAACTTGGAATATTTTCAGGGCACCACAATTTGCCTGTTACCTCACAGCTGGTATATTTCGTACTGGTACGTTCGAATAACACACAAGTGTTACGGATATGCTTCAAGATGTCAAATGGAAACCCCTGGAAGAAAGGCGACATTCTTTTCGAGGAACAATACTGAGAAAATTTCGAGAACCGGCATTTGAAGCTGACTGCCAAGCCATTCTACTGCCGCCAATACATATCGCGCGTAAGAGACACGATGATAAGATACGAGAAATTACGGTTCATACGAAGCCACATAGTCATTTTTCCCTCTCTCTCTATTTGCGAATGGAGCAGGAAAGGAAACGACTGGTAGTCGTGGAGGGTACACACGGTCACGCACCCTACAATGGAATTCGGAGTATTGATGCAAATGCAGATGTAGAAATTAATTTTGATTTTAAAACATTGTCCAAAGAGGTACCATGAGCAAAATATTGGAATAGTCACAGTACACAAAGACTAAATGTTGGAAGATTCTAAGCTGTAAGACAGCTGTTGATTAACAAGAAGCCACAAAAGATGCTACAAGTACGTTTAAACATATGAGAGACATTTTCAAGGAACCTTTATTGCAGTATTTTTCATGTTAGAAGATCTGCAGTGTCCACCAAAAGTTTAGCTAGAGTAGAGAGCCGATATATGGGCTATGTGGGTTTGAATGGTGGTGTGATAATTGCTCCAGCTTTCAAGGGATCTTTGCATGTGATATTTTTGTACTGAAGCACACTGATATATGGTTATATTAATTTTCAGCACAATAAACCATTCACCATAAACACCGAGATGGCAAAAGCCATGGGGTAACAAGATGTACAAATACAAATGGTGGTGGTACCACGTACACAAGCTATGAAAGACCGGAGCATCAACGGAGCTATCATTGGTACTCCTGTGACTCATCAGAAAAGGTTCCGAAGTGATAATGAATGCACCGCGGGAAATAACAGACTTTGAACGCAGTATGGTACTTGGAGCTAGGGGCATGGGAAATTCCATTTAGGAAATCATTGCGTTCAGAATGGTTCAAATGGCTCTTAGCGCTACGGGACGTCTGAGGTCATCAGTCCTCTACACTAAGAACTACTTAAACGTAACTAACCTAAGGACATCGCACACATCCAAGCCCGAGGCAATATTCGAACCTGCGACCGTACAACAGCGCGGTTCCAGAATGAAGCGCCTAGAAAACCTGGGCCGCAGCGGCCGGTTGGAAATCAATGGTGAATTATATATTCCGAGACGTCACAAGGTCAAGAGTGTGCCTAGAATATCGAATGTGAAGCATTACCTTTCACCACACACAATGCAGTGGCCGACGGCCTACACATAATGAGCGAGAGCAGTGGTGTTTGCGTACAGTTGTCAGTGCTAAGAGTGAAGAAAAACTGGGTAAGATAACCGCAGAAATCAATGAGGTACGTACTACGAACGTATCCTTTAGGACACTGCAGCGAAACGTGATGTTCAAGGTGTATGGCAGCAGATAACCGACGCGAGTGCTTTTGCTTATAGCAAGACATCGGCTGCAGATCCTTTCCTGCGCTCGTGACCATGTCAATTGGATCCCAGATGCCGTGAAAACTTTGGCCTTGACACATGTGTCCCAATTTCGGTTGGCAAGAGCTGATGGTAGTCATCGAAACCATGGACCTAGTTTGTCAAGAAGGCGTTGCGGAACATTTATAATCGTGTGAACTGTGTTTACATCTACATCTACAGCTACATCCATGCTCCGCAAGCCACCTGACGGTGAGTGGCGGAGGGTATCTTGAGTACTTCTATCAGTTCTCCCTTCTATTCCAGTCTCGTATTGTTCGTGGAAAGAAAGATTGTTATGCCTCTGTTGGGCTCTACTCTCTCTGATTGTATCCCCATGGTCTCCTCGCGAGATATACGCAGGGGGGAGCAATACACTGCTTGACTCCTCGGTGAAGGTATGTTCTCGAAACTTCAGCAAAAGCCCGAACCGAGCTACTGAGCGCCTCTCTTGCGGAGTCTTCCACTGGAGTGATCTGTCATCTCCGTACCGCTTTCGCGATTACTAAATGATCCTGCAACGAAGCGCGCTGCTCTCCGCTGGATATTCCCTATCTCTTCTATCAACCCTATCTGGTACTGGTCCCACACCGGTGAGCAGTAATCAAGCAGTGGGCGTACAAGTATACTGTAACCTACTTCCTTTGTTTTCGGACTGCATTTCCTTAGGATTCTGCCAGTGAATCTCAGTCTGGCAATTAATTTTATATTGTCATTCCATTTTAAATCAGTCCTAACGCCTACTCCCAGATAATTTATGGAATTACCTGCTTCCATTTGCTGATCTGCTATACTGTAGCTAAATGGTCAAGGATCTTTCTTTCTGTGTATTCGCAGCACATTACACTTGTCTACATTGAGATTCAATTGCCATTCCCTGCACCATGCGTCAATTAATTGAAAAACTTCCTGCATTTCAGTACAATTTTCCAATGTTACAACCTCTCGATAAACTACAGCAACATCCGCAAAAAGCCTCAGCGAACTTCCGATGTTATCCACAAAGTCATTTATATACATTGTGAATATCAACTGTCCTACGACACACCCCTTCGGCACACCTGAAATCACTCTTACCTCGGCAGACTTCTCTCCATTAAGAATGATGTACTGCGTTCTCTTATCTAGGAACTCTTCAATCCAATCACGCAATTGGTCTGATAGTCCATATGTTCTTACTTTGTTCATTAAACGACTTTGGGGAACTGTATCGAACGCCTTGCGGAAGCCAAGTCAACAAACATGGTATCTACCTGTGAACCCATGTCTATAGCCCTCTGAGTCTAGTGGACGAATAGAGCGAGCTGGGTTTCACACGATCGTCTTTTTCGAAACCCATGCTGAGTAGATTTCTAGTCTCCAGAAAAGTCATTATATTTGAACATAATACTTGTTCCAAAATTCTAAAACTGACAGACATAAGAGATATAGGTCTATAGTTCTGCACATCTGTTCGACGTCCCTTCTTGAAAACATGATGAGCTGTGCCCTTTTCCAATCTTTTGGAGCGCTACGCTCTTCTAGAGTCCTACGTTACACCGCTTCAAGAAGGGGGGCAAGTTCCTTCGCGTACTCTGTGTAAAAGCGAATTCGTATCCCATCAGCTTCAGCGGCCTTTCCTCTTTCGAGCGATTATAGTTGTATTTCTACCTCCCTGTGATCTGTTTCGATATCTATCATTTTGTCATCTGTGCGACAATCTAGAGAAGGAACTACAGCGCAGTCTTCCTCTGTGAAACAGCATTGGAAAAAGACGTTTAGTATTTCAGCCTTTAGTCTGTCATCCTCTGTTTCAGCACCATTTTGGTCAAAGAGAGTCGGGACATTTTGTTTTGATTCACCTACCGTTTTGACACAAGACCAAAATTTCTTACGATTTTCGATTCACCGAGGAGTCAAGCAGTATATTGCTCCCTCCTGCGTATATCTCGCGAAGAGACCATGAGGATAAAATCAGAGAGAGTTGAGCCCAACAGAGGCATAACAATCTTTCTTTCCACGAACAATACGAGACTGGAATAGAAGGGAGAACCGATAGAAGTACTCAAGGTACCCTCCGCCACACTCCGTCTGGTGGCTTTGCCGAGTATGGATGTAGCTGTAGATGTAGATGTAAACACAGTTCACACGATTGTAAATGTTCCGCATTGCCTTCTTGACAAACTAGGTCCATTGTTTCGAAGACTACCATCAGCAGTGCACAGAAATTTACTTTCCAATTCGTTGAACACCTCTCGCATAGACCTCCTCACACTACGCTTCGCTTCGTCTAATTCTTGTTTGTCTGCAAGCCTTTGGCTATGTTTATGTTTGCTGTGAAGTTGCTTCCGTAGCAATTTTCTAACTCGGTGTTTGCACCATGGTGCCTCTTTTCCATCTCTTACGATCATGCGTGGAATGGACTGGGTCATCTGGTGCAGATCAACCAATCATTGACTGGAAATGGTTATGTCAGCTACTTGGGGACCATTTTTAATCATTCATGGACTGAATCGTCCAAGACAACGACGTCATATCACTCAGCCACGATGGTGACTGGTTTGAAGAACATTCTGCACAATTCGAGGGAATGATTTGGCTATCCAGGTCGTCCAACATCAACCTCTTAGAACACTCACGGGACACAATGCAGAGGTGGTCAGTTCGCGCACATCCTGCACCGGCAACACTTTCACAATTATGGAGGACTATAGAGGCAACATGGCTCAGTACTTCTGCAGGGGACTTCCGAAGACTTGTTGAGCCCATGCCACGTCGTGTTGCCTTACTACACCGGACAAACGCAGGTCCGACGTGATATTAGGCGGTTTTTCATTTTTGTTTACAAATAAAAGAGGAGTAAATATCAGTGTTCATTTAATTAATTAATGTACCGTCATTACTTATAGTAATGAAAGTATATTCCATCGACCTTCAGTTGTGTCACATTCACCGTTATCAGCGACATCTTACCACAGTTATATTTTTTCATGAGTTTACAAAAAGCCAACATCATTGCGAACGCAGTGACATAGACTACTGTATGACTACGAAAAATTCTGTCAACACGTGCTAAGAAAAAGATAAATGTTTTAAAAAATTAACCTATGACATCGTATTTTATACATCTCTCTCGTACTTTTAAGTGATAGTGAAAGAAAAATAAACTTGACTGTGTATATTGCAGTGAAAAATTGAATTTAGCTTTTTAAAATAGTGTGAGTGTATATTTACGAACAATAACATACAACATACCAAATTTAGGTGTTTTCTACATCCACATCTACATACTTACTCCGCAATCGACCATACGGTGCGTGGTGGAGGGTACCTCGTACCACAACTAACATCTTCTCTCCCTGTTCCACTCTGAAACAGAACGAGGGAAAAATGACTGCCTATATGCCTCTGTACGAGTCTTAATCTCTCTTAACTAATCTTCGTGGTATTTCCGAGAAATGTAAGTTGGCGGCAGTAAAACTGTACTGCAGACAGCCTCAAATGCTGGTTCTATAAATTTCCTCAGTAGCGATTTACGAAAAGAAAGCCTCCTTTCCTCTAGAGACTCCCACCCGAGTTCCTGAAGCACTTCCGTAACACTTGTGTGATGATCAAACCTACCAGTAACAAATCTAGCAGCCCGCCTCTGAATTGCTTCTATGTCCTCCGTCAGTCCGACTTGATAGGTATACCAAACGTCCGAGCAGTACTCAAGAATAGTTCGTATTAGTGTTTTATAAGCGATCACCTTAACAGATGAACCACATCTTCCCAAAATTCTACCAATGTACCGAAGACGACTATCCGCCAACCCCACAACTGCCATTGGATGCTTGTCGCAGTTCATATCGCTCTGCAATGTTACACCCAAATATTTAATCGACGTGACTGTGTCAAGCGCTACACTACTAATGGAGTATTCAACCATTACAGGATTCTTTTTCCTATTCATCAACATTAATTTACATTTAGCCATATTTAGAGTTAGCTGCCATTCTTTGCACCAATCACAAAGCCTGTTCAAGTCATCCTGTAACCTCCTACAGTCACTCAACGACGACACCTTCCCGTACACCACAGCATCATCAGCAAACAGCCGCACATTGCTATCCACCCTATCCAAAAGATCATTTATGCAGATATAAAACAACAGCGGACCTGCCACACTTTCCTGGGGCACTCCAGATGATACCCTCACCTCCGATGAACACTCACCATCGAGGACAACGTACTGGGTTCTATTACTTATGAAGTCTTCGAGCCACTCACATACTTGGGAACCAATCCCATATGCTCGTACCTTAGTTAGGAGTCTGCAGTGGGGCACCGAGTCGAACGCTTTCCGAAAGTCAAGGAATATGGCATCCGTCTGATACCCTTCATCCATGGTTCGCAATATATCATGTGAAAAAAGGGTGAGTTGCGTTTCGCAGGAACGATGCTTTCTAAAGCCGTGCTGATGCATGGACAGGAACTTCTCTGTCTCTAGGAAATTCATTATAATCGAACTGAAACATGTTCTAGAATCCTGCAACAATCCGATGTTATGGATATTGGTCTGTAATTTTGAGGATCCGTCCTTCTACCCTTCTTATACACAGAAGTCACCTGCGCTTTTTTTGCAGTCGGTCGGTACTTCACGTTGGGCAAGAGATTCGCGATAAATGCAAGCTAAGTAAGGCGCCAATGCAGTAGATTACTCTCTGTAAAACCGAGTTTGAACCCCATCAGGACCTAGCGATTTATTTACTTTGAATCCATTAAGATGCTTCACAACCCCAGAGTTGTCTATCACTATGTCCTCCATACGGGAATCTTTACGAGACTCAAACGGTTTTATGTTTGTACGATCCTCCTGCGTGAAAGATTTCTCAAATGCTAAATTATAATTTCAGCTTTCGTTTTGCTGTCTTCCATTGCCAGGCCAGACTGATCAGTGAGTGACTGGATTGAAGCTTTCGACCCGCTTACCGATTTTACGTAAGACCAGAATTTCCTTGGGTTTTCAGCAAGATGTTTTGCTAAGGTATGACGGTGGTAGTGGTTGAATGCTTCGCGCATCGCTCTTTTTACAGCAGCACGAATCTCTACTAACTTTTGCCTCTCCTCATTCTCCCGATCTTTCTTGTACCGCGAGTGCAACTGTCTTTGCTTCCTGAGCATACTCCGAAGCCGATCTTTCTTGTACCGCGAGTGCAACTGTCTTTGCTTCCTGAGCATTCTCCGAATTGCGCTGTTAAACCACGGTGGGTCTTTTCCGTTCGTAACCCACTTTTTCGGTATATACTTCTCCAATGCGTGATTTAAAATTTGCCCATAACTCTTCCACGTCCATCGTACCGGAAGTAAATGAAGTCGATTCATTTATTAAGTGGGATGCTAACAACTGCTTATCTGCTCTTTCTAGTAAGAATACTCTCCTAGCCTTCTTGACCGACTTTTTAACTTTCGTAACCATAGTCGTAATGACAACATCATGATCACTAATCTCTGTCTCAACACTGACACCGTCGATGAGGTCTGGTCTGTTCGTGGCTACCAGATCTAAAATATTTCCATTACGTGTTGGCTGTCGATTTAGCTACTCAAGACAGTTTTCGGTTAATGTGTTCAAAAGTAATTCACACGACGACTTGTCTGTACCACCTGTAATGAATCCATAGTCATCCCAGTAGGTAGGTTGAAGTCGCCTCCGACTAATATAGTATGATCCGGGTACTTCTGCGATACAGAATGTAGACTCCCTTTGGATGATTCTAGAACTGTCACGGTGGAACCTGGTGGCCGGTAATAACGCCTAATGATTAACTTTATTTCCACTAGCCATGTTAAACGTGTCCAGATAACTTGACAATCACACTCTACTACGACCTCAGTAGACACAAAATTTTTGTCAACTGCAATGAAGACACCACCTCCTACGGTAACTAATCTCTCTTTCCGATACACGTTCGAACCCTCACTAAATATTTCAGAACGTCCTACCTCAGGGTTCAGCCAGGTCTCAGTGCCGAGAATAATTTGCGCGCCACACGCTTCCTGGAGGGCAGTAAATTCAGACTATTATGAAAATGAAATTTGCAAAATTGTTAGGAGTAGCACAATGTTGGGTATTAAACCTAGATTAATATCTAGTTCTGAAATATTTTATTATGCTTCTCAGTTTCGCAGGGACACTTGAAATTAAATAACATTCTTCTCTCTTAAATAACTGTAAGGCAATACCTGGGTAATTACTTCCTGTTACACACACGAATGCCCTCTGTCCTCTCCTCCACTTTCAGCCCTAGACAGGTTAGTTCATACTTGTGTACCGCAGAAAATGCAGTAGGAGATTTAATTAAAATGCGTTATATTGTGAGAAAGTCTGCTCTAGAAAGCACAACCCCGTATTATGTTATAATGAAGTAGCCGAGAAAACTATTTTAATAACGTCGTACAGCTGTCGGCACCTTGCAGATGTACTGTCTAACTTCTAATGGAAATTAGCGACTCAGTAGTCCGACGTGAGCAACTGCGTTTTTGTCAGTGGCGTAAGCAATTACGTATTGAATATGGTAGTACGCATTCCAAATATTAAGTACTGAAGAATAAAACGCTTTTAGCCCAGGCTTTCTGCAATTGATGTCGTTATTTATAAGGAAAGGCTATTTGGCAAAATTTGCAGTAATATCCTATCAGATGTCAACCAAAGATAAGTCTAGTGCAAATATTCAACCATACTTCTTGTTCTAACAAATCTGAACATTTTGAACATCACGCAACGTAGAATTTGTGACACAAATAAATATGTCATGTCATACATATATTTGGGTGTTACTGTGTGCAGAGACGTGAAATTGACAAGCTTAGTTCTATGTAGAGCTAATTGGAGACTGTGATTGAATTGTGAGATACTGAGTCACTCAGATTTATCTAAATAAAGGTTTTCAATGACTCACATTCGAGTAGTGCTGAAATAAAAGTATCAATATGACGTTAGACTACCAGAAAGAAAAGTTCGTATACAATGTAAAACGCTGTGGTTGGTAATTTTGTAGACTTGTGATAAATAGCATCTTACGCTTATCAAAAGTTTGTAATTTCTTAATTACGGTACTACATAAAATTACAGAGGTTTCCACAGACGTGAATGACCCTTTCAAAAACAAAAGAGGAGGACACACAGATATTTAAAATATTATGAGATGATAGAGGGGGGGGGGGGGGGGGGAATTGTGAAGCTATGTTACCAACATGGCAGCTATTCTGGAAGCCACTTTCTAGCGCGCAGTTCATACTTTTCAAGTAGGGAGGGGTATATGTTACATGTCGTACACATATAGAGTTGCATTGAAACAGCAACGGTACCTACCATTTAGACATAGCTCCATTCAGTTTCGAGCTGTGACTGATATTTCTCTGTTACATGTGAAGAGATAGCTGATGTACTCAATCAGCACTACACGGAGATCTTCCCAACATCAGCAGAAAGAAGCGTTGCCTCATAGACTTCCCAGCAACTCCACTTATTTTAGAAGAGTCGTTTCCCACTTATGATCAACGCTGCATAGACAGGGTGAATAAAAATTCGCGTACTCGGACATCGCAGCGCGATTCCTCACATACTAGTTTTACAAAAATGTCTCTCACAAAATTTGGCCCTGTGCATATTTCTGGCAATAAATGGACTTCAAGAGAGGCATTCTGGCTACACTGTAATCTACATCTACATCTACTTCCATACTCCGCAAGTGGAGGGTACCTTGAGTACCTCTATCGGTTCTACCTTCTATTCCAGTCTCGTATTTTATGATCACTAACTCTGTAACCATGTGGCAGCAGTACTGCGTAGTTACTGCAGTGGATTTCAGGAGCTCGAGACTTCGGTTCTGGTCGCAGTGTATTAATTTGTTTTTGCCAGTTTCATTCTGGTATATAATACTGTAGTATACAGCGTTTAAGTCACATGTATCAGACGTTTACATACTACATGTTTTGAAATTATTAGTAGAGCACTTTGCTAGACCTACTGGTAACAAAAGGCCATAACGAAATGTAATATAACTGAACGTGGCAAGAATTATAGTTGGTACTAATGGACGGGGCCATTGGGGGAGGGTACGTAGAAAACAGGCTTGGAATCTAGTAGATGCAATGGTGTGCAACAATTCGCGTCCACGACGTGCAAAAGGCTTCGTTGAAAGCTGACCAGTGAAAACGATTGTCATTCCTTTTGTGTATTAGTAGTATCTAAGTGCCAATGTTTTGTAGAGGATCCAGTGTAATCGCTGTATAACGATTAAGACAAGTGATTTCTGCATTTAGCAAATGAAAACAAATATGCTTGGACCTGGCATCGAACCACGGACTACCAGCATACTAACCCAAAACGCTATTCACAGCACCAGCTGCACAGAACTGCGTGCTAGAAGTGGTATGCTCCAGACGAAATTCTGTGACAGACATTTTTGTATTGCTAGTACGTGAGGAATCACGCTATGAAGTACGAGTGTGCGAACTACTCTTCACCCTGTATTTGAAACGGGGTAAGTGTGTGTGTGTAATTTCCGGAAAAACACCAGCATGAAGCGATTACAGCCTAACTTGGTATAAATATGAATCTGCTAAAAAAGACAGTTTACTGGGTAGTAGGAATTTCTTAGCTTCTCAGTTTATTGCAGTGTGAGTGGAAAGGTGGTGAAATGTAAAAATAACTATGGACCGCCCGCAGTTGTGATATATGGACTACTTCCTGAAAAGATAACTATTGTTTGGGTGATAGACGCCTTGAACAATAACTGAGAGGGTGGAGCATAAAGGATCTGAAAGGTAGAAATTTACGAAAATGAGGAAAATCAGTTCGAATCCACTTATTTCAGATTTTTGGGACAGGTTTATTACAATATCGTCGAAATTTAAACCTTGAGGGTAGGAATTGTCCCTACGAATGTAGACCTGTAGAGCATAAATCTGGAACGTTTGTAGTGATTTCAAAACACAAAATACGTATCATCTACATTCTTATAAAGCTACAGGGACGGGGTTGGGATGGGTTGAGGTGCGTTGACTATTACTCATAAATATACCTTATTTCACGTGAAAATATCAAGCATTAAAAAAGAAATAGTAATAATACCATGGCTGAGTGCTCAAGGCTCATACCAAATCGCTTGAACATTTGTTAATTTAAGGTGCACCTCCCTGATACTAATTAAAACAAATTTAACCGTAACAGTCATCAGTTCATCAATAACAAACAGAGTACAACAGCTCTATATTAATGTCACAATTAAACGAGAACATAACTTGCGCTTGACAGCGATTTTAATTAAGTAGCTTAGCGCCCGCTACTTCACTTGTGTAGACTGTATGGCCTGCAAAGGCTTTTTTTTATTATGTATTCGAAGATCTATGTTGTTGACAAACTGCAATACGTTCTAAGCTTTTCACGCTAATGAAAACCTTATAAGCTAGGTCTTTTCCGAAAGTTGACTGTTGGCTCCAGGAAGACCAATAATGCAAGTTAGCCGCCACACTCGTGGCACTGAAATACACGAAAAGTTCGTCTAAGTCTGGGGCTACTATTTGCTGGTACCACATTCACGCACTCACTTAATACACTTTAAGATACTCAAGCACACTAAAACCACAGAAATAATACCATTAATCAAACAAACCGCCAGAGAAAACATGGGCTCATTAAAATTCCATAAACTCTGCTGAGTAAAGGTTGGGAGCAGTTGACAAAGATCTAAGATCGCCAAAACACGGAGTTCGAAGTACAAGAAGAGCGGCCATTCTCTTTCAAATCGAAGGATGCAGTTTCCGCAGCTAGGAGAAATCAACCGACGCTTTCACGAAACCAATGGTTCCGAATAAACAATCTGTATCGGTCGAACACTACTCAAGTCTCACATTCGTATGCTAACATGTTTGAAGCCGAGCCAAAAACAACCAACAGGCAATACCAATAAATCAATCGTGAAGAGATAATCTTATGATTAAGTGCACACAAAGCAACCCACGCATTGGGAAATTCGCTCCAAGACGCTTCAGGATCACGTCTGTATTTCGCACCCGGGCCTCAGACGGGCTCTGTCCAAACGCCGGCGTTCCTCGCACTCTCCTTCCCGCTTCTTCTCCCTCCAAACTGGTCGTAGCTCCTCCTGTCCCTGCAGCGCTCTCTACGAAACTGAACATCAAGCCGTTAGCTAGGGATGACGAAGCCAACAATTCAAACACGAACGAACCTGTAAAGGCTTAGGCAGTATCTTGAAGAGTGTTTTAAAAATGGAATCATCATCACAGTCATGCGTATCGTAATGGTTCACTAACTCAACTCTTCGTTGATACAACCCCAACGAAATACAAAAGATATCTTCTCTGTGTTTGGGAGTGCAGCCTGAGGGCATATAAGTTAGTTTGTATGGATCTCAGAGAGTACAAACAAGAAGAAAAGAGAATAAGCTCTCCTTCAGAGCGAAGCCACCACAGAAATGAGTGGACGAATGGTAAGGTCAGGGGATAGAAGCTGCATACAGCCTCATAAGCAGAAAAAAATAGTACAATCAAACACTTAGGCATCACGAAGAGAGACCAAGCTGAGGAGACACTATACAGGACCACTGGGGGATCAGGAAAAAGGAAGAATGGAAATAAATGAAATAAAAATTGTCAACAAGCCTGAATAACTACTGAACATCAGTTGCCTTAGTTTTAGTTGACGTTGTGTAATTTTTGTTTGTTATGCAACTTATTCAGCGATTCTCCTTCCCCATAAGTGGCCATTAGTGATTAGGCCGTTAGTGATTAGCACTGTGGTATCTGTATGATTTGTAATTTCTTGTCTGGCCTTTAGAGGCGAGTAAAAAGTAATGAAATTCATAGGGCATTGAAGGTAAATGCACTTCGCAACTTTACTATACTTTTAAAGTTGTGTGCATACCAAATTCGTCTGGTAGCAAAATCACATTATGCCTTAACTCCTTATTACACAGGCATATAGCCTGCTTCACAATTGGGTCAGACTGAAGTGGTGTCACCGTTAGAGTGAAATATCGGTGCCGCCACAGAACGTCTTTGTGTTAGGTGGCGTCACAGGTTTGCAAAGTTTTTTTTTTTTTTTTTTTTTTTTTTTTACAAACGTATTGACCAATTAGGATCCCGTTAACAACATCAGTTCTTCTTCCTCCTTTGTTGTCGTTTCCTATTTTTCCAGTATTCCCTCATTTCCTCCCTACGAACTCTCTTCCTTCCTTCTGTCCGTCTTGTTGCCGATTTTTTATTTCTTCTGCTTTGAAAGCCTTCGAAATTTAGTATTTTATTTTTAAAACGGTTGCTTTCCGCTATTTCTGATTCTTTGAAGTTGTTTCTTTCTAGATCTTTCCTTACTTCTGTAATCCATGCTATTGTCGATTTCTTCTTCCGGAAGTATAGGAGTATTTGTTTTGTTAGTCTGTTTCCATCGATTCAGTAGAGGTGTCTGAAAAAGTTTAATCTTCGTTTGACCATTACTTCAGATATTTTCTCTATATTTTTGTAGATCTCCTTATTACTTCTTATTTTCCAACCATCTGCAGTTTTTATTGCACCCATTATTTTTCTGATAATGTTTCTTTCCAGTACCTCTAGTTTCAAGAAATAGTCAACAAGCTTGACTAACTACTGAACAGCAGTTGCCTTTGTTTTCATTTACGTTGTGTAATTGTGTTTCTTATAGTTCATCGTTAGGTAGTCAGATCCAAATATACACTCTGGTCATACCACTGTGCTGTATTGCTTTAGTTCTGTTTTTCTAGATTTAAATTTTTTGTTGTAAATATTTTTCGTCAGTCTTTATGCTCTTTCCATTTTGTTAATTCTCACATCTACTGCAGATGTTTCAAGTCAATTCTGTTGCCTAGTCTCTCCAAGATATTTACATTTATTAACTCTCTCTATTTTAGCTATTTGTGTTTCTTAGAATTTTGGAGCATTTTTTATATTTGTCATGAATTTTGTTTTTTCAGCTGAAATTTTCAGACTAGTTCTGTTTGCTATTTTTTCCAGAAGGTTTATCTGAATAACTGCCTCTGCCAGCTTTTCTGGAGGTATTGCAAAATCATCAGCAAAAGCCAAGCAGATTACCTTGATGCCGTTTGCTTTTCTTCCCAGAGTTATTGGGTCAATTTTGTGATTTTTTAGCTCCGAATTCCAGATCCTTACAATTTTTTTGCTACAACATAAATAAACAGTAAAGGTGATAAACCATCACCTTGTCTAACACCAGTTTTTATTTCAAATGGCTGAGATACTCCTCCCATAAATTTCGCGTCAGGTATTGTACCAGTTAGTGTTTCACGAAATATATTTGCTAACTTTGATTTAACACCAAATTCTCTAATGACCTTATCTATTGTTTCTCTGTCTATACAATCAAATGCTTTCTTGAAATTAATAAATGACGCTATTAATGGTTTACTGGTTAACATTCTATGGTGAATTATTATCCTTAAGTTAAAAGTTTGTTCTGCATGGGATCTTCCATTTCGAAAACTATCCTGATATTGTGCCAGTTGTTTGTCTAAAGTATGTACCTCTCTGTTCAGGAGAATTTTTGATAAACTATTGTATGCCACTGGCAAAAGTGACATTCTTCTGAATGACTGACATTTTGTTTGTCTCCCTTTTTATGTAACGGGTGGATTAATGCTTTTTTCCTTTCAACTGGAATCTTCATTTTTACTTCTTTTTTACATGTTGGTATTGCTGTTCCTATGGGTTTATTAATTTATTGTCTTTCTTTTACAGTTCACTATTGCTATTTCAGTTTAAATATTTTCAATTTTTCATTTGGAGATAGTCAGTGGAACTGCGAACGCTATAAAATGGAGTGCCAAGTGAAGAAATCCAAACATTTCAGACATATTCCTCTGTTACAGTTCAGTAGAAAGGTGACAGTAACGGAGGCAGACAAAAGCATTTGTGCGTGGCATGAGGATAATGCCTTTGAACAGAGCACGGCAAGGAAATTGTTTTCTCATTTTAAAGAGGATCGTTTATACGTTAGTGAATCTCCACGTTCAGGAAGACCTTCGGGGTTTGATGAAGATTGGTTAAATACGTCAAACCACAATGATCCACGTGAACGTGGTCGAGAAGTGGCAAATGTGATAAACTAATTCCATCACGAGACATTTGCATGCAGTTTGGAAGGTTCTAAGACTGAGTGTATGGGCACCACATGCTCTAAGCCCAAATCACAGAAATAAGCGGGTGGTCATACGTCCATCTCTGCTTACTCGCCGTCAGCTGGCTCGTGAACAACACTGACCTTTCATATGCCTTATGATTACCAGTGACAAGAAATGGTGTCTTCATGCTAACGTATGGCAAAAAAGGGAATAGTTGAGTCCAAACAAAGCAGCAGCGTCCCGTACAAAGATCTGATATAAGACATAAGATAATGTTGCGCATCTGGTGGAACAGCGACGGGGTGACCTGCTACGAATTGCTGCGCTGCTCACATTTACCGTCAACAAGTGAGACGTCTTGCATACTGAGTCTAAGAACAAAGACCAGGACGAGTGCATGAAGCAATGCTACTCCACAATAATTTTCCCCCAAATTTTTCTAGACTGACAAGATCACTGTAGAGGTTATGGTTTCGGAAGCCATTCCGCATCAAACTTATTCACCTGACCATGCACCCCCGGATTTTCATCTTTTCTGCTCTCTGTCGAGCAACATTATACAGTCATGAAATCCAAAAGTTACACAGAGTTGTCAGTCTGTTGTTAAATAGTGAAGAAGAATGAATTATTGTTGACTAAAGTCCCTTGTTACGTGTATCGGTTGGTTGTATTAAATTGAGGGAGAGACGCAACGAACTTATGCACCTACCTAGTAGTTTTGTTCAGATGTACGAACAAGGTACGACTACAATGTACGGTTTTGTTCCTGTATAGCGTAATATTGTTTTTCTTATGCCGCCTCACTTCACCCCTTTGTTTCTTAAAGTGGAGTCCAGTGACGTGTGACGTAAGTTTTCAGGTGAGGTACTGAACTTACTTTTTGCGTAAACTATTAGTTTCAACCCCTTGTAGATTTTTGAAGGATGTATCAAAACATAGTGTGGTGTAATAGGCGACTCATGTGTCTGTCACAAGGGCAAGTAGTGGGTATCGTGTTCTGCATGTTCATAGGACGAACTGCAAATGTTACTCTGATTATATTTGTCTACCGGCAGATGCAAAGAATTCCCTGTGGTACCCGTTGAGTTGTTTTTAGGATTTGTCTGACGCCATTTATTGCCGGTAGTGGACGGAGCGATGTCGACCACGTTTCTTTATTATATATTGTGTACTCAAATATGTAATACTTTGTATCTTCACCAGCCTGTGTTGCTAGATAGTGTTGTGAATTTGAATATACGCCACAGTCTTGGAACATGTTGCGAAACACACCAAATACGTTAAACTTACGGCTTTTGGCGACAAAAACGTATTGAAAGTTTTTGAAGAGAGCATATTTCACAGTCATGATGCAAAAGTAGCTTTTCTGCAGTATCCATGAATTATTTTGAATAAAAATGCGGTGGAGCCACCATAGCTGTAGTATTACGTTATATTCGTCAGAGCTGTGCGTTAACATTATTGAAAAAACAATAGCTGAGAGGGATGTAATAAGCTGTACTGAGGCTGTGCGATGAGACCAAACTTTGTTCATTCAAGCTGCAGGTGTCAGAGGCAGTTGAGTTGCGAATAGGTACGACAGGTGGGTTAGCTGGCAGGTACAGCAGAGGTCCGCCATACTGTGTACAGAACTGCTCGGCCCAGGAGCCAGCATTTGCTGGGGCACACAGGACTCCCGCCACATGCACGTGCACTCAACGGACAGTCCAGGAAATTATAGGTGTCGACGGGCACCAAGATCAAAGAACCGGTAGCCACCAGAGTGGCAGTCAAATTACTTGTGGAATCACTGTGCGTAAAAGCTAAACATTTTCAGTGCAAATCTTCTCAGTGAGAAATTACAAACACAGTATACAGGGTTATCACAAATGATTGAAGCGATTTCACAGCTCTACAATAACTTTATTATTTGAGGTATTTTCACAATGCTTTGCACACACGTACAAAAACTCAAAGTTTTTTTAGGCATTCACAAATGTTCGATATGTGCCCCTTTAGTGATTCGGCAGACATCAAGCCGATAATCAAGTTCCTCCCACACTCGGCGCAGCATGTCCCCATCAATGAGTTCGAAAGCATCGTTGATGCGAGCTCGCAGTTCTGGCACGTTTCTTGGTAGAGGAGGTTTAAACACTGAATCTTTCACATAACCCCACAGGAAGAAATCGCATGGGGTTAAGTCAGAAGAGCGTGGAGGTCATGACATGAATTGCTGATCATGATCTCCACCACGACCGATCCATCGGTTTTCCAATCTCCTGTTTAAGAAATGCCGAACATCATGATGGAAGTGCGGTGGAACACCAGCCTGTTGAAAGATGAAAATAGCTTCCTGCTTGCTTTATTCGTCGACTTCCGCGGGCTACGCGTGAAACTTGCCCGCACGTGTTCAACCGTTTCTTCGCTCACTGCAGGCCGACCCGTTGATTTCCCCTTACAGAGGCATCCAGAAGCTTTAAACTGCGCACACCATCGCCGAATGGAGTTAGCAGTTGGTGGATCTTTGTTGAACTTCGTCCTGAAGTGTCGTTGCACTGTTACGACTGACTGATGTGAGTGCATTTCAAGCATGACATACGCTTTCTCGGCTCCTGTCGCGATTTTGTCTCACTGCGCTCCCGAGCGCTCTGGCGGCAGAAACCTGAAGTGCGGCTTCAGCCGAACAAAACTTCATGAGTTTTTCTACGTATCTGTAGTGTGTCGTGACCATATGTCAACGAATGGAGCTACAGTGAATTTATGAAAGCGCTTCAGTCACTTGTAATAGCCCTGTATTAATCTAAATGAACCCACAAATATATTTAATTTTCTTTTGATTGAGATAATCTCGAGAAATGCAAATGATGTTTTACACACTCTTCTCCACCTAGATACGTGACAGTCACTATATTGATCTAAGGTCATTCATTTAGATTGTGTCGTTTCTCTTTCAAATTACTTTGACAAACTTTTGCTAACTTGAGAAATCACTGTTGTTGTGGGCTGAATATGTTTTAATTCTAAGAAAAGCAGATTCTAAGTCGGTTTCTACACTGTTCATGTTGTTTACACAATTTTCTTATGTCTAAACTTTTTTTTCATCAATTGCATTTGTGTCAAGATGATGTTCATGTAAATGGCCTAAAAAAAATAGTCGATGGAACAAAGATTCCAGCCTTTGCTTTTCTTATTCTTCTATTCCAAAAACAAATAATCTACAGAGATTTGTAGTTCCATATCAATTTTCATGTTAAGTTTTAAATTAATAATTGATAAGGCAGTAATATGCTCTGCCATTTTTTTATGAATGTCTATAAGGAATGGATTTCTGTTTCTGGTGGACATTGTAGTTACTTCAGATTCAAGCTGCCCAGTCCATACGATGAACGTGTTCTTCATTACTGGGAGCTTTTTATCCATTTCTTGGAATAATTAAATTTCTAGTGCTTATTTTAGTGACGATACTGGAGCAGAGTGTTTGGGAAGGCAGCGTTGTGCCCATTCGCTGAGGTGGTGTGGTGCTAGGAAGGTCTCAATGGTCTTTTTAAATCCTTGCAGGTGACTACGCTCACTATGGTTAGTGGACGCCGTGGAAGTCCAAGATAATAATTTAGCGTGAAAT
The DNA here is from genome assembly GCF_021461395.2 of Schistocerca americana. NCBI lineage: Eukaryota > Metazoa > Arthropoda > Insecta > Orthoptera > Acrididae > Schistocerca > Schistocerca americana. Next base: position 46,804,442 of record NC_060123.1, read on the forward strand.
TTTTGCCTGTCTGAGAGTACTTCAAAAACCACAGGCGCTGCGGTACCATTTTTCCAGTGTGGGAGTCAGTACTGTATCACTCAGATTATGTTCTCGGTACGTAAGAGTGATCGGACATGAAGACACTGCCTTGGTCTAGTACCAACTTTGTGTTCAAAAATCGGCTTCTTTTAAGTAAAAGGACGTAGGTCATGTGCACTTTCCCCTGCTTTTTTCATCGATTTAGTAACAAATCTTGCCTACCAAATTTGCACACAGCATGCACCCTTCCTCTCCATGTGGAGTTTTTAGCAAGGAGAAAGGTGAGGACAGTAAACTGAGTTCCGAGCGTTCTGCTCCAGGCTGTTGCACAAAGAGGGTTCATGTCCGGACACTATCTGGTACAGACTGGCGCACATTAGCTGATTAGTGGGAGGTAAGTGTCGCAATTGTGGTAGCATGACCCATCTTTTGTGCTGCTAGTAACTGGCTTACTGTGCCACACAACTTGTGTTGCTCAATTGGTTTATAATTGGGCTTTTGTTGTAACATGACCTTTCGTTTCGTCAGCTGCCGAGAGAAGGTCCTGTTGCCTTTACTTCATGCAGGCTTATCCACTTGTTTCTACATGTGCTAGCGTCATTTCGCAATTTGAATTGAGCTGGACAAATCTTTGTTCCCTGTTTCATTCATTGTGATTTACGACAATTATTACAGCAAATAAATGTCAGAGTCTTTCCTGTGTTAACGTCAAAACACTTTAACTTGTTCTGCAACATACACTGGCTAGGCAACCCATTAAAAATAAATGTAACCTGTTCTGTACCAAATCGGTTCACATCATTGTGCCAGCATTGCCCTTGTGCAGAGTGCCAAATTCAGGGTTAATTTATTTATTGCGTTGGGAAAACGATAATTAAACACACTTGTCTTTGATTATCACACACTTATTTAACTAACCGGGAACTAGAACTTACAAACTTATAAGTTTATTACTCAGTAACAGATTTAGCAAAGAATTTCCTCTTGGAGTTTGAGGTAATAGTTAATATAAAGGTATAACGAAGTTTTGAATTAAATTAAAAGTACTATATATTTGTGGAAGACTTTACTGTATAGGTTGTGGGCTGTAGCTGTACTTCTGAATCATGTAAATCAATGTATTTACATTTTTACGCTTAGAACGAATTTCATTCCTTTTCTTAGCTGATACACTGTTGGGATCAAAACGTGGCCAATAAGTGCGCGGTAAACAGCTAATTTGAAAATGGAAAGCTGCTGATCTGCTGTTGAAGCCAATCTTAATACCCTCTAAGACTGTTGGTGTGACTTTACAGAACTCTGCTGTTTGAGACGGGCAATCGCCCAGAAACATTTGGTAGATTTTTTTCCTTACGGGTTCATTCTCGTTTCAGTCTCCAGAAACATTTATTAATACTTGTGCTCGCAAAAACTCCCTCTCTCCCTCTTTTGTGTGTATGTCTCCCCCCTCTCTCTCTCTCTCTCATATGCACACACACACACACACACACACACACACACACACACACACACACACACACACACACAACCGGCTCCTGAATCGTATTTGTATGCTCCAATATATTTCCTAAATGACACACAAAGTGCATTAGGTCATAAAAAACCGAATGCCATGATTTTCACATGACTTACTCAGGATCAGCTACATTCCGTCGATAGGTGCATTTCTGAAATTGCTCTGCTGTATTTTAACAAATCACTAAAAGTAATTTGTGAGCATATCCAAACTGTTTCTCTGAATGTGTGTTTTTGAAGACTTCCTAGCGGAAGAATATTCCACTACCTCTGAGCATGCATCCAAGACAATATTGCTTCATCTGATATTTATACACCCGAAATATTAATATGGAACTGTCTAAATATTGTCAAAACCACTGCCAGAGTGAAGATATAAGTCATGTGTATGATGGGTACTTATTATGTGCGAAAATAATGGGTATTTCAAATGTTTATCTAAATATCGACAGAATACGTGACGTTATGACTGCAGAAAAATCAGACAGGTCGAATGAGGTAGGTTACAATGGTAGTTAAACATCTCTGTGCTTCTCCTGCAGAGAACAAACGTCAGTAGCACATTAATGTATTTGGTTTGATTTGACCGTTGTTTATTAGCACTTATTCTATTTCGTACTAGTAATTTTAGTGCTACAAAGCTATATCTCATTTCATTTTCATTACATACTGCTCATACCGCACCGTTTTCTGGATTAGAGAAGGCCATAGGTAACCAATTGTACATAAAAGTTTCATTGCTCTCACACGTAGATAGTTGCCTACACTGAGCACTCAGTTCAGAACTCGAATATTGAACTCCAGTCTCCATTTAAGCTGTTCTTGTGTTTTCTTAGACATCTATGCAGTTAGACCAACGTTAGTGGCCCAGAGAACAGTTACAGGGTACAAAGGATCACAGCAGAGGAAAATAAATACAGGTCAAATCTGACTACTGCGGACGTTGCAAGTGACCACCATTCATTCACCTCTGTACATTTTCGGGCCCTGCTCAGCCAGTTGCTGAAGGCAGATGGGAGATGGACCGGTGAAACTTCTGGAATCTCATCTAAAAAGTTCTGTTGCAGTTCTTGATCACTACGAAGGTTGTTGCGATACGCCTCAGTCTTGAGGGCTCTCCATACAAAGTAATCGTACACTGACCGATCAGGTGACGTAGTTGGGCAGCTGGGGCCGCGACCAGACTGACCTTCGCTAACAGCTCTGTGAGGCCTGAAGATTCTGTAAATGTGCTCCTAGGATCCGGTGTGGATCACGTGGCGGCCGTGTACCTGGTCTTCTTGTCACGGGATGTGGTTATATGCATACATTCTCTCTTTAATTGTAAGCTTTCTTTGACGCACAGTGACACCTTTGCAGCATCTGCGCTGGAGCATCTCGGTTCTATACTTCTCCTTACTAAATGTAACGCACCGCTCTTCTCTGTATTTTTCCAATATTATCTGTTAATCACATATGGCATGGGTTCCACGCTGACGAGCAATACTCAAGAATTGGTGGAACCGTTGTTTTGGCAGAAAATTTTTCGTAACAACAATCTTTATTCGTCGAGCCCTTCTTCAGTGGCTGTTGGCTGTGAGTCGTAGGCCTGCATTGTCTCTCCTGAACTCATGGCTGCCAGGAAAGACAGAGGTAGTTTACTCGTCCGCGGGGAGTGTTGGCTGGGCTGCTGAGCGCAGCGTTTGTGTGCGACGATGCAGATGCTGTGCTTAACCGAAGCGTGAGCAGTCTGCTGGAGCATGTGTGGACACCTGACGGGTACACCAATTGATCAGTAAAATGGTTCACTGTCAGCTGGTGTCAGCATGGAGGTGGCCTCAGCTGGATGCCACCGGTAAAAGCGCTGGTAACATCAGATCTAGCAGCAGGCAGCTGATCAGAAGCTATCAGATGAGTTGGTGAGATGTGATGAAACTGTTTGGGACCGTCGACTCGTGTGGCATACGTCTCAGTGACGGGATACCACTAAGATCAAAGCAACGAGTATCTGTAAGTTCTCGCCCTGGATTTGTTGTAGCAGGGTGCCAGTTCTGGTTGACTAAGATGGCTCAGCGTCAAGCCATTGCATTCTTTTACTCGCCTGTGTAGCAGGCTGGGCTCATACACTATGCAGTGTCAACAATATTCTGTGCTAACCTGACTGTGGCTTGCGGAGACTGTGCGGAGGAGTGTTGCAGTAACACAGTGTATTGTCAGTACCTAGTTTTAGTGGAAGTTGGAATAAATTGTAAAGAGCTGTGGTGCAGTGTTGTATCAAGGAACCACCGATCGCCAAGCATATTATGGCGACCTGTGGATCAAAATAGCACGTGTGCGAAGCGACTGTGAGATTTTCTACCACTACTCAGCGGAAAACTGCACCGCCAAACAGTAACAGCCATAGCTGGCGGGACGATGTCACCACACCAGACCAAAACTCCTGTTATGAGTTATGTGACCGGTTGTGAGATTTCAGTGTAACTTACAGAGCTCAGTGCCATGTAAATAGTACCGATGTTGAGGCAAAGGGCTTCAGAGGGCAGCTGCACCACAACAAGTCCACATCATACCTGATAACGAGAGGAATGGGCACCACCAGCTGCAGGCATGGCAGTTCGGCCACAGTTTGTCGCCTGTCCTGTTTTACCCGTCTGCACAGCCTACAATGTCCGAGATCTGTAACGAGGGTTGGCCGCCCAAACCCACGAAGTCTGAACTTCGGTGGTTCAAATGGCTCTGAGCACTATGGGACTTAACTTCTAAGGTCATCAGTCCTATAGAACTTAGAACTACTTAAACCTAACTAACCTAAGGACATCACACACATTCATGCCCGAGGCAGTATTCGAACCTGCGACCGTAGCAGTCGCGCGGTTCCAGACTGTAGCGCCTTTAACCGCTTGGCCACTCCGGCCGGCAGTCTGAACGTCGTCTCACTTTTGTTTCGCCATACGTTGAAGATACTTATCACAGCACTTCTCAAACACCCGACAAGTGGAGTAGCTTCACAAACACTGTGCCGAGCTTCTGAGTCATGACAATCTGCCCTAGGTCAGATGGATCTCGCGCCTTCCACAACCTACATACTAACAGCACACTCATGGATATTACGTGCACCGGGCGTGCGCCTGACGAGCCATTGCTCGCTAGGTGACGCTGGTATCGCCTAGACGGATATATATCGACAGCAGGGCGTAGTCATGAAGTTCTGGCTGATAAGCGTTTCTAAGTTATCAGTGAATCTACTGGTCACCCCAGCTCGGAAAAACACCGCTCACCATGCCGACGGCCATCATCAGTGGTGTCACAGATCAGACAGCAGACATCACTGCAGTGAACAGTGGAGGATGTCTGTCTCCCACAGTGCATCGTCCAATCCACAGCCTAGGATATTTTCATTATGTTGTGAGGGATTTTGATGACATCCATGGTGCCTCGGCATGGAGTCTTATTGACTAAAGTAGAACTGTCTTCACTGAGGAGTTCTGATTCGAATTAAGCCCAGACGACCAGAGAATACGGAGACGACCAGAGAATACGGAGACGCCGCAGACAGCGGTGGAATACCCATCTGATTTTCTTCCGCCATACGGCCCGACAGCCTGGCCTGGGGTGCCGTTTCTCTTCATTCATGGCACCCTTACAGCATAGCAATACGTCGGCCACATTCTACACCCCATTTTTTTGCTCTTCATAGCAAGATATTCGGGGCTTACATGTCAGCTAAATAACGACTGCCCCCACATAGGGAGAGTTTCATCTGCTTCTCTTCGTGCTTGGCAAACTCAAACTTGACCAGCTAGATCGCCGGATCAACGCTATGGACAGGACCCTCCAGTCACCTGGAGATATTGACGATCCAACTCACTAATTGCACAGAAGTTGGCACGACACACTTCAAGATGACACGTAACGTCGCTACCAACCAGTGTCAAGCCGACTAACTGCTTCAGTAAGGGCCAGATGTGGATCAAAGCATTATTGAATTGCTCAATTTGCATAGCTCTTTCTATTGAATAAATCATCCAATTTTTCTGAAATTCTAATCATTTGCTTGTCCGTACATGTACATAACATCTATTTCTCTCCCATTTCGATAATGTCTTCGTGGTGCGTCGTTTTTCCTTTTGTTTCAGTGCGTTCTTTAAAACGACAGAGTAATCATAAAACGACTTATGTAACAATAAAGAATCAAGTATTTTAAGGTGAAGATGCATAATGCTTTTTCGTATTGGAACAGAGTATGCATGATAAAAGAAGGAAAAGCGGGATTTAAAAGTCAAAATGTATACAGAGTGGCCCAAAATTCACGTCGTCACATGAGGGCTTTAACTAGCTATCAAAGTAAAGTCTACAGTTATGATTGTTTGAAAAGGGCTTAATTTTTCCCAGGTCGTTCTTCCGTCCCTTCTCTGTCATAATCTGCAACGAAACAGTATAAAAAGGAAAAAAATTAAGTAATTATTTGCAGCTATAGCCTCTTCGTGACTTTTCGTAGAAACAGACAAGATGAAATTGTAAGAGACCATAATGTAGAACGTTAAGTCCAGTATTGATTGCGCTCTTCTCCCAGCAGAAGAATGTTCGCGTTGCTGCTTATTTGCATCGCGACTCGGACCTATACACATTTTGTGTATTCTTGTAACCCATGACCATATCGGACTTTCGCACGATTTCATTATTTAAATTCGCTTTTGGAAATGTGTGATGGGAATCCATAGAATCTTCGAGCGCTAAGGATGTCTGTCTTATCGTTCCACTTGATTAACATCTGCCTTCTTTAAAATTCCGTTAAACATTCCATTTCTTAATTTCTTCACTTTTCATGAAGGCATGGAGTTCCTTGCTGTTTAGCTGCATTATGCTAACGACGTCGCTGTTCTTAATCGTCCGTTTGTCAACCAAACCTGAGTCTGAATGCCATCACCGCTTAATTTGAAGACCTTTACTCCAATTAATAGTTTCGACAGAATCATGCCGTCATCTTCAAACTGGCATTGCACTTTGCGCATATGGTCACGAACATGTGTTGTCAACATTTTGAGAACAACGTGTATATACATTAAAAAACTCCACATGGTTTGTCATTTATAGAACAGAATGCTCCCACATAAGTTGTCGAATGAATAAAGGTCAAAGTACAAGATCCATAGCACCAATAGAGTTAAAACTTGAAACTACCTCTTTAACTAATTTTTATTAACCACTGACCTACAGAGTTTTCTCTGATAAACGAAACTCAAACTTAATCTATTGATTTATTACCCACAATACAAAAGCGCAATACAATCTGACAGCTATAAGTTCACAACATGATTTCCAATAATTAATAAAAAAGGATAGCCCTGAATTACAAGGAATCCAAAAGATATGAAATTAAAGAAATATGAAACTACTCCCAACTCTGTAAATTGCCTAAACTCATTTCGGACACGAATCGCAATAGTGGAAACCTCATTATTTTTTCATAAGTCGCTTACCTCACAGAAAATCTTCGTAGCACGAACTACAGCAATTACAGGAAGTAGCAACAAAAACCATCTAAATAAATTTATTCTAACCACTGTAGACTCTAACTACTAGGAGGCATATAGCTAGCAAAAGAAAGATTTGTTGAAAAGCAAACAATGTAACTCATGTGGCATCTTGTTCCAAAAATTATATACATACCAATAGTTCCATTACCCAAACATTATCAACAACATCACAATCAGAGGCCGCCGCAACAACATATGTGAACGATATACACAAACTTGGTGTAGGGTACGAACTTGGTTCAAATGGCTCTGAGCACTATGGGACTTAACATCTGTGGTCATCGGTCCCCTACAATTTAGAACTACATAAACCTAACTAACCTAAGGACATCACACACATCCATGCCCGAGGCAGGATTTGAACCTGCGACCGTAGCGGTCACGGGGTTCCAGACTGAAGCGCCTGGAACCGCACGGCCACACCGGCCGGCGGTACGAACTGTCAAGGTAGATGCGGTAAACATTTCCCAGAAAATGCCGAGAAACTTAAAAAAAATTAAAAAGCCATATTTTCTTGACGATAGACTGACATAAATCGCATCCATACTAGTATACACAAAGAAAAAAGCCTTATAACTATCTGAATACATACACTGACGAGGAAAAATTCTCAACACCAAGAAGGAGTTGTGCGATATAAATGGACATTGGTAGGTATGTTTCTACAGGTGAAAGATGTTGTCAATTCCCAGTTCACACCAGTTGCATAAGAGTGGTGCTAAAGCGCCGTTATGAAGATGCAGCTGCCTTTTGGATTACATAAACGCTGCAACAGTCATGAGCGATAGCAGCCTTTGAGACTGGACGTGGTGAGTTGGCTATAGTTGCGAATTCCTTTAAGGCGACAAAGATGCATTTCACTTAATTTCATCGAAGTCATGCAACAGGGCTACGAGAAGCTGGATCATCTTTCTGCGATATTTCAGAAATACTTGGTAGGAATGCATCCACAGTATCTGAGTACCGGCAGCCTTGTTCACGAGAATGTACTGTCGCAAGAAGACATGATTCTGGATGGCCTTGTGGCACTAACGAGGGGAACGACAATCGTGTTTGGCTTGGGATTCTGGCGCATCGTACCGCTTCTGCAGTAGCAGTTGATACAACAGTGATACACCGAACAACTACAAATCCGTTTCTTCAGTGATAGTTTCGAGCAAGACCCGTTGTAGCGTTCATTTCACTAACGCCAAACCACCGCCATGCGATTTCAGTGGTGTCAAGGTAGAGCTCATTGGAATGCAGGGTGGAAGTCTGTTGTGTATTCTGATGAAAGCTGGTTCTGCCTCAGTGTCAGTGATGGCCATGTGTTGGTTACAAGGAAGTCAGTTGAGGGCGCGCTAGACAGATTGGACCTGCTTGATCGCTAGATCTGTCTCCAATCGAGCACATGGGGCCTCATCGGAAGGTAGCTCCATTATTATCCTCAAACAGCATTAACCGCTCCTGTATCGATCGAACACGTGCAACGGACCCGGAACTCCAACGCGCAAATCGTATTCCGGAACCTGTACAACACAATACCTGCACATTCTGGCGGTTACACCGGTTATTAATGTACCAGAATTTCACATTTCCAATAGCTTCAGTCGGACTTACAGTAACCGCTGATCTTGCAACGTTATTCACGTACATATGTCACCTACACGAAAGTATTCCTGGAATTTCATTACTCTATATTAATTATTTTTTGGTATTACGACTTTTTTTCCGTCAGTGTATATTACCTTTTTAGGAAAAGATACAATTTAGTGGAAGAAACATTTACTGACAGCATTATAACAACTTTTACGCGTGAAACCTGTCATTCCCATCGCTTGCTAACCATAAAGTATTGCAGAAGAGTGTATCCGTCGAACCAACTGAGAGCGAGCTGGCCGTGGACGGATAGTCTGCCGCACCAAGTTAAGAGCAAAATAATGAAACTGATGGAAATCTCGGCATTTGCATTAATGACACTCCTTCACCACAGTTTCGCGCCGCGCGGGATTGGCCGAGCGGTTTGGGGCGCTGCAGTCATGGACTGTGCGGCTTGGTCCCGGCGGAAGTTCGAGTCCCCCTTGGGCATACGTGTGTGTGTTTGTCCTTAGGATAGTTTAGGTTAAGTAGTGTGTAAGCTTAGGGACTGATGACCTTAGCAGTTAAGTCCCATAAGATTTCACACACATATGAACTACAGTTTCGGGATGCATCGAACAGTGTTTAATCCCACGTCTAGTGCCTGTTTACATAAGGTCTTACGTGCACGTATATGTAATCCTTCGATTCTTTGGGACACCAGAATATAAAATTGAAGACGTGGGGCCAATCGAATGGAGTATGCTTATTTTATTTTAAATCTCAATACTGAATCCGACTTTTCATGTGCACCGGGTTAATAGCCCCAACTATAGTTCGTATTCCAAAACAACGCAGGTTGCTATGTCTTCGAATATTTTCACGTCCAGTGTCATACACAGCCTCTTTCACAGACTTGCCAAGTTATGGGGCTGTTTCTGTGTCGAGTGCTTTAACGGCATTAATTAAAACTTTCCGAAGTATTAAATTCCTTAAATGTGAAAAATGATGTGGTGATTTTAGCGTAGACGGTCGTTTCCATGTAATGTCGATGTGCGGTGTTGGCCGGTCTCACACATACGTGGCCATGCCACTCACAGCGAGCAGAATTACGCCACTTGAAAATCATATTACGATCCAGGGCCACATTTTTTTTTTTTTTAAATTAAAAGCATGAAACGCGCGGAACTTCACTCGACAGCATTTCACAGCCGGTGTTACGGCATTCGTTATTAACTTCAGGCAGACGTGACAGCTGTATGGGGGAAAAATGGGGCCAAGCGAGCGGCGGGGCTGCGCTTTATGGGGGACGCCGGGCTCTGAATAACGCCCCCATAAAGTGTGCGCGCCCGTGGCGGGGGTGGCAGTGTGTGTCAACTGATCGGGAGGGGGGAGGCGGGAGCTTCTAAAGCAGAACAGCACAACCACTGCGAGGTGCCGGACGTGTGCCAAACGAGGGATCTGAATGGTCCCTATACTACTAAAAAAATATACTGGTCGTGAAAAGACTTTTGTAGGTGTAATGGTACCGTACCCGTTCACTCAACGAATGCAGTATTATGACAATAGTTCCCAGCGGGCCCGGTAAACAAAAGGGCCATACTTTGGAAGGACTCACAGACGAGTTAGGATGAATGGACAGTCCCAGACTGCAGATCTAATACCTTGGCTCACAGTACTAATTAACAAACGCGTGTTTTGAAATGTTTTCCGGATGGGGCTTGAATTCTATTAATGAGTAGTGTTAAAATCAAAATCAAATTGAATGTGAGTTGTAATGAAAATGGATATACTGAACATTATTACAATGGCTGACGCTGAGAAACCGGTAGCGATATTTCTAGTGAAGAAATACAGTTGAACAGTTTAGCATTTTACTTAATACAGAACCATTGTTTAAGGGATCTAGAGAAGTAAATACGAGTTTGCACGGAAAGTGTTTGTTGCATCACTAAGTACTAAGCTTGTCAACGTGAATAAGATCATTGTAGACAACGTGATGAGCGCACGAAATTTCCTAGAATATATTTTTTTATTTAATAAAATTGCAGCCAAATAGCCATATACAGTTACTTTGCTTAACATTTTACATTTACATTTTCATTTTACATTTTTGCATATTCATTTATCGATTTCACTGTTTTACTGTACAGTTCTATGTGATATCGTTCACAGGCGTCGTCACACAGTTCACATACACATGTTGTGGTTGGGTCGTGATAAGTTTTGTTTTTGCAAATTAGATGATGAAAACCTAAATAGAAAGTCTAGTTACGACATGTCGCAGCTCGAAGTTTAGTGCTGTCCATGAGCGGTTCGTCATTGCTTCGGTTCCACAGAACTCCGGCCATACTTTTTCTCGTTTGTCCTCCATGATCTTCAGTTGATTTCTGGAAGCCCTGGTGTGTGGCATCACATATCGAAGTTTGATGTCTTCAGTTAGGAATGTCTCTGTCGCTAGTAGGTACAGTATTCTAGATCTTGTCCTTGAGAGACCTAGTGTTCTTTTTAGATAAGTCTATTTTACCATTTCTAGTATTTCTAGATTATTTTTGTTAGGTGGAGGTTGTAAGACCTCAATGATATAGGCCAGGATTGGCTATAATTTTGCATTGAATAATTTCATGACTGTTTCTAGACTGATTAGGCGGATGTTTTTGAAGTCCTGTATTGATATTATTACTTCGGGTCTACGTTCCGTTGTATGTTTTGTGAAGCATTTGGCTGTTGGTTGCAATGTCACCCCTAGGTATTTAAGGTCTGATGAGATTTGTATTTTTTTGTCCTCTGATGTTGATTTTCGCATTCTTGGGTGTTTTGCCTCCTTTTATGAAAATCACCACTTCTGTCTTTGTTATGTTTATGTGTAGTTAGTGTTCACTGCACCATATGCCCATTTTCTCAAAGATTTTCTGCAGCTTCTGTAAATCTCTTGAACTTACGGCTATGTCGTCAGCGTGTGCTTATACGTATACATCTTCTTCCTTTTCTCCAATTCGGAGTACTTCTTCAATGGCTAGAATGTACAGCAAAAGGCTCATAGGGTCATTCTGTAAGACTCCGTTCGATTTCAGAATGAGGTTCGAAAAAGAGAGGTTGTCTGATATTGTGATTAAGTTGTATTCGAGGATTGACTTGATTATTCTTGCCCATACGTTATCTTCTCCCATAGTTTTTTCCTGTTTTCGGACTATGAGATCTCTTTCCAGTAGATCAAAGGCTTTGGTAAAGTCTACGAACACTGTGTAGAACGTTTGTTTCTTTTGTAGCGCTTCGTCGATGTTGTTAAGAAGAAGCATGACTGCAGCAAGTGTTAATGTTCCAGATCTGAAACCCATTTGTCGTTCTGGGAGATGACTCTCCTCAGAGGCTTGGATTTTTTGTGTAACGTCTTGAACTGAGTATTTTCCATGGCTATGCCTCTGTACTTGTTTGGGTCCGTTGGGTCTGTTCTACTTTTGTAGAGAACTTTTATTGTCGAGTGTCTCCTTTGTGTCGGAATTATTCCAAGTTCCAGGCATTTGTTGAATAGTTTGATCCGTACGTGTTGGAGGGCCTCTTTCGCATCTTTCATACGTTAATTATATATATTATCTGATCCTGCTGCTTTCTTGTTCTTCAGTGCTATTATTACTTCTTTTACATCTTCTTCATTTAGAGGTTCCATTACATTGTCTTTTTCCTTAGTTTGATGTTGTTTCTCTTTCTTTGGGGGTGTTTTGATACCTCGTTTGTTCAGTATCATACTGGTCTTCCCATTCCTTCTTGCCTACCTTCGGTGTATGAGCCATTTTTCTTGGTCTTGCTGTATGGGTCTTCCTCTGCTTCATGAGCTTCTCTTTTTGCCTTTCTTCCTATGTATTCTTTTTTCTTCTCTTCTATTAGTTTTTCCTAGAATATAAACGCAGACTAAGCATTCATGCCATAGCCATTATAGGACAGTTAAAACATGCACTTCGCAAACATTATACACAACGCAATAATGCAGATCCGTGCATCAGCCACATAAAAGGTGTATCTCATATCTGGGGTATCAGTGTATCTGTCATTTCACGTACAAACAATGTGAACAGGATTGTTGAAGATATTTCGGTTTTGACAGAAACCATGGGACATCAAATCAAAAACTCTTCCAGCAGCGCATTGTACAAGAGATCATGACACTATGCGTGCGTATATGCAGAAATATTGGAATGATAATGCCTACCTCGTTGATCCGGTTAAAGAGGAAGACTTAATAATAATTCTAATTCAAAAGTTATCACTCTCGCTACGTGAAAACTTAGCTTTCACGCCGCATCTGAATATGTAGCAGTTGAGTCCCAGGAACGATGGAATTGAAATCCTCGTAGCAAAACGACAGCAAGGAGAAAGAGATAATGACGATCGTCAAGACAACAACATAAGCCCACTGAAGAGAATTTACGAGTTACAGACGGCCATAATTCGATTTACGAGACGACGGAACGCAGAAACAAGAAGAATATAGCCCACTGAACGCATTTAGCCAGAATCATTAATCAAATTGACTACCCCATCGCGGAGGCAGAACACAGTATCGCTCTCCGGGATGTGCTAGGAGCCACGATCGTAATCCATGAGGCTGTGCAGCGATAAACTAAATTAAGTATAGGAAAGGCCCGCTACGAAACGAATGTTATTGGAAATGTGTCGAGAATCGTGAAAAATGTTTTTAAAGGCGAACATACTACAGACCTGATGGTAAATCTGTACAGAGAGAAAGAAAATTTTGATACAGAAATTTTAATGTCCTTTGAATAAGTGTGGATATATGGAGTGAATGCTTCAGTTGATTCAATAGGTGAGGCGAATGCTATCTCGGAAAATGTGCTTTCACAACTGAATAATCTGGCTGCATTCCAAAAATTTGATCCTAAGTACTTGCATGGCTGTGGGTAATGGAGGTAAAGCCATCAAAGATCAAGCACTTTCGAAGTTGATAATTCAAGAAGATGAATACGAGCAGGTATTCTTGATTGTTAGATCTCTTATCATGGGCTTAGTTCTCGATACTGACTCGTTGACAGAGATGAAACGCAAGGCAGATTTTGAAGAGTTGTCTGTGTGTGAAGTTGAATAATGGAAAGAGGAGAAAATTAAAGGGCACCTAACCGAAGATAAACAGAACACTGGGGTTCTGAAGATGATGTTAATGCGTTTTCGAGAAGAAGAATGAGCTGCGAGGGAATAATAATGATGAAGGTGCTCTCACTATATTCTGTTCATCATAAGAATAAACCTGATGTATACATTGTGCTATGTATTCCTCCGCGTTTGCTTGAATTTTATTGGAATTCGTTTCACGTGGAGTGAAAGTTGAGCTGTGACCGGTACAGCCAAGTACGGTCATAAGGATAGCTTGAAAGCCGTGTTACACGGACATAGACTGAGCGATAACGTGGGACAAGAGCTATACCGGAGCATTAAACTTGGGTAGCACTGACCAGCCAGTGGCCCAACTAACCTGCAATTGCAGTTCAGACTTAAAAATGGTCCAGAAGAGAAACAATACAGCTTCGAATATTATTTAATTTTTAATGAGAATGAAATAATATACAGCAAATTCCAGCAGAACCGCGCGCTTCTTGGTTACCAGACGGAAAGCATTAAATGCTCTCGTTTCCACCTGATATAGTATTTTAATTACAAACAAGACTGCGGAAAATTCCTAACTTAAACATAGGATAATTTTTCTGAGCGAGCTGTGTATGACGCAAGAGCATACTGGAGGGACTCTACCGTACTGTTGAATACTAAGGCCACTGAACGTGTTAATTACAGTAAGTCGTCTCGTAATCTCTTAGCCTTCTCCGTATCCGAATCCGAGAAATACGTTTCAGTACTGGGACTATCACTGCTAGGTTCACAGTGAGTCGATCAACGAAAATGTCCACGAAGCCAACCAGGCGCCATGATTTTCACCTTTGCTTTTAAGACGTGCTGTTCGATATCCCGAAAGCGCTCGGCAGTGTTACGTGAAAAAGGTGCTTGCGTTAGTTCGAGTACGTTTGATAGCTTAATAATCTTGTTATTTCAAGGACCAAATAACTTAAATTGGCTCCAGATCAGTTCTGTTGGATTCGTATCGTGATGATATGGAAAATGTATTAATGCAGCATTTGTATAATGTGCTCAATGCTGTGAAAATTATTGTTTTCATATTTGTACGACACTTATATACACCTGTGGTAGTAAACAATGGACATATTCCAAATAAAAGAGTATCTGGTTTTCCATTTTCGACTCAAAAATTAAACTGATTCATTTTATTAATTTAAGGAACCTTTATTAACAGTCTTTCAGCAAATATCCATAATTAAGAATTTGTATTTGATATGGAAACAGGAATTTCGCTTGCAGTATGTAATTACATTACTGGCCATTGATATTGCTACACCAAGAAGAAATGCAGATGATAAAGAGGTATTCGTTGGACAAATATATTATACTAGAACTGACATGTGATTACATTTTCAGGCAATTTGGGTGCATAGATGCTGACAAATCAGTACCCGGAACAACCACTTCTGGCCGTAATAACGGCCTTGTTACCCCTGAGCACTGAGTCAAACAGAGCTTGGATGGCGTGTACAGGTACAGGTGCCCATGCAGCTTCAATACGACGCCACAGTTCATCTAGAGTAGTGACTGGCGTATTGTGACGAGCCAGTTGCTCGGCCACCATTGACCAGACGTTTTCAGTTGGTGAGAGATCTGGAGAATGTGCTGGCCAGAGCAGCAGTCGAACATTTTCTGTATACAGAAAAGCCCGTACAGGACCTGCAATATGCGATCGTGCATTATCCTTCTGAAATGTAGAGTTTCGTAGGGATCGAATAAAGGGTAGAGGCACGGGTCGTAACACATCTGAAATGGAACGTCCACTGTTCAAAGTGCCGTCAATGCGAACAAGAGGTGACCGAGACGTGTAACCAATGACACCCCATACCATCACGCCGTGTGATACGCCAGTATGGCTACGACGAATACACGCTCCCAATGTGCGTTTCTCCGCTATATCGCCAAACACGGATGCGACCATCATGATGCTATAAACAGATCCTGGATTCATCCCAAAAATGGCATTTTGCCATTGGCGCACCAAGTTTCGTCGTTGAGTACACAATCGCAGGCGCATCTGTCTGTAATGCAGCGTCAAGGGTAACCGCCACCATGATCTCCGAGCTGATAGTCCATGCTGCTGCAAACGTCGTCCAACTGTTCGTGCAGATGGTTGTTGTCTTCCAAACGGCCCCATCTGTAGACTCAGGGATCGTCACGTGGCTGCATGATCCGCTACAGCCATGCGGATAAGGTGCCTGTCATCTCGACTGCTAGTGATACGAGGCCGATGGGATCCAGCACGGCGTTCCGTATTACCCTCCGGAACCCACCGATTCCATATTCTGCTGACAGTTATTCGATCTCGACCAACACGAGCAGCAATGTCGCGATACGATAAACCGCAATCGCGATAGGCTACAACCAGACCTTTATCAACGCCGGAAACGTGATGGTACGCATCTCTCCTCCTTACACTAGACATCACAACAACGTTTCACCAGGCAACGCCGGTCAACTGCTGTTAGTGTATGAGAAATCGGTTGGACACTTAGCTCATGTCAGCACGTTGTAGGTGTCGCTACCGGCGCCAACCTTGTGTGTATGCTTTGAAAAGCTAATCATTTGCATATCACAGCATCTTCTTCCTGTCGGTTAAATTTCGCGTCTGTAGCACGTCATCTTCGTGGTGTAGCAATTTTAATGGCCAGTAGTATAGAAGTAAGAAGACGAGCAGCACTCTTAAAAATGATAAAGAATTTAGCAATGTCGGGATACAGATATTAGAAACTGAACGAGAAAAAAAAAATAGCTGAAGGGAGACCCGGACCAGCGAACCATGAACAGCTCGCAGTCACCAATCTATTGGGCAGCCAATCCCGATATGCATTCTTTGTGTTTGCTTAACCTGTATCCAACATAGTCTCTTAAAAAACTTCAAAGCCGATTACCTCTATTATGAAAAGCATTAAGAACAGCATATTGCTTGGCGCTTTGTAACCATGTTTGCACACACGTGTTTCCCTACGGAATAGGAAGCAACCTCAGCCAACTTCATACTCCGTATTAACAGCGCGCCAATCAGCGCACAACAGTGCAGAGGCTCTCTTTGGACACGATTTTTGAAATAAAAACTACTTTGCTAAAGCGCGATTGAGAAAAATGTTGACGGCTGTTAACAGATTTGAATGTCTTAAAGCTTCATTTAACGTAACTTAGTAATAATATATATAATACATAAGCAGGACCTACTTCCAAAAGCGTAACAATACCAGTGTACGTGTGCTACGGCTTCTGAACGATTATCGCCTTTGTGTTTGTTTACTTCAGGTTTATTCTTATGATGAACGGAGTATAGGCCCCGGGAGTAGACAACATTCCGTTAGAACTACTGACAGCTTCGGGAGAGCCAGTCCTGACAAAACTCTACCATCTGGGAGCAAAATGTATGAGACAGGGGAAATACCCTCAGACTTCAAGAAGAATATAATAATTCCAATCCCAAAGAAAGCAGGCGTTGACAGATGTGAAAATTACCAGACTATCAGTTTAATAAGTCACGGCTGCAAAATACTAACGCGAATTCCTTACAGACAAATGGAAAAACTGGTAGAAGCCGACCTCGGGGAAGATCAGTTTGGATTCCGTGGAAATATGGGAACACTTGAGGCAATACTGCCCCTACGACTTATTTTAGAAGCTACATTAAGAAAAGGCAAACCTTCGTTTCTACCATTTGTAGACTTACAGAATGTTTTTGACAATGTTGAATACTCTCTTTCAAATTCTGAAGGTGGCAGGGGTAAAATACAGGGCGCGAAAGGCTAATTACAATTTGTACAGAAACCGGATGGCAGTTATAGGTGTCGAGGGACATCAAAGGGAAGCAGTGGTTGGAAAGGGAGTGAGACAGGTTTGTAGCCTCTCCCCGATGTTATTCAATCTGTATATTGAGCAAGCAGTAAAGGAAACAAAAGAAAAATTCGGAGTAGGTATTAAAATCCATGGAGAAGAAATAAAAACTTTAAGGTTCGCCGATGACATTGTAATTCTGTCAGAGACAGCAAAGGACTTGGAAGAGCAGTTGAACGGAATGGACAGTGTCTTGAAAGGAGAGTATAAGATGAACATCAACAAAAGCAAAACGAGGGTAATATAACGTAGTCGAATTAAGTCGGGTGATGCCGAGGGAATTAGATTAGGAAATGAGACACTTAAAGTAGTATAGGAGTTTTGCTATTTGGGGAGCAAAATAACTGATGATGGTACAAGTTGAAAGGATATAAAATGTAGACTGTCAATGGCATGGAAAGCGTTTCTTAAGAAGAGAAATTTGTTAACATCGAGTATAGATTTAAGCGTCAGTAAGTCGTTTCTGAAAGAATTTGTATGGAGTGTAGCCATGTATGGAAGTGAAGCATGGACGATAACTAGTTTGGACAAGAAGAGAGTAGAAGCTTTCGAAGTGTGGAGCTACAGAAGAATGCTGAAGATTAGATGGGTAAATCACATAACTAATGAGGGGGTACAGAATACGATTGGGGAGAAGAGGAATTTGTGGCACAATTTGACTAGATGAAGGGATCGGTTGGTAGTACATGTTCGGACGCATCAAGCGATCACCTATTTAGTATTGGAGGGCAGCGTGGAGGGTAAAAATCGTAGAGGGAGACCGAGAGATGAATACACTAAGCAGATTCGGACGGATGTAAGCTGCAGTACGTGCCGGGAGATGAAGAAGCTTGCACAGGATATAGTAGCATGGAGTGTTGAATCAAACGAGTCTCAGGACTGAAGACCACAACAACAACAACTGAATACAAGATTCATACGTCATTGGAAGCCGGCCTCAGCAGGAAGAACTAAAGAATTACTTAGATGTTAGATAGACTTATTTTCAGTAACATCCGGTTTAATAAGAGGTAGCACCTAAAAAATTAAAATCAGTGACAATTAGCAATAATATAGAGTTAAGTGTTAAAATAGCTGTATGAAATTTAGTGAAAAACCTTACTGATTATTATTAAACCATTTGTGTGGGATAGAAAGGAAGCAATTTTTTTCAAGATGTTCACATGGATATTGCACGACTGCAGAGGCGAAAGCTGAACACCGCCCATTACAGACACATAACGCTCAGAATGACTTGGAATGTCTTCGCTGAAAGCAATGAGCGAGGCATCCTGTGGAACGATACAAGCGATAAGTCCGATATGTGCAAATTGATCATAAAATCTAGATGGGCAGAGGAGATGGGCAGACATCTGACTGCTGGCCGCAGTTCCCTTAACAGTTTCCGCAGCTTGCTCGTGAGCGAAGAGTGGAGGTGGACATTGTCAGACTGCGTCAATACCTGACGTGGCAAGTGCTCCCCCAAATACTAAGACTGCTTCCAAACGACCTGCCACAATAAACAGATGATTCCGATAAAATTATTACCACCTTTGCACATCCAATTTTAACAAAGTTACTGTTTATTATTAAAGTTCTTTACGACAATTGTTACGGAACAAACCACTTATATGTACATTGGTGGCTCATCTAAATTTTCCCACTGCGATACAATGTACTGGCCTACACACTTTTGACTCACAAGAGCAGTAATCGTAACTATATTGAATATAATACTTCTTCAAATATAATTTGAAATATTTAATTTTAGTAATTAATCTCTTAGCACTTCACCGAATGAAATAAAACGAATAAAGGATGGCTGCCGTTGGATTCGAACCCGAGTCTAAGAACTGTCAATCCATGCTCTTAACCAGTTAAAAGGTGGGCAGCGGTCGAGTCCCTAAACATAACAACGATGCCGCCCCCCTTCCCCCCCTCCCCCACCACATGCGCCTGTCATTGTGCTAGTCCTTTACGTTTTTAAAGAAAATTAGAACTTGCTACTCAAAAAGGGAAGAAACACAATCGGATTTAATCCTACACAGCTTTTGCCACACAAAATACTTCTTTTCCTACAACAATTTTAAGTTTTTATTAATGAAACAAAAAAAGAAACAAGACAAACCGGACCACAAAAATGAAATAAACACTCTAACAATACGCCTGAAAGCAGACAACGATGAAAATTCGAAGAGAACAATGTAACTCAAACCTTTATTTTTTTTCTTTTGACAATTTACCAAAATCAAGGTAACAAGAATGAAAAATTCGAAGAGAAAATGTATTATGTACTTCATCCAACTGCTTGACAATGAAATAGCAGGTGCAGCGGATTCGCAAGGAGCTTTCGACAGCGTGGCATTCTTCGCTTTATTCAATGTTTAGTAACCAAAAGGGTCTAGGTCATATCCGCTCTCCACCATGTAATGAACATAATCCCCGACAAGGCACATGGACCACATTGTTCTTCGTTCCGGCCGGCCGGAGTGGCCGAGCGGTTCTAGACGCTGCAGTCTGGAACCGCGCGACCGCTACGGTCGCTGGTTCGAATCCTGCGTCGGGCATGGATGTGTGTGATGTCCTTAGGTTAGTTAGGTTTAAGTAGTTCTACGTTCTAGGGGAATGATGACCAGAGCAGTTAACTCCCGTAGTGCTCAGAGCCATTTGAACCATTTTTTTCTTCGTTCTGGGAAAGACTGTTGAATCGGGACGCAGGAGAGTCTCAGCGGAGATCGCTGCTTCCGTCGTCCTGCCAAGAAAGACCAATTCCAATGTTTGTACCCGCAGACGACTAACCGGTTACATAATGTATCAGTTTCATTGCAACGACAGCATCGGTCTGTCTCACTAAGCGAAAAGGTCGAACGTTGGTGGGCTGAAGCTTTTGCACGACTTGATGTCATGAGGACGTCACTTCCGTCGGAATGATAGGTAGGCTGACATTGGACCATAAGCCTTCCAATCAGCCTCTTGTGATTGGGACTCCATTGAGGAAGCGCGATTTGAAAAGGTCCAGCAACATAGCAGTATTTTGGAAGAGAGATGCGACTGGAAAAGAATATCAACTCACAAGTAACCGACATCAAGGAAAAAATCACGAATAGATCTTATTTTATTATTTAGGCTACCGACGTCTGTTGGCGAGGTAAGCTCGCAGGTTGGAGACAGGCGAAGAGGCGAGCTGTAAATTATTGGGGGAAGCGAATACACGTTAAAATAGTGCGTCGAAGAAATAAACCAGAAGCCTTGGCTCGAACATCATGGAGGCCCAAAACTCCCATCAGCCGGGTTCTCGCCATAACCTCACGGTGCGCCCGGAAAATAGAGTTTCGCTAAATGACTTGCCCGATAACTGTTCTAGCTTTTGGGCAACCAAATGGCCTTTCCTGAACACGTACGTTTCCAAGGTCGGAACCTGATGAAATGACGAAACGAGTGACACTCGTGTTCAAGAATCGCTCCGTGAATCGTGCCAGTGACGCTCAATTTAACGCAGCCATCTTCATCGGACACCGTTTAATCATAACATCCAATGATCTATGTCGGGGGACCCCCACAGCCTACCAATTGAGCAGCTATGAACCACGGTAAGGATTCCAGAAATAGCACGAATAACGAAATAGACGGGGGACTACCCTGCAGGACACCTCGACACACTTCTATAGGGTGAGTCACACAATTCGATAAAGAAGAGACAGGCAATGCTACGTCTGAAGCTGTCTGAATCATCTGACTACCCGAAAGAGAATACGCAGTAACCTCTTGGTCCATCATGCCAGATTGCTGAATGGAAGGCACTGAGGGTATTTCACTAGAACACAGGAAAGGCAGAATAGCAGAAAGTGTCTCTGTTAAATCATCTGAACCCACCGGAACAGACGTTCCTACGAGTGAAGGAGAGGACGCAAATGCAACAATCATTTCAACATCAATAGAACTAGCCTCGTCATCCCTGTTGAAACAACAGCCGCAATTATCGTCAGTATTTTACTCCTAACTAAGGTGCGAGCATGTGGGATAGGTTCCAAAATATATGAGTGGCTCGAAGACTTCTTAAGTAATAGAACCCAGTACGTTGTCCTTGATCGTGAGTGTTCATCGGAGGTGAGGGTATCATCTAGAGTGCCCCATGGAAGTGTAGTACGTCCGCTGTTGTTTTCTATGTACATAAATGATCTTTCGGATAGGGTGCATAGCAATGTGCGGCTGTTTGCTGATGATGCTGTGGTGTACTGGAAGGTGTCGTCGTTGAGTGACTGTAGGAGGATACAAGATGACTTGGACAGGATTTGTGATTGGTGTAAGGAATGGCAGCTAACTCTAAATATAGGTAAATGTGAATTAATGCAGATGAATAGGAAAAAGAATCCGGTAATGTTTTAAAACTCCATTAGTAGTGTAGCGCTTGACACAGTCACGTCGATTAAATATTTGGACGTAACATTGCAGAGCGGTATGAAGTGGGACAAGCTTGTAATGGCAGTTGTGGGGAAGGCGGATAGTCGTCTTCGGTTCATTGGTAGAATTTTGGGCAGATGTGGTTCGTCTGTAAAGGAGACGGATTATAAGACACTAGTACGACCTATTCTTGAATACTGCTCGAGCGTTTGGGATCCCTATCAGGTCGGATTGAGGGAGGACATAGAAGCAATTCAGAGGCGGGCTGCTAGATTTGTTACTGGTAGGTTTGATCATCACGCGAGTGTTACGGAAATGCCTGGGGAAATCGGGTGGGAGTCTCTGGAGGAAAGGAGGCGCTCTTTTCGTGAATCGCTACTGAGGAAATTTAGAGAACCAGCATTTAAGGTTGACTGCAGTACAATTTTACTGCCTGAAAGACCAAAAAGATAAGATAAAAGAGATTAGGGCTCGTAAAGAGACATATAGCCAATCATTTTTCCCTCGTTCTGTTTGGGAACCGGCAGAGAAGATGCTAGTTGTGGTACGAGGTACCCTCCGCCACGCACCGTATGGTGGATTGCGGAGTATGTATTTAGATGTAGATGTAGTAGTATTCAAAGCATCGCTACTGGACGAAGAACCTTCCATCAGTGCCAGCAACGTATCGGCGACTGGGACCGCATCTGAAAGGGCCGGTAACGGCGGAAAGTCGCACGGAGTGGGAGGTAATATCTCCTCTAAGGCTAGCGAACAACTGACAGAGGAATGCAAAGACATTAATTCAGCTAGTGTCAAAGGACGTTGTTACCCACACAATGACTTTAAAACCGTAACACGGTGCGGACAATTGGATCTGAAATAGCCACTTTCAATACAAAGGAAGCAAGTTCCTTCTTGCCCTGCATACTCTTACAACCCTACCACAACAAAGGTGAAAAATCAATTATGATTGTAGTGTTGCTGACGCTGCTAAATATTGCATTTTCGGACAACGATAAAGTTATATTATGTGGCAGGTGTCATTAGAGCATGGCTAAACTAGGCACTCATCTTTTCGTGTTTCCCACGCTGGTCTCGTTGTGAACTCATGGCTCAATCGTCGGATATCTAGGTAGTGATGATTCCAAGCTCGGATGCAAAGAGGCCTAGGTGTTATTCTGCAATATTCAACAGGTTTATAGATGTGTTTCATAAACCATTCTTGAAGATTAAACTTTTGCAAGTTAGGACAATGGTGATGTAATCAGCACTCCGAATTTAAGTTACACTTCTTTCTTATTACTTTGGTTGCAACATCACATAACTCGTTCCAAAAATCACTTCACAATATAAAACATACTTGAAAATATCTTCCTCACTGTCAAAGTTCACAATTCATAAACTGACTACAATTTGCGTCTTTTTAACATGACGACCAAAGCCTTACTCTCTAATAACCGCGAACGCGCCCAAAAGTCAGAGTTACAAGTACGTCAGTGATCATAGTGACAAAAGAAAGGATACAGGTAAGAACAATATCATTGCTATATATACATATCGATGTATCGAAGTACCTCTACATTAATGAAATCAAATCTGAATGTGGTCACAGAAATATGTTAACTATTTTACAGAAACACAGTAGAATATTGCTGGTATCAAGATGTTGAGGTGAGGTGCCGTAATGGTTACGTAATTCACGTACCATTACAATACGTAACATGAATGCGGTGACCATAAACATTGAACAGTGAAGGAATATTCTTTGAACACAAATTTCTACGGTTTGGATACCACTGTAACCGTGCAAGCGATGTTGAGCAGACCAGCGTTCCCGCCACATATGCCGAACGACTCCATACAGGACCAACGCTGCCTTAGGAAATGAATCGTCCACTTCGGGTTGTAGATTGTAAATTCTAGACGATATATATTCGATCCCCGCATTTGCAACAAAGACTGGACCAGCGAAACGATAACCATGTGCAGACATCATCTGAGAACCAACCCGAGACAGAAGCCGGTCTTGAAAGTTTACAAAATGTGCATACAAATCAGAATCAAAATAAGCGGTGTCTACCTAACCAGATGTAGCTCGAATCGTATCAACCAACCAATTCGTGAATGTCTAGAGAGTACGACTGCACATGACGAGTGCTCTTCTCAAAACAGATTAACGGTAGCCGACGAGGAGTGTTCTTGGGAGACTCGACAGACATCACGGCGCGGCCTGCGAACGCCACCGCCAGCGTACAAACCAACAACGAACTCCGCTACGCAGTAACGACGCGATACTGGCAGACACACACACACACACACACACAACACTGAGTACACAAGAGTTCGATACACGCGGCGCTGCTATACAGGCGGAAGTGGGAGCAACCTGCTCGCTTCACGCGCAAAGCGGAACTGAAAGGTAGGGTTCAGAACTGATACATACATTATTCCTCAAAACTCCCTTATACTCTACGCTTAGAGATCTTACGCAGTGTTGTAGTGTGTAGGTATCATTTTCCCCGACCCTCTAACTTTTGCGGGTGGTTTACTTCCATATCACGGCGAATAAAAAAGTTTCGAGTACTTATTATAAAATACACGTGTCTCTTTGCGTGCTATCATTTGGAAAATGCCTCATGTATATATATCCAGAATCGCTTATGAAATATGGTTATTGTTAACGACCACATAATCCTCGAAACAGAGACAGAAATGGGCGCTTCAAATGCGACCGTACGAGCTAATAAAAACCTACATTTCGAGGACGGTATAAAATTTCGTTCTGCTGTCAGTTTTAAATATAATTCTATATCTAATTTACTTCTCATACGCAGTGATCTTTGGGCTAGAATCAACCACACGCAAAGTTCATCCAACGAATTTTTACCTCTGCAAACACATTAAATTTTTATGCATTGCTGTACGTAATTTGATACGGTACAGTAAGCACACCAAATAACTAAAAGAAATTCAAACCTTTATCGAGCAAAGATATCAAACTGTTAGAGGTGCGAAAATGTAATATTTTCACCTAATAGGTTTGGTAAATTCGGATGATAAGTATTTTTCAGCACAGTTAGTAGCTCTAGGCACGTATTACGGTACCAACTGCTCCTCTCAGCACGAAATGTAGAGAGCACGTCTGCAGCAGTGAAAGAGTTAAAATTTATAATTAGAAGTTTAACATTGAGAGGAACAAAATTAAACGAACAGAAAGTGTTGGTAGTAGCCAGACTCGAACACAAGGTTAATAATTAAGCAGTCTGTACACTAAAGCATTCATCCACAAAGTCGTTACGCTAATAGTTGCTCTAATATCCCTCAAACGTTATGCTTAAGCAATGCTTCACACGCAGTGCTCAAGGGATAATACTGACTTTTGTTGCGAGCAACATAGTACCATCAGTGCCGGGAGGGATGACGTCATTCCAGAGCGCGCTCAGATGGAAACTGACAGCTGCGTGCCTTCTCTTCAGTTGATCGTGACACAGCTGACTGTCAATTCAGAGGTCGACAGTGGTTTCTCTTTATCGCAGAGAGAGCGCTGCGAAACATGTTTTAGTTTGTTTTGTTTCCGTACCAACATTCATTCGAAGAGAAATGGGGTGATTTTAGTGCGATTTCCGGCTTGCATTCGAAGAGAGTTTGCATAATTTTAACGCGATATTTACAGTGTGCTGTAGCACATTAGCGCGTGATCCCTGGCGGCAACTGTAATTACGATAACCCGTCTAAAAGAGCATTACGTTGGGCAATAAAATGATCATGTTTAACAGACCAAAAACGAAACTAGAAATTTATTACAGATTTGCTGGTATTTAGATTATTTCAATGTATCTCAATTCAGGGCTTAATCTATTTTCTAGAGTAGCTGCTTTGGACTTCGAGGATGTTTAAAAAGTGCATGCAAATAGAGACATTTATTACATAATTGTAATTTAGTGAATAAAAATAGTTTTATGTGAAGTGGTTAAGTGTTAGGATCTATTTTTTTCAGATTAACCACCTGATGTACTGTATCATCTGAGATATGTTTGTCATAGATTAGTCGTTGTCTGCATATGCTCTGCCACTCTCTTACGTCATTCATTTCAAATACTTGTTATTTCACTGTGTTTAATGTTAAGCAGTGCTAGGCTGCCATTAAGAATAACTTATTCTCTTGTGTTAAACATAAGTGAGAGTGAATGTTAATATAGTTCTCAGGCAATATCCTTGTCCCAAAGAACTATTCCTACATCATATTCTTTAATATTTCACGTTTATTTCTTCTACGAAATTTGTTGAGCCATTCTTCATTAAGCTGGTGGACATCTACATCTACATCTACGTCGTTATTCTGAAAATCACATTTAAGTGCCTGGCAGATGATTCATCGAACCAATGTCAGAATTCTCTGTTATTCCAATCTCGTATAGCACTCGGAAGAAACGAAGACCTGTATCTTTCCTTGATTTTATTATGGTGATCGTTTGTCCCTGTGTAAGTCGGCGTCAACAAAATATTTTTGCATTCGGAGGAGAAAGTTAGTGATCGAAATTTTGTGAAAAGATTCCGCCGCAACGAAATACGATTTGTTTTAATGATGCCCACCCCAAATCCTGTATCATTTCAGTGACACTCTCTCCAATACTTCGCGATAATACAAAACGTACTGCCCTTCTTTGAACTTTTTCGATGTTCTCCGTCAGTCCTATCTGGTAAGGATCCCACACTGCGCAGCAATATTCTAAGAGAGGACGGACAAGTGGAGTTTAGGTAGTCTCTTTACAATGAAACAGTATACAACCAGACCGCTAGGTTAGCAGCTGAGCCACTATAATAGTATATGGTTACCTCATATTTTTGAAAAAACTTATGACTCTCTTTCTTGAGGGTCGAGCTGGGAAGATGTTGTTTTATGAGAACCAGGTCATCGAATTGGTACTGACATTCCACAACCTTTTCATTATGCTTACTTTCTCTTTGTTGCGCCTTTTCAATCAAATTTTTAGAAATTATTTCCTGATTTACTCCGTAATTGACACTAGTTTGTTCACGCAAACTAAAATACTTAATTAAAGGTTACGCTACAAAAGGTTTGCCTATCAACACAGGCAATAAATGGGATAATTCACTTAGGATAGGTTCAAAGTCCTTAATTTTCGTTTCCCACGAACTATACTTTTCATGGCAGTATGTACAACATAATTGGTTCAAATGGTTCTAATGGCTCTGAGCACTACGGGACTTAACATCTGAGATCATCAGTCCCCAAGAACTTAGAACTACTTAAACCTAACTAACCTAAGGACATCACACACATCCATGCCCAAGACAGGATTCGAACCTGCGACCGTAGCGGTCGCGCGGTTCCAGACTGAAGCGCCTAGAACCGCTCGGCTACTCCGGCCGGCTACGACATAATTTCCCAATTTCCCCGTTCACACGGATTTCATGACTGTTTATAATTGGATATTAACACTTGTCGAATAATTTCCCACGCCAGCAATTGTCTCAATTCGTTGCTCAAAAATTATGGTCCGTTATCTGTAAGATATCGTTTCAGTTTAGCTATTTCTAGAAAGTATTCTTGTAAACCGAGTATAACAGTTTGCGTATATTCTCTCTGAATAGGATATAGTTTAACATATATTGACCAGAATTCTATGATAACCAAAATGTATGATACTCCTCCCTATCCTTGTGGAATTGGTCCAAGGAAATCTGCTGCTGTAAACTCGTGTAATGACTTAGGAATAATACAACACATTCTGTATTTCACGGACTATTATTGTCTTTTACTTTCTGGCAAGTCTCACAGGTTCTAATCAAAGATGATATTTTATGCCCAAATTTTTTGAAATAATAAAATTTATTCCTATGAGATATGCATTTTTTGATTCCGAGGTGTCCATACCATACAAATTGGTCTTCCATTACTTTCGGAATACATAAACGCCCACGCTTGGATGTTATATTGTCTGCCCGAAACAATATATGATCCACAATTTTCCATTTTCCCAATTGATTAGGAGGTAACGAGTTCTGCATACACATAGACAATATTTCTGTGAAATAAGGATCATGATGGATATTCTCTGTTATTCTTTGAAGCATCTCTTTTGCCCTGATGTTCGGATATTCTGCTGATATAAAATTAATGGCAAAAATAACGCCGGGCCCTTCTGTACGTTTCAAGTTTTCTATTCCCATGGGTAGCCTCGATAATCCACTTGGTACTATATTTTTGGAACATTTTACGTATCGTATATTGATATCGAATTCCTGTAGGAAAAGCTTCCAGCGCATAAACCTACTTTGTAGCAATCGACTACTCATCAGAAAGGATAAAGCTTGAAGTTCTGTATAAATATGGGTTTCTGATCCCCATACTAGTGTTAAAACTTTTGAATACTCCACACACTCGCCAATAGTTCTTTTTCAGTAGCTGTGTAATTTAGCTCGTGCTTTATAGGCTACGGCTAGCAAAAGCTATGGTTCGGTGTTCTACATTACTCGGATACCATTCTCCTTGGAAAAGTCCGGCAGATATAGCGTAATCAGGTGCATATGTTGAAATTTTAAACGGTTCGCCCATAACTGGATGATGTAATATGGGAGCCTCAACAAGCGCTCTTTTAACGTTTTCAAATGCTTCATTTGCACCTTGAACCCAACTCCAGGGTATTCCCTTTTTTAATAAATGTAGAATTCTCGCGTCATATAACTCCTGCCTTTGTATGTACCGTCGATAGTATCTGGCCATACCTATAACCCTTTTAACTGTCTTACATATCTGGACTGCGGACGTTCTTTGATAGCTTTTGTGCGTTCAGGGTCTGGTCTAATTCCCTCTACCCCTATTATATGCCGTAAGAAGTTCTTGGCACGCAAAAAACCATTTTGACAGCTTTACCGTAATAGCTTCCTCTTTAAATTTTTTCAGAGTCTTGCACAAATTTAGGCAATGTTCCTCCCAAGTAGGTAATATTATTAGGATATCGTCTACGTATATTATCAAATCCTTCAATAAGTCTCTCCCAAGTGCTTCATCTATCGCAAGTATAAATACGGACACAGAGATATTAAGTCCAAGTGACAATACACTGAAATGATATGATTGTCCATTAAACAAAAAAGGCTGTATACATTTTTTGGATCCTGGATGTAACTTTATCTGCCAATATCCCACAATCAAATCCAACGTGCTATAGAATCTTGCCTTTTTAAATTTGGATAACAATTCGTCAATATTAATCGGCCGGTCTCTCTCCGTCTCTAAATGTCGATTCAGTGTACGAACATCTAAGACTAATCGTACCCCACCTGTAGCTTTCTTCACCACTACCAGAGGATTATTCATTACACTGGAACATCGTTCTAAAATTTTACATTATTATCAATCATTTTGTTAACCTCATCCCAGACTGCTTCCTTCAGACTCACTGGTACTGGATACGGTTTTCAAATGAATGGAGTGTCATCTTTGATTTTGAACTTACAAATATAGTCGCTGTTATTACCTGGACAATCGGAAAATACTACTGCATACACCATTAAAATTTTATACATATCTCGTCTTTGTTGATCGGTTAATATTACGGATTAATTAACTTTGTTTTGTGTATCAGTTCGATGTGTTCCTTGATCAACATTATCCATTTTTCCTGATAATTGTCCTGTAGCTGTTAATCGCAGACGCTGGCGCGCTCTGTTGTTTGTTCCTCAAAATGACTATTTTTTACAAAATGTGTCCAGCATCTACTGTCCCCTTTACCGAAACAAGGAAGATGTTCGTCAGAGTTTAAGATGACTTTAAACCAATCGAAACCAAACTGTACGTCCCTATTAATATTCTCGACTATCTACAGCATTTGACAAAATAACATATTTCCAGCACCGCAGTTCGCCTGAGTTTCGTGTTTTACAAGTTTACTTTCTGTTCCCTTTATCCCGATTATGTATACTCCAGTCACTGGCAATAACGGTAAGTGCCGTTTACTCTGTATCGAGTTAAAAAATGCGTTCCACAGTAAATATTTTTGAGACGTTACTGGATCTAAATTTGAATGTGGATGCTTCTTTTAATAATTACCGTCACAACTCCTCTTATTGTAATAACGTACAGTCGGGCTCAAAAGTATCCGAACGACCAGAATTGCATTTCGCCTGATTCGCATGCAACCTGCATAAGGTAGCTGTCTAGCGGGTTCTCTAATCGCTCCTTGGTACAGTCGTTTGACTAATGAAAATGGTTCCAACAAGTCACCACTAGAAATCTCTTCTCTGTATCGCAAGAACACAAGATGTGAAGTAATACCACGATACTACAAATGTCAGGGAACACCTTATCACAGATAAGACTGTACTTAAGGCTTTTAAGCTCTCATTTATTGCAATAAATGACATACCTGAAATGTTACCATTTTGATTATTACGTCAGATAGGTAATGCACGTAGTAAGTTCGTCGTATTCATGATTTCCTCTTCAAAGTAACATACCGTACTTGTTAATAAACACAAAATGACATAAAAAATTTAAGTTATTCACGAGCAGCTAGTTGAGAATATGTATGAACTTCAAATGTCACGACGAACCCTCTCGTTCTGCATATGGATTCAAACCCAGGTCATGGAGACTAAGATTTCGTGACTGATTAGGCATACAGAGAGTAATATACCTCGATTTTAGACAGTATCAGTTAGCAAATATCAACTTTAAATTATATAAAGTAAACATTTTTAACGGGCGCGAATTCCTGCCCAGCAACTATTGTCCCTGTTAACGAACTACGAGAGTTGTTAAGTATTGCTTCTTCACAAGTAACTTACTTGAAATGCCGTGAAGTAAAGGTTTTTGTTGGACAGGGGTTCGAACCCAGAACCTAATCGGGTTGTTATCGAAGCATAATCAACTGTTACATATCGGATTTTCTCGGCAGTAGCTAGATGTTTTAACTGAAATGACGAGACGAAACATTAATTTTTTCCTTCTCAGGACTCCAACCCGCCACCTATCGATGTTATATTCTAGAGAAAAGGAACGTTAATTATGGGTTTGTTACACAAGCTGCGACATTTGAGGATGTTTGAACTAGAAATAATTTGACGAAGTGGTCAGTGCTGACTGGGAATCGAACACCACACATATCATTGTTGACTACACACAAACAGACGTCAGCTAAAGAATTTTTCTCCACCAGCAGCTCGGAATAACATCCTTGAACTTACAGTGATCTCTCAAATAGTTCTTTGTCTCACTGGGAGTCAATAACGTCATATATCGTTAGTGTTGACAACGAATGAAAACGCATTAAAAAAAAATTATTATCCACCAGCAGATAGGTGCTCTCATGCTAGGGCCTGATAATACATAATCAAAAATTTAGTTTCGGGCCAGGGTTCGAACCCATTCACGCGCAATATGTGGACATGTTGAGGAATCTGCAGTTTTGAAAAAACAACAAATTGTAGTCGAGCTGTATTGTCGCGAAGGGATCGAATTCCGCGTTAAGGGTGGTCTGAGTTGCATTACAAGCTGAGAACCAATTTTACTGACACACAGAAGCTCAAATAAAAGAAGGAATAAGTGTCCTGTGACCCTACATAGCGTTTGTTTCGTCACTAGAAATAAATAACTAGTATAAGAAAGGTTACTGGTGTTAGACTGCCCACATTTCGCCACTCCTGACTTTACTGTGGTTCAGTGTAACGTCTACTTGGTAGAGTAGAAATATCATGTTTAATGTGAATTTCATACTACAATGTCATTATACTATCGTCACTTGGCGTAGACAGAAGAGAATGGAATCGGTCTCACCTTATTAAAAATCATCGGCAGAAGTGGGAACCGAACCCAGACCACCATCATAGGAACCTTTAATCAATCAAACAGACCACCAAAAGCTCTTCTCTTAGATTCATTTTTCTATCATAACACCGTTGCGGCACACTTGATGGGCATTCTGACACGCAGGCTACCTGTGGTGGTTTGCAGCATGTTCAGTACATTCATTTACTTGGTTAACCGAATCGCCATGAACTAGTTGCCTCTGTGATCTATTGCATACATTAGACTCTACTTTGTAATCACCGAAAGAAAATCACGTAACTGCCACGTACACAAAACTGCCAACAGTGTAGGATGCAGAAATTTAAGTAGGAAGTGTTCCTTTCCATTTAGGCTACTCTATTGCGTTATCTGTTTGTTGAAAACGTCGTGCAGTGAAAAGAAAAGCAGTAATGGTTTGTCTCTCAGAAGTCTATATCCGACCATATGCATTATCTCACAGCACTGTGGAATGCAGAACTTCTGGAGGAACTGTTCTTGACGTGTGGAGACGCTGTAGCTACTTGACAGCTAGTAGCATAAAGGTAAGCTTCGCGCACTGTGGATACGACGTCGCGAGTTCTATTACATTCCCTGCAACATTTTTTAAAACGCAATTGTGCTGTCTTCTGATGTTATCAATTTAATGGAACTTCGAACATAAATCCCTTCACTTCTCTACCCAAAATAGCCGCATGTGGAAAAATGGCTAACTTCTGCGACATTTTGTTCTTTTCAGGTTTAATAGACGGCCAGGCAGCAGATGCATCTCGAAGCTTTTGTATTGTGTATGGGGCGAGCGCATAGTGCCAAAATAGTCCGAAGAGTAATTTCTACAATAGCTGTCGTCTTGTAGTGGCATTTTATTCTTCTCCAAACGTTGCTTGAGTGCTTTAACTCAGAATAAGTTTTCTACATGCATGTAATCAATAAAGTGCATGTGCATTGTCAGACTGCTATAGAAAATATCAGAGAATCCTTATATATCGGTGATAATTAATTTCTCTCTCACGGTTAGTATTGTTTTAACAAAACTAAAAGACGCCTTACGAAAACTGTGCACTTTATTGTAAGAAATGAAATAAAACTACCCACGATAACCTTACGACGAAAGTCTTTTTTAATAAAACTGAGTATTTGTACACAAGCGTGCTTCTATCTTCCCGAAATAGTAAAATACTACTCACTTAAATTTCGGTTGAGTCTGTGTTTAATTGGTACGCTGTGTCATACTCAACAGGCATGCAAATGTGGCATTTCATAAATAAAGTTCTGTGTTCCTAGAAACCCCAAATTTGCTTCTCAGCAGCGGAAAAAAGCGTTACTTGTTGTGCAGCATTTTAAGTTTTTCACCATTGCACTATGAGCTGAAAGTATTTTCTTGCGATATCCTTATCGATGTTTGATCTGAATTCATATAGCTCATTCACAGAAGGGATAAAAATTCACACTCAGCGGCACTGGAACCGCGAACCATAACAGACACTATTTCATAGGTAAGCACGTCTCCACAGACCTAGCGAAGAAGTATGTATTGTGCCTTCCTCTTACAAGGCCAATAGTGACTAGAACTCGTAAACCGCTATTTTAAGGACGAGATTAGTTGCGATTTCCACGTGCAACGATTTTCCTGGTCTGAAAACCGTAAATTTACAACCTTTTGTTACACCTGAAGCGATAATAACTCAGATTATTCAATGGAAATGACAGGAAAAATCAAGTGAACTTTGAGGCTTAATTCCGTGCACACCAGGAAGTAAATCGTTGATCACAGGGTTACCAAACATACGTTGCCTCGTTGCCAAATCTCAGTTACATTACCAGCAGGAAGTAGACGAACCGATGTGATCCTACAGAGGGCTGGGAAGTGACCATAGCTAGCATCTCAAAGACGCGCATGCTACGTCCTGGAATACGTAATGCATCTGATTCGCATTTCTGTAACTAGGTTTAGGGACTGGAGCGTAGGTACTAATAATACTCAGAACTGACTGCAAACGAAGCATCATAAATCAGTAACTCTCATAGTTGTTTTTATTTTTCTTTCGTAACTGTACTCGAAACTAAGAAACTCATTCACGGACGTTTTCGTGCCTCGCTGACATTCGAGCACACCAAACAAATTAAAAAAAAGTATGTGTGTGTGTGTGTGTGTGTGTGTGTGTGTGTGTGTGTGTGTGTGTGTGTGTGTAAGAGAGAGAGAGAGAAAGAGAAGAGAGAGAGAGAGAGAGAGAGAGAGAGAGAGAGAGAGAGAGAGAGAGAGGGAAGAGAGAGGGTAAAAATTGTTGTAAAGGAACTGAATACCGGTATGTAACGGAATTTTTCATTAAAATGATACATTCCACATCATTACGAAATGTCGTATTCATGATCCATGTAACAAGTATTAATCTAAATTAATCGAATTATATTGCTAACTAGCTGTGAAGGGTCATGAATTACCGAAATATCCGCCAATGTCAGTAACCAAATATAAATTTAGGAAATAAAAGACGACAGGTTTTGTAATAAACCGGGATTCGTATCAAGACCCTTTCATCACTGTTAACTAACGACGAAAGATGTCTGATATACCTTCATTCGGCAGTAACAAAGTATGTATGCAATTGAAGATGAAGTGCATGATGTGAATTTCTGTGATGGAAATACGAACGCAACACGTAATCGGATTGTTAACTAAGTAAAATCAGATGTTACGTATCAGTTTTTCTTACCAGCTGCTAGGTGTCTGAATTTAAAATAGGGATACAATTTTTTGTGCCTGAGCGACAATCGAACAGCACTCGTATCGCTCTTCTTTATTGTCCACGAATATAGCTTAAGTATCACTTACTTACTCACCAACAGTAAGATATATGCGTGTTTTACCAGAAATTGTTGGCAACACATGAACAGACATTAAAAATGCACGTTCATTTCCACTAGCAAGCCGGTGTGCTCATCATAGGGCTTGAAATGAAATTATGAAAATTTTTGTACTGGAACAGGAATCGGACCCACATACATACCTTTGGAGGAGACCTAGAGAAGATTGCAGTCTTGGAAAGAGGAAGGAAATGATCGAACTATACTGTTCCAAGAGATTCAGATCCTCGGAAGAGGAGATACGAATTCCAATCACGGTCCAGCAACAAATTTTTCAACGTCTCAAGTTCAATCAAGTACAAGTAAAATAAGAGCCCTCTTCCTTTAAATGGCTATCGGTTCATCAAATAAAATAAAATATTCTAATGTAAGTAAGTTTACTGGCGACAGTATTTCTGTTTACCATGACCTCCACCTATGTAATTTCGCAAAGTAAACCGGCTCTTCCCAGTTGGGAATGAAGGAACGTGATGTTTAATGCGGATTCTGGATTACAACATATTTCTCTTGAGGTTACGAGGTTTAAAGTAAATCTATTTGTGCCTCTTAAAAGTAAAAGTCTGAATCCACGCATTGCAATTGTGATGGTTCGTTCCGCCAGACCATTTTGGCATCATTTCCCAGCTCCAGGAGTGTGCTGTAACAGATGATGTGCTTAGCTTACAAAATTAGTCACGGTGGAAAAAATGCGAGTCTATTAAATGGTTAAGAAGAAGCAAGCTTCTGAAGCGGAGATTATGCTCTTCTCATGTCAGCAGGATGTAAAGACTCTTCTAGGCAACATTGCGTCGATGGGAAGCCATTTTGAAATTTTCACTAATTCAGGAAATGCCTCAGTTCGAGAAATTCCACTGTGAAGTGTGAAGTTACCAGATAATTTGATTATTACCGTCATTATTACTATCATTTTCTTCATACCGCTGCTGGGACACATGTGCTTGAAGATCATTTAAGGCCTTTTGGTCATTATAGAAGTAGTTACCCAAGAAGAGGTTCTTTCCCTGTCTACGGAATCCTTTTCATATTAATATCAGACATCAGCAAATTACTTGTAGATTGCATTAAAACTAAAGTAATTGATGATGACGTTACTTGATAACAAAAATTCCCTGCCTTTCTTCATTTACTTGCGCCTAGAAATGGCTGCCGAATACTCTCTCTCTTCCTTCTTTCTCTCTCTCTCTCTCTCTCTTCTCTCTCTCTCTATTCTCTCTCTCTCTCTCTCTCTCTCTCTCTCTCACACACACACACACACACACACACACACACACATACTCTCTTTTTTAATTTTATTTGTTTGGTATGCTTGAATATCAGCGAGGCACAAATATGTCCGTGAATGAGTTTCTTAGTTTTGAGTACAGTTATGAAAGAAATTTATAAAGAACTATGAGAGTTACTGATTTATGAAGCTTAGTTTGCAGCCAGTTGTGAGTATTATTAGCAACTTCGCTCCAGTCCGCAAACCTAGTTTCAGAATTGCGAATCAGACTCATTACATATTCCAGGCCGTAGCAGCCGCGTCTTTGACGCGCCAGCTATGGTCAGTTCCCAGCCTGCTGTAGGATCACATCAGTACATCTACTTCCTGCTGGTACTGTAACTGAGATTTGGCAACAAGGCAAGGTATGTTTGGCAACTCTGTGATCGACGAGTTACTTCCTGGTGTGCACGGAATTAAGCCTCAAAGTTCACTTGATTTTTCCTGTCATTCCCATTGAATAATCTGAGTTATTATCGCTTAAGGTGTAACAAAACATTGTAAATTTACGGTTTTCAGCCCAGGAAAGTCGTTGTACGTGGAAATCGCCACTAACCTCGTCTTTAAAACAACGGATAACGAGTTCTAGTCACTATTGGCCTTGTAAGAGGAAGGCACAACACATACTTCTTTGTTAGGACTGTGGGGATGTGCTGGCCTATGAAATAGCGTCTGTTATGGTTCGCAGTTCCAGTCTTGCTGACTGTGTATTTTTTATCCCTTCTGTGAAAGAGCTATATGAAGTGAGATCAAACATCGATAGGGAAATAGCAACAAAATACTTTCAGCTCATAGTGCAATGGTGAAAAACTTAAAATGCTGCACAACAGGTAACGCTTATTTCCACTGCTGACAAGTAAATTTGGGATTTATAGGAACACATAACTTTGTTTATGAAATGCCACATTTGCATACCTGTTGAGTATCACACAACATACCAATTAAACACAGACCCAATCGAAATCTAAGTGAGTAGTATTTTACTAATTCGTGCCGATAGAAGCACGCTTGTGTTCAAATACTCAGTTTTATTAAAATAGACTTTCGCCGTAAGGTTATCGTGGGTAGTTTTATTTCATTTCTTATAATAAAGTGCACAATTTTCGTAGGGCGTTTTGTAAGGTGTCTGGCAAATCCAACACCATGAAAACCCTGAAATGAAAAGCAAATCCAGTAGTATGTCACATAGCTCCGAATAAATCGTGACATTAAATTAACCAAAGTAATACGAATAACGAGTGAGCAAATGAAATACCTAAGACTAACACAAGAATGCCTAAATGCATGTCATACCTTCCCACAATGAGACAGACGCATTTCCGATGCGAGAAACGAGAACAGAAGCCGATAGCAGAAACATGTTAAGCTGGAAGGCCCAACGATAAGGGACGGACACCCACGTTGCCAGCTAACCGCTAGGACCACACCCCAGCCGCAAGTTTTAGTGTGAGACTTTACGCGTCTCTGTTATGTCAGGACCACCCCCCAGCCCAAGTTAAAGGCTAGAGCTCTCCAGAAGAACAGTATAGATCTTACGATAACACATAGAGGGCCACACCACCCGCAAGTTTTAGCGTGAGACTTTTTCGCGTCTCTGATATGTAAGGACCACTCTCCAGCCCATGTTAAAAGATAGAGCCCTCAAGAAGAACCGTGTATATCTTACGATAACACAAAAAATACCATATCAGCTGCAAGTTTTAGTGTGAGACATTTTCGCGCCTCTGTTACGTTGCAAACTTTAAAATCATTTCTCCACCATGAAAAGTATAGCGTTACTCATTGGATAGACAGAATTTTCGTAGGCGGAGCTTAAGGTTAACATTGGGACCCTGATTGGACAGATGAAAACAGAGCCAGATAGTTTTTTTTAAACCAACTTCGGTAAATTGTAGTAAGGAGAAGTTAGGAGGAGAGTAACTTCCGATACGGCGAGGTGAGCAGAGCTGTGCTGTCCGCTGCACCCTGACGAACACCGACAAGGTAATGAACGCACGTGATGTCGCATAACAGCACATAAAGCTTCACTCAGAACTGCAGAAGTCTCATCTGTTACACCCCTTTTTTGCGTAATACTAGTGTCGATCGTCACTTAAAGCTCATGGTGTTCACATTTGCCACTTGAAGTAAAAATCTGAAACGCGATGATTTTTCTGTTATTTAGTTTTTGAGAAGCCACATCAGCCACTGTAATTTACGACAAGTTAGATAAGTAATTAAAGATAATTGAGGGTCACTGTAGAACATTTTCATAGTTTTCTCTTTAGTGAAACTTAATTTAAACCTAGATTATAGACGTGATATGGCATAGGTCATCCTTCGATCCATTGGAGAACTTGGAAACCTATTCAGGGAATATTCGTTCACATTTTTGATGAATGCAGTTGGTTTTTACCATCCTGTATTAAAACATTTCCTTTTATCAATAGTGCAATTTGTAAACAATGTTTTGTGAGTAGAATAAAATTTCCAATGGTAAACTTAACTGCTTTTTCGACGTTATTTTATCAGCTAAATAAAAATAGGAAATCCTTGAACCCCTTCCACTAAATTTAGTTAGTATTAAAATTCTTTTACAGGGAGTGCAGTCGATCTGACGCTGAAATCGTTAAGCATATGGTTATATCATCGCTAGTCTCAGTGAACTCTTCTGAATTCTTCATGTCATGTGAGGTCTGGCGTCTCTTTACCAGCAACAGGTCCCAGGTTCAAACTAGTCAATCCCTAAAAAACACACTCAGAGTGTCGTTGCGCGAAAGTGGTAGGGAGACACGATATAGATCAAACAGACACCATGCAGAATGTTAGAAAATGGCGACCCTGCCAGGATGGTAAAATACCAAGACTGAAGGTCGACCACATGCCTAACTAGGTCAGAAAAATATCCTGTTGAAAAATTTTCGTAAAAATAAAATATTTTTAACGTTATAAATAGTCGAAAACAGTAGCTGCAGCAATAGATAGTAAGAAAGTATTCAATAAAAGTGGGACATTCTGGCAGAAACAATAGCATAATTAAGTTATGAATTTTAAAAATAGTTAGAATTAGTTTTCTCCTCAATGCAAGTGCTCAGGTGGCGGATACATCGTTGACAAGTTGCTTCTGACCCAAGTAAGTGAACTGATTGTCAAGTCGTGTGTGCAAAAAGTTAATGAAACGCATGAGATCGTATAAGTGCATGTTGTCGCGAAGTATGGCGCGTGAATTGTTTTTAAAACAGAATATAAGGGATTCAGAAAGATTAGCAATGGCAGATCGAGGCCTTGACCGAATTGAGGTAGAGACCCAGCATGAAGATGGACAGAGAATACAGGACAGTACAACAGACGATCCAGTATCGCGAGAAATAGGACATATAACGCACCATAACGAGAATAATGTACGTCAAGGCATGGAAAACGTAAGTCAGCATACGACAGAGGAGCAGGAAAGTAGAGAGACAGTGGATGAGGATTCTAACTTGCGTCTTGCATACGTAGAACCCATAGTACAAGTAATCAGAGCTCCCTCACGACAGAGTACAAGGAATGCGAGCAGAAACGTGTCACAGCACAGTTCAATGCAATCGGTTGCGAACCAACAATTGGGCGAAAACACAGAACGTAGGACGTCGGAAGAAAACGCAATAGGACCCACCAATCTGGCAGAATTATTACAACTGATTACGGAAACCATGACAAGGCAAAATAAAGACATAGCGAACCAAATTCAAATTCAGAATGCAGAAACCACGAGACAAATGCATGAGATTAAAGAACAAAACAAAAAAAAATCAGTTACACCTATGTCATATTGACGACGAGGCAAAAGAATCTCGAGTAGTGACAGGAAACTTAATAACAGGTCACAATCAATTGAGAACAGACATTGAGAAGGTACAAGTGGACGTACAAACATTGCGTAATGACATTCAGGACGAGATCAAAACATTACGTAACAACACCCATGGAGAAGTCAAGAAACTAGAGAAACTGATAAACGTAATTACTAGACAAGCAGCAGGTACAGCGTGTGAAATTGTTGAAAACAGTATGTTACACAAACGTATCACAAAAGCAGCGCTGAAAATATATAACCGCATAGTCAAAATAGAATCGCGTAGAGAACAGGACCGAACAAGCACAGAGTCTGCAACCACATCCGTATCTGTAACAGCACCGGAAAAACAAGCAATTAATGAAGGTATCAGCATTTGTGATTCCAATCACAGGCGGAAAGTAACATACGTGACAATGGAAAGCCAGGTCGCG
The DNA here is from genome assembly GCF_021461395.2 of Schistocerca americana. Taxonomy (NCBI): domain Eukaryota; kingdom Metazoa; phylum Arthropoda; class Insecta; order Orthoptera; family Acrididae; genus Schistocerca; species Schistocerca americana. Next base: position 46,844,595 of record NC_060123.1, read on the forward strand.
AAGAGTACAGTGCAATGCATTCAGCTACACGTTCACAACCGATGGAAGAAAATTATTGCGTACCACTCCAACGATACTACGCACGGGTAGGCGAAAGTTACAGTGGACAATATCCAATGGATCTACAACAACTGGAAAGAACGACGGGAGAAATGACCAGAAACAAAAGTGGCGAAGGATCGCGAATTTCATATGGAACTATGACGAAGTACGACTACGATCATTTCCTCACAGTCAGAAAATTTCAACACTTTCAAGAAGGAAACTCATTACAGCCACGAACTTTTATTGATCAATTCCGAGTAGGATTACCAGAACACTGGACGCTAGCACACAAATTAGACTTTATATGTGCACACATGTCAGGAACAGTCGCAGAAACCATGCAGAATGTTGCAGCGAATTGACGATCGTATGAAGATTTCAGAGAGAATTTTCTCTCACGATATTGGTCCAGCGAAGCACAGAACAGAGTGAAGTACGAATTATTGCAGAACCCATATTTTGAAAATTGAAGAGAAAAGAGTCCCGGGAAATCTTTTGAATTAATGCCAAAGAAAAATCAGTGACTGAGAGTTGATTACATTATGCGCGATGAAGCTACCATTGAAATACCAGCAATCATTAGTCGGTCGCGGAGGCAATGACGTCGAAGCATTTAAAGGTATTCTAAGGGAACTAGAGTTCATATTTTCGGGAGATGACGCAAGAAAAAGACGAATCGCACGTGAAAACGAAAGCAAAAAACAGTGACATCCACAAGACACAGTACGAAGAAACAATAATTACGAACCATGTGATAACTTCGCACCAAGAAACGACAACAGATTTCAACAAAGATCCGGTTATGGATTTAGAAGAGAATATGGCAATAACTATAATTCACCCAGGAACGGCAACAACTATTACAGAGGGAATAACGACAACCGGAAAGGGTACTGGACAACCAATAAACCGACAAATTATCAACAAAGATACCTCCATCAACAAGCTGAACAAGAAAAGAGAATACAGATAGAAGAGGTGGAGGTAAGACCACCAAACCCCGATAAACGTTCGAATTGACAGCTAAGCGCCCATGGCAAAGAGAATGACGCACCGACCCAGGACAATTGCAGCACCTGGAACAGAGACGTAAAAATCTTATCACGAGAAGAGAAGAAGGAAGAAAAGAATCCGCAGGGACCTGATGACAAGAAAATAACAATATCGTGTTGGGACGAAATTAATTGGGAGAATACTGACGAGGAAGATGAATTACCAGAGGCATGCACAACGAATGTAGGAGGAAAGGACGAAGTAATGAGTATTGCAGGTCTATTTGAGATGGAAACCAGGGAAAACGAATTCAATGAGGATAATGCGCAGTTGACAGAAATTGAAAGAAAGTTACGAGTGGGCACACAACCCAACATATATAATGAAGGAAGTTATGAAGCAATAATTAGAGCATTTAGATGCGATTATGTGGAAGTAGCGACGAAGAAGGACGAGGATGAGGAAAAAGTAGAGGATGTTGAAGAAAGCGTAAATGAAGGAAGAAATAGAGAAGAGGAAATAGAAGAGAGAGAAGTAGCAGTCGAAGCTTATCCTACAGAAAGTTCGAATTCACAAGGGAAATTCCTAAAAAGACTCATGTATGTTTCAGTGGAGGATTCGTTGATGCAAGAAGAAGAAGAACAGAACAAACCCTTTCAAATTCAACAAATTGTGAAGGCCATGGTAAAGCATATCCCAGTCTATGTTGCAATTGATAGCGGAAGTGAACTGACTGCGATCTCAGAAAATTTATTAATGCAGTGTAATGCCACTGAGGAATTGCCAGTTCTGAAAACACGTAAGATTAAAGTAAGAGGTCCTATTACAAACAATTCAGCGGAAGTTACGAGACAAACAAGGTTAACTCTTTCATGCCAGGGTCAAAAGATCGAAGCGAACTTCGTGATTATACCTAAACGAACTGTAGATTTGATTATAGGTGCAGATTTTTTAAATGAGAGACGAGCGATTGTCGATATGGGGAAAGGTAGCGTAACATTCAAGAATGTCACACTTCTCTTTGAGCAAAAGCTAAAATTAGAAGAAATACCAGTTATAAACAAACAATTAAGAATGACGCGAGATAAAGAGGATGAAGAATTAGAATGGTATGCACAAAAGGGGGAATCGCCTCAACTCATGTCAGAAGTCCATAAAGAAATCGACGAAAAATTGCAAGAAGTGCAAGATATTTCGGAACACAGTAAAAGAGAATTTGTGGGTATTTAGGTGGTAAAGTAGAGGTATTATTACCTAAGACTGGCAGTATTAAACACTTTCAGTACAAGTTTGAAGATTAATTTTATTACTGGTAAATAATCAGCACCATATTTCAAGATTATGTTGCAGAAAAGATCGTCAGGAGAAGGAAGAATGGAGAGAGAGGAAGGTGGGAAAAAGAAAGTAGTTTCAATAATAACACCAATAGTAACATAGATTAAGGTGAAGGGATAAAACGTATATAGTCTAACAGCATGAAATACCAAAATTCTATACACCACGACACTACACAAAAAAATAAAAAAAACGAGTTTGAGGTTTCTTGTAGAAGTTAAGACTCAAAATATCTCAGAATTGTAACATGGAAAGGGCACCGAAATTTGTAAAGCTTTTTATGAAGGCGTAAAACAATGTAGGTACTAGACATATGTTAGATGATTATAAGTAAAACTTTTTGTAAGAATCATTGTACAAAAACTCCAGCAATAAACCAGATGCAACGACCCACAAGTTGCAACCAGAGAAGTATCAAGAAAGGAAAGGACGTAATTAGCAAGACACGATTCCTACAAGGCAGAAGCGTCGAGAGAAGGGAAAGGACAGTGAGACCAACAAAGGGCGCTTGTAAATCTACTGCTGAAAGGACCAATGCAGGGACTGACAAGCAAACACCGCACTTTCACCGCTCGTAAACACCAGGATGCCCCCACACAGCAGAGCGAGCACAAAACGGCCTGACGAGAAGACAGCTTGGGCAAGCCACCACTGGCAAAAAATTTGTGTACAAGTCACACTACCTCTATTATACAGCACGCTGATGCACGAAATTGAAGAAAGCGTCCACAATGTACGTATGACATGTTCAAACAATTTATCAAACTGTTACTAAGAGGAGAACTTCAAAGCTACTAGTTATCAATAAATATTTCCATATCCTGCCCAGAGAAGAACCAAGAAGCAAGTAAGAAGCAGAGAAAAAGCAGGAAGAACAGAAGATGAAGATTCGCAAGATTGAGACCAAGAAAGAAGATGGGTGAAGAATAGACGACATACCTTCCCGAATCGCTATCCTATTGTAAACTAGTCGTCTGTGAAGTATTACAACGGAAAACGACCGCTTTCAGCGACATATAACGATGACTTTCACACATTCAAAGCCAGTAAACGACGAGATTCTGCACTCACTGCTCCATTCCATTATGGGACCTCCACAACAGCAACACACACCTGCAAAGCCAACAAGGAATGACGAATGAAGCTGTACATCAAATATTTGCCCACATCCATCTCGCTCAAGTCCATCACCTTCGTGCAAAAAACATTCGCCAACCTCATGATTTAACATTCATAGGATTGTGTGAATGTGTGAAATCAAATTATGTGATGTAGGAATTGAGCAAAAGAAACGTGTGAAAAACTAAATAAGTTAAGCACACCAGACAGCTAATAAACTACAAAATAACAGTCATTGACTATGGACTTAAGTAAAAAATATACTATCGATAAAAATAAGTCAGTAGTTCTGAAATGGACAGTATATAACGAACAAAAGTAAGGCATGATAAACACTAAAACTATATGCCACTTATTTTCTCCTCATAAAAATAAAAGGATACCTATATTTTACTTATTTTCTCCTTATGAAAACAAAGAATAAAAAATTATCTTGTTGGATGTTTTCCCTTTTTTTACGTTTGTACCATTGGTTAGGATAATATCTCAATACTTGTGTATGTATATTTCTTTGTCAAAGCAATTCTTGGAAATAATTCTTATTTGTTAGTGTAACAATGTTGAAATGAGTGTCTAGAAACAAAAAAAAACATTTTACTTGTACATGATATTTAGAAAAACTGTTAGGAACAGATTCTACTTAATTACTACATTTATAAAAAATATATTTCTATGAAAATCGACGTGAAAGACCCCTCACTTTCGATAACCAACTTCTTAAAAAACAAACTTCACACTTAAATAAAAAAAGAAAACAATTAAAAAATAATAATAGCATAAAAATATTCTTCTCTTGTCATTTTTGAGAATAATGTGGAAGAACATAAAAATATAAATTAGTAATACAAACTAGCATACAACCAGAATAACGTGGCTGAACTGTAGGCAACAAAATTTAGATAAAGGAATAATTTTTGACTGACTTACATAACGATTCAATCATTACCTAAATTCAGTGCAAAAATTAAGTTCGAAGGATGGTGATATGTAAGGATTCAGGCAAATCCAACACCTTCCATGAAAACCCTGACATAATAAGCAAATACAGTAGTATGTCACATAGCTCCGAATAAATCGTGACATTAAATTACCAAAAGTAATACGAGTAACGAGTGAGCAAATGGAATACCACAGACTAAAACAAGAACGCCCAAATGCATGACATACCTTCCCACCGTGAGACAGACGCAGTTCCGAGGCGAGAAACGTGAACAGAAGCCTAGAGCAGAACCGTGTTAAGCTGGAGGGCCCTACGATACGGGACGGACACCCACGTCGCCAGCTAACCGCTAGGACCACACCCCAGCTGCAAGTTTTAGTGTGAGACTTTTTCGCGTCTCTGTTACATCAGGACCACCCCCCAGTCCATGTTAAAAGATAGAGCCCTTCAGAAGAACAAAATAGATCTTACGATTAAACAAAAAATACCACACCAGCTGCAAGTTTTAGTGTGAGACTTTTTCGCGTCTCTGTTACGTTGCAAACTTTAAAAACATTGCCCCACCACGAAAAGTATAACGTTTCTCATTGGATAGACAGAATTTTTGTAGGCGGAGCTTAGGTTAACATTGAGACCCTGACTGGTAAGATGAAAACACCGCCAGGTAGTTTTTTCTCTAAACCAACTTCGGTAAATTGTAGTAAGGAGAAGTTAGGAGGAGAGTTGCTTCCGAGACAGCGAGGTGAGCGGAGCTGTGCTGCCCGCCGCCCCTGACGAACACCGACAAGGTAATAAACGCACGTGATGTCGCATAACAGCACATAAAGCTTCACTCAGAACTGCAGAAGTCTCCCCTGTCACACTGCTTTTTTGCGTAATACAAGTGTCGATCGTCACTTAAAGCTCATGGTGTTCACATTTGCCACTTGAAGTAAAAATCTGAAACGCGATGATTTTTCTGTTATATAGTTATTGAGAAGCCACATCAGCCACTGTAATTTACGACAAGTTAGATAAGTAGTTAAAGATAATTGAGGGTCACTGTAGACAATTTTGATAGTTTTCTCTTTTGTAAAACTTAATTTAAACCTGGTTTATAGATGTGATATGGCATAGGTCATCCTTCGATCCATTGGAGAACTTGGAAACCCATTCAGGGAATATTTGTTCACATTTTTGTTGAACGCAGTTGGTTTTTACCATCCTGTAATAAATCATTTCCTTTTATCAATAGTGCAATTTATAAACAATGTTTTGTGAGTAGAATAAAGTTTCCAATGGTAAACTTAACTACTTTTTCGACTTTATTTTACCAGCTAACTAAAAATAGGAAAACCTTGAACCCCTTTCACTAAATTAAGTTAGTATTAAAATTCTTTTACAGGGAGTTCAGTGGAGCTGATGCTGAAATCATTAAGTATTTGGTTATATCATCGCTACTCTAAGTGAACTCTTCTGAATTCTACATGTCATGTGTGCTCTGGCGTCTCCTTACCAGCAACAGGTCCCAGGTCAAAACTAGTCAATTCCCTAAAAATCACGCTCAGAGCGTCGTTGCGCGAAAGTGGTAGGGAGACACGATATTGAACCAACAGACACCATGCAGAATGTTAGATTCTTTTAGTTTTTTTAAACCAATACTAAACATGAGAGAGAAATTAATAACCAACGATATATGCGAATTCTCCGATATTATCTATAGCAGTCTGACAATGCACATTCACTTTATTGATTACATGCATGTAGAAAACTTAGCAGTCTAACAACGTTTGAAGAAGAATAAAATGACACTACGAGACGACAGATAATGTGGAAAATACTTTTCTATTTTGGCACTATGCGCTCGCCCCATACATAATACAAAAGTTTCGAGATGCATCTGCTGCCTGGCCGTCTATTAAACCTAAAAAGAACAAAATGTCGCAGAAGTTAGCCCTTTTCCCACATGCGGCTATTTTGGGTTGAGAAGTGAAGAGAGTTATGATCAAAGTTCCATAAAATTTATAACTTCAGAAGACAGCAGAATTGCGTTTTAAAGGATGTAGCAGCGAATATAATAGAACTCGCGACATCCTATCCACAGTACGCGACGCTTACCATTACGCTAGTTGCTGTCATGTAGCTACATCGTCTCTAGAAGTCAAGAACATTTCCTCCAGAAGTTCTGCATTCCACAGTGCTGTGAGATAACGCATATGGTCGGATCTTGACTTCTGAGAAAGATACCGTTACAGCTTTTCTTTTCACTGCACGACGTTTTCAGCAAACAGATAACGCCATAGAGTAGCTCAAATGGAGAGGAACACTCCTTAAATTTCTGCATCCTACACTATTGGCAGTTCAGTGTACGTGGCAATTACGTGATTTTATTACGGTGATTACAAAGTAGAGTCTAATGTATGCACTGGATCACAGAGGCAACTAGTTCATGGCGATTCGGATGACCAAGTAATTGAATGTACTGAACATGCTGCAAACCACCACAGGTAGCCTGTGCTCATCGAGTGTGCCGCAACGGTGTTATGATAGAAAAATGAATCAAAGAAAAGAGCATTTCGTCGTCTACTGTATTCATTACGGGTTCCTATGATGGTGGTCTGGGTTCGGTTCCCGCTTCTGCTGATGATTTTTAATAGGGAGAGACCGATTCTATTCTCTTCTGTCTACGCAAGTGAGGAAAGTATAATGGCATTGTGGTATGAAATTCACATTAAGCACGATATTCCTTCTCTTCCAAGTGGAAGTTACGCTGAACCACAATAAAGTCAGGAGTGGCGAAATGTGGGCAATGTATCACCAGTAACCTTTCTTATACTATTATATTCATTTCTTGTGACGGAACGAACGCTATGTAGGGTCACAGGACCCTTATTCCGTCTTTTATTTGAGCTTCTGTGTGTCGGAAAATTGGTTCTGAGCTTGGCATGCAACTCAGACCACCCTTAACGGGGAATTTGATCCTTTCGCGACAATACAGCTCGATTACAATTTGTTGTTTGTTCAAAACTGCAGATTCCTCAACATGTCCACATATTGCGCGTGAATGGGTTCGAATCCTGGCCCGACACTAAAGTTTTCATTATGTATTATCAGGCCCTAGCATGAGAGCACCTATCTGCTGGTGGATAATAATTTTATTTTTAATGAATTTTCATTCGTTGTCAACACTAACGATATCCGACTCTAAGTGAGACACAGAACTATTTGAGAGATCACTGTACGTTCAAGGATGTTATTCCGAGCTGCTGGTGGAGGAAAATTCTGTAGCTGACGTCTCTTTGTGTGTAGTCAACAACGATATGTGTGGTGTTCGATTCCCAGTCAGCACTGACCGACATGTGAGTATGTTTGAACTAGAAATAATATGACGATATTATTTCTAGTTCAAACATACTCACATGTCGCAGCTTGTGTAACAAACCCATATTTAACGTTCGTTTTCTCTAGAATACAACATCGATAGGTGGCGGGTTGGAGTCCTGAGAAGGAAAAAATTAATGTTTCGTCTCGTCATTTCGGTTAAAACATGTAGCTACTGCCGAGAAAGTCCGATATGTCACAGTTGATTATGCTTCGATAACAATCCGATTATGTTCTGGCTTCGAATCCCTGTCCAACACATAGCTTTAGCTAACGGCATTTCAAAGTAGTTACTCGTGAAGAATCAATCTTTAACATCTCTCGTAGTTCGTTAACAGGGACAATAGGTGCTGGGTAGGAATTCGCGTCCTTAAAAATGTTTACCTTATACAATTTAAAGTTGATATTTGCTAACTGATACTGTCGAAAATCGAGGTATATTACTCTCTGCATGCCTAATCAGGAATGACTGTTAGTTTCCGTCAGTCACGAAGTCTTAGTCTGCATGACCTGCATTTGAATCCATATGCAGAACGAGACGGTTCGTCATGACATTTGAAGTTCGTACATATTCTCAACTAGCTGCTCGTGTATAACTCAAATTTTGTGTTAAATTACAAGTACGGTATGTTACTTTGAAGAGGAAATCATGAATACGACGAACTTACTACGTGCATTACCTATCTGACATAATAATGAGAATGGTAACATTTCAGGTATATTATTTGTTGCAATAAATGTGATCTTACAAGCCTTAAGGACAGTCTTATCTGTGATAAGGTGTTCCCTGATATTTTTAGTATCGTGGCCTTACTTTACATTTTGAGTTATTGCGATAAAGAGCAAAGCTTTCTAGCGGTGACTTGTTGGAACCATTTTCAATAGTCAAACGACTGTACCAAGGAGCGATTAGAGGACCTGCTTGACAGCTGCGTTATGTGAGTTGCATGAGTATCAAGCGAAATGCAATTCAGGTTGTTCGGAAATTTTTGAACACTGCTAAGTTTCCCTCACGCCTTTTAATATTAGTCCCGCTATTCTTTTTATAGTCGGAACTTTCACTTTGATGTAAAGTTTCGCTAGGGTACTTTTTTATTGCACCAAGTGCATCAACAAAAGACAGCGACTATTCTACCATGTTCTAACCACTACATAAAATGTCTTTTCTCGCATAGATGGGCAATCATGTAATTAAAATACGTACCAATCCCTCTACTTCCATTGACCTATCTAAATACTTCGCTCGTGTTAAATGCCAATTGAAATATTTCCTCATAGTACCCCAAGTATTATAATATTTTGGGTCCCATAGATCTCATATCAATTTTTCTTGAGCACTTTCAGACCAGTATTTCTCTTTAAATTTCTTTTGAAAGTCCTTCCTAGGTAACAAATTCTCAATATTTACCATACCCCATTCTGAGGCTTCACGTAGAAAGTACGGCACAGCAAATTCGATCTTCTTACAAGCAAACCTCTCCATCGCACCCCCCTCAGATTTAGTTATAAGTTGGCCCAGTGGATAGGCCTTGAAAAACTGAATACAGATCAATCGAGAAAACAGGAAGAAGTAGTGTGGAACTATGAAAAAAATAAGCAAAATATACAAACTGAGTAGTCCATGTCCAAGATAGGCAACTTCAAGGCGAATGTGAGATCAGGAGCGCCGTGGTCCCGTGGTTAGCGTGAGTTGCTGCGGAACGAGAGGTCTGTGATTCAAGTCTTCCTCCGACTGAAAATTTTACTTTCATTATTTACTCAATGTTATGATCTGTCCGGTCGTTCATTGACGTCTCTGGTCACTGTAATTAATTTAGTGTCTGTGTTTTCCGACCGTACCGCAAAACCGTGCGATTAGTAGACGAAAGGACGTGCCTCTCCAATGGGAACCGAAAACATTTGATCGCAAGGTCATAGGTCAACCGATTCCTCCACAGGAAAACACGTCTGAAATATTCTATACGACACTGGTGACGGCATGTGCGTCACATGACAGGAATATGTTGTCGACCCATCTAACTTGTACACTTAGCGAATGGGTAAAAAGATTCTTCTACCTTGCCCGATTTAGGTTTTCTTGTGGATGTGATAATCACTCTCAAAAAAGTAATGAAAACATAATTGTTTGTCACATAAGCTGAAAATAAAAATTTAAACTTTTCACTCGAGGGAAGACTTGGACCTAAGACGACTTATAACTAAATCTGTTGGGGGGGGGGGGGGGGGGAGGGGGGGCGATGGGGAGGTTTCCTTGTTAGTATCTTCCCAAACTTTCTGTAATGCTTGATTAAACCTTTTTAAGATACGGGTTGGATGTACATCTCTGTCTGGCTTAAATTTAGGAAACTGTCTAGAGAAGCCTGAATTAGCTCCACATTGCAAAACAGTCACAGCTTCATTAGTTAATACAACGTTACGTGAATATACCGTTTTTTCTACTTTATCTTGGATAAGCTTAACCTCTTTCGATACCCTTCCTGGTATCATTACGTTCAGAAGAAGGGGTAGACGATACATTCCCGGATGTTATTCTTTCGGTAATTTTTCGATCTATCTTTTCCCCAAATTGTTCTTCCAAACTAATTACATTTATAATAGCAGAGTTAGCTATTTTCTCTTTGAAAATTCTTTCACTGTATTGACAACTGTAATTTGCGACTGAATGACTGGAATTAATTCATTCTGCTTATCTGCACTCTCTGGCAAAGTATGCAACACTGACTTACATCAATATACCTAATACTGCACACTTTTTCAAAGGATACTAACTTTTCAATAAGTTCCGATTCTACACTATTACATTTATTCTCAATGTTACGTTCTAACATTTTTGACAAATACTGAAACGTGCGATTCTGTTTTTGCCTAAGGTCGGTAAACATATAATTTATGTGAGTAGACAAAGAGTTTGTCAAATAAAACTTTAGATATACTTTCAAATTCTCTACTTTAGCACTTATAGCGTCGAACTCTTTCTTCAAAGCGCCCATACCTTCGGGCACATTACTAAATTCTTTGCATTGAAAGTCAACTTTGGCAGCTTAAAAAACCTAACTTTGCGTTTGAATATTTAGAATCTCCCTCTAAGCATTTAAAGCTTCACTCTGGGTATTTAATGGAGGATTTACTTAGCCTAGTTCTTAACTTAAAGTTGCACTTTGAACTTTGATTAAATTTACCAACTCAGACTAGTCATGTACTTTTTTGCTAATTTTCATGGCCATAGCTGGGTCTTGAGTTTCGCCAACCTGCTGTATATTTTCCATACTCTTGTATGCTTTAGGTCTTGTTAGCATTTAAAATTAACTTTAAATATGATAAACACACCAATAAAGTTCATTGAACATTATCTTTCACCACTTCGTACTAAAGTAATGTACTTTTGTTTCACGCTCACCCGGCGTAGTACTGTCGTAGCATAGGTGAGCAGATGTGGAGGCAGGTCAGCACAGGTGAACAGCAGCTGGCGTCGGATGTACGTTGGTTTCCTCGTCTGCGTCCCTGCGACGTGTGAGAGAGCTGTTTACTCCCCACACTGGATCTTCTTAGTTGAAGCGTTCCACGCATATTTCTTCTTAAACAAATAACGTCTAAACCTTCTTTGCTGTTTTCTCGTAGCAAATGTTTCATGTCTTCACCATTTTTCATTCAAATGTTGCTCCATTAGATACTTGAACATATTCCAATGTCTGAGAGTAAATCCCTTGTTGTATTATGTTTGACTGCTATGGCAACACACAACAGCGTTTTTCTCGTTTTTGACTAGCAATTCGTGTTTTTTCGGTCCTTCCACACAGGTCGCTACGTTTTAACGATGTTGTTGTTGTGGTCTTCAGTCCTGAGACTGGTTTGATGCAGCTCTCCATGCTACTCTATCCTGTGCAAGCTTTTTCATCTCCCAGTACCTACTGCAACCTACATCCTTCTGAATCTGCTTAGTGTATTCATCTCTTGGTCTCCCTGTACGATTTTTACCCTCCACGCTGCCCTCCAATACTAAATTGGTGATCCCTTGATGCCTCAGAGCATGTCCTACCAACCGATCCCTTCTTCTGGTCAAGTTGTGCCACAAACTTCTCTTCTCCCCAATCCTATTCAATACTTCCTCATTAGTTATGTGATCTACCCATCTAATCTTCAGCATTCTTCTGTAGCACCACATTTCGAAAGCTTCTATTCTCTTCTTGTCCAAACTAGTTATCGTCCATGTTTCACTTCCATAGATAGCTACACTCCATACGAATACTTTCAGAAATGACTTCCTGACACTTAAATCAATACTGCATGTTAACAAATTTCTCTTCTTCAGAAACGCTTTCCTTGCCATTGCCAGCCTACATTTTATATCCTCTCTACTTCGACCATCATCAGTTATTTTGCTCCCCAAATAGCAAAACTCCTTTACTACTTTAAGTGCCTCATTTCCTAATCTAATTCCCTCAGCATCACCCGACTTAATTAGACTACATTCCATTATCCTTGTTTTGCTTTTGTTGATGTTCATCATATATCCTCCTTTCAAGACACTGTCCATTCCATTCAACTGCTCTTCCAAGTCCTTTGCTGTCTCTGACAGAATTACAATGTCATCGGCGAACGTCAAAGTTTTTATTTCTTCTCCATGAATTTTAATACCTACCCCGAATTTTTCTTTTGTTTCCTTTACTGCTTGCTCAATATACAGATTGAACAACATCGGGGAGAGGCTACAACCCTGTCTTACTCCCTTCCCAACCACTGCTTCCCTTTCATGTCCCTCGACTCTTATAACTGCAATCTGGTTTCTGTACAAATTGTAAATAGCCTTTCGCTCCCTGTATTTTACCCCTGCCACCTTTAGAATTTGAAAGAGAGTATTCCAGTCAACATTGTCAAAAGCTTTCTCTAAGTCTACAAATGCTAGAAACGTAGGTTTGCCTTTCCTTAATCTTTCTTCTAAGATGAGTCGTAAGGTCAGTATTGCCTCACGTGTTCCAGTGTTTCTACGGAATCCAAACTGATCTTCCCCGAGGTTGGCTTCTACTAGTTTTTCCATTCGTCTGTAAAGAATTCGTGTTAGTATTTTGCAGCTGTGACTTATTAAGCTGATAGTTCGGTAATTTTCACATCTGTCAACACCTGCTTTCTTTGGGATTGGAATTATTATATTCTTCCGAAGTCTGAGGGTATTTCGCCTGTTTCATACATCTTGCTCACCAGATGGTAGAGTTTTGTCAGGACTGGCTCTCCCACGGCCGTCAGTAGTTCCAATGGAATATTGTCTACTCCGGGGGCCTTGTTTCGACTCAGGTCTTTCAGTGCTCTGTCAAACTCTTCACGCAGTATCATATCTCCCATTTCATCTTCATCTACATCCTCTTCCATTTCCATAATATTGTCCTCAAGTACATCGCCCTTGTATAGACCCTCTATATACTCCTTCCACCTTTCTGCTTTCCCTTCTTTGCTTAGAACTGGGTTTCCATCTGAGCTCTTGATATTCATACAAGTCGTTCTCTTATCTCCAAAGGTCTCTTTAATTTTCCTGTAGGCGGTATCTATCTTACCCCTAGTGAGATAGGCCTCTACATCCTTACATTTGTCCTCTAGCCATCCCTGCTTAGCTATTTTGCACTTCCTGTCAATCTCATTTTTGAGACGTTTGTATTCCTTTTTGCCTGTTTCACTTACTGCATTTTTATATTTTCTCCTTTCATCAATTAAATTCAATATTTCTTCTGTTACCCAAGGATTTCTACTAGCCCTCGTCTTTTTACCTACTTGATCCTCTGCTGCCTTCACTATTTCATCCCTCAAAGCTACCCATTCTTCTTCTACTGTATTTATTTCCCCCATTCCTGACAATTGCTCCCTTATGCCCTCCCTGAATCTCTGTACAACCTCTGGTTCTTTTATTTATCCAGGTCCCATCTCCTTAAATTCCCACCTTTTTGCAGTTTCTTCAGTTTTAATCTACAGGTCATAACCAATAGATTGTGGTCAGAGTCCACATCTGCCCCTGGAAATGTCTTACAATTTATAACCTGGTTCCTAAATCTCTGTCTTACCATTATATAATCTATCTGATACCTTTTAGTATCTCCAGGGTTCTTCCATTTATACAACCTTCTTTCATGATTCTTAAACCAAGTGTTAGTTATGATTATGTTGTGCTCTGTGCAAAATTCGACCAGGCGGCTTCCTCTTTCATTTCTGTCCCCCAATCCATATTCACCTACTATGTTTCCTTCTCTCCCTTTTCCTACACTCGAATTCCAGTCACCCATGACTATTAAATTTTCGTCTCCCTTCACAATCTGAATAATTTCTTTTATTTCATCATACATTTCTTCAATTTCTTCGTCATCTGTAGAGCTAGTTGGCATATAAATTTGTACTACTGTAGTAGGCGTGGGCATCGTATCTATCTTGGCCACAATAATGCGTTCACTATGCTGTTTGTAGTAGCTTACCCGCATTCCTATTTTCCTATTCATTATTAAACCTACTCCTGCATTACCGCTATTTGATTTTGTGTTTATAACCCTGTAGTCACCTGACCAGAAGTCTTGTTCCTCCTGCCACCGAACTTCACTGATTCCCACTATATCTAACTTCAACCTATCCATTTCCCTTTTTAAATTTTCTAACCTACCTGCCCGATTAAGGGGTCTGACATTCCGCGCTCCGATCCGTAGAACGCCAGTTTTCTTTCTCCTGATAACGACATCCTCTTGAGTAGTCCCCGCCCGGAGATCCGAATGGGGGACTATTTTACCTCCGGAATATTTTACCCAAGAGGACGCCATCATCATGTAATCATATAGTAAAGCTGCATGCCCTCGGGAAAAATTACGGCTGTAGTTTCCCCTTGCTTTCAGCCGTTCGCAGTACCAGCACAGCAAGGCCGATTTGGTTATTGTTACAAGGCCAGATCAGTCAATCATCCAGACTGTTGCCCTTGCAACTACTGAAAAGGCTGCTGCCCCTCTTCAGGAACAACACGTTTGTCTGGCCTCTCAACAGATACCCCTCCGTTGTGGTTGCACCTACGGTACGGCTATCTGTATCGCTGAGGCACGCAAGCCTCCCCACCAATGGCAAGGTCCATGGTTTATGGGGGGGGGGGGGGGGGGGTGGGGTGGTTTAACGATACGGCGACTGAAATTTGGCGTGTGGGTCTTGATTGTACTGATTCGTTTCTCGAAACCACATTCCACTTCTTTACGAGATGACTTACTTGGGGTTTGCAGCCACTCTTCTTTACTGGATAGCCTACAGCTGGAAACTCTCTTGACTTCTTCTCCGTCGAATAAAGCTAGGTACAGAAACTTTTAAGCCTCTTTCTAATAGTGAAATAAGTAGCCATACAAACTTTATGTTGTGTCTATCAAGGATGTATTTGACTTTCAAGCACAATAAAATTCTCACTTTCGACATAGCATGTAACTTCAGTAAGTCTCTCGTACAGTCGTATGTTAGAAATAAATTCATTTACAATCGAAAGAAAGTCTGCTTAGACACCGTGACTTTCAGGAAAGGAGATGGAAAAATCGTCTTGCCTCTGACAAGGCTGAGTGAAGAGTCTATATGAGTACTTTTTCAACTTTTCTTGTTTCACATAACAATAGTCAGTGACACAATAAGACGGAACTGCATACATATATTCAATGGTTCATCCATTCACACTCACTAATGCATCTATGGACTGCCCGACATCTACTGGTCGGTGACGTTCGACCGTCGCGTCTACTTTCTTACTGCGACTCATTTTAAACCTGCACACACAAACAAGAGACGCGCAGTAGGTAGGATTTTACCATCCCACATTCGTATCTAGAATATCGTGTGTTCGAGACTGTTGAAGGCTGAGTGGTTCTAGAATTAACACAGTAATTCTCGAATCACTACAATAGTGCAATTGGTGTTTGTGATGGCTGTGTACTGCCTTAAAGGAAGAAACGTAAGCTTAATTGAATTTCAAAATTACTAAACACTCATGATAATCAGCATGCCTGTGTTGTTTATGATGGACTATGTTTTTGGATATGTTGCTTCAAATATTAATCACAAATTTATTGCACCACTTATGTCACAATAAAATAAGCATGCAAAGAACTGACATATGTCTGGTACCACATGTGACGCAAATATGACATGAAGTGACTATACAAGGTTACAGGCAGTATGATTGATAAATAAATTGGTCAGTGAATCAGATCTGCGATTTCAGCGATGTGTGGCTGGGAAGTTGTAGTGTATTGGCCACGACAGTATGATCAGAAAGACCCATCCAGACGTCCAATGGACCAGAGTCAGCCGAGTGAGGAGATAGACCGGTATCTAGTAGGCCAGTAATGAGAAATTGGTAGGGGGAGGGGAAGGGGTAAAACTGGGCCTTTGAGAGATTAAGGATACTATGCAACATTTGTTAATACCTAAGGCTTCATATATTCGTGAAAAGTACTAAAATTACTTAGAGGTAAGCTACAGCTAATCTGATAGCAAACTGAAACTTCACAGAGAAGAGACGAGCTCGGAAAAATTAGTACCACATTTACAAAATAAATGCGGGCTGTGCTGATGCTGGATATGGGTTTTTCCTGAGGTGTGCATAGTTGAAGAGTGGAGACCTCCCAGCTATCGAAATGAAAGATGGATATTATAATTCCAATAAACACACAGTACACACCATAAACACAGTACATAAAAATAAAATGTATGAGGAAAGATGCAGGGATGAAATGAGCTCATTGCAACTCCAAGGATAATTCTAGGGTAAATATTAAGAAAATTGAAATTCTTTTAATGATGAAGAACTATAAAATTAATAACAAACGAACCAATGGAGCCATGTGATAATAGAAGCTAGCAATTTCAGTAAACAAGACAAATAATTACTTTTCAAATCATTCAACTATATAAAGAATTACAGACGAATTCACTAAAAGCTGATACTGAAATTACCATTCCAACAAATCTTCCACACTAGTAACGCGTAATATGAGGGCAGTATGAGTATTCCATATTCTTCCATATTTTCCTATCGGATGAATTTTTCGTGCCGTAATGATTTATAAATTATGAATTTTATATTACTGTTGTCACATCGTAGAACTGGAAGTAATCGTGCTTTGTAGACATAAATAATTTCTCTAACACTGTTTTGCCTTCATAATAATCCTCTGCAAGCAATACATTCTTCAATTCACGTGCAGTTGTTTCTGGTTCGATTCGAATCTACAATTTATCTGAGACCACCAGCAATTAAAATTGTGTTTCTTGTTTATTTATATTTAGTCATGAATCATCTGCTGGTTTGATGCGAAGCACCACGCATTCCCCTTCTGCGACAACTTTTCGTCTCAGGGTAGCACTGGCAAACTACAACCTCAATTGTTTGTTGGATATATTCAACTCTGTCTTTGCCTACAGTTTTACTCAGTACATTTTCTTGTAGTACCATGAAGGGTATTCCCTGATACCTTAACAAATATCCTTAGTCCTGTCCGGTCTTCGTGTCAGTTTTCCATATGTTGCTTCCTTCGCCGAATGTGCATAGAACCTCCCACTCCTTATCTTACCAGTGCACCTGCGTTTCGACATGCTTCTGTAGCACTATACCTCAGACGCTTCGATTCTCTTCTGTTCCGGTTTCCCCGTTATTCATAACTCAGAATTATACAATCTGTGGGCCGAAGTTCCTGAATTTAAGGCCAGTATTTATTATCAGCATACTTCTCGTAACCAATAATGCTCTCTTTTCCTGTGCTAGTACGTTTCCTATGTCCTCCTCCCTTTGTCCATCATGGTTAATTTTGCTTCCAAGGTAGCAAAACTCCTTAACTTCGCCTGCTTCGTGATCTCCAATTCTGATGTTAAGTTCCTCAATATTGTCATTTCAGCTGGTTCTCCTTACTTTTGTCTTTCTTCAGTTTACTCTCAATCCATATTCTGTACTCATTAGACTGTTCATTCCACTCAACAAATTCTATAAGGCTCCTTCACTTTCACTGAGGTTAGCAATGCCTTGTGCGAATCTCATCATAGACATCACTTCACTTTGAATTTGACTTTCACCACTATAACAGCTCACTCTTGGTTCTTGTACATATTACCTATCATACGTGTTCCCCTATACCTTATCCCTATTTTTCTCAGAATTTGGTATATCTTGCACCATTTTACATTATCGAATGCTTTTTCTGGAAGTGTGTCTCAATTTTTGTTCTACCTTTCTTCCACTATCAAGTGCCTTTCTTTTCCCTAGAGCCAAATTGATCCTCATCGAACTGTTCCTCAATTTTATTTCCCATTTTACTATTTATTATTCTTGCCAGCTGGTTAGATGCAAGAGCTGTTGAGCTGAACGTGCGGTAACTTTCACATCTGTAGGCCCTTGCTGTCTTCGGAAACGTGTGGATGATATTCCTTTCGAATGTCTGACGGTACGTCACAAAACGCATAGGTTTCACACACAAATTTTAACAGTATTTTAGTCGCTACTTCCCCTAATGACTTTATTCCAATGGTTTGTTCTCTATCCCTATTCCCTTATTTCATCTCAAGCCTTCTCGAGCACTTTTAGACTCTGACTGTAATACAGGATCCTCTTCTAACGCTTCATCAGGTGTCTTCCTCCTCATAGAGGCCTCCTACTTACTGTTTCCATTTCTCTGCTGTCTCTTCCGCGTTTGCTAATGGAATTCCCATAGAACTCTGAATATTACCGTCCTTGCTTTTGATTTCACCGAAAGTTGACCTTACTTTTCAGTACACTGAACCTGTCTTTCTGACCATCACTTCTTTTTCAATTTCTTCATGTGTCTCCTGCAGCCCTTTCAATTTTGCTGCCTTGCCTTTGCCTCTGCCTTTTGGTTCAGTCGCAAGGTACACATTTTGCGATATTTCTGTCTTTCCCTTAACAATTTTGTACTTCTTTCTTCCGTCGATCAGTTGAAGTGTCTCATCTGGTGCCGAAGTTTTCTTCGCATTTATCTTCTTTACACATATTTCTGTTTGTACGACATGTGTGATTGCCCTTTCTAGGCGTTCACTCCTCTTCAACTGAGATGCCTACCGTGGTGTTCCTTATCCAGTAAACACAACCCTAGCGATCACCAAACGCGCCTCGCCGTTTCACAGAGCTTTTATATCCCTTTGCCTTGCACACTAATTCTTCCCGACTATTGTGTTAAGCTTCAGCGAACCCTTCATCAGCATTATAATGTGATCTGAGTCCGTATCTGCACGTGGCTACGCTTTACAATCCATTATATAGTTTTGGGATCGCTGTCTGACCACGATGAAATTCAGCTTGATCTATACCGTTTCTCCTGGAGTTTTCCAAATATACCTCCTCCTCTTTTGATTCCTGAACAAGATATGCGTTATTACCACCTTAAATTTACGGAAGAACTTAATAATTCTCTCTCCTCTGTCACTGCTGCTGAAAAGCCCATAGTATCGTGTCTTACCTTCCTTCCTTCTCCTTTAACCGCGTGCCACTTCCCCCTGACTATTAGACTTCCGTCTACCTCCACGAACTAAATTACCCGTTAGTACCGTCAAATACTTTCTTTGTAAAACTTCCGGGCAGATTAAAACTGTGTGCTGGACCGAGACTCGAACTCGGGACCTTTGCCTTTCGCGGGCAAGTGCTCTACCAACTGAGCTACCCAAGCACGACGCACGCCCCGTCCTCACAGCTTTACCTCTGTCAGCACCTCATCTCCTACCTTCCAAACATTACAGGAGCTCTCCTTGGGTAGCTCAGCTGGTAGAGCACTGGCCCGCGAAAGGCAAAGGTTCCGAGTTCGAGTCTCGGTCCGGCACACAGTTTTAATCTGCGAGGAAGTTTCATATCAGCATACACTCCACTGCAGAGTGAAAAATCTCATTCTGGAAGCTTTCTTTGTGCCTTCATCTGTTGCTTGCGACATTGGCATATATATAAGTGTCGTTTCTCGATTTGGTTTACTGTCGAAACTCATGGAAACAACCCTGTCACTAAACTGTGCACAATAGTTCACTCTGCACCCTACCTTCCTCTTCATGACAAATCCTACCCGTTTTTTGCCATTTTCTACTGTTATTGATGTTACCCTATATTCGTCTGACTAGTTTTGCTTATCGTCGCTCTACTTCAGTTCCCACTACGTCAGAATTAAGCCTTTGGTTTCTGTTTTTACATTCCCTAGCTTCTCTGCTACGTTCAAACTTCTGACATTCCATGTTCTGACTCGTAGAGTGTTAACCCTTCGTTAGTTATTATGTTTTTTCTGATGCTCACCTCGCCTCTGGTAGCCCCTGCCGGAGATCTGAATGGGAGACTGATCCGGAAACTTCAGCCAATGGGGAGACTACCACGACACTTATTAAATTACAGGCCACATGTCCTGTAGATACACATAATGTATCTTGAATCCAGTGGTTCCCATTACCTTATGCGTCTCCATGCCGTTGATCACCGGTGATTCTTCCGCCTTTAGGGCCAGTGTACCACCTCAAGGTCAGGAGAGTGCCCTGAACCTCTCTCCGCTCCACCGCCATATTTGAGAAAGCCGTTGGCTGAATGAGACTGACTTCATATGCTGAAGTCTTCGTCCGCATTTGCTGATAACATTTATTCGAAATTTAAGCAGTGATGCGGCTCAAATCAGGAATCCAAGGCTCTTTATTCTAATCAAGGACGCTACTCGTAAATCAAAGGTGGACACTCTTCATGCATTTAGCCAACCGTTACATACTCTCTCTCACAATATAGGGGCTACAGACACTGAAGAGCTAAAGAAGGTGGTACTCCTGGCGTGTATCGTGTAGGACACCCGCGAGAACGCAGAAATTCTGCAATATGATTTGTCATGGATTCTACCAATGTCTGAAGTTGTGCTGGGGTGAATTGACACCATGAATCCTGCAGGGCTGTCCACAAATCAGTAAGAGTATGAGGAAGTGGAGATCTCTTCTGAACAGCACGTTGCAAGGAATCCAAGATATGCTCAATAATGTTCATGTCTGGGGAGTTAGGTGACCAGCAAAAGTGATTAAACTCAGAAGAGTGTTCCTGGAGCCACTCTGTAACAGTTCTGGAAGTTGTGGACGTGTGGGGTCTCGCATTGTTCTGCTGGAATTGCCCAAGTCCGTTGGAATGCACAATGGGCATGACTCGATGCAGGAGATCAGACAGAATGCTTACGTATGTGTCACCTGTCAGAGTCGTGTCTAGACGTAGCAGGGAGCCCATATCAATCCAAATGCACACGCCCCACTCCATTAGAGTGCCTCCACCTGCTTGAACAGTCCATTGCTGACGTGCAGGGTCCATGGATTTATAAAGTTGTCTCCACACCCCTACACGTCCATCCACTCGATACAACTTGGAACGAGACTCGTCCGACCAGGCAACAAGTTTCCAGTCTCAACATTCCGATGTCGGTGCTGACGGCCCAGACGAGGCGTAAATCTTTGTGTTGTGCAGTCATCACGGATACACGACTGGGCCTTTGGCTCCGAAAGCCCATATCGATGATGTTTCTTTGAATGGTTCGCACGCTGACACTTTTGAAGGCACAGCTTTGAAATCTGCAGCAGTTTGCGGAAGGGTTGCAGTTCTGTCACGCTGAACGATTCTCTTTAGTCATCGTTGGTCCCGACCTTGCAGGATGTTTTTCCGGCAACGGCGATGTGGGAGATCGATGTTTTCCCGGATTCCTGATATACGCGGTACACCCGTGAAATGGTCGTACGGGAAAACTCCCATTTCATCTCTACTTCGAAGATACGGTGTCCCATCCCTCGTGCACTGACTATAACACCACGATGAAACTCATTTAAATCTTGATGACCTGCCATTGTAGCAGCAGTAACCGATCTAACAATTGCGCTGGATACTTGTTTTCTTATATAGGCGTTGCCGATCGCAGCGCTGTATTCATCCCGTTTACATATCTCTGTATCTGAATACGCATACCTGTACCAGTTTCTTGGGCGCTTCAGTGTATATTTGCCTACTCTGCGACACTCGTAGTAGTTGTATTGAACAAAGTTTAATCGTTATCCATCAATGAAAGTAAAATAAATGGTAATGACATATAGTATATTAATGTCATATAATATTAGATTAATTATATTTGGGAATGATACAGTGAACCACGCTGTGAAAGATAATACATGCCTTCGAATTTCGTTGTTACAGGAGAGGAGTAAAGTTTAGATGTGTAGATCGTATAGGAAATGAAGAGGTAGAAAATAGCTATTTTGTTACTGTACGTAAGTCAGATGACAAATATGTTTGGAAGGTGTAGGCTTGAATGCTGCAAGACGGTTCAAATGGATGTAGGTTCTACTAGCTATCCTGGGCTGAAGATAGTTGCGAGCAATAGACTAAAATGGAAAGCTGCATCAAATTATACATGGGACTCAAGGGCAAAACGTATAGAACATATATTCGTGGTTTAAACATAGCTGCGCTACAGCAACGGTTCCACGTAAATCAGACTAAGAGCAGCCGACCAGTTGCAAAGGATAAAGTAATCTTTACCTAGGTTTCAATAGACATAAATCTATCTTCTTCAGAAGACGGCCTGGGGACAATGAACATCGTAATATATATTATTAAGGTATGAAACATGAGTCAAGAATGAAGTTTAACATATATTAGGAAAATATTGTATTACAAGATGTGGGAAAGATTCTTGGTACTTACAGTATTATAACAACATGAAGTGATATGTCCTTATCGTTTCGGCAAACATCTGCATAGTTACATTAATTATATAAAATATAGCCCTGAAAACAGGGTTTGTCAGACAAATAAAATAGGTACATAGAAGTTGCAGAGCGCCTAAGCGACTGAGTAAAATCGGCCAGCGTAGTAGCACAGCGGCCAGGGCAGGTGGCGCTCATGTCGCGAACTATGTGCCGATAGGCGTACTAAAGTAACATTTGAAACATCAATATTAAATGCGTTATTAAATAGAGTGATAATAAATAAAATGGCAAGCATTTAACTCCCGTTATGACATTGTGGGAGGTATAGGAACAATAACGTAGATACATACATCAAAAAGACAGGTGGCGCTTCCGCCGTGAGTTACATGCAGTTGTCTATATAGCCAATATATAAAAGTTATATTACCATATTAGTGAAGCCCATAGAACGTATATAAGTCAAAACATCCAGAACAATCAGTAATGGCTTTTAAGAAAATTACGAGACCTGGTCTACAATCCAGTTACTACGTAATATAGAATAAGAGAGAATTACATGAGGGCCGCTGTAGTGGCAGCCATACATCGTGAGAAGAACACATTGTATAAACGGTAGTAAACTGAAAGATTAGAAAGTGCATTATAGCTTCCTGAGGAAATTGACTACTGAGGTTACTAGCATTAATGTTATATATTAAACAGTACGGGTTTAAAGCCGTGGAAAAATAGTTTACAGGCAAGGTTCAACTGATCATTCAGTATATTGCCGTCTTTGAGCTCTAGATGTTTAAAAATAAATAGCTCTTCCCACAGATCTAGTCTCCGTCCTTTGATCTGTCTATGTAGGATAACCGTGTCTTCTAACTGTTTAGGCGTATGGCCGGTTATCAAGAGGTGTTCAGCGAAGGTAGAGTTGCGAATATTCGTTCCTTTTTTACCTAAAAGATGTTCTTTATATCGTGTTTTCACAGCTCTGCCGGTTTGACCAATATAATAAGAGGGGCAGTTATTACAGGTTAGCTTGTAAATACCTGAATTAGAAAACCAATCGCTGGCAATCTCTACTGACTGCACAAGATTCCTTTTTAAACTGTTATCTGTAGAAAAGGAGACGTTACAGTTATATTTTTTATTTAGAAGACGTTTAATCCTATACGATGAGTTACCCAGGAAAGGGATGGAAATAAATTTATTAGTTTCTGTGGTATCCGTGGGGAGAATATTTCTCAAAGTCGAACATTTTTGGGAGATTTTCTTATTGAGCAGGTAATCGATCATATTCTGGTTATACCCATTATTAACCGCAATCGCTTTAATGACATTCAATTCCTTTTTTTGATCAGCAGATGATAAAGGAGTGGTTACCATTCGGTGAATGGCGGAATGAAAAAATGCCAATTTATGAGCTTTTGGATGGGTTGAGTCAGCAGGAATGACATTATCTGAATATGTTTCCTTGCGGAAGATATTAAAATGGAAGGAATTATCTTCTATAGAAATTGTTAAATCGAGAAAATTAAGTTCACGTTTATCATTTTGAAGTTCTTTTGTGAAGGAAATTTTTTCATGTAAACCGTTGAAAGTGTTAAAGACATGCTCTAACTCATGATCAGTGCCATCAAAAGCAATGAAAATATCATCAACATACCGTGCATAATAGCGGATTTTGTGGCGTAATTCTGAACTTGAATTGAAGAACGTTGTTTCCAGGGCGTTAATGAAAACCTCTGCTAGAATACCGGCGAGGGGGCTACCCATTGCTAGACCATCTGGCTGTATATACATTTTCCCGTTAAATGTGAAGTAATTGTATTTTAAAATGACCTTAAGCAAACCAATGAGTTCGGCAATCTGAGTTTCACTTAATTTTTTATGTTTAAGAAGATTCTCTTTTACAAGGTCTATGGTTTCATCAACCAGAACATTTGTGTAAAGGCTGACGATGTCAAAGGACACCACTCTAGTGTCCGGTGTACAACTTATAGATTGAAAATTGTTAATTAATTCCTTACTGTTTTGTACAGAAAAATTATTTTCAAATGTGAAAGCATCTTTAATTATAAAATGGAGGCGCCTAGCAAGTGTGTGATGTGGACTGCCTATACCATTCACTATAGGGCGGATCGGGTGATTTTGTTTATGCAGCTTAAACTGACTTCTGAGCACTGGTGGTTTAGGGTTCATATTTATAAGCCCTTTCGTTTGGAACTTATTGAACAAGCTGACGGAATTCGTTAAAGTACGCCGGATTTCATTTTGCAGTTCAGTAGTAGGATCTACAGTAACCTCAGTGATGCCGTTTTCCTCAAAAAACTTTACAGTCTTCTCTATATATTCATTTTTATAAGCCACGACCACGGTGTTCCCTTTGTCACTCTTAGTGACTAAGGCGTCGTGCTCTCTAAGTTTATGATTAATGCTTTTTATTATACTATATTCACCCGATTGCTTATTAGGAGATAATTTAATATCTTTTTCTATTATGTTGTTACATTCGTAGGCACATTTGACTTGCTCCGTTTTCTCTAATTTCAGAGATTCTAAACCGATTTTTAGATCCACAATGAGATTACAAATAACTGGATATTAATCGAGTTTAGCAGGCAAGTTATATTTAAGGCCTTTACACAACAAGTCATTTTCGGCCTGTGTAAAAGAAATATTGGTTTTATTTAGTACTCTATCGTAAAATAGGTGCTTAACACTGTTGTCTGCTGTATTATCACTTTTACTTGTGGTCCTATTACTAAACTTTAAATGCTTTCTTTCATGTCTGGCCTTGATTATTTCTTTACGATTAGAGAGCCATTCATTAATACTATTCAATTTGAAAATTACAAAGATCTTTAAAGGCTTTAGTTAAAAATAGGTGTATACAGTAGGCTTCACTATTAAGGACATCTTTTTTCTTGTACAAATTTACTGTGCTCTCGGAAATGACTAAATGCACTAGCTTCTTTTTATTAGAAGGCACTCTGTTACACTGTTTAAAATTTACGTACGCCTTCACATAATCAGGGATGATGTCTTTCTCTAGGCACTGGAGATTAAAGTCAATAGCCATACCTGCTTTCACAATTTTTTATTTGATGTCCATATACCTGGATGCAGCTTTTGATACGTCGGGAGGCAAGAATTTCAGTACTTTAAACATAGCTGCGCTACAGCAACGGTTCCACGTAAATCAGACTAAGAGCAGCCGACCAGTTGCAAAGGATAAAGTAATCTTTACCTAGGTTTCAATAGATATAAATCTATGTTCTTCAGAAGATGGCCTGGGGACAATGAACATCGTAATATATATTATTAAGGTATGAAACATGAGTCAAGAATGAAGTTTAACATACATTAGGAAAATATTGTATTACAAGATGTGGGAAAGATTCTTGGTACTTACAGTATTATAACAACATGAAGTGATATGTCCTTATCGTTTAGGCAAACATCTGCATAGTTACATTAATTATATAAAATATAGCCCTGAAAACAGGGTTTGTCAGACAAATAAAATAGGTACATAGAAGTTGCAGAGCGCCTAAGCGACTAAGACATGAAAGAAAGCTTTTAAAGTTTAGTAATAGGACCACAAGTAAAAGTGATAATACAGCAGACAACAGCGTTAAGCACCTATTTTACGATAGAGTACTAAATAAAACCAATATTTCTTTTACGCAGGCTGAAAATGACTTGTTGTGTAAAGGCCTTAAATATAACTTGCCTGCTAAACTCGATTAATATCCAGTTATTTGTAATCTCATTGTAGATCTAAAAATCGGTTTAGAATCTCTGAAATTAGAGAAAACGGAGCAAGTCAAATGTGCCTACGAATCTAACAACATAATAGAAAAAGATATTAAATTATCTCCTAATAAGCAATCGGGTGAATATAGTATAATAAAAAGTATTAATCATAAACTTAGAGAGCACGACGCCTTAGTCACTAAGAGTGACAAAGGGAACACCGTGGTCGTGGCTTATAAAAATGAATATATAGAGAAGACTGTAAAGTTTTTTGAGGAAAACGGCATCACTGAGGTTACTGTAGATCCTACTACTGAACTGCAAAATGAAATCCGGCGTACTTTAACGAATTCCGTCAGCTTGTTCAATAAGTTCCAAAAGAAAGGGCTTATAAATATGAACCCTAAACCACCAGTGCTCAGAAGTCAGTTTAAGCTGCATAAACAAAATCACCCGATCCGCCCTATAGTGAATGGTATAGGCAGTCCACATCACACATTTGCTAGGCGCCTCCATTTTATAATTAAAGATGCTTTCACATTTGAAAATAATTTTTCTGTAAAAAACAGTAAGAAATTAATTAACAATTTTCAATCTATAAGTTGTACACCTGACACTAGACTGGTGTCCTTTGACATCGTCAGCCTTTACACAAATGTTCTGGTTGATGAAACCATAGACCTTGTAAAAGAGAATCTTCTTAAACATAAAAAATTAAGTGAAACTCAGATTGCCGAACTCATTGGTTTGCTTAAGGTCATTTTAAAATACAATTACTTCACATTTAACGGGAAAATGTATATACAGCCAGATGGTCTAGCAATGGGTAGCCCCCTCGCCGGTATTCTAGCAGAGGTTTTCATTAACGCCCTGGAAACTACGTTCTTCAATTCAAGTTCAGAATTACGCCACAAAATCCGCTATTATGCACGGTATGTTGATGACATTTTCATTGCTTTTGATGGCACTGATCATGAGTTAGAGCATGTCTTTAACACTTTCAACGGTTTACATGAAAAAATTTCCTTCACAAAAGAACTTCAAAATGATAAACGTGAACTTAATTTTCTCGATTTAACAATTTCTATAGAAGATAATTCCTTCCATTTTAATATCTTCCGCAAGGAAACATATTCAGATAATGTCATTCCTGCTGACTCAACCCATCCAAAAGCTCATAAATTGGCATTTTTTCATTCCGCCATTCACCGAATGGTAACCACTCCTTTATCATCTGCTAATCAAAAAAAGGAATTGAATGTCATTAAAGCGATTGCGGTTAATAATGGGTATAACCAGAATATGATCGATTACCTGCTCAATAAGAAAATCTCCCAAAAATGTTCGACTTTGAGAAATATTCTCCCCACGGATACCACAAAAACTAATAAATTTATTTCCATCCCTTTCCTGGGTAACTTATCGTATAGGATTAAACGTCTTCTAAATAAAAAATATAACTGTAACGTCTCCTTTTCTACAGATAACAGTTTAAAAAGAAATCTTGTACAGTCAGTAGAGATTGCCAGCGATTGGTTTTCTAATTCAGGTATTTACAAGCTAACCTGTAATAACTGCCCCTCTTATTATATTGGTCAAACCGGCAGAGCTGTGAAAACACGATATAAAGAACATCTTTTAGGTAAAAAAGGAACGAATATTCGCAACTCTACCTTCGCTGAACACCTCTTGATAACCGGCCATACGCCTAAACAGTTAGAAGACACGGTTATCCTACATAGACAGGTCAAAGGACGGAGACTAGATCTGTGGGAAGAGCTATTTATTTTTAAACATCTAGAGCTCAAAGACGGCAATATACTGAATGATCAGTTGAACCTTGCCTGTAAACAATTTTTCGAAGGCTTTAAACCCGTACTGTTTAATATATAACATTAATGCTAGTAACCTCAGTAGTCAATTTCCTCAGGAAGCTATAATGCACTTTCTAATCTTTCAGTTTACTACCGTTTATATAATGTGTTCTTCTCACGATGTATGGCTGCCACTACAGCGGCCCTCATGTAATTCTCTCTTATTCTATATTACGTAGTAACTGGATTGTAGACCAGGTCTCGTAATTTTCTTAAAAGCCATTACTGATTGTTCTGGATGTTTTGACTTATATACGTTCTATGGGCTTCACTAATATGGTAATATAAATTTTATATATTGGCTATATAGACCACTGCATGTAACTCACGGTGGAAGCGCCACCTGTCTTTTTGATGTATGTATCTACGTTATTGTTCCTATACCTCCCAAAATGTCATAACGGGAGTTAAGTGCTTGCCATTTTATTTATTATCACTCTATTTAATAACGCATTTAATATTGATGTTTCAAATGTTACTTCAGTACGCCTATCGGCACATAGTTCGCGACATGAGCGCCACCTGCCCTGGCCGCTGTGCTACTACGCTGGCCGATTTTACTCAGTCGCTTAGGCGCTCTGCAACTTCTATGTACCTATTTTATTTGTCTGACAAACCCTGTTTTCAGGGCTATATTTTATATAATTAATGTAACTATGCAGATGTTTGCCTAAACGATAAGAACATATCACTTCATGTTGTTATAATACTGTAAGTACCAAGAATCTTTCCCACATCTTGTAATACAATATTTTCCTAATATATGTTAAACTTCATTCTTGACTCATGTTTCATACCTTAATAATATATATTTCGATGTTCATTGTCCCCAGGCCGTCTTCTGAAGAAGATAGATTTATATCTATTGAAACCTAGGTAAAGATTACTTTATCCTTTGCAACTGGTCAGCTGCTCTTATTCTGATATATTCGTGGTGTTCTATAATGAGATTACGTTAGAACAAGAACAATGATGTTCATATAGTTACACACAACATTATCTGTATTCACGTACCTGAAACAACTATTTCAATTTTGAAGTAAAATAAAAAGAAAGACATATTAAACGCTTTCGACCATTATTTCGCAGTATTGGATGTTACATGCTTTGTCTGTGCAGTTGTTCGTCTTCAGTACAAGAGTGAGGACAGGCTGTCATACAGACACACTTTTCATGGCTAGGATTTCGTTGTTCTATTTAGTCGGGATCAGTGTAGTCCTATTATCTATGGGGTGACTGTAGGCTAACTCAAATCTACCCTTAGTCTTTTTACATTTTTTCTTGAGATCCAGTTTTCATTCGAGCCAGTTGGTAAGGATTTCATATCTACCATCTACCAGGAATGTTGATGACCTTCGCTTCCCACGACCGGATTCTTAACATTTCCGTTGAATCCCATTTCTTCCATGCTGGGATCTCAGCGGCAAAATATTGGCCAAACACTTCCCCCAAGCTGCATTCATTCATATTAGTTTCACACATTATTAATTTCGAAACTGAATAGTGTAATACTCAGGTATCTAGTTGGGACTCATGAATCGACAAAGTGAAATGTATCCTTTTTCTTACAGTCTGACATTTATGAGTACTCTCCTGTCCCCAGTTACCAACTTAAAACTGTTGGAAATTTGTCAGAGAAATATTAGTAATGGTGAGATGACAAGAAAGGACTAAACTAATACCAATAAATACGGCTAAACGAAATGAAAAAAAAAAGTTTACCAACTGGCATCCTCTGGCGCATGTACAATTTTTTTCTTTGACTCTTGTATCTAAACAAGAGAAACAAGTCCATCACTTGGGTAGTATTTGCTATATCACAAATTTATCGTCTATTTATTCGTAGCTATTTACAAACGAATCCCAACGTCCAGATGCTGCTTGTTAATTGCAGAATTCTTCAACAACCTCCGACTAGTTCATGGGTTGTGTCGGAACGCCACATATATTTATTAAAAGAAATACTGTGATGTATAATTCGTCATGGGACACTAGAAGTGTTTTGTGCAAGTAACATTAATATTTGGAAGAAAAATAAATTATTTCTAGAGAACTAAAGACAATGATATTGAACCTTCTTTATTGTACCTGTGATAGTCAATGAAAGAGTCCCGAGACTCTGTGTCATGTTACTCACTCCCTTGTCTACGATTCTTGTGTCGATGATAGGCGACATTGTAAGCTGGATGTAATTGTGTGTAAGTTTTATAAAACTATTCCGAAGATAAATAATATATCCATGTAATAACATTTACTTTTTTACAGCTCGCACCTCTCATATGGGTGAATCACTATTTTGCGTAAATTTGTTATTTTAGCGTGTGCTCCTGAGGGAACCTTCATTTCTCTTGCATCATAGGTCGGCCATTACGCCGGCAAGACAATTATTCTCATTAAATCTTTTATTAAATGTAAGATGTAAATGTACATGCTGGAGAGCTCTCTGTTTTTCTCATTCAATATTCAATAGAGAGCAAAATAAATTAAAGCTTCAATCATTATTATTTTCGATTGTCTGCCTAACGCCAGATGAGGAAAATCTCCTTAGCTTTGCCTTACTAATCAAAAGTGATTCAGACAGTTTATTACCTTTTAAAACAGAAATATCCCAGGTGTTATTGATCGTTTTAAAATTGGTACGTAATCAAACCAGTTGCCACCAGGCTCTCTGAGAACTAATTGTATTACAGAATTCCGTGTAATGTACGCAGAATTTTATTAATAATAGCGGCCACTCAATGAAACTTAATCGTAGAAGGCGGTGAGTGGCGCACTGTGTTTCAAAAACTGTTACGTAAGTACTGAGGAAAATCCAAGGTCTACGTAAATTCTGGTGGTGGCATTGAATTTGCTTAACATTCTCATGCTACCCAAAGTCAGAATCCAATGGTAATGATGACCATATCTCTCCAAATCAAGTGCTACAAGAGAAATAAGGAAATTACAATTAATATGCAATATTATCACCCCAAAAGAAGTAAAAAATATATTGTTACGTATTATTTTTATATATATATACCACCACAGAGTCTCTTTGAGGGCCATCTCCAGTTGTCAATATGAGATGATGAGAAATATCTTGGCACGTTTGTCACATATTATAATTAGCTACTTTGAAGTGTAACACATCTCTAGTTCGACACAATCGTCCTTATATCTCAAATTACTTGGATCTTTGTAGGGTTGGGCCTTAAACAATGTGTACTCAAATAGCCAGACAGCCTTCCTAGGACAACAGACATGTCTTTTCGCTCTTTCAGGCTCAGTGCTCTGTGTAGCAAGGTCAACAGCTAACAAGACCACTCTTGTGTCTGAGGGAAGAGACTAGTAGTTCGTGTACATACTGAAGAAAATTTTGGTCAATAAGTGTTCTTCAGGTATAGCGTTATTGCATTGGCTTGTTGACTTTGGTAGCCGACCAGTTTTGGAAATCTGTAACAAGGGGTTGGTTCATTCTTTACCTTTGATTAAAATATTAATCCGTTCAAGATGTAATTAGTGGCTGACACTTTCGTACACAGCTGTCATAGTCACCAAGATCACATCTGTGATCCTGAGAGGCTCGAAACATCCTCTGTTAATTGTTTTAAGTTCAGCAGTAATTTAGTGGAATCGTTAACATAACTACAGGAAGTTTGCTGCGTAATAATTGTGGGCTGTAGAAAAGCTAGGTACGTAGAAGTTGCACGAAGGTGCACTAGTTCTTAAATCTTTTGACTCTCGTGCAGAAGGTAGAACAGAAAGAGAAAGAACAGACGGACGCAAAAAAATAAAAAGGACGTAGGGGAGCACCGAAGAAGGCCGAGAGGGAAAACTTAATGGGAGAGGGCAGTGAAAGAATAAAAGGGAAGAATAGGTGATGAAGCGAGAAACTGGCCAAAATTCCTGTTCGATCAGCTCTAATTAGGACAGTAAAAACATAAAATGGAACAAAGGAAACTAACAAGATTGGAAGTGGTCATTACAAGGAAGAAATTCACTAGCACTAGATGACAATGAAATTGATATTTGTGGCTCATACGAGATGTTTCCCAAAATTTAAAGGGAACGATAATAGTTTACCAATATAAGAAGGGGATGCTTCTAATGAGGAACATTCAGGAACGAAAGACTAATGAAGTCCTCCAGAATCAGAGTGTTAATTCAGTGTGGGAGATCAGATACTGTAGCTGTTCTCAGCCAGTAACTAGTAAGCTGCTGACAATGACAGACAACTGAGAACTTTCTGACGCTTTCTGCCAACGACGAAATAAGAAGATGGGAACCAAATGTCATGAAATGGGAAGGATGACTGTCGTTATTATACAAAGTCTATTTTCGTTTCATAGAATTTTCCGAAAATTGTATCAATTAGGGTCTGTCCTATCTGATTTCAAAATGTTTGCCAACTGTCAAGAATTATAAAAGTAAACCGCTTTGTCTTTGCTATAATTATAAAACAAGAGGAAAATGGGGTAGGCTTCTGTCAGAACATTCTAACGGAAGAAAAATGGGGAAAGAAAACGTAGAAAATCCATAGAACAGTAGTCGTTATTTCCCGTTCGCTGTGGGAAATGAGGAGAGGGGGGGGGGGAGATGGAGGTAGAGTAGGCTATACTAAACTTAGTGTCAAACTACAATTCTAGCGGTTCGAGGCTACGGAGAGCGGCCGACCGCACGTGTAATTGCCTGGACAACTTTGGTGCGACTACGACAATGGATTCCTGCTGGAAGTGGATGAGGAGTGCAGATTAACCTAGAGGATGACCACATTTCCATCTGTGCTGGACTATTGAGACACTACCGACACTTCGGTGTGATCCAGCTATGTGTTTTAAGTATGCAGCGAATTTTCGGTAGCGATATGAGAATGACAAATATCTGAACAGAGTAGTGAGTATTTGTATTGAAACACATGAAATGTGATTCATTTTATTTTTTAATTTTCAGTAGAACATTAAAGAACTAAAATTGTCTTCTGAGGGCCAAACGTGTTTACAATATTTCAGTGTCTCTGTTATTCTATCGCAAGTTGTCATCTTCCATTTACCTATCAATGTACGACTCATGGAAAGACCCAGACTTCTGTATCTCACTCCGGCACAAATTTTCATTGTCATCGCTTTATTCTACAGCTGATGGTTGTTCTTAGTCGCAATTGCGAACACATTTAATATAACAGCTGTAGTTGCCTCGGTGCCTTTTCGTTTTGACATTCATGCATGTCCAAAAGGTACTTCACAACGTAATCAGAATGACATAGGCGCTGCAATATCGTATTTCCACCGATATCGGGCAAATGACTTCCATGTACAGCGTCTCACCAGTGCGGGAACATACGTATCGGAAGTACGAGTACCGGTCGTAGGCTCTTGGCTGACGACATATTGACTATGGATCTGGCCTTGAGCAGTGCATGAATACCGAAATGGTAAGTCGATCGTTCGCGGTAAGCGGGAATCTGGGTTCGAGCTCGAGTCCGGCGCAAATTTTTACCATCGTCATTCCATCCTAAGGCTGATGTTTGTCCTTATTCACAATTGCGAACACAATTAACTAACGTGTTTACGGTGACGACATGCTTCACGCGTGATGTTTGCTATTGAGAAAAATATTTTTCTTTTGTGAGCTAATATAGTCATTTCTTGTTACAGTCCAGTGTCATAATCTGTTAAATATGAAGATGTAGGCATCATTTTAATGTTGTTTACATTGTCCCCATGAACCATGGACCTTGCCATTGGTGGGGAGGCTTGAGTGCCTCAGAGATACAGATGGCCGTACCTTACGTGCAACCACAACGGAGGGGTATCTGTTGAGAGGCCAGACAAACGTGTGGTTCCTGAAGAGGGGCAGCAGCCTTTTCAGTAGTAGCAAGGGCAACAGCCTGGAAGATTGACTGATCTGGCCTTGTAACAATAACCAAAACGGCCTTGCTGTGCTGGTACTGCGAAGGGCTGAAAGCAAGGGGAAACTACAGCCGTAATTTTTCCCGAGGGCATACAGCTTTACTGTATGATTAAATGATGATGGCGTCCTCTTGGGTAAAATATTCCGGAGGTAAAATAGTCCCCCATTCGGATCTCCGGGCGGGGACTACTCAAGAGGATGTCGTTATCAGGAGAAAGAAAACTGGCGTTCTACGGATCGGAGCGTGGAATGTCAGATCCCTTAATCGGGCAGGTAGGTTAGAAAATTTAAAAAGGGAAATTGATAGGTTAAAGTTATATATAGTGGGAATCAGTGAAGTTCGGTGGCAGGAGGAACAAGACTTCTGGTCAGGTGACTACAGGGTTATAAACACAAAATCAAATAGGGGTAATGCAGGAGTAGGTTTAATAATGAATAGGAAAATAGGAATGCGGGTAAGCTACTACAAACAGCATAGTGAACGCATTATTGTGGCCAAGATAGATACGAAGCCCACACCTACTAAAGTAGTACAAGTTTATATGCCAACTAGCTCTGCAGATGGCGAAGAAATTGATGAAATGTATGATGAAATAAAAGAAATTATTCAGATAGTGAAGGGAGACGAAAATTTAATAGTCATGGGTGACTGGCATTCGAGTGTAGGAAGAGGGAGAGAAGGAAACGTAGTAGGTGAATATGGATTGGGACTAAGAAATGAAAGAGGAAGCCGCCTGGTAGAATTTTGCACAGAACACAACATGATCATAACTAACACTTGGTTTAAGAGCCATGAAAGAAGGTTGTATACATGGAAGAACCCTGGAGATACTAAAAGGTATCAGATAGATTATATAAAGGTAAGACAGAGATTTAGGAACCAGGTTTTAAATTGTAAGACATTTCCAGGGGCAGATGTGGACTCCGACCACAATCTATTGGTTATGACCTGTAGGTTAAAACTGAAAAAACTGCAAAAAGGTGGGAATTTAAGGAGATGGGACCTGGATAAACTGAAAGAACCAGAGGTTGCACAGAGTTTCAGAAAGACCATAAGGGAACAATTGACAGGAATGGGGGAAAGAAATACTGTAGAAGAAGAATGGGTAGCTTTGAGGGATGAAGTAGTGAAGGCAGCAGAAGATCAAGTAGGTAAAAAGACGAGGACTAGTAGAAATCCATGGGTAACAGAAGAAATATTTAATTTAATTGATGAAAGGAGAAAATATAAAAATGCAGTAAATGAAGCAGGCAAAAAGGAATACACACGTCTCAAAAATGATATCGACAGGAAGTGCAAAATGGCTAAGCAGGGATGGCTAGCAGGCAAATGTAAGGATGTAGAGACTTATCTCACTAGGGGTAAGATAGATACTGCCTACAGGAAAATTAAAGAGACCTTTGGAGATAAGAGAACGACTTGTATGAATATCAAGAGCTCAGATGGAAAACCAGTTCTAAGCAAAGAAGGGAAAGCAGAAAGGTGGAAGGAGTATATAGAGGGTCTATACAAGGGCGATGTACTTGAGGGCAATATTATGGATATAGAAGAGAAGGTAGATGAAGATGAAATTGGAGATACGATACTGCGTGAAGAGTTTGACAGAGCTCTGAAAGACATGAGTCAAAACAAGGCCCCGGGTCTAGACAACATTCCATTGGACCTACTGACGGCCTTGGGAGAGCCAGTCCTGACAAAACTCTACCATCTGGTGAGCAAGATGTATGAAACAGGCGAAATACCCTCAGACGTCAAGAAGAATATAATAATTCCAATCCCAAAGAAAGCAGGTGTTGACTGATGTGAGAATTACCGAGCAATCAGTTTAATAAGCCACAGCTGCAAAATACTAACACGAATTCTTTACAGACGAATGGAAAAACTAGTAGAAGCCGACCTCGGGGAAGATCAGTTTGGATTCCGTAGAAACACTGGAACACGTGAGGCAATACTGACCTTACGACTTATCTTAGAAGAAAGATTAAGGAAAGGCAAACCTACGTTTCTAGCATTTGTAGACTTAGAGAAAGCTTTTGACAATGTTAACTGGAATACTCTCTTTCAAACTCTAAAGGTGGCAGGGGTAAGATACAAAGAGCGGCAGGCTATTTACAATTTGTACAGAAACCAGATGGCAGTTATAAGAGTTGAGTGACATGAAAGGGAAGCTGTGATTGGGAAGGCCCTAAGACAGGGTTGTAGTCTCTCCCCGATGTTATTCAATCTGTGTATTGAGCAAGCAGTAAAGGAAACAAAAGAAAAATTCGGAGTAGGTATTAAAATCCACGGAGAAGAAATAAAAACTTTGAGGTTCGCCGATGACATTGTAATTCTGTCAGAGACAGCAAAGGACTTGGAAGAGCAGTTGAATGGAATGGACAGTGTCTTGAAAGGAGGATATATGATGAACATCAACAAAAGCAAAACGAGGATAATGGAATGTAGTCTAATTAAGTCGGGTGATGCTGAGGGAATTAGATTAGGAAATGAGACACTTAAAGTAGCAAAGGAGTTTTGCTATTTAGGGAGGAAAATAACTGATGATGGTCGAAGTAGAGAGGATATAAAATGCAGACTGGCAATGGCAAGGAAAGCGTTTCTGAAGAAGAGAAATTTGTTAATATCGAGTATAGATTTAAGTGTCAGGAAGTCATTTCTGAAAGTATTTTTTATGGAGTGTAACCATGTATGGAAGTGAAACATGGACGATAAATAGTTTGGACAAGAAGAGAATAGAAGCTTTCGAAATGTGGTGCTACAGATGAATGCTGAAGAGTAGATGGGTAGACCACATAACTAATGAGGAAATATTGAATGGGATTGGGGAGAAGAGAAGTTTGTGGCACAACTTGACTAGAAGAAGGGATCGGTTGGTAGGACATGTTCTGAGGCATCAAGGGATCACCAATGTAGTATTGGAGGGCAGTGTGGAGGGTAACAATCGTAGAGGGAGACCAAGAGATGAATACACTAAGCAGATTCAGAAGGATGTAGGTTGCAGTAGGTACTGGGAGATGGAGAGGCTTGCTCAGGATAGAGTAGCATGGAGAGCTGCATCAAACCAGTCTCAGGACTGAAGACCACAACAACAACAACATAAATTGTACACTTTACTTTATTGGTATTTTGCACGTTCACCTTGCAGGAATTTCTGCAACGATGGGGTTCACAAGAAAATCCCTAAATTGTATATCAAGATATTTACTGTTCCTTTTGTATTACATCTGAGTCCTTGATTAGATTTTTTACACCATTATAGAATATGTTTACTTAGACTGCGTGCTTGCATTGGACTGAATTTTTCCTTTATATGTATTTCAGTATTTATAATCATTACTATTTCTGAGTTTAAGGATTCAATGTGTCTGTTATTTTTATAGTTAAATTCTTCTTAGAATGCTGCCATTTATTGCTTTTCAGTTTAGATACACTTTTTATTATAAGTGAATATACGTTAACTACTTACTAACGTTGTGAAGGCAGGATTAAAGGTACAGTAGAAGTCAATCCTCTGACCTTAGTTCGCTATTAATTTTCTGTTGCTTAGTAGAGTGTGACTTTTATGGCTCACTACAAGTTTTATTTATGCAATTTCTTGCCATTATTAAATGTTCTCCTTACAAATAAACTATTGAATGACGTTTCACCGTCCTACAATTTCCTCTAAGTTATTTAAAGTTGTATGTGAAGTTTCTGCCGGAAAATGACACTTGAGGAAAGTACATAAATGATGTTTGAGGGAAGTGTACGTGTGGCCATTCTAAATAACAGCGTAGCCATTGCTGCAATATGTTACACTGATTTGTCGCCTCCAAAACATTTATTAGCGATAAGAGCTATAATTTTAGCAGCCGCTAAACAATGGAGGTCTGTATTTCATTCTAAACCACGCCTACTTGCTTGGCTAGTACATTATAGTGGACTCCAGGGTGGTTTTCTGTCCTCTAGTGGAAGGGGGAGTTGTCAAGCCTCGAGGTGATCGGCAAGTGTTCCTCCAATCCTTCGAAATGGATTGTGCTCTGGGTCTACTACGATGGATTTAAGTTGAATAATTTTCGACCGATGGGCCCCTGTTTTCAAACAGGTCTGCGATACACTTCGAAAGTCCTGCCAGTAAGCAGCATTTGATAGATGAGTATTACTAGCGAAATCGAGAGTGCCAATCACATTGTCTTCAGTTTGTTCATTGATGATTGACGGAAAGTTCTGGATGTAAAATTTATTCTCGTAGTTGTAGTGTAACCTGTGGCGGCTTTAGAGCATTATATTTCCACTGGCCATTCTTCCATACTTTGCTTACATTTGAGACGAAGCCACCCTCTGGTTATATATGAAATCACCATCAACACATAAGAAGCGCCACTATCTTTCCCCCTCCTCTTCCTCTCATCCTTCCCTATAGTCACCCTGCCTCCCCTCGAGCTAATCACAGTTTACTATTAAAATGAGACAACTAATCACAGATTAGAAACTTTCAGATCATTAAAATGAAACTGCTAATTCGAGTGCAGCCATCTTGGCTGTGTTCAAAAGTATCCGAATACTCAGAATTTTTTGCTACTTCATAATAAGAATGTACAGACTGCTCAAATGAATGTCAATGCCCATATTGTTCCAATCATTATCACAGATATTTATACAAAAATTAAGTGAATCAGCATTTGGATGCGTACAAAGTGTGATTTCCGTACCATAGACGGTGTAAGTTACAAAGAAGAGTGCTATTACGTATTTTTCTCATCGAAATTGTTGTATTGTGCTTGGCAAGTGTCACAAGGAAGGTAGGTACAAGCAATTTTTTTCCATTTCAATTTAAAACCACAAATTTTTGACCTCTTATCTGGAAACTCTAAACAGGTCGTACATATTCAGTAATCTTGGTAACATACAACGATTTATATTTTATATGTAGTAAGAAACTATCTTAACTGTAACCATTTGTAATATTAACATAAAAGTAAAACAACCGACTGAATATAAGAATCAATTAAAAAACATAGAATAGAAAAAATTAACTCGAGTTCCAAGTGAATACTTCTAGCTTATACTACTAGGAACCTCGCTGGCAGCCCAGGAATATTTCAAGGTTTGCTAACAGCAACTATACCTACTTCCAAACTCATTGTTGCCACGCTATTCCACATTGCTCACACGGGTATGTGTGTGCATCGGCACTCCTCGTGTCTATGCGTACATGTGCGTGGCCATAGCCTTCTTCCTTTCTTAGTTTCCCACCTTAGTTTAATGCTTCTTATTTGTGTGTGTGTGTGGGAGGGGGGTGCATTTTAAACCTTTCATTATTGAAATTTACATGTACCTAACATTATCGATGATAGAGGAAACGTTTCTTGTACTCTTGACACTATTTTGACTTTCAGAGCGGCCGCTTGATCTTGTAGACTGAAAGATAAGCGGCTGCCTGTTAGATAATCTTCGTCCAGTCAAATAAGTTGTAATCCACAAGGTTTCCTCACTTAACAGTTGTCTTCAGATCGCAGTCAAATTGTCTGCAGTATCTCTCTACCTGAAAAAGGACACGACTGAAACCCACTTGATCAGCGGAGCATTTCTCTACACATTCACAGATTGGTGTGTTGCTACATCCTACTCGATGCAGATGCTTCGTGTACTTCGAGTAGGAGCAATGCCTGAGGGTATGCCTGATGCTTGGGAATATTTTCAAAACTTGTCTTGCAGTGAGTGCTTCTAGTGTCCTAGTCAGACTGCCATTCATTTAACTTCCAGGCTCATAGAGCTCTTTTATCAGGAATATGAGCACTGTCATCTCTTACACAAGGCCATATCGTCCACACAGCAACCTGCACAGCGATGCCCTGTAACGTACCATGACTTTCATCAGAAGTATCCCGAGAATCAGAATCGACAGCCAAAGACGAGACTGTACTCGCCGACTGAGAGTTTTGCTTGTTGCGACATGTCTTGATTGCTGTCACATCCAGTAGGCAATATGACGAACAAGCCGATTAGGCACCTTCAGGACTGAGTCTTGTGCTAATACCGAGAAGCCTTGTCTTGCTGATAAAAAATTGGCGCAACATGATTGGCATACCGCATTGTAAAACACATCTTGGCACTACTGCTGATGCACTTACAGCTTACTGTGCACTCGACGAGAATTACCGAAGAAAACAATGTCATTCGAATGTTAAAAACTCATCTCTTAAACTGATATCAACATTAGTTATACTTTATAATGATTTCCCAGATTACTTACTTTCCGTGTCATTGATGCTTGAGTGTCAAAATTTAACTGCAAATATACATCAGAACACTAAATGCGCAATGGTTACTTCAAGTATCACAATGTTATTTTACATCGCTGTGGATCCCCAAATTTCCTCAATGCTGTTTTCATGTGTAATGATATGTGGCTAAACGAACATATGCTATATAGACAGTTGACATTAGAAATTGCGCCTAAGATCGATAAGACTACCTAGACCAGGCTTATAAATGCTAGAAACACATGTTGGTTAATGCACTAGACAAACACACAAAACAGGCATTACAAACTATTAGATGATTGAAATTAATTAGAATTATCCTTTGTAAAAGCGACTAAACATCGTGGAGCTAAGCGTAAAGGGATGCTGATAAGAAGCACCGGCTAGAGCCAAGGGTGGGAGGGGGGGCGGGATCCATCTCCTTAGTAAGACCAAAACTAGGATATCTCCCTTTAAACACTGTTTGAAATTTTCCCTCTCTATTTAAACCACTGAACTACCACTCACATATGAGTATGTACTTAAATATGTCCTATATTCATGGAGGATTACTCATAATCACAACTGCAAATTTAATGTATTGATGCAAAATTCCATTAGTTAATTATTTTCTTCATAGCGGCAAACATCCGATTCTTTTGAGTCTAATAGTTAGCTGTAATAGCTAACTGAAGAAACGGCACGAGATACTTTCGATTATAATTATTTCACTACCATAGTGTACGATTTTTTTACTGTAAGAACATAAATTATGCTTATCAGAAAGACGAACAGGACAATAGCGTTTTAAAATTATAGATTTAGTATCACCACTGAAATCAAAAACTTACACTCAATATCAAATAAAGCCTGTCTGTGTGGCTCTCAGAAATTTTCTGCCTTTTCTAAGAATGTTTACGTCAGTTTACACACTCGTGTAACAGTTTTGCATAATCGAGAATACATATTTCAGTTACGATTTTCATTTATCATTAGAATCATCAATGCACTTATATTCAGTTATGATGTCTGTAGAAAGTAGTATTTACAAAAATCTTTTTCCATGCAACAAATGAGCACTCCAGTGCTTCGTGAAATTAAATCCCTATTTAAAATGGTTCAAATGGCTCTGAGCACTATGGGACTTAACATCTATGGTCATCAGTCCCCTAGAACTTAGAACTACTTAAACCTAACTAACCTAAGGACGTCACACAACACCCAGTCATCACGATGCAGAGAAAATCCCTGACACCGCCGGGAATCGAACCCGGGCCCCTGTGCTCGGGAAGCGAGAACGCTACCGCGAGACCACGAGCTGCGGACAAATCCCTATTTAACTTTTACAAGTAAAACAAATTTTCTACTTATTAACCAGTGTACGTTATAATACATGTAGTTCACTGTCCTTCAAAGATAATCGGATTATAACATTTCCGTTCGCTTTTATTTCTGTGAGAAAAAGACTTCCATCGTTCTCTTTACATTAGTCACACAATCCTGTAGTACAAACTGATTTTTGAAAGTAACAAGTATTGGCTCTTGTGAGCACTCAGGTCCAGAAATAAAGTGTTGTTTAAGAACTTGCGATTTCACCAACCATTAAAGCAATGAAATGCCTTGGACAAACATAATGCAACACTTCCAAAATCATGAATTCTACTTATTGTTCTGCGATGTTGTGACAGCTCTTCATTTAGGCTACATTAGATATTCTGTTAAGCACTAAAATACTACTCTTCTATGTAGATCATCTTCAGCTGGCCTTTTATCATTGGGTTCAAATGGTAGATTCACAGCTTGGCTGCTGAGGAAGCTTAATTTTCCTCCAATTTTGCATATTAACATCAAATAAATTTACATTGATTTGTGCCAAAATGAACAAAGGTGTCATAAAGTGATCAGTCTGCGTTGAGGAGAACGTCTTTGCACCACACTAGAAAATAAAAAGATATATGAAATTATCATTAATTGTCATAGGTTTTGATCTATGACATGAATAATCTGTTGCGTATTCAATATTCACTCTCTGGGTCATCTGAAACGTAAGTGTAGAAGTAAAATATAATGAGGATAGACAGTTGCTGTGACAACAGCTGTCAGGAGCAAAGAGAAATACTTGTAACATCAAATAAAGACATTTTGCTTGTAGTACCTACAAGCAAACTGAAATGTAGCAGCATTACAGCGAAACATTCCTCTACATATACCGGAATTTATGAAAATAATTAGAGCCATAAAACTACAATGTGTCCCATTTATACTTTAGGCATATCAAATAACCGTTAGCTTCTAAATTGTGAGAATATGATCTCCATAGTTGAAAATAGAGAAAGCAGTTCACTCAAATACGTTTTGTAGATATATGTTGTGCAGAAATTTGAAGGTGGGGTTCATGAATTAACGTTCCCTTTGCACATATTCTCAATGTGTAGGAAAATTTTATGGCATAGCTTATTCCCCCATGGGAACCGTTGAAAGCGATGATTTATCAATGTTCTCTTGTCAAAAATGCTGAGAACGTAGCGCTCCATGTATAGGCTTGTAAGTTCTCTCTGCTTACAATGCTTTCCATTAGAGTTATCTAACCTTCATATTTTGGATATGTGAATCTGTACGAAAGAAAAACACTTTACAGTACAAACAAAGAAGAAGCACAAATTTGTTCACAGTAAAAGTAGCAAAATAACACAGTAGCAAGACAACTTACGTTATTCTCTTTAATTTCGCGTCGCAATCAGAAGGATTCATGCACCAAAACACAACGCACATGACCATTATACCTCAAAATGTTTCCAAAATCTAGATACAAGCTTACAACAGCGGTGGTTTGGTTGCAATTTTTTGGTTTCGCAATTGTCAAGCCTGGCCCTCTTCTTTTATTTTAATTGCCTATGTAATTCACCTTCAAAGTAAATCTCAATCGTGCTATAATGCTTGTCAAATGTTAAACGCGTCCAAAATGTTTGAAGGGTGCTCACATTTCAATCAGAGGACCTTATTGGAATGTTATTTCGTCACCTAAGTCTTTTCAGTGTTCTTTCACCGCCAGTTTAAGGGAGAAGAACATAACAAACAACTAGGAAATTATAATCGATGGTACGCAATGCCAATTATTGATTTTTCTTACAAATTATTGGCCCTAGTCTGTTTAAGTTCAAAATGAACTGCTGTAGCCTAGTATTTGTGTATCAGAACTTCGTTGCCAAGGCCCTCTAAAATGTTAACATACTCTATTTACTAGAATCATCTACTAAATGACAGCAACGTCTAATAAAAATATACGATGTAAAACCACAAACATACACAAAGAGAGACACAACATATCTGAATGCCAGTTTGAAAGGAGGGAGGGGAGAATGTGTTTCTTATTACGATGTATCGCTTAAACTAAATAACCTCTTCGACATCTAGACAGAAAACAAGCAAAGACAGCAAGAAAACAGAAACTCATATCTCGAAACAAAAACCTTTGGTAAAGCGATTTATCATTAATTGAACACAAAAACATATGTAGGTTTTTTGCTATATATGAAAGTATAATTACAGGTAGCGAGAATCCAAACCTTGGATCAAAATAAAATTGTTAATTTTTGAACACAAAACATACCTTGCTTGCACAATGGACCTTCAAATTAAATATTTTAAATTGTAATGTGACCATATAACTTATTAAAACACACATAGCTGCTTCCTGAATCTACTTTAATAAATTCCAGGTTTTCAAATGAACACAGTTATTAAATTCATTTAAATACATAAAAATTGGTTGAGAATCATACACATTTGCACTCTGCAGATGTAACATACAACCTGTAGTGTATTGAGAGTTGGCAAATTGAACATTGACAACATTTTCATTTATCAAAAAAAAATATTATCCTTCTCATTATGATG
The DNA here is from genome assembly GCF_021461395.2 of Schistocerca americana. NCBI lineage: Eukaryota > Metazoa > Arthropoda > Insecta > Orthoptera > Acrididae > Schistocerca > Schistocerca americana. Next base: position 46,888,704 of record NC_060123.1, read on the forward strand.
CTGTGCTCTCCAAGACGTGTGGATGGACCCCTTTTTCCGAGGATTAAATGCTGCTTATGTTTGCTTTTGCTAGTTCACAGTGCAGTTTAGGATCCAAATAAGTTGCAGTAGCGCCAATGTGTGTGACTGCAACGCGATTTAGTTGAATTTAACATATGGTGCAAAGATCGAGCTACAGCTGGATGCCAACCCATAATTGAATTAAGTTACTTCAATAAGTTAGCTAGGAGTACTTCAGTAAGCTACATGGAAAAGTAAAATGTTTAAACATTTAACCTGAAAGTAACTAATGCTTTCTAAATGGGTACAGCAGTCAAAATGCAGTCATCAACATTAGCTGCTTAACATAAAAGTTTGTATCAGTAAAGCCAAAATGCAAGATGCTTATGTTCTAATAAGTAATACAAACTTAAAAATGTTTCTTTTTTCTCGACATCTTACAATTTTATTCTGATGAAAGGTCTTAATATTTGAGATCCTTAATTATGCATCTGTATCACAGTAAGAAACTTACATTTGTTCTACTTACTTGATAAAAGATAAATAATATTACCAAAGTATTTCCTATCGCGATATGTACCGTGGCACTTATTTGTACATGTTGCATCTCTATCACTGTCTTTGTTCATGTTGTGTGAACTTTTGAGAAGCTGTTCCTTCCTTCTGTCCTTCCTTTCTTACTTCCTAAAATGGTATTTGGCTATGTTCTTTGTGTGTGTGTGTGTGTGTGTGTGTGTGTGTGTGTGTGTGTGTGTGTGTGTGTGTGTGTGTGTGTGTGTGCTACTTTTTACGTGATATATTTTTATTATATGTTGCTGTTATTTAGTAGCTCATCATAAGGAATATAGTCTGTAAATGTTTCACAGTGCTTTGGCACTGCAGTTGTAATTGGTAAACTTTACAACAATTTGTTTTCCAATTAATCTCCACTATGCCCAACCATCTATATTAAAATCAATAATTACAAATCAATACCATCGACTAAATTTTTCTGTTGGTACGTTACGTTCTTCCTGAGGCATTCTGTTACTTTTCCCCAGACCTTTTATGTACTTCAGACACAGAGATAGCATTATAACGCCTCATATAGAAATTTAGACTTAATCTGAGTGCCTTACACCAGGAGCAGACCCAATTAATTACAATTTTCCTGTAAATATATGTGCTCGTCCGGCATTTTAACCAATGTGTGCTTTTGCATTTCCAAGCCTCATAAGTTTAGTTACAGCAATAATTGCAAATTAGTACGATGATCAAAATTTTTATGTTGGTACTTTACACTGTTCCTTCAACTGGTGGTGAAACATTACTGAAACTCGTAGATGATGACAGAAAGTTTCTTTATTGTTATTTTAGGCCTAACTACTTACGTTAACTGTCTGTTAGCATGTTAATCTCTTAGCTGCACATGTTTGGCATGAAAATAGGGTTGAGACCACGTAATGTCCCCACAGAAAATACCCTCTACCACGCACCAATTAATCATGTGAGCAAAATATTAAAGCAGTATTCCAGAATTTATCTGGCAAGCAGGAAGGGAATTTGTTTGCGAAAAGACTTGATGAGATGCGAGAGCAGTTAGGTGCTGTTTTTAAGCATTGGAAACAAACGATAGAAGAGTCGATGCCCGCTGCACAACATAACTCAGAACAAATGAATACAGGGCAGCAGCAGAAGTTGGCAACAACTATAGAGCCAGTTAGGGCCCATTCGCACACAATACCGACTTGTGCAAGTAATTCAGAATTTAATTGCCACAAGCTGGTTGCTCGCGTGAATTCTTATCTACCAGAGATTACGAAAGCCTTTGCCATGCCGAAGAAAAGATGATAAAGCACAGGCAATTCCAGATTTTTAACCCTGACAAAAGGGGGGTCCATCCAATTGTTTTTATTCGAAGCTTCAGAGGAGTGCTACCCAGAAATTGTTCGGAGTGGCATAAGATCAGTTTTGTTACAGAATATATACAAGGTTCGGGGGCGATCTGGGCCTCGAACATGACTTCCGTTTGCCCGACATATGACGATTTTGAGAGAGTGTTTTTAGAAAGTTCTGGTCAGAAGGGGTACAGGAACGCCTAAGGCAGGAGGTACTCTACCCAGAGCCTTTCTCCCTTTCGAAAGGAAGCCTTAGAAGGTATTTCGAAAAATACATAAATAAGACCAGATACTGGGACAGACCTAAGCCCTTGCCGGACATAATAAACATACTTAAGGCAAGACTACCAACTAGCATCCGGAATCAATTGATTTACGGCAACGACAAAGACTTGGAGTCGTTCCACACGACGTTAGACCATATAGATATTATCGAAGAGAACAACCAGGAAGCCCGTAATAACTGATTTCAATATAGGGCGACAGAACCTCCTCCAATCGGTAGGCAAGGTGGAAGTATGGGTTACACCAATGACGAGCAATCGACACTTAAAAGGAATGAACAGAGATCGTTAAATAATGGAGGACCCCCTCAAAATCTCAGTAGTAATCCCGGCAATGGTCTTACGAGGGGCTATTCAAGGAACAACAGGAACGGGAAAAGATTCAACCCCGTGCAGGGGAACGAAAGAAATTTCAGACCCCAAGCCTGGAGTAATAACAATAATAGAAATTGGAATCAACTGGGAGGAATGAATTCAAATAGCCAATATCAGTGGCCCTCCATGAACCATGGACCTTGCCGTTGGTGGGGAGGCTTGCGTGCCTCAGCGATACAGATGGCCGTACAGTAGGTGCAACCACAACGGAGGGGTATCTGTTGAGAGGCCAGACAAACATGTGGTTCCTGAAGAGGGGCAGCAGCCTTTTCAGTAGTTGCAGGGGCAACAGCCTGGATGATTGACTGATCTGGCCTTGTAACATTAACCAAAACGGCCTTGCTGTGCTGGTACTGCCAACGGCTGAAAGCAAGGGGAAACTACAGCCACAATTTTTCCCGAGGACATGCAGCTTTACTGTATGATTAAATGATGATGGCGTCCTCTTGGGTAAAATATTCCAGAGGTAAAATAGTCCCCCATTCGGATCTCCGGGCGGGGACTACTCAGGAGGACGTCGTTATCAGGAGAAAGAAAACTGATGTTCTACGGATCGGAGCGTGGAATGTCAGATCCCTTAATCGGGCAGGTAGGTTAGAAAATTTAAAAAGGGAAATGGATAGGTTAAAGTTAGATATAGTGGGAATTAGTGAAGTTCGGTGGCAGGAGGAACAAGACTTTTGGTCAGGTGATTACAGGGTTATAAATACAAAATCAAATAGGGGTAATGCAGGAGTAGGTTTAATAATGAATAAAAAAATAGGAGTGCGGGTTAGCTACTACAAACAGCATAGTGAACGCATTATTGTGGCCAAAATAGGCACAAAGCCCACGCCTACTACAGTAGTACAAGATTATATGCCAACTAGCTCTGCAGATGATGAAGAAGTAGATGAAATGTGTGACGAGATAAAAGAAATTATTCAGGTAGTGAAGGGAGACGAAAATTTAATAGTCATGGGTGACTGGAATTTGTCAGTAGGAGAAGGGAGAGAAGGAAACATAGTAGGTGAATATGGATTGGGGGGAAGGAATGAAAGAGGAAGCCGCCTTGTAGAATTTTGCACAGAGCATAACTTAATCATAGCTAACACTTGGTTCAAGAATCATAAAAGAAGGTTGTATACCTGGAAGAATCCTGGAGATACTAAAAGGTATCAGAGATTATATAATGGTAAGACAGAGATTTAGGAACCAGGTTTTAAATTGTAAGACATTTCCTGGGGCAGATGTGGATTCTGACCACAATCTATTGGTTATGAACTGCAGATTGAAACTGAAGAAACTGCAAAAAGGTGGGAATATAAGGAGATGGGACCTGGATAAACTGAAAAACCGGAGGTTGTAGAGAGTTTCAGGGAGAGCATAAGAGAACAATTGACAGGAATGGGGGAAAGAAATACAGTAGAAGAAGAATGGGTAGCTCTGAGGGATGAAGTAGTGAAGGCAGCAGACGATCAAGTAGGTAAAAAGACGAGGGCTAATAGAAATCCTTGGGAAACAGAAGAAATATTGAATTTAATTGATGAAAGGAGAAAATATAAAAATGCAGTAAATGAAGTAGGCAAAAAGGAATACAAACGTCTCAAAAATGATATCGACAGGAAGTGCAAAATGGCTAAGAAGGGATGGCTAGAGGACAAATGTAAGGATGTAGAGGCCTGTCTCACTAGGGGTAAGATAGGTACTGCCTACAGGAAAATTAAAGAGACCTTTGGAGAGAAGTGAACCACTTCTACGAATATCAAGAGCTCAGATGGCAACCCAGTTCTAAGCAAAGAAGGGAAGGCAGAAAGGTGGAAGGAGCACATAGAGGGTTTATACAAGGGCGATGTACTTGAGGACAATATTATTGAAATGGAAGAGGATGTAGAAGAAGACGAAATGGGAGGTAAGATACTGCGTGAAGAGTTTGACAGAGCACTGAAAGACCTGAGTCGAAACAAGGCCCCGGGAGTAGTCAACATTCCATTGCAACTACTGATGGCCTCGGGAGAGCCAGTTATGACAAAACTCCACCATCTGGTGAGCACGGTGTATGAGACAGGCGAAATACCCTCAGACGTCAAGAAGAATATAATAATTCCAATCCCAAAGAAAGCAGGTGTTGACAGATGTGACAATTACCGAACTATCAGTTTAATAAGTCACTGCTGCAAAATACTAACGCGAATTCCTTACAGACGAATGGAAAACCATGTAGAAGCGGACCTCGGGGAAGATCAGTATGGATTCCGTAGAAATGTTGGAACACGTGAGGCAATACTAACCTTACGACTTATCTGAGAAGAAAGATTAAGAAAAGGCAAACCTACGTTTCTAACATTTGTAGACTTAGACAAAGCGTTTGACAATGTTAACTGGAATACCCTCTTTCAAATTCTGAAGGTGGCAGGGGTAAAATACAGGGAGCGAAAGGCTATTTACAATTTGTACAGAAACCAGATGGCAGTTATAAGAATCGAGGGGCATGAAAGGGAAGCAGTGGTTGGGAAAGGAGTGAGACAGGGTTGTAGCCTCTCCCCGAGGTTATTCAATCTGTATATTGAGCAAGCAGTAAAGGAAACAAAACAAAAATTCGGAGTAGGTATTAAAATTCATGGAGAAGAAGTAAAAACTTTGAGGTTCGCCGATTACATTGTAATTCTGTCAGAGACAGCAAACGACTTGGAAGAGCAGTTGAACGGAATGGACAGTGTCTTGAAAGGAGGATATAAGATGAACATCAACAAAAGCAAAACAAGGATAATGGAATGTAGTCGAATTAAGTCGGGTGATGCTGAGGGAATTAGATTAGGAAATGAGACACTTATAGTAGTAAAGGAGTTTTGCTATTTGGGGAGTAAAATAACTGATAATGGTCGAAGGAGAGAGGAAATAAAATGTAGACTGTCAATGGCAAGGAAAGCGTTTCTGAAGAAGAGAAATTTGTTAACATCGAGTACAGATTTAAGTGTCTAGGAGTCGTTTCTGAAAGTAATTGTATGGAGTGTACCCACGTATGGAAGTGAAAAGTGGACGATAAATAGTTTAGACAAAAAGAGAATAGAAGTTTTCGAAATGTGGTGCTACAGAAGAATGCTGAAGATTAGATGGGTAGATCACATAACTAATGAGGAGGTATTGATTAGAATTGGGGAGAACAGGAGTTTGTGGCACAACTTGACAAGAAGAAGGAACCAGTTGGTAGGACATGTTCTGAGGCATCAAGGGATCACAAATTTAGCATTGGAGGGCTGCGTGGAGGGTAAAAATCGTAGAGGGAGACCTAGAGATGAATACACTAAGCAGATTCAGAAGGATGTAGGTTGCAGTATGTACTGGGAGATGAAGAAGCTTGCACAGGGTAGAGTAGCATGGAGAGCTGCATCAAACCAGTCTCAGGACTGAAGACCACAACAACAATAATATCAGTGGGGACGGACATCTTGAAATCAACCGGTAATTACCGAAGTGACGGATGATGTCAACCAGCAGACAAATCAAAATCCAACAAACTCATAAGGACCCACCCATGCCCCGGAGGGGCGGTCAACAATTGGTTGAGGGGCAACAGGATATGTGTATCCATGGTAACGAATAATGATGGACGATTACTGGCAGATGAACTGACCAATGACTTAGAACCACAAGATGAGGATAAGCAACAGGTGGCAGCAGCCGAAGTGCAAGTCATTATGGGGACCGTACGTATAGTGGCGGTTTTAGACACAGCTGCAACCACGAATGTTGTTTCGGAGGCACTAATCAACAGGATCATAAATATAAGACGAGTACCAGTTTTTCCAGTTCAAAATTGCAGAGTAATAGGCGCCGTTGGGGCTCGATCGGCTAATGAAAAGGTGCAGTCACTACTTGGTGTGGAATTCGGAAATGTAGCAATATTAAGCACATCCCTTGTTGTGAAAAATTTGGTGGTAGATTGCATTATCGGAGTCGACAGCGTACGTCATATAGATACAGAATAGATTTCAATAGAGGAAAAATTTGGTTGAATGTTAATAAACAAGATATTGAGTTTTGGGTCTTGAAAAATAAAAGCCTTACGAGAAAATATAATTGTGGGATCAGTGTGCAAGTAATCAGGACAGCCCAAAATTCTAAACAGCACGTAATTAATGAGTTTCAAGTCAAAGAAGATTTCGATCAATTAGTGTTTGAAAAGTTAAATGAATCCGACTGCATTATCGAAGGTCAGAAGAAGCAGCTCAATGAATTATTTTTAACGTATGAAAACGTTTTCGATGAAAGGCCAGGAGTTATTAAGGGATACATATGCCATCTCTACGTTAAGCCGCACGAAACGTATTGTAGAGCTTTCTATACTGTTCCCTGTAGGTTAAAGGCTGAAGTTCAAAAGGAAATAGATCGCATGTTGAAATGGAGTTTGATCGAACCCTTTACAAGCCGATACTGCCCCCCCCCCCCCCCAGTGTTAGTCGTGCCAAAAGCAAATGGGACTGTTAGACTGGTATTCGACGCCAGAGAAATAAATAAAATCATAATTCGAGTGAGAACACATCCGGAAAACATAGACGAACTTATACAACGGATGTCCAATATTTGACGAGCATTGATATGCGGAGCTCTTATTGGCAAGTCAAGCTGGATGAGTCATCAAGGAAGTATACGGCTATCATTTATTGCGGAAGAAGTTACCAATTCACCGTAGTTCCCTTCGGACTCAACATTAGTGCTGCAATCTTTATAGCAGCTCTAGATTATGCACTAGGCCCAGAACTCAGAAGCAGGATAACAGTGTTTGTTGATGATCTGCTTATTGCATCGAAAACTTCGGAGGAGCATATTACCTTACAGAACCCAGTGTTGGACGTGTTCAAAACCACGGGAATAACTGCTAACCTACAGAAATCCCATTTTGCACTAAACAGAATCAAGTTCCTGGCGTATATAATTGACGCAAAGGGAATTTTACCAACCAAGGAGAAGCTAATTGCAATTAGTAAGTTTCCAACACACAGGAATAGGAGGCAATTAAATGCATTTATGGGCCTTGCCCCCTTTTTTAGAAGATTCATAACAAATCAGGCGATGAACGCAGCAGCTCTAAATAGTCTGTTGATGAATAATGTGCCCTGGCTCTGGACATTAGAGTGTCAAGAAGCATTCGAAGAGATAAAGAAGCAATTAGTAAATGCACCGCTTTTGTACCATCCAGACATGTAAGAAGAATTTTACTTGTCAACAGATTCTTCAAATGTGGGTATTGGAGCGTGCCTTTTCCAAGTACGCAAGATAAATGGACAACTCACCATCTGTCCTATTGCGTTTGCTAGTCGTGTTTTGTACAACTGTGAACCATCTTACACGACGACAGAATTAGAGGCTCTTGCAGTCATCTGGGGATTTAAAAAATTTCATTATTATCTATATGGGTCAAAGACTGTCGTATGTTGCGGTCATCAATCATTAACGTTTTTACAAATGTGTAAACTGTTACACCCCAGACTGGCTAGATGGACTCTCGCTCTGCAACAATACTAATTTAAGATCGTTCATGTCTCAGGACAGCAAATCATTATTGCTGACGCTTTATCAAGGTCACCACAGGGTTTGACTAAAGAGATTGAAGTAAATAATAACTCAGAATTCCCTGTATTGCTGCTGCAGGAAAATCCATATAAGACGTACTACGTCAATTTGTGTGCGCATATGGCACAGTTACAAAATGGTTCAAATGGCTCTGAGCACTATGGGACTTAACATCTATGGTCATCAGTCCCCTAGAACTTAGAACTACTTAAACCTAACTAACCTAAGGACAGCACACAACACCCAGCCATCACGAGGCAGAGAAAATCCCTGACCCCGCCGGGAATCGAACCCGGGAACCCGGGCGTGGGAAGCGAGAACGCTATCGCACGACCACGAGATGCGGGCGGCACAGTTACAGAAAAGAGATGCTCAATGGGGAAGTGTCATTCAAAGTTTACAACAGCACCCTTCGGACCAGATGGCAAATTATTACAAGCTGGTAAATGGCGTATTGTTTTTCCGCTGTGGAAGGCCAAAGAAAGTCCGTTGGTGTGTATGTATACCTGAGGCGCAAATAGAGAAATTCGTATGGTTCACCCATTTAACCTGGGGACATTTCGGTGCGACAAAATGTGCAGACAGGATAAGTGTGTACTGTTATTTTCCCAACATAAAGGGCAGAATGCTTGAGGTCTTGAAGAAATGCATAATCTGTCAAAAAGCAAAGCCGGATTCAAAATGGAGTAAGGACCCATTATGCTCTATATTAGTCCGAGAACCAAAAGAATTAATTTCGTGTGATCTGTGTGGACCGTTACCTACTTCAAGAGGAGGTGTTAGATGTGTGTACGAAATACGTAAAGCTATACCCGATAAAGGCGGCTACAGCCAAAGTAATTGTAATAAGATTGACAAGGGATTATCTTCCACATGTTGGTATACCTAAGGCGATAATAACAGACAATGCTAAGATATTCACGGGACTCCGATGGAAACAGGCTTTGTCTCAAGTCGGTGTGAAACACATACTAACATCATTTTACCACCCACAAAGCAATTTGGTTGAGAGAATTTTTAGGGAGTTCAATCGCTTTATGAGGACCTATTGCCATAATAAGCAGACTGCGTGGGCAAATTATGTGGAAGAATTTGAGCAGATATACAACAACATGCCCAACTCCTCCACTGGTTATACACCTCATGAATTGATGTTCGAGGCAAAAGAAGAAAACTTTTGGACTGAACATATGCCCAAAATTCAGGAAACTGAGATGCCTTGGGAAGAAAAAATAAGACAATCCATCATAAATATAACGCGAAAGGCTGATCAGAGAAAACAACAATATGACAAATTGATCAAGAGGCGACAGGCGCACCACGTCGGAGGGAAGGTACTAGTAAAAAGACATATCAAATCATCCTTAATAAAGAAGAGTATAAAGAAATGGGAGTCATAATATACTGGCCTATACATCATTCTAGAAATTCCGAACCCTGGGGCTTATCTGTTAGCATACCAGGGATCTAACAAAATTAAAGGGTTATTATCCCATAACGACTTGAAAAAATGTAATAAAGATTAGAAGATAGGGATGAATGGTGTTGCGAGTGACAGAGATGAACGCTCGTAAAAACATAACAATAAACTGTGTGTGTTTACTGTTAGGAAACATTAAACTGAAATAATTAATTAGTGACACAGATTGTAGAAATAGTGAATAACTATAACTATCGAGTGCTGCAAAGAAGATAGTGGAGATAGGCTTCACCTGTGTCTCGGTAAACATAGAACTTTAGCATTGCTAATGTCATCAAGAATTATAAAGGATCTGAATGACCTACAGAAAGAAAGAAATATTTCCCGAAAATGACGCTGCATAATCAAAAGAGGTTCCCAGTGAATGTTCATATATAATTTCAAGTGCACGCTTGGATGTGTAAACGTGTGAAGTGAAGTGATGCGTTTAGGCAGTGAATCATGAGTGACGGTTAACGCTGCAAAGATAATTTCCAGTGCAAAACAACTGACGTCGGCGCGAGAGTTGAAATCGATATAGACGACACAGATATGATTTGTAAGAGACTCGCATCAAACGCGAGGGGAAACGGATTGATGTTCTACTTTAAAAAAAAAAGACAGAGGATACACAGTGACACACAGCCGTCACTATTTTGGTCATATTCTCCTTGCACAGAATACCACTAATCCATTTTCTATACTCCCGCAACCTCAGGAAATCTTTAGCAGGCACCTTTCTTTGGGCACTCGCGGTGTCACAAACAGGGCGTGCAAAATCTCGGACACCCCTGTGGTATGTCACTTGGCGGAAGCAGCGGCCAGTGCCCCTCGCGGCAAGTAGTGCCTAACAAAGGGACAAACCAGTCTGCCACCCTACTCCAGGCTGCTCGGCGGAACTCATCAGAGCTTTTAGCAGCTCACTGCAACGTCCAGTCTTTACCTGCGCATTACGAAGAACTTAGCCTCCTCTTCAACCAACTAAACTACCACGTAATCCTCTTATCCGAAACGTGGTTGAAACCACACATATCCTCTGCATCTTTTCATCTCCCAGGGTACACATTTCTTAGGGCAGACAGATCAAAAAGGCGAGGTGGCGGGGTCGGCGCGTATATACGAACAGATCTCAAAGCGAAAGTCTTATGTACGTCAAATCCTGCTGATGAAAAAGAGGCTGAATTCATGTTCATTGAAATAAATATACAAAGTCGGAAATTCTTGACTGGCGTCGTGTACAAGCCGCCAAAAATAAGCTCAATGAGTTCTTTCCAGTCGGAATTACATTCACTTCAGTGTCAATACGAACATGTCATCGTAATGGGTGACTTGAACATAGACCTGCTAAGAGACACTCCCTCCGCAATAAACCTAAGAAGACTGTTTAGTTGCAATAGCACGAACATTCTTCCATTACAACCTACACACCATACGGCGCACAGTCATACTCTTATAGACGTAATCGCAACGAAACAGACTGACAAAGTAAGAGATGTTGGTCAAACATCGGCCCCTGGCCTCTCAGCACATGATGTAATATTCCTGGCCTACTCTGTGCAGCCCCCAAGGATCAAATCGCGTTACATAACTTGTAGGAACATGAAACGTATTGACTTTGACGCTCTAACAGTCGATTGCTCAGAAATCCTATGGCATCAAATAATCAGAAAACCCACAATCGACGGCAAAATTAATGACCTTGGTGATAAACTCACTGCCCTCTATGACAAACATGCACCTGTGCGCACAATCCGTGTAAGAAAATCTCCTGCTCCATGGCTGACAGCTGAATTACGTCAAATGATGACTAATAGGGATGCTGCCCACAGGCGTTTCAAGGCAGATCCGAAACCCGAGCGTTTCGAAGAATATAGAAAGCTACGGAACAGAGTGAAACAATGCATTCGCAATGCTAAAATCAGGCACGCTCGCTCCCTTGTATGCAGCGATCTGACGCCCACGACTCTATGGAAGAATCTCCGTAGCTTGGGGGTCGGAAAGGCAAAATCGGAAACTACTTTTCATGTGTCTGCTAACGAATTAAATGAATTCTTCTCTGCACCTCTGAATACCAGCACAGCTGATAATTACCGTCCACAAGAATCCCCAAACAGGATAACTAACAACGATACCTTCCATCTAAAACATGTAACAACAAATACGGCAAGAAAAGCAATAATGAGAATCTCTTCTGATGCAATAGGCAACGACAGTATCGGTATAACCATGATTAAGAATGTTGCCGATATCTTAGTACCTGTCTTAACTGACATATTTAATTTTTCCCTCGTGAACGGAATATATCCCACTGCATGGAAAAGAAGCCTAATTCGACCCATCCCTAAGATCGAAAACCCACAACTGCCTAGTGATTACCGACCAATTAGCATACGGCCTGCTGTTTCCAAAGCACTTGAATATATTGTTCATGACCAAATCACTGAACACTTGCATGAATTCAGCCTATATGACGAATTTCAATCCGGTTTCCGTAAACATCACAGCACAAACACTGCTCTAATTAAAGTAACTGATGACCTGAAATATGCCATCGACAATCGAAAGGCAACAATATTGACGCTACTGGACTTCAGCAAAGCTTTTGACACTGTTAACTTTGACATATTGCTCAGAAAAATGCAACAGCTTAATTTCTCTGATAGTGCAATGAGATGGTTTGAAAGCTACTTAAAAGACAGACAGCAATGTGTTGTCTGCGTAAATAAAAAATCTTCCTGGAAACATGTTTCCTCGGGAGTGCCACAAGGATCAGTCTTAGGACCACTTTTGTTTTCTTTATATGTCAACGATATTTCGTCGGTTCTGTCCTCCTGTAAATATCATTTCTATGCCGACGACCTCCAGCTCTACCTAAGCATCAGACCTGAAGATGTAAACACTGCAATCGCTCAGATGAATGATGATCTGTCTTCAGTAGTGAGATGGGCGAAAAACCTGGGGCTTAAACTAAATGCAAAAAAGACGCAAGTAATCTTAATAGCCCATCAGAAATTAATAAATTCAGATTTCCGCGAACGGCTACCTCCTATTCTGCTCGACGGTACTCCAATACCATATCATAAAACAGTGAAGAACTTGGGTGTAACTTTGGATGAGCATCTCAACTGGGCGGAGAATACAGTCGCAGTGTGCCGAAAGACGTCTGCTTGTCTCTATGCTCTCAAAAAGTTTCGGAACATATTTCCACAGGACTTGAAACGCCAGCTCGTGCAAGCACTCGTTCTACCGAACCTCCACTATTGTGATGTGATTCAACAAGGCATGAGTAGTGAAAACAAAAGACTGCTAGAGCTAACCATGAATGCCTGTGTGCGTTACACCTGCAACATTCGCCGATATGATCATGTTAGTGCTTCATACTCCGAGCTAGGGTGGCTGCGGCCGGACAAATTGCGTGACTACCACACTCTATGTCTACTCCACCGACTCCTCATCGCGCAAGCACCCCAGTACCTTGCTTCAGAGATTAAAAACCTGTCATGTCATCATAATCGAAACACGAGGTCACTCTTATTTGGTATCCTAACTGTGCCCACTCACAAAACAAAAACTTTTGCAAACTCCTTCTCAGTTGCCGCTGTCCGCCTATGGAACAAACTGCCCCTTACCTTGCGCAAAATTCGATCTCCTGCTGCTTTTAAGAAGAAGTTGAAGCATTTCCTACTATCATCCTCACAAAGTTCTCCACAAAATTAATGTACAAGGACAATCCCCTCATCTGTCAAATAGCAAAGCTAGCGTCTCCTATCTTGCTCCTGAGATGCCTTCCTCTTCATCTTTCTCTATTAGCCACGCAATCTTCTTTTCCTTTATATTTCCTTAATTATGTTTCATCATGTCTCTATTCTTCTCCTCCCTTCACCATGAGTCTCCCTCATACTCCGTGCTGCCGGCACTCCTATCTAAAATCTGTCTCTTCAATAATGTCTAATTATAACAGTACTTGTGACCTAAGAATATAAACTCTATATGTATGTATTTTTCCAGGTGTACCTTTCAAATTGTTTATTTCACTTTTTGTACTAGATGTAGTTTAACATGCCTACTAAAACATATGAATGTAAAATAAGTAGAATGCCTGGTTAGATGTAAGAGAGGGCCTGATGGCCCTAATCTTGCCAGGTTAAATAAATCAATAAATAAATAAATAAATAAAAAATAATTAGAGGTTAAGAGTTCTTGATTTATTGTTGAATGTCAAAAGAAGTTAATATTCATAGATTTAGTAGTTATTTAATGGGTCTTGTTCACTTTGGAATTTTGTTTGAAAATCCATTTCCATATATGTGCATGTATGAATGCCGGATGAATCAGAGAATAAATGAAAGAAGTGAATCCATGTTCCTCGCCAATAATAACTTTTACATTACAGCAATGAAGCGGAGAAATATATGTATATAGGATAGAATTTTTATGAGTATAGATAAATGGTATGACTTTTCAAGGAAATGATGGTTTATGTCTTTGTATAAAATAAACCACACTTTCCATTATTCGATGATTTGAATCCAAAATCTACTGCAAGTCGCATGTATCCTTTAAATTACGAAGAGTAAATCATTGACAGAAAATGTGTCAGAATTTTTGGACTTATAAACACAAGTAGTGATTAAGTGATATGCGAAAATTCAAGCTAGAGTAAATATTATCATGTTTTCGGCAACAGCATTAGTCAATGGATAAATGGAAACCTTAAGTCAATGGCTAGATTCCTTGCAGTACATCATCAGAAAAAGGATGCATGAAGCCATAGGGATTTTGTTTTCAAAAAGGAGAATCTTAGACGGTGCAACCTAACCAGTACTTTTACAGGAAGAGTTTCCCTTTCCGTCATTGCTAACTCATTTGGAATGGATGTGCGTGTAAAATCTGGTATCCCTGTCCCTTCTACTCTTCCCATTGTGGGCCGCGTAGAAGACCGACTACAAATTTGGACGTCGGGGACATGCAAGATCCGGGGGAGTTTCAGCACAGCAAGATATTGCCCTGGGAACAAGATTTAAAAAAAAAAAAAAAAATAAATAAAAACCTTGAGTTATCGATTGTAAATTAATTTTAGCCAGAGGCACAAATCACTCTTCTCCAAATCGTTATTTACACCTATCCCTATCTTCCCTTTAGAGATCAATTTCAAAATTATGTTTTCTCTTCTGTAGGTTTTCCTATCTTCTACGTACCGTAGGCTGGGGGTCTAGGCTTAAGAGGTTTTCCAAGGTTTCCCTGCTTAAGAAAGTTCCAGAATGGGTAGACCCTGATAATAGTTTCGTGAAAGATCATCTTCCTTGGTTGTGCACAGCAGACATAACACCTTGATGCACGTAAAAGCAATATAGCCGTGGTACCTGTGTCTTCATTTCTTCGGTTTTCAATGTTTCTTTTCTTCGTCTGTCTTATACATAATTTTTTTTTCAGTCGAAGGACTGACACTCATCACTTCCGGGTTACCGACACTAATACATAGCTCGCGAAATGTGTTCGGTAAATCAAAATTAGGCTCACAAACTTCGCTCGCTGCGAGGGGCATTGTAATGTCCCCACAGCACATACCCTCTACCACGCACCAATTAATCATTTTCAATCAAGCCATCCACATTCATTCACTTTGGAAAAGTTATCTGATCTGATTTTCGCGTAATATATGCGGCAACAGCTCGTCGACGCCAAAGTATTTTCTAGTGCGTTTATTATTTGAAATAACAGAGATGCATATATGCATTCTCCATGGTTGGAGTGGTAACTAGGACAGCTTCTGGAGTTTCTGTTGAGGGATTGACGTTTTTCTGAGAGGTACATATTCTGCTTTTCTTCTTGCTAAAGCGAACTAATTAACATTTGTGCCGCTAGCGGTTTGTTTTGAAGAGAAAGAGATTGTAAAAGGAAAATAATTAAGGCGTGGAATCACCGGAGATCTGGACATGTAATGGAGATGGATTTAATACACGAGATCCTCCATAAATAAGGTTTGTGACTTTTTTGTTCCAGAGTGAATGAACGAATGAGTTTTTTCTGAATCATTTGATGATCACGTTGGCCCTGTAATTAGTGCGGAAGTTTCAGCTATGTCGAAGAGAGCCTGCAATCACTGAGTCTGTGTTAAATCGTCTAAAAAGGCTTCGTACACATCTGGAATTAGCAATCTTTCGTAAAAGGAACAAATTGTCCAAACGAATGATTATCCCCACTGACTGCAGTGTTTAACAGTAATAATAAATGTAAAGATCTCTTACAGCAAGCAAGCCGCTGATTACCAAGTCGAAGGACTCCACCAAAGATTCTATTTGGCTGATTCTTTTTTTCACTATATCACGTAATGAAATCTTATATTAAAAACTATACATAGATAAAGGAGAGAAAGAGAGAGCGCGAATGAAAATAGAGATAATACTAATAACCCTCCATTAGTCTAATTTTTCGCCTGTCTTATCACAGATCAGCCAAGAACTGGGAGGGCCTTACTTTACTGTATAGACTTACGTGTGAAGGTGAAGGAATCTTAAAGATAACAGATACACGTCTATACAGGCAAGACATTACACAGAGATAGCGGCCAGCTGCATTGATCATCTATTCTTAGATTAAAGAGACGGCAACTTACTATCCGAACATTAAAATGTTAAAACCTGTAGTTTGAGAGTCCACAAAGATATTTGAGTAACCAGTTTGGTATATACGTGTAAGTATGTACAAAATAACGTTGTGGAATTTGATATCAACAAGGAATCTTTTGTACTGCTGATGTATTTTTGCAGATGTTTCAAACATTACATTAATTTTGTGACGCTTGACAAGCATTATAGACGTGGAAAATATTTTTTTATGCTTAGATGTGCCTACACTAAGTTACACTAATGGAACTACGAGGGCAGTTCAATAAGTAATGCAACACATTTTTTTTCTGAAACAGGGGTTGTTTTATTCAGCATTGAAATACACCAGGTTATTCCCCAATCTTTTAGCTACACAACACTATTTTTCAACGTAATCTCCATTCAATGCTACGGCCTTACGCCACCTTGAAATGAGGGCCTGTATGCCTGCACGGTACCATTCCACTGGTCGATGTCGGAGCCAACGTCGTACTGCATCAATAACTTCTTCATCATCCGCGTAGTGCCTCCCACGGATTGTGTCCTTCATTGGGCCAAACATATGGAAATCCGACGGTGCGAGATCGGGGCTGTAGGGCGCATGAGGAAGAACAGTCCACTGAAGTTTTGTGAGCTCCTCTCGGGTGCGAAGACTTTTGTGAGGTCTTGCGTTGTCATGAAGAAGGAGAAGTTCGTTCAGATTTTTGTGCCTACGAACACGCTGAAGTCGTTTCTTCAATTTCTGAAGAGTAGCACAATACACTACAAAGTTGATCGTTTGACCATGGGGAAGGACATCGCACAGAATAACCCCTTCAGCGTCCCAGAAGACTGTAACCATGACTTTACCGGCTGAGGGTATGGCTTTAAACCTTTTCTAGGTAGGGGAGTGAGTGTGGCGCCACTCCATTGATTGCCGTTTTGTTTCAGGTTCGAAGTGATGAACCCATGTTTCGTCGCCTGTAACAATCTTTGACAAGAAATTGTCACCCTCAGCCACATGACGAGCAAGCAATTCCGCACAGATGGTTCTCCTTTGCTCTTTATGGTGTTCGGTTAGACAACGAGGGACCCAGCGGGAACAAACCTTTGAATATACCAACTGGTGAACAATTGTGACAGCACTACCAACAGAGATGTCAAGTTGAGCACTGAGTTGTTTGATGGTGATCCGTCGATCATCTCGAACGAGTGTGTTCGCACGCTCCGCCATTGCAGGAGTCACAGCTGTGCACGGCCGGCCCGCACGCGGGAGATCAGACAGTCTTGCTTGACCTTGCGGCGATGATGACACACGCTTTGCCCAACGACTCACCGTGCTTTTGTCCACTGCCACATCACCGTAGACATTCTGCAAGCGCCTATGAATATCTGAGATGCCCTGGTTTTCCGCCAAAAGAAACTCGATCACTGCCCGTTGTTTGCAACGCACATCCGTTACAGACGCCATTTTAACAGCTTCGTACAGCGCTGCCACCTGTCGGAAGTCAATGAAACTATACGAGACGAGGCGGGAATGTTTGAAAATATTCCACAAGAAATTTCCGGTTTTTTCAACCAAAATTGGCCGAGAATAAAAAGTGTTGCATTACTTATTGAACTGCCCTCGTATATGGCTTTGCAAGTGCAGAAATCTGGTGGTGACCACAAGCACATGGATCATAAAGTGGCAGCTGATTTTATTTTGCATTTCGAAGTTTTGTAGAGTACTAAATTGAGTAAAACTTATCTTTAGAAACTATGTATCACTAATGCAATAATTACATCGCATAAGTTAACCTCAGTTGCTATTCATTTATGGAGAACTTGTTTTACATTCTTTTTCATATTCCATACGAGGTTTACCTGCGTGTTTGGCATGTTAGTTATTTACCCACATGTGTTTGGCTATGAGAATATCACTTAAGTGTTGACCAGCATAAGTTAGACATGAATTTGACAAATGTGTGTTCATATGTATTTTAAAGCAACGTAGTGACACTTGATATATGCATTTAGCCTCTTTGTGTTGCTGACTTACTGTTTCAGATATCTTACTTGTCAGCTTTACATTATGGCTCTTAATAAGCATCACAGATGTGGCAAATTTGGAGGCCACTATAATGTTTAACCCACACTTATATCAGTTTTCGAGACAAAGTTCTAAAAAAATAACATTGTTTACTTCGATATGTCTCGTCGACATGTGAACCTGGGGCGGTGAATTAGATCAGCAATAGAGCCAATGTGTCTTTTGCAATGTGGTATGTATGTCATATTACACTGACTGGATGTCAGCAAGGCAAGACGTCGAAACAAGCAAAACGCTCAGCAAGTTCACTGTAGCTGCTATCTAATAAGGAATGCGGCCCTTGGATGCCACATCAAGACAAGACCTGTCAGCGTAGTCAGAGAGTATAGGGTTGTTTATGAATACTTGCCTGCTCCATGAGACTTGACAAGAACCATAAAACAATTTAGATGTGGAAAATAATTATACTTAATCTTTGATTTGATTTACACTATCTGTATTACAGAAAATGAACTTTCAACATACTTCTTTACACAACCTTAACGTAAATACTTTTGAATACCACTTTCAAACTGATGGAGCACAGCAGTCAGTGGTCTTTTCCTGTCAGGTTTTATTAAGCAAATCTAGATTTCGGCTAGTTGCTAGCCATTGTCAATGCACTATTTCATAGTTTCAGTGCATGTCCTAGTACATCAGTTCCCTTGTTTGGGCTTCTGTCACAGCTCGTTTCGAAAGTCAATCATATTCTCCGAGTGCATCCTCATTTCTAATGGAAAGTAATTTGAATTTTCATTATGGTACAAAAATTCAGAGCAATAGGATACATACGAGCACGCTGTAAAATCCATTGAAATACTGCAAATTACAGCCCTTAAGTAATCTTATATATAAATACTTTTAAATATGGTAAAAAAAGTTTTCAAAAAGTTCGGCTTTGGTAACATGTAGCCAAGATGGCTACATGGTGATTTACTGTTACATTTCAATCGTCTTTGAAGCACTAACCTGTGGTTGAATGTCTTGTTTTAAGAGCATGGCGGTGTTGGCTGGAAAAGTTGAGGAGAGAATTGTGGCAAGGAGCGGGAGGGGGTGATTGTCATGGAGTCACAGAAAAAGGTGTCGTGGCTTTCTCAAACTTCTCAAAACTGGATCAATATCAGCGAGAATGCTATATGTAAAATGTGCGTCGTGGTCACCATAGATTACGTTATTGGTAACGCTGAAGAAACTGCGAGTTGACAGACCATGGCATGTGGCAACTAAGTGGTGGAACCTGTGGGCTGAAGACAGATTTCAAGATGTTTTAGTGTATTCAAGTTGGTACTGAATTAGCCACAGTAATTAACAATGTTCTCACTGTGCAGAAAGTTACCAGGATTTTTCAAGTGCGTTTTAGCATCCAGGCTTGGAATTCACTTTGACCGTGTGAAAGTACCTTAGGCGAGTGTTGCAATTTATTAGGCGTACACGAAGAGGTTAGGAAAAGGCGGCCAAAATGAGTTTGACAATAAATGCTTGGTTCGTTGTCTAACGAATGAGGTGAACGAGGTGGGATGTAACAGTAACTCCCATTTTTAGTCCAGTACAGTGTTATTTTGAGTGCCAGTCTTCTTCATGACTGTAGGGCGTTACCCTGTTATATTTATTGAAGATTTTACTAAATAAGTGGTAGAAATCAGTTGTGTGCAATGAAGTGACTTTCTGCAGTGTTCGTTTTCCAGGCCAGTCGTTGGACCTGCAAGGAAAGTGATTGGATTCCGACAGAGTAATTGCCACTGAGGGAAGAGTAGTGCCAAATTTAACCCTTTCTAGCGTGTCAAAGAGAGGCTGGCGATCGACTAACTTAATTGCGTATCAGTGCTGAAGGTTAATTGGGGTCTACAAATGAACGGTTATGAATTAATATACGCAGAAAAGTGTGTAATTTGCGTCGTGCGCTATTCGTCATCAAGAGCACGTCGTTTGCGGTTGTGGCTGCGGATAGAATTTTGCGGCGGGCTTCAGAAGCTCCGAGGACTATACGCAAAGAATGTTTCAATGTGGTTCTAATTGTAGCCTTTCAACACAAGGAAGCGAAAATCAATTTAAATACTACACAGGTACCTGAATTAAAATTGAATGGGACAGATATTAGGCTAGAATACATTCAAAGGTTTGAAAAATGGATGTATTCTATGTAGACAAATAGGAGGCCACAATTAACTCTTTCCTTAACGCTATGATATTGATGACGTAATGCTTGGCTTCCGAAAGGCTTTCCATACATTTCCTCACAGTTACTTCGTGAACGAAGTACGAGACTTCGAAATACCTGGCTAGTTATCAGGCTGCCCAAGTACAAAGAATCAGTTATTCTAATATTGGGCTGCACGCAGTGCCAAAGTTGTTGTGTCTGCCCTCTATTAGGCATAGATCCATAGTTGATAAGGTTTTCCATATAGAAACCACAAAGTTACGAATACATTAACATCATCTGAAGGTCGAGGCTTCGTGCAGGGGATGCCATCATTGTGATTGATGAATATAATATATTACATATGAATGAGCAGACCACCTTGTTATTGTTCCGTTACACTACTGGCGGTAAATCGTTGGAAGAAGTAGCAATTGTACTACATCTGGGAATATCAGTCCGTAGAGCCTCCTCATTCCTTACCTTATCACTCCACCTAATTTTCAACATTCGTCTATAGCACCACGTCTCAAATGCTTCGATTCTCTTCTGTTCCAGTTTTCCTACAGTCCATGTTTCACTACCATACAATGCTGTACTCCAGACGTACATCCTCAGAAATTTCTTCCTCAAATTAAGGCCAGTATTTGTTATTAGTAGACTTTTCTTGGCCAGAAATGCCTATTTTGCTATAGCGAGTCTGCTTTTGATGTTCTCCTTGCTAAATCCGTCACTGGTTATTTTACTGCCTAGGTAGCAGAATTCCTTAACTTCATTGACTTCGTGACCATCAATCCTCATGTTAAGTTTCTCGCTCTTCTCGTTTCTACTACTTCTCATTACCTTCGTCTTTCTCCGATTTACTCTCAAACCATACTGTGTATTCATTAGACTTCATTCCGTTCAGCAGATCATTTAATTCTTCTTCACTTTCACTCAGGATAGCAATGTCATCAGCGAATCGTATCATTGATATCCTTTCACCTTGTATTTTTATTCCACTCCCGAACCTTTCTTTTATTTCCATCATTGCTTCCTCGATGTACAGATTGAAGAGTAGGGGCAAAAGGCTACAGCCTTGTCTTACCCCCTTCTTAATACGAGCACTTCGTTCTTGATCGTCCACTCTTATTATTCCCTCTTGGTTGTTGTACATATTTTATATGACCCGTCTCTCCCTATAGCTTACCCCTACTTGTTTCAGAATCTCGAACAGCTTGCACCATTTTATATTGTCGAACGCTTTTTCCAGGTCGACAAATCCCATGAAAGTGTCTTGATTTTTCTTTAGCCTTGCTTCTATTTTTAGCCGTAACGTCAGAATTGCCTCTCTCGTCCCTTTACATTTCCTAAAGCCAAACTGATCGTCACCTAGCCCATTCTCAATTTTCTTTTCCATTCTTCTGTATATTATTCTTGTAAGCAGCCTCGATGCATGAGCTGTTAAGCTGATTGTGCGATAATTCTCGCACTTGTCAGCTCTTGCCGTCTTCGGAATTGTGTGGATGATACTTTTCCGAAAGTCAGAGGGTATGTCGCCAGACTCAGATATTCTACACACCAACGTGAATAATCGTTTTGTTCCCACTTCCCCCAATGATTTTAGAAATTCTGATGGAATGTTATCCATCCCTTCTGCCTTATTTGACCGTAAGTCCTCCAAAGCTCTTTTAAATTCCAATACCGGATCCCCTATCTCTTCTAATTCGACTCCTGTTTCTTCTTCTATCACATCAGACAAATCTTCACCCTCATTGAGGCTTTCAATGTATTCTTTCCACCTATCTGCTCTCTCCTCTGCATTTAACAGTGGAATTCTCGTTGCACTCTTAATGTTACCACCGTTGCTTTTAATGTCACCAAAGTTTGTTTTGACTTTCCTGTATGCTGAGTCTGTCCTTCCGACAATCTTATCTTTTTCGATGTCTTCACATTTTTCCTGCAGCCATTTCGTCTTAGCTTCCCTGCACTTCCTATTTATTTCAATCCTCAGCGACTTGTATTTCTGTATTCCTGATTTTCCCGGAACATGTTTGTACATCCTCCTTTCATCAATCAACTGAAGTATTTCTTCTGTTACCCATGGTTTCTTCGCAGCTACCTTCTTTGTACCTATGTTTTCCTTCCCAATTTCAGTGATGGCCCATTTTAGAGATGTCCATTCCTCTTCAACTGTACTGCCTACTGCGCTATTCCATATTGCTGTATCTATAGCGTTAGAGAACTTCAAACGTATCGCGTCATTCCTTAGTACTTCCGTATCCCACTTATTTGCGTATTGATTCTTCCTGACTAGTGTCTTGAACTTCAGCCTACTCTTCATCACTACTATATTGTGATCTGAGTCTATATCTGCTCCTGGGTACACCGTACAATCCAGTATCTGATTTCGGAATCTCTGTCTGACCATGATGTAATCTAATTGAAATCTTCCCATATCTCCCGGCCTTTTCCTAGTATACCTCCTCCTCTTGTGATTCTTGAACAGGGTATTCGCTATTACTAGCTGAAACTTGTTACCGAACTCAATTAGTCTTTCTCCTCTTTCATTCCTTGTCCCAAGCCCATATTGTCCTGTAACCTTTTCTTCTACTCCTTCCCCTACAACTGCATTCCAGTCATCCATGACTGTCAGATTTTCGTCCCCCTTTACATACTGCATTACCCTTTCAATATCCTCATACACTTTCTCTATCTGTTCATCTTCAGCTAGCGACGTCGGCATGTATACCTGAACCATCGTTGTGGGTTCTGATTAGAACAACCCGGTCACTGAACTGTTCACAGTAACACACCCTCTGCCCTACCTTCCTATTCATAACGAATCCTACACCTGTTATACCATTTTCTGCTGCTGTTGATATTACCCGATACTCATCTGACCAGAAATCCTTGTCTTCCTTCCACTTCACTTCACTGACCTCTACTATATCTAGATTTCCCTTTTCAGATTTTCTAGTTTCCTTACCACGTTCAAGCTTCTGACATTCCACGCCCCGACTCATAGAACGTTATCCTTTCGTTGATTATTCAATCTTTTTCTGATGGTAACCTCCCCCTTGGCAGTACCCTCCCGGAGATCCGAATGGGTGACTATTCCGGAATCTTTTGCCAATGGAGAGATCATCATGACACTTCTACAAATACAGGCCACATGTCCTGTGGATACACGTTACGTGTCTTTAATGCAGTGGTTTCCATTGCCTTCTGCATCCTCATGTCGTTGATCATTGCCGATTCATCCACCTTTAGGGGCAATTTCCCACCCCTAGGACAAGAGAGTGCCCTGAACCTCTATCCGCTCCTCCGCCCTCTTTGACAAGGCCGTTGGCAGAATGAGGCTGACTTCTGATGCCGGAAGTCTTCGGCCGCCAATACTGATTATTTATCAAAATTTAGGCAGTGGTGGGGATCGAACCCGTGACCGAAGACGTTTTTTATTTCGAATCAAAGACGCTACCCCTAGACCACGGGTACGCTCTTATAAGTCACTGATATTTACGATGCTGTGATTATTTACTTTAGGTTTGGAGTAATTTGTTACAAATTTTGCCAAGTATCCCTCAGTATTCCAAATACAAACTTTTCAAGAAGACGCGCCAAACTATGAGGCTTCAAAGGTTCTGCAACAGCCAAAATATGTTATTTAAACTAACAAACTGTTGCTACGTAATAAGTCTATGAGAATTTCACCCTGTGTTATTAATGTGTGACGTTATAGTATTTTAAAAATAACATATGAAACCCTCTCATTAACGTTTACAATATATTAATGTGTGATATGATGGAGTATTAGAAACAATAGTACTTTCTGTAGCGACTACAATGATCACGATCTCCTATCGCTGTTTACAGTTAATGAGTGGGACCATAGTGCGTTCAAAGGAATGACATTTTCTGTGAGTACTCCAGTTTATGACCACCTCAAACGGCTCTTTACAATTCATTAACATTCTGATAAAAGTAAAGAAATTTTCTGTAAGCAGTCCCTTGTATGACCACCTCCCATTTCTACTGACAATTTTTCCGGTAATTTATTATAATATTGCCAGTTTTCCCCAAATACACACGTTTCCAGTAGAGACATGTAAAAACAAGGCTTCAAATGCTATACAATTATCACAGTGCGATATTTAAACAAATACACAGATATTCCACATTACAAATAAGCCAAGTGCAATAAGTGCACAAATACACTCGTACCCAACATCACTCAGTTAGTACAGTATGAGAAGTACATACGGCGTCTACAAGGAGCTCGCCTCTGCGTTAGTAGTGCATTACTAGTAAACGACGTCACAGCCAGCTTGCCTTAGTGGAGTATGACACTATAGGTTTATTACTTACAGTTAATAATGACAGATAATTTCGATTTTGTACACTCACAACACGGCGCAAAATTTACACTGTAAACAATTATCACCACCACTCTCTGAAATGGTTCTAATGGCTCCGAGCGCTATGGGACTTAACTGCTGAGGTCATCAGTCCCCTATAACTTAGAACTACTTAAACCTAACTAACCTATGGACATCACACACATCCATCACCAAGGCAGGATTCGAAACTGCGACCGTAGCGGTCGCGCGGTTCCAGACTGTAGCTTCTAGAACCGCTCGGCCACCACGGCCGGCACCACCACTGGCACTGGATACGGGATAGTTGAGTAGAGTCAGTTTATGTAAGGCAAACTAGAAACGTGATGTGAAGTGCCATGTGTGATCGTCTCCCATAGTCACGCGCAAGTCCCCAAATTGCACACAAAGGCTATACTGCCACGATACCTGCGGCTGCCAGACACCTATGGCCCTCATGTTCATACACTGATGGAGAAAAATCGCAGCTCCAAGATATAGTTAATGCAGAGTAATAAAATTTCGAGAAAACATTTTGCAAATCACTTTGCAAATCACAGGTTAATTTAGGCCTAGGAAAAGACAATGCAAGAGTGAAACGATGGTATATTAACAATCGGTTAACCGCCAGAATTTTAAATGAAAGGATGCAAATGTGCAAGAATTTCGTTGTACAGGTGTCAGTTGACAGTTCGTGGGACGGAGTTCCACGCCTGCTGCACTTGGCGAGTCAGTACAAGGTCGGTTATTGGTTGTTGTGGATGATGCTGCATTTGTTGTCCGATGATGTCACATACGTGCTCGACTGGAGGTAGATCTGGTGACTGAACTGTCCTTGGATTACAACAGTGATATTTGGGCGACCGTTATCTTGTTAGAAAAGCTCCCCTGGAATGTTGTTCATGAATGGCAACATAACAGATTGAATCACCAGACTGACGTACAAATTGAGTCTGTGGGATAACCGCGAAAGTTCTCCTGCAGTCATTCAAAGTCGGACCTTAGACTGTAACTCCAGATGTACCTCCAGTGCGTCTAGGCTGTGACAGGTTGGACGCAGGCGCTCAGCTGGTCTCCACGAAAGCAGCACATAACGATCACTGGCACGGAGGCAGAACCGACTTTCATCAGGAGACACATCATACCTCAAGCATTCCCTTCGAAACGCTCTTGTTTTACACCACCGAAGTCGCAAATAGCGTTGTCTACGGGTCGGTGGAACGCACACCACAGGGCGTCTGGCTGGGAGCCGTCCTTGATGTAACTAATTTTCGACAATTCGTTGTGTTGCTGCGGTGCCAACTGCTGCTCGAATTGCTGCTTCAGACGCAGTATGATGCGCTACAGTCTTACACCAAACACTGCGGTCTTCCTCCTCGGTGGTGCAATGTGACCGTCCGAAGCCCAGTGCACCTGTGACGATATCCTCCCGTGACCACCGCTGTCAGCATTCATGAACATAGCTACGCTACTGGCCATTACAAGTGCTACACCAAGAACAAATGCAGATGATAAATGAGTGTTCATTCGACAAGTATATTATACTAGAACTGACATGTGATTACATTTTCACTCAATTTGGGTGCATAGATCCTGAGAAATCACTACCCAGAACAACCACCTCTGGCCGTAATAACGGCCTTGATACGCCTGGGAATTGAGTCAAGCAGAGCTTGGATGCCATGTGCAGGTACAGCTGCCCATGCAACTTCAACACGATACCACAGTTCATCAAGAAGAGTGACTGGCGTATTGTGACGAGCCAGTTGCTCGGCCACCATTCACCAGACGTTTTCAGTTGGTGAGAGATCTGGGGAATGTGCTGGCCAGGGCAGCAGTCGAACATTTTGCGAATCCAGAAAGTCCCGGACAGGACCTGCAACATACGGTCGTGCATTATCCTACTGAAATGTAGGGTTTCGCAGGGATCGACTGAAGGGTAGTGTCACGGGTTGTAACACATCTGAAAAGTAACCTCCACCGTTGAAAGTGCCGTCAGTATGAACAACAGGTGACCGAGACGTGTAACCAATGCACCTCACACTATCACGCCGGGTGATACGCCAGTATGGCTATGACGAATACACGCTTCCAATGTGCGTTCACCGCGATGTCACCAAACACAGATGCGACCATAATGATGCTGTAAACAGAACCTGGATTCATCTGAAAAAATGACATTTTGCCATTCGTGCATCCAGGTATGTCGTTGAGTACACCATCGCAGGCGCTCCTGTCTGTGATGCAGCGTCAATGGTAACCGCAGCCATGGTCTCCGAGCTGATAGTCCATGCAGCTGCAAATGTCGTCGAGCTGTTCGTTGTTGTCTTGCAAACGTCCCCATCTGTTGACTCAGGGATCGAGACGTGGCTGCACGATCCATTACAGCCACGCGGATAAGATGCCTGTCATCTCGACTGCTGGTAATACGAGGCCGTTGCGATCAAGCACGGCGTTCCGTATTACCCTCCTGGACCCACCGATTCCAAATTCTGCTAACAGTCTTTGGATCTCGCCCAACGCGAGCAGCAATGTCGTGGTACGATGAACCGCAGTCGCGGTAGGCTACATCCGACCTTTATCAAAGTCGGAAACGTGATGGTACATATTTCTGCTCCTTACACGAGGCATCACAACAACGTTTCACCAGACAACGCCGGTCAACTGCTGTATGTGTATGAGAAATCGGTTGGAAACTTTCCTCATGTCAGCACGTTGTAGGTGTCGCCCCCGGCGCCAACCTTGTGTCAATGCTATGAAAAGCTAATCATTTGCATATCACAGCGTCTCTTTCCTGTAGGTTAAATTTCGCGGCTGAGCAGGTCATCTTCGTGGTGTAGCAATTTTAATGGCCAATTTACTTTCCTACCAAATCTTTCCGCAGTCTCCCGAAAGGAACAGCCAGCTTGTCGTAGCCGTATTACACGACCTCGTTCAAACTCTGTGTGTTTCTCGTTTGCATAAAATGTTTAGTGAATGCAGAACGAGTGTTAAAAATGAAGACCACAGTGGACATTCTAGTTTGATGTTGAAATTATAGTATGGTACTTCAACGCCTGTGGGTGACAACATTAATATTCATATTTTCCATTATTTATTGCATGGACATGGAACTTTTTAAAGAGATATCCAACGGAAAATTCTGACTTGTACGAGTAGCACGATAAGATACGCTTCCGACGTCTGTTTATCTTTAGTTGGATAACATGGACTACCTATCAGCATCAGACAACATATGCTACTGGATTCTTCTTTTAGACTCCTTATCTGTAATGGTGTGACCAATAACATGTTTCTACCTGATGAAATTATCACTGAAATTATCTCTGTTTTCACTGCCTCACTAGTTAAGTTACTTATCTCAGTTAGTACACAGAATTCCCGTTAGAACTGTACGATCTAGATAACGTCAACATGTCGAATATAAACTGCCTTCGAATATTTGATAAATGCAATATGTCATGTAAATCCACGTAGGGCAGTCTACACTGGTCGTAGAATTCGCCAGTCAGGCACACTTTCGGTGCTGCATTTCGTACTACTTGTATTTATTGCTGTAAACAGTTAACGACCAGAAAATTTAATAAATCTCCGCGATATACGGCTCATCTACGATTCGTGTCTATTGTTGTTTCGTCGTGTAGTCTTTATGCTGAAGAACGGTACGATCCGGGTATTGAAACTATTGCATCCTAAGAAAGTTTGTTCATCTCTGCATAACTATTGTAACATACATCTATTTTAACCTGCTTATAGTTGTCAAGCACTGACTTCCCTCTACGTTATTTACCCCACACTCTTCCCTCCGTTACTAAATTAACTATGCTCTGATGCCTTAGTATGTGTCCTACTGACCTACATTGTTTCAATCAAGTTGTGCAATGAAGCTCTTCCCTTCCGAAGCAATACGTCTCCTGATAAGATGTTGCTTGCTCAGTCCATTCTATCATTAATATTCTTTTATAATACCATAATTCGAAAACAGTTGAAGAAATTGCTGCCGCTGAACAATAGCACTTTTTTTTTTTAATCATCAGTCTTCTGACTGGTTTGATACAGCCCGCCACGAATTTCTCTCCTTCCCAACATGTTAATCTCAGAGTAGCACTTTCAACCTAAATCATCAATTATTTACTGGATGTATTCTAAAGCCTGTTTTCCTCTATAGTTTCTGTCCTCTACATCTCAGTCTTGTAACTTAGAGGTCGTTCCCTGATGTCCCAGCAGTTGTCCTGTTATCCTCTCCCTTATCCTTCTCAGTGCTTTCCACGTATTTCTATACTCTCCGATTCTGCACAGAACCTCCTCATTCCTCACTTTATCAGTTCACCTAATTTTCAACATTCGTCTGTAGCACCACGTCTCCAATGGTTCGATTCTCTTCTGTTCCGGTTTTCCCACAGTTCATGTTTCACTATCATACAATGCTGTAGTCCAAACGCACATTCTTATAAATTTCTTCCTCACAGTAAGACCAATGTTTGGTACGAGAAGAGTTCTCTTGGACAGGAATGACTTTTTGCCATTCCTAGTCTGCTTTTTATATCCTCCTTGCTCCCTCCGTCACTGGTAATTTTACTGTCTAGGTAGTAGAATACCTTAACATCATTTACTTCACAACCATTGAGCCGGATGTCAAGTTCCCCGCTGATTTCATTTCTGCTATTTCTCATTACTTTCGTGTTTCTTCCATTTACTCTCAATTCGTATTCTGTACTCATTATACTGTTCATTCCATTCCGCACATTATGTAATTCTCCTCCTCTTTCACTCAGGATAGCAATGTCATCTGCATATTGTATCACTGATAAGCTTCCACCTTGAATTCTAATTCATCTCCCGACCCTTTCTTTTATTTCCATCATTGCTTCTTCCATGTACAGATTGACTAGTAGCGGCGAAAGACTACATCCCTGTCTTACACCCTTCTCAATCCCAGACTCCTTTCTTGGTCGTCCACTCCTATTATTCCCTCTTAGCTCTTGTACCTGTTACATACTACCCGTTATTCCTGCCCCCCTATTTTATACAGAATTTCGAACACGGTGCATCATTTTAATTTGACGAACGTTTGTTCCAGGTCGACAAATCCTACAAACGTGTCTTGATTTTCTTTGGTCTTGCTTCCATTAACACCTGCAATGTCAGAGATGAATCTATGGTGCCTTTACATTTCCTGAAGACATACTGATTGTCATCTAACACATCTTCAATTTGCTTTTACATTCTTCTGTATATTATTCTTGTCAGCAACTTCGATACATGAGCTGTTAAGCTGACTGTGCGAAAGCTCTCACACTTGCCGTCTTCCGAACTGTGTGAATGATATTTTTCCGAAAGTCAGGTACTATGTCGCCAGACTCACATTCTACACACCAACTTGAATAGATGTTTTGTTGGCACTTTCCGCAATTATTTTAAGAATTCTGATGGAATGTTACCTTCCCCTTGTGCTTTATTCGGTCATAAGTCCTCCAAAGCTCTCGTAAATTCTGATTCTAATACTGGATCCCCCTACTGTTCTAAACCGACTCCTGTTTCTTCGTTTATCACATCAGGGGAATCTTCACCCTCATAGAGGCCTTCAGTGTACTCTTTCCACCTATCCGCTCTATCCCCTGCATTTAACAGTGGAATTCCTGTTACACTCTTAATATCGCCACCCTTGCCGATCGTTATTTTGACTTTCTTATATGCTGAGTCAGTCCTTCCAACATTCATAACCTGTTCGATTGCGTCGCATTTTTCATGCAGCCATTTCATCTCTGCTTCCCTGAAGTTCCAATTTATTTTTTTCCTCAGTGACTGGTATTTCTGTATTTCTGAATCTCCCAGAACATGTTTGCACTTCCTCGTTTCATCGATTAACTGAAGTATTTCTTCTGTTACCCATTGTTTTTTCTCAGTTACCTTCTCTGTACCCACGATTTCCTT
The DNA here is from genome assembly GCF_021461395.2 of Schistocerca americana. NCBI lineage: Eukaryota > Metazoa > Arthropoda > Insecta > Orthoptera > Acrididae > Schistocerca > Schistocerca americana. The sequence goes on from NC_060123.1 coordinate 46,919,336, forward strand.
CCCAATTTCTGTGGTTGCTGTTTTACGAGATGTACATTCCTCTTCAAGTGTACTGCCTACTGAGATATTCCCTATTACTTTATTCACAGTCATAGAAAACTTCAGGCATACCTTGTCATTCCTTAGTACTTCCATATACCGCTTTTTTCCGTACTGATTCGTCCTGACTATTCTCTTAAGCTACAGACTTCTCTTTATCACCAGTATATTGCGATCTGAGTGTATATTTGCTCCTGGGCGCACCTTACTAACCAGTAGCTGATTTCGGAATCCCTGTCTCACCGAGATGTAATCTAACTGAAATCTTTCAATATTACATGGCCTTTTCCAAGTGTACCTCCTGCTCTTGTGATTTTCAACAGCTGTTACTAGTTGAAATGTATTACAGAACTCATTTTTTTCTCCCATGCCTTCCCCTACAACGACATTCCAGTCACCCCATTGGTTATTATATTTTCATCTTCCGTTACATACTGTATTACCCTTTGTATATCTCTTCATCTTGAGCTTCCAACATTGGCTTGCATACCTGATCCATTGTTCTCTATGTTGGCTTGCTGCCGTTTCTGATAAGATTTATCCTATCACCGAACTGTTCGCAGTAACACACTCTCTGCCCAGCCTTCCTATTCATAACGAATCATGTTCCGTTATATTGTTTTCTTCTGCTGTTGATATTTCCCTATACTCATCTGACCAAAAATCCTTGCTGTCTATCCATTTCATTTCACTGACCCCTACTATATCTAGAGTGAGCGTTTGTATTTAACTTTTCAGATTTTCTAGCTTCCCTACAACATCCAAGCTTCTGACTTTCCACGCCCTGACTCGTAGAACCTTATCGTTTCGTTGGTTATTGATCTATTTCTCATGGTGACGTCCCCTCGGCAGTCCGCTCCTGGTGACCTGAATGTTGCCAATGGAGAGATCATCATGGCACTTTTTCATTTACAGGTTATATGTCCTGTGGATACACGTTACGTGTCTTTAATGCAATGGTTTCTATTGCCTTCTGCACCATCATGCCGTTTATAATTGCTGATTCTTCCGCCTATAGGGGCAGTTTCCCACCCCTAGGACAAGAGAGTGCCCTGAACCTCTGTCCGCCCTTCCACCTACTTTCACAACGCCGTTGCAGGATGAGGCTGACTTCCTACGCCGGAAGTCTTTGGCTGCCAGTGCTGATTATTAATCAAATAATAAGCGGTGGCTGGTTTCGAACCCGTGTCCGAGGACGTTTTGATTACTTACCATAAACGCTTCCCTCTAGACAGTGAGTGATTCGCGATCTTCATCCATTAATTAATGAAGCTATAAATTCTTCCTCAGCGGCTATTCCTTTCTTGAAAATATACAGGTACGAATATACAAAGAGAATATTGCATTCAGCTATAAAGTCTTGACTTTCACGTACTGGTACACTTAGGGGAACATGGGGTGAAGTGGCCAGGCGGGGAAAGTGACCATTTCATATTTTTTGTCGAAAACAGTGCGGCTACAGGCCGGCAACTGGTCAGACTGCCTCTAATATACTTCATTATTGATAGTGAGACTGACAATGGAAGCCTGTTCCGTTATTGCTCGACAAAGATTTTTATTAATTTCAGTCTTCTGAAGTCACTTATATTATTGCTGTTAGCTCATTTATACTAAGAGCAATGTTTTATAAAAATATTAATGTTTAATCCACATTTTTTGCCCTACAAATGTATTTTCTTCTGGTTCCTTTCGACATTCTTTCTAATAATATCAGTGTTTAAGGAAAATGTAATCACTGACAAATGTAGTTTATTCGTCTTCCTTTCGGTATCATAGTCTCATCTACGAATAGTTAATGCCGACAAGGAGTCCAGTTGGGGAAGAAGCGGTCACACAGCTCGTGAGCAAGGTTGCCACTTTTCTCAACAGCATACACTTAATCTGCTTACTTCACTGAGTGTTATTTGCTTGCATGTCTCACACATAATACTACAGATTGACCTAAATATCGCTTTATATGCAAAGGGATCAGACGAAATTGTGTCTTTTTGTGAAGTTTTAGGATGAATTAGTTGTATTTATAGTCATCACAGTTCTGTTGTATTTGGCGTACTAGAAAATTTCAATTGAGAATGGTTGGCTGCAGCCGTTCGCTGTTCTTTTAGGAACTAGGCTATAGCGATTCCCCTGAAAACATACCAGAAATCAGAGGAACAAACATCGTTTGGTCCTGTTCGGAAGGAAAAGCCTTTGAGGCGCCGAAGAGGGATAAGATGTCCTTTTTGCAGCATCTGAACGAAGTAATTTCTTACGTGTCTCAGTGAGAAACGCGATTCTACGAAAGAAAATACAGATGCAGTAGTTGGTAAACGGTATATAGGAAGTTTATGGGGGGTGTTGAATGAATCAAACGGACTAGAAATATTTAATTATAGTTTTTAAATGACCTACGGAGGTTACCATCTCAGCGGCCAGAGCGGAACAAAATAGGAAACCATTAATATCCTAATATCCTTTAATGAAAATAACCACACACTTTCCACATATCGTCTTATGCAGGGATAAGAGGCCACTCTGTAAGCTTTCCAAAAAATATATATTTTTCGTATGTTTTATTTTCTTTTTCCATTAAAGATATTTTGTGTGATACCTTATGATATGTAGATACAAAATGCCCCGTGGGCTTTTATGAGTAACCATGATTTGGTGAAAATCCAGTTTCCATTAGAGTGACAACTTTACCTCACCTTACTGTGCTACTGCCGATAACGCAACAGAAAATGTACTTCATTACCTGCAGTTAGATCCAATCTTACGTTATTTTTATAATTAGATATTCACTAACTTGGTGGATTTTCGTAATGATTCTTGCTATCACCTCTTTTTATGGTTCCTTACCTCAGTCGGTAAAACGCAAAATTTTTAGTATCACTTTGTAGTCTATCTGTCAGTCCGTCCCATTGTTAAGCATCCATCTTCTCAAGAATAAGTAGACATAATAATTTTAAATTTTGATCACATACTGAAGTCCACGGTCTCTTGGCCGTGGAAAACATTTAGGCCTCTAAATCCAGTTGATAAGAATATATGGTCATGTGTGTTACATACGTTGACTACCGCAGACACATTCATCAGAACCTATAAGCTATCTAGAATCAATAAATTTGGCAGGAAGACAGGTTTAAAAGTAGAGGAAAAGATCCTAAAATTGTTAATTCGTAATAATATGACACGAAAAATATTTTTTTGGAATTTTTTATTCGTCTGTCTATCCACTTGTTAAGACCTCTCACATACTTAAGTCTGCTGTCCCGTGACGGCGTTCAAAATTTTAGCTTCTAATTCGGTACAATTTAAAGAAAGGACGATTTATATCACTTACCTCAGAACACGTAAACTCACTCATCAAAACCTGTAGGGTACTTCTAATTAACTTCGAATGATGAAATGGAGCAAGAAACAAATTTTCACACTAGAAGTAAAGGGGAAAAACCGAACTTTGCTAAACTGCAATTATATCATATGAAATGTATCTTTATGTATTATTCATTCGTCAAATGTATGATACAAAAATATTACTGCATGCAAGCATAATATGCAAGTTGTCACGTTTTAGTAAGTATATAAAAATATATAATTAAAACTTCTCTATCTACGTATTGTAACTAATTCTATTTACATGTCCTGGATAGTCTCAGAACCCCTGTAGGAACTTTTCTACTCTCTTGAAATTTCCGGGCCCTATATCTTGCAAGTATCGACTTTGATAATAGGCAAAAAACATCGAGAATCCTTGATTCCCGGGATGGATCAACTATCTATATACATAATGATGTATGTGCGGAACCATGAGCGTGTGAATTCTACTCGCACTTGGCCATTTTTAATGTGTTAATTTATTTATTTTTTAATGTACACACAGTCTGAAGTTGAGCCCCCCCCCCCCCCCTTCACCATCGAACTTATTGAAGGCGGTAACTGCGTTTTGAAATGGTTACGAGATTGTTTCAAGGTGACACACAGTACCGCGAGAATACTTCTTACGATAAAAGCTGTAACAAAAAAATGAAAATTTCTCAAACTTGGTTTTGTCTCATTACTTCCGTTGATAACCCTCTAGTCGGGCACCACCTCAGTCGTGACCATGCAGTATGATAAGTGTGCTGCCAATTGGACAAGAACTTCGGAAAGCGTGTATCTGAAGATGAGAGCTTGCTCTTCCATAACGTGCAAGTTTTAATGTGATGAGATTTAATGGCGATTAACATTAAGTTGTGGTTGAGCAAAAATATTTTCTTAAATTGTCAATTTAAATTTTAATCGCTTCCGTGTAGTTACGGATACTACCAAAATCATTTCGAACGACTCTGTTCTCTTCGTGTCTCTGCTGTTTACCATAGCGTACCTCTTCCATCTAAAACAGTCCTCAGAAGTATTTTCAGAAAGGAATACCTAATATATCAGTTTATATTCTATGTTAACAGGTACGTATCTCTTTTTCCAAAGAACTTTCTTGCTTTCTGTTTGCGCGTTACATCCTCTTTACTTCTGCGTAGCAAATTTCGCTTACAACTTTAGCGTCTCAATTCCTCATCTAGTCTCCCATCATCACGTAATTCTTTTTGACTACATTCCAGTGACTGTGGTGTACTTTTACTCATGTTGGTGTCAAAACGTTTCTTAAAGGTAATACCCATTAAATTCAGTTGACTGTCAAAGTCATTTGCCACCTCTGACAGAATCATAATTTAATCTGCAAGATTAAAGTTTTCATTTATTCCTCTTGAATTTCATTTCCTTTTCTAAATTTCTCCTTTATTTCCTTCGCTGCTTGCACGTTGTACAGATCGAGTTCCCTGAGGTGTGTACTATTTATTTTTAATTTTTACTTATATCAATTGGTACGTACGTTATTGCTTACACAACCATATGTGCTTCGAAATCGGTTTAGCATCAGTAATAGACTCCAAATACAGGAAAAACATTTCATCAAAACGTGTGGAGTACACTGTAATGGGGAGATAATTCATCGCTAAACACTAAACGAAATGCTATAATTTACATTTCAGAGGCGTTTAAAATCTGTAGCCGTCAGCGTTATTTCAGCAACAGCATGAAATTGCTGTCATTAAGAATCAAATCGAGCAGGGCAGAATGAACTACACATTAATTCTCTCCCAGTACATTAATGCTGAGTAGGCGACTCAGAATCATATTTGTGCCGTTTATCCGGTCACCAGAGTGTACTCTGCTGATTTACTGTTCACTCGCGGCCCCTTTCAACACGGCGAGTGAAACGTATTGCACCGCATTACGCAACAGACTTGCTGAACGTCATTGTACCCCAAAGGACGAGGTTACAACGGTCACCAGAGTCTAATATTTGTCGGCCTCGATACAGTTTACTGACGCATTAGCAGCATTATCGTCGTTTCGGTTCGTTAAATGCCCTCTCAACCATTAACAGCAATCGGTATTTCATGGGAGATTTAAGAAACATATCCACGTTCATTATTTGCCATTGAAGTACAAATGATGTATACAGTGCAAAATTGATTGCCGTGTTTCGATCTTTTTCCCTTATTCCACTGCGTTTACAATCCTCAGTGACTTCTTTCATTTAGCTGTCATCCTCAACAAAGCTTCGTGCCGTGTCTGCCTCGTAACCATGTCGTTGTCACTCGCCTGAAGCGCCCGGAAATTTGCTCCATGCCTTCCGTACCATGTTTGAGGTGGCTACTAGGCTGTCACACAGCTTCTGACCTTATCAGCGTCTTTTCCAGTACATACCTATGCATTTACATGGCGGCTCGGCAGATGACAGTTACATGCATGCCATAGGGTGCGTACAACACCATTGAGACTCTTTCAGTACCTAACACTCACTAGTAGCATGCGGGGAAAACAAATACTTAAATATATCTGTGCGAGCTGTGATCTCCAATATTGTACTGTAATGGCCATTCCTCTGAAGGTGGGAGCCAGCAAAATAGATTCTCATGCGGAAGAGAAAGTCGGTAGTTGAAATTTCGTGAAAACATCTCACCGCAACGAGAAACGCTTTGTTTTAATGACTGCCGCCCCAAGTTGCGTATCATATCTATGACACTCCCCTCCCCACCACCGAAGTCCCCTGTTTCACGATAATACATAAATAACTACCCTTCTTCGAACTTTTTATGTCCTCCGTCAATCCTATCTGGTAAGGATTCCATACCCTGCAGCAATACCGCAGAAGAGAACGGACAAGCGTAATGTAGACACTCTGCTTCACAGTTTTGGTGCCTCTTCGAAGTGTTCCGCCAGTACAACGCAGACGCTGTTTTGCGTTCTGCTAAATATTTTCTATGGGATATGCTCCAATGTAACGTATTCGTAATTCTAATCCCCAAATATTTTGGTCAATTGACGGCCCTTTACGTTCGTGTGATTTATCGTGTAATAGAAATTTAAGGGATTCATTTCAGTAGTCATGTGAATGATCTCATATCTTTGGTCTTTTAGAGTCACCTACCTCTTTTCGTGACTGGTAATGGCAAGGAAAGTGTTTCTGAAGAAAAAAAAATTGTTAACATCGAGTATAGATTTAAACGTCAGGAAGTCGTTTCTGAAAGTATTTGTATGGTGTGTAGCCATGTATGGAAGTGAAACATGGACGATAACTAGTTTGGACAAGAAGAGAATAGAAGCTTTCGAAATGTGGTGCTACAGAAGAATGCTGAAGATTAGATGGGTAGATCACATACCTAACGAGGAGGTATTGAATAGAATTGGGGAGAAGAGGATCTTGTGGCACAACTTGACTAGAAAAAGGGATCGGTTGGTAGGACCTGTTCTGAGACATCGAGGGGTCACCAATTTAGTATTGGAGGGCAGCGTGGAGGGTAAAAATCGTAGAGGGAGACCAAGAGATGAATACACTAAACAGATTCAGAGGGATGTAGGCTTCAGTAGGTACTGGGAGATGAGGAAGCTAGCACAGGATAGAGTAGCATGGAGAGCTTCAGTCTCAGGACTGAAGATCACAACAACAACACCTCCTTTCGCAACACACATAAATTTGTCTCAATCGTTTTGAAATTGGTTTATAGGTTCTGATGACTTTGTCAGAGGGTAAACGACAGTGTATGCATTCAATAATCTAGTGATGTGGAAAGCTGGACAGTTTGTACTTACGTAAAACAATTTTTGTGGTAGTATCACTTCTGATGCATATACATAAATTACCTGCATATCTGGTACCAGTAAGTTTCATTAGCTCCTATTTCGTAATTGTATTATGTTTTGACAGATCTTGTACAAAGTTAAGTGTTGTAGTTACCTGAGAAGCAGCAAAAGATAAATAGCGTTTTAGGAATTATCGACTTCGAACCGTTAGTGCAGTTTGATAAGCTACCAAATTATAATTCATCCTTCAAGAAAACTACTATATCCGTATAGGAAAACCAGAAAAGGAACAGCTACTAAATATTTTGAAGAACGTAGTAAATCAAACTTGAGGTTCCCTTTTTCCAGACGTTTTCCCGTACCTCCACGGGGTGTGCATATTATTCTGGACTTGGCAGTGTTACTGTGGCATACCTACTGTGGTAGGGCACGCTTCCTGTCACCACTCTCACCCCTGCACTCCACCCCATTAATTAGCGCCTTCCCCCCCCCCCCCCACCCACTCCTCCTGCGTGTAATTTGCATACCCCACCTGTCTGCGTTTAATGTTATCCTACATGATAATGGGAGGACGATTTTTAAATGCTTCCAGATCATGTAATAGAGGGCGGTCGTGGGAATCGTTCCTGAATTCTCCAAATCGGATGAGCGAAACCGCCTAAAAACACATCCAAACTGATCGGCACATCCTCCCTGGTCTTTAATACGCTGGGTGGTTCAGAACCAAGGCCGAAACACCTCCACAGATCCTGCCGGCGGCGTGATAACGCGCGCGGTCATCCTGGAGTGTCTCATCACTCTGTGTGTTAATACAACATATAGCGTAACATTAAATCTAGTCATAGAATACCAACCCTGATCCTTCCAGTCCCCACCTTTGTAATTATTATATCTACTCATCCTAAAACCACTTTTACTACGTCTCTCCTCCACCCTGCCATCCTGCTCTGACACATATTGCCTTGTCGTGTATGAGGGCGTCACTAACACTAAGACCTCCAGATGTCAGACACTCAGATCGGTATAAAACGTTGTATGTCGACAGTGTATCAACCAAAACTCCAATTTAGTTCGCACTATGTCTTGTCGTCCAGCAGAATGTGCGTGAACATTTGTTAAAAGTGACTTCAGAATAGCGCAGTACAGAAATATCATAACTATGAGTACATGTTAAGTGTAGCTCCCTGGGGAAGTTGGTAGAGCGTTGAATTCTCTTACATACGGTCATGGGTTCAAATACCAATGATGACGTATACATTTATTACTATGTTATGAGTGAAAGTGTTACATTCGACAAAATGTTTGACATGTAAAAGGGCTGTTTGGAGTTTACAGTATGTTTTCTTGGCAGTCTGCTTTCTATTCGTTTCTTTGAAGACAGTTAACGTATAGGGTACATTTATAGTTTCACTGAATATACAGTCATAACAGAAAAATAACGAAACAACTAAATCACACGTGCCGAAGTAATATAAATAATAATAATAATAATAATAAAAGTTATGCCAACACAATTTCAGAAACCAAAACGAAAACTCACATGTGAGGACAATTCCAAATAAACCACATAGCCATAACAAGTAAAAATACAAGTGAAATTCTAAATGTGAGAACTAGCAAACGATTCTTCGAGTCTGGCCATCACTTGCTACAAGTAAAGATTAGGCCAATTCCAAGGAATAGAAAGACAACACAGAACAAAATTGTAATACCTGAACCAGAATACATAAAGGTAAACAAAGACAAAATTATTGAAGAAATGAATCAGAATACAACAGAGAATTGGACAGACCTGGCGAAGACAATTCAGAAGGCAATAAGTAGGGGTCAGCCTCCCAGGAAACGCAAACATAGATGATGGAATGCAACTTGTGATCAGGCAGGTGAACGATGAGTTAAAGCATGGAAGAAGTTTAGCAGCAACAGAACAACAAAAACATGACAGGATTTGCACGAAGTCCAAAAGCCATCCTCGAAAGATATTAGAGCAGCGAAAAGGCCATACGACAAAAACAGACTAAATGAAATTGAAGAAGACTTCAAGTAAAATAATACGAGATATTTCTATAGAATATTCAGGGAATATAATGGGTTATCAGCCTTCAAATATCTGCTTCTGAAGAACAATTGGATCTCTAGAAACAAACACTTAAGAAAATTGCAATATACTTAAAGGATATTTTGATGCACTCCTCAACTGCGAGAAACCGCCTACAATCACAAGGGTATAGGAGGTTATGAAACAACTACAGAATGTCAGAGCCCCAGGGGAAGATGGCATTACCGATGAGTTCTGGAAACTCGCAGACCAAAATAATGCAAAGAAGCTCATAGTATTGTCTTGGAAATATGAAGTTCAGAGAAAAATCCAAAGGAATGTAAATGCGCACTGATTCACCCACTCCAAAAAAGGGAGACAGGGTGGACCTTAATAATTACTGAGGGATCTCGTTATTACCGGTCACATACTAAATTCTGTCCAAGGTGTTACTGAACAGACTGGAACCAAAAGTGGATACAAAGATAGGTGAATACCAGATAGGGTTCAGGAAGGGAATATCCTGTATTGAAGAAATTTGGAACCTGCGCACACTCTTGAAGGTCAAACAGACGAACAACACTGTAGTTACATTTGTGGACTTTAACAAGACCTATGACTCCACTGAGAGGCAGACTCTCTTTGACACACTAGAAGAATATGGAACAGGCAGAAAAACTAGGGCACTGATAGAACAGACGCTCACAGACACCACATCCAAAATAAAATTTGTGGAAGAAATCTCAGAGCCATTTTAGATACATTTAGGGCTCAGACAAGGAGATGGTCTCTCACCACCTGTATTCAACATAGTCTTGGACAAAATTATCAAGCGGTGGGAAGAAAACGTAAAAGGAATTCAGTTAGTAAGAACACGTGCAAAGAAGACAATCACAAAATGCCTAGCATTTGCAGATGACTTGGTAGCACTCAGCAACAACAGAGAAGAAGCGATAGAAGCCCTGGAATATTTACATGAAGTCTCTGCTAAAACAATTTTACAGACATCATATGATAAAGCACAATATATGGAAAGAAAGAACAACAATACACAAGTCATGTACACAAAATGCGGATTCGTTAACAGAGTGGAAAAATTCACGTATCTTGGAGAATACATACAAATAGGAGGATCAAACAAAGCGTCCATTACAGGACAAACAGAAAAACTTCAGAAAGCATACAAACTCACATGGACGCACAACAATAAAATAAATACCGCAAGACAAGCGAAACTCAGGCACTACAATACAGTTGTACTACCAGAGACCCTCTATGCATCAGAAACGACCACAATCGTAACATCAGACATCACAGGGACAGAAAAGATATAGCATAAGATCCTTCGAAAATTTTTTGGAGCAGTACATAGATATGGTGTATGGATAAAGAGATCAACCAAAGAACTGTACAAACATGCAGACAGACTCACATTCATAATTATAAAACGTAGGTAACATTCTTTGGGCACAGTCAACTGGTTTCATGAAATATAAGAAAACCTGAAACAAGCAGGAGTCAATAAAGAAATGATGGATGAACGAGACAAATTCAGAAAAAAATTTACACGATATTTGAAGTGAAAGAAAAGAAAAGAACAGGGAAAATATGAACAGAACAAACGAAACTCGAACACAGTCAAAGAATAAAGAGGTTTTGGGAAGTGAAAAAGAAGAAGAAAACATAAAAAGGGGAAAACTGAATAATCATATATTATTCAGTTTCAATGACTATCTTAAAAACAAAAATGTATAATAATAATACACATAATAAAACTAAGAGTAGTACTAAGAAACAAAATAATTAGATCATTAATAAGTACATAAGATTCAAAAGTCAATTAAAACACGGCCACAAACACACACACTCACTGACACACACAAAAAAATTTATCAGAGGAATTTGAACGCGGAAGTTTTGGTACGAGGACCCACGCCAGATCTACCAGAAATTACTCACAGATACGCTTTTCCTGTGCTTCGTAGTTCCGACATTGCTTTTAATTTCGATTTACTCATGTGCTACTGGACTGTAGCACATAGTACGAACTAAACTAGTGTTTTGGTCGATATTCTATCGACATACAACGTTTAGCACCGATCTGAGCGTCTGACATCTGGAGGTTTGTGACATTCAGTGCCCTATAAACAATTATTTTCCAGAGCTACCAAGCGCGATAGGTAATTTTTGTTTTAATTACCATTTTAATCTGCTCAGCATCAAAATCGTACAATTAGTTGCAACCGGCCTTAGGTGTCTTTTTTTCCTGTGGTGCCAAATAAAATAAAAAGTTTGCTGTGTCACTGTTAACTGATTCTGACTCACTAATATAGACAAATGATAATCTTGTATATCAATGAACTGAACTGTTGACAGAACAATGCAGTCAACTATTGGTGGTACCTTCCCTTCTGTGATCTAGGTTTCTCATTTTTTTCTTTTTTTTTCTTTTTTTTTTTTTTGCGTTGCCATACATGATGCTGTAAATAATGTTATGAAGCGACATTTTAAAATATTTACGATTTATGGGGAACCATGTTCGCAAAATGTATTTCAGTAACTCTTTGTGAGCCTTCTCGCCGTGTTTACACTTGGAAGTGTGGTGTAGCAGTCTCCGCTGGACTTACGATTATTCGTCTAGAACGTTTGTTTCGATTAATTTCACGTTTCACTTTGGCAATACCTCACTGCCAGACACCGCCCAGGTCGACAGTCTGCCCTCTACAGTTCCGCATCACTGAACCCGACCTGTGCAGCTCCCCTGCTGCTTCTTTGCTCACGAATTTCCTCAGCTCCGAACTTAAAAATACGTCATTCATTGTGTTGGTACGACACATGAAAATATAGACATCATACGACAGGACATCTGTGAAATTCTAAGTGCAAACCGAATCCATCTGCAATAGAATTCATACGATCTCACCTTCAATATTAAAGTTTTACGAAGTGCAGGAGAACACGAAACACCCTTCCTGAAAAATGGAGTACCCAAAGACCATACCAAGGTGAGTAATAAAAGTCATATTTTTTTCGACTCAAATCGCAGCAAACGAAGATAGGATAAAGGAGCTGTCTTGAAACTATGTAATAGTAAGAAAATAAATGCCATACAGAATGTATAGAAAATATCACATTTGCTAACAAAAATGATTGTAAGTAACTCCGGCTTTATTGAAATGTTAAATAATGCCATAAATAACGTACATAAAATAGCAAATTTGCTAATAATACCGTTTGTAACTCCAGGTTAGTTGGGACGTCACACTTTAAAATGTTTTGAGAATCATTAACGATAAAGCGGTAACAAGAATCGAAATCCGCTGTTATAAATGGTTCAAATGGATCTGAGGACTATGGGACTTAACTTATGAGGTCATCAGTCCCCCAGAACGTAGAACTACTTAAACCTAATTAACCTAAGGACATGACACACATCCATCCCCGAGGCAGCATTCGAACCTGCGACCGTATCGGTCGCGCGGCTCCAGACTGTAGCGCCTCTAACTGCTCGGCCACCCCAGCCGGCGCTGGTATAATAATACCTAAATTTCCTGAACGCTTAAGGCAGCAAAAGTCAAATAATATTTTCATGTTTGTAACATTTTGTCCAATAGGCAATTGGTTAAATCTATAACCTCAATATTTGTTACATAAAAGTAACACAAATTTAATGGAATTTTTGTAATACCTACCTACCTACTAATTACTCATTTCACTACTCACATTACCTTAAAAGATTTTTTTAGAACGTATTGTATTATACCATTTTACATTTACATCTACATGCGTAATCAACTAGTCATAGTGCGTTGCATGGTGGAGGGTGCCCTTACCACTAATACTGGTCATTTCCTTTCCTATTCCACACGCAGAGTGATGGAAAAATCCTTATGCCTCTGAGTAAGCCATAATTTCTCCTATCATATCTTCGTAGTCTTCCAGTGAAATCTATGATGATGGCAATAGAATCGTTCTGCAGTCAGTTTCAAATGCCGTATCCTACATTTTCTCAGTAGTGTTCCTCGAAAATAATGTCAACTTCCCGCTAGCGGTTCCCATTCCAGTTCCCAAAGCATCTCCGTAATACCTGCGCATTGTTGTAACCCACCTGTAACAATTCTAACGTACGTCCCTGATTTTCTTCGATGTCTTCCTTTAATTTAGCTAGGTGCTGATCCCAAATACTGAAGCAGTACGTAAGAATAGGTCTCACTTGCCTCCTACACGCGGCCTCCTTTGCAGATAAAACAGTTTCCAAAAATTTTCGCAAAACCACAGTCAACAATTCGCCTTCCCTACCACAAGCTTCGCATGCTCGTTCCATTTCATATCGCTTGACAGCTTTACGCCCAGATATTTAAGCGAAGTGACTGTGTCAATTAGATCGCTAATGCTGTACCCGCACTTCACCGATTTGTTTTTCCTACCCAAGCTCATTAACTTACACTTTTCTCCATTTACAGCTAGTTGCCACTCACTCTACCAATTACGCTCATGCTCATAAATTAAAGATAATGGTGATACACGGCGAAACAACGCTCTGGTGGGGGGTTTGCTGTTTTAAATCACCTCGGGGTATGACCACGCGGTGAATTTGACCTGCGGTCGCCTCACGGTGGCGTTGGCAGCAGTCCACATATGCAGAGGTGTGTTGGTGTGTGTCAGAGCACGGTGCAGCGAGTAAGGGTGCAGACATTTTCAGACGTGCTAATGGTGACTGTGTGTTGAAAATGGCTCAAGGAACACATATGAATGTTATGAGGGGTGGAATACTAGGGCGACTGGAGGTTGGTTAAACACAGCAGGTCGTAGCATGGGCCTCCCGTGTGCCACAAAGTGTGATCTCAAGATTAGGACAACGATTCCAGCAGACAGGAAACGTGTTCAGGCGCTACAGTACGGGACCTCCATAGTGTACAGCACCACAAGAAGACCGATATCTCACGATCAGTGCCTGCAGACGGCCACAGAGTACTGCAGGTAGCCTTGCTCGGGACCTTACCGCAGCCAATGGAACAGTTGTCTCCAAACACACAGTCCACAGACGACTGAACAGACATGGTTTATTCGCCCGCAGACCTGCAAAGTGCATTCCACTGACCCCTGGTCACAGGAGAGCCCGTAAAGCCTTGTGTCAAAAACACAGTGCATGGTCATTGGAATAGTGGTCCCAGGATACGTTCACGGACGAGTCCAGGTATAGTCTGAACAGTGATTATCGCCAGGTTTTCACCTGGCGTGAACCAGGAACCAGATACCATCCCCTTAATGTCCTTGAAAGGGACCTGTGTGGTCGTCGTGGTTTGGTAGTGTGGGGTGGGATTATGATTGGTGCACATACACCCCTACATGTGTTTGACAGAGGAACTGTAACAGGTCAGTTGTATCAGGACGTAATTTTTCAACACTATGTCCGCCATTTCAGGGGTGCAGTGGGTCCCACTTTCCTCCTGATGGATGATAACGCATGGCTCCATCGACCTGCCATCGTGGAGGAGTACCCTGACACAGAATATATCAGGCGAATGGGGTGGCCTGCCTGTTCTCCAGACCTAAACCCCCTCGAACAAGTCTGGGATGCTCTCGGTCGACGTATCGCTGCACGTCTTCAAACCCCTACGACACTTCAAGAGCTCCGACCGGCACTGGTGCAAGAATGGGAGGCTATATCCCAGAAGCTGCTCGACCGTCTGATCCAGAGTATTCCAACCCGTTGTTTGGCCTGTGTACGTATGCATGGTGATCATATCCCATATTGATGTCAGGGTAATTGAGGAGGAAACAGTGCCGTTCTGTAGCATATGTATTTCGGAACGGTTTTCTCAACTTATCATCAGTACCGTGGACTTACAGAACTGTTTTGTGGTTGTTCCCTATGTGCCTATGCTATTAGCACCAGTTTTGTGTAGTGCCAAGTTGTGTGGCACCACATTCTGCAATTATCCTTTATTTATGAGCATGAGTGTAGAAATTTTTTCATCTTGTATACTCCTACAGTAACTCAACTTCAACACCCTCCCATATACCACACCATCATCATCAAAAAACCTTAGACTGCTGCCCATCCAGTATGCCAAATCATTACTGTAAATAGAATAACAGCACCCCTATAACACTTCGTCGAGGGCAGCTTACCACGCTCTATTACGTCTAAAGTTTTCTAGCCACTCACATGTCTGGAAACCAGTTCCATATGCTCGTACTATCTGCAGCGGGACACCGTGTAAAATTCTTTCTGGAAACCTATAAATACGGTATCTGCTGTTGCCCTTCGTCCGTACTTCGCAGTATATAATGTGAGGATAGGGCAAGCTGTTTTACCCGAGCGGAGCTATCTAAAACCATGCTAATTCGTGCACAATGGGTTTGCGGCCTCGAGGACATTTACTATATTCGAGCTTAGAATATGTTATAATTCTGCAGCAAACAGCCTCTGTGGTTGTGATTCTTCAGTTTCTCCCGGCGTATTCGTTGCTCGAACAGTCCACTGGTATACTGCAGGTTCATAGTGTCCAACGGGCACAATATTTCGTCGATCAGACTTGTCGTCATCGTCAGGTGCGCTGACGAACTGAGCTCCTGACGATTGCGACATGTCTGATTGCCGAAATATTTGGCCCGTTGGACACTATGAACCGGCAATATACCCGTGGACTGTTCGACCAGCCTCTGTAGATTTTCGAGTCCATTATCTTACTCTTCTTATATAGAAAGGTCACACGTGTATTTTCAAGTCCTTGGGACATTCCATCGTGCGAGAGATACGTGGTAAATGGAGGCTTCGTAAGGGGCCAGTGCCCCGGAGTAGTCTTTGTACAACCGATACAGCGTTCCCTTCGGTCCTGGCGACTTGTTTGTTTCAAACTCTGCACCAGGTACACTAAGAACATCACACGCATCCACGCCCGAGGCAGGATTCGAACCAGCGACCGTAGCGGTATCGCGGTTGCAAACTGTAGCGCCTAGAACCGCTCGCAAACCACGGCCGGCTCACCTGTTTCCTCTAATCTGTCTTTGTAGCATTCGTTCCATAACTTGCTCATTACTTCAGAGGTTTCTACTTCGGGTTTCAACAAGTTTCCGGCACCAAGAATAATTTTAGCGCTAAAACTTTGACTGAAGGCAGTACATTTAGGAACTTTGTTACGAATATTTCGACAATGTTTGGATAAAACATTGCGGTTGATGATGGAAGCAAGACTAAAAAAGTCAAGACACGTTCAAAGTATTTGTCGACCTGGAAAAAGCGTTCGACAATGTAAAATGATGCAAGCTGTACGAAATTCTGAGAAAAATAGGGGTAAGCTATCGGGAGAGGCGGGTAATATTCAATATGTACAAGAGCCAAGAGGGTATAATAAGAGTGGACGACCAAAAACGAAGTGCTAGGTTTAAAAAGTGTGTAAGACAGGGAAGTAGCCTTTTTCCCCTAATGTTCAATTTATACACCGAAGAAGCAATGATTGAAAAAAAGAAAGGTTTAGGAGTGTAACTAAACTTCAGCACGAAAGGTTTTCAATGATATGATTCGCTGATGACATTTCTATCCTGAGAGAAAGTGAAGAAGAATTACGTAACATGCTTAATGGCTACAGAATATGGACTGAGAGTAAATCAAAGAAAGATGAAAGAAATGTGAAGCAGCAGAAAGTTAACATCAGGATTGATGGTCTCGGAGTAGATGAAGTTTAGGAATTCTGCTACCTAGTTTGCAAAAGAATCAATGACGGACGGAACAAGGAGGACATCAAAAGCTGACTAGCAATGGCAAAAAGGGCATTCCTGGCCAAGAGAAGTCTACTACTATCAAACATGGGCCATAACTTTAGAAAGACATTTCTGAATGTGTACGTCTGGAGTACAGAGATGTATGGTAGTGAAAACATGGACTGTGTGAAATCCGCAAGGGAAGAGAATCGAAACATTTGAAAGGTAGTGGTACGGATGTATGTTAAAAATTAGATGGACTGATAAAGTAAGGAATAAGGACGTTCTTGACAGAATCGGAGAGGAAAGATATGTGTGGAAAACACTGATAAGGAGAAGAGACATAATGACACGACATCTGTTAAGAAATGAGGGAATGAGTTCCATGGTACTAGAGGGAGATGTAGAGGGCTAAAACTGTAGATGAAGATTGAAATTGGAATATATTCAACAAATAGTTGAGGACGTAGGTTGCAAGTCCCACTCTGAGATGAAGGGGTTGGCACAGGACAGGAATTCTTGGAGAGCCACATCAAATCAGTCAGGAGACTGATGACTTAGAAAAAAAAGATGCGTCTTTACTCTGAAAGAGGTCTGATTTCGCTATTTGCCTGTCAACTAGCGAATGTTCATCAGAGTATCTCAATCTACTGCCTAGCCTTATTAACCCACCTGAGCAAATCAATAACCTCAGTAAATTACAGTTAAAATTTCAGAGGAGCTCGCCAAATTTTACTAGAGCTATATTACGAAATGGCAACATTTAGTATTTTCTGTGACCTATCAATAGCATCTGCCTGTGAACATTAAGATATCCTAAGTAAGCTGAGGTTTCCGAGAACTGATGGTATAATCTAGTAACTGATAATTTAATATCTAAACAAAATAATTGAAAAATTGTTACTTAATAATCTAAAGAATGTGAGCTGAATAGACTCTTCAGACTAGGGAGAAATCATTTATGGGATATCACCGTACGATTTCTATTCTGAAATTTGAAGTGCCTCACTAACTTAAGGCATTCCCCAGAAGTGACTGGAGTATGTCTTTCTCCAACACCTCTGCTAAAACGGTAATAGGAGAAATGTCAATAACATCCTACCAACTTCAGTACTGACGACTTACAAGATGTCAGAGATGATGTATTCCAGAATAGTATTCCACCTAGGCAAAATAATTTTTTTCGGTAAATCACAGCTTGAATGTCGGAATGGTTTTTCAATTGAGAATATCATTTACCTGATAACTCGACATCAACTGAGAATGACATTTATATGTTCACACGCCAAATTTTGCAAGCATTAAATAATGAAGTAGCAGAGTTTAGCAATTTCTGTGACCTGTCTGTGGCATTTGACTGTGTGCACCACAATGCCTTAGATAAAGTCACGTGTAAGAGAAGTGATAGTGTATCCGACGAATGGATAATGTCATATCTAAACAAAAGAGTGCGGAAATACGTATTTAACAATGCAACTAATTCAAGCTGGGGAGATTCTTGTGACTAGCGAAAAGTAAACTCGGAACTTTGTCGTAAGTTCCTATGGGACCAAACTGCTGAGGTCATCGTTCCATAGGTTCAAATGGCACTGAGCACTATGGGACTTAACATCTGAGGTCATCAGTCCCCTAGAACTTAGAACTACTTAAACCTAACTAACCTAAGGACACCACACACATCCATGCCCGAGGCAGGATTCGAAACTGCGACCGCAGCGGTCTCGCGGTTCCAGACTGTAGCGCCTAGAATCGCACGGCCACCCCGGCCGGCTCGTTCCATAGGCTTACACACTACTTAATCTAAGTTAAAGTAACTTACGCTAAGGACATCGCAATCATTCATGCCTGAGGCAGGACTCGAACCTCCTACGCGGGCAGCCAAGCAAACCGTGGCAAGGCGCCCAAGACCGTGCGGCTACCCCGCGCGGCTAAGTAGAAGTCACTTACGGGCTCCCAGAAGACTAAATCTTCGGTTCACTACTCTTTCTGGTATAATTAAAGGACTACCCATCTACTATAAAAGAACCAGATTTAGTTCTGGTTACAGATGACAATAGTGTCGTAATCAGTGCAAACGCATATACAGCAGCAGAGTAATTTATAATAATGAACTTCCATTTTAGATTTTCTTATGGGTCCGGCATAAAAAACTCCCCGATTACAAAGTAACGTGCAGCGGACAGTAGAAGGAGCAGAGTGGTGGGGGGCGCGTCGTTAAGTAGCTGCCTACGTGCCGATTTCAGTGTACGCCATGGCGTGGTCTGGTGAACATCGTGCCTTCGTAGTGGAAGATTTTATTCAAAATGGCGAATCGCCTATTAATACTCAACGTGCTTTTCGCGTTCGCTTTGCGCTCGGACGACGGGACCCTGTTCCCGATAAGAAAACAATTTATTCTTGGGTTGCTAACTTTCGTGAGACAGGTTCCGCATTAAAAAGGAAACCACCTGGACGACCACGGACTGCAACAGGCCCCGGAAGTGTTGATGCAGTTAGAGCTTCAGTTCAACAATCTCCTCGACGATCCGCTAAAAAGCATGCGGCAGCATTACGGATATCTGATCGAAGTGTGAGAAGAATCTTGCATCGAGATTTTAAAATGCATCCTTACAAAATTGTAACTACGCAGGAACTGAGTGAACGAGACTGTGGTGTGGCGCGGTACCTTTGTATGGAGACAGATTTCCAGAACGATGGTCTCCCGACAGGAAGACGTTCGAAGCAATTGATCGGCGTCTTAGGGAGCACGGAACATTCCAGCCTATGACTCGCGACTGGGGAAGAGCTAGAACGACGAGGACACCTGCAATGGACGATAACCCTAATGTCAGGGTCAGATAAGTTGCTGCTGTACAAGGTAACGTCGACCACATCACTGTATGGAGAGTGCTACGGGAGAACCAGTTGTTTCCGTACCATGTACAGCGTGTGCAGACACTATCAGCAGCTGATTGGCCTTCACGGGTATACTTCTGCGAATGGTTCATCCAACAATGTGTCAATCCTCATTTCACTGCAGACGTTCTCTTACGGATACGGCTTCGTTCGAACGTGATTAAATTGTAAATTTTCACAATCAACATGTGTGGGCTGACGAAAATCCGCACGCAATTGTGCAATCACGTCATTAACACAGCTTTTCTGTGAACGTTTGGGCAGGCATTGTTGGTGATGTCTCGACTGCGCCCCATGTTCTTCCACCTACGCTCAATGGAGCACGTTATCATGATTTCATACGGGATACTCTACCTGTGCTGCTAGAACAAGTGCCTTTACAAGTACAACACAACATGTGGTTCATGCACGATGGAGCTCCTGCACATTTCAGTCGAAGTGTTCGTACGCTTCTCAAAAACAGATTCGGTGACCGATGGATTGGAAGAGGCGGGCCAATTCCATGGCCTCCACGCTCTCCTGATCTCAACCCTCTTGACTTTAATTTATGGGGGTATTTGAAAGCTCTGGCCTACGCAACCCCGGTACCAAATGTAAAGACTCTTCGTGCTGATCTTCCCCGAGGTCGGTTTTTCCATTCGTCTGTAAAGAATTCGCGTTAATTTTTGCAGCTGTGACTTATTAAACTGATAATTCCGTAATTTTCACATCTGTCAACACCTGCTTACTTTGGGACTGGAATTATTACATAATTCTCGAAGTCAAGGGTATTTCACCTCTCTCATACATCTTGCTCTCCAGATGGTAGTTTTGTCAGGACTGACTCTCCCAAGGCTGTCAGTAGTTCTAAGGGAATGTTGACTACTCCCGGGTCCTTGTTTCGACTCAGGTCTTTCAGTTCTCTGTCAAACTCTTCACGCAGAATCATATCTTCCATTTCATCTTCATCCTCTTCCATTTCATTAATATTGTGTTCAAGGATATCGCCTTTGCATAGACCCTCTATATACTCCTTCCACCTTCCTGCTTTCCCTTCTTTGCTTAGAACTGGGTTCCATCTCAGCCCTTGATATTCATACAAGTGGTTCTCTTTTCTCCTAAAGTCTCTTTATTTTTCCTGCAGGCAGTATCTATCTTACCCCTAGTGAGATTAGCCTCTACATCATTACATTTGTCCTCTAGTCATCCCTGCTTAGCCATTTTGCACTTCTTGTTGATCTAATTTATGAGACGTTTGTATTCCTTTTTGCCTGCTTCATTTACTGCATTTTTATAATTTCTCCTTTCGTAAATTAAATTCAATATTTCTTCTGTTACCCACGGTTTTCTACTAACCCTCGTCTTTTTTACCTACTTGATCCTCTGCTGCCTTCACTACTTCATCCCTCAAAGCTACCCATTCTTCTTCTACTGTATTTCTTTCCCCCATTCCTGTCAATTGATCCCTTATGCTCTCCCTGAAACTCTGTACAACCTCTGGTTCTTTCAGTTTATCCAGGTCCCATCTCCTTAAATTCCCACCTTTTTGCATTCAGTTTTAATCTACAGTACATAACCAATAGATGGTGGTCAGAGCCCACATCTGCCCCTGGAAATGTCTTACAATTTAAAACCTGGTTCCTAAATGGACACAATATGCGTTTAGTATGCTGTTTGTAGTAGCTTACCCTTACTACTACTTTTTTTATTCATTATTAAACCTACTCCTGCATAACCCCTATTTGATTTTGTATTTATATCCCTGTATTCACCTGACCGAAAGTCTTGTTTCTCCTGCTACCGAACTTCACTAATTCCCACTATATCAAACTTTAACCTATCCATTTTCCTTTTTAAATTTTCTAACCTACCTGCCCGATTAAGGGATCAGACATTCCACGCTCCGATCCGTAGAACGCGTCTTCTTTCTCCTGATAACAACGTCCTCTTTAGTAGTCCCGCCCGGAGATCCGAACAGGGGATTATTTTACCTCCGGAATATTTTACCCAAGATAACGCCATCATCATTTAATCATACAGTAAAGCTGCATGCCCTCGGGAAAAATTACGGCTGTAGTTTCCCCTTGCTTTCAGCCGTTCGCAGTACCAGAATAGCAAAGCCATTTTGGTTAGTGATGCAAGGCCAGATCAGTCAATCATCCAGACTGTTGCCCCTGCAACTACTGAAAGGGCTGCTGCCCCTCTTCAGGAACCACACGTTTGTCTGGCCTCTCAACAGATACCTCTCCGTTGTGGTTGCACGTTAGGTACGGCTATCTGTATCGCTGAGGTACGCAAGCCTCCCCACCAATGGCAAGGTCCATGGTTCATGCCACACAAATTAAATTTGGCAAACTGAAACCTGTGGGGCATGTACAATAGAAAATGGGTGGTACACGTCTCGGATTCAAGAATTACATGAAAGGTAACAAATCAGAAGACGAAAACCATTTGTAAGGAGTTAACTACTGACAAAGAAGTATATTCACATTTTGCAAATATATTATGGAAAAGCTATCAGGGAAACGTACATAGTATGAGAACAATTCAGTAAGGTGTGTGGGCAGTATTCTTTCACAAAGTTTCCACAGATGATAATCCTCAATAATCGCTTTTTGACGTATCGTGGTGCGAATATCTTTATACAGAAGCCAGTGGAAAATCATACACCCACAAACATAGTCTGCCTCTTGCTGTTTCAGATGTTATAAAACCAACTTTCGGGTACCTAGCCAATCTTGAATTGCTGAAAAACATCTACATGGGAAAACACAGAACACAAATGAGCGTTACAGTCACCTTAAATGCACGCGTTACCCAAAATCTGTATCTATGTCCTCATTGTTGTGAAGATAGCTGTATGTGATGCCTGTCTACTGTCCGGTAGTGGAAATGTAGTTAGGATTCAATGACTGCACCAACTAGCCTTCCATCCAGGTGCATTCACACCCAGGGTACTCAGAAGCAAGGATGAAGTTCGACTGGACAAGGCTGAGGCAGCAGAAGAAGAAATGCAAATGTGTGCTAGGCGAAGGAGCCAGGGGAAGAGATTACTCCAGGAAAACAACGAAGAGAATAAGTGTTATGGGTATGGATAGTATTAGTCACTGTAAGCATAGCAGTATTGTCAAAAACTGAGAAATAACTTTAATTGCGAACTGTCGTAAATTGATTTTTGTAGCTAAAATGTACCTTTTCTCAGGAACTACGATAGCTAACATCCTGAAATTTGGCATAGTTCTTAAGAATTAATTATTGAATGTCTTGCGCAGCACTTTCCTGTCTTTCTTACTGTGAGAAAAGTTCTCCTTTAAAATCTGAAAAAAAAATTCAGCAGCCCTATGTAACGCAAAACTGAAAAATTGTTTTCACAGCAACTACGATCTTAACCGAAAATCTGTTCGTCACAGCCTCTTATGCAGATGTAAACTTAGAAATTCCAGTTTTCTTCTTACATTAGTTTAGGAGAAAAGGTGCATTATAGACACCGTGGTAGTTAAAAATTCCAATTTTCTAACAAAAGTTGCACTGAATATCAGACATTATGTTTAACAAAATAGTCTCAAGTTTTCTGTTCTAGTTGCAATATTTTTTGATATAGATGTATATATATTATATGTTCGAGGACAAGAATGAATTTTGCCCTACGTCTGTCCTTAAGGCAGCATCTATAGCCTCAGAGAACTTCAAACGTATCTTTTCATTCCTTAGTACTTCCGTATATTACTTCTCTGCGCACATGCTCTTCGTGACTACTCTCTTAAACTTCAGCCTATTCTTCATTACTACTACATTGTGATCTGAGTCTATATCTGGTCCTGGGCACGCCTTAGAATCCATTATCTAATTTCGGAATCTCTGCTTGACAATGCTGTGATCTAACTGGAATCTTCTGGTACCTTCTCGTCATTTCCTAATACACTTTCTCCTATAGTGGTTCCTGAACAGACTATTCATTATTACTACCTGACGTTTACTGCAGAGCTTTCTCTTTTCTAAGACTAAGCACACTTTCTCCCGTCATCCTTTCTCCTAGTCCTTCCTATGCAGTTGCATTCCAGTCACCAACTACCATTAGATTTTCATCTCCCTTTACGTACTGAACTACCAGTTGAATATGCTCATACATCTCCTCATCATCGGCTTGCGAAGTCGTCAAGTATACCTGAAATATCGTTGCCGGTGATTGTTTGTTACTGTATCAAGTCTAATGAGAACAAACCCATCACTAAACTGTTCGCAGTAACCCACTCACTGCCCTACCTTCCTTTCCGGAAAGAATCGTACTCCCATTACATCATTTTCTGCAGTTGTTACCCTACATTCATCTGACGAGAAATTCTTTCCGTATTTCTATTTCACTTCACCGACTTTCTCTAAATCTATACTGAGCGTTATTATTTTCCTTCTCAGACCTTTTAGCTTCCCTACCACGTTCAGGCTTCTGACATTCTACGCGCCAATTCGTAGCCCAACAGCACACTCAAAACTTCTGATCAGCTACTCAATGACAAAAATGTTTGACAGACAGCATAGGTATATTTGAAACAAGCTTTACAGAATTAGCCCTGACAGCCACTTCTATTTCATACTGTAATTTCTGCTTTTGTAAACCATATAAAGTGGTCGGTATAAAAAATTTGTAAACGGTCAACTTGTTGCCGTATTTACGTTTGAATGTGCGATGTATATATGAAGTTATACTTTCCGCATCATTGAGATTAAACTATCATTCATGAAATGTGAAACTTGCTCTCTACATGGTAAATAACGGCATAATATGCATAATTTGCAAGAAGGCTACTTGAGCCATGGTAAAAATTGCTCTTTTGAAGAGCGCGCCGCAGCGCGTAGTGTGAAGCACTCGCCCTCCGTTTCTGGCGGTGGCGCCGCTGTGGCAATCGCAGCTTCGGTGTCTCCCTCTGGTGGGAAAGGGGAAAGGTTGCCTGTTCACGTGCATTTAACGGGCACTATGAGCTCGCCAGGAGGTCAGTCTGGGTGAGTCTGGAGTCAGTCTGGGGTCAGTCTCTCGTCTGCAGGTGGGGCAGTTAGTTTCTGTCTGTCGTCCGGAGCGCTAGTATGTCTTTCGTTTGGATCAATCTTTAAATCCGGATAAATGAGACTCTTTCCATTCCGCCAGTAAGAGAACTCAGCGAGTGGTCGCCCAGTCGGGGCTTAGTTCCTGCATCTGAGTCTGCGCGTTAGGCCACCAGTCTGCTCGAGTTTGCTCAGGCAACTGTCATGGGCGGTTGGTCGATCGGTTGGTCGGTCACGCACTGAGACGCAAGTAGATTTGTCCGTCTTGAGCGTCGGCGCATGTGAGGTTGCCATGTGAGTCCAGTGGGCCGCGCCGTATGGCGAGGGGTAGTGGCTTCGCCGTCGACACGAGAGCAACAGGAGTCAACCCACGACATCAGTCTGGCCGGTGCGAGCTGCGACCCCGTGGTTCTCCGAGCGCTTCTGGGTCCCTTCAGTTACCATCTTGTAGAGCTTGGCTCGGTCCTTTCCTGGTACAGGGATGTCGTTTTGCCAGTGGGCGTGTTTCCTCTGCGTGGCTGGGACGGAGCCAATATTTCCGCCGTCGTGTGTCTGGAAGTGAGTGGAAGACGCACCAACAGTGCATTCGCAAACACAGCAGCAGTCGCGGACGGAGCAGCGGGCAATCCGTCGGTTGGTGCGCACCAGGAAAGACGGGATATCGGCGCGCCTTCCTGCGTCCGTTGAAGCGGCTGGCAGCGGACGGTTCGTGAGAGCGATTTGGGGGTGCTGCTCCCGGTCTTCTCGAGAAATCGCAGTTTATTAGAAGTGATTGGTGATATGTTGTGTGATTTACTCTTGTTAGATTTCTATTTGTTCTCTCGGTCAGTCTGTCGTCCTCAGCTTGCTCATCTGTCTCTCGTCCGCATTTGTTAGGCGTTTAGTGTCTGTCTGTCGTGTTGGTCGGATTTGGTGTGTTAACGAATTTATTGCTTGGAGTGTAACGGCCTAATTCCTGAAATATGTTTTGATCTTGCCTATCATCTTGAGAGGCTTTATCGGTGTACTGTAGAGCAGGTTAACGTCTTTGGTGAACCTTGTATAATTTTATATAAGATTACATTTCATGAGCTTTTATTTAAATGGTCATTATAGTATATAAACTTGCCACTCTTCCACGGTAAGACTTTTCTTAGAAGTTACAATCAAGTTGCACCTTCGGTGGCAAAGTTAATATTTTAATTTTAGTGTTTTGTAGCGTTTCCATCTCTCCTATGGGGTGCATAGTTTGTGTGCTTGTGTGAACTGTTAAAACTTTTAGTTTAAAGTAATCTGGTGTGTTGCAGATTTGCACCAGTGTAGTCTTTCAGAGACTGTTGTGAGCGGTCGTGTCTACGGCCGTGTCAAAAGGGAGTGGTAAGGTTCTCAGCCCGAAAGCTCATACAGTCAAAAATTTGTTTCTTTCTGCGTCTGAATAAATTGCAACTTGATATTTAGATGGTGCTTTCTGATTATAATTTTGAATTCGTTTCTTTTAAAAAATGCTTTAGGCACCATTAATGTGAATAAATTACCATTTGTTAAAAAGGAATTTGATTCTGATTTCATCGTTCACTCCCTGGCAACTACTTCCACGCTTACGTAGTGTGATTAAATTTGTTGATGTTCTTGTTGAACCGCTAGTAAATAAAATAAATTCTTCGGAATATTCATTGAAAATAAATCCACGGTTCTCTACTCAGAATGTCTCCTAAACCATATGTATTTATTAAGAACAGCGAAGGGCCTCTCGAATAATAACTTCAATTATCCAGCGGATGAGCGTAAAAAATTACGTCCTATAATTCAGGAAGGATCTCCGCTTAGGGACGAGCCCTTACATGCACCGAAGAATGCAAACGTTAACATATGTAGCAAAGGCAACAACTATGTCCTATGGGAACGAACACTACGCTACAGTACGAAGCCACGGTGGGTTCCACGATGTGAGCCTGTCCGTGTGCATTGGAGCATCAGAAGCGCGTCCGCGGTTTGGCACGTGTGGGGATTGCTCCAGGGAAAGGAATTCGAACTGCGTGGCAGGGCATGCGCACTGGATCCTGCGTGAGGGCCATGCCCTAATGATCCGCGCAGGTGCGTCGGCATCCCCCCCCCCCCCCCCCTGAACAGTAGCCTCACCTGGCCGCTCGAGCACCGCGCTATTCCGGCCTCGCTCGTTACCGCCGACTCTAGTTCGGAAATTACATTACGACTATTGACTATTAACTGAGGGACTGATTGTTCGGCAGGGCAAATTTCCTGCATCGCTCTTTCACACACGCAGTGCCGGCTTTCCTTTAAGGCCTAGACGAAATGTCTATACTAATGTTTTCGTTACACAGGCCGCGCTATGCGTCGAACAGAAATTTGGTGTACTAACGGAAGTTGTATTAACGTCGTTTACAGAAAGCGGGTATAGTAGAGAAACCAGCAACTGCAGATTCATCCTCATCATTATAGGATGATATTGGCCGCAGTATGCATTTATGCATAGAGATAGCTCTAAAACTAAAGAGGAAGAGGAATATGTCTTCTGCAGCCCTTGTAATATCAGCCGTTAAATGATAGTGCTTATGTCTGAAACCAGTATCTGTAAAAGTGTGTGTGTGTGTGTGGGAGGGGGGGGGGGGGATGGGAGGGAGCTATCGGCCACGAGGGAGGCAAATACTAAACCCAAATTTCGACAAATAGACTGAAAAATGTATTTCGGATGGACTGGAGTCCAGCACAGAATCGGGGAACATAAGACGTAAATGTCCAATTGTTGTCGATAAAACGACATCATGGAATTTTGGTGAGGAAATAGGTAACCTTCTAGCATAGAGAAAAATTACGAATAGACAGTTCAGTCTCGCACTAGAGCCTCAAACTTATTTCAGATGTACTACCGAGAGAGCTGCCTCCATAAATTAGATCGCGAATGGCTCATATCTCCACGATAAAGGGCAGACATGTAGCGCTCATAAACCGGATATCTGTCCTCGACTAAGTGAAGCTAAGTAAACCACATGTCACGTCCTTCCTTCGTACGATGGTGGGGCACTGATGTTACTTTGCACATTTACATTCAATAAAATTTCTAGCCCCCTGAAGCTGTGAATAGTATCAACCTGACGTAGGCGGTCTGAATCATAGAATATGGTTTGCTTACGTCAGAAGGATATACAAAACGTACTGTACAGTAAAACTGGTTGCGATGAGTTTTCCATTGTTTACAAGTGGTACCTCCTTAGTCCATAGATTCGATGTAAATACGTAGCGGAATACTTAAAAAAGCTAATATGCAGATTTAAAAATGGTTCAAATGGCTCTGAGCACTATGGGACTTAACAGCTGTGGTCATCAGTCCCCTAGAACTTAGAACTACTTAAGCCTAACTAACCTAAGGACATCACACACATCCATGCCCGAGGCAGGATTCGAACCCGCGACCGTAGCAGTCGCGCGGTTCCGGACTGCGCGCCTAGAACCGCGAGACCACCGCGGCCGGCTGCAGATTTAAACTTTGTACTAAAAACACAACTAATCTTGTGGAGAGGGCCTTGTCATTGGAATAGTAATTACATTTCTGCATATCTGTTTTTTAAAATTAAATCTTATAAATGTGTATGAACGCTCAAACATTGTCTTTAGTGCTTATGAAACCATTCTAAGAATAGAAATGTACGTCATGTAGTCATCGCAATAGCTAAATACCCTTAGTTTGTTGTAATATCTCCATTGCTGAGCATACTCTGTCAGTTTACTTTCACTTAGTGTTGTATCTGGACTCTGTGCAGTTGTAACTACTTCTCGTTGTATGGTCATTGTTACCTAAAGCCAAAATATACAATAGAACGTATTCACTTGCCTTTTAACATCCGCTATCCCTTCAAATGGCTGTGTTCTTCAGACTTCTGTGCATTATGTGCACAAAATCGACGCGTCATGTCCAGTGTCAGATATCACCTTTCAATTTCCTAATCCTTATAATGAACCTACGAACTACCTCACTCCACTTATAATTCAGGCTACAAATTTCAACCCATGTCCCTATCACTGTAATTGCGGTCGACTGAATTTTACACTGTGATCTGTTCCTAGACAGCCGGCCGCTCTGACCGAGCGGTTCTAGGCTCTTCAGTCCGGAACCGTGCTGCTGCTACGGTCGCACGTTCGAATCCTGCCTCGGGCATGGATGTGTGTGATGTCCTTAGGTTAGTTAGGTTTAAGTAGTTCTAAGTCTAGGAGACTGATGACCTCAGATGTTACGTCGCATAGTGCTTAGAGCCATTTGAACCACTTGTTTGTTCCTCGACACATTTGTTAGTTTCCCTGAAACTTCTCGTTCGGTTAACTCACAGAGTTAACGTGTGTTGTCGGTGCTCAGATTTTTCATGATTAAGTTTCTTTGACTTATATTTCTTTGTAGTGCTGGCACCAACCTCCGGAATATCTGGCTAGGACTCTCCCATATACTCTGAAGAACCAAAGAAATTCGAACTCCTGCCTAATATCGTTTAGGGCAAGCGCGAGCAAGCACAAGTTCCGCTACACTGTTCAACTAATGACTGAAATAGTGCCACAGGGAACTGACACCATGAATCCTGCAGGGCTATCCACAAATCCATAAGAGTGGCTGGTTCAAATGGCTCTGAGCACTATGGGACTTAACATCTGTGGTCATCAGTCCCCTAGAACTTAGAACTACTTAAACCTAACTAACCTAAGGACATCACACACATCCATGCCCGAGGCAGGATTCGAACCTGCGACCGTAGCAGTCGCGCAGTTCCGGACTGAGTGCCAAGAACCGCGAGACCACCGCGGCCGGCCCATAAGAGTACGAGGGAGTAGAGACCCCTTGTGGATATCACGTTGGAAGGCAATCCCAATATGCTCAATAATGTTCCTGTCTGGGGAGTTTGCTGGTCAGCGGAAGCGTTTAAATACACAAGAGTGTTTCTCGAGCCACTTTGTACCAATTCTGTACGTCAGGGATGTCGCACTGTTCTGCTGCAATTGCCCAAGTCCGTCTGAATGCACAGCGGGCATGAATGGCTGCAGGTGATCAGGCAGGTAGCTCACGTATGTATCACATGCGAGAGCCGTGCCTAGACGTATCAGTGGTCCGACATTGCTCCGACTGCACCACTGCATTCCCCCACCCCCCGACCCCCCCTAACCATCAGCTTGAACAGTCCCCAGCGGACATGCAAAATCCATGGATTCGTGAGGATGTCTCGATACCCGTACACGTCCATCCGCTCGATACAATATGAAACGAGACTCGTCCGACCAAGCAACATGTTTCCCATCATCAACAGTCCAATGTCGGTGTTGATGGGCCCAGGCGAGGCGTAAAGCTTTGTGTCGTGCAGTCATCAAGGATACACTAGCGGGCCTTCGGCCCCGAAAGTCCATGTACATGACGTTTCGTTAAACGGTTCGCACGCTGACACTTGTTGATGGTTCAAATGGCTCTGAGCACTATGGGACTTAACTTCTGAGATCATCAGTCCCCTAGAACTTAGAACTACTTAAACCTAACTAACCTAAGGACATCACACACATCCATCTCCGAGGCAGGTTTTGAACCTGCGACCGTAGTGGTTGCACGGTTCCAGACTGTAGCGCTTAGAACCGCTCGGCCACTCCGGCCGGCACTTGTTGATGGACCAGCACTGAAATATGCAGCAATTTGCGGAGGGGTGGAAGTTCTATCACGTCGAACGGTTCTCTTCAGTCGTCGGTGGTCCCGTTTTTGCAGGATCTCTTTCTGGCCTCAGCGATTTCGGAAAATTGGTGTTTTACCGGGTTCCTGATATTCACGGTACACTTGTGAAATGGTCGTACAGGAAAATCCCCACGTCATCGCTATCTCTGAGATGCTGTGACGAATCTCTCGTGCGCCGACTATAACACCACGTGCACATTCACTTTAATCATGAAAACTTGCCAATCGTAGCAGCAGTAATCGAACTGTACCAGAGTATTGCTATCTATGTCGGTGTTGCCGACCACAACACCGTATTCTACCTGTTTACGTATCTCTGTTTTTGAATACGCATGTCTATAGAAGTTGCTTTGTAGCTTCAGTGTATTAAATGGTTGAAATGGTTCTCAGCACTATGGGACTTAACATCTGAGGTCATCAGTCCCCTAGAACTTAGAACTACTTAAACCTAACTAACCTAAGGACATCACATACATCCAAGCCCGAGGCAGGTTTCGAACCTGCGACCGTAGCTGTTTCGCGGTTCCGGACGGAAGCGCCTGGAACCGCACGGCCACCGGGGCCGGCTTAGTGTATTAACTAGTAGCTGTAACGATAGATTTTGCATGTGAAGAGGAGATTACAAACGTACCGTTTTTGGAGGTTTACTACATATTTTTGAATTACTTCACGTGCAGTGCTATTAGAACGTTTATTTCAGTCAAATTGTGAGGAATATCTCTTTGTGTGTTCCTTGTGTCAGTTCGGATAATCTCAGGCCACTACCGTCACGTTATTGACCATGAGCGATGCGAGAAGTTATAATGATTGACATAGGACTCGGTTTGGGAAGACAGCTCCTCTTGTCCATGTGAGGATTCATGTAATTAAGTTTCCTGTGATTTCCTCATGTGGAAAACAAATGCGAGGTTGGTTTACTCGAAGAGAATAAGGGAGAATTCAATTCTCCTCATCTCGCAACCCGAGCTTAGACGCCGGCTCAGAAGATTCCCTCACTGAACAGGTGTAAAACCCCAATCTTCCAGTAACCGGTTTTGGCTTTCACAATCAATAGTCTAGTGGCTCACATTATGATCAAATAAACCGACATTTGAAAGAATATCGTAGTAGTAGTGTCCTTCATCTACATACATTGTTCGCAAACCATCGTATCGTGCATGGCTGAAGGTGCCTTGTACGACTGCTGGCCTTTCCTTTCCTTTTACAATGGTAAATAGAGGGAGGGAAAACAACTTTTTATTTGCTTCCGTAAGGGCCCTAATTTCTCTTATTTCCGTGGTTCTTACGCGAAATGTACGATGACGGCAGCAGAATCATTCTGCAGTCAGCTTCATATGCGGATTCTCTAAATTTTCGTAATTGTGTTCCGCGAAAGAAACACAAATGATTCCAATCTGCGTTCACTAAGGATCTCGGTAAAACTTGCGCGTTGATCGAGCCTACCAGTAACAAATCTAGCTGGATGCTTTTGAGTTGCTTCAGCGTGTTCCTTTAGTCCAGTCTGGTGTGTACCCCAACATCTGAGAAGTATTTAACAAAGGTTCTCACACGTGCTCTATACACGTACAAAAACAGAACATGGCCCATGCGACTTCCTGTTGGAAGTCTGTTTTACTAGATGACTTGCCGTCAATTACTATGAATAAGGTTAACCAGAATAGTTATTTCACATAAATCGACGTTAAGATGAGTATACTCTCGGGCTGCATATCCGAGAAGCGTGTCATCAGTATTTGCTACGGGAGAGTCTACGTATATATATTCTCTTTTGTAGAAGCACTTCGCTGTCCTAAAATTCTCGGAATAAACCGCAGCCAGCCATTCGCCTGCGTGTTTGTTCCAACTCGTATAGCTTTGTAACATTATGCCTAGATATTTAGTCGACATGACGGTGTCAGTCTGCACATTACTCCAGCTTTATTCGATAATTACTCCATTGTTATTTCTACTAATCTAAATTTTTCTACATTTAGAACAGGGATGTCCAACCCGTGGCCGGCAGGCAGCTTGCTGCCTAAAGCAAGTATCATCGCGGCCCAAGAAGTGTGCATCAATTACACCAGTACTTTTTTCAACTACACGAGTACTTTTCTTTGCTCCTTTTCAATGACGGCACTTCCTCGACAACCGCGCGCGCGGAAACTACGGATACTAAATCTCTCCGTGCGAACTCCGATTTCTCTAATTTTATTATGTTATCCGTTTCAGCCTATGTAAGTGGGACGGAAAAATGGCAACACCGAAAAATAATTAACGCAGATTAATGAAACTTCGGGAATTTATTTGTCTATGTAACATACGAGGGTTATTCGGAAAGTAAGGAACGATCGGTCGCGAAATGGAAACCACAGTGAAAATTCGTTGAAGTTTTGCACAGGTGTATTGGGCAGTGTCTCTAGTACACCTGTCGATCGCATTACGTCGCTCATTTTAGTTCTGAGCACACAGGGAGCAAATAAATATACTTAGATCAATAGTGTCTCCCGCCAAGTACGAGGGCCCGGTGAGAAATTTCACTTGAAGCTATGCAGACAACATTACATAACTGTCCTGCATCGTTTCCTCTTGGGAATGTTTGAGTACCCAAAACACAGCTCGTAAATGTCTCCATCTCAGTTTCATCTTTGCTCACATGAATCGCTGGCTATGAAGACAAGATTTTGGCGCAGACAACGAGCTGTCGGCCAGCGTAGAGAAATGGCGGAAAGCACTGCCGACTGCCCTCTATCACGAGGGTATTTGAAAGACAAGCCTTTCCTCAAGTGAAATCCTTGTACATTAATAACAGGCGTAACCCCCAGAAAGTTGTATTATACAGTTGCAGGATGTCAGTTTGTGAGATGGAGTTCCGTATCTGTTGTACTTGGGTGGTCAGAATGGGGACGTTTAATGCTATTTATTCGGTTATTTCCCATATGTGCTCGATTGGAGATAAGGTCTGATCAAGGCAGAACTAGCTTTCATCAAAAAAACACATCCCACGAGCTCTCGTTTGACATCACTGATGTCGCAAATGGCGGAGGTGTGGTATCAGTGGAATGGAGTTCCGTATCTGTTGTACTTGGGCGGTCAGAATGGGGACGTTTAATGCTATTTATTCGGTTATTTCCCATATGTGCTCGATTGGAGATAAGGTCTGATCAAGGCAGAACTAGCTTTCATCAAAAAAACACATCCCACGAGCTCTCGTTTGACATCACTGATGTCGCAAATGGCGGAGGTGTGGTATCAGTGGAATGGAGTTCCGTATCTGTTGTACTTGGGCGGTCAGAATGGGGACGTTTAATGCTATTTATTCGGTTATTTCCCATATGTGCTCGATTGGAGATAAGGTCTGATCAAGGCAGAACTAGCTTTCATCAAAAAAACACATCCCACGAGCTCTCGTTTGACATCACTGATGTCGCAAATGGCGGAGGTGTGGTATCAGTGGAATGGAGTTCCGTATCTGTTGTACTTGGGCGGTCAGAATGGGGACGTTTAATGCTATTTATTCGGTTATTTCCCATATGTGCTCGATTGGAGATAAGGTCTGATCAAGGCAGAACTAGCTTTCATCAAAAAAACACATCCCACGAGCTCTCGTTTGACATCACTGATGTCGCAAATGGCGGAGGTGTGGTATCAGTGGAATGCACGCTACAGGGCGTCTAGCTCGGAACTGTCGTTAAAGTAACCGATTTATAATAGCTGGTTTGTGGCTGTGGTGCTAACTGCTGCTCATATTGTTGCTGCAGTTGCCTTACGATATGTCACAGCCATACGTTGAACAATGTGGTCTTCCATCTCGGTACTGTCACGTGGCTGTCCGGAGCTCAAGCCTTCCTTCTCCCGTACATTCTTGTGACCACCGCTGCCGGCAATCATGCACAGTGCCTACGTACCAAGCCTTTCTGCATTACCGTAGAAGGAACATCCATCTTTTCGTGGCCCTGTTACACGACCACGCACCAATCCAGTGAAATGTTGAAAATCGTGCCTTTGTCACCTTAAGGGCATTATGGACACGCATCAACTCACGTTCAATCTCACAGGTAACTAACGTTCATAACAGTTATAGTGTGCATTTAGAACAGACAGATATGCATCTTCATAGAGGCGCTACTACCGCCACTAATATGCGGCTGACGCGAAATTTAAATGGCGTCATCTTTCAAATGTACAAACACGCCTACTGAGTTCGGTTTATGTCGCACACCTGTTTATTAGCGTTGCAGTATTTTTCGGTAAGTGTATTTCCACATTTTGAGGAAACGTTTGGAGGTTGATATTTCATGAGAAGATCCTGCCGCAACAAGAAGCCCGTTTCTTTTAGTGGTAGCCCCGCCCCCTCCGGTTCGTGTATCACACGCGTGGCTTTCTCCAACCCATTTCGTGAGCTGCCTTTCTTGGAACTTTTTCGATGACCTCCTTCAGTCCTATATGATGCGGAATCCTCACCAAAAAGCAGTACTCCAGAAGAAGGCACACAAGTGTAGTGCAAGCAGTTTCTTTAGTAGGCCTGAGGCATTTTCTAAGAGTTCTGCCACTAAACCAAGCTCTTTGGTTTGCTTTCCCCACGAAAATATCTCTGCGATCGCTCCAGTTTAACCTACTCGTAACGATAATCCTTAAGTATTTAATCAAATTAACAGCCTTTAGATTTGTGTGATTTATAGTTAACCGGCATTTAGTGGTTTCCTTTTAGCACTCAAGTGGATAACTACGCACGTTTCATTAATTAGAGTCTATTGCCACTTTTCACCATCCAGGTATCATGTCTAAACCATTTTGCTATTGGTTTTGGTCCTCTGATGACAAAAGAAGACAGTGGAACGTAGCACCATCTGCCACTAATCTAAGAGGGCTTCTCCGATTGTCTCTTAAATCGATTATGTAGGTCAGGAATAGTAAACGCCTACAACATTTCCTAGGATAATGCCAAATATTACATCCGTTTTACTCAATGGCATTCCGTCAGTTATTACGAAGTCAATAGGGGAAATTAGTTCGTATCAGTGGAGGTGAACCCTGTTGAACATCTATTGGACTCAAAGTGAAATGGTAAGGAACCTGGATCTAGGAACGGTAACGCACTGGGCATTGAGGCCTAAAAGACTTCGTGGGTTTTTACCATATTTTGCTTTCAATTTTCAACAAGTGTCATTTCCCAAATTTAGCAAACGTTTAAGAACCTGTCCCAGAGGTGTTCACAGCTATTAACAATGACTTAGAAAAAAAATCTTTTGAATCGAACTCTCAAAACAGAAACATTAAAGAAATCCATTTAAAAGACCATCCACCGAACATTCAAAATCAGAGGCAGTTTCTTACACTTTTGAAAGACAATTACCAGAATCCTTTGATACAGGCGCTAGAATGTCCACTAGTGAAAATTAAAGAAAAGTCTTTTGGAGCCCTAAGACATTGAACTCAGATACTATCTTTAATTCACTAAGACAAGAAAAAAAAAATTACAAAATTATTAGAGCGGCAGAGGCTAACAAATGAACGCTTTGATTAACATATCCTACGCATAGTCACAAAGGAGCTGAAATTTAATGCATTTACCGAGATAAGGTTACACCAACCTGTGTTCAGACCGCCGGCCTGGGTGGCCGAGCGGTTCTAGGCGCTACATTCTGGAGCCGCGCGACCGCTATGGTTGCAGTATCGAATCCTGCTCGGGCATGGATGTGTGTGATGTCCTTAGGTTAGTTCGGTTTAATTAGTTCTAAGTTCTAGGGGACTGATGACCTCAGAAGTTAAGTCCCATGGTGCTCACAGCCATTTGAACCATTTTTTGTGCTCAGACCACATATGGAACAGTTGCGTGGTTCAGATTAGACTCAACAACGTAATCAGCGAACACGTTAAAACAGTGTACATTACAGATTGCATGTGGATGCTTGCCTTCAGAACAAGAGTAAATGTGCCTATTTAGCCCACAGAAGTAAACAGACAGCTGAACATACAAATATTTAAAAAATAAATTAAACAGTTGATCACCGGACATGAAATGCAAACTGAATTCTAAAGAATCAACGCACGAGTGCTTTAAAAACAAAACATAATGCTGGTTTTAATTCCCTCAGCGTTCATTAATAAAGGACAGACAGACATTTTAAAGAAACGACCAGTACCCGAAATCAGGTAATAATGGAACTATAGATGTTCCAATTGTAAAAATGTCTCAAAAATAAGTCAGGTATGCTCTGATTACCAAGGATACTGATCCACTTATAAACAACCCATGCCAAATAATAGCCACCAGCCTGAGATACACATACTTGAGGCGTCAACCCAACGCAAGCCTCATTCACAAAGCTCAGCAAAGAACAGGTCTTTCCACAAGTCGTGTCCAACATTTAATGAAACGCAGATGAAGTGCTAACCATTTATTTCGATTCAGAACCCTGGAGGCAAAAGGAATGCTCGAAGGACCACATACATCAACGAAGAGATCAGAACTGTGAAGCTGTGGCACTATTATCGATAATAGTTATATTTTTTGTGACTTTATATAACCATATTGTTTGATGTAACATGCATGTAATTGTTTTATTCATTATTTATGATAATTATGTAATTTTAAATAACTCAATGAACGCAATTACCGAGGTAATATACCGTAAGAGAATGAAAATGTTAAAATTTTACTTATTCATGCATAGCGAAAGTAGATTCGTAATCATGTCAAACTTGGACAGAGCTCCCTCCTCCACAGAATTAGCTATGCTGGGAGCAGTAAAGGTGAATCTGGGGGTAAAAGTGCAAGGATTCTGTCTGACATGAGTCAGTTGGTGGCTAGCAGGCAATGCATATGCGTCTTGTGAACAGACAGAGGGGAGTTGAACTGCCAAATTATATAATGTAGCCCCACATGAGAAAAAGATTGAATAATCAACGAAAGGATAACGTTCTACGAGTCGGGGCGTGGAATGTCAGAAGCTTGAACGTGGTAGGGAAACAAGAAAATCTGAAAAGGGAAATGCAAAGGCTAAATCTAGATATAGTAGGGGTCAGTGAAGTGAAATGGAAGGAAGACAAGGATTTCTGGTCAGATGAGTATCGGGTAATATCAACAGCAGCAGAAAATGGTATAACAGGTGTAGGATTCGTTATGAATAGGAAGGTAGGGCAGAGGGTGTGTTACTGTGAACAGTTCAGTGACCGGGTTATTCTATTCAGAATCGACAGCAGACCAACACCGACAACGATAGTTCAGGTATACATGCCGACGTCGGAAGCTGAAGATGAACAGATAGAGAAAGTACACTCCTGGAAATGGAAAAAAGAACACATTGACACCGGTGTGTCAGACCCACCATACTTGCTCCGGACACTGCGAGAGGGCTGTACAAGCAATGATCACACGCACGGCACAGCGGACACACCAGGAACCGCGGTGTTGGCCGTCGAATGGCGCTAGCTGCGCAGCATTTGTGCACCGCCGCCGTCAGTGTCAGCCAGTTTGCCGTGGCATACGGAGCTCCATCGCAGTCTTTAACACTGGTAGCATGCCGCGACAGCGTGGACGTGAACCGTATGTGCAGTTGACGGACTTTGAGCGAGGGCGTATAGTGGGCATGCGGGAGGCCGGGTGGACGTACCGCCGAATTGCTCAACACGTGGGGCGTGAGGTCTCCACAGTACATCGATGCTGTCGCCAGTGGTCGGCGGAAGGTGCACGTGCCCGTCGACCTGGGACCGGACCGCAGCGACGCACGGATGCACGCCAAGACCGTAGGATCCTACGCAGTGCCGCCACTTCCCAGCAAATTAGGGACACTGTTGCTCCTGGGGTATCGGCGAGGACCATTCGCAACCGTCTCCATGAAGCTGGGCTACGGTCCCGCACACCGTTAGGCCGTCTTCCGCTCACGCCCCAACATCGTGCAGCCCGCCTCCAGTGGTGTCGCGACAGGCGTGAATGGAGGGACGAATGGAGACGTGTCGTCTTCTGCGATGAGAGTCGCTTCTGCCTTGGTGCCAATGATGGTCGTATGCGTGTTTGGCGCCGTGCAGGTGAGCGCCACAATCAGGACTGCATACGACCGAGGCACACAGGGCCAACACCCGGCATCATGGTGTGGGGAGCGATCTCCTACACTGGCCGTACACCACTGGTGATCGTCGAGGGGACACTGAATAGTGCACGGTAGATCCAAACCGTCATCGAACCCATCGTTCTACCATTCCTAGACCGGCAAGGGAACTTGCTGTTCCAACAGGACAATGCACGTCCGCATGTATCCCGTGCCACCCAACGTGCTCTAGAAGGTGTAAGTCAACTACCCTGGCCAGCAAGATCTCCGGATCTGTCCCCAATTGAGCATGTTTGGGACTGGATGAAGCGTCGTCTCACGCGGTCTGCACGTCCAGCACGAACGCTGGTCCAACTGAGGCGCCAGGTGGAAATGGCATGGCAAGCCGTTCCACAGGACTACATCCAGCATCTCTACGATCGTCTCCATGGGAGAATAGCAGCCTGCATTGCTGCGAAAGGTGGATATACACTGTACTAGTGCCGACATTGTGCATGCTCTGTTGCCTGTGTCTATGTGCCTGTGGTTCTGTCAGTGTGATCATCTGATGTATCTGACCCCAGGAATGTGTCAATAAAGTTTCCCCTTCCTGGGACAATGAATTCACGGTGTTCTTATTTTAATTTCCAGGAGTGTATATGAGGATATTAAAAGGGTAATGCAGTATGTAAAGGGGGATGAAAATCTGATAGTCATGGGTGACTGGAATGCAGTTGTAGGGGAAGGAGTAGAAGAAAAGGTTATAGGAGAATAAGGGCTTGGGCCAAGGAATGAAAGAGGAGAAAGACTAATTGAGTTCTGTAACAAGTTTGAGCCAGATTTCAATAAGATTACATCATGGTCGGACAGAGATTCCGAAATCAGACACTGGATTGTAAGGCATACCCAGGAGCAGATATAGACTCAGATCACAATATAGTAGTGATGAAGAATAGGCTGAAGTTCAAGACATTAGTCAGGAAGAATCAATACGCAAAGAAGTTGGATACGGAAGTACTAAGGAATGACGAGATACGTTTGAAGTTCTCTAACGCAATGGATACAGCAATAAGGAATAGCGCAGTACGCACTAATGCTGAAGAGGAATGGACATCTCTAAAAAGGGCCGTCACAGAAGTTGGGAAGGAAAACATAGGTACAAAGAAGGTAGCTGCGAAGAAACCATGGGTAACAGAAGAAGTACTTCAGTTGATTGATGAAAGGAGGAAGTACAAACATGTTCCGGGGAAATCAGGAATACAGAAATACAAGTCGCTGAGGAATAAAATTAATAGGAAGTGCAGGGAAGCTAAGACGAAATGGCTGCAGGAAAAATGTGAAGACATCGAGAAAGATATGATTGTCGGGAGGACAGACTCAGCATACAGGAAAGTCAAAACAACCATTGGTGACATTAAAAGAAACGGTGCTAACATTAAGAGTGCAACGGGAATTCCACTCTTAAATGCAGAGGAGAGAGCAGATAGGTGGAAAGAATACATTGAAAGCATCTATGAGGGGGAAGATTTGTCTGATGTGATAGAAGGGGAAACAGGAGTCGATTTAGATGAGATAGGGGATCTAGTATTAGAATCGCAATTTAAAAGCTTTGGAGGACTTCTCGGTCAAATAAAGCAGAAGGGATAGATAACATTCCATCAGAATTTCTAAAATCATTGGGGGAAGTGGCAACAAAACGACTATGCACGTTGGTGTGTAGAATATATGAGTCTGGCGATATACCATCTGACTTTCGGAAAAGCTTCATCTACACAATTCCGAAGACGGCAAGAGCTGACAAGTGCGAGAATTATCGCACAATCAGCTTAACAGCTCATGCATCGATGCTGCCTACAATAATAATATACAGAAGAATGGAAAAGAAAATTGAGAATGCGCTAGGTGACGATCAGTTTGGCTTTAGGAAAAGTAAAGGGACGAGAGAGGCAATTCTGACGTTACGGCTAACAATGGAAGCAAGGCTAAAGAAAAATCAAGACACTTTCATAGGATTTGTCGACCCGGAAAAAGCGTTCGACAATATAAAATGGTGCAAGCTGTTCGAGATTCTGAAAAACGTAGGGGTAAGCTATAGGGAGAGACGGGTCATATACAATATGTACAACAACCAAGAGGGAATAATAAGAGTGTACGATCAAGAACGAAGTGCTCGTATTGAAAAGGGTGTAAAAGACAAGGCTGTAGCCTTTCGCCCCCTGTACATCGAGGAACCAATGATGGAAATAAAAGTAAGGTTCAGGAGTGGAATTAAAATACGAGGTGAAAGGACATCAATGATACGATTCGCTGATGACATTGCTATCCTGAGTGAAAGTGAAGAAGTACTAAATGATCTGCTGAACGGAATGAACAGTCTAATGAGTACACAGTAAGGTTTGAGAGTAAATCGGTGAAAGACGAATGTAATGAGAAGTAGTAGAAATGAGAACAGCGAGAAACTTAACATCAGAATTGATAGTCACGAAGTCAATGAAGTTAAGGAATTCTGCTACCTAGGCAGTAAAATAACCAATGACGGACGGACGAAGGAGGACATAGCAAGGAGGACATCAAAAGCAGACTCGCTATGGCAAAAAAGGCATTTCTGGCCAAGAGAAGTCTACTAATATCAAATACCGGCCTTAATTTGAGGAAGAAATTTCTGAGGATGTACGTCTGGAGTACAGCATTGTATGGTAGTGAAACATGGACTGTGGGAAAACCGGAACAGAATAGAATCGAAGCACTTGAGATGTGGTGCTATAGACGAATGTTGAAAATTAGGTGGACTGATAAGGTAAGGAATGAGGAGGTTCTACGCAGAATCGGAGAGGAAAGGAATATGTGGAAAACACTGATAAGGAGAAGGGACTGGATGATAGGACATCTGCTAAGACATGAGGGAATGTCTTCCATGGTACTAGAGGGAGATGTAGAGGGCAAAAACTGTAGAGGAAGACAGAGATTGGAATACGTCAAGCAAATAATTGAGGACGTAGGTTGCAAGTGCTACTCTGAGATGAAGAGGTTAGCACAGGAAAGGAATTCGTGGCGGGCCGCATCAAACCAGTCAGTAGACAGATGACAAAAAAAAAAAAAAAAAAGCCCCACATGTTAACGTAATTTGGCTTATTATTAATGGCATATTTTGAATGGCCCAATGCTAAGAAGAGAATTTTCAGAGTTATTTACACAGCAAGAGCGATTGTGAGTGTGTGGGTTCTATTCCGTCATGTTGCACAATGAATTGATCGAACAAGTACCCTCTGGCTCCTGCAATAAACAATTTCCACCTCACACTACTGCAGAAGTCAGACAGACGCTCCTAATGTACCAACAAGAACTGCTTGAGAAACATTCAGCAAAAAATATCTTCTTGAGATGTCCGCTGTAGTGAAAAGACACTAAAATATTCTATATTCTTACATAAGTAGTGGAATACTTGCTTACGGGAGTATTGCTAGTTACATGAAGAAAAACGTTAAATGAACGAAAAATATAATTTATTGCAAAAAATTCTGAGAAATGAAGTGAAACTTTTTCTTACATATAAAAAATAATAAATTTCCGGGTTCTTTTCAGAACAGTAGATTGCATCTTATGGGTAGGAATGATATTATTTTACAAAGTATGGAAAGGTTCTTCTCTCCCTTTCCTTTAAGAATGTTATTTACTCGGCAGAATGACTGAGAGCCACGCCTACACAACTTGAATTACTTTTCTAGGTACGGCCAAGGTTGTCGCGTCACAAATGTGATGGAGTGTACTGTTATGGAGGACAGATGGGGTTCGCATA
Source organism: Schistocerca americana (assembly GCF_021461395.2). NCBI lineage: Eukaryota > Metazoa > Arthropoda > Insecta > Orthoptera > Acrididae > Schistocerca > Schistocerca americana. The sequence goes on from NC_060123.1 coordinate 46,961,635, forward strand.
CGCTGTAGCGCACAATACCGTGAGCTACGACGACTGCTGCCTGCATCGCTCGCTGCTGACAAATAACATAACTATCTCTTTCTATCTCGATTGACCTTTGTCAGTAAAACTCTCCCTACGCGTTGATGAAGTCAAGGACTCCTATCCTATCAATGAGCATAAGTTTTCAAACACTCCGTGCAATTTGCTTAAGAGATAGTTATAGTTTTATCAGAGAATATTTCCTAAGAAAGATTTAAAGTAGTTAACTTGACGATTCTTCTTGTCAAAATAACCGTGCTTAAAATTTCATGTGTTATATAGATAACAGTGTTTCTAATATTGAGTTGTCACTAAAATAGATCACCTTACTCATAGTTGAGCCATAACTTGACGATTCTTCTTGTCAAAATAACCGTGCTTATAATTTCATGTGTTATGTAGATAACAGGGTTTCTAATATTGAGTCGTCACTAAAATAATCACCATACTCATAGTTGAGCCACATCTAAATTTCATATTACAATAACAGTACTGAAGAAGTACAACTCTGTTTCATAGAACTTGTGTGCGCTTTAGAAAGCAAATAGGCACTAATATTGGATCTATAATATATTTAGGTATCACATGTCCCATCTGAGTTAAATAGTATAAGGAAGAGATTAATATACTTAATAATTAGTATCAATGATACTATTAGTAGAAAAGTATTTCAGTGGAAGTAATTTCCAATAATTAAACTGATAAAAGAGCCCACTGACCAAGTTAGTAGTGCTCCACCATTAGTGATCATTTACCTGACATGATCATTAGCGTCCTACTGTACTGTACATGCAGTAAGTGTTACTGAGAGACAGTTCTTACCTAAACTTATTAATACTCCTCCTGTGCATTCCATGTTAAGTCACTGGAACATTGCTTGCTAAACTGTGCTACTGCCTTGTATCTTATAAGCAATACAGGATTTCATTATCAAGGAAAGTCATTGCGATGTTTAACTTTCTTTATGAACCATGATGGTACTTGCTAAACCTTTGCCTAATTAGGCTGATGACAATTTCCTTCTACCTATTTACGGTATGTTGCTTATGGAACCTTTGTTCGATGTCTGTCTGTTTTGCTGTTGTTTCATTTCAATGCAAATCTTTAGAGGAACGATAACAGTCCGATACCGTAACCAGTATGTGCACTATCACGATAAAACTAACACCTTTTGTAAGATGGCAGATTTCAGCACCTTACATGGGAATGGCAGGATTGGATTGGATTGGATTGTTTGGGGGAAGAGACCAAACAGCGAGGTCACCGGTCTCATGGGATTAGGGAAGGAAGTCGGCCGTGCCCTATCAAAGAAACCATCCCAGCATTTGCCTGGAGCGATTTAGGGAAATCACGGAAAACCTAAATCAGGATGGGGATTGAACCGTCGCCCTCCCGAATGCGAGTCCAGTGTGCTACCACTGCGCCACCTCGCTCGGTGGAATGGTATCCCTAAGATTTTGAGAGCATTGCTTATTATTCTTGGGAAGGTGGTTTGGACGGACACAGGAAAGAGCTGATTTGAGATGTACAACAAGCGAGGTGGCCGGCGGCTCACCGGAACCTCACACGGCGGCTGCTTTGGCGGCCGTGTCACCAGTAGCCGCAGGGGGCACCGGGTGAGCCTCAGACCACACAGGTGGAAGGAAGAGACAGAGAGAGAAATAGGGTGCATGCTAGACTGAGGGAGATTGCTTCTCGCCGTTGCGGCTATGCAGCGGTTGGAACGGGACTTACATACGGCACGCCCATCGTAGGTGGGAGAACATCACGAAACTTTAGAGTCCTGATAGGCGGGAAACACGTAGAGATACACGTGAGACGAACTGCAAAGTTTGGCGGCAGCAAGAGGTGGGACTCTGGTGTCTGGTGCGGTGCTGAGCAGACACAGACATACACTGCTGGCCATTAAAACTACTACACCAAGAAGAAATACAGATGATAAACGGGTATTCATTGAACAAATATATTATTCTAGAACTGAGATGTGATTACATTTTCACGCAATTTGGGTGCATAGATCAGTACCCAGAACAACCACCCCTGGCCGTAATAACGGCCTAGATATGCTGGGCATTGAGTCAAACAGAGCTTGGTTGGCGCGTACAGGTACAGCTGCCCAGGCAGCTTCAACACGATACCACAGTTCATCAAGAGTGGTGACTGGCGTATTGTGACCAGCCAGTTGCTCGACCACCGATGACCAGACGTTTTCACTGGGTCAGAGATCTGGAGAATGTGCTGGTCAGGCAGCAGTCGAACATTTTCTGTATCCTGAAAGGCCCGTACAGGACCTGCAACATGCGGACGTGCATTATCCTGCTGAAATGTAGAGTTTCGCAGGGATCAAATGAAGGGTAGAGCCACGGCTCGTAACACATCTGAAATGTAACGTCCACTGTTCAAAGTGCCGTCAGTGCGAACAAGAGGTGACCGAGGCGTGTTAACAATGGCACCCCATACCATCACGCCGGGTGATACGCCAATATGGCAATGATGAAGACATGCTTCCAATGTGCGTTCACCGCGATGTCAACAAACAAGGATGCGACCATCATGATGCTATAAACAGAACCTGGAGTCACCCGAAAAAATGACGTTTTGCCATTCGTGCACCCAGGTTCGTCGTTGAGTGCACCATCTCAGGCGCTCGTGTGTGTGATGCAGCTTCAGGAGTAACGGCAGCCATGGTCTCCGAGCTGATAGTCCATGTTGCTGCAAACGTAGTCGAACTGCCCGTGCAGATGGTTGTTGTCTTGCAAACGTCCCCATCTGTTGACTCAGGGTTCGTGACGTGGCTGCACGATCCGATACAGCCATGCGGATAAGATGTCTGTCATCTAGTCTGCTAGCGATACGAGGCCGTTGGGATCCAGCACGGCGTTCCGTATTACCCTCCTGAACCCATCGATTCCCTATTCTGCTAACAGTCATTGGATCTCGATCAACGCGAGCAGCAATGTCGCGATATGATAAACCTCAATCGCGACAGCCTACAATCCTACCTTTATTGAAGTCGGAAACTTGATGGTACGCATTTCTCCTCTTTACACGGAACTCACAACAACGTTTCACCAGGCAACGCCGGTCAACTACTTTTTGTGTATGAGAAATCGGTTGAAAACTCTCCTCATGTCAGCACGTTGTAGGTGTCGCCACCGGCGCCAGCCTTGTGTGAATGCTCTGAAAAGCTAATCATTTGCATATCACAGCATCTTCTTCCTGTCGGTTAAATTTCGCGTTTGTAGCACGTAATCTTCGTGGTGTAGCAGTTTTAATGGCCAGTAGTGTAGTTAGGTTTGGAGATATTGCTGGCATTACGACCAGTGATCCCTCTCTAAGTGTTCAAAGTTAGTGCATACATCTCCGCAAAAGTAGAATCATCTGTTGATCAGAGGGTTGGATCCCTTCATTCGAAGGCGCCTGATTGCAAAGCCTGGGCTACTCTCAGGTAGGAATCTCCGCTTTCGAAGATTGTGTCCGTCCGTCTGTCTGTCTGTCCGTCTGCCCGCCGCTTCCTGCTGTACCTGTTCGTTCGTTCGTTCGTTCGTCCGTCCGTCCGCCTGCCTGCTCGCTATCCGTCTGCGCCGCTACCGCTGGTACCTGCTGTCCGTCCGTCCGTCTGTTCGCCGCCGCCGTCGCCGCCAGCCGGTGCTCGCCGCCGCCGCCGCCGCCGGCCGGTTCTCACCGCCGCCGCCGCCTGATCGCCGCCGCCGCCGCCGCCGTCGCCGTCGCAGTCCGACCCCGGTCGTTTGACCCTGGTCTTCGTCCGTCTGCGTCTTCGTCCGTCTGCGTCTTCGTCTGTTCCCAGTTTGTGTCCTTTCCTTTTCGTGCTGTGCGTTTATTCTCCCTGTCATCATGTCCGCCCCCACCACCACCGCCACCACTACCACCACCGCCGTAGTTTACACTTCCCCTTCCGCCGCCTCCACCACTATAACGTGGTGTGCCCAGTCCCATCCCCCTCCTTCCATTCCACCTCTTCTCACTCTCCCTTCGCCTTCGCTCTTTGTTGCCCCCTCTCCAGCTTCTTCCTCCCGCTCCTCTCGATCTGATCCTTCCCCGCACTCCCCCAGTCTGTCACTGCAGCTCCGGCTAGGGTGGTGGCCCGTCGGGCCACTGTCCATGCCCAGCTCTCCCCGTCGCCTTCGCCATCACCGCCGCCACCGCCACCGCCACTGTCATCGTCATCGTCATCGTCGCCGTCGCCTTCGCCTTCACCGTCACCGTCACCATCTCCGGCGCCGACTCCAGCCCCGGGACCTGCCCCTCCCCGCCACATTCCAGTTGTTCCCATCCCCCACACCTCCTCCGCCGCCGTCAAGTGCCCCAGTGGCACCCCTGCCTCGTCTGCTCCAAAAAAGGCTCCGCCTCGTCCCCAGTCCCCAAACCCTGATGCCATGGATGTCTCCCCACCCGTCCCTGCCCCCTCCTCCTCCTCCTCTACCCCCTCCTCCTACCGCTACCTCCTCTCCCGTCCGGATCCCTCCCTCCTTGAAGCCCGGAACCTCACCCTCTTCCTTTGCCAGAATTGTCCTGGTGCTCCCTTCTCCCTCCTCACTCCTCGCCGTGATTCGGTACTCATCTCCTCCCCCAGCCCTACCCTCCACGCAGACCTCCTTTCCCGCATCCCTATCACCCGCTTTGGCCCTCATGCCTCTCTCACCCCTGCTCCCTCGCCACCTCCCTCCCGCCAACCCCAACCTCCGCGTCGCCCGCCGACACTCACCGCCGTGATCACTCGGCTCAGTCCAGTGATCACGGAGGAGGAGGTGTTGGCGGAGCTTCAGGCCCATCCCCATCTGGAGGTGCGTGTGGTTCGCCGGATCCATAACGCTGCCGGCCCCACCCGCCTTATGCGGGTTTTTTCTGAGCACGCCCCCTCCATAGACCGTCTCCTGAAGCAGGGTGCCCTCCTTTTTAACCAGCATTATAAAGTTGACCCCTCCCGTTCCCCTCCTCAATCCCTCCGCTGCCAAAGGTGCTTGCGATATATAGCGCACCCAACATCTGAGTGCCGCGAGGCCCCCACCTGCCCGCACTGTAGGCAAGCCCACTTCTTACGGCAGTGCCCCAATCTCCAGTCCCCCCCCCCCCTCCTGTAATACCTGTAACCTCCCTCATCCCACCTACTCCCAGAAGTGTAAGGCCCGACCCCCTCCTACCACTCCTGAACTCACCGTTCCTGTCCGCCCTCTGGACGCCCCCACCCCTCCCGGCAACTCCCTTCGCCCACCCCCTACCGCTGAGGACATCATCCAATTCCTCACCATTGTCCTGCAGAATGTTCATCCTTTTCAGCTCCCACACACCCTCCAACAGATCTCGCTCGCCGCCTGATCCGTTTTCCACCTCAAAATGTACGCCACCTACTCCAACAACCAGGCCCATTTCACCTTCTCCCATCTTGACACCCTCGTTTAAATACCTGTCATGGCGCGACAGCAACGTATCCTTTTCAACAACATCCGCTCCCTTCCCGCCAACAAGAACCTCTTCCTCCATACCCTTGCCACCCACTGCGTGGACGCCTTCCTCCTTAATGAAACCTTCCTCCAACCCCACCACACCATCCACACTTCGCCCTACCTCCTCCACCGCTCCGATAATCCCTTCCCAATTGCGCGCGGCGGAGTTGCCATTGGGCACCATCGCCAGATCCCCGTTCGGCTCCAACCTCTCCTTCCCGACCCCACCGAACACCTGATCCTTAGTCTCTTCTTCCCTGGCCTTACCGTTACCTGCGCCACCATCTATGTCCGCCCCAACGCCCCTATTCCCTTCCACTTCCTCTCCCACGTCGACCGCACCTTCTCCTCCTACGTGATCGCCGCCGACCTCAACATCCATAGTCGTTTTGCTGCCCAATTACGGCGGTGGCATCGGTTCCTCTCCTCCCTTCAAGGCGACCTCATTCCCATCCCCCAGCACACCCGTCCCACATCCGACTCCACTCCCGATGTTATCCTCTCCTCCCCCAACCTCCTTGGCCGCATAACAGTGGATGTCCTGGAGCCTATTGGTAGCGACCATCTCCCTGTCCTCCTCACCATTTCAGACTGTCCTCGTCCCCGCCCCAACCCCCATCATGACCCTCCCCCCAAGTATGTCCATGATTATTCCCGTGCCAACTGGAATGCCTACCGGGATACCCTCTCCGCCCAGGTCGATAGCCACCCTCTCACCTATCGCCATCCCGATGATGTCACCCATGCCCACGTCCCTACTGTCGCCATCCACCCCCACCGTCCTACCTTACCACCACAGGCCGTTCTCCTCCTCTGTGAATCCCGTCGCCTCTACAGTGCCTTCCTCCGCACGCGTGACCCGGACACACTACGACGCCACCGGCAACTCCAGCGGCACGTTCGTAATATGCTCGTGGCTAAGCAATGCTGGGACTGGCGACAGACATGCACCCGTTTAAATGCTACCCTACCAATCAACTCGTCCAAGTTCTGGTCGGCCTTCCGTCACCTTACCGGAACTAAACCCTCCCCCTATTATCCTCTACTCCATGATGATCACCCTTTCCCTGACACCCTTAGTAAGGCCAATCACTTTGCCTCCTACCTCTCCGATGTATTTTCCATCCCCGATGATCCCCAGTTCGATTACTCCCTCTTCCCAGATGTCTGCGATCGAACTTACACCTCCGTCCATCCCCTCGCTCCTGGTTGCGAGTACTTGGACAACATTGCACACACGGAACTCAATGCCCCTATCACTACACAGGATCTCACTGCTACACTCCGCACAAAACGCAACACCGCTCCTGGTCATGATCGTGTCACCTACCGTCACCTTCGTGAAGCTCCTGTCTCTTTCCTCTCCACCCTGGCCATGCTCTACAATGTAGTCCTGTCCACCAGTTACTACCCCGACCTGTGGAAAACCTCCCATATCCTCATGTTCCTTAAACCTGGTTAACCGCCGTCCGCCATCTGCTCCTACCGTCCCATCAGCCTTACCTCAGTCTTCAGCAAGGTCCTGGAATCTATCCTCACCCGACGCATCCACCAGCATCTCCGCCAGCACCCCCTCCTTCCCGTTACCCAGTGTGGCTTTCGGCCATCCTTCTCGTCCGACGACCTTCTCCTTCACCTCACTCATCTCCTTTCCGAACAGCTTAATTCCCATCGCTCCGCAATCTTCCTCTCCCTGGACCTCGAACGTGCATATGACCGTGTATGGCATTCCGGTCTCCTCTTCCAGCTCCAAACCTTCGCCCTTCCTATTAACTACGTCCGTCTGATCGGCTCCTTTCTCTCCCGGCGTCCTTCCTATGTCACCATCCATAACACAGACTCCTACACCTTTTTCCCCTCTGCCGGTGTGCCCCAAGGCTCCGTCCTCTCCCCCCTTCTGTACCTTTTGTACACGGCGGACATGCCATCGCCGTCAGCCCCTGTCCACCTTCTCCAGTTTGCCGATGACACCGCCTTCCTTGCCCTTGCCCCCACCCTACAGTGCTCCCAACACCTTCTCCAATTCCATCTTGACCGGTTCACCGCTTGGTGCAACCAGTGGTTGCTCAAGGTCAATCACTCCAAAACCCAGGCGATCATTGTAGGCAAAACCACCCCTTTCTTCCGCCTCCTTGATTTCTATCTCACCATCTATGGCCGTCCTATCGCCCTCACTCCCACCCTTAAATACCTTGGCGTCACCCTCGACCGTCGCCTCTCCTGGACTCCCCACCTCCGGACAATCCAAGCCAAGGCACGCTCCCGACTCAGTCTCCTCAAGCTCCTCTCTGGCCGTACGTGGGGTCTGGACCTCTCCACCATCCTCCACACCTATAAGTCCCTCATCCGCCCTGTCCTTTGTTATGCCCATCCGGCTTGGATCGCCGCCCCCCGTACCTTTTATAAATCCCTCCAAATCCTTGAACGTCATGCTCTCCGCCTCGCCTATCGCATCTGTCTCCCCTCCCCCACGCGGATCCTGTACAATCTCATCCCCTTCCCCCACCTCCTCCTTTTCCTTGAAAGGATACGGATCCTGTACACCTCCCGCAAACTCGATCCTCCTCACCCGCTTATCTCCCCGATCCTCTCCCATCCCCGCCTGCTGCCGCGCCTGTATTCGCACGTCCCACCCGGTCTCCATCTCTCCACCCTCCTTACCCTCTCCCAAGGTGGCTTCCGCCAGCTCCCCCTCCCTAATGATGTCCTCCTCCCCTCCATCTACCCCTCCTATCAGCTTTGACCCTGCCCCACCCCCCGCTTCCGGTGTCCTTTCCTTTAGGCACCCTCCCTACCTTCTCTTCCCATCCCTCCTCTTTCCTTTTCCCCCGTCCCCTCCCTCCACCCCTCTTCCCCCGGGCTTCCCCTCCCCCTTCCTCCCTCCCCCCTATCTCCTCTGCCTGTGGGATCTCTGCTCTCCCCTCTCGCTCTCCCACTCCCCTTCCTCCTCCTCCGCCTCCTCTCTTGGCAGGTACCCTCGTACACACTCAGTGAACATTCGCGCGCCGCAGATCATCGCCATCTGTGTGTCGTGTGTGTGCCTCGATTTGTGTTTAGTGTTCTGTGACCGTCACGCATCAACTGTTCACGTGTGCCGTCGCTGTCATCCGTGTTCTGTGCGCCATGTCACCAAGTGTTTCCGGTTTTTTCGAGTCCAGCGTGAATGGCTTCATGTTTATTGTTTTTTTAAATCTCCTTTTTTTGCCCGCCGTTTTTACTGTAGTGTCTGTATCACCCATATGTCTTGTTATTGTTCCGCTTAAGGCTGAAGAGCAGCGTACTATGCTGCTGACAGCCCGCCTGTATCAGGTGATGAAAATTACAATAAAGGAAAAAAACAAAATCATCTGTTGCTCTGAGAAGAAAGATTTGTACTCAATTCTGGCGTTCGAATACAACATTAAGTGTTCCTTTGCTTCCGCGCACTTGCGTCTACCAACTACTCCTGGCATTTATGCAAGTAGATTGTGTATCGTCTCATGACGGACTCTGCAGTTTAGCAACTTATGGTCAGGATTTTCTTGGACGGAAATCACTTCCACCTTTTTAGATAAAGTCAAGATTTCGCACGCGAATGACGACTTCACACCGGTGCCTGGGACGACCGTCGTGATCTTTACACTGAATTATGGTGATATTAGCGCAGACAACTGGCAAAGTAGGGCACTGTAATTGTAAATGAATATGTGTTCTACTACCTCTTTGCTTGAGGTGTCTGATTCTGTGTCTGTCTAGGTGGAGTTTCAGTAGATCAATGACATGCTTGACCAGTAGTAACCAACGTAAGTTATGGAAAGGGGTGCGATACGGAACAGAGTTTAAATTGTGCCAATGGTAGGGTAGTTAGTTTAAGAAGTTGATTAGATTGGTGTTGTAATGTCTTAGGTGTTATTTGACTACATACCATAATTAAATTTGTTATTTCCGTAGATAGCAAATCACTTATTGACAATAAGAGTGTTAATAACAGAAATTATTATTCAAAATTGACGCAAACAGTGTTGGGGGTATTATTCGAGCAGTTAAAAAGAGCCAAAAACGGTTAGCCCTAAGGAAATATGGAAGTTTTGTACGCATTATACCCCCGTACGTTGCAGCATTCACAGGCATAGCACTATCGGTGTGTTGTTGATTTAGTAGTATCCGGTAGGGTTATAAACGGGACATGAAATGTGGTTCATCCGATCGTTATCGGAGGCAGAGGGAAGTACTGATTCTTCAAATGATGTCCGCAAACCTTCGACGTTAATGAGCCACAAACCACGACACAGTGACGATACCTACAGTTTCGGCGAGCGAGCCATGTTAGAGTGTGGAGCAACCAAGATGACAAGACATCCAGAAAGTCGCGCTTTCTGTTAAAATCCATTCAAGGTGCAAAGCGCTACCCTCTAGCTATACCCCAGGAAGGCTGTCACTAGGGAACGAAACAAGAGACGTTCAATCAGCGGCTGGAATCGATATGAGCGCATACATGGGTAAAACAACTACATATAAAACCAAATTTTATAGACGACAAATGTACTCTTTGTTGTGGATTGGCGAGACAGCCAACCCACTATAAGGAAGCCGAAAGGCACGTGTTTAAGCTCACGCAGACTGGCGTGAGGTCTGGAACAGGACACGGAAACGAGACTAGTAAAAAACGTACGTAGCTTCTGGAATACTTAACTTTAATCCATAATTGGTGAACATCGCTCTTGACGGTTCATGTTTTACAGCATCAAAAGTAACTGGTTATGGCGCCTTGCTAGGTCGTAGCAAATGACGTAGCTGAAGGCTATGCTAACTATCGTCTCGGCAAATGAGAGCGTAATTTGTCAGTGAACCGTCGCTAGCAAAGTCGACTGTACAACTGGGGTGAGTGCTAGGAATTGTCTCTAGACCTGCCGTGTGGCGGCGCTCGGTCTGCAATCATTGATAGTGGCGACACGCGGGTCCGACGTATACTAACGGACCGCGGCCGATTTAAAGGCTACCACCTAGCAAGTGTGGTGTCTAGCGGTGACACCTCACACTTAATACTAAAACCTTTAATAAATTAATCGTAATGGCTTTGAAATATTTATCAAGTGTTTCCTTCTTCAACTCTGTCATGTTCTTGACGTTTACTCTGAGGTGCAGTTGGTACTAAAATCTTCCTTTTTCCCGTGACAGAGTAATGAAAAGACACAGCATACAACTATATTCGCTAAGATTTAATTACGTATTGTTTAAGTTTTTTTATATAGAAAGTCACAAATAAATATACTGCACAGAAATATTGTACATCACATACGGGCACTGACGGGCCAAAACATTATGACGCGGTGCTGAACAGCTTGTTCGGCTGCCTTTGTAACCCAATAGAGCGACGTTTGTGCGAGGCCTGCATTCGACCAGTCCTTGGTAGGGTTTCGGAGGTGAGTGGGAACAGACGTCTAACCAAAGGTCACACAGTTCCCGTTAATTACTGACTGGTGTCTTCTGTGTGCAGATGAGACATACTATTGCGTCTCAGTAGGACCCATCCATCTCCGATCAATCGACATTAATTGTCAAGACATCAACTTGAGTTCACTGTCGTCCTCCTTTAACCACTGCAGCACTATTCTGACCTTGTCAGTTGGAACTTTCTTCTGCTTGAAGATGCCACCAGCATCGCGGAAGACATCAAATGGGAACAAAAACCAATCAACAGACATACTTTAATCAATTCTTAATTCTTTTCATTCAAACTACCGGTTTCTGCACTTCACTGGTGCTGTCGACAAGGCCCTATCTCATTGTGAACGGATGTACCACAAAGCTTGCTGCAGCACGACAGGAGCCACCAAATAAATTAGGATTCCGTGAATATTTTTCTGAAGTGATTACACCAAATGTTAGACAACCAGAGTCGACAGTTGCATTCGGTAATGCAATATACACTACTGGCCATCAGAATTGCTACACCATGAACATGATGTGTTACACACGCGAAATTTAATCGACAGGAAGAAGATGCAGTGATACGCAAATGATTACCTTTCCAGAGCATTCACAAAAGGTTGGCGCCGGTGGCGACACCTACAACGTGCTGACATGAGGAAAGTTTCCAACCGATTTCTCATACACAAACAGCAGTTGATCGGCGTTGCCTGGTGAAACGTTATGATGCCTCGTGTGAGGAGGAGAAATGCGTACCATCACGTTTCCGACTTTGATAAAGGTCGGATTGTAGCCTATCGCGATTGCGGTTTATCGTATCGCGACATTGCTCCTCGCGTTGGTCGAGATCCAATGACTGTTAGCATAATATGGAATCGGTGGGTTCAGGAGGGTAATGCGGAACGCCGTGCTGGATCCCAAGGACCTCGTATCAATAGCAGTCGAGATGACAGGAATCTCACCCGCATGGCTGTGACGGATCGTGCAGCCACGTCTCGATCCCTTAGTCAGCAGATGGGGACGTTTGCAAGACGACAACCATCTCCACGAACAGTTCGACGACGTTTGCAGCAGCATGGACTATCAGCTCGGAGACCGTGGCTGCGGTTACCCTTGACGCTGCATCACAGACAGGAGCGCCTGCGATGGTGTACTCAACGACGAACCTGGGTGCACGAATGGCAAAACGTCATTTTTGTGGATGAATCCAGGTTCTGTTTACAGCACCGCATCCATGTTTGACGACGTCGCGGTGAACGCACGTTGGAAGCGTGTATTCGTCATCGCCATACTGGCGTATCAGCCGGCGTGATGGTATGGGGTCCCATTGGTTGCAGGTCTCAGTCACCTCTTGTTCGCATTGACGACACTTTGAACAGTGGACGTTACATTTCAGATGTGTTACCAACCGTGGCTCTACCTTTCATTCGATCCCTGCAAAACCCTACATTTCAGCAGGATAGTGCACGACCGCATGTTGCGGGTCCTGTACGGCCCTTTCTGGATACAGTAAGAGTTCGACTGCTGCCCTGCCCAGCACAGTCTCCAGATCTGTCACCAATTGAAAACGTCTGGTCAATGGTGGCCGAGCAACTGGCTCGTCACAGTATGCCAGTCACTACTCTTGATGAACTGTGGTATCGTGTTGAAGCTGCTTGGGCAGCTGTACCTGTACACACCATCCAAAATCTGTTTTGACTCAATGCCCAGGCATATCAAGGCCGTTATAATGGCCAGAGGTGGTTGTTCTGGGTACTGATTTCTCAGCATCTATGAGCCCAAATTGGGTGAGAATGTAATCACTTGTCAGTTTTAGTATAATATATTTGTCCAATGAATACCCGTTTGTCATCTGCATTTCGTCTTGGTGCAGAAATTTTTATGGCCAGTAGTGTATTACACGTTTACAAAATACGTGAAAGAGGATCTGTCCCCGGCATGTACAAATTATTAGTTTCACGCAGGTATCCATAAATTGCTTTATGAGAACCTAGTGTCTTGTCGTGTAAAATAGATCTACCAAGGAAAACATAAAAATATCTTTTCTAATTACGTGTAAATCATACCTTATAGCTGCACAAAGATCTGAGTGGAGGTAAACGCTGCTCTACTAGACTTTGCCGGCCTCTGTGGCTGAGCGGTTCTAGGCACTCCAGTCCGGAAATGCGCTGCTGCTACAGTCGCAGGTTCGAATCCTGCCTAGGGCATGGATGTGTGTGATGTCCTTAGGTTAGTTAGGTTTAAGTAGTTCTAATGTGTGGGGGACTGATGACCTCAGATATTAGGTCCCATAGTGCTTAGGGCCATTTGAACCATTTGTACTAGACTTTCCAGTCAATAGTATCTGAACACCCCCATGTAATGTGGAATAGAGCACTAGAAGCGGATAGTATTGTGTTCTCAGTAGAGAAGTAGTTGCAGCTAAATGGGTCTATTAGAGAGCTCAGTGACTTCTTTGAAAGTGGACTAGTCGTTGAAGGTTACTTCGGTAATAAATCCATTAGGGACATTTGAACTACTGTAATGTTACGAAGGCAGACATTTGGTGATGCACTGTATTACAGAAACGCGAAGGAACTGCCTCAGTTAAACCAAGATTACATAGACCCCATGTACGTTGCAGGCTGGAGCAGTGGGCCACTGTGCAGGATGGATGTAAAATTTCCCATAAAGTCGGTGGAAGGTATCACGCGTGATTTTCACTGTGCTACCAGCAACCGAACAACATAATGACTGTATGCAGGGCGTTAAAAAAGAATGGGGTACAATGGTGGCCCAGCTTCTCATAGGAGACAAACATCTGTAGTCAGTGCTAACCGATGCTTGAGGTGCTGTTATGTGCGATGCCACTGGATAGTGTATGACTGGAAACGAGTGATCTGGAGCGACAAATCACGTTATACACTGCGTCAGTCCGAAGGTAGGGTTTCGGTTTGGCGAGTGCGTGAAGAACGTTATAAGCGATCATCTGCGTAGTGCCAGCAGTGACCACACTAGACGTAATCGTAAGTACAGCGAACGTAATCCTACAGTAAGGGTATGCAGTTCATAGTTACGGTGTGGTGCCTCTATTGCACTTACGGGAAAGGAAATGTCCCAAGATATGAACATATTTTAATGCAGTGTCTACTACTTACAGTCGAGTAACATTTCAGGACGCTGACTGTCTAAATCAGCACGAGAATGCACCCCGTTAAACAGCAGCAATTGTTGTAAGGTTGTAGTATGCCTCCTTTTGACTTGGGTGTGTTATTTACTATCCTGATATGTAAAACCAGATGTAATACTTGCGTGTATTTTGTTTTCTCTGAATTGGTTTACAAAACATACTGTCCTCCAAAGCCTACTGTAATATTACTGTACTATACTGTTAATAATAAGCAAATATGCCGACAGAAAAACCACAAAAACAAGTATAATAACCGTGTGTGTTAACCCAAGGCAAAAGCACCAGACTTTAACTCGTTTCTTCAAATAAGTCATTAGTTCAGAGGTATGACAAGTAACAGTAGTTAGACTACTATTTTGCATCGATAACAATATATGTGGTTGGTGGTACACTATTATTCGCCAGTCTAATTAGGCACTGTAGTGGGACGAAATTAAGCGTCACCCATCCACCAAAGTCAGCCCAGTTTGCAGGTGACTATAAGTTTAATTTAGTTTTTGTTTATGTGTTTTCTTATTATTTGTAATAAATGTGAATTATCTAAAAGTTTGTATTTTTTTTATGTGTTTCATGTACGGAGAGGTCGGCGCAACGAACGGGGACAGCATCTTCGTTGCCGCGACCTGAGAGGAAATTGCTGGCCGCTATACGTCGCGGGTCGACAGCCAAGGAGCAACAGAAGATCCTGGAACCGAGTTGTTGCGTCGTGCTTCTAAAAATTAAAAATGAAGTTTTATACTCTTTTTGTACAACAATGACATCATGTAGATCTTAATCTTATTGAAATGTTAGTCACTGTCTGTCAACGCTCAAGTTCACATCTGTATGTGTAGGAAGCTAATAAAATAGTGTATGCTACTAAAGTTGAAACACGTGTCTTGAAGATTTATTTATGAAGAGTTATGTGAACAGATTAATAATATATTTAACAAGATTATTGATTCAGACAGCGTTGGCCGAAACTTTGAATCTAAAAAGTTTATTTGATGTGTGATTCTGATATCGATTAGATCAAGATAACGTGTGTCGATATAATTTTCTGAGGAGAAACAAACGAAATTTAAATTCGAAAAAGTTACGAAAACCAATTGGCCCAAGTGATGTAATTTTCTGCACACGACTCAACTGATGTTTTACAGTTTCGTTCAAGAACCATTCTATGACAATTTAAAAAGAATATGAATCATTTTTAAAGTGGGTTGTAACTGACGGAGGTGACGAAGTCTGCACATGGTCATACATATATCAAACGAAAAACTAATACGTCGTTACACCACACCGTGGCGACCTTAGAAACAGGACTTGTGTGCAACTAAGGCACACAGGTACGAAACGAAACATCAAGAGTCCTTCCGAAGTCAACGCGAGTTTTCGTGGAGCCTTCACCAGCCAGCGGCGACTTCGCGGGTGTGGGCATCTGACGGAGTGCAGCCAAGCAGTACGGTCACGCAGTTGTTCCACGAGAAGGCGCGTCTGTTGGGCAGCAGCTGAACGCTGCAAACCCCGACAACCTTTTTTCTCCCTAAACTAATAGGCCCAGTATGTCAGCTGCGGGGCGTTCCTCCGGCTGGTATTAGAGGTGTTGCTGAGGCCTTCGCCTGTCTACGGCGGTGCCGGGCGTGGTTGCAGCCAGCGACGTTTCCGGTGTTCGACTCAGCGTCCGGCCGGTTGCGGAAGCGGGGTCGCAGCATCTCAGCGGCTGCATCGACGGCTGTTACATCTGCAGCCCATAGCAGCACACTGATCATCGAGAACTACAAATTACAATATTAGTGTCCGGTGAGTTTGTTTCAAGTTGGAAGTGGTGTGTTGTATATAGGGAGTGTGCTTTTATAGGATTGTTGATTACAAGTCTGCGTGTGTAAATAGTTAATATTTTACAATAATGTCGGGAAGTGAAATGTCAGACGAAGAGCAATCTATGTCCGATAGGAGCATGAGATCCCTTTTTAGGGCGATAGCTAAATTAAAACAATCTAACGGGGATTTCCTAGCTGAATTAAAACAGTCTAACGAAGAATCTACTGCTAGATTAAAAGAGGAATTAAAACAGTCTAACGAAGAATCTATGGCTAGATTAAAACAGTCTAACGAAGAATCTATGGCTAGATTAAAACAGTCTAATGAGGAATCTACTGCTAGATTGAAACAGGAACTAAAACAGGAATTAAAACAGTCTAACGAGGAATCTACTGCTAGACTTAAAGGGGAGCTAACAAAATCAACAGACAGGTTGCAGGAATATCTTAATGAAACCAGTCGAGAATTAAGTGATAAAATAGAGTCTTCTAAAGTTGAAATGCAGGAAAAATTAGTAGGACTTAGTAATAAGATTGCTGATAATTGTAAAAGGTTAGAAGAACATATCCAGGAATCGCGCGAGGAAAAAGCTCGCATGCGACACGATATTACTGACTTAACCGACAGACTAGATAGTGTCAATATCTTAGTTGTAAATGAAATACAGAAAAATAATAACATGTTACGAGATGAACCTTCTATGCAAACGGAAACTGTTCGTAGAGAATTATTGGAATCTATTAAAGAGGTCTCTACCAAACCTGTAGAGATTTCTTCAATAGATAATGTAGAATTAGAGACATTAACTCATCAAGTAGAAAAGGACCATACTGAAATCGAAAACATGAAATCTTTAATTACTGAAATATGCAGTAACCTTGAGACTGCCAAAGATAATAATATTGACGAAGGTACAGAGCGTTCACATCGTGAACACAGTGAAGAATCGATATTAGCTAATCGCGTATCCAATACAGAAATGCGGATACAGGAAATTACTAAACGGTTATCGGAATTAGATAATAACGAGAACATTTCAGGTAGCAGAGGTAATAACATAGTCAGAGACAACAGTCGCATCGAATTTGCTAGCACGGAAGACAACAATATGAATAAAGCAATCACGGCAAGCCAATCCGATGCAACTCCGTCTCTGCCAGCTAAACAAAATCCGACTATTTCTCTCGCAGAATGTCTGGATGACATAACGACAAATTCAAATGTAGCAAGTCGATTTCCTGTATTCAAACCTGGAGGCGAACTGCACCCTATAAACTTTATAAAAGCTTTTGAAACATCATTATCTCCTAAATGGAGTAATGAAAAACGCATTCAATTTGTAATAGGACATTTAGAAGCAGAAGCTGCGGAATGGGCAGTACTGCATAGAAATGAATTCAGGGATTGGGATGATTTTGTTAAGCAGTTTAAACAAAATTATTGGTCAAGACGAAAACAACAACACTTAACTTTAAAGTTGTTAGCCCCTCCTCCATATTCTAAACGGTGGAGAGGTTATAGGAATTATTTTGAATGGAATTTAAACCGTGCTAAATTAATTGAAAGTCATCTAATGCGAGTACTAATTAGTGGATTACCGTATTATGTAAAGGAAAGAAAAATGTTATTCTACGAATTATACAAAACCTTACTAATGGGGACGAAACAGTTAACACCCGGGGTGTGTGGTTATATTTTAACGACTTGTTGTATTCGAAAGCACAGAGGGAACACCAGAGATGGAAAATCTGCATTCCGAAAACTGTTGTGGACGAGTTAATTACTTATATTCATGAAGGTTACGGGCATTTTGGAATTCATAAATGTATTAAACATCTAATGAAGTATTATTATTTCAAAAATATGTCCCGTATTGTGAGAAGTATTATTAGGGCTTGTGAAACCTGTCAAAAGGTTAAAGTTAATAACAAATCCAAGCGTTATAAATTATATGCTGTAATTCCTCGAGGTTTGTGGGATCTACTGTCATTAGATTTTTTCGGCCCTCTGCCTCGGAGTTCAGGAGGATTAACATATGTGTTTGTTGTAATGGAATGTTGGTCCAAACATGTGAAGCTATATACTTTGAAACGAGCGAATACAGCAAGCGTTATACGCTGCCTCACCCGAAATTACTTTGTTAACTGGGGCATTCCTAAACGACTTATGTCTGACAACGGTAGTGCCTTTATTAGTCAAAGATTTCAAGATATGATAAGACAATATGGAATCAAACATATCTTAATTTCGAAATATCACCCTCAAAGTAATTTAGTAGAAAGAGTCATGAAAGAATTAGGACGATTATGTAGAACTTATTGTGCACATAAACATACTCGGTGGGCCAAACTAATGCCTGAATTCGAAAAGATATTAAATGAATTGCCTCACCTAACGACGGGATTATCACCTATAGAAATTTTAGGCAAACGAATTATAGGTGAGCCTTTACTAGCTGCTTTACCTTGGCCACCATTAAATGAGATACAACAAGATATTCCAGACGAAAAAGTTTGCGAACAGATTGTAAAAAATGCCGAACGGAGAATTAAAAGTTATAATCAACAGGCTGTAGAACCCTCATTTCAGGTAGGAGATCTTGTGCTAGTACGATCTCATCCTAAAAGTTCTAAGATCGATAAGGAATGTAGAAAATTTTTCTTTATCTTTGAAGGTCCATATGTTGTACATAAGATTGTACATCCCAAAGCATTACTTCTTATGGAACCTTCATCAGGTGTAATTAAAGGATTATATAGTGTTGATCAAATGAAACTCTTCATTCCTAAATAAGTTAATATTTAGTATATGTTACACACGGAAGAGCGTTCATAGTTTATTCATGTGAAGTTTTCGTGATAGTTACGTGTTATTTTAAATAAATGACAGAAAGCTTAAACATGTGTTCTACAATAATCTACTGGTACTTCAAAAAGAGAAAGATAACCCAAAGGGGGATTTATATGGAAGCAACTTTGCTCTTAGGTCAAAAGGAATTTTGCATATTTTAAATTTACTCGGATAGTAGGAACCAAAGGGGATGGTTAATAGTTTTAGGGACCAGGGGCGTCCAGAGCTATATGGCTCACGAGAACATAGCAGAGTGCCTTTAATAGAGGTTTGCAATAGTGTTAATATAGAACACACCAAACGGGGCTCTCTCGCTTGTTTCTCATAAATAAATGGCCATTACCCAACAAGGTGTCCGAAGGTAAAGAAAGCCGTGCCGAGAACTTATTAGTAATATACATTCTTGAAAAGAATAACTCTAGTAAATAAATGAAACTGAAACTAACCTATCACAATTTGAACGCTCTGTCCTAATGTACAACGTTAAAGAACGTACTAAATTAGTATTTATTAGCAACTATTAACTGAAGAGGAGCAATCTCCCTATATTCGGTTACGAATTACCATAAGAGCACAATTAAGAGTAAATGACAAATAGTCACAACGATATCGTATTAAAAGGATTAAATCTATCTAATAGCAAGGACTCTAGGTTACGTAAAATGTGAGGAAAATGTATTAACAGTTAAATATTGTATATTGAACAGTTTTAATTCCGGTTAAAACCTGACAAACTGAGCTTGTGGGTGGGGTATGTAGTGGGACGAAATTAAGCGTCACCCATCCACCAAAGTCAGCCCAGTTTGCAGGTGACTATAAGTTTAATTTAGTTTTTGTTTATGTGTTTTCTTATTATTTGTAATAAATGTGAATTATCTAAAAGTTTGTATTTTTTTTATGTGTTTCATGTACGGAGAGGTCGGCGCAACGAACGGGGACAGCATCTTCGTTGCCGCGACCAGAGAGGAAATTGCTGGCCGCTATACG
Source organism: Schistocerca americana (assembly GCF_021461395.2). NCBI lineage: Eukaryota > Metazoa > Arthropoda > Insecta > Orthoptera > Acrididae > Schistocerca > Schistocerca americana. Next base: position 46,981,336 of record NC_060123.1, read on the forward strand.
TCGCGGGTCGACAGCCAAGGAGCAACAGAAGATCCTGGAACCGAGTTGTTGCGTCGTGCTTCTAAAAATTAAAAATGAAGTTTTATACTCTTTTTGTACAACAATGACATCATGTAGATCTTAATCTTATTGAAATGTTAGTCACTGTCTGTCAACGCTCAAGTTCACATCTGTATGTGTAGGAAGCTAATAAAATAGTGTATGCTACTAAAGTTGAAACACGTGTCTTGAAGATTTATTTATGAAGAGTTATGAGAACAGATTAATAATATATTTAACAAGATTATTGATTCAGACAGCGTTGGCCGAAACTTTGAATCTAAAAAGTTTATTTGATGTGTGATTCTGATATCGATTAGATCAAGATAACGTGTGTCGATATAATTTTCTGAGGAGAAACAAACGAAATTTAAATTCGAAAAAGTTACGAAAACCAATTGGCCCAAGTGATGTAATTTTCTGCACACGACTCAACTGATGTTTTACAGTTTCGTTCAAGAACCATTCTATGACAATTTAAAAAGAATATGAATCATTTTTAAAGTGGGTTGTAACTGACGGAGGTGACGAAGTCTGCACATGGTCATACATATATCAAACGAAAAACTAATACGTCGTTACACCACAGCACACGTAATGAAGCTGAGTAGGACAGCAGAAAAGATTGCAGCTCCCTGCTTACCTAACAGACTTCACCTTAGATTTAGATAAAAGATGGTTCTGCAATACAAGACAAGTTTAGTCGGTCCAAACAAAACTACAGCACCCAACTGCTTAATAAAACAGACTGATTTCATGAAAACAAAAGTAAATTTGGACGGGGGGGGGGGGGGGCGGGTTGTACATCAACATATTTGGTACTCAACATTTCAGTGGTTCACTATAAACTGTTTAACGTTACTATTTATCATCATTAATCATCAGCTTAGTATTTCCTTTCATTAAAACGTAATGTGAAAGCAGCAAACAATATATCTAATATGTTCAAACAAATTTCGGGTTTGCAGCCGGTCATCGTTCAATACTTCGCAGATGTATCTAATATGGCCTCTGAACCTGCCATAACCTTACGAAATTATTTTAACACAGAAAATGATATCAACGTTAATTATGAAATTCTCAGTTATTCTTTCCATCAATTAATTCACTGATTAATCACTCATTTGCCAACAATATATTATAGATTTCACAGTCTTGGCTGAATACGGATCACTCGGAATTTACATTTACCAAGTTAGGATCCCGCTTGGTTTGTGAGCGGGATAAATTACCAGGTGGACACAATTGTTAACTTGGATGATGGTTATTGTTCTTGAAGCACATTTCAACTTCCTGGCACACACTATAATACATAGCTAAAATGTCGTACCCTGTAAGCTGTGATCAGCGACGGTGGCGTTGGTGGCAACAACTGCATTAATATCAGAACGGCCAAGAGCAGTTATCCATGTCGGACTTATTTCCTCTTCACAGCGATGATCCATCTTATAATCAATAGCCCGTTTTTCTCCCCATACCAGGCCGTGATAAACTGCAGTTTCCAACCGAGGCAAGATGCAACAATACGGCGCACTCCACACTATGCTGGCGCTGCACGTGCTGCCTCTAACATCACTGGCCACCGACTAACTTTGTTCGCGCCCGCCAAAGCGCGCCAGACGTTTCCGCTCCCACCCTTTTCCTACGCTTACACAGCTTTCCGTTCCTGACGGCACTACTCCACCTTTTATACTACACATATCTCATACAACCCTAAGTGAGTACCAGTAACTATTACATACATAATTACATTATAGCACATTTTTACATTTAATAACTATAACATATTTAACTATAACATATTTAAAAGTAAGTATTACACCCTTTTCCTTAATACATACATTCACTTTAATCTTATCAAAGAGTTTCAGTATCGATTTCGCTTCAAACAAGATGTCTCTACTTCTGCTTTAACAGTTTCAATAAAATATTTACAATTTTTTTTAAGATATGAGCAATAATGTCACAAGATGTCAAACAAGTACCTTGCATTGAATTCCTAACACAGTTCTGTTGAAGTCGATATGTCACACAACATAGTTCATTAATTTGCAGATGTAATAAGTAAGCCAGCATTTCATGAATATAAACCACTAACACTCACTCTAGGAATTGCAAGCAAGTAATTTCCAAGGACTGAGATGCGAGACACAGTCCCGAGGGAAAGGAGAATTTTAAGGAGCCACACTGTCCTGCCCGGCTGAAAATCTTTCGCCAAGGGAAACCTAGCAGACACAATGAGACACTACCGCGACTGCGTAGGCAGCTGGCCAAAGCAGCCCTTGACCCTGCTTTTAACGACGACCCTTCGGATAGCCTTTGTACAGGAACACGGTGGGAGATCCCAGATAAAACATATTAACAATCCCAAGTCAAAAGATTGGTGACTCATTGCAGCCACCTATATTAAAGCTCACATGAGAGAAAAAGCTGTTTATCTCAGTATTACGTAGCAGAAGTTAAACTCAGCCTTATGAAAGAAACGACACCTGTGGTAGGCTACAAAAACAGTTGAGAGTGGACTTAAAACAAGTACAAACGCCCTGATTGGCCAGAAAAAATAACGCATGGCCACCAGCTTTGGTATAAGCAAATTGCAGACAGAGTAATTGGCCCTTCTCTTGCAGAGAAACTTTTATTATTTGGGTAAGCTGACTCGTACTGCACTGAGACGACTGCGAGGGTCAGTATGTGAACAGGCTCATCTTAACTCGTAAGGAGTTAAACTGTGAAGTCTCTTAGTACAGAGAATTGCACTGAGCATTTACAGTTAACGTCTGTGAGCAATTCGAAGGCAACAAAGTACACCTCTATTCCAGCCAAATAGTGTGTACTACACCAATTAACTTGGCTAGGGAATAACTAGAAGCCTTGGCTTCACTAAAGACGTAGCCAATGTATCCGGCTTGCAGCCGGTCGTCGTTCAATACCTCGCACGATATTTCAAGTGGGCACCTGCCAGTTATCTTCAGGTGAGCCGTCGTAGATTCATATACGACTGGTGTTTAACAGTCAAGAGGGATTTAAAATAGTTTCTCAGGTACACAGCTTGCGCCACAGATGCCACTGCCTCCGCCAACGCAATGTAAACACATGCGCGCTTGCGCCATGCCAGCAAGAGATATTAAATTGAAATTCAGAACTGCGGTCGCCTCTGCCTCTCCTATTTTCTTGTACATTCAACCAAGACCTGTGGTTAACCATATTCACGAATTTCGAGCCTAATCGAAGTAGAAACGCATGGTGCCCTATCCCATGGAAAGGTCTGATCAGCCGCTGTAGAGATGGGAATTGTATTAATTCTGTAATTCTTTTTGATTGCTCTTATCGACATTCAATTTTGGGTATTTTTATTTGGCATTGTAGCGTAATTCATATCTGGTCCCAGTTGTATTTAATTTTTTTGTATTTTTGTCTACCCCCAGACATGGGCATCAATCATCTTACCATTAAAGAACCTTATAATAATTAAGAATTTCACTTCACTCTTGTGAAAATCGAGTATCAATATTTTACTATCCTGTAAGTAGTTCTGCTAACATAGCTACGTCATGAAGACATACTTAGAGTAAAAATTTACCTTATTACAAAAACCTAAGATTTTAATGTTGGCAACATATAGGTACGCGTGAAACTGTAAACTAGATTCAGTTAGCGATAACGTTTCCTTTACAGGAAGTGTAGTGGAACTGACATTGAGATCAATGTCAGATTACATCACTTTCTGTAGTGCCGCGCTCTTCTGAACTCTGCATGTGTGAAATGGTATCTTCCTACCTTGCATGCTGTAGGTTGAACACCATATTCCTACAACACTTATAGAGTGTCCTTACTCTACTGTGGTAGGAAGATAGATCAGAACCAGTCTCACACATGTTAGATAATGGCAACATTGCTAGGATGATAAATTACCATAGTAAGGTGGTCCACAATATGTAATTACTAGGACAAAAAGAGTCCCCTTAAAAATTTTTTTGTAATATATTTTTATGTTGCATCAACCAGTGGTAAATATTAGTGGCTACTGACAAGTGAATAGCGAGACAGAGATGTGCAGTGCACCGAAAGACATACGCAGTATCTCCATAGTATAGTTGTAATGACGTTTTTAGGATGACACAGAATTGAGCCGTTGGTTCTGTCCCAACTGTTACGTGACGGTCGTACAGTCTTATTATGGTGTCAAGGGAATTAGGAACAGTAAAGGAAATATTTAGCTAATAATTTTATGAAGGGAGTAGGGTCGTATGATCCCATTACTACGCGAAGTATGGCGCGTCGGTTGAAACTGCGAAGACGGCCTTCAGATATATTAGCAATGGCAAATCGGGACCTTGGCAGAATTGAGATTGACACCCAGCAAGATAATGTATGGGAACCTCAGGACAGAACAACCCGTTAATGCAGTAACAACGAAGCAACTGCGTGAAATAGGAAAACAAAACAGAGGCCAAAGAAAAATTTCGTCACATAGAGAAGAGGGAAAAGAAGCCCGAGATATGATCCAAACTTTAATAGAAGGTCACATGCAGTTAAGAACAGATATTGACAACGTTCAAGTGGACACGCAGGCATAGCGGGATGACACTCAGACCGAAATAAAAACGTAGCATGACGGCACTCAAGGTGAAATCAAAATATTACATGACGACGTCAAAACATTACGTGACGACAACAAAGCACGAAGTGATGATACTCACCGTGAAATTCCAAAGATAACCGAACAGGTCAATGCAATTACACGCCAAGCAGCGGGCACAGGCCATTAAATAGTTGAAGATAGTGTGTTGCGAAACCACATTACGAAAGCGGTTCTGAAGAGGTATGATACTCGCTTCGTGAGAATAAAATCGAAAACGAAGAATCAATTCGGGAAACTCTGAGAAAAACTGTTGCGAACTATACAAGAGCGATTTGATCAAGATCATGCAAGCTGTGAATCCGTAACAACTTCCTAGTCAATTACGTCACCAGAAAGGCAAGAAGTTTTACAAGGAACGAAAGGTTATAGCCAAAGCACACCGACACTCGCGAAGAGCCGATGGAAGAAAGTCATTGCGCCCCATTACAACGACATCATGCTAGACTAGGCGAAAGTTACAGTGGGCAATATCCAATGGATTTACCACAACCTGAAAGACTGACACGTGAAATGATCGGGAACAGAATTTCGTACAGTACCGTGACGAGGTACAAAAATGATCATTTCCTCATTGTAAGGAAGTTTCAGCATTTCCCTGAAGGAAAGACACTGCATCCACGAGCCTTCATTGATCAATTCAGAATAGGACTAACAGAACATTGGACATTAGCTCACAAATTAGACTTTACTAGTATATGTTCCCGTATGTTAGAAAAAGTAGCAGCTACATGTCGATCATGTGAAGGAGTCAGAGATAAGTTTCTCTCACGCTACTGGTCGAGTGAAGCGCAAAATACGGTGAAGTATGAACTACTACATAATTCCTACTTCGAGAATTCCGGAGATAAGAGCCCTGCAAAATTTTTCGAAGTAGTGGCAAAGAGAAATTTATATTTGTATGTGCCATACGGCAATGGAGAATTGATTAAATTGTGTACCATGAAGTTGCCACTAAAATACCAACAGTCATGGGCAGTGTGTAAAAGCAATGATGTGGAAGCCTTCAAAGGAATTTTGAGAGAATTAGAAGTCATATTCCTGAAGGCGAGGCAAGAGAAGAGCCAAACCCGCGCGGAAACGTGAGCGAAAGACCGGCATATGCGCCGGAGACCGCACGAAAAAATGTCAGCTATTACGGAGCGCGTGATTACTTCGCGCCGAGAAATGACAATCGATTCCAACAGAGAAATGGAAACGGATACGTAACAAGAAATGGCAACGGTCATCAAGCCAGGAATGGCAATAACTATTACAGGGAGAATAACCGTAATTACAATGGGTACTGGAAGACAAAAAGGCGGGCAAATTACCAGCAACGAAAGACGTGTCACCAGGGCAAACAAAGACAGGGAGGAACAACAGAATACGTGGAGTTACGGACACCAAACTCCAATAAACATTCGAAATAAACTCTTTGACACGAGACGTGAAAGATGCAAGAACAGAACCGCAGGGACCGAAAGAAGTCAAGATATCGCAAACATCTGAATGGACAGGATTTACTTACGAGGATCTCACAAAAAACGGTTTACCGAAACAAAATGAAGCAGGCATAATGGAAGTCGTGATAAGAGGTAAGGTAATTAGCATTTCAGAGTTATTTAATACTGAAACTAGGGACAGCCGATTCCAAGAGGATTACCTACCGTCGAGAGAAATAAATTTTTGTCACGACGGATATTAAATGAGGAAATACGATCGCAGGGATCAAACAAAGGCAGGAAAACAACAACATCATGCTGCGGAGAAATTAATTTGGAGCATACAAACGAAGAAAATGATCTACCAGAGGCAGGCACAGTGGGAGAAGAGAATAGGGACGGAGTAATTAGAATTCCAGAGTTATTTGAGGCTGAGACCAGGAAAAACGAACTCAATGAGGATAATGCGCAGTCGATTGAATTTGAAAATAAATTGCAACTGGGCACAATTTCCAATATATACAAGGATGGAAGTTACAGAGATATGTTAAGGGCATTTAGATGCAATTATTTGGGAGTTTTCATGAAGGAAACAAAAAGTAGAGGTAACTGAGTTGAGGGAAGTCAAATGTGGAGAAGAAGTTGTAGAAGAAAGAGAGATAATCGTCGAGGAATATCGGACAGAAAGTTCGAGTTTACGGGTAAAAATCCTGAAACGTCTTAAATATGATTCAATAGAGGATGCTATAATGCAGGAAGATGAAGAAGGACAGAGTAAACCGGGCAACATGCAATCAGTTGTAAGGACATGGTAGTGAAAATCCCAATTAATGCAGCGGTACAGAGTGGAGAATTTATTTCACCAGTGCAATGATAACGAAAAATTACCGTTCTTGGAAACGAAGAAGATTAAAGGGAAGAATCCCATCAAAAATCATACTACGTATCTCAGTAAACAAACAAGGCTAACCCTCTCGTGCCAAGGTCAAAAGGTCAAGTCAGTTTCCTTATCATAACGAAATTAACGGTGGACATCATAATAAGTGCAGGTTTTCTGAATGAAGGACGAGATGTGATAGACGTGGGAATTGGTAGCGTGACCTTTGGGAGCACTACACTTCTCTTTGAGCCAGGGCTGTACAGTGTCGAACGTAGGTGGAAAAGCAAGAATTTTCCAAACCTAAAAAACGATGTTCCACCACTCAAACAAAATGATATAGGCAGAAAGAACGGAGCACAGAATGAGACAGGTAAAAGTTCAGGACTTCATCATGTAAACCTTTTTAAAAGGTATGATGAATAATTAATTATAGGCTAAATTATATCAAAGAAGCTATCAAGTATGTTTCTGACAGGACATGACCTGGATTCTGAGGAAAAGAAGAGACAGAAAACTGAGAACTACCTTAATTTTTTATATGTGGCAGTTAACACGATATGTAGAATTTGCAAAGTTGATGAACTAATAGCATAACATGCTAACATACCACACCACGACACCACACATAACGAACATAAGGAGTCTGATTAGCTTAAAATACCAGGAAGAAATCGAAGCCTGATCGAGAAACTGGAATTGTAACACAGAGATAGGACGCCGAACCATTAAAGAATTTCTTGAGGGGCGTAAATTAAATTAGGCATTAGGCGTAAGTTAGATTATCAGAAAAGATTTTAGCACTCGGCCTCGTGCAACAAATAATCGTGAACTGCCCACAACAATGCGGCAGATGACAACTAAAATGTACGTGTGACATAAATGGAAGAGATCAATGATTTTCTATGATGCGGACGCTCCAGCAAGGGCATTAGAGGGATGGTGACTTGTAACCAAGGCAACCCTTGTACCAAACTGCGGTAGCCACCTTGCCGTGATAAAGAAAGTACAAGGAAGGAGCATGAGCAGCATTGATGTTGGATCCAGGCCTTACGAAAATTCAATTTCGACTGATACTCAAGTCGGAAGGACTGCAGGGAACGACAGGAAAAAAAAAAAACGAACAGCAACCAGAGCACAGAGTAAGGACAAAACACCTCGCCAAAACCACGACTTGGCTGAGACACAATTTAGCAAAAAAATTACGTTTAGAATCGCACTGTCGCTACCAGGCTGTGATATTATATTGAACTACAGAGATGAAGGAAAGTCAGTCAATGAATGCTGAGCTACACGTGATAATCAACGATTTTAACACTAACGAGTGTAAAACTTCAAAGCAACTGGTAGTCAATAATTTTCCACAGCCTTTTCAGGGAAGAGACAAGGTTCAAGTCTGAAGAAATGAAGATGTTTGGAAGAACGGAAGATAAATAGTTGCAAGAATGACATTGAAGAGATAAGATGGGGGAAAGTTTTTCAAGATACACCTTTCCAAATATCCATCATACAGTAAATTAGTTGTCTGCGAAGTGCTACAAAAATATAAATACTGTACCTACAGCAATCTCTCAAGAAAAAAAATCATGTTTTTAAAGCTTGTACTCCACGATATTCTGCACTAAAATTTCTACACTACCGTGAGGGCCATACCAAACTATGGCAACAACCTGCTGCAAAATTCAATGAAGAACTTCACTACGTAAGGTTGGCGACAAGCATCTCGCACATGTCCTTCACTTCGTGCAAAGACATTCGTCACCAACCTCACGAAAGAACATTCGTGGACATTGTGTGAAAATAATGGACGAAATTAGGTAAAAATCAGTGTCAGACATTGAAAAATCTCCCAAAAAAGCAGCAATTAACATAGGACATCGATGTATTGATATAAATCTGATACACTTTACTTCTCTCTATACAATATGTATAAGCGTCTGAATAAGAACTGCATAACAGTCTTTTCATAACCTTTGTTTCATGAGAAATGGAGGAGAAACCATTTTGTATAGAAATATTTTATGTATTTACAACCTAATTAGAATACATAGTTAAAAAAGAAAACCTGTTCATGCATATTGCTTGTTGAAGATACCATTTTTTTGAAGTTAATTTACCGTCTATGAGAGCAATATTGTGAAATTTTATTCATGCCTAGCTATCAATGCAACATTTCTTAAAGACCACATTGCCTGTCAGAGTAATAATTTTTTTAGAATAATATGTGTATATGATTATTGTTTGTGATTATAATATTTTCGAATTTGCGTAAATCAATAACAGAAACGTTCAAAATTTTGACAAGATTAGGATTCGCTAAAGAATTATACTGATGATCACATAAGTAGTTAAATGGTTGAAATGGCTCTGAGCACTATGGGACTTAACTACTGAGGCCATCAGTCCCCTAGAACTTGGAACTACTTAAACCTAACTAACCTAAGGACATCACACACATCCATGCCCGAGGCAGGATTCTAACCTGCGACCGTAGCGGTCGCGCGTTTCCGGACTGCAGCGCCTAGAACCGCTCGGCCACTCCGGCCGGCCATTAGCCGCTAGAATCGTAATTCTTCTAAATAAAACGGCACAATGTAAACACAACATTTTTGAATTACATAAAAAGTTTGTAAATTCTTAAGTCACTTTAAATAGAAAGCGATTGAAAAAATTCTGTTAAAGGATAGGTGTGAGAGGCTCCTCATTTCCGATATAAAATCTAAATTACACATAACACAATTAAATAAATAAGAAAAAGAAATTGATATTACTAAAAAATTTACAGTCTTCATTTAAGGGAGACAAATAGAATAAGGACTAGACGAAGTGGCCGACCAGTATTCAATGCTTAAGAAAAGTATAATTATTGTCTGACTTAGACAATCACTCAATCATCGTCTAATACCAGTACAAAAATTATGGCTGAAGGGTGGTGTGTCTTACAAATAAAACACCTCACACTGAATTCCTGTAACAGTTCCGGTTAACTTTATATGTCACCCAACATATTACATGAAATTGAACGAATTTTGTTAATATGCAGATGTAATAAATAATCCAGAATTTCATGAATATAAACCATTAACACTCACAATAGGAATTGCAAGCAAGTAATTTCCCCGACCCGAGCTACGTGAAGCGATTCTGAGGATAAGGAGAATTTTATGACAGAACTCCGTCCCGTGCGGCTAAAAAACTGTCGCTACGAGACACCTAGCGGCCACAATGAGACGCCGCAGCCACTGCGTAGGCCACTGGCGAAGGCAGCCCTTGCCCTGCTTTTAGCAACGACCCTTCCGAAAGTCTGCAAACAGTAGCACGGCGGGAGATCCCAGATAAAACGTCCAGAGAAACCCAGGTCAAAAAATTGGTGCCTCATTGTAGCCACCTGCGTTAAAACTCACTTGAAAGAAAAGCTGTTTAGCGCCGTATTACGTAGCAGAAGTTAAACTCAGCACTATTAATGAAATGACACCTGTGATAGGCTACAAAAACTCCAGTGGGTGGAGTTATAACAACTACGACCGCCTTGACTGGCCAGAAAATAACGCATGGGCACCAACTTTAATATGGACAAATTGCAGACTAAGTAATTAGCACTGCGCTGAGACAATTACGAGAGTCATTTTGTGAAAATTTGTTCGAAGGCTCGTCTTGACTCGTAAGGAGTTAAACTGCAAAGTTTCCAAGTACAGCGAATCGCACCGAGCACTCACAGTTAATGCTTGCAAGCGATTTGAGAGGAACGATTTAAGCACTATTCTAGCTAAATAGCATGTACCATGCCAGTTTACTTAGCTAGGGAATAACTTCACCGAAGTCGTTGGAAACGTATCCCACTGGTGTTTAACAGTCGAGATAGATTTAGAGTAGATTCTCAGATCCACAGTTCATGCCGACTGCCGCCACTGCCGCCGCCGACACAAGGTAAACACACGCGCGCTCCCACCACTCCAGCAAGTGATTTTCGATTGACACTCAGAACTGCGGTCGTCTCTGTCTCTCCTGTTTCATTTTACATTCAGCCATGGCCTGTAGTTAAACATATTCACTATTGTCGGACCTAATTGAAGCATAAACGATAGATGTCCGATCTGTTCTCACGAAAACGACTGATCAGCTGCTGTAGAGTTAGGATTTTTTTTTATTATTCCTCTTATCGACCCCCATTCAATTCTGGGTATTTTCGTTGTGCATTTTAGCGTAATTAGTATCTGGTACCACTTGTATTTAATTTGTTTGTATTTTTATCCGCCGGGCGGAATTACCCGAGCGGTCTAGGGTGCTGCAGTCATGGACTGGGCAGCTAGTCCCGGCGGAGGTTCGAGTCCTCCCTCTGGGATGGGTGTGTGTGTTTGTCCTTAGACTAATTTACGTTAAGTAGTGTGTAAGCTTAGGGACTTAGCAGTCAAGTCCCATAAGACTTCACATACTTTTGAACATTATTTTTATCGACCTCCTGAGATGGTCATCAACCATTTTACCATTAAATCATCATCATCATCATCATCATCATTTAAGACTGATTATGCCTTTCAGCGTTCAGTCTGGAGCATAGCCCCCCTTATACAGTTCTTCCATGATCCCCTATTCAGTGCTAACATTGGTCCCTCTTCTGATATTAAACCTATTACTTCAAAATCATTCTTAACCGAATCCTGGTACCTTCTCCTCGGTCTGCTCCGACCCCTCCTACCCACTACTGCTGAATCCATGAGTCTCTTGGGTAACCTTGCCTCTCCCATGCGTGTAACATGACCCCACCATCTAAGCCTGTTCGCCCTGACTGCTACATCTATAGAGTTCATTCCCAGTTTTTCTTTGATTTCCTCATTGTGGACACCCTCCTGCCATTGTTCCCATCTACTAGTACCTGCAATCATCCTAGCTACTTTCATATCCGTAACCTCAACCTTGTTGATAAGGTAACCTGAATCCACCCAGCTTTCGCTCCCATACAACAAAGTTGGTCGAAAGATTGAACGGTGCACAGATAACTTAGTCTTGGTACTGACTTCCTTCTTGCAGAAAAGAGTAGATCGTAGCTGAGCGCTCACTGCATTAGCTTTGCTACACCTCGCTCCCAGTTCTTTCACTATGTTGCCATCCTGTGAGAATATGCATCCTAAGTACTAGAAACCGTCCACCTGTTCTAACTTTGTTCCTCCTATTTGGCACTCTATCCGTTTATATTTCTTTCCCACTGACATTACTTTCGTTTTGGAGATGCTAATCTTCATACCATAGTCCTTACAATTCTGATCTAGCTCTGAAATATTACTTTGCAAACTTTCAATCGAATCTGCCATCACAACTAAGTCATCCGCATATGCAAGACTGCTTATTTTGTGTTCACATATCATAATGTCACCCAGCCAGTCTAATGTTTTCAACATATGATCCATAAATAATATGAACAACAGTGGAGACAGGTTGCAGCCTTGTCTTACCCCTGAAACTACTCTGAACCATGAACTCAATTTACCGTCAACTCTAACTGCTGCCTGACTATCCATGTAAAGACCTTTAATTGCTTGCAAAAGTTTGCCTCCTATTGCATAATCTTGTAGAACAGACAATAACTTCCTCCTAGGAACCCGGTCATCTGCTTTTTCTAGATCTATAAAGCATAGATACAATTCCCTGTTCCACTCGTAACACTTCTCCATTATTTGCCGTAAGCTAAAGATCTGGTCCTGACAACCTCTAAGAGGCCTAAATCCACACTGATATTCATCCAATTGGTCCTCAACTAATACTCGCACTTTCCTTTCAACAATACCTGAGAAGATTTCACCCACAACGCCGATTAAAGAGATACCTCTGTAGTTGTTACAATCTTTTCTGTTTCCATGTTTAAATATTGGTGTGATTACTGCTTTTGTCCAGTCTGATGGAACCTGTCCCAACTACCAGGCCATTTCAATTATCCTGTGTAGTCATTTAAAACCTGACATTCCACTGTATTTGATGAGTTCCGACTTAATTTCATCCACCCCAGCTGCTCTATTGCACTGCAATCTATTGACCATTATTTCCACTTCCTCAAATGTGATCATATTTCCATCATCATTCCTATCCCATTCTAACTCGAAATCTGAAACATTACTGATCGCATTTTCACCTACATTGAGCAACTCTTCAAAATATTCCCTCCATCTGCCAAAGGCATCCATAGGATTCACCAGCAGTTTTCCTGACCTGTCCAAAATACTAGTCATTTCCTTCTTACCTCCCTTTCGAAGACTGCTAATTACACTCCAGAATGGTTTTCCAGCAGCTTGACCCATAGTCTCCAACCTGTTTCCAAAGTCTTCCCACCATTAAAATACCTTATAATATTTAATAGTTAGGAATTTCGCTTCACGGTTGTGAAAACCCAGTATGAATATTTTAGCATCCTGTACGTAATTTTGCTAACATTGCTATGTCATCAAGTCATAGTTAGAGCAAAAATAAACCTTAATAACGAAAATCTATGATTTTCATTTTTGCTAACGTATAGCTATGCTTGCACGCGAACGCAAATTTCTGTTAGCAATACCGTTTCCTTTACAGGGGGTGTGGTGGAACTGACTTTGAGATCATTTTGTGATTACATCTCTGCAGTGCTGCACTCTTCTGGACTCTACGTGTATCAGATGGTATCTTCCTTCCTTGCTGGACGTAGGTTGAACACTAATTTCCTAAAACAGAGAGTCCATGCGCAGCTGTGGTAGGAAGATAGATCAAAACCAGTCTCACACGTGTTAGAGTGGACTAGCCTGCACAGAAACTAAACGGAACCGGACTGAAAGCCACTGTCATAAGTTAGACCGTCGACTTTCTTCCAAAGCTCAGAGTCCAAAACCACTTCTTTCTCTGGTTTTGCCTCTTGAAGATAAATTGGCTGCCATTACTCCACAGACATTCCGACATATCGTTGAGTGAGTCCCCAGTTGAATCCAAGCCTTCATAAGCGGGAAAGGGGGACATGTCCCACATTAATGTCCACCAGGAGGTGTCTAGATACTATTGCATATCATTTGAAATCCTATACATCATTATAATTACACTAACATTCTATTTGCCGTACCTTGTTTACATTAACTGTGTGTATTTATACATTTCTAGATTTCTGTTATTACCATAACAGTTGTGTCCCAAGATAAAGCCGAAAACATTAAAGTACAGCCGGCCGTTGTGGCCGAACGGTTCTAGGCGCCTCAGTCTGCAACAGCACGACCTCTACGGTCACAGGTTCGAATCCTACCCTGGGCATGGATGTGTGTGATGTCCTTAGGTTAGGTAGGTTTAAGTAGTTCTACGTTCTAGGGGACTGATGACCTTAGATGTTAAGTCCCATAGTGCTCAGAGCCATTTCAACCGTTTGAACCATTAAAGTACAAAGTAACCAAAAATTGTTTTCTGTCGCTGTATAAAGCCCGATTTATCCGTTGAATTACGTTCTTAAAACAAGTATACATCGAATTTTTTGTAACTTTTTTATTGTAATAACAGCTCGTTTTTCTTTATATTCCTGATATAGTTCGATGCAGATCGGGTACATATTTAGAGACACCTAAGCTTCCTATGGTCGCACTGAGTACATCACGTCAAGGAAAGTTAGAGGCTAACATAGTCGAACAATATTAGCTTACCAGAAATTTTTGGAAGTGAATAGTAACAGAAAACGAAAAAAATATGAGTCACTGTTAAGAATTACTGTTTACTTTCTACCTCATAGTGTCTTTCCAGTCCCAAATCATACTACCACAATAATCTGCCAACTTAGAGGATATTCACTCTCTTTCGTATTTCGTTTGTATAGCAGCCTCAGCGCTATCCTTATGATAATATGAAACTCAGTGATAAAACAAATGAGTAGAAATATCGACCCTCAGACAATGTGTCTAATAGTGTATTTTAAATACCACAGTATGCCGTCTTACGCACTGTATAACACTTAAAACACTTGATAATGGCACTTTGAAGCCGAGATCATGATCGAGTAAATGTAACACTGCAAATAAAAAACAATCTAATGGCGGTAGTGACTTTAAAGAGCTGTCTTTATGAATTTCAGTTCCATTCAGCCGATACGTAGCTACAACGCTCTGTACAGCAGTTCAAACGAGATTCCATCGTATGTACTTTTCAAACAGAGGTAGCTAACGTTGGATTCTTTCACTCGCCATCACTTTACAGTTAGTCATCTCCTTGTTCTGAGTAACCTTTTTGTCACCTTCTTGGATGATAAGACGTGCTCTCATTCCTCCGTCAATTACGTCAGTTACAAAATGTTCATCTCACTGACAATACTTCATTTGTGGACCCACAGATACGCTAACTTGTTTCTATGAAGCTGAAAAATTGGGTAATTCATCTTCTAGGTGTACAAATTTACTGGATGTTGTATTAATTAGCGTTAAAAATGCTTCATTACTGAACGTTTCATGCGAGGTGGTGGAAACAGTGTATCTTCAAGAGCGACACTACAAAATATTTCATCTCTTTCCAACTAGAGATATTTTCTGTTACCGGAATCCCACTGACAAAAGGAGATAGGTGTGCTTTGTGCAGACTTCTAGCAATCCCAATATTTTCGTAACTTTCTTAGAAACGTAATATACATATTCCTTTCATTATAAAGTAATGAATTTATCATTCTTCATACGATCTTATATATTTCTTACAATGAAAATGTAACTGGCAAGGAGTACATTTTTTCATTGTTTAATAAACTTGATACTTATTTAAACAACCTGCAGGAGTACACCAAAAAATTTTACTTCAAAATTCGACATTACAATAAAATTCTGTTCCAGAAATTGAGTATTGTATGCGAACTTCTTTCAGAATCATCTACTTTCATAGAGAAGAAACCTTGTAGAACAATAAATCTTAAAAATTTACTGAACACTGTGCCCATAGGAGCCGACAGAATGATAGTAATAAGAAACAGTATTAAAACAGACAGTATATTAATGTTTCCTGTGCTTAAGTAATATGTGACCACTTGTGTAATTTTAATCATGAGCATATATTTGAAAATAAAAAGCACTGATCAGATATTAAAATTATGTGTGCAAAGTTAGACTGATTTACTCCCTAGTGTAAAGAAAAATATACAGGCACTGAAGAACTAGTTATAGACTTTATTCCTTTTGGTGTAACGAACAAATCACTTTTAATAACAGTCGTCTAACCTCGACATGCGACAGATTCATTTTTTATTGAAATTGATGAGAATCTGTGGAACATGCTGCACACTGTTCTCACAAGGCTATAGTCCAATGAGCCATGCCGAAACCTATCTGAAACTTTAACGATGGAAAAAGACAACGAATGAAGGCCACTGCCTAGATTTTAGATGCTAAGAGGCACTGCAAGTATTAAAAAAGTAGATGATTATTGCCAAATTCGTAGCGCGCCAGGAGGCGGTAGAAATTTACACCCCTACTGGCGCTGTAGCAACTGTGTCTGCGCAATTAGGCACACACACTGCTGAGGTAGGCGATACATTAGTAAACTGGAAACACGACACAACCCGATCGTAATTTCTAAAGGACGTTTCGGGTTACGGTTCGCTGATAGTTTCTATCACACTACAGTACACAGTTACTATTCCCTCGAATTAGCCACTCACGTAACATCTATTGCAAATAATCAGTTGTTTTTCGCAGTATTAGGAAGTACTGACAATACAGATAAAGTTGAATTAACATTTGTTGTGCTATCGTAAGGCATGCCTACTATTAGCACCTTTCTTTTCTTACAATTTGACAGTAATGTGGAATCCAATTAACTTTTTCAGTTTAGCAATGATAAAATATGAAGAACGTGATTTCCAGCAGAAATCACCTATTTCTGCTGAGGAAATGCATGTGTGTCATTTGTTACTTGATTTCCTTGACAATCATTCGAATGATATCGTCATTTCGTTGGAAATTGTGGATATGTTAGAAGAAATAGGAAATAGCTGTGACGATTCCATGAACTGTGGTTCGGACGACATCAGTTGAGCCAGTAACAGTTCTGAACAAGAATTCCTTCCAAGCCTAAAAGAAAGACGTACTGCAACAGCTACCAGAGACACAGAAGAGGCAGTCAAATATTGGTTAAACGAAGGAGGGATGAAACGCTTAAAGTTACGTAAAGCTGAAGAACAGCTGCCAGTGATAATGCTGTAGAGAAATTCGTAGCTGAAGTAATGACCAAACTTGCTGTTATCCCCTCAACTGCTGTTAATAACACTGGTCAGTGAGGTTTCGTGAAAGAAATGCGTCCACACCGCACTTGATCATTTCGAGGTGGAAAAAGATGGAGTCAGTTGCCGAATAAATGAATGCTATGACACATTATTATATGATAATTCCAACGATAATTATGAGTGATTTAGTGTTCCCGCAACTAAAGCCGTAATTTTTCCCAGGGGCATGCAGCTTTACTGTGTGATTAAATGATGATGGTATAATATTCTGGAGGTAAAATAGTCCCCCATTCGGACCTTCGGGCGGGGACTACTCAGGAGGGCGTTGTTATCAGGGGAAAGAAAACTGGTATTCTACGGTTCGGAGCGTGGAATGTCAGATCCCTTAATCGGGCAGGTAGGTTAGAAAATTTAAAAAGGGATATAAAAAGGTTAAAGTTAAACATAGTGAGAATCAGAGAAGTTCGGTGGCAGGAGGAACAAGACAGGTGAATACAGGGTTATAAATACAAAATGATATAGGGGTAATGCAGGAGTAGGTTTAGTAATGAATAAAAAACTAGGAATGAGGGTAAGCTACTACAAACAGCATAGTGAACAAATTATTGTGATCAAGATAGACACGAAGCCCACGCCTACGACAGAAGTTTATATGCCAACTAGCTCTGCAGATGACGAAGAAATTGATAAAATGTATGATGAGATAAAATACATTATCCAGATAGTGAAGGGAGACGAAAATTTAATAGTCATGGGTGACTGGAATTCGATAGTAGGAAAAGGGAGAGAAGGAAATGTAGTATGTGATTATGGATTGGGGGCAAGAAATGAAAGAGGAAGCTGCCTGACAGAATTTTGCACAGAGCATAACTTAATCATAGCTAACGCGTGGTTCAAGAATCATAAAAGAAGGTTGTATACATGGAAGAAGCCTGGAGATACTAGATGGTATCAGACAGATTACATAATTGTAAGACAGAGATTTAGGAACCAGGTCTTAAATTGTAAGACATTTCCAGGGGCAGATGTCAACACTGGCCACAATCTATTGATTATGAACTGTAGATTAAAACTGAAGAAACTGCTAAAAGGTGGGAACTTAAGGACATGGGGCCTGGATAAACTGACTAATACAGACATTGTGCAGAGTTTCAGGGAGAGCATAAGGGATCAATTGACAGGAATAGGGGAAAGTAATATAGTAGAAGAAGAATGTGTAGCTTTGAGGATTGGCTCTGAGCACTATTGGACTCAACTGCTGAGGTCATTAGTCCCCTAGAACTTAGAACTAGTTAAACCTAACTAACCTAAGGACATCACAAACATCCATGCCCGAGGCAGGATTAGAACCTGCGATCGTAGCGGTCTTGCGGTTCCAGACTGCAGGGCCTTTAACCGCACGGCCACTTCGGCCGGCCAACTTTGAGGGATGATGTAGTGAAGGCAGCAGAGGATCAAGTAGGTTAAATGACGACTGCTAGTAGATATCCTTGGGTAACAGAAGAAATATTGAATTTCATTGATGAAAGGAGAAAATATAAAAATGCAGTGAATGAAGCAGGCAAAAAGGAATACAAACGTCTCAAAAATGAGATCGACAGGAAGTGCAAAATGGCTAAGCAGGGATTGCTAGATGTAAAGGGTTATCTCACTAGGGGTAAGATAGAAACTGCCTACTGGATAATTTAAGAGACCTTTGGAGAAAAGAGAACCACCTGTATGAATATCAAGAGCTCAGATGGAAACACAAATTTAAGCAAAGAAGGGAATGCAGAAAGGTGGAAGGAGCATATATAGGGTCTATACAAGGGCGATGTACTTGAGGACATGATTATGGGAACGGAAGAGAATGTGGATTAAGATGAAATAGGAGGTATGATACTGCGTGAAGGGTTTGACAGAGCACTGAAAGACCTGAGTCGACACAGCCCCCGGGAGAAGACAACATTCCATTAGAACTACTGACAGCCAGTCTTGACAAAACTCTACCATCTCGTGAGCACGATGCATGCGACAGGCGAAATACCCTCGGGCTTCAAGAAGAATATAATAAATCCAATTCCTAAGAAAGCAGGTGTTGAAAGATGTGAAAATTACCGAACTATCAGTTTTAATAAGTCACAGATGCAAAATACTTACGCGAATTCTTTACAGACGAATGGAAAAACTAGTAGAAGCCGACCTCGGGGAAGATCAGTTTGGATTCCGTAGAAATATTGGAAGACGTGAGGTAATACTGACCCTACGACTTATCTTAGGAGAAAGATTAAGGAAAGGCAAACCTACGTTTCTAGCATTTGTAGACTTAAATAACGCTTTCGAGAATGTTGACTGGAATAGTCTTTTTCTAACTCTGAAGGTGGCAGGGGTCAAATACAGAAACCAGATGGCAGTTATAAGAGTCGAGGGCATGAAAGGGAAGCTGTGGTTGGGAAGGGTTGTAGCCTTTCCCCGATGTTATTAAATCTGTGTATTAAGCAAGCAGTAAAGGAAACAAAAGAAAAATTCGAAGTGGCAGTAAAATCCATGGAGGAGAAATAAAAATTTGTAGATTCGCCGATGACATTGTATTTCTGTCAGAGACAGCAATGGACTTGCAAGGGCAGCTGCACGGAATAGACAGTGTCGCGAAAGGAGGAGATAAGATGAACATCAACAGAAGCAAAACGAGGAAATGTAGTCGAATAAAGTAGGGAATTAGATTAGGAAATAAGACACTTAACGTAGTAAAGGAGTTTTGCTATTTGGGGAGCAAAATAACTGATGATGGTCGAAGTAGAGAGGATATAAAATGCAGACTGGCAATGGCAAGGAAAGCATTCCTGAAGAAGAGAAATTTGTTAACATCGAGTATAGTTTTAAATGTCAGGAAATCGTTTCTGAAATTATTTGTATGGAGTGTAGGCATGTATGGAAGAGAAATGTGGACGATAAATAGTTAAGATAAGAAGAGAATAGAAATTTGGTGCTACAGAGTAATGCTGAAGATTAGATGGGTAGATCACACAACTAATGCGGAGGTATTGAACAGAATTGGGCAGAAGAGGAATTTGTAGCACAACTTTACTAGATGAAGGGATCGGTTAGTAGGACATGTTCTGAGGCATCAAGGGATGACTAATTTACTATCGGAGGGCAGCGTGGAGGATAAAAATCGTAGAGGGAGACTAAAAAATGAATACACAAAGCAGATTCAGAAGAATGTAGGTTGCAGTATGCACTGTGAGATGAAGAAGCTTGCACAGGATAGAGTAGTATGGAGAGCTGCATGAATCCAGTCTCTGGACTGAAGACCACAACAACAGCAACAACATACTGTTTCCGCAGCTGTATGTGTCTTCAAGAACAGCAATGCAAATTAGGACGAAAAATTAAAATCAATCGGCTGTTTAGTTGCAAAAATCTTGTAATCAACTTATCAAAATCTAGGAAAATGGGAAAGAACAATTTTCAACATTTCCTTCGAAACATATTCCTACCAGCTGCAGAAGCTAATTCATTGCATTTGTTGGTTTCATAGTCTGGATATAACGACGTCTCTATCTTGTGGACGACGAAAAATCTCTATATGTAATGTGGATTCCCCCTGAAACTACTGGTGCGATTCAACATCTCGATAAAGAATTTTTGTTGACAATGGGAAGCATTTTTCATGAAATTATCAGACAACGCAATTTCCGATACTTCCCTCACATTTCAGATCCATCAGCGGAACAGAATTCGTATGCTCCAGTCATTTGGGCATTACCAGTTTTCTTCGCTACGCTTCACAGATTTGATCCAGTATGCCTGGTATGCAGCACAATATGCAGAATAACTGTCAGGCCCATTTCGGACTACATCCCAGTTTAAATAGAACAAGTGGTTACTGCGAAGAGCCTGACTGCATCAAGTTTTCCTCTGTCTGCTGTGCCTGGTGCAAAAAAAATGTTTGTTTCTGTCATTCAATAGAGACCCCGCATTTCTGTGACTACTACAGGGAAGAAACGAAGAGCTGTTTCAGTGATAGTCGAAGTTACAGCCTGCAAACATTATTATAAGAAATGGTCTATAGGAATTGTTACAAAATGTGGTGCTGCAGGACACATTTCGTTTCAATAAATTAAAAGTCCTCATTGATCGAAGGTGGCTGTGACATCAAATACAGCCATGATTTTATTTTCTCTGCTAGCGACTTTCGATAGAATTACATGTGCAAGAATTTAACTGTCGCTATGAAGTTATTTTTCAAAAAACTTTTATAGCTGAAGCCAGGTTTTCACCAGTGCAAACAAGCTAACAGACACGAGCGAAAGAGAATTCTGTCTGGTTTACCGGGTTGGCCTCTTGCAGGTCTTTCAACTGGACGCCACTGCAGCTACTTATGTGTCTCTAATATTCCCCAGTTACCTAACCGGAAAATGGAGACCTGTTGAAAGTGGAATCCGAACCACATGTCTTTCGTGGCCACTCCAACATCTGTGAGAAGTGAATGCTGGGTTAAAAATCATAGTGGAAAAGTTGTGGTTCAAACGGGATTTGATCCCACACTTTCTGGATCACGAAGCGCACGCACTGCCACAATAGACCATTTTTGTTTTAGAAAAAAAAACGTTGAGGAATATTACCATTAGACCTTACACGCGTAGTGGAACCGCTGCGTCACCTCTTGAGATGATGCTTGTCGTCTGTAATTAGTGTTCTGGTTATAAATTTCCCCTCAATGGTAATGAGAAGCCAGGGAGAAATGGCAGCTCACATACAAGGAAAATTTTGGTTCAGTGCTAAGGAGAGATGGAGATGCAATTCCGTGTAAAGCGCGTGATCTCCACGCATGTTACGCTTCCATACAGATTGAGACACTTAGATTCTTCCTTCCCTGCGTCATTTTGCATACTCCGTCAAGAACATTGCGCTCGCCATGCAAAATAATCCTCACTGAATAGCCAAGTTTCACTTTGTGACTCTAACTACACTCCTGGAAATGGAAAAAAGAACACATTGACACCGGTGTGTCAGACCCACCATACTTGCTCCGGACACTGCGAGAGGGCTGTACAAGCAATGATCACACGCACGGCACAGCGGACACACCAGGAACCGCGGTGTTGGCCGTCGAATGGCGCTAGCTGCGCAGCATTTGTGCACCGCCGCCGTCAGTGTCAGCCAGTTTGTCGTGGCATACGGAGCTCCATCGCAGTCTTTAACACTGGTAGCATGCCGCGACAGCGTGGACGTGAACCGTATGTGCAGTTGACGGACTTTGAGCGAGGGCGTATAGTGGGCATGCGGGAGGCCGGGTGGACGTACCGCCGAATTGCTCAACACGTGGGGCGTGAGGTCTCCACAGTACATCGATGCTGTCGCCAGTGGTCGGCGGAAGGTGCACGTGCCCGTCGACCTGGGACCGGACCGCAGCGACGCACGGATGCACGCCAAGACCGTAGGATCCTACGCAGTGCCGCCACTTCCCAGCAAATTAGGGACACTGTTGCTCCTGGGGTATCGGCGAGGACCATTCGCAACCGTCTCCATGAAGCTGGGCTACGGTCCCGCACACCGTTAGGCCGTCTTCCGCTCACGCCCCAACATCGTGCAGCCCGCCTCCAGTGGTGTCGCGACAGGCGTGAATGGAGGGACGAATGGAGACGTGTCGTCTTCAGCGATGAGAGTCGCTTCTGCCTTGGTGCCAATGATGGTCGTATGCGTGTTTGGCGCCGTGCAGGTGAGCGCCACAATCAGGACTGCATACGACCGAGGCACACAGGGCCAACACCCGGCATCATGGTGTGGGGAGCGATCTCCTACACTGGCCGCACACCACTGGTGATCGTCGAGGGGACACTGAATAGTGCACGGTACATTCAAACCGTCATCGAACCCATCGTTCTACCATTCCTAGACCGGCAAGGTAACTTGCTGTTCCAACAGGACAATGCACGTCCGCATGTATCCCGTGCCACCCAACGTGCTCTAGAAGGTGTACGTCAACTACCCTGGCCAGCAAGATCTCCGGATCTGTCCCCCATTGAGCATGTTTGGGACTGGATGAAGCGTCGTCTCACGTGGTCTGCACGTCCAGCACGAACGCTGGTCCAACTGAGGCGCCAGGTGGAAATGGCATGGCAAGCCGCTCCACAGGACTACATCCAGCATCTCTACGATCGTCTCCATGGGAGAATAGCAGCCTGCATTGCTGCGAAAGGTGGATATACACTGTACTAGTGCCGACATTGTGCATGCTCTGTTGCCTGTGTCTATGTGCCTGTGGTTCTATCAGTGTGATCATGTGATGTATCTGACCCCAGGAATGTGTCAATAAAGTTTCCCCTTCCTGGGACAATTAATTCACGGTGTTCTTATTTCGATTTCCAGGAGTGTAGAAAGAATTGTATCCTGCAGGCGGAATATTACCTCCAAAGACTAAAAACTAGTAACACAGCATTCATAGGCAACGTTCGCTACCTCGTGTTTCCGTCTGTTCCCGGCCAGCCGCTACCAGCTGTGTGGTTCTAGGCGCTTCAGTCTGTAACCTCGTGACCGCTACGGTCGAAGGTTGGAATCGTGCCTCGGGCATGGATGTGTATGCTGTCCTTAGGTTAGTTAGGTTTAAGTATTTCTAAATTCTAGGGGACTGATTACCTCAGATGTTAAGTCCCATAGTGCTCAGAGCCATTTGAACCATTCGTCCGTTGCCTCTAGGGTAACAATTCTACCCATACAGAAGCGAATGGCAGTGCATTTCTCCAAATCTCATTCGCACGTCTTCGCTTTCATTAGCACCATGGTAAACCAGGCTTTAGGTGCTTAAAATAGGTGTCTGAACTCCGGATAATTTCGCTACACCGCGCTGCGTGGGTGATTCGCTACGTCACGCGCTAGGCGGGCAGGACTGTACAAACCGCTGTTATATGCTGTTCGTCGCGCGCCAAAAAGGTGTAACTTCAACATTTCTTACGAAAAACATTCAGCGCCTCTTAGCAGCAAGAATCTTGAAACTGCAATTCTTTTCTTGTCTTCTTCCTATGTAAAATATTTCATGGTAGGTTTCGACATGTCTTATCGGACCAATCCCTTGTCAGTTTTCATTAGCTTTGTCGTATTATCCTAAATTAATTCTTATAAATGGAACGGAATAGCCCCAAGCTATATTCCAAAACGTAGTAAATGACATTATTAAACAAAGGACAGCGTGTTAGAAAAATGACCATCATTGATTGCGTCTTATGTGTGACTTGTACATTCAAATTGACTAGGCGTAAACATGATCAATGACTGAGCGTTTAGGGACTGTTGTTGTGGTCGTTGTGGTCTTCAGTCCAGAGACTGGTCGCAGCTCTCCATGCTACTCTATCCTCTGCAAGCTTCTTCATCTCCTACAGCAACCTACATCCTTCTGAATCTCTTTAGTGTATTCATCTCTTGGCCTCCCTCTACGATTTTTACTCTCCGCGCTGTCCTCCAATACTAAATTGGTGATCCCTTGATGCCACAGAACATGTCGTACCAACCAATCCCTTCTTCTAGTCAAGTTTTGCCACAAATTTCTCGTCTCCCCAAATCTATTCAATACCTCTTCATTAGTTATGTGATCTACCCATCTAATCTTCAGCATCCTTCTGTAGCACCACATTTCGAATGCTGCTATTCTCTTTTTGTCTAAACTATTTATCGTCCACGTTGCACTTCCATAAATGGCTACACTCCATACAAATACTTTCAGAAATGACTTCCTGACACTTAAATATATACTCGATGTTAACAAATTTCTCTTCTTCAGAAACGCTTTCCTTGCCTTTGCACGTCTACGTTTTATATCTCCTCTACTCGGACCATCCTCAGTTATTTTTCTCCCCAAATAGCACAACTCATTTACTACTTTAAGCGTCTCATTAACTAATCCAACACCCTCACATCACCCGATTTAATTCGACTACATTCGATTTTGTCCCATCAAATGATGGATTCTTCACAGTGCATGGAGGTGCAGTCGGCAGGTGTGACGTCGACGCGATTTTTACTACAACATTACTCTGTTTTAACAATTTTCGAATGAAAACTTAACTGAACACTGACAGTTTCAGTTTTGCAGTGTTACTGCCGGTAACTTGTTTTCCCTGTGTAGTGACAATTCCTTTGCCCAGATGATTATTTGAAACTATGTGAACTCATACTTAACGGTTCACAGTTTCTTGATAGTGTAAATTTTAAAATCAAATGGCTCTGAGCACTATGGGACTCAACTGCTGTGGTCATAAGTCCCCTAGAACTTAGAACTACTTAAACCTAACTAACCTAAGGACAGCACACAACACCCAGCCTTCACGAGGCAGAGAAAATCCCTGACCCCGCCGGGAATCGAACCCGGGAACCCGGGCGTGGGAAGCGAGAACGCTACCGCACGACCACGAGATGCGGGCAAGTAAATTTTAATTAGGCTTGGAAGAGAAGGTCATGAAATGAGGTCACGCGGCCAGACACAGTCAGCTGGCAGATGTATAATTGTAATATCACGTATCTTTATATGATGAGATTGCACAAACTTTGTTGCTGTATATCCGTGGCGTATACACTGGTGTCCAAAATTAACACAACAAACGAAAATTTTGCAACGTTGTATTTATTTTGCCACAGAACAGTATAAACAGGTGATAGTAAAGTAGAAACAATGTAAAGAATACAGAAAGTAAACAACCGCACGATGCCTAACGATAGACAAAAATGTTCTTCGTTCTTTCCTACTTAACGCATTTGCGCACGCATTCCGACAACTGGTTAATGTGCTCAGTATGGGGTGCGACCACCTCTGGCAACAATACGGGCCTGACAACGACGGGGGATGCTGTGAATGATGTCGTCAGTCTCACGTTGAGGTAATAACGCCCATTCTTCCTGCATCGCTCCTTGCAGTCTTGGAGAGTGGTTGGTGGATGCTGTTGTGATGCAAGCCATCTCCCTAGCGCATCCCAGACAAGCTCTGTGGTATGCAGATAGGGAGAGCGACCAGACCATGCTTTGCGTGCAATATCTTCCTTTTACAAGAAAACATTATCCGTGCCCTATGAGGTCGAGCATTATCGTCAGTCAATACGAAGTCTTGGTCCACAGCACCTCGCAACAACCATAAATGAAGTCCTAAGATCTCGTCACGATACCTGACAGCAGTTAAACCTTGCCGATTTACCCGTACAATTTCACGAAGAGCGGTTGGAGTGGTAAACATAATTCCTGACCGCACCATTAGGAATCCTCATCAAGATCGGTCGCTTTACACAATGTTTGGGCCCTGAAATCGTGTTCCACGTGTCCTCCAGATACGAATCCAACGAAAATCACTCTCCAGACTAAACCGGGACTTCTCTGTGAAAAGAACCTCGGTTCACTGTTCAACTGTCCAGGTGGCATGTTGATGATTCTAGTCTTGATGCCCCCTTCTGTGAAGACGCGTCAGAGGCAGACATTCATCAGGTCTCTGACAATAAAAGCACACTGTTTGTTTCGATACAACACGTCTGGTGGATGCTGGGTGTCGGATGCCAGTAGCCGTATAGTATTAAGGCGGTACTGTCGTGCACTTACAGCCAAATAATGGTCCTCTCTTCTGAAGTCACACATGGTCTGTCCTGCTCTGGTCCTCGGGATACAGTTTCGGTCTCTGTAAACTGTCGCCACACCCGACAGACACCAGAACGATTCACATTAAGCCATCGGGCCACATCAGTTTACAAATTTTCTGCTTGCTTTCTTTCCACGGCCCTCCAACGCAGCGAGTCTGTTAAGGATCCTCTCTGTGCCACACTGCACCGTCTGTGACTCTGTATACAGCGATTGTGGATGTCGGGCTACCCGGCAAACACTACTTCGTTTCACATATGCCTTGATGTCATCGTTGGATGGTTGCCCGTTGACCGGAATGCCATCTTCCGTGCAGAACTCGACCGTACGAACATCTGCTCGACATGATTATATCACGAATTAGACACAGATGTGGTCATCAGTCCCCTGGAACGTAGAACTACTTAAAACTAACTAACCTAAGGACATCACACAACACCCAGTCATCACGAGGCAGAGAAACAAATTAAAACAGAAGCAGTGAATACATGTCCAATAAATACGAAAACTGAACCATAAAATATAAAGACGAAAATAAAGACCTGGATGTAAATGTAGTTTTGTACAACTGCAGGACGTCGACTGAAACTAATCAGCGTTTTGGTCATTTCAATAATCTGCCCATCTGCACAGATCCTAGAGACAGACGCGGAGATGCATCTATCGTGCAACAGATTGAATGACGTGTAGTCGGCCATACAAATGAATTGTCGGTGCCGGTTCCTATAAAACCATGAAGGATTATTAGTTAGAGCGAGTGAACCATCTGCTGAACTGAGAGCCTTGGTCCAAACTAACCTCAATTTTTTCACTGTTTTCATGAATACACAAAAAAAGGGCAACGACTACACATTAATAAGAATAGTAAGCATACGAAACAAATGAAATAGTTGACAAACATTGAAGATAGGCGTGATTGAACTGAATAAGAACCGATCCCTTCTTCTAGTCAAGTTGTGCCACAAGCTCCTCTTCTCCCCAATTCTATTCACTACCTCCTCATTAGTTGTGTGATCTACCCATCTAATATGCGGCATTCTTCTGTAGCACCAAGGTTCCAAAGCTTCAATTCTCTTCTTGTCTAAACTATTTATCGTCCACGTTTCACTTCCATACATGGCTACACTCCATATAAATACTTTCAGAAACGGCTACCTGACACTTAAATCTATACTCGATGTTAACAAATTTTTCTTCTTCAGAAACGCTTTCCTTGCCATTGCCAGTCTACGTTTTATATCCTCTCTACTTCGACCATCATCAGTTACTTTGCTCCCCAAATAGCAAAACTCATTTACTACTTTAAGTGACTCATTTCCTAATCCAATTCCCTCAGCATCACCCGACGTAATTCGACTACATTTCATTATCCTCGATTTGCTTTTGTTGATGTTCATCTTATACCCTCCTTTCGAGATACTGTCCATTCCGTTCAACTGCTCTTCCAAGTCCCTTGCTGTCTCTGACAGATTTACAATGTCATCGGCGAACCTCAAAGTTTTTATTTCTTCTCCATGGATATTAAAACCTACTCCGAAATTTTCTTTTCTTTCCTTTATTGCTTGCTCAATATACAGATTGAGTAGCATCGGGTATAGGCTACAACCGTGTCTCACTCCCTTCCCAACCACTAATTCCTTTTCAAACCCCTCGACTCTTATAACTGCCATCTGGTTTCTGTACAAATTGTAAATAGCCTTTCGCTCCCTATTTTTAACCCCTGCCACCTTTATAATTTGAAAGAGAGTATTCCAATCAACTTTGTCAAAAGCTTTCTCTAAGTCTAGAAATGCTAGAAATGGAAGTTTGCCTTTCCTTAATCTATTTTCTAAGATACGTCGTGGGGTCAGTATTGCCTCACGTGTTCCAACATTTCTACGGAATCGAAACTGATCTTCCCCGAGGACGGCTTCTATCAGTTTTTCCATTCGTTTGTAAAGAATTTGCGTTAGTATATTGCAGCTGTGACTTATTAAACTGATAGTTCAGTAACTTTCACATCTGTCGACACCTGCTTTCTGTGGAACTGGAATTATTATATTCTTCTTGAAGTCTGAGGATATTTCGCCTGTCTCATACATCTTGCTAACCAGATGGTAAAGTTTTGTCACGACTGAATCTCCCAAGACTGTCAGTAGTTCTAAGGGAATGTTGTCTACTCCCGGGGCCTTGTATCGACTCAGGTCTTTCAGTGCTCTGTCAAACTCTTCACTCAGAATCATATCTTCCATTTCATCTTCATCCTCTTCCATTTCCGTAATATTGTGTTCAACGAAACCACCTTTGCGTAGACCCTCTATATACTCCTTCCACCTTTCTCCTTTCCCTTCTTTGCTTAGAACTGGGTTTCCATCTCAGCTCTTGATATTCATACAAGAGGTTCTCTTTACTCCAAAGGTCTCTTTATTTTTCCTGTAGGCAGTATCTACCTTACCCCTAGTGAGATTAGCCTCCAAATCATTACGTTTGTCCTCTAGCCATCCTTGCTTAGTCATTTGCACTTCCTGTCGATCTCATTTTTGAGACGTTTGTATTCCTTTTTGCCTGCTTCATTTACTGCATTTTTATGTTTACTCCTTTCATCAGTTAAATTCAATATTTCTTCTGTTTCCAAAGGGTTTCTACTAGCCCTCGTCTTCTATTAACATACTTCATGATATTAACACAGATATCTACCAGTCAGCACAATCATAACACTTATTTAAATCAACTGATGTAACAGCAATGATACATTAAACACAACAGTCAAAATCAGGCTGACATATTTCACAGTAATCATTCGATTCTGAAGTCAGGCATGTACGAGAGGCGTTCACTATATAATGCAACACATTTCTTTCTCCGCCAGTTTCGGCTGATATTCGTGGAATTTGTTGTGGGACATTGTGGATTCTTCCTGCTTCAGCCGCTGTAGTTTCATGATGGCATCCGTAACGGAGATGCATTTGAAGAAGAGAGCTATGACGATGGTTCTTTTGGCCGTAAACCAGTTCATCGCAGATATTCAGAAGCAACTGCGTAAAGTCTATAAGACGTAGCAGTGAACAAAAGCACGGAGAGTCATTGGGCTGGTTATTTGTCATCATCTCAACAAGGTCGCGTGAATTTAACCGATCTCCTGCGTGTCACTCGGCCGCACACAGCTGTGACTATCGCAACGTTGGAATATGGAGACTCCCTCATTGGAGACTCCCTCATTGGAGACGATCAGCGCAGCTCAGTGGACGCCTCTGTTCGTAGTGCAGACACACTCGCCCACCAGTTGGGGAACTCAGACATGTGCGCCCGCTCTGTCCTTCACTCTCCGACATCTCTCTTTCTCGCCTAACTAAGGATGCAAACTGTGGGAAGCAGTACATGGATGACCTGGAGGTTCTTGACGCAGCAGGACGTTGGCTCCAAAGTGGACTAGTAGAGTGGTACCGCAATGTCGCGATAGCCAGGAGATGGATGGTGGAGTGGCGAGAGGCTGCATTAGGTAATAAAAATATAAAACCTAAAAACCTATTTAGTACAGATAAAATTTCCCAGAGGATAAACAAGATCCTAATTACACTTTCAATTAGTCACGTCCACAATTTATTTAAACAAGCAAACATTACAGAAGAAAACTCAAAGGCAAGTTCTCCTATGACCCTTGAAACGCTCAATTAACTATAGATTCCACAATATTACTCCGGCTACAACCCAAAGCGTTCTTGCGGTTATAAAATTTACTAGTGACCAAAGTAAAATTGTAATTGACTAACGAAGTTAAAAATCAGTTGAAATATAACGATCTGTTACATCAGTTACTTTCTGAGTCACCTAACGGATTCAGTTTTACCCGCCAGTAAGGCTGCACGTTGTCTCAAGAATTACTGTAATAATAGACTTAGCATCATATCCAGAACTAGGGAGCTTAGCTACTGGCATCAGGTGAGGGAATAATTACAAAACCCAAACATGAGGTACATAATTCTCGTCAATCATCAGAACGAGTTACAGGATTTACAAGAAAAATTATTAACCTATCTAAAAAACATGAAATAAATATAAGCACAGGCTCAGAACAAATGAATACACACAGTTTAAAATGAACTCGTTCAGATATCTACAAATGAATAAAATTAAGCTACTTGGACATTGACAACTACACTCCTGGAAATTGAAATAAGAACACCGTGAATTCATTGTCCCAGGAAGGGGAAACTTTATTGACACATTCCTGGGGTCAGATACATCACATGATCACACTTACAGAACCACAGGCACATAGACACAGGCAACAGAGCATGCACAATGTCGGCACTAGTACAGCCACCTTTCGCAGCAAAGCAGGCTGCTATTCTCCCATGGAGACGATCGTAGAGATGCTGGATGTAGTCCTGTGGAACGGCTTGCCATGCCATTTCCACCTGGCGCCTCAGTTGGACCAGCGTTCGTGCTGGACGTGCAGACCGCGTGAGACGACGCTTCATCCAGTCCCAAACATGCTCAATGGGGGACAGATCCGGAGATCTTGCTGGCCAGGGTAGTTGACTTACACCTTCTAGAGCACGTTGGGTGGCACGGGATACATGCGGACGTGCATTGTCCTGTTGGAACAGCAAGATCCCTTGCCGGTCTAGGAATGGTAGAACGATGGGTTCGATGACGGTTTGGATGTACCGTGCACTATTCAGTGTCCCCTCGACGATCACCAGTGGTGTACGGCCAGTGTAGGAGATCGCTCCCCACACCATGATGCCGGGTGTTGGCCCTGTGTGCCTCGGTCGTATGCAGTCCTGATTGTGGCGCTCACCTGCACGGCGCCAAACACGCATACGACCATCATTGGCACCAAGGCAGAAGCGACTCTCATCGCTGAAGACGACACGTCTCCATTCGTCCCTCCATTCACGCCTGTCGCGACACCACTGGAGGCGGGCTGCACGATGTTGGGGCGTGAGCGGAAGACGGCCTAACGGTGTGTGGGACCGTTGCCCAGCTTCATGGAGACGGTTGCGAATGGTCCTCGCCGATACCCCAGGAGCAACAGTGTCCCTAATTTGCTGGGAAGTGGCGGTGCGGTCCCCTACGGCACTGCGTAGGATCCTACGGTCTTGGCGTGCATCCGTGCGTCGCTGCGGTCCGGTCCCAGGTCGACGGGCACGTGCACCTTCCGCCGACCACTGGCGACAACATCGATGTACTGTGGAGACCTCACGCCCCACGTGTTGAGCAATTCGGCGGTACGTCCACCCGGCCTCCCGCATGCCCAATATACGCCCTCGCTCAAAGTCCGTCAACTGCACATACGGTTCACGTCCACGCTGTCGCGGCATGCTACCAGTGTTAAAGACTGCGATGGAGCTCCGTATGCCACGGCAAACCGGCTGACACTGACGGCGGCGGTGCACAAATGCTGCGCAGCTAGCGCCATTCGACGGCCAACACCGCGGTTCCTGGTGTGTCCGCCGTGCCGTGCGTGTGATCATTGCTTGTACAGCCCTCTCGCAGTGTCCGGAGCAAGTATGGTGGGTCTGACACAGCGGTGTCAA